>NC_137084.1:14088151-16881901 GCF_951640355.1 Cnephaeus nilssonii | reverse complement strand
AGGTTTGCTGTTACTGAACAACAAATGATTCTACCAATGTATTCTTATTGAATTAGTGGGTCTAGAGATAGACTGTTTTGGAATGTCTGTTCTGAACAAAATTACCTGAGAATTCAGGATTATTGATTCTGTAAATCTCTTATTGATTGGGAGGGGGCAGTCAATCAGGATTCACTGCCTCTTAATTAAAGTCTAAACCTGTACATCACAGCTGCTGTTTGTGGGGGGATGTGTGCATGTGAGTATCAGAAATACCTGTGGAACTTGTCATTGATATACTTACTCAATCTTTAGTGAAAAGCCTCTGATCTAAATTCCTAGTTGAAAAAAAAAGTCTGTGGTCAGTGAGCAGACCATCCAATTCTCCCAGAGAAAATGGATTTGGAGGCAGAGTAAACATATCTATATAGATGACCTTGGACATTTGAGTTCAGATGCTGACAAAAGCGATTTTTTAAAATTACGGATTGAAGTTTCATAACTATAGTGCAATGTGTTGAGGATATAAAAGAGCTAAGCATACTACCAACCAATCATTTTACAGTTGATGAAAATAACTACCCACCAAACAGCAGAAGGTCAGATGTTCTCAGAAGGATCTGGCTGGCTTTTCAGACAAGATTTTTGTATAGCTAGATACACATTTGCACACTGCATAAGAATTCTGTTTTCAGCTTCTTTCCTTTTGGTATGTGATTATGTTGTGCTCCGATGTTTTACCATCTATTGCTCATTACACAGAGGGGTACATTAATGTTTTGTAAAGATACTTTAAAGCAAACATGTCAAATTTGCTAGTGGCCGCTAGTTTGACATGCTTGCTTTAAAGCTTTTCTGGTGTAGCACATTGTTTGTGCTTGATGATAGTAAAATAAGGCCAATCCACTCAGTGTGGGTTGTGAGTTCTTTCTGTAGTATATCTGGCTTTTTCCTGAGATTATTAGCCTTTTAGGAGTGCCACCTTGTCTTACCTTGCCTTGGTCTACCCCACAGCAAGGGGCAGGGATTGCCTGCCAGGCTCTGCTGGCAACTGCACCATGTGCTTACAAGTACACTCCTAGAAACTGGGGGGCCCTGCAGTGATCAGATGAGTACTTATCGTTGGATAACTTAAGTGATAATTGCCAGTGTGTGAAATGGGGAGGTTCTGATGCCTCCGCTTTAAAGCAGAGATGTCAATTTGAAAATCATAATAGAGGTGTCGTTTCAGAACACACAATTATTTTTTACAAAGAATTAGGGCTTGTCATTTCCCAGCCCAGGCATGCACCAAGGCAGAGATCTGGAGCTTTTAGAGAAGGATTCAGAAGTGAAGAAGGCAAGAGTGCATCCTGGTTTCCGTGGCCTCCTGCTCCTTCGTCCCCCTGAAAACATTGCCTACCTGTGAGGTCTCTTTTGGCAATACACTGTCCAGGAGTATCAGTGGTAGTTTCCCAGGCAAGTAGCCAGCCTCTGACTTTATGATTTAACTAGAGGCCTGGTGCACGAATTCGTGCACGGTTGGGGTCCGGCCAGCCTGCCCCTATTGGATGGGCCGGCTGGGGGTGTGGGGGCGGGAGGTTGGCTGGCCAGCCCTGCCCCTGATCGGTGTGGGGGTGGGCTGATTGGGGGCAGGGCCGGCCAGGGGAGGGGCTGTGAGCAGTTGGCCGGCCAGCCCCACCCCACTCCAGGTTGAGGGGACAATTTGCATATTAGCCTTTTATTATATAGGACTAGAGGCCCAGTGCACAAAATTCGTGTACGAGGGGTGATGGGGCGGGGGAGAGGCTCAGCCCAGCCTGTGCCCTCTCATAGTCCAGGACTCTCTGGGGATTGGACCTAAGCTGGAACTCAGACATCCCTCTCGCAGTTCAGGACCCCTTGCTCCTTACTGCCTGCCTGCCTTGGAGGTGGGAGAAGCTTACGCCACCTCCGCTGTGCTCGCCAGCCGTGAGCCCAGCTTCTGGCTGAGCAAGGGGGCAGGGGGGCGGGGAAAGTGTGGCTCAACCAGAAGCCGGGCTTGCTGCTCCTGGGACCAGGACCCTGGGACTGGGCCTATCAGGGGAAGGCGCTGTCCCCATCACCCTGCTGCTGCTGCCACTGTGGGCCACCACGGCTGCCTGCCCTCGCTTGGCTTTCACAGCCACCGCGGCTTTGTCCTGAAGGAGTTCCGGACATCTGGAAGACGTCTGGTCTATCCAGTCTAATTAGCATATTACCCTTTTATTAGTATAGATAGGATAAGCCACCCAGGGACCAGGCTGTGCTGCGTTTATCAGGACAACTATGTCAGCACTTTAACCTTAAATGACCAAAGGGATGAAGGATGATATAAATAATTTCTGAAAATTATTTGTTCCTTCAGGAATTTCAGTGTGAGTTTTTGGACATCTAGCAACCTATGAAAGTCACAGGGTGATTGAGGGGCAATCAGATGTCTGCTTATTCTTCCAAATCTACTTGGGCCTGTTGATTTATTATCTTAGGTATCTACTGGTCTTCTATTATGTGTTAATTAGGATGTGAATTTTATGAAGATAAAAAGGTGACTTGGACCCAGTACCTGCTTTCATGTAGCATGTGGTCCAGGAACAGAGATCAGACACAAGTAACTGCAGTAACAAGGTGACTCAAAAACAAGGCCTTTTAGAGAGGTTTCAAAATGTAATGGAGTATTGGGGAAGAGAGGGTTAACTTCTGGCTGGCAGAGTCAGGTATTTGAGCTGTGACGGATTTTTACAGGTAGAGAGGGGGAAGAACTTTCCAGAAAGAAGAAATGGCTAAGCAAAATACATAAATAGACAGTGAGGGTGTTTAGTTTAGCTAGAGCAATGAATGGTTCCCAAAGTGTGGCCTGGGATCTCTTAAGTCAGAACTGATATGCTGTTCTTTCTTTTTCACTTTTCATTCTTTCATGAGTGTTCAGTGGAGTTCTCTAGAGGCTACATGACCATGTAATGAGGTTATTAGTATGTTGGCTAATGAACTGTGTGTTTGTGTATTAACATTTTTTGTTTTAATTTCAAATATAGTCAATATCCTATATAATAAAAGCCTAATATGCTAAGTGTTCGGTCGTCCAGTCGGCTATTCAACCAATCAAAGCATAATATGCTAATGATATGCTAAGGCCACTCAACTGCTGTGCACTGACCACCAGGGGACAGATGCTCTGACAGGTAGGTTAGCTTGCTGCTGGGGTCTGGCTGATTGGGACTGAGTGAGACGGGCTGGATGCACCCTGGAGCCCTTCCGCAGTCCCTCCCAGGCCCCAATTGTGCACCGGTGGGGTCCCTCAGCCTGGCCTGTGCCCTCTTGCAATCTGGGACCTCTCAGGGGATGTTGGGAGAGCCAGTTTTGGCCCGATCCCGCAGGCCAGGCTGAGGGACCCCACTGGTGCATGAATTCTTGCACTGGGCCTCTAGTTAGTAGATAAAACCCTATAAACAAAAGCTCTTTGGGGGGTCCTCAATAATTTTTAAGACTGTTAATGGAGTTCTGAAACCAAAAACTTTGAAAACCACTGAGCTAGAGCATACAGTATATCCAGAAGGAATGAGAAATTTGGCTTTACAGCTTTGAGTGCCAAGCTGAGGAATTTGGATTTTATTTCCTACGTAGAGGGGTGCTATTAGTTTGGGTTTAGCTCCCCTGAACTGAAATAGCAGATGTCACCCAGACATCAAAGCCAGGCTGGGAAATTACTCAATATCATGGGCACCAGTGACATCTTAGCTTCTAGGTGCAGGCTTTTCATTTTAGGTCACCGAGTTCTGGCAGTTATTTGTTTCCAGTGATTGGAGAAGATCTGAACATGTTTGTTGGCTTTAGGATATTGAAGGTTCTTTGCAAAAAGCTAACTGTAGGAGAGAAATCTCTTTCTTTGGCATTCCTAGGAGTTGTGATATTTACTCGTCTACTAACTCTATTTCTTTCTTTATTCAGCACCAATTGGAAAAGTATTTTTTATTCCTCAAGATGTTCTTGTGTTGTAGCTGTAGAGAATTTAATGTTTCATCAGTGCTATGTGGGGGTGAGGGGTATGTGCTAGTCATAGTAATTGGCTCTCCTGATTTCATGTATTAGCAGTTAAAATGTCACATATATATGACTTGCCAGTCCACTGGATTGCTTGGGGAACAAATGGTGCCAACAGATCTGTAGTAAGTAGGCACAGGGGATGCATGTTCCAAAAGAACCTCATCAGGGTCTCCCCAGAGACAAAGCTTAACATTTTGATTTTACTCTGATTTAAAGAAGTCTTTTAGTTAAGCTGGAAGTTAGGGTGGGAAGTAGACTTTGCAGGATTATAAAATGGAATCATTAAAAATGAAATTATCTAATTCAACTCTTCTAGTTCAAGACTCTCCTTTATAGGATTCCTAAAAAGTCATCTCATCTCTCTTAATACTCTCACTCCTTGGCATAGTAAAGGGTCAGATTGGCTTTCTAACTTAGCAGGATCATTTTCTAGGCAGAAATACTTAAGGATAAATGTTGGTCACTCTGGAGGGTGCTCCTTGCCAAAGGGCTTCTGCTTCTTAAGCCGCCATTTATAGGATAACACAACAGGGCTCAATGATGTTCAGGACTAAACTCCAGAGCCCTTTGGGATGGAAGAAGCTTCCGGGTTTTCCAGGGCTAATTTATTAGTAATTAGTAAGTATTACTTATTTAAGATGGCATAAATGCCCTGAATACTGTTCTCATAATTTCACTTTTCTTTTTTTCTCCAGTCTATGTACCTCTCGTTACCCTTTCCTCTCACATTCTGTATTTCAGGACTCAAAGACATGCTGTTGTTTTATGTGCCCCTGTGAACGGAAAACAGTCCTGCTAATTAAACCGTGTCACACTATTATAAGAAGCATTCCAACTTCAAATACAGTAAATGTGGGGAGAAAAGTATGTCTTAGAATTGAAACACCATTTCTGCTGCTGTAAACAGTGATATCATTGAGGATTCAGGTTTTCAACCAGAGAGATGTATTTTGTTTTTATTTATTTTAAAATATATTTTTATTGATTTTAGAGAGTGAGGAAGGGAGATGAAGAGAGAGATACATCAGTCGGTTGCCTCCTGCTCACCCCCTACTGGGGATTGAGCCTGAAACCCAGGCATGTGCCCTGACCTGGAATTGAACCAGTGACTTTTGATACATGGGATGATGCTCAATCTACTGAGCCACACCTGCTGGGCAAGATATATTTTATTATTGTCTTCTTTTCCTCATCCTTAAATTGTATTCTCTCTTCACTGGTAGAATAGTTTAAAGCAGCAGTTGCCAATCGGTGGTCCGAGGACCACTGGTGGTCCGTGAGGACCGAAAGGTTGGCGACCACTGGTTTAAAGTGTTTTAAGTGTGGGGATTATAGGCCTAGTCTAGGTAGGAAACATCATTTAACAGTTGGTTTTCCTGGGTGGGAAAGGTAGCAGGCCAGGTTGACAGGGTCTCTGCTGTACCTCTTCTCCAGGCTGTTAGAGGAAATGCTTCCACAAGCCAGTTGCTGGGATAAAGTGACCGCACATGACTATAGCTAAAGCCAGCTGGTTTTAATAACAATGAATTGAATTAACTCAATTGTAAAAGATTGGTAGCTGCTGTCCTTATTCTGCAGATCTGCTTTAAAGAATCTGGCAGGGAGCCAGAGACCTGTTCCCAGAGAGCAAAATGCTGCCTGAGAAGAGCAATGTGCATTTCTTGCTGAGACCATTTCCTTAGGAATGTGTCTCATGTCAGGAGCCTGATTGACTGCCAAGGCACATTTGAATTGGGAAACAGTGTGGCAGACATGGCAAACTGGGGGGCCCATGGCCATGTTTATCAGATGTGCTTTTAACTGGCCCGTGTTGTACAAAAAAGGGAAAACTGTTTTAGCTAAAATTTAACAGGAGATTTTACGCAGAAGTCCAGATTTCTGACTACTCTTTATAAATAGTCAGGTCCACCAGTACTGAGCCCACATTCTAGCTTGGATTCACAGTGGATACATACTCACTTTTACCTGTCTGGAGCCCAGAAGGTCCTGCACTATAGCATAGTGGTTTGAAGCATTTTGGAGTTGACAGACCTTCACTGGAGTCTTAGTGCTATCACTTAATAGCTGTGTGCCACACAGCACAGTGTTCTCGGGTATATACAGTAATGCCTAACTTCCCAGGTGCTGGTGCTCTTTTACTCTTGAGTTACAGTTTTGAGACAGGTGGTTCAGGTGTTTGGGAAGTATTGCATCAAAAAGTGCTCAATAAAATATGTGTATCACATATGACCAGATGAACTTATGATTATATAATTAGCAATTTTTGTCAGTTGTTAAGAGAGTCCCAGACATTCTTTCTTACAAAAAAGAGTATGAGCAGAATAGATGAGTAGAAGATAAGGTGATGTGGATTAGGATGAAATGGAGGTGCTGAACACCAAGATAAATGTTGGCACTACAGGATAATCTCTAGTATGCCTAATTTCCCCCTCATGTGTTGATCCTAATCTCCTATTTGTCACCTGGAGGTACTGCAAATAGAAATAAGATCATGTCTCTGAAGCACTTGTTCATTTCTCACTGAAGAGCAGTTCTACACAATACAGTGGCCATATCCAGTGTAGGAGCTCTGTAGCTCTTCACTTATTTATGTCTCTAAGTACTTAGCTTGCAGGAAGGGTGTGATCCCAGATAGCAGGTGTTAGCTAGCTGCAAAGGGGGATGTTATTTATCTTTCCCCCCATTTTCCTTAATGAATGACCTCTGAGTTGGTAATTGACAGGGATTATTGCCATTTTTTTAATCTCTGCTAGGAGGCTGCTGGAGTCTTCCCTCATTTCATTATCCCGTTATGATGGAGCAGGATCCAGAGAGCACCCAATTTACCCAGACCCAGCGAGGTAAGGCTGAAGTGAGAAATGGCACTAGGTGGGGGGGAGGGGCTGCCCTTGGGGTTGCCAATTGCTGGAAGCCCCATTTTGTGCCTCTCTGGTCCTGGTGCTCTTTTACTCTTGAGTTACAGTTTTGAGACAGGTGGTTCAGGTGATTGGGAAGTATTGCAGGTAAGTGAACAGAACCTCTGGTGACAGAGTTGTGGCTGAGCTCTTATCCTTTGGGGCTCATTTCTGTGAATGTGGCACTAGAGGAGGAACCTGGGGAGGCCACTGGCAGAGTCACAGGATAGAATATATTTCTTCTCTTGGATCAGTGAGACTGTTGCCATTCAGATGGACAGCCAAAAGGGAAATAAAAGTATTTATTAATAGGGAAATTACCTATAAATTCAAACATAAAGGAATTCTTCTTGCTCTCATTTGAGAGAGTTTAGAATATCAGAAAGCAGAAATCAAGCTCATTTAGTTGTTGAATTTTTTGAGACTATCTGAAGGAAGAGATGACTGACAAATGGAACTAAATATAACAAGTTGGAACTTCATTAAATGCTTGACTTATACTGATTAGAAGACATTTTAAAAATTCTTGAAGAGATTAAAAAAATTTCAAATGAGTTGAAGACCCGCCTTAACCTGATACTGGTAACTGAGTGCCAAGTTTGGAGTGTTTGAGTTGATGAACATTTATAGTGAGAAGCCCTTTGGGGTTGTCACAGCTGGACTTACTGATTGTTAATGATCTAAAGAAGGGATAACCTGCACTTAAGCAGTGCCAGAGCACATTGTGAGGCTCTGCCAAAAGAAAAGTGTTTATAATGGTGGGGTTGGCAAGTTAATACAGGTCACATAAAGCTAAATGAGCTTTGCTCTAGTTTAAGAATTTCAAGTCAGTAAAACCGTTAGACCAAGTTGATTCCACTGATATTGAATGACCTTGTTGTTGGCACAGTTATGTCATGATGCTGAGCATTCTTTCTGGGATACTAGTGAAAAGATTCCCCATTATCCTCTTCCTTTGGAATGGCGAATCCAAGGATCAGGGAACATGGGGATTGATGACTTTAAAACAGGTAGACAGCTTAGATGATGCCTGAAGCAAGAACATTTATTTTAGTTTGTAATCATAATCAAAAGTAATAGCCCTAAATAAGAAAAGGAATATTTTCACATGAATCAAATACTCTGAAACACTGAGATAGAGAACTTCTTGTAGTTCTTTTAGGATAGCAGTGGGAATCTCATCCCCAGAACCTGACAGTTTACCAGTAATCCTTAAAGACCATAACTTGTCCTCCTTTCATGTTATTTGTTCCTATTCAGAGAAACAAATAACAGAAAGTATCATACTCTATAGTGTTGGTGTTTTCACATTTCCCCTTTGAACACAAAATAGGTGTTTTTAAAGGGGAAGGTTTTTTCCCTGAAGAAAACTTAAAGATTTATTAAAACATTTAAAAATTTTACTTGAACACTTCAGAGTTTTATGGTTATCCAGCTCTTCAGTGGGAGGAGGATTGTTACCTCATTACTGATGGTTTCATTTCTTTTTTTCTCTTAGATTCACCCTGTGCACAGTATGTATAGGCCAGAGCCTTTGTGAGACATCTCAGCATTCAGATCCTTAGCTGCCCTCTGGATACCCAAAAAGACAAGGATAGGGATGTATTTGTAGTTAATAATTGTGCCAAGAATCCTTTTTAAAAAATCGTTGATGCCTAGTTTTATAGCTTAGGGATTTTCTGTCCTGTCCTATATAATAAAAGGCTAATATGCAAATAGACCAAACGACCGGTCGCTATGACGCACACCACCAGGGGGCAGATGCTTACCACAGGAGCTGCCTCCTGGTGGTCAGTGGGCTCCCACAGGGGGAGCATTGCTCAGCCAGAAGCCAGAAGCCAGAAGCAGGGCTCACGGCTGGCGAGTGCAGCAGTGGCGGGAGCCTCTCCTGCCTCTGTGGCAGTCGGACATCCCCTGAGGGCTCCCGGACTGTGAGAGAGCGCAGGTTGGACTGAGACACCCCCCCATCCCCGTGTCCCCCCCCCCCCCGCCCCCCCGCCAAGTGCATGAATATCGTGCATCCAGCCTTTCGTAGTGAAATAAATAGTTGGGGTTACCTAGTGCTGAGATTGTGCCCCTGCATGTGAAATAACAGTCTTATTGTCAGCTTCAACATTATTTCTGCCACTATCACCAATAATATTTGCAAAATTTTCCCATTAGTTAGGGTTGGTTATAAACTCAGGAATGAGTGTACTTGTGGTCACTTTTCAGAATCAATTCCAAAAAAAACCAATCTTGATTCTCCTCTTGAAACTTTTTTACTTACTTTTCTAGTCTGATTGACGAGAATTTAGGCAATAATGGTTGATTTATGCTGGAAGGTTTTTTTTTTTTAATGTATTTGGTAGATATAGGAACAACTCAATAGTATTGACTTCTATTTGTTGAAAATAGAGGATTCTTGATTGATTTTTGCAAACTGCATAGGAACAGGCCCAAACAAATAATGAAAGTTCTACAAGTTAAGACTTTTAAGAAATGATTCTTGTGCTCTCATGTCTTGGCCAAAGCATCTGTTCATCCCATGCCCACCCGCTGTATAAAGAAAGATGGCTATAGAAAGATGATTTGGACTCAGGTGCCAAATGCAGCATCTTGTTTCATAACATAGACATTTGAGTTCCAAAGATTGTCAGCTGGCCTGCTTGGGAATCCATTTGATGGTTGGCACAGGGCCACCACCTCTGATGACAGTTACTTGAAAAGCAGCCTCAGTTCCTATAGCAGTTGACTCCAGGATCTCCTTTGCCCTGAGTCAGTAGATTTATTGAAGATTTGCCCAGAGACTTTGCCAGGGGTAATGAAAGGTCAGGCGGCAAGATGTTTGTAAATACTTTTCCTACCATTTGGATATAACTCCTTTATTTCCATTCTTAATCAGTGTTTCCAGGTTTCCATTAAAAAAAAAAATAGAGACATGCTTTTTTCCTTTTATATTTAAACATTATATAAGTTCAGGTCCTCAGTAATCCTCATTAGGATTGCTGTGTTCCCTTTTAATTTTTTGTTTTAAATAACAGAATTATATTGCTTACATACATATTAGTATATACATACCATTCTTCAATTTTTCTCCATTTAAAATTATATTTTAGAGGGCTTTCATGTGTGCATATAGGAATAATTTGTTCTTTTTAATAGCAATATAGTGTTTCTTTGTATGGATATAGTTTGTTTAATCTGTTAATGGGCATTTGGAGTGTTTCCCAGGTTTTCATTAATTCTAATCTCTCTGTTTGTATCTTTGCATCCTTGTGTGTTTCTGTAGGCTAAAATTTCTAGTGGAATTGTTGAGTCAGTGTGCACCTCAGTCAGGTTTTAAGTCTGGAAATTTCTTAGTAATCCATTTAATACTATCATATAAAACATTCTTCTACAATTCATCTCTCACACTCTCAGTTAATAGCCTCAAATTATGTAATGATGTTGTGAAAGATGGAGTGAAAACTTGAGAAAGAAGGAAATGTGGCACGTTGTATGGGACACTTGATGTTTTCAAGGAATATGAAGACACTAAGCAGCTGGAAGAATGTAGTTCTAGATTATTTACTGAGAATAGTCTAGTAAGGGAGAAGAAAAACAATGACTGTTGCCTTCTGTACTGCTCAGTCCCCATGTAGCCTCTGATACTCTCTTGTAAGGCAGAAAAGTTTGTTTTTATCCTTTTAGATTTTTCTGTTTTTCCAAGTATATTTTACTCTCAGTCTATGTCTTCTGTTACAGATATCTCTGAATAAATTGTTAAAGGAGAGATAAGAGGCTCAGAGATCATTTTAAGGGGCTAGAACAAATCTGGAGTATGTCTGTTTGTTGGAGAAAAAAGGAGGTCCTGGTGAAAATGCCTGTACATGCCTTCTTTAGTGATCTCAGGTTTCCTGTCTCCTGGCCTGTTTCCTCATCTAAAACGGAAAGAAGAGATGACTTATTGATGATTGCTGTGATTCCTTTATTTCTTGTATTTTACGTAAGGATGATTGAGGGAATGCTATGAGTCTTAAAGGGGTCCCTTAAGAAACTAAAAAGAAAAGTCCAGTGTTACTCTCTTGGGAGGGGACAGCTGTTGATCAGATAAGGACTGATTAGACAGTTTCTTTGCCTTATCTCAGAACAGAAACATTGGTGGCAATCTGATAAGCATATTGTGCAGTACAAACCTCCTGGTGAGTTAAATGCCCTTTATTTTTCATGTCTCCGGAATCGTCTCAGCAGGGAGATGCCAGGGGAGAACTGGATTTACTGTCTTTCACAGTTTCCCCCACATTAGTGCTAGTTTGTGTTTGTCCATCTCTGTCTCTCTCAGATTATCTCCTGCTGCATACTACGCTCAGAGGATGATCCAGTATCTTTCACGGAGAGACAGTATTCGCCAGCGCTCCATGCGCTACCAACAGAACCGGCTTCGCTCTTCCACCTCCTCCTCTTCTTCAGACAACCAGGGTCCATCAGTAGAGGGAACCGACTTGGAATTTGAGGACTTTGAGTAAGTACATACTCAGCTTGCTTTCTTCCCTCTGCTCCCAAGCTGGGAGTGCTTCCAAGTTGGTCACGTCTGAGCAGCAGTGGTTGACATCTTGCTTCAAACCTTTAAGTTACTATTTATGAGTAATAGGATGGGGTGAGGGATGGAGGGTTAAAATGCCCTGGGCACGCCCATCTCTGGCAGTTGTTGCTGATTCTCCAGGACCTGTGGGAAGAGGCCGTCCATTGGGCCCCAGGCCAGACTGGGAGAAGATGGCTGCTGTGCTTGCTTCCCTTTTGTGTGAGCAGTGCCTGTGGAATGCATCTCGTGGACTGTCTTCACAACAGGGAGGCAGGAGGCTTGGTGTTTTTTTCTCTTAAGCAGAGTAGGTATTGAGAGATTCAAAAGAAAATACTCAGATTTTCTTAAAAGTTGGGTTCTCCTAGAACCCGTGATCACACTGGTACTTTGAGGTTTTACTCCTTTACCTAAACTTTCTCATTCTCCCTCCATCCCCAATAAGGATCCTTTGAAAGTTGCCTGTCAGGTTAATGTGGTGGGTTGCGAGGTGATTCCTTCCTCTTCTTTTAGTTGGTAGTTGGGGGACTGGGTGCGCTAAAGGAGCAGGGTCAGCCCCGGGCTCCAGAATTCAAGCTCCCCAATCTGACTTCTGGGTTTTGCCTTCACTGACCTGGTGCTCCTCGCCTTTCTAGCCATTCATTGTTTCCATTCTGAAACAGCTTTTCTGGCTTGTATCGGATTGGACATTGACTTTTGTTTTGATTCCTATTTTTTTGGTATTCTCAAACAGGTAAAACAAGAGAGAGAAAAGGGTGGTTAAGTATTTTATTCCTCCTCTTTTACTGGCAGTATTGGAATAGGATAGCCTGTTGGTCATTTTTCTTTTTTCTTCTCCATCCTGACATAGCCCGGTCAGGTCTGGGATCTTAAGAGTTCTTGCCTCCCCTCAGCCTTCTGTTTCGTGAGCTGAATGATTAATCCCCAGGCGCCATCTTGCAACAGAGCTTTAGGGTGTGTTTGAGCAATCTCTTTGCCAGAAAGAACTGAAAAGATGGAAACACCCTTTTACCAGTTCACCTTCCTGATGCAATCCTTAAAAGCACACTAGCAATTGTGTACTTGGAAGCAGAAGGAAGACTAACTGGGAGATTCATTTGTCTGAGGAAGATGTAAATGTGGAAGAAAGGCAGGGATGCTGTGAACACTGTGGTGTGGCAAGTGGAGCAGGCACGGTAGCCTCTGTCATCAACTGAGAGAAGAGCCCAGCTACCCTCTGACTCTCAGCACATGTCATTCTTCCTTCCATCCACTCTAGATGATGGTGGGTACACATAGTAACAGTGAAGGGAAAGTGTCTCCACTCCCTTAGCCAGGCAGACACCTGTAGTGAAATATGTTCCCCTGTAAATGGGATTATTTTTCCAGCATTGGGGTCTATTCAGGGAAATAATTATAATGTACCCACCGAGGCTGCTGGGACTTGGTGCTGCTCAGGAGACTCAGTAATCCTGGGTGGCTCTGGGAGTCGGTGCAGATTGCCTAGGCCCCTCTCCATGCACGCTTGGAAGGCTGTGTTATCCTCTGCAGTGGTGGGGCGTGGGGCTCATGCCTTTGAGCTGAGTCTTGCCTCGTGACTTGTCCTTCACAATGGAGTTCTGGGTTAGTTTAAAATGTTCTGTTCTCATCTTACCTTCTCTTTCTTCTGCTACCACCTCCTCCCTTTCCTCTTCCTTCCCCCTCGATTTCCTATGTCAGACTGCCTCCTCCTTGTGCTCCCCACAGCCCACCTGTGCTCTCACCTCCCCTCGGCTTCAGCACGACCTGAATTTACATCGCCTCTTCACCTTCCTTGCACGGATTGACTTAAACTGTTGTTTCCTAGGGGGTCTTGTGGTGTTCCCTGGTTAGTAACAGTGGGCTGATTTCTCTAATGCCCCGCTAAAAGTCCCTCCCTTTGGTGTTTGCCTTTCTTTTGGGGCTGATACAAACTGTAATCTTGTTTTTATAGCAGCTATGAATTTGTCACCTCAATATTAGTAGTCTAGGTGTTCTGGTGAAGGGTGTTGCTGGTTGGTCAATGCTCATTTACGTCTGTTCATTCTATCGGCATCCATCCTTGCCCTCTTCCTCCCCACCCACCCCCACTGTAAACTGAGTGCTGCTTGTGGTTGCTCCTCTTCACTTAATATCAAAGTACTCTGAGGAGGGAGTGAGGGAGAAATTAGGGAATATGCTAGCGCATTTTAATATCTCAGCCCCCGTCCTTTCCTTTAGTTTTAATAACTAGAAGGAAAATTAGAGGCATGTACGGCCATAATTTATATTTTTTTCGGGTAAGTTAGACATGGCTTGAAATCCTGCTAACACACTTAGGTTACCATGAAAAGAAACTGTTCATTGAATCTCCTCACCTTCACAGAATATCCTACTTTTGCCTTTGCCACCCCACTTTGACCTCTTCAGTTTGCTTCCATTTGCTAAGGCTTAGATCATTTTGTCATTCTATAGCTTGTCCCATCCAGGTGTACAGAGTCCCCAGAAAATGAAGGGGAGCCATTATTCAGATCCATCATTTTGATTCTCTTTTATCATCCATTGAATGAAAGGTATCAGTTATAATTTTCATATGTATACTAACTTATAACATATAAAACATTTGTAGTATATATAAATATATTAATATAATATGTATGTTTAAATTTTTGTTTAATCCTTATAATAACGCAATGAGATATTTACTTTTTTTGTTGTTTATTGGTTTTCAAGAGGAAGGGAGAGGGAGAGATAGAAACATCACTGATGAGAGAGAATCATTGATCAGCTGCCTCCTGCACGCCCCCTTCTGGGGATCGAGCTTCAACCCGGGCATGTGCCCCTGACCAGAATTGAACCTGGGACCTTTCAATCCGCAGGCCAATGCTCTATCCACTGAGTCAAACAGGCTGGGGTGAGATATTGACTTCTTTGTGGTATTCTAAGTGATGATACTTCACCAAAATCAGACATGCCTAAGATGAGAGAATAGGAAAGTCATATTTAGTATCTTGACTATTACTGTCCTGCAGATTTAAAGCACTTTAAAAGTGATGTACAGCCAGTCCTAGCTGGTTTGGCTCAGTGGATAGAGTGTCGGCCTGCGGACTGGGGGTTCCTGAGTTCAATCCAGTCAGGGGCACACGTGGGTTGTGGGCTCGATTCCCAGTGGGGGGGGATTGCAGGAGGCAGCCTATCAATGATTCTCTTTCATCATTGATGTTTCTGTCTCTCTCTCCCCCTCTCCTTGCCTCTCTGAAATCAATAAAAATATTAAATAAATAAATAAATAAATAAAAGTGATGTACAGCCATAATTGGGCCCTTGTTCCATGAGCTTGCCGTGGAACAAGACTGTCTAGATTTATCTCTAGGGATGATAGCTTTGAAGGTTGGTCAGCATCAGGTTAAATTTTCTATTCCTTTGTGGCCTGGATTAATGACCATCTTCCCAGGTAGGTATCTTCTCCTGCCGTTCATCTCTGTCTGGGGGACGGATTGAGACTGCAGGTTCCCTTGTTTGTCAGAATGCACAAACAGGACATCCAGAAATCCGCTGTCAGCAAGTCTGTCCTGAAACCCTCAGCATCCATCTTTGCATAAAGATGTTCACAAGCAGGGTAAAGGTGTGTCTGCCTGCTAGAATGTAGATGGTAAAAAAGCATAAGATAAATTCCAGTTTTCACTTTTACTATCCCTTTGGAAAGAGGAGGGGGAAGGTTTTTGTGAAGCCCAGGTTAAGTGCTATGTCCCAGTGGTTGCTAAAGCCCATAAAAGAGGTAGTGTAGAGTATATGACTGGATGACTGGTGCTTCAGCTATCCTTGCCCCTTCCACATCTTATCTGTTATTCTAAATGTACTTATGATCCCAGCTCATGTCCTTCCCTTTCTGACTCTTTGTTATTGCTTTGCCTTCTAAGGCAAAGGAGTGATACCTGAGCTCATGACAGTCAGAACTATAGAACCTTCCGATTAGATCAGTCACAAATATTTCCACTACACATACTAGCCACTAGTTAATTGCATTCAATATTTTTTTATTTTAATTTTTTATTTACAGTTGACATTCTCAACTTATTAAAAATTATTGCTAGCACAGAAAAGAACAAGTGCTACATTCAAGTTGTGACACTAAGCTGTACTCTGGAAAAACATCTCAGTGAGAATTCTAGTCTTTCAGCCTCATGATGAAATCTCTTTAGGTCTATTACATTTATTTTCTTAATTCTTCTAATTAACTGGCTCCCTTTACCCAGAAATTCATATTGTGATCTAATGTGCAAAAATGTTTCATTTGAGAATGACAGTCATTTCTGGGCCTGAGATGGGTTCCTGTTTCTCAGTTTGACATTCTGCAGTACAACATACACATGTACAGGGGAGCATCCTGCAGCCAGGTCTTCTCCTTTTATGGTCCCCTTGCTAGACACCTTCTGGCAAAGTCATTAAAAGGTCTTCTTGGTATATGATGTAGTTGAGGGGTGTTCTGAAGGCTGTTACTCAGCTCTGCCTTCCGATTGGGGAAGTTGCTTGTCTTTAGTTCGGAATGTTATATTCTCCATTTGCCCTTTTGGCATAACAGAAATTTAGTTGAGCCATGACAAAGAAAATATGTCAGAAATCAGGTCATACTACACCTATCATCTGTCATTGAAATCTGACAGCTTTGTGAGACTCATACTTCAAGCTCCTGTGGCTGGGAATTCCAGTAGAGCAAAGCCAGCCATCTGTCCTTGGTAGTACTTGCTCCTGCTCTCTCTTCTGTGCCCAGAATTTCTAGGACCCCTGGGGGAGTCAGTGACTACTAATAGCAAATACATAACTTGTAGCCAAGAAAGGGAAGGGTAAATCTTCAGAGGGAGATGTTGTCTACTTTATTTTGAAACAGAGTTGCCTTTGTTTCTTCCTTTGACTTACAAACATAGACTCTTTAATATTAGAAGTGCAAGAGAAACTCGAAGGAAACACTGTAACATTGCTAGAACCTGCTAAAGCAATGATCGAGAATCAGGCAACTAACTACATTTGTTGAGTGCTGGTATTGTACAGAAATTTAAGAAATAGCTCTTAAAATGTGATGAGATAAGAAACTGTTCCCTTTCTTTTTACCAGAGAGTTTTAAATAATTTCATTTACTTGATTTTTGTGGTGGCTGATTGTTTTTACAGGGTGGGCTTACAAAAGAGAAAAATTTAAGTCTTGAAATAGGACCTTTCTCTAATTATGCTTAGGAGAAAGGTAAATAAACACAGTCATGGAAACATAAAACAGCATGGAATATTTTAGGAATTCCCTTGTTGCTTAGTGTGGCTAGACTGTAAAGTCCAAGATGTGTGGCAGACGAGCCTGCAGAGTTACAGTAGTCCCAGATCTTAGAGAGCCTTCTGTGCCTTACCAGGGGGGTGAACTTTATTCCGTAGGTGAGAGGGAACCCTTGAAGAGTTGTAAGCTATGGAATAACATGATTAGATTTTTACGTGTCTTACAAGATAGACTGTAACAGATACCACTGAAGTATAGGACAGGGTTTGGGGAGGGTATTTGGGGAGAGAAGGCTTCGTGGATTTCAGCTGGGTATGAAGGCTGCATAGGACTTTGATGAATTGATGTGGAGGATGGGGCTAGGGAAGGAGAGTCTAGAAAGGGGGTTGCTTAAACAAAAAGCCCAAAGATTGGAGATTTACAGGGTTTATTTGAGGACCCTGAATAGAGCTATTGAGTATTTATAATATGAGGGAGAAGATCATAAAAGGCTGAACTATTGAGGGCCTGGAGTGCCTGGCTAAGAAGTTTTTACTTTATTTTTGCCTGGGACATCCATTAGTCAATACGTATGTTAGGCTAAATGTGACAGCACTGGTTAGGGTGACCTAAAGTGACAAGTATATGGATCCAGGAAAACCAATTTGAAAGCTGTGGGCAAAGTACAGGTGAGAACACATGAGGACTGATAACTATGGACTAGGGCAGTGATGGCAAACCTATGACACGCGTGTCAGCCCTGACACGCATAGCCATTTCTGATGACACGCAGCCGCTAAGGCGGCCGCATGCCGAGGATGAAACATTTGCTGCTCCTGAGGATGAAACATTTGCAAAATAATGTTTTTTCCTCAAAGTGACACACTACCCGAGTTATGCTCAGTTTTTTGGCGAAGTTTGACACACCAAGCTCAAAAGGTTGCTCATCACTGCACTAGACACTGGGGCCTCAGTTCCTCATAGCACCCAGGTAAGGAAAGGTCTTATCCAAGATCACTGTGCCATCCAGGGACAGGAATTCCAAACAGGCCTTCTTTTGTCTAAAGATTGAGGAGAAACAAAAGAGCATAGAGAAATAAGTATATATATTTTTAAACAAACATACTCTATTACTGAACACTTTTTCTTTGTTTTAAATGTTTTTATTGATTTCAGAGAGAGGAAGGGAGAGGAAGAGAGAGATAGAAACATCAATGATGAGAGAGAATCATTGGTTGGCTGCCTTCTGCACGCCTCCTATTGGGGATTGATCCTGAAACCTGGGCATGTGCCCTGACTGGGATCGAACTGTGACCTCCTGGTTCCTAGGTTGATGCTCAGCCACTGAACCACACGGACTGACAAGTATTTTTTTAATAGTCTAATTTTCAGCAAAGTCATGTGTGTATTGTCAAGAGGACAATGGCCTTTTGAACTATTTGCTGCAAGAACTTCATTTATAAAGGCCCGAGTCAGAGTCATTTGTCACTGAGGAGTAATGACAACCTGATTGTCTGGTCAGGATTCAGATAGCGGTCTGTAGGTGTATTTTTAAATTATAGCCTTTCTCAGGCAATTAATCCCAGGCATTTAGCAGGAGTTGCTGCTGTGTTTCTCCCTTGTTCCAAAGATATGTTTTTCTTGTGTTTGGTACTTGTCTTAGATGCTTGATTGTTTGAAGGGTGTTTTTTCCCTTATAAAATCTTAGACAAGAAAATCTTACATTTTCTCCCTCTCTTCCTCAAATACCCCTCAGAGAGTTAATCAGAGATGCATAGAGTTCAGCAACTGGGAAAGCCATTAATAACTTAGGCCGAAACCGGTTTAGCTCAGTGGATAGAGCGTCGGCCTGCGGACTGAAGGGTCCCAGGTTCGGTTCCGGTCAGGGGCATGTACATTGGTTGCGGGCACGTCCCCAGTAGGGGGTGTGCAGGAGGCAGCTGGTCGATGTTTCTCTCTCATCGATGTTTCTGGCTCTCTGTCCCTCTCCCTTCCTCTCTGTAAAAAATCAATAAAATATATTTTTTTAAAAAATAACTTAGCATCTATCCTGCTAGCTTAAAGGCAGTTTCTAGTTTCTGGCTGATGAAATTGATGAGGATTTCTCTGGTGTCTTCCTACCAAGTGTTTTGGTGGGAAAGTCCTCCTGTGTTGGAGGAAAAGTACCAGCACATCTGCACACTCTGGTCTTCACCTTTATTTTGTTTGTTTTTGTTAATCCTCACCAGAGGATATTTTTGCTTTTTCAGAGAGAGAGTGGAAGGGAGGGTGGGAGGGGAGAGAGAGAGAGAGAGAGAGAGAGGAACATTCATGTGAGAGACATATTGTCTACTTGCCTCCTGCACGTGCCTAAACTGGGGGGTGGGAACTTACAATCCAGGTACGTGCCTTTGACCGGGAATCAAACCTGGGACCCTTCAGTGGATGGGCCAGTGCTCTTGGTCTTCACCATTGTTGTTTATTTTATTTAAGCTCCCCTTGAAAAGGGCATGAACTATGTTAGGCCCCAGTATTTAGCACTCTCCTCTGTTTCTAAGATAAACCCTCTCTGTATCTTTCTTTTTTCCACTGTTCATCTATAAAACATCTTCCAATTCACTCATACTGTCTCTATCTGACCAATTTTGCCTCCTTCATCTCATGGAGCCATGCTTCATGTTGATCTTGTACTAGCACTGAAGCGAGTGGCAGAGTCTGTGTAGTTTTCTAAAAGCAACATTATTTTAAGTGCTTTTAATTCCTTTGCTTTTTTCCTGGAACTTTTACCAATCTTCCTGTCCCCTCCTTCTAAGCCACCCCTCCGTAAATATCCTATGCATTGAAATTTGTTGCCCCATCTCAACTCTTTATTATTTCTGAATCCTCTCTTCTTTTTAGACTATAAAACCTTTGACACCTTACCCATTTCTGTTTTTAAGGTTTTTCTGGTCAGTAAATGCATGAGCTGTTTTTGTTATGGGCTGTTTTCTCCTAGATGTCTTTGTTAGTTGCCCATAGGCAGCATCATCTCATTTGTGTGTTTACCGCTTTTCACCTTTTCCTAATCATTCTGGGTCCTATTCTGCCATTTCTCCTTTGCTAGGGTTCTGAGCACTGTCAATTTGAAGTCATTCTTACATTTTATTGAGATGCTGCTTAGTTCCTCCTTCTCCATCATTAGTTAAGGTGTTAAGCTGAGGACCAGCAAATACATCTCCACTCACTTAGTATGTTACAACTTTTTAGTTATTTTACTTATTGATTTAAGAGAGAAGGGGAGGGGGAGATTGATTTGTTGTTCCACTTATTTATGAATTTATTGGTTTATCTTGTGTGTGCCCTGACTGGGATTGAATCTGTAACCTTGGCATATCAATGCAGTGCTCTAAGAAACTGAACTACCCAGTGTAATGATGCCTAATGTAACCATCAGATTGAAATGTTGCTTGTATCTGAGCTGCTGATCTCATTCGTGTGTGTGTGTGTGTGTGTGTGTGTGTGTGTGTGTATTCCCTATAATAAAAGCCTAGATAGCGTCGCACAACGTCACAAGATGGCCACCCTTACGTCATCACAAGATGGCTGCCACAAGATGGCCAGCAGGGGAGGGCATTTGTGGGCGATCAGGCCGGCAGGAGAGGGCAGTTGGGGGTGAACAGGCCTGCAGGGGAGGGCAGTTAGGGGCGACCAGGAGTTGGGTATGACCAGGCGGGCAGGGGAGGGCAGTTGGGGGCGATTGGGCCGGCAGGGGAGGGCAGTTGGGAGTGATCAGGTCGGCAGGGGAGCAGTTAGGCGTCAATCAGGCCAGCAGGGGAGCAGTTAGGGGGCGATCAGGCTGGCAGGTAGAAGCGGTTAGGGGCAATCAGGCAGGCAGGCAGGCAGGCAGGCAGGCAAGCCGTTAGCAGCTAGCAGTCCCAGATTGTGAGAGGGATGTCCGACTGCCGGTTTAGGCACAATCCTTGTTGAATCTGGCCTAAACCGGCAGTCGGACATCCCCCAAGGGGTCACAGATTGGAGAGAGTGCAGGCCGGGCTGAGGGACACTCCCCGCCCCCACCCCTGTGCACGAATTTCATGCACCAGGTCTCTAGTGTGTGTGTGTGTGTGTGTGCGCGCGCGCGCGCGCGCGCGCGCTCACACACACACATGGTGTCCCCTCAAAAAGTATACACACATTTTTGAATAATTATAAAGGCAGTGTTTATCAAAATATATTTCATTTCAAAATTGAGCTATCATGTATATATGTATGTATTAATTTTCATCTATATATATATATATATATATATATATATATATATATATATATCTTGTCTCTCTTCTGCCTCTTCCTTGATCTATAGAAATTTTAAATCAAGGGAATGTATGTTAGGGAAAACAATAGTATGCTTTTTCTTTTGGGAAAATAAAAACCAAGTATTGACTTTTAATGGTTCAGCTTCCAATATCCCTGGTATTGATTTGTCTTTAAATGTTTAGCATCCAGTTCCACCAAGATATGAAAACCTTCTTTAGGCTTTTGTTTCTGGCTTGTAAAGCTCCCAGTGGTCCATAAGCCAAAGTGTTGTCTTAATTTTGGTTCCAGGGCCAGTTTGAAGATTATCTTATTAAGTTGAAGATAATCCAAAGGCAGAATTAAGAAATATCCCAAATCAGTCTCTCAGAGGTTCATTTATTTGTGGAGTTTGGTTAAGGAATAACTGCTCTGGCCAGCCAGTGCCCTTTGGCGTGTTGTTCCTTTGATGCGTTGGAAACTAAGCCACGTGAAGTCTCTGCCCTCTCCTTTCTTGTAGGAAGCAGTGAAGTGTAGTGCAGTGAGCAAGGGCTTCAAAGTCAGATCTTCCTTGAATCCTGCCTCAGCCACTTACTAGTTGTGTGACTTTGGGCACTTACCTCCCTGGTCCTTAGTTTCTTTATCTGTAAAATAGAGCTAATAATACCTCATGGAATAGCTAAAAGTATTAAATGGGATAACATATTAATAAACTTTGTATTAGAATTTAGTAGATATTTCATAAATGGTGGTTATTACAGACTGTAAAGAAAACACCTATACTTTTTTCTTTTTACTCAACTGACCTGACTTATATTTGTATTGTCAAGTAATTCTTTGTCATTGTCCGTTTTTCAGTCTCTAAAAGAAAGGACTACTTAGTGTCTTTCACTTATTAGTGATTTTCCACACCAAGGACCTAAACAGATTCATTGAAAGATAACTATTTTTTTGGATGAAATTAATGAGGGAAGTTTTCTTCCTTCAAGATCCCCAAAAGCCAAAATTTCTCTTTATCTTTAACTTAGAAAAAAGTATCCATTCCAGATCCTTTAGAAGATCTAAGCCTGGCTTCAGTTTCAGAAGCAGCAGAGACCTTATTAATTCAAGAAAAACCCTCCTCTGAACCGCATCCAGCACGGCCAGGGGTGAACCTGAGGAGGGGCAGTGAACGATTAAAGAAAACAGATAAGAGAATATAGTTGGGGCTAGGTAGGATCACTGTGCCTGGATGAGGAAACAGTGACACAGCCTGTAAGCTGAAGCTTTATTTTATAGTCAGGTCACACAAAGCAAAACAACGGGAGTGGTCAACATGTTGAGAGTTTCAAATCTATTTCGTTACTCAAGCCTTATTTTGGCAGCACTTGCTGCACCTCCCATAGCCCATTAGCTACCTAGGAACCCTTAAGGGAGGGCTGTAAGGTCAAGCTTAATTGTGCTAGGAGACCTCTGCTCTCCAAGCTGGGACTTGTATGTGGCTCTGCCACAGGTCAGTCCGAGGCTTGACCTTATAGCTGCTCCCTACACTCTTCCTTACTGAAATAAATGCTCCTGGATCATTTAGTGGAGGTACTCCAGAAATAGAGTGTATGAATGTGCCACCCAAATTAGTAAGCAAACAGATCACTGATTTCTCTGGGGTCTTCCCCTCGGTGTAGGAATTTAGTTTGGGGGATGCTCGTTTTTGGGCTGGTGGCTGATTCTGCTTTAGTGACTCTCTTACGTGCAGTCTTTTTGTTTCCTCCAGGGACAATGGTGACAGATCCAGGCACCGAGCTCCACGCAACGCCCGGATGTCTGCGCCTTCGCTGGGACGCTTTGTACCAAGGTAAGAACTGGATAGTTAACCTTTATGAGAGACGTTTATGAAGGAGCCTTTATGAACGCCTGGGACTTAGTTTTTAAACCTACTTTTTGGTCTTTGGACTGTCCATATCTGGAATTATTTTCTAGTGAGTCTATGATCCAGCCCTGCTACCTAAGGACTTGACAGGAGATGATTGGCCACAGTAAAAAGAGAGAGAATAGTGGTATTGAGAGCATCTTGTTCAAGAATAAAAGCCCTGGGAAACTTTAGAAGAAAGATCAAGAAGGAGGTACAATTCTGTGAATGTACAAATCCTAGGAATTTTTACTCCACTCTGGGCTTCAGTGGATTCCTAGGTCTAGTGGATCCGTTATCATTGATTCATAGTATATCTCCCTTGTTTTATGGTCGTCTTTAGTAGGCTTTTCACATGTGATTCCTTCTTGTAGGCGTTTCTTGCTGCCTGAGTACTTGCCTTATGCTGGGATTTTTCATGAACGTGGACAGCCTGGCTTGGCTACTCACTCTTCTGTTAACAGGGTCCTGGCAGGTAAGGAAATGTTTCTTTGGATTATGAAAATTTGAATGGGAAGGGAGCCAGGTAAAGCTTTCCCCTCCTTTACTTATATTGATTTGACAGCATCTTGCCACCTGGACAAAAACTCTGTTTTGAGGTGTACTCAGTTCCTTACTTCAAATCAAGAAACTGCAAGATTAAAGAAAGCTGTTTCTCTTGCATATTCCTACTTCCTTCAAACATCTTTCAAATCCCGCCCCCTTCCCACCCCCCACCCCTTCATTGAAACCATTTTTTTTCTTAATCTAGCAATTAGATTCTGGCTATTGAATGATAGCAGTGTTTTGTTCAAGTTTCAGTTGGTGAGATACTCCTGAGCCAGATCCTGTGATTTAATTAGGGGCTTAATGCATACCTCTCCTACCCTTTGCTACTGGCAGCACATGGTGTTTCCAGGCACTGTGGAATCTTCTAAGAAAGGAGGAGAGACCCATAGAGCTGGCTGAGAAATCTCCACAGAACAGAAATGGGCTGGATAAGCCCAATTGAGGCAATTTTATGTAGCTGAAGAGCTTAGTGACATGAACTAAGATGCATGATGCAACTGAGCTCTGAGACTTAGTGTGTGCTGCTGCTTCTGTGCAGTCTGAAGAAGGAAATAAAGCAAAATTCTTTTCTTCTTTTTTTTCTGACAAAGGTTATTTCTCCATCACACTCTTTTTCTCCCTTCCCACCATGTCTACTGCCAACTTGTAAATTTATGTATGTGAAGGCATAAAAGGTATAAAAATCAAGTCACGCCCTGACCAGTGTGGTTCAGTTGGTTGAGTGTCATCCCGTTTTTCACTCTCCCTTCCTCTCTCTAAAATCAATGAAATATTTTTTAAAATCAGGGCATTTAAATATATCTTTCTTTTTTTTAAGTGTATCTTTCATAAGCAATGATTATGTTTTGTAAAATCTGGGCCACGTGATGGATAAAGGTAGGGATCTGTATGTGAGCCAGTGGCACTGTCAGATGGGAGAATGTGACTTCTTTTTTTTTAATTTCAGAGAGCAAGAAAGAGGGGGAGAGAGAGAATCATTGATGAGAGAGAATCATTGATTGGCTGCCTCCTGCACCCTGCACACTGGGGATCGAGCCCGCCACCCAGGCATGTGCCCTGATTGGGAATTGAACCATGACCTCCTGGTTCATAGGTCAGTGCTCAACCACTGAGCCATGCTGGTTGGGCTCCACTGATTTTTAGAGAGAGGGAAAGACAGAGAGAAATATCGATGTGAGAGAAACACATCAATTGGTTGCCTCCTGCACGAGCCCTGACCAGGACCCAGGCTGGGAAGGAGCCTACAACCGAAGTACGTGCCCTTGACCAGACCCTGGGACCCTTCAGTC
Organism: Cnephaeus nilssonii; assembly: GCF_951640355.1. NCBI lineage: Eukaryota > Metazoa > Chordata > Mammalia > Chiroptera > Vespertilionidae > Cnephaeus > Cnephaeus nilssonii. The sequence goes on along the minus strand of NC_137084.1, from coordinate 16,857,256 downwards.
TGCAGGCTGACTCTCTATCTACTGAGCCAGACCGGCTAGGGCGAGAATGTGATTTCTAATGAAGCTGCTATGACAGCTGGAAGGCATGGGATCTGGCCTCCCCTGAACAGTATCCTTGACCCAACGTCAAGGCCTAGAATTCCCAGAAACATTTGTGCTTTCTCTGTTGGAGATCAGGACTTCTTAGGCCCAGGCTTGGCGGGGAGCATACTACACCATGGTCTCCTGACAACCTCATCTGAGGAGGTTTCTGGCCCGAGTTGGTAAACAGATCCCATGGCTCTGCTTCTCCTTGCTTGTCACTTCGGGTGGGGCTATGTAGAAGCTCTTCGCTGGCAGATAATCACTTGCTGCCAGACAGTACTATGGAGCTCTTCTCCACCCTTCTTTGTTCCAGACATCTGCCTCCACCACCCCACACAGCACCTCCTGCTCCTCTACTGCTGGAGAAATCTCTGTTTCCTGGCATTTAGTTTTTTTGGAACAGCTGTATGTTATTTTTTTCTCTTTTGATTTAATAACTCTACCTTCATTTTCTGTTTCCTACTTTATGCCCAGAGGTCTGACCCCAAGTGACCCAGTTCCACTTATGGATACATTTGAATATTGGGGTTGTGTTCCAGCAGCCAGTTGTTTCTACTAAGAAAAGTTCTCTAACAAAGATAGAAAGGGGGAAGGAAATCTAGATTTTTTTAAGAATGTCATTCTTGAGTTAGATTAGCATATGTTTTCCATTCATAATTAAACTAGCTTCTCCCATCTTCTCAAGATACATGTTACATAGTGCCCATTGCTCTTTTCTTAAAAGCCTTCATTATTTGTAGCCTAGAGGCCCAGTGCACGAAATTCGTGCACTCAGCGGGGGGTGGGTCCCTCAGCCCGGCCTGCGCCCTCTCACAGTCTGGGACCCCTCAGAGGATGTCCATCTGCCAGCGTAGGCCCGCTCCCCAGGGGAACAGGCCTAAGCTGGCAGTCAGACATCCCTCTGGCAGCTCAGGAGCCCTTGGGGGTGGGAGAGGCTCCCTCCACTGCCGCTACCCTTGTAGCCGTCAGCCCAGATTCTGGCTGAGTGGCGCTCCTCCTGTGGAAGTGCACTGACCACCAGGGGGCAGCTCCTACATTAAGCGTCTGCCCCTGGTGGTCAGTGCGCGTCATAGTGACTGGTTGTTCCACTGTTGGGGTCAATTTGCATATCACCCTTTTATTATATAGGACTAGAGGCCTGGTGCACGAAATCGTACACTGTGGGGGGGGGGTTCTCAGCCCAGCCTGTGCCCTCTCACAGTCCGGGAGCCCTCGGGGGTGCGGGGAGCGGGCCTAAGCTGTCAGTCGGATATCCTTAGTGCTGCCTCAGAGGCAGGAGAGGCTCCTGCCACCGCTGCTGTGCTCTCCAGTTGTGGGTCCGGCTTCTGGCACACTGACCACCAGGGGGCAGCTCCTGCGCTGAGCGTCTGCCCCCCTGGTGGTCAGTGCACATCATAGCGACCCATCATTCTGTCGTTCGGTCGATTTGCATATTAGCCATTTATTATATAGGATATTTGGATGTCTCTCCAGTTTCTATTGACAATTGTCTTACCTTGTATTTCTATTGAGAAAAGTCCAATAATAACAACAGCAACCAAAGAAAGCCTAACATTGAGTGTTTGCTGTATACGAAACTATAGGGAGTGGTTTAAGTGCTTTTTCCCAGGAATTTCATCTCTCTCATAGTAATCAATCTTATGAGATGAGTGCTGTTATCTAACAGTAAAGGAAACTAAAGCCTAGAAGGTTGACTTGCCCAAAGTAATGCAGCTGGTAGGGGAGCCAGAACTGAACCAGGCAGTGGGACTCCAGAGCTTCCTAATCTGCCTCCCCACAGTTACTTTAAAGGACAAAGCTTCAAAATAGCATTCTTTTTCCAGGATCTTACTCTGGAACAGAGAAAACGCTCTCAGGGAACTTGCTGATCTTCAGGGTTTTTCTTATTCATTTTAGTTCCTCTATAGGTATACATACCTTGTAAATATTGTGGTTTTGATTTCAGATCACCTTAATAAAGTGAGTTTTAATCTTTTTGTTGGTAGAGGGTTGTGCCTTCGATTTATTTTTTTAAAAAAGGGGGCAACATCTGTGAAACATAATAAAGTGAACTAAGCAAAATAAAATGAAGTATGCCTGTATTTTAAGTGGCTTTTAGACATAGCTTTCCATGAATACAGTGGTGCTTGCTGAGGAAAATCTTATTATGTAACAGCCCTTTCCCCGAGCCTTTGTGCCCTCCTAGACACAGATGTTTTATGTTTTATTAAACTTACTTGTGATCTTGTAATATCACTGATATAATAATGGCTTTTGAAGCGAAAGACAAATTGGCCTTTTAGCAGTAAGCACTCTCAATTTTCCTGGTAAGGTATTTCCTCTTGTATGATTGGAATGAGGTTGTGATGGTCTCAGAACAATTACATTCAGCAGATATTTGTTCTGCACCAATGTGCCAGGTACTGTTCTAGGCTACCAGAGTGAATATGACCCCTGCCCTCCTGTAGCTCAAAGTCTAGGCGGTTGGCTATGCCTCAGTCTTGCTGTTTGCTTCTTAGCTCCAAACATAAAGCAAAAGTTTGTGTGGTGAGTGGCTTTTTGCAAGGGTGACGCATAGAAATTTGACAGACCTGCAGGACAAAAGCATATAAACACCTGTAATTTTAGGAGACATGACCAATACTATGGTGGCAAATGAGTCTCCAGTGGACCCTAGCCAAAGCCATTCAAAATCATCAACAAAAACGGATTTGTAAAAAATTAAGATCCATTCTTCCCACTTCCTCCCATAAGAGCCTACTTCAGAGAAGTGTTTTGATAGTCTGTGAATGTTCATCTCTTCTACCAATCTTGATCCATTCCCCACAATTCTGTAGGTTCCTGGAGGCCTCCAGTACTCATCAAACCACCTCATGCCCCTTCTTCAGAATGTAAATTCTGAACTGTACTTAAAGAGGTATAAAATACATTTAAAGCTACTGCAACTCCACCAGGTATATTTTTTGGGAAACACACTAAAATCTGAAGAGCTTCCCCGGCTGACATTTTAGCAGACAGCTCTAGCTCTGTCATAACAGCAACTGATAATAAAGAAGGAGGTAAAATTAATGCCTACTATGAGCCAGGTACTGTTCTAAGTGCTTTCCCAATCATTATCTCCTTTAATCATTATAACAGCCCTGTGAAGTAGATGGTGCATTTCCATTCTACAGGGAAGAAAACTGAGGTTCAGAGAAGTTATGTCACTTGCACAGTATAACACAGTGAGAGGTAGTAGTCCTGGAACTTTAAACCAGGTTGGTCTGCCTGACTTAAAATAACTGTATTCTGTCTTCTGTGCCATGTTTTACCTGAGTTCAAGTAGGGAGTATCTGCCAAAATGTTAAGCTTATATTTTTCTGCGTGTTTGAGGCTCATAAAACTGAAATGAGAAGCCCTGGCATTTGACATATTCCTGGTAATTTCTGGAAGAACAAAAATCTTCTGAAGGCTTGGGACCTGGGTAATGTAGGGTATTAGTTATCTGGCCTGCCTCATATTTTTTACTTTCATCCTAATGAGCATCTGTTCCCAGCAGATGGTTGGCCTGATGTACTTAATTTAGTATTTTGATTAAAACCACTGGGAAGTGTCAGGGTTTTCTTGCTCCTAGCCACAGGTCATTGGGGCCTGGTCGAGTGTCCTGGGCTAGCAATGGCTTTGTGCCCAGCCATTCTAATTTCTCTTAGATTTCTTTTTTGATCCAGTAGCCAACACAAATTCTGAACCTGTACTTAGAGAGGTATAAATACATTTAAAGCTAATGTTACTCTACAAAGTATATTTTAGGAGTGTTTAGGATTATGTTCTTCAGTTGTCACATACTTTTGAATTTCTGAAATTTCCTTGTGTTGTTGATTTCTTATGTATTTTCATTGTCCAGGCATCCTTCTGTTTGTTGCCTGTGTGGGTAAGACAGAACTACCTCTTTTGCAAGAATTTACTTTTCCTTGTTAACTTTATTTTTTTCCTGTCTTTTGCCCCTCTTATCTCTTTTAGAAACACAAGTCCTCTCTTAGATGTCCCCACTTCCCTGGTACTTTAGGGAATTACTTCCAGGAGCCCTGTCTAGTCTGTTTTGGCCAACTAGGTGGGCATTGGGGCCTTGGGCTTGACAACTTTTAGGAACTAGCCTGGTTTTTCAACTTAATATCATAGGTCTCTAATACAACAAATTACTTAATTACTCTATACCAGATCTTCACTTGAATTGGCAAATCTGGGAAAGATGAATAGTAGTGGACACAGTTAAAAGGCATGTTATACTTAAATGAGTATGAACAGAAATGAATAATAATTCTGGTGTTGGACCCTTTATCTGCATGTTCTGTCCTCTCTCTTATCCAGTAGCCAGGCAAGTAAAGTGAGAGGCACATTCCAACTCAACATCAAGTAAGATAGCTGTTTATAAATCCCATATAAATGGACAATTATTGGTGGTGGTACTAGCTAGTGCTGCTTTAATAATTAACCCAATTACCTTTCATTCTGCTCCAGTGATGAGAGTGAAGGTGATAAGGGGGCTGGCTTGGTTGCCTGGGAAACAGAAGTAAATGCAGCACTCCTCCCAGAGAGCCTTATAGTGCTCAAGGCCTTTTACTTATTTGGTGTCTACCAATCACTGGAGCATCAATGTCCTCTCCACCTAAACTCTTCACTACATCTCCATATGCCATATACTACACACTGCTAGTGAGTGGTGTGCTTATTGAGAAACTGGGGCCCAGTTTCTAAGCTGAATTGCATGTGCTACTTTGGCTTTCCTAGAGAAGACTACTGGGCCAATGAACATTTCTGTACCTTGGTATTTTGTGACTAAGTTTTTATGTGCCTTTGTCCATCCTCCCTTCTCCCTCCCGGAAATTTCCTCTTGATCTTTCCCCATGGAAGCTTTACAACCTGTACCCTTTTTGTACTGTCATTTTGAAATGTATGTAGCACTTTCTAAAGGCTTAGCATTTTCCAGGGCACTTGGGTCTTGTAAAAGAATTAAATGGTTCTGCCCTTGGGGAGTTGATAGTCTAGCCAGGGAGTGGCCTGCTTTCTATGTTTTGTTTTGGTCCTGCCACTAAAACTTTAATAATTCCCCTGAGACTTTAACTGCCAATCCTGATATAATAGCTAAGGGGGCACAACTCAAACCTGGACTTGGACCAGGGATTTATGTCTTTTGGAACAGTTTGAAGAAACTCTGAATGTGTCCCCATTCATCTTTCAAGTGGGTCTGTGGGCATGAGGGAGTGGAAGTGGAGCTTGAGGAGGACAGCTGCCATTTGCAATATTGCAAAGAGTTTGGACTCTGGAGCCAGACTGTCCAGGTTCAAATAATCATTCTGCTACTTTTAAAAAATATATATATTTTTATTGATTTCAGAGAGGAAGGTAGAGGGAGAAAGAGATAGAAATATCAATGAGAGAGGATCATTAATTGGCTGCCTCCTGCATGCCCCCTACTGGGGATTGAGCCCGCAACCCCCCAGGCATGTGCCCTTGACTGGAATAGAACCTGGGACCCTTCAGTCTGCAGGCCAACACTCTGTCCACTGAGCCAAACCAGCTAGGGCTCTGCTACTTCTTAACAATGTAATCTTGGTTAATTTATTTTGCCTTTTGGGGGACTTTGTGTTGTTGTTTTTTTTATCTGTAAAATGGTCATAAAAATAGTTTCTAGCTTATAGGATTGTTTTGAAGATTAAATGAATTAATACATGTGAAACACTTAGAATAGTATTTTTTTTGGCATACAAGTGTTCAATTGATATTATTATTATAAATTTTGGGGGGGGGGACAGTGTGAGAGCTATGTCAGTCTCCTTATTGATATCTCACTGTTCTGCCTTTTCCCCAGTGGTGGTCTTCCTGGGTCCCAAGCAGAGCTGTCTCCCCTTTCTATGTTCAGTGAGTTGAAAAAAACTGGGGGCTTGTGCTGTGACATCTACAGATGGTAACCTGAAGGTCCCTGTGTTGATAGTTTGACAAGCCTGTGTGTTCACTGTTGCCTAAGTGGCACCAAGGTGGGAAGAGTAGAGGAGTCACAAAGTTTGCATTTGAAAAACCCTTTTCGGTACTCCACCAGAACCCATGCTGATGAAATAAGCATCCACTCAACAGAACAAGTACAACTATGTAACTATGGCAACATGGGATTCTCAGCATGTAGTTCCTAGACCAATAGCATTAGCATCACTTGGGAACTTGTTACAAATGCAAATTTTGGCCTCTACCCAGACCCACTGAGTCAGGAACTTTAGTTGTGGGGCTTAGGAATTTGTGTTTTAAGGAGTCTTTTAAGTGATCCTGGTGCACTTTAAAATATGAGAAACAGTGGTCTAAATTAACTGATTAAGCTAGGAGCAGAGGCAGAGGAATGGGAAGAGATGACTTGGTAACACATTAGGGGTTGCACATACTAGTAATCCAAGATGTGTTCGTGCTGGTGAGCTGGTGTATAACTCCTCTTGATCTGGAGTTATTAGTAACTAGAGGCCCAGTGCACAAAATTTGTGCAGTGGGGGAAGGGGGGTCCCTCAGCCTGGCCTGCACCCTCTTGCAGTCCAGGAGCCCTCAGGAGATGTCCGACTGCTGGCTCCATGGAGAGCGGGCGTAAGCCGGTAGTTGGACATCCTTAGCGCTGTCGTGGAGGTGGGAGAGGCTCCCGCCACCACCACTATGCTTGCCAGCCATGAGCCCGGCTTCTGGCTGAGCAGCGCTCCCCTTGTGGGAGCATACTGACCATCAGGGGCAGCTGCTGCGTTGAGCAGGATCAGCAGAAACTGGCTCTCCAAAATCCCCCGAGGGGTCCCGGATTGCAAGAGGGCTCAGGTCAGGGTGAAGGACCCCACCAGTGCACGATTGGAGTCAGAGAGAGATGCAGGAGGTTGGCCAGCCAGGGAGGGACTGCGGGAGGGTTCCAGGGCGTGTCAGCCTGTCTTGCTAAGTCCCGATTGGCCAGACCCCAGCAGCAAGCTAACCTACCGGTCAGAGTGTCTGCTTCCTGGTGGTCAGTGCACATATAGTGACTGGTCAACCTGTCGACTCTCTGCCCCCTTGGTGGTCAGGGCAGAAGCTCGTCATAGTGAGTGGTTGAGCAGCCCTAGCATATCATTAGCATAGTACGCTTTGATTGGTTGAATGGACAACCAGATGACCAGACACTTAGCATATTAGGCTTTTATTATATAGGATGGGGAAAATGAATGAATTTTTAATTACCTACTGAGTATTTAGTTGTCATACTAGCCTTTTTGGCTCAATAAGCATTTACTGAGCTTCTGTTGTTTACATGGTTTATTGTTAGGTATAGTATCCAGGTGAAAAAGACATGATCTCTGCTCTTCATAAGCTTTCCATCTACTGAGCAAACCTATCATGCTTATAAACAGCTGTAGGACAGTGGGCATTGTGCTAAATGGTAAGGTAGAAGTATAAACACAAAGCTGGCTGTGAGAGCTCAGCCTCTGCACTGTTTCTGCAACAGAAATTAGAAGTCCATTAAGCTTTCATGCTAGATAAACAGATTCTTGTCATCTGCTAGGAGAAGTTAACCTATAATCTTTCTTTTAACTTCTTAACAAGTTTCCCACATGTTCTCCATCGTCTTCCTGAAAAAGAAATGTTAACAGCCTGGCCGATGCGGCTCAGTGGTTGAGCGTTAACCCATGAACCAAGAGGTCGGGTTCAATTCCCAGTCAGGGCACATGCCCTGGTTTCAGGCTTGATCCTCTGTAGGGGGCATGCAGGAGGCAGCTGATCAATGTTTCTATCTCTCTAACCCTCTCCTGCCCTCTTTTTCTAAAATCAAGAAAAATATTTATATATTTTTTTTAAAAAAGCTAACATGTCTGAATAGAGACCCCTTGTGCTTTGGTTTCTGTACTCTAGGCTTAAGTCCTATGGTTGTGTGCCCCTTAGAAATACTGTTTATATTGAAGGTGCCAGCTGATGATGCCTTCTAATCTAAAAGTACCCACTGTAATGCCAGAACCCTTTCACTTCTCTCTACTTAGGTTATGCTTAGTATGTGCTTTGACGTGTTTTACAACCCACAGAACAAATGACACAACAATATAGAAATCTACAGAAGAGATATGAGGAAAGAAAAGGCCAAATGTGAGGTCAAAGCCCATTTTTTTCCAGTGGGGACAGCAGCCAAATCTCCACTTTATTTAAATTAGAAAACTTGTACAAACTCTGAGAAGACTTGCTGCCCTATCTACTCCATCAGTTTTTACCTAAGTGATCAGTAGGAAGCTAACCCTCCACCTCCTTCTTTTTAAAATTCTGAGCTCACATTAACTTGTCTTTCTTTTTCCCTTTTCATGTCCTCAAGCAGCCTCATTTATTCCAAACGGGCTGGAAATACCATGAGAGCTGGCAGACAGCACCTCTCACCCTCACTACCAAAGTAGAACCAACCTGTGGGTGTTAATTTCCTTTCTTTAACACCTGCTGATCCACAAGGCCAGCTCTTCCCAGGGTCCTTATCCCACTCAGCTGGAAGCCAAGAGCAAGCATGGATATCTTGGTGTAAGCCATGATGTGGAAAGAGGCACCTGCTTGTGGGTGACCAGCGACCTCTTGGCATGTTGAGATTCCGTGGGGTGTTTCTTGTGGCCAGCAGTTGAGTGTCATCCAGAGCCAGATATCCTGTAATCATATTATAGGGCTACTCAGATGAGTCCTGGGTTTATTCTAAGCCTAGTCCACTGCAGCTGTGTGCCATGCAGAAGGGGCCCAGAGTCACTCCCGCTGTCTTCAGCTGAGGGGCTCTGTTCTTTGGGGTTGCCTAGCAAACAAACTCATGATTTTCTTGTGGCTCATGGCTGGTGAAACAAAAAAAAAAGTCATTTCTGAACAGAAAATTTAACTGGTCTAGCCTACAAAGGAATAGAAGAAAAGCTGAACAGGAGATAAAAGGTCGAAGTTCCCAGTGAGAACAAGGGTATTACTCAGGGAAGGAGGGTTTGTGCTTACGTGCCTATGTGGTAAAAAGAAATCATTTCTTTTCAGACATAAATCTGTCTAGAAAGATGAATTTGCTCCAGAATCTGCCATATTGCCAATGGCTGCTTTTGGTAATACTTGCTGATTTTTAGTTCCCCTGAGCATAGTACCACAAATGAAAAGACTACATGGAAAAATATCCACAGGCACTTCTGCCTATTAGAGTGAAGTTTTACCTGAGCAGCAGCTCAGTTCTGTAGCATCATTTAAAATTACCCAGAACATTGCCCCTCGTGTTGAACTGGTAAAAGGAAAGAAAAATCGTGGTAACTCAAGTTTAAATTTGACCACGAACTAGTGTTGGATCACATTTGCAAAGTGCAGTGGCTATGGATATGATGCTTCTTGTATGTTAAACAAACAAACAACAAACCCAGAGCACTTACTATATGCCAAGTACTATTTTAACCACATCTCACACATTATTCACTTAATCTTCAAAACATTCTGGTGATGGCCTGTCATTACCCATTTTTACAAATGAGGAAACGGAGGCATAGAAAGATGAAATAATTTGCCCAAGACCATAGCTAATACCTGACAGAGTAGGACTTGGAACTCAAGCAGTCGAAGCTTTAAATTGGTGCTTTTCAAACAGAACCATCATGAGGTGTGGGTGATTCTTTATTGGTAGAGGAGGCTGAAATGTAAACTCTGCATTTACTTTAAGAAAAGCAAAAATAGTTTGTTCAGTTCACAAGACTGCTGCTGGGAAGGGGGCTACAAATTCTCCTATATTCTTGTTGCAGCTTCTTTCCCCTAAAAAGAGGGCCCTGTAGAAGAATTACATTCCTAAACAATGAATCCTGAAGAGGTAATTACACTGTTGCCATCCCATTGGGAAGAAAGCTGGGGCGGTGATTACATTACAAACAAAGCTGTTCGGGTATAATTGCTCTGTGCTGCTCTGATCAGTCTGGGGAAGGCAGGCCTCTGGTCTCCATCCTCCTTTGTTTTTTGAGATGGAATCCGAATAGTATTGAATTAATAGGCAAGACCCAGGCACAGGGAAGTCAGCCAAAAGTGCCAACAGGACATTAACTTGCTATTAGCATTTTCGTTCTACTGAAGTTTTCCAGACCTTTAGTACAAGCAGATTTGAGGGAGAGTCTGTTTGGAAAAAAATATGGTTAGCTATATGAAGGGTTAGAGACCCTTGCTTATAGGATGTCCCCCAAAGCCTTTGATGGTCTTCATGCATAGAGGAGAAATAGTTGGGTGGCAGTGAAATGTCTCTTTCCTATCAGCAGCCTTTGCTTTGTTAAAACATGGCCATTCCTTGAAATATTTACCTAACACTTCTAGCATGTATGTGTGTGTGTGTATATATATATATATATATATTTCATGTATGTAGCTTACAGTTGTGGATCAAAAAGCCCCTCTGTGGTTCTATTGAAATACTAAGGCTGACTTTTGTTAAATTTCAGCAATAATCTCTAGATCTGGACTGGAAAAGAAATAAAACCGACTTAACTAGAGCAGAGAAGGGGGTAAGATCCATGTTATCAGGTTGAGGGTTGCACAGACCCCTTGGAAGTGGTATAACTCTGACCATTTTATTAGTTAGTTTTTGCTGCCTCACAAAAGTACCCACAAATTTTCTGACTTATAATGGCATTTATTTATTGATTCTCACAATTCTCTGGGTCCAGTGTACAGTTCAACTGGTCTGGGCCAACCTGGCTGCTCTCTGTGGTTAGTTGATGTCTTGGCTGGGCGTGGTTGGTGTTTGTTGGAATAGTAGGCAGAAAAATGGCCTACCAAATACCTCAACATACTAATCCCCGGAACCTGTGAATGTGTTACTTTATGTGGCAAAAGGAACTTTAAAGATATGATTAAGGTTACAGATTTTGAGTTTGGGAGATCTTTCTGAATTATCTGGGTGGACTCTTACCAGTTTAATCACTTGAGCCCTTAAAAGTGGAAGAGAAAGCAGAAGTCGGTCAAAGAGATGCCGTGATAGAAGATGGGAAAGGCCCTCAGCTAACAGCCAACTTCAATCCCACAATTGAAAGCAGCTGAATTCTGCCAGCAACCCATATAAGCAAGGAAACAGATTCTCCCCTAGAGCCCAGAAAGGAACACAGCTCTGCCACCATCTTTTTTTTTTTTTTTTTTAATATATATTTTATTGATTTTCCACAGAGAGGAAGGGAGAGGGATAGAAAGCTAGAAACATCGATGAGAGAGAAACATCGACCAGCTGCCTCCTGCACAACCCCCACCGGGGATGTGCCCGCAACCAATGTACATGCCTTCGGTCCGCAGACCGACGCTCTATCCACTGAGCCAAACCGGTTTCGGCTCTGCCAACATCTTGATTTTAACCCCTCAAGATCTGTGTTAGACTCCTGACCTGCAAAACTGAATGCTAGTACATTTATGTTAAGCTAGTAGGTTTGTGGTAACTTGTTATGGTAGCCCTAGAAAGCTAATATATATAGGTGGCTTCACGCACATATGGGGCGGTTGGCAGGCTGGTTGGCCTCGACTGGGATGACTTGTTTCTTTTCTCTTCTCTAGTAAGCTAACTTGTGCTTCCTCATGTAGGTGTCTTAGGATTCCAAAGAGAAACAAGAGAGGTTAGGCCTCAATGCACAAGCACTCTTAGTTTCTGCTTATATCATAACTAAGTAGATTTTTGAAATCAGGAGTATCCTGGTTGCTCCCTTTAAACAATTTGCTTTTTTAAGAGCCCTTACATATCCATGATAGAAAATTTTCAGCAAACCAAGAGATAATAGAAGTGTAGATTTGGATCTTTGGAGAAACAGTTTAGACCATTATTTGGATTATTCGGAGAGACATGCATTCAATATATTTTTTATTGATTTGGGAGAGGAAGGGAGAGTGAGAAAGAGAGAAAAAAATCAATGATGAGAGAGAATCATTGATTGGCTGCCTCCTGCATGCCCCTACTGGGGACTGAGCCTGCAGCCTGGCATGTGCCCTGATGGGGATCGAACCGTGACCTTCTGTTTCATAGGTTGACACTCAACCACTGAGCCACACTGGTCAGGCGGAGAGAGAGATATATGTTTATAAATTACATCCAAATAGGAAGCTGGGTCCTGGTTTTCTATACATAGTGTTTCAGAGAAACTACCTTTTCTCATTCTCAGGGTGTTTTCTGGGATGTAGCCCTCTATTCCTGTGTGCTGGAGGGTAAAAAGATGTGCAGAAAAGCACTGTGCGTGGTTGGACCCCCTGGGGCCACAGGTATTTCTGTGTAGGAGTAAGACTGACAGAATTAACTGTGCGAACACTTACTAAATTGGCTGTAAGTGAGCCTGTGCCCATGGCATCATTTAAAATCTACAGCTCCTTTAACAGCAGCAAGTTTCCTGAAAATGAAGTCAGGGGGTCTTTGTGGCACATTATGTTTCTTATACCAATGGTTGGGATAAGCTAGAATTCAGTTCTCTTCAAGCATAGGACTTGGTTTTGCTTGGCCTATTTGATGAGATTAGCAAAAAACAACAATAAAAAAACAAAACGGTTTTATGGGATTCACACATGAATGCATGGATTGGACTTCAGTGTGTATAGAGACAAATTTAATGCCAGTCATACATTAAATACACACACATACATACACACACACACATGATGTGTGTGTATGTGTATATGTACCATATATACGTGTATATATATATTTAAATTGATTTCAGAGAGGAAAGGAGAGGGAGAAAGCGATAGAAACATCATTGATGAGAGAGAATCATTCATCAGCTGCCTCCTACATGCCCCCCACTGGGGATCAAGCCCGAAACTCGAGCATGTGTCCTCACCGGAATCAAATTGTGACCTCTTGGTTCATAGGTTGATGCTTCAACCACTGAGCCACGTCGGCCGGGCACCAGTCATTCTTTTAGGACTTCCTTAATGTTCTTTCACAGCCATCTCAATGACTGGTGGTCTGCTGTTGAGCCCTGGATTTTGCACTGGACAGTTGTTAATAAATATGATAGCCCCGTGGTTGGCAAACTGCGGCTTGTGAGCCACATGTGGTTCTTTGGTCCCTTGAGTGTGGCTCTTCCACAAAATACCACAGCCTGGGCGAGTCTATTTTGTTTTTTTGTTTTTGTTTTTTATTTCTTTATTGATTAAGGAATCACATATTTGTCCTCGTTCCCCCATTCCCATCCCACACCCCTCCCCACACATGCCCCCACCCCCCTGTTGTCCTTAACCGCTGGTTAGGCTCATATGCCTGCACACAAGTCCTTTGGTTGATCTCCCCCTTTACCCCCACCCTTCCCTACCCTCCCTCCGAGGCCCGACAGTCTGATCCATGCCTCCTTGTTTCTGGGTCTGTTCTTGTTCATCAGTCTATGTTGTTCATTATTTCCCCTAGATGAGTGAGATCATGTGCTATTAGAAATACACTTATAAGAACCGAAAATGAGACAAGCAATAATGGTTATGGTGACAGGCAAATTAATCAGTGTGTAGTGAGTTTCTTTCTGGGCCAACAGTTCTTTTGAGACCCAATTTCAATGTCCAACAGTTACTTATGTGTACTTGTCAGCACTGACATTTCAATTCTGGATGGTGGACAAATGGTGGTAATGCAGGTCCGACTCTGTCCGGTTTGGTCCTGGGCAATCTGCAGTGATGCACAGCTGCTAACTGCTAGTATGGGAAGGCCACATCAGCGTCTTCCGTCTCTGGACTGCTTCTCTTCTGTCTTCATGGCTGGAGTAGTCCTGTCGATTCCTTTCTTGCTGGAATCCACATGGTCTCGGAGTTGTTTTCTGAAAATATACAAACATATTCTCGACCAAAGGTTAATAAAGGAATATTTTCTATAAATTTGACTGGGGATCCTTTTTCAATTTTTGCCCAAATGATTTTCCTCTGGCTTGTTTTGTCACCTTGTGTGTTTTTCATGGGTGGGCGAGTCTATTTTGAAGAAGTGGCGTTAGAAGAAGTTTAAGTTTAAAAAATTTGGCTCTCAAAAGAAATTTCAATCGTTGTACTGTTGATATTTGTCTCTGTTGACTAATGGGTTTGCCGACCACTGTGATAGCCTAGGTACAGGACAGATCTGTATTTGTCACTGGAGATTTAAACTGGCTTTGACAAGAACTTGATCATACAACTCAACATGGCACCCAACAGGTTCCTGCGCTTATTAAACATCTCATTGCCCTGCCTTGAAGCTTAGCCAAGATTCAGGAAATAGCCATGAGGCAGAAAGAGAGCTGTTGCCACAGTGTGAAATGTCTATATGGCCATATTTGCTGCTGGAAAGTGAAGAGAAGGGACCCGCTCAGCTGAGTCGGGATGGGGGAAATGTAGATTCCGCTCCCAAGAGAAGGTTGAGCAGCATGTCCCTTGGGAAGGAAGAATGGTGCCAAGAATGGAAATGTACAGACTGTTCAATCTAAACAGGCAGAGAATATCCCCAAATAAAACTAGAGCTTATCTTTTATTGCCTGGTAAGAGGTTAGAGTGTGTGGTGATGAGATTCAACCAATATCCTTCCTTCCTTCTGCCTTTGCTCCTTGTCCCCCCTTCCCATCCTCCATTTGCCTTTATCTAGTATGGGTCACAGAATTTGAACTTGGATTTCTTTAAGACAAAATGAATACTGCTAACTTAAGAGTGAATTGAGAGCTTATAAAAGACACAGAGTGTTTCTTGGTGTAAATATTTTCATTGATTCTGCTGAAGTGAGGTGACTGGGGGGAAGTGGTAAAAATGTTATATTGCTTTTTAGGTAAACTAATAAAAACTGAAAATACCAATGCAAAGCTGAAGTAAGTTGTTTCTAAACGTCCAGTTTCTCCACTCCCATGTTCTAGGTCAGTGGTTCTCAACCTTCCTAATGCCGCGACCCTTTAATACAGTTCCTCATGTTGTGGTGACCCCCAACCATAAAATTATTTTCGTTGCTACTTCATAACTGTAATTTTGCCACTGTTATGAGTCGTAATGTAAATATCTGTGTTTTCCGATGGTCTTAGGCGACCCTGCTAGCGGTTCTCAACCTGTGGGTCGCCTAAGACTATCGGAAAACACATATATTTATATTATGATTCATAACAGTAGCAAAATTACAGTTATGAAGTAGCAACGAAAATAATTTTATGGTTGGGGGTCACCACAACATGAGGAACTGTATTAAAGGGTCGCGGCATTAGAAAGGTTGAGAACCACTGTTCTAGGTGGAGAGGCTGCAGGGACATCTTAGGAACACCTGTTCTGAAGAAGTTTTCAGCTATTTTAACCTTTGTCTTACCTAGAAAGAATTTGAAGGTCCTATGTGATACAAGAAGCCAGCACTGACTGGTGGTTGTCTTGGGAATCTTTAGAGACCTCTGTAACTATTATCCAACCCAAGCCATCCTTAAAAATAAACTATCCAAGTGAAAACAGCTTGCTCTACTGACAAGACCTAACCTGTCCCCACCCTACCCCCACCCCCGTTAAACTGCTAGCCCTAAGACTCATTTATAGAATTTCTCAAACTGCCTTGGGTGGAAGTAACAGAGGAACTGGCCATAGGATTTGGAGATTATAGAAGGAAAGGCGTACTGGCTGTTTATTTCTCTCAAGTTCATGTATACTTTTTGTCTCTACCATTATTACCAGGTACTCCGTGTTTCAGTTTCTATCAGCATAGACTTATTAGTCTTTGTTTTCAGGCACCAGGTGGAGTTGCCTACCTTTTCTTTTGTGTCATTAATACCTGTCCTATGTGGGAGAGAGACTTTTGTCTGAAAGGCTCATGCAGCTATGGAGAGAGACAGTGCTCTTTTCTGACACCTAAAGAAACAGTGTTAGAGTTTAGAAAGCTTGCAAAAAATAATCTTAATCTTGGTATTCTTCCTGCTTTTTTGCCTTCTGTATTTTGAATGCCACAGTTTTCTATTTCACCTCTCTTCAGATCTGAGACATTAAAGGAAGAGTGAAAAGTATATGGCAAGAAATTATGGGATTCTTGTATCAAGAGCTAAGCAATGTTAGCTTCAATTTGACAGTTTTACATTTTACAATTTAACATGATTCAGGACTTTTGTGTGAGGTGTATAACAAACTATCGAAGCTGGGTATGGCCTCAGGGGCCCTGTCTCTAGAAAAATGTTGAACTCTTGAGTCCTTACACCTAATTTTGACAAATGGAATTATCCTCAGAGCTCCTCTTAAATTTTCCCTTTTTATTGTGCAGTCTGTGATGGCAGGGGATTTTTTTGTGTGCCTATGTAGACTCAGTCAAAGACTATTGCAAACTAATACAGGTTAGAAAGGTCCAATCTACTTTTTTCTTTTTTTAAAGAGAATACCCTTTTTTAAAATACATATATATCTTATTGGTTTTTTACAGAGAGAAAGGGAGAGGGATAGAGAGTTAGAAACATCGATGAGAGAGAAACATCAATCAGCTGCCTCCTGCACACTCCCTACTGGGTATTTGCCCGCAACCAAGGTACATACATGCCCTTGACCGGAATTGAACCTGGGACCCCTGAGTCTGCAGGCCGACGCTCTATCCACTGAGCCAAACCGGTTAGGGCCCAATCTACTTCTTAAAAAATGCTTGCCTTTCTGTTCCTTCTTCAACCTAGGACCTGCACATTAAACTGTTGGATATTTAGCTTATGTTCTCCTTTGGCTTTGATGTTCTTCAGTGTTAAACATTAGGAAATATGAAGGAGGCAATCCATAGCTGCCTTCTTGAACGAAATCAAAGGCTTGAATTCTTCTTTTAATCATGGTTAATCCTTTGTATTCCAAATGATAACCAATGTAGGGTCCTGGACTAAGTTGACTAGGGTTTAAAGCTAGGTGGGTTACTATTCCACTTTCAGAAGGACCTGCAATACTTTCATTTTTATGTTAATGTTTTGCTGTTGATATGGCTTTTTTCCATTTAAAAATGTTTTCTATCCATTCCACTTATTTTCTCTTGTCCTCTCCAGGTACTCAGGTTGATCCTAAGGGAACATAGTATAGTCATCCTTCTCGTGCTATAGATATCTGGACTTTCTCAAACCGAACCTTAAAATTTCCATTTCTCAACTATATCCCGTGTTATCTTTCGACTTTCTTGACTTGTTTTTTTTTTTTTTTGTTTGTTTGTTTGTTTAATCTTTTGGCCTTAAAGTCCATGTTCAGCATCTCCGTAGAAGGTAGATGGGGGGTTAAATGTTCTCCCTAGCCGAAACTGGTTTGGCTCAGTGGATAGAGCGTCGGCCTGCGGACTGAGGGGTCCCGGGTTCGATTCCGGTCGGGGGCATGTGCCTTGGTTGCGGGCGCATCCCCAGTGGGGGATGTGCAGGAGGCAGCTGGTTGATGTTTCTCTCTCATCAATGTTTCTAACTCTCTATCCCTCTCCCTTCCTCTCTGTAAAAAATCAATAAAATATATTAAAAAAAAAAATGTTCTCCCTAAACCAGTGCTTTATTTTTCCTTGAGCCCAATCCTATCTGCTAGCCATATGAAAAAATCTGGAATGAGTACTAGCCTTTTGTATGTTAGTGTCCTCCCCACGCCCCCTCCAACAGGTAGTATAGCTACATTAGAACAAAGGGTAGAATTTGGCGTTTCTCTTTGTATTTGAGAAGTGCATGAATGTATTCTGTTCATATAGATCTTAACAACTCACATCACTTATTTGTTTTTTTACTCCCTATTCGTTGGAAACTATTTCTTACAGTGTATTTACTAACTTCATTATGAAATTAACCAGGAAAAAATTTCAAAACTTACTGATTTTACTATGGCATTCATTGCTACTCAATTGGATAATATTAGTCCTGTTTCCAAGTTTGTATGTAATAAATTCAGTGGGATGTACACCTTGAGTGCCACTATGTGCTAGGTCCTACACAAAATGCTGAAAACTTAATAGAAAAAGTTAACTGTCCTTCCAAGTTCAATTAATATTTTCCTTCCTTCTCAGTAATTTGAATTACTTTTGTTATTCTGTAAACAAAAGTCCTAGATTTAATCTGATTCCTTAACCCTGATCACTATATCACTGTCACAATTCCCCCACAAGTAACAGGAAAATAATTAACTGTTATTATAGAAAGTGGAATAGTTCTATTATAAGGTTTTACCCAAAGATGTCAATATAATACCCTATCAGAGAAATGCAAGTTATGACTTTTCTGGTTTTCCTTGTGCCTCAACCACACCCAAAGTTTCTACCACTCAAACCAGACTTAAATAGCCTTTTCTTCCTCAACAAGCTTTTTAGGGGAAGTCTGTTCTAGTGCGACGTCCTTAAATGGGGTCAGTTTACTCTTCCTGGCTTTCCCAGAGGCTGTCATTCTGATGTGATGCTGGAGGATGTAGTCCTTAGTGAATGTCTTTGGCACTACTTATCAATTGCTTGTTTCCCCGGTTATGTTGCATTAACGTATTAATTAACCACTAAATTGGAGTTGAGTTCTTAGTTGAGAAGGCAGCTTTGCTTTCCTGAAGGCAGGCTGACTTTTCTTGCATAACTTAGCTCGCTGGTATGCCACCAAGTTTTGATCAGTGTGTAAAATTCACTTTTTCTAAAATTGTTATTGTAACATCAGCTTGACTTTGAGGCTGAGGAAGTCACACACTGTGTTCTAGAGTAGGATACAAGTTGGTAGGAGTAAGAGGTAAGAGGCAGGTGCCAAAGAAAGCTTATGTTTCCTACACTTGTGAGCAGTTAGCCTGGCGAGGAGGTGAGTTAACAGCCTGGCGAGGAGGTGAGTTAACAGTCTGCTGGGAGAACATTTCTTTTCATTGACACAGCACGAAGGCCACCGGGTAGGCACTGTGAGACATTGTCTTATTGTAACAGTGTCTGCATTTTTATTATTGCTGACTTGACTGTTGTTTTGAGTCTTTTAATCCCTTCACATATACTTATAAAAAACCATAGTGCCCAAATGTATGTTATGAATACCAAAAGATTGAGAACTGATGTTGTGTGTTAGAAACTGAACTAGAAGTTGAAAGACAGGCTGTTGTCTATGTGGCTCCTTCAATAATTCACTGTAATTCGAGTGAGTTGTTTTGTGTCTTTGTCCACTTGACAGGTGAGGGTGTGGTACTTACCTCCATGTTATCTCCAGGGATTATGTAGGAAAAAATGGTAAAGTACTCTCACTTCCTTTGCAAGAGATATTACCTGAAGTCAGAAGGAATAAAAGTAGATATGTGCCTTAGCACGAGGTTATTTGCAATACCTGAACTACTTCAGACAAGCTGGGACTGTCGACTTTAGATGTTCCCGTGACAGCAGCATCTCAGTGCTCAGAGATGGGCTCAGGTGGCTGAAAAGGACGCATTCTCAGCTTAATAAAAGGAGTCACTAAAGAACATCTGAGTTGTGCTAGGCACCCTTAGGACATAAAATAAATACTACTTCTTGATGAACTGGAGGCGCTCACAGCAGCAAGGAGAAAGAAATTTGTCCAGTGTTAGTGCATTGTCTTCTCACAGGTTGAATGCAGTTCATGAAGTGTCCCTTGGCTCTCCCTGGCTAATTATTTTGACCTCTTCTCAGCTTTTTAAAGAATATGCTATGCTGTCAATCAAAGATCTTAAGGCCATTCACTACTCCTTTGTAAAAGTTAATGTGGATGGGAAATAAAGCATCAAATACTGAAATAGAAAGTTATTCCTAAAGCCCACTGGGAGATTATAAGTGCCAATATAATCTTAAAGAAATATCTGATAAAGCAAACCTTTTATAACTGAATTTATTACTGACTTGGGGAGAAGCCATATAGCTTAATAGTAAGAACAGTTGAATTCAAATTTCATCTCCCTTCTTAACTAGCTAGTTGACCATAGGAAAGTTGTTTAACTTATCTGAGGCTCAGTTTCCTCATCTGTAAAATAGGGATTCATTAAAGTCTTTCAGTGACTAACCTGTTTAAAATTGCCAACACATCACCCCTTGCATTTCCCATTTTTCTTCCCTATTTTATATTTCTTTTTGGTACTTAACATAATTTAACATGCTATGTGGTGAACTCATTTCTTCATTATGGTTCTCCTCCTCCCCCAGAATATAATTTCCATGAAGAAAAGAATTTTTGTTTTGTTTATTGTGGCATGTAGTAAGCACTCAATAAATATTTGTCTAATTAATAAACAAATTTACTTTAGGGTAATTGTGAAGATTGAATGAGAACTTATTGTGGCCCTTGGCACATACTAAGCATTTAAAAATGTTATCAATTATGAAGTTTTCCTTGGCTGTAAGGAAGATAATAGAGGTCTTATTTATACAACGATTAGTATTAAAATATTTTGCTGCATATTTTTGAAAAATGAACATAAATCATAGTGCTCAGTTATATCAGACTTGGAGCCTAGTGCGAGATTCGAAATCATGTGGCGGTGCCCACCCTCAAGTCGCCGGTCCAGCCCTGCATCACTCCCCGGGCCCTGCAGCAGCTGTGGCCGCTGCTGATCATGTCCTCCCCCAACGCAGGCATGCAGAGGCCCCTGCTTGCCCCGCCCCCCGACGCTGCGTGCACAACCTCCTCCTGTCCATTCAACCCGTTACAGTGTCCCAGTTAATTACATATTTCTCTATTATATATACTAGTAGCCCAGCGCACGAATCTGTGCACCAGTAGCTCTCTGCGGGGCCTGGCTGCTCCGTGCCCACTGCCCAGAGGCTCTCCGCAGCCCAGAGGCCCATCTGAGCCGGGCATGGAATGCTTGCCTCGTTGCCACGGTGACGAAGCAAGCATTCTGCCAGGCTGTGCATGCTGCCCGCTCTCAGTGGCTGCGTGCCCCCTTCCTCCCCCCCTCCCCCATCTCCCGGACCTGGAGACTCCGGCGGGGCTGAGAGGACTGGGCGCTGCCATCTTGTGGCTATGGGCACCATTGTCTTTGTGACGGAGTGATAGTTAATTTGCATATTACCCTTTTATTATATAGGATAGATATATATTTTCTCTCTTCTACTAGATTATTAATTCCCTCAAGTCAGGAACCTTGCCTTTTTTCATATTTCTATTCCCCAGTGCTTCTGTTATAGCTTATTTTGCTGTAATGTCTTAGGGTTATATTCCTAAAACATTCAGAATAATAAATTCTGTTATAAAAACAGTGGTTTCATTTTTGGGGAGGGAGGGTTAGGAACTAGAGAACTCCATATACAACACATTTTACCTGGGGCATTTTCAATTAAAAATATTACAGCTATGTGTATATAAGTATCTACACTAATAAGAGAAAAACATGCAAATGGCCATCATTCCGCTACGCTACCAGCCAATCAAGAGTGAGTATGCAAGTTAACCCAACAAAGCTGGCAACGCCCATAGTGGCCAGGCAATGCTGGAGCTGCTGGGGGCCGGATCAGAGACATAAACCCACAGGCCTGGCACCCAGCAGCCCCAAGCCCCACGGTCGAGGCACTGGGGCTGCTGGGGGGGGGGGGGGGGCGGCAGCGGAGACACAAACCTGCAAGAAACCTGTGGAAAGGGAGATAAACTATCATAACTTTATCTCCCTTTCCACAAGATGAGAAAACTGATCCTGGTTTATTTAGTGATGTGGCCCACACCTTCTACAAGCACAGGGTATGTTATGACCACTCCCTGGAAGATCTGGTCAGAATACTGTCTCCAGGGAATAACGCTGCTGTGGCAAATCATCTAAGAGAGGAAACAAGCTTTTGTTGGGTTTATTCTGAAGGTCAGAGAACATGCCATCCCAACATATGCTGTGTTGTTATATTGATGATCTTGAGCTGCAGATGCTTGAAAAACAGCAAATGCATTCAGAGGCTTTCACTGAAGTCTCCTGATCTGCCTAAAGTCGGACCCCCCAAAAGGAGCTTAAATGTCATAGGTCCCCTTGACGGGAGAAGTGTCATCAGGCAGAGAAGACTGACTCCTGTCACAGGACAGGAGAGTAGAAGTTGACATCACACCCAAACTTTGTTACAAACTATTTCCCCCCACCCCCATTCATCTTTCCTAAAAATCACTTACTCTCCTCTAAGAGGCCTACATCTCCCGTCCCCTTTCCCTAGGAAGAAGGTATTTAAATCTGCATTCTAAGCCACCTTGGGGAGTTACTCATTTTTCCCTGGGATCTCCCACGTATACACGAGGTACACATGTTAATGAACTTTTGTTTTTCTCTTGGTGATCTGTCTTTCATTACAAGGGCCTCCACTAAGAACTCAGAAAGGTAGAGGAAAACTATTTTTCCTCCTCCATAATTCTATCTCCGGAAATCAAGTCCTTAGCTGAACACTGAGGTTGGTTCAAGTACTAAGCAGTTCTGGCTGACGGGTGGGAAGCTTCTAGGGAGAAATCAATGATATTGGCATCAAAGTGGGATGGAGGGCACATGCATGATTGCTGGTGGGAGTTTAAAGTGGTTCAACATTTTTGGAGGATGATTTGGCAAATTCAATAGAAATGTTCAAGGTACATCCAAGAGTCTTCTAGGAATCACATCTGCTGAGATAAAGCACAAGTTCATAAGCCCTGGTCAGAACCCAGGATGCTACTGCGGGATCCCCTTCCATGACAGGAAAACCTGGGAACAACCTGCATTTTTAGGACAAGGTGGCATCTATACTAATAAAAGGGTAATATGCTAATTAGACTGAACATCTTCCGGACGTCCTTCCGGACAAAGCCATGTTGGCGGACCCAAGGCAGAGGAGGTTAGAGGCGATCAGGCAGGCAGGGAGGAGCAGTTAGAGGGATCAGGCCAGCAGGGGAGAGCAGTTAGGGCAAATAGGCTGTCAGGGGAAAGCAGTTAGGGGGATCAGGCTGGCAGGCAGGTGAGTGGTTAGGAGCCAGAGGTCCTGAGGGGTCTCATATTGGAGATAGTGCAGGCCCCGCTGAGGGGACCCTCTTCCCGTGCACGAATTTTGTGCACCGGGCCTCTAGTATAAGTATAAAGCCTAAACCTACTAAATCTGACATTTGATTACAGTCTTCCTTTAACAATGATGTATTGGCCTTTTTTTAATTTAATTTTATTTTTTTTAACTACCAGCACACACTGCTTACTAAACTTTCTAATCAGCTGTGTCACCCATTGTTCTCACATTGCACAGAACCACTCAAGGCAACAGATTTGGTCAATGTTCCTTCAACAAAAGTCTAAGAGCTTCCTCTGTACCTTTCACCATCCTATCCCCAGGTGTTACCACAATCCATTTTTCTAAGTAAATTCAATGTTCTACTTCGGGGAACAAATTCCTGCACCTTAGTTAATTGATCCCATTTAGGCTATAAAAATTTAGGCTTTGAATAAGTTCCTATACTTTTACATTGTTATAACTCTCAGTGCATGTTTATTGTAGCAGTTCTTAACTGGTGCCTCCCTGCTTGTACTCTTCATTTCTGAAACACTTGCCAGATTACTCTTCATAAAATGTGACCAAAGAGAGACTTTTGGTAAACATGACAGAATGACCACGTGTATTTTATCTTCATCCTCTCCCAAATCACTTTAAAACGACAGTAAAGGAATTGGAAAAAAGCATATGCCCATTATAAAAAGGGAATGTGACAAAGACAGTGACAAATAGCAAGTGATGAACATTTCTTCTCCAAGAGAAACAAAATTGCATGTGAAAGGAAATATAAATTTATTACAGTATTCCTATATGCTGTGACTATATAGTTATGGAGCTGTAAGTAATTAACATTATTTAACCTAAAAATGTAATAAAAACTATTTTGGAAGAAAGGGGGAAGGAAGAGGGTAGGAGAAATCATCTCCCATTATAAAAAGCCAGTAGATAATAGCCAAAATTGAAAAATTAGTAGTAGTAAAAATATGAGTTAATTATCAGAAGCAAAACAGCTAAAAGATTTGAAAAGTAACTGCTTCTGGAGAGCAGAAACCAAGGAATAGAATGGAGCAGGAGGCTATTTAACTTTATTAGCCCTATAATACTCTTTACTTTTTAAAAATATGTACATGTAGTACTTTGATTAAAATTAAATTTTAAAAGCTATCCACTTTGTAATTCCCTTGCTCCAAAAATGTCAAAGGATTTCTATTTCCTGTCACACAGGTGACAAATTCTTTGTCTTTTTTCAGCCGGATTTTTATATTCCCTATATAAGCCTTTGCTTCCCACTGAACTGATATTGCCCTTGAACCCTGAATTACCTTTAGCAGAAGCCCCTTCCAATCCTGAGCCATCCTCCACCCCTCCTCCTTCCAAATCCTGTTGCTCTTCTTTTAAGGCCTAGCTCCTATTTCTTTCCTAAGCCTTCCTGGTCTCCCCTCCCCAAGCCAGTGACCCCTCCTAAACAGCTGTGGCACTAGTTGTCTATACCACTCATTAGACACTTACATTGCCTTTTCTTGTTTGTAATGTTTTTGATGTCTTACCTCCCCAACTGGATTATAAGCTCCAACCAAGCAAGAAGGACATCTTATTACCATTTTATATACATCTTTCACAGTGTTATGTTTGATAGATATCTGTTTAATATTAGGTCCTCATTCAGCCATCAAAAAGTTTTCTGTTCTGAGATCACTACTCTTTATTCTAGGCATGTCTCAGGACTATGTACTTTGGTCTAAAAATCTCTATCTCTCTCAGCCTTATTGAGAGGTTGGAGGCCAGGGCTTTATCTCTTTGCTGGTGGTGCTGTCCTTGGTTGACACAGTGTGCTAGTTGTTTTTACAAAACATAACCTGGAGAATCATTCTCTAATCTTCCAAACCCTGAAGGTGTTTTTAGGCATTCAGAATTTTTTTTATTATTTGGGAGAAATGCTAATTTATTACCATCACCACTTTGGGGGTTTAAAAACCTTTTCCCCTTATACTCCCTTGCCTTATGATCCCCTGCACTGCAAAAAGCCAAGAAAAACACACAAAAAAACCCACAACAAACAAAAAACAGAATAAGCAAAGCTCTCTGCAGTCTCCACTATTTCTCTTTGCACTCTCTAAGTACAACCACGTGGCTTTATGTGTGCCCTAGAGAAGCTTTGTCAGTGATACATTCTTGCCCACTGAGCTAGAGCCCCAATATGACCTGAAATGTTTGGGTCATTAGTTCTTAATCTTTAGAAGACAGTGAATGCTGTGAGAATGTGTGTTAAAAGCCGGTTCCTCCCCTCAGAAAAAAATGTGTACAAATAGCTCACATACCTATATTAAAATATGCCTGGGATTTTAGTTTTATTCAGGTACAGTAAGGCCAACAAATGAGGAGACGATTGCCATTAAAAAGAAAATTTGTTACTTACAGTTCCCAAGAGGAGGGCAACACACCACACAGGGCTACATAGGGAAGTATCTGGGTTGGTCAGGAGGCAGGATAAGGCTGGGTTAAAGCATGAGTTCACCAGAGCCGTTGTTGGGATTTTTAGGGGAAGAAATGGGTGAGGCAGGTCAGTACAATCAGTAAGTTTAGGATTAGCTAGTTTGAATAATTTTCACAGGTTCTGGACTATGGGATGGTCCCTAATTGTCCATACCTAGCCCTGGGTGCTTTAGGGCAGAGGAAATTATTGGTTTGCTGTGTTTGATAAAGTGGTTGGAGGTATAGACTCTGGATTGGTTGGTTTGCATGCTTGCAGTTAAATTATTTCCTACCTTTGGGAATTAGCTAATTCTGGAAGAGGCAGTTCGTTAGTCCACAAGGCCCCAAGATGTCAAAACTCTGTAAAATACTATAGAAAACAAAAAACACAATTAGTACAATAACATGCATACATACAATTATATTTTCTATTTCAGTAAACCATTTCTTGGACCTCCTGAGGCCCATCAATAGACTCAAGGTTTAAAACCCAAGTTGGGAGCTCTGTGTCTCCAAATACAGTATATGAATTTTGTTTGCCTCTTTACAAGGAGGTCTATAGCTAATAATCAGTTAAGACAAGAGGATGTAGCAACTGCTTGATTTTTTATGGTAAAGATTTTATTTCTTTTTTCTTTTGACTTTTATACTAAGGGCTTATTTGTGGGTATTTTGTGCCAAGAGGGATAAGCCTGCATTCCCTAATTGTTGCATCAAGTCCGTCCTCACAGGGCGTCCTGATGACATTTTAAATACATGGAAATTTTTGAATGCATGAAAACGTCTGGTGCTGAGTCTCTGCTGCATATTTGCTCTGGCACCTGCTCCTCTCTTCTTGGAGTTTATCCCATTGCCTAATTCTGTACATTGTCTCCAAACCTTTCATTAAACATTGTTGGAAATTTTGCTTTTTAACCTCAACATCCCCACTTATCTATTGAACAGAAACAGAGCTGTCTCTGACTACTATGCATTTCCTAGAGTGAAAAGCTCCCCATCTTGCCTTTTATGACTTTTCAGAGCATGAAATGGCAGTGTTCATCCTGTTTGCCTCAAGGCAAGAGCCTTGCAGAGACAGACAAAGGGGACAGCCTGCTCCCAGCTTGGATCCTCCGGAGGCCAGAGGGAGAAACTTTTTAATTTTATACCAATTTATAGTAAAAAAATCTACCCACCCTGCTTTGTTTTGACTGCACTTAGAAAGGAAGAAAAATTTTGGAGTGTTTTTCCTGCTTGTAACCATCAATTTCTTAGTGCCCTGAGTACTGTACTGGGTAGATTTCCAGAGGCTAG
Organism: Cnephaeus nilssonii; assembly: GCF_951640355.1. NCBI lineage: Eukaryota > Metazoa > Chordata > Mammalia > Chiroptera > Vespertilionidae > Cnephaeus > Cnephaeus nilssonii. Next base: position 16,830,636 of record NC_137084.1, on the reverse strand, counting down.
GTGCTTTCTTAGAGTCTCAGAGATCAAACAAAAAGGGTTTTAGGAATTCTGCAAGTGTCCTTCTGATGGTTGAGTGGCTATTTCTCAAAGCCAAAGGTACTCTGGCTCCAAGTTAACAAATTGAGTTGCAACTGTGTATTTTGTGCAAGGTGCACTTTGGGGCACAGAACTGAGAGGCACTTAGTCTCTCAGGGGATTTAAGATAGTCCTTCCTCTTAAGGGGCTAAGAATCTAATAGTAAGACTCACACATACTCAAGTAACCCTTTGTTTCTATATTTAATACGGAGTTATTGTATACTGTGTGTGGCAGAGCTTCAAGATATTTCATGAAAAGGTAAGAAAATTGTGTGTCCTTCCTCTTAAGAACCTACGTATAAATACACTGTGGGAATACAGGTTCAGGGAAAGTGTTGAGGGGAACAAAGCAGCATACTTGGTTTATAGATTTTAAGTTGGCCTCTGGTGGACTGAATTTTATACCTGTCCTCAAGTAGAGTGAATAAGGGTAGGGAGTGCTGTCTCAACATGATGGCAGGAGATAGAGCAGAAGGAATATGACAAAATAAGAGAAACAAAAGGCTGTGGGACTTGCAAAGAGAAGATCATATCAGGTTAGTGAGAGCAGAAAAGATCGCTTAGAAAAGGGGGGTTGAGGAAGTCCTTGAATGGGGAATAGGGAAGGAGGGATATTAGCATTTATTAAAGGAGAGAAGAAGGAATATAATAGTAGAAATAGGATAAGCAAAAGTATAAAAGCGGGAATATATTTAAAACATATTTACAAAATTATGTGAATAATGAGCAGTGGGAAATAAGCACAGAAAGATAGATTGTTGATTGCCTTGAACAGCAAGCAGACCAAGGAATTTATCTTAGTTTAGAAGCTTTTTGAGCGAATGAGTGACATAATCAAAACTCTGCTTTAAAAAATAAATCAGTCTGCCCTAGCCAGCTGGCTCAGTTGGTTGGAGTCGTCCCATACACCAAAAGGTTGTCAGTTCAATACCCAGTCAGGACACATACCTAGGTTGCAGGTTTGATCCCTGGTCAGGGTGCATATAGAGGCAGTCGATCCGTGTTTTCCTCTCCCCTCTCTATGTGTGTGTGTTATAATCAATAAACTTATCTTCGGGTGAGGAAATAAATAAATAAATCTGGCTTTGAAAGATGGATTGGAGAGAGGAGAGGAGAAAGGAAGATAGGTGACTTTTTAAGGGACAAGCTTAGTGTTAATTGCAAGGTCATTTCATGATGTTTCCCACATCCCACGTGGCTGGCTTATAGAACAGTTTGCAGGCTGTCATGCAACAGTTAGTCTTCAGAAAGCATTGCACCATCATGCTCACTGGCTTGCAGGCATCCCTGAAGTGTGCTCAGTGTTGTCTGAGAGGTGTATTTAATAAGCAGCTCTGACAGAAAGGAGGAGACTGAAACATACCTTAATCTCCTTTTGTTTTCTCTTGTAAAATAACCTCTTTTAAACACTGGAATTTTGCCACAGGTCTTTTTTAGGAACTTATCTAACCTGACATGAAATATAAGCCTTTCTTGTTTTCAGGTAAGATGTTATATGGCATCAAGATGGTCTCTAAGAGAAAAGCTTGGAGCTGGGCATCTGTTAGTACATTTCGTCTGTGCAGACAGACTGTTCCTAGTGTGAACCTAGGAAGCCCATGGCCTTAGAGTCTCTGCTTTTGTGGGGTACCAAGTTTGTGTGGCCATATGCCATTGATAGTTGCCTGCTGGATGGTTTCATTGGTGCAGTGTCTCTGGCTTTACATGATATGAACTTGACTCATCAAGATTCAGGACATGTTTCTGTGGGCAAAATCTTCTGTGTCAGAGATTCCAAGTTAGCGGAATATGGCCATCTCTGCCCACCTTTGGGATTTAGTGAGACTCTATATCCCAAAGTGTTTCACTTTAGCCAGGTATTGCCACACCCCTACCTTGTTGGGCAAGGCTTAAGATTGAGAGAAAGCATTGAAAGTTCGTTTCTATGTGTCCCCAGTTGCTTGCTGATTTACTTCTTTTCTACCCCCTTCCTCTTTTTCTCCAGTATTGAGAAATTTTTAAAATACAAAAAAGTAGCCTGGCTGGGTGTTGTTCAGTGGTTGAGCATCGACCCATGCACCAGGAGGTCATGGGTCACAGGTTCTGTTCCCAGTCAGGTCACATGCCCAGGTTGGGGCTCGATCCCCAGTAGGGGGTGTGCAAGAGGCAGCCTTTCTGATGATCCTTTCATTGATGTTTCCATCTCACTCTCCTTTTCCCTTCCTCTTTCTTTGAAATCAACAAAAAAGTCTTTCAACTAGTTAGCTTTGTCGAACAAATAAATGTATATGCTGAATATAGGGGATATTAATTGGTAAAATGTATAATTTTAATAGGTCATTATAAAGGTAATTTATCATTCTTCCTGCTCTTTAAAATTTGTAAAAATAATAGTTTCATTGCAAATAATTCAGAAAATATCAAAATATGTACTGTAAAAAGTTTCTCTCCTCACCACCTTCATCCCCAGTCCCATTTCCCACATGCTTAATAGTTTGGAATGTATCTTTCCAATTTATTTTTCTATGCACACATAGGTGATATATACACTTACATAATTTTCTTCATTTTATTTTTTAATAGAGGTAGGATCATACAGAACAATATATCAAGGACGTCTTCCTGTGTCAGTATCTGTAGGTGTACTTTATTCTTTTTAATGGCTGTATGGTGTTCCATAGTGTAATTGACCAAGTTTATTAACAGTTTTCTTTTTGATGGATGTTTAGGTTGATTTACAATAAAATTCAAGCTTCTTTTACAAGCCATAATTGCTTAGTCCCATTCCTGGATGTATATACCACACTGAAAATTCCCTTAACATATGATATGGTTCTAAGACTATCTAGGACATATATAGAGTTTATATAAACTTCCCACAGTTTATAAGGCTGGCATAACATTCCTTGCGGTTCCCATTAATGCTCCTCACTCTGTGTATTTCATGTCTCTGAAATGAATGGCAATATTCTAAGTCCTTTAAATGTACAGTATTTAAAATGCAAGTGAAAAACTGACCCCTTCTCTCACGTTCACTACCTTTAAAAATAAGGAAAGAGGCCACGCGGTACCAACTGAACATTGATGTGTAAGTGTACACAGAGCTATAAAAGCTTGCACTCAGAGCATACTTTATGTACTTACAGCCAGGTACCTAAAGGACGACAAATGTTTTGTGTTCTAAAAATAGCTAATATTGTGTGGGCAGGGATTCCCCTCTAATTCAGAAAAGCTTTCAGGAGGAGGTGGGATTTTATTTAGGTTAAAAGACTTCTAGAAAGGCTAATCAGGAGTGTAGTGTAGCTTCCAGGTACATCCTTTTAGCAGTGTCTCAATATAGGGCTTGTTAATAATGCTTTCCCACTTTGTTCTAGTAGTAATGTCTGAACAGTGGATTTTAATGAGAAACTATTTCAACTTAGCAATCTTTATGTGACAAATATTGTTCTCCTAGAATCCCACAGCATGTGTATGGCTCTGGGAACCACTCAGATTGCTAAGCAATTTGTGTTTTGAAACAGAACCATTTGCCATGCTCTTTTCCACTTATTTTTGCTCCATACTTTCCACTAGTTGGTGCCTATACTTTAGAACAAGGTCTGGAATCCTTTTTTCCACACCGGGATCTAGGGAACAGTCTAGCTGGGCCAGTAGAGCAGAATCTGCCTTAAAGGATCTAGTTACTAAGATTTTGTCAGACGCACTTTTAGCAAAATCAGGATGTAGTTTTTACAACAAAATTCCCAACCATCTTTCTATAAGCAACTGCCAACACATTCATTAGGAATTGCTAACCTTTGACCTTACTCAAAAAAACTAGTCTCTCTACAAAAACCAAGTTGGCTGGATGCTTTATCTCAATATTGTGATCACAAGTACCAACATTTACAATATTTCCCTTGGACCTACTTGTGGAAAAACGTAAGATAGTTGATCTTACAAATGTTCCCTTCATTCCAAAGTGAATGTGAACTTGGTAGTCAAGAACAAGTATTCCGTAGTCCACTTTCTGACCTGACCTTTGTCCTTCAAGCCCATGGGGCTTCTTTGTTAGCCCTTAGGGTTTAGCCTATCTGTCCCTGGATAAATAGTAATGTGGCAATGATCACAGTGAAGTGGCATGCTGTCTGTGGTGCTCCAAAGCCTCCTCCAAACTGAATGACCCAGGCTGTGGATTAAAAAATATGGGCTGGGGCAGAGCAGATCTGGCCTCTTTCCTACATGTTGGCCCTGACTGAGTCAGCCCAGTAATGCTGTACCCTGAAATGTACAGGTGTGATTTGACAGGAGCTTTTCGCCCTTTACAAACTGGGCCTCCTAATGAGAATGTAGGCTCATAGAGCAATAATTCACGTGTAGGTGGCCTGTAAGGAAAGTTTTAACAAAAGAGTTGGTTAAGAAGCTGATTTATTTTCTTGCTTTAACTCCCTTGTCATGTGCTGAGTGGGGGCGGAAGGGGAGAGGAGGGTGGGGAACGGTGCTGCTGAAAGCATTTATCTTCATTTCTGCCATCTCCCAGTGTTTATTACCCTGTGATCGACAGATGAGGAAAGCTGCCAGTCAAACCCACGTTCAGCACATTTCCATTTCCCCTCTTTGCAGATTTAGGCTTTTGAAATCTGCATCCTCTTTGCAGCAATAAAGGTCGTTTCCCTCCTGCTGCTGACAAGCCCAAGACCCTCTGGTCCAATTCCACTCACTTGTGCTTCTACCAAACAATAAAAGCTGCAGGAGTCTCAGCAATTTAAGACAAGTGATTGGTGAGAGATGTTCAGTGTTTGAGTCAGTCGGTCAGTCGCGCGCTCTCTCTTTCTCTCTCACCTCTTTCTCCCTCAGCCCTCCACCCTTTCCCTTCTCTCTCTGCCCATCTGTATGCTGCTGAGGCACCCCCTTTAGCAGCTCTGTTGTGCAACAGTGAGAGGATGACTGCTTTCCTGACTTCTTTCCTGGCTTCACTCAGGGACCTCCTGCCTAAACCAGTGTCCTCCCAGCAACAGGGGTTGCTGGGACCTAAATATAGGAACTTCCAGGTTGTGGGGGATGTGGAGGTAGAGTAATTCTTAATACTCTATCACCTGCTGCATGTCTTCTGTCAGAGGTAGAGGCTTTGAGGAAATCCCTGCCTGGTGAGAGTGAATGCCAGGTTTTTTTGTTTTTGCTTTGGGGTTGTTGGGTTTTTCCTTTATTTCTCCTGTAGGCTATAGGTTTTGGAATGCTGTTCCTAATAATTTTCCAGTAGCGTGTGTTCTTATGAACTTATTTGTTGTTGTCTTAAATAATATTTGTGGGTGGAAGAAAGGGAATGATACTTATTTCTTTGAAAATGCTTGTTCTGCTTTCATCATTACTTGTCCCAATTACATCATTAGTGTAAGTTAGATAATTGCTTCATTAGGATGTATATATTGAAGAAAGGCAGGTCTACAGAATGGTGATGAAAATGGGCCCCAGCTTCTTCATCTACCCACACAGGAGCATCTTAGCTTGACTTCAGAGAGCTAGGAGGTACCAGCTGTCCTGTCAACAGTCAAGATTAATGCTGGGTTTTTATGTGATGGGAGGAAGGAGTGAGGACCCAGTGAAGAGCAGCTTACTTCCTTTGCTGTAGGGTGGTAATACATTGCTGAACTCTGGATGACACCATTACTTTCAAGGCAGTGTGATATAATCATTGGTGATCCTCGAATTAGGAAGCAGAGTAGTCTTAGGGCAGCCCTACCACCTTGGGACTTGCTGAAGTTCACTAGGTCTAATGGCATGAACCTTATGCTCTGTTTGACCCCTTTGAATGGCTGTTATTAAGGGAAAATGGCCATGCCAGGCCTAGAGGTTATGCTCTCCCATCAGAACTAACTACTCCCCTGTATATTTCAGTATGATCCCCTGAATATTTCAGTATGACCGCTTTCACACCAGGCCTGTGAATGTGTCATGCTACCTAGTTGTGCATCTCCTCTTGATTTCAGTGCTCGTTAAAAACGAATACCAATACTGCATGCTTCCACTTAAGGATGTGTCTACAGTAGTCAAATTCATAGAAACAGGAAGTAGAATTGTGGTTACTAGGAGCTGAGGGGAGGTAGTGGAGTTGTTTAATAGGTATAGAGTTTCAGATGTGTAAGATGAAAAAATTCTGGGCTCTGTTTCACGTGTGAATATATATCTAACTACTAAGCTGTACACTTAAAATTGTTAGGATGGAAATTTATGTTATGTATTTTATACCACAGTTATATATAAATTTTTTATTTCAGAGAGGAAGGGAGAGGGAGACAGAGAGAGAGAAACATCAATGATGAGAGGGAATCATTGATTGGCTGCCTCCTGTACACCCCCTACTGGGGATCGAGCCTGCAACCTGAGGATGTGCCCTGACCAGGAATCAAACAGTGACCTCCTGGTTCATAGGTCAATGCTCAACTACTGAGTCACACTGGAGGGGCACCACAATTTTTTTTAATGTTAATACCAGATTCTGTACTACTTACTTTGGATAGGAAGACTATATCTCCTCTTGGCCTGTTATAAAGCTAATCTGCTGTGGCTATATAATCCTGGTTTGAAATGTTGTTTTGAGAATATTTTTTATGACAACTATTTTGTGGTGGTTTCTTTTTTTTTTCCTTGCACACTATCTGTATTCCAGGCCTTACTGATTTCCTTCTTGAGTTCTAAGACAATCATTTGTTGTTTTGTTGGCCTTATCCAATGCCTTTGACCTCAGCAGTATACTTCTTGGGTCTGCCCCTAAAGTTCATGATTTGCATGTAGACTAATGCTACTGTGTTCTTAGGAGCAGGAACTTTGGAGCCTTTAGGAGTTTACTGGGCAATAAAATTATGTTGATTTAGGGGCTCAATTCCTGCTGAGAGAATGTCACTGACATCTGTATCTACAAATTATTTACCCTTTAATTTATGTTAAATATACTTGAAGTGAATGTTGTGTGATGATTGACACCAGTTTAAGTGACCAATTAGAACAGTTATTAAATGGCCTAAATCTGATAGACCACACACTTAGAACATTTCCTGTGTCAGAATTATAGATATGCACATGATACCTTTTGGGAATTTTACTTTTGTATTTTTACAGAAGATGATGTCCCCTAATACTTTTGTTTTTTATTTTAGCCTCAGGAAAAAGTGAAGACTCAGTTTCAACTATTAGTAATATACTCAGAATTGGTCTTTGAAAACCTACTTTTTTCTTCAAAAGGAAATAATTCTGTTCCCCTCAGATACTTTTATGATCGCTGGGTTCCGTGCAGTGTATTGTCTATAAATAAAAAATAAAAAAAACGTATTATCTTACGTGAACCTGTGGTTTAGTTATAAGCATACAGTGGGACATCATTCAGCTATAAAAAGGAATTAAGTACTAATACATGCTATGACATAGGTGAATTTTGCAAACGCTCTGCTAAATGAAAGAAGCCAAACACAAACAGCCACATGTTGTATGATTGCATTTATATGAAATGTCTAGGAGAGACAGAGTTGTAGAGACAGAAACTATATTAGTGGTTGCCTAAGGCTAGGGAGGGAGTGGGGCGGAGTAGAGAGCAATGACTACTAATGATTTGTGTGTGAACTAATGCTTCCCATGTTCTTAGGAGCAGGAGCTTTGGAGCCTTTAGGTAATGGGTAAGGTATGGAGGGAAGGGGGTGATGAAAACATCCTGAAATTAAGTAGTAGTGGTTGTTGTTATGAATTTGATTTTGATAATGGTTGCACAACTGTGTGAATATACTAAAAACCCTTTGATTGTATATTTTAAGTAGGTGAATTGTGTAGTATGTGAAATATATATAAATAAAGCTGTTATTTTTACATAAACAAACTGTAGTTTGGTTATTTTCCTCAGTGTCAAAACTGAGAGAACTGAGAGAAACTTGTATCATCGGAGGAAGTCTTGTTATCTGCCCTCTGGGATTCTTTCCAGGTCCCCAGCCTATAGAGTAATGGACTATGCGTTTCCACGAGACTTTTAAAATAGTGATGAGGTGATAAAGTGCGTGTCATAAAGTGTTTAGTTATACTCCCTTCTTAGAATAAATATAAAGACTTTTGAATGAAGCTTTCTGAAAAGAAATAACTGTTCTTTTTAGAATGCCATTCAGTGTATACTTAGAAAGAATGCTTTTTATATCCAAATAATCCTGTGTGTTACTCTAAGAAGAATTGCTTTTCATAGACAGAAACCAGTTTGTTTTAAAGAGCTCAAACAATCTATAAGAAAAGACTTAAAATAACCGAACATAAAAGTGCACCTAAGATGTGGGTAGGTAATGCACACTAAAAGAAATAGTGAGCCAGTAAACAAATAAAAAGATGCTCACCGGTACTCTAAATTTTTAAAGAAATGCAAAGGGATACCAAAAATGGGATTGTCATTTTTTACTTCACAAATTGACACTAATAGTATTTTTTAGTAATAGCCTTATTGAGATATAATTCACATACCATATAGTTCACCTATGTAAAGTATACAATTCAGCCTGGGCAGTGTGGCTCAGTTGAGCGTTGTCCCATACAGCAAAAGGTCGCTGGTTTGATTCCTGGTCAGGGCACATACCCAGGGATGCAGGCTCGATCCCCAGGAGGGGATGTGTAGAAGGCAGCCAACAGATCTCTCTTCCTTTTTCTTCCTCTCTCTTTAAAATCAATAAAAATATTTTTTAAAAAATAAATATACAATTTAGTGATTTTTAGTATATTCACAGAGTTGTGCAGCCATTGGCACTATGTATATTTCAAAACACTGTTACCACCTGCTAAAAAAACACACCTCATACCCATTAATATTCACTTATCCCATCACTTCCCCATTCACTTTCCAGCCCTAGGCAAACACTGATCTACTTTCTGTCTCCATAGCTTTGCCTATTCTAGACATTTCATGTAAATGGGACCATATATTATGTAGTCTTTTGTGACTAGCTTTCTAAAAAGAATTTTGAAAAGTTGGTAAGTTGTTCAGGTGCACCTATCCTGGGGTTTTTAGTCTTAGTTCTGCTGACCAGTTAGCAAGCTGATCCATCCTTCCCTCCCTCCCTCCCTCCCTCCCTCCCTCCCTCCCTCCCTTCCTTCCTTCCTTCCTATTTCAGAGAGGAAGGGAGAGGGAGAGAGAGCTAGAAACATCAGTGATGAAAGAGAATCATTGATCGGCTGCCTCCTGCACGCCCCTACTGAGGATTGAGCCCGCAACCCGTGCTGTGCCCTTGGCCAGAATCTAACCCAGGACCCTTCAGTCCACAGGCTGATGCTCTATCCACTGAGCCAAACCGGCTAGGGCAGCAAACTGATTCTTTTTTTTTTTTTTTTTTTTAGCAAACTGATTCTTGACTTTATATCACAACCAAGCAAAAAGATAGTAATTGTGTTTCCATGTTGATGAGTGTTTGCGCCCCCAGCCCCATTCTTGTTCCAGCAGCAGCACAGTCAGAGATGCCCATTCTGAATGAGGCACTCAAATTGAACAATTTTATAGGACTGAAATATAATTTAATTGTTTCCTTCTTTGTAACTTGCCCTTTTTTACCCTCCTGAATTAGCTTTTCTGATAGATTTGCTAATGATTCCCATTGTTCCATATTTTCACTGTACTGTTGAATCATACTCTTTATTTCCCTGCTCCTAGAACAGATCTTTGAGAGAGGCAGGGAAAAAAAGTGTTTTGAAAAAATGGCTTCTAATTCTTTTTTCCAAGCAGCAGAAGAGATGCAGAGGCAGAGATGCATGCAGGCTCTCAGGCTTGGTAGAGCTCACCTACCATGTGACTGTTGTGACTATTAAGATTTTGTCCCTAGACACAGTCCCAAGGCTTCTGGCCTAAGGTTGAAGACCTGACTCAGAAAATGAGACTTGGCAGCTTGGTTTTTGCTATTCTCTGATAGTTGGCCAGGATCACTGAATTTAAGTGTCCTCTGCTCCTTGTTTTGTCTCATCTCAATAATCCTTATTTATTCTTTTGCTCTGAAACTCTAGGAGAAGAACTCTGTCGAGTATGGTAGAAGGTGAACTGCCATGACTAATAGTATCCTTATGGATAGCTGCTGTTTCCTAGAACATCAATGACAGTCTTGGGCTCTCTCTAGTCTCTCTCTCTCTATATTTATCTCTCTCTCTCTCTCTCAATTTAATGGATCTTTTTTAGAGCAGTCTTAGGTTTACAGAAAAATTGCATGGAAAGTACAGAGAATGCCTGTATACCTCCTCCCTATACACACACCCATAGCCTCTCCCACCATCAGCATCCTGCACCAGAATGGCACATTGTTACAGTCCATGAACATTGACATGTCATTATTACCCAGAGTCCACAGATTACACATTAGGGTTCACTCTTAGTTGTAAGTTCTGTGGGTTTTAGCAAATGTATGATGACATTTATTTGTCATTATAGTATCATACAAAATAGCTTAATAATCCCCCCAAATCTCTTTGTCTTCCACCTATATACCCCCCCACCCAAACCCTTGGCAACCACTGACTTTTTACTGTGTCCATAGTTTTGACTTTTTCAAACTGTATATGTCATATAGTTAGAATTATACAGTATATAGATTTTTGTTTCTTTCATTTAGCAATATGCATTTAAATTTTGCATGTCCGGTCAAGGCACATACAAAAAGCAACCAATGAATGCGTATAAGTAAATGGAACAATAAATAGATCTCTCCCTCTCCCTCTTCTTTTCTCTCTCTAAAATCAATCAAAATAAAAAAAACTTTTAAATAAAAATATTAAATTTTCTGCATGTCCTTTTGTCACTAGAAAGGGACTTGGACAGAGGCAGGTCTGCCCCAGTACGGTCCAGAATGTGTGGACTCTTGAATTCGTGCAGGAAAGATTTCACAACATGAGTCGAGGTGATTTTGAGAGTATGTTTATTAAAGCTGAGGGCAGTGAAATAAAGGAAGGTCTTAAGATAGAAGAGGTAAGATCACAACCACAGGAGTGTGCCTGACGGAGCTGCCTTGGCCCTTTGGAAACGTGAGGAAGAGTCAAGCCAGGGCTTCTTTCTCTCTCTCTCTCTCTCTCTCTCTCTCTCTCTCTCTCTCTCTCTCTCTCTCTGTCTAGAGGTTTATTGACTTTATTGATTTTTTTTTAAACAACCAGCTTTGGGTTTTACTGATTTCATTTTTCTCTATTGATTGCTTGTTTTTAATTTCATTGATTTCTGCTCTAATTTTTATTTATTTTCTTCTGTTTACTTTTGATTTAATTTGCTCTTCTTTTTGTTTCCGAAGGGGGAAGCTTAAATTATTGTGGTAAATTTCCTTCTTAGCACTGCTTTTGCTGTACCCCACAAATTTTAATACATTATATTTTCATTTAGTTCAAAATATTTTAAAATTTCTCTTGAGATGTCTTCATTGAGCCATGTGTTATTTAAAGTGTGTTGCTTAATTTCTAAGTCTTTTAGAATTTGCCAGTTATCTGTTTGTTACTGATTTCCGTTTTACTTCCCTTGTGGTCTGACAGCATCCTTTGTAAAGAGCGTGGGGCCTCGGCCACTCTTCTCCGCTTCCCCTCCTGTGGGTGGCGCAAGGCACAGGGCAGCAGGGCAGCAGCCTGGGGTGAGGGATAGCGGGAGGCGCCAGCCCAGCTGGTCCCCACCTGGATGGAGGCCTCCATATCTCCTGCCGTAGTGCCTTCTCTTGCTGCAGCTCCTGGCTGGGCCTCTGCTACACTAGACATTTGGCCTTAATTCTAAAATTAAGTACTTCTTGCCCAGCCAGATTGGCTCAGTTGGTTGAGTGTCATCCTGTGTACCAAAAGGTTGCATGTTCGATCCTTGGTCAGGGCATGTATGGAAGGCAACCGACCAATTGATGTGATGTTTCTCTTTCACATCGATCTTTCTCTTTTCCTCTCACTAAGTCCTAGGGTGAGGATTCAAAAAATAAAAAATAAAAAAATGTAAGTACTTCTTTCTCTTGGCACTGGCACATTATTTGGTCCAGTCTCTTACAAAAGGACTTTCCATTGAGGAAAAGCATACAGAGATTGGAGTAAATTATCAAAGTAATTAAAAAAAATTTTTTTTATTGATTTCAGAGAAGAAGGAAGAGGGGAGAGAGATAGAAACATCAGTGATAAAGAGAGAATCATTGATCCGGCTGCCTCCTGCATGCCCCATACTGGGGATCGAGCCTGCAACCTGGGCATGTGCCCTTGACCGGAATCGAACCCAGGACCCTTCAGTCCATAGGCCAATGCTCTATCCACTGAGCCAAACCAGTTAGGGCCAAAGTAATTTTAATGACGGTCACATTACATTTATTGTTTCAGTAAGTTCTCCCAACAGCTCTATAAGTTGTAGGTATTCTTATTATACCTTTTTTATAGATAAGAAACTTATCTGGTTTCTTTATCTGTAAGGAGAGGCCAGGGATGTTGCTTAAACATCCTACAATGCACAAGACCCACCCCACCCTGTAAACAATTATTGGCGCACAGTATCAACAGTGGAGGTTGAGAAACCTTGAGTCTAGCTTGTTCCATTCTGTTGTTACTGAGAAAACCTTATGGCCTCAGAAATCCCTCAGCAGTTTCTCGGGATTTGGTTTCTGAGGCTAAGTGCCTCCTATCTAATACTTCATAGCTCAGCCCATTGACTCATTCTGGCACGTCCTATCCTTCACCTTATATTAAATGGTTGGGTTTTTTTTTAGTTTTTTTTTTTTTAGTAGGGTGGTACTTTTTCTTCCTGATATTTCCGAGAGAGAGGCTTGGTTGGCCAGCAGTTCTTGCAGAAGAGAACCTGGTGACAATCTGTTGCTGGCATCGTTAGCCTCCTAATCTATGTTTACATGGCACCAAAAACTGACTCTTCCTGGTGCCAGGCTTCTTTTCTTCTCAGCACTCTGGCACTGTTGGCAGGGAACACCTCCCCAGTCCCTTCACACATGTTTATTTTATTGCACAGCTGTTCTCCAAATGATGTTTCTTGAGGCATTCTCAGGGTGCTTCTAGAGCAGTAGATTGGAGCCTTAGCCATTCGTGTTCCCAGTTGCAAATCCACAGCACTCAAAGCATCTGGTATTTTCCGTAACTGTTTTCCTGTTCGTAGTTCTCATCTTCTCCCTCATATTTTAAACCCTTAGAATATGGGGTTTGTTTCTTCCGTTTATTTTCTATCTTCTTTTAGCAACTAGCATTTCGTTCATCATATTCTGAGAAAATCAATTTATCTTCTTCCATTTAGGGTTATATGCTTTTCTATGAGAAGTTGGAGGAAATAAATGATAAGGAACTAAAGTAATTTGAGAGAAGCTAGTGGTCAAAGGAAGATGTCAACCATCTAGATAAGCAAGCCAGGGGAACAATTCATAAGCTCAGTGGAATTGAGCTTGGGTCAGAGTGCAACTGAATAATTCTGTCCTGGGAAGTGGTAGATCTTAGAATTTAAAAAATGGTTTTCATTATCAAGGAGGCCTATAAAAATAAGGAAGTTCCTATTAAGGAAGTCCCATAGGAATCTTAACCTTCTCGTGACCCAGAAGTTTAGCAAAAGTTTCTGATTAGATGTGATTATTATAGAATTTTCTGTAAAGGTTAAAAGGAAGGGCATAGTCCTAGCTGGGTAGCTAAATTGGTTAGAGCATTGTCGCGATATGCCAAGGTTGCGGGTTCAATCCCTGGTCAGGGCACATACAAGAAACAACCGGTGAATGCATAAATAAGTGGAACAGCAAATCATTGTTTCTCTATCTCTTTCCCTTCCCCTCTCTCTCCCCCACCCCCTCTCAAATTAAAAATATAAAATAAAATAAAGGGAAGGATATATAAATATATATTTACCTAATTTGAGTGGTGTGCCACAGGGCCCTCAATAGGGATGTGAGGTCAGTGAACTCATTGACAGCATCCCCCAAATGCTGTCTTCCTCAGGCCTTAGGGAGATCATGACCATTTGGGTCTCTGTCTTTGAATCTGTAAGATTTTAAAGAATATGTTGTTTGGGGGGGTATTGTTTTCTCTAAAATGGTATTTCTCAACCTCTATTTCATTATTACCCTTCTTAGAGCCTTCTTAGGAGCCTTTTTAGACATTTCCCCCCCCTAATCATCTCTATTGTCATGAAATTTTAATATCACGGATGTGCTGTGTATCTGTTTATCTACTGCAGTACATAGGAAGGGAACTAGCTATTGTACTAAGATTCCCCTCCACCCCCCCATGAGCTAGTTTTCACCCCCATGAGGGTAATATTGCCCGTGTTGAGAATGCATAATCTAGACATATCATCATCTTGAAAATGAGCTGTTACAGTATATGTACTTTTCTCTGCAGTTGAAACTGGGACAAAGGCACTATCAGTAAACTAATGTTGAAAAATCTTCTCATGCAGTGGCCTGTAGCAACTAGAGAAGAGTAGGAAGAATACTTTTCTCATATTTTAGGGCTTGTGTGCTCTCTGAATAATCTTTTGGCCAGTTGAGCAAACAATTGGAAAACACTAGGAGTAACAGCAATGAAGGCAGTTCTCTAAAAGTTAAGAAATAAAAATAAAAAGATGACAAAACGCTTTGTAATGATATGCAGAAATAGATATAAAATTGTTCACTATTTGGAGACTAGTAAGCTCTAACAAGCTCAGTTTCTCAAAGCAGGAGTTGATTTGTAGCAGAGCATACCATTTAGGTTGTCTAGCATGCAAGAATGTTCTCCCAAGAGGGTTTGGCTCTGTCTGATCGGAAGGGTGGTTGTGTACGGAATGCACCTTGGAAGGAGGAGGAGGAAATGACATGTTCATGTAAATGAAATACAACTGCAAATTAAAGTGTCACCCTGTTAAAAAAAATCAATTTTTTATTTAATTGGCTACCAAGGAAAAAATGTCATACCGAAGTGTGTATCTCAGGGAAATTTAAACTGTGAGATGTTACAAGTGAATCTGGATTCAGAGAAGTTCTCGTGAGTGGGGTGGAAGTGTGGGTTATAAAATGTTGTCTTAATAAAAATATTTTGATGCTGAGAAACTAGGCTTATAAATTTCTGCTGTGTTACATGCCAGGGGTCCAGAAGAAATTAACAACTATTACCTCATTTGTTTTTTATAGTCTATATCCAGTCAGCTGTATAGTGGCTGCCTGGTCCCTGGAGGAAGCCTTCTTTTAAGATGTTTTATTAGGAAGAAGGTCATACACTAAGGAGGGGAAGCTTTTTACTAAAGAGTGCTGCTTATTACAAAGACATCCAGAGACCAAAATGCTTTTCTCTGTTAATGGTGTCCTCTCATGCTTTCACTTTTCGTTTTACTCTGTTATTTTTTTAAAATCCTTACCCGAGGACATTTTTCCATTGATTTTTAGAGAGAGGGAAAGAGAGAGTGAAAGGCAGAGAAAACTATTGATGTGAGAAAAATACATCAATTGGTTGCCTCCTGCACGAGCCCAACCAAGGCCCCAGCCAAGGAGGAGCCTGCAACCGAAGTATGTGCCCTTGACCAAAATCAAACCTGGGACCCTTCAGTCCGCAGGCCGACACTCTATCCACTGAGCCAAACCAGCTAGGGCTTGTTTCACATTTTTATGAAAATTCATGTCTCTCTAGATTGTGAGCTTACCAAGTAGGGTATATACAGTATCTGCAACATTGTTGGCACTAAGTAAATGTTAATTAATAATGGGAGGGAGCAACCCTGGCTGGTATGGCTCAATTGGTTGAGTGTCCTCCTGTGCACCAAAAGGTTGCCCGTTCAATTCCTGGTCAGGGCATATGCCCAGGTTGTGGATTTGATCCCCAGTTGGGTGACTGTGGGAAGCAACCGATTGATGTTTCGCTTTCACATCAATGTTGTTGTTTTTTCTCTCTCTCTCTCCCTCCCGCTCTATCTAAAAAATCAATTAAAAAACATATTAAATAATGGGAGAGGGCTGATGAATGGGATTATATTTCCACATAAAATTGTTCTTGAGAAACATTTCTGGTTTCTCTTTTAGACAGGGGCTTGACAGATGGGACTCGCCAGCATTCTTTAGCCCTAATATGGTTCTTTCTCTTACCTCTCTCCTACTAATCTCAGTATGGATTTATTTATGTTCTCAGTGGAAACATGTAGACAAACACTGTAATGGACTCTCTTGTCTTCTCTCTCACCAGGGGCAGTGATTGGTGATGGACAGTCTGCTGTGGCCAGTAATATTGCCAATACTACCTACCGGCTCCAGTGGTGGGACTTCACTAAATTTGACCTCCCAGAAATCAGTAATGGTAAGCCAAGGTAGAACTTGGGATACTGATGGATGGGGTATCTCTTACTGGTGAGCCATAACTCAGAAACTCATGTAGCACCGGACTTTCCATCATCTCATTGAGAAGCAGATTGCCATATGCCATTTCTGCAACTCTCAGTTACACAGTTCAGCAAACATATATAACAGCAAACAATGCTAAGTACAGTACGAGGAACAGTGCTAAAGTGGATACAGAAATGAAGATGTCTGTGCCCTGAGAAGCTTACTTACGAGTAGTTCATTGTTCTAAGTCTAGAAGTTAGGTGGGACCGAGAGAAAGAGAAGAAAGTATAGGAACTGAGAGCTGATCTTGTGACCTTTGAAGAAAGATGTAGTGATGTTAAACTCATTTATTAATCCAGATCTTAATGGAATGGAGCGGAGTGTCATAATTGATATGTTTATATGTTTGCAAATATGTCTGTCTGACAGTCCAGTTTCCCAGTCTCTATGGAAATCTGCAATCCCATGCCCCTGTTGTGCAGAGGGAACCACAACATTTCAGGCATCACATTTCACTTTCTGTGTAATGAAGGATTCTCTCTGACACATTCCTGAGAAGTGGCAGTTCAGACTCTACTTGAACACTTCTAATTTTTTTTTTTACATTCAATATTATTTTGTACTAGAGGCCCAGTGCATGAAATTCATGCACGGGGGGTTGGAGGGTTGTCCCTCAGCCCAGCCTGCACCCTCTCCAATCTGGGATCCCTCTCACAATCCAGGACTGCTGGCTCCCAACCGCTCGCCTGCCTGCCTGCCTGCCTGCTTTGCCCTAACTGCTTCTGCCTGCCAGCCTGATCACCCCCTAACTACTCCCCTGCCAGCCTGATCGACGCCTAACTGCTTCCCCTGCCGGCCCGATTGCCCCTAACTGTCCTCCCCTGTAGGCCTGGGTCCCTCCCAACTGTCCTCCCCTGCTGGCCTGATCTCCCACAACTGCCCTCCCCTGCCGGCCATCTTGTGGCGGCCATCTTTGACCACATGGAAGCGGCCATCTTGTGTGTTGGAGTGATGGTCAATTTGCATATTACTCTCTTATTAGATAGGATTAGTTTCAGGTGTACAGTGTAGCATAGTGGTTAGATCAGTGATGGGCAACCTTTTGAGCTTGGTGTGTCAAACTTCGCCAAAAAACTGAGCGTAACTCAGGTAGTGTGTCACTTTGAGGAAAAAACATTATTTCGCAAATGTTTCATCCTCAGGAGCAGCAAATGTTTCATCCTTGGCATGCGGCCGCCTCAGCGGCCACGTGTCATCAGAAATGGCTACGCGTGTCAGTGCTGACACGCGTGTCATAGGTTCGCCATCACTGGGTTAGATAGTCATAGGCTTTTCAAGTGAGTTCCATCTTTTCAAATACCTACCTGGCACCATACAAACTTACTACAGTATTATTGACTGTATTCCCTATGTTGTACTTCACATCCCTGTGACTATTTTGTAACTATCAGTTTTTAGTTTTTAATCCCTTCATCTTTTTCACCCAGCTCCCCTCCCCTCTGGCAACCATCACTCTGTTCTCTGTATCTATAAGTTTCTTCCTATTTTGTTTATTTATTTTGCTCTTTAGATTCCACATCTAAATGAAATAATATGGTATTTGTCTTTGACTCATTTCACTTTGCATAATACCCTTTAGGTCTATCTATGCTGTCGCAAATGGTAAGATTTCATTCTTTTTTTATGGCTGAGTAATATTTCATTATGTATATGTGTGTGTATGTGTGTATGTATTTTTTGTGTATACATATACGTATACACACACACACACACACAGCTGCTTTATCCACTCATCTATTGATGGACACTTGGGTTGCTTCCAGATCTTAGCTCTGAAAATAGGGGGTGCATATATTCTTTCTGGTTGGTATTTGGGGATTCATTCTTAGGCTATATACCCAGAAGTGGAATCACTGGGTCATAAGGCAGTTCCATTTTTAATTTTTTGAGGAATCTCCATACTGTTTTCCATAGTGGCTGTACCAATCTGCTTTTGCACCGACAGTGCACAAGGGTTCCCTTTTCTCCACATCCTGGCAAACAGTTGTTATTTGTTGATTTATTGATGATAGCTATTTCGACAGGTGTGAGGTGATATGTCATTATGGTTTCAATTTGCATTTTTCTGATGATTAGTGATGTTGAGTATCTTTTTATATGTCATCTGTATGTCCTCTTTGGAGAAGTGTCTATTCAGGTCCTCTGCCCATTTTTTAATTGGATTGTTGGTTATTTTGGGTGTTGAGTTGTATGAGTTCTTTATAAATGTTGAAAATTAACCCCTTATTGGATGTATTACTGGCGAGTATTTTATCCCATTCATCTATTTGAATACTTCTGATAATAGGTCACACTGTGATTAAATGGCCTAATCCATCACTGCTAAATTCTTGTTAATCTTCTCTCTTGTACCAAGTTGTCACTTCCTCCTATTGGTCCTAGTTCTACCTCTCAATTGCCGTACAGTATGTCTAACAATGCCTCTTCCCTGTGACAGTCCTCCAGCTATTTGAAGATGAACTGCCATTCTCCTTTAAATCTTTCTTTTTAGGCCTCACTTTTCCTTTTACTGGTATGGTTTCCAAATTCTTGTCATTTCTGCTCATCTTCCCTTTTTGTTTTGGGGGGCCAGAACAGAGTGAAAAACTCCAAGTGAGAACTGTCCAGTGCATAGTAGAGTAGTGCTTTAGACAGTGTTGGCTTAGCCTAAGATTCAGCAGTTTTTTCAGAAGCTACTACTGAATTTGTAGTAACTTAAAAAATTCTTTGGAAATTGTTAATAAACCAGGACTCTGCCATCCTGTAATTACTTGTGCAAGTTGAATCTTTTGAAAACGAAAGCAGGTTTGTATTTGTTTCTATTAAATTTTCTCTTAATAGTGTTAGTTGTAGTTCCTAGTTCTTGCCTCTCAACATCTGTTTGAACTTTGAGTCAGTTTTTCTTTCTCAATCTTACATTGTCTAATAACTTGATGAACATGCTTTCTCTGTCTTCCTCCGCATCGCTAACAAAATGGTGGATCAGGACATTGTATCAAGCCTTGTGGTAGGTTACTGTGGACTTCTGTGTCGATTTTGGTTCATGAATTAGCAGTCTGGGCTGGTGTTCACATCTGAAGCCCACATTTTTCTGTCAGATGCCTTAAAATAATCAAGATATTCTCTTGTCTATAGCATTTCCCAATTTGCCACTGTTGGTATCCTTATCAGACAATGAAAATTAGGTTAGTTTTTCGTGTCCTGTTCTTAGTGAAACCTCAGTAGCAATCATTTCTTTCTTTCTAAGTACTTATAAGCTGCATGTTCAGTGATCTGTTCTTTTCGTTCTGCAGGGAATTGACTGCAATCTACCTTTTCCCTTATTAACTACCGAGTTTGCCTGTTTATCTCTGGCCCAGATCTTGTTGCCATAATTTATTTACAGTTATTTTCTTGCTTTATTTTGTTTACTTTGTTTCTTTTATGGTAATCTGAAATCTTATCATTTGAAATATATTCACATTCAAAATTTTTAAAAGTAGAAAAGGACATACAGTGAAAAGTTTCCCAGCCCTGCTCCCAGCTACCTACCACTCCTCCCCATAGGCAACTGCAGTTAGCAGGTTCTTGTATGTCTTTTCAAGAATATTGTATGTGCCCTAACTGGTTTGGCTCAGTGGATAGAGCATCGGCCTGTGGACTGAAGGGTCCCAGGTTCGATTCCAGTCAAGGGCATGTACCTTGGTTGCAGGCACATCCCCAATAGGGAATGTGCAGGAGGCAGCTGATCGATGTTTCCCTCTCATTGATGTTTCTAACACTCTATCCCTCTCCCTTCCTCTCTGTAAAAAATCAGTAAAATATATTTTTAAAAAAAGAATATTGTATGTGTATACAAGCAAATGTATGTTTTTCTAGCCTCTGTTTAACCTGAAGGATAGCATGTTATACATGCTTCTTTCTGCACTTTGCTTTCTTAACTTTACACTATATCTTGAACTTTTCACATCCTATATAAAGAAAGGCTAATAAGTAAATAGACCTAACTGCGGAACGACCAGTTGCTATGATGTGCACTGACCACCAGGGGGCAGATGCTCAATGCAGGAGCTGCCCCCTGGTGGTCAGTGCACTCCCACAGGGGGAACGCTGCTCAGCCAGCCAGAAGTTGGGCTCAGGGCTGGAGAGTGCAGCAGTGGTGGCGGGAGCTGGCTTAGTCCCACTCCCCATGGAGAGGGGGAGGAGGGGAGCGGAGGAGCGGGTCTAAGCTGTCAGCCAGACATCCCCCAAGGGCTCCTGACAGCTGCGAGAGGGTGTAGGCTGAGGAACACCCCCCCACACTCTCACCCCCACCCCCGTGTACAAATAACCGCCTAGTATTCCATTGTCCAAAGGTCAGGTCTTCTGGTGAGGGACTTTTATGTTGTTTTCAATCTTTTGCTATACAAATCGTGATGCAGTTTGTCATTTTGCACGTGTGCAAGTATATCTAGGACAAATTCCTAGAAATGGAATTGGAGGGAGGAAGAGTATGTATATTTGTGATTTTGGTAGATATTGCTAAATTGCCCTCTGCTCAGGTAATGCCAGTTTATACTCCCAACTACAGTTTATGAGAGTGCCTGTTTCCCTACACTCTTGCTTATAGAATGTGTTAGCATATTTTTGGATATCTGAAAATCGGATAGGTAAAAAAAATAGTATATAGATGTTTTTAATTTGTATTTCTCATATTACAAAACAGGTGGTGGGCTTCTTCATACACTGAGCCATGCAGGTGGCCTTTTCTTGACTGTCCATGTGCTTTCTTTAACTGTTTTTCTATTGTATTGCTGGTCTTTTCCTTATTGGTTTTACAGGAATGCTTTATAGATGAGAAAATTCACTTATAATAGGCGTTTACTAGTTGCCATTTGTATTTTGACTTTGCTGAAGGTTATTTTTCCTCATAGAACTTACTTTATGTAGTCAAAATTACCCAACTTTCCTTTTATGATTCTCAGATTTTGTGTCATCATTAGGAAGATCAGTAGTAATTTTACATTTTAGTTTTTTGCCTCTTAGTCTTTGATTCACTAGGAAATTTAACCTAATACCAAAGAAGCAGGGTATGATTTGACTTTTCCCTCATGGCTACTCATTTGTTCCAGACAATTTATAGACTAATCCATTTGCCTCCATTGCTTTGGGATGTTACTTCCATCCTATTAATAATTTGCTGTGTGTATTGAGATGTATTTCTAGGCTATTTTGTCCCAGTGATCTTTCTGATTACTCATGTGAGAGTGCCGCATGGGTTTTTTAAGTTTTGAAGCTTTATGTTTTAGAATTTGGTAGGACTCTCCTCTTGCTATTTTTTTTAATCCAAATTTTCCTGCCTGCTCAAGCATTTTTGTTTTTCTGCATGGACTTTTAACTGCCTTGTTTTTTCCCCCTGAAAAAAATCCTGTTAGTGTAATTATTATGATTGTATTAACTTTGTAATTAACTTAAGGAGATTCAATATCTTTATATCTTCCAATGTAAGAATGTTAATATCATTTCCAGTTTCTCTTGTATTCTTATGAATGTTAAAAGTTTTCTTCACTTGATCCTGTACATTTCTTAAATGTATTGTTACAAGCTTATTTTTTAAAACCTACAATCGTACTGAATTTGTTTACTAGTTGTTATCAGCTAAATCTCATGGGTTTTCTAGATGTGTTATCTATAAATAGAAAATTTACCTCCTCCATTCCAAGTTTTACACCTGTGATTTCTTTCTCTTGTCTAAATGCATTGGCTGCTATCATGAGAACAATGTTAGTAATAGCAGGCATCCTCATTGTTCCTGACTTTAACGGGAAAACGTCCAACTTTTTCTCAGCAAGCATATTGCTGGCTTTGGGTTGAACTAGAAATAGTTTATTATTTTAAGGAAGTCATCTATTCCTATTTTACCAAGAAGTTTATGGGTTTTTTTTAAATAAAGAACAGATATTGAATTTAGTATGCCTTTTCTGTATCTATAGAGATGATCATATTTTTTTCTCTCCTTTGATTTACTAATATGATCATTATGTTAATAGATTATGTACTATTGAAACCATCCTTATATTCCTTGACTAGACCCCACCTGATTCAGGATATATTCTTTAATGTTAAATTTCTTTCATGTAGCTTGCTAATAATTAGAGGATTTCATTGTAATTTATGAGATGAATCTCTCCCCCTTTTTTTCTTTTTAATACTCACCCTGAGGATATTCCTTTCATTGATTTTTAGAGAGAGAGAGAGTGGGAGGGAGGGAGGAGGAGGGGAGAGAGGGGGAGAGAAACATCGGTGTGAGAGAGACACATCAACTGTTTGCCTCCTGCACTCGCCCTGGCCAGTGGCCGGGGATTATACCTGCAAGCAAGGTACATGCCCTTAACTGGGAATCAAACAGGAGACCCTTCAGTGTGCGGGCCAGTACTGCAACCACTGAGCAAAACTGGCCAGGGTGAATCTGTCCTTTCTTGTTTCTAAAATCTATGGGTTTTGGTATCAGTGTTATGCTTGTGTTAAAATGTGGAGGTTTTTCTTCGTCTGAAACAATTTAAATACTATTGGAATTACTTATACTTTTAATACAAAGACCTGATGGTTGTTTTGCTTCTGTTTTTCATAAGCATAGGGAGAATTAGTTCTTTGATAATTTTCCTTGTCAACTGTCCTATGGTGGTTAAGCACATGAGCTCTTGGGTTACACTGTCCAGGTTCAAATCCCTGCTCAGCCACCTTCTAGCATTGTGACTTTGGTTACTTAATCTCTCCACACCGTGATTTCTTTGTCTACAAAATGAGGATAATAATAATGCAAATCTCATAGGATTGTTATGAGAATTAAATTAGTTAATACATGTCAAACACTCTAAGGTCAGTAAAGTTAGCTCTTTTTATCATGTCTTTTTCTTGGAAATTGCGCCATGATTCTTTGAGAGTATGGCCTTAATTCTGAAGTCACACCTGTACTCTGAGGAACATGCTTTTCATCTCTGAAGAGTGATGTTTATGTAAATAAGATAGTTGCTTCCTTAACTTGTTGTCTCATTTGTAATGGGCTTCTGATCCTTCTTAAGCATGTTGTTTCTACCCAGTTGGAGATCATTTTCCTTGAGAGAAAAACAAAATATTCAGAAGAACAAAGGTATTGGATATGCTAATGTCTCACAAGGCCTTTTTGGATGCCTTTAACATTTTTTGTACAAGCGTCAGGGCGTTCCAATTACAGCTTTCTATCGTTCTCCTTCTGTGTTCCTTCTTACATCTTGTGATCATGGGTCTTGTAATACCCGAGCTGATCAGAGAGCATTATGTGTAACTAGGTTGATTCATTTCGTTTGGCTCACCTTTCTCCCTCATTTAAATCATGTGTGGTGTTAGAATTCTGCTTTTTATAAGAGCCCTATTTTTCTTAGAGTTTTGACCTTAGGCAAAACCTGCATTCTAGAAGTTTAGGGCACATAATGTCTGATGGGATAGCCAAGTTCCTTTTCATGGTATTACCCTCTAGAATAATAATCACTTTCACCTGAGGTTCCCATCATTAGCTTTTAACTGATTGTGTTTTGTGGTTGGTCTGAATAAAGTCTAGTTATGGTTTTGATCATTTCTCAAGTTAGGCTAGAGATTCTGGCCACCTGTTTCAGTTGGAATACTATCTGTAAAGAGATTAGAAGTTTGTGACTAAGACCTCAAATGCATAATTTTGAAACTGTTTTCATGGGTGGAAAATAAGGAGCGCATTAGATTCACTGTGAATTATACTTTGTTTTGGGTTTTTTGTGTGTGTGTGTTTTTTTTAATCTTCACCTAAGGATACGTTTTTATTGATTTTTAGAGAGAGGGGAAAGGAAAGAAAGAAACATAAATCTGTTGCCTCCTATATGCGCCCCAATCGGGCATTGAACCCACAACCTAGGTATATGCCCTAACTGGAAATCCAACCCACAGCCTTTTGCTATACAGGTCGACGCTCCAAACAACGGAGCCACTCGGCCAGGTGAATTACACTTTTTAAGAGAAACTCTTATTGGGTAAATAGCATTGGTCATTAGGGTACCCTGAGTGGTATGGGGCAGATCATAGCACAGAGATCAAGTAACTGGGGAATGCTTATATTGTCACCTGCCGCGCTCTGTGCAGGAGGTCTTATTCTGAAACTAGAGGCCCGGTGCACGGATCCATGCACCATTGGGGTCCCTCGGCCTGGCCTCTACCCTCTCGCAATCTGGGACCCCTCAGGGGATGAAGGAGAGCTGGTTTCGGCCTGATCCTGAAGGCCAAGGCAAGGGACCCCACTGGTGCACAAATCCGTGCACCGGGCCTCTAGTATGCATATAAGATCTTTGGTTAATCTCTTTCTGCCTTCCCCCTTCCCTCTTCCCTCTGAGATTCATCAGTCTGTTCCATGTTTCCATGCCTGTGCTTTCCACTCCTGTGTTGAGCGTCTGCCCCCTGGTGGTCAGTGTGCATCATAGCTACCAGTCAGCCGGTTGCTTAGGCTTTTATATATATATATATATATATATATATATATATATATATATATATATACACACACACACACACACACATACATACATACATATACATACATACACACACACACACACACACACACACACACACACACTAGAGGCCCGGTGCACAAAATTGGTGCACAGGTGGGGTCCCTAGGCCTGGCCAGTGATCAGGCCGATCAGGTTCTCCACCTCCCTGTCTCCTCCTTCCCTCACTGCCCGAGTCTGTCGCCACCCACCCCCAGTTCCCCATCCCAGCCTGGGGGGAGGGACCCAGGAGGTGGGCCACCAGCCCCAAGAAGGGAACAGCCCTTGGCCTCCCCTGGGAAAGGGGCCATGTCTGCCACTACCCATCCCCGGTTCCCTGTCCCGGGTGATCGGGGCCTGCTGGCCAGGGGGAAGGACCGGGAGGTTGGCCGGCAGGCCCCATTGGCGATCAGGGCCTGTGGGCCGGGGGCAGCTCCTACATTGAGCGTCTGCCCCCTGGTGGTCAGCATGTGTCATCGCGACCACTCGTTCCGGTCACTTAGGCATATATATATAGACTAGAGGCCCGATGCACGAAGATTCATGCAAGAATAGGCCTTCCTTCCCCTCGCTGCCGGCACCGCCTTTGCTCCAGCCCAGAGCTGCCTTCCACCTCTTGCCTTGTTGCATCAATTTGCATATTCCCTCCTTATTAGCTGTGGGCGCCGCCATCTTTGTTGCGGAGTTATGGTCAATTTTCACACACATCTTTATTAGATAGGACTAGTGGCCTGGTGCACGAAATTCGTGCACATTAAAAGGGAATTAGCCCTAACTGGTTTGGCTCAGTGGATAGAGCGTCGGCCTGTGGACTGAAGGGTTCCAGGTTCAATTCCAGTCAAGGGCATGTACCTTGGTTGCGGGTATATCCCCAATAGGGGTGTGCAGGAGGCAGTTGATCGATGTTTCTCTCTCATTGATGTTTCTAACAATCTCTCTCCCTTCCTCTCTGTAAAAAAAAAAAAAAAAAAAAAAAAAAATCAATGAAATATATTTTTAAAAAATAAAAAAGGGAATTAATTAGAGAAAATATTTTAATATTGCTATTTGCCCTTTCTCTATAATAGAAGTGTCAGAGATGAAAGAAAATTAGTAAAATGTATATGAAAATCTTCCTCCTGTCAGAGTCTGGGGCATGCCGCAGGACCCAGAGTCAAGTCCCCACCCACCTGCGTGTGCCTCAAAATCGCAAGAGACCCAGACCTGGCCAGCCCCACCCCCATTGGGCGAGATCCAAACCCGTCTGGCCCCACCCCCATCAAGCCCCTCCAGGCAGGGGGTGCAGCCTCAGGTCCCCCGTCAAGCCCCGCCGTGTGGGGGGCACAGCCTCAGGTCCCCTGGCGCACGCCAGGCGGAGGGCACAGCCTCAGGTCCCCCAGCCTGGCACCGGGGTGGGGAGGCGCAACCTGAGGTCCCCCACAGGGTGGGGGGTGTGGCCTGAGGTCCCCCGGCCCGGCACTGGGGTGGGGAGTGTGCCTTGAGGTTCCCCATCAAGCCCCACCAGGAGGGGGGCACAGCCTGAGGTCCCCCAGGCCAGCACTGGGGCTGGGGGTGCAGCCTGAGGTCCCCCGGGCCAGCGCCGGGGTGGGCGCACGCCCTGAGGTCCCCTGGCCTGGCACCGGGGTGGAGGGCATAGCCTGAGATCCCCTGTCAAGCCCCGCCAGGCGGTGGGTGCGACCTGAGGTCCCTAGTCAAGCCCCACTGGGCGGGGGGCGCAGCCTCAGGTGTCCTGTCCCGCCTGGCTTCACGCAGTCTCAGGTCCCTGCTGATCGCTTGTTATGGGAACCCCGCCTCCGCTGTGGGCGCAGCCATCTTGTGATGGCATGATGGTTAATTTGCATATTACCTCTTTATTATATAGGATAGATAGGAGGGGCTCAGAGATAGCCCAAAGGAAATTTTCCTGCTGGTTTAAACCCTTTGGATAGTGTCTAATGCATTTGCAAAAGCACTGCAACTGCTAATCACTCCCATGGCCTCATCTGGCCGACCAGCAACAGGCTACAAATCGATCTTTGTAAAAGGTGTTTGTTTATAATTTATGGAGCTGATAGGAAGGTAGAGCCATCTGCTCCTCCACCATCAGCACTTCTAACCCCTCCCATTCCCTGCTAGGGCATTTTCACTTGGAAATCATTTATAATTAGGAGAAGATTACATTGCAGAGTCTGGAACATGGTGGCTTCCTGCTGTCTTCTGCATCGTTTTTTTTCTCCCCCTGGAGCTGCCCCCCTGAAGCTCTGAAGCAGTTTTGATTTGAAAAAGCCTCCTTTCTTTCTAGCCTTTATTTCCATTCTCTGCTTCACAGCTGACTGCTCCATCATTGTTCCTCACATGTGTTTTTCTTTAAGTGCGGGCAGGTTGCTGGTGCTACAGCTCAGGGATCAAGGACTGTTGGTAAGGTAGCAATTTTCAAGTATGGCCCCAAACCAGCATCAAGGACACCTGGAAAATTGTTAGAAATGCAAATTCTCAAGTCCTTTCCCTGATACTGTTTTAAATAAGCCTTCCAGATGATTCTGAGGCAGGTTGGCGCTTGAGACCCACTGTGTGGTAAGGCAAGCCAGCGAGCAGAACAAATATTTACAATGGTGTGTGGTTGCCAGTGTCTGGGGCTACATTTCACTTCACCCTTTTCTCTACCTGTTTACGTTATTATTGAGTCTAAAAAGGATGAGGGGTCCTTGTCATTAGTGCATTTCTTTCTATGGCCCAAGAAAACTAGCAACAGATTTGAGAAATATCTCCTTATATGAATTAACTCATCAAAATGTCAGCCTCCTGAGAAGCTGCACCAGTAAACTGCAGCATTGACCACTCACCATGGTCACTGAGCATTTCCATTCCCGTGTGGGAAATTAATAGACAACAAGCAGCAAATGTAAGTTGCTAATTGGAGCTTTGAAATAAAAATGGAGTTGTAAACACACCACCCAGTGCTCACTGAAATGAAGCTACCAAATCACTGTGCGCCTTCCACATCCCTTCATTAGGGTAGAAGTGAAAGCGTGCACAGTTTCTGAAACACAGCATGCTGTTGGAGAAGCTCTGTTTTAGTTTTCAGCATTCTCTTTTCGTTTTTAATTTGTAAATCTGTCTGTAAGCTCACTGCTGTTAGGGGGAGCAGTTGTGAAATTGGATGGAGTTGCGTGGAGGGGACAGCATTTGCAAGATGGCCATTGACTTGGAATTATCATAATATAGTACAAACACAAAGTGGCTTGGATTTGAGGCTCACAAACTGCTTTTTGTCTATATGCCGTTTTTCATTGACCTAAAGCAAGCTTTCCAGAAGAAGGAAAACCTTACTCGTACTTTCCTCCCCCCTCCTGGCCCCTCGTAGAAATTAATATGGGAGTAAGCAATTAATGCTCCTTTTATGTTGGTAGTGCGTTTTGAGGGTCATCATAGGCTCTGTCTGTTTGACTGAATTGTCGGTTAACACACAAATAGAAAAGCCTACTTTCATAAAATACCCACCATGCATTTTTATGTGGATAAATTGTAACTGCAAAGCTGTCTCAAAGTCCACAGCATCCCATCTCTTTCCCTATTTATTTTCATGTCCTACTTAATATTTATGATTTCTTTACTTTGCTTCTCGTCCTGCTTTTCATGGTTATAATGTAAATTGTCAGTTTTTTTCATCTTTCTAAGAATTGTGCCAACATCAAGGTTAGAACACCGAGACGGATACACTTCGGAAGTTTCCCACTGTTCCTTTGGTTCTGTATCCCCAAATGGAATTGCGTGTCAATCCAGAGAAGGAGGAGGAGATTGTCATCTTTTTGGCAACAGGCTTGGGACCCTGAATAAGGAGCAGACGGCCTCAGTGCTAACTAGATAAATCTAGCCATGCAGGCTAGAGCAGATGGTGGGTTGGAAGATGAGCAGTACAGAGCCCTAATGGTGGCAGTGAGTATTTGGATGTCATTATTTTATTAGTTAGCAAACAGAACCATCCTTGTGGTCCCTCCTCAGTTTTATGCGTAATGGTGTTGTTGGTGTCAGCCCCAGAGAATTGGCACAATAGCCTAATCAATGTGTTCAGATGTCTTTTTTGATCTACTCTGTCATCTCTTGCTTCATTAGTAACACAGGAAAAGGGGGATGAATATAGAGTTTTAGTTTTATCTGAGTCCCTGATTTCATAAGCTTCAAGGCCCCTGAAAAGTATTTCTGTTTTGTTTTCCTTAAGGTAATTTTGTGGTGAAACTTGCCCTTGACCTCCCAGGTCATGTCTTTTGGCTTACTGGACTAGATCACCTGGAATCTGGTGAGGGCAGCTGAGCTTGGCTTTCTTTCTTTTTTCTTTTTTCCCTTTAACCATAATGCTCTGACAGCGGACATCCAAGTAATCTTTGAATAAGAAGAGGAAAGTCTCTCTGCGTGTGTATATAAAATAGACCTAAATG
This sequence comes from Cnephaeus nilssonii, assembly GCF_951640355.1. Classification (NCBI taxonomy): domain Eukaryota; kingdom Metazoa; phylum Chordata; class Mammalia; order Chiroptera; family Vespertilionidae; genus Cnephaeus; species Cnephaeus nilssonii. The sequence goes on along the minus strand of NC_137084.1, from coordinate 16,801,363 downwards.
AGACAAAGCCCAAAGCAGCTTGGTCCCTTTGGATGTGTTGTGCTGTTTTGCCTGTGCCATGATGTGGGCACTCTGGTTCCAGGCACACCTCAAGGGTAAGCCACTTCTTCCTGGTAGGGAATTGGAGAAAGATTCAAATGAAAACCAAAACAAAACTGCAGGCATAGTCTGCTCGTGCAGAGCAGATTCTCCACCTGCAGACATTCCTCCAACACACACCCTCTTACACACACACACACACACTCACTCACACTCACACTAAAGCCTGCTGCCTGGTGGACCCACATGTAATTCTCAGTAACTGCCAAGTGCGGACCGGGGCTGCCCATGGATATTGGCTTTGTTTCTCTTTATCCTCACTTGTGGAATTAGGTATTAGTATTAGCAAGGGGCTATTCAGAAGATTGGTGTCTATAAATTTTCCACTTCTCTTAAATGATAAAGTAAGACACAAACTTGTGAAATGACTTCCTTCAAGGTCACAAAGCATGTGTGAATAGGAGTCGCACCCCAAGGAAGTTTACCTGTATCACCTTTTTCCTGGAGTCAGTGGGTTTGCATTTCATTCATCCTGGTTTTGACCTTTTGGACTATAACAGCTGCTGAGTGGCTCTCCAGGAACAATTTATAATAACTTTTTCCTTATCTGATCTCTCAAATGATGTTTCCTAAGTGTGAACTAAGACTCAGCAGGTGATTGTGGTTGTGTTAACTATCTGAAGTTTCATATTAAAGTGGTAGAGGAGACATCTCTTTCCTGTCTCTAGTGTTACTTGTTAATGACATTTGAGTTTGATTAAGCAGCCTTTAGCATTTCTAGAGAGGGTTCAGGCCCTTACAAAGGCCCCCCAATTACTTGGACCAGAAATATTTTTTAAATATATTTTTATTGATTTAGAGAGAGAAGAAGGGCGGGGGAGAGAGAAACATCTGTGTGAGAAAGAAACATGGATGGGCTGCCTCCTGCATGCCCCCTACTGGGGATCGAGGCCACAATCCAGGCATGTGCCCTGACCAGCGACCTCAAACAACGGAGCCACACTGGCCAGGGCTTGGCCCAGAATTTTCATCCCATCAACTACAAACATTTTTACCCTCTTTTCTTTCTTTGATGCAGCCTCTGTGAATGTGCTGGTACAGAACTGCAAGATCTACAATGATGCCAGCTGTGACATTTCTGCAGATGGCCAACTCCTGGCGGCTTTCATCCCTAGCAGCCAAAGGGGCTTTCCCGATGAAGGCATCCTGGCAGTGTACTCCTTGGCCCCCCACAACTTGGGTGAAATGCTCTACACCAAGCGATTTGGTAAGGGATAGGAAGCCCAACCTAGTGACAGAGGGATGCTGGTACCTTGGCATGAGCATTCCTAGGGGAGGGAGGCATGGTTTAGGTGGGAGTAATGGTCTTCACTGGGCACAGACCAGAGGAAGATTGCTTTGCAGGAGTCCTGCCTGGTAGCATTGACAAAGAATCTCAGAATAAGAGGCCTCCCTACCACAATAGCATCAGTGATATGCTTCTATTGTGATGGCCAGGAGTAAAGGAGGAACTTTGGTCATGGCTTGGGAAGCGGGCACACTCATAAACTGTAAGGCAGTTTGGCATTGTGTATTAAAAGCCCCCAAAATGTATTTTCTCTTTGATCCAGTAATTTCACTTCTAAGGAAATAATAAGAAAACTGTACAAAGCTTTATATACAATGATATTCACAGTACTGTTATCATAGAAAAAAATGTGAAATTGGGAAGAGTTGCTTAAATAAGTGATGTGCATTGATAGGACAGAATACCATTCGGCCTTTAAAATATTCTTACAGAATATTTAATTATGGAAAATGTTCATAATATGTGAAGTGAAAAAAATAGATTTCTAAATAGTATTTAAAGTATATCAATTTTTAAAAAATGTGAATCTGTTATGGGTTCCATACAATGGTTAACATTTATTAAGTACTTTCTATATGTCAGACACTATAATCGGTATTTTACATTATACTCCTCACCACAGTCCTATGTGTTAACCCCATAATGACCAAATGAAGATGGAGGCTGGAGAGGAAGAGAAAAGATTAAGAGGAAAAATTATTTCCTTGTAATAGCAAGAATTCTGGGAAATGGTTCTCTCTTCTCTTGGCCCTCAGGTCCCAATGCCATTTCTGTGAGCCTGTCCCCCATGGGCCGGTACGTAATGGTGGGCTTGGCCTCACGAAGGATCCTGCTGCACCCCTCCACAGAGCACATGGTGGCCCAGGTCTTCAGGCTGCAACAGGCCCATGGTGGCGAGACCTCCATGCGGGTGAGTGTCATTGCTTGTGCTGCTGTACAGCAGCTCTCCTAGGCTTGGCAGGGGAATGAAGGACAATGGGGCCATCTCCGAGCCAGGACCAGAGATATGCTCCTAAGGCATCAGGAAAGGCTACAGTCGGCCCGTGATGACCAACAGGCTTTACCTTTGGAAGCTGTGGAATATTAAAGGGCAGGAGCTTTCTCACACCCTAGATCATGAGCTGGGTTCCCCAGAGGCCGGAAAGCATTTTTGGATAAAGACCAAACTGAATACTTCCTTGCCTCCACATGAGACCTTTAGTGGAGATACATAAAGATCCCAGTGATATATTTAGCCTACTTAAAACTTTTTTTTCCCTTTTTTTTTTTTTTTTTTTTTTTTGAGAAATCAAGCTATAAAAATACACCTATGAAATGTTCTTTGCTGTGGATTATAATCACGATGAGGACTTTGGGCAGCTGCTGTGCTCTTAACTGCCCTGCCATTTCAGTAGCAGAGGAAGGTCCTATTTAAGACCCTTCCTTGTCAGAGGTGGAGCCCTTCTAAGCCTTTTGGACTCAACTAGACTAGTTTCTGACTGAGCTTCCACATCCCATGGTGGCTCATTTGATCAGGGTTCTGTCAAGGGGAGTCAAGCATTGGAATAGTTCTCTAACTAAATGGTATTTAAGCTCTGTCTCAAGTTAAGAACCTGTGAATTCCCTTAGCACTTTGTGCTGTGCCATTTATAGTTTTATGCACTTGTTTATGTGTTGTTTTGTGCTGTGTGTATGTTTAATCCACCCAGTTAGGTTTAGCATAAGCTCCTTAGGGGCATATCCCACAGACCCCTCATTTAATGCTACGCTTACAAATGCCTGGAATGGAAAGCATTTGTTTTTTAAAAAAAAAAAAAGACAGAGTGGCCTCCATTCTGGTCTCCATCTCTCTTCTCCCTCCTGGTTCCTATAGGGACCTTCTGTTCAGCTCTGTTGAGCCCCTTTCCAAGCACCTGAATTTAATAAGGCTCTTTCTTGCTAGTGTGCCTTTACCTGGAATCTTCTCTTCTCCCTCAAATCCAACTGCCCACAAGCTCTTCCCCTTCTGTGGAACCTTCCTAAACAAAATTGATCACTCCTTGTGCCACCACCATACCTAGTAGACACACTCATGGTAACACTCATCGTACCACACTGCAATTATTTGTTTCCATGTTACTCTCCTCTTGGGCTGTGAACTCCTTGAGAACAGACAACTTGTCTGTTTTATCTTTACGTAGTCTGCGTACCTAATAGGGAACCTGACATTTAGGAGAAACAATGAATGAAAGAGTCTCAAGAAAAGTGTCCTCTCTACTCTTGGCATCATAATGACAGGAGAGTTCTGATTCTTGGATTCCATATAAACAGAAATATTTGACATTGAGTGATCAGGAGAGGACTTCATCAAGTCTATTTTATCTAGATATTTGAGAATGGAGTTGAATTTTAGTTTAAATGTTCTTATTTTGCTTATCTTAAACATATTTGGATGGTCAGAGTACCTTGTGTCTGCTTTTTACCACCTAGAATCCTGGTCCCAACAGCTGTTCTTCTAACCCTGCCTAATTAGGGAATAATTGTTTATAATCATCAAGAGACAGGATCTGATTTCGTCAACACTAATGGACATCTCCAGTCTCTTCCGGAAGCCAGGGCTCCTGCCCAACTCCTGGCTAAGGGCAAACGGCTACAGAGTGGGAGCCAAGATGTTGTCACATATGGAGCTGGCAGCTCAGGGAGTGCAGTTGGAGAAGTCTGCTGAGGAGATGCGGTAATTCACTGCTGTCCTGCTAAGGGGCTCAAGGCAACTAGCCAGCTGCTGCGTGCCTCGTGACAAGAGCTATTTTTCAGGCCTCCCAGCGAGGCTTTCTTGATTCTCAATAGGCACCATCTGCTGCTTAGGAGAGGGAGCTGAAGTAACTAGAAAGCTCCCATTTGGGATGTGTTCCTCTCACCCAAGAGACAGGATCCAGGCTTCCCAACAAGGTTTTAGTCGCCTGTCCACCAGTCTGACTGTGAAAGCCCCGTGCTACAGAAAGGTTTCTGGTTTTCTAGGTCTTGGTTGCCCCTTAAGTTAAGTTCAAAGGCACCAAAGCACTCGGCACATGTCCCTGAATTCATTCACTGGTGGAAGGGAAGACGCCAGCTTTTTTGGATAGCTGTGCTGTACTACCATTTAAGGCAAGAAGTGCAGTTTTGTCTGAGAACAGGGAGCAAGGGTTTAATGGGACAGTAGAGCATCTCCCTCTTTGCACAGGTAAGAACAGGTGGGTGTCTCCATCTGTAATGTCAAGCTCTGTCCTTGAAGGAATGCTTTTGTGGGTAATGGGCTTGTCCTAGAGCTTCTCTACCCAGAATTCTCCTTCTCTTTGATGTTGCCTCTTGGAATTCACTGTGGTAATATGTTCAGAGAGGTGAGCTTATTGAGCCACAGACATTCCCGAGAGAAGGTCCTCCAGAGCACTGACTTATTGTAATTCCCACTAAGTGACATCTCTCCCCAAGAGATGATCTGTTACACAATCCCATATGAAACCTCTTCTGAAAATGAATTGCTAATCACTATTAGTCTTGGCACATTTATTCTGAGCAGTTCTTCAGACCCCTGGGTCAGTGCTTGTAAACTCTGCTGCTTGGACAACGTGCATTAGAATACATGGGGTCCTTGCACAGGCACCACTTCAGACTTAAAATCGGTAAGAATGGGGCGAGAGGGACCCAGGAATTTGTCTTTGTAAAACAAGCTTTCCAGATGATCCTGATATGCACTTGAGTTTGAGAACTGCTATTCTTAATGACTACTGTCTTCATTTTAGGTTTCTGCCCTCAGCCTCTTCAAGGCAGACACAGTCTCAGGTTTACTTCTTGCTGTCTTGTGTGTGGTGCTTTGATACCACCTTTGGCTAATTTTGTTGCAGGCACAGTTGCACGTATGTCCCATTTCCTACCAAACTTGTAGCTTTCTGGGTGTCCGTGCTTCACCTCCCATCTTTTCTCAGCTGTTGTTACTTCCCAGAGTTCGCCCTTGAATATCTCTGTGCTGGATTCTTTTCTTCCCCTGTTGAGTCATTTTAATTTTTATCCTGTTTCTAGGCTCTCATGTCCTTTTGCTATTTCCCTTCTCTGCTTACTGAAGTTAGTCTTCCCAATTTTATTATGATTGGAAAGTCAGGAAGAGTAAGACGAGGCACATACTTTGTCTTCCCCCATCCCTCTGTCCATTCGAGGCTCCTGCGGATCAGATAGGCTACTCTCTGTGATTCAGGGTCTTACTTTCTGTCTGACTCACTAACACTTGAGCCAGGGAGGGCTTTTTGTTCATTTCTGTTTTGTTTTTTAGTTAGGAATTTAGGAATTGCTGAGCTAAAGTTTTGCTAAATTCTCAAAACACTAAACTGCTTGTGTTCCCTCTCTGCTTTCATTTTCTAATTGGAACAAGGCACAATATAGTAACAGAAAACTGCAATTAATTTTCTGAAATACTGGCAACTTGCACATTATAATAACTTTGGTTGTAACCAAGTGAAAGCATAATAACAAAAATTAGTGACAAAACCAGAAATAGTCATATACCAAACTGTTCTTCCAGTTTCTATCAGTAATAAGTGCTATTTTACCCTGGAATGGAGGCAGAGTCAGCACCTAGGGGTGGGGGTGGGAAGATGCTGAGTCCTTTTGAGCTAGAAAACAAGAATAGCCCTAGCTGGTTTGGCTCAGTGGATAGAGCATCTGCCTGCGGACCAAAGGGTCCCACATTTAATTCCCGTCAAGGGCATATAACTCGGTTACAGACTCCTCCCCACGGGCCCTGGTTGGGGTGCGTGCAGGAGGCAATCGATATGTTTCTCTCACATCGATATTCCTCTCTGTCTTTCCCTCTCTCTTCCACTCTTTCTAAAATCAATGGAAAAAAATACCCTGGGGTGAAGATTAAGAAACAAAACAAAACAAAAAAACACACAAGAATAAGGATTAGTGCTTTCAGCACAGGAATTAACAGGTGGTATGTACTCTTTCTCCCAAGTGCATAGAGCATTCCTCTCACAGGTGGGGGCTGTAGGCATATATAAGTGGTTTAATACGAACCGCAAAGGACCCTGGTTACATAAACCCTGTAGCTCCAGAGGCACTGGTTGTTTGGATCTCACCAGTGCGGATTTGCTTTTCCTCTCTGCTCTATCTTATTGACAGAGTGATAAACAGGACACTTCCTTTGACTTGAGTGGGAGTAGAAGATCTAGGACAGAAAGTAGTGTAGCTCTACTTTCTCCTTGAAACAGCTTTGTGCTCTTGAAGACAGCCTCAAATACTGAGAGGTCAATTTGGTTTAAAGCCTTTTCTTTGTGGCTATGCGGTAAAATTGTATTCAAGTGTTGAACGACTTACCTACATAGATCATTAGTTTGGAGTGGATGTTAGAAGGCGTTTCCCTCATCCCCTCTTTCTTCCTTCCTCTCTCCCTATTTAAGAAAAAAAAAGTATTGATTTTTAGAAAGAGGGGAAAGGAGAGAGACAGAAACATTGATCAGCTTCCTCCTCCATGTCCTCCCCACCTCCCCCCGCCTTTACGCCCCCCGCTGGGAACGGAGCCTGCAACCCGGGCATGTGCCCTGCCCAGGAATGGAACCAGTGACCTCTTGGTGCATGAGTCGACACTCAACCACTGAGCACCACCGGCCAGGCTCTCCCCTATTTTTTTCTCCTCTCTCTCTTCCTGTTCACTCCCTTTCCCCCCACTTCTTGACCTTAAGAGTTCTTGGACTGTTTTGTATGCCATCTCTGCAGAGAGTTTTAGCTCTAGAGATCTGCATCCCTCTCTCTCTCAACAGGCCCTAGGCAGCAGGGAGAAAAAGCAGCTTTGTTACCATTTTTTACAACTTACTTGCATCTAGCTGGGCTGTAGTTCTCAATGTGTGTTCCTCTGGGACCACATCAGCATCACCTGGGAGCTTGACAAAAACGCAGTCTCTGCCCACCTGAGGCCTGCTGAATCAGAAGCTCTGGGGGTGGGGCCCAGCCATCCTTGTTTTACTAATTGCTCCAAATGACTGCAGAGAACAAAATACATGGGTATTCTAGTTAGACCTTGCCTGTCGATTTAGCTTTGTCCTTTTTCCTTTTTGTGCTCGCCCTGTCTCTTACCCTGTCTCTGGAACCTCATCTGGTTTACTTGTATGGCTTCTATTAACCAGATCTTTCAGATATTTCCAGGAGGTTGAGAGATTTATGAGAACCTCCTGCCATAAGGATTCCAGGCATTTAGGATCATGCTAGCTAGCATCTTAATGTGATGGTTCTTTAAGGACTAATGCTGTGAGACCTCTTTCCAATTCTGATTAAAATTCTTACCTGCCCACACTTGACTTTACTCAGGCTCTTCACGCTCATGCCTGTTTGTGTGTTACAGAATACAGAGGTGCTTTGGCCAAAAAGTGAGAAGAAGCAATATCTTTATCTTTCTCCCAGGCCCTTCCCCATCTGAAGGAGTATTTCTTGAGTTCTTTTTTCCAATGTTCAACTCACTGTTATCCTTGGATGGGAGATGTCACTATGATACCTACTAAAAGGCATCTTAGTGTCACCACAAGAAGTAAACCTGAGACTGTGTCTCGGCTAACTAAGAAACATTAGTTGGCTTTCTTTCTTTTATACCATATCTCAGCCATCTTCACGGAGCCTAGTGATGACTGTTCATTAAATGTTCATTAAAATGAACCACAAAAAAAAAAAGGCTTGATATCCAGAATGCTCAGATTAGTCAGAACTGTATTGTAGCTTAGATTCTGGGTCCGGATGGGTGTCCAGTGCTGTCAACAGTGACCAGCATTTATGTGACTAACATGTTTCGGCTCTTTTAGCCTGTCTTAGCTCCATTCTTTAATATGGTTCCCTCTTTGCCCTGAATTTAGCCTGTGATATAATCCAATCTTTTATACTTCCTGAGATTGTAAAAATTTGATTTTCAAAAGAACCCTAGAACTCTAATTCAATCCAGAGTATTCTCCAGAAATCTAAGAGAACCAAGCCTCGTAATCTTGACTTGCCTCGGAGTGGCGAAAACCCAAAATGAAGATAAATTTTATTTTTATATCCTGGAAGGGTACTATTTCTTTAAGGGGAGATTAGGATAAAAGAGACAGCTTTGTTGTCACGAGTGATTTACTCCTTCCTAAGATTTTGTCCTCATTAATTTTCTTAAAGCTGCCTGTCAGTTTATTAAAAGCTGCTTCCGCTGCAATTATCTTAAAGTTGACTTCTGAGATGTGGTACAAAGCATCTATCCTCAAAAAGTTCCTTTCTTTAGCACATTGTGGGGAAGGGGGGAGTATGGGATACGTCAGGGATGTCTCTGATGCATTTTGTCAGAGAAGGAAGGGGGCAAGATGAACATTTTAAAATAACATTAGAGCTGCAACCAAAGTCATTAATTTAGTCAGATTTTTCCATGACAGATTCCTCCAACTCCAACAATGTCTTTCCTCCATGGTCTCTTAGTAAAGTTCAGTCTATACTGCATTTTATTCTTTTCACTCAACAGAGTTTTAGTGAACCCTGCCATACGCCAGGTGCTTTGCCAGGTCTGGGAGTGCAGTGAACAGAAGGGACCTGCTCCTGCTTCTCGGGCGCGTACCTGTTAGGGGACTGGCTTCCTCATTGGTTTCACTGCTGTGTTCCCAGCCTCACTGTGCTCCGAACACAGGAGGCACTCTCGTTTGTCCCAGGAACGCGTGTCGCTTTGAAATCTGTGTGCCATGTATTTCTTGTGCATACATGAGCATACATCCCTACTCACTACCACCATCAGTGTGCCTAGCATGTGACTCAGAAAACAGTGACTGAACAAAAGTATTGAGATGTGAAATCCTTATGAAAATAGAATGTATCTTTCTCATTTCCGCAATTCTGCCCAATACCAGTGAGTTTCTCAGGTTCTAGTCTGAGTGAAATGCGGTAATAGGTTCTCAGTAGATTGGTTCAAGAGTGAAAGACAAAACATTTTTTATTTTTTCAAGAATTGGTAGGAGAGCCCTAGCCGGTTTTGCTCAGTGGATAGAGCGTTGGCCTGCGGACTGAAGGGTCCCAGGTTCGATTCCAGCCAAGGGCACATGCCTGGGTTGTGGGCTCGATCCCCAGTAGGGGGTGAGCCAGAGGCAGCTGATCAGTGATTCTCATCATTGATGTTTCTATCTCTCTATCCCTCTCCCTCTCTAAAATCAATTTTAAAAAATTAAAAAAAAAAAAGAATTGGTAGGAGAACCTACCTGAAAGTATTTTAATGTATATTTTGCCCTGTAATTGTTCCAAAATATATTGAATGTTGAAATATATTGAAAGACTCTTATCTAAGGTAATTATCTAGAACGGCTACTCATTTGGCCTTTACCTTTGAGATTTGAAAGCCGAGGAAGTTCAAGAACTTGTCCTGTGCTTGGAGATGTGGGAACAGGAAGAAGTAATTATTTTCATTCCTAGGAGTTCCAGGAGCAGCGAGGGCCTCAGTATTTCATTTAGCACAGAAGTAAGTTCCTCGGCTGAAGTAATCTCTGTGGTTTGATCCTGATGCCCAAGGGTGGCTTTTGGCCATCAAGCCGATTGAGAAAGAAAATTCTTGTCCTCTGGCTGTCCTTGGGATCTCCTTGAGAGAAACAAATGAATAAGACAAAGTTTACAGCTCATAGGAGGTTGGCTTGAAACGACAGCACGTTGTCAGTAGCAGCCGAGGGCCACAGACTCCAAGGAGTGCTTTAGTTTGCACAAGGGTCATCAGGCAGATTTATTCCTGCTGCAACTGAATAAAGGGAAGAATTAGGTGACTTAGTATTCTGATTCTTGTTTTAAAATAACCACTATAAAGTCAACATTCTGTGAGTTCTAAACTCCAGTGCAGAATATAAAGAAGGCTTGGAGCCAGGAAAAGAAATTAGAGTTTCTGGAAAACAATCAGATCTTCCTAGAGGATGGAGAAACTCCAATAATTCATGAATCTAAGCAAATCAAGAGCTCGAAAGGAAGGATAAGTGACCATAGCATCCTCCCCCTGGGCTGCACTGAGGTGTGTGCATTTCTCAGCCTGTGACAAGATGCGCAGCCGTTCGTTTCCAAAGGAAAGGCCACCTGTCTCTTAGCACCTGCTTCGCATTGATTTTCCCCGCTTCACAGAGTTCGTTCTCCTCTAGTAACCCCTCTAGAAGCTTAAAGCTTCCCTTGATTCCCATCACTACCCAGAAAGCATTTCTCTTCCACACAGTCCTTCTCTTTCTCTAAGCCCCCTTGGCTCACGCCTTCTCCCATTTCCCATTGTCCCCTCCTTCCAGGCAGCTCCATGGTCTTAGTTAAAACAAGGGAGGTCTGCCGACTGCACTCAACCTCTTGCCAACATGGCAAGGTTCCAGCTTTACAGATGATGTGATCCCCAAATGTAAACAACATAACCACAAAGTCTTTTCTTTTAGCTTCTTATCTGGGCTGATCTGAGCAGTGCAGTGTGCTGCTTGGACTAATGGTCTGAGCTTTATTGACACGAGGTAGAAGATAAAGTATTTTGGTGAGGGCAGCAATACATTTTTCCTCTAAATTTTAAAAGGTTGTAGAGAAAGATTTCCCACTGAGCTCCTCTGACTGCCTCTCATTCTTTTCCTGTATCTTTGAACAAGAAACAAGACCACTTTAGTTTTGATCTGGGAAGTCTGAGTTTGAGGGTATGGAGGGGCAGTAGTATATCTTGTCTTGGACCCCAGAAGTGGAAGAATTATCTTCTCCCACACCCATAGAAACATACTGATCTTGGCGACCTGACTCATTCTCTGTTGCCGTGCTGATGGCATTGACTCTAAAAGATTGGTTCCTTCTAGCCTATTGATTCCAATTTCCTTCCTAGATGTTAGACAGAAATGAGAATAGCCTGCTTGGGGAGGGGGCTTTGTCAGCATTTGTCATACACCAGGGAACAGCTGCAGCTGAGACAGGTGAACCCTGGACTCTGCCAGCGATCAGCATCTGGGTTTTGTATCTAGACCCACAAAAGGCCCCCAGGTCCTGATTCTCCTCCTTCAGTGTAATAGAATTTGGTGGTCTACCTTCATGGGATGTCACTTTTGTCAGAGAGACAAGGGGATTTTTGACAGGCCACCAGATTTATCCTTAACATCCCCATTCGGAGCTTCAGGGCACCTGACCAGTGTTAAGGAAACCTTTACTTGATATATCTGAGTTGCCTTTAAGTGAAGTCCAGAGCTGTTCTTTACACTATATCAGATCTTCCTTCTTGTCTGCGCTGACAAACAGAGCCAGAGTCAGTCCCCATTGAAATATGAAAGGAGACCCACAGAATACCCAGTCCCTGGTTGGAAAGACTGGTGGCCAAAACCATAAATGGCTAGGGAGTAGCCAGCACTGTCTGATCATCTATCAGGGTTGGGGACCTTGCCCAGATGTTCTCTTGTCCCTAGGGCTGACTAGGGAGGAGTATTTCCCCTCAGTGAGGAGCTTTGAGAGCTGTGAAACTCTGGCCAGAGAAACGAGTGTAAACTACATCTGAGTGGTTTTCAAAATGGGCCAGAATCTCATTCCTTTAGTCCTTTCGTTTCAGGCATGTATGAAGTATTGCACTAGATCAGTGGTCGGCAAACTCAATAGTCAACAGAGCCAAATATCAACAGTACAACGAATGAAATTTCTTTTGAGAGCCAAATTTTTTAAACTTAAACTTCTTCTAACGCCACTTCTTCAAAATAGACTCACCCAGGCCGTGGTATTTTGTGGAAGAGCCACACTCAAGGGGCCAAAAGGCCGCATGTGGCTCGCGAGCCGCAATTTGCTGACCACTGCACTAGATGACCTCCCGGGACCTGTTATCCCTACTCATCCTTCACTCTCATTCCCTCTCCCCACCCCCACATTAGAGCGTGATAAGCAAGCATGTGCTTATCAGGAGTCCTGGAGGCTGCTGATCTTCATGTGGCGTTTTCTGGCTTCCTGCCACAAAGCAGGATTTAGTCTGATACCCAGACATTGAAGGAGGTGGGCACTTGGGAGCTGACTTTTCAACATCGTTTAAGGACTGAGGGGTGAGAGTCGGGGAGGGGGCAGGGCTGCCATAGCCAGAGGACAAATCGGCGCCCATGACTCCTAGAGCCATGGAGGCTGTGAATGTCTGTGCAGTGGGGTCTGGGCCTCATTTCTTAATTACTTCTCTCCAGTTTCTCTCATCTTGTCTCACCTAAGGTGGGTCATTTGTCATACTAGCCTCTTGAGGGTTTGTCCCCAAAGCAAGTTCCTGTATTTAGAAGTAAGTTGATAGTATTTGCTTGTGAATCCCTCTGAGCAATAACTATAAAAGGTAAATTTGTGACTTGTGAGAGGCTTGTTTGCTTCTTTCCTGATCTGGAACATTTCTAGAAAAGAGTTCACTTAGCCCTGCTAGCATGACTCCTTGGTTGAGCATCGACCTATGAACCAAGAGGTCACAGTTCGATTCCTGGTCAGGTCATATGCCTGGGTTGCAGGCTCAACCCCTAGTGGGGGACGTGCAGGAGGCAGCCAATCAGTGATTCTCATCGATATTTCTCTCCCTCTCCTTCTCCTTTCCTCTCTGATATCAATAAAAATATATTTTAAAAAAGGAAAGAGTACACTTACATTTTTGAGACACCCATGAAAAAATGTAGCACAGCCTTCAAGCATCTGACTTACTAACCTTATTACCCACTTCTTGCAAGAGCACTTTATCTGGCCCTTCTGCCCCATTCCCTGCAATTATGAATCATGATTTTAGGAGAGAGACTGTTGTAAGGCCCATGTATACCAAGGCTCCCCTCATCTAATGCACCGAAGTGAATGCTATTCCTCCTCTACTGTGGGTGTACCCCCACTCACACCATCTGACCTTTGGGAAAAGGAAAAATCAACAGATTGATTTCAGCCACAATTGTCTTATCACAACCACTTTCTTCTTTAAGTGTGAATACCAAGTCATATTTAACCTATGACCTCTAGGAGGGACAGAAGCCATTGCTTCTCTTCTGGGAATTCGAAAACCTCTGTGGGAAAGGATGAAGGCACCACGCTCCATCCCCTGATTTGAAGGGAAAGGATTGATTAGGAGCAAAGGGAAAAGACTGGTGTCACCATCTCCATGGACAGTCAGCAATGAAGCTGGTGGAGGGAAGAGGACATGAATTTCTTCAGGGCTCCTGCCAGATGTACATGTGCAAGGAAGAGATTATCTCAAGGCCAAGCAACCATGTTCTAGATAACTAGTTTAGAGATGCATATACTCTTCACTGGGCTCTTTTTTTAGAAGGCTCCTCAGTTAGACCAGAGATTTAAGGAACCCTGGCCAATTCTGACATTTGGAGTTGAGTTAGTCAGGCGGGGCATGGGAGGTTTTTCATGCAGCAGCTGTGGGGCAGTCTCGTGCCTCAAACCAGAGCCAGTTCATCTCCGACAGAGACCGGTTCACCCTCAGGACATAGCAGGGCCATTCTGGCAGTGTGCCCGGGCACGTTTGTTCAGCACCACAGCACCGGGAAATCATTCATTGCAGGGTTCTCTGTTAGTATGCTGAGAACACATGCTATTCTAGAGACTGTCGGGAGAAGGCCTTTCGGATAAATCCCAAGGTGCATGGTCGAGCAGTACTAAATCCAGGACTTCTTATGACTCGATGTGTGTACATGCAGTGGGCCCCTACTCAATTTTTACTTCTTTTTCCTTTTTTTAATCTATCAGGCTAATCAGAAAAATAACTATTGGCCCTAACTGGTTTGGCTCAGGGGATAGAGCTTCTGCCTGCGGACTAAAGGGTCCCAGGTTCGATTCTGGTCAAGGGCATGTACCTTGGTTGCGGGCACATCCCCAGTAGGGGGTGTGCAGGAGGCAGCTGATCAATGTTTCCCTCTCATCGATGTTTCTAACTCTCTATCCCTCTCCCTTCCTCTCTGTAAAAAAATTAATAAAATATATTTAAAAAAGAAAGAAAGAAAAATAACTATTGTACCACCCTAAATTCACTTTTAAGTATTACTTTCTAACTCACTCTTCATCTGGTCTCTTTTGTCTCTTCCGTCAGTCCTTACAGACAGGTAAAGGCAGATGAAGTTCATTCCTACTTACTGATTAAAACCTGAGGAAGCTTAAAGGGAGAAACACCATATTGACTAAAATTCCAGTTACGGATTCTCTGCTTCATGTCCTTTTCAAAGGCCCTGACAACCTTTCTTGAAGCCCCAGATGCAGGTCCCTGGTAGTAATAACAACACTTGCCATTTATTTATAAGATTGCATCATGCCAGGCATTTTCTGTACATCTTCCCCCCCCCCCCCCCCCCAATCTCCAATTATTTGAATGTTGGCACTCTTTTTAAACTGAGATCTGGGAAAGTTGTGGTGCAGTGACATCAGGACTCAAACCCAAATCTTTCAAATTCTGAAATCGACGTCCTTCGTCTTCCACGGCCCTGCCCTATCTGACTAACATCGTGTAGACCAGTGACCAAAGAGACTGGCGGCTTTCTTTCACCTTCAGCTCAAACCCTAGCCATAGCTGAGCTGCCCCTGGGAAAACAGTAGCTTTGGAAAGATGCAGGCTGTTGAAAGGAGACACTCTTTCTTTGAGAAATGGAAATGAACCATTTAATGGTGATTTGCATAAGTAGAAAGAAATCATGTACCTGTGTGTTCAAGATCCCTCTCTGCCCTGCTTTCTACACCTTATTGCACCTTTGAACATTGCTTTTATTTAGATGAATTCAGAGTGTTCTCGCCTTAGCTGGTTTGGCTCGGTGGATAGAGCGTCGGACTGTGGACTAAAGGGTTCCAGGTTCGATTCCAGTCAAGGGCACATGCCCGGGTTGCAGGCTCGATCCCCAGTAGGGGGCGTGCAGGAGGAAGCCAATCCATGATTCTCTCTCATCATTGATGTTTCTATTTCTCCCTCTCCCTTCCTCTCTGAAATAAAAATATATTTTTAAAAAAGAAGAGAAAAAGGAAACTGCATTCTTAAAAAAACAAGTGTTCTCCAATGTTATCCTCCCTCCCCATTCCCTTGAATTCCCCATTGCTGTGCGAGCACTGTGATTTCCATGGTGACGGGACCACCAGTTGAACTTGGCTCTCACTGGTTTATCTGGTCAGAGGACAGGGGCTGTGCTTCCAGGTGAGCTGAACTCTGAATGGGGCTTTCCAGGGGGTTGCCTTAAAGCAGTGATGTGAGCGGTGCTACATGGCTGTAAGGAAAGCACAACTAAGCTTCATGCAGAAAAGCCCAAGCTTGCCCCTGCTATTTCTTGAAAGAGTCCTAGCCCTCTCCTCCCCTCTACTACCCCAAGTTCTCCAATTTGTGTTAGGAGTCATCCATTCCCAGCCTAACCATCTCCTTCCTCCCTGTACTTAGCTTGCTTCAGGCCATAGAAGGGACTTTGTTTCTCCCTGGATTTTGTTATTCTTGATAACAAATTGTTTCTCCTCCCTTTCTCTTTTCTTCCCTCTTTCTCCCCCACCAGAGAGTTTTCAACGTCCTTTATCCCATGCCTGCTGACCAGCGGAGACATGTCAGCATCAACTCTGCCCGCTGGCTGCCTGAGCCTGGGCTCGGCCTGGCCTATGGTACCAACAAGGGAGACCTGGTGATCTGCCGACCAGAGTGAGTGGTTCAGGGGCTGGTGGGGTGGGTGTGGAGGGGTCATCTGGGCTGTAGGCTGGAATAATCAGCATTCACCTATGGATCTAGCTGGTGAGGGGGGGTCTTTTAGAGGAGAAGTCTAAATTCTGCTAGAGCCTGCCTCATTCTCATTGTCACTCCTTAAAAGGTCCTTTTCACTCAACAGATGGTAGGGTTAGCTCTCCTTTCCAGAAATCTTCAAAAGACTGGTTTAGTTATTTTGTCTGTTAAATCAAAAGCAGTATGTTTTGTTTGTTTCCCCTTGTTCTCTGGTGATAATAAAAGTTTCTCTGCGGTCAAAAGCATAGATAGCAAATATTCTTTTCTAAAACCTTTTTGAAATAGCCAACAGGTAATCTTAGGTATGTGTAAAATGCCTTAGAAATGAACTTAAGAAATAAAATGGGGAATAAGGTGTTGTTAAAGCCCTAATTTTTAATATATTTTTATTGATTTCAGAGAGGAAGGGAGAGAGAGAGAGAAACATCAGTGATGAAAGAGAATCACTGATTGGCTGCCTCCTGCACCCCCACACTGGAGATGGAACCCGAGACCCTTCAGTCCACAGGCTGACACTCTATCCACTGAGCCAAACGGGCTAGGGATAAAGCCCTAATTTGTCAAGCCACTGATCTCTAACCACCTGGCTCTGTCTGTGTCCTGCCTGTTTTCCTTTTTGCTGGAGGCTCTGGCTCATAATAGAAAAGGCAGATTGAAAAGTGCAATTTAAAAATTGAAATGGCCCTGGCCTGTGTTGCTCATTGGTTGGAGCATGATCCCACACACTGAAGGGTCTCAGGTTTGATTCCTGGTCGAGGGCATATACCTGGGTTGCAGGTCCGGGTTGGGGCACATGTGTGAAGCAACCAATCAGTAATATGTCTCTCTCACATTGATGTACCTGTCTCTCTGTCCTACCCCCTCCTCCCTCCCTCCCTTCCACTCTCTCTAAAAATCAATGGAAAAAATATCCTCGGGTGAGGATTAACAACAAAAATCAAAATGATTACTATCTGGTCTTGAAGTAGGGAGTAGGAGGGGACACAGACCAAAGCATTTCTGTCTTCAGTCCTGATGACACTCCTTCCCCTTCCTCTGGCTTTTTGGAGGATAGAGGTCTTTAGGCAGGACCCTGGGAGTCAGCCAGGTCTGTCATCAATTTCCATACCCATCCAGGTGGGGAGTGTGAAGCTCTGTGCTTCAGTGCAGATCAAGCTGACTGCGGTGTGGGCCGCTGCAGGGTTCCAGCTTACTAACTGCCACTCCTGCTCCAGGCCATCCTAATGCTGCCCTTCACTGAGTATAGAGTCTCCGTGGGTGTTCTACAGATCACAGAGCACATGGGACTGTCTGGTAGGGTCTCTGGGAGTGTCCATGCTGTCTTTTGCTAGGGCCCTTGATGATTTTTCCAGTGTCTGTATTTGGGTCAGTTCTTATAGCCTGGTGATCGAGCCCTTAGTTGAGCTAGATTATTGGTCCAGGAGAAAGAAAACTTGGTTCTAAGGGCAGCTCATTTCATTTGGAATTTTCAGGGCCCCTCTCAAATAGAAGCTGCTGCCCAGCCAGTGTGGTTCAGTGCTTGAGCATTGACCTATGAACCAGGAGGTCACGGTTCAATTCCTGGTCAGGGTAAATGCCCGGGTTGCAGACCTCCTCCTTAGTAGGGGGCAATGCAGGGGGCAGCCAATTGATGATTCTCTCTCATCATTGATGTTTCTGTCTCTCTCTCCTCCCTTCCTCTCTAAAATCAATAAAAATATATTTAAAGAAAAAAGAAAGAGAGAGGCTGCTGTCTGAACCTGACCTGGTCAAGCTGCTCTTGGAGCTGGCAGACTACTTGGTCTGCAGGCCGTGCTCTCCTCGGGCTCTGTGTCCAGAGAGCCCCTTCCACGAGCTCCTGTGCCTTTCCGGAGCCCAGCCTGCCTGTCATGACTGTGCCACCATCAGCCTAGGCACTGGGTCTGTTCCTTTCTGCTCTCACCTTGGCTGCCCATAGTCCCAGGATCTGTCTGCCCTAAAATACTTATTTTTCCCAAAGTACATGAGTCTGATTATTTTGTATCTTCCTCTTTTCTTCGGAATTCATAGGCATGTTTTCCAAAGCTGGCCCAGAATTCTAGACTTTAATTTTATTCTTAAGAACATGGTAGTTACAGGCCTTTCTTTCCTGTTTCTCCAAGATATCCTTCCTCAGCATTGTCTTCTCTAGGGATCCAGCCACTAACCTTCCTCCCAGCCCCCACCCCTTGCAGACGTGATCTGCTCTCACAGAGGCAGAATCTCTACCTCCAGTTAGTCGTGGCCCCCCGAGGACTGTGATGTCTGAAACCCCAGCCCACGTACTTGGTGTGAGTCATAGACACCTCAGGGAAGCATGAAGCTGGCTTTGGCCTATCTTTCCTCACCATATGTCGTCTTCAGCAGCCAGAGCCTCAGCAGGCCAAAGCCATCTTGGACTGCTTGGGGAACTCTCTTACCACCAGGAACTGAAGCCTCTTTTGTGAGCAGGGTGGCATTTGACACAGAAAACAGCGTCCCATCACAAATCAAGTCGTGTTGGACTGAGAGAGAGCTACCTTAGGCCGACCTATTTCAGTGTTGCTGTTTTTCCTGATTTCTTGGGTCGTGTTGGCAAATGCCCCAAACCTTAGGGCTGGACATTTAAAGGTACCATGTAAATTAAGACGGACGGACTTTGTCCTAAGTCATTCAAAGCTTCTCCAGTTCTGAGTCCCCTTCATATCTGTATGGTTGGTTTGCTTCAGGCAGGGAAGACTGAACAATATTCAGGTAAGGTTGAGTGAAGGTCACCCAAGGCCTAGAAGATCAATGAAGGAATTTGGGCTTCCTAACTTTCCAATCCAGAGCTCTTTTCCTGTAGCTGGTTTTTAACCTTTTTTTCAATCAAAAAATCCTTTAAAATTCTGATGAGCCCTGGTCGGTGTGATTAGAGTGTTGGCCTGTGCATCGGAGGGTTGCAGTCTATCCCTGTACCTGCTCAGGGTGTGTGCGGGAGGCAGTCAAATGATGTGTCTCTCTTGCATCGTTGTTTCTCTCTCTCACTCTCACTCTCTCTCACTCTCACTCTCTTCCCCCGCACCCCTTCCAGTCTCTCTGAAAATCAATGGAAAAAATATCCTTGGATAAGGATTAACAAAAATAATATTTTTTTTACTGAATAAATAAAATTCTGATTAAAGCCATGCACTCTCTTCCACACACTAAAAGAACACTCATGTAACTTTGTAACTCTCTTAAGACCTCGGAAAGAACGCAGCTCTGGATGGGCTTGATGATAAGCATGTCGGTGATGGATGCGGAGAGGGCAGTCTCTCTGTGTTGTCACTATGGCTGGTCTCTGGCCTAGAATGAGGAGAACAAATACAAATGGGAAAGTAGGAGCTCAGGGCTGTTGTCTCTTTAGAAGGTTGCTGCCTGTCCTTGTGTGACGCAGCTCCCTGGCACACCCGTTCCCAGCTGGGCCAAGATTACAGCCCTCCCTCCAAAACAGGTGGTTTCTGCCTTTGTCCCAGGCACAGGCAGCTGCAACTCATTTCGTGCTCTCAAGTCTACTCTTGATTTCTCCTTCATTGTCTTAGCCTCAGTGCTCTCTCCAACCACAAGACGGGTAACAAGCTCCTTGGGCATCTCTTAGTGGTACTGAAACTCCCCCTGACAGTAGAAAAAGACCTAAGGAAACACTCCATCTCTCTAGGGAAAGAAATTCTTAGGACCGGTGAGGAGACGAATAACAGGCCCTTCAGTCCCTGTACAAAGCCATTACGGTAGCTGGTAGCCAAGGCGGTGAGGTGCTCCTTTCTCCTTGTCTTTGCTCCCCCACTGCCACTCCTCCAAGCTGCTGCTCTGCCTCTGGCTGACTGCCAGCCCAGCCAACACCCCCACTGATAACCACAGTGGGTGTGAAATACCAGATTGATGTGAGGGGGTGCTTGCTCACTTCCGGCTTCATAGATCAGCCCTACAAATGCGAGAGAGGTGTTGCTGGGAAGACCACGTCTCAGAGTCAGCTCAGAAGGCAGAATTCACAGAAAAAAGTAGGCTCGGGCTGTGGGGCATCTGGCCTTTGGCTGAGTGTGGGGCTCCTGACGAGATCCCAGCTCTGTCCCCTGAGAGGGAGCTGCCACTGTAAACAGTGATTACAATCAAGCATCATTGACCACAAAGGGGAAAGGCACGCCTCTGAATCAAAAGGGAAGCCACAGCAACTGTCTTTTAGGCTGTTTGTCCCACAAGAGCCAGGTGCCAACTCTTTCCCACGTCATAGAGATAGCAGGGATGAATGCCGGTCTCCTCAAAACTCCTTTTTTCCAAGGAGACAGCCATGTAACCGGTAGTTGAAAGAAGAGTGTTCTCAAAGGGAATATTCCCTAGAAGTTGGGAAGTTCAGAGCCAGAGTTCTTTGTGGAGCGTTGTCACCACTGAGGAGGCCAGGCGGGCTCCTGGCTGTGTTCAGAAGCACAGCTTACAGACGCTGCTGAAAGAAGCCAGGTGTTAAGTGGAAGTCCATCTGAAAAGGCTGACCTGATTGGCCTTGCCATTCTTCTCCATCCCTTTGTGTGTTTGCCAAGCTTTCAGGAAGAACTTGGAGCAAACAGTGACTCATTCATCCTCATTAAGTCTCAAGGAGAAGGAGGTGGTTGGGACCATTGGCATTGAAGGCTGAGTTTCCATGGCCAGAGACATTTCTTCAACTCTCTTCCTTGGTACCTGGAATTTTCAAATCCTTGAGCTTGTTGTAGTTGAGCTGTTCCGACCACAGAAAGGAGCCATATCAGGATTAGAAATAGACCTGTTGATGGGGAACAGAAAGGCTTGGGGTGAGGGGGGAGAATGCAGCAGTGCATCTGATGCAGTCTATCCTGTTCTGTTTCAGTGGCCAGAGTCCCCAGCTCTGAGCCAGATGGGTGGGAAGAGTTTAAGGAGGACCCTTTGACCATCAGCATCACACTGACAGTCCCCGCTCAGAGTGGGCCTTCAGTGGTCTCTTTCCTATGATGAAAAGGAAGGTTCTGGTACATGGTTTGGTGTGAACAGTTTGTTGTCAGTAACGAGCCCTGGCTAGCAGGAATTACAGAGGAAGGATTGGCAGGGACCCACATGGTATTGCCACCTGTCAATAAATCCTGACAAGTTTGCAAATCAGAGGCTCCCTGGCAGCTGGCAGTGATGGCTTTGTTTTTGAAGGCCTCTGCTGTTGACTTGTGGCCATTTGCCTCTTCCTTAATACAAGATCTGCTCTGCTCACCATCACTCTCCAGTGTCCGTGGTTCTCAGACAACCCCACAAAGCAGCTGAGTGTTTGGAAGAGGGAGGAGATGCTCCTTTTTAAAGGAGTGGTTTGAAGATCACATAAAGTTCACAGCCCCCAGGCCCTCTGGAAGTTGTCGGGAGGATTACATAAAGCAGGGAAAGGAAAAGCACTTTTGTCAGGCTGGGGCTCTTTCCCTCCAAAATCACTAGTGTGTCCTCAGGTGAATCCTGTCCCCAGACTCTTAGCGATCCTCTAAAGCAGGGGTGGGGAACATCCAGCCCGCGAGCTATATAAGGCCTGAGAAATTATTTGGTCTGACCCTGGCAAGGCATTAAGGGTGAGTTAATTAAATATAGCAGGCTAATTTTTAAGTTGATAATTTTATATGGCCTGCAAATGATGTTATAAATATCCAAATGGCCCTTGGCAGAAAAAAGGTTCCGCACCTCTGCTCTAAAGACAGGCTTGAGGGCTCAGTGGCCTGTTGCCTTTCACTGTGGAGCACAGCCTTCCACATACATTCCCTCCTCATCCAAATCCTGTCACAGCCCATATCAGGGATCATCTAGTCCTCTTGTTTAGGAAGGAAGCACCTACATCACCCTTCACAAACCTCCTGGCCGACCCTCAGAACCTGCTGCTCCCCTTTACAATCTCACCTCCTGGCTGATCCTCAGAACCTGCTGACTGATTTGTTTCCTCTTCATGGAAGAAGTTCTGTTAGAGGAAGGTGACCTGGGCCCATAGGTTAAAAAGCTGACTTTTGTTGGAGATTGTCATCGTCTGCGCAGGCTGCCTTAAGAGAGTACCATGGGCTGGATGGCTTAATCAATGACTGTTCTTCCTTACAGTCTGGAGGCTGAAGCCAGCATGGCCCGTTCTGGTGAGGACCCTTCCTGAGTTGCAGAGGGTCTTGTTCTCACTCTGTCTTCATGTGGTGAGAAGGCCACAGTCCTGTTGTATTAGGGTCCCACACTTATGACCTTAACTAGAGGCCTGGTGCACGAATTCATGCACAGGTGGGGTCCAGCCGGCTTGGGGGAGGGACCACGGGCAGTGGGTTGGCCGGCCCCGCCCTGGTCAAACTCCCCTTGGAACTCCCAGTCAAGGGAACAATTTGCATATTAGCCTTTTAGTATATAGGACTAGAGGCCTCGTGCACTGGGCGGGGGGGGGGGGGGGGGGGTCCTTCAGCCCAGCCTGCACCCTCTCCAATCTGGAACCCCCTGAGGAATGTCATAATCTGGGACTGCTGGCTCCCAACCACTCGCCTGCCTGATTGCCCCTAACTGCTTTTGCCTGCCAGCCTGATCACCCCCTAACTGCTCCCCTGCTGGCCCTATCGCCCCCAACTGCCCTCCCCTGCTGGCCTGGTTGCACCTCCCCCACTGCCCTCCCTCCCCTGCAGGCCCAGTCGCCCCCAATGCCCTCCCCTGCAGGCCTGGTCGCCCCCAACTGTTCTCCCCTGCAGGCCTGGTCCCCCCCAACTGCTCTCCCCTGCAGGCCTGATCCCCACAAACTGCCCTCCCCTGCAGGCCTGTTCACCCCTAACTGACCTCCCCTGCAGGCCTGGTCACCCCCACCTGCCCTCCCCTGCCGGCCTGGTCACCCCTAACTGCCCTCCCCTGCTGGCCTGTTTGCCCCTAACTGCCCTCCCCTGCAGGCCTGGTCCCCCCCAACTGCCTGCCCTCCCCTGCCGGCCATTTTGTGGCAGCCATCTTGTGACCACATGGGGGTGGCCATCTTGTGCAAGGGTGTGACAGTCAATTTGCATATTACCTCTTTATTATATAGGATTACCTCCTGAAGACCCTGTCTCCAGATATATTTTTCCAAACCACATTGGGGGATCAGCTTCAACATGCAATTCAATCCCTAGCAGAGCCTTTCATGCACATGGGCATGTCCTGCCCCATCTAGGATCAGAACTGGCTGTTTTGTGTAGCATAGGATCTCGACACGGATGCCAGAGTTCTAATCAAAGGTCTCAAAGATACTTCCTTCCCAACTTCTGTCCCCCTGCTTTCACTGCCTGCATCAGCACCTCACTCTCAGCCACAGTGACTGGTCTAGGTAACACCTTCCAGGGAGGAATCAGAAAGCAAAGCAGCCCTACCCAGTTGGCTTAGTGGTTAGAGCATTGGCCTATGGACTGAAGGGTCTCGGGTTTGATTCCAGTCAAGACTTAGACCTTGGTTTTTGGCTTGATCCCTGGCCCTGGTTGGTGCTCGTCGGGAGGGCAGGTGCGGCGGGGACCAATAGATGTGTCTCATTCACATTGATGTTTCTCTGTCTCTCCCCCTTCCTTCCACACTCTCTAAGAATTAATGGGAAAATATCCTTGGGTGAGAATTGGCAAAAAGAAAAGAAAGAAAGCAGAGCAAAGCAGTCATGTGCAAGTCAATATAGAAGGATGAGAGGCCACCACTTCCCTCTGGCAGCTGTGCCACCAGCAGGCCAGCCATCACCACCTGAGTTTCTCTCCTTCCTTCCCCATCAGAAGTTCGTGAGCAGCCCTAGGGTCTCCTTCAGCTTGAGGAGCACCTTCCCCATTGCTTGTCCAGCCTGCCCTGGTCCAGGAGGCTGTAGGTCCAGAATAGAAAGAGATGGGGGCTCTTACAGCTCAGTGGGGGCTTTTGTCTGCTTAGACTTCTGAGCTCCAGGCAAGCGGAGAATGCTAGGAGCCCTGTGTTCCTTCCTCCCCGCCCCATGGCAGTGGGCACCTGCACTCTGTGTGTGGAACCTGTTTCTGAGCACGAAGCAGGACCTTTAGGCAGGGCAGTCCGTGGCACCCCGTCTCTCCAGGGCCTCTCCAGCCTCTCTTTTGCCGTCTTAGCTCCTTTCTCTGTATCTGAAGAGCACTCAGAATCCAGTGCCTGCGCCTGGTGTGGCCATTTTTTTAGCTGTGTCTCAGCCCCAAGGAGGAGCCAGTCAGGCTTTGAGGAGGAGAAGAGGCTAAAACCAGCTCTGCAGGCATTTGCCTGAAGTGCTGCAGCACTGAGTACTGAGCGCCCCAGTGCAGTGCCTCTCAGCCCCGCCCAGGAGTGAGGAAGGAGGGTTCCCGGGCTATAGTCTACGAAGCCTGGGATTGTGAAGAGCTCTGGCCTGTCCCTGTCTAACGCCTTCCACCTTCTCCTCTGTTCTCCCCAACTGACTTTCAGGGCCTCGAACTCTGGCATTGAGTACTACTGGGACCAGCTGAACGAGACTGTCTTCACGGTCCACTCCAGCAGCCGGAGCAGTGAAAGGCCCGGGTGAGTGTTTGAAGGAGGAGGGTGCAGCTGGCTGAGGCCTTCCCCTGCCTCCTGCTTCTGATGGGCTCCCGGGCAGTGCCCTCAGACTGTACCCAGAGCTCTCTAGGTACCCCTCCTCAATCAGAGCCGCTCCTCTATGTTCTGCTTCATGCACTGAGCCTTTGCACGCGATTTCATTCAAGAAAATGGTGTTGCCCTGGCCGGTTTGGCTCAGTGGCTAGAGCGTCGGCCTGCGAACTGAAAGGTCCCAGGTTCAGTTCCGGTCAAGGGCACATGCCCGGGTTGTGGGCTTGATCCCCAGTGGGGGACTTGCAGGAGCAGCCGATCCATGATTCTTCTCTCATCATGGATGTTTCTATCTCTCTCTCCTTCTCCCTTCCTCTCTGAAATCAATAAAAATATATTAAAAAAAGAAAAGAAAATGGTGCTGCCCTAGCCGGATTGGCTCAGTGGACTGAAGGGTCCTGGTTTGATTCCAGTCTGGGTTGCAGGCTTGATCCCCAGTAGGGGATATGCAGGAGGCAGCCGATCAATGGTTCTCTGTCATCATGGATGTTTCTGTCTCTCCTTCTCCCTTCCTCTCTGAAATCAATAAAAATATATTGAGGTCCATGTCTAAGAAAGAACAAAATCTCTGCTCTTAGGGTCTTGGTGTAGAACAAGCTAGGACACCCTCTGGTCCTCTCCCATCCTGTGGGTGAGGGGAGAAGCCAGGGCACTGGAGAGGAAGCCCGCCCTTAGGACGTGTGCTCGTGTCCTCGGAGAATCTTTCAGTGATCTCCCAGGTGACTAGGGCCTCCAGGACCAAGCTGCCCAGAGCTGCAGTCCAGGGTCCATTTAGAGAGTAGAAACCTGGTACTAACCCTCTTACCATTTAACTCATTAATGAAGACGAATATTTTGAGAAAACAAAGGCAAGCACTGCTTTCTAGAGGGTCCAGCTGCAGGAATCGTCCCCAGAAACAGCTAGAAATATGAGTGACCCTCTCAGAAGTCCTGGGCTCCCTCTGCTGCCAGCTAGCTACCCCAAGGCTCAGAGCCTGGAAATGCCCAAGGGGAGAGGGTGCTGGCCTTGGGCCCGGGCCTTTCTCATAGGGCAGCTTTTCAGAAGGCCCGGAAGGGTCCCAGAACAACTTCATAAGAGTCTGGGTACTTTTCCTCCACAGTGGAGATCCAGTGGAAATTCCAGAATGTAAACTGGAACCTTGTCAGCATATAGTTAGAAGGAAGGAAATGCCAAAGAGAGAAAGGTCCTTCTACTGCTCACTGTTTGTCCCATGGATCTCAGTTAGTGGATTCCTGTATCTAAATAAGAGTCTTTTAAGTTAGCCATCTCTCCCTCATCAGAAAGTCCCCTTTGTTTAAGGGAGTGGCTGAACCAGCGGCCTTGCAAAATTGGATGGCTCTGTGGCCGCCTTTCCTCGTCCCGGGCATGGACTGATAGGAAGGAGAAGGGACACAGGCGAGTTCACTGGGTCGGGAGGTAGCTGAGGGCTGGCAGGGCTGCTTCTTGGCATGGAGCCAGCAGAGCTCTGAGGGGTGCTGTACCAAGCCCTACCTGACTTCAGTCCACCTTTCTCTCCCTAGAACCAGCAGAGCCACATGGAGGACAGACAGAGACATGGGTCTGATGAACGCAATTGGGTTGCAGCCCCGGAACCCCACCACCTCAGTGACGTCTCAGGGCACCCAGACTCTGGCCCTTCAGCTGCAGAATGCAGAAACACAAACAGAGAGGGAGATACAGGAGCCAGGGACAGCAGCCTCGGGTCCCGGAGAAGGTGAGAGCCATGTAATGCTAGTGGGCAAATGTGGCTGGGGGTGGGGAGGGGGGTGGGTGGGACCATCATCAAGGCTCCTGGCTCCTTCACATGGACAGGGGTACTGAGAGAATGCACGCCCAGTCAGGATGAGTACCTTTCCCTGTTTAGGGAGTGCCCTCTTGGTGGCCTTAACAACCTCCCAAGGCAGGAACCTCATCTCCCTCATCTGTCACTGATTCTAGCTAGCAGAGCTGCTCTTCCCGCTTTCCCCCAAGTGCCCTCTCCAAAACCTGGAGGACAGAGGCTGTGCTTAGAGAGAGGGCAGGACGTAGCCGGATGGGAAAGGCTACGAGAGACCTCTTGCTGTCAGCTTCCAGGGCCACCCACAGGGAGCTTGTCCCCCTGCAACTGCTCCTGTTACACCTGTGGATCACTCCATTTGGGCTGCAGCCCAGCACACCCTCAGCCCCTTCCTGTCACCGATCTCAGGTGCGCCTCAGCCAGCCTCCCTGGCAGTCTGTGCTGGCC
This sequence comes from Cnephaeus nilssonii, assembly GCF_951640355.1. NCBI lineage: Eukaryota > Metazoa > Chordata > Mammalia > Chiroptera > Vespertilionidae > Cnephaeus > Cnephaeus nilssonii. Next base: position 16,774,578 of record NC_137084.1, on the reverse strand, counting down.
TCACACTTCTAAGAACCAATTAGCACTTCCCAGCGGCAGAGCTTGAGCCACTTTGGAGTCTGTTAGCAGCTGTGTTAAACAGCCTGTTTTCACTCAGTCATCTCCTTACCCCCTACTGGTCCCAGCTCCACACAAGCCAGCCTCGAAGCAGACAGGCACTCTCTAGGTCTGTGTTGAGCCAATGGGAGGAGAAGGCGTGATGTGCATCAGGCAAAGAGTAACAAATTTGCCTGTGTCACCCTCAGGGCACTGTCCCTCTTGCTGCCATAAACTGAAAAATTTTAAAGTTAAGTCCCTTTTTGGTCTATGGCCCAGGCCACACCTACATCCGAGGCCTGTGACTCTTTGTTGGGTGGAAAGCCCCAGGGGGTAGACATAAGCAGCTGGCAGTGCTGGCTGGGCTTCAGGCCTCAGCGAGGAGAGAGTTGCAAGTTCCTCCAGCCACCCCCGTGCTAAAGACAGTCCTAGGCAGCCCCTTGGATTTGATCTCATGGCTGTTTACTGATTTCCACCATGGATCAGCCGCTTGGGCTACAAAGACAAGCCTTTCCTCAGTGAACTTGAACTCTAGAGAGGCAGGCAGATAATTACTTCTTGTGATCAGGACCTCAGAAACTCAAAGGAGGGGCCATGCCCACCCAGCCTGTGGGGCTGGAGGAAGGCTGCTGTGGGGGGGAGGTGGCTCTGAGCTGAGCTTTCAAGGGTGAGTAGGAGTTAGTCAAGCAGAGCGGGTAGGGGAGGGCAGGGAGAGGCATTCCTGGCAGAGGGGACAGCACCTGACAGTTCAAAAACATCACACTCTACACACAGGACCACGAGCAGGTTCATGTTTGTGGCCTGATCAACACGTGTTGAGAACTGAGGCTGGATGAGTAGGGAAGGCAGATTCCAGGACCTGGTTAGGGGTGAGGCCTTCATCCTTGAGGTCAAGTGCACAGGGCTCAGGGCCAGGAGCTGCCAGCTTGAGGAGAAGGCATCCTCCCACCTTTCACCTCCAGAGAATCTTCTGCTTTTTCGTGTTGTTGTTTTAACTTTTCAGTTTCAGTTGACATTCAATATGATATAAGTTTTAGGTGTACAGTGTGGTGGTTAGACATTTATATAATTCACAAAGTGATTCCTCTGCTCTTTTCTTGATTAGCCTCAGCCCATTTCAGATGTTCTCAGTCAGTAATAAGATCCTTTCTTCTTCTTTGGGCCAGGGCTGGAGGGCTGGCAAGAGGAAGGGGCTCTTGTTCCCAGTTTCAAGAGGCCAGAACTGCATTTCCTCCCTGTCTTGTCCCCACAAAGGGGAGCAGGTGGTGGAGGGTGGGTCCTGCAGAAGCTAGAGCTCAGCAGGCGTGGCAGTCGGGAGCTGGCCCCTAGGCACAGTAGGCTTTCAGCTTGTGCGTCTGTCTGGGGGCCTATAACCTTGGCCCAGAGCTCTGGACCTCCAGCTCTCTTAATCCTCTCAGAAGGAGACATACCTAGAAAGAAGTAAAGGGAGGAGAGCATGTGGAGGGCGGGGCGGGGGGGGGAGGCGGGGGGGCGGGGCCCTCCGTCTCCTGGGGCCCTGTTCGGAGGTGCTACTAGCCACCACTTCTGCTGAGCCAGACACCAGGATTCTCCTTGGGTGTAGACTTTCCCCACCCAGCAGGCAGGCACAGCTGCTCTACACATCACCACCCCACTCCCAGCGTCTGCCTCCTCTCTCCATGTAGGCAAACTGGTGGCCCATCTGCATTACCTGTCTTCTGGGCTTAGCTAGGAGACAGGGCCAGGGGCATGGGAGGGGCGATATCACCTGCACATCCCACCCCACACACCAGGGCCCAGGTTGACGAGTGTGGGAGACCACCTCTGCTTCGTAGCAGTCACTGTTCTGTGGTGCCCCTCTCAGCCCATTCCGATCAGCTAGCACCGGATGGCTCCAGGTGGCTCCTCATTTTCTTGTTCTGTAAAAGTTTGGTTAAAGTCCTTTCAGCTCTTTTTAGGACTTCCAGGAAGAGCCCTCCCTGGTGGGGATTTGCAGTGCTCATCTAACTTAAAGCTTCCCTACCCTGTCACTTAAAAAAGGGGGGGTAGCATTCCCTGGTCTCACTGTTTGCTCCCAGCACTGACCCAGTGCCTGCCCCGCATCCAGCAGGCATCCAGGAAGGGTGTGGGAGGGGAGAATGGAGTGGAGGCAAGGCCCTGCCCCTAAGCTTGGCTGTGCCACACTACTTGGGGAGCCCGTGGCTCTGCCTCTGACGCTGGGAAAGGCGGCCTGGCCTCTTTCTTGTGGTGAAGATAGACCAGCTGCAGTGCCCTGGGCCCTGGGGTGCGGGGAGAGCAGTGTGAGACGGGAGGGGCAGGAAGGGCAGCTTCTCCCTTGACTCAAGCCTTGCTTCCCTCTTCTGGGTAGTGAACCCCCAGAATTAAATGAGGTCGCAGGGCATTATGGGAAGTTGTTGGTCGGTCCATCCTGGCCTCTGCATCCAGAATGTATCTTAGAATTTGACAAGGAAAAGATCTCATGTCAACACGAAATTGGTTTCCCATTTTTCAAAGATGGAAAGAAACGCTTTGCTCCAGGGAAGGAGACAGCAGGATTGACCCTGTGGCCACCGCTCCTGCAGCTCATCGCTGGCTCCTGGGCCAGGCTGCCATTTCCCTCCGGCCCCAGTGCGTGCGTTCTCCTCTGGAAGAATGTGCTGGCTGCCAGCCGTGGCGCGTAGCCTTGGCTTAGAGTCCCCAGGAGAGAAGCACAGCTCGTAGCTCAAAGCTGTCAGCACCCAGCCCTGAGGAAGCTTTGGGGGGGTGTTTTTAATTCTTCCTTCTAGTCCTTCTGGAGCACTTACTTATGCCTGTTATTATATTAGGGACCATGAATCCAAAGGCATTGCCGCGGGAATCACATTCAGGGATGAAGCCGTGTCCTTTCCTTCCGGAAGGAAACGGACACAGGCGTTTCTCCCACAGCAGGGGCAACATGTGATCTGTGTTCAGAAGCCACTTAAGTCTGGAGCATCTGTAATCAGCTCAGGAGTCCTTTTATTCACTTACACATTCATCTGACAAATACACACCAAGTTCCAGACCAACGTTAGTCACTGGACGCAAAGATCAGTAAAACTTAGTCTGAGGCCTTCAGGAACTTACAGGAGGTCGATGCTACAGATAACTTACACAGAGAAGTGTGGGCACTGCAGGGCTCGGGGAAGAAGCAGCCACTTCCATCGGAGTTCCGGGTGGGAGGCAGTACTTGCGTTGGCCCTTTAAAAAGAGTGGACCTTAGACACGGGGCGATGGCAAGCACAGAGCAGGCGGAGCATCCGCAGGGCGGGCAGGCGTACAACGTGCTGGGCTGACTTCGGTAAGGTCACGGGCGCAGGAAGCGGCTGGAACCTGGCCAGAGGGACCTTAAATCTCAAGCTAAGGATTCTTGGCGTTTTGAAGCTGCTTGGTTTTGACGAGTATGGATTTAACCAGAACTCAGTGAATCAGAGCTTAATTGGGATGGTAATAGCAGCAGCATGGAGGCTGGGTGGAAGGGACGATATAAAAAGCAAGGAGACCAGCCATGGTGAGAGGGGGCTAGGATGAGCCACTGGCGCAGTGGAGAGGACAGAAGGCCCAGTTCCAAGTGCCCACAGCGGGCCCGGCTGTGGCAGCTCCTGTGGCCCAGTGCAGCCTGTCCTGCCCCTGGAAGTGAGCTACATGGAAAAAGCTGATGGTGTCCCGTCCCCATCCTGTCTGCCCTCCCCCACCCCCGCAGTCCTCGGGCCAGCCCACTGCACCTCTCAGACGGAGCTGGGGAGCCCTCAGTACAGAGTTCCTGGAAAGCAGTGGGGGTGGCAGTGAGCAGAGGGAGGTCCCCTCGGGCCTCCCCAGGCAGCCCTTTGGCTCACAGAGACTGTGCTGGCACCAAGGCTCTAAGTTGACCCTTTCTCTGTCCCGCTGCCAGATGGCTTGTCCCCTAGAGAACTCTGAGCCCTGCAGGTTCTCATTCCTTCTGCCCAGGGAGCTGGCGCTGAGCTGTCTGAGGGGGTAGTGTGGACGGGCCGCTGCCTCAAGTGGTGAGGGTAGATGGGCAGGGTTAACCAGGAGATCTGGAGAAAGGCAAGCTGGACGTAAGTGAAAGCCCAGGCGGAGTCCCCACCACCCACTGCCTCAGTAAGACCCGAGGAAGCACTACAAGAGGTGCCACGCACTGACGGAGGGAGAGGCCTAGTGCGGCCTCAGACACTCCAAAGCTGTGAAACTGGCTGCCTGGAAATCAGTTCTGACAGCAAGCAGAGAGGAGGGGCTGGCAGGGAGGAAGCAAGGAAAGTCTTGCAGAAATAGCTGTTGACAGGTACCCCAAAGGAAAAAACTCACTGTCAAAGCCCCCAAATATGCAAAATCCCAAACTGCCAGCAGGCAGCCAGAGGAAACAAGCAGCAGTTGGGTCTAGGTCATAGCTGCCCACAGGCTTCGGCTGCTTGTCTGCCCCGTGAGAGCTGAGCACAGGCTGGAGGGAAGGTCCCTCAGGACGGAGCTGCACTCCAGACCCCATTCATCACCACAGCCGCCACTGGGCGTCCACCGCGGGCTGCGCTCTCAAGTGCTATCATTGCTCCGCCCGGCACTGTGCAGGCTGTGTGCATCCTCCTGTACAAGCCAGCAAACTGAGGGATGTGCAAGTTAAGGGGTTATCCCAGATCACACAGAACTGGACTTGAGCCGAAGCCTGTCTGCTCCCACACAAGGGAACGGCCAGGCCTTTGGGGGGAAGGACTAGAACCTCCTCTGCCTCTTGAGATGCAGGCTGAAACCTCAGGCCCGGTCAGGTGCCTGGCTGTAGGGAAGGTGAAAGTATCAGGCATCTAGCCCCAGGAGAACCGTATGTGGGAAATGGCTTAGGGGGGCTGGTGGGTGAAGGGGGAACACAGTTAAAAATCCAGACTTCCTCCTGGACTTTTAGGAAGTACCATAAACAGAACACTGCGGGAAGACAGCACAGCTTTGAAATGAAGCACAGCAGGCTGTTTGCCTTTGGGCCACACTCTGTGGGGTGCCCTCTCTTTCCGAAGACCAGGCAGCATACCCTCTCCCAGGGCTACCAGGTTAGGTCACCCACGGCAGGGAGCAGGCAGGCAAAGCAAGCTAGCTGGCTGGGCCCTTCCCACCGCCTTCATTCAGTTAATGACCAGCCTGCCACTGGTGCCAAAAGGGCTAAAGCCAAACACTTGCCTTCTGGTCGGGTTCTGCCTGTTAAGTGGCTGAGTAGCCTTGGCCACTGCAGGCCATGCTGGGTCTCAGTTTCTCTACCAGTAAAACAGAAGTATGAGCTAGGAACATTCCAGGAGTCATGGCGCTCAGGTCTCTGAGTGACTGTCAGAATGGGGGGTGGACCTTGTTTCTGCTTTTAGCCTAGAATCGCCCAGTTCCTCCTAGCAGTTGCCTGCCTGGCTCAGAGGACTGGGCCAGCAACTAATTCCCTCCCTCTCCTGCTTCATACCTTCCAGGTGAGGGCTCGGAGCACGCAGGTGGGGAAGACGCCCTCAGCAGGATCCAGCGGCTGATGGCCGAGGGCGGCATGACCGCCGTGGTGCAGCGGGAGCAGAGCACCACCATGGCCTCCATGGGCGGCTTCGGCAACAACATCATCGTCAGCCACCGCATTCACCGCAGCTCCCAGACAGGGACTGAGCCCGGGGCGGCCCGCACCTCCTCGCCCCAGCCCTCCACCTCTCGGGGACTGCTCCCGGAACCTGGGCAGCTGGCAGAGCGAGGCCTAAGCCCCCGGACAGCCTCCTGGGACCAGCCCAGTACCCCTGGGCAGGAGCCCCCCCAGCCATCCCTGCCCTTTTCCTCCCCTGCCCCTACTCCTGTCCCCCTTCCCAGCACTGAGGGACCAACCCCGCACTGCGACCTGACCAGTAGCAACCACCTTCCTGACGGTGGTGGTAGCAGCAGGGGGGAAGCCGCAGGCCCCAGTGGGGAGCCACGGAACAGGTAGAGACAAGTGTGCACTGGTGCCTCCCTCAAACCGCTGAGCAGAAATCGGACCTCACAGCTGACTGGGAACTGGACACACGGAAGAGCTGCGGGCTGCATCGGGAACAGGAGCAAGAGGGCGGGAGTTCGAGGAAATCAGTCAGTGGGCGTGAGGCAGTCAAACAGGCAAGGCTCGCCTTGGGACTAGAACCTTTCAGGATCTGGAGCCCACAGAGCCACACTGCTGTGCTGAGTGAATGGAGGAGGAAGTGGGTATTCTGCCGTGAACCCCCTTTCTCCTATTCACAGAGAACCCCAGAGGGTGAGCAGTCTCCCAGGCCTGGGCCAAACCATCCTGCACAGCGGCCCGTGGGACAGCTTTGCCCTGTCCACCTGTTGTAGGGGCCAAGCCACTAGGACTTGAAGAGCAAGAGGAGCAGCCCGGCCCCCAGAACCATCTCTGTCTCGGAGCCTCCAGAGCTTCAGCCTCTTATCTCTCCCCGCGGAGACCACTGTCGGGCAGGCCAGGCCCAGATTCCTGAGGACAGGGCTCCTGCGCCTGCTAATGGGGACAACCATGGAGTGAGGGGGCGGCCTGCCTGCCTGACACAGGATGGGGTCAAGGGATGGTGGGCAGGTCCTCACTCAGGAGTGGGGGGTGTAGGCTGGCCAGCCCCCATGGCCTGTCCACCAAGAGCAGCGCCTGTGGGTATCAGTATTACCTGAGCCGAGGCCAAAGCCAGCCCGAGGCTGGGGGAGGGGATGAAACTCCAGGTCAGAATGTGAGGTCTTGGTCTGTGATTTAAGGTGTTGCATGTGGAATCTTAAACTGTACGTGTAGTTTCTAGTGGAAAAATCAAGGCGCTGATTATTTTGTTTTTAGTATGAAAATGTGATTTCTGTTTGTAACTCATAGAAACATTGTGGTGGGAGGAGAGGGGATAGTCTGACTGCTAATGAGGGAAACACCAAAGATCTACATCATTAAAATGATAACATGCCCCTCACCAGGCTCCGCTCTGTTTGTTTTTATGGAGGATGGGGGGTGGGGGTGATGGGTTGGGGACAAGGGGCGGTCTTTGAAATGAGCTGGGCTCAGGTTCTCCCAGGCACTGTTTTTGGTGCTGCTGGCCTCCGTGGGGAGCCTTATCTGATGCCTCAGCATAAGCCACTCGGGTACGCGCTGCCACCTCTGCTTTACACCCAGTCTCTGTACCACCACCTCCTGCTTTACACCCAGTCTCTGTACCACCACCTCTGAGCTGGCTAGGGATTGGGGCAACTTTAACAGCGACCGGTGGGTAGGTAGGAATGACAGAAGGCCACTCATCTTGATTGCTTCCTACCCAGGACTATGGGTCTGGAGTGAATAACTGGCAAAAAACTGGACCCCTCCAGTCCTAGGAGAGAACCCATAATGGGTTGGAGCTTGTCCTTGTCTACAGACGTCCCACAAAGATGCCATTGCTGGCCCCTCAGGTTTCCTTTACTTTGTGTCCTCAGTACAGTGACCGAAAGGCCTGTTTATTCATGGGCCTTGGCCACTTTAAGGTTCAAGCTGATGTGGCTTTGCTGGTTGAGCATCATCCCATGCACTGATGGGTCACCAGTTCGATTTCTGGTCAGGGCACATGCCTGGGTTGTGGGCTCAATCTCTAGTAGGGGGTATGTAGGTGGCAGCCCATCGACGTTTCTCCTCCTTCCCCTCTCTCTAAAATCAATAAAGCATACTTTTTAAAAGTTTCAAGCCAATTAGAAAGTGGCAGAAGGATATTTGCCCCAAATCATACAAAGGTATACAGGAAAATCAGAGCCACCCCCGGGCTTCTGCCGGTAACAAGTACTTAGTGAGTATCTTTTGCGTGTCCAATTGTGTCCCAGACACTATAGGTCATGCCTAACTATGTTGCTCCAACAGAGACAAAACCAAAAGGTTAAATGGGAAAGCAAGTAATACAAAACAGTGTGAAGAGTTGTATAATTAGGAACACTAGAATGTTCTAGAAAATTATATTTAACAGTGGACTCAACTGAAGGACATCCCCTAGCTCTATGACCTAGGGCAAGCCACTTGCCTTTTTCTTTTTCTTTTTGTTGTTAATCCTTACCTGAGGATATTTTCCCATTGATTTTTATTTATTTTTTAATATTTCTATTGATTTCAGAAAGGGAAAGATAGAAGCATTAGTGCTAAGAGAGAATTATTGATAGCTGCCTCCTGCATGCCCTCTACTAGGGATCAAGCCTGCAAGCCAGGCATATGCCCTTTATTGGAATTGAACCCAGGACCCTTCAGTTCGCAGGCCGAGGCTATCCACTGAGCCAAACTGGCTGGGGCGCCACTTGCCCTTTCTCTGCTTCACTTTCCTCCCTTGTAGTAGGACGCAGGGCTTGCAATCTCTCAGTTACTTCTACCTCTATAATCTCTAGTCCTTGGAGCTCAGCACTGGTTAGTACAGGCTCCCATGAAGAGGTGGGACTTGAACTGTGCATTGTCATATGGGGAAGAATTCCTTGGCTGACAGTGGGGCTATGAATTTGTTAAGTGTAAATCTTGGCCAAGGACTCCATGAGTAATCTCAATCTTCACAAAAACTTTCTGAGGTGGGCACTGACTGGTATTACACCCAGACCACATAACTAGTGGAGCCACGGTTTTAATCCAGGTGGGACCCGACTTGCTCTATTATTTTATAAAAAGGGTATTCAGCCATGTGGGTGAGGTGATCCAAATTTGGCCCTGTCTGGCCTCACCTCTGCCCTCCCTGGCCAAGGATGAGCCCAGCCCACCTGTCACAACACCAACCCCTCCACTTAGAAAGCCTTTGCCTGGTGGATAGAGCCTCCCCAGGGATAAAGCCTTTTGGGGGCCCCATGCCTGTCATCACAAGGTTGTGGGGTCTACAGGAGAGCTTGGCAAGCCCATTTGGAGATGAGGGAATAGGTCCAGAGAAGTCCTATGGGCCCAAGTTGTAGATCCAGTTGGATCAAAGGCAGAGAGCAAAGACTAAACCAGGTCTCTGGTTTCCAACTCAGCTCTACACAGTTCCACTTTGGGTTCTGGGGTTGGGGAGGCCAAGGGCCCCACCCCATAATGGATTTCAGAGGAACTGGAGCAGCTTTGCCTGACGGCTTCTGGAAGAACCCAAGGCAGTGGTCGGAGACATTTCTGGTTTCTGGGCGTCCAGTCCTTGGCCTTGCTTGTCTTCCCGTCTGACTGTTGTATCTGGCCTTCCCGCATTCTGTTTGTTCACACACACACCCTGCAAGGCTATCATTTAATTGTTATATGAGCCAATTCACCTGTGACGTGGGGACAAGAGCAATAGCACTTCTTTCATCCCTGGTGATGAGGATCATGGGAGAGCAAATCATTCTGAAGCACAATGGCTTTTCACTCTAGCCCCGCCAGCCTACTCCAGGCCTCTCCTTCCAGGAGCACTGGGGACTGACCTCCCCCTCCGCATTCAGCGCGTTCAGCCTGGAGAACACACCAAGAGCCCCCGCAGCGCTTGCTTTTGCCCGACTTCTCTAGTAGCTCTTGCCCTTTCTTCTCCACTGCGTACCCGCCTCCACCACCCCCAATCCCACACATAGCCCTCTGAGCATCTCTTAGGTGGGGGTGAAGGAGGGGCGGGACTTGAGTTGTTTTTCCAAGAGAAGGAACCATGCGTTTTAAGGTTAATCGGGTTTTTGGCGCGACAGGCATCGGGGCCGGGCGTGGGGGCGGAGGGTGTGTGTGTGAATCCCTCCCTGGTCGGTCAGCCCCGGAACCGGTCTCGGAGGCCGAGCGCTGGTGCCTGGGCGCGCGGAGCTGAGCCGCAAGGTCGGGGCTGGGGGAGGAGCTCTCCGAGGTGCTGAAGGCGCCCGGCTCTCGGCCCGCGGCTGCCCCACCCGCGGCTCTCCAGGTCGGTTCCCAGAGACCTCGGGAGACCGGTGGCCCTCCCCCTGGGGTCTCGTTCCGGGCTTCGCCCAAGTGACCTTGGGCTTTCCCTCCCAGGAATCGGTGAACTCGACCTTCAGGCCTCGGCTGGATGGGCTGCGTACCCCATCCCGGGGCTGAGAGAGGGTGCTCACCCCTTCCCGGCCTGAAGTGCGGGGGCCGAGCGGTGGGGGTGTGGGGCGGGCGGGGGTTGTGTGCGAAGGGCGAGCTCCTCCCTCCCTGGCGGACCGTCGCCGCTCTTCTCTCCGCAGCTGCTTCCCCAGCCCCGACGGCGCCCCTCTTCCCCGGCTGCACGGCGGCCTGCACGCAGCCGCGGGGTTGGACACCTCCGGCCCTCGGCTCTGCCTCGACGGAACCGTGGCAGCAGAGCCGACCCTACCCACTCATAAGCCTCCTGTTGGGGTCAAACTGCGCGCGGGGCGACGTGGGGAGTGAGGTCCGGGCTGGGCGCGAGGCGATCTCCTGGTCCCGGGTGCCTGGTCAGAGCGGAAGGGGGGAGCGCAGCCAGACGGGGCTGCCAGCTCTCTCCCCCAGCCCGCGAGGGGGCGCCGCATCCCCATGACAACGCGGACACCCCACCCCCCAGCCTCTCAGAGGGCCGAGCCCCCAGCTAAGCCGCACTTTCGGCGTGGGCGGTGTCCCCACAGTGCCCGAGTGGGGAGCTGCCGGCCGGCTCCAATGAGGGGCGCGCGTAGCTGGGGTCCCCGACGCCCCGGCGGTGCCCCCCGCGCGTCCTCGTTGGGTGGCCGGCCCCGGGCGGGCGGCGCGGCCCCACCAGGATTGGCTGCCTCCCCGTGACATCACGCGGCTCGGGAAAAGTGCGAGCGTGAGCGCGAGTCGGAGCCACAGCGCCGGGAGCTGCGGGCGGAGCAGGGGCCGCCCCTCGCACCCCGTCCCCGCCCCCGGCCCGCAGCCCGACCGCCCGCCCGCCCCGCCCGCTGGCCCGCGGGGCCGCCCTCCTATCCCGCCGTCTGTCAGGTGCGAAGGGAGCGGGCGGAGGTGTCTGGTAAGTGACTTCCGCGGCAGCGCGGGGGCGTGGGGGGACTCGGTTGGGGGAGAAGGACGCGGGGCTCGCGGACCCTCTGAGGCTCCTCTGAGGCAGGTCCGACTGGGACGGGACCCCAGGCATCTTCGGGGCGAGCGCGGGGCAGGGGGCTGCAGGGGGCACCGCTGGGAGGGAGGCCGGGAATCGCTCAGAGGCTGCAGGTGCGCCTCTGGGGAGCAATGGACATTCAGGATGTGGACAGGGTGTGCCCGCTCTCAGCCCCGAGGAGGCAGGGGCAGCCGTCGGGGCCGGACTCGCACTCCAGCCCTCCCACTGGCGGCTCTGCAGGGCGTGCGGCTCTGGAGCCCCAAAGAGCCCTTTTCCCGCCCGTCTCCCTGCCCCCACCCCGGCGCCGCCAGCCCACTCTTGGCCATGGAGTCCTCCATCAGCGACCTTGAACCCCGACGGAAAGCACCCCTGCCCTCTCTGGCGCCCCTCCCCCACTCCAGGACGCTCCCTCGCTGTTGCCCCTGCCCGGAGCGGCGGCGGTCAGCGCTAAACCCGAGCCTCTTGGCTGAAGTGTCAGGCACAGTGTCGGTATCAAATCCCCTGCGCCCCTTCTCTCTCCCCTGAATTCCCGAGTCCCCCAGGGACAGACCCAAGGGCCCCAGCGTTCCCGGAGCCCTGGCGTGAAAGCCCAAGAACCCACCCGTACCCCCAAGGTGTCCAGAGCACGCGCTCCCGTTGGGCCCGGGAAAGGGGACTGGGGAGCTCGAGGACCCGGCAAAGCACCGTGCCCACGCCCGGAGGCTTCGGGAACTGCGTGCTAAGGGCTGGGGGAGGGCGGGGCACTGGAGAGGCAGGGCCCCGGGACCACCAGGGCAACGCGGAGGAGCCTCCCGCTGGGCCCCAGGGGCCGCCCGATCCCTGGGTTTGAGAAGCCGGGTGTCCAATCCAGGCGCGAGGGCTCGGCGTGCTTCCCCAGCGGGGGTCAGGGTGAGGCGTGTGGGAGCAGAATCCTACACTTTCCTAACCCAAGCCCCGCGCCTGGGCCTCCCGGGTATAGAGGCGCTGCCTGCACCCTCTCACCGGCGCCCGTTGGCGATACCACGCAGTGGGCACACCGAGCCGAGCCTGGTGTCCCGCAGGCCGAGTGGGGGACTCGAGCAGCGGCCCCTCGACAGAAGCCGGTGCAAGGCTGGGACTCCGCACCGAAGCGTTGGGGGCATAGCACCACTGAGCACGCAGCTAACACAATGCGCCAAGGTCAGGGCACCGTTGCAACCCAGAGTGTAGTCTGTGTCCTGCCCCAGCCCTTCCCCATCCACAGACGCCGGCTCTCGGCCCGACTGGATCCGCGCGCAGACAGCCAACGTCTGCGTTGCATCTCCCAGCAGGGGCGTCTGGAATGCGGCGGGCACTTCCTGTCGGCCCTGCATTTATTCGTGTAGACACGCTCACAGGCGCAGGCACACCCGAACCGTGTGCAGCCCCCGGGCCACAGCAGTCCAGGCACACAGGCATGCACATGCACGTGTCCACACGGCGCGGGCATGCTCACGCGCACACGGGGCGCACTGGTATCCAGGCGTGGCTGAGCGGCGCGCACACACGCACAGGCAGACAGCTACTCGCTTCTGCTCGCGCTCCCCAGTAATCGCACATAAACAGAACTCGAACTCGCCTTCCCGCCCACACGTTTCTCGCCGGTGCCGGGTGGAATTCGGGCGCCCTTAACTTTCCCCCCATTAAACCCCGCGCGGAGCCGAGGGCAGCTCCCGGGCGAGGCCTGGCGAGGGGATCCCTGCCTGGGGCCTCCTCTGTATTCTTGGTCTTGTTGGAGTTGGGGGCGTTGACCGAGAGCGACTCCCCGCTCGAGGTCCGGAGCTGGCACCCAGGGGCCGACATCGCCATCTAGCGGTGCGTACAACCCTGGGCGGGGCTGCTCGCCTGGCCAGATCCCAGGCGTCCTGGATCCTAGAGAAACGAGAGTGAGTTTCGGTCAGGATGTCTGCGGAAGACTCTGAGGGGTTCAGAAAGACAGCTGGGTGCGGGGACTGCGTTTCGCCCTGTCTGCAGCTGGAAGCTTCCCCAAGCGGGCCCAGAGCGGGACTAAACCGCCCGCCACCTCCTGGAGACAAGTTGTCCTCAAATGGAGACAAGAGATCTCTCTGGGAAAGCTAAGTGGGGGAGGCGGAGGGGGTGGGTGGGGACCCTACCCAAGCCTCCCCCAACCCACTCCTATTTGTGTGGTTATGAAGGGGAGAGAGCAGAGGCAGGAAATTAACTCTGAGGCAGAATTTGGGGTTGGGAATGTGGCTCCTGGGTTCTCATCCTGCCCCCGTGCCTGCTTGCACACTGGTTGATTTTAGGCAACTTAATTAGCATGACCATCAACTGTAAGAAGACACATCTGTAAGATGAAGGATACTAATATTACCTGCCTTTTCAGGCTGCTGTAAGGATTACACCAGATGATCTATAGTAAAAGCTCAGAGGGATTCCCGACTCATTGTTAACATTTAATAAACAAGAGTGATTATGTTTTTCCTATTTGGCACCGTGGGTCCCATTCTGATCTCGCTGGCCTGTGTCCTGGTCCTGAGAGGCTAGTACCACAGTGTCCTTGGGGCTGGCTGACAGATCACTCCTGCCCACCTTGCTTGCCTGCGTGTGTCTGGGGAGGGCAGCCTCCCCAAGCTGGTGCTTCAGCGCTCCCAGCTCAGAGGGTGACGCCTGAGCTATTATTTCAGCCCCGCCCAGGGTTGTAAGCTCGGCTAGACGCTCTCAGAGCTGAAAGGGGCCCTCGGACCCTGGGGAGGGGGCGTTATTTTGATTCATTTGTGACCTTGAGGGGGTGACACCACCCATCCCTGAGCCTCTCCCTCCAGGGGACCAAGGATTTGGGCAGGCACAGGAGGCTGGGTCTGTGTCTGCGATGGTGGATTCGGGGGGCTTGAGGCCAGGCTGGGGGGTCTCGGGGACTCGGCTCCAGCCTCCAGTGCCTTTTCATGCTGGAGATGGAGTTTAGTTGCTGATCCCCATCGCTGCTCAGGTGGGAGGCTGTCCTGAGGCGTCCTCTCTAGTTTGCAAAGGAGGGAGGTGCAGGAAGGTGAGGTGGCCTGTCTAGGGCCACACAGTCCCGGCTGGCGTAGCCCAGCTGGCTGCAGCGAGAGAGCTGGTCCCTTTCTCCTCCTCCCTCCACACCCGCGGCCTCTCCCCCTCGGCTTCTCTCTCACACAGACGCACGGAACTGCGTATATGACAGTGACTGGTGGTGCTGTGATGGGCCCATGCGTGTGTGTGTAATGGTGCGTGTGTTGGCGGGTGTGAAGGAGCTGGGCAGAGCGGCTGCCCTGGCACAGCGCACAGGGTGTGGGCCTCCCTCACAAGTTTGGGAGAGGAAGAGGGGGAGGGGCGGTCCAGAGGAGCCTGGGTGGGAGGGAGCGCAGGCTCAGGGCTGGGGCCTTATACTGGGGGACCCCAACTGGTGTACTGGGACCCAGGGCTGCCCTGAGGGGCAGGCCATGCTCCCCCCCTCTGCCCCCTACAGCAGCTCCTCTCTTCCCTCTGGGACACTGTCACCCCTTGGGTTCTCCTAGAGGCCTTGGGGCTGACCCTGACCCCTGGGAAGCCAGGTGTGTCTTTCCTCAGTGATGGCCCTTCTGATGGCTCAAGGGTCTCAGCCCCTGTCACTGACAGACTCAAACTGCCCTGCGCCTCGCCGCAGGGTCAGAGGTCTGGGAGGGAAACGTGCTCCCCGGAGCCTCTCCGCACAGCACCCTCCCCTCATCCTCAAGGCTCCTGCTCCGTGCCACCTCCTCGGGTCCTCGCTGGGATCACGGGGGACTCTTTGGGCCTCCCTCAGCCAGAACTCGTAGCTCTGGGACAGCAGCGTGATGTCCAGGAGCTGTGGCACCTTGGTCAGGTTAACACCTCTGTGCCTCAGTGTCCTCATCTATAAGCAGTGGAAAATAGCAGTATTACCTCATAGGTTTGTTGTGAGGATGAAAGGAGTTAATACTTATAAAAAGGACTGAGAGTGTCTGGCACTTAGTGGAGAGTAAATGTTAGCTGCTAAGGCAGCGGTCAGCAAACTCATTAGTCAACAGAGCCAAATATCAACAGCACAACGATTGAAACTTCTTTTGAGAGCCAAATTTTTTAAACTTAAACTTCTTCTAACGCCACTTCTTCAAAATAGACTCGCCCAGGCCGTGGTATTTTGTGGAAGAGCCACACTCAAGGGGCCAAAGAGCCGCGTGTGGCTCGCGAGCCGCAGTTTGCCGACCACGGAGCTAAGGGATTGGAGAGCAGGTCCCCTGGTAGTTTGCTTAAGAAACGATCAAAAGGCTGCCCTGGCTGGTGTGGCTCAATTGGTTGAGAGTCGCCCCCTGCACCAAGAGGTCACTGCTGCTCAACCCCCAATAGGCAGTGTGCAGAAGCAGGCAAAGGATGTCACTCTCCCCTCTCCCTCTTCCTCTCTCACTAAAATCAATCAAAACATATTTAAAAAAAGAAAAGAAAATAAATGATCCAAGGGCTGAATGAATATTTCTGACCAGAGCCACATGCGGACATCTGGGACCACTCATCGCTCTCCTCTCTCCTTCTTGGCCCTCGGTCCTTGCCTCACACGTGCCTCAGGGCCATTGCCCTTGACGAGGCCACTTTCTGAAGCTCCTGTGGCTGCCTCCTTGTCATCATCCAGATCACCTCCTTGGAGAGGCCGTCACTGGTCAGCCAGCAGGGGACAGCCCTCCCCTCTGTCCCCCATCCACTCTCTGTGCCATCACTCTGCCTTGCTTTCTTTCTAGCACTTCTTTGTCGTGGCTCACTGTGTGTCTCTCCTGATCCGATTGTAAACTCTGTGAGAGTGGGGGCCGAGCGTGTCTCACTCACTCTGTAACCGCAGCACCCAGCGCTCACTCAATAATGATGGACACACAAATGAGGAGGTGATGGGACAGAGCTCCCTAAAGTTCCGCAGGATGAGGTTCCTCTGGCCCCTTGACTCCAGTTGCCCGACATCACCCTTCTAATCCACTTCAACAGCTCACCTTTCCCCTCTCTCCTTCCTCCTCCAGACACTGCTAACCACAATGGCGAACTTCACACCCGTCAACGGCAGCTCAGGCAACCAGTCTGTGCGCCCGGTCACGGCAACCCATAACAGCTACGAGACTGTGGAGATCGTCTTCATCGCCACGGTGACAGGCTCGCTGAGCCTGGTGACTGTGGTGGGCAACATCCTGGTGATGCTGTCCATCAAGGTCAACCGGCAGCTGCAGACGGTCAACAACTACTTCCTCTTCAGCCTGGCGTGCGCCGACCTCATCATCGGCGCGTTCTCCATGAACCTCTACACCGTGTACATCATCAAGGGCTACTGGCCTCTGGGCGCCGTGGTCTGTGACCTGTGGCTGGCCCTGGACTACGTGGTGAGCAACGCCTCGGTCATGAACCTTCTCATTATCAGCTTTGACCGGTACTTCTGCGTCACCAAGCCCCTCACCTACCCGGCCCGGCGCACCACCAAGACGGCCGGCCTCATGATTGCTGCCGCCTGGGTCCTGTCCTTTGTGCTCTGGGCGCCTGCCATCTTGTTCTGGCAGTTTGTGGTGGGCGAGCGGACAGTGCCCGACAACATGTGCTTCATCCAGTTCCTGTCCAACCCGGCGGTGACCTTCGGCACCGCCATCGCTGCCTTCTACCTGCCGGTGGTCATCATGACGGTGCTGTACATCCACATCTCCCTGGCCAGCCGCAGCCGGGTGCACAAGCACCGGCCGGAGGGCCCGAAGGAGAAGAAGGCCAAGCCGCTGGCCTTCCTCAAGAGCCCCCTGATGAAGCAGAGCGCCAAGAAAGCCCCGCCGGGAGCCGCCCGAGAGGAGCTGCGCAACGGGAAGCTGGAGGAGGCGCCGCCGCCCGTCCTGCCGCCCCCGCCACGCCCGCTGGCCGACAAGGACACGTCCAACGAGTCCAGCTCCGGCAGTGCCACCCACAATGCCAAGGAACGACCGCCCACAGAGCTGTCCACCACGGAGGTCACCACCCCGGCCACGCCCACCCCTCGCCTGCAGCCCCGGGCCCTCAACCCAGCCTCGAAATGGTCCAAGATCCAGATTGTGACGAAGCAGACAGGCAACGAGTGCGTGACAGCCATCGAGATTGTGCCTGCCACGCCAGCTGGCATGCGTCCAGCGACCAACGTGGCCCGCAAGTTTGCCAGCATCGCCCGCAACCAGGTGCGCAAGAAGCGGCAGATGGCGGCCCGGGAGCGTAAGGTGACACGGACCATCTTTGCCATTCTGTTGGCCTTCATTCTCACCTGGACGCCCTACAACGTTATGGTCCTGGTGAACACCTTCTGCAATAGGTGCGTCCCCGAGACGGCGTGGTCCATCGGCTACTGGCTCTGCTATGTCAATAGCACCATCAACCCCGCCTGCTACGCCCTCTGCAATGCCACCTTTAAAAAGACCTTCAGGCACCTGCTGCTATGCCAGTATCGGAACATCGGCACTGCCAGGTAGACAGGCAGGGGCGTCCGAGGAGGTCCTGGTGGTCGCATGTGTGTGCTGTGGGACCACATGGCTCAGCTGTGTGGGGGCAAGATTTGGAGGCACCTCTCGTGTTCACAGTCGCTGAAGAGGACGGAGGTCCCGGACCCTGTGAGGCTCAGGAGGAAGCTCTGGCTGGATTCAGAGAGACCAGCTCTTTGCTCAGAGGAGGGTCAGCCTAGGAAGGGTCTGAACTGGGACTGCCTGACCCATCTCTCTTGTCCTGCCTCAGGGAGCTGGGGGCACTGGCCTACGGGGACACTGGCCCTATGACTGACCAGCAGGGCTGGAAGAATGGACATCTGGAGGGGAGCAGAAGCCAGGACCCCCTTGGGAGAAGCAGAGGCCAATGCTTAGGAAAGGAGACTCGGGAGGAGAGTAGGGTTCCCCATTCTGTTGTAACCGGTGCTTTCTGCCCCCCTGCACCCTGCATGAAGGCTCAGCCCCCTCTCCCAACTCCCACTCCTTGCTGCAGCTCCTCAGCCAGGTACTGGTTTGATGGGTGGGCTGGCTGGAGGCCAGGCAGAGTGGGCTCCGGGGCACCCCCCTTCTTCAGGACAGCCCCGGTCAGTCAGGATGGGCCAGCAGGTCCTCCATTCACACTCGGGAGCTGAGGCCTGGCCTCCCATGGTCCCAGCCTGAGCGGGGAACAGCCCGCTGATTCTGAAGAGCCCTCCCCTCCCCTTCACAGAGTGAAGGTGGGGTGTGGTGTTCCCTTGGCCTCTGCAGTGACGAGTCCTGGGTCACCAGAGACAGAGAGATGGACTTTACCCACACAGATTTCAGTGCCAGTGAAGGTGGGGTTTAAGGCTGGCAAGCAACCCTTATCTTTCCTCTCCCAACCGATAGAACCTTCCGGATGGGCAGTGGCTGGACCCAAGGACCTTTGCCTGGGAGTGTCAGCCCGTCTTGTGGGTTCCTGCCCCAGCTGTGGTGTGGCCCCGGACAAGGGCGGAAAGGCTCAGAGGAAAGCCTCAGATGGGGGTGCCCTTTCACGGGGCAGTGGGGGGCCCTGGAAGAAATTTCAAAACTGGTCTTTTTCTATGAGCTCCGGGGAGCACCGAGCCCCCCAAAAAGCCACCTTTCCCTCCACACTCTCCCCCTCCCAACAAATGACCACAGCAAAATCCCCAGGAAGGGGCTTTTATATATTTTAAAAAAAAAAGCTTTTATTGGGAGAAAATGAGATTTATTTGTTTTCTAGCAATGGCATCATTGTGGGTACGAACAACAGGGGAATGGGAATCAGACTCCTTTGGGGGAGGCTCACGCTGCCAGAACCCCTTGTCCCTCCCCGCTTTGGGCACTTGGGGGGTGGGGGAGAGGAAAGGGACCGGGCAGGGCATGATCGATAAAGCTGAAGAGTCACGAAAGGCACTGGTGGGTTACTCTGGGGCCGGGGGAGGGAGGCCGTGGGCCAGGGCTCTTTGGCAGTCAGGCCTGGCCTCTAGTCCTTTCCCTTCCCTTTCTTGGCTGTAAAACAAGAAGGAAATAGGCGTTAGGAGACTTCAGGTGATGCCTCTGCTCCTCAGGGAGAAGGAAACTCTGCCCCCTAGTGGCCCTCCGTCAGGGACCTGAAAGCCGGTGGGACAGAGCAGCCATTATGCTGCTGGCCCTTCCCCTCTCCCCCAACTTAAACTTTCCCGGGGGCTCAGATCACCCAGTTCCCAGTCCCCAACCCGAACCCGGGGCAGCAGCCTCGCCTCCTCATCTGAGGGGGGCCCTTCACCTCTGCCCGGTGGCCTCGGGGCTGCTGGGGCTCAGGGGTCCGATGAGGACCGGGAAGCATGAGCAGCGAGCCCCTCCATGCCAGAAAGGGCACAGCTGGCCAGAGGCTCCACGGGCTGGACAGGGACAAAGCCGAGCCCTGCCAGCATGTGCCCTGGACTCGAAGCCAGAAGGGCTTCCTGCCCCCGGAGCACGGCGGGCGGACCTCAGCACATGCCCCCCGCCCCCCAAAGGTGTCTCTACAGACAGGGACTCACTCCCCAGGGCCCCAAACCTCAGGCTCAACCATTCCCCTCTCAGGCGGGGGCAGCCCCCCGCCCCCCCTGCCCCCTCTCCCGGCAGCTGACCTTTGGCCTTGGCTTTGGTCTTGGGGGTGCAGGGCTTGGTGACGCGGATGGTCTCCTGGCACTGGGCATTGTAGCGCGCCTTCTTCAGGGTGCCTTGGCGGGCCTTGGTGCCCGAGCTGCCGTCGCACGAGCCCCAGCTCTCAAACTTGTACTTGCAGTCGGCTGGCCGGGGAGCGCCAGGGTCAGAGCCGGGCGGCCCGGGCTTCCGTGAGGCCGGCCCCCCCGGCCCCCCCCCCCCCCGGCCCCCGCCGCGCCCCACCTCACCTCCGAACTCCTTCTTCCAGTTACACGGCACCCGGCACCGGACGCGCTGAGTCTGGGCCCCGCAGGTCCCTTCGCGGAACCCCGCCCCGCAGTCCTTGCTGCTGGGGGTGCAGGGCCCCCAGGTCCACTCCGCGCATTCGCTCCCGGGGCCACCCTTCTTCACTTTGTCTACAACGCACGGGGGACCAGAGCTCAGGACCCGGGGCGCCCCTTCCATCCAGGGGTCCCGGCCGCGGCCCCCAGGAGGCCAGCCCCGAGGCGGCCGGCCTCACCTGCCCGTCCCCAGCCCTCCTTCACCCCCCAACCGCACACCACCTTTCTTTTTGGCCGCCGCGGAGGGGAGCGCCAGCAGGGTGAGGAGGGCGAGGAGGAGGAAGCCTCGGTGCTGCATCCTGGGGGGGAGACACGGGTCCGAGTCACGCGCCCGTCCCCTTCCCCGCGGGGGCCGCGCGCTGGGACCTCCCGCCAGCCTCCCCGTTTTCCAGGCCCGAAGGCTCCGGCGGCTCCGGTGGCGGCGGGCGAACTCGAGGGCCCGACTCCTGGAGGGCGAACGGCCGGGGGGCGTCCCCCAGGACGCAGCTCAGACCCCCCTCCGCCCCCGGCCCGGCCCCGCGGCGGACAGCGGCCCCGCCGGCCCCGCGCGCTCACTCGCTGGCTGCCCGCAGTGCTGCGCTCCCTCCAGCGCCGGCCCGTCCCGCTCCGGCCGCCGCGGCCCCTTTTGTCTCCAGAACCGGTCTGAGCCGGTCACATGGGCCCCCGCCCCCTCCCCACCACTGAGGAAGGGCCCGCCCCCTCCCCACAAACCCGCGCCGCCCCCCCACCCCCGCCCGACCCCGGCGTCCCCGCCTCCGCTCCCGCTCCGCGTTCCTGGCGCCTCCGCCCGGGCGTCCCGCCGCCCGTCCCGCATCCTCGCTTCGCCCCGCCGGTGCCCTCCGCCCTCAGCGGCCTGGCTCTCCTGCCCGCTCCCCCCCGCTCTGAGCCCAGGGTCCCCGGACCCCAGGCCTTCGTCTGGCCCCGGTACCCCCGGTCCCCGGCCCCAGCTTTCTATCCCCGCCCTCTGCCCCCTCCCAGGGGCCGTCCCCCCTTCCCGAAGGACGCCGGCCTCCCCCCGAGCCTTCGGCGGAGGCGTGCTCGGAGACCCGGTGTGTCTCTGGGCCCGCGTCCCAGCTCGCGTGGCTCCGTCCCCCGCGCCCCGGAGCCTTGTCTAACCCCGTCGGGGCCCCGCTCCGCTTCCCAGGGCCTGCTCAGCCCCAGCGCCCCGCTCGCTGCTGGAAAGGCGGGCCAGCCCTCCGCAGACACTTGGCCTCCGGTGCCGGGAGGCGCTTTGCTCCGTCGGGGGCTTGGGACGGGAACCCCGGAGGCAGCGCACGGGTCGGGAGGGGTCGGCGCGGCGCCTTTCCCGGAGCGCAGGTTTGGGGGTGGGGGAGTTGGAGGAGGAACCCGCAGGCCTGGATTTGGGAAGACTTGGGAGCTGACAAATCCTGAGAAGTTCCAGACCTGGCTTCGGCGGCAGCAGCACATGCCCACCCTGGGAGCTGGGGATCACCTCACCCGACCCCCCTAAACAGAGAAAGCCACTGAGGCCTGGGGGAGGGGGCTTGCCCGAGGCCACAGGGCAAATAGACCTAAGAATCCAGTCCTGCCCCCGCCCCACTTCTCTTTCACTTTCATTGTTATCGTCCCTGCGGGAAGCGGGAAGGGGAGGAACTCAGCTCCTCCCTCCGCCCCACCGAGCTAGGAGCCCGGCAGAGGTCAGGTCCGGGGCAGACCCTGGGGCCCCACCCCCTAAGGAGACCCAGAGAAGGGTCTGGGTCCACGGTGTCCAGTCCCCCCACTCTGAGGATACCCCAGCAGACTCCCCTGCTTCTGTCATATCCCGCAAGAAAAGAAATGCAGAAAGGAAAAAAAAAATCTCTTTACTGAGTCACACCCAGCTGTAAACAAGTCACCAAGAGAGCCCCACCCCAACCCCCAGGCCACAGTCCTCGAGGAAATACTGGGGAAGGTCAGTGGGGTAGGTGCCAAGCAGGGCAGCGGGCAGGCGAATGCAGCAGGCTCCAGGTTGGTGGGAAGATGGGGTCAGAGCAGGAGTGGGGACTGGGCTCCCAGGAGCCTCAGAGCAGGGCCCTTAAGGACCAGGTGGCTAGGAAGGCTCCCTGATAGAGCTTCTAGCCCCTCTGCCCCCTCCCAAACGCTAGGGAGGGCACCCACTGAGGGTGAGGGCGCCTGCAGTGGCCCAGCCCCAGCTCCCCAACGGCCTGCCCAGTTCAGTCCAGTCTCCTACTCCCCCGTGAGCCTCCAGGTCAGCCCGGGGCTCAGGGGTGTCGGTGAGATGCTGTCGCTCCTCAGAATCCAGCCCTCGGTTAGGGCGGCTCCTCAGGGGGCAGCAGGGGCTCCTTCCCGGGGCGTGGGTCCCCCTGGCTGTCCGACTGGAATGTGGCAGTGAGGAGGGGGCTCGTGCTCTGGCCGGTGCTGTCTCTCCTCAGCACTGGCCCAGCTACACAGCCGTCTCCTGGTCCTCCCGCTGAATCATCTGGTAGTGCTGCCGGTTCTCCAGGTAGGCGGCCAGCTCCGTGTCCTGAGCCTTCTCTGCCCGCTGCCGGGGAGTGTCGCCCTGGAGGAGGGAGGAGCCGTGACCAGGCTTAGGGGAGGGCAGGTGCTCTTCCCAGGCTGCGGGCGGGGGAGGGAGGCCAGGCCCGGCTGGGCCAGCTCCACCCAGCTGGCTCAGGTTTCTTAAGGTTGAGGAACAGCTTTAAATCCCCAGAGGTGGCTGGCCCTCCCCGAGGCTTCCCTCTCACAAGGGCCCAAGTCTGGGAGAGCGTTGGTTGGGGCCTTCGTGGACTCCTTGCCCACCCTGTGAATCTGCTCACCTGCTGGTCTGTCTTCATGAGCGAGGCCCCTGCTTCCACGATGTAGTGGCAGATGGTACGCTGGCCCAGGGCCGCTGCCTGGTGCAGACAGGTCTCCCCGCTGGGGAACAGGGGCTGGCTGTGGGCCCCATCCAGCCCTCTAAGCCCTCCCATCTGTCTCCCGAGGGTCATCAGAAAGGGCAGGAAGTTTGGGGCCCTAGGGTAAGGGGGTGTGGCCTAGAGGATGACAGATTGGCCGGAAAGTGTTTATGGGCGCCCACAGACCAAACAGGAGGGGTTGAAGATGGGTTTCCAGGGTAACCAGGGTCCTGCACTGCCGATACTCACTTTTCCTCTACAGCATCAAGGATCTCTTGGGGGGCTGGTGGAGAGGGGAGGGACAGGTCAGAGGCCTGGCAGCCTCTCCTCCCTTCCGTGGCCCAGCCCAGGGGCCCCAGTGGCACAGCTTACCGTGGTCCAGCAGGTAGCGGACCACTTCCTTGCTGCCAGTGCTGACTGCGTGGTGCAGGAGCGTGCGACTCTGACCATCTCGGTGCATGAGGTCCCCCCCAGCTCGGTGCAGCTCCTGGAGCTGAGGGCAGGAGGCAGAGCAGGGCTGGGGCTCCTCTGGCCCAGCCTTTCCAGCCACAGAAATGCCCCCCAACTCACAGGCTACCGGCCTGGCACTAGCGTGCTCACACACACCACTCCCTAGGGGCTGCTGGAGGTCTTTCTGGAGTGTCAGGGCTTATCTCACCCCGAGTACCCAGGCCCTGGAGCCTGCAGCTCCTCTAAGACTCGCTCCTTTCTGAGCACCAGGGACAGGTTGACTGAGCTAGGAAGCCCCTATGAAGGGACACAGATTGTGGGCTGGACAGGGGCAAGGCAGAATGGGACAGAGACCCTGCTGAGGGCAAGATGATGACAGACTGATGACAGCGCTTGGCCCCCCCAGAGGCACCACTCCCCGTGCCGGAGGGGGCTGCCGAGGAGGAGACACTGGAGCCAGGGCACTAGTACCTTACAGAAGTCGTTCCTCTTGGCAGCCTCAACCAGCTCTTCACCTGCAGGAACACCTGCCCGTTACACACCAGGGCTGGAGGCCTGGGCTGTGTTGGTGGGTGAATGTACACAGGGGGCTGCTGGGCATGTGCACCGAGGGCGGGGCTCATGGTGAATGTGACCACGTGTACCTCAGCAGTTGTGTCTGCGTGAGGCTGTGTACGGGCCCACCTCCCCACCACCTCATGCTGATGACCAGGGAGAAGCCTCACCTTTAGGGGGTGCAGCATCCCCTGGCAGTGACCTACAAACAGAGTGGGATGAGACATGACCCAGCTACAGCACAGGACTCCTTGCCCACCCTGTCAGTCTGTCACCTTCCCAGCCCCAAGCAGGGGCACCCTTCATTCTGTCAATGATTTATTGAGTGCCGCCTACATGTCAAGAGCCCTAGGCACTGCAGGTACCACAGTGACCACGGCAGACGGAGAACTGGCTCTCAGGGAGCTTACATTCTAGCCAGGGAGACAAACAAGGAGATAAATAAATAAAGTCTTTTGAGAGCAGGAAGTGCTATGAAGAACACAGGAGGACAGGGTAGTGTAATTGAACGGCAACGTCAGATGAGGTTCCCAGGAAGGCTTCTCTGGGGAGGAAACACCCAGGTGTACGTGTGAGCGGAAGGGGCAGCTCCGTGCAGAACAGGAAGTGTCTGAGGCAGCAAAGGCAAGTGCGGAGGCGGGCAAACTTGAGGCCTCAGAGAACCGAGAGGCAAGTGGGGCCGGCCTGCGGCCTGCGGTGATGGAGAGGAGGGGGCAGGCACAGGCCGTGTGCCCTGAAATGCCCACAGGGTACTGAGAGGCTCTAGGCTGGGGAGCAGGAGAGCTGGAGGCAGGGGCACGGTGGCTTAGATGGGTGGTGTGATCAGATGTGGGGGAGAGCTGACAGGACGCTGCAGGGTCATACGGGTGGGAGGAGGGATGGGGCCACAAAGGCAGCTAGCTGAGTGCGAGGCCTGCACTCAGGGAAGTGGCTGGGGCTGCAGGCAGAGCTTCGGGAACTGCTGGATTATAGGTGGGACTTAAACCAGGGACTGGAGGAGCCGGGACTCACTGGGGTGTGGGTGAGCAGGGGGAGGTGGGGAGAGGAGAAGTGGGGGTTGGGAGGTCAGGCCGGGCCGATGTCCCCAGCAGCTCTGGGTCCAGGATATAAATCTCGTCCTGGGCGATCTCAGTCACATAGTTGAGGTGTTCCTGTGGGTAGTGAGGCAAGGGCTGAGGATCAGGGCTGAGGGTCACAGCCTTGCAGGGCAGCCAATGGTGGGTGCAAGGGCCACAGGCTAGCAGACTTGAAGAAGCCTCTGCTCTGGACGTGAACACTGGCAAGAGGCAGGCAGGCGAGTGGCCTGCTCTCCTCTGCCCCTCACCTCTCCATTCACCCCTCCCCTTTCCCATCCCCAAGCCTAGGCACTGACCTCTGTGTACTGGGCCTACCAGCCCCTTCCCACTGATAAACCTTTTTCCAGGCAACCTGACCCCTGGCCAGATGTGCTTTTTCTTCTGTGTCTTCCTGGGTGGCACCTGCACTTTGAGGCCCTCCCACCCACCCAGCAAGCCTTTTCTGGGTACACTGGCTCCCTGTCCCTGTTGGCACCATCCCTGTGCACCCTATTCTGGAGGGCAGGGCCATGCCTGTCCATGGACATGGACGATCTGAATGCTATGGAACATGAAGACGGCTGTAGATGGAGCAGGACGGCGAGTGCTCACCTGGGCCCGGTCGATCCTGTAGAAGCGGCTGGCAGTGGTGGCTGTGGGAGACAGTGAGCTGGCTGAGGATACAGGGTCCCTTGGCCAGGCCCAGGTCTTCTGCTGCCCCGACCCAGGACCCCCCAGGGAGGAGGCAGGACGTGGATTGGGGCTGCCAGGAGCCAGCCCTTCAGGGCCACTTACCGTCCAGGAAGCACCACTTGGGGGACAGTTTTTGGCATGTCAGGGACATGGCTCCAGCACCTTCAGGCTCCTGGTGAGAAGAAAGGCGGGGGCTGGGTGAAGCCAGAACCTGGAGCAGGAGGGAACAGCGCAGGGCAGGCTCGGGCCGCCTCTGCCTCACCTGCTGGAGCCTCTCGATGTGGGCGCGGCAGAGCTCTAGGTCGCTGTCTCCTGGGACCACCACAGTGCCCAGTGGCACGGCTGGAAGACAGAATAGGCTGTTGGCAGCCGGCTATATCCCACTGCCCTGCCCTTAGGGGACTCGGCGGCTCTTCAGCTGCCCCTCCCCCGCCCCACCCCTCGAGCCCTGCATGCCGCTCACAGGCCTCCTTGAGCTGCTCCTTATCGTAATGCAGGGCGTCGTAGTCGTGCATGCTGACCCTGCTCACTTGGATCCGTAGCTGCTCGGGCACCGGCTGCTGGCTGAGGGCAGGGGCAATAAGAGGGGACTTGGCAAGGGCCCTGTCCAGGAATCCAGCCAAGGGTCTCCTCCCAATAGTCCCTGGGGCGGAGGGACTATTAGCCACTTTCCAGTTGGGGAAATCAAGGCTCAGCGAAGGGCAGAGTCTGGCCTTGGGCCCAGGGCACATGGAGGCTGTGAAGGAACATACTCGCTGTGCAGGGGCGTGGCACTGCGCCGCTTGGCCTTCTGCACCATGGTGGCCTGGTTGCGCAGGGCGATGCGAATGCGCGAGGCGGCAAGCTTGCAGGGCTCGCCATCCACCTGCACCGGGATGGCCTTGGACGTGGTGAGCACCACCTCACGGCACTGCGTCAGCCGCTCGCCATGCCCGCCCACCTGCAGCGCTGCCTGTGGGCGCAGAGGGCTCAGGTCAGGGGCCAGGGCAGCATGATGGGGTCCCCAGCTCTGCTCCTGCCAGGGGAGGCTCTGGCCAGAGAACAAATGGAAAGTGACCCCAACAGAGAGCGGCGGGAGGGTGAGACCCCAGTAGAGAGGGGAGGTAAGGGCAAGAGCCAGACAGAGGTGATAAGGCGATTGTCCAGTCAGAGGGGATGGATGAGTGTCCCTCAGACACAGAGAGGCTGACAGATACTCTGAGTCAGAGAGAGGAGGAGACAGTGAGTGCCCAGCCAGAGAAGGGAAGTTTGGTGACACCCCCTTCCATCTTGGAGCCGTGCTGGGCACTGCACAAAGCAGAACGGGGGCTCCAGGCAGGCCCCGTGCTGGCCCACTCACCAGGGACGTCATGGTGAAGCCAATGACCTCGAGGTAGCCGTCGTCATGCCGCTGGGGCTCGAAGTCATGGTGCTCCCCAGGGTGGCCCCAGGGCATGGTGCCTGCGCAGTACCTGGAGGGAGGGAGCACGAGGGCTCAGAGGACAGTCCTGCAGGATGGAGACAGCAGGGCCCACAGAGCCTGCCCCTCCTCACCTGGGGATGTTCAGGAAAACAATGCACTGGGGTTTCAGGTCCTGAATCTTGGGGGTCAGGTCAGTTCCATCACACTGGAGACAGGAACGGGGAGGGTGTTGGGGGTACACGTGTGTGCCAAGCCAGCCTCCCTCCCACCTGGGCCTGTCCACTCTGCCTGCAGCCCGGCCTGCTCACCACCACTCGGATGTGCTTGGCCAAGTCCTTGGAGCTGCCCATCAGGAAGTCGGAGAAGGCTGTCTGTGGGAGACAGAGGCGTCACCATCTGGTCACAGAGACCTTCCCTCACCACCTCTGGCAGGGGCCCTGTGGGGCCTGGGAAGAGGGGTGCTGCTGGGCTGGCACACCCAGACTCACCCCGGCATAGAACATCTTGTTCCGAAAGCGGCTGTTGAATTTCTCTGGGTTGGCCTCTAGGTGGCGACAAGAAATGGGGGCAGTCAGTCAGTCTGGGCCTGCTGGGCTTACAGGCGGGGGTGGGGAGGAAGGGCTGGGCGCCGGTGCCTTTCACTGGTGGGGAAAGTCTCCGAGACACTCCTGTGTCCCTGCCTCCCCAGCCTCCCACGGCCACCTCAGCAAGAGACTGCCAACCTCGAGACTCGTGGAACTCCAGGGTGACGTGGGCATCAAAGCCCAGGCTGAAGTAGTTGTTGAAGACGTCCAGAGGCAGCTGAGAAAAGGTCAAGGGACCAGCATGAGGGTCAGGCCTCACAGACACCTCCCTGCTCCAGGCCCAGCCCCAGCCAGGGCACTGTGCTTGCTCAGCCACACGTTTCAGAGGCCTTTTCTGCAGTTCACAGGGTCCTCCAGAACCTCTTCCCCGCCACCTGCCTGCCTCGGGCTCTGTCCCCTCGGCTCCCCTAGGTGCCCTGTACACAAGAGCACCCCCTCCCGCTGGCATTCTTCCCTGGCTTTCCTTCCCCGTGTGCCATAGTCGGTAGGAGCTCCACAGGGGGACTGTGTCTTGCTCACTGCTTAGAACGGGGCCTGGCAGGTTGCAGGTACTTAGTAAATATTTGCCAAGTGGCTGAATAACGACTGTCTTGTGAGGTGAGTTCCATTATTCCCATTGTATAGACGAAGAAGCCGACATTGGAAGAAATGAAGAGACTGACCAAAGCCCCAGAACAAGGGAATGGGAAAGGGCCCAGCCTATGACTCCGGGGAATCCCAGACACCCACTGCCCCTGCCCTGGCCTACCCACCCGGTCAGTGGCACCCTCTTCACGCTCCTCAGGCCCCGCCTCAGGGTTGGGCTCGGCGCGGAGGTCCCAGCGGTCCAGCTGCACCACGTTGCCCTCCTCCACGTGGGAGAGGATCTTGGACACAGGCTCATCTGTGTAGCCCTGGTGGGAGAGCAGAAACGGAGCCCTTCCGGAGGACAGGCCTCCCCACCACACAGCCCACCCCAGCGGCCCGCCTCCCATGGGCTCTCACCCCGCCCCAGTTGAGGGTGCGGGCCAAGTCGTTGCCAGTGCCCAGGGGCAGGATGGCAACAGGCGGCGGTGGTTTTAAGCGCAGTTGGTCCAGGGTGGAGAGGATCCAGCCGACCTGGAGGGGCCAGAGCAGAAGAGTCCTGGTCAGGCCAGTGGGGCCAGGCCCAGGCCCAGGCCCAGGCCCAGCCAGAAGCAGGAGGACTCACCGTGCCGTCACCCCCGCACGCCAGGATCCGCAGGTTGTGCACTTTGCGGTACATCTCCAGCCTGGGGTGAGGAGACAGGAACGGGTCAGGGCATATGGGCTGGACCCTGAGCACTGGGCAAGCCCCCACCACTGTCCCCACAGATCCTTGGCCAATACTTACGCCTCCTTGGGCCCTCCCTGGCTCAGGTCAAAGACTTGTCGGGGATTGAGATACCAGAGGAAAGACTGGATGATCTTTGCACCCTGTGGGGGACCAGTTGCCAAGAGGGTCAGGGGTGGTGGGCTGAGGTGGGGAGAAGCACAGGGAGAAGGCCTGGGAAGCAGGCCCAATAAGGGGCAAGGGGCAGAGACAGGATTAGATGTTCCCCAGAATCCCTGGGAAAGAGACGGGGCAGAAGTCTGATATGGAACCTGGAACAGCTGTGGGTTCTGGGGAAAGGGGCAGGAATCTTGACCCCATGCCTCCCCCCAGGCTCTGTGGAGCAGGGAGGTTGTGCATACCTGGTTGCCCCCACTCTTGGGGTTCACAAACACCAGCAGGGGCTTCATGAGGGGGGACGGGGTGGGCCTGATGATGAAGGGTCTCCAGCGGCCCTCCTGGGAAACACAGCCCGTAGGTAAGGCTCCTTCAAGTCTTGGTGGACCCTACCCCCATGCTCAGCAGGACCCCTGGCCGCCCCCCATGTACCACCTCTGGGTCAGAGCTCATGGTGGGCCTGGCCACAGAGAAGCAACTCGCAGGTCTGACCTCCCATCCTCTTCAGGGCCCCAGAGTCCAAAATGACCCACCAAAGGCCGAGCCAATGGCACCTTCCAAGAAACAGGCTCCTCTCTCCTGTCCCCTCCAGCCGCCCGCCTGGCCCCAGGTCTAACCTCGGGACCTTTCTTGCTGGATTTCCGCTTGAAGGACGCTCTCTTTTTCTTCTTGCTGGCCTTGAGGGTGTTCTGCAAGGGAAGCAGGGGCATTGGTGAGCAGGTGGGTGAGCTGGGGTGGCTGGCAGACCCCAAGTGGGTTTGGGGTGTCAAGGGTGCAGGAAGGCCTCACCTGGGGCCTGCGGGCACGGAGGATCCAGGTGGGCGGGATGACCACAGCAGCGTGGACCCCCAGGGAGCACGGCTCCTCGATCTGCTGCAGCATGAAGCAGGACACCTTGCTGTGGTACTAGAGGGGGGAACACAGCTGAGCTGGGCCAAGCTGAGCCCTGGGACCCCAACCCAGCGCAGCACGGGATGGCCTGCGGGAGCAGGGCGAGCACACTCACCGCTTGCTTGCACCAGGAACAACTGATGGCCACGATCTCCTTGCTGTGGAAGGCGAACTTCTGCTGGAAGCCCTAGGGTGGACAGGTGGTTGGGGGGCCAGGGGCCAGGCCTGGAGCAGCAGACCCAGGCCCTCTTCTGTTGTCAACCTCTCTCCACCCAGGGAAATTGAGCACATTTTTTAAAATTAAAAAAACACACCACACAACACACTATAAAATAAGCCCTCAGAACAAGGAGGCTTGGCCAGGGGCCTGTACTCTGAGGTAACTGCAAAGTGTTGAGTATGCACCTGAGGTCTGCTGGGAGGGCCCACAGCTAACTCCTGCCTGACTCAGATCCCTCCTTCCGGACCCCAGACCCGGCCAGGCCCCTGGTCACTCCCTTGTACACTGCAGTCACTGAGGGCACTGTATGCCAGACACTGTGCTGGGCACTGAGGTCAACGGAGGAAAGCGGGGCAAGACCATTCAGGACCTACACTTACTGAGGCAGACAGACAAGAAGTAAACCACGAACAAGCGAGTGAAATCACTGCGGACAGTGCTGGGAAGACCACCTGCAGTGTGTCTTCGAGCCACTGCCCCCTCCAGGAAGGCAGGAACCTGCTGCCTAGCTCAGTGGTCCACACCCAACGGGCGCTCAGCAAACACCTGCCGAGTTAGCACTCAAGACCACAGGTTCTCAGGGGGCTCACTGACCTCAAAGCAGTCCCGACACACTGCGCTGGAAGAAGCCCTTCCCCCCTGCTCTCTGCCCAGCCCAGAGACCAGGGCGTTTTGGAATTGACTGTGACTCATCCTGCTGAGCGTGAGCTCTGGGACTCTGTACTCCAGGGACACAGTGACGGACAGGCCACCTGACTTCCTTGGGCAGGCCTCTCACCTTCCCACAGTGCCGACACTTGCCATCCTGGCGCCGCCTGTGTACCCAGTGGTGCCGCACAAAGGTTGGCTGGTGGAGGAGGAGAGATATTGTTGGAGTGAGGCGTGGAGGAGAGGAGCCCTGAGCATGGCCTGCACCCCTCAATATATCAATGAGGAGGAATGGGAAGCTTTCCACAGTCCTGTCGTGAGATGAAGGCCCGGAGCAGGGTCAAGGCTCAGAGGAGGGGCAGGGGCACGTGGGGGCAAGTGGTGCCCCACCCCCTCTGTAGGCAGGGCTAGCCAGACCCTCCCCTTTGAGGCTTTCTCAGAGCCTAATCCCTTGTACTTCCCTGGGAGGGCCCACAGCTAACTCCTGCCTGACTCAGATCCCTCTTGTACTTCCCTGGGTCCCCAAACAGCCTAGAAAGAGCTGAGCCCTCTGGTGGCACTTGGGAACACTGCAGAGAGGTCCACTCAGGAAACTTGGGGTCTCCTTGCCCCTAAACTACCGTGAGCACTTACCTCACGGACATTCCTGGAGCCTGATTCACGGAAGGACGGCTTACAGCGGAAATTTATCTGTGAGAGATTACAGTGTCCACCAAAATGTCAGAACCCCCCTCTGGGGTCAGGCATATGGCCAACCCCTGCAGGAAAGGGTAGTCAGCATTCTCCTCACAAGACAGGAGAGCTCCAAGTTATCCCGGGAGCCCTTAGAACACAAGACACCTCCCTGCATCCTGCCTCCTCTCCACCAGCCAGAAGGAAGCTCCCCTTCCTCTGACCAGTACCCTGGGATGGGGAGGGACTAGAACGGCACCATGGTTTCCTATATTTTCCCTCCATCTCCGGCACTCCCAGCCTAGGCACCTGCAGACACCCCAGTCCTTGCCAGCAGACTTGTGCTGACTGGTCCCTGAAGACCTGCAGCTAAACTGTGGAACCCTGGTTTGACTTTCACTTTAGGGGGTGATGACAGGTCTATAATGCCTGAGGTTGCATTTGCTTCTTTTTTCCCAACTGTCCCTGCTTCGGCCTTAGCGAAGTGTGGGGAAGCTTTATTCTACGAGTTAAGGGCTGAGGGACGCAGCCCGCGTTCGCCTTGTTGGTGCCATTCCTAGTCGTACAGGCTTTCCTGTATGCTGGTCTGGGTTTCTGCTGCCTGGGGAGCCCTATCAGCCCTGGCAGCCCTCCCGCCTCTGCCTGGACCCTCCGGCCCAGCTGCAGACACACTGGACAATGGACTTTGGGAAAAGGTCTCTACAGTCGCAGTATGTAGAGCCAGGTTTTGGGACTACACATGACTGAGCCAACTATGAAGCTTCAGCAAGGCAACTGCCCCTTCCAAGTGTTAGGTTGGCTACTGATAAAACGGTGTTATGGCCATGCTTTATTAATTCATCCTGTTGAGTAACAGTCAACGTGTCCCATGCTGGACAGTGGGGATATAGCAGCTAATAAAGGTGGGAGCCAGGATTCAAATGTGGGCACATCAGCTTGAGGGTCCTTGGCTCTTCCCCACCTTACACACTGTGGCACCCCTGGCAGGCCATGCTTGTGTAATGTACCTCACATATATGTGCGTGCAGACACGTGTACTCTGAGAGGGCTCAGCACCTGAAGGGGCGGGGCGGGAAAGGTCGAACCACCACACTCACCTTCTCCAGCTGTGCGATGCAGGGGGTGTGCACCACGATCTTGCAGGCTGCACACTTTCTCCGGGGCACTGACTTCTGCTATAGGAAAGAGAGGGCCCTGAGGCACCAGGTACCTCCACGCAGGATGCTGCTTCAAGGGCAGGCAATCTTCACATCTTCCCCAGCACATCCGCCCTTTGTGTGCACCAGCAACCCCCACTACTGACTCTGGCATCAGGACACAGCTCCCATTCCTCTCACCACCCTCAGGTAGCCCACAGCAAGGGCGCTCAGGTGAGAGCCAAGTCTGCACCTTCCC
Source organism: Cnephaeus nilssonii (assembly GCF_951640355.1). Lineage (NCBI taxonomy): Eukaryota > Metazoa > Chordata > Mammalia > Chiroptera > Vespertilionidae > Cnephaeus > Cnephaeus nilssonii. The sequence goes on along the minus strand of NC_137084.1, from coordinate 16,741,848 downwards.
CGGGAGGGGCTGCAGCTGTCCAGCCAGCAGGGGTCGGCCAACAGGCTTCTAGATCTGGCTCCATCACCAGGGGTCAGTGTGCTGCACACGACTCACTCACCAGCATCTTCGCTACACAGTACTGCTCCCCGACATAGCAGAAGTCCCCCGATACGTTGGTCTCGAACCAGATGTGCTCCCCATATGTTGCTGACTCCTAGAAGTGAGATGAGCATACTCAGTGCATGCTGGCCACCCAGCTCACCTGTCAGCCCCTGCCCTGGCCCGACAACCTCTCTTTCCCAAGACAAACCTGCTCCAGCCACCTCTATCTACTTTGCTCCATCCTGTTTTCTCCACTGTCCCTACTTGGGAAGACTTGGCTCAAACGTGGCCACCCAGGAGGCTTGCCCTGACCCCATAGGCCCATGGACTCCTCTCACAGCTGCCCATAGTACCTCCACTCCCAACTGCTTGTGTGGCCCAGAGCCCAATGGGGACAGTACCCATCTGCCCCTCCCAGCACCCAGCCACTCACGCTCCAGTCCACAGTGCTCCGGATCTGCCGCTCTGGCTCGCTGCAGGGGGCCCCGGGAGCAGGAAGAGGGGGTGCCAGGTGCTGGAGGCCCGACTTGGTGATAGCTTTCCTATAGAAAAGGAGACAGCTGAGGCCAGCTGAGCACTTGGTGACTCTGCTTTCTTCCCTCCCCACCTGGGACCTCTGCCCTCACTGTGACCTCAACTCAAGGCCAAGATAGGGACAGCAACAGGGAGAGTAGAGGACCCCCACCCAGCAGCCCAAGACTCTGAGAGGATTCCTGCAGGAGACTCAGCCTTCCTCACAGCCCTTCTGGGGCGCTGCTCCAAAGCAGGGTGCCTTGAGGTCAGGCAGAGCCTTGAGGCTCTTGCTCCATGCCAGCCCCCTTGGAGGCCGCACCACTTGCCCTGCCCGCCGCAGCTATACCTACGCAAGCAGGGCGCTCCAGGCCTGGGGTCCGGCCGACTTGCGCCGTAGGGCTACCTGGCGCCTGCGGGAGAGTGGGCGCACACGGGCGGGCATCACGGGGCTAGCTGTGGTGCCTGAGGCTTTTCGGCCCCCGGGGCCAGGGTGCTGGCCTGAGGGTCGCTGCTGGCTGAGGCGCCGATAGTAACCATGCAGGCCCCAGAGGGCCTGGTCATACACCACGTCAGCAGGGAGCAGGTGGGAGGAGGTTCGGCGCCCACGCCGGCGGCAACGGGATGCGGGCAGCAGGGTCCCCGCACTCTGGCGTGGGGATGGCCCTGATCTCTTGGTGTCTCGCTGGGTGGTACTCAATGCTGCAACTGTCACATCCTCCTCCTGGACCCCTTCTTCCTCCTTCTCCTCACTCATGCCCACAAGTCTGGCCAACAGTAGGGGTGCACCCAGAAGCTGAGCCCCAACAGTGGCAGGTTGTGAGGTGGGCACCTCATTCACGATGAAGCGGGGGTTGCGGGCTGGGGGTGCAGTGCTGGAGCGGCGGCGGCTGGTGCCCGGGGCCCGCATCCCACAGCTCAGGAGGCAGCCCTGGAGCTGTGCGCTGGAGCGGCGCCGCTGTGCTAGCGAGGAGGAGGCCTGACCAGCAGGGGAACGGCGCCGAGCCTTGCCGGTAGGCAGCCCCACGCCACTGGGCCGCCGCTGCCCCTCTCCAGGGCCTGGCGCCTTCCACTGGAAGTGTCTCCTGAAAAAGGTCTCCATGCAGGGGCAGGCGGGCGCCTGTTGGGCACAGAGACCAGGAGCATCAGGGCCTGGGCTGGGCCATGGCCCTGCCTGGGCCCAGGAGCCCAGCACAGCCTCTGCCTTTGAGCAGAGGAGACACTTGGTGGTGGGGGCGGGATGACTATGGCCTCTGACTCAGTAAGTAGGGGGTCTGAGGGTACCAGAGAACCCTCAAGGGAGCCCACATTTCCCAAGCTTGGAGCACTGATGCTCTCCCCAGTTATACCTCTAGGCTGCCCCAGGAGTAATGGGCACTTCCAGCTACCAATCCCGGCTTCCCCAGTCCAGGCACCATAATCCACAAAGTCTGGCCTAAAGGACTTCTCTTGCCTGAAGCTGATGTAAAGTGAAATAAAAAGGAAACTGGAAGTCTGGAGTCCTGGGTTCCATTTCGGAGTTGGCCTAGACAACGAGGGCAGAGGGCAAGGCCCTTCCTCTCGCCACCAGCTCGGTGCGGGTTAGGTTAGGTATCCCCTCCCGGCCTGGCACAAACCAAGGCACGATCATAAAACAAAGACACTCATCCTCTATACGACTCCCTGATTCTCAGCTCCAGTCTTGGGGTGAGGCTGAGTGGCACCTAGAAACACAGTGTCTGACATCTGCCTTAAGTTTCAGAGGACCCGGGAAAGCAAGGCCCTCAGAGGCCTGGAGGCAGATGCAGGGAGAGAGGCCACCCCAGTCTTTATGGGGGGCGGGGGGATGAGGAGACTGCGGGGGAGGAGAAGCCACGAGAAAAGCCTTCTGGATTTGGGTTTGTGCACGTGTCTGTATCTCTGCGGGGCTGAGAGCAAGAACTTTTCTGGAACTAAGCTGCTCTAAGGCACAGCAAGGACATCCCATGTGTGAAAGTACGGGGTGATGTCTGAAAACCTTTCCAGCCCTGCTGTGGAGGGTGCCTGTGAACTGTGCTTGTTCTAAGGAGTGCTAGAAGCCCCAACTCAATCCCAAACACTGAGTGCCCTGAGCCACCTGCAGGGAGGCAGGCCCCTTGGTGACCTTCCTGAACACCTGCTCCACTTTCTGTGCCAGCTCACCTGTTCCTGCCACCCCTTCTCCACAGGCCACTAGGATCACCTGCGCCTTGTCTCTCCCTAACAGTGAGGGAATGGCACAAAGCCTGGCATTGCTTGGGGGGGGGGGGCACCTCCAGAGTGCCCAGGGATGCCTGTGTCCCTCCATGGGGTGCTCTTCTGAGCCCTGACAGTCTCAGGGCGGTCTGAGTCACGGCACTCAGACATCGGCCTGGGGCTGACAGGAGAAATACTTGGCCTGCTGAGGGCCTAAGTGGGTGGGAGCCCTGGACACACGGTGGGAAATGATGGGCTTGAGGAGTCAGGCCTGGCTACACACCTAGCACCTACTCCTCCCACCCACCTACCCACCCACTCCGTCTTTGATTTGCTACTGCCCTGTGGGTCTGGGCGGGCAGTGTCAGGCTGGAGTCCTGGATGGGTGCAGGGGTGCTGAGGGGCAGGCGGACGGGTGGAAGTGCCTGAGTCCTGTGATCAGTGAGCAGCGCAGGCAGCCGTGCCTGGGGAGCAGTGCTCTAGACCGCCTGGCTCCAGCTCTGCCTGTCACAGTACCAGCCCCTGAAGGTGAGAGGAAAAAGGGCAGGAGGTGAGCTCTGTGGGCAGAGGGCTCTTGGCTGCTTTCTAAAATCAGTATCATCCCGGCTAGTGTTTACTAAGTGCTCATTTGTGTCAGGCACTGTCGTGCCCTTTACAAACACAGAGATCGTTTTGTGAACCACAGCCACCTTAAACAACACGTAGTTTCACGTCATGTTCCTGATGGGAAACTGAGGCTCAAAGAAGCAACCTGCCCCCAACCCAAAGCTAGGTAGTGCACAGCCAAAGTTGGAACCCCAGTCTACGTGAAGGTGAAGCCTGCACCCCGGAGACGCAGTGGGAGTGGGGTCTTTCCTCGTGGGCGAGAGAGCTAGCACGAAAGTGGGATGGGGTGAAAGGGAATCCTAGAAACATAAGGGCCCCATTTGCTGAACGCTTCCTACACGACAGGCCCTGGGCTAAGCACTTGCATTCACCACCTCATCTGATCCCCGCCACAAGCCTGTGAGGCAGGCGGGATCAATGGATCCATTATAGAGGTGACGAAACTGAGGCTTGAAGAGGTGCTGTAATAATGCCCAAGGTCACACAGCTGGTCAGCGGCAGAACTGGGACCCAAAACCCAGACTGCCTGACTCAGGGTTTGCTCCGCACCCAGGAAGAGAAGCCTGAAGGCCCAGCTGCCCGTTGCTGCCAGGGCACTGGCTTGCCAGCACCCCTCAGGGTATCAGCTTTCCCCACCCGCTTGGTCAGGCTGCCCTGTGACAGCTGCCCAGCCTGGAGATTAGTCACCCGGACACACCGCCTGATGCTAGTGTCACCCAGAAAACAAAAGGCCACAGTCAGTGGGGGTGGGGGAGGTGCAGCAGGCGCTCTTGTGGGCAGTGGTGAGGGCTGAGGGCTAGGCCCTATCTGCTGCTCCAGATCCTCACTGACAAGAGGGGCCAGGAGGAAGAGGTCACTTGCACACTCCACCTCAGGACACGGGGGCCACTTACAGGTGCCCCCACAGCAGTCTGGCCCACACACTGCTGGACAATCCCAAGTCCACATCTGCTAGGCGTCTCCTCAGCTATCCGAGTGCAGTCACTCCAAGTGGGGAGCAAGGCAGGCCTGGCCAGTGTTGTGTGACCATGTGCAAAGCTGTCCCTTCACAGGCCTCAGTTTCCTTATCTGTACAAGGATCCTATTAGACTGGCTGATTTGACATTTTATGACAAGCTCTCCTGCCAGGCACCCAAGCCTCTATGTTCCCAAGCCCCCCTCACTCCCCTCCCAGGCCCAGATGCCACGCTTCCTGTTCCTCTGATCTCCATAGAAACCTCTGTCCTCTGGTCAGCAACTGCCTGACTCTTGACTTCCTAACCGCTGAGGCTTCTCCTGGGACTGGTCAGAGCACAAGCTGGCCTCAGGGCCGTCCTAGCCTTTTCCCTGCCTCAACCTGGAGCCTTTTCCCACAGCATAGCTCTCAGCTGCAGCTTCTTCTCACCTCATGCTCTGTCACTTTTAACACCCTGGAGGAGGCCCACAGGGTTCTGACACAACAGCAAACTGGCTGCCCCTGAGCCTCTGGGTGGAAGGCTGGGGAAGCCTGTCACACCCAGAGGAGACAGGATGGGAAAGGACTCACGAGCCCCATCAACCTCCAGCTGGCTGTTGGGGGCCCGAGGAGGACAAAGGATGCTAAGGGAGAGACATGCATGGTGGTGTCTGGCCATGCGCCCTTGACAACAGGAGTGTGGCTCAGGCAGTTGCCAGTAGTGAGGGAGAAGCATGAGTGCTCCAGCTAGAAAGGACAGGACTCTCAGCCACCCAGCCGGATTATCTCACCCTCTATGCTGGTTTCAAGTGGAAAAGCCCAAAGGCTTTGAAATCTGTATCTGCCATTGTTTTTCTGGGCTGATCAACTAACCTTCTGAGTCTCAATGTTCTCATCTGCAAAATGGGATGATGCCATCGAGTTCAGAAGGTTGGCATAAGGGATATTCTGATGATATTAGTATAAAGCACCAGATGATACAACACCTGGAGAGAGCAGGAACATGGCAGAGCCCACACCCACAGCAGACACCAGGTGTGGATCGTGCTACCTCCTGTCTCTCTCTGCCCGTGGCGGGAGTGGGAACCCAGAAAGGGAAGCAGGAGTACCCAGGGTGGCTACCACCCACCATATGAGGAACAGAGCCTGGCAGCTAGATCCACCTGGGTGTCTGCTCATGCCATGAGGAATGTCCTGCGCCCCTGGTACCAGGCCTGTCCCCCAGGGACTCCTCTGCCTCCAGAGGTGCTCATACAACCCCCCGCCCCCCATGGGATTCAGCCAGAGTGCCCAATCTATGCTGTGGGGCAGGACCCTACTCCCCGCAGGCCCCTCTGGCTACTCTTGTCTGGGGACTGGTAGGCAGGGTCCCAACTTCCCCACCTCTACTCACTCAGGGGATCCTGGAAAAAAAAAAAAAAAAAGCACAGTGGGGAGCAGGGGAGCCTGGAGGATAAAGGAGGCAACCAGGCCAGTCATGTTTACCTCCGCTGGGTCTGCCCGGGCTGGGGGCAAACATTCCACCTCCCCTTTCCCTTTCCATCAGCTGCAGGAGACTTTCTAGGGATGGTGCCTGGGCCCACCCTGATCCACCCCAACCCAGACCCACCCAGACAGATGCAGGAGGGAGGAAACAGAAGGCAAGGAAAGGTTGGGGGAGCCCCCTTTGACCTGATCTGAAGGCAGGTGGCAGGCAGGAGGTGGGCGAGTGGGTGGGGACTGGGGTCCCTGTGGGCAGGCGAACCCTGGCTCTGGCTCCAGCTCCAGGCTGCTGGCCTCTTGCTGAGCAAGTCCTAGTTTGGAGAGCCAGCCGCCTGGCTGCTCCTCTGCACCCTCCCCCTCGCCACTCCTCCCCCCTCCTGCCCCTCCCCGCCTGAGACAGCCGTTATGAAAATAACCCGATTGGTAACCAACTGCACTTCCTCTCCCAGCGGTGGCTCCAGGCCCTGCAGCAAGCAGGCAGTGGGTGCGCGGAGGGGGTGGCACATACAGGCAGTCACACACACAGTCCCCAGGCAGAGCTGAAGCCTCCCCTCCACTTGGCACTAGTTACAGTGCAGCCCCTATCTCAGCTGAGGGGTGGGGTGGGGGGGGAGGTCTGAGGAGGGAGAAGTGGGGGTCAGACAGGTTCCGCTTCTGGCCACCTAATGCCTTTTGCACCCACTGGACAGGTTTTCGGGGGTCTGGGGAAAGTGTCTGAGATAGTTAAGCACTGGCTCCAGACAAAAAAACCCACAAAAATAAATATCTGTCGAGAGTTTTATAACTTACAAAGAACTTTTACAAGCATTATCACACAGGAGGCTTGTAATTCCCCTGCGAGGGCGGCAGTGTGGTCCAAGCTGAACAGACAGGCTCGTGGAGGCCGGGGACTGCTCACAGCTCAGAAGTGGCTGAGCTGGGTCTCCAAGCCCCGCTGAGGGGGCCTGTCAGAGCTGTCCTGGCTTGTGTCCAGGAGAGGCCAGCCCATGTCACACCCATCCTGCCCAGAATGCCACCCCTACTTATACTCCTGGCTAGCAGCTCCCAAACTTCCTGGTCCCAGGACCCCTTTATAACTCTTAAAAATGATTGAAGATCCCACAAGGTTTTATTTATGCAGGTTACAGCCATTAATATTTACTATATTAGAAACTAAAATGAAGAAATGTTGAAAATATTTATTAATTTGTTTCAAAACAATAAGCCCATTACATGTTAATATAAATAATACACTTTTATGAAAAGTAAACTATATTTTCTAAAACAAGAACATTAGCAAGAAGGGTGTCGTGGTTTAATTTCACGAATCTCTTTAATGTCTGCCTCAATAGAAGACACCTGGATTCTCCTATCTGCCTCTGTCATTCATCTGGGATGTCATTTTGATTGAAGTATATGAAGAAAATTCTGCCTCACATTGACATGTAGTTAGAAAAGGAAGAAGTATTTTAATAGCCGTTTCAAGCAATTATGGATATTCTTCTTTGCTACTGCATCAAAATATGACAAGTGGTAGTTTCTTAAAGGTTAGTGGCTATGTGGAATCTGAAACCATACCAATGAACTTTTCACTGGTCTAGCTTGCATTCTGAATTTTGAAACATCAAGCTTTGGAAAATATTGCTTTACTGAGTTACGAAGATCGTCCAAATGTTGACACATTTCATTATACAACATAAAAAAAAAATCACACCTGCTAATATCACGACTGATCTCATTAGAAGACTCTTTCAGTCCTGGGAAGGTAGCCGTCAGCCTCTAGATAGTGGATACAAGGTTTCCAAACTCCAATTTTTGCTCAAAAGCTCACATTTTATCATTAGCAACAAGTACTGATACTGTTTTTGAAGTGACAAGCTCACTTCATTCATTTTGAGAAAATGTCTGCCAAACACCTACTCAGAAGTTTTGCCCACCAGGTGTTCTTTCAAGTTAAAATGGTGTTCCTGAAGAAAAGTGACTAGTGCAGCTTGCAAAGCGCTTTTCAAGACAACCATTAAAGCTTGGAGTATCTTATGTATACTTCACGTTTCTTTTTAATTTTTTAAAAAAATATATTTTATTGATTTCAGAGAGGAAGGGAGAGGGAGAGAGAGAGACAGAAACATCAATGATGAGAGAGAATCATTGACTGGCTGCCTCCTGCACGCCCCCCACTGGGGACAGAGCTCGCAATCCGGGAATGTGCCCTCGACTGGAATTGAACCCGGGACCCTTAAGTCCCCAGGCCGATGCTCTATCCTACTGAGCCAAACCAGCTAGGGCTACTTCACGTTTCTTCACACAGAATATTTAAAAGATGTATCCTCAAGTATCTAGGCTTTATAAAATCAATACTTTTTTTAACCGCATTTTTCGTTGTTGTGAGTGTGGTGTGACGAATACAATGGCTACTAGTTTACGTTGGGGCCACTGCCTTGATTTGTGTCGAGGTTCCAGAAGTTTTACCCATCCTTGCTTTTGCACCATCAGTACAAATATTAACACGGTAAAAAGGGCACGAACCACAGCAGCTTTAAATGTATTATTATGAAAATGGTTTTGACCTCACTAAGCCCCTAAAGGGTCTAGCCCTCCCGCCCCGGACCATACTTTGGGAAACAGTGATCCAGCATGGATTCCAAATCCTCCAACCTGGCAAATGTGGCTTCTGTGGTGTGGCACTGACTCAGCCTCCTACGCCTTGACACAAACTCTTGGTTCTAACCAAGCCAACCTATTCTTTGTCCACCCCCCGCCCCCAATCTGGCTGAGCCTGAGCTCACTGCTGTGTCCCTGCACATGGCCTGCCTTCTGCTGGAATACTGATTGGCCTCCTTCCCCACCTCATATCAAAATCCCACCTGCTCACAGCTGCCCCAGCCAAGAATACATCCCTCCCACTGAGAACTTCACACTACCCATTTGGCTCCTCTATCACTGGACTCCTGAAAGTCCTGATTCTTTCAAAGCACATGCCTCATTCCTTCCACCCACCGGACTACACGCTCCCAGGGAACCAGGGGCAAGGTCTAGTGCAGGCGTCCTCAAACTACGGCCCGCGGGCCACATGTGGGTGTTTTTGCCGTTTTGTTTTTTTACTTCAAAATAAGATATGTGCAGTGTGCATAGGAATTTGTTCATAGTTTTTTTTTTTAAGGGTATAGTGTATTTTATTTTTAATTTCTTTATTAATTAAGGTATCACATATTTGTCCTCGTCCCCCCATTCCCATCCCACACCCCTCCCCACACATGCCCTCACCCCCCTGTTGTCCTTAACCGCTGGTTAGGCTCATATGCCTGCACACAAGTCCTTTAGAGCCTCTTCCATCCTTGTCAAGGGGAGTGCTAACCTTCTCTCCTTTCATACAACACCATACTTTTTTTTTTTTTAAACGATAGTCCGGCCCTCCAACGGTCTGAGGGACAGTGAACTGGGCCCCTGTTTAAAAAGTTTGAGGACCCCTGGTCTAGTGCATCTGGGCATGCCCAGCACAGTGCCTGGCAGCAAGTCCAGTGTTTACTACTGACCAGCTCGGGAGGAAGGAACAGGGAATTCCGTGGGGGAGGGGCCAGAGCCATAAGGGAAGAGAAGAGCTTCCTCCACCACGGGTACCACACCCAAGGGCTGACCACAAGACCAGGCTGTCCCAGACCACTTCTCTTTGTTGGGCACAAGGGGATGGCAACAGCCTTTGTTTTAAGAGCTACCTTCCTCTCTTCTCCAAAGGACACAGAGTGACAGGTGAGGCCCCTCTCTGGGCCGAAAGTCACGGCCACTCCATGTTCTCTGTGGCCTTCCTTATGAAACCTGGACGATAGGATTTGGTGACATGAAGTCACAGGGGAAGGGTGGTGTGGGTAAGGAGGGGCTGCCTCAGATGCCTGGGAGCTGAGCAAGGATCCTAGCTCTGAGCTCCTTGCTGAAACGTCCCCGTCTCTCCTTCATGTCCTGAGTCCCCATCTCGGGGTCTGGCTCCTGGTAGGTCCTGGAGAAATGTTTGTGGAATGAATTACTGACTCATTCCTTTAGGGCCTCTCCTTCAAGCTATCCTCCCACTGCTACCAGAATTCATTCTAAAGTGCCCACTTACCCTCGACTGAGCAAAATGCAAAACCTGGGCCTGGCAGTCACTAGGCCTCTCAGCTCCTCTTCCATCTTCCTTTCATACTTTTTACATTTTACTTGACAAATATATAACTCCTCTGTGCCACACACTGTTCTAAGAATTTTACAAATATTAACTCATTAATTTCAGAAAAATAGTATTATCCCTGTTTTATAGATGAGGAAACCCAGGCATAAAAAAAATGAAATAACTTGCCTGCGGTCACGCAGCTAGTAAGTGGCAGAGATGGGATTCCAACCAGGAGTCTGCTCCAGGCCCATGCTCTCACCCTCACCCTCTCTAGGTGCTCCTGTCTAAGCACCGTGGGTCTCTTCATGCCTGTGCACTTGGCACATGGTAGTCTCTCTACCTGCAATCAAGTGCCCCGCTTCTGTTTAGTGAACTCGCCTCCACTACTTCCTCTCATCTTTTCAGAGTTGGCTCAGACATCAGCTCTGCTGGAAAGTTCTCCCCAGTCCTTTTTCCCAAAGGGTTAGCTGCTCCCACGCTCCGGCCCTCTCTTGGTTATTCTAGGCCACCAGTGCTGGTTTACAAGTCTGTATCCCGCCCAGCCTGTGAGCCCCTGGGGCCATGTATTGCTCACAACTGCATCCCCGGAGTCTAGAAGTGCGGAAAGTGGTTTGAAGAGTGAATGGAGGGAAAAGTGAATGGTCCAGGCTCAGCCTCAAGAATCAAGCTGAGAGCAAAGGGCTTTAGGCCGGCACAGTGACCCAGCAGCTGGCCAGCTCCTGAGGCCTTGCCCACCATCAGGTGGGCAAGTTGCTGGTTTGGGCTAAGCTCTTGTGTCTCAGAGGCACACACTGAACCCGATCTCTGATAGGAATGCTGATAAGTCCTCTCTGAGTATTCCAACCCCTTGTTGGGAGTGTTACAAACCCTCTGTTGGCCCCCACATCCCTCTTCTCTTGTGACCAGTCCCCCTGTTGCCTTCTCCTGTGTCTGCAGTAGGCTCCCATTCCCCATCTGCCAGGAGCACATTCCCCCCTCATCCCTCATTCAAAATTTAACTACCCCTCTGAACCTTCTGATCACATTGCTCTCTCCTCCATCCTCTAGATCTTCTCACAATCAGCTGTCAGCCCCTCCGGCCCCTCCCTGCCCTGCCCGCGCCCCCCTCCCCTCCGCCCCCCCCCCCCCCCGCAGCAGTTTCCATGCACCCACATAGAGATAGGGGTGTTTCCCCTGGCCTTGAGGCAGGAAGTGTGCCTAAAATCTCTCTGAGTAATCTTTTCTGAGGATTTGGACTCAAAGGTCCAGAGGGGTTCTGCCTCTGATCTGCGCCTCAATGTCCTCATCTGATAAGTGGGGGAAATACCCACCATATCTTCCTCATGGGGCTGTTGCATACTTGAAAGAGAAAGTGTTTGTTCATGGTAACCAACTCCTCAGTTTACCAAAACTTTAAAGAAATAAACTATCGAAAATTAGGACCACCACTTTTGAATGCAATTTGGCAACAACTATCTAAGCTGAAGACACACCACCCTGTCATCAAGCCCTGGTGGGGAGAACACACAGGAGACGTGTACCAGAACAGTTTCTGAAGGATTGCTTGCAAGGGCAACCAACTGATAACAACCTAAATGCCACTGACAGAATACCGGGCAAATAAGCAGCTATACAGTTACAAAAAAAACACACAAGTATATGGAAGTTAAAATGGGTTCACAGAGCTCAAGTTTCAATATGGTTCAATGTCCAAACAACGAGAAAAGCTAAACTCAGAATATGTACAATACAAATGCATATAAATCAAGTGCAAAGCCATGCAAAACAGTGCTACATGTTGTTATGGATGCATACCTATGAAGGGAAAATTTTAAAAACAAGCATGGGAATACAAACACCAGAGTGAGGACTGTGGTTTCCTTGTGGGGAGAGGCATGGGGGCATCCAGCTCTATCTAAAGCAAATATGGCATAATGGTAAGTAAGATCTGACCAAGCTAACTGGAGGTGTTACATTATTCTGTAAACTTTTCTAACTGCAAAATACTTAGTGTCTTAAAAAGTATTCTTAAATAATTTTTTAAAGAAGACACCCAGAGGGAGAACAGCTCTCTGAGATTGCCCTGGGTCTTTCATGGATGGCATGGAAGCTCGAGTGTGTTCCTCATGCTGTCTTATAATAGAAGCCCCATGTCTGTGGGACAGGAAGGAAGGTCTCCCCCGAAAGGATGACTTCCAGAGGAGGGTGAGTGGGTGGCAGGTTGTATCAGTGGGGTGTCGGTGTGGGCTGGGGAGCAGGAACCAGCTTGCCCCTTTCACAACCGCCCCTGCCTCAGCAAAATGTCAGCAAGCTGGGGAAGGGGGCGGAGAGACAGGCAAGCTGTTAACCCAGGAGATGCTGGCGTGGGCGAAGCAGGCCCAGGCTCCCAGACAGCTATTTTGGCATGTGCTGTGATTGGGCTCAGCCCTAGCAGGGGAGAGGCCTCTACGTGGGAGCTATGAACTGGTGCTTTGCCAGGAGCAAGGGGGAGGAGGCTGCTGAAAGTGGAGGGGGAGGGCTCTGGGCCCCCCTCTCTCTTCAGACCTCTCACCATGAGGTGCTGGGTACAAATGTGATCTCCTCCTAAGCATCTCTCCCCAGGCTACAGGCCACCCACTGACCCCGGAGCGATACCAGGGGTTCCTTGAAATACATCCCTGGAGTCTTCTGCTCCCTGTACTTTGAAAGCAAGAGAAAAGGTCACACACTTGCTCCTCCACCCCAGATCCAGCCAGGGAGCCACATAACAACCCCGTCTTCCCTACTCAAGGGTCTCCTCCAGCCCAGCCATGCTCCCCCTCAAGTTAGGATCCTGGTGACTGTTCTCCCTCAGGGTCCAGGAGTATATCACTTCATGGGTTTCCCTCTACTCCCACATGAGACAAAATTCTCTCATTCAATCTCATGGCACCCTCAAATCCCTTTCAGGCGCCACCATCTTAGAGATGGAAAAATAAAAGAATGGAAAAAAAGAGTGCTATTAAGTAGGGCAGCCTGGCATTGTGAAAAGCTCGTTGGGTTTGGGTTCCAGTGAGAGCTGTGTGACCCTGGGCCACACCCCTGACCTCTCTGAGCCTTGGTTTCTCATCTGTTAAAAATGGGAATTAAAAAAACGAACTACAAGGTTGTTGTGAGGATTACATGAAACTGATGGGTTTTTAAGTTTCTGGTAACTGTTAGTTGACAGAGAAAGATGAGCTGATGCATCACTCACCTGGATGCAGGGGAGCGTAGGGGAGGGTGGCAGTGCCCATCGCAGCTCCTGCTCCTTTCCCTGGGCCACAGATCCCTTGGTCTCACTCAAATCTGTTACCTAACCGTGTCTCTGGTGTCTCAGCTGAGGGAAGACGCAGAAAGGAACGGTGGCAGAATGATAGCCCCTCTGGGGCATCTGGTCACTACTCTGGCCTACCCTTTCCCCACCTGAAACTGCCTCCCAGGGCTGCCACCTGTGACCGAATGCCATCCAGGCCCTGTGCGGAGAACCATGGGGGGTGGGGAACTACACTGCAGGCCCTATGTGGGGCTGATACCCTAAGGCAGTGGTCTGCAAACTCATTAGTCAACAGAGCCAAATATCAACAGTATAACGATTGAAATTTCTTTTGAGAGCCAAATTTTTTAAACTTAAACTTCTTCTAACGCCACTTCTTCAAAATAGACTCACCCAGGCCGTGGTATTTTGTGGAAGAGCCACACTCAAGGGGCGAAAGAGGAGCATGTGGCTCGAGAGCCGCAGTTTGCCGACCACGGCCCTAAGGATATGAGGAGCACCACACATGAAACGCAGAGGAAGCATCCCAGGGAGTGAGAAATGAGTGCTTGGTACCCCCAGAGGTGCACCCCGCCAATTCCACCCAGGAACGAGGGGAACTGGTGAGCCTGGATGCGGGTGTAGCAGTTCCCCCTTCTTACCCACACTGTCCCCCACACCCCGTTCTGACTTAGACAACTGCTCAGGTGTCAGAAGCAGCTCCAGGAGGAGAGGCAGAGGGCAGGCTGGAGGGTGCCAGATGAGGATTTCTCAAAGCAGGGAAGGCTTTGGTGTCCTGTGATGTAGGACACACTGACATAACCCTGGAGTTAGGGGACTGGCACTGAGTCCCAGATAACCCCGAGCTGGCGGTGAGACCTTGGCTCAGTCAAGGCCACCTCACCGGGACTCAGGCTTCAGAGAGGAAAAGGGTTGGGCCAGGTGCTGTGGAAGCTCGCGCTCAAACTGCCTTCTGCTACATTCTGATTGGCTCCACCCCTGCAGCCAGAGTATCAGGTAAGTCACCAGTAGGAGGTGTCTGTGGATCCACCCACAGCAGGTCTTTGGTGCAAGTGAGCCAGCAGGAAGGAGAATCTCTCCTCTCCAGCTTCCCCACAATGGTGGCTGTCGCCCCCTCGTGTCACTCTAGAGTACTGCAGGGCAAGTTCCCTCATCAGCTTCTGGCATTAGAAACTCCCTTACCTTTGTGAGGGTACAGGAACCCAAATTCTGCTTCTCCTAGGGATCAGTACAGGCCATGTCTCAGGGCCAGCATCTCCACTCACCTCCTCTTCTGCGTGGGTGGTGACTGGTGGATCCTGGAGAGGGCTCCAGGAAGCCAAGGAGGGCAGGCCTGTTTGCCGCTTTCTCCTCCTCACCTCCAGCTGCCCAGGGCCTAGGCTCTCTCTGACTAGGGTCACTCAGTCTTTCCTCTATCCTTGCCTGAGAAGACACCCACTCCTGTGCTCTCTTTTACCAGTTTGAGAGTCCTGGGCAGCTCCGCATCCTGAGAGTTGACCTTTCTGGAGTATGGCACAGAAAAAAATGATAAGAATTAGCCATCTCCTCCTGGACCTGTAAGCCAGCAGCTCTGGTGGGTGTGTGGCAGTGGAGGGAAGACTGCGAGAGTCCCACCCTAGTTCCCAACCTTGGCTAGCCCCACACTGGCTCACGATGTTGCATGGAGAACAGGCCAAGCGAAGCGAACTAATGCTCAGCCACGGAGACCCCTTTGTCTTCCCAAACTGGTGGGAACTCAGGCACTCTGTCTTGCCGCCCTTGGCCGTCTGGGCCTCTCCCGGTACTAGCCGGAACAAGACAAACCACCCAAGGAGGCTTCTTTTGCTCCAGACACCTCGGTGCCACGGACAGATATTCTCCTGTCTGAGTGTGAGGCATCCTTCAATATGTCCCTCCCAATCATTGCAAAACCAACCCAAACTGGGGCTGCTTCCCTCAGGCTGCCCGGCGTGCACCCTCTGCCTACCTGGACTCCGGGACCATGCTCACTTGGGGCCATGTGGCATCACCTCTAAATGGGACCTATTGTCTCAAACTTGTTCCACAGGTGCATTTCCTGCCCTCTGGGAGTTAATGACTTTGAGCACGTAATGAAGGGCAGGGGTGGCAGAGCCAGCGAGCAGGTTCCCAGGGACTCTGCAGGATGAGGCGCCTTATGTCTAGATGTGGAAAGTGCCAGGGAACTTCTGACACTCCTGGGGTGCAAAACCAGCTAATCCACAAGCTGTGTGACTGCCCAGGGCCAGGCTGCCAGGACCAGGCCAAAGGATAAGGAGTCTTCTCTCCAGGTGGGCTCTGGAGGACAAGGAGGTGATAGTCAATATCCCCGCACTTCGGAGTGACCACCCCTTAGGCCAAGAGAATCTGAATGGTAAGGAAAGAGGAAAAGCCAGATACTCTGGGGTTAGGGCGGGGCCTATACCTCCTCTTCTGGGAGGGAGTTTATAGTTCCCCAAGGACAAGTGAGGTGGAATGGAGCTGGGGGAGAATCATGACTCCGCTTTGTGTCTTACTGGGCCATAAAAGGGGAGAGGGAAAACTGCTCCCAGATTCCAGGAGGGTGAAGCCTGTTGTGCGTGGGCTTTAAGGAAAAACCTCTTAAAGAAGATGCCAAAGAGGCTGCCGTTCAGAGACTGTGCTACCTGACGGGACCAGGGAAGCTAGCACGCTGCCCAGGCACCCTCACTACCCTCCCAAACCCACAGCAGAGTGCTAATGGATTACTGAACTTTACTAGTGAGCCCAGATCCAAATGCAGACTTTTCAACAGGGCTTCAGCAGCCACCACCAATCTATGTTATCCTGGATGCTTCCTTCTAGCCACTGTCTATTCACTTATCACCCCTCAGCCCCAAGATTTGAGGTGTGTATGGGAGGGGAGGGCATCAGGATGGGAAAATGCAGAAGGTGGGCACCCAGTGAGAAGCAAGAGCTAGGTTAAGAATGAGCACGGAGCCCTGGCTGGGTGGCTCAGTTGGTTGGAGCATTGTCCCATACACTGAAATATTGCAGGTTAAATTCCTGGTCAGAACACATGCCTAGGTTTCAGATTTGGTCCCCGGTCGGGGTACATTCAGGAAAGAACTGATTGATGTTTTTCTCTCATATAGATGGTTCTCTCTCTCTCTCTCTCAAAAAATCAATAGAAACATATCATCAGGTGAGGAAAAAAAAATAAAAAAAAGAGTACGGAGCCCAGGGAAAAGATGGAGGGTTGGTTTTAGCTGGGGCACTGGGGACTTTTACCTGAGACTGGCAATCAGTAAAGGTGGCATGACCAATTAGACATCATTAAAGGGGCAGTGCCCAGGGCAGGTGCACTGTTCCAAATGTTTGTCCTGGCTTCCTCCAAGCAAAGCAAAGGGAGGGAGGTCAGCCCAGTGGGCATCTGATTCTCTGAGCTCCCAGGCCTGTCAGGGGAAAACCTGTCTTCCATCGCCCTCCCCTTTACTCTACTGGGTTTTCCAAATAAATTCACTTCTGAAGGCCCCACTGCCCCAGCACAGGAGACAGTCCGTACTTGCTTCCAGAGGCCTTTTGATTTTCTTCTCATTAAGCATTCTATCGGATCACTTAGCATCCCCAGAGTGATGTAATACTGTGGTTTGCAAACTTGGTAGCACATCAGAAACACTTGGGGAGCTGTAAAGGCCCCACCTCCAGTCACACACGCCAAGGATAAGATCTAGGAATCAGTATTTCCTAAAGCTCCTGGGTCACTGTGTCGTTCTATTTGGGAACCTGTATAGAGAAAGGGATGTGGGTTTTAGAATCAGACTAGAGTTCAAACTCTACTTCTGCCTCTTACTTGCTATGCGACCCTGGGCAAACTACTTATATGTTTGGACCCGTGTTTTTCTCATCTATAAAAACGGAGAACACACACCTATCCTGCTTATTTTAGACAATTACGTAAAGGTACTTGTTGGTTTTCTTGCTTCTTGTTCTTCCTCCTGAATGTGCCTGAGGTCCATCCCTCCATCCACACACCTGTGCCCTTCAGTAGGGGCAGAGCAATGGATCGAAATAGCCCAACTCTTGGTACCCTGTGGGCAGGGACAGGAAGCCTCTGGCGGAGCCCCTCCCTCCCCCTCTGAAGCCTGTGTGAACACTGGAGGCTACATCCTGCAGAGCTGGGTGTAAACTGTTCCATCTTGCAGGTTTGTGGGTGACAAAACAGAGGTACTGGAAGCTGTGCTCCCTTCCCCGCTTTATATGACATTGAAGCCCGCGTGGCTTCCTAAGAGCCCACGGAGCTCCATCTGTCAGTGTGAGGCTCCAGATCCGTGCGTGTGCTTGGCGACACACTGCAGGTGCAAAGAGCAGGGCCCTGGCTAGGGTAGGGCAGGCAGCGGGCATAGGTCAGCACTACCGGGACGCCAACCGGCCCGACAGGAGGAAGCTGCCCATGTTACTGGTGGTAAAGTCTACCCAGGGAAGGGACAGGGTAAAGCTCAGAGGGGCCAAATGCCACGAAGCCCGGGCAACTGAAGGAAAGTGAGGAGAGGCCTTGAGCAGACTCCAAGTGGTCAGAGTCCAGTCTGAGTTGGCTCTGGGGTCCTTAGCTGATTGGCTGCAAGCTCCTCAGCCACTGGAGGGCAGGGGGCAGTCAGGAGAAAGTCCAGGGAGCCAGGTGGGGTACGCAAGGGGCTCCACCTTCCCTCATCTTACCCCAGGCCTGCACTGGCAGGAAGCGGCTCCCAGACAAAGTCGGCACACATGCCATGATCTGTCTGCACTCAATCTTTCCACACCTCCCCCCAGTTCCTTACCAGGGTCTCGGTCAAAGCCCTGTTACAGGCGCAGGAGGGTGACATCTGGTGTGCTGGGAAGGGGGCAAGCGGGAGGGGGCACAGACTCCATCCCATCCCATCCCTTTCCCAGCAAAAGAAGGCCTGAGGGGGAGTGGGGTGTAGGCGTCGACTGTCTCCCAGAGATAGAGGTTGGGGTCTCCTGGCTAATGAAGAGCACGGTAGAACAGGTGGCCAGGCACCCCCAACCCCAAGGAGCGGCTTAAGATGTTGAGAGATTGACTCCGGGACCGGTGTTCCGGGACAGCCCTGTGTCCTGGCAGTATCAGCGAGGCCATGCTCTGCAGATGTCATGCGGTGGTGGGCAAGCGGGCACTGCCCAGTGAGTTGCAGAGGGCGGCCGGACCCCCCACCTCGCGCGGCCAGGAGACTCGGAGGGGCCGGTTCGATCAGCGCCTGGAAGGGGTGGCCCGTCCTGGGGCCCTACCTGCTGGTGCAGGGGTTGAGGGGATCGGGTCCCCCCGCTGGACAGCTGGGAGCTGACCCTGCCTTGGCACCTCAGCCCCAGAGGAGGCGCGCTAAGTGGCCGGTGCCAGGGAAGGATCCCCACTCGGTGCCGGTGCCAGGGGGTATCCCCCGCGCGGAGCCAACGCCAGGACAGCCCAGCCCGCGCCGCCGGTGCCGGGAGACCTCCGCGCAGCGTCGGTACCGAGTGGCCGAGGAACGCCCCCCGGTGCCAGGCGCGGGGTCCGCCCGAAGCCGCAGTGCCCGCCGATGCCGCCCGCTCACCTGTGCCCGAAGAGCCGCAGCCCCGGGAAGCGCCGCTTGCTGTGGCGCCGCGGCGTCCGGTCCGGCTCGGGGCCGGCGTCGCGCTCGGAGCCGCTGGACGAGGCGGAGGCCGACTCGGAGCCGCTGCTCCCGGCCTCGGGGCTGCCGTCCCGCGGCTCCATCGGCCCTAGCCCCGGCCGGCGGCGGGCCCGCGGGAGACGTCCATGCCGGGCCGGCGGCCGGGGCTCAACACGCCGGCTCGGCGCCGCCCGCCCGGGCCATGGCGCGCGCCCGCTCTGCCCGCCCCGCGCCGCGCGCCCCCGCGCCCCACGCCCAGGTGCCCGGGAAGCGGCCGCCGCTCCAGGAAGTGCCGCCGGCCGGGGCCGCAGGACCCCGCATAGCTGGCCAGGCTGCTGCCTGCCCGCCGCCGGACACGCCCCCTCGGGTGCGCGGCGGCACCCACCCGCAGCGCCCTCTGCTGGCCGCCGGCCGCCGGCCGCTCAGCAAACCGCCTGGCCTCCCAGAAGGGGTGGGGCCCAGGGGGCGTGGTGGTGATCGAGTCTCCGCCCCCAAACCCTTGCCTGGTCCGCCCGGATCCCACAGAATCTCAGGCCTGACACAGCTGCACGGAATAGACACCGCTCTTGCACACCCAGTGCCCGCTCACAGTCACTCATACAATCTCCACTCTTACCCCTTAGGCTTTCCCAAATCACACCCATGAGAATAAAAAGTCACACAGAACCAACATGCCTCTCACACTATGTTCACTCATTACTCTAACGCTTCCCACCCGGGGCCTTTTACACTCAGAAATGTATACCAGCAATGTATACTCACTCCAAAGTGACCCTTGCACCCACTAACAAAGAACGTGCACGTTTCTCATACAAATTCATCTTTCCACATCTATTCAATTGCTTCTAACCCTTTTACATACTTCTAACAAATAGCATTTTCCCAAAACTATCCAACCAAACCTGTAGCTCTCTTACATTACAGGAATCACCTGCACACCCAAAAATACATACCCATAAGGACCACACTCGTTCACCAATATACACACCCACATAGAACATGCACACCTTTCTCCTATGCACAAACACCTCCCAGGACAACGGCTGCAAGTTGCCATATGCCTCTTGCACACACATCACCCACCAGAAATAGACCTCTGAGACTCACACAAGCACACCCCAAGGGTAGCAGAGGTTGTCCCTTCTAAAGATGAGGAAAGCAATTGGAGCCAGAGCCATTGCCTGTGGTGGCACAGCCAGCACACACGCCTGGGAGTCAGCAGCTCGGGCAGCTGATAGCCTCTGCAGGGCTGACCAAAGGAAGCTAGGAAGCTGGAGAGCATGGTCTTCTTCCTCCCAAACCCCGCCACCCAGGTGCCCACATCAGCTGCCCGCTGTCTCTGTTCACACTCACTCCTCTCTGCAAAGCCACATCCTGTGCCACCTTCACTTTTACCCTCTCCTCGAGTTCTGGCAGCCCATTTTCCAGACTTAGGCAGCCACATACAGCCAATGCTGGGGGCTGTGGCCTGTGGTTTTGAGAAAGAGCCAGCATCCAGAAGCTCAGAACATTCTTCCAGCTTCCTTACAGTTTCCTGTGGGCCAGCAGCAGGTGCCAGGATGGCCAGGAGGGCAGTGAAATCCCCAGGAGGACCAAATGCTGTCCTTCTGGGGCGCATGGGCCCCTTTGAAACTTCCCCAATGGTTCTGACACCTAGCTCTGAGGGAGGAGACCAGAGGCGGCTGAAGACCCTACTGAGTGTGCACAAGGCCTTGCAGCATACAATGCCCCATTCCTGTCCCGGCTCCTCTTCCCAGTTCCCGCTACTGTTATTGCCTGTGAACTCAGCCCTCCACCACACTGCCCCCCCCCCCCCAGCAATTCAACATCTGAGTTCCCCTCATCCTGCCAAGAACCCCTTTTGCTTTTTTTTCTGAGTCTCTGCAGAGCTGCTGGACTGCGGGTGGGTAACCCCACTTCTGCCACAACCCCCCATCCCAGATAAAAGATTCAGAGAGGGCTGGAGGTGCCCGTTCCGGGGCCACCCTGAGTACCTACTGTGTCTGGGGGGTCTCAGCTGGGATCTGTGGCACGTCCCAGGAGCGGTAGCGCCACATCTGCCTCAGTGCCCCCAGGCGCTCCCCTTCTTCTGTCCCCAGCGCCGCCGCGGGGCCCAGAGCTGTGGCCTCATCGCAGCCTCCCGGTTACTGTGGCCGGCCCAGTACGCTCATCCTGCCGGCGACTCTCTTCCTCTTTTGGCACTTCCTGACCGGGGGCCCTGCGAGAGACCAGCTGACTGCCCCAGCCGAGGACCAGAGTCCTCTTAGGCGCCTGCCTTCCGCTGGCTGGGGCAGGAGGCTAGCTGGGAAGAGAGCTGAACGGGAGAGCCAGAGGCAGGTGAGGACAAGCCCAGCCCAGCAGCCAGGAGACAGCCCCAGAGTCGGAGGCTGCTAGGCAGCCACCAGGCCTGCCCAGGCTGGGATCTGAACTTAAGCCTCAGCCTCAGCCTGGCCTTCCTCTCCACTTAACCTCTCTGCTCTTTACCTCTTGATCCTGCTGAGGCCTCCACTTTATCACAACTACCGGGTATGTTGGAGGGTGGTGCCCACACACAGCTTTCTCTCCTTAACGCCTCTGTGAGCATCACACCATCTACCAAGGGTCAGGCGCCTGGGACAGTGGCAGAGTAGAAAGAGGAACCAGAATGGAGCGAGAAGATGTGGACTCCTGTCCTGTTTCTACCTCTTACCAGCTGTGCGACCTGGGCCAGGCCAGAGAGGTTCACCTCTCGGGGTCACCGTAAGCCTTTCTGGAATGGGGTGGGCAGGACACAGATGAACCGATGAACACCTGTGTCAGGGAGCTTTTCTGAGCCTCAGTTGTCACATCTTTAAAATGGAAGGAGGGCCGTAGCAAGAAGTGAATGCATGGCATTTTACGAGGATGAAATAAGCGGTGAAAGGGTTTAAATGAATTCATTCAATAAATATTTACTGAGCGCCTTCTATGCATCAGGCACCGTGTCAGACTACACAGCACGGAGCAAAGAAGCAGGGCTCTAACTCGTGGAGCTTAGATTCTAGTGGAACAAATCATCAGTATGGAAAACCATGTCAGGCAATGGGGTGTGCTTAGAAGAAAATGAAGCCAAAACGAAGGGGGAAGAGAATGACGATTGTGTGTGGGGGGGTGGGGTGGGGGGGGGAGGGTATTGCCACTTAGGTAGGAGGATTGGGAAAGCCTCTCTGAGGAGGTGACACTTGAGCACAGACCTGAATGAATCAAGAGCAAACAAGGTGACTATCCAGGAAGACAGCATTCTAGGTGGAGGGAACAGCAAGAGCAAAGGCCCTGAGGAAGGAATGTGCCTGATGTGTTTGAAGAACAGCCAAGAGGCCTCACTGTGCTGGACTTTGAGGCCATCATGAAGATCCGATAAATACATAGCGAGGCATACACTCACTCTTTTATTATCAGGGTTGTTACTAGGATGGACATTGTATCTTCCTCTAGCACTCTCTAATGACACTGCTCTATAATTAGTGTTTTTGTTTTTGTTTTTCTTAGCTCTATATATGTTTGTTACCCCAGGAAAGCTATAAATTTCTCGAAGACAGAAACAGTGTCAGTTCAGTTCAGTTCAATAAACATTTGTGCTCCAGAACCTACAGACACACAAATGCACACTCTGCCATCCCAGCCCTGAGAAACCTCTACTTGGTAATGTAACCACCTTTGTGTCCCTCACGACCGGAACACGGTATTCCTCAATAAACATTTGTTTAACAAATCAAGCCATGCCATGAATAATTAGTACTCAGCAATGATAAATCAATAGGTAATGATTCTTCTACGCTTCTGTGCCAGAAACCTTTGGATCCTTGTAATGACCCTATAAGGTAGATCCTGTTATTTTTCTTTTACAGATGGGGAAACTGAGGTACAGAATTGCTAAATTCATTTGTCTAAGATCACCCAACTGGTAACTGGTAGAAATAAGACTCTGTGCCCTTAAATAAGACATCCAATTGCTCCTGTAGGATTGGGGACACGGCCAGGTGATGACCCTGAGGCGTGGCCCCCCTTTTCCTACAGCTCTCTCTTCCAGCCCGTCATCTCTGTATGCCGTGGCTCATCAGAGACTCTGCCGGCCAGGCCGAGGACTGTTCTAGAAGAAGGCTGTTGCAGGGCCCTGTGCTCCCTCCCAGGGATTCCGCAAGTAGCTTGAGCAGTTAAACAGAGGAAATGGGGCTGGGCTTGTTTTCCATCTCAGCTTCTGGCAGCTCTGGAGCAAGCAGCAGAGAGCAGGAAATGTGGCCCCGGAGGGGAAGCGGGCAGGCTGGAGGCTCTGAGAGGCACGGCAGTCCTGACTGTGGGACCAGCGTCCTCTTGGGCTTGAATTCCTTGAAGCTGTCAATACTTTCCAGGTAGGGTCGGGGGGACAAAGGCTGGAAGGGACAGGTGCACAGGGCTGGGGAGGATGCCCTTGGCAGTTCCTAGGACAACATGTGCCAGCACTGGGGAGCTGGGGACCCCTCAGAATCCATCCAGATACGCACAGGAAGGGGAATCTGGGTAAGAAAATTATTCTGGGCTTTGTTGAGGCCCCAGAGGGTGAGGTGTTCTACTTTCTGTGACCTGGATGATTACGTTGGAGCTGGGGAAAAGAAATGTACTAGGGCACAAACACTCAACCCATGATCTGGACAGCCTCTGCCCTCAAAACCAGCCACGCCAGCCTCCTTGGCCTGACCTTCGGGGGCTCCTTATGTTCTGGTTCCTTTTTTTTTCTTTGCCTCTTTGTCCAGGCTTTCCCTGTGGAGATTTCCTCTCAGCTCACATCATGCTGGTGCCTACCTCACAGTAGGTGCTCAATAAACATTTCTTCCCTCTTTTTTCACACACTTTCTTTAACATGCCACCTTCACCCCTGCTATTCCATTCTGCCTGTGTTGCTCTCTTTGCCTTTTCTGCCCGTAATGTTTGGCCAATCAAAAATATCCATCTTCCAAAGCCCCAGCCCCAGAAGCAAAAGTGAAAGGTGAAAAGAGGCCCAGATCAGAGCCCATTGGTTCAAACTCCAGCCCTTGCTGTGTGACTCTGGGCAAGTCACTTAACATCTCTGGGTTGGATGATGAACCAGATGTTCTTTAAGATCCTACTTAACTCTGACAGTTTTATTGGAATCACTTTCCTTGATCTGCAGGTTTCCACTCACTCGTTTGTTTGACAGTATTTTATAAATACCTACTAAGAGTCAAATGCTGCTGCAGAGCCAACACTCCCACCCCGCTGATTTATCTCCGACACTCACGTTTGTTCCCAACAATAGTTCTATATCGTGACTTTTGGTGCACGTTAATCTTGCCTCCTTACAGGATTCTTGAACCTTATGTTGCTCCTAGCTCTGTACTGGAGGCAAGTATGTGCTCAATGACTTCCTATGGAAGTTGAAATGAGCTGAATCTTGGTGTCTAACAAGCTGAGCAGAGGGAGGGGGATTGGCTTCTTGTTTGCATGAGTGGCTGTGGTGAGACATGGGGGAGTTTTTTCATCTCAGTCCCTCCCCAGCAGCTAAGCCTGTGATCCAAGTACCTGCTGAAGCCCTTGGAAGCAATCCCAAGCCCAAGAGCACCTGCTGATCGCCAGCCCTCTATCCCCCCCCAGAAGAGACAGAGGTGCCTGAGTTGGACTGCAGGTGCTGCTAGCTAATGACAGATGGGTATTTGATTAGGCTCCTTCTGCGCAGCCTCATTAAAGTCATAAGCAGGAGGAAATGTGGAGGAGGGGCTTGGGACCCTCTCCCTCTGGGGCCAGAGAGCTATGGGAGTTCAGCAGTGGAAGATGGACCCTCCAATAACCATGGTCTCTCTTGGAACTTGTCCTTTGGCTCCTCCCAAGTCCCCAGGCTGGAAGTGAGAGGCGTCTGGGGGGGGGGGGGGGGCTCTCCCCTCACTCTGGCTCATCAGCCCTAAAGGGCTTCCTCTGACCCCATCCTGCTCCGTAGCCCCAAGCCCCCCAGGACAGAATCAGCTGGCCTCCTCCCCTCCAAACCTCCCACCCCCAGCTGTTGGCTCCCAAACCCTGACGCCATGCAGAACCGCCTTTCAGCTGCCATGCCCTCTGTCCCATTATCCCTCCCAGGAATATGTGCACTTAGTACAGAGGCAAAAGGAAAGCTCATTAAGGATGCAAGTCCAGACCCTTGAAAGCCTGACAGAGTAAAAAGGGCTTTGAAGTGAAATCCATTTGAGTCTGGATCCTGGCTCTACCAGTTACTGGCTGTGTGACCTTAGCACATTACATAACTTCTCTGAGGCTTAGTTTCTCGTCTGTAAGATGCTGTTCAGGGGCCCTCACATCCCCACCTATTTGTGCACCCCGCTTAGTCTTTCTTCCTCAAACATCTGTAGGCCACGAGCATCTGTAGGTGAAGCACAGTGGAGCCCAGCAGAAGCCATGTCTAGTCCCAGTGCCTCCCCACACCTTTTTGTGTGTCTTTGAAGAGAGGTCTTCCGCAGCCTGTGCTAACCCTTGTCTTTGGGAACTGGACCCTTGACAGGCTCCTCTGAGTGCTCTCCTCTGAAATGGTACCAACGGAGGCAAAAATAAGACTTCAACCCAGGCTTCCGGCTGCCTGGCCTAAGGGCCGAGTTCTCAGCAGCACCTCAGAGAACCTGTTCAAAGGCCTTTGCTTGAGCTGTTCGAATGCCTTTGGTCCTCCCAGCTGCCCTCCAAATGGCCCAGGTGGCTTGTGCTTGCCCTTGTGTGGGTGGTGGGGAGCACGAGCTGCTCGGGGACACACAGGATAGGATAAGACCTTCTCTGGGATCCCAATCCCTGAACTGCTGCCTTCCGGACGAGCCTGGCCGCACTTCCGGCCACTGCCCGCCTTGGCCTTTGACTCACTTGTCAGCAAGAACCTCAGGTCCCAGTGGGGAAGAAGGAGTTCCGGACTAGGCCTGGGCCCTGCCCTTCCCAGAGGAAGGAAAATGGATAGACCCTCAGCTTCCGGCTTCCTCTGGCTGGGGGCCCCCTCCTCCCGCTCCACCTCAGCTCTCGCCCCGGTTTTTGCATTTTTAATCCAGGACAGAATGTGATCTCTTGCAGCTCCTTGCTTTATCCTGTTGCTATTTAAATTACAAATCGGCCCCATCTCCCTGTCACTCTTGGGTTATTTTTAGCTTCTGGTAAATAGCAGCAGGGAAAGTTGGATCAGGTGCCCCTCCCTGGAGGAGCTGTGTACCCAACGCAGCGTGCCTGCAGCAGGGGGCACTCTCCCCTGCCAGTTGTCACCCCCAGTTGCGTCCCCCGCCAGCTCCTCCGTGGGGGTGGAGGAGACAGGGGGAGGACGGAAGGCATGCACACAGGCTCAGTCCCTGCTCTCAGACTCTGTTAAGCTCTGCCACCCCACCTTTCATCACTCAGGACCCATCTCCTGCAGGGGCCTTCCTGCACCCCCAGACCCACAAGGAGGTCCATCTCTGGGGGGGGGAGGGGAGAGGTGCAAAAGATCTGGTAACTTGGGTCCCAGCCCTGCTATGAGTCAGGGCTGTTTTACATCACTTATCTTCCTAATCTCCGCAGCCACCCTTTTGTGCAGGTATTAGTGTCCCGGTTTTCCATATGAGGAAACAGGGTCAAAGGTAAAAGTGGCTTAATCAGCTAGGAAGGGCAGGGCTGGAATTTGAACCCAGGTCTCTCTGACCTTGAAGGCTGCAAGCACGTGTATTGCACCTTCTCTCTCAGTAAAATGCCTGTCCTTTGCCTAATGCCCAGATTGATCTCAACACCCACTGTCTTTCCCGTGGATTTTTCCCTGTCCCCTCTCCTGGATCAGAAGTTGACAAGCTATGCCCCATGGACCCTATCCAGCCTGCTGCCTGTTTTTGTAGGGCCATGAGCTAATTTGTACAATTGTAAATGGTTGGAAAAAAGCAAAAGAATAATATCTGATACAGTGGCGGTGACATGAAATTCAAAGTTCAGTGTCTATAAATAAAGTCTTGCTGGAACCCAGCCATGCTCCTT
Organism: Cnephaeus nilssonii; assembly: GCF_951640355.1. Classification (NCBI taxonomy): domain Eukaryota; kingdom Metazoa; phylum Chordata; class Mammalia; order Chiroptera; family Vespertilionidae; genus Cnephaeus; species Cnephaeus nilssonii. The sequence continues at coordinate 16,715,098 of NC_137084.1, read as the reverse complement.
CATTTAAGTATGGTCCATGGCTGCTTAAGCGTGTCGCCTACAATGGCAGAGCAGAGTGACAGGGAGATGTATCACCCGCAAAGCCTAAAATATTTACTGTCCGGCCCTGTACTCAAGGGAAGGGACCATGTCCCATTCTTCCATGTCAGACAGTGCCTGGCCCAGGGAACATTCCAGGGAGAGGTGCTGGTCCTCCTTCAAGGTCCTGCTGGCGCCACAATAGCACCCAGCACCGGGAAGCCCCCGCCAGCCACACCCCAATGCTTCAGCTCACATTTTACCCTTTCTCTTGCCTCAGCTTCTTCACAGGTGAAACTGGTATTTTTCAAATCTGCTTGATTATCAGAATTACCTGGGAGAGGTTTTTAAAGTCGAGATGCCCCCCCCAAAAAAAAAATTAAAAAATAAAAAATAAATAAAGTCGAGATGCCCAGGCCCAACCCTAGACTACCTAGATCAGGATCTCCAGAGGCTTTAGAGATTATTTGAAAAGAAATCCCCCAGGTGATCTGGTTTGGGAACCACTGGGCTTAGCTCCAAGTCCAAGCTCTGCATCTCTTGACTGGTCCTTTTAAGACCAAACTCGGTGTTCCTGGCACCCCTCTGGCTTTTTCCAGGCTGGACACCACTCTCAATGGTCTCTTGAGCCCAACCCTGATACTTTAAATATGTTCTTGCTGATTTTTAGAGCGAGAGGAAAGGAGGAGGATAGATAGAACCATCAATTGGCTGCCTCCTGCACGCCCCCTACTGGGGATTGAGCCTGTAACCAGAGCAAGTGCCTTGACCAGGAACTGAACTAGCGACCTCTTGGTTCCTGGGATGACGCTCAACCACCAAACCACAACGTCACGGCAAACCAACCCTGATACTTTAGAACTTCCTCAAATGTATGGGAGATACTTTTCCTCACACTCAGATGCAGATGTAAGACGCTCCCCACCCCGCCCTAAGAGTTTCTACTGGCACAAATCTTTCCATCCACATAAAGCAGCTGCTAGGGTTGGGGGTGAAGAAAACCTGTTTTCCAGAAACACCCACATCCCTAAAAGCTTCTACTCCAAGCCCCCGTCCTCACCTACGTCCTCATCTACGTCAGAGGCAGCCAGGCCTCAATTCTGCTTCCACTTCCATCCCTCGCCGCCCTCGGATTTTTTTTGCCCCCGCATTTCTGTCCAAGAGCCTTTTCTCTCTGTGAAGGGCTTTCAACTGCTTTTCTTAGCAACTCACAGCGGGGTGGAGGTTCCGCTGTGAGCCAGAGCTGCGTGGAACTGTGGCAAGCGGGGGATGTGAAGAGGGCTACTGTGGGCCTGAGCTCTTGCCAGCCCTGGGCGGCCTGTGCGGGGAAGAGCTTGCCCCCGTCATCAGGCCACTCAGAGCGCAGCCTCATGGGAGGGCTTAGCCAGAAAGCACAGCTCGTTCCCTGGGCCTGGGAAGGTTTTGACAGCCCAGAGCTGCTGTCTCCTTCACAGGGCTTCTTCTGCCCGCTCCCCAGGGGCTTCTCTTTGCCTGGATGCCTTGTCTGGCTCTGGTCCTAAGCCTGGGCTCCCGGCCTAACCCTGGTGTGAAGAGGTGCCTTGCCTGATCTGTCCCCGGGTGACGGCTGGAGCCTGTCCTTGTGCTATCTTCCGCAGACCTCACACAGGTGACTCAGAGGTCTCTGGATCCCTGGACAGACACAGGGGAGGCACAGCTGGTTACCCTGATTCGAGGCTCAAATTTGGGCTGTGGAAGGTCCTCTATTCAGGAAGCAACCGCCCTGGGAGAATCCCAGCCCTTGTCACTGCTTCCCTGTGTGTGTGTGTGTGTGTGTGTGTGTGTGTGGCCTTTTCCATCTTGGCTCTTTAATTTTTCTTTGCTCCCTATCCTCTAAGCTTCTACCCCACTCTGGCCTCCTTTCCAGCTTTCGATGCTGTTTGTCCCTGACCCACAACCAAGGAAAATCCTGGAGTCCCTCCCTCTGTTAGAGGTGAAGAACGGAGGCCCAGGGAGATACTGTCTAGCTCAAGGACACGCAGTAAGTCGCTGGCAGAAATGAGAATGCAAGCCAGGCCTCCTGATTCCCAGACCAATATTTCTTCCAGGATTCTACATTCTCTGCCCTGCTCCCTGTCAGTCACCTCTGTACTCTCTCCTCCCCCAGGGAACTTTCAAGGGATCTTCTATCTGCAGCCAGAAGGCACGAGCAGATAATGCCCTCCTCTCAGCGTGGTGTTCTGGGAGAACTTGGTAATGGAGCTCAATGTGCCTCTGATTCCTTATGTACCTCCCCAAGTGAAGGTGGGACCCATGGGAAATGAACCCATTTCCCATTTAGTCTGTGCATCTCACTTCATGATGGTGAAGTCCCCTCCTCTTCCCTCCCATCCTCTCCCAAGTGATGGGAGCGTGAGGGCTTCAGAGCCATTAAGAATAGGGGGGCCCTTCGAGCTCCCGGGGTGGGGCTGGTTTTATGAAACATCTTCCCAGAAACCCCAGGGAGAAGCCCGGCAGCCTCAGACACACCCCGAACCCTTATGCCTGTAAGCAGACAGGAAAGGTGTCCTCTCTAACCAGGCTGATGGCTTCAAGGACTGCAGGTGCCTCCATGTCCCCGCTGGGCCCTGCAGAGGAGGTCCCTCTGGGCCAGGAATTATACAGGCGCAGCAAGTACCGGCTGAGGCTGTGGCCTGAGAGAGGAGGAGGAAGGCCGGGGCTGCCTCTGCCCTGCCTCCACCCCCTCCACAGGTCCCCTCCCTGCGGAAGGAGCTGACCTGCCCTGTTTGGGGGGCAGCCCAGCGCAGCTGATTCCTCCAGGGAAGCCCTGGGCACAGGGGCCGGGACCAGGGAGGCTGGGAGTCTTATTAAGACAGTGTCAGGGGTGTGTGTGTGAGATTACGTCTGTCACAGAGGATGCCAATGAGGGCTGCTGGGCAAAGGGGCCCAGGAGGGGGTTCCTTCCCCAGGCCTAGGCCCCAGGGTTTTAGCCGTGGTGGCAGGGAGCATCTCGGTCCCTTCCACAAGGCACTGCCCAGCACAGGGTCAGCGCACAGGAAAGCGCTGGCAAGAACTAAGGATGCATAAGGCCCCTCTGCCCCCGCAGGAGGCGGGGAGTGTCTCCCAGCTCTCCCCGGCGGACAGAGGTTGGTAAGGAGCCTGTCTGGGTTCCGGCTCCCCTCCCTGCCCAGTGCAGTGCCTGGCATCAGGACGGTACAGTTGGCATCAGCAATCCCACGCTGAATGCCTAGGGCTTTCACGGTTCCTATAGAGAAGGGGTCCCAGAGGCTCCCCTCTCTCCTGCCCCCGGAGGGCAGGGACTCCTCGCTAGACCTTTCTCAGCTCTCCGCAGCAGGCAAGCAGCGGGCGCCCAATGAATGGCGCCTGAAAAGGGGGTGGCCCCGGGCCCGCGCTCCCCCCCACCCCCATCTCCTTACCTGTAAGACACCTGCTTTCGTAGGTGCATCTGGCAGAACTGCTCCTCCACCGCGGGCCCGGTGGCCAGGCCCCGGGGGCCCTCGGGCCACAGCGGCGAGGCCTCGGCCTCGGCCTCCTCCCCCCGCCGGCAGCGCCGCCGCACCACCTCCGCCTCCGCGGCCCGGCCGCCGCTCGCCCCGTCCCCGCGGGGCCCTCCGCCGCCCGGCCCCTCGGCCATCCCGCGGCTGCCCTCTCCCCGCGGCTCCTGCGGCTTTTCGGGGTCCCCGCTAAAGTTCAGCCTCCCTGGCTGCTGGGCCCGGGGGCGCGAGGCGGGAGGCAGGGGCCGCCGGGTCCCTCGCGTCCCTCTCGACGCCGGGCTCAGACGCCGGGGCCGCGAGCTGCCGAGCGCCGCGCCGGGGAGCGGCGGCTGGGCGCCTCCTGTGCCCGCGGTGGTGTGTGTGTGTGTGGGTTTGTCCTCGGTGGGTGTCGGGGTGCTGAGTCGTGCGTGCTGGGGCGTCCCCCGGACGGCTGAGCCAGAGCCTGGGAGGAGCGGGAGCCCGGGCGCAGCGGGAGCCGGGGCGGCGAGCGCGCTCCTGCAGCCGCCACCGCGGCCACGCACCGAGTGTCACCTTAGAGACACCGCGGGCCCCGGGTCCGGGCCGGGGAGGCGCCGCTCCGCCCAGCCCGCCGGGCTCGGGGCGCGGAAGGAGCGAGCCGGACCCAGCGGCGGTGGCTACAAACACCCCGGCCAGGGGTGCGGAGCGCCCTCCAGAGCCCACTCCTGCCCCCCCCCCCGCCCCCCGCCTCCCGGATTCCGCTGCTTGGCAGCTGCCAATCACTCCCCGCCCGTCACTCAGCGGCGGTGGTGCCCCCCCTCCCCCCGCTCCTCGCATCCCGCGCTTTCCGGCCTCGGCATTCGCCGCAGCAGCGGGCAGGTGGAGAGGCCGGGGGCGGTGCAGGAGCCGGCTTAACCCCCTCTGCGCCGCGGGAATTTAGAGGCCCAATTGGATTCGGGGAAGGGGCAAAGCAAGGGGAACACACGCGGGGATAGATCTGATTGCCGGCAACACTGGCTCCAGGCCTAGAGCTCCTTCTTTCTGAAGTTGACCTTTGATCTAGCATCTCCTGTCCCCCTGCAGGATTTAGTGGCTCCCCCTTGCCTATGCTTTAGCCCTGCATTCAAGGCCTGCCTTGACCTTCCCACATCCTGTCCTCTGCCTCCATCCATTTCCTTCCACTTGTCTGTGCTCCTTCTTCTGGGAACTGGCATCGGGCCTTTGCAGCGCTGTTCAGGCTGCCCCTCCATCTGAAATCTTCTGTGGGTGGTGCTCCTCAGATTCTGAGGGTCTGCTTCCACGCCGCCTTCTCTTCCAGGAGGTCTCCCGGAGTGGCTCTTGCTGAATCCTCCTCCCAGCCCCCACTGTCTTCTGCACCAGGTGTTGAGTCTAGTGTGTGTCTTCTCTTCCCCCCTTGACTGGTGGCAGGAAGGTGGGAAGGGCCAGATGAACAAAGGTAGAGAGAATGGGCTACATAGGAGGAAAGCGGTGCTGCTCGGGGCTCCTCCAACTCTCACCGGCTCTGCCGTGGCTGTCCTGCCCTGTGCCATTGCCTGGAGTCTGTGCCCTTCTCTATCCCACCCATGGAAATTCTATCCAGCGTCAAGGCCCCCCTCAAGTGCCACATCCTCCATGAACCTCTCCCTAAAACACTACAGATGCTGTCTCCCCCCTTCAGCCCCGTTACTATTTCCCGGGCCTCTCTCTGGGCACCCCCTTCACGCTCTGACAATAACTAACATCTCATTTGATTCTCGCCACAGCCCTGGTCGTGGATGTAATCTCTTCTTCCGTGCGACAGACAGGACACTGGGGTGTCATTCAAGTGATTTATGTGCTCAGGATGGCTCAGGCAGTGGATGGTGGAGCCAGGATGGAAAGCCAGGCCTTCTGGCCCCAGAACTCAGACCCTTTTCCACTTCCCCATGAATGTGCCTGTTTCCCTCATCTGTAAACTCCCAAAGGGCAGGAAGATGCCTGCTTTGGCTTTGCCTCCCACCTCTCTCCGGGTCCAGCAATCCTGCTGTGGGTGAATGGAATAAATGGAATTGCATTAAACTTCTTGGCCACAGGGGGGTTTCTTCCCGAATGCCAAGTTCTAAAGAAGCCCTGAGGAGGGGTGGGGTTTGGTGGTGGTGGTGGTGGGCGGGGGTGGGGGGTGGGGGTGGGGGTGGGGGGGGGTGAGGACACTCTGATGCTCCACCTTCTGGTTGCTGCCCTTGGGGTCGCCCTGGGGACTGCTAGTTTCCAATCAGCCTGGCCCAGGTAGCCTTCTACACCATGAATTATGGTAGTGCTGGCTGGGTTTAACATTCCCTCACCAGCTGCCTAGCTGCTGGGTTTCCAGGTTGGTGTTTTGTTCAGTTCTTTCCCGCTGAGCCCTCCCCACTCAGTCCTTTTAAAAGCGAAGCTTCTCCCCTCTGTCTTCACACCTCCCCCATTTAGGACCAGCTGCTAACGGCATTACTTTTTAGCTGCAGCTCCGCCCTCTTCCCAAGAATCCTAGGGAAAAATGAAGGCCCCCCTCCCCTGACCAGCCTGACCACCTTCTGCCTCTCCCAGCTGCAGCTTGCTCCCCAGAACACCTCCAGCCCATTGTCTCTGTGCTCAGAAAATAATAGCTAATGCCTTTTGAGTGCTTACTGCATAACTGACCTTGTGCTAAGAGCTCTACGTGCAAGCTTTCAGTTACCTCTCACAGCAATTTGTTTTTTTTTTAATCCTCACCCGAGGACATGCTTAGATAGAGGGAGAGAGAGAGAGAGAGAGAGAGAGAGAGAGAGAGAGAGAGAGAGAGAGAGAGAAAACATTGCTCCAAGCAACCGAGCCACTCCCTTTGGCTGGGCCTTCACTGCAATTTTATGAGGGTGGGTACTATTTTCCAATGAGGACACTGAGGCTTCACGAGGTTAGGTAACTGGCCAAGGTCACACAATAAAGTGCAGCACCGACATCAGGGCTCATGCTCTTCACTGACACTCTGATGCCAAAGCAACTCCGGCTTCTTTGGAGGCCAGTTCTCAGTCTGTCTCCCCCCCCCCCCCCCCCCCCCCCCGTGACCCGAGGGGCACCTTTTACCTACATCAGATAGATGCCCAATTTGGCCTCTGGAATTGGAACCTTGCCCTGGCCCATCCCGGTGCCAGGCATTGCCCACAGCTTCTCTGCCTGCTTCCAGAGCTTTGCTTTCCAGGTGTAACAAAGGGTTTGTTGTGGCAAGCTGAGCAGAAGGACTGGCACCGTGAAAGCCATCACATGTGTGACAAAGCCGGCTGCCAGAACTGACAACAGAGCGCGGAGGCTGTAACTCTAACACTGGGGTGCATTAGGGACACGCCCCCTCAGGGACAGTGACACCGGGCCCCCGAGGAGGTGGAGAGTCAACAGGTGCTCGTGTGAGTGGATTAACCTTGCACCCTAACCTAGGCGGGGAGACTGTCTTCGATGGACAGCATAGGATGGTGACTGCAGATGACCACACTCTGGCCGGCTCACTAAATCCTGGGCTCTCTAGGGTAGTTGCTCTAGGAAGTCCCAATGCTCTTGGAAGATGTGCAAGAATAAAAATCTGGGCTGGGGGAAGGGCATCTGGAGGAGAGAGGAAAGGGTGCTGGGGTGAGAACTGGAGAACTGGATGGGCAGTATGGGCTCTGAAGCCACACAGACCGGTGTTCAAATGCCAACCTTGCCACTTACTTGCTGCATGACCTTGGTCAAGTCATTTCACCCCTCGGAACCCCAGTTTCGTCACCTGTGAAAATACCAGCTCTTAGGATTATTTTGATTCCTAACTGGGACATGTAAAATCATCAGTTCAGTGCCTGACATACGAGACTTAGTCCATAATGGGAGGATGGGGGAATAAGATATCATTAGCCAGGTCTTATTTGTGCTCTAATGTTAGCAAAGTGCCATGCACATAAGGGACACTCCTTAAATATTTATTAAATGAATGAATGAATGAATGGTGAGGGGGGTCACAGCAGAAGTCAACTTCATTTTCCATTTCTCTGAGTGACAATTTCAAACTTTCCCCTTGCCCCCCAATTCAACTCCCATGCTAACCCTCCCCATGGCTCCATCCTCAAACTTCACAGCCATGGGGAAGGGGCTCCCTCACTTCCCTGTCGCCCCACATTCTTCACTCAAGAAATACCATCCCTTTCTCTCCAGGCTTCTAAGGTTGAAGGTGGAGTTCTTTTAAAAATATATGTATTTTATTTTTATTGATTTCAGAGCAGGGAGAGGGAGAGAGAGATGGAAACATCAATGATGAGAGAGATTCATTGATTGGATGCCTCCTGCAAGCCCCACAATGCAACCTGGGCATGTGCCCTGACCGGGTATTGAACCTGTGACCTCTTGGTTCATAGGCCTAGCTCAACCACTGAGCCACACTGGCTGGGCAAAGGTGGAGTTCTTTACCTGCTTCCCGGATCCCTTCTCCACAACCCTCATCCATCATTTTCCCTCTCTGTTGGCTCTTTATCTTCTGGAAAGAGCCATGGTCAACTCTCTCCCGTCTAAGAGAATAGCCCCAAACTGCTCTTGATCTCACCTACACCCCCTCTAGTTACCACCTTCTATTACTTAACAGCTGAGCACCCTGCAAGAATTCACCGACACCCTCCTCTCTCATCCTCCCCATCTTCATGCCAGTTCCTCTTGTTCTCACTTTCACCCAAATCCTCTCACTTCTGCCCCAGCTCCCCCCAACAGGGCTCCAACCAAGGTTACTGGCAACCTTCTCGTTGTCAAAGAGAAAGGACACTCTGTCTTCTTCTCATCTTTCCCCGCCTCTCAGATGGCATCTGACACCTCTGAGCATGGATGGCTCCTGGAAGCTCTCCTCCATCAGTTTCTGGGGCACCCCCCTCTCCCGGTTTTTCCCTTTCTCCGCCCTTTCCTTCTCAGCCTTCTTGTTCACTCCTCTCCCTTCAGTGTCTCTCAATGTCCATCTTCCCCGGGCTCCTCCCCATCTCCCTTCCCCATATGCAGACCCAGACTTTAACATACCACCTGGATGTGGACAATTTCCCAATCTCCACCTGGGGGCGCTTTTCCCCAAGCCCTAGGCTTACCTGTTAATGTGAACATTCCACAGGCAACTCAAATGCAAGATGTGTTAAAATGAGTCCTCCTTTCTCTCCAAACCTGCTCTTCCTCCTGCATTCTGTCTTTTTTTTTAATTGTTTAAAGTATTACACATAGTAGTACATATATCTCCTTTCCCCCCCACCCCATTGACCTTCCCCCAGCTTCCCCTACCCCCTGTCGCATGCCCTCATCCCACCCCTCCAGTGTCTTGTGTCCATTGGTTGTGCTTATATGCATACATACAAGTCCTCTGGTTGATCTCTTTCCCCCCGCCCTCCCCAACACTCCCCAGCCTTCCCGCTGTAATTTGACAGTCTGTTCGGTGCTTTACTTCCCCTGTATCTATCTTTTTGTTCATCAGGTTATATGCATTCTCTGTCTTGATGAATGGACTCATTATCCACCCAGGCCTTCAAGTCAGGCACCTAAAGGTCACCCCAGGCTCCATCCTCTCTCTTGCACCTCACAGCCAATTGGATGTCAATGCCTGTTGATAATTCCTTCTAATTATCTTCAGAATCTGTCTCATTCTCACTATAACCCCCGCAGAGTCCCAGGACAGGGCAATCTGATTATCTTACTCTCTGGCTCAAAAACATTCAGTGGTTCCTCATCACCTTCAGGGTCAAGAATTCTTTCTTTAGAAAGGGCCATACTTTTTATCAGGGCTAGGACTAGGGTGAAGCAAATTCGGAGTCTGGGGTACAAGTGCTTCCTTAAATTTCACATCCTCACGGCCCCCTTTTCTCACCCCAGCCCTGGCCCTGCTTTTCGTGGCTCTATGCCTATGCACTTGACATTCTCTCCACCCTCAAACACTCCTATCTCTTCTCTACCTTACCAGCTCCTACTCATCCCGTAAGACTTAGTTCAGGGCCAGTTCCTCTGAGTTGTCTTCCCTGACCCACCAAATCTGAATTACATGACATTATTCCGTGTCCCCTTCACATCCTGTACACCCCTCCATCACACCGGCCCTGATGGCTGGTTTACTCCCCAGCCTCCATCCCAGCCTGGGGCCTTCCAGGGCAGTTTGTTGAATGACTAATGGAATTGGTGAATCAATCTGAAAGGGTATGTGCTAAAAGTTAATAATAATAATAATAATAATAATAATAATAATAATAATAGCTTGGGCCCAGGGCCTAGCCTTTAATGGCCTTGCTGTAAAAGCCTGCATGTTCTAGCAGTTAAAACTGATGTCCAGCTGCAGGCAGTGAGGTCCTCATCAAGTGGTCAAGATGAGGCTGTGAGAGGAAGGGGCGTAGAGGGTGAGGGCTGATGGCCAGTTCTGAGGGTGCATCACAGTAGGCACTCAATACTTGCAGTTCCCATCCCTAAAGGCCAATCTGCCTCTCTGCTTCGGTCCTCAGCACCAGGAGATAGCTGGTGCCTTGGGGTGGGGCAATTGCAACAGAACTCTTTGAGCTTCTAGTTTGAATTCTGCATCTGGCTGGAAGAGGGAACCCGATAGAAATGCCTTCCCAACAACCCCAACCCCAGTCACCCGCCCCCCAACAGAATATAAAATAAATTTACCTTCTCACTCCCTGACCGCCACCCCCCCACAGTCCTATCTCTCCCTCCCCGCAATGAAAGGCACAAAGTCAGGAATTGATGCTGCATCTTTTTTTTTTTTTTACTTTTGCCTTCTTAAAGCATATGCTGAGCGGGTGGATGAAGCAATTTGGCAATTAAAAAGGCCCAGCGGCTTGGGCAGCGGCATGGAGAGGCCAGGTGAGGGCGGGGAGGGGAACCCTCGTTCCCTGGCCAGGGAACAGCAAAGCCCGCACTAATTTCATAAAATATAAAACAAGGGAGGGGTGAAGGTAGGAGGGAGACTTGTAAAATACAATATCTTAGGGGACTGGCAATAATAAAAAATAAGGTTCATTATTTACAAACAATTTCTGTTCTTGGTCTCTGTACAGTGGGGGGCGAGGGGAGCGTATGTGTGTGTCGGCATGTTGACGTGTGTGTTTGTGTGTGTATGGGGGCCGGGGGGCAGGGAGGGCAGTGGTCGTGTTGGTTATCATGAGGAAGGAGGGGGTTAGCCCAGTGAGTGGTTTATCTGAGGACAGACGGTTGTGGAGGGAGGGTGAAATCGGAGTGGTTGGCCCGAGGGAACAGTCCAAATGTGGGGGCTCCAGTCGAGATCTGGGGCAAAGAAGGGCTGGGGAGAAGTGGAACCCTTTCTCCTGGGATGGCACCCCAGGGGGCAGGGGTACAAGCCGGATCCGGGTTAGCGAGCAAGACAGTCCCTCTTCAGGGATGGCAGGGGGTACGCGTCCTGGGTCCTGGGTCCTGGTACGGCCTAGGAGAGCTTGATGGTGGTGTTTGGGCCCAGATCCCTGGAGAGAGAAGGGAAATCAGAGACTTTGTCCAATGAGGACCTGCTCAGCACCCTGCAAGCTGGACCTGGACAGGGGAGGGATGGGGCCTTGGCAAGGTGTGGCTGACACGGGGGCCAGGGGAGGGCAGAGGGCAGGTGGATCCTTGGGAGCCCAGGAGGGGAAGGGAAGGGGCCACCCACCCACCTCTCGTGGAACCACTCCTTGGGGTGGGAGAAGTCGGGGCTGGTGCCATTTCCACGGATGTCCTTCGGCCAGGCTTCGCTCAGGTACTTGGTGGTCTCGTGCGTGCCGTCCAGGTGGTCATGCTGTAGGTGGTCCTGGGGGTCGCTGCTCCGCTGGCCCCCCGGGCTTGATTTCCCAGCCATCTGGGGGCTCCACAGGCAGCAGGGCGCTGCGCGGCCATCCTCCCCAGGAGCCTGCCCCTCATCGTAGAACAGAAGGCTTCGGGAGGGCACTGGAGAGAGAGCGCGGGGTGAGCCCGGGCGCCAAGAGGCTCCCTCGCCACCCCAGCCACATTCATGGCCTAGTAGTTACAGACACGGGCTCTGGAATCTTAAAGGCCTGGGCTTGAATTCCAGCTCCAGCAATGCCAAGCTGTGTGACCTCAGGCCTTTGTTTTAAACTTTCTGAGCCTCAGTTTGCTCACCTATAAAATAGGGATACTAGGACCAACTTCATAGAGATGTGAGGTTTAAATGAGATCATGTAGGGGAAGTGATTGAAACGGTGTTTAGTGAACACCCAGAGAAAGTAGCTCTTTCTAAGCAGAGGGCACCACCTGAGAGCTGGGTTCGAATCCTACTTCCAACACTTACTAATTTCCATAAGATCTTGAATGACTCTCTTCCCCATTCCAGGCCCTAGAGTGCCCTTCAGGAAGAGAAGGGGAAGGAAACCCATTGGTTGGAGAATACTGTGTGCCAGGCACTGCCAAGTCCTCTGGCCTGTATCAACATGGACATCTCTCCGAAACCCAAGAGCCAGATACTCCAGCCCTGTTTCACAGAGCAGGCAATGGAGGTTCTAGGTGATCAGGAACGTGGTTCCATGCTAGTTTTGACCCACCACCACCCTTCTGGCTCTCACGGCCCTGACCTACGTGAAACGCACTCCGTGGAATGGTGCATGCCCAGCTCTGCACGCCAGCCTGCTCGAGCTCCCTACCCCAGATGTGCAGACCTGCACCCACGGCATTCACTCACTCGAGGGGCTCATTCCTTCTCCGCCTCCTCTGACTCTGGTTTCCTTCATCAACACGGAACCCCCCCCCCCCCTTCCATTCCTCCCTCTGTTCTGGCTTCCTCTACTGCCAAATACACAAGGGCCGCTCTGGCCTTGGAAAAACAACACGTGGCTCCCAAGACCGTATACCCTCTTCGTAACTGTCTTGCTCTCTTCTTCTCAGGCCCAGCCACACAGCACATGTCTAGGGAGTGGATCTCACTCCCCGCCTCCACTTCCTCTTTCCCTACCACTCCCCTGACCGGCCAGCCATTTCCTCCCCTCAAGGCCACGCAGGCCTGCCTCATCCTCATCCTCTCCTCCCTGTTGTATCTCTCCTTCTGGAAACCCACTCTCCCCATCTCCTAGCTCTCTGATTGCCCATCTGGATCCTCTTCCTCCTCCTGCCCTGCCAAATGACGTGCTCCTGGTACGTGATGAAACGTGGCTGAGAAGTTCCTCTGTAGGTCTACCTGCAGTATCTTCTGCCTGGCGAAATCCATACTCTCCTTGCTGCGCTCTAGACTAGCTCTCCCCTTGCCACCCAGGGGTTGCATCTGTGTTGAGAGCGTTCATTCACCAGGTCATTTAATCTTCACATCAACCATGCTCAGTAAGTGCGGAGCTGTAACTCCCATTTCCAAGTGGAGAAATGAAAGCCTAGAGAGCTTAAGGCACAGGCCCAAGGTCACGCAGTGGCAGAGGCAGGTATGACGGACTCTGAGGCTCCATACTCTTAGCCACGGTACCTCACAATCCCCCACGGGATGGTGAATACCTGAGCCCACACCACCACCACCCCTCTGCTGCCCATGGTAGACATCACCAATGGATCCTGGCGCTCCTTCCTGTCGATCCTGAGTGGTGCCTCAGAATCCTGCTTCACACAGAGCCTCAGGCAGCCACCACCGTCTTACTGGAAATGACCCTTGAGCTGAAACTCATTTGCTGTCCCAGTCGTGAAATACAGATGGTGCTTACCAGAGGCCCCATAACCCACTGGCACATAATACATGGGGGTAAAGGTGGGAATATTTTTGTTATCCCCTAAACCAGTGGTCGGCAAACTTCGGCTCGCGAGCCACATGTGGCTCTTTGGCCCCTTGAGTGTGGCTCTTCCACAAAATACCACATGCAGGCGCGCACATATAGTGCGATTGAAACTTCGTGGCCCATGCTCAGAAGTTGGTTTTCGGCACTCAAAAGAAATTTCAGTCGTTGTACTGTTGATATTTGGCTCTGTTGACTAATGAGTTTGCTGACCACTGCCCTAAACTGACCCCCTAGCCACTTCTGGATAGGCTGAGAATCAGGGGGTCTGCATCGTAGCCCCAATTCCACAACTAACACTGAACAAATCATAAGACTCTTTTGAGCCTCCATTTTCCATCTGTAAAAGGAGAACGTAGAATGAGATGATGCCAACCCCAAACTTGGCTCCTCCCTGTGCCTGGCTTCTGCCCAGAAGCTGGGGCTGGGGAAGGGCAGCCCGGCTCAGGGCACTCACTCTGACTGGCTGTGTAGACGCTGTCAGTGGCCATGGGGTCTTCCTTCACAGTCTGGGAGCCGGAGGAGAACTCGGGGAGGCAGGGCACGAGGGAGCCCAGCACCAGAACAAAGCACAGGGCTGCCACCTGGGAGCAGAGAGAGAGTAGTGGTTAGATCCAGGGCAGGGAGGGGCTGCAACCCTGGCCTCTCCTAGGCCTCCTGCCCCCAAACCAATGGCTGCAAAAGGCTCAGTATTCCTCTAAGAAAGCAGCTCCCAGAGCCAACACCCCCACTAGATGTGGGGTATCCCGCCCTCCCTGGAGAAGGTGGAGGAGTCTGCTCGGGCCGTCTCAGCCCAGGCAGTCCTGGAAGAAAGAGGGAAGTGGCTCATGGGGTTGTCACCTCCAGGGTGGAGGGATCTGTAAAGAAGAAAAGGGACTGGGGCTGGGACAAGGGAGGGGACACAGGATCACAGCAGCTTCTCAGCAGGAGGAGCTAAGAGTCACGAGGCACACACTAACCCCTGCCCACACATGGCTCTGCCACCTGGCAGCCCGGGTCCCAGAGGGGATGCCCCGGGGAGTGTCCAGGCGGGCAGGTCCAGGAGAGGGTGGGAGAGGGACCAGCAGAGGCCTGAGCCACACGCTGGGCACTCTTTTGGGTTTTCAGAGATTTGCTCGGCCTTCTCACCACCATTCATTCCAGAAAGAACCAAGTCCACAGGTCCTGAGTGTCTCCCCCAGCCCTTCACTCCACAGGGTGTGGCATTTGCCTTGCCGCCCCCCCGCCTCCCAGCGGGGTTCACGGAAGTCACTGCACAGCCACACTGTTAGAACTGGTCAGGGAAGGCCATGCTCTAGAAGGTTCAGAGGACTTGGTGAAAGAGGCCACCGGGCACTGGGATGGTGTACCTTGGTGATGTTGCCCATCATATTGCCAATCCTTCCAAGGTCTGCCCACCCCCCCTAGAAAGCCACCCGGGGAAGACGCCCTCCGGAGGCCTGACGACGGAGGGAGCAGACCTACCATGAGGCAGGTCCCAGTCTGGGTGGCTGCCATCTTGTACGGCCTGGAGATCTTGTTGGTGACCAGCGTCTGGAGTTTCTGCAGCTGCTGAAGCAGGGTCCTGAGGGGGACACAGCGGTCACCAGAGGCTCTGACCCCGCAGGCATCTCTGCCTCCTGCTCTCCAGCGCACACCTGGGCCGGCTCCAGACCTGGCTGCCCCCCAGGTGCCCACTTCAGTCAAGACAGGAGAGGTCACCTCCTGCTTGGCCCTCTGCGGTGTCAGCTCGGGAACCTGGGCCTGCCTCCTGGTGGATAGCTGAGTCACCCTCGGGGAGCTCAGGGGGGGCCCTGGGATGCTCCTGGCCAAAGTGGGGGTTGGAGGAAGGCCGCCCCACCTGGGCCCTATGGCAGCCGCAGCACCCCACAACCCATGTCTGGCAGCTGCCTGGTACATAGTGAGTGTCCGGTAAATGGTAACTAGCATTTTTAAATTTTTATTGCTGTTTTCACATTTGTCACAACACCTGTCACACGTTTATTTATGGATTTCCGTGCCAACCTCCTCAGTTAACTGTGGGCTCCCTGAGGGTAATGACTGGGTCCCATGGGGCGTGGAATCCTCTGGCTACACACAGCGGGTGCTCAGCCCGTGCTTGGTGAACAAACGTTTAATCATCTCTCCTCCACCCAGCCTGGCAGAGGGGGTTGCAGTTCAAATAATGTACAGCAGGTGGCGCAATAACACCGAGGGCCTGGCCAGATTTTGGGGCCAGAGAGGAATGTGGGCCAGAGGTGGAGTGAGGGGTGATGGTTCCCTGCTCCTCTTCCCTGAGGGAAGGCATTCTCCAGATCAATCGGGAGTAGCTGGATCCCACTGGAGAAGCTGGGAGAGAAGGAAGGAAAGAAGGGAAAGGCCTTCTGTTGAGCACCGCTACCTTCCAGCTACTGTTTTTATTTTATCTTATTTTTTAAAATATATTTTTATTTATTTCAGAGAGGAAGGGAGAGGGAGAGAGATAGAAACATCAATGATGAGAGAGAATCATTGATCAGCTGCCTCCTGCGTGCTCCACCCTGGGGATCCAGCCCTCAATCCTGTGCCCTGACCAGAAATAGAACCGTGACCTTCTGGTTCATAGGTGGACACTCAACCACTGAGCTACGCCAGCCGGGCTGTTGTCTATTTATTTTAATTAATCCCAGCAAATAATCATTAAAGACCTACTGTGCACTCATGGCCGGGCACTATCAAGAATTCAGAATAATAACAATAAAGAAAGGAAAAAGAAAAACGAACATGAATTGAGCATCCTTAAAAGCCAAGCACAGTGCTGGGCTCTTGAGTTGCACTCGCTCACTGAATCATTACACATATCCTGGGAGATGGTGCTTCTATCATCTCCATTTAGACAAAGACACTGGGCCCAATCGCCAAAATGGCAGAGTGGAATATGAATCCAGAGCTGCGACTTTGTGTAGCTACTTCAGGCCCGGCGCTATGCGTACACTGGTGTTTCTTAAAACCTAATTGTGCATGTGAGTCACCCAACGGGTTTGCGAAAATGCAGGTTCTGATTCAGTAAGTCTGGGAGAGTCCTGAGATTCTGCATTTCTTACCAGCTCCCCGGTGCTGCTGCTGCTGTTTGTCTGAAGCTCACTTTGAGTGGCAAGCATCCACGCCAGTGGTTCTAACCCCAGGGGGCATCAGAACTACCTGGAGTGCTACCTAAAACATAGATTGCTGAGCCCCCGCCCTGGGGTTCCTGCTTCAGCAGCCCTGGCGTGAGGCCTGAAAATAATAAGCATTTCTAACATGTTCGCGGGGGAGGCTGCTGGTGGTGGTCTGAGAACCGTGCTCCGAAAACCACTGCTCTGTGCCACCTCCTTTAGAGCTTCTCATCAGCCTTCTCATCAGCCTGCCACGTGTAGAGCTATGTGTGGATGAAGAAGGATGGGAAGCTGGCGCCCCGGGCTGCAGGGTTCCTGTTTCTGGGGTTCATCCTGAACTCAGTTACCTCTCCTCTGCAGGGGGCAGGGGCAGTGCGGGATGCAGGTGGCAGCACCCACCTGTTGGCATTCTCCAGGGTCTCTACCTTCTTCCACAGCTCGTTGTTCTCTGATGTAAATGTCTCCACCCTGCGGGGCCAAGCAGGCACAGGCTCAGGGGCAGCCCCAGATGTGCGGCTGCCCCCTCAGTCCTGCCCACCAGCATCTCAGCCCCTGTGCCTCCTGCCCCTGGAGCCCTGGGACCCAGGCCCCGCTCCCCACACAGGACCCTTACTTCTTTTCTAGACACTCCACGTATTCCTTCTTCTTACGGCGGCTCTCCTGGGCCGAGATCTAGAGGGGGAAGCCCCCGAAAGAGGGGTTACCATGGCCATAAATCCACTTCCTAGGACCCCCAATTTCAGAGCTGGCATCACCAGGGGATCAGAGACCCCCACCCACCAAGGAAGCCCCAGGGCAGGGCCTGGACCCAGCTCTTGCTTTACCTTGTTCTTGATTTTCCTCCGGACCCTCTTCAAGGCCTTCTCCTCGGCTTTGGTGAGGGGGAGTTTTGTGGGGATGGGGTAGCCCTCAGCAATCAGGGTGCGCTTCTCTTCCTCTGTCAGGAGCAGTGGCCCTGAAGTCCCCTGTAATTTCTGTGGGAAATGGGGCATGATGGTTAGAACCAGACAGCCCTGGGTTCAAATTCAAGCTCTGCTGTTTATTCTGTGTGTGACCTTGGGCAAAGCACTCAACTCTGAGAGCCTCAGTTTCCTCATCTAAAAAGGGGGTGGAGCCCAGCCGGCGTGGCTCAGTGGCTGAGTGTCGACCTAGGAACCGGAAGGTCAGGGTTTGGTTCTTGGTCAAGGCACATGCCTGGGTTGCCGGCTCAATCCCCAGTGTGGGGCATGCAGGAGACCGCTGATCAATGATTCTCTCTCACCATTGATGTTTCTATCTCTCTCCCTCTCCCTTCCTCTCTGAAATAAATAAATAAATATTTTTAAGGAATGGGGTAGAGCTGAATTAAATCCAATAATATGTATCAAATGCTTAGGATGGTGCTGGGAGCCCAGCATATTAGGCACTCGGTACATTGTTGGGGGGCTCCTTAGATCCCACCCTGAAATTCATAGACTCAAAACCTACTTGTCCAGGGCCCCCTAAATGGCACTCCCTTCATATCACTAGTCTTGGCTTGGAAGGTTCCACACCCATCCCAGGGCTCAGGGCCTAGCCCAGTTTACTGGGTACTCTGGGCCTCCTGAGCACTGCTCCCCAAAAATTCTAGTCCTGGCTCTGCACACTGTGGGTTCGGTAGGCCTCTTGGACCTCCCTACCTATTTTCTATTTCCTATTCACCACGAGGTAGGACTAAGAGATTCTCACTCCCATCTGCCAGGCAGGCACCTCTCTGAATGCTGATGGGGGTGGGGATCAGGTTGGGGCTCCCCAGACCCTTCCCCACTGGATGTGTGCCAGAGTGGGTTTACCCAATCATTTGCCCAGACCACTCCCAGCGGCTTACGTGAGGGGCCGTGAGGAGGGGAGAGGTGGAGATGGCCGTGGAGGAGCGGGCCATGGGCCGGACAGGGCTGGAGGGGGGCAGAGAGTGGGGACTCTGGGAGCCGTCACTGTCGCTTCCATGGCTGCTGGGGGGCGTCGGAGGCATCTGCACCAGGTCCTCTGAGGAGAGCGGAGGAAGCGGGTTAGCAGGGTTGCACTCAGCTCTGCTGGGACCTCAGCGTTCAGCGGAGCAGGGGCCTACGCCAGCCCCGATGCTGTGGTCAAGAGCGCTGGGGCCCGACCAGTGGTAGCATCCAAAGCCCCTCTGTGGTGTCAGAGAGATGGCAGCTGAAGCTGATTCCTGGGCGCCACCCCATCCCTGCCACCAGAGGCCTGGCTCCTTTGAGCCTCATCCTTGGCGAGGCTGCATTCTTGGAGGCCCTCCCCCGTCCCCAGCTTCACAGGGTTCAGGGCGTTTGACCCTCCAGTTCGACACCCCCAGCAGGTGACTGGAGTCTGCCCTTCCTCCCTCCCACCCCAAATGTGAAGCTATAACTACCCCAGGGTTTCCGTTTCTGACTTCAGGGTAACGAGGCAGCAGGCACTGGGCTTTCAGCCCACCAGCCAGGAGCACTGCTCTCCCCAGCCCCGCTCCATGCTGTCCCTCTGTGGCCACAGCACCAGGAAGACTGGCACTCTGCAGGTGGCCAGGGGGAAACCTGGGCAGCACAGAATGCCCAGATTTATGGAGGGCTGGCTGGCTGGATGGATGGATGGACGGACAGGTAGACAGACGGGTAGATGAGTGAATGGCAATAAAATGAGCTGCAGTTCGTGAATGACAGGGGATTAGTGAAGAAGGAGTGAGGGTGTAGATAGCAGTGATGACAGTCAGAGGTTGGGTCAGAAGGGAACTGGATGGATGGGGAGTGGGCCAAGCATGGAGGAGAGGCTATGATGGGGAAAGGTGGGTTGCTGAGTGGGTGAGTGGCTGGACCAAGGTAGCAGGGATGCTGTCTGCCCAGGACGGGAGAGGAAGAGTCCCTCCCTGGACCCACTTACCTGGTGTCACTTTGAGGAACTGGTTCACCTCCTGGGGCTCTGCTTTGATCATGGGCAGCTGAGTCATCTCTCCCGGGGCCTGAGGAAGAGACAGGTCCAGCTCCATCAGCTGCCCCTGGGGCCGCCCCCACCAGGCCATCCACCATCTCCCTCCCTGAGGCCGGAGGCCTGTCCTGCAGAACTGGGGAGGTGGCTGGGCTTAGAGCTCTGGGCATAGCCCAGAAGGAGTAGAGGCAAGTTCCTGTGCGTGGAGGAGCCCCTCAGCCAAGCAGAGGGATAAGCGTCTGCCAAGGGCCAGGGGCCAGACAGAGCATGGCCGGGTCTGGAAACTGCCAGTATTCAGGGTGTCCAGAATGTGGGAATGTGTGTGGGGATGGAGGGGTAGGAAATAAGACCAGATGATCGGAGTGGGGTGGGGGTGGGAGTGGAATCCAGACAAAAGAATTGGAAGTAGTGAGGAGCCCCTAATGGGTTTTAAGCAAGGGACTGACAGAATTCGGTTTACACTTTAAACCAGTGATGGTGAACCTATGACACGTGTGTCAGCACTGACACGCGTAGCCATTTCTGATGCCACGCGGCCGCATGCCGAGGATGAAACATTTGTGACTAGAGTCTTGGAGTTAGTTTTTTCCTCAAAGTGACACACTACCCGAGTTATGCTCAGTTTTTTGGCGAAGTTTGACACACCAAGCTCAAAAGGTTGCCCATCACTGCTTTAAACAAACATGCATTCCTATTTCTTTTTTTTTTTAAAGTGATAAGCTTTTATTTTTATTTTTATTTTATTGATTTTCTACAGAGAGGAAGGGAGAGGGATAGAGAGTCAGAAACATCGATGAGAGAGAAACATCGACTAACTGCCTCCTGCACATCCTACTGGGGATGTGCCTGCAACCAAGGTACATGCCCTTGACCGGAATCGAACCTGGGACCTTTCAGTCCACAGGCCGACGACGCTCTATCCACTGAGCCAAACCGGTTAGGGCATCTTATTTCTTTATATTCCAACTTGCAGTTCCAGATAGGATTTCAGGAACATGCATGGCTTCCTACACATGGCTGTCAACACGCACGGGAGCCGTGTTCTCTCTGAGGAAGGCGCTGTGTTGGGTGCTGGATTTCAGGACCGTCTTTTCCCTTGGTCTGCGGCCAGCAGAGGGAGGTCGTGATATTGTGGGTGGGACACAGAATCCCAAGTTTAGGCAGGTGAGTAAGAATCACAGAAGGTTCAAGGTGAGGGGAGGGGACCTGGTAGGTTCCCTCCTCTATACCCCAGCTCAGCCCTCAAGTGACAGATGAGGGGACCGCGATGCAGAAGGGCGATGGCACTTCACCAACTCCTGGTTCTTTTGCCTCCACTAGCGTGTTGTGACCTCGCTGGAGTGAAGGTGGGGTTTCAGTCTGGCGTCTGAGTTGGGGGTGCAGCTCCTCTGTTTGTGACTGTGATTGGGGGAAAGTTGCTTAACCCCTTGAGCCTCAGTTTCCACCTCTGGTGGCTGCTGCAGTCCGCCTTCCCTTCCTGCTTTGGCAAGGCCCGAGGTGCTGCGGAGGCAGTCTTGGGTCCGATCACAAAAGACCCTCCACGCTTAGCTGGCGGCTCAGTGGTTGAACATTGACTCATGAACCAAGAAGTCACAGGTTTTCAGGTTCAATCCCCAGTAGGGGGCGTGCAGGAGGCAGCTGATCAATGTTCTCTCATTGATGTTTCTATCTCTCTATACCTCTTTCTCTAAAAAAATCAATAAAAACATATATATATTTTAAAGAAGATCCTCCAGCTATGCCGGTTTGGCTCAGTGGATAGAGTGTCTGCCTGCAGACTGAAGGGTCCCAGGTTCGATTCTGGTCAAGGGCACATGCCCGGGGTTGCGGGCTCGATCCCCAGTAGGGGACGTGCAGGAGGCAGCTGATCAATGATTCTCATCATTGATATTTCTATCTCTCTCTCCCTCTCCCTTCCTCTCTGAAATCAACAAAAATATATATTTAAAAAAAGAAAAAGACCCTCCACATCTGCAGCCAACCCTGATCCTGGTGGACAGTGGAGGGGTTGGACGGGTTGGAGGGTTTGGGAGGGGCTGACAGGTCTGCCTGTGGCCAGATTCTGAGCTGTGTGGCCAGCAGGGGGCAGGGCTGGCCCAATCCAGACCAAGGATTTAAGACGACCCAGGCACAGAAGCTCCTTAGAGGCACCTGGTAGCTCACGCTCCCATTTTATAGAGAAGGAGGCTGAGGAAAAGGGAGTGGCATGTGCCCAGAGCACAAGTGAGAGCCAAGCTGGGACCCAGGCAGGGCCTCTCCCAGGGGCCTGGGCTCTGGGCCTCACATTCTCAGAGGGATTTCAGGTATCATCTTGGATCTATAGCCAAAGGATGTTATATCTATTCATTCGTAGGGGGTGGGGGTAGTATGAGGACGTGGGTTGAAGATATTAATCTCATGAATGCAAACAACTGAAAGCACAAGTTTTATATTTCCATGTTGGCCTTTCTTTTTTAAAATGCCGACGCTTTGAGAAAATTGAGTGGCCTGGGCTGACTCCATCTCTGGGACTCTGGACGTGGCCCAACGCCAGTCCTGCCTGCGTCCTGTCAGCCTTGCCCACGCACGGTGAGGGCCCCAGCTTACTGTGAGGGCTCGATGGTCTGTGCGCATTCTAGGTGGTGCATGGCGGCCCAAGGGGGAGGCAGAGACCCGTCTGGCAGTGCCAACCCCTGAGGGTCACATTGCTCCCTGTTCATGGAACCCTGGGTGCACAGGGCTTTGGACACTTCTTCCCACAGAGACCCCCCCCACCCTTTGCCCCTCCCTCAGCCCCTACAAAACAGTCCCCAGGCTCACCTGGTGGGGGGCAGGCAGCCTGGACAGGGGGCTGAGGCCCAGCAGCGGGGTGGTGGCCATGGCAGCAGCGGCAGCCATGGCTGAGGAGGCGGCCAGAGGGTCCATGGGCAGCTCCAGGCTCTGCTCCTGCTTCACCATGACGGAGCACAATTTGTGTCCCAGCACCCAGGCTCCATGTTCCACATCTGGGGGGAGGGGGCAGGACCCAGGCTCAGAGGACTCCCGGAGCACAGGGCTCAGGCCCCCCCGCCCCTATCCGCAGGGAGCCAGAAGAAGTGGGAGGCATCTTCTTCATTCAGCGGCTAATAGACTGGGCTTGGACAACAGACCAGAACCCCTCCTGACTGGCTGTGTGACCTTAGGCAAGTTGTTTAACCTCTCTGAGCCTCAGTTTTCTCATCTGTAAAAGTGTCTGGTAAGAAGTAAATAAATGTCCAATAAATGGTACTATTGTTCATATAATTGTTGCTATTCAGTAAACATTTGCTGAGCACTGGGCTAGGTTCTGGGCATCTCGTGAGAGTCACACGCAGTTGGAATGAAAAGGAAAGGAAATGGGGTCAGAGAGGCCGGCAGGGGCGGCACGGCCTGGGGGGCTGCGCTCAGAGCTGTGACTTTGTCCTAAAGGTAATGAGGTGGCACCGAAGAGTTTTAAGTATGTTCAGAGTTGTGATGTTAAAAAAGATCCCTCTGCCTCTGTGTGAAGACTGGACTGGGGCCGGCAAGTTAGAGGCAGGGGCCCGCGGGAGTCTGTTGAAATGGTCCAGCGAGAGAAGACAAGGCCTGAGCAAAGGCAGTGGCAGTGGGGATGGAGAGGACGGAGCGCACTGGAGACATAGTTAGAAGGAAGCAGTCACCGGACCTGGTGATTGGGCGGGAGGAGGGGGGGGGGAGGGATGATGCTCAGGTCTCCCAGGCAGCGTCTACCTCCTGCCTATCTAGTGGGCCTCCTGGCCTCACCTGGGCCACAGGGATGGCAGACAGCACCCCTTTTCCTGCTGGGTGCCCACAGTCCTCCACCCCAGCTCAGGCTGGCCCCACCTGGAAGTCAGAGAAGCACTGGTAAGGCGGGGGTCTGGGCGGCCAGCTTGCAAAGGAAGGACTATAACGGGACTCTGGCCTTTGGGACCCACTGTGGGTGGGGAGAGGGGTCAACGGCTGCCTGATCCCACCTCAGAGGCCAGGCCCCACCCTCTGGGAGCCGGAGAGCCCCAGCTCTGGGCCACAGGCCGCCCCTGGCTCCTGGAACACCCACAATCTTCCCAAATTACAGGGCCAGCCGCCGGCCTCCGGGAAACTGCCCCCTGCAAAGGGCCCACAAATAAATTACTCTAAAAATAGATTGGGGGTGTTCAAGGAGTTGCTGGGCTGGACATGTGGGGGTGGAGGGAGAGCCCGCCATGGGAGGGTGCCCATCCCACACCCTGCCCCTCCCCAGGCTGTGCCCAAGGCCTCCTTGAGGTGACCTCAGAGTTCTTCCCTGCGGCCAGGGCGCGGAGGGAAGCTGGGACCTCAGCAACCACAAGCCCTGGAGCCACTTAAAACCTCAAGAGATGTCCCTGCCCTCAGGGCCAGGGTTGTGGGGGGGCAGTACAAAGGTCTGTCTCTGCCCCTGGGGAACCTCCAAGACCCTAAAAAGCACCTCACACTTTCTGCACTGAGCACAGCTGTAAGCCCTTGACACATATGAGCTCATTTATTCCTCCCCAAATTCTATGGGACAGACACCACTATTTCCCCCATTTAATAGATGAGAACATTAAGAAAACCATTCAAAACCATTGAGCTCTGAGGGGAAAGGAATAAGAAGCGCTACAGTACCAAGAGGACTTTTATAGGCACAATGAAAATAGCCAGTAATTATCTATAATAATACAAGTGTAATATGCTAATTAGACCGGACAACCTTCCGGACTAAGCCGTGGCACTGCGGGGGGTGGGGGGGGGGCCGAGCCCCTTGCACGAATTTCATGCATTGGGCCTCTAGTTGATATATATTATGTGCTGGGATTTTTAACCTTGCCCAGAATTCTATGTCAAGCCACATAGAATCTTCATTTTATAACTGAGGAAACAGAAGCCCAGAGAGGTTAAGAAACTTGTCTAAGATCACACAGCAGCTGGTAGAAGCATCAGGATGTTTGGTTCCAAACCCAGGACCCCCTTGCTGCCCCCTTGAGGCTGGCAAATGTGGTGGCGGCGAGGGTGTGAGGCTTAGAATCAGCGGGCTTGCTTGCTTCCAAATCCCTAACCTGCATTTTACTGTTTGTGACTTAAACAACTCAGCTTTCCTAAAGGCTCATTGTCCTTATCAGTCAAATAGGGATTATGGTGAAAGTGATTCCTTCCTCACCTCTGAGTTGTGAGCAATAAATGAGAACATGAACATGAAAGCACTTTGGACACTGGAGAGCACTGTAGAAATGTTTACTGCTATTCCCACGGGTAGATGAAAACCCTGAGGCTCACAGAAGCCAGGAGATGTGTCCATGATCACCCGGCCAGACAAAATGGGGCCAGATCGTTTGAAGAAATGCCCAGAGGCCATTTCTAGGTGGGCAACAGTCTGGAGTTCTCGAATGTTGAACCTGAGAGAAAAGACTCAAAGGGCCCTTTGCTTAAAGGCAAGGCAGGGGGCGAGGGGAGCTTCAGAGAACTCTCCCTTCAGTAATAAAAGTGGGCGCAGCAGTGTCTCCCAGGTCGCATCTCGGAGGACGTCACAGTAGGAGGGGTGGGAAGGCTCTAGATAGAGGCTTGGTAACTTGTCCACATTTACTGTTTAATTCCCCGCACTGTTTCCTCCGAGGCAATGCTTCTCGGGCCCACGTGTGCTTCAGAATCTCCCAGAAGGCCCAGCCCTACCCACAGGGTTTCTGATCCCGCCGGTCTGGGTGGGACCTGACATTGACATTTCTGACAAGTTCCCAGGTGATGCTTCAGTCTGGGAACCACCCCTCACCCACCACTGACCTAAGTCAGCAGCAAACGCTTTTGAGAAGTGCCCACATGGGCTTGATTTGAGGGAGAACAAGAAGGCCACACAGCCTCCCTGAGGGGTATTTGTGGGTGGGAGTCTCAGCCTTCAGTGCCCCCCGTGGTTCTGAAAAAGCTTCCTTTCCTCCTGGGCCTTATGTGCATGTGCTGTCCCGGGCCCTTCCACCCTTCTTACCTTGGGTGGTGTCCTCCATCTTGATGGGTACAAGGGGGCTCTGGGGGGCAGAGTCACCGCTCAGGGAGTAGCTGTGCTCGGCCTGGATGCCTGGCGTGGGGGAGTCCAGTTCCATGTCCAGTAGAGGGCTCTTCTCATCCAGCACCGGGTCATCGAAGAAGCTGCTGAACAGGTCGTTGGAGAAGTCCTCCATGTTCTCCGCAAAGTGGTCCAGGTGCTCAGGGAAGTGCTAGGGGAGGAGGAGGGGGCGGGGGGCGGTTTAGCTTGGGAAAAGGGTACAGACACGGCTGTGGTGGTGCCTCCAGCCCTGCCACCACCCACATCACCTGTACCAACTATGATCATTTCTATGATCACTAGCACCAGCCATCACATGACCTCCACCCCCACCTCTGCTGCCATCGCCGGCTTCAATGTCATTACCCGCAAAGGTAAGCTGGAGATGGCGTGAAAGGATCCCTGGACCAGGCGACAGGACTCAGGGCTCTAGTGACCTTGGTCACATCACTTAGATTGCCTGAGTCTGTCTCTCGGTCCACTCTACTTCCTTCATGGGAGGACTAATTAAAGAGTCACTGTGTCTTTGCAACAGCATGGATGGATCTAGAGGGTACAGAGGTATTACGATAAGTGAAATTAAGCCAGTCAGAGAAAGACAAATATCATATGATTTCACTTATATGTGGAATCTAATGAGCAAAACAAACAAACAAACAAACAAAGTAGAAACAGACTCACAGACACAGAGAACAAACGGACAGCGGTCAGAGGGGAGGGATGTTGGGGGGCTGGGTGAAAAAGGTGAAGGAATTAAACAGTCCAAATTGGTAGTTGCAGAATAGCCACAAAGATGTAGATTACAGCACAGGGACTAGAGTCAACAATACAAAACAATACTGAATGTAAACTGCAATTGAAAAATAAATTTAAAAAGAAAAAGAATATGTCTATGGCAGCAAGTTTGCATCCCAATGGCAGTATTAGTGACTTTTGCATTATCTTTTGCTGGGAGTCAAGGTGGGATTATCAAGGCCTTCACTCCCCTCATTAGTACAGTCCCCACCTGTCTACATGCCTCCAGTGTCCCCCTTTTCCAAGCCATTCTTTATCCCAAGAGAATAGGCTCTGGAGCCATATTACTTGGGTTCGAATCCTCAGCTTTGGCCTTGGGTCTTCTAGCCAGACTCAGTGCCATTCAAACTGCCAGTGTTGACTCATTAAAGGGGTGTGGGATCAATTTAGTAGGCCATGACCAGAATGTAAGAAGAAATAAAACAGAACAAAATAGAGTACAGAATATCAGCATGCACAGCACACAGAAAAGTTAAATACCCAGTGTAAATTTTTATCTCAGTTATGTGTGTGTATGTTTGTGGTGATGATGTAAAATATCCTATATAATAAAAGCCCAGCGACCGAAATGGTGGAACAACCAGAACAACCAGAGACCAGAATGACTGCGGCCCCTCGCCCTGGCCGGCCCCACCCTGATCAGGGTCATAGCCAGCCTGCAAACTGCCCAGGCCCCTCACCCCAGCCAGCCTCACCCCCCAGCAGGGACCCCCACCCCAATTGGGGGCGTGGCCAGCCTGCAAACAGCCCCACCTCCAGCAGGAACCCCCATCCTGATCCGGGGCCCCATCAGGGCAGGCCGGCCGGCTCCCAGCTGTACACCGGGCCTCTATCTACACTAATAAAAGAGAAATATGCAAATTGACTGTACCTCCATGATGCCCATCAGCCAATCAGGGTGAGTATGCAAATTAACCCAACAATGATGGCAGGTTAATTTGCATACACAGGCACCTGCTATGAGGGACAGGGCAAGGGGCGGGGAAGACTGAAGGCTCCAGCCAGAGTGAAGATGGAAGGCGGCGGCCAGAGCGAAGGCCTGGGTCCTGGTTTCTGGAGGAAAACCAGTGCCGGCAGCCAGGGGAAGGAAGGCCTATTGCACGAATCTTCGTGCAACAGGCCTCTAGTTCTATATAATAAAAGGGTAATATGCAAATTGACCCTAAGGGCAGAATGACCAGAATGACTGCTCGACCAGTCACTATGAGGCGCACTGACCATCTCTCGGTCCCTTTCCTGGCTGGCAGGTTCTGATAGCCTGATGGTGAACGGGGAACTGGGGGTGGGTGGTGGGGGACATGGGTGGCACCAGGCCAAGGCCCCTGCCCCGCCAGTCGCCCCACACACAGAGGGTGAACCGCAGCAGGGGTGGGGCCAGTGAGTAGGCAGGAATGGCCTACCTCTTGGTCCCTCCCCCTGGCTGTCAGGCTCCAATCGCCCAATGGCGAATGGGGAACTGGAGGAGGGTGGCGGTGGGGGATGGGGCTGGCTGCAGACAGCCAGGGAAGATGACCCTGATCACAGGCCAGGCCTAGGGACCATACCTGCGCACAAAATTTCGTGTGCCGGGCCTCTAGTATTTCTTATAAACAAAAAAGCCTGGAAAATATTGGTATCTGTGATCCCGGGAAAGTGCATTCTCCTCTCTCTGTTTCATTTCTTCCTTGGCACAGGGAACTTTACATGGTTCCTCCCCACCAGGATTAGTGTGAGGATTAAGCAAGTTAATACAGTTGACCCTTGAACAACATGGGTTCCAACTGCACAGGTCCACGATATGTGGACTTTTTTCATCTTGTAAACAGAGGACGTGGCCTTAGGATATTGATAAGTACAGTGCTGTAAGTGTATTTTCTCTTCCTTGATTTTCTTATAACATTTTTGTTTCTCTAGCTTACTTTATTGTAAGAATACAGTATACAATACATACAAAACTATGTGTTAATTGACTGTTTATATTACTGGTAAAGCTTCTGGTCGGCAGTAGGCTAGTAGTTAAGTTTTGGGGGAGTCAAAAGTTATATGTGGATTTTCTACTGCACGGGGGTGGTGCCTCTAAATCTTGTGTTGTTCAAGGGTCATCTATACTTGTAAAGAAACTTAGAACAGTTTCTAGCACACAGTAATCACTCAACAAATGTTACCTCTTATTAATAAAGCACCCAGCAGCTGGTACATAGTAGGCTTATTTTTCTCTCTCTAAAGAATTATAAGGCCCTAGCTGGTTTGGCTCAGTGGATAGAGCATTGGCCTGCGGACTGAAATGTTCCTGGTTTGATTCCGGTTAAGAGCACATGCCTGGGTTGCGGGGAATCCCAAGCAGGTGGTGTGCAGGAGGCAGCCAATCAATGATTCTCTCTTATCATTGATGTTTCTATCTGTCCCTCTCCCTTCCTCTCTGAATCAATAAAAATATATTTTTAAAAAAGAATTATAAGTATGTAAGGAAATGTTATTGTTTATTCCTTATTTACTGACTGAATTTGCTGGTGGGCTGGTAGAAATGATGGGGGGCTTTGCTTCCTGCCCTGGGGCCCCATCTGGTAAAGGGTTAAGGACTGGCTTCTGGGGGGTTGGTTTGCAGCCTGGAGCTGTCTGCTTTGTCTGGCATGGACTCCTCAGAGCCCATTCCAATGCAGAGGGATGAGCAGAAAAGCCCCATCTGAGCATGAGGGTCAGGGCCGCCAGCATCAATCAGTCTGCGGGGAGCAGGGGATAAACACAAGCTCTGCAGTTGGGTAGACTTCCTGTTGATCCCTCGCCCCACTACTTGCTTAGTTACATTGCTTCTCTGTGCCTCAGTTTCCTCATCTGTTAGGGGGAATAATAGTTCCTGTCTCACAGTGTTGTTGTTGTCATGAGGGTCAAATATTTGTCAGATGCTTACTACTCACCTCAAAGGATTATGAGGACAAAAGGAGTAAATACATATAACACATGTATACAGATAACACACATATACATATATGCAGTAAGTACATGTAACACTTAGAACAGTGCCTAGTATGTAGTTGTGAGCCATTATTATAAAGAAAAGCCTAACTCTGGGCCTGAAGTGAGCTGAGCTTGAAGCCCATGGGGGAAGGTGGTTTGGTCTTCCCCCCCAAACAAATTGTTATCAGAGAATCCAGGGCAAAATGAGTCCAGAAACCCTACCGACTGAGGTATTCTCTCCTTTCCCAGTTGGCCAGAGCTTATCATTACTATCCAACCTTTTGTTGTGCTTCCACATGCGTTATTTTATTCAATCCTTACAATTACCCAGTGGGATAGGACGTTGCATATCTGCATTTGACAGACAGGGAAACTGAGGCCCAGGGAGCCAAGGAGAACTGAGAATGGTGCACAACTCCTCATTACCCAGTCCTTGCCCAGTTCAGGAATTGCCTGTTTGCCAGACTGTAAACTCCCTGAGGCAGGGTCTATATCTTGTGACGGGTGACAAGGCCTTGTACCCCAGAGGGCAGTGCCAGCAGTATGACAGTTGTCTATCAATGCCTGGGGGAGGCAGTGCCAGGAGGTCAGAGCCTCAGCTGAACAAGTCTCTAAGAATAACTGTGATCCCAGATGAAGACCATTTACAGGGTACAGCCTCCCCCAGCCACCCATCCAGAACTGTGCTAGCCACACCCTCTGTAGCGTCTGGGCCAGACCAGCTGGGGTCGCTTTGTCCCTTCTCGCGCTCTCTCTCTCTTTTCTCCCCCTCCCTCCCTTCCTTCTTCCCTCCCTCTCAGGCCTGGTGTGGGGCCCAATGGGAGGGGGTTGTAAAGAGAGGACAGGGCAGTGAGTCAGCTGCTAAGGTATTTCTCCAGCAGCTGCTTCTCAGGCGATAAGGGTTTGCCAAGCTGTCCCTGGGGCCTGGGAGAAGAAAGATGCTCTCCCCAGTCTGGGCTGGGGTCTCTGAAGGCCTTGGCTCCAGGCAGATGAGCCGGGTCCTTCTCAGAGACCCCTTTTGGGGTGCCCATTGGAACCTGCTGAGGGAGCTCCGTTGGCCCCCTTTTGTGAGCAGCCCCCACCCCACCTGCTGGAAACAGCAGCCAAGACTCAGCAGGATGGAGCTTCCAGAGAGTCGGAGCCAAGGAGAAGGGGAGGGCGGCCAAGGGGCAGGGTGGGGGTGGAGGACGCTCAGAAAACCCAGCCATCGCTCAGGGCTTTCTTGTGTGCTGGGCCCACCTCTGGTGGCAACAATGGGCGCGTCCCATCACCCCCAGGCCCACTCTCAGCTCCTGGAAGCACGCCAGAGGGACTCACTTTAGAGGACTTTGTAGCCATACTTCCATCTGGTGCCTGGAGCTCAGTTATGGTTGATTTATATCATCAGGTTGGAGGCAGAAAGGGACCTAAGAAAGCTCATGGTCCACGCCCTCCTCCCCTATTAGCTAATGAAGAAACCCAGATCCAGAGAGGGAAGGCCACCTACCCAGGGTCACACAGTGAACTGGTAATGTTGGGGGGAGGGGGAGGTGTTCTTCATAGCTCTGGGGCTGACAGGATGTGGGGCACCTCTCGTTGTTGTCCTCTCACTTCTTCGTCATCTCTCCACCCTCCCCTCCCCCTGGGAAGCCCACTCTGGAGATCTCCTCAGCTGCAGCAGCGCCTCTTGTCCCCCCCACCCCCCGGGGTCACCCAGCTCTCCCTCCAGTTTACACACTGAAAATTCAGGTTTCAGCGTATCCGGTGGAATTTATTGGGGGTGGAGGGCAGGAATCTATAAATGGCAGGGGGTCGTGGGTCATAGTTCTGGGGTGGGGGGTGTCGGATTCTAACCGGGGTGAGCGTTCTATGGAGGTGCCTTTCCAGGCAACTGGGGTGGGGAGGTGGGGGGGGGCGGTGAGAAGCAAGAGAAGGAAATACTGTATTATGATTTGTTTCCCTCCTCGTTAAAGACTTTTTCCTACAGTCGTGCCAATACAAGCTCTTTCTCGGCCGCTACGCGCAGCCAGCGCCGGCTCCACTATTTTGGAGAGGTCCCGGGCTCTCCCAGCGCGCATCCCTCCTTTCGGCGGCAGCCCCTCCCTGAGCTGGTCTTGGGCGCCGGCCCTTTAAATGTAAAGAAGGACGCGGATCCGGTGGGCCCGCGCTCGGAGCCGCCCCGCGGGGAACCCAGCCTGCTCATTGGTGGAATCCGCGGAGCTCCTGGCCAATGGGAGGAGGCTGCGAGGAGCCCTCAGCGGCAGCAGCTGGGGAGGGCGGGGCGGGAGGCGGGCAGGGCCTGCGTGGAGGGCGGTCCCCGGCTTCGCGGACCGCGCGTGTACCCGAAGGGGAGGGTATTCTGGTTCTGGCCCCGGGTCCCTTTCTGCCCCTGGAGCGGAGGCCGGACCCGTTTGAGCTCTCTCGACCCCCACCGCGAGGAGAGGGAAGTGAGGGGGAAATGGAGAGGAAGCGTCTCTTCCGACGTCCCGGGCTCGAAGGGGAGGCCAGACCCCAATTCCTAAGTGCCTTTGCAGCTTTTCCAGCTCAGTTCCTTATGCCGCTCCTTAGTAATCCTACCGCGGGCCCAAGGATGGGGCAGCCAGGTCTTGGTCCCTGGTGGGGAAAGGGGGACCCTCCTGGGCCAGCAGGAGGACCGTCTGAAGCTCCTCTGTTCCCACCCCTAATTCCTCCATTGGGTCAATGCAGAGAGAGGGAAACGCTCTGGGGGTGCAGCTGTCTGCAGAGGGTGTGTGTGGGAGAAGGCAGCCTCAGAGCGCCCCTTTCCCCTTCGCCGCCTGCACCCCTACCCCTGGTTTCTGCCCCTTCCGGAACTGACCCAGGCTGATTCAGTCTGTGCTTCGGGAAAAGAGGGAGGAGACCAGAGTGGGTCAGGCTGAGCTGTGGGATAAGGAGAGGGGGGATTCCCGAGCCCGGACATTCCTTCTGAGAGAGTGAGCTCTGGGGAGAGATGGAAGGAGAGTCTTCTTATATTTCCCTTTCCCTTTCCCCACAGGCTGGGCCCCCACTCTCCACCCCCCATACACACACTGACCCATACATTCCAGGACGGTTACTTGCCTGGTGGTCACTAGAAAATTGACCCCATTTCAGGCTGAAGGGCCACCAGTCTGAGTCACTGCTGTGCCCAGAGAATGTATATATGTGTGGTGTAGGGTCAAGAGAGAGCAGGGAGGGGCTTAGCAGAGGGGAGGTGGGCCCCTGGGTTGTCAGAGAGCCCCCCCCCCCCCCCACCTTAAGCCTCACCATCCAGGCACTGGGGGTTGCCTTCTCAGACCTGGATTTGAAGGCAGTTCTGTGAAGGGGAAAAGGCCCTGGACTCGGACTCGGGAGACCCAGGGGCAGGTAGTGTTTCCTCCTCAGGCCTCAGTTTCCCATTAGTTATAATCTGTGCTCCCATTGAGGCTCCTCAGAAAGTGGGCTCCTTTTCTCTCCTGGCCTCTCCGAGGCCTGGGAAGGGATGGAGCCGGTTCTCCCTGTCCCAGGAGGTAGCCTGTCTCTGAGTCTTCCTGGCAGGGCATGGGGATTAAGGGGAGCACACTGTTCCAACCTCCAACCTCACCCCCCATTCCCCACAGGCCCAGGGCAGGCGGCTGCTGAGGTTTCATATTTCCCCCCTGCTGAACTATTCACCACAGAGCCCAAGTCCAAATAAGCAGAAATACTTCTGTGTGTGTATGGGTGCGTGCGCGCACACACACACTCCTGTGCACGTGCTACACGGATATGGGCTGTGAGGTTCCTATTTACACAGGGAAACACTATCCAATGTAAGATCTACCCCATGGACACATTGAGTTCCATATACAGCCTGGCACAGGGGCATTGCACGTACACTGGTCAGCTGACACTGGCAGGCACTAACAGACCCAATGAGGACACACTCCTCAGATGTGACAGACAGAAAGACTCCCATATATATGTGCACACACGGGCGGTCACCCGAGACAAAGTCACAGATGTGGTCATGCACACCCTCACATGAACAAACGCAACATCTCACACGACCACAGACTAAATGCTGACTGTGCCAAGCCACGTGCCTGAGATGACTGAGTCATGTGACCCCCAGCAAGGGAACTTTGGTAGTCCCAGGCTCCTCTGGGGCTGGGATAGTGAAGGCTGGAACCGGAGAAGGGAGCAATATGGGGATTGAGGTTTCCTGGGCATGTGCACTAGAGGAAGGAAGGGACAGAGGAAAGGGCAGGCTGGCACCCACCGGAGGCTGCTTATGTGTAGGGCAGGGTCCTGGGGTGCATTCTTTCCAGCCCCCAGCTCTGTTAGTCTGGCCCTCCGGTTCCCCCTCCTGACCCTGGGCAGGACATGGGTCCTCAGGAAAGTGGAGCCTTGGCCTGCAGATTCCCGACCAGCCCCTGGCATCTTCTGACGAGGCAGCCCATGTGCTGTGGCCCAACCCTGGGGAAGGTGCCAGGTACTGTCTGGGCAGGAGGAAGTGATGGCAGTGAGTGCTGCCGCCCAGGGCTGGGATTAGCTGTGACTGGCACCACGAATGGCACAGCAGCCCACGGTCTGGCTGCCGGAGATGTTGGTCCATAGGCAGTGGCCAGAGGAACCCTGTGGGACAGCTCAGGACACTGGAGTTAAGTGCCAGGGCTGGTACTGGGGGCCGCTGGAGAATAAAGGCATCTAATCACATTCATTTATGCATCACATGCATTTGTTCAGTATTTACTGAGTACCTGCTCTGCGCCCAGACCTGTGGACACAGAGGTGAACAAAGCCCACTTCCTGCTTGGAAAAGACTTTCTCACCAGTGGTGTGACTACCCCATTTATGAAGTAGGTCCCAGGTTTGAACTCTGCTCTGTCTCCAGAGCATTCTCCACCTGGCATCAAGAGGGATTTTCAACACCAATATGACTGTGAGACTCCCCTGCTCATTCATTATCCATTGGTGACTCCCCACCGCCCTTAGGACAGCTTCCCAGTTCCTTAGTGGAGCTTGAAATGATTTAGCCAGGTTGCCTCTAAACTATGTCTTGCTGGGTCCAATTCTCATCTCTATCGCCAAAGCCTAGCGTTGGTCCCAGCACATGGTAGATGCGTTCGCTGAGTGACTGACTGACTGAATCAGTGGGTGAATGAAGGAATGCGCCAGTGATCTAACGGACCGAGGCCTTTTTTCCTGCAGCTGAGCCTCCAGGAATGACTGCCTGGAATTCCACTCGGATGCCAGCTTGCTCCTGCTCCAGGCAGAGTTTCCATGCGCCTGGACTCCTTCCCTGGGCTCCTCCCTGTTGGGTTGTTCTTCCTCAAGGCCTTTTTGTTCTTAAGCCCCAGCCAGACCAGGTACCTGCGGACCACAGCCCCCTACTCAGAGCGGGAAGAACTGTCCCAGGCGTAGGCCAGGCCAAAGAGTATAAACAGAGCCCAGTGGCCAACCGGCTGAGCTGCTCTCCCGGCCCCTGGCCAGCTGGAAGGCCCTCCGCGGCTGAAACCTGCCACCCAGCTCTGGCTGGAATTCCCTTGGCCGCTTCCCTCTCCTCAGCACACTCAGCATTCGGCCTTTGGCTTCCTCAGCATCCCAGCCTGTCTGAGTTGTCCTCAGGTTTTATTTTTGGAAGAAGCTGCATTCTCTCTCCTTATTTACTCCTTCCTTCAGGGAAGGTGTGGGACCCCTGGGCTCAGCTGGGGATCAGGCTGTGGTTCCAGCTCCTGGGCCCTGGACCTCTCTGGGGCTCCAAGGGAGGGGACCTCCAAAGGCTCCTGACCCATCTGCTGCTTCACAGCCAGATGCCTCTGCCCTCCTCCCCCCACCCAGTGTGTGACTAATGCCTCCCCTGCCCTTCTTGAAGAGTGCCACGGTAGCCAAAAGAAACAATTACAACTGTAGAGCTAAAAGAGATTCTGGCATCATTAGATCCATCTCTTATTTGCAGAGGCAAAGTAGTACAATGGTTATGAGCAAGGGAAGCAGGCCGACCTGGTCCGAATCCTGGCTGTTACTTGCTGAGTAGCCTTGCACAAGTTACTTAAGCTCTCTGAGCCTCACTGTCAGCTGTAAAATAGGGGGTAATTATAGCTACCCCACCAGGGTGCTGTGAGGAGGAAATAACATTTGTAAAGAGCTTTACACAATGTGGGACATGGAGAAGGCTCTCATTACATGGCGCTGTTATTACTACAGAGAGGGAAACTGAGACCTCAAGGTAAGCAGCCATTCCCAGAGTCTTTCCTTCTGTCTCATCTTCCTTCCAAGAAGGGAGGGGGCTGCCATCAGCCCAAAGAAGGAATCGCCTTGAGTCAGTCCCATGGGCAAGCCCCTGGGTCTTCAGGGTCTGCCTTCTACCACCAGTCCAGGCCCTCCTCTGGGGCAGGCATTTCTTCCACTGCCCCACAGGCCTCTTGCTTGCTCACTGAGGGTCAGGGGTCAGGGGAGGAGACCCCAGCACTCAGCCCCTAGGCCAGTGGGACTCTGAGAGGAGCGGGGAATGCTGGGTCCTGACATCACAGAGCAGAGAAGCTGGAGCCACAGCCATGCAGGCCAGCTGGGGCCCTTCCAGCACGTCCAGATGTCTCAGGAATGTGCTGAGCTGGGAACTACCTCGCTCCTTCCCTCACCACCCCCAACCCCTCATCCCCTCATATGCTTGCTCAAGCTCTGCCTTCACCCCACCCCCTTCCTCTTTCATCTCTCTCTGGGAGGGCCTCTGGCCCACTGTCCCTCTGGCCCATTGCTACAGCCCAGCTTCCTCTCAAGACCACTGAAGGGGGTCACTGAGTGCAGGAGCTCTTCTCCTTCCGCAGACCCTATGGGCTGACCACGTGGGGTGGGGGAGATGGGAGCCTGAGCGAACGGAGGGGAACGTTCTGAGCAGATAGCACAAGCCAGATCCCAAATGTGGAACTGATTTACAGCCCTGGGAGAGAAAGGGGTGAAGGCTCTGGGGCAGCAGAGGGCAGGGCTGGGCTTCCTCTCGGGGAGGATGACAAGAGGGACTCTGGGCATCTTGTCCCAGCGGATGGGTGGGAAGGCCAAGGAGGTGAGGTGCCAGGTTGGGCTGGGCTCAGGAGGACTCAGATCCTTCTATTCCCCTGGGGCCAAGAGGGACATGCTATGGATGGTCCTGAACTGGAGGAGGGGCGGGGGAACCCCATTAGTGTCCCAGGGTTAAGCCAGGAGGAAGGACATGGGTTAGCCTCGGGCTGTCAGCATGAAGCTGCAAGGGTGGGCTTGCCTTGGACTCCCCAGGTCAGCCTGGCCCCAGTGCTGGGGATGAAGGAGCCAGAAGGGACTGGCACTCCTGGCCCACTGTGAGAGTCGCATCAGGGCAGAGGGTGGAAGGAAGAGGAGAGAAGGGACCTGGGATCAGCTGCTGCCTTAGGCTGCTCTGGGGTTGGGAAGGGCCCACAATTCTGTCTCCTCTGGGGGAGGGTCCTTCATCATCTGGACAGACTGACAGCTGACATCCCTCCAATGGACTCCCAGCGCTGAGGCAGTTCAGTCAGCACTGGGACCACCACGGTGTCTAGCTCAGAACTATCGCTGGCCCCCTCCCGCCTACAGATAACACTCCCAGCTCCTAAGCACCGCATTCCACTTACCAGATAGCTGGAGCCACTCATCTTTGTCTTCCCTCCAGCCTAGCTGGATGACCACTCCCAGTTCCTTGAAACTGCTGTGAGCTCCATTGTTGCAGGATCTTTGCTTGTACCATTCCTTGTGCCTGGAATGCCTTTGCCCTTTATCTCTTCATTCCAACTCCTATCATCCTTTAAGTCCTAATTCAAATGCTGCTTCCCCCAGGAAGCCTTCCTTGGCCACCCAGCTGGAAGAGTCCTCTCCCATTTGTAGACTGTTAGGTCACTGGCTAATATCATGCCTTGAACTCCAATTATGCACAATGGGACCCATCTCTCTTTCTAAACTTGAACCTCCTTGAAGGTAGAATCTAGGATGGAGTTCATCCTTAAACCCTCTGCAGGGCCTCACATACTGTGACCCACAGGTTGAGAACCGCTAGCAGGGTCACCTAAGACCATCGGAAAACACAGATATTTAAATTACGATTCATTAATAGTAGCAAAATTACAGTTATGAAGTAGCAACGAAAATAATTTTATGGCTGGGGGGGTCAGCACAACATGAGGAACTGTATTAATGGGTCGCGGCATTAGAAAGGTTGAGAACCACTGAGCTAAAGGCAACCATTAACAGCTCCCCAGGGATTGTTGAGATACCTGCCATCTCTCCTGTGGACTAGCTGTCTGGTCAAGTTGGGTTTGGGAGTAGGCACAGCATCTCAGGAGATTCCTGATCAGAATCTGCCCAGAGTGGAGTGGATTCATGGTCTACAGCTCATCTCTTCCCCAGATTCATGTGTGGTCTTTTAAAAATATATTTAAAAATATATTACTGATTTCAGAGAGGAAGGGAGAGGGAGAGAGAAACTTTCGTAATAGAAAATTTCGCAATAGAAAATTTCGTAATAGAAAAGGCCATCATGGTAAAGTGAAAGGTAGATGTGGAATTTAGGTTAAGATTTACTCCTTGAATAAATGAACAAAATCCATTTAAAAAAAAGTACCATCAAAGTTGGTAGTATAGAAGTGTTTATCTTCCATTATGCATCTACCCACCCATTCATCTATCCACCACCTCTGCTCTTCCTTCCTTCCTTCCTTCCTTCCTTCCTTCCTTCCTTCCTTCCTTCCTTCCCTCTTTCCTTCCTTCCTCCTTTCCTTCCTTCCTTCCTTCCTTCCTTCCTTCCTTCCTTCCTTCCTTCCTTCCTTCCAATAAATAAACATATCTGAGCACTCAGTCACTATAGCTATAACTAGGCAATAGATAAAAATAACTGCCTGACACTCCCTGCCTTCAAAGAACTCCCAGTCTAGTTCAGCAAATGAGGAAGCCAAGGCCCAAGGTCACACAGAAAATCAGGGCAATGAGGTGAGGAGAGGTGAGGACGTGGGCAAAGGCTTGGCCTGTCTGCTTCCAAAGCAAGTCCCCTCAATTGCTGCTTTAAAACTGCCTCCCGGCTCTCCTCAAGGCCCTGAAGAGCCTGCTCACTCCACTGCTGCTTTCATTTTTGTTACTCTTTTGGAAGGGGATGGCGGACAGCTGCTGCTGTCCAGCTGTTAGGTCGGACCACAGAGCCCAGCCCAGATGTGTCAGCCCCTGTGTGACGGGTGAAGTGGTTCCTGGGCCAAGAGCCAAGGGCCAAGGATGCTTCAGTGAGGGCTTTTCCCAGGAGGGTTGGGAGAGGAGGTACACTGAACCTGGTAGCAGGGAACCCATTATTGCCTTACTTGTCAAGTTGGCCTTGTTGATGATACGGTGTGTTCAGGTCATGGGGATCAGGATCTTTTCTCTGATGACCAGAGTTCTTGCCTCTCCCAGCTTCCCCTGAACCAGATACACCCACTCCTACCTTCTTCCCAATCCTGGTCAAGGGTTCTGCCACTTAAGTTGGCTTCCCCTAGTCTGTCCGAGGGGGTTACATAGCATTCCAGCCAAAGCAATGCTCATGGTCTTGACCTAACTCCACCCAAATCTTCCTCCTCCATCCTGCCCCCTGGAGTGCTGAGACTTCCAGAAGAACAGCCTGTTCTTCAGCATCTGGAACTGGTTTCTTGAGGGAGGTCCAGGGGCAAGCCAGGTCCCAGAGAGGGATGCTCAGGGAGGGCCTCAACACCAAGACTTGCAGGAGGCACATGGTACAAAGAGGGAAGACACAAGGCCGGGGGGGGGGGGGGGGGGAAGAGTCTTTCATCCTCCCCTCTCCTGGCGCAGTAGCCAGGTCAGGCTAGGCCAGACATAAGCAGACCTTCCCAGGGAGTCCTGGAAGCTGCAGAGAGCAAAGGTCTGAGTTCCCAGGCGGGATGGGAACAGCATCCCCGAGCGAGTACGGGATGTGGGGCCTCTCCTCTCACTGGCCAGGCAACCTGCTGGCTCTGCTCCTAATGTGCTAGGCATCCACAGTGCCCTAAGGATGGGAGCAAGTGAGGATGAAGGTGGGGCTCCTCGGATAGCTGATATCCCAAACTTCCCTTGCTCTAGAGAGCAAAGTTCAAACCAGTACAATAGCAAGAGAGAGAGATGTTCTCTCCCCTCCTTGACTTCATGGGATCCCAGCCCCAGAACAGAGTTAACAGGTCCCCCTCCTCTCTAATTCTGTTTTTCATCTGCACAGGGACAATGACGCCTATACACAGCCCCAGTCCACCCTGCTGACATGCCTTCAGTAAGTCCTTTGCCAATAGAGAGGGGGACACTGAGGAGGCAGAGTGGGGAGGTTGCTTCCTCTGAGAAACTTTCCATGACCCGCAGCTCATCTGGGTGCTCAGGCTCTCACCATTGCTCTGCTCCCTCCTGGCACCCAGCGGTACTGCCACTGTCCCTTTTCCTCTCTGTCTCTCTCTAGCTGTGAGTGGCTGGAGGTCACTCTGCATGGTGACCGCCTTCGCCAGCTGCTAAAGGAGGGGATGTGTGTATTGAGGGACGACCAAGCAAATCCCCAGCTGGTCCAGGGAAGCCGGAGGGACCTCACAGCAGATCAGGGTACAGACAGCATCTTCCTGGGATCCAGCATCCCCATCACCCTCAGGGCTGAGCAGGCCAGGACCCAGAGACTCTTAGGGCCTCTTCGGGAATTATGGGTTTACTTCTCGAGCACACAGGCCCGTCTTTTTGTTTTTTTATCTTTATTGTTGAGCACAGACCTCTCTTTTTAAAAACATTCTCCCCCCTTCCCTTATTGGGATTGCCCCGGTTTGAAGTATTTTTTTCTTCTTCTACAAATGGAGTAAATCCTTGAAATGGAGCAAAGTCCACCACAATGCGACAAAGCCGCGGCTTCTGTCCTACACCGGGGCCCCAATCTCAAACAAAGGTGGGCAACCTTTTATGGAAAGGGCTGACTGCCTCGTGCTCCTTTAGAACCTTCTCAGTTTGGTCTGTGGCATGTGGTAACTAACATTTCACCATCTTGACTTTTGTGCTTTTTGTGATAGTACAGACCCCAAATCTATTGTTTTTCATTGATCCTGTAATACCATAACCTCCCATTTTACATAATTGAATACTTTGGACTCTGTTTATTGCCTTCTGGTGGAATTTTACTCTATTAAGCACCTATTGTATGCCATGGTGCTGTGCTAGGTTTATGGCAATGGACAACACCGACATGGTCTCTGTTCTCATGAACTTTCTTTTTCACAGAGGAAATGGACAATAAGCCAATAAAATAACTGCAATCTGAGATAAGAGCTATGAAGAAATCAAAGGACTGAAACGGAAAATTACAGTGTCCCACTGGAGGTGGTTGGGAGAACCTTTTCTAAAGAGGTGACATTTGAACTGAAGAAGATGAGGTAGAGAGAACTGAAGGGAAAGCATTCTAGATGCCAGGAACAGCACGTGCAAAGGCCCTGAGGTAGGGCCAGGAAAATACTTAGTTTTAAGTTGGTGAATGTGGATCCAGGAGTCCTGAACAAGAAGAAACTGGGGAAGAGGGAAGCCCTAGAGCCAATGCTCAAAGCTGAGGCCTAAACTACAAACTAAAATTTGCTGTGGCTCAGTCAGCTCTAGACTATCCTGTCCCAGGAGCTACGAGTGTCTGTACCACACACAGGATGGGGATGGCTCAAGGCAATGACAACTCATTGGAAAGCATGGAGAACCGTCCTGAATCTCAGAGACAGTGCAGGCTGCAGGACTGGGAGTTGATGAGCTTCAGCACCTTTTTTCCCCTCTCCCTAAAAATGTGAGGTCTGACCTAGGCCCCCCTTTAGTCATTCAGTAATAGTTTGTTGAGGCCTATTCTGTGCCAAGCACTGTACATGGCACTGGGGTACAACAGTGAACAAGACAGATAACCCCTTGCCTTCAAGGAGCTCATATCTCAGTAGGGGAAGCACAAAACAAAACAAAACAATAAAACCTGCCCAAAACAAACTCAGTGTTCTAGAGGAGTAGGCATTTGGGGAGATCTCCCTTCCTGAATAGGAGCCCTAAGATTTGGGCTCCTCCATTAGTTTTTCTCCATTAGTCCTTTTCCCGTGGATTCTACTCTGAGACCAGAGTGCTTTGGCCCTTGGGACCTCCCTCTCATTGGTGAGAATTTAAAGAGAAACACACATGTATGCAC
This sequence comes from Cnephaeus nilssonii, assembly GCF_951640355.1. Lineage (NCBI taxonomy): Eukaryota > Metazoa > Chordata > Mammalia > Chiroptera > Vespertilionidae > Cnephaeus > Cnephaeus nilssonii. Next base: position 16,674,020 of record NC_137084.1, on the reverse strand, counting down.
ATGGGCTCACACACATATACCCCTCCCCTTTTAAGGGCTATTAAAGGCCCACACACAGACATAGAAACACCCAAATGCACATACTTCTCTAATCTCCTTAAGTCCTCCAAAGCCTGGGGGTGGGGGTGGGGGTGGGGGTTTTCTGCTTTCCCATTTAGCTCAGGAGAAGCCAGGCTGGGGGCCTGGGCAGCAGTGATCAGGCTTAGCCCCACACCTCCCTTCTCCTGGGCTGGTCCCTGGGTTTGGTCATTCCCATACCTGGCCTCCCCAGCTGCTGGGAGGTAAATGAGTGTGCTGGGCAAACATCCTCCAAGCTTCCTGCTGCTCCCCTCTGAGACAACAGAACTTCTCTTCCTCCTTCTCCTCCCACCCCCCAACACCTTCCCAGCTGGGCCTTCTCTGGGACCCAAAGCCATTTCCCCCTAGAGAAATCAGAGTCACCCCTTCCCCTTAGCCAGAGGAATGAGGCAAGAAGCACCCAGAACCAGTGTCTCTATCTGGAGGTATGACCTGTTCTCCCTCCGGTCCTTTACCCCAGTTCTCTGAGCACTAGACCCTCTCTCATACTTGCCCAGGGGCTGGTCACAGGGCACAGGGAAGCGGGCTCTAGGGTGGCCACCTCAGGAACCGGGGAAGATATGGGGAGGGGAATCCCCCACACCTGGCAGGAAAGGCAGCCCCTTCTGAGTGGTGTCTCTGAGAATCTCATAGACAAGACTGCATGATAGGATCTTCACAAAAGAAAACATAAAGCACCCCCGGCCACCTTGCAAGCACACTGGACTTGACCGCATGCTCATTCTCCCGTCTCTGTCCAAGCGAATGTGTGCTTCTTAGGTAGAAGTGTGCAGGGTGAGCATTCCTTTTGATGTTTGCTTTTTGCATGGGGCGACAGAGCTCATACACTTTCCACATGACTTTATGGCCTTTATCTGGATTTTAAAGGATAACGAATATCCTGCTCTCCATCTTCCAGACTGAGAAGCATGCAGACTCCATCCCTTCCCATCCTTAACCCCGGAGACATTTTCCTGTCCTCATGCAGCATGAAGAAGGAGTTGGTATGGGACCTTAGACACTTAAATGGAGGCACCAGAGAGGGTCCCACAGCAACTGCTACCTGAGTAGTTCTTACTGTCACTCTATGTAGCTTCTGGAGCAAGTTAACCATGGAAACTTACCTGCCAGGCAGAGTCCTAATTCATCTTTAATTAAAGTTGTCACTAAATCTCTACAGTACACTATGGGGAAGGTTCTGTATCTCCATTTTTCAGGTGAGGAAACCAGAGCACGAAAAGTCACTTGTCTGAACTGCCGAGGTGGCTGGCGGCAGAAGCACAGTTAGAACCAAATTTCGTGATTCCCAGCACAGGAATTCTCTTTCCTCTCCTCTCAGAAATCCTTTCCTGTGCCCTGCCTCTCCCGGCCTGGCCTAGGACCCAGGTCAAGAGCTTTTCTAGCAGGGCTTTCCCTCCCCAGTCCTGGTGCTGGATACCACTGTCTGATCGTGCCTCCTTTCCTGGGCTGGACCACGGCCCGGAGGAGCAGCTGGGGAGGCAAGGCTGAATGGAGCGGCAGGAAGAAGCTGTAGGCGGCAGAGTTCATTCAGAAGAAAGCCCAACTCAGAGCTGCTCAGGGTTCTGAGGAAACCTCCCAGAGGGGCCCTACGACCTCCCTTGGCTACAAGGGTACACGCAACAACCCCGCTCCCTCTGACCAGTATCTGTTACCAACTCCAGGAGAGGCGTGTGGAACCCCAGCTCTCTGCTGCTTTATTCCTAGGATCGGTGCCAGACCATCCTTAGAAAAACTTGATCCAACCTTTGCCCATTTTATAGACAAAGAAACTGAGGCCCAGGGAAGGGAGCTGGTGGTGTGGCCCAGGTTCACAGAGGGAGGCAGAAGCAGAGGCAGGACTAGAACCCAGGTCTCCCCCGCCCCAGGTTCAAGCCCTCTCTCTCCTCCTCCACTTGGCCTCCCTGCCCAAGTGTGCTCCCTCTGACTGGGACCAGGAGCCTTCCTCAGAGGGCAGGGTGACCCAGCTCTGCTGCCTAAGGAAGGTCCGGGAGACCTCAACCCCATGCCTCCCAGGCTCAGGGTCCTGCTGCTTGGCTGGTCTAGCAGCCAGGGGCAGTTTAGGTGGAAGTCTAAGATGCCCAACCTTTTAAATTTCTAAGCCCTTGGCTTCTGTCTGGCCAAGTTGATCTTAGTCCCAGCAGGTAGAGGCCAGGAAGTGGAGGCCCTGGGATGATCTCTGGGTTTGTGTGTGTGCCTGTGCGCGCGCACACACACACGTGTGCAGACAGACTGGAGGTTCACTACACGGGGGGCATCCTACCAGATTCTCCAAGCTGCCCACATTTTAACCGGGAAGGTTCTTCGGAACCCAAATATTTTTTCCCTGTGACTGAGCCCATACCCCTCCCCCCACAGCAGGGCCTTTGGGCTGAGCCTGAAAGAGGGAGGGAGGAAGGGAAGAAGAGAGAGAAGCCACGTTTCCTTAGGCTGGGAGGGGAAGAGAGAAAAGGGAGAAAAAGGACCAGCTCAGACACAGAGAGTTACAGAGAGAGAGAGAGAAAGTCAGCGAGAGGTGAGGGGGAAACAGACCTAGAGACACAGGGACGGGGAGCAAGACCTCCCTCGTCCTGGGCGATCGATCGGCCCGCGCTGCTCTGACCAGCTGAACGTCAGGTCCCTTCCTGGGGGCACCGCGTTCCTGACTTTGGGGCGGCAGCACCCCTAAGTGTCCGGGTCTGGATCCCGGGGCGTCGAGTCTCTGGCCCCTCGAACGCTCCCCTGTGCGCCTCCCAGCGGAGAACCAGCCGCGGGTCCACTTTGCGCGCAATCTGGTCCTGGAACCCCGGGCGGGGGCAGGATTTGTGTCTTTCAAGCCCACATCGGAGGAGAATCCGGTGGCGCCGCCGACGCCTCGACGTCCCCTTCCCCAGAAGGTGGAGGCAAATGTCCTCCCAGACGGAGCCCCCAGGAGGGGCGCGTCCTGGCGCGAGCTCCGAGGCTCCGGCCCAGGCTCGGGCACTAGGGAGGTGCTGAGGGACCTCGTCACCGGACCTCAGAGCTCCACGCACGTGCCCCTCCGGGGGACCCTGCCTCCAGCCCCCTCCTCCGCTCTGCCCAGTGATGTGCAGCCCCGTCTGGCGGGAGGGGGATGGCGGGGGGCGGGCGAGCGGCGCAGAGGGGTGCGGAGTGGTGGAAGGGGCGCGCAGACCCTTCGCCTTACCGCATTGTTGAGGAAATCCGACTCGTTCAGGTCCCCCAAGTCCAGGAAGCTGGATCCGGGGAACAGCCTGTCCGCCGGGAAGGGCTCCAAGACGGCGTCCATCGCGGCGGGCTCCGGAGACCCCTGGGGCTGGGCTTCCCTCACTCCAGGGCGGCGGCGCGCCCGGCCCGGAGCTCCTGCTGGAGGCTGGCAGGCGCGCGGGGGCAGGTCCGGGGCTCAGCCCCGCGGGAGGGGCGGGCGGGGGCGGCACTGCCCCGGGCAGGGGGCGCGGGGGGCGCGGGGGGCTTAGGGCGCGGCGGAGGCAGGGCTCAGGGGCGCTGGGCGCACCGCAGGCATTCAGCCGACTCCTCTTCCTCCGGCTCCTCCGGGGGCACAGCTGGCTTCCATGGGGAGCCCGGGAGTGGGGCTGAGGGCTGGAGGAGCCCCCCGGACTGGGTGGGAGCCGGGGGCGGGGGAGCGGAGCGCTCCCCCGAGACTGGTGGCTGTCGGGTGCTCTGCTCTCTCCGCGTCTCCCTCGGCTTGGCTTCTGTCACTTTCCTCTGCGAAACCGGGAACCCCGGGCTGGTGAGCACAGCTGGCCAATCCGCCACGCCCCCACATCAATATTCACGATAATTTCATAGTAATGAGGAGGGAGCGGCCTGAGCAGCCGCCCCTCCTCCTTTAAAGAGACAAGCTGGTTTTCTTTGCCAATCTCTGTTCTCTGATGGCTCTCAAAACAGAGGCCTGGCCCTGGCCGGTTTGGCTCAGTGGATAGAGCGTCGGCCTGCGAACTGAAAGGTCCCAGGTTCCATTCCGGTCAAGGGCACATGCCTGGGTTGCAGGCTCCATCCCCAGTGGGGGACTTGCAGGAGGCAGCCGATCCATGACTCTCTCTCATCATGGATGTTTCTCTCTCTCTCCCCCTCTTCCTTCCTCTCTGAAATCAATAAAAATAGATTTAAAAAAACAAACAAAACAAAACAACGCAGAGGCCTAAAGCGAAGTCGTCCTGGAGGCCATAACGGTGTTCCTGGAGCCTCGGCATCGTGTACGGCTTCGCTAACCACTGCCCCACACGTTCACGAGGAAGTTGAGTTACTTCCATTCTTCCAGCCCTGGGCTAGAACCTGAGCCAAGTCCAAGGCAGGGAAGTCCATCTCACAGGCCCCTTCACAGATCTCGCAATGGGGAGGTTGTTCATGTCTCCTCCCCCAGGAAGCCTTCTTTGACGCCCAGGCTGAAGCATTTACCACCGTGACACTCACTTGTAGCACATCGTGTGCTTTTCTCCAGGGGATGAATATAATGTGCTATTGTCATTGTTTGTTCTGTATCTATGACCCTAACTGGACTCTGAATCCCTCAGGGCAAGGACTGTCTCTACCTTTCCTGTGTGTGTGCCCAGGGGACCAGCAGAGATGCAGCAAGGACCCCTCTTCTCGCCAATCCTCAAGTTCCCCTAATGCTTCCCAAGAGCAAGACTTTGGAGCACAGTGGCCACGGGTCTGCGTGAACCCAGACGCCGGCTGGCAGCACGCTCCATGGTCACGGGACACCCCCCAGGATCCATGACCTAAGTGTCCCGCTCCAGAGTACAGCTTAATCTCTTGAAAGGGCTGATAAACAATCACCAGGCACCTGAACAAATGGAGGTGGTTCGGAAAGGCACTCCCTCACAGGGTGGGGCACACCGTTCCTGGGCAGAAGTCAGTAATGGGATTAAGTGTGTCCTTGCTGTCTGGGGCTTCTTATTAGCTCAGGACCAAAAGGTCTTTAAGAAGCAGAGATGTCAGGGATGTCACTGAAAGGACTCGGTGCCTGGGTGGGAGAGGGCACAGGCTGAGGCTGAGCTGGCAGCGGCTTGCTGGGGTGGGCAGGCAGGCAGGCAGGCATGCGGCTCTCCCCCCTCTCCTGGCCCAGCGGACATAGTTCTGGAGAATGAAGTTCTGACTCTCTAGGCGGTCACAGGACTGCTCGCTCGCAGGCCTCCTGGAGAGTTTGCTCCCGAGAAGCTGGGAAGGGAACCCATGCTGTGCGGACCCCTCACCCGCAGTGCCACTCGGAGAAGTTAGGCTGAGGCCCACGGAAATCATACCGGTGGCAGATAGAATTAGGGTGCTGAGACCTGGGTGTGTTTTTTTCCAAATGTGTCACATCTGGGCCTCAGGGAGGGGGGGATGCACACTCTTTTGGGGGAGGTAGGAGAGTGGTCTCTGGCTGCGTGAACAAGCCAGTCTGTGGTGGGTGAGCTTGTGCCAGCAGGTGTCTGGATTCCTGGCTCCTGAGCTGGAGTCCCTGCCGGCCCCCAGGAGGAACCGAAGTGCCCCTCCGCCCGAGGTTGGCTAGAGACTGTGCCCGTGATCCTCCCAGCCTGCTCTGTAATTACAGACACAGGCGCCATTTAAGTGATTGGGGAAGATTATACCGTTTTAGAGAAATAGGATTAGAGTGTCCTCTCTTTCCTGATTCTTACCCAGGTGAACACCCCAGGAACCATTGAAAATAATCCCGGGGAGACATTCTGGTTCCAGCACCTCCTGTGGAGTCTGAGAGGCAGGATCTTCAAGAAAAATCCTGGGGGTGAAGGGATGGGGTGGGCAGGAAGAGGGACCCGGCAGTGCAGAGCCTGGCATGGAGTAGGAGCATGATAATTGTTTGTCTAGGATGAGGGGATGGCAAAGTCCAGCAAGGAAGAGAATGCAGAGGATTTACTCACATATTCTACAAGTACTAATGAGCACCTATGATCAGTTCCTGACCAGACACTAGGGACAGACACAGGGGTGATTAAGAAGGTGCGTTCCAGAAGGAATGAAGGAAAGCTGCGGGGGACTTTAAGATGATGACCTGAAATAGTGAGAAGGACTATGAAGGAGATACAATAGTGTGATATGGCTGTGTGGATGAGGAAGGCCTTTCTGAAAACGTGACATGTGAGCTGAGAACGGAATCATGAACTGGAATCACTTATGGGGTAAAATGGAGGGAAAAGCAATGAGGGCAGAGGGAACAGCAAATAGAAGAGAAAGAGAAAGGAAGACTGGAAGGGGCGTGAGAGCGAGATGATGCCTGTAATACCCCATGCTCTGCACAGACCCAGTACGGTCATACCGAAGCTCGAGGCCCACCTCGATTAAAGGGCCCACCCGAAGCCTTCTGTAGCAGCGCCTCCCTTCCATATTGTCTCTTAAAGATTTCCCAGGAGAGGAAATTAGATAGTGAAGTGAGGTGTCAACAGGGAGGGTCTGCTCCCTCTCCACTCCTGGGCCTGGTCCCACAGCCCAGCCCCCCTCGAGCCAGTTCTCTACGTCCGAAGGGCAGGGGAAGGAGGTCAAGATTGGTTCTGCAAACACTCCAGGTCAAGAAAAGCACAGACTGTGGCCCCTCCTGTATGGGCTCCAGGAACATCTGGTTGTTGCTCACCAGCAGCTGCTCCAGCTGTGAAGCGAAATGCATAGACATCCCAACCCAGGCAGTGACGCACGGGAGAGAAAGGACAGAGATGAGCTTCCTGTCAGTCCCAGACGCAAGGGCAGGGGAGAGAGAAAGGCTCCTGCCAGGCACGTGCGTGCGTGCGTGTGTGTGTGTGTGTGTGTGTGTGTGTGTGTGTGTGAGAGAGAGAGAGAGAGAGAGAGAGAGTGTGTGTGCGGGGGTGGGGGTGGGGAGATGGTGGTGGTGCTTGGCTTGGGACTACCACACTTTGATACCCCCGATAGTCATTGTCCTTCTAGGGGTTTCAGTTTTCACATCTATAAAATGGGCGAGTGTTAATGATCCGTAGGGTCCTGTCCTCTCCGAGGACCTTCCAAATGTGCCCTTCCCAGGAGAGTCCGTGGCAGGGACTTGGGGAGCGGGGTCAAGGACCTGCCTCCTTAGGAGGCCCGGCACTCCCATTTTCCAGGTTCCCCCTCCGGAGCCTCCACTAGGGTGCGAGGGTGGATGTTTACACTCGGCAGGCAGGCCCCGGGTGGCGGTGAGAAGGTCACCCAAAGTAAACCTGCCGTGTTTGTCTGGCTTGTAGAGGGAAGAAGGCCTTGGCACACTCCAACAGGAACTTCTGCGAAAAGAAAACATATCCATCCTGGAGATTAGGCTGACTTCCGGGGCACAGATGGGGCCCTTTGTTCTCTTGTGGCTTCCTAAAATGGGCTGGGGGCTGCTCTCCCTGTACCCCCCACCCCCAGCTGGGGCTGAACATGGAGGTCCTGGGGGGGGGGGGCACCTTGCCAGAAGAGTGAAGGTGGGCTTCTCACACCTCTTCATCCCTTTGGCCTGTGGTTCCTCCCCCCAGCTCCACCATGAACCATAAGAATATCTTATTTACTGAGTCCTTGCTCTGTGCCAGGCAGTAAAAACTTACATTATCTGGTTTAATTCTTGGAACAAGCTTGTGAGATAAGTGTCATATTCACTGATTCCGAGATGCCCATTTTAATGTCTCTGACATCAGAATGTGTCTTACCACCAATGATACGTTATTGTTGAACGGACAGTGTCCTTTCCTTCTTCGTGTACATAAAATAAGGGAGCTTCATACAGTTGGTGACATCTTAGACTCAATGGAGCGTGGTATTATTATCATCCCCAATCTGCAGATAAGAAAATCGAGGCTCAGAGAGTGTACGATTTACCACTCCTTCATTTCACAGGAAACCAAGGCCTCGGGCCATAGGAGGCTGGACTTAGGTTGCCCAGCGGTGATGGGCACAGATAACTCTGAAATCCAGGCCTGCGGGCTCCTCACTCAGGGCCCTTTCCACTCACCCCAGATGAACTGCGCTTTCTCACCAGGGAGAGGCAGGAGCGAAGGGGAGGGCGGTGCAGGGCCTGCCTAGCAGCCAGTGAATCACCAGCCACCTTGCCTGGAGAAGGGCCTTAAAGATAGATTTCTTTCCCCCCTGCAAATTCTCTGAAGACTCAAGTTCCTTAAGGACTAAGAAAGCATTTGCCTCCTTTCCAGCTCCTTTTCCTGGTAATTATTTTAGCTTCTCTTCCCCTGAATTTCTGTTCTACTGTCCCATCTTTGGACAGGAGGCCGGTCCGCCCCTTGGCACTGTCCGCCTGCCGCCTGGGGAACAGCCCCGCCCGCTTCCTGCTTTGCTCTCAGTCCTGCTCTGAACTCACCCTTTCTTTCTACCTCAAACCACCTGCACCAACACTACTTCTAGAGGCCTCTGTGCCCCAGGCCACTGGCTCCGACCCTGAAGTCATACACTCAGGCGTACAGCCCTCCATCCCCCTTGCTCTCTATGCGTCAAGTCAAAGGAGAACAATCGACAAAACCAGTCTTTCCTCTTGCCTCGGGGAGTCCTCATGTTGTTGGGGACACTCCCCTGTAAATCCTAGGGCTGGCAGAGCGAGAGGTGGGGGACTAAGCGGAAGGGCAGGGGCATGGGAAGTCACAGGCTTAATTCTGTCTATGACCTACTGACTCGCCAAGTCCCTCCCCAGTCCCTCCCCAGTCCCTCTTTCCTACGCCTCAGTTTCCCCAATTTCCAAGGCTGATGAGGCGGAAGTGGCTCCTCACTAGGAATCAGAAAGGTAGCCTCAGACATTGCTTTTGTTAAAAAAGGCAAGCAGGCACAATTCAGTTCAGCGGGGACCGATAACAGTCAGGTTAAGCCAGGGTCTCAGATTCTTCACAGAACAATGAGGGTTTTAGGCAGGATGGTCTCTCAAATTCCATCCTACCAGCTCTGAAGTGCTACCATTCTGTGTGCCTCTGCCCAGAAGCAAATGTGGACCTTGTGTGTGAGAAGCCCATGTGTTCTCTGGGCCTTGATTGGCCAGGAGGTGAGTGTGCGCCGTGGTGCTGTGACTGTGCGTGCACACAGCTCGGGAGGATGATCCTGTGTCTGGAGGTGTGGCCCTCCCTGAGGGGCTTCTGCCATTCGTGCATGTGGGAGCCACTGGAGGAGAATGTGCGAGCTCTCTTCTAGAAATGGGCCCACCCCTCCATGCCACCGCGTGCGGCTGCAAATCTGGTTTCCATCTTCTTCCAATAGGCAGCAGGGCTGGGGGAGACTGAGTGGAATATTAATTATGCTTTTGCACGTGGCTGAGCTCCATGAATGTGGTGGTCTGAGAGAGCAGCCTGAAGCTATGTGGGGAATGAGGGGGAAGCCACAGGAGCGGGGTTCCCTGGGGTTTATAGGCGTGCTGGGGAGGGGCAGAGCCCTGAGACCCAAAGGGTGGGTGGCAGGGAGAGGGAGGGAGCTTCTGAGGCTGAGGATCTGGGGACAGCAGGGGGGATACTAGCTAGTTTTAGGGTGATTCTCACATTTGTTTCATCCAGGGTCTGGCACATAGTAGGTGTTCAATAAGTGTTGAATGATTGAATAGTTGACTGCTCACACACATGACAGATCTCACAGATACTCCTTACCTGGGAAGAGATGGAGAACCAAGTAGGAGGAAGGAAGGAAGTGGGTACACATCTACCATGTCCTGGCCACTCTGCGAGTCACCATCAGACATTTTATTTATTTTATTTCAGACACATAAAGGCCCTAGAAGACAGTGTCACCCTCCCTGCACACACATTTCCCCCTCCACAACTTGCTCCTGTTGAAAGGTCCAGGAGAGAAATTTTTCTTTGACTTCAGGGCCCCAAAATGCTGGCTGCTTCTGCGTGATGGGTCTATTTTTAACCTAATGGGCACTCTGGATTTGGTAGCTCACTGAATTTCCTCTTTTACTTGAGCCGCCAGGAAGCTCAGAGATGAATTTTCTGGGGCCCACCTCTTGCAACAGGATCTCAGGGGGTTGCATTTCACAAACTAACTGCATTCCTAGCCTCATCTTATGTTTTTAGCTCCCTCTCTCCATATCCTTTTTCCTCTCTTAAAAGCCATCGAATTCCATTGTCTGTAGGGTTTCCCAAATACCTTTAATACACCCTGAAGTGAGACAAGGTATAAATACAAAAACATTTTTACTTTTCTATGGCTCAGAGTGGTTACGTTATTTGTCCAATGTCACACAGCTAATTAAACAAGAGAGTTGAGAATTTGATCTTGGGTCTGTTTGACCTAATCTTTCCACTGCACCAGACTCTAGGACTGGATAAGTTGCACAGTAATCAGGGGGCTTTCTGGTGAGTAAGGAGGAGCCTGGGGCCTTTGCAGACTCAGCCTTTAACTCTTAACGTCCTCATCCAGGCTCTCCTCCGTGAAGACCATGTCTAGGTGGGGGCTCCCATCCCATATTGTGCACAAAGACAGAACTCTGGGGGCCCTGGGCATTCCCCCATCCTCAAGGACCAGCCCCAACCCTGAGGGCTAAGCTGAACAAACAGAAAAGCAGCAGAGCTGGCCTTGGCAATCACCAGTTAAAGCAAATATATATTCCAGATGCTCCGAGGAACGTTTCTGGAGCTTCCAGAACTGAAGGGTGGACCAATTCTCTGGAGAAAATAAATGGATGTGGGCCCCAGGGAACCACATTTTCTTCTCAACTCTATGATAAATAAGGATCCAAAGACCAGGGTGAGGGGCCCCCAATGGTGCATATTCTGTGCCCTAATCTCTTGCTGTACCCCCCTGTGGGCCTCCAACCTGGAGCCTTTCCTCTGGGGAGCCCTTGGATGGAGAGTTAGGGGTTCCCAAATTAGGCCTACACCTACCCACGAGTGAATACATTCCTTACAGGGGCTGGCCCCACACATGTGCTCTACAAACCTGGGGACCCCTGGAGGAGTCACAAAGGAGGAGTCTAACCTAGAATGGAAGGGGGTGCTGTTCTCAGAGCTGCGGTGGAGAACAACATGATAACACGGGGACACCGACAGAGAGGCAGAGAGACGTGAGCCAATGGGGAGAGACTCCCCAGATGAGCCTTGGGCTCTCCGATGTGGGATCCTTCAGACACCAGCACACATGGCCTGGAGGAGAAATCGTCATAGAAATAACGATCTTTACAAACTGCCATTCACTGTGGGCCCACTGCCCTGCAGCGCTCTACCCGCTGGCAGTGCAGATCTCAACCTTTTAAATCTATAAAGAGCTCCTAAACTCCACAAGACAAAGACCAAGAATCCAATAAAAATACTGGCAAAGAATATGAAGTGTGGGTTTGGTACATTTATACAGCAACACTTATCATGTCCCAGGATCTATGTTTAGTACCGCCCATGTGTACTCTCATGTAAGCCTCCCCACAACCTTTGGAGGCAGAGACCACAATTACCTAGTTTTCCTGAGGCTCAGAGAGATGAATGAAGTCACTGTCCAAGGTCACACAGTGACTTGATCTGACTTCATGGTCCATGTTCATAAGGTAGGAGCTGGGATGACAGCCACTATGTACTGGGACCCAAGGCCTTAGGGAAAAGTGGCAGGGACTGGGGAGGGAAGTCAAGGGAGGGGCAGTCAGCCAGGTGGAATCTTCTCTACCCAGCAATTTGGGAAGAAACCTAGAATGAACCTCCAAGAGCTAGGTAGAGGAGTTTTGGATTTTGTCTTTTTTAATTTGTTAAATGGATAATGCATCACATGACTAAAAAAAAAAAGTAATACAACAAAAAAGTAACCATCCCATCTCTATATATCCTAACCACTAAGTTCCCACCCTTTGACCAACATATAATCAATTTTATTACTTTCTTGGGCATCTTTCTATGGTGTGTGTGTGTGTGTGTGTGTGTGTGTGTGTGTGTGTGTGTGTGTATTTCTCTCTCTCTCTTTTTTTAACTGGAAAGGAGCATTTTATATATGCTTCTGTATCTCCCTCCCACCCTTAATATGTTTTGGTGATCTTCCCATATTAGTACACAGAGAACTTTCTCTCTCTCTTTTTTTTTATTGCATTGTAGGATTGTAACATTTATTTACCTGTACCCAACTGATGGACATTGGACTGTTTCTGATTTTTTATAACAAACAATATAACAAAGTTATAATGATAACCTTGTTCAAGCACTGTGTATCTATAGGATAAAGTCTCAGAGGTGGGAGTGCTGGGTCAAAGAGAATGTGCATTTGTAATATTGATAGATATTGTCAAATATTTCATATCAATTTACACCCCATCAGCAATATATAACACTGCCAGTTTCTCCACCATCTCTCCAACAGAGCATTTCAAACTTTTGAAGGGTTTCTGGTTTGCATTTCTCTTATTATTAGTGAAGTTGAGAGTCTTTTTAGATGTCTTAGAATATTATGTTTCCCTTTCTGTAGACTCCATTCCTATCCTTCGCCCTTGGATAAACTGGTGGTTGGCATTGTCTTATTAATTTCTGGAAGCTCTCTCTATAGTAGGGGGGTTGTGACATGATTCGCAGGGGCAGCGGGGCCACAATTGGCATCCCCTCTGGGAAAGGCTGTAGAGGTAGATTTCTTCCCCACACCTCTACCTTCCTTTGCTTAATCATGTCTTCAGTGAGGATGTTTGAATACCTCTTGGGTGCCAGGCTCAGTGTTTTGGCACCTGAGACCACAGGTGAATAGACAAAGCCCTCAGAATGCGAGAAGGTATCCGGTGGGGTACCAGATCTGTAATCAACTAAGTGAAACAAGCTGTAGTTGAGGGATTGAGAACGAGGGCTGCAGTCGCATGGGGGAGGAAGCCATAGTCTCTGCCTGTCCCGATAGCCTCTGACATCGGCCTCACCCGGGGCTGGCTCAGAGCTGCCAAGGCTTTGAGGGTTCAGCCCTTAGGCTCTGACTACAGAAATGCTCTGAACCAGGAAGACGGCTCCCTCAATACATATTTACAGAGTGCTTCCCACACGCCAGTCCAGGTGCCCACCTTGTTTACTCTGCCCTCACGTGGCTCCTCCCTGCCCTGTGCTGGTCTTCACTGTCTGATTCTACTCTGTCCTGCATTGCTCATCACCTGTTTCCAGCATGCATTCCTCCACTGCTCGGAGGATTGAAGTCTCCTTGGCGATGAGAGATTTCCCCCTGGGTCCCCTCCCCTTGGTGCTTAGCATCTGGTGACATTCAGTGGAGGCTTGTTGGATGATTGATGTTGGATGGCTTGTTGGATGTCAGGGGAGTTGGAAACCATGGCTCATCTGAATTGGAGTGTGTGTGTGTCAGGGAGGCAAGAAAGGCACCCATTAGGCATGGGAATGGAGGGTATGCTGTACTGAAACCCCAGCATCAGGGCCCAGCCAGGAAAGGGTTAAGCTCGCCAGAGTTTTGTATATGAAATGGCACCAGGAAAAAAAAAATCTGCAGACTAGCAATTGAGCCCTGTCTCATCCTGGTTCAAATGACATTGTCTGAGCTTCCCCAGCCTCGCCTCCTGCACTAATTACAGACCTTCCCTGGGGAGGAAGGCTGGGGCCAGGAGGTCCTCATTACAGGCTCCCTCACTCAAGGGAGCAAACCCCAATGACCAAACCCAATGACCAAACAAACTCTCTCTAGGAGAGACCCAGGGGTTCCTCTGATGGGCCTCTCTGCTGTTACCGGCAAAGAAAGGGTTAGGCCTGGACTGGAGGGACAGGCCAAAGTGTAATAATGGGGGGCTAAGGTGCACCTCACCAGTTTCACTTGCCCAGGCCTGGGCCCCCTTCTCATCTCTTGCCCCCCAAGATGGCTGCTAGAAGGGCTGTGTCAGGCCTCCCTCTGTGGTCGCTTGCTGACTGCCTCTCCCTGTGGCCTGTGGAGACCTCGCCTTCTTTAATCTTCCATCTATCTAGAGGCCTCGCCCCTCGGAGATTGGCTTTGATGTGGGGCCTGCTCTCAAGGGGGCAATCAAGGGTTGCTGAGGCCTGGGCTGGACTCTGCCCACTACCCCCAGCCCAGGCAGGCCCAGAGGTCTCCCAGCCGCCAGGGCTAGACCCCAAGGGTGACCTCGCAGACAGGGCAGGAACTTTGGGCTCTGATCTTCAGGCAAATGGAGGGGCTGCTATCTGGACCCCAAAGTGGAGGAGAAGGCTCAGAAGTAAGAACTTTATCACATCGTGTGATTTATTTTTATACCTGTCTCCCCCTCATAAAACTGTGAACATAATGACAACAACAACAGTATTATTGTGTGCCCACTGAATACCAGGCACTAGGCTGAGCATCTTCCATTTATAACATCATTTAATGCTTATAACTCTGTGCTGTGGGGATCATTTTAAAGGGGAGCAAAGTGAGGGTTATTGATTCATTCATGTTCATAAAAATTTATTGAGTTCCTCCTATGTGCCAGGCACTGTTGTAGTCACCAAGCATGTAGTCGTGAACAAAATGGACACATTCTTACCCCGTACTAGTTGGGGTGACAGGCCATAAACAAATGGTCCAATACACATAGTATCATGTCATATAATAAAAAATATGGTCTTGAAGAGAAGTATTATCCAGAGTGACAGGGACATTGCCTTGGACTCAGTGGTGTCTTCTCCTCTGTGCGGAGACAGAGTCCTGAGTCAACAGAGGGAGTTCGTCTTGTGACCACCTGGAAAGTGTCCAGGAGAGGGAAGAAAAGGCCAGGAGGTCGGTGGGACCGTGGTGGGAGGCAGAGGGCCTGGCACAGACGAAATGCCCACTGAATGGTCGGGGAGTGACGGACCAGTTCCGGTGCTTCCGCTGACCAGGCAGTGGGGTTGGGCAAGTCCTTTACATCTGCCTGAGCCTCAGTGTGTCCGTCTGGAAATGGGGGAGAGAGCAATAGCCGCCTTGTCTGTAGGACCCCACCTGGTGGAGATCCAAGGAGACCTGGCGTTGCGGAAGGACTTTGCGCTGTGGGAGGTGTCAGAAAGTGCTCTGCTGTCTCACTCCATCTATCCCGACGCCCATGCTGGCTCTTGACATGACTGTCCACGGGCACAAATACGTCCTTGTGACTGTTGGTCCTGCCCCATGGGGCAAGGCGTGTCCATGTCACCTGTCTTGGGTATGTGTGGACCTGTATGTGTCTGCTCACCTGTGTTGACAACCCCTAGGGAGCAGCTGCCTTGGCCTGACGGTCTGTGGGAACTTACCTCCCGGTTTGAGAGATGAAGTGGAAGACATAGAAACAGAGGCTTACCGCTACCCCCATCCATATTGGGGCCCTGGAATTCCCATCGCTCCTTCTAGATCTTCTCTCCCAGCTCTTAGTAAAAGGTGTGCAGACTGTCTGTGTACCTGTCATTCTATCCCACCTGCCTGTGGGCTCCTGAGGGCTGGGATTATGCCTTGTTCTTTGTATCCCAGGGAGCAACACAGTTTCTGGTGTACGATTGGTGCTTGGTAAGTGATGGTTGTGTGAATGGATGGCCCATAGTCCCTGGAATCAGAGGGGCCTCGAGTTATCGGGCTTCTGGACCCTTTGCTTTAGCCAAGCCACTGCTCCTATCTGGGCCTCAGTTTCCTGCTCTATAAGCAGGGCTTTTGTCTATATTCTTTATTCATTCATTCCCAGTCCTCTCTTGTGAAAGCTATGGTACCGTGGTATGTTCTGTGGATACGGACATTAATTAGAATCACTCTGTTCTCAAGAAGCTGAGAGGTGCCATAGGCATGGGTCACAATAGCTGCAATGAAAGGGATAAATGTCTTTATGGAGGGCACCAAAGTGGCTCAGAGGAGGGCGTGGTCTGCTCTGAATTTGCGGGGGGTGGTGGGGGGAAGATTTCACAGTCTAGAGGGAGTCTTGTGTGGGTCTTGGAGGATGAGTAGTTGTTTGCTAAGTGGACAAAAAGAAGAAATGGCTTTTGGGGCAAGGGAAACAGCATGGCAAATATCCTGGAGGTATGGCATAGCCTGGCACCTTGGGAACACTGTTGACAGTGGGTATGGCTGAGAGTTATCAAGGTGGGGAGGGCGTGGGGAGGTATAGAGCTGGAAAGGATAGCCAACAGCTGGATCGTGCAGGACCTTGGAGGCCCCTCCAAGGAATTCTAAGAGCCATCCTGAGAGCAAATGGGAGCCGCTGGCAGAGTTTACGGACGAAAATAGCATGATCAGGATTGCATTTTCGATAAACCACTTTGCTGTGGTGTGGACAATAGATTGGAGGCAAGCAAGACAAGAATCAGCAGGTGGAGTTATGAGGCTGCTGCTGTTATCCAGGCGGGATATGATAAGGTCCTGAACAAACTTAACAATGGCTTACAGTTATCCAGCGCGTACTATGTGCCAGGCAAGCTCTATATTAAACATTTGCAAACATCGCATTTCATCCTCATAGCTCCCCTGCTATTATGATTATCACCCCTGTATTACAGATGGGGCAATGGAGGCTCAGTCACAGGCTGGCAAGTGGCAGAAGGAGGACTAAATCCACCCACCTGACTTCAGCACCCTGCTCACTGATGAAGGCAGCGGATGGGGACAAGGGCTTGGAGCCCAGAGCTGGTCGGGCCCACCAGGACATTGGTCAATGGCATCAACAGTGAACCCAAACAAATGAGCAGGCATAAGGGCTCCTCCAGCGATAGGTCTCAGATTCTGGGACAGTGTCAAAGCTCAGGAAGAAGATTCCAGTATGTCACGGTTACTGATCCTGTGGGCCTCCCCGTGGGGTGCTGACATGAGGCCAGGCTCCTTCAGAGGTCTCTGCTGGAGCCATCATGGCCTTTACCTCTTTTCCTGCAGGGGTTCTGGCCCTGGGAGCACATTTTTGGAGTTTCCCCTGTCTTTCCAGGACCCTGCCCCTCACAGAGGGCATTGCTGTTGTGTGCACACTGGCATGTGGGTCAGGTAGCTCTGATCACCTCAGGGCCAGGGGATGCCCATCTCCTTGGGCCCTGTGCACCCCCATACCAGAGTGGAGCAGTCTTTTGGAGTCTGACCCTTGGGGCTAGCGCTGAGCAAATGAGATCTGCTTCTTATTAAGTGGTTTTCAACCGGCAGTGTGGATTCTGTTTGTGCTTCTTCTCCTGGGCCACGGTCTGAGATGCTGGCTCCCCACTCACCTCTGTGGATTGGGCCCGCTGACGTCAGGAGACGCATGGGCTGTGCGGCTGATTCACCCCCGGCAGAGGACACCGTGGCCTCCACCTGGAGCCTCGCTTTGTCCTTTACAGGTCAGGGCGTTGGTTTTCTTTTTTTAATAAATAAAGCCGAAACTGACTCACAACTCAAGAGAGGCTGCCACGTGCTCAGAGCCATCACATCACCATGGCAACGTGGCCAGCCTGGAGCATTTGAAAATGTAATTATCAACAGCGACCCTGTCTCTTCTCACCTCATAGCAGCTTCGGGCCTGGGCCTCCGCCTCCGCAGCTCCCTGATCCTCCTCCGGGGTGTGCGGGGTGCGGTGAATGGCCCAGGGCCAGGCCTGGGCTCCCGAGAAAGCAGGGACTTGAAAGTAGGAACGCGAGGGTCCTACTCACGTTTTGCCTGCCCACCGCTTGCACATCCTTCCAAAGGAGCCGAGACCATCTCTCTCACGCTGGGGCAGGCACCAGGGGTAGATGTGAAGGCCACATTTTAGAGTGCCGCAATCCACTCTTTCTCTTGGGAGGATAAAACTGTGTGGTGCATACAGCTGCAGAGATGATCAAGTGTGGAATTAAAATGGATGCGAGGATGTTAACAATAATAAAAACCATTTAATGAATGCCTACCACCGTGAGCCAGGCAGTGTATGAAAGCCTTTACGTACGTACCCTGTCTCCAGTCCTGTGCTGTAATTACTTACCTGGAGGTGATTTCAATTAATAAATTAATTTTAATTAATTTCATAATAATATCTAGCATTGATGGAGTGCCAGACACTCTGCTTAGCACTAATTGTTTATTTTCACATGGGAAGCACTACAATTATTCCCATTTTATGGGGAAGCAGAGACTTGGAGAGGTTAACTCAGTTGCCTGAGGTCACTCAGTTACCGAAGCCTGGAACTGAGATTAGGGCGCAGGTGTGTCTGACAGGTGTCCCCATTATTTTGTTGTAGCCTAAGGCTTAGTCGAGGTTCAAGTTACCTACTGAGCACATGGAGGCTCCAGGTTTGCCTGGTTGGAGACTTCCTCCCAGAGACTTGACTAACACCCCCATCACCCTCCCCCCCAAATGGTTCCTGATCACCTTCATCAGGTCGCCTGTGGAGTGGAAAGAAATGCAGATTCTAGGCCCACCATCTATTGCAGGGGTCCTCAAACGACGGCCCGCGGGCCACATGCGGCCCGCCAAGGACATTTATCCGGCCTGCCGGGTGTTTTTGCCGCCGCTGCCTGTCCTGCTTAGCAGCCGACTCAGCAGTGTGCATAGGAATTTGTTCATAGTTGGTTTTTTTTTAAACTATAGTCCGGCCCTCCAACGGTCTGAGGGACAGTGAACTGGCCCCCAGTTTAAAAAGTTTGAGGACCCCTGATCTATTGCATTCGACTTTTGGGTGTGGTCCCTAGGATTGTGCATTTCAGGCAACTCTCCAGGTTGAACTCTAACATTTGAGAGTTCAGTGTTGACTGAGCTCCTGGAGAGCAGGGGCCATGTCTTTTCGGAGACATGCCCAGGGCCTGGCACAGGCATGGTCCTGAGCAGGCCCTCAGAGAGCCTTGCTGAACCTGAATGAAGAACGGATTGGGCTCCATGGTCTCTTCCTATTTGCTTCCCACCTCCCCCGCCCCACATCTTCCCTCCCACCTCACCCCTCGACCCCGGGCACCAGGCTCTGCCCACTTCCGTGACTTCCCTGGCAATGCAAGCAGCGGGCTACCCCTGTTGCTAAAAAGCTCCATTGTTAGTAGAAACCAGCTCAGTCCTATAAACCAGCTCCTAAAGCAGATAACACCCTGACTCTCCAGCAAAACGTGTTATGTGGGCACCCACAGGGTCTAGAAGAAAGCTTGGGATCTCGTCCTCTGACAAGTTTTACTCATAGAAGAGGGGTATTTATCAGAGCAAAACATCCAAATATCAGGTAATAAGGTACTGGATGGATGCACAGTGCTACATGTGTTATTATGGAATATTGAGCAGCCATTAAAATGAAGAATTTTAAAGAATATTTAGTGAGGCCTGGCTGGTTTGCTCAGTGGATAGAGCCTTAGCCTGCGGACTGAAGGGTCCCGGGTTCAATTCCGGTCAGGGGGCTCGATCCCCAGCAAGGGGAATGCAGGAGGCAGCTGATCAATGATTCTTTCTCATCACTCATATTTCTATCTCTCTCTCCCTCTCTGAAATCAATAAAATATATTAAAAAAAGAATATTTAATGATGTAAAATGTTCGTTAAAAAGAGAGAGAAAAAGAGGATACAAAACTACACACGTGGAAAGATGTGTGTCAGAGAAGTCAATATCTGTTCTCCCCTTTGCCGTAGTAATAGGACCCCTACTTGGGTACTATCCTCTTTCCCAGGGCTGTGGGGCCTAGTTCTGGCTAGTGGGGTATAAGCAGAAGTGACGCACCTGAAATCCAGCAAGAATCCTTTGAGAGAAGTGACTCTCTCCTTTGTTTCTTCCTCCTGGAGCAGCCGCCCTGGGTCATGAGTGAATGGCACGAGTAAGGATGGAGAGCCACGGTTAGAAGGAGCCCGGGTCCTTGATGTTCAGGGAGCTGTCATACCAGTTCGGGCTGCTTACCTCTGGCGGCATTTACTAGAGAAAGAAATGAACATGTTTAAGCCACTGTTACTTTCAGTTTTGTCATTTGTAGCCGAAACAGTCCTAATAATGTAAGATATATTGTTGAGTAAACAAACAAAAAAAGCAAGTTAAAAATAGTATAACCAACCAAGTGTGATGTCCAATGGGTACCGGACTTACTGGGGTGATCACTTCGTAATGTATATAAATGTCTAATCACTATATTGTATATCTGAAACTAATATAATACTGTATGGCAGCTGTAATTCCAAAATAAATTTTAAAAAATTAGTACCTTCCATAAGCCTAGCATCTAAAGTAAATACAAGTAGGGAAAAAGGAACAGTTTTGATCAAACTTAAAAAAAAAAAAATGGTATGAATGATAGGATTCCAATTTTGTTTTTAAAAATGTGTATTTATATATTTGCAAATGTACATAGAAAAATAGACAGGAAGATTTAAAAGTAAAATGTGCCGGGCCAGTGTGGCTCAGTGGTTGAGCATCGACCTATGAACCTGGAGGTGACTGGTTCGATTCCCGGTCGGAGCACGTGCCCGGGTTGCGGGCTCGATCCCCAGTGTGGGGTGTGCGAGAGGCAGACTATCAATGATTCTCTCTCATCGTTGATGTTTCTGTCTCTGTCTCCCTCTCCCTTCCTCTCTGAAATCAATAAAAATATATACATATTAAAAAAAATAAAAGTAAAATGTAAGCAGAGCTTATTTCAGGGTGGGGAGGCTACAAGGATTTTACATGGTCTTTTGTTTGCTTATCTGTATTTTCAAACTTTTCTACAACAAAACTGTTGTAGCTTTTAAAGAAGGACAAATAATGAAAGGTATAAATCGTTTTTTAAAAATATTTTTTAAATTGATTTCAGAAAGGAAGGGAGAGGGAGAGAGAGATAGAAACATCAATGATGAGAGAGAATCATTGATTGGCTGCCTCCTGCATGCACCCTACTGGGGACCGAACCCCCAACTCAGGCATGTGCCCTTGACTGGAATTGAACTCGGGACGCTTCAGTCTGAAAGCCGATGCTCTATCCACTGAGCCAAACCAGCGAGGGCGGTATAAATAGTTTGATCCCAATGAGAACCATATGGATCCCAGCAATAAAAAATTCATCCTTCCATGGAAAAAAGATAGAGAAAAGTTTTCTAAAGTAAATATTAATATTCAAGAGCATGGGCCAATCAGAGGGGATATCAGGGCACAAAAAAAACTGCAGCCTTTAAAAACCGTGGAAAAGAGACTCGGTGGGACTCTTTCTCCCTCCCCACGTGGGAGTCTGTGCTGTGAGATTCTTTCCCCCCCAACGTGGGAGTCTGTGCTGTGAGATTCTTTCCCCCCCCACGTGGGAGTCTGTGCTGTGGGATTCTTTCCCCCTCCCCACGTGGGAGTCTGTGCTGTGAGATTCTTTCCCCCTCCCCACGTGGGAGTACTTGTTCTTCAATAAAATTCCACCTTTACTATTAAAAAAAAAAAAAGAGCATGGAAAACTCTTCAAAATACATTGTTAAGGAGAAAAATAAGTTATTAAACAATATGATTTATTTTTTAAAAATAATAAAACAAATCTAAAACTAATACAATGTTATATGTCAGCTATATCTCAATTCAAAAATAAGAGAATACAATGACGCAAATATTGGCTTGAAAAAGGACCAGAAGGAGATAACCCAATATATAAATGGTCCAAAAGAGAGATTCTTGGTGGTTCTTATTTTTCTCTTTATACTTTTTGGTACTTTCAAAATTTCCCCCAATAAATCTGTATTCATCTTATTCATTTAAAAATGTTTTTACTTAGAGACAGAAAAAGATGTGACAAAAGAACACTAAAACACACAGTGTTCTAGGATTAAAGTGATTAATATTATTTTACATTTAATTTCTGTCTTTATTTTTAAGAAACAAAGAACAACAGGCAAGTCCTCTTTATGTGCGTCTATCACCATCATTAAAAAAAATTAAATGAGAGAGACCCTGCCCTGTCTGGGACGGCCAGGGTGGTGCTGTGGGAGGCCGGAGAGGAGCACTCGGGGACTTTTCACTTCCTTCCACCTTCAGCCAAGATCTGGCTCTAAGTGACTATTTCCAGGACGGAGGCGGCCCGGGCACCAGGGTGCCAGCTTTGCCTGGCGCTTCCCCTGGAACATCCAGCGGCGGGCAGGGCTGGAAGAGGAGGGTCCCAGTGGAGCACTTTCCTCCTGAGGTCAGTTGGTGCCCAACTGGTGTTTACCAAGAGGGTGGGGCCCCAGCCACTTGGTTCTGAGGCCTTTGCTCTCAGGGGAGCTGGCCCACGGCAGGCCGCAAGTGAAACCACTGTCTCCTGCGAGGCTCGGAGGCCGGGCCGCAGTGGGAGGATTCTGGGAAGTGAGGGTCGCGCAGCTAGGTGGTGCAGTGGTCAGTGGAGGTTAAGGAGACCCAGAGGAGGAAGGAAAAAAGGAGAGAGGCGGGGGCACTCCCAGTTATAAGAGCGTCTCTGGGTAGTGATGACCTCCTTTTCACAGAAGAGGAAATGGTCAGGGCACATGCCCAGGTTGCGGGCTCGATCCCCAGTAAGGGACGTGCAGGAGGCAGCTGGTCAATGATTCTCTCTCATCATTGATGTTTCTACGTATCTCTCTCTCCCTTTCCCTTCCTCTCTGAAATCAATAAAGATATATTTAAAAAAATTAAAAAAAAAAAAGCACGGAAGGACAGCCTGGAAGGACCTCTGGACTGTGAATGTCCTAGCTGCCCAGGGTTCGTTCACTGGAGATCTAATTCTCCCACATTGCAGTTGGCTGAGGAATGAAGCAGCCCTTTCCCCGGTCTCCGTGAGGGAAGTTCTCAAGTGGAAGGAAGAAGGAACTGTATGCCCCCATTGTGGGCACCAGTGGCAGTCTGGACGGTTGAGCAGCGGGCACAAGGAACTGGAGTGTCCTTGCTGCGGGACCCGCTGAATGTCTGAGCATTGCAAGGCCCCTGCCTGCCTGTTTCTCAGCAGGGCCAACCTCTGGGCTCATCTGGAAGGACAATGTTGTGACAGTCCAGGCCCTCCCCAGAGCGTTCTCTCTGTGCTTGGGGCAGGAGGTCTACTTAGCATGTATTTCAGAATCTTGGGACTTCAGAGTTTGAAAGGACTTTAAACAACACCTGAGACAGTTAGTGCTGGAAGAGGCCTCCTGTGGAACCGTAGGGAGTAGGAGCAGGCGCCCAGAGGGACCCCTCAATAGACAGTACATTGTTAGTGCTCCATGGGTCTCCTGCCTGAACACTGGATGATTCCTTCAGAGAGAGCCTCAGGCAGCACCAGGGGACATCAGAGCGGGAAGGGACTCGGGAACACTTCTGCTGGAAGGTGTGCTAGAGTGTATCTAATCCAGCCTTCTGATTTTATAGCTGCATCCTCAGCTCTCCATATAAGTGGCCAATGTGTGTGTGTGGGGGGGGGAGAGGGGGGGAAGGATGGCGATACTAAGAAGAATTTTCTGGCAATGAGGCCCATATGACTACTTTAGGTGTTTTGGCTGGAGCAGAGAGAAAGAGAAATGCTTATAGTTTATCTGTGAGGTAGTTATTACAAGCAAAGGAAGGAAATAGCAACTGGCATTCATTCTACATATATTTATTGACCCTCTCTGGACCCGGCCCAGCAGGGATACAGAGGAGTGAAACACTGTAGGGTAAGATGTGACGGAAAACCAACTCAAGCTGGCTTCAACAAAAGCATATTTATTCAATCACATAAATGCCAGCCCAGAGGTAGGGTGAGTGTTATGGACTGAATTGTGCATGACCCCCTCCCAAATTCATAAGTTGAAGCCTCAACTCTCAATATAGCTGTATTTGAAGATAGGGTCCTTAAGGAGGTAATTAAGGTTAAGTGAGGTCATAAAGGTGGAGCCTTTTAATTCAATTGGACTGGTGTCTTTAAAAGAAGAGGAAGAGACACCAGAGCCTGCACACACAGAGAAGAGGCCATGTGATGTCACAGTGAGAAGGTGGCTGTCTACAAGCCAGGAAGAGAGGCCTCCCAAAAACCAACCCTGATGGCACCTTGATCTTGGACTTCTGGTCCTTAGGACTGTGAGAAAATAAATTTCTGTTGTTTAGGCAACCCAGTCTGTGGCAGCCCAAGCAGACTAAGACTGTGGGCTTTAGAGTTTAGTCCAGAAACTGACTCTATTTCCCCGAGATTCTCTCAGCTCTGCCCTACTTATGTGTAGCCCCATTCTTAGGCTGGTAGTAAGAGGACTGCCATAGTTCCAGGCCCCATGATGTCCTGAGGAAGAGAAAAAGAGAAGATTGTTCCAGGATGCTCTCTCTTAAAAACAATAGGGCTCTCTCCCAGCAACCCCCATCAAACCTTGCTTTGTATCTTGCTGGCTCTAACTAGGTCACAGGCCCAGTCCTGGACCAGTTTAAGGCCCAGGGAAGCCAGGTGCTGCATATTTTATAGAGTATGGGCAAGTTGCTGTAACAAAGAGACTCCAAATACAAAAGTATAAGCAAAATAGAAATTTATATCTCTTTCATACGATATAAGAATTCAGAAAAAAATCCTTCAGAGACTGCTAGGAGGGCTCCATCATCCTCCATATGTGGCTTCCTTCTCTTTGTCCAGGGAGAATGCTTCAGTTTTTATCATCTCCAAGTTGGGGGGGGGGGGGGGGGAAGGGTAGGGGAAGGGTCAGGGGAGCACATGCATATCCCTTGTGAGGGCACAACCTAGAAGTGATACAATCATTTCTGCTCACAGTCCTTTGGTGAGAACTTACACTAACAGCACATCAAGCTGCAAGGGAGACTGGGAAATGTAGTCTTACAAGATAGCCATCTGCTAGAAAAATCAGGAGTTCTGTTATTTAAGCAGGGGGGAGTAGGAACCAGAGAAATCTCTACTGCACACGGACTAATGTAGGCCCAGGGTCCTGAGCCAGTTCTTGAGAAGGTGGAGGCCCAAACCTGGAGCTGGGCAAGGGCTCAGCTTTCCCTGAGGCACGCGTGCTTGCTTAAGACTCTGTGCTCTGCGTGTGTTTGTATTAACAGCTTCGCTTCTACACTAGATAGTACACTGGGCCTTGCAGTTCTTTGGCTTCTCTCTGCACATTGGGAGCGGGTAATGGGTGTTGGGTGATCAGCCAGCAGTGCCTCCTACCTTATCTGCCCCTGAGATCCTCCCACTCTGTGGGGGAGGGATGGGTTTAAACAGATAACTAAGGGTGAACATGACAAATGGTAAACCAGCAGCAACATATAAATCCCAATAAAAACAGAGGGAAGAATTACGAGAAGTCTTCTAAGAAGAGATAGAAGAGAACCATGAGCTCATTTTGTCTAGGTCTTAAAGGATATGTGGGAATTCCCCACATGATTTTGGTGGGGGAAGGACAGTCCAGGCAAAGAAAACAGCAAAATCACAGCGGTGTGAAGGCCCACCAGGTGTGGCTAGTGGTCCTGTGTGGCTAGAGAGTGGGAGGGCGGGAGGTAGCTGGGAGCAGTTGGTGAATAAAAGCCACGGAGGCAGCAGCCTGTCCAACAGACCTCTGCCTCTGAAGCCTGCAGCGTTTGTAAGCCAGCGGAGACATGGTCAGATCTCTGTCTTCCTTTGAGGAAGAGCCTGGAAGATGACTCGTTAGGAAGCTATTTCACAAATTCGGCTGAGTAATGAAGAAGAGCCTGCATTAGGGCTGTGGTGGTGGGAATGGAGACAAGGAGATTTTGGTGGTAAAATGACAAAACTTGGTAACTGGGTGACTAAGGGGGGGGGAGGTTTGAGCAAGGACAAGTGGGGTTTTAAATATGGTTTAATATGATTCTAAGTTTATATGCTTGTGCTAGAAATCTGGAGAAGGAGTAGAGGCAAAGCAAGCTGTGGGGAGAGAGGAGAAAAGGACTTCCCAGCATCCTAAGCCTGATCCATGACAGACTTCTTTGGGTTCCTTGAATGTCCGACATTCTCTCTTAACTCAGGGCTTCTGGGCACTCTGTCCCTATTCAGGAACACTGCCTCACCCTCACATCTCCCACTGGTTAATTTCTCATTTCCCCCAAGCACCCTTCTTGACCCCGTAACCTAGGTGAGAAACCTTCTTTGACTTTCTTACAGTACCCCATTTCTCTTCTTTACACACCTCTCACTCAGGGTTGTTTAATGCCTGTCTTGCCCCCACTCCACCTGTTATTTCCGTGAGGACAGGGACACGTCCGTCCTGTTCGCTGCTTTATTCTCAAGACCTTGTCTAGTGCCCGGCACACAGTTGGCACTCATGCTGGGTCCGAGGTACTCAACGGTTGTCATCGGAAATGGCAGTTAGCCACTGTTTTTATCAAGACACATTCAGATATGACGCGAGGCAGTGAGACCACCACGGCGACAGGCGATGTGACCCTTCTAGAAACCTGGATCACTCTAGACGAGTGGTTCTCAACCAGGGGTGATTCTGCCTCCCAAGGACATTTGGTACGCCTGACATTTTTGATAGTCATGACTGTGTGTGTGTGTGTGTGTGTGTGTGTGTGTGTGTGTGTGTGTTACTGGCATCTAGAGGGTAGAGGCTAAGGATATTCCTAAACACCATACAATGCACAAGACAGACCCCTACAACTAAGAATTATCCAGCCCAGCATGCCAATAGAGCCAACCCTGCTCTAGAGATGGGTGAGCCATCTGGATGGCTAAGTTTGCATATGGCCTACTGGCCGCTATGGCCCAATTGAGTCAGAGCAAGAGAAGCTTAGTGGTTGTCACAGGAAATATGGACTTGTGATGTGCAGGCAGGAACCACCTTGGATAGGACCTCAGTCAAAGGCCCCAACAGCTTGGGCAGTTTCCCCTTAACTGAACTCCCAGCCATAAGCCCAGCAGGCCCAGCCTGGCCCTTGCCTCTCTCTGACTCACTCCATTGGGTTTCTCTCGCTCTTTGGGCAGTGGCCACCACACTCTTCCCACCCCATCTGCCTCGCTGATTATTTTCAGCTTGGCTTGCAGAGGCTCAACGCTGCAATTACACCCCAACCTCAATGGCTCCTTCTGAAAATAACATTTGGATGGAAGAAAACCTCAGTCTGGTGGGCTGGATTTTATACTAAACAGTTAAAGAGTGGGTGTGGGCATGGGGGTTGGGGAGCAAAGGAGTGGCACAATGGTACAATTAAGAGAAGAATCTGGAAGAAGGGGAAGGAAAAGGAAGTGAAGAGAGGGAAGGAGTGGTGGTGGTAGGGGCTGTTGAAGAAAGAAAATATATCTACTGGGCTTGGGTCAGCCATCTTTTAGAAGTCTTAGGCCAAGTCTTCATTTATGCCTGTAATTGAAGGTTTTGTTTGCTGAAATAATCCCCAACACACACACACACACACACACACACACACACACACACACACAGCCCCCCCCCCCCATTCACCCCTCCCCCCCTCCCCCGGGTCCTCCAATCATTGAGGCCTGGGAAATACATGTCTGTCTTGGGCCAGAAGAATTAGTCTATGGGCATACCAATCTTTATCCAAGCTAGTGGCCAGATTTTCCAACCCCAAAATAGGAGCCACATGGTTTGACAAAGGATTTTTGTTCTCTTTCCAGGTGAGAATGGCAGTCTGGGAAATGTAGTTTGGTGATGCTAATAGTTGGAATTTCTAAGCAGTTCTATGGCCAATGGAGGAAAGTAGAGAGGACCTTCAAAGTAGGCATTCTCATGGAAATCGGAGATTTATGGGATACTTTAGTTTGGAGAAGAGAATAAAACACTAGAAATGAGAGCCTTTGTTCCACCCAGGGGGAGAGAGAAGGGGAGATGTAGGGAGTGAGGAGAGAAATACTTGGAAGCATCTTTTGGATTCCAAGGAGGCGGACAGAGATAAAAAGGCTGTATGAGGCGAGATTTGGAAAATAGGCAGGAAGGAGTTAGAGCTCAGTTCTGGAGTCAGCCAGACTTGGGTTCAAATGCAGACTGACTAACCACCTGGGTGATCTCCCGCAGTAACTTAGCCTCTTTGATAGGCCAACAGTATAGGCTCTAGTCTAGAGTGAGGCCAGTAGAGTTTTCATCCTGACTCGGTGATCTTAGGCAAGTAATTTAACCTCCCTGTGCCTCACTTTTCTCCTCTGTGAAATGTAAAGAACACCCACCTTCTAAGGTGTCATAGGACTTGGAATAGTTAAAGTGCTTAAAACAGCGCCTGGGACATTGGCAATCACTCAACACATGTTAGCTATTATTGTTATTACCTCTGGAGTTTTTCTCCAAATGTAGCAGCAAGAAACTTTTAGCTAACATATACATTTTTTATTTGGATAGTTATAAATTTATTTTCAAGTGTATTAAAATATGTGACTAGCACATCAAAGCTGTGGTTTTGCTAATGTTATTGCTTAGGGCAAGGCTATGTAGAAAAAGGGAATCAATTTAAAGTTAATTTAAAGAATAAGGAAAGTTAGTAAAGTAAAATAAAAGTCAATTAAAAATATAATATTGGTGGACTGTGGAAGAAAATCATGCAGGCAAGACTTGAATGGCTGAAAATTCTGGGAAATAATCTATAATGCTATGTTCCCTTCTGCTAAAAACAACAACAAACAAACAAAAACCAACCCCTGCCAAAACCGGTTTGGCTCAGTGGATAGAGCGTCGGCCTACGGACTGAAAGGTCCCAGGTTCGATTCCGGTCAAGGGCATGTACCTTGGTTGCGGGCACATCCCCAGTAGGGAGTGTGCAGGAGGCAGCTGATCGATGTCTCTCTCATCGATGTTTCTAACTTTCTCTCCCTCTCCCTTCCTCTCTCTAAAAAAATAAAATAAAATAAAATAAATCAATAAAATATATTAACAAAAAAAACCCAAAAACCAACCCCTAAGGCATATGGGTGGAGAAAGCAGGCTGGGAAAATGACAGATCAAGACCCTATCAAAACTTTGCCTCTTCGTTGGCCTGCAGACCAAAGCGTCCCGGGTTCGATTCAGGTCATGGCACGACCTCGGTTGCAGGCTCCTCCGTGGCCAGGGCCCTGGTCAGGGCCAGTATAGGAGGCAACCAATCCATGTGCTTCTCTCACATGGATGTTTCTCTCTGTCTTTTCCTTTCTCTTCCACTCTCTCTAAAAGATCAATGGAAAAATATCCTCGGGTGAGGATTAGCAAAAAAGCAAACAAACAACAAAACAAAAAAACAAACAAAAAAACTTTGCCTCTTCTCCCTCCCTCCACCCATCCCCCGCTCTCCCCGCGTAATCACTGCTCTTCCCTTTCTTGTGAAGTCCAAAGGAGAGCCCAGGCAAGCGATGCCCAAGGCCCTGATGAATTCTGAGCCCCAAGGCATTGTGGATTGGGGGAGCTCAGGGGAGGGAGGCTGAATTGAAAGGCCCAGCTCTGGAAACCGAAAGGCAACTCCCCAGCTTCACTCTCCCGTGGCGTTCAGGGCGATTCGGGCCTCTCTGATTTTCTTTGGATCACTGGGTCAATCAGTCAGCCAATGCCTCAGGAGAAGTTTAATTAAGCTCAGATCGCGGGCGCGGGCTGCCAAAGGTCTCCCTGCCCGCCTTGTCCCCAGCACACTCTTGCAAAGCCTCTCCCCACGCCCCGCCCGGTCCCGCCCCACAGGCTCGCAGCCCGCGCATGCGCGTCGGCAGGACGCCCAGCACCCCGCAGCAGGCTGGGCTCCCAGAACGGCGTTGCAAACTGTTGCATCAGACAGCAAGCAGCCAGCCGGGCCGCCAGGGTTTCTAGGAAGATAGGAAGGGTTTGAGATCCTCTGTGGTCTCTTGGGGACGCTGGCTGTCACTCACGGTGTTTGCACGCTGGTAACACAAGCCCCTGAAATCTCAAGCTTGCGCCAAGTCGCCAGTCAGGCCAGTCAGGCGAGGGCCTTAGCCACAGGTGAAATTCGCTGAACTCCTTTGCTCCAGCCCCACCCATGGCCCCAGGCTGGACCAACTGAGCTGAACTCGGTCGGCTTTATTAATAGCATGGGCCCTGAAGGAATGAGCTGGGTTTGATTTCTCTTCCCAAGTACAAGAATGCCCCTGAGGAATTTCTCACTCCGTGGAAGTGCAGAACTAATTCCCCCAGACAAGTGCTCTTGCCGGTTCCCCAAAGGGCTTGGAAAGATCCCAGCAGGAAGGTTCAGGGGTTTCCAGTTCTCTTCACCCCAGCAGCCGGACACGCAGACACTGACCACCACGAACCTCTTGGTGGGCGGACCCGCTTCTTCCACAGATAGGCGTTCTTTTTGGCATATCTCAGGCCCCCATGTTTTGAAGGCTTTGGACATCAGCCAGAGAATGCACTACCAGAAACCTATGCAGACACCACACATATACAATGAGTTCTCTAGATTCAAATGGTTCTGCAACTCAGGGAGGGACAAGTCCTTCTTTCTCTCCGCCATTCTGGTCTCGGAGCCACTGCCTTCCTGAAGAGGAGAGAAAATAGTGCTGGATCTAGAAGGATGGGGCAGTCTTAGGGGTGGGATATTGAAGAAGAATAAGAATACTGATTTGGAATCTACCTTCTAAAGGGATTTCCAGGGACATAGTCTGAATTCTATGGTCCAATCCTTTATTTATTTATTTATTTATTTATTTATTTATTTATTTATTTATTTGGAATGGGTCAAGACCAAGGTGATTTAGTTATTAATAGAGTTTCCCAAAAGACAAACACTGGCCATTTACCTGAGGCCTTCTGTTTTTTCTAGGGTGTTGATGGTAAAAATCTATTTCATTTGAAGAATCTTGAAAGCCTAGTGTTTTTCCTTCCCCTCATTATTATGAATCACTCATTCCCAAGATTCAATTTAAAAAATGACCTGAAAACTCATAAGCATTATCTGACACGTCCCTTTATCAGATAGTCACTGTCTGTTTAAGCCAACAATTTCCTTTGACCAGTGGGGTATTATGCCACTATGAGATTTTTTTTTTATTGTAATAGATGCTTCACAAATATGTCCCAAACTGTTTCTGTCATCAACAGTGATCTTGTGAACTGAAGGCGTGACTAGGAAGGATGAAAAGGATTGTGGACAAGTGCTGCAGTATTTCCAGATACATCAGAGCCCAGAACTTCTGCCAAATGGGTGTCAGCAAGGTGCTCTATAGGGTCAGGGGGCTGCCAGGAGCTGATAAAATGTCAGGTATGTATGTGAAATACTTCACACCTGGGGAAGCAAGTCTTTCAGTATTGCGGGGCCTCGGCAGGCGTGAAAGTTGGAGCTCTGGGGTCAGGAGCCAGGTAGGAATGGGAGAAAGTGAGCTCAAAGCCCATGTCAGAGTCTCTGCTGTACCCTCAGCACCTACAGATAGTGGGCTCTTGATGCATGTTTATAGAATAAATGCATTGAAAAAAAAATGAGGGAAGGGGCAGAGAGAGAAAAGATCAAAGAAGTCCAAGGATTGTATAAGAGGCAGGCTGGGATGTTCAGAGCGCTCTTGTAGGGGGTAAGAGAAGAATCCTCCTAGTTCAAAGACCTAGGGCAAGGGATTGAGAACTGTTAAGGGATACGTCGCCCGCGGCCCCTTCTGCTTGGTTTCCTTGTTTGGAAAGGCCTCCAGTTGGTGATTCCAGAGTGTGCAGTCGCTCTGTGTAACCAAGCCTGATGACATCATCAACGATTGCCTCACCTTGACTGGATTCCCAGAGCAAACTTCTGGAAAAGTGAGGGGTCTGAGGGAGGGTGTGCATCTGAGATCCAGAGGACAGGAGAATCCCCCAGAAGCCTCACTTTAAAACCATAAGCAAAGCGGTGGCCCAGATGGTTGGATGATGCAGGCATAGATGAAACGTGTGATTTGTTTTCCACATTTATTGGGCACTCAGAGATTCTAGACACTATACTGAGCCCAAACCCAGACAAAGCTCCTGTTCTAAGAGCTTATGATCTAAATTCCTTGTGGAAAGTCTGTCTTTGAAATGTTTAAGGCACCTCATTTGATCCGCATTTCCACTTCAAGTCATGTACCTCCTTCCTGAGAAACCCACCGCATTTGAAGTTTGTAGCTGGCCTTCCTTCTGTTTTTACTATTTACGTGCCAATTTAAAGGGTGGAGAGAGCCACATTAGTTTTAAAATAAAACACAAATAGCAGAATGAGGTTTGGTTAAAGTAAAAACCGCAGAAGGGATTTTTTTTTTTCCCCTCTCATACTTTTCAGATTTTCCTAGAACCACCTTTATTTTCTCAGAGCCCAGACATAGAAAGTGAGTGGGCCTCTCCGGATGCTCTTCCAAGAGAAAGCTAAAGCCTCCTGCCTGTGCTCTCATGGCACCTTTAGGTTTTGTTTTTCTTCTTAGACAACTGAGTCCCAAGTGGGGGCTCAGAAAACAACGGGAGCCCCTAATTCACATGTGGTGTTTCTCAAGCATTCAGAGTAGATTTGGGTTTGTTTTTGCATGGTTTATACCTTACCTCTTCCGTTCAGTTGCATCAGCCTGTACATTCTGGGGACATGGGGACATGGTTTGAACGTCAGATCCCCCTAGAGGGTTCCCAGCATTGCCATTTTCCAGTTGTGTGACCTTATCGGTCAAGTGAGAATAATGATGCACACCTCTCATGCCTGCAGGGAGGATTAAGGTCTCAAGGCACAGGAAGGACAGCACAAAAGGAGCGCTTAACACGTTGCAGCTGTGTCGAAAATAGATCTTTTCATCTATTTGCTCCTTCCTTAACCACCTCCTCCTCCTATTTTGAAGAAGGAAAGAAAGTTAGTTATCTACTCCAAGTGGTTGATTTATCCCCATTTTATGTCAACAAAGGGCCCATGAGGAGAGAGACAGCCCAAACTTTCAAGCACCTGAGCCTTTAAATAGGGTGGATCAGTATTCTTTGCCTCTCAGCAAGAGGTGACTACACCAGCAGTGTAGGGACTAGGGAAACCTCGAAGGCCAATGGTGGGGTGGCCGGAGCTCAGGAGATAGGCAAGAGTGGTCGGGAAACAGGCCCAGAGCTGAGGTGAGGGGCCAGAGGGGTGCCAGCCACCAAAACAAACAAACAAACAAACAAACAAACAAACAAACAAATCCCACCGGCTTTGGGGCTTCCGAGTTCACTGGTCTGCAGGTCGAACCTGCCAGTCCAGGGGCCTGGTGCCTTGGGACCCGAGGCGCGTGCGGCAGCGCCCTCTGCCGGCCGCGATGGACTAAACGTCAAAGCCGCGCCAGCCCCACCGCCCTGCAGGTGGGACCCGGGATCCCTGCGGCTGCCTCCGCCTCCGCTCCATCCTTTGCCAGGACCCCGCTGCCTGGTCTCCGACAGGATTTCGGGAGACGAGTCCCTTTCCGACGCCTGCGGGCTGAGCAGAGATGATGCGATGCTCAGAAATAATGGACTCACCCGGGGATCGGAGGCCGCGGGAACCCACCCAACCTCCGAGGAGGCTGCGCCTCTTGGGGTTCAGGGGCCAAAGCCCGCTGGGCTGTCGGAGGCGGTTTGAAAAGTGTCGTCGTCTATAGCCAAGACGGGTTCTGCCGACAGAGAGGAGCCCTGGGTTCGCTTTCTGCCCCATCCACTTCCAGCTAGGTGACCTTGGGCAAGGTACCTACTCAAATTTCCGCGTGCCTTGGCCTCCTCATCTTTAAGATGAAGAGAATGATCGCGGCGTGGCGGACTGACCTTAGGAGTCATGGGATCAGACAGCCTGGGGTGGGATTCTGGCGCCGACATCAGCTGGCTGTGTGCTCGCGGCAAGTTCCTTAACCTCTCTGTGCCCCCGTTTCCTGCCCAATAGGATGACAGCGGTACTCACCTTGGAGGGTTGTTGCCTGTAAAGCGCTCAACGCCGTGCCTGGCACACAGCAAGCGCTCAGTGAAAGGCGGCTAGTATGGTGGCTGTCCTTATTACTGTTCTTAAGTCCGCTGAGCACACGAGCAGCAAACTCTAGCGGGCGGCATTGATTTGTCTCTTTCTTGGGTCCTGCTCTTTCTTTCTGGGCATTGTTACAATCTTTCACCGTGCGCTCGCGTCCTTATCAGTTGCCGAAGGACAGCCGCCTTCCCGGGTTTGGGAGAATCGAGGTTCCCTTGGAGGAGGGCCAGGGACGTGGTCGCGGGCTGCAAGGACCAGGACCTCCCCGGAGGACGCCCGCGCCTCGCGTGCCTCCATTAGCGGCGTCAGAGCCGCAGTGACGTCGCCCGGTCCGCGGGAGGTCGGGAGGCGCGGCCTGGAGTGGCGGGGAGTCTGGGGGGGCGGGCATGGCCGGGGTGGCCCTGCGGTCCCCGGCGGCTGCAGCCGGGGCAGCCGGAGGAGCGCGGGGAGGCCGCGGTCTAGGCCGGCGCTGCAGTGCCTGCCAGAGCCGGGTGCGCTCGGGCTCCGCCTGCAGCCCGGCAGGGAAGCCCGAGATGCCACGCCTTCCCCGGTGCCCTCTGCGGCGGGACGCGGGGCTAACCTCCCGGCGGCCACTCCGCGTCTGCGCGCTCCTTCCCCTCCGGTTCTTCTCTCCGCCAGACTTGCCCCAATGCCATCACGGATGATCCCCCGGCGACCTGCTCAGCGTCTCCTTCCTCTCCCCTCCCCTCCCCTCCCCTCCCGGACCAGCTCATTTGCTGTGAGTGGTTAATAACCACCCACAGGAGGCGCCTCCCACACCCAGCTTTCCCTCCGCACCCCCCGGCACGCCCATCCCATTGCTTGCCGGACAGTTCCACTTGGCTTGCCCCGCACGAACCTCTGACTTGCCGCGTCTTGCCCCTATTATAGTCCATCTCAGAGATGGCGCTGCCACCCACCCCGTCGTCCTAGAAGCCTCCTCGCCTTCCCTCCTAAATACGTCCCCAGGCACGCTCCATGCTTCATCCTAATTCCAGCCTGGGTTAGGCTATTAGCATTCCGCTCAAAGATCTCCTTGTCTGCACTTGCTACCTCCTTCACATCCACTCGCCGCGCTGCTGGAGCGAGCCACCTACCATCCATGTCTGACTATACCTCTCCCAGCTTAAGGCTGCGCTGATGCCAAGCCCTCTCTGTCTTGGGCACGCTGGCCTGCCATTTTCCCCATCTAACACCTCTAGAGTTGGGACCAAGAATTTGAAGGTTGTCAATGTATTTATCGCAGTTGGGCCCTACCCAGGGAATTTGCATCTCACTCCCCCTCCTCCCCTAATTGGCTGCTTCTTACTCATTCTCCAAAGCTCAGGAGGTGAGTCATCTCTTTCAGAATGCCGTCCTTATTCCACTATCTGGCTGAGGGGAAGTGTCTCTGGGCCCCAATACTTACCACCCCCGCTGCTTTCATCATACTGGGGATAAAGACCTGACCCTTCAAGATGGCCTGGGAGGCCCTGCATGCTCTGTGCACCACCTTCCCCCACCCCCACCTCCAGCCCCGTCCTCCCTCTGCTCCCATCACACGGAGGGTCTCACTTCCTAGTCTCTTTGTTCATTCACCCTCCCACCTCAGGGTCTTCGCAAGCCTGTTCTTTCTGCCTGGTACACCTTTTGCCCTTCCTTACCTGCTCAATGTTTGCTCTCATCCCAAGTAAGCACCATTTTCTCAGGGACACCTTCTCTGAACCCTCTCCCACCCCAACCCCGATTCAGTCAAATCCTCCTTTGATAGGTCAAAGCATATAAAAAACTAGAGAATAATGTCAACATCTTTTTCTTCTCTGCCCCTCCTCTACCACCCCCTCCGCCCTTTGTCAAAGCTTAACATTTGCTAATTTTTCTTCAAATATTTTCTTTAACACACACACACACACACACACACACACACACACACACACACACACCCCTAACACACACACATTTTTATTGACTTCAGAGAGGAAGGGAGAGAAAGAAGGAGATGGAAACATCAATGATGAGAGAGAATCACTGATCGGCTACCTCCTGGACACCCCCTACTGAGAATTGAGCCCACAACCCCTGCATGTGCCCCGACAGAGAATCGAACCGTGACCTCCTGGTTCATAGGTCTATGCTCAACCACTGAGCCACGCTGGCTGGGCCAAATCTTTTCTTAAGGACATAAAACTTTACAAATCCAGGTGGAGCCCTCTGAACCTAAGGTACCCACTCTCCTGCATTTGGGGTTTATCATTCCCATGCATGTTTTTGAATTTTTACTACATGTATTTCTGCCTATAAACACTTTAGAGAATTGTTTGGCATGTTTGTAAACTGAAGAAATGGCATTATATTGATTATATTATTGTGCCGCTTGCTTTCTTCACTCAGCATTATGATTTTGAAATGTACTCTTACGGTTACATGTAGTTCTAGATCATGTTCACCTAATTTTACTTACCTGTCTCCTTCTGGAGGACATTCAGCTTATTTTCAAATTAGTTTGTTCTTGGGGACAGTGCTACAATTAATATTTTTTATCCCTTCCCCTTGTATGAAAATGAGCCATCTGGGTAGATACTTGGGTGTGGAATTGCTGAGTTCAGGTCATTCAAATTAACAGCTTCACTAAGCATGACTGAGCAGTTTTTCAAAGTGGTAGGACCAGTTTACTCTTCGAGAGCAATATATGAGTTCCCATGGTTGGCATCCTCAGCAACACTTGGTAATGTCAGACTTTAATTTTTTTTGCCAAGCTGATGGGTGTGACATGGTAATCTCAATGC
Organism: Cnephaeus nilssonii; assembly: GCF_951640355.1. Lineage (NCBI taxonomy): Eukaryota > Metazoa > Chordata > Mammalia > Chiroptera > Vespertilionidae > Cnephaeus > Cnephaeus nilssonii. Next base: position 16,637,785 of record NC_137084.1, on the reverse strand, counting down.
TTTAATTTGCAATTCCCTGTTTACAAGAGAGACTGAGGCCTGGCCGGTGTGGCTTAGTGGTTGAGCATCTGACCTATGAACCAGAAGGTCAGGGTTCAATTCCCAGTCAGGACACATGCCCAGGTTGCAGGCTCAATCCCCAGTGCGGGCTGTGCAGGAGGCAGCCGATCAATGATTCTCTCTTACCATTGATGTTTCTATCTTTCTCTCTTTCTTCCTTCCTCTCTGAAATCAATAAAAATATATTTTAAAAAAAGAGACTGGGTATACTTTCATTTGCTTATTGGCCATTTGCCTTCTGTCTTTTTAAAATTGCCCATTGATTTATCTGTCAGTGCTTCTACTGGATTATCTCTTATTAAGTGTAGGAGTTCTTTATGTATTCTGGATACTACTCCTTTGTCCGGCTGTAGCCCATCTGGTGTCTTTGACTCCACTGCAGCTTTAAATCTGTGTGATTATTTGATTAATGTCTGACCTTCCCACTAGACTACAAACTCCATGAGAAGAGGGACCATCCCTGGTAACGCATACAGTGTCTAACACACACCAGGACTCAATGAACACTTCTGGACTGAATTGTATTGACATCATTGTCTGTCTGTTTGTTTGTTTGTTTATTTATTTTTACTTATTTTTTTTTGCTGCAAAAAGCTTTATTGTTTCATTTGGTCCAATGCATGGGAGAGGGCTCCAGGGTGGTTAAAGAATGGCTAGTAGTTTCAGGGAAGAGGCTCAGGTAAAAGCCAGACCCCAGGGGAATGCAGAGGGCCCCTCAAAGGCCTCTGGGCTCCAAAGGCTCCTAGTTGTGCTTGAGGGTGAGCCTTTCCAAGAGGTACTCGCCCAGCCCAGCTGGGGGCCGGCAGCCTGCAGAGGTGAGTCAGGTGTCGCCCATCTTCTTGATGAGTTTCACCTCCTCACCCAGGAAGTGGTTCTCCAGGAAGTCACAGAGATGAGGTCTGTGCGGGTAGAACCCAGAGCGTGCAGCTCCAGAAGGGTCTGGTTCAGGTTTCTCTCCAAGGCCAGGGCGGCTTCCCTGGCGTCCTGAGTTTTGCCCACTCATCTTGGGGAGGCCTCAGCACGTCCTGGAAGAGAATGCGGCCATGGCGCTGGTTTTGCACCTTTAAGAGATGCTCAGCGCCCTGGCACTTCTCTGCCAACTCCCAGAGGAAGTGGCCTACACCCTCGAGAACCACATCATCCTGGTTGAAATAGAAGCCGAGAGAGAGGTAGGTGTAAGAGGCCCGCAGATGCAGGTTGGCCAGGTGGTTGACTGCAGCCTCCACCTCGGTGGAATAATCCTGACGAATTTGGGAGCTCATGGTTGTTCAGCAATAAGGAGTTAAGGTAGAAAAACAAAAACAAAACCAAAACAGTGTGTTGGCTGGTCCCAGAGTTGGTTCTGAAGATGGTGACTGGATGAGACGCAGGAGAGTGGCTGGAGCTGGAAGTAGGGGTGTCCCTGGGTCTGTTCCATCCAATCACTGTTGAAGCAAGAGACAGATCCGGGATCTTGGAGCGAACTGCGAGAGGCTATGGCCAGGCAGCTTCTTATTTATTTATTTAATTTATTTGTTTTGTTAATCCTCACCTGAATATATATTTTTTAAAATACATTTTTATTGATTTCAAAGAAGAAGGGAGAGAAAGAGAGAAACATCAATGATGAGAGAGAATCATTGATAGGCTGCCTTCTGCACGCCCCCTACTGGGGATGGAGCCCACAACCCAGGCATGTGCCCTGATTTGGGAATCGAACTGTGACCTCCTGGTTCATAGGTCTACACTCAACCACGGAACCCACCAGCCAGGCCTGGGGATATTTTTCCATTGATTTTCAGAGAGAGTGGGAGGGAGGGAGAGAGACCGAGGGAGAGAAACACCGATGTGAGAGAGACACATCAATTGGTTGCCTCCCATATGCACCCTGACCAGGGCCAGGGATGGTGCTTACGACCTAGGCATGAGCCCTTGACCAGAATCAAACCCAGGACCCTTCAGTCCTCAGGCCAATGCTCCACCCACTAAGCCAAACCGGCTAGAGCATCATTTGTCTTAAATGCTCAGAACTCACCCTCAATGACCCACAAGGCGATAAGCTCCTTGAGACCAGGAATCTGGAGCTATCATTTTGTATCTCCATCTTTTTATCTATCACAACACAACACCTCTGGCACAGAGTATATATCCAGTCATTTTTGTTTAATTAATTTCCTTTGGGCTATCTCTTTCTTTCTTCTCTTCTCAACCCATCTTATATCTCTAAGCCCAGTTATATTACCTATAAAGTGAATGAATACTAGAAGCCTCCTCGGCTATTTAGTAGAATCACACAATATAATGTATGTAAGTAAGTAGAGCAGTACTTAGCACACAGTTGGCGCTCAATAAGTGGTGGCTTTTGTTATTCCCACAACCATCATTTTGGTGACTAAAGATACTCGCTGTTTAATTTTAACAGACAAAGTTCTTTCAGACAGAGAATAAAAGTGAAATTTCAAAAGATCTGGTGAGCAGGGTTTTTTTTTTTTTTTACACCTTTATTGGCATTTGACCCACTACATACGCCTCAGTCCCAACACGATCTCTCAAAAGCATCAAATCTCATTCTTCTCCTTTTCTTTTTTAAATTCCAGACATATCAAAGGCACACGAACCATACATAGAATTCAAACCTTTAAGTGGAAGCACATAAAGGCCAGTTCTGTGTCTCTGGCCAGAAGTCAGAGAGCAGAAAGGAGTTCTGTCGGTGATACCGGGTGGGAGCTGGTGGCTGCAGCCGGGGACAAAAGCGGAATTCTTACATCTGTTCCTTACATCTGCCATCGATTGTGTGACCTCTGCTCTATTTATAAAATGAAGATAATAATTCTTGCTTTTTCTGGAGGTTGAACTTCATTAGTTACTCACTCTTAAATGCTTTGAGATTCTCAACATGAAAGGCAGGGTGGCCTTATTTAAACAGCTCTCCCCATCGGTAAGTGGCCCAGCAACATCTGTCCGTGTAACGCAGGAATCTGATCCCCATTTTGTCATCAAGTGAGGCCAGGAAGGGGGATTTGTCCACCCGGAATTGTAAGTTGCCATCAGACAGGGAGACCCCCTTCATCTCTGGCTTCAGGTGTGCAAGAATGAGAAATCTCAGGGCAGCCTGTTTCATCAACATGGAACACTATCCAGAGGCCCCTCAGGTCCAGGGTGTCATCTCCGCCCCAGGACAGAGGGTGGCTGCATGGTGCCCACCGCAGTGTGAGCCCGCCGGAGAGAACAGAGCCACAGCGAGGGACTGCTGGACGCCGCCTCTCCCAGGAGCCCCCAAAGGACCTGGGGGGAGTGTAAGAATCCGCGGCCCCTCTGCGGGCTGACCTCCTCCACTCAGAGGACTAAGATCACTGGGTGACGGCTCCGTGTAGCAGTGGCCCAGAGTTAAGCTGGCCCTCCTGCGGCCGTGGGAACCAGCAGGAACACGATGGAGGAGAGAACCCTGGAGCCAGGAGACCAGGCTTTCAAATCCAGTCGCAAAACACACCCGCTGTGCACCTTGGTCACTAGACCTCTCTGAGCCTCAGAGCTTCAGCTGTGGGTGGGTCCATAACACCAGCCGGTGAGGGTTGGTAGGAAGGTTAAGCACGAAGAGGCCTGTGACAGGGTGCCCCTCGTGGAAGGGGTTCAGTCACTACTCACTACCCAGATGAAAACACGCAACGCTCTAGGACCCAGCAGAGCCCACCCCACTGACTTTTTAAAGCAATTTTCTTTCTCTGTATCCTTAAAGCAACACTTGTACATGGAAGAGGATGCCGTGGAAAACAAGCCTCTGTCATTGGAATCTAGCCTCACCCGCTTCCTTCCCTGGGTGGCAGCAAATATTCCCAGGTTCTGGTGTGTCTTTCAGAGATATTCTGTGCGTGTTTAAGGATCCACGTGGATTTTAAACTGTGCCTTCTTTTTACACAGATGACTTGCTATATACACTCCAACTACATTTTGCAATTTTTTTCCCACTAAACAATGTGTCTTGAAACAAATTCTCTATCAGTATATAGAGGTGGCCCCATTCTTTGAAAGGCTGTATATCATTACGTTGCATTGATTTAGCTAGTTCTCTGTGAATAGACGTTTAGGTTTGTATTAGTTTTCTATGGCTGCTGTAACAAATTACTACAAACGCAGTGACTGAAAACAACACAAATTACTTCACAGTTCAGAAGTCCGCAGTGGGTCTGGATGAGCTAAAATCAAGGCGTGGGCAGGATTCCTTCCTTTGGAGACGGGGTTTCCTGGCCTTGCTAGCTTCCAGACACCACCCGAATTTCTTGGCTTGTGTCCCCTTCCCTCATCTTCAGAGCCAGCAACTGTAGATTGAGTTTTTCTCAAACCACATCATTCTGACCGACTCTCCTTTTCTGCTCCCGTCTTTCACTTTTAAGGACCCTTGTGATTACATTGAGGGACTGGGATAATCTAGGATAATCTCCCCCTTTTAAGGTCAGCTGTTGAGCAATCTTAATCCCATCTGCAACTTTAATTCCCCCTTGCCTTGCATAGCCACAGGTTCTAGGGATTAGGTTGTGGTCCTTTTGGGGGGGCTATTATTCTGACTTTTGCTATTATAAACAGAATTCATAAATATCCTTGTATAAATGTTATTTCCTGTGAGTATATATCCTATATAATAAAAGTCCAGCAACCGAACCTGTGGAACGACCAAAACTATCAGAGACCAGGGCGATCAGGCAGGCAGGCAGAGGCTTAGGGGTGATCAGGCAGGCAGGTGAGCGGTTAGGAGCCAGCAGTCCCAGATTGTGAGAGGGATGTCCAACTGCCATTTTATGCCCAGTCTGCGCGGGATCAGGCTTAAACTGCCAGTTGGACATCCCCCAAAGGTTCCGGATTGTGAGAGGGTGCAGGCCAGGCTGAGGGACCCCCTTCCATGCACGAATTTCGTGCATCAGGCCTCTAGTGTAAGATAAAGTCTGAGAAGTGGACTGTCTATGTAAAAGGGCACGTGTTTTAAGATTTTTGGAAGGTATTATCAAATTTGGCTTCAAAAGGATTATGCCAATTTACGCACCTATCACCAATGTATTAGTGCAAGTTTTAAAAAAGTCAGTGGCCTTAATTTTTTTAGAGCAGTTTTAGATTTACAGAAATTGATTGGAAGCACAGTTTCCACAGACCTCCCCTCCCCCACACAGTTCCCCTATTATTTACATGTTGTATTAATGTGGCACATTTGTTACAATTGATGAATCAATGTTGAAATATTATTATTAACTAAAGTCAACCGTTTAAATTAGGTTTTCTTCTTAGTGTTGTACATTCTATGGGTTTTCACAAATGTGTAGTGACTCATATCCACCATTATAGTGTCATACAGAATAGTCTCATTGCCCTAAAAATCCTCTGTGCTCTGCCAATTTCTTCCCTCTCCCCCGACCTTGAACCCCTAGCAAACACTGATATTTTTACTGTCTCCATAGTTTTGCCTTTTCCAGAATGTCATAGTGTTGGAATCATATAGCAGATAGCTTTCTCAGATTGGCTTTTCTCACCTAGCAATATAACCGGGCATGTTTTTTCATGGCTTGACTAGAGGCCCAGTGCATGATTAAATCATGCACGTGTAGGGTCCCCTAGGCCTAACCTGCCATCCAGGCCATATCCACTGCCCCGCAAAGCCTAGCACGCTCCTCGGACACTGCTAGCAGCCTGCTCCCCGCTTTTGATGGCAGGGGGTCCGCTGGTGCTGGAGCGGACAGCCAGCTCCCCCGCTTTTGCTCCCTGCTTTTGATGGTCCGCAGCAGGACGTGGGCTCGCTGCCCCTGAGGTCCCTTCTGTGCTGCAGCACAGCCATGGCGCAGATGCTGGCGACGCGAGCTCAGCGTCCTGCCGGCCCAATCGGCCACCCCAGCCACCCCAAGTCCCGCCCCCTGTGCCTCCTGCTGGCCCAATCGTGGGTGTAGTGGAGTGATGGTAATTTACATATTACCCTTTTATTATGTAGGATAGCTCATTTATTTTTATCGCTAAATATTCCATTGTATATCCATACAATGTACCTCATATTGTTTATCCATTCACCTATTGGTTGCTTCCAAGATTTGGCAATTGTGAATAAAGTGGCTGTAAACAACTGTGTGCAGGTTTTTGTGTGGACATAAATTTTCTTTCTTTTTTAAAATAAAAAAATATTTTTATTGATTTCAGAGAGAAAGGGAAAGGGAGAGAGAGATAGAAACATCAATGATGAGAGAGAATTATCAGCTGCCTCCTGCACGCCCCCTATTGGAGATCGAGCCCGCAACCCTGGCAGATGCCCTGACCAGGAATCAAACTGTGATCTCCTGGTTCATAGGTCAATGCTCAACCACTGAACCACCCCAGCCAGGTGTGGACATACTAGTACGTTTTCAACTGTACCAGTTTTTTTTACACCTTTGAACATGCAGTATTTTAGCAAATGTTTTCGTCTTGGCTAATCTGATAGATGAAAAGTGGTATCTAATTGTTGTTTTAATGTACGGAGTGAAGTTTGACATCTTTTCATACTTATATTTTTATTTCTGGAAATGGTCTGTTCGTGTTTATTTTTCTGTTGGCTTGTTTTTTCTTAGTGATATACACAATGTCTTTATATACTAAGGAAAATTAGAAACTTGTGTTATGTGTTTACAAATATTTGGTCTAGTTTATTGTCTTTTGATTTTTTTTCATGTAGAAATTTGAAATATTTATAACTCAAATTCATACCCTCCCCCGCCATTGGGGACCTTTGTGTTTGTGTCTTTCCCACCCTGAGTTTTAAAAAAATGTCCATTTAATTATGTTATTTTATGGTTTTACTTTTTACATTTAAGTCTTTGATACATTTAAGTCTGGATATATTTAGATGAAAGGAGCAAGGCAAGGTTCCAAATGCTCTCTCCCCCTCACCCCCCGCCACCGTTAGCCCATCAACGAATGTTTATCCACTACCATTTCCTGAATAATCCATCTTTCCTATTATTGGAAATGTCACCTTGATTATATATTAAATTCTAGTAGACACTTGTATCTATTTAAATTTTTTTATTTGTGGTTTTGATATTGAGCTAAATCAAAGTTTTATATTTTTTAAATAACTTTATGAGACAATTCACATGTTATAAAACTCACCCCTTTAAGTATACAATTCAGTGTGTTGTGTGTGTTTTTTTTAGCATTTTCACAGAGTTGTGTAACTGTCGTAACTGCTATCTAATTTCACAACATTTTCATCACCCCACAAAGAAACCAATCACTCTCTACTTCCCTCCTGTCCCCAGCTCCTGGTAGACACTGATCTACTTCTTGTTTCTATGAATTTGCCTATTCCATACATCCTACATAATAAAAGGGTAATATGTAAATTACCATCACTCCACTACGCCCATGATTGGGCCAGCGGGAGGCGCAGGGGGCGGGACTCGGGGTGGCCGGGGTGGCTGATTGGGCCGGTGGGACGCTGAGCTCGCATCGCCAGCGGCTGCGTGAGCTCAGTGTCTGCGCCATGGCTGTGCTGCGGCACAGAAGGGGCCTCTGGGGCAGCGAGCCCACGTCCTGCTGCAGACCATCAAAAGCGGGGAGCGAAAGCAGGGGAGCTGGCTGTCTGTCCAATGACTATACCACATTTTATTTATCCATTCATCAATTGATGTATATTTGGATTGTTTCCAATTTTTGGCTATTGTGAATAATACTGCTATGAACATTGTATATGGTTTTTAAAAATATATATGTTTTTAGTTCTCTTGAAAAAAAAATGTATATAGAATAGAATTGCTGGGTCATATGTAACTATGTTTACTTTTTTCAAGAACTGCCAGACTGTTTTCAAAGTGAATGCACCATTTTACATTCTTAACAGCGGGTTATGAAGGTTCCAATTTCTCCACATCCTCACCAACAATTGTTAATGTTTGTCTTTTTTATTATAGCTACCCTCATGAGTATGAAGTGGTATCTCATTGTAGTTTTGATTTGCATTTCCCTAATGACTAATGACATAGGGCTTATTGCCCATTTATGTACCTTGTTTGGATAAAAGTCTATTAAAATCCTTTGCTCACTTAAAAATTAGAGTATTTTTTTTAAATCGAGTTGTAAAAGCTCTTTATATATTCTGGACACTAGTCCCTTATCAGAGATATGATTTGAAAATATTTTCTCCCATTCTGTGAATTGTATTTTTACTGAAAAAAAAAAAGTTTTTCACTTTCTTATGGTGTTCTTTGAAGCACAAAAGTTTCTAATTTTGGTGAATTCCAATTTATAAATTTAAAAAAAATTTTTATTTGTGGTTTTGGTGTTGTTATGTTTTAATGTCTGGCAAGGAGTCTATCCTCAGTCTTATTTTCTCCTCAGGCTATTTTTGCATGCATATTTTTTCATGTGAACTTTAGAATTGGCCCATCTTATTCCAAAAGCAATTCTTTTTAAATTTATTTATTGATTTTTAGAGAGAGAGAAGGGAGGAGAGAGATGGAGAGAGATCAATTTGTTGTTCCCCTTATTTATGCATCCATTGGTTGATTCTTACATGTGCCTGACCAGAGATTGAACCTGAAATCTTGGGGTATTGGGAGGACTCTCTAACCAACTGAGGACTCTCTACCCAGCCAGGGCCCCCAAAGCAACTTTTTAAAAAAAATTTAGTATGTTTTAAAAATTGGAGTCACTGTAGCTCTGGCCATGGCTCAGTTGGTTGGAGCATCATCCCATACACCAAAAGGTGGTGGGCTTGATTCCTGATCAGGGCACATACTTAGGTTGGGGGCTTGATCCCCAGATGGGGAGTCTGGGAGGCAACTGATGGATGTTTCTCTCCCACATAGACATTTTTCTCTCCTTTTCCCTCTCCCTTCTTCTCTCTAAAAATCAATAAGAATATTTTAAAAACCACCTAGGTCTGGGTGAGGCCACGCGCCCCTGGGTCCGGGTGAAGCTAGATCCTGGGTCCGGGTGAGGCCGTGTGCCCCTGGGTCCGGGTGAGGCCATGCGCCCCTGGTTCCGGGTGAAGCTGGATCCCGGGTCCAGGTGAGGCCGTGAGCCCCTGGATCCGGGTGAGGCTGGGTCCCAGGCCCGGGTGAGGCCACGCGCCCCTTTGTCCGGGTGAGGCCACGCGCCCCTGGGTCCGGGTGAAGCTGGATCCCGGGTCCGGGTGAAGCCGCGCGCACCTGGGTCCAGGTGAGGCCACGCACCCCCTGGGTCCGGGTGAGGCCACGTGCCCCTGGGTCTGGGTGAAGCCGTGCCCCTGGGTCTGGCCGAGACCAAACCAGAGGGAGTCGGACCTGCATTACCACCATTTGTCCACCATCCAGAGCTGAGGGGTCAGTGCCGACATGTACACATAAGGAACTGGTGGACATTGATATTGGGTCTCAAAAGAACTGTTGGTCCAGAAAGAAACTCACTACAGACTGATTCATTTGCCTGTCAGCATAACTATTATTGCTCGTCTCACATTCAGTTCTTATAAGTATATCTCTAGTGACACATGATCTCGCTCATCTAGGGGAAATGATGAACAACATAGACTGATGAACAAGAACAGAACCAGAAACAAGGAGGCATCGATCGGACTATCGGGCCTCAGAGGGAGGATAGGGGAGGGTGGGGGGAGGGGGGAGAGATCAACCAAAGGACTTGTGTGCATGCATATGAGCCTAACCAATGGTTAAGTTCAACAGGGGGTTGGGGCATCCGTGGGGAGGGGTGTGGGATGGGAATGGGGGGATGAGGACAAATATGTGACACCTTAATCAATAAAGAAATTAAAAAAAAAAGAATATTTTAAAAACCAATAGGAAACATATCCTAGGGTGAGGATTAAAACAAATATCGGAGTCACTGTAAATATAATGATTTGTGAGAACTGACATCGTTACGGTAGTCCATCTTCCTATTTAAAAATGGGCTGTGTGTTAACATTTATTCAGACTACCAACTAGCATTCTAGAGCATTCTTCTTTTAGATGAGGCTCATTTGTAATAGTTGTTTCATGTTGTTGCTCATCTGAATGGAATAATTTCTTATATTTCCTAACAGGTTGCCGATTGCATATAAGGAAGCTAGTGACTCTTGTATATCAGTCATAGAACCAGTCATCTTATTTTATTGATAATGAATAATGTGATTGCTAATTCCTGAGTTATCTAGGTTTACAGTCATATCTTCTAAAAATAATGATAATTTTGCTTTCTTCTTTCCATTTTCATACTTCTTATGTGTGTTTCTGTTGTATAATTATAGAGGCCTGCACTTACAGAACAATGTTAAATAATGATGGTGTTAGTGGAAATCTTTATTTTGCTCCTGACTCTACGGGAAATGCTTGCAGTGTTTATAGACTTTACAGAGATGCAGCTTCCGGCATCTCTTTCTGAATCTTTCTTTTATTACCTCTCTGTCAGGTTCCATACAGAGTTGTGCTGGCTTCATAAAAAGAACTTGGAAGTTTTCCTGCTTTCCCTTTGCTCTGGAACAATTTAAATAGCAGGTAGAATTCACCCATGAAACCATCTGGACCTGACACTTTTTGGGGGTACAGCTCTTTGAAAACATTGTCAATTTATTCTACAGTATTTAGTTTGTTTCAGGTTTTTTTAGTGTGTTTAAAAAATCTCTTCCAGAATTATAATATTTTCTATTTCTAGAAATTTATCTATTCTACCCAGGGTTTTAAACATTTTTGCCTTAGGTCAATGCTTATGATTCTACTAATTAGCTCAGTGTCTGTAGTGATTTTCCCACTCTCATTTCTTATTTTGTGTATTTGATCTTTAAAAAACTGGCAGGAGTTTTTTTGCTTTTTCTAGCCCATTTATATGGCCAGAGGGTTCCCCATCAAGAAACCCCCAATGCCCAGCCAGTTTGGTTTGGTTTGAGATGATGTAGGACAGACATTTCTTCCTGTACATGGCTTCAGCTGTGCTAAGCTCTTTACTTTCACTTTCTCATTTAATTCTCACCCCGTTCCACGAGATAGCTAGTATGGCATTATTTCCATTTTACCAATGAGAGAACGGAAACTTGGAGAGATTAATAAGTTGCCCAAGGTCCCACAGCTGGAGACTGGCAAGGCTGGGTTTCCGACCAGGTCTGTCTGCCTCAGGACCCATCCTAAGTATGAGGCCTCCACTATCCCCCTACCCCCATCATCTGCACTTGCCCGTTACCTCCCCTGGGTCAGCAGCGCAGAAAAGGCCACTGTTGATGGACTTCTAACTCAGGCTTGTGCTGTCTGGACTTCTGAGTGCCTGGTAGTGGGGTCCCCTCCTCCATCTCAGGTCTTTTTTGAGGGCTTGGTGTGGGCCAGCCACAGTGCTAGGTGCTTGGAAGATGGCTCTCAGGCATAGCATTTATAATCCAGTGGGGAAAGAGCTATATCACCAGCTAAATTAAGATTCTCTTTAAATAGCAAGAAAAAAAAACACACAAAAAAACCCCAAACCTAACCATCAAATCATGGTGCTTGGAGGTGCAATTGTAGAGAGAGCCCCGGACTAGTCACACGTCAAACCCTTAATAGCTATGTGACCAGAACTTGCCACTTCAAGCCTCTGAGCCTCCATTTCCACATCTATAAAATGTGAACAGCATCACACATTTTTCATCTGATAGGAATGCATCTTATAGCTGTTGCTGTCTCTCAGGGATACTTGGCAGGGGTTTTGGTTTTTTAAAACTTCCTTATTGTTACATGAAATAGTGCTGTGTCCTACCGAAGGTCTTAGATTTGATGACATATGATAATAATCACATGGTTGTTGTGAGAGTGAAATGAGATGATGGAAAGTGGAAAGCCCCATAAAATTCAGGTAAAACAATGCAAGAAGCATTGGCCAGGATTCTAATCCAGAGTCTGTCGTCACCACCTTGCTGGGTGGCCCTGGGCAAGTTACCCCCATGTGTGGTCCCCACATTTCCTTCTCTGGTCTTTTTTTTTTCAGCAAAATGAAAGATGTATATAATTTATTAACTCAGCCAACATGTCCTGAGCACATTTTCTGGGCCAGGCATGGTGCCCCTGGGGGATGGGAGTGCCGGCCCAGCAGGATGCCCACAGGGAACCAGACTTTCCTTGATAGCAAAAAGCATGAGCCAATTCATGGAGCTCTTCCTGCTTTAAATTCTGTCCTTCTGGAACTAGGAGGAGGGCCAGGCAGGGCAGGTGTGTTTGAGGAGGCCATCCTATCTAATAAAAGAGTAATATGCAAATTGACCATCATTCCAAGACACAAGATGGCCACCCCCATATAGTCAAAGATGGCTGCCCCCATGTGGACACAAGATGGCCACCACAAGATGGCTGGCAGGGGAGGGTAGTTGTGTGCAATTGGGGGTGACCAGGCCAGCAGAGGAGGGCAGTTGGGGGAGACCAGGCCAGCAAGGGAGGGAAGTTGGGGGGGGGGCAGGCCTGCAGGGGAGGGCATTTGGGGGGGGACCAGGCCTGCAGGGGAGGGCAGTTATGCGTGATCAGGCCAGCAGGGAGGGCAGTTAGGGGTGACCAGGCCAGCAGAAGAGGGCAGTTGAGGGGGACCAGGCCTGCAGGGGAAGAGAGTTGGGGGGACCCAGGCCTGCAGGGGAGGGCAGTTGGGGGGACCAGGCCTGCAGGGGAGGGTAGTTGGGGGGAAGCAGGCCTGCAGGGGAGGGCAGTTGGGGAAGACCAGGCCTGCAGGGGAGGACAGTTGGGGGGGACCAAGCCTGCAGGGGAGGGCAGTTGTGGGCGATAAGGTCAGCAGGGAGGGCAGTTAGGGGTGACTGGTCCAGCAGAGGAGGGCAGTTGGGAGAGACCAGGTCTGCAGAGGAGGGAAGTTGGGGGGGACCCAGGCCTGCAGGGGAGAGCAGTTGGGGGGGACCAGGCCAGCAGGGAGGGCAGTTAGGGGTGACTGGTCCGGCAGAGGAGGGCAGTTGGGAGAGACCAGGTCTGCAGAGGAGGGCAGTTGGGGGGGACCAGGCCTGCAGGGGAGGGCAGTTAGGGGTGACTGGTCCGGCAGAGGAGGGCAGTTGGGAGAGACCAGGTCTGCAGAGGAGGGCAGTTGGGGGAGACCAGGCCAGCAGGGGAGGGCAGTTGTGGGAGGACCAGGCCTGCAGGAGAGGACAGTTGGTGGGGGGACCCAGGCCTGCAGGGGAGAGCAGTTAGGGGTGACCAGGCCTGCAGGGGAGGGCAGTTAGGGGTGACCAGGCCTGCAGGGGAGAGCAGTTAGGGGTGACCAGGCCTGCAGGGGAGGGCAGTTAGGGGTGACCAGGCTGCAGGCGAGGGCAGTTAGGGGCAATCGGGCTGGCCGGGGAGCAGTTAGGCACTGATCAGGCTGGCAGTGGAGTGGTTAGGGGGTGATCAGGCTGGCAGGCAGAAGCAGTTAGGGGCAATCAGGCAGAGGCAGGCAAGCGGTTGGGAGCCAGCAGTCCTGGATTGTGAGAGGGATGTCCCACCGGGATCGGGCCTAAACAGGCAGTCAGACATCCCTCAAGGGGTCCCAGATGGGAGATGGTGCAGGCTGGGCTGAGGGACACCCCCTCCTGTGCACGAATTTTGTGCATCGGGCCTCTAGTATGGTATAAGGGTTAAGGCTGTGGTGTTGGACAGACTTGGGCCAGCTCTGTAACTTTCTAGCTGTGTGACCTTAGGCCAATGACTTAACCTCTCTGAGCCGCAGGAGCCTATCTGTAAAATGAGAGAGTGACAATAGTCCCGTCTCACGGAACTGTTGCATTGAATGAACTGCAGTATATAAAGCTCAGCTCAGTGCAGGGTAATAATAAGCCACTAATGAATGGAAGCCTCCCTCCCTCCCTTCCTCTCTCCCTTCCCTACTTCCTTTCTTCCTTCTTCTCCTTCTCTTCCTTCCTGTTCTTCCTTCTCTGCCTTTCCCTCTTTTCCCTCCTTCTCTCTAACTGACTGGCTGTACTTGAGAAGTAATAACTTACTGGTGCAGGAACCCCCTTTGCAGTGGCCCCACCCTGGCTGGAAGTTTCTGATGTCTGTCTGCCATGACTGCCCAGCAGTTGAAGGGGCTCAGGCAGGGTGCTTTCCTCCATGAAGAGGGCAGATGCTGAGCCCAAGGCCTGGGTACTTTACAAGGGCTTAGGGAAAAGTTTGAGATCTCAAAAAAGTTATTGGCACCAAAATATGAAAAGGAAACTATAAACTCAAGAAATGTTTAATTAAATATCTATAAAATGTAACATTGTGTTAACTTACTAATTGTTAAAATTCGAGGTTTCTTTATATTTGAAAACAACTTGTAGGTTGGATTTTTTTCACTTTGCAAGAGTTCCCAAATATGCACTGTAGCTACAGAAATTATAGCCAATTGTAAATTGAGTTGTTCACCACTTGTAAATTAAATGGATATGTTTAGCCAAATTCAAAAGCAAAATATAAAAAGCCCTTTCAAAAATTTTACTGTTAAAATTGTTAATATAAAATATTTTAAAGTATTTTAAATAATATAAGGCCTCTTTAGGGCCTAGGAAAGTCTTTAAAATGCCTTATGCAGTACTTGGGAGGCCTTTAACCCTATTTTTAGTTCTAGTTGTTTTTTTTACCCTCTAGAACAGCTGATTTTTCTAACCCTTTGTAAGATATTTAATATTTAGAATTTGTAATAATTTTTGAAAATATTCACAATGTAATAAAAATTGCAGGATATTAAACTATATATCAGCTGGATCTCAAGTAGTTTTAAAAATTCATACATGATTTTTAAAAAATGACTAGAAAGAAATATACTAGAATGTTAATAGACTCTCAGCAGAACAAATGCATAATTATCTTTTCTTTTTTATAGTTTACAGACTTTCCAAATTTTCTACAATGAAAATGCATTACAATCAGAAAAACAATTTTTAGTAGTGAAAAAAAATTTTTTTTCTTACTACAAAAGTAATTTATGCTCATTATGAAAAAGTCACAAAATACATATAAGCATAAGGATGGAGAAGAAACATGTACATTCCACCCACCCAGAGTCCTTCCAGACCTTTTTTATGCATACATAAACATTTATATTTTTATCGCAAAACGAGATCATTCTGTACGTAGTACTGTTTGAAACCTGCTTTTTTCCCTTACCATGTATATTGAGAATATTTTTTAACATCAACAGCACATTTCCACAAAATGATTTGAATGGCAGCATACCACCACATTTTGAGGATGACCCACGATTTACTTATTTCCTAATTATTAGATACTAGAGGCCCGCTGCATGACATTCGTGCACTGGGGCGGGGGGTGTCCCTCAGCCCGGCCTGCACCATTTAGCAGTCCCTCAGCCCAGCGTGGCCCTTTAGCAGTTCGGGAGCTCCTCGAAGGGAGCAGGCCTAAGCCATCAGCCCAGCTGTGGCTGAGCAGCGCTACCCCTGTGGGAGCACACTGACCACCAGGGGGCAGCTCCTGTGTTGAGCATCTGCCCCCTGGTGGTCAGTGTGGGTCATAGCGACCGGTTGTTCTGCCATTGGGTCCATTTGCATAGTACCCTTTTATCATCCTATATAATAAAAAGCTAATATGCAAATTGCCCCCTCGACCAGGGGTGAGGCCAGCCGGCCAACCTCCCACGTCCCCCTGCCTTCCGCACCTCCCTCACCCCACCCCTGGCTGGCCGGATCCAGTTGACCCTGATCTGGGCAGGCCAACCAGACCCCACCTGTGCACGAATTCGTGCATTGGGCCTCTAGTATAGGATCTATGTTGCTTTCCAGTTTTCTCTATTACAAATAGTACTGCAACGAAAATATTTTAAAGCACCAGAGAATCCTTCATTTTCACAAGGAAATCACTGAACACTACCTAATAGGCATTTACTTCTGAATAATGCCGGGCTCTCAGGACCCGAAAGTGTTTAAGTAACGATTCCTGCCCTGGAAGAGTTCCCAGGCCAGTGGCTGAGCCATGGACTGTGCCTGAGAAAGCCTGGAGAGGCTTCTCGGGGCGGGCGGGGGGTGGGGGGGCATGGAGCTGAGACTTGAAGATTGGGTAGGAGTTCACCCTGAAGACAGGGAGAGGCAAGCAGGGAGCCCTTCGTAGGCACAGAGGACAGGACAGGAGGAAATGGGAAGGTGGCCTTAATCTAGAACTGGGATGAGCTGGGTATCCTTTCACATCAGCTTCTTTATTAACTCCTCACACTGACTGCAAAGGAACCATTATGACTCCAGTTTTCTAGTCAAAGAGACGGAGGGTACATTCTTGTTTAATTAGAGGGAGAGCCAGGTTGTGGACACAGGTTTCACTTACTCTAAAGCCCAAGCATTCTTTCTTCTTTCCTTTCTTCTTCTCTTTTCCCTGATGATAGCAGAGGCAGTTTTCTGCTCACAGGGAACATAAGAAAACATCGAATTCCTTTTCTTTTCATTTGATTTTTCTTGTTAGTCAACATCCCAAGCCATTTTAAGGCCTGTGCTACTACCTGCCATAAAGAAGCACTTAAGTTCCAGCCTTCTTTGGTCTCTTCCTTGCAGAGAGCTTGATAGAGAGGTGGGAACACCCAGTGCCATCTCGGATGCTGTCTTTGGCCACCACTTGAACAAGCCATTAAAACGCACTTGTCTTGCCTAGCCGATGTGGCTCAGTTGTTGAGCGTCGATCCATGAACCGGGAGATCACTGTTTGATTCCCAGTCAGGGCACATGCCTGGGCTTTCAGGCTCGATCCCCGGGGTGAGGCATGCAGGAGGCCACCAATCCATGATTCTCTCTCATCCATGAGGTTTCTATCTCCCGTCCCCTCTGAAATCATTAAAAACATATTTTTTAAAAACCTCATTTGTCTTGGCACGGAGACACTGCATTAGGCTCAGAGTGGTGTGTTTTAGGAGTGGTGAGAAATTCAGTGGAGCAGGAGCAGGGGGTGAGGATGGGGACAAGTGGAGGCAAAGGGCTGGAGGGGTGAGCTGGAGGTTGGCCAGGCTCAGGCACAGGTTGCTGACGTTTGCAGCGGGAATGGTAAGTCCAATGGTTTCTTGGGAAAAGAGTCAGACTGCTTGCAGAGGCCGATTTGGTCCAGAGGTAGACAGGTGTCGGAGAAAACAGGAGAAAATAATAAAAGCTAACATTTTTTGATTGCCAGACACTGTCCTAAGCCTTTAAAACATTTTGACTCTTTTTTGAAAAAAGAAATCTTTATTATTTCAGAGAGGAAGAGAGAAGGATAGAACCATCAATGATGAGAGAGAACTGCCTCCTGCACTCCCTACACTGGGGATCGAGCCCTCAATCCGGGCATGTGCCCTGACCGGGAATCGAACAGTGAACTCCTGGGTCACAGGTTGACGTTCATGCCAGCCAGGCAACATTTTAACTCTTTTAATCCTTATGGGGTAGGTGCTAGATTTATCCTGTTTTCCAGGTGAGAAAACTGCAACACAGAGAGGTTAACTAACTTGGCCAACAGAACACAGTAAATGGAAAGTGAGAGATGAGACAGAGGGCCGGAGACCAGGGACCAGGACACAGGCTTTATTGGAGGAGAAGACCCCTGCCGGCTCCGGCCTTTTGAGGGGAGGCAAAGAGGGGACGGGGCTTAGGGCACTCAGCACACGCTGATTGGTGGCTTCATGTAAGGCACATGATTAGGGACCTAGGGACTTAGGAATCGGGGGCTTAGGGTATATGGCAGGTGCTGATTGGTGGTTCAATGTACAGTCCATATAAGGTGTTCAGGAATGTTCCGGCTGCAGGTGGAGTTGACGTCAGTCATACTCCGTCCATCAGTTGGGGGAAGGGAGGATCTATCAGAAAGCCGATATTTAGACCAAAGCAGCCTACTTTTAACTTTTAACCTAGTTTAGCCCTTGCAAAGCTAAATGAAGACCCATACGTCTGATCACCAGCACAGAGCTGAACTTCTTAAACATAATGTACTGTCAATAAATATCATTTATTAATATTTATTATTACAATTAATATATATACTATTTTAATGTATATTAGTGTGATGATACATGACTTATAACAATATTGATGATCAAATGTGGAAGAGATGAATCTGAACTGGAACAGCAGCACAGTGGTGGAAGGGAAGAACTATTTCTGAATTAGAATTGCAGGATTTAGTAACAAGATGCAGGGAGAGGAGGGTCGGGGAGGATTCTGGGTGGATGACTTGGTTTTAGGTTGAGGAGCAGGAGGAGGGTGGTGTCATTAATGAGGCCGCGACGCCCACCAGTGCCACTGAGAACGGGTTGTGGAGGAGAGCTGTGGCTTGGTCCACGTGACCTTGAGGGGCCCGTGGGCCTGAGCGCCGGCCCTGAAGAGCTCCTCTGGTGGGAATCCTATAAAGCTGGTTCTTCGGGTTTTGATAGCAAAACAACAGGTTTACAGACGTCTCGCATGCTACTTAAGACACTAATTAAAAGCCTTCAGTTCTAAAAGGCCAATGGTTTATGTAAGGTTAATCCAAGATGGATATTTGGTTAAACAATGTTTTAATAAATCATGAAATGAGTTGGCTCTAATAAGGCCAGTATGGTTTTCCAATGCACTGGGTATGTTTCACGCGTCTTTTGTTTCCATTTGAAAGGAAATGAATGGAGATAGCGTAGATAAACATGCCTCCTGCCTCCTGATCATTTAACGTTAGTCTCCTTCTCCTGGAACCCACAGCAGCTCTGTAAGGTAGATCAGGTCTTTATCCCCATTTTATAGACGAGGAAACCAGCATAATTATGAGAAGTTAAGGGACACCCACCAGGTGCTTTTGCAAGGAAGGAGAAAAGTCAGACCATACACTTAGGTCTCCCATACTGTTGTAAAATAAATTATCCCCAAACTTGGCAGCTGATAAAAAAGTAAATGTTTATTATCTTATACAATTGGTGAAGGTCAGGAGTCAAGCTGGGTGGTCTGACTCAGGGTCTCTCATGAGCTTGCTCTCAGCTGTTGGAGGGACCCCACTCTCCGAAGGCTTGACCAGCATTGGTGTTTCCACTTCTCAGTCCACTCACGTGGCTTTTGGCAGGAGGCTTCCATTCCTTGGCGTGTGGGCCAATCTACAGGGATGCTCCTGACGGAACTTGATTCAGACTGAGTGATCCAGAGAGAGGAAAAGGAAGAAGGAGAGGGAGAAAGTGAGAAAGAGCCACCAAGATGGACGTCTTCTTATAACCTAATCTCAGAAATGACATCCCATCAATGCTGCCATTTTCTACTCTTTAGTCATTAGGTCAGCCTACCTGCTGGGGGAGGGGACTTTGCAAAGGTGTGAATGCCCAGAGGCAAGGATCCCTGGGACCACATTAGAGGCTGCCTACCCTAGGCACCTTTCCCCCTTGATTATACCTTATCTTGTTTTCATTACTGCAGCTAACCCCACCCCCACCCCTCAATAGAAGTACTTTATGAACTTTATAAAGTTGCAGTGTGATTAGTTTGGAGTGATTTATATTTCTGTAGACAATGGCACCGAATGACTTAGCAAACCAGGGGGTGGAAAATGGTTATAAAGGGATCCAATTACTTTCCTTGCTAGGGCAATGTAAAATGCAAGGTGTAAAAATGGACTTAATTGGTGAAAAATTAATTACTCAATTAAACTTATTTCTGCTTAAATACATTTAGGTGTTAATTGGTAATCTGACTTGAGGTTTATTTTAAAGTGGATTTGTTATCGTGACTCTGTCTTTTAAGAAATGATTTCTGTTTGATGTGCCGCGGACACTCCTGGTCTTGCTGAGAAACAGTGTCTAGTTCATTGTCATGGTTCTTCTCCAGATGGGACTGATCGGGTCAGACTGGCCCAGAGGGCAAAAAAGGCATTTGCTTTGGAAGCCCCATCAAGAGGAACATCTTTCTACTGCCTGAGGGGCTTTGCTGGGGAGGCCAGAATGGTAGTGGGAAAGGCACAGGACTACACGTGGAAAATACAGGGACTCCTTACATTTCTCTGCTGTGACTTTGGGCAAGTCGCATGTTGTCTGGGTTTCATTTTCTATTTCTGTAAAATGAGATGGGGAGAGTAGATAATGTCTGAGGTCACTTCAGCCATAAAATTCCATGATTGTCTCACTACAGGAGGGATACCCTGCAAGGGTTTTCTTTTCCTTAAGACATTTTTCAGCATGGCCGATGTGGCTCGGTGGATTGAGCGTCGTCCTGTGCCCCAGGAAATCACTGGTTCGATTCCAGGTCAGGGCACATGCCTGGGTTTTGGGCTCGATCCCCTGTAGGATGTGTGCAGGAGGTAGTTGATTGCTGTTTCTCTCTCTCCCTCTCTACAATCAATACAAATATATTAAAAACAATTTTTTTTTCTTAGCCTGATCTGTTTGCTGGAATTTGTTTCATGTAGTATATTATGTTTCCATTAACCATGGAAGATTGAGCACATGCTTACCTGCATACTCTCTTAAAATCCCATCTAAATGATAAGGATCAAGAGTATGGGCAGAGGGACATCAGTGGACAAGAGAAGATGGAAGGAGCAGAAATTGCAGGGGCTGCCGAGGAAGAGGCCCACGAGAAGCCCAAAAGTTTGCCCTGCAGAATCCCAGAAAGGTCCAGGAATTTTAGGGAAGCCCTGAAAGTGGAGGGAGGAGAATTAAGTGAAATTTAATTGAATTTAAATTAATTCTTAATGGATGAGTGAGGCCCAGCCGGCATAGCTCAGTGGTTGAGCGCCGACCTATGAACCAGGAGGTCAGGGTTCAATTTCTGGTTGAGGCACATGCCTGAGTTGCAGGCTCGATCCCCAGTTGGGGGCATGCAGGAGGCAGCTGATCAATGAGCTCTCTCATCACTGATGTTTCTATCTCTTTCTCCCTTTCCCTTCCCTTCTGAAATCAATAAAAAATATATTTTTAAAAAATGGATGGTGATGTCCCTTACTCCCCCAGACTTTCTCTTCCAGCACCTCCCAGCAGGAGATCAGAAAATTCTTCTGGAAAAACTAAGCAATTCTAGAGGAAAGAGCCCCCCAGTGAAAAAGCCGACATGCTACCTGGTCACCCAACAGTGAACTCCACCAGTGGACAAACCCTAGTCACACAGAGAGAGCTTCCCGTGGCTTTTGGTGCCTGCCTCTCATTATGAACGTTCAGCCAAAGATCACCTGACAGGAGAAATAGGCCCAGAAAGGACAGACAAAAGACACTGACACGAAAAAGAGACAATGCAAGGGACAAAAGAAAGGTATAATCATTTCCCTCCGATAAGATGAAAGATACTCATTCAGATTTCTGCTCAAATGTCACTTCACCAGAGAGACTTCCCCTGGCCACTCTGCCTAAAACAATATCTTCCATTACTCTGTACTCCGCCACTCTGCCTAATTTCAGAAAGAAAGGACAGATAAATGGTGGGGAGATAATTATTTAAATAAGTAAAATGAAAAAGAAATCTTCCCGGAGCTACAGGATGTAAGTCTCCAGTTTGACAGGGTCCACTGGGTGCCAAGCACAACGATGGACAAAAGACCCCACTGAGGCACGTCATTGTGAAATTTCAAAACCCTGGAGATAAGAAAAGATCCTAAAAGCTCTCTGAGACACAAACAAAGTAGGCTTCCACAAAGGCTCAGCAATCAAAATTGCCCCAGACTGCTCAATAAAAACATCAGAAGCTGGAGGAAAGCAGAGCAAGGTATCAAAATCCTGACGGGAAACTATTCCAACCTGTAGTTCTGTATTTCAGTGCAATTATCAATTAGGTGTTGAAGGGAAGCAAAGGCATTTTTAGAATAAAGGTTTCTTTTTCTTGGAATAAACCAAGAAAGAGGATGAGATTCAGGGGGTCCAAGTCAGGACAGTGGCCAAGGAAGCTCCCAGGATGATGGACAACGGAAGCACCTCGTCCACCTGGAGGCTTCCGGAGGGGGGTCTGCGAGAAAAAGGGACATGGCTAGGTTATCTGCATCGCTGGGTGTGTGGAAATATTAAAAGGCCGTTAGAAGGTCTAAGAAAAGTTATTGTTCGGTATCCAGAATAGGCAAATGAAAAAAAAGGAGCTAATTATTAACTTCAGGGTAAACAGAAAGCTGTCCAAGAGGAGAGGCATATAATGGGACAATAGCTTCAGTGAATACAAATCATCTATATATATAAAAGCCTAAGCGACCATTATGACTGAACGACAGGAACAAGAGGTTGACTGGTTGCTATGATGGGCACTGCCACCAGGGGGCAGGCGCTCAATGCAGGAGCTGCCCCCTGGTGGTCAGTGGGCTCCCACAGCCAACCTCCCACAGTCCCTCCCCCTAGCCGGCCGGTCCCGATGGCCGATTGCTGGCCAGGCCAAGGGACCCCACGCAGGCACGAATTCATGCACTGGGACTTTAGTATTATCATCACAAAGTAAGCATTAAGTGTCACTTAAGCAGGAATTGTAACTACATTGAGAGGAAGAGGGGACCGGGCAGTGCCTTAGAAGAGCTGACTCCTTGCTCATCAGGCTGCCAATGGATGATGGGAAACTCCATGAATAAAGACAGCACATACTAGTAAGTTTGTTTAAACGGATGATGGCACAAACCAGAAAGAAATGTACAAAAGAGTGATGCGCTGGCCTCTGAGGTGAAGAGGAGCTGTTTTTCATTAAATATGTGTTTATTATAATTCAACTTCTTAAACTAAGAGCAATCTCTACTTTGAGAAGGATAGAGATGAAGTTTATAACGTCCGTATCTTATGTATGGAGAGTTCACATTTACCTCTTCATCGTCAGCCAGTGTGAATGGAATAAAATCGCTGATGGAGGTCAGACTTGGCTCCTGCTTGCACTGCTCTCTGAGTTTGATTTGAGGAGGCCTGGAAAGCTGGTCCTGCTTGTAAATCCCACCCCTGCTGCTGACGAATGTCCCACCAGTCTATGGTGTCGGTGGGGAAAGGGAGTGATGGACGGGAGTGAAAGAATTTGGGACCAAATTTAGTTTCTGCTGCATGCTAGCCGAGGAGTGTTAGCAAAATAGCAAATCTCTGATATGCCCTGAGAACCCACAGAACGGTTGTTAGACATTGGGGATCACATCCTGTCCTCAAGGAGATCAAGGAGAGGGACAAGTTGGTTTCCTCAAAATGAAATGGGAATTCATCTACTGTGTGCAGGAGGCTGGCATTGAGCCGACCGCTGGTAGGAGCAGCAGACAGGCTTGGGCTCTGGGTGGCCAGACTCACAGAGCACACAGCAAACTGCTGGATAAAGCGAGGGTAGGACGCAGCATCATAGAGCAAAGGCCCAAACTCAAAGCCTTGCCCTGGGGTGGGGTTGGGGTGAGATGCAGTGGTTGCTGACCCACCCACCCTGGCTGAGCTGAACCATTATAGTTTCCTTCTTAGAACTATCTTCAGAGAGCTGGGATTTTAGGATTTGAGGGGTGAGCACCCTGAAAAGTATCCTTTCATTCCTACATTTTAGTAATTCATAAATCAGCAATGTTCCCGAACTGATTTGGTGGGCCAGCAGAGAGTTACCCCAACTCCTTATTTGCTAAATAAAGACACGAAAAAGAAACATCAGGGGAAAAAACCCCCAGCTACCACCTACCATCTTTTCACAAAAGGAAGGAAGGCTTATCATAAAAAAGGATACAATTTCAGAATAAGGGGCAGTCCTTTACATTGCATACAGGTATCTTCACTCATGAAAAACACGCAATTTTGGCTTTATTTTTCTCATTTCACTGCAGTCATGTGAAACTTTGGGTGTGGACCAACCCTGAACCAGGCCACCTTTACTCCTTCATGTGATAGGTAAAGAGGTCAAAGGTTGAGCCAAAATTATATGTCTGAGATTACAACAGAGCCAGGATCCAGTGCCAAGCCTCCCAGCATCTTCTTCAGCTATGGGTCACACCCCTGTGTACGCTCAGGTGGGTGGTACACAGTGGGATCACTGACTGGCTGTGCTCAGGTGGGTGGTACACAGTGGGATCACTGACTGGCTGTGCTCAGGTAGGTGGTATACAGTGGGATCACTGACTGGCTGTGCTCAGGTGGGTGGTACACAGTGGGATCACTGACTGGCTGTGCTCAGGTGGGCGGTACACAGTGGGATCACTGACTGGCTGTGCTCAGGTGGGCGGTACACAGTGGGATCACTGACTGGCTGTGCTCAGGTGGGTGGTACACAGTGGGATCACTGACTGGTATGCCCAGGTGGGTGGTACACAGTGGGATCACTGACTGGTATGCCCAGGTGGGCGGTACACAGTGGGATCACTGACTAGCTGTGCCCAGGTGGGCGGTACACAGTGGGATCACTGACTGGCTGTGCTCAGGTGGGCGGTACACAGTGGGATCACTGACTGGCTGTGCCCCTGTGGGTGGTACACAGTGGGATCACTGACTGGCTGTGCTCAGGTGGGTGGTACACAGTGGGATCACTGACTGGCTGTGCTCAGGTAGGAGGTACACAGTGGGATCACTGACTAGCTGTGCTCAGGTGGGCGGTACACAGTGGGATCACTGACTGGCTGTGCCCCTGTGGGTGGTACACAGTGGGATCACTGACTGGCTGTGCCCCTGTGGGTGGTACACAGTGGGATCACTGACTGGCTGTGCCCCTGTGGGTGTTACACAGTGGGATCACTGACTGGCTCTGCTCAGGTGGGTGGTACACAGTGGGATCACTGACTTGCTCTGCTCAGGTGGGCGGTACACAGTGGGATCACTGACTGGCTGTGCCCCTGTGGGTGTTACACAGTGGGATCACTGACTGGCTGTGCCCCTGTGGGCGGTACACAGTGGGATCACTGACTGGCTGTGCTCAGGTGGGTGGTACACAGTGGGATCACTGACTTGCTCTGCTCAGGTGGGCGGTACAGTGGGATCACTGACTGGCTGTGCCCCTGTGGGTGGTACACAGTGGGATCACTGACTGGCTGTGCCCCTGTGGGTGTTACACAGTGGGATCACTGACTGGCTGTGCTCAGGTGGGTGGTACACAGTGGGATCACTGACTGGCTGTGCTCAGGTGGGTGGTACACAGTGGGATCACTGACTGGCTGTGCTCAGGTGGGCGGTACACAGTGGGATCACTGACTGGCTGTGCTCAGGTGGGCGGTACACAGTGGGATCACTGACTGGCTGTGCTCAGGTGGGCGGTACACAGTGGGATCACTGACTGGCTCTGCTCAGGTGGGCGGTACACAGTGGGATCACTGACTGGCTCTGCTCAGGTGGGTGGTACACAGTGGGATCACTGACTGGCTCTGCTCAGGTGGGTGGTACACAGTGGGATCACTGACTGGCTCTGCTCAGGTGGGTGGTACACAGTGGGATCACTGACTGGCTGTGCTCAGGTGGGTGGTACACAGTGGGATCACTGACTGGCTGTGCCCCTGTGGGTGTTACACAGTGGGATCACTGACTGGCTGTGCTCAGGTGGGTGGTACACAGTGGGATCACTGACTGGCTGTGCTCAGGTGGGCGGTACACAGTGGGATCACTGACTGGCTCTGCTCAGGTGGGTGGTACACAGTGGGATCACTGACTGGCTCTGCTCAGGTGGGTGGTACACAGTGGGATCACTGACTGGCTCTGCTCAGGTGGGTGGTACACAGTGGGATCACTGACTTGCTCTGCTCAGGTGGGTGGTACACAGTGGGATCACTGAGTAACTGTTGCCATAACAAAAGGATAAACAAACTCAAAGAGAATGACTTCCCATTGAGGCTAGTGCCCTCTGATACTTTCCCGACACCCCCAGCCTGCCCATAAGATAACTCTACACCCTCTGATTTCCTGTTCTCTTTCAAATTCCTTCTCAGCCTCCCCTCTTTCTTTCCTGAGAGCGCTCCATCTTTGTCCTCCATCACCCCTGCTGACACTGTTGACCATTCTCACTCTTGGAACCTCTGATCCCCTGCACTTGGCACCGGTGTCTGTTGGTTCCCCTGCTCCCCAAGCAACCCTTTCTCCTTCACTCATTACTATTCTGCCCTACAAATGTTGGCTTTCCCTAGACGTTATTTCTCATCCCCCATGATCTCATTCATTACCATTTACATGTAGACAATTCCCAAACATTAAAAAAAAGATTTTTATTAATTTTTAGAGCAAGAGGAAAGGAGAGGGAGAGAGAGAAACATCGACGTGAGAGCAAAACATCGATAGATTGGCTGCCTCCTGCATGCCCCCTACCACGGATCGAGCCTGAAACCTGGGTGTGTACTCTGACCGGGAACTGAACCAGCACCCTTTTCAGTACATGGGACGATGCCCAACCAACTAAGCCACACTGGCCAGGGCCAATTCTCAAACTTTTATCCCCAGTGCCATCCCCACGCTGCTAATGGATATGTTGACATCTCCACCTGGAACTCTGGAAGGCACCCCAGTAACATGCTGCAGACAGGAAGCTTGGAGCTACTCAATTGTCCTGGGCCCCTCCCCTGTAGACAGGAGGCATGCATGTTATTAAACTTCTGTTGGTTTTTCTCCCATTAAAAAAAATCCACCAGGAAGCTTTGTTTTCCTTCTAAACCTGCTCCTCCTCCTTTCCCTGTCTGGGCTAATGCTGTCACCCTCCATACTGCCTCCAAAAGCACTTTGGAGTCAAACTTGACACCTCTCCCTGCCTTCCTGCCAGTTTCAGATCAGTCACAAATCCGACCCATCCTTTCTTAGAAATGTCTTTCTCATCTTCAATCCTCACTGCCTGGCGGTGTCACTTCTTTCCTGTACTCGTGTAACATTTTCCTAATTGGTTTCCATACTAGCACTCTCTCACTTCTCTTCAGCCCAGCCTCTCTGTCACCTAAAAATAAGCCTGAGCATGCTACTCTCTTTCTTAGGAAATCTCTACTAGAATGAAAATCAAAACAACAAGGAGAATTTAAAAAAAAATACAATCCTCAGTGCTGATGAGCATGCTGTGAAACAGGCAAACTCATTTACTGCTAATACAACCACTTTGGAATGCAGTTTGAGTGTACATCATGAGAGCTTAAACATATTCTGCCCGTGACCCGGTTATTCCATTTCTGAGAAGCTAAGGAAATAATCCAATATATGAAAAAGCTTCATGCACAAAGATATTTATTCTATCATTATTTACATAGAGAAAAGTTGGAAATAACCTAACTATATTACAATAGGAGAAATCTATGATACTGGATGGCCTATTATGCAGCCATTAAAAATGACATGTACTCATAGGAAAAAAAGACAAAATAAAATACACTAGAATGTCACCAAGGATTGCTTCTGGTGGGATTATGGATGATTTTAATTTTCTTCTTTATAATTTTCTGTATTTTCCCAAAGTTTCTACTATAAATAACTACTATAATTAGACAACAAATTTATTTTTGAAATAAAGCTAAATTAAGTTTATGGCAACTGAAAAAAAAAAGCAGCATACCAAATTGTACATAAACATCAGTTCCGTACAAACACAAACACAAATAAGAGTGCAAGGAAATAAAACAAACTGTTCATATTGATTGCCTCTAAGTGACAGCACCATGGCGGCATTTTCTATTGATTTCACCTTCCTGAAGAGCATGTGCATGCATACACACACACACACACACACACACACACACACACACACGACTAAGAAACTCTCCATTGCCTGCAGGACCTATCCTATCCCTTAGTGAGGCCTAATTAAGATAGGGACCCCAGATGACATTTTAAAAAATTGAGCTATAATTCACATACCATAAAACTCACCCATCTAATTTGTACTGCACTGTTTTACATTCCTACCAGCAATGCATGAGGGTTCCAACTTCTCCACATCCTCGCCAACACTTGTTAAGGTCTGTCTTTTTTTATTATAGTCATTCTTATGTGAAATGGTATCTCATTGTGGTGTAGATATGCATTTCCCTAATGACTCATGATGTCTGGCATCTTCTCCTGTGCTTATCGGTCATTAGTATGTCTTCTTTGGAAAAGTATCTATTTAAATCCTTTGCCCACTTTAAAATTAGGTTATTTGTCTTTTTATTGTTGGAGCTGCAGTGTTTATATTTTCTGGACATTAGTCCCTTATCAGATATATGATTTGCAAATATTTCCTTCTGTTCTGTGGGTTGTCTTTTTACTTTCTTGATGATCTTCTTTGAAGCACAAAAGTTTCAACTTGATGAAGTCCAATTAGTCCATTTTTTCTTCTGTTGTTTGTGCCTTCGGTGTCATGGCTAATAAACCATTGCCGAGTCCAAGGTCAGGAAGATTTATACCTTTGTTTTTCTTATAAGAATTTTGTATTTTTAACACTTATCTTTAGGTCTTTGATCTATTTTGAATTACTTTTTGTACTTGGTGTGAGGTAGGAATCTCACTTGTATATGTATATATCTAGTTGTCCCAGCACCATTTGTTCAAAAGACTGTTCTTCCCCCATTGAATTCTTAGCAAACCAACTGACCAGAAATATAAGGACAAAATGATATTTTTAGCTTAATTTTTAGCCTCATCGGACTTCTCAATTTGCTAAGCTTGTCCCACCTTGATACCTTTGTACGGGCTAGTCCGTCGCTTGACTTCCACTTGTCTTGATGGTCAACCATCCTCATTCTCCACATACTGCCTGTACCCACAGCCTTTCCCTGTCTCCCAGGCAGTCAGATTCAGTGCTCCTGGAGCATCTCTACCTATCATCGCTCTATTTGCATAGCATTAAAGTTATTTATTCATGAGTGAACGTGCTTTGGGATCTCCCAGAGCTACATTCATGTCTGATTCCTCTTTGGAGAACGTAGTAGCACAGCACCTGGCCCTTAACAGGTATCATGTGAATGTTAGTTGGTAACCACTGATTGAGATTTCTGAAAATTAGGCAAATTATTGGAACAATGCCTCCCACCTTCTCTTTTCCTTCAGTTCCAGAGAATAGTATGCATTCATCCATTCTTTTGTTGAAGAAGTTTTTATTAAGTACCTATTGTGTGCTGAGCATTGAACTAGAAGCTGCAGACAATGTGGTGAACATAAACAGACATGGCACAACTTCTATAAGTAGGAGCAGTGTAGTGGGTAAAATGGACATTAATCAAATAGTCATATAAACATGAAAAAATGTGAGCATGTGTCATCAAGTCATCTATTGTGCTCCCTACCTACCCACTGCTCACGTGGTTACTGACAATTTGGCCACCTGGCTCAATGACTTCCTTTGTACTTCTACTCCTGCCACTGTCCATGGTGATGTGAAGACCCATGTAGATGCCCTAGCTGGTTTGGCTCAGTGGATAGAGCGTCAGCCTGTGGACTGAAGGGTCATGTGTTTGATTCCGGTCAAGGGCACATGCCCAGGTTGCAGGCTTGATCCCCAGTAGGGGGCATGCAGGAGGCAGCTGGTCAATGATTCTCTCTCATCCTTGATGTTTCTATCTCTCTCTCCCTCTCCCTTCCTCTCTGAAATCAATAAAATATATTTAGAAAACCCCAAACACTTAAAAAAAAATCCACGTAGTTGACCATCCATCATGTTGCCTCTCCTTTTTTGATGCCTCAGTGCCGTGATCCCCTTCCTCCATTTCGCCGCAGCTATGGATTCACA
Source organism: Cnephaeus nilssonii (assembly GCF_951640355.1). Lineage (NCBI taxonomy): Eukaryota > Metazoa > Chordata > Mammalia > Chiroptera > Vespertilionidae > Cnephaeus > Cnephaeus nilssonii. Next base: position 16,608,312 of record NC_137084.1, on the reverse strand, counting down.
CACAGACCTTTGTCATAACTACAACACCTCTGAAGTTTCCATTCTAACCATTCCAGAGAGGACCGTGTATCTTCCCAGCTCAGCTATCCTAGGATGCCCATTCTAAAAGTTCTCTGACCCTATTGAGATCCTTAGTCCACCACTTTTTTCACTGTCTTTTACCATCCTTGACATCGGCCCTTAATTTCCTCCTTACTCAAGCTGGATTCCATAGCTGGGTATTATAATGACTCCCTTGCTCTATTGGATCCACCTGTCAAAACCCCAACCTGGTTAAACCCAATGGAGTACCAGCTTTGTCTCTGTGTCTGGGCACAGGAACATGGCTGGAGAACACTCCCACTACTGACCAGACAGGTCTTGTTTCATATGTAAATCCATAAGTAAGTGGACTCTCTCAGCACTGCCCAACAATCCTACGACAGCCCTCAGTCACTCCGCCCCTCTCCACGATGGCTATTTGTACCTTCTTCTCTTTTCTCCAGTGACCTCCTGAACCTGCCTGATGATCTCATCTTCCTAATCACTGAGAAAATAGAGGCCATCAGAACGCTCATTTCCCACCACTAAACTCGCCAGCCAACCTCCAGCATCAATACATGTATGCGCTGCCCTCCTTCCTGTTGCAAATTATAAACCATTTCTGCGTAATGCCAAGCCCCCCGCCTGGGCCCCGGATCTCATTCTTCCTCACCTACTCAAGGACTTTGACTGCAATGATCTCCTCTGTCATGAGTCACCCAGTCTCCTGCTCTACGGGAGCATTCCTTTCAGCACACAAATAGCTGCAGTACTTCTCATCTTAAAACAAAATGAAAACCAAGCAGAAACGCCCTCCAGAGAGCTCATGTGCTCCCCTAGCTCCTGCCAGATTTCTCTGCTCCTTGTTGTAGCAAAATTCCTCAGAAGAGTGGTCTGCATGTCCTCCAATCTCATTTCAGTACTTTCCTAAGGTGCTCGTTCACTCCGGCGACACTGGTCTCCTTCTGTTCTTTGGGTTTATCAAGTTCATTCCTGCCCGAGGGCCATTGCCCTTACTCATCTTTCCACACACTTTGCGTGGCTTGCTCCCTCATCTCACTGAGGTCTGGGTTTACTGTTATCTTTTCAGAAAGGCTGTCTGTGCTATCCTGACCTGAAATGGTCACCCCTACCCCTGCCACCACAGTACTCTTTATCCATGTTTATCTCCCTCCATAGCCTTACATCCTGTTGTACAGGTATGTTTGATTATTGCCTTCTCTTCTCTTAGAATGGAAGCTCCCTTAGGGGCTTCTTTAAAAAAATTAAAGTTGACTTCAGAGAGGAAGGGAAAGGGAGAGAGAGATAGAAACATCGATGATGAGAGAGAATCATCAATAGGCTGCCTCCCGCACACCCCACACTGGGGATCGAGCCCACAACCTGGGCATGTGCCCTGACCGTGACCTCCTGGTTCATAGGTTGATGCTCAACCACTGAGACACGCCAATGAACAGATGGATGGCTCTCCATGATTCTATGAGAATGTAGAATGGAAGATTCACCCAGTTAGGAAAGATGGAGAAAGCTTCTTTGAGGAAGCGAGAATACACTGATATTCGAACAAAAAGGGGTTAACCAGGCGAGGCAGGGGGAGACAAGTGTTCTATACAAAAGGAGTGGGCAGCCCTAGCCAGTGTGGCTCAGTGGATAGAGTGTCAGCCTGAAGACCAAAGTGCTCCGGGTTCAGTTCCGGTCAAGGGCACGTACCTTGGTTGCAGGCCCCTCTCCTAGCCTGGGCCCTGGTCAGGGAGCGTGCAGGAGGGAACCAATCAATGTTTCTCTCCGTCTTTCCCTCTCTCTTCCACTCTCCCTAAAAATCAATGGAAAATATTTTTGAGTGAGAGTTAACAAACAAAACAAAGGGAGTGTGCAAAGGTCCTGGGGCTGGAAGGAGCGTGGTAAATTGGACAAGCTGAGAGAAGGCTGAGGAGGCACAGGGCATGAGAGGGAGCCGGTGTGAGGCAGGCAGGGGCGGGGCCACGTGGGCCTGGAGGACTGTGGTACAGCTCTGGCTTCTGTCCTAAGAGCAGTGGGAAAGGCACAATGTGATTAGATTTACATTTGAAAAGATCCCCCTGATCCACTTATTATTGCTAATAATGATATGATGATGATAAATGCTTGCATCTGTAGAGTGAAAGGTCTTTTCAAAGTATTTCACATCCTCTACCTCAGTCTCAGCTTCTTGAATTCATCAACAGAAGCTGTCAGACTTGAGGATACAGTGGGGACCACATTTTCTGAATCCCAAATCAGAGCATGCGGGCTGACAAAGAACGTTTCCCCCCTTTTTCTTTCTTTTTTTAAAAAAGTATATACAAAGCTACACATCTCAGTCGTATTTAATTACTCATTTAACAAACCACCCCACCCCAATTTAAAACAAGCCAGTCAGCCCTGGCCAGTGTGGCTCAGTTGGTTGGAGCATTGTCCCATGCACAGAAGGGTCACAGGTTCGATTCCTGGTCAGCGAAACAAACAAACAAAATGCCCAGCTATTGAGACTGTTCCAGAAAGTTCAGGGAAAATTATTACAATAAGGTAGCCCCCCGCCTCCAAGACACAAACACACATTTAGAGTGATATGTGTCTAACATTGTTGGGCCATAAGTTCAATTTATTATGACAACGATTTAAGAGTCATCCAAAGTTATTCCCTCCTCCCCTCAAAAACAGGGGCAAGCGCTTCTGCGGGCCCAGGGTCTCACTTGTTGGGGGTGGGCAGGGAGGCAGCGGGAAGGCCAGTTCTGACCTTCAGGGAGAGTTTCCAGGCTAATATGCTTCTGCCTATAGCTGTGCTTTGAATGACGATAAAAGAGCAAGAAACTCCACCGAGTTTACGGATGGAAAACACAACCAGGGGACGACGGAAGAGCACAGTGGGTAGGACCAGGGTGAATAAAGATTCTCGGTTTAAGAGACACTAGAAATCCATGTGCCTGGACACACACACACACACACACACACACACACACACACACACACACCAAGTCCAGCGGGGAGATGAGCATAGGGACTTGGAATGGCCTTGCAGATGGACCAGTGGGCCTTGGCAAGTCCTTCTAGAAGTCTCCTGGAGAAACGCAAGAAGAGAGGGCGACTTTCCGGGTGATGACTGTGGAGAACTGTCAGGAGAAGGCGGAGCGAACTCTAGGGACTGGGGAATTTATGGCAATCAGCTGTCAGAATAGGGAACATCCATGAGTCACATTCCTTCCCTTTGGTGTTAGTAATTGGCATCATTTGGCTGGGAAATGAAAGGCTGAGATGTGATTTTATAACTGCTTTCAAGTACGGGGAAGGTTTCCCTTTGGAAGATGGGCATGAGCTGCTTTCAGAGTTTAAGGGGGGAAAAGAGCTCCTTTCCATGCTGGGTGTGGATTTCACGAGCTTTTCACCTTAAACATAAGAACTGCCGGACCCCGGGGCCCGCCCTCGGAGATGACGCGGGATGGCCCAGAGTGTCCCGAGGTCTGAGTATGAGGCTTTGGAGTTGGGGATCTCCTGGGAGGTGTGTTGTCTTGCTCCTCAGAGCCTCCTGTTCCAGGCGCGGGGACAGGGGTGGGTGGGCTGCCCCAGCACCTGCCCACAGCCCTCAGCACCCTGGAGAGATCTTCAGGAGACGCCTCAGTCAACCCCTCCATCCCAGAGGACAGGAGATTGGTCTCCCCGGAAGTGTTCACTCTGCCCCCTTTTGCCTAATGTGGTTGCTTTTAGAAATCTCTCAATTGTCCTGACAGTCCTCCCATAATTTGGGGTGTGGGGGAGAGAGAAGGGAGGGTGGCGGGCATTTTAAGGCCCCTTGCTCTCTGAGGCTATAGATCTCCAGCATCCCTTTAATCATAATGGCATCACCGAACACCTGCTCTGTGCTGGTCGCTCGACTGGACACTGTGAGAGAGCAAAGATGCCCAGTTACAACCGCAGTGGCTGTCACCACATGCCGAGAAGGAGTGGGTTCAGGTTCTGTGAGGCCTGAAACTTGTAGGGACCCTTATAAAGATTTGGAGGGACCCTTAAAAAGATTACAGAATTGTGAGTATGAGAGGCCCATGTCCTCTCCAGTGCCATTGACACGAGGAGGAGTGCGACAGGAGGGAAGTCAAAGCGGAAAGAAACAGGAATCTTAACTGATTCCTGCTAACGTATTTTACAGAAACACATGACCATGGAAACGCATTGCGAGGGCTCCTCTCGGGGCATTGGAAGGGGCTCGTGCAAGTGTGTGTGTGTGTGTGTGTGTGTGTGTGTGTGTGTGTGTGTGTGTGTGATTCCTGAAGTTTCATTAGCTTCACAGTCAATCCCCCTTTGGTGCCTAACACTGTACATTCATGATTTTTATTGAATCTTCATAATATTCCTATGAGATAAACATGGTTTCCTTTCTATTTTCCAGAAGAAGAGACTGAGACTTGGAGAAGTGAGGCATTTGTCATGCCACGAGGGTGTGGTAGGGCAGGGATTCGAACCAGGTCATCCCCACTCCAGAGCTTGCACCTCGAACCACTACTCTCCTGCCTCTTCTTACCCTCCCAGAGCTTCTAGTTCCCTAGAGACGCCAGGCATATGTAAGTAACCCCCTCACTTCCTTCCAGTCTCTGCTCAACTGTCACAGCATCAAAAAGGGGGGGGTAACAAGGTGAGGTAGGGAGGGGTACGTGTTCCAGACAGAAGGAGTGTGCAAAGGTCCTGGGGCTGAAAGGAGTGTGGTGAATTTGACCAACTGAGAGAAAGCCTGTGTGAGGGCACAGGGACTGGAGCCAGTGCGGGGCGGGCAGGAGCCAGGCCTCGCCATTCCTCCTGCATCGAACAGCCACCTGCCCATCGCGTTCTCATTTCCTCCACAGAACTCTTGGTCAACTGAGATAACATAGGTTTGCAGTGGTAATACAAGTAAATAATAAGCACTTAATAATACAAGAGTAAACTCAGTGTTTTGTGAACTTACAACTGTAAGTCTCTTTTGCCCACTCTGTACGCTTATTTTCTGTCTGCCTTCCCTCTTCTGGAGTGTGAGCTGCATGAGGGCAGGCATCTCATCTGTTTTATTTACTGCTGTATGCCCAGTGCATATGATGCTGTCTGGCAATGTAGAAGCTAATATGTACTTGTTGAATAGTATGTAACATGTGCTTATTGAATTAACCACTTAGGTAATTAATTGTTATAGTACCAGCCTGGTTTTTTGATAAATGCCTGAAGACTGTGTTATAGTGTTTAGAAGACCAAAAAAATTTTAAACCAGGGGGTTATCAGAGAGGTTTTCCAAGAGGAGATGGGCCTGTGAAAGATGGCTAAGCTAATATGTATATATTTAGGAGGCAGGCGGGGGAAGGGAGAGGATGAGTAGCCGTCCAGCAAGCTGCTTGGCAGGCCTCCCAGCCTCCGTCAGCCTCCTTGGATGTGGGCCTCTGTGCTATATTCACACATCATCTAAGTGGGTTGTGAAACACAGGCACCAGCTACCAAGGGATGCGATGGTTTCTCCTTCTTAGGAGATCTTTAAAAATAGGAAAAAGCTACCAACTGTCCTAAGTTATTTAGGAGGGGAGCCCTGGCTTTGTGGGCTCCTGTAGCGGATCAGGCACTTTTACTTTGTCATCTGACACAAGCATCTCAAGAACCTGTGAGGTTGGTGCCATTATTATCATCCCCATTTTCCAGATGCGGTAACTGAGGCTCAGGGAAGGGAAATGATTGCCCAAGGTCACACACCTGGTATGAGATGCGTTTCTCTGACGACAGAGCCTGTGTTCTTCCCGCCGCCCTCAAGGGCTCTGACTCTCTCTCTTCCAGTATGTCTTCTTAGGGCTTACACATTTTTCTTTTCTTTATTTATCAAATGTATTTTTATTGATTTCAGAGAGGAAGGGAGAGGGAGAGAGAGAGAGAGATAGAAACATCCATGATGAGAGAGAATCATTGATTGGCTGCCTCCTGCCCGCCCCACATTGGGGATCGAGCCTGTAACCCGGAATCAAACCGTAACCTCCTGGTTTATAGGTCAATGCTCAACCACTGAGCCACGCCAGCCGGGCTACACATTTTGATTTTAGAGAAGCATATGGTGCTTCATGGTAATCAGTAGACTTGTGACAACAGTGATGGCAAAAAGTGACTCCTGTCACCTGACTAGATTCTATTGATTTTAGGGCAGCATTTCTTTGAGACAAGAGGTTGAACCAGCCGACCTGCTCAGGATTGTTCTATTAGCAAAGAGATGGTGTGAGTAGCAGTAATGGCTCGTTGGCCTAGGGCCGTGGTCGGCAAACTGCGGCTTGCGAGCCACATGTGGTTCTTTGGCCCCTTGAGTGTGGCTCTTCCACAAAATACCACAGCCTGGGCGAGTCTATTTTGAAGAAGTGGCATTAGAAGAAGTTTAAGTTTAAAAAATTTGGCTCTCCAAAGAAATTTCAATTGTTGTACTGTTGATATTTGGCTCTGTTGACTAATGAGTTTGCCGACCACTGGCCTAGGGGAATATGGATCAGAATGATCACTGAATTAAACATTGGACCCAGGGTGTAGGTGTAGGTATTTAGTACAGTGATGTATTGTTACACCCCTGTGGTAGAGAGATGTGGAAGTAAGTGTGAAGGAATTTTATAGGGAAGAAGCATATGGCAGGAAAGGTGAAAGTCAAGACTTGAAAGTCGCATGAACTTGACCCCTTAAACCTGTCCTTGGAGAAGTGGCATGGCGCTTTGACATCAGACAGCCTTGTGTTTAAATCCTCACTCTGCCATTCGCTAGCTGGGCAAGCAGGTAACATTTCTCTGTCGGTTAGCATTCTTTGGTTGCCTGCAATAAAAACCAACTGTGGCTGCCCTGAGCAGGGGCAGCTCACAGAATGGACAGAAAAGCCACAGCTCCTGACCTCAGAAATGGCTGATGCATGAGCTCTTCAGAGTGTCCACCATCATTGGTCTGAGTATTACTCCATGCAGGCTGAGGACTACAGGAGTGGCCTGGGTGTCACCAGGCCTGACAGGAGGGCAGGTTGCTTTGACTGTTGGTTTCATCACCACAGTATCCAATGAAGCAGAAGCAGGGCAGAAACATTGGATAGTCTCTGCTGCCTCTGAGCCTCAGTTTATTCATCTGTAAAATGGGAATAATGATAACTGTCCTGCTAAGGTTTGTTGTAAGGATTCATGTTACTATATCTAAACTGGTTTGGACAAAAAACTTCCAGTAAACAGTAGTTGGTATAATATAGTCACATCTTTATTATCCCTTTTGCAGATGGTCCATGGTAACTTTTACTTATTTGTTAATTCCAGGGTATCTTTAAAAAGGAGCATATCCTGCCCTAGACAGTTTGGCTCAGTGGATAGAGGGTCGGCCTGCCGACTGAAGGATCCCAGGTTCGATTCCGGTAAAGGGCACATGCCCAGGTTGCGGGTTCGATCCTCAGTCGGGGGCGGGCAGCCGATCAGTGATTCTCTTTCATCATTGATGTTTCTCTCTCTCTCTCCCTTCCTCTCTGAAATTAATAAAAAATACACACACACACACACACACACACACACACACACACACACACACACATATTTTAAAAAGGAGAATATCCGGACATAGCTAAATTAATATCCATATCACAGTTAATGCCATGAAGAATAATTCCTTTATACCACTTAATGTCTATATTCACATTTCTTTGGTGCCTTTAAAATCTAGCCTGATGACTGCCTTGCATAGCAGCTTCTCTCTGTGGGCTCATGGAGGATAAGCTCATTGTAATATTCGCCTAAGCTGGACAGAATTGGAAAGGTACATCTGTTACAGGAAAAAAATCATAGACTGCATTTCAAGACTAAATAGAGTTGATCTGGGATTTCCCTCTGTTTGGGCGTATTCAGGTCAGCACTCCCCCTCATTAGTACCGGCTGTATTTAACACTGCCACAGTTAATGAAAGCTTTAGTAGTTAAACACGTACACGGAATCTATTACTCCAGGGTGCGTGTCCAAGTCTTCCAGTGCAATTCAACAAACATTTATTGAGTGCCTACTATACGCAAGAAATTTGTCCTTATAACCACTCTTGTGGAGTTCTCGAGCCAAACTTAACTTTTTTTCCCCCCAGTATATTTTATATATTTCAGAGCCAGATTTGGCTGTCTGCAGTGGGAGAGAAGGAGCAGTCACATTACGGAATTACTTGTCTATGAATTTTTAGATCTACTAAAAGGAACCCTCCTAGTTCCTTTGGGGACAAACATTTCATAATATAACTGTTTAAAAACCAACCAAGATTTTTTTTTAAAGTTAGCTCATTTGTTTCTTCCCACCCAGTGACGCTCTTCTTATCAAAAACAAGGGCGAAGAGATTTGCAAAGAAGGATCTTCGGCTAACCCTGGGAAACCACAGCCTTTGGGGCTTCGTTGAAGCGGGAAAAGACGGCAGTTCCCAATCTGGAGTCTTCCCCAAAGACTGCCGTTTCCAGTTTCTTGAGCCAGAAATTGCTGCCTTCGACAGCATAAAGAGAAAGAGAAGTTCTGGGTTAAAAAGGCACAAAATATAGTGTTTTATAAGACTGGATGTGAGCAATGATGTGGGGAAATGGGCCCTCTTAGATGCTGCTGGTGGGAGTGTAAATAGTTCCAATCATTCTGGAGGACAGTTTGGAAATTGAAAGACTTAAAAATGATCGTGCTCTTGGACTTGATCTCGAGGAAATAAATAAGGCTATCTTCAAAGACCTATCCATAGGAACAGTCATTGCAATATATTGTTTATCATTGTGGAAAATTGGAAATGATCTAAATGTCCAACCATAGGGTATTGACTTAGGTTGGTTGGTTCAATGACTTATATGGCATCCTTCCATGGTAGACTATTACTCAGGCATTAGAGATTATGTTGTAGAACTAAGATTCTCAATTAGGGCTCATGCTTCAGGGAATGCAAAGTTATGCGCGCGCGCGCGCGCACACACACACACATATTGGATGGGATGGAAGATTCTATTAGATTATCAAATAGGCGTATGATCCAAGAAAGTAAAAAAATCATCATTGTAGAAAATATTTAAATCCGAAAGATGTTGACAACATATTATTAAGTGAGAGAGTGAAGGATAGGTTAAAAGCAAATAAAATACAATTTCATTTTTTGTAAAAAATGTGTATGGGTATTGTGTATGTGTATGTGTAGGAAGAAGATTAAGTTATCCACCAAAATGATAATCATGGTTATCTCACAATGGTAGGGTTACAGGTGATTTTTTTCTTTGCTGTATTTTCTAAAATTGTTACCATATATTACTATTATATTAAAAAACCCTTTTATATTTCTAACACGAGAGTATGGATCACGCAACCGAGAGCCACATTGCCTGGGTCTCGACCTACCAGCTAAGGGGTCTATAGCCTTAACTTCTTAGATCTTAATTTCCTAATTTGTATAATGGAGATGATAATAGTTCATATACATGGGTGTTAAATATCCAGGGCCTGGCACAAGGTAAGTGCTCAATGTAGCGTTCACTGTTGTTAACAAAGAAGTGAGACAGTGTGGTATGTCTTTGGAGACATATGGACTTGGGTTTGAACCCAGGTTCATGACTCCTTAGCTAGTGATCCCCTTATATAAACCTTACTCTTCCCATCTGTAAAATGGACACAATAATATCTACCTTGCTGGGCTGATTTCAGCACTAGAGAAATATATGTGCCTAATGCATAGCAGAGGCTCAAAAAATGATAGGAGTGTTCCAAATGAAATAGAATTGTATCCTTTAGGAATTGACAATCATTTGCTTTTCTTATATTTTTAAAATATATTTTTATTGATTTCAGAGAGGAAGGGAGAGGGAGAGAGAGATAGAAACATCAATGATGAGAGAGAATCATTGATTGGCTGCCTCCTGCGGGCTGCCCCACACTGGGGATCGAGCCCGCAACCCAGGCATGTGGCATGACCGGGAGTCGAACCATGATCTCCTGCTTCATAGGTCAACGCTCAACCACTGAGCCATGACGGCCAGGCCTCAGTTGCTTTTCTTCATACCTTCACTCAAATCTCATTTAATTCATGCTAAAAGCACAGCTATGAAGAGGCTGGCCTAGGACAGAATTAAAAAAATAGAACATTCCACCTGTCTGGCTAATATTGGCACTGTGATTAATAATTGTTACCTATGGGGTTATATTAATTACTGTTCCTGGGATGAATCATTCTTGTTTTTCTCTGTTCCTCCTCCATGTATTTCTTCTTTCCAGAACTGAGCTACTGACCACAAGAAAATATGCATATAAAAGAGGACTTAGAACCAACTAGAGCTCGGCTCTCCCATTTTTTTGAGTTCCTGGTGTCCCAAACTCCACCTCCAAGAGTTACCTAATTTAGATATTACCTTACTGAGGACATCATCTAAAATTTTGGGAGTTTTTGGTGTTTGCCAAATATGTACTATGTGCTTGGTGTTGTGTGAAGTCTTTTTTATATGTCATCTTATCTAGGCTAAATGCTGAATTTTCTCTTACTCTCATACTCCACATTTAATGCACTGGTAATTCTGTTGGTACTTACAAAATATATCCAGAATCCAACCACTTCTCCCCATCTCCACAGCCACCACCTTTGTCCAAGCCACCATCATCTCTAACTGGATTTTTAAAGAATAAACTTTACTTTTCCAGAGCAGTTTTAGGTTTACAGCAGAATTGAATGGAAAGTAAGAATTCCCATATACTATTTCCTGCTTCCTCTTCAGTCTCTCCCATTATCAACATCCCTCACCAGATTGGTACCTTTGCTATAATCACTGAATCTACATTGACACACCATTATCACCCCAAATCCATAATAAACATTAGGGTTCACTTTTGGTGTTGTATGTCCTAGGGGTTTTTGAAAAAGGTATAATGACATGTCTCTCATTAGAGTATCATACAGAATAGTTTTACTGCCCTAAAAATCCTCTGTGCTCTGCCTGTTCATCCCTATCTCTCCACAACCCCTGGTAACCACAGATCATCTTACTGTCTCCATAGTTTTGCTTTTCCAGAATGTCATATAGTTGGAATCATTCAGTCTGTAATCTTTTTAAATTGGCTTCTTTCACTTAGTAATATGCATTTAAGTTTCCTCCATGTCTTTTCATGGCTTGATAGTAATTTCTTTTTAGTGCTAAATAATAATAGTCCATTGTCTGAATATATCAGTTTATTTATCCTCTCACCTACTGAAGAACATCTTTGTTGCATCCATGTTTTGGCAGTTATGAATAACACTGCTCCAAACATCTGTGTGCAGGGTTTTGTGTGGACATAAATTTTCAACTCCTTTGGGTAGATACCAAGGAGCGTGATTGCTGGAGCGGATGGTAAGAGTATGTTTAGTTTTGTAAGAAGCTGCCAAACTGTCTTCTAAAGTGACTGTATCATTTTGCCTCCCCACCAGCAATGAATAAGAGTTCCTGTTGCTTCACATCTTTGGCAGCATTTGGTGTTGTTAGTATTCGGGAGTTTGGTCATTCTAATAGATGTGCAGTGGTATCGCAGTATTGTTTTAATTTGCATTTCCCTAATGACATATGATGTGGAGCGTCTTTTCATGTGCTTGTTGCCATCTGCATATCTTCTTTGGGGGGATGTCTATTAAGGTCTTTGACCCAATCTTTAATTAGGCTGTTCATTTTTTTATTGTTGGATTTTAAGAGCTCTTTGTATATTTTAAATAACAGCCTTTATCAAATAGTGCTTTGCAAATATTTTCTCCCATTCTGTGGCTTCTCATTCTCTTAACAGTCTTTCACAGAGCATACGTTTTTAATTTTAATGAAGTCCAGCTTATCAATTATTTCTTTCATGGATCATGCTTTTGGTGTATTTAAAAAGTCATCACAAAAAAGATTATATAAATTTTCTCCTATGTTATCTTATAGTAGTTTAATACTATTATGTTTTACATTTAGGTCTATGATTTTTTTTTTCATGTATCTTCAGCTACTTTATGATCGATTTTGAGTTATTTTTTGTGAGGTTGAAAGGTTTGTGTCTAAATTCTTTTTTATTTTTGCATGTGGATGTCTAGTTTTTCCAGCACCATTTGTTGAAAAGATGATCTTTTCTCCGCTGTATTGACTTAGCTCCTTTGACAAAGATCAGTGGACTATATGGGGTCTATTTATTGACCCTCTTTCTATTCCTCATACATGTACCCCATATAAATCTTGTACATGTTTTATTAGAATTACTAGAGGCCCGGTACATGAAAATTCATGCACTGGAGGGGGGGTCCCTCAGCTTGGCCTGTCCCCTCTCACAGTCTGGGAACCCTCAGGGGCAGGAGGCAACCCAGCGATCAGGGGAAGGCGATGCCCCCATCACACCTGGGCGGCAGCGCAAGCCTCAGCCGGCCCTGGTTACTTGAGCCTCGGGTGGCCCTGGGCGGCTGGGCAGCCACCATCTGAGGCTTCCCTGTACCTTGGGCCAGCCCTGGGCGGCTGGGCAGCCACCATCCGAGGCTTACCTGTGCCTTGGGCCGGCCCTGGGCGGCTGGGAGGCTGAGGGGACTGGGGGACTCTGGAGGCAGGCGCGGCAAGGCCAGTCCTGCCTGGGGGTGGGCTTGGCCTTGCCATCCACCTGCCGCCCCGGCGGGGCTGAGGGGACCAGGTGCCGCCATCTTGTGGCTGTGGGCACTGCCATCTTTGAAGGCGTGACAGTCAATTACCATATTCCCTCCTATTGGCTGTGGGCACTGCCATCTTTGCGATGGCGTGAGGGTCAATTAGCATATTCCCTCTTTATTAGATAGGATAAGTTAGTATTTCATTTTTGGGGGTCCTAATATAAATGGTATTGTGTTTTTAACTTCAAATTCTACTTGTTTATTTCTAGTATATAGGAAAGTGATTGGTGTTTGTATATTAACCTTGTGTTCTGGAAACTTGCTATAGTCACTTATTAGTCCTAGGAGTTTTTGTTTTTATTGAATCCTTCATATTTTCTACATAGACAATCATGCATATGTGAACAAAGAGAGTTTGATTTCTTTGTTTCTGATCTGTATAGCTTTTATTTCCTTACTAGAGGTGGGTTTTTTTTTGTTTTTGTTTTTTTTTACCTCTAGTACAATAATGAAAAGGAATGGCAAGAAGGGTCATCCTCACCTTGTTCCTGATCTTAGTGGGAAAACTTCCAGTTTCTTACCATTAAGTATGATATTAGCTGTAGGTATTTTGAAGATGTTCTTTATCAAATTGAAGAAATTTTCCTTATTCCCTAGTTTACTGACCATTTAAAAAAAAATCAAGAATGAGTGTTTGATTATTGTCAAATACTTCTTCTTCATCTATTTATATAATCATGTGATTTTTTTTCTCCTTTAGCCTGTTGACATGATGGATTACATGAATTGCTTTCTAAATGTTGAGCCAGCCTTGCATACCTGGGATAAAGCCCACTTGATTATGATATATAATTATTTTTATACATTGTTGGATTATATTTGCAACAATGTTCCTGAGAGATACTGGCCTGTAGTTTTATTGCAATGTCTTTGGCTGGCTTTGGTGGTAGGGTAATGCTAGCCTCATAGAATGAGTTAGGAAGTAGTAGCTCTGCTATTCTCTGAGAGAGAGTCTACAGAATTGGTATAATTTCTTCCTTAAATGTTTGCTAGAGTTCACCAGTGAACCCATCTTGCCCTGGTGCTTTCAGTTTTGGAGGTGCTTTCAGTTTTTATTAATTATTGATTTGATTTCTTAAATATACACAGGCCTATTCAGATTGTCTGTTACTTCTTGTGTTGAGTTTTGGCAGATTGTGCTTTTAAAATAATTGGTTCATTTCATCTAGGTTATCAAATTTATGAGCACAGAGTTGTTCATAATACTCCTTAATTATCTTCTTAATGTTTATGAGCTCTGTAGTGATGCTTTATTATTTCTGGTATTAGAAATCTGTATCCTCTCTCTTATATCCTATTCCTTGTATCCTTAGCTTCACTTGTTCATTTTCTGATGTTTTTCCTTTCTTATATCATTTTTCTTCTCTCTCTAAAAAACTTCTCTTCATATTCTTGCAAGGCAAGTCTACTAGCAACAAACTCATCTTTTGTTTGTCTGATAAATTTTTTATTTCTCCTTTGCTTTGAAGGATAATTTCACAGAGTATAGAATGCTAGGTTGCCATTTTTTATTTTTCTCTCTCAGGACTTTAAATACTTTGTTTTACTTTCTTCTTGCTAATATGGTTTCTTAGGAGAAGTTGGATGTATTTCTTTATCTTTGCTGTTCTAGCAATAAGGTATTTTTCCTTTTGCTGTTTAAAAGATTTTTAAAATTTATCTTTGATTTTCTGCATATTCTGCATTTTCTGCATCCGTGGTTGTTTCCTTAACTCTATTCAGTCTACTTATGAGCTCATCAATGGCATTCTTCATTTCTGGTAGTGTTGTTGTTTTTTTTATCTCTAGCATGTCTTTTTAAAAAAATATATTTTTTTATTGATTTTAGAGAGGAAGGGAGAGGGATAGAGAGATAGAAACATCAATGATGAGAGAGAATCATTGATCAGCTGACTCCTGCATGCCCCCTACTGGGGATCGAGCCCACAACCCAGGCATATGCCCTTGGCCGGAATAAAACCTGGGACTGACCTTTCAGTTCACAGGCTGATGCTCTATCCACTGAGCCAAACCGGCCAGGGCTCTAGCATGTCTTTTTGATTCATTCTTAGAACTTCCATCTCTCTGCTTACATTGTTCATCTGTTCTTACATGATGTCTATGTACTTCATCCATTCGAGCCCTTAGCATAGTAATCAATGTTGTAAATTCCTAGTCTGATAACTCCAGCGTTCCTGCCATCTCTGAGTCTGGTTCTGATACACATTCTGTCCTTTCAAGCTGTGTTTTGTTGTGTGTGTGTGTGTGTTTTGTTTTTTTTTCTGGATTTTAATATGCCTTGTCATTTTTTCTAGATAGTTGAACAACCAAGCACTGAGTAAAAGAACTGTAGCAAATAGGCCTTTAGTTTGTAGGGTAAGGTGTGGGAAGAGGGAAGTGTTATATAGTCTGATGATTAGGTCTCAGGCTTTTAATGAGCCTGTACCTCTGGATTGTGAATTTTACAACTACCTTTCAGCCCCTAGCCCCCACTGAGGTGAGACAGGATGGCTAGAGAGGGCCGGAGTTGGGTAATTTTCTTTCTCTGGAAAAATCCCCAATAGTTTAGGCACTGGTAAAACTGTTTCTCTTGAGGATGAAACTTGTTAAGAAGAACAGAAAGCAATGGCATAATGGTTCATCCCCTTTGACCTGTGCTGGAAACAGGAGGCAATTTTTATCCAATATTCACTCTGAAAACCTGTTGAGTTCTAGGAGGTAAAACTCACGGAAGTGTGGGTGCCCCTTAATGACTGGGTCCCCTGGAGAATTTCGCTCTCAGACTTGTCTGCACTAAGCCTCCAGCAGTTCACTGATGGCAGTTTAGGTTTCCCTACCCCAGCACTGCTTCCCCTGGAGCTGTCTGCTGGTGTCTCTGCTCGGGTGAGCTGTGATCCTATGTATTCGCCTGCCTGTCTCTCCAAATTTTGGCAACAGTGGGCTGAGACTGCGCTTGTCTGATGGATCCAAGAAGGGCTGTTGTTTCTCAGTTCAGCTTTTACTTGTAAGGACAAGTGGCAACTTCCAGACTCCTTCCATGTTGGACCCGAAACGAGAAGCCTCACCTGGATTTCTGCTACAGATTCCTGGCTGGGTTCCTCTTCTGCCCTTGCCCACAACAGCAGCTCCAATGACACTTTAACATGTAAGTTAGATGATCACTTTCCTGCTCAAAACCCTCCAGTGGCTCCCCATCTCATTCAGAGTAAAAGCCGAAGTTCTGGGCTTTTACTACCGGCCCTATGATCTGCCCCACCTCCAACACTCTGCCCTGATCTCCACCTTCTCTCTGACTACAAGACCGCCCCCAGCCACCTGGCTGCCTTGTTCCTGGAACTTTCCAGGTATGCTCACAACACCAGGCCTTGGCGCTTGCTGTTCCTTCTGCCTGGAATAGTCTCCCCGCAGACCTCTGCCTAGCCCAGACCTTCCCTTCTTTCGACCTTGATTCAAATGTCACCATCACAGTGAGGCGTTCCCTAATCACTCTATAGTTTATAATCAGCCACTGGAGCCCTAGCTGGTTTGGCTCAGTAGATAGAGCGTCAGCCTGCAGACTGAAGGGTCCTGGGTTCAATTCCGGTCAAGGGCACATGCCTGGGTTCTGATCCCCAGTGGGGGGCATGCAGGAGGCAGCCGATCAATGGTTCTCTCTTATCATTGATGTTTCTGTCTCTCCCTCTCTGAAGTCAATAGAAATGTATTTTAAAAAAAATTAGTCACTGGATTCCTTGCCTGCTTTATTTTTCTCCATAGCATTATCACTATCTGATACATCATACATTCTACTTTTTGTTTGTTTGTTTACTTACTTTCTTCTCCTCCTAGAATGTAAAGCCCATGAAGGAAGGGTTTTAAAATCTGTATTGTTCACTATTGTATCACCAGTGCCTAGAAAAATACCTGGTATTTGATATATCCTGAATAAGTATTTGTTGAGTGGGTTATTATCATACTTGCGTAGATGAGGCAAAGGATTCGGCTCAAGTTCAAACTCAGGTCTTCATGACTCAAAGCTCGTGTTCTGAAAGTCTGTGCTACGTTGCCACTCAATTCTGTGTAGAATATTGAATATCTGATGTGTTCTTCCAAATGGCTATTTCCTACCCATGGCCGTTTTCTATTCCTTGGCTCTCACTGGAGTTGATGTTTCCGAGTTAGTAAGAACTCTCTATGAACTGCATCCTAATATTTCCTCGAGATCATTGCATTGCAAAATAGGCTGAAATAAGACTGCCCACTGCATTACCTGCAGGGCTCTCCCTCCTTCATCTCGCTTCACTGCAGCCTGTCTGCCAGCTAAGGTCAGAGCCGCACTGCTGCTGGCCAAACACAATCTCAGGTTAAGTAGTTGATACGATGCAATCTGAAAAATAAATTACAGAAACCCAAACAGACCAATAATAGTCCCTCAAGTTTGCATGTGTTATCGCCGTTGAAGTGCCTTCAAGTACATTATCTATTTGGATGCTTAGTAAACGACCTGCTGGTTAGAGCATTGCTTACCCTATTGCTTAGATGAAGAAACAGAGGTCACAGTTATAGCAGGGCTGGTACTAGAACTCAGGCCTTCTGACCTCCAAAGCCCGATTTCTTTCCAAGCTGAGTTTCCTTCAGATGATTCATACTGTTCCATCATCAGTTTTAGTTTACAGTTCTGCCAGTTTTTATTTATACACAGCACCTGGAATCTTGGTGCTTAAAATGAATTGTGTAAGTGGGGAGAGACTAGGGGTGTCTTGGACACATGTAGTCTTTGGCTGCCTAACATCCTGCTCCTTTCTTTGGTAACAGCCCCAGTTTCAGCTTTGGACAATTATCCCTACCCTATTGGTTGTAGTCTTAGTCAAGATGTCAATAAAGATGACAATGGAGAGGGTATTTCACTCAAGCTGAGCCAATCAGATTCAAGAACTTGGGATAGTAACCAGAATGGCAGAAGGTCCGGGTGAAGCTGGATCCCGGGTCCGGGTGAGGCCGTGTGCCCCTGGATCCGGGTGAGGCTGGGTCCCGGGTCCGGGTGAGGATACGCGCCCCTGGGTCCGGGTGAGGCCACGCGCCCCTGGGTCCGGGTGAGGCCACGTGCCCCTGAGTCCGGGTGAAGCCGTACCCCTGGGTCCGGGCGAGACCAAACCAGAGGGAGTCGGACCTGCATTACCACCATTTGTCCACCATCCAGAGCTGAAAAGTCAGTGCCGACATGTGCACATAGGAATTGGTGGACATTGAAATTGGGTCTCAAAAGAACTGTTGGTCCAGAAAGAAACTCACTACAGACTGATTCATTTGCCTGTCAGCATAACTATTATTGCTCGTCTCACATTCAGTTCTTATAAGTATATTTCTAGTAACACATGATCTCACTCATCTAGGGGAAATGATGAACAACATAGACTGATGAACAAGAACAGACCCAGAAACAAGGAGGCATCGATCGGACTGTCGGGCCTCAGAGGGAGGGTAGGGGAGGGTGCGGGTAGGGGGGAGAGATCAACCAAAGGACTTGTGTGCATGCATACAAGCCTAACCAATGGTTAAGGACAACAGGGGGGTGGGGGCATCCGTGGGGAGGGATGTGGGATGGGAATGGGGGAATGAGGACAAATATGTGACACCTTAATCAATAAAGAAATTAAAAAATAAATAAATAAAATATAGTTGTACAAGAAGCAGTGTCCCACCTGGCCAGTGTGGCTCAGTGGTTGAGCATCTACCAATGAACCAGAAGGTTCAATTCCTGGTCATAGCACATATCCAGGTTGTGGGCTCGAATCCATAGTAGGGGGCGTGCAGGAGGCAGCCAATCAATGATTCTCATCATTGATGTTTCTAACACTCTCTTTCTCTCTCTGGAATCAATAAAAACATATTTATTTTTTAAAAAAGAAGCAGTGTCATGGCTGTCATTGTTTCCAAATCTTCCAGCCTCATTCTCAGCAGTCTCTTGATTCTGTGAGTTGGCCCCCCTCTTCCCAATATATCCCTTGTTTAAGTTAAACAACGTTTGCATCTGTTGCTTGCAGCCAAAGAATCCTGCCAGGAGTAGGGAAGAATTATGGGAAGACTGACCTCCTTTAGGAAGACTAGGACTCTCTCCTTCAAGATGAGTGAGTGTGCTGTGGCGCTCTTGTAGGTCAACGGATCGATGTGTGCCAGCCTGCTGGCTTCTCACCTGGGACCTCACCGCCTGGCATGGATGTGGGACCTGGTCAGGTCCTTAAGCAGATGAAGGGTCAGGTGGAGGAAGATGTGAGTTGAATACATCACAAGGACTTGGGGAGGAGAGGACAAAGAGGCTCAGGGTGTCTTACTGTCGCTGCAGTAGTGGTCCAGGCAGGAAGAATGAGACACAAACTTGGAAACAACTTGCTTTGCTGAGAAAGTTTTGTGAAGATCAGGCCCCAGTTCTCCTATCTTAGATAAATGGCAAAATCATGAGACAGTTATGATGGAATGGGGAGTGGCACTGGTAGATTGAAGGGTGAGTCATAGCTGCCACCTCCAACACATAAAGAACAGAGACTTTTCTCCAGGGCGCCCTCCCCACCTGCCACTTCTTCACCATCTGGCCCTCCCTGCTGGTTCGGATGCCCACTATGCACCTTCTCTGCTGTGGACAAAGGACTTTGAGTTTCCCTTTGCTTGTCCCCATGGGTCGAGTCTAAACTCTCCTTTGCAGGCAAACCTTGCTGTTTGTTGGGGAATCACTGTGCTCGGAGAGCCAGGCATGGTGGTCAGCATTTTCACGTCGCGTATATGAACTCATTTAACTCTCACAGCAACTTTGTGAGGTACAAACATTATCCCTGTTTACCAAGGAGGACACGGAACTGCTGAGAAGCTTAATACTTGTTTAAGCTAGATCCCATAACGAATAAGTGGCAGAGCCTGGCCTTGACCCCAGATTGACCAGTGTCAAAGCTCTTTAGGAGTCCCGAGGTTTAGTCCTAACTTTGCTACTTCCCAGCTCTGTGACTAGCTCTGCAAATAAATCTGTTAGATCCTAGGTTCACGTATCAGTTAAATAATTATGGTAGGGATTGGAGGTAGGACTTGGTTTCACATCCTATGCCAAGTCTGGTTAATTAGTTAGTGGCTGTCAAGAAGGCTGTGCTGAGAAGAGTCAGAGGTTATGCCAAGTTCATTAGGAAAGAGTTCTGTGATCACTTGGTGATACCTGCCATGGGCCTGGAAGCGAGGAGAGGTGGCACGAAGGTCACTTGTTAGCCATCCCTGGCTTAAGTGGCCATGAGGACTTTAGATTGTTAAATGTTGGATTCCTTGATTTAAACACCCTGGACTTTTAAATTTTTATTTATTTTATTTTAAGATAATTCTTTATTGTTGAAAGTATTACATATGTCCCCCTTTTCCCCATATTGACTCCCTCCAGCCCATCCCCATCCCCTACCCCCAATCCCACCCCCATCCCCAGGCTCTCACCGCCCCATTGTCTGTGTCTATGGGCCATGCATATATGCATGCCTCCTACCCACCCATCCTCCCCCACCTTCCCTCTGAGATTCTGCACTCTGTTCCATGCTTCCATGTCTCTGGATCCATTCCGTTCATCAGTTTATTTTGTTACTTTGATTCCACATATGAGTGAGATCATAAACATCCTGAACTTTTAATAAATAAGCCCATCCTAATTATATTCCTTCCTGTCTTCTTTCTGTTTTTCTTCTACTTTTCTAGAACTGTCCAAACCCCTTCATCATAGATTCATTGATCCAGTTGCTAAAGGATCTCCTTCCCCCTGGCCTCGGCAGCGTAAGTGTATCCATTATCTAATGCTAATGTAACCAACCATGCCAAAACTCACTGGCTTAAAACAAAAGTGATTTATGTCTCATGACTCATGGCCTGGCTGGGCATCTGTGCCCCATATGTTGTTGGCTAGGGGTAACTCATGTGCCCACAGTCAGTTGAGAACTTGACTTCAGTTCTCCACACATGGCCTTATGCATCTCTATGTGGTCTCTCTCCAGTAGGATAATCTGGACTTTCTTCCCACATGGCAGCTGGGTTCCAGGAGGGACATTGCAAGAGGAGAGGCCCTAATGTGCAAGCACTTATCAAGCATCTGCTTGTATCACACTTTCTAATGTCTGAGGCTCTGGATAAGTACGATGTCAGTGTAGTATTACAGTGAAGGTACCACTCAGGGGCTTAAATCCCAGGGTTCGTTGGGGGCTGCCAATGTAACAGTCTGTCATAATAAGGAATTTAAAATAATCTCAGGAATTCCTACCACAATTTAAATAATCATGAAGCACTTATTGATGTGTTAAGTGCTAGGTTAGAAGAGGAATAAGACAGGGCTCTGTCTTTTTGAAGTTTCTAGTTCAGTAGATAATATAGAAAATACTCTGAAAGAATGAAGCAATACAAGTTAGTGAGAGTAGATTCCAACATATAGTTGTATGTTCTGAAATTTTACTATAGATAAATTGTTTGTGATATATTTTTTTAAAATATGTTTTATTGATTTTTTACAGAGAGGAAGGGAGAGGGATAGAGAGTTAGAAACATTGATGAGAGAGAAACATCGATCAGCTGCTTCCTGCACACCTCCTACTGGGAATGTGCCCGCAACCAAGGTACATGCCCTTGACCGGAATCGAACCTGGGACCTTTCAGTCTGCAGGTCGATGCTCTATCCACTAAGCCAAACCAGTTAGGGCATGTGATATTTTTTATATAAACAAAATGGCTGGACCACAAAAACCTATTTAACCCACACTACAGATAAACTTAGCATACTTATGCACCAAGTTAATAATTTTTGCCATCAACATGTGTACTGGAATTGTTACTTAATATTTTCCTTTGTTTCTACTTATTTTTTATGACCTCATTTTATTTTATTTTTGTTATTCCTCACCTGAAGATATTTTCCCATTGATTTTTAGAGAGAATGGAAGGGATGGGGAGAGACACACACACACAGAGAAACATTGATGTAAGAGAGACCCATCGATTGGTTGCCTCCTGCACGCACCCCAACCAGGGCTAAGGAATCTGCAACCAAGGAACATGCCCTTGTCCGGAATGAACTGGGACCCTTCAGCCTGCGGGCCGACGCTCTATCCACTGAGCCAAACCAGCTAGGGCTACTTGATTGTTTAGTGTCTCTTCCCTGGTAGATGACCTTTGGTGGGTGTTAACACGCAGTAAGGTCTTCACCCTTCATGCACAGTCCCATAGGTTCATCCACCTACCTTGTCTCTAATCTTCCAATCTCTCTCCTTCCAGGCCCTTGATCAACAAATCAAGCCAATCACCGCTGCCCAAGTCTATATATATTCAAATCTCAGGCCATTTGTCTTTGATCAAATATACCATTTAAAGTTCTGCACAGTGAAGGTTTCCTTTCATTGTTACATTTCAGGACCACCACCTACCTCCCAACCCTCACTGAGCAGGGCTATAGAGCAGTAGTAATCAATTTTCAGTTTGTACCCTCATACGGAGCTGACTCATCTATGACCCAAGCTCAGCCTTTTTCCTTCTGCATCAGCTGACCATAAAGAATTCCCCATGTGGCCATAAATGTGAACTGAGGGGGAGGTACTGCTGCAAAAGTGGTGGGTGACAGAGGAGTTTGAGCCACCTTCATGCAGCTTACTTGTGATCCTGGATATGCTACTTCCATTTTACAATGGAGAGCTCTGAGTCCTTTATGACTTGGTGAGTCTGATAGAACCTAGCATGGGATGAGCAGCTCTGGCTGCACAGTCACTTAAGTCCCCATAGCCAGTTGCTCTGTGCCTACCAGGGCTCAGCAGAACATAGGTTGCTGGTTTTTGAATGGGATATACAATCCTCTATTATAGATGGCATGACCTTGCTTCAGAAACAGCAGAATCTATGTTGTGATTTCTTTTGGGGGGCTCTCCATAAACTCTATACAGATGTTTCTAACACCCCAGGGTCACTTGCACCACCGTCTGCACCTGCTGCAGAACTCTGTCTTGTTCTGGGACCTGCTAAAAGCTGACCATCTTCCCTGCCACCAAGTAAATGGGTCACAACAATATCCTCGAGTGTGGAACCTGAAAAGGTCTGCCAGGTTGTGGTAGACAGCCTGCAAGATGGTCCCCCAATGATCCCTGCCTCCTAGTACTCCCTCCCTCGTGTATTCTCCTCTCCTTGAAGGTGAACTTGACTGAGTGATTTGCTTCTAATGAATAGCAAATAGCAAATGGGATGGGATGGCACTTCCAAGATTAGGGTACAAAAGACTGGGCTCTGTCTTGAGAGACTCTCTGGGGTTCTCTTTCTCTCCCTGTCTCGGTCCTCCATCACCAGCTGCTATGTTGAGAGGACAATCAGGATACAAAGAGAGGTACAAATCCTGCCAGCAATTGCAGGAATAAGCTTGGAGGAGAGTGTTTTAAGGTTTGCAGAAGCAGCTGTGAGTGTGAGCTCGGAAGTGGATGCTCTAGTTGTTGAGATGGTTGCAGTCCTGGCCAGTATCTTGACTGCATCCGAATGAGAGCCTCAGGGTCCCAGACTTTCCAACCGGGCCCCTGACCTTGGCATAGCAGATCGGCTGGAGTTGAGAATTCCATCTTCTCTGGAGTCCAGTTCCTCTTATAATTAAGTGCTGGGCCTGAGCCTTAGTTTTTCTCTGCCCTCTGGTGTAGGGGATGAGAGTCTCTTTATATGCTGCCAAAGGTACCCCCAAGCTTTTACACTTTGCCTTATATTGGTGATTAATCATTCTGGGCCTTTCACTGTTTTTCTCCAGTGAATCAACAGCCGTCTCACTCTACAGTCTTTACAAATAATACTTACCAGAACCTCTGAAGCGCTTGGTATGCTGCACCCTCGGGGCATTAATGTCCACCTGTGTGCTATCTCAGTTCACCACCAGCAAAAGTTTTAGCAATTGCACTCTAGCAACATGCCAGGGGCTCTCAGTGTTCCGCCTACCATTAGTAATAGAGTTCTCCGTGCCAGCCAGCAAGCAAGCGATACTGCTCCTAATCCCATTTCTGAGGCTGCTTTCTTAGACCAACCATCATAGGTCAGGTTTCCTGGGAAACAGATTCTGAAGCAGAGATTTACATGCAGGCAATTTATTGAGGAGTAGTTTTGGGAACACCACCTGTGAGGCAAAGGAAGCTGGCTGGGCAGAGAGAGATGCAGGTTGCGGCAGTAGATTTTATGGCCAGATCAGAAGCTGGATGGCCCTTTAGCATGGTCCAGTCAAGGCCAGGAGGCCAGGTTTTTGGACCGGTCACTGGATGCAGGCTGGCCCAGGGGCAGGCATGATCTTGGGCAATAAGTTTCCTTTGGTTGAGGGCAGTTCCTGGAAGGGACTCTGTGTGAACTGTCAGCAGTCAACACTCCTGCAGCTGGGAGAACACGTGCCTCAGTCTTAAAGGGGGATCTGTGTGGTATATTCTACATCTACACCAGAAGGTACTGTCAGTACCCCCTTGAACAGATGAGTAAAACTGAGGCACAGAGAAGGTACGTCACTTGCCCAGCCGATGAAGTAACAGAGATAAGTGCATGCTCTTAACCACCATGCTCTGATGCCTCTCTAGGAGGAGGAGGGAGGAAATCCTTCTTCCGTTTCTGGGATCATGGCCAAGTCCAGGAACAAGTTAGAAATGCAAAGTCTGTTTTTGATATTCCCCAATCTCCTTTTTTTCCTCTCACTCTGTAGAGTCTCTTTCTTAGACCTCGAAGGCATGGGAGAGCATTCCAGGCTTGGGAGTGGAGGAAATGGTTTTGTCTGGGTGGGCGAAAGTATAACCAGTGTGGAGGCAAGGTCTAGCCTAATTTAGCTGCCCCCCAAAAGTTTTTAAAGGCAAGTAGAGAAAGAAAGTGGGAGAGTGAGGTTCAAGTTGACTATAGAGGTCTTGATAGTCACATTAAGGAATTTGAACACTACTTTGTACACAGTGGCAAGTGAGTGGAGGGTTCTAAACAGAGGTGGGTAGGTAAGAATGATGTGCAAAGGGTTGAAAATTTAATGCATCTACGGGCCAAGGATGAACTGATAGAATCAGGGAAATCTGTTTGGATGCTGTTACAACAAAGAGGGTAGAGGAAGCAGAAACAGTGAGCATAGAAAAGGAAGAACTGCAAGATGGGCATTATGAAGGGAGATGCCAGGAATCCATACATATTAAAGATAATTATCTTAGAAGATATCAACAAGGACCACAGGATGCAAGTGTGTGTATTTGTCAATCTAGGTGCTTGCTGTGTGCCAGGCACTTTACGAATAGCAACTCAATCATTTGTCATTACAACCCTATGAAGAAGATGCTAGTACTATCTCCATTTTACAGATGAGAAAACGGAGGTACAGAGAGGTTAAGTAGCTTGCACAAGCTTACCCAATAAGTGAAGGAACCAGGATTCAGATGGCATCTCCACATTCCATGCTGTGAACCCCTGTACTGTGCTCATGACACCGTGATAAAAATCAGTGAGGATCAAAAAGGTAATCACCAACTTACTGATATGCTCAATTGGACTTAAAATTTTCCAAGATTTCTTGTTTTTATTTTGAAGTCAACTGCTTCCCTACCCTTATCTTGTGACCTCATCTTACCTTCTCCTTCAGATCTTCAATTCATAAACACTGTTTGGGAAGCCATGCTCATTTAGTATGTCTCAGGTTAGATCATGAGTCAGAACAGCCTGAAATAATCTCATACATTGGCAATGACAGAGCAGTTTAGTATCTTAAGTTTAATTGCAATAGTCATTTATTCTTTCATTAAGTGCTTCATTCATTCATACAGAAAACAATTACCCATACCTACTCTGCACAGGCACCAGGCTGCAGATCAGAAACAAGGAGATGAATAAGGCTTCGCCCCTGTCCCTAAGGGGCTTGTAGTCTTATTCTATAGTCTCTCCTAGATTCCCAACCCAGAATTCTAAGAGCAACCAATAGTTAGGGATGCAGAACATTATGTGGCTGTTGGAATTAATTAAGGGTTGGAGTTGCTAGTTGAGTATAAGGAGGAGACTAGAGCAGTTACTTGGTAAGGGGAAATGACGTTTGCCAATTTAATGACTTGCCCCCATACCCATCTTTTTTAAATTTTATTATATTTTTATTGATTTCAGAGAGGAAGGGAGAGGGAGAGAGAGATAGAAACATCGATGATGAGAGAGAATCATTGATCAGCTGCCTCCTGCACATCCCCTACTGGGGATTGAGCCCGCAACCTGGGCATGTGCCCTGACCGGAAATCTAACCGTGATCTCCGGGTTCATAGGACAACGCTCAACCACTGCACCACACCGGCTGGACCCCACACCCATCTTTTCAACCTGGCCCTCAAATGCTTATCAGCTATTTTCTTACCATCTTGGCAGAAGCTCAGGGAACCCTATTTTATTGATATTTTGACATATCAATGAAAGAGTTAGGCAGCTTGCCCGTGAGGGTAATATTCTCTGTCCTCCAATGTCATCAACTTCATTTCCAGCTTTAAAAAGTATACTATAAAGTATATCTAAGTACAAAGCACAATAATAAAATAAGCATTTGTAACTACCCAAGTTAATATTTCTTTTTTTAAAAAATTCTTTTTTCTTTAAAAAATATATTTTATTGATTTTTTACAGAGAGGAAGGGAGAGGGGTAGAGAGTTAAACATCAATCAGCTGCCTCCTGCACACTCCCTACTGGGGATGTGCCCTCAACCAAGGTACATGACCTTGACCAGAATCGAACCTGGGACCCTTCAGTCCAGAGGCCTACACTCTATCCACTGAGCCAAACTGATTAGGGCCCAAGTTAATATTTCAAAATCTGTTAGCTACCTATGAATTTCTTCCCCAATCTTACTTCCTGTCTACTCATCAGAGGTAACTACTGTCCTATCATTCCCTAGCTTTTTAGGATAGTTTTTTTTTTTTTTTATCACATGCATGTATCCCTAAACAATACAGTGTTTAGTTTTGCTTGCTTTTAAAAATGGTTTCATTCAGTACAGAGCTGACTGTGTCTTGCTTTGTCCATTCCACAGTTGTATTTCTAAGATTCATCCAAATTGCTCTATGTAGCTGTACTTCATTTTCACAGCTATTTATAAATTCATTCAATAAACATTGATTGGGCCCCTGTAATATTCTATTAGGTGAATATATCACAATTTATTTGTTTAGTTTCCTATTGATGGATGTTTGGGTTTCTTTCTTTCTTCCTTCCTTTTTTTTTTTTTTTTTTTTGCTTTTATGAATTTGCCACTGGGAACATTTTTTTTACATGGCTTCTGACACACATGTGCAAGAATTTCTCTAGAGCACTGGTTTTCCAACTGGGATTAATGATCTTTAGTGGGCTGAGAAATCAATTTAATAGATTCAGCCAGGATTTTTTTTTAATGAGACAGCAGTACCACCTTAATGCAATCCATGCAGAAATAGTTAACTGTTACTGCATGAACTTTTGTTTCAGTTATGTTCATGTGTCCTCAGCTGGGATGCGATGAGTTTTTCTTACTAAGGTTCTTCGAAAAGTTTGGAAGCCCTTGCTCCAGAGCGGTGCTTCTTGAACTATCTGTGGGTGAATTGACTGTAAATTTCCAATCTGTCACAGACTGATACTTTTGTAAGACACCACAAAAATGAAATTTCTAAAAATCTAAAGATGTACAAAATATAAACCTCAATTTGAATTATTGCACTCAACAGACAAATAATATTTCAGTAAATATTGTGTGGCAATTAGTCACAATAGACAAAAGGTGGAAGCAACCCACGTGTCCACTGATGGATGGATGGATAAACAAAGTGTGCTATGTATATTCAATAGAATATTATTAATCTTAAAAAGGAAGGAAATTCTTACACAAGCTACCACCTGGATACACCTTGAGGACATCATGCTGAGTGAAATAATCAAGTCACAAAAGGACAAACACTATACGATTCCCCTCTATGAGGTACCTAGAATAGTCAAATTCATAGAGACAGAAAGTAGAATGGTTTCCAGGAGCTGGAGGACAGGGGAAATGTGAAATTCTTGTTTAATTGCTTTGAAATTTCAGTTTGGGAAGATGAAAAAAGTACTAGGGTTGGATGGTGGTGATGGTTACATAACAATGTGAATGTTTATAATGCTACTGAACTATATACTTAAAAATGGTTAAAATGGTCATATATATTTTTACCATGATTTTTTAAAGCCTATAAAAGTAAAATTATATATAGGGTAGCTGCTATAAAATCTTCTAAATGCTTACTTTCAACTTTTGCACTTGTCTTATGATGGCTTGTCACAGATCATTTACATACTAGAGTAGTAGCATTGTTCTAGGGTATAATCCTATGAACAGGTAAACTGAAATAAAGCTAGGCACATGCATACCTTTACAAGATAATTCCTAGTTGTTTTCTAAAAAGGGAAATAATTTACACTTCCACCAGCAAGTGTATTAAGAGGTTTCTGAAGCTTATAAAATATGAAAAAAAAAGTTTTCTGTGCTCCTCATCCTTGCTGATACTTAGTATTGTCAGAATTCCTTATGTTTGCCAATCTGGTGGGTGTAAAATAGCATATCATTTTGGTCTTTATTTGCATTTCCCTGGTTTTTAATACATTTGAGCATCTTTTATATGTTTATTAATTAGTTGTGTTTTTTCTTTTTGAAATGACGTTAAAAATTTTTTAAAAAATTAAGTTTAGAGAGAGAAGAAGGGGGAGAGAGAGAGAAAGAGAGAGAAACATCAATTTATTGTTCCACTTATTTATGCATTCATTAGTTGACTCCTATATGTACCCTGACCAGGGATTGAACCCGCAACCTTGGTGTATCAGGATGATGTTCTAACCAACTGAGCTACCCGGCTAGGTGGAATGCCTTGTTTAAGTCTTTTGCTCATTTTTCTATTGGGTTGTTGATATTTTTATTATTAATCAGTGGGAGTTTGTTGTTCAGTCAACAAACTTTTAAAATATATTTTTATTGATTTCAGAGAGGAAGGGTGAGGGATATATAGAGAGAAACATCAATGAGAGAGAATCATTGATTGGCTGCCTCCTGCACGCCCCCTACTGGGGGGATCGAGCCTGCAACCCGGGCATGTGCCCTTGGCCAGAATTGAACCTGAGACCCTTCAGTCTGCAGGCTGACGCTCTATCCACTGAGCAAAACCAGCTAGGGCTAGTCAACAAATATTTATTGAGCACTTGCTATGTGCCAGACACTATTCTATATGTTGGGAACACAGCAGTGAATAGACCAAATTCCTGGTCTCATTTCAGAGTTTATAAGGGGAAGACAGGCAACCAAACAATTACTTACATATATCGCATGTATGATTATGATAGCTACAAATA
This sequence comes from Cnephaeus nilssonii, assembly GCF_951640355.1. NCBI lineage: Eukaryota > Metazoa > Chordata > Mammalia > Chiroptera > Vespertilionidae > Cnephaeus > Cnephaeus nilssonii. Next base: position 16,579,343 of record NC_137084.1, on the reverse strand, counting down.
AGGCAAGAAAGAGTAATAGGCAGGGCAGGGAGTGGTGGTGAGCTTGCAATTTTTAAACAGAGACCAGGGAAGGTTTTATTGAAAACATGACATTTGAGCAAAGGTTCTGAAGGAGACGAGGAAATGAGTATGCAGACAGCTGAAGGAAAAGTATCTTATATATTCATTTGTCAGTTACATACATTATAGACATTCTTTCCCACTTTGTGGCTTGCATTCTCACTTTCTTTAAGGCATATTTTGATGAAAGAAGTTCTTATTCTTCATATAGTCTAATATATCAGTCTTTTATTTTATGTCAGTACATTCTACCTTGCATACAAAATCATTCTCCTGATGCCATCAAGAAATTCTATATTTTCTTCTAAAATCTTAAAAGTGTTACATTGTACATTTTGCTTTCAGTTCACACAGAATTTAATTTTGGATATGGTGTGAGATCGGGATCCATTTTTTGTGTTCTCCTATGCAAATAACAAATTGTGGGTGCCATTTATTGGATAATCTATGCTTTTTCTGGGGATTTGCTTTGCCATCTCTGTCATAAATCAGGTTTCCATATTACTCTAGGTCTGCATTGAGATATTCTATTCAATTCCATTGGTCAATTTGTCTGTCCCTATACCTATGCCACACTACACTGTTTATTATGGTTTTATATAATAAAAAAATATTATGTTTTTATATAAAATAGAGATGGTCCTTCCATCTTATTCCTTTTTTTTTCCAGGAATATATTGGCTATTTTTAGGACTCTACCCCTCCATATAAATTTTAGAATTAGCTTGTCAAGTTACTTGAAATAGTCTTTTGAGATATATGGACCTGAGTTGATTGTATACTTCAGTTTGAAGAGAATTGGTATATTTGTCATATTATGACTTTTTATCCATGAACATGGCTTACCTCTAGCATTTACTTAAATCTTATGTAATGTCTTTCAGTAAAGTTAACTTGTTTCTTTATAAAGGACTTCCACACCTTACATCATGTTTTTCCATAAGTACCGTAATTTTGGTTGCTATTATAATTGGCATCTTTAAAAAGTATGCTTTCTAACTATGTACTGGTGGAGTGTAGAAATGCAATCAATTTATATTATCTATCCACCTTGTTAAATTTTTAAAAATTAATTCCAGAAATTTATCTATATTTTGTGTTTTCTAATAAAACAATTATATTATCTATAATGATGTCAGTCTTGTTTCTCTTTCCAAAACTTACACTTTTTTTTTCTTTTCATATTACACTGGATAGGACCTCAATGCTTAAAAGAAGAATTGATGTGGACACTTTCGTCTTGTTCCTGAATTTGAAATTGGTGCTTCAAACATTTCACCTTGAAAAATGATGTTTGCTGTAATTATTTGGTAAAAACTCTTTACCAGGTAAGAAATATCATTATGAATCAGAGGTATTTTTTTCTACAATTATTTAGTAATCATAGTTTTTCTCCTTTATCCATTAATGTGGTGAATTACATTAATAGCTTTTTCTAAGGTTAAATCACTCTTGCATTCCAAGGATCAACCCAACTTGATCATGATGCAATATACTTTTTATACAATTAATTCAATTTCTGGGATTTTTGCATTTCGGTGAATGAATGTGGTTGGCCTCTAATTTTCTTGATTGTTTTAATTTCTTTATAGTCCTCTAACAGATTTGTCAATGTGGCTAAGCACAGGTGAATTATGTCCAATTTAGAGATAATTCTGAATTATATCTTGGCCTTCCCTTCTAACATCAATGCACTGATGCCTGAGTTCCAACCATAGCAGAGGCCCCTGGAGGTCAACGATAGAACTGAAGGAGGCCTGGCTGGTTCCCTTTCTCCCACTGAAAACTCACTTTGTCTAAGAAGCTCTTCTTGATATCAGCCCATGATCTACTTTTAGGGTAGAGACCACATCTTTTTGTCTCTCTATCCCCAGGGTCCGGCCTACCACCTGCACAGAGTAGTTGCTCATAGACATTTGTGAAACTGAGTTTACCCAATCCAATTGTGAGCTCTTCTTGGCTCAGTTGACCCTGATTTTAAAAATTGATCCTTCAAAATGGTCTTGAGCCTTTTATTGAATGCATTACATGCAGATGCTCCATCTTACAAGATAGACAATGGGTTGTTTTGCAGATGAGAATTGTGTCTATGCAGGGATTGCTTTTGACGTTCCAATTGTAGAGCCTGCCCTGCACTAGCCCAGAGTCCCTTCAGAATCTTGTCCCAACTATGTTTTCATCCACCCTCCTCCTCACACGTTGGAAGCTCTGGATCGGCCTCACTCTTTAAGTTCCAGGTGGGCCATGCTCCTTTGTACTTTTATGCCACACCTTTGAACATGCTGGTACCTTTTCCTAGCATGTCCTCTCCCAACCCCTCTTACTCTCATGAGCTCCTCCTCTGTTTTTCACAGGTACTCAAATCCTTGGTGAAGCCTCTCTCTGCTCTCCTCCTTCCCTTCCTCACCCCTCAGAGTCAGTCTTTCATCCTCTGCACTCTTCAGGGGTTGTACACATGCTTTAAAGAAACAAAACCTTTTTTAAAAAAAAAAATCCCGAAATACTTCAGTGTATATTTCCTCATGTCAGGTGTTCTCTTACAGAGCTACTATACACATGTCAAAATCAGGATATTAAGCATGGGTACAAACACATTTTCTAATCCACATTTCATTTTAAAGTTTCATCCATTATCCCTTTCTTTAACTTTATCGTAACAATTGTCACAGTATTTTATAGATATTTGTTCACAATTCTCTGCCTCCTCTATGCTAATGTGCAAACAATAGCCCCAAGAGTCCGGGCTTGTATCTTTGGTCCTTGATTCCAGTCAGGAGCCTTGCAAGTAAGTTTTGTCTTCTGTGTGCATGTGTTTAATTAATTAACGCAACTATATAGCTTGTCTTCAGTGCCTCTAGTCTTCCCGGATGGCCCTCCCCTCCTCCTCCAGGATCCTGTCCTCCCTCATTCTGTGGACCCAGGCCCTTGTTCTCTCTCTTATACTAACTTTCTTTCTGAGCCTTCATTTAGATGAAGTAGTGAGTGACTCATGGTGGCTCGCAGTGTCCCTCTTCCCAGGCGTAGATACTGAAAATGAATATTACACCTCTCCGGCCCTCAAGGGCCTCCATTTCTAGTGTCCCGTGTATTTTTGTTTTTCCCCTCAAAGGCCAGCACCATGCCTTGCCCACAGCCTGTGCTTGAGGGCCGCTGGTTCAGCGCATGAGTACGAGCATGAAAAGGTGGCCCCTGAGATGAAGAGCCCAGGGTTCGACCACTCTCCAGTCAGGCCACTTGGCCACATAATCAATGGCTGGACGCAATGTTCCCAAGCAGGGGTATTATATGACTTCCTTTTCGCTTATTTAAAGCCAACAGGCCCTTCTGAGGAGCATGTCAGACTATACACTTGGACTGCCCGCTTTATGAGGGGGAAAACATCACTAGGAGACCAAGGAGAGAAATTGAAAAAGGACTGAAATACACCTCGCGGGGGTCATCACTATTTTAAAATGTTTGACTTTGTAACTGGAGTAATTTATCCCTTATATGCTTGGAGCACCATGGGGAGAAAATGCTACAGAACTGTAGACCGATTCCTTGCCCTCAATAAGCTTATAATTTATGCCATGTGCCTTATTTAGCTGCTTGCTTGCCCTCAATGTCCCATTTTTTATAGAGCTTTTCTATTTTTCGCATGGCTCTTACATTTTTGTTTTTGTTTTTAAATTGTGCTGTTGATGCTAACCCTTTGTGGAACACCAGTAAAAGTGTGGCAATGTAAGACATTTGAACTTGGGTCCCAGAGGGCTTATAATCCCAGCTCGCCTAGGAGTCTACACATTTCCATCTCTGTTGCTTTTTGTTTTTTCCTTGGTGTTCAGTGCATTCACAAGAAGGAGCCATAAAAAAAGAAAAAGGAATAAAAAAAGAAGGAGCCAGCCTTCACCTGCTCCTTTCAAAGTGCTAGACTCTTCCCAAGCCCACATTTCGAACCTTGGGCCTCCTGTCTCACCTGTCCCCTTGTCCTCAGGGAGGCATGTCACAACAGGTTGGGCCACATGGTTTGACAGAAACTCTGAGCCTCTACCCTTTTCCGGCAACAGGGCCCAGGCACTCCTAAGGCACTTCCAGGGGCTCCTCAAAAAGCACGCACAGAAGATGATTCTAGTAGCTGAAGAGGCCCAAACTCTGCCCAAATGTCAGCTCCCTCTGCCTGCAGTGATGGGGACCCCTCGGGTGCTGGCAGTTAATCCTGTGACAGCTGGTTTTGGATAAATGAGCCTGGGTCACTCTGCAGGGCTCCAGGGGAGAGGCTGCGAGGGGCTGCCCTGTCCCTAGGATGGTTCTGCCGGTGGGATTGGTTTCTTGGGGATAATTAATGCTCTTCTGCCAGGTCCCCAAATCACACCCAGCCGGGCTGATGTTACGACACCTAGTGATATTAGTTGACCTCAAATTGCCATCCTCTTCCTGAGGTGAGGGGAGGAGGGAGCCGGTGTGTGGAAGCAGTAAGAGGAAAGCAGGAGGGGAAAGACAGGTCACACGCTCCCATCGCCCAGAGCCCCCTGCTCCCTACTGGGCCTTTGCTGACGTGTTGCCCAGCCCCTCTGGGGTTTTGGCCACCTCCCCTCGGGAGGTCATTTTTCACAGCGGAGTCCACTTGTCCCTGACTTTCGGCTTTTAGCACTCTCTTAATTCCAGCCCTTGTTACACTTTTAAATGCACATTAAATAGCCCATCTTTCTCTTTGAGTCTTTTCACCTTGCTGGCGTTTGTAGATGGAATGATCATCCTTGATTTATGTTAGCCAAGCTGTGCGTAATTATTTCATCTTTACTCATGGATTCTTCCATCCCTTAATCACTCTTGTTTTTCCCTAAACTGTCACTTTCTCTACATTTATCTGGTAATGAGGCAGCCACTGCCATGTCCAGTTCCTGTTCTGGGGACTCAGAGTCTGAAGAGGGCAGTTAATGCGCTCAGGACCCGCCCCTGCCCCTTTGCATTATGAATCAGCTTGTCTCTGATTGTTCAGCACTTAACACTTCCATAATTTGAGCCACTGTGTTTATTGATAGCTTCCTTATCTATCTCTCAAGGATCGATCTTGATCTATGAATGTATTTATTCACAGTGGCTTCTGTGAAGGCTCTACACCGGCTTCAATTTTAGATGCTTTTCTGAATCTCCCGTTGTGTGTGTGTGAGTTCAAGAGTAAGACATTGTGAGGTGGAAGAGGGGACTCTGGGTCTGGTTTCATACAGCCTGGGTTCAAATCCTGGCCTTTTCCGTCTCCCTTCCTAGCTGAGTGACCTTGGGCAGGTCAACCTCTGGAAGCCCCACTTCCCTGATCCATGAATGGAAATGTTATTGCCCTCCCTACAGCGTTGTTATAAGGATGAGATGAAATGAGGCATATGAGCCCAGTACGTACCCAGTTCATATATATTTCCTTTAATGCATGCACTTGGCTCCTTTTCCAGGTGATTCCCAGACTTTTGGAATTTATAGGCTAGGAAAATCTCAAAATATATTTTGATGCGCATAAGTTGCCAACTTTTTATTTTGCCAATTTTCAATTTTGCCAAGTAAGAACAGTATAAAAAAAGATAACACAACTAACCACCATCTATTTTCGCTAAATGTCCATGAAAGAATACTTGAAAACAAAAAATTAAAAAGGGTATCATTTATGAGTTAAAAATGCAATACATTTAGCTTTAAGAAAACCTCTCTGTATTGTGGGGTGGGTGATAACTTGGTTCACAGATCAGCGACAATCTAGAAGGGCTTTTCAGATGAGCATCTCGTTATAGACATCTGGTCCTGAGCTGGGGAGGGGTCAGCGGGAGGATGAAGGAGCAGCACATTTTCCGTGTTTAGTTTGAAGAACTGCTGAGGTGTGATTGCTGAGTCCAGGGACCTTGGGATGATTAGAGAGACAAGAGCAAATGTGAGAGGTTGATGTGCAGAGTATAAAATATGTGGAGAGAACAGAGGTAGAACATTCCACGTCTGAGTTCCAGGTAAAATAATGGCTGTATCTGCTTTTTTTTTTTTTTTTAAAAAGACACAAGTAAAATAAAATAAAATAAAATAAAATAAAATAAAATAAAATAAAATAAAGACACACGCAAACAATCAAAACTTGCCACATTCTAAGCTGAAGGGTATTTGGGTTCATGATGATTTCACTCTGACCCTCTTCAGAATCACTTGTGGTTTTTCTAACTCACCCTCCTCCCACGAGTCTACTTTGGGGTGGAAACATTCCATATCTGGTCTAAGGGCAGAGGTGAATTGTTTTCGAGAAGTTTGAGCTAACTCAGCTCAGCTGGTTTTGCTCAGGGGAGTGTGGAAAAATCCTTGTTTCTTTCTAGGAGAAAAAAACTACATGTGCACACACAGACACACGCATCATGTGGGGTCTTTTAAAGTCCGGTTAACTCATACCTGGATAAGCAACCTCGCTCGGATAGGAAATCCTGGCAGACAACAGTTGAGCTGTGATGACGGATCTGATGTCAGGAAGCAGGCACGGGGCAGGCCTGGGCCCTCCGTGTTCACAGGGGACCGCGCTGTCCCTGTGCTAGGGGGCTGCTCCTGAGCTCCAAGTACTGCTGACTCTGCAGAATAAACATCACAACCTCTTCCTCTGCACCGGGCACTCTGCAAAGAGCCTCAATTATACAGGGGTGGGCAAAAGCAGGTTTACAGTTGTTCATATGGAAAAAGACACGCAGGTTGGGGTTATTACAGTAGCTTTATTAGCTTAAAGAATGTCACAATGGCACAGAGCACTTAGGTACAGTCTCATCTCTTAAGGGCTCAAATTGCTGGCCTTCATTATTCACACATTCTTGTAGTCTTTGAGAACCAGTAAACAAAGCTGAATTTGAGTGACCTGCTTGGGTTAGCCCCAAGGCCTCCTGAGCTGGTTCAATTCAAAGCTATTTTTGCTCACTGCTGTATTGTCTAACCCTCACTTAACCCTTTGAGCCAAGCATTATTTAGAAGGCCCATTTTATAGATGAGAGAAAACTGTGGTTTAGTTGTTCAAAGTTGCATGAGAACCCATCAATGGTAGAGCTGGGATATAAATGCAGGTCTTTCTGACCAGTGTTTCAACTACTAGAATGTTTAGCTCCTAAATCTTAGGTCTGACATGAGTGGGAAATGGGCTTGAACTGTCCCTTTTGAGGTGACACTTGGAAAAAGAGACATTGCCCCTCCACCCCCCAAAACACACAAACTTTAAAAATAATTTTATTTTATTTATTTATTTTTAAAATTATTTATTGATTAAGGTATTACACATGTCTCCTTTCCCCCTATTGCCCCCGCCCTAGCACATGCCCTCACCCCCCTTAACACACACACTTTTTAAACTCTCAGAAGCACTCCTAAAACATGTAGCATTTCTCCCCTTTCTTTAAAAAGGCTACCTAGGAAGCTTTCTGGAGAATCACTTAGCAATATTTATCAAAAGCCTTAACATGTTTATGCTCTTTGACCTGCAAATTGCCCTACGAGGAATTTACCCAGTAGCCAGTATGGTCCAAGCTTCTCCAACCTGCAGGTAAAAAGAGATGTGCTCTCAGAGGAGCCCTGGACCCCCTACCTTCCCCCTTTCTTGTCTTCCTTCAAAACACTCACCTTCAGGTGAAATGACAGGATGTAACTGTCATAGAAGGTAAGTCCCATGATACCAGGGACTGTTTCTCTCCGGTGACTAAAACAGCATCTGACTCATGGAAGGCCTTCAACAAAGGTTCATGAAAGAACAGATGAGCTTATGTTACATAAAAGCCTCAAATCTCCAAACTCTGCTAGACTGGCAGCAGGTGTAGTCTTTTATGGATGCCCCACTCGCCCCCATAGGGCTCAGGCTCCCTGGAAGTTTCCATAAATTGGTCCTGGTCATCACTCACCACTACGGCCAGCAGGTGGAGGGGGACACTCAGGCATGTTCCTTGAGACCAGAGTCCACAAACCTTGGTCTCCCTGACAGCCTCCAAGGAGCTGCTCCTGTGTGTCACCTGCACCTGCACCCCTGCCCCCAAATGCTGCCTCCTCTTTGAGGTATCATGTTGCTGCTGGTCGTGCCAAGATTTGGGACTCACCCCTTGGCCAGGCAATTTCAGGCCAGCAGCCAACCCTAAGTGGCCTTGGCATAAACTGCTGCCCATAAGGTACCTCCACTTTTGCCAAGTTCTGTAGCAAAGTTGCCTGGGTCCCAACATATTCCAGCCCTTTCCTTGCACCCCAGCAAACAGACATGTTACAGGGTACCTCCGGTCTCAGGGTGACTGGATATGGTGGGTCCATCCTTTGTGTCTACATTCTCTCCAAGCCCAGGCTAGGCAGAGTGAGCCTGGGGGATTCCCTTCTCTTGCCCAGCAGTGAGGGGTGGGAGGGGCACATGTCAGAATCAGAATTAGAATCTCTGGTTGGCAAAGGGTGAGTGAGAGGGGCAGAGGAGGCCCCGCCTCCTTCCCTGAGAACCCTGCCTACAGTGAGCTCGTCCTTGCTGCCTACTCCGCTCTCCACGCTGTCCTAGGGGCTCTGTTTCTGCATCTGGGACCTGGTTTTATGTTCTTTTGAGGTGTAATTTACATACAATAAAATGCACCCATTTCAAGTGCACAGTTCAAAGAGTTGAATGTATAAACCCATGTACTCACGACTACGTTTAAGATATAGAACATTTCCATCATTCCAGAAGTTCCCTTGAACCCCTTTGTAGGAATCTCCCCCACTCATCTCACCCCACCGTGGGCACTGATTTGTTTTCCGTCCATGTTGATTAATTATAGGTGTTCTGGAATTTCATATAAGCGGAATTTTGAATGTACCCTTTTGTGCCTGACTTCTTTCACTCAGCGTATTTTTAGATGCCTCTATGTTTTACACATATGAATAGTTCATTTCTTTTTGTTGCTGAGTAGTATTCCGTTGGTCTGGCTATACCACTATTTATTTATACATTTACCTGTTGGTAGACCTTTGGATTGTCCCAGTTTTGGGCTTTCATATATAAATCTGCTAGGAACATTTAGTACTGGTGTTTTGGTGGACATGATTTTATTTCTCTTGGGTAAACATCTAGGATTGGAATTGCCAGTCATATGGAGAGTGTATATTTAACATTATAGAAACTGCCAAACTATTTTCCAAAGTGGCTAGACAGAGAGAGATTTGGTCTAAAGTCTTTTACTGGCCTTGTCTAAGTTCCATTTTCTGTCTTTTATAACGCAAATGAAATCATCAGATAAGTATATCCAATCATATATTCTCGAGAATGTTCATTGCAGTAGTTTCTAGAAATTAAAAAAAGAAAACTGGGAGGGATCCAACTGTCAAAATGTAGTAGACTTCTATTCTTGGACTGGGGCAAGAAAGTAAAGAAGAAGAACAAACAAACAAAACAAACAAAAACAAAACCCCCAATGATAGGAGTGCGTCAGAGAGAGGCAGGAGCCAAATGAGAGAGTTCCCAGGGGCTAAAACTGGAACAATCTGAGGAATAAGATAAAGTAGTACAGGGTTGTAACCCAAAGTATAAAATAAATGTCCACCAGTCCATACTGATATGATTTAATAAATAAATAACTAGAGAAAACACAAGTCTCCCAAGCAGAAAAATTTCAAATAATTTATGTAGATGCTTTGCCCTCAAGGAGGGGGAGCCTTACTCCCCACTCTGGGAGTGTGGTCTTCACATAGTGACTTCCTTCCAAGGAGGACAGGATGGAAAGGAAAAAGAAAGGGAGCAACTTTACAGAGGAGAAGCATGGCAAACACTCCCCCAGCCAGGTGGTCAAGGTCAAGAGGGATGTCGTGTTGACAGTGTGTCCGCTTGTCATGATGTGATGGAAATGGCAGTGTACTTCTGTGGTCTTCCTCCCCCAAACATAACCCCAGTCTAATCATGAGAAACATCAGACAGCTCCCAATTGAGAGGCATTCTACAAAAGACCTGACTAGGATTCTCAAGACTATCAAGGTCATCAAAGACAAGGACATCCTGGGAAGCTGTCACAGCCACGAGGAGCCTTAAGTGGACGTGACAACTAAATATAACGCATTATCCTGGATGGGATCCTGGAACAGAAGCAAGATATTAGTTAAAACCCAAGGAAATTTGAATAAAGTATGGTCTTTGTTAATAATAATGTTACTAATGTATCAATATACATTCATAAGTTGTAACAAATGTACCACCCTAATGTAAGATGTTAATAAGAGGGGAACTATTATGTAGTTGGGTGTGAGGTATATGGGAACTCTGTACTAAAGTCATAATTTTTCTATAAATCTAAAATTGTTCAAATATAAAAAAGTTTATTTAACACCCCCACCCCCAAATAGTGAACTGCCTAAATAAATTATACTAGCTTCATAAAATGGAGTACACTACAGCCTTTGAAGTGGATGCATTAAACATTTATTAGTGGCTATAGAAAGATGTATTGAAAATATTGTTAGAGTGAAAAAAAGTCAGTAACAGAATAGTATGCACGCCACCATCCCATTTTTAAAATATTCATATGGGAAAAGTGTAGAGGGTTAAATCAACATGTTAAGACAGGTTGTCTCTAGGTAGTAGTATTTCTAATTGTTTAATGTATTTTTCTTTTTGCTTACTTCTACTTCTCACTTGCCTATGATGGCTCTGTATAAAAATACAATTGTGGTAGGCAGAACTCTAAGATGACCGCCAATGACCCTTGTATACTTCTGTCCCCTTGAGTGTGGATGGGACATGCGAATTTGATGGCCGTCACTCCTTTGATAGATTACATTGTATGGCAAAGGAGAAGGAATTTTTGCAGATGTAATTCAAGTACCTAATCTGCTGAGTTTGAGATTTTCCTGGGTGGGCCTGACTTACGCAGTCGAATTCTTTAAAAGAAGGCTTAGACCTTTTCTGAGATCAAAGAAGATCCTGCAGTCCTTGAAGAAGCAAGCTGCAAGGAAGTGAATTCTGCCAACAACCATGAAAGCTTGGATGAGGACTCTGAGCCTCAAATGAGACCCCAGCCCTGGCTGCCATTGCATTGTAGCCTCGTGAGACAGACCGTGAGCAGAGGACCCAGCTAAGCCATGCCACCTCCAACTCATGGAAACTTCGAGATCATAAATGGGTGTTGTCTATGCCACTAAATTCGTGATGATTTGTCATGCATCAATAGGAAACGAATAGAGATTATAAAAATCCAGCAGTAATGAAGGAAAAGGGAATGTAGGACAAATAGAATGAGAGAGCTTTATTTCCAAACAAACACAGTGCCATTCTCATCCAACATTTTGTGACCATTTGCTGGGCTCTTACCCCTTACCATAGTCATGGCTCCTAACTTCCAAGTCTTTCAAACAAGGTAGGTAATGTTGTTTGTATTTTATGCCAATGGACTAATCATACCAAATGCTATGGTAAGAGGACAAATACTCATAAACTATATGTAGCTGTCATCCAGTAAAAATAGGATGTCATCCTGAAAAATGGGAAATAACTCAGTTGTAAAAGATAAAGGCAGAGAAAGCTATTAGAAAGGCTGCTCCCCCTCTCCCCTCCCCCCCCCCCCATCGTGGAAAAAAATCTCTATTTTTTATCATCTTATTAATATACAGTAATTTTAATACTTCTCTATTTTAATAGTTGTATACTATTTTTATAGTGATATGTAGTCATTATTTTAAAAAATCTAGCAATACAGACAAAATGAAAGGACACCCTTCTGGGAAAGGCAGTTTTCAGATTAAGAAACCATTGAGAGGAGGATGTGTGGGGAGGAACTAGTTCAAGTCCCTGCACAGGTGCTGGAACCTGTGTCCCAGGGGGCCCGCATAAAAGCTGCCATCGCTGCCATCATTATTGAACAAGCCTTTTAATGTCCCAAATGCAGTTTTGTTTGGTAAACGCCTGTAAAGAAGAGATAAGAATCTGAGAGAAATGCAACGAGAAGCCAGTAGTCCAGAAGGCGACATCCATGTGGGCTTTCCCTTGTTCAGGGCAGGCTTGCCCTAGGACGCAGGAAGGCCATTGGGTCCAAGCTGGGAGGATGCCGTCCTAGGAGTCATCAAGACTGCTCGAGTGTCCTTTTGATTTTAGAAGGAGCAAAGAGGAAGCTGCCTTTGAGGTGTGATTTTTAAAGGTAGGGTCATAATAACTCTCTGGGTCCAAAATTATTTTAATTACTACCTTTCACTGTGCTCTAAATTTGCCGTTAAAGATCCATTTGGGGGGATTTTGAAGGTTTTTCTGTCTTCAATTATAGGGAGGCTAAGCTTCAGCAAAGATCAGATAGAACCAGTCGATAGTAAGAGAATAATGAAAGGTGGAAAGGAAGGGAAGGGCCAGATTCTTGATAAAGGTGGTGGAGGGGCAGTCTCTGCCTCTTTCAAACTGCCCAGTGTTCAATGGCACGTGCCATTCTTTTCTTTCTACCAAAGGGCATTTATGTTGTTAGCAGTTGTTGTTTTTTTAGTTTTACAAACAGTGCTGTGGTGAACAGTATTGTAATCGCAACCTCTTGCACATGGGTGAGTATTTCCTTAGGATAGATACGTAGAAGAGAAATTGTTGGGTCAAAGAGTGTATGTAGTTTATATTTTGGTAGATGCTGTCAAGACAACCCAAAAGTTAGTGCCATTACATTCCTACCAACAATGTGAGACTAACCCTTCCCCTATCTTTGCCCACACTGGATATTATTAATCTTGAAAATCTTAACCATCTGGTGGTTGAACAGTGATATCTTCTTGTTTTAATTTGTATTTTTTGATTGATAGTGAGATTGAGCAACAGGCTTTTCTTTTCTTTCCTTTCAGTTCCTGCTCTCAAACTCGTAGCAATAGTTGATAGTCTCTCCCTAAAATGCTCCCTTTCCTTGGCTTCTGTGACAATGCATACCACATTATCCTGACCTTGGTTCTACACCTCTGGCCACTTTGCCAGTCTCCATTCTCCATTCCTGACTCCTCCTTCTCCACCTGGCTTTCAATATTGATGTTACTCAGTGCTTGGTCTTAGTCACCTCTCTCCACATCCCCCAAACAGCTCTTTCAATCTATATTCTCTCCCCAGACAATCCCATTGGTATTATCTATATACCAATGACTCTCACTCTTCATCCTATTCCTCTTCTCTTACTCTAGACCTGTCCACATCTCCATTGGATGCCTCAAGAGCATGTTAAACTCACCATTCCAAAACTGAACTCAAGAGCTTATTCCTTCAGACTAGTCCTTCTTTAGGATTCTCAATTCAGGGACTGTCTCACCAACCTCTGGTTGCCCAAGAACCTTAGGACTCATCCTTGATGGTTTCCTCACCATGATTCGATATCCAATTCATTTCAAGTCCTATTGACTCTGTGTTCTAAGTATCTCTGGAAAGTGCCCACTTTTTTCCATCTCCACCAGCCCCATCTTCCCAGAACTTTGGCAGTGGCTTCCTCACTGGCTGAGTCCATGCTTGGCCTTGGCCAACCTGTTCTCTACGATTCAACCAACGTGATTTTCAAAAATCAAATCTGATCATGTTATTTCCCTACACAAAGATACAGCCACAAATCTGTTAAACACAAAATTGTTCATAATTGTTAAAAGAAAGGAAGAAAAAAAGGAGAAAGGATAATTTAAATATATAATAATAATAACAGATTAAGCACGCACATGTTAGTTCATCCATTTGATGGGACAACATGTAGTTATAAAAAACAAGTGTAGTCCTAGGAAATATTAAGGATCAGATAATTTCTATTATTTAAAAATTTAGAGCAGTAGTGTCAATAATATAATGCGAGCCTCATATGTAATTAAAAATTTTATAGTAACCACATAAAAAAGTAAGAAACAGATGAAATTAATTTTAGTGATATAATATTTTATTTAATCCAATATATAAAAAATATCATTCCAACATGTAATCAATATAAAAATTATAAATAGGATATTTTATGTTATTTTTTTAAAAACAAGTCTTTGAACTCCACTGTGTATTTTACACTTATAGCACATCTCAATTCAGATGCTAAATTTTTATCAGAAATACTGATATCTGAAGAGTTAGATTTCATGACATTTACAGTTGAAAGGTAGATTCACATACCCAGGTTGTTCCAAATATGCTTAAGCTTTCCAGTAATTGAATTGAGGATCAGTTTTTAAATTTAAATGTAAGTTAAATTAAATTAGACATTTATTTTTATTTTTTTAATCCTCACCTGAGGATATTTTTCCATTGATTTTTAGAAAGTGAGAGAGAGAGGGAAAGACAGAGAGAAATATTGATGTGAGAGAAACACATCGATTGGTTGCCTTCTGAATGTACCCCGACCCGGGCCCAGGCTGGGGAGGAGCCTGCAACCAAGGTACATGCCCTTGACCAGAATCGAACCCAGGACCCTTCAGCCATCAGACCGAAGCTCTATCCACCGAGCCCACTGTCTAGGGCTAAATTAGAAATTTAGATAATCAGTTGCAGTTACCATATTTCAAATATTCAATTGCTGCACATGGCTAGTGGCTACTGTATTGGATAATGCAGTTCTAAAGGAAGGTAAAGATTGATAGTTCCCTAATTCACTTATAAACTTACAAACTTTATTATAAAAATCCTTCAAAGGATAAAAATAGCCCAACCTCTCTTGGGAATAAATGCTAAATAAAATATTAGCAAATTAAATCAAATGATATTTAAAAACAATCATAACCAAATAGGTTATATTGAAGGATAGCAAGAGTGGTCCTTCCTTAGACTTCCTATTAATATGAAAGTCCCATTTACAATTGGCATAAAAATAAAATACAAATAAACTTGACAAAAATGGATATTTATGAAGAAGCTATAAAACCTTCCTAAAGGACATAAGGAAAACTTAAAAAATGGGGAAGCACATGCCGTGATCCTGGAAGTGAAGACTAAATACTGGTAAAGATGTGTGGTCTTCTAGAATTAGTCTATAATTGCCCTGGCCTGGGTGGATCAGTTGGTTGAGTGTTGTCCCTTGCAGTGAAAGGTCACAGACTTGATTACTGGTCAGGTCACAAGCCTAGGTTGTGGGCTCAATCCCCAATCAAAGTGAATGCATGTGGGAGGCAGCTATGCAATGTTTCTCTCTCTCTAAAATCAATCAGAACATATAAAAATTAAATTAATCTATAATTTTAATGTAATTCCAATCAAAATTCCAAGAAAGAACACTTGTTACAGGGGGAGGGGACTAGCTAAACTAATCCTAAAAATTATTTAGAAGAATAAACAAATGGAAAATAGCCAAGAAAATTATGAAGAAAAAAAATTACTTGTTCTACCTGATGTAAAAACTATCTATAAAACTTTAGTGATTAAAAACATTGTGGTTCTGGTATAGAAAAAAAACAGATAATGGAGATAGACCCCTAGACCTAGGGGAACTTATATAGTAAAGTTAGTATTTCACTGTGGTGGGAGAATGTATTGATTATTTAATAAAAGTTATTGGTATCACTGAATATCCTTAGGGAAAAAAGCAAAGTTATCTCAATCCACACCCAACAATAAATTCCAGATAATTTAAAGACTTGGAAATTAACAAAACAAACAAAATATTGGAACATTCACAAAGATAAAACTGAAGTACATTTTAAAATAATTTTGGGGGCAGGGAGGGCCTTTGGTAACATGGTACTATGCCACAAGTCATGGAGGAAATGATTGACAGGTTTGACTATTTTGGCAGACACTACTGGTTGTCAATGAGATGTAAATAAAAATCTGCTGGGCACTACTGGGAAAGATTTTCCTTCCTGGTGCGATAACAGATCTGTGAGCCGAAAAAAAAAATGTTGTCCCCATCCTTTTCCTTCCCGATTGGAGTATGACGATGTCATATTTGGGGGTGTAGCAGCCATCTCATCTTACAAGGGGAGACACTGCCAACACATTGTAGATGGCAAATCTGAAAGATGTAGAGACTGGTGACATCTCTGAACCACCAAACCAATTCTGATACCACCTACCTCTGGATTTCAGGTTAATTAAATTGTTAATATTTTATGGTTTAAGCCCCTGCTACTTGACTTTCTTTTCCTAGGGCTGATACAAATATATAAAAATAAAAGCTTTCTATGGCAAAAGACACAATGAGAAAAAATAATTGCAACATAGATGTCAAGGCTAATAGTCTTAATATATAAATGACTTTTACTAACCAATAGGAAAATAAGAGAATACTTTAATAAAATAAAATGGGCAAAGAACATAAACAGATAATTCATAAATGAAATTCAACTGACAAGTAAAGGTATAAAGACATGCTCAATCTTACCAGTAATCAAAGACTTACAGATTGAAACCACAATAAAATATTATTTTTTAGCCATCATACTGGCAAGGATAAGAAAGAGTGATAATGGCCAATCCTGGGGGTGGTGTGCAGAATCATCTTATCTCATACATGCTGGTGAAATGTAAATTGGTACAATTTTCTATAGAACTACTTAATATGAGTCAAATTTTAAAAGATGTATCCTGTATTTCTCACAATTTTCCTTTTAGGAATTCTTTCTAAGGGAATAATCAGACATGATAAAAATGTGTATACAATGATGGTTAGTGTAGTATTCCTTATAATAGTAAAAAAATTGGAAATAACTGAAATGTTTCCAACAATAGGTGATTAGTTAAATTATGAACATTTATTCAATGGATGGAATTCTATATAGCCATTAAGAAGGATGATGCATTATATGTATTGACATGGAAGGATATTCATGACCTAGTGATAAGTAGAAAAAACAGATTACAAAACACTATGTGTTATGACTGTTTATGTAAACATATGCAATATATATATATATATATATATATATATATATATGAACTTGAAGGGTTTCTTTTTTAATAATAGTGATTATCTTCAGGAAGTGGGATTGAGAGGGAACCTTTATTTCTCTATATTGGTTGAATATTTTATATATCAAAATAACAAAGCTGATTCCAGTTTCAGAAATAAAATGTTTCCAGAATAATATACAACAATGTAAAAAGAAAGATATGATATATTGCTAAGTTTAAAAATATGATACAAGTCAATGTTATAGTAGGGTATTTTAAAAATGGGGTTAATTTTATTGAAAAGTACCTGGAAAGTTGTACACCAAAATATTAACAGCAGTTATCACTTGGATGAGGGTGGGGGCTTGTGGGGGTGGGGGTTGGGGGGCTTTTGAGTGATTTTTACTTTATGGTCATACTTCCCTGCTTAAATATATTTTTTAAAAGATAATTCATATTGCTTTTATGGAAAAATGTTATTCTTAAAAAACAAAAGAAAGAAAGAGGAAAAGAAGGAGGGAGGGAAGGAAGGGAGGACAGCTAGGATCGTGAGAAGCCTCCAAGAAGTGTGTTGATTTGATGCCATTAAATACAAACCCTGACATTATTTAGTTATTTATTTTTGCCTTTTGTGCCACAAAGGATTTTGACTCAAAAGAAAATATATGATAAAACAGTAAATTACAAATAAAGAAAAAAAATATCAGAACATAAAGAAAAACTAGAAAGACAAGACTGGAGAAAGCAGGGTCTTATGAAAACTGAGCTCCAAGGTGAGCCCCTTCCCCCCTCCCGCGATTCCATATCCCCGTGGGGTCCTCTGCTTGCCCAGCTGGAGACTTGCAGCATCTGGGCATCTGCTCGGGGTGAACCCGCGAAGTTGACAGTATGGTAGATACATTGTGGGGTGTCTGTCTGTCCAGCCCGTTTTTCTAATTGCAATATCACAGCGGACTGAGCCAGGTGAACCTCTGGCCCAGGCAGAGCCGGGCGGAGTCTGTCTCCTAGACGTTGGGAGCTGGGCCTGAGAGCTGCTGCCGTCTGGCTGGCCAAGCCGGGGGTCTGGGGCCGGGGGGGGGGGGGGGGGGGGGCGGGGGGTCTGGGGCGGGGACGCTGTTCTACGCAGAGCAGAGCGCACCTCCTGGTTGGGGCCTTTAGAGCCCGCTAGTATTTCGTGAGGTTCCTGGTGCATTAAGAAACAAGGTTACAGAAGGGATGGTGTATATTGAATGTTTATATTGAACAAATTAATGCTTTTAACACCAAAAATATAGTGCCACAAAAATGTTCTGTTCACAGGATAATTACAGGATTTATTAAAAATATTAATTCACGGTGCCCTACAGGCGGTGTGGTCCAGAGCCAAAAGGGCCTGTGCCAACCTCCTGCTCCATCCTGCCACATGCCCCCCACTACCCCCGCCCCCCCCCCCCCCCCCAGAGGCTGTGAGCCCGAGGAGGAGGAAACTGTGCAGCTGGCAGCCGGCAGACATGGGGAGTCACTGATGCTCCTTCCCACCCCTTCCAGGGCGTGGGGCCAGGGCCTCCGGCCCCTCGAGACACCCCGATACCCTCCCAGCGAAGTCTCGCCCTCGTTCACGAACTCCGCCTGACGTGGACTTCTACCACGGGCAACCAAAAGAACTTCGCCGGAAAGAACTTGTCGGCACCCCAGATTCTGGTTTTTCACGGGAGGTGTGTTTTTTCACTTGCGACGAATTCCTCTCTGAGAGAGAACGGGCATTTTCAGCTCCCGTGGCCCCAGTCTCCAGTGAGTTCACGCGCCTTCTCCCAAGGTGGAGGAGGACTGTTTAAAAGATGCTGAGTGGCAGGAGAAGAATGTCACCTCAACATCCCTCCGCCAAGCCGGGAGAGGTTTGGCTGAGTCTCAAGGACGCAGGTTCAGACAAGGGCAGGCCCGGCTGCCTTACTGCGAGCCAGAGTCAGTTTCCTGGCGCTGGAGAATGTTGGGGAGCCTTGGGGTCCTGCTTCAAGGCCTCTCCTAGAGTGGATTGGTCCTAAAATTGGCTTCCGAGGTGGGGGGGAACAAGGTGAGGGGAGTATCTGCCCTCTAAGGGGTTGCCTGGCTGACTCTGCTCCGTGGAGATACAAACAGCACTGGCTGGTTACATCAGTCATCTTATTTCTCTGATTCCCATGGTGCCTAGCAGCGAGCCTTAAATAAAGCAGACACACTGCTGTTTGTGGTCCCCAGTGCTGTGGGCCACACAAAGCCTTCATCCTTTGCTCTGCTCAAGCAGCCTCCGGAGAATGTTCTGGGACTCTCTTCCTCCCTTCCCATTGCTAACCAGAGCCACAAATATTTCCTGAGCACTTACTTTGTGCTAGGTTCCCTCTAGGAGGTGCTGGGAATCCCAGGGTGATAAACAACATTTCTTTCTTGGAACTTACATGTTTCCATACCACCTTTCACTGAGAGAGAGAGAGAGAGAGAGAGAGAGAGAGAGAGAGAGAGAGAGAGAGGTTCATTAGTAAGAAAACTCCCAGCTTTGTGGTAGTCTCCAAGAACAAGGGACCCATTTTTGTCATTCCTTGTTCAAAATGCCCATGTCCCCCACTCAATGCACACACACACATACATATGTTACTCTCACAGTTTACATTCATAACATGTACAGCTGGAGAGCAGCGAGGTCTGCCTTCCACATTATACAGAACGGATTGGCAGCTGGGACTGAAGGCGATAGAAATAAGCTATTGATCAAGGGTTATAAAAGTACTGCCACTGGGATCCTGTGATGCTTGCAAGCTGAGGGCAGCAGTAAAGTGCTACACAAATGCAATAACATTTATAACCCGGAGGCAAGTGCTTTTTACATGAAAATAAAAAGCTGATCCTCTCTTTAATTCTTTCCCCCCTCCATGGGCCAGGCTGGCCTTTGACAAGTGCATGGACAGGAGCCTAAGCAGGGTCACTTTGGATGGGCTGACCGCTTATTCTCTGTGTAAGTGGCAGGGTCTCTTTTCTCCATGCCTGTACCTTCTGGTGGTCTGTGGAGTAACCTGCACCTTTTAAGCTTCTCTGATTGGAGGGAAGAAGGAGCGGTGTCCTGCATCCTGAGAGGCCCAATAATGCCTTGGTCCCATGGGCCTGGCTTGGTTTGCTTTGTGGATGTTGCCTCGTCCTGTTGGGAGCTGAACTTTTCACTTGAATGGAAGCTGGAAATCACTCTTTAGAGCTTCATTCTGTGACATTTGTAAAACGAAGAAGTCCTACTTTAGGGAGAAATAAATGGAGATGAGAGATGGCTCTGGAGGTACCACAAAATAGTAAATGCTAAATGATGGCTGGACCTGAGGAATCCAACTTTTTCTTCCAAAACTCACCAGACCTGTGCTTCCTAACATGTGTTCCAAGAACACCAGTCCTGTAAGATTCCCATAAAAACGGGGCCATGTAATCAAATAAATTGGGAAAACGTTTCCTCTTGGAGAATCCTATTGCATCTTTGCGATTTGAAGACTCAAAGAAGTCCTGCAGTAAATAAGCAGTTTAACTTTGCTTAACAGCTTCTCCCAGATTTACTTGACTAATTGTCCCCTCACTTAAAATTGCTTTAATCTTTTTTCTTTTTATTACATAATGCTTATTAATAACACACTTTGGGAAATGCTGCCAACGTACTTATGAAAGGATATTATATTTTGCCTGCCACATATTGTATGCCTACTATGTGCAAGACACTTTACATGGATTATTTTTAACCACTGAAACAACTCTGTATGTATTATTATCCCTATTTCACAGATGAGAAGCATGAGGTTAAGAGTGGGTAAATAACCTGGCCAAGGCCCCTCAGCTAAGGAGTAACTTAGCCAAGATTCTCACACTGGCCGATCTGACTCCAAATCCCACATCTTCCATCATATCATGTGTCTTCCTACCTGTGACAGAGACTTGCTTCTCTTTTTTGCCAAAGGAGAAGGTGAGTTGCTCTTCCTTGGAGTCCCTTGTCTCAGGATCCATTCATTCTTCTGAAAGCCTTGCCTGAGTCATTCCTTTGGCTCATGGAATTCTCATTAGAAAACAGAACCAGAATCTGAATAGCCGTGGGCAGGAATCCCAGGTTTGCCATTTACTATTTATGTGACTTTAGGTAATTTACTTAACACCTCTGTTCAGTTTTCTTATCTATAAAATTTTAAGTCTGTACAAAACATCTGACCCAGAATGCTTAGTACATGACAACTGTTTTTTTTTTTTTTTTTTACTGTTAATTATTAACAATAAGTCTTCATGGGGGAAAAACTCATTAGGGAAATTTTAGAGATCCCTGTTTTAAATCCCCCAATTATCCTGGTGTGCTAAGATACAGATATTTTTATGTTAAAGATGAAAAAAAAACCACCCACCCTGAAAACTGTTAAACCAATGACTTTTTCAAGTGTGCAGCCAGTGAGTAGCAGAACTGGAATCTGGATCCCCAGTTCACAGAAATGTAAGACACCCCAATGTGTCAAACAGCTAAATGCACCGGGAAAGGCAGAAAATTTCAGATTTAAAGCTTTGGGAACTATTTGGTCAGTGGAAATCCAATCAGCAATGAGGATAAATTTCTCTGAAATTGTAAATTTGGTAAAATAAAAAAATGAGAAACTTTAATTTGAAAAATTTGATCTAAAATTTGGTCGGAAGGATGGTCTGCTTGTATTACCCACTATTCTATTTCTGTTTGTTTGTTTGTTTGCTTGCTTGCCTTTTCTGGTTATTCACAATTACTCAGCCAAAACATTTTTCCTTAAAACAACATTTGTATAAATTGACTTAGGTTCCAATAACAGATGAACATAAACTCGCTGCGTTAATGTTGTCAGGCTCTCAGTTGATTTTGTGCTGTGATCTTTTTGGTTTTGCCTAGACTGCTGAGGCGAGGACACTCCCGGATGAAATGAGCTGTCTTTAGGCACAGTTAGTCACAAAGCTTAGGTCCCAGCATTTCAGCTTGGAATGGGTCTGTTCCCATCAGCCCACTGACGTTTATCAAAGGAAATGTAATATTCATCCAGATTGAATTGGAATGAGTTTTTCTTTTCTATTAGATGAACAGCGACAACACAATGTACTTGGAAAAATAATAAGTTTGTGCTTATGCTAATTGAGGAAGAAGTATTAAAATAAAGTGTTTGTGGCTCAGAGACTCGTAACCCCTGCACCTCTGGGGAGTCAACAGTCCCCAAGTGGCTACTGGAAAATGCTTCATGTTTTTAAATTCTTGTTCTCAGTGTTAGGAGAACATACTGTTTCTCCATATCCACCAATGCAATTCTTAGCACAAAGTCCCTAACCCACTACTACCCCTGGTTTCAATCACCAACCCAGGTGCTGGGATGGTAGATTGGTGTCATTTTAAATTAAAATTTAATTAATTCCTCTTTCTTTCACTGACAGCACCAGTTTTCAGTACACTCATTCATTTGCAACTTCTCTTATTAGTTTTCTACAGCAGAGAGAGGGAAATGAGATGTATGGTGTGCCTATTTTATGGATGGGAACAACATGGACTGTACCCAAGAGCTGTTAACAACCTCTCTCTCATCTCATTAACTACAGAGTTTGGAAGAGATCTGGCTTATTTATGTACTGACGTGTAAAACACAAATGATCAATCTCATTCATTGTGACGGCTTTCATCAAAGAGGACTATAGCTACAGAAATAGTGCTTGGAGTCTAAAGTTTTTGAGTTTGAGAACCTTTGAAACTATTATTTTGATAGTTTTAATGTGGCCACCTATGGAAAAATAATATCCCATTTTAGAGGTGAAGAAAATGAAGCTAAAGAGAAATACTGGCCCGATGGGCGTAAAGGAGGGAATACAATCTAAGCCTTCTGCTTGTCCACTCCCGTCATTTGAGGTGTGGTTCTCCATGTGTTCTAGCTTGGCTGCACATGGCTGATCACTCTAACACTAATGGGTGTCGGGTTCATCCAGAGAGCATGACCTCACTATGTAAATTATTCAGCAATGAGGTTGATGTGACTATTTATAGGTCACAAGTCAGTTATAAACTCAGAAATATGAGAACAGGTCCTTAAATAGAGAGGCAATTGTTACCCACCCAGGGCTTATTTTAAATGTATAGGGTTGGAGTCAGGCAGATTTCATATCTGATACCCTTTGTATTGGGCTTTGGGATTAGCGGGTAGGATAGATAGGTGCATTGATTATAGCAAGGGATGAGGGGTAAATCCAGGTATGACAAAAATGGATTTCTGTCTTGAGCAAATGCCAAACAGTTGGTAAATGCCTGCCTGAGGCACTGTGCTGAGAAGGATTCTGAGGCCAAGTTCAGGCTCTCAGAAACCCACAGGCCACATATTTACCATCCCTGGCTTGGTTATTTCATACTCTTCATCCATCAGTGACAGATGTTTCATGCAAGTGAGAACACTGGGTCACAGTTATTCACCAAAATTACCTTGCTGAATCTTATACACTGATGCATCTCCTACAACCAATCAAGGGAAAAGAAACCAAATTGCCTCCTTCCAGAGACCCTGAGAGCAATGATAAGTCATTTACAAGATTGGGATAATGAAGCTGTGACAAATCCGACTGCCGGCCGTATTTGGGGTAACCTCAGTTGTCATCATCCAGAGGGAGAGGTTTCTCTGCCATGCCCGGATTCTGAGACTCGGCCTCCCTCCATTCTTTTCTTTCTTAGTAGTTATCTCTTTCTCTTATTCAGGATCCAAGTCGATTCAAGTGCACAATTACATCTTGTTTCAATATGAAGGAATGCTAGGCCTGAAGATCTATGGTTGAGGTCATTCTTGAGTTATAAGATGCTCTAGTCCCTGGGCTTTGAATATAGTCTTAAATGAGGCCTGTTTTAAGGCTCTGGTTCCTGGGATTATGTTTCCTGCGGCTGCTGTTTCTTTCTTTTCTCTCTCTCCAGGCCCACACCAAACAATCACTCCTAGACCTTACTCTGGTCTCTGAAAAATCAGGTCATGTCCTGTTTGGATGCTGGGTACACCCTGTGGCTTTCTGTTCAGAACGGCACTGTCTTTACAGCTTCTTGGTTCATCACCCTGCCTGCCACCTCCAGGTACCCTGCTTTCTCTCAGGCTTCATTCTCTAGCCTTGACCACAGACCGACCCTCCCTGCTGGTCCTACGGCTCAGTGACAGCGGCCCTTAGCTATTCTGATCCAGCTCTCCTTCTGTGCAGAATTTCCCCTATTTTTAAAAAAGAACTCTTGAGATCTCTGTAACTTCCTTCTTATGGTCCCTTAGGACACCACCCTAAATGGATAATAACTTACATGATTGAGAGCTTATGGGCCAGAACTTTGCAAGTGTTATTTCATTTAATTCTAAAAACAATTCCATTATTATCCCCACTTAACAGATGAGAAGACTGAGGCCCTTTAAGTTAATTTTCTAGCGTCTACATATCAAGTAATAGATGGTGATCTGACATTTGGCCATTTATCATTTTGCAATTATTTTCATTTGAGAATTCAAAATCACATTTGCCCAGCAAAGTCATTTGCTATCTTTTCTGGAAATCTCCACTGCTTTAATTCATTGTAACCTTTTGTTACCTTTCTAATGATAAAAAACATGTTTAATACAGACTTCTCTAAACTTTAAAAACACTTAATAATTACATAGGTGTGTTTGCCTTGTGAAAATTTAATGAAATGTACAACTTGTGATTTGTGCACTTCTCCATATGAAAGTTATACTTTAATTAAAAAGTTTATGTAAAAGATACCCCTAGCTCCCCTTATTTATATTTTAACTTAGAAAACACCTCCCTGCACCTCATTTTAGGACTGCAATGCCATTTGCCAATGCTTTTGGGGAAGGTGAATATTGCAGCAGCACCTGGTCAGATTTAAATGTTCAGAACAGGACATACATTGTGCTAGCTGGGCATGCTGCCTGACCCCATGTGTTTTATGTGATACAGAGGTTGTAAAAAACTTATTAGAACATTATTTCAATAAGGGGAGGAGAACCTTATGTTGTTGCAACAAACCTATGGCCTGATTTAACTTGGAAGATAGAAGGTTGCACACTACTGTTGAATGCTGTTTTCACTTAGTTGAAATTTGGGATGTTACATTTTATCACAGGGTTTCACTCATGTAGGTGCATCAACTTGTTCTTCAGATTTCCAGGTTTCAATGCTCATAGAGAAGAAACAATGATAAAATGATGTGCATTTGTACAATGTGATACAATTTACCAAAGACCAAAATAATATCTATACAGCATGTATGACATATATTATCTCATTTAACTTCCATAATAACACTATGAAGGCATATGATTATTTCTGCATTTTGCACATAAGGAAACTGGCTTACAACAGTGCATCATTTCCCAGAGTCAACCTAAGACTGTATGATTCCAAAGTTCCTGATTCCTCAAGAATAAGCCCTGGCACCTCACTAACAGCTTGGACCCTCACAACAATGCAGTGGTTAAACATTATTGTTTTCCCCATTTTGGACGAGGAAATAGGCGCAGAGAGATAAAGTGATTAGACAGACATTTGCAGAGCTCAGACCCCAGCTCAGGTTCTCAGACTCCAAGTCTGGGAATACCTTCCACTAGATAATGTCACTGCTCAGGCCCACAGTACAATTTATTTATGTTGATAATAGATAAACTAAAGGTGCAAATACAAGATGATAAAATTCTTTTAACATCCCCATTCTCGGAGGCTCTCCCTGTGATTCTTTTAGCAGCTCAGCAGCTTTAAGGCAGACATGTCTAGAGCTCTAATTGTGACCGTTTTAGATTTTCACAACAGGTTCAGCCTAGGCCCCCTGATCTACATCAGTTACTTTTGGAAAAGGAATTGGGGTTTGCTTCTGTAAAGGGCAGAGTCACACACTGACAAATGCACACTTAAATCTATCTATGGTGTTTGGGCTAGTTCAATGGTACCCCCACCCTGCCACACACACACACACACACACACACACACACACACACACACAGAAGAAATGGGACATTTGGCAATGTCTGGAGGTATTTTGGGCTGTCACAACTGTTGGGTACAGGACAGGGATGCTGCTAAATATTCCACAATGCCCCCACCACAAAAAAGTATCTGGCCCAAAATGTCAATAGTGCCAAGGTTGAGAAACCTTGGTCTAGTTAATTCTGTTATTTACTTACTTGCACACACACACACACACACACACACATACACACACACCTGAAGTTGCTTAGGATTAAATTGACCTTGGAGATTATGGCAAAGTAATGCAATTGAAGGTATTCTCCAGAGAGTCTACTGCTTATCTGCCAATATTTATTTATTTACAAGTTACCTGACCCATTTCCAATTATGATTTTGACTTACCATAAATGTACAGGGCAGTTAATATGAAGATTTTTTTAAAGATCAGAAACCATTGAGATAGTAGAGAGAAAGAACATACACTCAACTTCTGCTAGTCACTGGGGATTTTCTGTCATAATTCTTTAAAAATCACATTGATATGTCTCCTCTACTTTTTAAAGCACTTTGTTGTTACAACCAGGTTTTCATTTACTCCAGCCCAATAAGAATTAGAAAAGAAGAGTTGATGAACTCTAATAGTTACCTCCCTGCCTCAGTAAAGAAGTGGGACCCTCAGGTTTCCAGACAGACTTCAAATCTTCTTTAGGTTGACCTTTTAAGAGATAATGGGATTACTTTTCAGCCTGGAGTAGAAAAAAGGATAGTGGTTGAGTGAAGCACGGACAGGGGAGCTGCATGAGAAAGCTGTTCAATTAGTTTGTGAGGGGAGGGGTCATTACTTTGAAATACTGTCAAGTTCCAGAACATCAGAGATAGACATATACAAATACAAGTGCAAAAATGCCATGTATCCATGGCTATGGTGTATACTATGCTACTACAAAAGTGCAAAATAAGAAAATCTAGAAGAAACTTCTTTATTCTCCATTATAATACATAATGCCTCTGTTAATACTGTGAGTAGTATAATGCCTCCGTTATATTTTCCCCTTATACTTACAATGTCTCTGCATTAGACTGATAGTCCTTATAGAGAGCTAGCTGTTATATCATTTTGAATGACATTTTACATTATCCAATAGAATCCCAATATAAATGAAATACTTTCTCTTTTTTTAAATATATATTTTTATTGATTTCAGAGAGGAAAGGAAAGGGAGAGAGAGATAGAAACATCAATAATGAAAGATAATCATAGATCAGCTGCCTTCTGCATGCCCCCTACTGGGGACCGAGCCTACAACCCTGGGCATATGCTCTTGACCAGAATTGAACTCGGGACCTGTCAGTCTGCAGGCTGACGCTCTATCCACCAAGCCAAACCGACTAGGGCATAAATTAAATATTTTCTATCAAACAAAAGGTAAGTTCCTAGCTCCTGTCTTCCATATATATATATATATATATATATATATATATATATATATATATCAATAAGGCAAATGTAAAAAATAGAAACCATGAAAATACAGGAAGAAAATTGTAGGTATTTTGTAATCTTAGACATTGGATGACCTCTGAAGTATGGAATGGAAGGCAGGAATATATAGAAAAACACTAACAGATTTGACTATTTTTATAAATATTTAAAACTGCACTTCAGTGTTTAATAACATTCAAAATTGGATTTTTAACTTTGCTCAACAGGGTTTTATGGATAGTAAAACCCCTTTTTGGGAGGGTAACTAGATGGTAGGAGAGCAAATTCTATTGAGCACCTGCTATTGTCATTCATGTCTAAAAGTTGAATGATTCACCTCAAAGAAACTTCCAATTGTAAATTTGCAATTTTCAGCTTTTTTTCTGGGATTTTCACTAACATACTAATTGTTATATTTTTTTCTTTAGCATTTATGCCATTTAGCCCTTTCAAAAATTCCACCAGGTATTATCTTTCTGTATGAGAAACACCAGGGTTCAGAAGGCCTTAGTGTGTGTCTATTTAGGCATGCCTAGAGCTGAGAAAGACCCACCAAAATACACTGAGTGGCCAGATTATTATGATGTCTGAACGCATAATAATCTGGCCACTCAGTGTATATCAGAGGCCCGGTGCATGAATTCGTGCATGGGTGGGGTCTGGCCAGCCTGGCCAGGGGGAGGGGACATGGTGGTTGGCCGGCCTGCCTGCTGGTCAAAATCCTGGTAGGGGGAACAATTTGCATATTAGCCTTCTATTATATAGGATATACACTGAGTGGCGATTATTATGCGTTCAGAGATCATAATAATCTGGCCACTCAGTGTATATATTAATACCAACCCCACAAACTTGAATCACCCCAAGGCTCTTAGGACCCCATATGCCACATCTACACTGACAAGATATTGGAACTCCACATGTTCACCTCCTCCAGAGTTATGTTAACTCAGAGAATGAATTTGAGGTCACAGAGAAAGATGTATTATGCAGTCCCATGTGCCAGGCTCTGTGCTAAGCACTTTTCATGAATTATTTCATTCAGTCTTCTCAACAGCATTACCAAGTAGGTATTAATAGCTGCATTTTACAAAATAGGGAGACTGAGAGGTTAAGTAACGTGCCCAAGGTGCCTTAGTTGAAAAGGAGTGATGATACTTCCTACGTGTTGGAACCCAGGTCTGTTTGGTTCCCTTCTTCTTCACCATCCTAGAGTGAGGAAGAGTATGTCAATAGAAACTTGGTCTATCAATGACTCACAAGCCAGAGTATTCTTTTCCTTAGAGTTTGATAGGTGTAGGAGTGTTAGACAATTATTTGGTTACATATTTTAATTAAGTGTAAATATCTAAAACATGATTTTGCATGACACTGATGGTCAAGTGCTATACAAACATCTTAGTAACCAAGCAACCTCTGGTACAAGAAGTTCAGCAGCTGAATGAACTTCAGTCTTCTAAAGCCACGTCAGTAAACAATAACCAATGGCCCAATCCTGCCCACCTCCTGGTTTTGTGAGGCCCATGAGCTAAGAGGGTTTTTTTTAATGGTTGAAAAATTAAAATATTATTTTGTGACATATGAAAAGTACATACAATTCAAATGTCAAAGCCTATAAACAAGCAGCCAGGCTCATTTGTTTACATATTTTTTTATGGCTGCTTTTGTGCTACAACTGCAGAGTTGAGAAGTTGTGACAGAAACTGGATGGTCTGCAAAGTTTAAGATATGTACTATCTGGGCTTTTACAGAAAATAGTTTGCTGACCCCTGTTCTATGTCATTTATACATTCAGGTGCAATGTGGGCTTCTGAATTTTTTTCTCTGAAAATTTTTGAACTTTTTTTTTTTTTTTTTCTAGAAAGAACACTACAGCAATATTGCTCTGAAAAAATTCTGACAGCCTGGGCTGATTTGAAATGACACTATTAGTCAGTCCAGCTTGCAATTCCGCCTCCCTCTCTCATCTAAATACATTAGAGTTATCTCTAGATGGTAAAGCCAGGTCTTACTGCCCAACCTGTCCTCCTGTTATTCATCTTGTCTGCGTTATGGGTTTAGTTTCACAACATTATGAGTTCATCCAGGCTTCTTGAATCATTTATAGGGATTTTCATATTCCCTCTCAAACTCTTACACACTTTCTCCGCTGTGAATTTTTTTTTCAACAAAAAGCTGAAAGTATGAAATGGCCTACACATGTAAAATAAAACCTATACTTTAGTTTTTAGCTCTAAGAAATCAGAATTTTTTAAAAATTGCTTTTTCTTGGGAAACTAAACTTCATTTTGCAGGTCACAGAGGAAAATACCTTCATCTCCACGGATCTCAAAGCACCTCTGGTGGAGATATAGAAGGTAAAGAATGTCTACTTATTTTGAAATACTGTTTACTTCCTGGAGGAAATACTATTCGATGGAAAAGATGAGACTAGTAATAAACAGAGTCTGGGTTCTGCCAGTGACTCAGTTTGACTTTGGGCAAATCATCTTACCACTGTTGCTCTTCATCTGCAAAAACTAGACTTTCATGCCTATGGGAGTTGCATGGCTAATCAATGCCTGGAAAATGCGTAGTGGCAGATGCTACAAAAGTGCTGAGCCTTAAAAACAAAACCACCCCCACCCCCATTTGTATTCAGTTGAGGTTGAGGTTTATTGTTATTTAACATTCGAAGGCCAACACTATGTTAAGTCCAGCGTGCTGCACAGGACAGATAATATCACTGTCCAGTAAGGATTTTTTTTTTTTAAATCGAGTATTTTGGACTTTTTTCTTTATCATGGTTTGGGATTATTTTAGAATTCAGTAGTATATCTATACAAAAACATGAAGCTGTAAGTTCAAAACTATCGATTAAAAAAACCTAAATAAACCCCCTCCAAAAAAATAAAAGGCCCTCTTCCCCCCTCCGCCCCGCCAAGAAACCTCTCAAAACAAGAATTCTCCTGTTGTTGTGTTGTGTTTTTTTTTTCCTCCCCTCCCTGCAGTTCTCCATGTTACAGTCCTTGGAGGTAGAATAGGCATAAAATACTTTCACTAATAAAATATGACAAACCGCCGGATTATACGTGGCCGATTCCCAGCGATTGCCCTGCTACACAAAGCAGAAAAGTAAATGCCATCATCCCCCTTAGAACAAAAGAACTTAGGAATAAAAAACATGGAGCGGGGGGGAGAAAGCAGCAATAAATAAAGGTGAGCGAAGGACCCCGGCCCCCGCCCCTCCCCGAAGCGAATGTGGGACTCGGCACGGCCAATAAAGTGGTTCAAGGGTAGTTATTTGGAAAGGGGGCGGGGTGGCGAGGGGAGGGAGCGGGCGAGCGGCGGCCGGGGATTGCATGTTGCATTCGACTTGAGGTTGCATCCTTCCACGGCTGCCTGGACCACGCTCCCTCATTGCAGTGCTTCCCCGTCGCTTCTCCTCGCTCCGGCCCCGGCGGCTCCCCCCGCCCCTTAAAACTGCTGTTGCACTGGAGGGAGTTGGGGCCACTCCGGAGCCCCTTAGCAGCGCCTGCCGGCGGGAGGGGGACTTGGGCTCCGGCCGCGGAGTTGGGGCGGGGGGCCGCAGCGGGCTCCGGCCTCGCCTCGGCTGCAGCTACCCGGAGCCGAGCTGCAGCGCTGCCCCGGCCCATCATTGCGGCGGCCCCGGAGTTTGGCCGCCGCAGCTCCGTGTTCGGCCCCATCACCGCCGCCGCCGCCGCCGCCGCCGCTGCACTGGAGTTTGGCTGCTGCTGCCCTACTTCACTCTAGTTTAGTTTCACTCACTTTACATCCGGGTTTTTTCCCTAGGCAATGGGGGCCGCAGCACACCCCGTTCCTTAGGCAAAGTGAAATAAATTCGCCGCACCGACACGTCAAGTAGTCCGCCCGCCCGAGCGCCGCCGCGGGCCCCCGCCGTCGCCCCGTCGCCCCCGGGGGGGTGGGGAGGGGGAAGCCGTGCATCCAGGGAGCCCCGGGCGGAGGCGCGGGGGCCCGGGCCGGCCGCCGTACCACTCAGCCCGGCGGCCCCCTCCCGCCCCACGGTGCCCCCTCTACCCCGGTGCCTCCTCTCCCCCCCGCCCTCGTCCCCGCTTTCGCAGCCCCAGTCCCTCTCGCCCGGCTCTCGGGAGCGGCGGGGGCGCGCACGGCGGCGGCGGGCCGGCGGGGCCGCGCGGCGGGCTCCCGCGCGGGCGAGTGTGTCTGGGCCTGGGCGGAGGGATCCCCGGGCTGAGGCGGCGGAGGTGCTGCGGCCCGGGGCCGGGTGGTGAATGGGCTGGTGGTGCTCGCTGCTGCTGCTGAGAGGAGGAGGAGGAGGATGAAGAGTTGGGCTTGTTTGTCTCCCACAGTTTCTCTCCTGCTGCTCTGATCCCCCCCCTCCTACTCCGGCCCGGAGCCGAGTGTGTCCCTCCTGGAGGAGGAGGAGGATCCAGTTCCTCCCCCCACCCCCTCCTCCCCAACCCCCCTTTGCCTGGGGAAGAGGAGGAAAGAAACAGCCCAGAGAGAGAGAGTGAGTGAGTGAGTGAGTGAGAGAGGGAGAGGAGAGGAGAGGAGGAGGAGGAGGGAGAAGGGAACAACCTACCATTTTAACACACTAATATCTAAAAAGTGCGAGAGGCCCAGAGCAGCAGCAGCAGCAGCAGCCCCAGCTTCTTCCCTCCCTCCCTCCCCATGAAGAAGAGTTCCCTCCTCCTCCTCCTCCTGCTTCTCCTGCTCAGAGTTCCTGCCTCCAGCTGCCAGGGGGGACAGCCAGCCAGCAGCAGGAGGGTGCAGTATCCCAGCTTTTCCATTCTCTCTTCTCACTCTCCTCTCTCTCTCTCTCTCTTTTTTTTTTTTCTGGAGTAGCTCTATTCCCCTCCCTCCCCCTCCCCCTCTCCCCCCTGCTCTCTCCCTCTCTCTGTCTTGTCTCTGGTGTTTGTCTAGGGGAGGAACAGGGGCTGCTTGCCTTGGAGTTTGTTGTGGGGGGAGGGGAGGGGTGTGTGGGAGGGAGGAGGTAAAGGGGGGTGTTCTCGCCAGGACCCCGCAGTCAACTTGAGATTTGAGCAATAACTTCCCCTTCGGGGCGCCCCCCCCCCCTGTGTGCCCTTCCTATTCCTCCCCCCCTAAAAAAAAGACAATGGGAAAACCTTGTCTCCCCCTCTTCCTCCCCTCTGCCCTCCACCCCTCCCCAGGATAAATTGGAAGTAAGTTTATGAGCAGCCTCGGGAGCCTGGGCGCTGAGTGCAGGGCCGGAGCGGGTGACAGAGGCGGCGCGCCGGGGGTGGCGGGGAGGGGGCGTCACATTGTCCCGGCGGGGGGCCGGGGAGGGGGCCGCGGGCGGGGGCGGGGGGCGCGGAGCCTTGTCCGCCCCTCGGCTGTCCCTCCGCCCGGGAATGGTCGTCTTGGCTCTTTCATCACCCTCCCCCCTCCCCGGGATGCTGTCGGGGGGAAGTTTTATTATGATTATTTAAATTTTTTTTTTTTTTTTTTTTTTGGAAAACCATCTTGTTTGGTGACTGAGGGATCTGGTTTAAAAAAAAAAAAAAAAAGCTGCGGCTGCTGACGCTGCCGGGCCCGAGTGTGTGTGTGTGTGTGTGTGTGTGTGTGTGTGTTGGTGCATTTGTCTTGGGTGGCCGGAGAAGCGTTGGGGAAATTCCGCTTATTCTTCTTCTTCTGCAACTTGTTATTCCGGAGAGTCGGCCTGCACCCCTCACCCCGGGGCCGGCCCTCCCGCACTCGCCCCCGCCGCCCGCGGCCGCAGGGCGCCCCCGGGACCCTGCGCGGGCCGGGGCTGGCAGGCCGCTCGGAGAGGGGCCGCGGCCGCCCCTCCCCCGCCCGCGCCCCCGCCGGGGGGAGGGGCGCGCGGAGTGGGACTCTTTCCGTTTGGTCCAGCCCCGTCGTGCACGCAGTTCCCAACACTTCTCGTCATCCTCTCTTTGGTCTCTTTATTCTGCTGAGCGGTGCTGTTAGGATTTCTTTTTTCCCCCTGACCGCGTTCGCGATGGTGGGTAGCAGCAGCAAGGTGGCACTGGCAGGGGAGGGGTGGATACCGCGATTTGGGCACCCGGGGAAGAATGTCTCCTTTCAACTTTGTCTGTGGCTTGCACCCCGGGAGAAGGCCACACGCCGGTGGTGGGGTGCAGATGTGCCGAGAGTGATTTCTAAGTAGTTGAGTTGTTGCGATAAGGGTATGACGGCTAATGGTAGGCAGGTTTTGTTTTCATTGATGAATCTGGTGTCATCATATTCCGGTCATATGTTGAAATATTCTTTGTTTAGGTCTTGAAGTGGAGGGTCTCACTCTGCACGTCCACATTGTGGTTGTTTTTAAATGATGTCTTTGCGTGTATGGCTCTCTAGAATTTCAAATGTGAGTTAAGGTCCGGGCCTGTGTGGGCCTCAGCACTGGCCTTGACAGTGAACTTTGTGGCTGTGTTTTGGATTTCAAAGATTTGCCCCATAAGCCGGGGGAGCGAGCCGTTCGTTTTTAATAGTAGGTGTTAGGAATGTGGATGCTTTAGCTGGGGACTTTAGAGAAGGAAGAACATTTGTATATTAATAATTGATAGCTGAATATTAGAATCAGATTAATTTGGACTGGTGAAAGTTTTTTTTTTTTTTTTAAAGCAGTGTGTGCACTCTAGGAAGGAAGCCTTTTCACAGGCACACTTTATAGGGGTTCTTTAGGGCAGAGAGCCGGAATATCTCCTTTTATAGAGGGTTCTCATCAACATCTGTAGTTTCATTGAGGGCCTGGTAAAGAAACTGAAATTGGGGCTTAGACCTAAGTGTACTTTTCAGTGTTCATGTTGTTTGTTTACATTTGGTATTCACTCATGTTTGGGCAGTAGAAATAAATAGGTCAGCTTTTCTTTTGGTTTTGAAGACTAGTCCCCTTCCCCTCCCCCCCCCCTTTTTTTTAAAGTTTCACAATTTACTTGGTTTCACGGTTTTGTAGGAAACTGTTACTCCATTTTTATTGGAAATACTGTTTTCATTTTGATTTTGGTAAGTTCCTGCCTATTCTCTTTTTCTGTCTCCACTTGTATATGGGTCCTACATCATGGGCTTAATTAAAATGACTATTTAAAATGTCTGAAGAATGAATTTTAAAATCTCAGGAATAGCTTTTGATGGCAAAGAGGATGTTTTTTTATGTGTAGTTACTCATGTTTGCAAAAAAAAAATGTCTGTTCTTAAAACTTCTGGAGATGTACAACTATCCTTAAGGGAAGAGTGTAGTAGTAGTGCAGAAAATTCTCAAAACGCAAACTTCTGGCTAACATGTTACAGACATTCCAGGTGCTTTACTTTTTATGTCAGACTTTTGCTTTTGTTAATATAATAGTATTTGCAATATGACTGGCATTGCTTGCCTGGCCATAATAGTCTTTTGCTTGAGTGCTTTTGATGGGTTTTAAATAGTTTTCTAGGTAATTTTATAAGCTTTCTTTAAGCATTTTGCACGTTGGACTTAGGCAGGTCTTTATGGATCTGGAATAGTAATAGGTTAAAAAAGACTATGCCAGATTTTATTTTTAAGAGTTAAAGTGATGGACGGGGCCCTATTTCTTTTAGTTTTGAAGGGTCCATCCTTTTTCCTATTCAATCTTCTGGAAGGAGTTGCCTCAGATACATTCTTCTTCTGCTTACATGAAGAGCTCTAAATGCTATCCAGCAGGAGGTGCTACAGCAAGATAAAGCAAATCTCTGAATTTTGAGGGTCTTGCTATTTATTATAGCTCTTCTTAGCTTCAACTAAGCAACAGGATTAACACCCTAAAGTTCCAGAAAGATTTTGAGTAAGTTCACTAAAAAATTCCGTTAATAAATTACATATCTTTGACTGCTTTTTACTTGCTTACAATATTACACAAAGTAGACTTCTTATTGTGCATATCTTAAGGATGCTATGCCTAGTTACAGAATGCTGTTAGAATTATTTTGAAGAGGAATTAGTCTTGTATTATGTACAATGTCTGTAAACAAAAGTAGTTGGTATGAATTGGGACGTTTTGTGATCATCCTTATAATATTAATATAAGTAGTACCTGAGATTTTGGAAGAGTACTTGAGATTTTGGAAAGGGAGATATTGTATGGAGAAAATTTTACACTTTTTGTGTTTATTTTTTTCCTCAAATCTATTCACAGTTATCCTAATAAATAAATTCTTAGGTAATTGGCTTTATACATACATATGGTTGATGTATTTGAATTGGCCTCCAAAGACTGAGATTCTTGAAGTATAAGTAAAATTATATCTGTGGGTATAGATCATTGCTGGTGATATGTCCATTAGTAACACTTAACAATAACTCCATAGAGATAAAAGTAGTTTCATAGCATTTATAGCACACGGTCATTTGAAACTCTTGTTAGTCTTAGGTGAATTGATTTATCGCTGGAAATATCCTACTTGGTGGCTTGTAAAGTTTTATGTCAAAGTTTAAAAACTTAGGAATGTATAGAAAATTTGATAAACCTGCTTTGAGTTTTGTCTGTTTTCTAGGCATAATGCTGTACTTTTTTCTAAGTAAGATCAAATGAGCTAATACACGCATGCATTCTTTGTAAATTGTCAGCAGCCATGCAGATGTTAAGTTGTTGAGATAGGTTACTAATTAATGCATGGACAGAAGCTTCTGTCTTTAAAATGTTACCTTTCTCCACATCATTTGGGAAATGAGTGCATTAAAGGTGCACCCCAAACACCTTATGATTTTTTTTTTTTTTAAATACTGCTGTGGTTACCAAAAAGCTCTTTGTTACAGTTTTGAAGCTTTGTTTAAAAAATGCTGCCTAGGCAGTTTCTCATAATTCAAGAAAAAGATCACTTTTCCTTTTGTAGATCTTGTGCAATGTGTATCCCCTATTAAAGTTTTTCTTCATTTCTCCATTGATACGTTAGTAGTTGATTTTAGTGAATATTTAAATTCTCAATTCTTCTGTAGACTCTTAACAACACACAGAGTAACAGATGTCACGGTTGAGGTTTTGATTGTTTTGATTGATTCTGCTAACTTTGGGGAAAATTCTTACTTACTAAATCTTTTAAACTTGTTTGGAAGTGTAAAAGATGTGTACTTGTGTGCATTAGTATTAAGTACATGTATATATCTTTTTTTTTTCTGTTTTGGAGGGATGCATGAGGAAATGACTACTCAAATCCTAGAGGAGTACACTGAAGTATTTTTGTGTAAAAATAACACAAAAATTTAACACTCAGAGCCTAAGCTGTGGCTTTCTTAATAGCGTGTTCACAAATTTTGACCAAAATAAAATAAAATATAGATAATTAGAAGTCCCTGTGTTTATGAGCATATCTTAAGTTTTAGAAGTGACTGTTCTTTATGAAATAACCACAATTAGTAATTAAATATAGAAACTTGCTTCTGTGAATAGTGAGAAAAACATTTAACTGTTTAGATAAAAATGAAACTGCTCAGGGTAATATTAACTTTTCCATTCCACAGACAGTGAATACTTAAAGCTTTTCTTGAAATACTGAAGTTAAGGTTATATTAATGTGCTTTTAAATTTTGTATCCTTAGTATCTTATTGCTGAAGGCTTTTGTATTTAATTACTATTCAAAGGGAGAAAAGGAAGAGATTAAAGTTTTAGGTCTCTAACCTTTGACAGAATTCCTTTATATCTATATTCAGAGCTCATTTCTTGAAACATGTTTGAATCTTCATATTAATCTGTGCTGGGAAATATTAATGATTTATGTTAACTTTTCAAGAACTTTTGTACATGGGCTTTTTTTGCAGGCTCCTAAGTATTCTTAAGGAGCATAGCAAAATATTCTGATCACTTTAACTTTACTAGGTGTGTATTTTTGCTGCTTTGAGATTTTTTTTAACAAAGAGGTAATTTGTTAAAACTGCATTAAATTTATTATAAGTAATATTTGTTAAATAGTATATGCTTTCTTCTTTATGTGTTTGTGTATATATGTGGCCATATAATTTTATAGGCTTTCATGTAATTCTTATATATTAAATTTTTGAACAGTTATCTTTTGTAAGAATGTTGAAATAGACTCTTAAAAGTAACTTTTATATTACTTGTCTATCAATTCAGTCTTAAACTGGGGTGGTGGTGAACTCTTCCCTTTTAGAGCTAAAATGTGAGGTTCAGTCATCCTTTGGGTTTTTCTAAAGCAACTTTCTTACCCTAGACATTTATTGGGAAGTTTGAATACCCCTCCGTTTCTCTCTCCCTCCAATACACTGCAAGCCCCACCCCACCCCTTTCAAAAACATAGTGAGCAGGTCTCATTGAAGGAAACTATTTTTTCCTATATTTTGGAATCATCTACGGAAGTGTTCTTCTGCCTTTTTAAGTAGACAAAAAAGTGAGCCGGTAATGTGGAGATAGGAAGGAGGTGGGGCCTAACAGGTTGGTGATCTAGGCTTTGACTCTGGTTGTGGGCCTAGGGGAGAAAAATGACTTAAACACAGAAGCCAAAAAGATGGGTGTTGTTTTATTGTTTTGGCTGCATTGAGAATACAAACTGTCAGTACTTGAGGAGAAGGAGCAGCAGAAAGGAATTGATTTTTTTCCCTGCTGCAGATCCAAGTATTGTTAACCATGTGCATTTCTAAGGCAGCATACTTACAAATCAAGCAGTAGTTGATTTTTTCACTCAATTAACAGTTAGAACCCTAAACTGTTTTTTTTTAAATTTTTATTTTAAATAAGTACCAAAAACTTCAGAGTAATGACAATAATTTCCTGATAAAAGTGGGTGATAGTAACCATGGCAACTGCTATCTCTGGCCTTATGGACAGTATGTTGTATTGATGAAGCTTCAGATCCTGTTGTAGCCTGTCACTTTTATGGTGAAATGTAGTAGCATGTGTTGCAGGTGATTTTTAGCTGGATTGTGTTAAATTTGTTTGCCAGCTTATCTTTTCTTGTTAGGAATTTCTTGGACTGTATTCCACAGCATGTTTGTGAAGGTGCTCGTTGCCTGAAAATAACCCACCACCTGTGTTAGGCCTCCTGATGCAGATTGCACTTGGTTCTTTCCCAGCCTCCTCCTTCAGTCTTGCAAAAAATAGGGGGTGAGTGTAGAATCTGAATAAACATAGATTGCAGCTCCAAGTTACCTGCTTGGGGTTGGACATGTTATTGATAGTTTTAATGGAAATCTTTGTGTTTTTAGAAGAGGTCAGTGGCTGAGAGATGGATTTGTAGTTGGAATATTTTTTCTTAAGTGTTCTTTCCAGAAATAGGTGTGTGTGTGTGTGTGTGTGTGTGTGAGAGAGAGAGAGAGAGAGAGAGAGAGAGAGAGAGAGAGAGATGAAGGGTGAAAGTCGCGGGAGTAAATTTTGAGTGAGGACTTGACAAGTGAGGAACTTACTGTTTTTTTGGTGTGTCTGATGGTGTTATGTGTATGTATTACTGTAAGAACAAAACTGCTATCCTAGTGGACAGTATTAGAGTGTATGGGAAATGTTTTCTTATAAGAATTTTCTTTAAGAAAAATTATTTATAAAACATAACTTGAAAGACTGTTAAGAGGAAACCTGGTAAAACAATTAAAAATCTTTTATTTTGGGAGTGGGATAGAGAGCTTTAAAACTGATCCAAGGAAACTTTGAGAAAATTGTTTCAAAAATTATGTATTTAAATATAATTTTAAATTATAATTTAAACTTTATAATTAAAGTCTAATTATATCAAACTTTTTGCTTTTTAAGCATTCATTTTATGTACTTACCCTGAATAAGGTTTTTCTAATGTGAAAATGTTGAGTTAAATATAAATTGATACTTTTAAAATTATGTGCTAAAGAAACTGTGCCAGAGCAGAGAACAAATGAGATCTGAATTTGACTAACCATAATAATAAGACCTAGTCAAATTGTTCTAGATAGTTCAGACTTAGTTGAAACTTAACTGTGGTAGAGTGAAGTGGTTTACTTACTACAAGTCCCAGGATGCATTGTGATTTTTTGCTTAACTCCAGATTAGAGTGTTGCATGCTGGGACCTGTAGTTGATTTAAACTGCACAGGGAACCCTTCCCTCTTGTTTACTCCATTTTATACATTGCTTCCCAAGCTTATAAGAACTTTCTGCTAAGTAAAGTTTGATTGCTAATATCATGATTATGATGCTGCTGATATCCTAAATTGAGTCTTCAGAAACATCCTAGTGTTTTAGTTTACCTTAGATTAGTTGGTTGTTTTTATTAGCTACTATAAGATTTGTATGTAAAGTAACAGATATTTATGTATGTGTATATGTATTCAAAACTTAGCAATTATAAATTGTTTTTGTCTGTGATGATATAGGTCTCTTTATAATCATAGCATTACTGTATGATAGTATGGGCATTAGAAGTCCATAGTTAGTTGTAGGGCCTGATATGTATATGCTGTTCTCTTTTCTTTGCATGGGGTCAGTTATTAGGTAAAGTTGGATGGAAGGGTTTTCTTGTGTGTGTGCCAGTATTTACACTCAGAGGTTTTTTTTATTCTTCTGTAATAATTGTCAGCATCTTGAAGCACAGTATTGTTTAAATAGAAGACAGAGTCCTGAAAATGAATGTGGTTTTAGTGTAAACTTAATACTCAAAGCTATAGTCTGAAAGGCAGAAAAAAGGTAAAGTTTCTTTAATAATGTGCTTATATTATCATTTACAAAATTTAAATTTCTGTTCTTCTGAGAGTTCTAATACTTTTAACTAATATCAGAATGTTGTTGTAGGGATTAAATGTTAAAATCTGTGAAACTGCTTAGCACAGTGCCTGGCACATAATAAAGGCTCAGTAAATGTTTAGAATTGGCAGCAGCAGCAGTAGCAGTGGTTATTGCTATTTAAAAAAATACCATGCTTTACATGTTTCTTCCGTTTTATATTATTTGATCAGAAGCCCAGGCTCTTCTAACAAGACCTTGATATTTTGGGGCTATGGTAATGATGTGGCAATTTCTTAGAATTTTTTGCTGTAAATAAAATGTCTTTGCACCTTAATTTCTCCCTATATGATATATGACCAAAGTAGACAACCAACCAGTAGTAGCAGCATTTTAACCAGATTTAATTCTGCCTACTCAGTACTTGTTGCTACTGTACCACAGCCTTTGGTTGACTTTGGGAAGTTTAGACGATAATGAAAATTGCTTTATTCATAATGTTTGCACTGGTAGAATATCCAAACTAATTGATTCATGAAAATAAGATACTGCAAAAATAAGATACTTCATATCACAGTGTGTATAACCTTGGAAAAATTCTGTTGCATTTAGAGGCATGAACCAATCTATCACCACAGTTCACAGTGTTACAGAATTGATGTAATCGAGGCCAGTGAGCAGCCCCAGAAAGAAAATGTAGTTTCAAGTCTGTGGGTTGTACTTGAAATGTTAGGTTAAAAAAAAAATCGTATGTCTTTACATTCTTTTTCTCTCAGGCTGCTCTGACTTCTTTTAGGCTCTTGAATTTGTAGGATATTTTTATCTGCATGGATGGTCCCTTTTTGGTTTTTGAGAAGAGAAAGAGACACCTGGGAATATTGAAAAAAAGTAAGCATAAGTTGTATGTGCCTTAGTTTGAGTGTATGCAGAATCAGGGAAATGCCTTTTTTACCTGTTTGGCTAGTATCTACTCCAGCTTTTTCCCTTGTGCAGAGTTCCTGGAATATTATTGCTGAGAGCTGCTGTATTCATTTAAGAAAACTCTGCCTTTTGTAGTAATTATTTAAGTACTTGTTTACATAACAAACCAAACCACTATAATAACACTAACCCTTTCCTCCCTGATAATATGAACTGAAATTTGTAAGTGTTTGTATACTAGACATTATATAGATTTTTTAGATGTGTCAGAATTTATAGAATCTGGTCTGATATGCAAGTCACATTATAAATGGCTCAATTTATTTTATAGTAACTTGTCTTTTCAGGACCTAATATTAAAATGAAATAAATGGAATCATTACAAAGAAGTTAAGTACAATGGGCTAAATATAAGGGGAAAGTGGTCTCTGGTATTAATTGGCCACTGCAGGAAATATCAGGTTTGGGTGAATTCTCTTTATCTACATTTTATAGTTACATGTACTTGTGAAATTCCTGAAATACTAAAGTTGGAAATAAAGAGAGGAAGTGAGAGTACATCTGACAGACATGTAATTCCCTGTAGGGTCCTCTGACACGCCTAAATTACTGAGCACAATTTTCTGTCTTTTTAAAAAATGAAATGTCCCAGGCCAATGTAATGAAACAGTTGTGGTGATGTCAGAAGACCAGGCCTGTCACTAGCTGTGCACTCTTGGGAAATTCAGCCTTGGGAATTTCAGCCTTGCTGGGATTTAGTTTTCTCAGTGGTAAAATGGGCATAATGGTAAAAGCCTGCTTCACTATGCTGTTAAAAGGATTAGATGAGGTAATACTCATGAATGTACTTCATAGACTAGAGTAGTATATATAAATGGGGTTTTTAATTCACTAACGGCTGGATTTTAAGATATTTGTTCATGCCATGTTAATGTTAATATTTAAAAAAAATTTAAATATATGAGTTAGAAACATAATTGGTGATCTGAACGCCTCCTACACACACACACCACCACTATGGCCAGTAGACAAGTTCTTAACATATTTACAGCGTAGTTCTTAACAGTATGTGCTGACTCGTGTGTGTGTGTGTGTGTGTGTGTGTGTGTGTGTGTGTATGTGTACACACAAATATCATAAATGTACTGGTGTGTCGTAATGAAAAGTTTTAATTACATGCATGCTGAAAAACATTTTTATATGTTAATATATAATCTTATACAAATATGTATATTTGTTCTTAGAGAAATGGTGTAGATATAAGACTTCAAATGTTTGGCAAGTTGTGAACAGTTTTCGTACTTTAGGATTACCTGTTGTTAGGATATCTATAGTAATAAAAGGGTAATATGCTAATTAGACCTGGAGACCTTCCAGATGTCCTTCCAGATAAAGCCATGGTGGCTGGGCAGAGGCAGTTAGGGGCGATCAGGCCAGGAGGGGGGCCAGTTGGGGGCGAGCAGGCCGGCAGCCAGAGTGGTTAGGGGTGATCAGGCAGGCAGGTGAGCAGTTGGGAGCCAGCGGTCCCCGATTGTAAGAGGGAGTCCGACTGCCCACAGGGATCGGGCCTAAACCAGCAGTCAGACATCCCCCAAGAGGTCCCAGATTGGAGCGGGTGCAGGCTGGGCTGAGGGACACCCTTCCCCTCCCGCCCCCCGCCTGCACGAATTTCGTGCACCAGGCCACTAGTTAAAAATAATATTACCTTAACATTTACTGAGTATTATGTATTGTGCTAATAAGCCTTTTTACATATAGGATCTCATTTAATTTTAATCCTCACAGCAATATTCTGAGGACTTACTAGTATTACCCTACTCCCATTTTACAGATGAGGAAATAAAGGCTTCCCTGGAATTATGTAGATAGCAAATGATACAGTCTAAATTCAAGCCCAAGTTTGATTCCAGAGCCTCTCCTCTTAGGTCATAATGCTGTACTAAACTATGTAATTCCCGTAGAAAGTGAATTACTAAAGAAGTTTTCAACTTACTGAAATGGCCATAGCAAAGAAGTGCCATTTTGCGATTGTTTCATGTTGATTTGGTTTGGGTTAAGTTGAATATTTTGAAAATAATATGCATTGGAATGGAATTGAAATGAAGGCATTTGGGATATGCACATCACCAAGCACAGTGCCTAGCAGGGATGGGGTCTACTGTCTATTTCTTTCTTTCTTTCTTTCTTTTTTTAATCCTCACGTGAGGATATATTTTTACTGATTTGAGAGAGAGAGGAAGGAAGGGAGGGAAGAGGAGACAGACAGACAGACAGACATCGACCGGATATCAAACCCGAAACCTAAGGTGCCCTGACTGGGAATCAAACACGAAACCTTTTGGTGTACTGGATGACGCTGCAACCAAGTGAGCCACCCAGTCAGGGCTGCTATATTTCTTAAAGGTTGAAAGTTGAGCACTTTAGCAGGGTAGGTTATTTTATACATTTTCTTAGTAGATGCAAATATGTAGTTTACATTCACTATTTCAGTTAGTCTTATGTAACTAATAACATTTTAGAGGACTTGATAAGTATATCCTTTTAAGAAATATTATAAATTACTTTCAGAGTTATGAAAGTAATTCTAGCAATATAGATATATAAAGTAGAAAATTAAAGTTATCCCTTTCTCATTCTTCTTTTAAATTTTCCTGTGCATTTCAATATGTATAATACGTATTTTAAAAAATAAATAGAATTATACTGTAATACTTGAAATCTACTTTTTCACATGGCTATTTTTAAAACTTGCTATTTTTGAAAATAAGGCTCAGGTAGGAAGTTGGAGTGGAGTTGGAAGGAGAGAGGTGGGTAAGATTCATAAATTAAGATTATAAATCTACATGGACACAGACAATAATGTGGTGAAGGACAGAGGTAAGGAGTGAGGGGAAGGGGAATATCTGTAATAGTGTTAACGCTAAAAAAAGATT
Organism: Cnephaeus nilssonii; assembly: GCF_951640355.1. Classification (NCBI taxonomy): domain Eukaryota; kingdom Metazoa; phylum Chordata; class Mammalia; order Chiroptera; family Vespertilionidae; genus Cnephaeus; species Cnephaeus nilssonii. Next base: position 16,535,621 of record NC_137084.1, on the reverse strand, counting down.
ATAAACGTAATGCCCTAGAATGATTATTACCTATGGGTAAAAATGGTTTTGAGTACTTTTTATTTGTGCCTAATGCCTTAGAGATGATCATTATTATGTTTAAAACTTTAAAAAATGTTAACCAATTTAAAATGACAACATTGTTTTCTGTCCTACACAAGTAATTTAGGAGGCATCATTTTCAGAATTAAATTCTACTAGGTTATTTTGGTAGCTAGTTATGAAGAGATGTGGTTTCAGATAATTTTTTTTAACTGGTAGTCTCTCTTCTGTGTTTTAGGCATCATTAATTCAATATTTATAAAGTAAAATAGGGTTTTAAAACTAAGAAAACACTTGTAATGTTTTATATAATAGAAACTCAAACCAGTACTGCTTAATCAGCATACAGATACCCTGCATAGGAATTAGGCCTGGTACTCACATCTTAATGTGTGATAATGTTGGCTGACCTCACCCCCATCCCTATCCTTACTCCACCATCACCAAATGCTATACTGGTAAGCCAGCATTTTATTTATTTAAAAATATGTTTTTATTGATTTTTTTTTTTAAAAGAGTAAGGGATAGGAATAGAGAGATAGAAACATCAATGATGAAAGAGAATCATTGATCAGTTACCTTCTGCACGCCCCCTATTGGGGATCGAGCCCGCAACCCAGGCATGTGCCCTTGCTGAAATCGAACCTGGGATCCTTCAGTCTGCAGGCCGATGCTCTGTCCACTGAGCCAAACTGGCTAGGGCTAAACCAGCATTTTGAAAAGCAGTTAAAAAAAAAAAACCAAGGTAAATTATTGGACGTGCCAATAATTTATCAAGTGCCAGTGATTTGGTTTTTTTCCCCTGGCATTATACTAGTATACAAAAGACACACTCAAGGCCTTATTTAACTACATTAAATATAATCTCCTGATTCTGGCTTTGAGAGTTTTAACTTGTTAGTAAGGTTATTAGTTATAATTCACCTTTATAATTTTTAAATTAAATTTATTTCATAGGTAATAACTTTTATTATATAAGGTTGTGGTTTTTTTTTGGTGATTTTTTTAAAGGTCTTTCTAATACTAGAAATGCACTTTCTGTATCTAAGGTGCTTTATGCTTCTTTAGACCTAAATTCAGTAAAGTGCTAAAGCCTGGCCTTTAAATTCTAAGAATGGAGTCTGTTAGGGCATAGCAGTTTATTTAAACTATAGTATAGTCAAAGTTTTAACAAGCCAAATTAGGAGTATTTCTCATTTGTAGCATTCATGTGTGTTTGTCATTTTGTGTGGCTCAGACCATGCCCTACAGCATTTTATTATTTCTTGTAATTGTCTTATAAGTGTGTATAAAGGGCTCAAACAATTCATATCATGGATGGCAAAACTGAGGCAGAGACAAGAATTAGAGTGAATTAGTGTCAGAGCCTAATTTTCCTGACTCTTATTTTAATTTCGGTCTTCTTGATCTGTAGTCTCCAAACTTTTAAAAATTATGGCCACCAGTGAATGTGTATTTATATATAATTTTCTGAACCTAGTACTTTACGAATGTTACAAAATGCACAGGGAAATTTAAAAAAGGATGAGATTTAAAAATATAAGTTGTGATACCTTTTTCCCATGGCTGCCTTCCTTCCCCAGGGTGGGCGCACCCACTTAGAGACTAGTGCTCTGGATAGGCCATTCTTGTACAGAAGAGGAGGCCATAGGGACATCTGGAGGACAGTTGGTATAAGGTGTGGGGCTTTTAAGTTGGAGTGTTCTTTTGCAGCTTTTTAATTTTAAAGAAAGAGCCTTCCTTTCTGAGAAAGGCTGGAAGATTGAGAGTAAAGGCCTTGAGAGAGGTGAGCTTAAAAGACAGAAATATAAGCCTTATTTGTTTCCTTCAGAGTTGACCAAAGGGAAAAGGCTGCCTATCCTGACAGCTCCTACTCCCACCATGGAGTGCCTTTTCTGTTGTTGTTAGGCAGTTTATAGAACGCAGGATAGCTTGGTAAGCGTCTTCTCTGTGCCTGATGTGACGTAACATTGTGGAGTATGCAGCATGCATGTTAAATACAACTGATTGTATTTGGCTTTTTGCTGCAGCGTTTTTTGAGGATGCCTTAAAAAGCAGTTACCACTCGATAGAGTTGGATATGTGAAAATTATTGAAATCATCATTTCATGGTGACCAAACTTTTAACTTGAATTATTCTATTTCGTATTTGTTTACTTTTCTTCCTTTCCCCTCCCCCCAGCCCTTCAGTACCTCAGAGCAAAGAATTCTTTTTCTGAAAGGAACAGATGCTGCTAACTTATCAGGACCCAATACTAAAAAGCCTACAAAAATCTTTGTGCTGCTTATTTTCTTTATTTCATCTGTATGCAAAGCATATTGTAATTATTGCTGTTAGAGGGTTTTAAGCTGATGGTTTCTCCCCACCCTTTTTGTGCTCAGGGGAGATAGATTAGGAAAGCCCAATGGACAGGTTGGAATAAAGAAATGACCACTGAAATAAAACAGTAGTTCAAATAATAAGCAAACCAGATACAAATGTAGAATGAAAATATCTTTTAGTAAAATGTTAGCATGCTGTACTTGGAACAGATGCCACATTAATTCAAAAGAGAGCCCAGAAAATGTGGCAACTTTACGATGTCAATGGAGGGAGCTGCAATAGTTCCTGTTCTCATTGTGTCAGGTTCTCAGTACCTCCAGGTCCAGTCCTGTCCTAGATATTTGTTTTCTATATATGTTACATATTAATATACAAATATTAAGTCCATGCATAATATTTTGTTTATGTAATTAAATACATTGTCATATTTATAGACATTAGGGTTGAAAGCCCAATAACTTAATCATATAAGAGTAATTATTCTTGTGATAAATATGCATATCAAGATATGTAGAATTGGAGGCAAAATTGGGCTTTTCTCTGCACCCTTCAAGGGACATTTATGATAATGAGCTAGTCTAGGAATTGAGCCTTTCAAAGAGGCCTAGTGGGTTTTGAATGTAGAATTTGGACAAGTTGCAAAACTATGAGAATTTTGCATTTTTTTCTCATTTAAATTTGTAGTTACCATTGGACATTTGTTAGGATTTTTAAGTAGCTTTGATTCATTCATTCCTTTTGTGGCATTTTTTATGGTGTTGGAAAGGAGAGAAAGGGTACTATATACACTTGGATACTTCCAGAGTGACATTTATTTTGTAGAAGATTGCGCTGGGACATCACTGAATTACCCGTGTCTTTCATTGCATGGTTGGTGTGGGTCTGAGTGTAGAGAGAGATGGGCTGGGGGCTCTTAACCAGATTTATAGTGTGCAACTTCCTGAACAGTGTACTAGTAGTGATCTAATCACCGGGGGCATATCCTGTAAATAAGTCTGGTGCGCATGCTTAGAAAAGCGCTACCGTTTTCTCTCAATTAGTCAAAGCACAAAAGCTTGTAATTTAGTAATATTGTTAAAAAGGTTTAAAGTTCTGATTTCTTGCAATTCAAGTGAAGGGAAGGTTTTAGCATGGCCGTGGTGGAGAGTATCCGAGCTGGAGCTGGAGCCGGAGCCAGTCTGCATTGGCTCAGATCCTGGCATGTCCTGTATTAGCTCTTGTGACTATGGCTAAATCACTTTGCCCTCTGTGCCTCTGCCTCCGTTTCTTCATCTGTAGAATATGAATAAATAATAGTACCCTGCTGAAGTTGTTATGAGGAATAAATGAGTTAATGTGTTAACAATTAGAAGTGCCCAACACCTAATAAGTGCCAAATAAATGGTAGCTGTTATTCGGTATTATTACTTACCTTTAATTCTGGACTCCTTTCTTCTCTTCTCAAGGCTCGAGACAAATGTTGGATTGTGGGACAAAAGCACTAGCTTTGGGGCCTGACCTCTGGATTGGAATATCAGTATAACCACTTAAGTTGAGTGTGTGACCTTGGACTAATTATTTAAGCTCCCTTCAAAAAAGATTTCTCCCATACATGTCGTGTACCAAGCACTGTGCTGTTCACTTTCTGTGATATGAGGATGATGATATCAACCTCCTTGGTTTGATGTGAAGATAAAATGGGGAAATCTTGAGACATTTGATAAGCGATAACTGCTGTTATCATTGTTAGTGTTACAGTCCCACTAAAAGTTTATGGGGAAACAGTAAATATGGGAACAGCTTAGTTGGAAAGGAGAGTATTTTTCTGAAATGTCATAGTGAGAAAATGTGTGGATGGGAAAGTGTATCTAATGAATCTTTGTGAATACCTCCAAGAGAAATAGAAAAAAAAAAAGGGAATATGTTAGATTTAATAGAGACTTTAAAAAGTATTTCAGGGCACTTTATATTTATTAAAACCCTTAGTGATACAAGCTTTTTTTTTTATACCAAAAGATTGTTGCAGCTTACAGTAGGTCACTTAGCGTCAAGGTAGTAAGTAGTAGACTAGTCATTGTAACTCAAAAGTCCAAAATACTAATTAACTAGTCAGTGCATTGGGTCTACTGCTCAGGAAAAATTGTATGCGTGTGTGGTTAACCCTTGGGAGCACATGCTTGGATTAGTAACTAATGGAAACAATTATAGAACCCCAGACATACAAAAGTGGCACAAAATGCTTTCTGGTAATGATGGATACAGTTTTATTTGCCTTTTGATTTGGGGCATTTTGACTTTGTGAAATTTCCTTTCATCTGGTGCCTGGCCTTTTTTTATGGCAATTGTTATTTTCTTTCTATATTTAATTGTCATGTGTTACCTATATCGAGTCTAGAAACTGGGCCTGAGAACAAGTTGATTGTGATAAAAACCACCCTCTAAGTCACTGCCTTACAGTGATCTTAGCATTAAGATTGGGGTTTTTTTTGCTAAGAAATTTGTGTTTTTAATATATGCATTAGTATGTTTATATGTATATGAGTGTGTATGTGTATCTGTCTATCTGGTAAGTAAAACCAGTAATTGCGGAAAGGGGGATGATCATTAAGTGTGAAGCAAAATTACTTTTATTTTTTCTCTAGTAATTTGGATCTGAAACTTTTTTGATCTTTGTATAGTTTTTTTTTTTTTCTGGGATTCAACAAATGTATTTGTAATAGCATCTCAAAGCATCCTGGAAATGCTATATATTATCACTGGTGAGCATTTGAGTTAAAGTAGAACACAGCTGACCCTTGAGCAACATGGTTGGAACTGCACGGTCTACCAATGTGTGGATTTTTTTTCTTCCCTGTATAAGTGGACCTGCACAGTTCAAACCCATATTGTTCAAGGGTATCTTTGTATATAAAAGCCTAAGCGACTGGTCGCTATGATGCGCACTGACTAACGGGGCAGACGCTCAACGCCAGAGCTGCCCCCAACCTCCACCCCCGGTAGTCAGTGCGCTCCCACAGCGGGAGCACCGCTCAGCTGATTGATGGGCTGGTGCCAGACTCTGGGCTCACCACTGGCAGGTGCACCTACAGCCAGTGCATGAATCCGTGCACTGGGCCTCTAGTATTGTAATAACTTCCCTTAACTTTTTGTTCTCATTTACCCAACTGCACCATTTGATAAAGGTCTTGTAAGTGGATAGAAGTATTTACTATGTTTTGTCTGTGTTCCTAAAACATTGTTTCTGCTCTCTGAGCAGAAATTCCAACAGGTGTGTACTTTAGCTCCACCTATATTTTTAAAATTAAGCAATTTTATAGCAGGCTGTATAGTTTTCTTTCAGTTAAAAATTTGTAATGTTACTTTACAATAGCTAGAGTGGTCAGTAAGTAAAGCTTTGCAGCTTTAGAATTAGCATAGTATATGTACAGTATTAAGTTTTCTTTACTTCAGCCTGTATGCAGAGCCTGTAAAAATTGCTTCTCTTGGGTAAATGGAATTGTAAAAAGTTTAGAAGTTATTTCATTTTAATAAGTATAGGAGTTAGAAATAGCCTCTGTGGGGTTTTTGGGATTGATTTAAATAATTATACTATTTTGAAACTCAGTTTGCCCCTGCCTAATTTGTAAAAGGTGGGGCTGCCTGATGCAGGGCTGAGCTCCTGGGACACTTACTTGTGCAGGAACTGTCCGGTTTGGCGGTACTTGAGCTACTTTATAGAGAAATACTACCATCCATTGTGCACACTCCTCTGTTGCCTTTCTCTTCCTCTTCCTTATTATCTCTTGGCTGTCTCTTCTCTGCCTACTCCATCCCCAGTGTGCTGCTGTTCTTCCCTTCCTCCAAAGCCACCACCATCCTATTCTCTCTCTCTTAAAAATAAAACAAAACACCACAATTATTAGTTTTTAAACAGAGAGCTGTTATCAAGACCTTAAGGTTTTAATAGTTTGTGTACCTCCTTATTTTGGGCCCTCGGCCAGAAATTGGATAATGGATAGCTTAAAATCACGTGTGAAGTAACTGAGTGTGAAAAATTGTATAGCTGGACTAAGGGAGAGAATAGAAAAAGACCTTTTTACCTCAGAAGTTGCTGTATGTCTGATAGGGGGGAGGTAGGGGCATAGTGTGGGAAGGTGCAGCCTTGTTACCGACCTAAGATAAGGGAAATAGGAAGCATTAATGTATTCGATTGCCCTCTGTAGTCCAGTGGGTCTATCGGAAAAGAAATTGGAAATGTTGGTGTTTCTGAAATTATTTTGATTTAGTAATTGAGAGGGCTAATATAATTTCTTTTAGTTTGTAAAATACAAAATATGACTATGATGCTTCGTTATTATGTGTTGATTGTTTACATTCATTAGTTAGTAGTTGCAAAATGGCAGACCCTTTACAGATTTCTCCTAGTGGTTTTGAATTGTTAACTGAATTGTTTTGGTAAGAAAAGTAAAACTTGGAAATGAACTGTAGTTACATGTTAAGTTAATGGCTATATTGGATTTAAATTTAGTAGCGTCTAAAGATCTATACCAGGCATTTCATTCATTATTTAATTCTATACATAGAGACAAGAGCCTTAACTTAATCTGTAGGATTTTAAAATTTTATTTATTATTTTTAAATATGTTTTTATTGATTTCAGAGAGGAAGGGAGATGGAGAGAGAGATAGAAACATCAGTGATGAGAGAGAATCATTGATTAGTTGCCTCCTGCACACCTCTTACTGGGGATCAAGCCCGCAACCCAGGCACGTGCCCCTTGACCAGGATCGAACCTGGGACCCTTCAGCCCGCAGGCCAACCAACGCTCTATCCACTGAGTCAAACCAGTGAGGGCTTAAAATTTATGGAAATGTAAAAACATACACAGAAGTAGAGTAAATAATATTAACAGACCCCACTTATCTGTTACCCAAGTCCAGCAATTATTAGCATTCTGCCAATCTTACAGTGTGTAAAATATACAAGTTACGTAACTTTATTTTTAAAATATGCAATAGAAATAAATACATTGGTGTACTCAAAGTAAAGTTTGTGTGAGAATGTTAACTTTTTTCATACATTGTAAATTTAATACTGTTAGTCACCTTTTGGTGGGGGGATGAAAACCAGGATTTTATCACAGCATTACCAAAGGCTAAATGTGCCAAATTTAACCCTGTTAGTTCCCATAATTGGAGGCCCCCAAACAAATCTGCTCCATTTACCCTAGTGTGGAGAATTTAAAAGATTGTAAGGAAGCTCTTACAATAACTATGGCCAGCAGTTACTTGGGGCAATAGTCAGGTTGGTTGGTTAGTCACCTTCTAGGGTAATATTGAATTAATTTGTCTTTTAACTTATTAAAGATGTCTGAGCCACCACTAACTTAATGGAGAACCACATCTGCTGTAAAGATTTTTGTTTTCTTAACTCTTACAAGTCACATTTTATTTTATATACACTTGCCTATCTGTAACTTTTTTATGGGCCACCAATAATGGTCATTTCTAGAATATGTAGGGCAATATTTGAGTCAACTTGAAGTTGGAAATTACTAAATCTTTTTCTGCACTCTCTCCTTCTCCATGTTCTATCTCAGCTGAGCGTATGCATTGATGATGAAGGAATACATGTTACAACTCATGAATAGTTTGTTAAGAAGGGAGTGTTGACTGCCTGCTATCCCTGGACCTGGCCTAGTAACAGTGATTAGGAACGTACATTATTTGCTCTCCTGTTTGCTCCTCTTTGGAAGAATATTAAGTTGTCTGTGTGCCTGCAGTTGTGGGGTCTGTTCATTACTAGTCGCTACAAGGTGATGGTAGCCTTAGTTCTGAATTTCCTTGCTTTTATTAGTTTAAATTAAACCCATTGGGGTAATTATTCTACCCTCGTGCATGGGGAAGCATAGTCTTTGGGAGCTGTGCATCTAAACCCCTGAGTAGTGCACTGAAAAGGTATCTTTAACATTATGATGCTCTTTGGCATGTTTAGTTTACTGCAAGGAGTGTTCTTATTTAATAGGACCCTTAATAAGCTCCCTCTACACCAAAAAATATTTTAAAAATTATACTTAAGACAACTTAGTAGTATTCCCCAATAGAGTGCATGTAAAGTAGCCAGACCTTTCTAAAATAAAACTTATTCCTTTAACCGGTATTCATTTAAGTGGGTTCCTCTGTACTTCGTTTCCATGGAAATAGCGAACAGCTAACGTTATTTATAAGGTGGAAGTAAAATAGGGTGCCTAATGGGACCCCATGCTGCTCTGATGAAGAGACTTAGGAAAAAAAATCCATGCTCATGGGATTTTTTTTTAAACAAGGTTAATGGAAGCCCTGATTTCAGTCTTCTGTAACAGAACATATTTTTGGTTTTAAAGGCTAGCATTAATATCAAGCAAACTTCTCTTTTTGGTCTGTATTGCTTTCACTTTCAAGTTTTAGGACTGCATACTTATCAGCCTGATTGAGGCTGCATGCTTCAGACTCCTGTTTCTTTGTGGTTTTTGTTTCAAAAGTTAAAAATCCCCAGCATATTGTAGCTGTTTCAATTTCTCATTGACATTTCAAACTACAGATAAAAAGCTAAATGTTCATTAACGATAGCAGTGGTGATAAGGAATCAATATGTTGGACTACATAGATTTTTTTAAAATGTGAATGTTAAGGAACCATTTTTAGTTTTCAGGCCTTCTCAGGTTCTTTCTTAGTTGTGTTGTGGAGCTGAATCTGTGTACTAAGAGAGAAAAGGTCCTAATTTTCTTTTGGTGATAGAAATGGGGAAAACCTTAAGTTCTCTTTTATTTATTTTAAACAATGGATTGTTTCCAAAGCCTTTTAATTGAAATAAATGTTAATTCTTTTAGTCTTTGTGGATTTGGGATAAACCTTGGCTTTTTCCTCACTTCTTCGGTGAGGCCTACTCTTAGTTTTCTAGGCCTACCGCAAAGCCTTGCATTTCGTAAGCCCCTTCAAGTGAAAGAATATCATTCCCTTTGTGTTTGTGATTGGTGTGTGTGTGTGTGTGTGTGTGTGTGTGTGTGTGTGTGTGTGTGAGAGAGAGAGAGAGAGAGAGAGAGAGAGAGAGAGAGAGAGAGAGACTAATTTTTCTATAGCCTGAAAGGCACCTGCTCATTTTCCAGCCTGGTGAGTACAGCAGTGCTATATTGAGAAGGGAGGCAGTATGGAACACAATAAGGTGCTATAATTTTTATTTAGTTAGTTTTGGTCGTCCTTGGCAGCTTGTGATCATTATCCGTTTGTCTGGAAGTGCTCTGTGATTATTCCTGGCTATCAGTGCAGCAGGAGTTTTCTTCTGTGTTTTAAAAGCAAGGATTGTAGTGTACTTAGGGCTCCACCAGGGGAGGAGTTTTTGTTTCGTTATTTTGTGTGTGTGTGTGTGTGTGTGTGTGTATTCCTTTGGACAAGGTTCTGGCTACTGTGGGTTTACTGTGCTCTGATTTTAAAAATTTGGTCTTTTAATTTTGTTGTGAGAGGTATTTTATCTCCAGCAGTTCACTAGTTTCTTCTGTGCATAGTAGTGCTATTTTATAAAATTGTCTTAAAGTGTTAATCATTTCTTTAGTTTAGCTTTTTCTTGTATTTTTTTAAATCAGGTGTTTACCAGTGACCTTCCTTAGTGACTTTTGTTTGAATTATCTTTGTGCTTTAGAGACATAGGAATTTGGGTCTATTATCCCATTTGTGAGAGAACAACTCCCAGTAGTTGCAGTTAGTGCAATAGAAAGGGCTTCCACAGATGCAATGCTGGGCATTGATCCTCCTCCTTGGTGTTTATGCTTTACACCCAAAACTCATTAGTGTTAATCAGAGGCACTCGCTTAAATCCCTGTACACCAAGATAGACCCAAACTCCTGTAATGCCGTACAGATACCCGAGTTATTGTTTTTTGTTGTTGATGACAAGAGTTTTGGTCCTGAGGTTAACTTATTATTAAGATAAGAGTTTTAGTTGTCTTGGGATATGGGGTGATTTACTAAGTCTGACCTGTAATTAAGTTTACGTTATGATTAGACTCAGAAAACATTTATAGCTTTGTGAGCTATGGATGTTTGTGAATAGGATTTTTGTACTTGATAGCATGATGAAAGCAAGATTTCTTCTTTTTGTTCTTTCTTCCTAATACTCCTCACTTACAAATATAAATGATTTTACAAGTTTTGTACATATTGTAAGAGGACTTAGTAAAACAATTTTTTATTTGTAAGCATTTCTACAATTACTCTCTGGCCTCTTAAGTCTTTTGTCAGTTAATGTTGCTCACATTTTTCAAGCATGTTAGAAGCTAATAATGTGCACTGTCTTAGAGCTTGGAAAATGCAATCATTGGTCAAGTATTAGATAATCACTGTTTATTACACTTATCTGTGAATTGTGGATTTTTATTACTTTCGTTTATTTATTCACAGACTAGTGGAAAGACTTCTAGATTGAGAGCAGTAAATCTGGGTTTTAGGCTGGGCTTTGCCTCTTGTTATCTTTGTAGCTTTTGGCTAGTCATCTAGACTTCTTGGGCCGTTCTTCCCCTGTGAAATGATGATATGGATCTGGTACGCTGGGTGTCCTTCCTAGCTTTAGTCTATTTGAGAGCCTTCTTTCCTAGGTACTAAAGGAAATAGAAGATTGTAAGGCTGTAGTTCCTCATCCTGGCTACCTATTAGAATCTTCTGGTTGAACTTAAACACACACACACAGATATCTGGACTTCAAATCAGACATAATAAAATTCAGAATCTTAAGGGTAGGGCCTGGTGAATCTATTTTTTTAAGTTTTAGATTTATCCTGATCTAGGTTTGAGAACTACTTGTACAAAGCATTAGTTCTACTCTGTGTGTGTAGTTCAGTTAAGGTGATAAGGCATATAAGTTACAATGTGAGACGTGAGACAGTATATGGTTAAATTCCAAGATGAATGAGAAAGATGATAAATATCTCAAGAATTCAAAGAAAAAGAGAACTGGGAGGTGGGATGGTTAGGGAAGGTCTCCATTAGTCAGAGTGTTTATCTGGGCCCAGATGGCTGGGTGAGATTGGATAGGCTTAGAGAAAGTACAAAGGTATTCTTGGTATAGGAAAGATCATCCTCAAAGTTTGAGTTTGGGGAGGGAAACAATTCTGATGACAGTTTTAGTCTTTATTTTAGTTCTCTAATCTTACAACTGCTGTAGATTTTCTTAACATTTTGAGAGAGTGAGCCATGAAGGTATTTGGGGGAAGAGAGTGTTCCAGCCAGAGAGAAAAACAAGTGGAAAACCCCTGAGAAGGAAACTCATTTAGAGTTTTTGAAGTACAGAAAAGAGGCCAGTGTGGCTGCAGTTGATTGAGCAATGGAAAGAGGGAAGGAGATGAGGTCTGAGAGTGGCAGAGTTCCAAATCGCTTAAAGCTTTGTGGGCCATTGTAAAGGACTTCGGCATTTTCTCTGAGTATGATGGGAAGGCACTGGAGGATTTTGATCCAAGGACTAACTAAATCTGTCGTGGATTTTGAAAAGGTCGTTCTGACTGCTGAGAGAATAGATTGTAGTGGGACAAAGATGGAAGAGGGGAGGCCAATTAGGAGGCAATTGAATAATCTAGGTGAAAGATGGTGGTGTGTTGGACCAAGGAGGTGGTAGTGGTGTTCAAAGTCTATATATTTTGAAGGTAGAGACAAGATGGTTAGCTCTTGAATTAGATATAGGGTGTGGGGAAAGGGGGAGTCAATGATAAATTTAAAGTTTTGGCCCGAAGGGATAGAGTTGTCATTTATTGTGATGAGGATGATTCTGAGGAGGAGGTTGGGGGATCAGTAGCCAAGAGTTTAGTTTTGGTAAGTGTTTAGTGGGCATTTGGAATTCAAGGGAAAGGCCTGGGCTGGAGATAAAAATTTGTCCGTCACCAGTACACATATCCTTTTATAGCCACAAGGCTGAGTGAGATTACCTAATGGGAAAAGTTTCAAGAACTGAGTCCTGGGGCAGTTCAACATTTTGAGGTTTTAAGAGATGAGAAGGGACCAGCAAAAGAAACCTAGAAGACTGGTCAGAGAGATTAGGAGGAAAATCAAGAGTGGGTGGTCATCTGGGAATCAAGAGAAGAAAGGGTTTCAAAAAGGAAGGAATTATCAACTGGGTCAAATAATACTGATTGAACAAGAGGTGAGGGCTGAGACTTTACTATTGTATTTAGCAACTGAGAGGTCTTTGGTGATCTTAACAAGAATGGAAGAAGGCAAAAGGCCTATCTGAGGGGGTTCAACAGAGAACTAGGAGACAACAGTGGGTTAACACTTCAGGGAGTTTTTGCTATAAATGGGAGTATAGACATGGGACAATAACTAGAGATGGAGTAAAGGAATGCTTTTTACATAAAAAATTAAAGATAGGAGAAACAAATTGACCCAGTAATGAGGGGGGAAATTGATGCTTAAGAGTAAGGGGAGAGTGTGAGAAGGATGTCCACGAGAGAGTAAGATTAAGAGGGATGGGGGCAAGAGGGATGATTATGATATTGGGGCCTAAAGGACTAAATCCCATTAGGCAGGATTCTGCTTTTTCTTCTGAGCACTTATTTGCGTTTACATTTATTATGCTTACTGTTTAGAAGTTAGGTTGATAAAAAGCAGTAAAACTTATTGTATATAAAAGTAGTGTATCAGCTTGGTATAGTACAAAAAGAGAAGAGATTGAATCTTCTGTGTAAGGTGACATTTTAAAGTGTCTTTGAATGACAGTTATCTGTGCTGTTCTAGTCCTTACCAAAGTTTGTGATTGTGCATACACTGTAAACTTAATCATTTGAAATTTGTAGTGGGATGAATTTTAGCCTAATTTAAAACATGATCTAGGCCCTAGCTGGTTTTGTTCAGTGGATAGAGCATTGGCCTGCGGACCAAAGGGTCCCGGGTTCCATTCTGGTCAAGGGCACGTACCTTGTCGCAGGCTCCTCCCCAGCCCCAGGCCCTGGTTGGGGCTCATGCAGGAGGCAACCAATCCATGTGTTTCTCACACATCAATGTTTCTCTCTGTCTTTCCCTCTCTCTTCCACTCTCCTTAAAAATCAATGGGAAAATGTCCTCAGGTGAGGATTAACAACAAAAAAAAACATGATCTAAAAAAACTCTCAAAAACCCCATGATATAGTATGGAACATTTTATTTTCTCTGCAAAATTTGTTTAATATATATTCTTCAGGTATAGAGGTTTTAGACATTATGTAAAGATAATTAATAAGTAGTTATTAATCACCTTTGATTTATTGATATTTTAAATTTTACAACCATATCAGAAATCTGAATAATTAATTTCTTTACCAATTCTAAGAAAAGCATCTGTCTGTGAGGATCTGAGGTGAACAATCTCATGTAAAGTTATGTTAGCAAGTTAACATGACTAAAACATGTAAAAACTCATGTAAAGTTATGTTGGCAAGTTAATATGACTAAAGCAAAAATAATTTCATTCATTCCAACTTATATATTTTGAATGTATTTTTCAAGAACATTTATGTATTTTAAAAATTTGAGCAGATGTGAACATTTTGAACTACTTTAGCCAAAAGTGTGAACTGTATGTGAGAAACAAATAAGTGGACTTTCAGTCAACTTAACCTGAGAAAAATCAATCTTGCATTTCAGACTTAAAATAGGTTTTTTGTATCAATAGTGCAAAAAGTAAAAATTTATATATAAGTCTTTTTTGCGGCTAATTTATTCATATTAAATTATAGAAGTAAAATATTTTCTTTTTTTCTCATCAATTTCCAAATAGTCAATTAATAATCAGTCTTCAGAGGAAACACTTTGGTAGTTCTGATGTTGTGTCTAAGAATCACTAGTCTAAAAATAATTTACTCTTTTGGGGTATCTGAACCTCTTTGGGAATCTTTTTGAAGCTGTGAATCCCTTTCCCAGAATTTTCATACATACTAGAGCAGAATTCAGCACATAGTTTCATGGCGTTGGCAAAGGTCTCTGAAGCCCATTCCCAGGGATCCCTCAGGCATAAAGGATTGCAGGTTTTAAAACTTGCCCTAGATAGATAGCTTACTTATGTGATTTTTCTTTAAACATTATATGCAGACTTTTTGAAAAATATTTGGCCATTATTTATTGTAGTTTGTTTGTTAGAAGAATAACTGCTGCTGCTGGTTAAGAGGAAGTGAGGTCTAATGAAAAGGCCAGCTCAGTCAAAGGAATCTCAGGCCATAAGCTTTTCTCCAGCTTGACTACCAACTACCTGTGTGACATTTGGGGAAGTCACTTAACCTCTATTTGTTCCTATGTGACTGCAAGCAGTTGATATCATGGTAAAATTCTTTATCAATTTGGGATTGACTCTGCTACTTTGGAGAAATGCCCTGGAGATAAGGTGTGCCTCCATGGTGCCTTTTTACTGAATATGACTTTTCAGAAGAGTTTATGTAGCTATACTTTCTCAAATGCCATGTACTAGTAAGTGATAGTTAACATCCCAACCCTATCTGATCACTTTGAGTTTAAACATGTTTTATATATTCTGAGTATAAACCAGTTATTATATGTGTTGGAATTAGCATCTCTAATTCTGTGGTTTGCTTTTTCATTCTCTTAATGTTGGGGTTTGTATTTTGTTTTTGTTTTTTGTTTTTTTTTTTGATGAACAGGAATTCTTAATTTAAATTTAGTCCAAATTATCAGCCTTTTCCTTTTCATGATATTTTAAAATTGTAATAATTAACTTCTTAATAAAATATTTTTGTCCAAAGTCATTCATTGACAAATAATGCTGTGGGGGATTGATGCATAAGAAATTATTCCCAGCATGAAAAAACTAAGAAGAAAATAAACCTGCAACAGAGAGTTAAGGGTCCACTCAGTGAATTCATTCATTTAAGAAATATTTACTGGGCATTTGCTATGTACATGATACTATTTTAAGTGCTACAGAATCTGTAGGTGTCCATAATGTTAAGAATCCACTCTTTAAAACTAAGATATTATTGACATATAACATTGTATTAGTTTTAGGAATACAGCATAATTATTTGATATGTGTATGTATTGTGAAATGATTATTACAATAAACTTAGTTAATATCATCACCACACATTGTTAACAAATTTTTTGTTTCCTTATGAGAATCCACTTTTTAATAACCATATTATTCTACAGATTTTTGCATGATTTTTCTTTTGTTTGAGAGTTTTTCTAATCTTGGTGATTGAAATTGTCATTTTATATGGACTTGAGAACTTTAAAAAAGTACTGCTACTAAAGAAAAGGCAGGATGGAACATTTTGGAAATGAATGCTAACTGCACAAATTCAGGCTATTTACTAGTAAATTACTATATGTTTGGTATGACTACACGTGATTAAATAAACATTTTATGATCTGGATGACATGAAGACTTCTTGAAATATCCCCTGAGGAAATGAGACCATTATTGGAGTAACATCAGTCAACAAACGTACTATGTTTAAAGCATAAGGAAGGTATTTGTAGGTTTAGAGCATGGTATGTGGAGTTTAATTAATTTAATACTAAAATATTAGGGGGGAAGTTTAAATTTCTGTTTCCTAATTTTTTTTTTTTTTTTTGAGAGAGAGAAATTTGGGGCAGGAATAGTTAAAAGTAAACAGTATAGCCAGGCTTGACTTTTCTGACCTTGAAGTCAACTTAATGAAGTTTATTAATCTTTTGAAAACACAGTTGATGAAAGCATCATTGGGCATTGGATTGGGATCCCAAAACCTTGATTATTTTTTTCCTGGTTTTACTACTGATTAAGTAAGTGGCATAGAGAGTCACTTTTATGTTACATGGTTTATAGTCTAACACAGTGAGACTTTGAGAATGTGAATGAAAAGTTTAGTTAAAATTATGACTATACAAATAAAATGCTGTGAATTTTAAAGCCTCATAGAAGACAAGTCCATTTCAAGATTAATTGAAAAAAGGCCTTTTATGTAGACCAAACTAAGGGCCAATGATGATAGCTTAATTTGTTAATATAAAACAACAAACAGTGAAGGTCATTTGTTGGGCATGAGAGTGTATTTGTGTTGTTTAGTTGAGGTGCATTTCATTTCTGTGTGTCTCTTAGGAAAGGGAAATCAACTTTTCTTTGTCTCGAAAAAAGTGGAAAAGTGAAAAAAAACCTGGAAAATTAGAGATTTAACTGCTCTTGAATTCTTTCTTGCTGTATAAACTACCTATCCCTTTCTTTCTTTTGGGTTTTGGTGCTTTGGAGATTTTTGTGTGTTTTGTTTTGTTTTTTCTTAAAATTAGATAGAGATCTTTTAAGTCTTCAGCTTTTGATGACATGTCATAAATCTGTTTGTCATCTAATTCTATTTTCCCCTTCTTCTGTTACAGGGAGCAAGAGTGCTGAAGGAGGGCCAGTTTCCCCAAAATTGGTAAGTACTTTTGCCAGGCAGGCATAGTGTTACTGATGCTAGTTGGATAATAATTCAAATGTCCAGTGAATTTTTGCAAGCTCTCTTACCAGAAATGAGGCTTTGCTGTTTGCACCAAGTTCTCAAATGCATTTGTGTTTCTAATCATACTGCTAGGCTTGCATGTTCCTGCATTCGATAACCTGTTAAAATGTAAAGGTCCCCTGTGTCAGAAATGTCCTTAATGCAGTGGTTAGAGCTGAAAATTCAAAAGTCAGGAAATTCAAAAGTTAAGGTTCCCATTGTGTTTTGTATTACTTAATATGCTGTTAAATTTCCTGGCCTTAGTATATGTGCAAAATGGCTAGGTTAATGTAACTATGGGAACCTTGACTTTGAAATTTGGGACTCTTAAGCATTTATATTCTTAAATTTAATGTTAGATTGGCTTTATGATAGATACTACATTTTTAATGTGTGTTGTTTTGTATAATTCTTAAAGAGGGGAAAAAAAGAAAGAAATGTAGCAGTGTGGGGCATATAGGTAAACATTTTTTTCTCTAATATCTACTTTAAAACCTACTTTAACAGCTTATAAATCATCACACTTAATCGTTTCTTTGAATGTCTAATTCAGAATCACAGATTGCTCAGGGCAGTCTAGTGACTAAGGATCAAACAAATATTAACCTTATTTGGAAAGCATGTATTATGATAAAAAAATTAAACAAGATAGCTATCAAACAAGATAGCTGGAATAGGGTAGTCCCCTAATGCAAAGCTATCCTTTTTTATTTTTTTTGTTTTGTTTTAATTCTCTCTATCAAATAGTAATTAACTTAATGTGTGGAGTAGATATTTGGTTAAGGCTTCTTTTTGATAACTTAGGGTCCTTGAGGTGTCTTTCTTTCCTTGTAGGGATTGGGATTTGAACATGAAAGGGAAGCATTTGAACCAGTTAACCTTGCATTTACTCCTTTTTATTTTACTTGCCTTTCTCTCATGGAACCTTTTTAAATAAATAATCAAGACCCCAAAGCCCTTTACTCTGAGATGTGATAGAATCATACAATCTTAGAAAAGGGACCTTAAGAGGCCCTCTCTTCCAGCCTTTTACCCGACGTGGCAATTTCTTTTTCTATATCCCTAACAGATTGTTATTCGGGTACATATTGAATATTACAGTTATTTAAAAATGTAGCTCATTATTTTCTATAATGTATTCTGAGGAACTCTAGTTCCACAGAAATGAATAAATATTACTGAGGTTGGGTGGGGGTGGGAAAATGTTCTGTAGTCAAATAATTTGGGGAATGCTGCATTAAAGTTAAACAGGTTTCTTTACTGCAGGACTTCTCAGAACCTTTAATATGCTAATGTGCATTGTGAATCTCCAAGAGGGGGATATGATATGCAGCATTCTTGAATACTTCTAATGACAGGGAGCCCACTACCTCATAAGGTAACCCATTCCTTTTTTGTACAGCTCTAATCCTTAGCTCTTCCTTAAATTGATCTGAAATCTATCTCCCATATTTTCCACTTCTATTAAGTACTTACTGGTTATGCCAAGACCACCATATCCTCTGTGTTAATCTTTGTGTAGCAAATATGTATATGATTCTGGCCATGCTTGTCTGGACTATTTTTTTTTTTTATTAAATAGTATTCTGGTAAATGTGGCAACCAATTCTAAAATTTTAGCCTCATTGTCACTATGCTCTTATACACTGCTCTCCAGCCTTCTTCATTTTGAATTTCTGTGAATTTTCAAATTGACGTCAACATTCTGTTTTTTGGGTATAGTTGGGATGATTTTAGTAAACATGCTTGGTTTCTGTAAAGAAAGGTGGGAAATAGAAGAGTGTGTGTGTGTGCCAGCTAGGCCTGGGCCCAGGAAGCTGAGGTAGAAACGGGATGTTAGAGTGAAAACGCTGGTGGTAAGGAGACGTGCAGGACACTGCCCAGACCTGGGAAGGAGGGTGCTGTGGGGACTTGACCTGACTCAAAACACTCAGACCCTTGGGTTGTAATGGTCTGACCTGTGTCGGTATTACTTTTTTTTTTTTTTTTAATGAGGACCTGGCCACCTCCCCCCAAAAAAACAAACAGGAAAGATGTATATTTTTTTCCTCGAACACATTCAGACATTCAGATAATCATAAATCTAGGTGTGTGTGTGTATGTGTAGAAATTTAATTTAATGGTTAGGAAATACCAATCTCACTAGCTGAAGTGATTTTTGTCAGCAAGTTATACCAGGATTTGAATATAGTAACCTTGTCAGAAGCTTCTAAAATCAAGATTGTCCAGCTCTGTGCAGGAGCATTTTGTTGTTGTTGTTGACCTGTAGAGTGTCACCAAAGAGCTACCACCATGAAAAACAAATAAACATATGTTACACTGGGTTTTTATGTCATTTTTATTGATTCCTGTTAGTAAATGTTAGTTTTCAGTAAGTATTACTAAAATAATCTTATTATTTTTAGCATCCATGATAATTTTTAGCACTATTAGTTAAAAGTTATTGTTTTATCTCCTAACATGTTAGATACATAGTATTTTGCACAAATTAAAACCTGGTATTTTAGTATTAGGCATGTGATAAGTAAGGATACATTGGTCTGTCAAGACTTTCTACATTTTTATATTTAAAAATATTATACCTACTCAAAACACTGTTCTGAGATGATAGATCAAAAGTGGAGTCTTACACCAAGTAATCTACAGTATAGAGAACACAGAGCTAACCATTTATAGGGAATTCAATCTGGGGGCACAATGTATTATGGACTTACTGTTAGTTAAAGAAACTTGGTTGACGAGTGGAGTTTTGATTTATAAAGGGTTTATAAGCAGTTCAGGAACAGAGTAGTGTTTCTTAGCAGTGAATTCAAAGTTACAGCATGACAACTTTATTAGAATCATAATGAAAGACCTGGCAGTCACATATCTCCAAGCAGAACTATACCCAGAAAAATAGTTGGAAAGCCTTTTTAAAAAAAATTCTTTATTGTTTAAAGTATTACATAAGTCTCCTTTTTCCCCCATGACCTCTCTCCGGCCGCCCCCACACCCCATCACATGCCCTCAACTTCCCTACTGTCTGTGTCTATTAGTTATGCTCATATGCATGCATACAAGTCCTTTGGTTGATCTCTTACCCCCTCACCTCCCGCCTTCCCTCATAAGTTGGACAGTCTGTTCAATGCTTCTATGATTCTGGTTCTATTTTTGTTCATCAGTTTATGTTGTTCATTACATTCTACAAATGAGTGAGATCATGTGATATTTATCTTTTTCTGAATGACTTATTTTGCTTAGCATAATGCTCTCCAGTTTCATCCATGCTGTTGCAAATGGTAAGAATTCCTTCTTTTTTTCTACAGCAGCATGGTATTCCATTGTGTAGATGTACCACAGTTTTTTAATCCACTAATCTGCTGATGGGCACTTAGGCTGTTTACAAATCTTAGCTATGGTAAATTGTGCTGCTATGAACATAGGGGTGCATATATCTTTTCTGATTGGTGTTTCTGTTTTCTTGGGATATATTCCTAGAAGTGGGATTCTGGGTCAAATGTAAGTTCCATTTTTAATTTTTTGAGGAAATGCCATACTGTTTTCCACAGTGCCTGCACCAGTCTGCATTCCCACCAGTGGTGCAAGAGGGTTCCTTTTTCTCCGCATCCTCGCCAGCACTTGTCGTTTGTTGATTTGTTGATGTTAGCCAGGAAAGCCTTTTTTTAAAGAAAATTTAAAAATAGGAAGGCCTACTATCCTCTCAGCAATCTAATGTGTTGAGAAGTTTATACCTAAGTTATGTGCCTGAATAAAAGCACTAAGTGTGTTAGGAATAGCATAGAACCTTACCTTATTCAAACCTCATACCATTTTTATGAAGTAGGCGGTACTGTTCCCATCTTCCTGATTTATAAGCAAACATACAAACAAATTTTAAAAACCCTGAGGCTGAGAGTGATTACATGGTAAGTGGAATCAGTTGGTTTTTTTTTGTTTGTTTGTTTTTGGGGACAGATAGTGTTCTTTCCAGACATCACAGCTGCCTTTCTCAGTGAAACTTGATTATTGTTTTGAATGGTTGGTGGGTGGAGTTTTTATTTGTCTATGTTTTTGTTTTTTTATTATTTGAAGGTGAGAGGCTATTAGGTGTCCCAGTGGTTTGAGATGTATAGTTTTGAAGATAATAAATGTTGATATTTTGTGCTAGGCAGTTGTCCTTTCTGATGGTGGTATTTAGAGCTGTTGGGTGGTGAAAGGCATTGTACTTCAATAAAGTGTGTCTATTAACTATTTTTACCGTACAACTGATTTGTTATTTACAACTTATTAAAGTTGGTCAAAATACGATAAATCATCTTTTTCATATTTAGCAAAATCATACCTTCTTTATGATGCTATAAACTGCCCCCAGATGGTCTTTACATGACAGCTGCATGAGTTGTCTAAGCCCCCAAAATATTTTTAAGAAGGATTCAACATGTGCCTGCATTGTTTTTGTAACCTATAAATATGTGTATATAATTTAGTCCTTTAGGCAGAGACCAATCTCTTAAAATTGCTATCCACAAAGAGACATTTTGAAGGATATCAAATATATCTTCTAATCCTCCATAAGTTTTTCTCTATAACAAGTCATTACCTTTTTAATCCTTCTTTTAAATGTTTTATTTTGAAATGAAATGAGTAATTGGCCTTTAGAGTTCTTGACAAATAAAATGTGTGTCTGTGGATCTCTAATAAGTAGACAACAATTTGATGAAGGAAGTAAAAGCTGTCAGCTCCTTAGTAACGTGAGCTGCAGGCTTCTTTTCCTACCAGGCACTCTGACATTTAGAGCCTCCAGGTTTTACTTTTTCATTTCCTGGACATTTTATTTCATCAGTACAAAATTTTATGATGCTTTATCTAGCATTCCTCAGTTAATTTTTTGTTATTTAAAAATAAGTGCATATTTTAAAATAACGAAATATGGAAATTTTTATACTCTGAAAATAAGAAAGTAAATAACCCTTAGTACTACCCCCCTACTCCTCCCCTGAGATAACCAGTGGCAAATTATAAAAGTGCCACCTGACCTAAACTCTAGAACGCTCATGGTATTATTATAAATCTTTGTCAGTTTGATAGACAAAACTTATCTTCAATGACTATTGTAGGTGGGTGTTTTTCATGTTTGTTGATCATGGTTATTTCTTCTTTAGTGAACTGCTTTTTTAATTTTTAAAAATTAATTTGTGAGCATTCTAACTGTAAAATATGTTAACTCTTTGTTGTTTATATTCTAAGTTCTCCATGTTTTTAACCTGCTGTTGTATGAGTTGAGTTGAGCTATGACATTATATGTTAACTACCAATAAAATAAAATATGGCCTTTCTGGTGTTGAAAATACCCCTTTACTAGTAACTTCAAGATTATTTTTAATTTGACAAATATTGTGACATCATTTTTGGATACATTTTCTGCAAAATTAAAACTAATTTAAGTACTGTTTTCAGGAAGAACTTGAATATGTAAGTCAAAAATTTTAGTAGAGAGATTATTTTAGTATTTAAAATTGAAATGGCTGTGTAGTTTTTACATGTGAGTTTGTATGTAACGTAAACTTACATAACAAAAACCTTGGTCTAAGTCAGTGACTTAATGATTCTTATGTTTGTTTGTTTGTTTATTTATTTATTATAGTTCCAAAGATTTTCTAAGATAATAAGTAGCTGAAAAGCCCAGGTTTGTTCATCAAAGTATGTCTTCTTTTCCAAATTATATCCCCTAAATATATCATCTTTATAAAATGTTTGGTTGATAATATTATTGTACAATAATCCTTTTCTAGCCTCCACAAGTGAGTTTGAAGGAATTTTACACTTTTGAAATTTATTGTTATTTTAGGTTAGAGTATTTTGATACTACAAAGCAATGTATAAGCCCTAGGGGAGAGATTGTCAGTAGTGATGTTTTAAGCCTAGTGAGGTTTAGCAAATATAATAAAAAATAATATTGACAACTATATAGTCTGTAGTAAATGATTTTATTATAACTGTCAAATCAGGTTTTAAAGAAGTTTTAAGAAAATGTCCATAGGTAAATAATTTGTAGAAAGTGTAAAGGTTATGAATCTCATTCCCTTTGTTTAAGGCAGTGGTCGGCAAACTGCGGCTCGCGAGCCACATGCGGCTCTTTGGCCCCTTGAGTTTTTAGCAAAGGCCACCTTAGGAGTACCCTAATTAAGTTAATAACAATGTACCTACCTATATAGTTTAAGTTTAAAAAATTTGGCTCTCAAAAGAAATTTCAATCGTTGTACTGTTGATATTTGGCTCTGTTGACTAAGGAGTTTGCCGACCACTGGTTTAAGGGAACTGATTGTTCCCTTCCCCAGTTTCTAAGAATGCTGAAAAGTTGCCCTAACTACAAGTTTTATAGGTACAAAGATGAAAAATTTAAATTTATTCAGACAGAAGCAAACTTTGCTTTGGGAGAGTACCCAAAATCATGTCAAAAGCTACATGCAAGAAAAAAGAAAAAAATAATAAAAGAGAAATTAGCCACTGAGTTAATTTAAATTGCAGTGGTGAGGAGCGGAGCAGGATAGGAAGGTTCACATTTACACATCTAGACTTTTGACATTTCTCCACATGCAGTTATGCACATAGCCAAAGAGAGGCACTCAGCCTCGAAAAGAAGATAGTGTTAACTGTAAAGCTGGAAACGTCTGTTCCATTGCTAGACCATCTCATCTGTTATGCACAATAGATTTATTTTTAATACTGCTTTTATAACTTTGTGGAAAACATAGTTACATTGCCTTGTCTTTGTGTTAAGTATTAATTTGTTGAATGTGAACTTCAGTGAAGTTTTCCCGTTTTCAGTTTGAAAAGTTTTTTTAAATACAGTACAAGTTAATCCAAATGAAAAAAGTACTTTGGCCTTTTGTAACCTCGGAGAGATCCTGAACATTCCCGTTCCCTCTGTGTGATGTTTAAAAATGCATGACCCTGTTGTTATGTGTCTCTTTCTAAGGACAGAGTATGAAGTGAGTCTTGGATGGTTGTAGTCTCCCCCTCTAAATTCCCAACTCTTTTAGGGCAGAAGGGGTCTTGTTCAGCTCTGTATCCTCAGAATTTAGTGTGTAGTATGGTACTGAGCACATAGTAGGTGCATAGCTGTTTTCATGACCAGGTTAAACACTTATTTTCCCCCTTTCTTACTTCTTTGAAGTGTTCTGTAGTGTAGAGGAATTCCAAATAATAAAACCCAGAAAGTTATTATATCAATTAAATACAAAACTATTCGTTTCAAAAAGAATTCTGTTGGGGAAATTTCTTGTCCTGTGATAGAGAATCAAATATTTTTCAACTATTACAAATGTATTGTATTTAACATGAATATTTCCTTTATACCTAACATAATGATCCAAAACATTGATTGATCTCTGCAGCTGCAGTGAGAAGAGGAGTTTGTTATTTTAAACGGAGGCTGAAGAAACTATAGAATTAGCAGACATAAGAGAAAGTGGAGAAGGTGGAGGATGGAGTTGCAGACTCTACAGGAAGCTCTTAAAGTGGAAATTCAGGTTCACCAGGTATGTTGCATTATTGTCTTCTTCCACATCATGTTATTAAGTAATGGTTAAGATGAGTAAACAGGCCCATCTCTGATTTTTAGTACAAATTGTTAATCATCTTTCAGACAATTATTGCCCAACAGTCATGCCATTTGCTTTTTATCACTACTCAATAAACTCATTGATAACACTTTTAAGAACTTCAGTGAAATATTCCTGATTTCCTTTAATCAGAAATGAATCAAATATTTTTTATATACCAAAGGCATTAAAAAAGAATTTTTTTCTGGGTTGATTTTTTGTTGTTGTTGTTAATCTGAAGGACTTTGTTCATGTGACTTATGACTTGTATATTTTAAATGAGACATGTTTGGCTTGACTACTATGTATATCGAAGTTTTTACTCATTCACTTTTATACCTCTATTCTAGTCATTAGTAAAGAAAATGTGATTACTTTCACGGATGTTTAAATTTCAAATTTCACAATTCTTACATTTTACCTCAGGTACTTAGGCTAAACCTTTAAAATATGGAAAATTTAAAATATATCAATGATTATATTTATATGACAACAATTTTAATAAAATACATTGTATACTAAATATAATTTATATATTAAGTATATATAATATTTCATTTAATATAACTGTAACTAATACAAAAAGCTATCCTTAAATAACTAAATCATTAACATTTTTATATAAACAGAATATCACTGTTTTATATCTTTCTGTATTCTATACATTATCTGAATGTGGTCCTAGGTTCAAGACATACACATATGTAATGTTTGTTTAATAAAAAGTGATAAATGACAATGAATTAACTACTTTTGAATGTTTGGGGTGTTGGAATAGGAGAAAGGAAATTTTTTAAAAAGGTGTTTGTTCTTAGGTATGTTTTCCTTTGTTTTATCTGACTAGTCTAATGTAAGGTTAATTTCTGAGATTGTTAGAAGAACACCTTGGGTTTTTGATAACTACTGAATTTGCAAGTTACTCAGAATTAATGGAAGAGAATTTATAGGAAAGCTTCAAAGGCATATATAATCTATACATGTATATATATAGATACACACTCATATTTTTTACGTTAAGTCTCTGTATGTTCTGCTACTTTGGATCTTGTTAAAATAAACTCTTGCTCAGCAGTAGTGTTATAGTTTGCCATGAACAGGCAGGTTTTGTTTTTATGGTAACTTTAAGAAGTGTGCTTTGTTTTTATGGTAACTTTAAGAAATTTAGTATGTAATGAGTAAGTTATCTATTTAAATTTAGTATATAATAAAATAAGCACATTTTGTTTTATTTGGCCTTGCTTCTGTTACAAACGGAGGAGAATAAAAATTTGTTTACAAAAACAAGCTTGTCTTTTTCTAGGACAAAAGTATTTTTAAAAAATATATTGTTTTATTGATTTCAGAGAGGAAGGGAGAGAAACATCATTGATGAGAGAGAATCATTGATCGGCTGCCTCCTGCACCCCCCACACTGGGGATTGAGCCTGCAACTTGGGCATGTGCCCAGACTAGGAATCGAACCCTGACCTCCTGGTTCATAGGTCAACGCTGAACCACTGAGCCACGCTGGCCGGGCTGGACAAAACTTTTTTTAACATAGAGGTGTACTGATTCCCAATTTGGCTGTATGGCAAATGATGACAGTTAAGTTCATAATTTGTTCCAAGCCGACATCATTATAGAATAAATTCCTAGAAAACAATAATCAATCAAAGTTGCATGGATCAGAGATAATATAATGAGGTTGTATGTGATTTTTGAAGATAATCCTCCTCTCAAGAAATTTTGAGATGGCATAGTTGACATTCTGCTTTTAGTTTATCCTCACAAGATCTGAACAAATCCCAATAAGATTTTCATGAAAGACTTGTGACCTAAGTTGAACTAATTTACTAAAAATTAAGTAGAGTTTTAAAATATTTTGTTTCATGTTTTAACTCAAGCATACCAATTTTATGAAAATATTTATGAAAAATTTAATGCTTAATTTGTTTTAAAATCTAATTTACATTTTAAAATTACATTTGTTGACTCAAAAGGGATATAATATTCTTCATAAAGTTATCCCAAACACTATCTTAATATTCACATTAAATATCTATGTTCTTATATAGTTATTTTTAGCATAAAGTTAATAGCATTTATATTCATCCTTAATTATAATACATTTTGTTTTTGTAATAATAAACATATTTATTGATAGTATTTTAACATATACACTCTATAAGATATTTTTATTCCAGTTACATTTAGAATACTTTTCTCTTTTTTTAAAAAAATTTAAGTTTTATACATAAATCCAGGTGACATGCCTTGTTTGTAAATTGGATGATGTTGTTCTGATGAGATATGTGGTAACCTGCATAATCACCAATCATGACAAGTTCAGGGATGCCAGAAATGACACCAAAGTAGGCACTGGCTGTTAGGCTGGGGCATAAGTCACTCCTTGGTGCATTTCTAGTTCTGGGATGAAGCTAGAGCTGAGATTGAGCTTACTGGATAGAAAGTATGTTATGAAACTACCTGGTATTGTGTCACAGAAATACATTTTTGTTTTTTATGGATAGGGAGGTGGTTTAAAAAGTAGCAATGTGCACATAGTTGATGTTGGATAAATGTTTAAATAATAATGGCTTGTGATGGGCATCTCATCCTTTTTTGAGAAATTGCCTTTTTGATGATCCTTATGCAGAATTGATAAAAGTAATATTTAAACTTTCAGAGTATTTACTCTACATGGAACAGAATAGTATAAAGCAGAGGTTAGCAAATATTTTCTGTAAAGGGCCAGATAGTAAATGAAAGTGTTTTATACTTTGTAAGTCACTCACAGGTCTCTGTCACAGCTACTCTGCTCTGCTGCTATGCAGACAAAGCAGTCATAGACAATATATAAATGAATCGGTATGGCTGTGTCCCATGTAAAACTTTCTTTACGAAAACAGGTGGATGGCCAGTTTGCCAACCCTTAGTATAAAGTATATCCTCATGAAAAATTGTATTCTTGCAATAGAAAGTAACCTAAGTTTGACAACACAGTGTCAGCTTAAAGTCCCTAGGGATTTGGATGGTCTAGTTCAGTTGCCCAGCATGTTCAGTCCTGCCTCTGATGATGTAAATGCAGCTTGACTGCTTACAGATAGAAAAGTTATTTCCTCAGAGGTGGAGACTTAGTGTGGTTATCAGTCAGTTTTTAAATTCTAGTGTCGTGGAAGAAAATCCGTTTTAGCTTTAAAAAGGCAATTTTAATATAGTCAACTCTGTG
Organism: Cnephaeus nilssonii; assembly: GCF_951640355.1. Classification (NCBI taxonomy): domain Eukaryota; kingdom Metazoa; phylum Chordata; class Mammalia; order Chiroptera; family Vespertilionidae; genus Cnephaeus; species Cnephaeus nilssonii. The sequence goes on along the minus strand of NC_137084.1, from coordinate 16,508,043 downwards.
GTAATCAAATCAAAAGGAAAACCAAATTGAAGAGTGTGGTTAGCCTTTAAAGCGGTGTTAGTAAAAATGCATATGTGTAAAAGCCTTGCTGTTCAATTTCACTGAGTTCTTGGAATGTGTTATTACTATTTTGTTATTAAGACCAGGATACACAAGAGTTACTACTCTCACATGTGAAGTAACATGTGCTTGTGTGGAGGTCACATGGTTGGCAACTTCAGCTTTCTAGAATGTAGCTCAGCACGTGAAGTAAGGCTTTTGACCAACTAGAATAAATGTTAGAAGTCATTTACTGAAGATTATACAATAAAAGCTGACAGGTTTTTAAAAATATTTTTTAAATTAATTTCAGAGAGAGAAAAGAACGGAGAGAGAGAGAAACATCAATACTGAGAGAGAATCATGGATTGGCTGCCTCCTGCATGCCCCCTATGGGGGAATCGAGCCCACAGACTGGGTATGTGCCCTGACCTGGAATGGAACCGTGACCTCCTGGTTCATGGGTCGATGCTCAGCCATTGAGCCACATTGGTGGGGCCACAAAGCTGACAGTTTTAAATGTAAGGGAGATAAGTATATAATACATATTAGATTTTATTTTATGACTAACAAAATTTAAAAGTGCCTTGTTACCCAAAAAGAGGGACAGATTTTTAGTTCTATGGATTCACTCGGGGAACAGCTTATTTCCAGGTAACTTGTAGGAATCAGCTTTCTGGTACGCCTTTATCCTTCAGGTTCTCTTCTCCCTGATTATGGCTATCTTTGGACAGTGGTGCTTTTAGAAGTTGGGTTAGATCAGACAGCATCCAGTTTTCTTTGTTTTTCATTTGTTTGGACTTCTGTTGTCCTTAGTAAAGGTCTTTTCTCATTCAATATTCTTGGTAGCGCACTCTTTCCCAGAGGAACCCAGGTAGGTAGAGTTTTGCATTATTGTTCCTTCACTTCTTTACTCTTCATATACTGAGCCTCATTGCCCCAACAAGAGGACATCCCCGCTGCCCCCATGGAGAAGACCGTGGCAAAGTCAGATCTGACACTAGGCTCCTCTGCACTTCGTTGTATACAGACTGGCCTGTTCTGTACGGGTGCAGCTTCTCTGTAGGCCTTAGTTAGGACTCTACCCAGTGACAACATTTTATTTTATTTTATTTTATTTTTTTATTTTTTTTTTACTTTATTGATTTTTTACAGAGAGGAAGGGAGAGTGATAGAGAGTTAGAAACATCGATGAGAGAGAAACATCGATCAGCTGCCTCCTGCACACCCCCTACTGGGGATGTGCCTGCAACCAAGGTACATGCCCTTGACCGGAATCGAACCTGGGACCTTTCAGTCCACTGGCCGACGCTCTATCCACTGAGCCAAACCAGTTTCGGCTAGTGACAACATTTTAGAGAGATGTTTGGCTTTTGGAGCATCCAGCGTGTTTAAATTGCCTTTTATACTCCATTCCCCACCCTCATCCCATCTTCAGACTTGTTAAAAAGCAGGAGCATTTCATTTCAAATATAAAGTGGTAGTTTTGGTTCCCACCCTATATTAAGAGGAGTGTCTTATTAACCTTTTATATAGATCACAGAAGCTTTTTGTTCTGATTGTGGTATTGCTCATTTTTGTGTGTGTGAATCTTAAAACTCTAGATTTGGGGGGGGGTCAAACCTGATTTGCCATAGTGAGTTAATATGGAAGATTGATGGCTCTTTTTCTCTTTATTACCAGAAACTGGTTGCTCAAATGAAACAGGATCCACAGGTAAAATACTACTTTAATTCATTTAATTTTTAAATTAAAATAATGTAAAGCAAAGTAATCATAAGAATACTAAAATATAGACCAGTACATAAGTTTTTAAAAACTATCTCATCTCTCACAGCAATTATATTAGCATATTGGTCTTCATGTTTTAAGGGTTTAGAAAAATCCAGCTATTAATTTATAATATAGCTATCATTTCATCTTTGTTACTGTTACTTGCTTTTGTGTTAATTGCTTTGAGTATTTGGGGGGGAAAGTTGAGAGTTGATACTCTTCATAGAGCTTAAATTTCGTTTCTATATTCCCACTCACTCAAAATCAGTTTGTGAGGCTTTCTATCGTCTCAGAATTATTGAATAAAGCCCAGAACCATTCTTATTTTCTCAGTTTATAGTAGAGATATAATACAGAACATTTAAATACTTAATCACACTATATTCAGGGTAAGAATTTTAAAATATGTTTTAAAAAACACATAATTTTTATTTTTGAAAGAGCCCTTAATCCAGCAAATGTTAAATTTTCTTTAAATTCTCATAGGAGTTTTTTTTTTAATTTTTTATTGATTTCAGAGAAGAAGGGAGAGAAAGAGAGAAACCTCAATGATGAGAGAGAATCATTGATTGGCTGCTTTCTGCACATCCCACAATGGGGATCAAGCCTGTAACCCAGGGCATGTGCCCTGACTGAGAATTGAACCTGTGACCTCCTGGTTCATAGGTTGATGCTCAATCATGAGCCACACCAGCTGGGCTCTCATAGGAGTTTTTGACATAGACATTTTATTCTCTATCCCTGAAGAGAAATCTTCCTAGAAAGTTATCTTGTCTTCCATGATTGTATTTATTGTTCAGGCTGTGTCTCTTTTGCAGCCTTAGACAGTAGGTCATAAGTGTGGAGAGTATTTATCAGACTCTCTTAGGATTTCTCCCTTGCATTTGTTGACTCATAATCTGGTCACAAAACAACTAAACCCATTGATGGGTACTCAGATGTATGTGTATATATCTTTAGATTGTTAACATACCATACATGCCTCATTGTAACTTTAAGTAAAATAAATTCTTGGATTGAGGAATGATACTGAGGCAGATTGATTTTTGGAAGTAGGAATAATAGTCATTTCAAATAATTTTGTACCCAGTGCTTTAACACAATCCATTGATAGCCCACACTTAATTTCTGTTTGACGTTTGAACTTTGAGAAGCTTTTCCATGTTTGTTTACTTTTAAAAGATACTATTTAAATTAGATTTAGGGAACCAGGATGTAGACCTTAGATTAATAGATTCTTTTATATTTAATACTAGAGGCCTGTTGCATGAAATTCATGCATGGGGGATGCGGGCTCTCAGCCCAGCCTGCACCCTCTCCAATCCGGGACCCCTCGGGGAATGTCCGACTGCCAGTTTAGGTCCGATCCCCACACAGCCTGTTCGGTCGTCCATTCCGTTGCGATGGTCACTTAGGCTTTTATATATGTAGATGATAGCCTTTATTATCAGCAACTGAAATATTATTAGAAATCATTAGCATTTCCCATAGAGCTGGTGGCCAGGTAACAGCAGTCTTAATGCAAAAAATCTGAGAGAGCAGTAAATTGTTGGGCAATCTTGTGGGTGATTTCATTATATGTCTATAATAATAAAAGCATAATATGCTAATTAGACTGGATGTCCTTCCGGACAACCTTCCGGACAAAGCCGGGCTGCAGCCGCAGCTTCGAAGGATCCAGGCAGGCACCGCAGCTGCGAGGGAGGGATCTAGGCAGCCGCCAGGGCTGCAGAGGCCCACTCTTGCACGAATTTCGTGCATCAGGCCTCTAGTATACATACACACACACACACTCACACATTCTTATTTCAAAAAGACCACGTGGCATAATCATGAGAGGGAGGATGTGTGCCCCAACCTGATAGAAGACCAGGCAGGGCTATTGGAAAAAATTGCATGTGAGATGATGAAGAAAAAGTAGTCTCTCATTGGGGTGGTGTTCAGTCTGCTAGGAGGCTATCCAATATTAAGCATTAATCTTGCTTTTTAAATCTTGGATTTTTTTTTGTCTCACTTGAGTAAAACACAAGCATATTCAGTGTATCTCATCTAAAATAGTATTCTTTTTTGAATCCTAGAATTTGAAAACAGAGAATTCACTGGTAGTCGCTGTGTTAATTTGAATGATATGGTGTCAAGGCAGTTATAGTACTGACAGCTTTTCAAATCTAGGCTAAAATAACAAATGCACTCTACTAAATAAGGGAGAGGGCAAGGTTTTTATCTTTATTGATAATGCCATTGAGTGGCATTATCAATAAAGATACTTACAACTTCCATTTTCCTGCTTTTGTCTGATTAGTGGAGCTTTGGGTTTTCTGTCAAAGAATAACAATATTTTTAGTAGCAAGGTGCACTGTTTTACATGATGCTAAAATATAAAACGTCTTATAATTTAAAACAATGGCAAAGGAGCTGCCCTGGTTCTAGTGTTAGGAGCCCGCATTTAGGATCTGTGCATTAGGTAGTGATAATGTGACTACAATTTAATGCATGATGAGTTTGATTGGCTAAAATGCTTAAGTTTGCTTCATCATTTGTAATGCAATATGCATAATGTCTTCTTGCTACTATTCTGTTAACAAATGAAATATCTTTCTCACAGATATTTTTTCTTTCCAATCAGAATGCTGATTTAAAGAAACAGCTTCATGAACTCCAAGCCAAAATCACAGCTTTGAGTGAGAAACAGGTAGGGGAAAAAGGAGGGGGGGGGGGACGTATTTTTAACATTGTGTTCTAAAGATATGTCTGCTTGAGGCTTCTAGGAGAATTGCTGTTTTTCCTCATGTGTGAAAATAAGTGTGGGCAGCCAGACTCAGTTTTAATTTTGTTTGAGCTCTGTTTATCTATTTTTATTTTTGGTTGAAATCAGTCTCTAGAGTATCCCATGGGTATATGTTACTGGCAAATATCTAAAAGCAATGTGGCAAGCTGCTGTTAACTGTGTTAATTAAACTCTATACTTTACCCATAGGGGAAAAGGGTAAAGAAAGTTAGTGGGAGTAGGTGATAGCTGCTGGATATGCTTGTTACTGTTCTGAAGACTTGAAATAACATTTAACTAACATGGAGAGAATGGTTGTAAACAGATCACTCTAAATACAGGTCTCCCATTCTGATTTTTGTTATACCTTTATGTTAATCTGTATTAGGTATTGACGTGAAAAAAAACTTTGATTGAACCTTGTTAGATTTATTCTATATAGAGCAAGAGAAGAGCATCTTGCTTTTCCCCAAAGACATCTGGAAAGCATGTTTTGGAATTTCTTGTATAATGACCTCCACTTCACCAATTCAGGCAGCTCCTGCCACCAGGTGGAGTGTGACAATTGATAGAGCTATAAGTAAATGTCTGTGGTAATCTGACAAATCATTGTTTTCTTGTTCCTCCTCCACCCTTCCTCTGATTAAAATGAGCAATTTTCTATTTTGGAGGAGGTGAACGTGTGAACCAAAATGATTAGTTGATTTGCAATTGATAGTTAATGCTAGTGATATCTCATTGAAGATTTTTGACTGAATAGTTCTCAGTAATTGGTTTTATGTTGTTTTTTAAACTTTTATTTAGTGAAATAAAGGCGTTGAGAGTAATTTATTCCTGGAGATTTTTTATTGTGTTTGTATTCTGTTACAGTGTGTGAGGAGAAAAATAAATCTTGAGAACTATGTGGAATAGATATGAGTTGTTGCTGTTTCAGAATAGAATATTTTTCCAGCCGAGTGAACAACTGCTTTTTCTCCCCCTTCCTGTTTTAAGCTACTGTGTTTCCCCATCTTGTCTTCTGCAGAAACTAGAGGTGTTTTGGATTAGGGAATTGCCACACTAAAATTGGGAGATGGTGGCATGGTGGGGAACAAGTTTTAAGGAAAACTATAAACAGAGTTTATTAGTATATATTTGACTCTGATAGTGAGTCAGTTCTCTGAAGTCAAAATGATGTGTGTTAGTGAAAGTGTTCTAGCTTTAGAATTATGTTAGCGCTGAGCCTCCTATAGTTTCAGGATTAGTTTGACAAGATGCCAATGAATGAGTCATTTGCCGAAAAATTCACGTGTTACAGCTGAGAATTGATTAGTAAATGTAATACAGAAAAAATGTAAATACACAATACTTCAAAGAATGTCCTATTCCAGAATTAACAGTGATTAAGGGATGGGGTCTATTGTCACAAAGCTAACCTAAGGCTACATTTGAGGAAAATGGGGCAATTAAAAATAAATACATTTATCTAAAGTTTTTGTTTGTGAGCATTGATATAAAGATTTGCTTTGTTTCTGTAACTTTTTATTCTTTAATTTTTTTCTATTAGGGGTCTAGCTTAATAGAAAATTGTAACCATTTATGTTCAGTAAGGCATTTCATCAAGTGATAAATTCTGTCATCTGAACTAAGTTTGGATTTTAGAAACTAGAATTTAAAAAAAAATGAGTCTAGTGTCAGTAAAGAGAACTAGAGTCAGAAACTGAAATGCAATCTTGCAGTTTTATTTGCTTAACTATTTAAACAGCCTTTTTGATAGAACAGAGAATGTATCACTTTTAGGTAGGAGAGTACTTGAGGAAACACAGCTGTAAAGTTCAAAAGCTGGTCCTTCCGCAGACTTATTTCCAACATGAAACATTGATATTTAGTTTAAAATAGTATTATTTTAGAACAAACTGTTAATGCTGAATGCTCAGCTTTTTGTGTGTCTTTTTTCCTCACAAGATCCACTTAGCCTCTGGGAAAAACTTAATGATTTTCCTTCAACTTTAATAACTAAAATCTGAATTACCTTACTTGCATGACTAATATTTTAATTTAACATTAATTTTTTGGTTGTGAGGAAAAAATGTAAATACAGAATACTTCAAAGAATGTCCTATTCCAGAATTAACAGTGATTAACCCTTTGTCATTTGTTTCCATTCTTTTTCTATATGCATTTTTCTATAATCATTTTTTCTATATCCACTTGAAAACTTAATTATACAATAGATGCATACATTCTCTTACTTTGCTTTATTAAAAAACAAAATATTGCAGAAAGCCATTAATTCTTACACTAAGCACTTATTTGTTTTTATTTGTTATTGCTCCTGCAATCTTTGATACTTATTCAATTTCTTTCTCAAGACATTATGAAATGGGATCCTTTATTTGGAAAAATATGGTCTTTAGGGAGCATCCTTCATGGCTAAAACTCAGTGAATTTTATTGAATTTTTAGTTAGAAAGTTCCAGGGCTTCCCAACTGGAACTTGAGGTCTCTGAATAGAAACTTTCCGTGGCAGATTTTGAAGTCAGCTTCTTGATCCATGGGGTCAGGTTGACAGTTTTTAACTTAGGAAATCCCTAGATTTGATTGGCTACAGAAGTATATGTTATATAGTCACTATCATGGTTTCAAAAGTGTTTTTGTGACATAGGAAAGTGCTCATGGTAAAATAAGTGAAAAGCACATGCAACTTCATATGCATTGCAGTCCCATTTTTGTGTGTGTTGTAGGTATATGTGTATAAGTGTGTAAATGTGTATAAAAACAGTGTCAGTATAAAGTGTTGTTGGAAGGTGTTGAATTTACAGGTAGTTGATTTATATATATATATATATACACACACACACACACACACACACACATACATACATACATATATATATTTGCTAAATTCTTCACAATAAATGTTTCCTTTATAACTAGAAATAGTCAAGAAATAACAATACAAAATTTAACACTAAACTCTTGTCTGTATCAGGAATAGTTAGCATTTAAACGTCTAATGACATTCTCTTCATGATATATCAACCTCTCTAATCAGAAAATCCAGCTATTTTAAACAGTATTAATACTGAAGTATGGAAGCAATTATTAATTTCTTTAACATGGTTTATCTTCATTCTGCATTCCTCCCTCCTCACTTTTGACATGCATATGTGGTCTTTTGCTTGTCAGAGTACAGATTCTGATACTGGGGGCACAGCACTTGGTTGCTTTAGTAGTTTGCTTTCATTTTAATGCATTGTAGAAGCAGTCTTAACATCCCAAAGTATGTTGCTTGACCCGTGGTGATTCAGGCTTAAGCCATAGTAGTTGCATTTTTAATTCCCCACTTTCCTTCTCCTGGTGCTCTCTGGCCAGGCATCAGGTAGCAGTTTAGTTACTTCGTCAGAGGACCTATATCTGAAACCCCATCCTCATGTTAAAATTATTTCTATTATAATCTCTCCTTGAACCTTACACTTTTACTTTATAGCTGTCCCATTTAGGATTAGGTTCAGCTGTGAATGACTAAAAACTCAAACTGAAAATGGCTTAAACAAGGTAGAATTTTATTTCTCTCTCATGTAAAAGTTCTATAGGTGGACTATGCTGGTGGTAGTGGTTCCACAGTGTCAGGGAACCCAGGCTCCTCCTATCCTGTTGCCCTGCCATTCTCAGCATGAAGCCTCCACATCATAGTCCAAAATAGCCGCTCCATCTGGTAAGAAGGGGGGGAAACAACAAAGAGTAAGCCCTGTATTTTTAAGGATGTTTACTGGAAGTTGCACGGGCCATTTCCAGATTAGATCCCATTCGTCAGAATTTAGTTAACTAGGAGCAAGGAAAGTCAGAAGTGTAGTCTATCCTAAGTGGTTACTGGCAAATAAAACTCAGAGACTGTGGTACTGAGTAAGAAGGGGGAATATACTGGGGATCCTTAGTAACTTCTGCCACAGTAGCTTATTACAGTTTGGAATTACATGTATGTGATCATTTTTTAAAGTATCTGTCTTCCTCATTAGACTGTGATTTCCAGGAAATCAGAGGACATGTTTGTCTTACTTTATTTTGAGTATAATATTTAGTATAATACTTAGCATAAGATAACATTTAGTAAAGAAAAGCATTTATTTCTTAAATGAATTATTTTATCCAACTGACCTTTTTCTCTATTTGTATATAATTTTTTAAAACAGTACATCTTGTTTTATAAGCTTTTTAAATTTAAAGTATGAATATCTTACATTTTCTTAATGTTCTTTAAAAACATGATATTTAATAGCTTCAAATATTTAATGGTCTGGCTCGATCATAATTTAATTATTCCTTTATTAGTTGATGGTAGGATGTTTCCAGTTTTTCACTAATATAAATATTGCTGTGATAAACACCTTTGTATTGTGAACCTGTTTCTTTGTGATTGCCTTGGGGTAAATCCTTAGGTATGAGATTACTGGGTGTAGTGGTCAGCTACTGCCATGACAGTTCTGTATAACAAATCAGTGTTTTATTGAGGGGCTTATAACGCTAAGTTTATTTTCACGTTGGGTCTGTAGATCACCTGGACTTCTGATCTAGGCTAGACTTGGCCAGCCACATCTACTTCAGTTTGTGGGTTGGCTGGTCCTGCCTCCAGACTGCACACTGGGTGAGATCCACTCCAGAGTTTTCGTTCTGAAACCTAGCATGAAGGGGCAGCAGCTCCTGGGCCATCCTCATTTCATGGCGTATAACCTGAATGCAACAAACAGGCCAAACTACTGAAACATGTTTTAAGCCTCTGTTGGCATCAAGTCTTTGAACATTTCGTTAGGCCAAGACAAAGGGTGTGGATGTATAATTTTATAACAGAGAGATTATGAAGAATTGAGAGTAATAATCCATTGACCATGCTTGGTCAAAGGGCATAACAAAAACTTTTACTATATTGGGGGGAAAAAACTTTTACTAATTATTTTCAGAAAAGGCTGTTTCAGATTAACAGCATATGTGAGATTACCTAGTTTTTTCCCAGGAGGTACCCTGGGGAGCGGAGGGGAGCACTTTGCTTATTGGAAGATGGATTAATATGGACCGGATGCTTTCTGCGGGCATATTTTTCATGCCGTTTGACCATGCTACAAATATTCCATAATATTCCACAGAATTACCTTTTGGTTTTGGGTTTTGTTTTTCTTTCACTATCTCTCCTATTTTTCTTATTCCTTTTTGGGAAGTAGACCTTTTCATAGTCTTTGGTCTTTGCTATTGTTTTGCTTTTCTGACTCTATGTTAAAAATTACAGTCTCTTATTTTTTTGCCTAATGTGTAACGTAATACAAGATGAAATACTTTCTTGGTTTTAATAAATAGTTGTCATTTATGGAACCATTCTCATTTTAAATATGAACATATTTTAGTAAAATGGATTCTGAAGCTTTTGGGAGAGAAGTTTCTGTTCCTGTCATAACTAATTATGTTTCTGATGCATAGGACAACATAATTTAAGCTAAGTAGGTGACTTGAACAATGGATTTCGTGTGAGGGGACACTGGGAATTTGATTCTCTTCCTGACCCTGTAACAGACTTGTTGATAGATTTTGAGTTATTAAATAATTTATATGTCTATTTCCTTATTTATAGAATGTTTTGATAATGCCTTTTAGGAGTTAATGGACATGTATCTGTTGAGTTCACTAAATATTTTTTGGGGTAAGTTCTATTTGAATGGAAATTGTTGGTTTTAGTTATGATAGCTAACTTCATTTCATATGTAACACCTTCACCTTACATGTGAAATACTACTCTTTTAAGAAGCTTATCCCTGGCCAGGGTGGCTAAGTTGGTCAAGTGCTGTTCTATGCACTGAAAGGTCACTGGTTCGATTCCCAGGCAGAGCACAAACCCAGGTTGTGTGTATGGAAGACAACCAATCGATGTTTCTCTCTCACATTGATGTTTCTCTCCCTCTGTTTCTCAAATCAATAAAAATATTTTTTGGGGAAAAAGAAGCTTAGAACATTTCACATTTAATTGAGTCATGAGGACATCATTGTAATATATAAACTAGGACATGGACTGTTTGTGACTTAGCTATGATTATATAATTAATCAGTGTCCTATTCAGGACTAGAATCCAGATCACTGTACTGTTCATTCATTTTTATTTAGTAAATTCTTAAATTACTCTGTGGACCTTTATCTATCAAATATTTTTGAAATAGGACATTAGGCACAATAATTACATTGCCTTTAGGCTTCATTGCTTTGGAGTCAAGTAAGTAAATTAGTTTTTGTAGTCCAATAATGGTGATCTGATACATGATTATTTCTAGCCTCTGATACCAGTAACCATAGAATGTTACCCTCTCTCATTCACAACCAAACTAGCGTGATGGGCACATCACATTAGAATTTAGAATTGTTATTTTCTTAGAGATCCTTGAATTATGATGGGACTCTGACCTCATCTTTATTCAGAGTTGAGAAGTTCCCTAGGATTTAGTCTAGTTCATCCCTCCTCTGAAATATTTATGTGAAACCATGGGTCCAGTTGATGCGAATGTTTATTTCATTTTTTTTTTAATCTAGAGAGAAATCTCCCACACTATTATTCATACCTAAACCCAACTAATGTCAAGATAGGCCAAAGTAACCATTTGGAACCATCTGTGAACATCTGTCATAAAACTTCTGAAGACACACACACATTACTTATGCTGATTTCTATTTGTCCTAGATGTGAGTTAATTAGTTGAAACAGTGTTTGCCCCTGAGCCTCATCTGATGCTAATAGCTGATAAGATTACATGACTTTTAAAAATTACCAGTATTCCTTTTCTGTGCCTTCCCTTCCCCTTTTTACTTGCTTAGTTACCTTTTTCACTTAATAAAACATTTTATAGCCATCACTTCTGAGGAGAGATTGATTAGTTCTCTGGAGATGGAAAGACTAGTATGATTTTCTAGAGCAGGGATCAGCAAACTCCGGCCTGCACCTGGGCCAAATCTGGCCTGCCAACTGTGTTTGTAAATAAAGTTAATGAGAAACAACCACATTTTTCATTTACATGTTGTCTATGACTGTTTTGGGGCTACCAACAACAGAAGTAGTAGTTGAGACAAAAACCTGCCCGCGTATAGAAAAAGTTTGCCAACTCTTATTCTAGAGAAATTAACCAGAGAGGCACTTGATTCAAAGATATTAAGCACAGTATAGCAGTCTAGGACAGGAGTGAGTACCACACTGAAAAAGGGTATACAGTTAACTCTTGAACAATGTGAAGGTTAGGGGCGCTGACCCCTATGCAGTAAAAAGTCCACATATAACGTTTGACTCCTCAAAAACTTAACTACTAATAACCTACTGTTGCTTTATGGATAATATAAACTGGTAATGAACATATTTTTATGTTATATGTATTATTTACTGTTTTCTTACAATAGAGTAAGCTGGAGAAAAATTATTAAAAATAATAAGGAAAATACATTTACAGTACTGTACATACATATTGAAAAAATTTGCATGTAAGTGAATTTTTAACCCACACAGTTTAACCCCATGTTGCTTAAGGGTCTACTGTACACTGAGTAAGGAGAAGGCCCTCTTATATACATGCCAGCCACACAGTTTTTGTTTTTAGCACCTTATTTTTTTTAAGCGTCTTTTACTTTGAATTATTTTTCTCCTTCCCTCTTGCTCCCTCTCTCATAAATGTATTGAGGCATAATTCATGTTAAATACACATATATTTTAGAAATAGTTTAATTTTGATGGGGTGAAGTCATAACCACAGCCAAGATAATGAATCTCTAAAAGTGATATGATACTTTTGAAATTCTGAAAAACAGTAATTCCCAATGTAGAATTCTATACTTAACCCAACTTTTTATCAAGTCTGAGGCTAGAATAGATACTGTGTCAATATGCAAGGGCACAAAACTTATTAGTCATGCACCCCTCTTTTTTTAATCCTTCTCTGAGGACATGATTAGAGAGAGGAAGGGGGAGAGAGAGAGACAGAGACAGAACATTGGTTGGTTGCCTTCTGTGCCCACCCTGTCCGGAGAGACTGAACCTGTAGTCCAGGCTGTTCCCTGACTGGGAATCGAACCAGCAACCTTTTGGTGCACAGGACGCTGCTCAACCAGGTGAGCCACTCAGGCCTGGCATCCATACACCTTTATTGAGGAAGCTACCGGAGGATGTTTTCTGCCAAAACAAGTAAATAAACCAATAAAGATGAAGACATGGAACCAGAAAACAGGGAATCCAGTACAAAAGAGTGATGAAGAAAGTCCCTTGTTTGAAGAGGGGAGAAAATCTAGATGACTGTTGTACAGTAGGTTTAGAGAACAACCATTTTACTTTGGACAGGAGGATGGAGGTGTCTAGGAAAGATACAGTGAAGAAAAAAAATGCACTGATAGATTACATGATGTGTTTTGAGCCATTATTTACTAGTAGAGATGTTTTATAGCTTCTTTGGATAGTATGGGGAAGAATTAATGGTAGGAATATAGAAAACCAGGCAAATGACAAAACAAGGCATTTTTAGTTCCAGAAATAATAAAATGAACAAGAATATAAGTGTAATTGTAATATACTAATTGTCTCACGAATTAAAGTTATTTACATGATTCTGATAATACAGACCTTATTAAATATGGATTTAATTAAAAGTTGTGATGTGACTGTAATGGGCATAGGGAGTGGGAGAAGAGAAGGTAATATAAGAACTAGATTTCAGTTATCTGTAGTAGAAATTCAGTGAGTAATTTTTAAAGTGAAAAAGCAAGAAACCACGAATATTTAGTTTAAAATGAGATAAACACCGGAAAAAATCTCTAAGAGTTGAAAGTGTTTCCTGAAAGGCACACGGCTAGAGACTTGGAGAGGATTGATGCAAGAGACTGCTGTTATTATTATAAGCCTTGTGGCATTTTTTTTTTTAAAGCTATGTGTATATATTCAATTAGAAATGGGGCGGGAGCCGGTGGCGAGAGTTGATGGGGGGAAAAGGAGACATATATAATACTTTCAACATAAAGAATTTAAATTATAAAAAATAGAAATAGGCCCTGGCTGGGTAACTCAGTTGGTTAGAGCACTGTTCTGGTACACCAAGGTTTGTGGTTCGATCCGCAATCAGGGCACATACAGGAATCAACCAATGAATGCATAAATAAGTGGAACAACAAACCTTTCTCTCTCTCTTCCTCTCTCTTCCCACACCCCTGTTCTCACTCAAGTCAATAAAAAAATAGAAATAGAACTAAAAAGGAAACTAAATTTAAAAAAAGCAAAAGTCTGGAATATTATTAGAGGGGATGTTTATTTAGTCTTTGGGGAATTACCTGGACTCCTGAGTCGGGTCATCTGCTGACTAAGTCTTTGGCCTCCCATCTATCCTGGGCTGTGTTAGGGGCTCTGCTCTAATACTCCCTTTGCATTTTTCTTAGTGCAGGCCACATGGTGACTCTGAAGCTTGGTTAAGGCATTCCTTAAGAGTCTATAGGAGAGATGAAGGTGTCCTTTTTACTTGGTTGCTATACTCTTTGGGATAGAGAATAGATTTAGGCTCTAATAATAATAGTAAAACATAATAAAGCATACTACTACTCATGATTTTAGCCCCATAGGAATTTAGTCTCTTCTGCACTTTAACTGATACCTCTAGGACCATACTCAAAGGCCAGAAACTGTAAACTCCAGGAGGCCAGGGACTTTTACTGGTTTTGTTCATCCATGTATACTCTCAGTAAATTAATAAATGATTACTCCCTAAATTATTTAAGTTCCAACAAATGTATATTTAGAGTCTATTTTGACTGAGCTCAGAATTTTGTAGGGGATTTAAACATGTAAACAATTATAATAAATTTGAAGTTAGAATATGTGTGGCATACAGAAAATGAAGATTATCTTGGTGGGGCATTATGGGAGCCTTCACAAACTGATATCGGAATTGAGTGTTGCAGATGAGTAGGGATTTGTTAGGTGGACAAAGCCCTTACGGGAAGAAAGAACAGCATGTGCAAAGGCACGGTAATAGGTAACAGCAGGCCATATTCAGTGAACAAGTCGTTTAGGATTGCTAGAGCGGAGATATTGTCAGGTGAAGATCAGAAGGTCAGCTTGTATTGTTTGAAAACAAAGCATTTTGTACTATTGTTTTTATTACTATTAATATTAAATTGTAGGAATACCTACAATTACATAGCACTCACTATTTGCCAGACACTTCTCTGGGTGCTTTAAATACACTATTTCATTTAATTCTTACAGTAGCCCTAGGACATAGATACTGCTATCCCCATTTTATGGATGAGAGGTTAAGTCACGCGCCCAATGTTTCAGAGCGGGCAATCCAGGCCATGTGGCTCAAAACTGTTTTAAATTAAAATAACATCAAAGAAGATTTATGATATTTACATTTATTTAAAGGAGTAGATGGATTGTACTGGTTGAGAAATAATTCATTAGATTGTCAAGTGAAAGGGGAGGTGTATAAATAGGACAAGGCTAGGTCACAGGGGCTCTCTCATACCCATTTCCTTGATTACTGTTTGCTCTTTCTGCTTTTGTTTCAGGGCTGCTTGTGTTCTAAAGCTCTATCTCTCTGAATGTTTGCTAAATTATAAATAACTAGAGGCCCAGTGCATGAATTCTTGCGCCAGTGGGGTCCCTCAGCCTGGCCTGCGGGATCAGGCTGAAACCAGCTCTCCGACATCCCCCGAGGGGTCTCAGATTGCAAGAGGGCGCAGGCCAGGTCGAGGGACCCCACCGGTGCACGATCGGGGCTGGGGAGGGATGCAGGAGGTTGGCCAGCTGGGGAGGGCCCGAAGGGAAGGCTCCAGGGCATGTCCGGCCCCTATCGCTCAGTCCCGATCCACCAGACTCCAGCAGCAAGCTAACCTACTGGTCAGAGCAGCTGCCCCCTGGTGGTCAGTGCACGTCATAGTAAGCAGTTGAGTGGCCTTAGCATATAATTAGCATATTCTTCATTGATTGGTTGAATGGATGGCCGGACACTTAGCATATTAGGCTTTTATTATATAGGATGGCTGGGAGTCTTTCCTTTCTCCTAAAATCCACCTGCTGAAAAGAGTCTCTTTGTTTAAAGTCAATGAGTTAAATTTTAATAATTAAATTTGTTAATACAACTTTTTTCTTTTTTTGTCAGACCTGTGAGAGTAGATTGAATTATTGGCACTGGGGATTGTAGTTTATAATTTCTTCAAATATTTTTTTCTTCTAATTCTAACAGCCATGCATGTTCATTTGGAGAAAAATAAAATTTAGCTTGTGATTTTACTTCCATGTTTTAGATTCTTTTTTTTTCTTTTTTTCTATGCCATACATTTGTATTAAAAATATAATTGAGGTTGGTATTACACTCATTATTTTTTAAATACTTATTTTTATGTCTTGAGCATTTCTCCCCATTTTTAAATATTCTTCAAGAATATTAGTTTTTAGTGGCTTGATAGTATCCTGTCATATGGGTATAGAGTTTGTTTAGTCAGTTCACTATTTTTAGACATTTGGATTGTTCCCAGTATTTTACTGTTTTATGCCTAGCTCTGCAGTGTACATACTTGGACATAAATTATTTGGACAATAATTTTGATTATTTCCTGGAAGTAAAAATGACAGGATTCGGAGTAAATAAATGTTTTTTACATGTTTTTGTGAAGACTTGTTTGTTCTGTGTAAAGGACTCTTAACTAGAACTAGCTTAAGCACAAAGGAGAATTGATTGGAACCATATTAGGACATCTCAAGAACCCAGCAGCAGCTTTGGGGCCTGGAACTGCAGAGTCTCTGTCTCTTGTGTCCCTTTGTCCTTCTCTGCATCTGCTTCATTTCCCCTCTCTACAGACTGGCTTTCTCAGTTCCTCTGAACACATGGCAGGCAGAAGGCTTCTGGCTACTGCATAGTTCCTAAGTTTCTATCTTCTCTATTCAAGAGACCATCCCAGACTCACTGGCTTGTTCTCTTTGGCCAGGGGACCATGTCACCAGTAGACAGGCTAAACCAGGAAGCACCTCTTAGAGAAAAGGATTTGTGAGTTAGGCAGGTATCCCAAAATGTTTCTGAAACCTATGTTTGACCTGTTTGCTCTCTTGAAAGGCTGTGTCCATTTTTAGGGTCATTTTTGTAAAGATACGCTTTTTAACATGCTGAATGGAATTCTACCTTGAATATAAATGAAAAGTTATAATGATCAATTTATTTGGCAAATACTTATTGAGCACCTTTTATATGCCTGCTATGCTTCTCAATGCTGAGAGCATGTCAGTCCTGAAGACCAAGTCATACCCTTTCTTTTAGTCATGTGTTAGAAGTTTGATACATTTTGAACTGACCTTTAAAATGTGTGTTTAAAGTTATCAACCAGATTTTATTTTACCAACATACAGTTAAGCTACTGTAGAAAAGGAACACATACTGTTTCCTTTGTTGGATATATCCATTCATTTTTTCTGAGTGAGTGATTGGAAGTTGTGAGGTTATGATACTTGATGTCTTAGATTATTACCAGTTTAACCTTCCCCCTTGCCTCACCCTTGTGGTAGGGCAGCAGTGGAGTGCGGGAGGTGCTCAGGCAGTGGCTCTCTAAGTTTGTTTTCCACAGATATACTTGAGGTCCTTCACGTTCGATAAGGCTTCCTCATAGGTAGGGTGTTACAGAACTAGAGTTCCTCTCCAGTTGGAAAATGAACTGACAGAAAAACCTTAGCACAGTAGAAAAAGAAACATGTTTTGAATTTCCATAAAGAACAGATTAGACTTTTTTTTCCAGGTAAGTAAAAAATGACAGGAGCCAGAGTAAATAAATGTTTTTTAACATGTTTTTGTGAAGACTTGTTTGTTCTGTGTAAAGGATCTAACTTAAGCAAGTAGGTTAGGATTGCTAGAGCAGAGATTGTCAGGTGAAGATCAGAGGGTCAGCTTGTATAGTTTGAAAACAAAGCATTTTGTACTATTGTTTTCATTACTCCTAATGTTAACTATACTGTTAAGAATACCTACAATTATATAGCACTCACTATTTGCCAGACACTTCTCTGTGTCTAGGAGCTTTGTACCCATCAGTCAGGTTAACAGTTAAGTCTACCCAGTGACAAACTTGAAAATGTGCTCTGCAGGCCTAGAGTTGTAGAGGAAAATTCCCCTAAGAATCATATTTTTATACTTTTCTGTCCTGAGTCGGCTTTCACCTGGAAAATGTGTGTTGCATTGAAGCCAGGGTTAGTTGGTAGTGCCTTCTCAGGAGACATGATCTCAGTTAGGATGGGGCAAACCTCCGTTAAGTGAGCTGGGCAAGCTCTAAGCAGCCTGCTGCCTGTTCACACCTGTGAGACTGACTCTGCTGCTGCTGGGGGTAAGATTTTAGTTGATTTTACTTATTTCAGCTTGAGCCATATTATAGATACCTTTAAAAATATATTTTTTTATTGGTTTCAGAGAGGAAAGGAGAGGGAAAGAGAGATAGAAACATCAATGATGAGAGGGGATTATTGATCGGCTGCCTCCTGCACTCCACACACTGGGGATCGAGCCCACAACCCAAGCATGTGCCCTGACCAGGAATCAAACTGGTGACCTCTTGGTTCCTGGGTCGACACTCAACCATAGAACCATACCCGGTAGGCTAGATGACATTTTTAAATTTTATTTTTAATGATTTTTTACAGAGAGGAAGGGAGAGGGATAGAGTTAGAAACGTCGATGAGAAAGAAACATCGGTCAGCTGCTCCTTGCACACCCCCTACTGGGGATCAAGCCCACAACCAAGTACATGCTCTCGACCGGACTTGAACCCGGGACCTTTCAGTCCTTGGCCCAATGCTCTATCCACTGAGCCAAACCGGTCAGGACTGGACTAGATGACATTTTAAAAGAGACACCAATTCTCTCTTTTTTTCAGTCTATTCATGAAGCAAAACATGGAGAATAAAAAGTATGTTTTCCTATATAATTCAAGAAGTTTCATTCTCTTCTGCAGTTGCTAAACCAACCTGGATTCCATGGGAGAATTAAGCCCTAAAACTCTTGGCATCTTTTCTGTTTTGAAATAACATTCCTATGGATCTAGAATGGTAGTACTAGTTATGTATTATCCTTGTGATCATTGAAAAAATAATTACTGAATTAAGTTTTTGTGTTCTGTAGTTCCTCTGAGGAATCCTGATTGAGAAAGGCTATTCTAAAATGATAGGAAACCCTCGCCTGTAAAATTCATAGACACCCAAGATTGCCATGTTGTTCTAAGATGGGAACCAAAGAGGTCTTGAGCATTAATAGCCCACTGGACATGATGTAGTGAAAAGAACTGTTCTTTCATTTCCTTTAATCAAGCACAATACGAACTTGAGGGAAAACCCTCAGTTACGTTTTTCCTGTAAACCAAAACAAATTAATACCAATAATATTTTTTGTGCTAAAATTTTGTTTTTTTTCTCCCAGTACTTTCTCTTGGTTTATTTACTATGTTTAAAGCAAATAAAATCAGTTATCTTTATAAAATGTGGCACTTGATTAGTTTTTAAAATAGACAAGTGAAAAGCCCATCAGCTCAGCGAAAGGCTAAAACACTATTTGTGCTTGTAAATAATGTAACCGTTTTAAGGAACTGAGCCCTGGGGAGAAGGACAGCACATGGTTTGTTTACTAACAGGAAACAAGGATTCTATAGCAGATCTTAATGTGTTTTCCTGCTAACGGTTTTTTTTAACAGGAGTATCTATGAAATCTACATTCTATTTTTACAACTAGCCCCTGATTTATTGATTGGAAGAGCCATTATTGGTGAAGTAAACACACAGGTTAAAAAATTTCATGGAAAATAGAAGTGACATGTCCATCTTGAGCAAGTTTCAAATCCTAGAAATTAACAGTTGTTAAAAATTTCTCCACTCTCCTTTTTAAAAATGTTAATGAGGACCAGTTTTTTAAAAGTTCAGATCCTTAAAAATCTTGACTGTGACACCAGCTGAGACTAATTTTAAAATAATCAAGGTTTACAGATCCTTAAAGTGAAAGTTTTCATTTTTTCCATTGTCATCACCTTCAGATTTAACCCAGAAATAATTTTAGTTAATTTGTCATGGATCCTGAAAATTCAAAGTCTATCTCAAAATTTTCTTCCAGATGTCCAGTGGAATAAGGTTGGAATTATCAGCTTGGGAAAGGTTTAAATTTTAAAAATTGCTGCTCAATGAAAAAAATGTTTAATACTTACCTTTTCTTATTACAAGATAACATTCAAAATCTGAGGTCTTATTACCTGGGAGTAGGGAGCAGGAATGCTATCACTTTATTTAAAAAAAACAACTTTCTATGGAAATTTGTGTATTTGCAAAGGTATCACATTAGCTATAAAGAAACAAGAGCATTTTAAATTTCAAGACTTTCAATAAAAGGTACATTGTAGAGCCTCCTGGTGGCAGCAGTTCTTTGTTGCCAGAATGTCCTCTTTTGAGACACCTGCTGAATGGGAGCTGACTCTAAATAAGCAAAACAGACCTATTCTTGTCTGATTCTTTTTGAGGCTTTTACTACAAAGACTCTTAAGTAAAATAATGAGTTGAGCACTTTTTAATTTCGGATTTTAGGCTCATCTTCTATTATATTTTAAATGGATCCCACAATAGTTTACTTATAAATGCCTTACCTGTGAACTAGGGAGCCTGGATGTACCTCTTTGGGGTCTTTTGTATTAAGAGATCCCTTGACTCCTGCTGCCTCTATGCCTGATGGTCCTCCGATGATGTAGTATATGAGACTTGGTGATACTTTTTGTTGGGCTTCAGTTCAGATGATCTGCTACTGAAAGGGTGAATTGACTGCCCTAGGGAATTGGAAAGGTCAATAGGAAGAAACCTGTTGCCAGCATTTATATAACAGTAGAAGCTCTGTGGAGGAAAAAAAATCTCAGTGACACTGGCTTAACTGTCATTTCTCACTCCCTGTATATGCCTGTGGCCAGTAGGTTGTTGTGTAGGGTACTCACAAATGTCTCCCATCAGTTGTAGAATTGATGGTTACAAAGAGTGAGTTGTGTTTGTTCCCAAAACTGTTTGTCATTTGTTCTTGTAATTTAACTATTACATAAAACATTTCCTTATGAAAAACCAAATTGTTCCCAGAAAAACCAAGTTTTAAATGCTTTGGAAAGCATTAATAAAGGTGAGTTAGTAAAATAATGCTGCCCAACTAAGTAAATTGAAGTAAAATACTAATGTCCTAGATTCTACATTCAGATTGCTTCTAATGTCTTAAGTTCTCACCAAAATGAAAATTGTATTGGATGCATCATGGCTATGATTTACTAGTATGAAAAAAAGATATTTTGGCACTCTTTAACATGTAGATCCATATAAACAAAAGGCCTGGTCCTATATTAGAAGACTAGAGGCCTGGTGCATGAAATTTGTGCCCTGGGGAGGGGTGTCCCTCATCCCAGCCTGCAACCTCTCTAATCTGGGACCCCTCGGGGGATGTCCCTCTCCCAATCCAGGACTGCTGGCTCCTAACAACTCGCCTGCCTGACTGCCCCTATCCACTCTGCCTGCCAGCCTGATAGCCCCCTAACTGCTCCCCTGCTGGCCCATTCACCCCCAACTGCCCTTCCCTGCAGGCCTGGTCACCCCCAACTGCCCTCCCCTGCAGGCCTGGTTCCCCCCCACAACTGCCCTCCCCTGCCGACCATCTTGTGACAATGTGGGGGTGGCCATCTTGTGACAATGTGGGGGTGGCCATCTTGTGACGACGTGGGGGTGGCCATCTTGTGATGATGTGGGGGCAGCCATCTTGTGGCAGCTATCTGTAACAATGTGGGGGCGGCCATCTTGTGACGACATGGGGGAGGCCATCTTGTGATGGCCATCTTGTGATGACGTGGGGGGGGCTATCTTGTGACAACATGGGGGCGGCCATCATGTGACACAAGGGCGTGAGGGTTAATTTGCATATTACATCTTCATTATATAGGATTAGCAAGTGAATGTGCATTTAAGTTGAAATAAAATGCTTACTCTGTCCAGCATGGTTCAGTGGTTGAGTGTCGACCTATGAACTAGGAAGTTACGGTTTGATTTCAGGTCAGGGCACATGCCCGGGTTGCAGGCTTGATCACCAGTGTGGGGTGTGCAGGAGGCAGCCAGTCAATGATTCTTTCTTATCATTGATGTTTCTATGTCTCTCTCTCTCTCCCTTCCTCTCTGAAATCAATAAAAATATATTTTAAAAAAATAAAAAGTAAAATGCTTAGGTATGCATAACAAGTCTTTAGGCCTTGATTTAGGTAACTTATTGATTTATTTTATTGATTTCAGAGAAGAAGGTAGAGGAAGAGAGACATAGAAACATCAGTGATGAGAGAGAATTACTGGTAGGCTGCATCCTGCATGTCCTGTACTGGAAATCGAGCCTGTAGTCCAGGCATGTGCTCTTCACCGCAGTCGAACCTGGGACCCTTCAGTCCACAGGCCAACGCTCTATCCACTGAGCCAAATTGGCTAGGGCTGATTTAGATAACTTTTTTCGTTATCTCATTAATTATTGGTTCTGATCGTTATTGGTTTAAGAGAGCTTCTACTGTATTGCTTCAAGCTACTAAAGCTGAAGTGTACTTTTCAGCTTTTAACTCACTCATTCACAAATATTTATGGAGCACCTATTATGTACTAGGCATTCAACTTAGCCTCAGTGCTGAACTTGGCTGATAGGGTTTCTTTTTTTAAGGAGCTTATCATCTAGTGGCATATTAGTGAAAGTATAATGATTTAAATAGTAATGATTTTCTCAATAGTAGTAGGATAATTATAAAAATAAAATCTAGTCTTTGTATTGAAGACCAAAGCCACATCTACGTGTACCAAACTAGGTGTTCTCAGCCCTAGCTTGTACCCTAGAGTCACCTGAAGAGCATTTGAAATATGCTGCAGCTAGGGCTCCCTCTTAGACCAGTTGAGTTATAATCTCAGGATGGGGTTTAAGGAGCCTAAAAAGATGTGTAGGAAAAGGCAAGTTGATTTTAGTTAAAGTTGTTTGATATTGCCCAAACCAAATCCAATAATCCCAAACCAATTTGACACAGCATTTATATTCCTGAAACACCTGGGAGCAAATTTCTGTGGTATTGGTTTGACAGAGCTAATGATTTGTGTGAATCTTGCTAGAGAAAAAACTACATACTGTAATTTGTAAGAATGACTATTAATACTCTGACTTACAGCTTTTCCTTTCAGAAAAAAAAAATGTCAAGAAAGATAATAATTGAAATTCTTTGACTCCTCTCCATAGTTAGAAAGTATGCAACTTTTACCAATGTATTTTAGCTTTCAGAAACATTTTAGTTGAGAAAAGCATCATATAAGCACCTCTGGAAAAGCATCATATCTTTTATTTGCTTTAAAATATTAGTGTTCCGCTTATATGAAACACTGATTAAGATTAGGAAATGCTGAACCATGGCATTCTTTGTACCAGTCATAGCATGTAGTTATAATTTTATGTATAACTAGAGGCCTGGTGCACAGATTCATGCACCAGTGGGGTCCCTCAGCCTGGCCTATGGGGATTGGGTGAAATTGGCTCTCTGACATCCCCCCAAGGGTCCCGGATTGCAAGAGGGCGCAGGCCAGGCAGAGGGACCCCACCAGTGCATGATTGGGGCTGGGGAGGGACTGCGGGAGGGCTCCAGGGCGTGTCCGGCCCATTTCGCTCAGTCCCAATGAGCTGGACCTCAGCAGCAAGCTAAGCTACTAGTCGGACATCTGCCCCCAGTGGTTAGTGCGCATCATAGAGACTGGTCGAATGGTCGGATACTTAGCATATTAGGTTTTTATTATATAGGATGAACAAAATTAATTAATGTCAAAAGTATTGCCATCTTGAAATAAAATCTTTAAAAAAATAAATCTTTATTGTTCAGATTATTACAGATTTTCCTCTTTTTTCCCCCCATAGCTCACCTCCACCCGATTCTCCCCCACCCCATGCCCTTACCCCCCTCCACTGTCCTCATCCATAGGTATATGATTTTTGTCCAATCTCTTCCCGCACCCCTCACACCCCCTTCCCCCCAAGAATTGTCAGTCCACTCCCTTTCTATGACCCTGATTCTATTATATTCACCAGTTTATTCTGTTCATCAGATTTTTTATTCACTTGATTTTTATATTCACTTGTTGATAGATCTGTATTTGTTGTCACTTTGTTGTTCATAATTTTTATCTTTACCTTATTCTTCTTCCTCCTCTTCTTAAAGAATACCCTTCAGCATTTCATATAATCCTGGTTTGGTGGTGATGAACTCCTTTATCTTTTTCTTGTCTGTGAAGCTCTTTATCTGACCTTCAATTCTAAATGATAGCTTTGCTGGGTAGAGTAATCTTGGTTGTAGGGTCTTGTTGTTCATCACTTTGAATATTTCTTGCCACTCCCTTCTGGCCTGCATAGTTTCTGTTGAGAAATGAGCTGACAGTCGTATGGGTACTCCCTTGTAGGTAACTGTTTTTCTCTTGCTGCTTTCAAGATTCTCTGTTTGTCTTTTGCCCTTGGCATTTTAATTATGATGTGTCTTGGTGTGGTCCTCTTTGGATTCCTCTTGTTTGGGGTTATCTGTGCTTCCTGGACTTCTAAGTCTATTTCTTTCACCAGGTGGGGGAAGTTTTCTGTCATTATTTCTTCTAATAGGTTTTCAATATTTTGCTCTATCTCTTCTTCTGGCACCCCCATAATTCGGATGTTGGTACGCTTGAAGTTGTCCTAGAGGCTCCTTACACTATCTTCATATATTTTGATTCTTTGTTCTTTTTGTTTTTCTGGTTGGGTGTTTTTTGCTTCTTCATATTTCAAATCTTTGGTTTGATTCTTGGGGTCCTTTGGTCTACTGTTGAATTTCTGTATATTATTCTTTATTTCAGACAGTGTATGCTTAATTTCTGACTGGTCCTTTTCCATTTTTTTGGCATTCTCATTAAGACCCTTAAAGGTCTCACTAAGTTCCTCGGAGGTTTCTAGAAGATTCTTGAGTAACCTTATAACTGTGGTTTTTGAACTCTGTATCCAATAGTTTGCTTTCCTCCATTTCTTTCATTTGTGATATGTTTCTTTGTCTCTGCATTTTGGCTGCTTCCCTGTGTTGATGGAGTGGCTTTGTGTGGTAGGTGACCTATAGGGCCCAGTGGTTCAGCCTCCCCAATCACCTGAGGTGGACACTCTTGGTGCACCTCTTTGTGGGCTGAGTGCACAGTCTTGTTGTAGTTAAACCTTGATTGCTGTTGGTACACTGGGAGGAATTGACCTCCAGGCCAATTGGCTGTGAGGACCTGCTGTGTCTATAATGGAAGAACTGCTGTGCTGGAGACAGACACCCTTATGGGGCAGGACTTGCTTCAGTGGGGCTTTGTTGCTCACGAGTCTGCCTCTTGAGTGTGTCACTTATGGATGTGAGGAGTTGAAATCTGGTGTCGTCTCACACTGACCACTAGGTACACTGGCTCCTGATCTCCAAGGAGGTGCAGGTCAGCTACTGTCTGAGGCCACCCAGCAAGAGCTACAGCCATATCTGCAGATTTCTCCTCTTTGCTCAGGGTTTGGAAGTTTTGGAGCTGTCTGACCCCGCTGAAGTTGGTTAGGTTAAGCTGCGAAAGGGCAGGCCATTCATATGCAAAAGCTGCTGCACACAGTTTGGGTGGGTTTGTAAATTGGGTGGGGTGGGGTCTCAGTGAATCAGCAGGGTGTAGGAAACAGTGATGGCTGCCAGTCAGCCATCTCGGTGTCTCCGCGTCTCTGCGTCCTGCGCCCAGCGCAGTAAACAATGATTCCTGCGCGCACCTCTGCAAGAAAGCCACCCTCACTTTCCGACCCGATGGCAGACAGTCCAGCTTCTCTCCATAGGAGTCTGGGTCCCCAGAGTCTCGCTGGAAACTGGAGTTAGAGCAGTCGGGAGCTTTCATCTACCTTCGGATTGAAAAAACAGCGCATCCAGTCGCTAGCCCGATTCGCACACCTCCATACCTTTGCTTTTCCATGCCTGTGCACGTCCTACCCGGTCTCAATGTACTTTTCTCTTTCCTTCTAGTTGTAGAACTTCTACTCAGCCAGCTTTCCCGTGGTTCTAGGTGATAGACGTTTTGTCTTTCAGTTGTAGTTTTGGTATGGTTGTGAGAGGCAACACGTACAGGTGTATACCTTATGCCGACATCTTGGTTTCCCTAAAATCTACTCTTAAGAGTGATTTCATACTTAATCTTTAGGCCCAGAAACTTCGAAAGTTGAAAGTATAGAGCATTCATTATTTTTCTTCCTAGCTCTTATAAAATATAACTGTGCTTTTCTTGTTTATTTCTTTTCGCATTTATATCACTCATAAGAGGACTAGAAGTTAGTGCCTTTACTTTTAGGTATTTGTTTCACTAATAATTTTTTCATATTAACATATTGTAGATCAGGTACATTTTTACAGAAAGTTTTTTATTCTTTCTGCTACCCATGAGAGATGTAACCTGTGAAACCAAGCATTTTTCAGGACACTACAACAAAGTCCAAAATACACATAACATATAATTATGAATTTTGAATTGAAAGTGTAATCAGTAGTTCAATTCTGCTCTTAGAATACTAATTTAGCATATTAGTTGAGGCACTTAAATTTTCATATATAGGAATAGCATCTTTTCATCCCTGAATTCATGTGAGAATTTTTCCTTTACCTCATCTCCCAGAGCATGTGTATATGCATCATGGACACACGTGTGCGTGTGCACGCACACGCACACACACACACACCCCTTGAAAATGGAACTGTTAATTTTCCCTCTTCTGAGCCATCATGGTATGCTACTCAGATAGCTTGTCCAGTGATGTCCAAGAAAGCTGAAAGTCTTGTCAGCTGAAAGTAAAAGGGAAAATACGTAAAGATTTACTAGGTGATTAACTGGTTTGATAAAGATTTCACAGGCCCTACCAGGGCAAATGATGAGAAAACTAATAGAAATAGAATGTTATCTTATCAGCACTAGCAGCTAGGAGCAATTTAGCCCATGAATATCTTATTTCTTCTATCCCTACAGTCTGTTTTAGTTAAAATATCAATGCCTCCTGTGTAGTACTTAACAGTTTTCAATTCTGTAAAGTAAACAAACATGATTTCCCCCCCTCCTTAGAGTTTAGAAAACTGATACACAGTGGGACTGAGTGACTTGTCCAAGGTTATTTGGCTGGTGTGTTAGTGAGGACTCTGTTTCAAGTAGTAAAAACTCAACTCAAATTGTTGAAACAAAAAAGAGAATGTATTGACTTACATAATTAGTAAGTTCAGGGATGTAGCTGGCTTTGGGGCATGGCCGGATTTAGGGGCTTAAACTGTGTTTTAGGACAACTTTCTCCTTTTGGCTTTATTTGGATACAGGCTGTCCTGTACTGGCAGTGGTTGCCTTTGGCAGCTTTTCATTTACAACTTGACATATTGTCAACCCCAGTGAAGAGAGAAAGGTTTGTTGTTGTTTTCAGGAAACACCAGCACAAAATATGGACATGATTTTTAGGTTTATTCTTGAACCAGTCATCCTTCACTGTGGCCCTCTGAAGCAGGATTGAGATTATTTCTAGATGAATTAAATGTACTGAGAAGTAGTTCTCGAAAATGCTACTTGGTAGACACACACACACACACACACACACACACACACACACACACAAAGGTATACTGAGCCTAGACTTCTAATTCTAAAGCTGATGTTATTTTCTATTTTACTATGTAGTTAAGACTAAAAATGACAAGAGAATACAACTACAAAAATATAGTTGTCTAAGGATAGGACATATAGTCCTGAAATTTGTGAATTAATATCAAAACCCATTTCCTTCTTCCTGGCAAGTTGAGTATTATCCTATACTAGTAGCCCATTTGCAGGATTCAATCCTGCAAGCGGCCGCTTCGGCCGCGTGCACTGCCGCTGCCGCAGCCTTGGGGCCACCACACCTGCACCACTGCCGCCCCGCCCCGCCGCGCTCCGCCCCGCCCCGCTCCGCCGCGCCCCGCCCTGATGGCGGGTGGCCAGTGGAAAACTGCTGCTGGCGGAAAACTGGTGCCGGCAGCCACGCAATTGGTCACCCCGAGTTCCGCCACCAGCGTCTTCTGCCGGCCGCATGGGTCCTTCCGCAACGTTGGCTGTTTAGGCTGGCGGTAGGAGCGGGGGGCGGGGACTCAAGTCAGGGGACCCACTCCTACCGCCAGCCAATCGGCCACCCCGAGTCCCGCCCCCCGTGCCTCCAGCCGGCCCAATCGTGGGCGTAGCGGAGTGATGCAATTTGCATATTGCCCTTTTATTATGTAGATAATAAAAGGGTAATATGCAAATGGACCGAATGGCAGAACGACTGGTTGCTATGATGCCACTGACCACCAGGGGGCAGACGCTCAACTCAGGAGTTGCCCCCTGGTGGTCAGTGTGCTCCCACAGGGGGAGCGTAGTTCAGCCAGAAGCTGGTCTGACAGCTGGCAAGCACAGCAGCGGTGGCAGGAGCCTCTCCCACCTCTGTAGCAGCGCTAAGGATGTCCGTCAGTTGGACATCCCCTGAGGGCTCCCGGACTGCGAAAGGGCACAGGCAGGGCTGAGGGGACCCCACCCCCGTCCAGTGCACGAATGTCGTCACTGGGCCTCTAGTCCCTTATAATATCTTAAAGTTTAGACACAATTAATAATCTGATCTAATTTTGACTATTACCGGAGGAACAAGCTTTGGGAGGCTACATTACTTTTATAGTCTACTACAGTACGAATTTGGAATACTGTGGGGGAATGGAGGCCTGACAGAAAAGCTGTTTGGGTTGTTTAAATGTTCCAACTCTACAAGAGGCTCCTGATTTCTAGACAGAAGGGTTTTTCTCCCATTTCACCCGGTCTTCTCCTGCCTGTCTTCCCATCACCTTCCTCTCTGTTTCTTGGCTTAAGTCCATTTCTTCCTCCAATGTTTCTCTCCCCGGGAGCAGAGACTGGATGATTTCCTCAGCCCCTTGAGTAGAGGTATGATGGCCACTCTCTTACTCCAAGGAAATTCCTACAGAATGGAATTGCATGTTGACATGCTTAAGAATGGTTAAGAACAACTCCTTTCCTGTGTGGCCAAGAAGCTTTGTGTCTCTGAAGTTCAAAGTCAGAATATTATGCCCCAGATTTCCTTGGGTAGCCATCAACTCTGGAAGCCTGAGAAGTAGCCTAAATGCTAGAAATATAGGCTTAGGAGCTTCTGTAAACCCTTTTGTGCCCAAGATGGCTATGAGAATGGAGGCAGAAGGTAATGTTAAATGCACTGGCTTTCATCCCTGCTGTCACCAGAATAAAAATGACCTGTATTTTGGGCCCCCAGGCAGCACTGAAATGACATGCCACCTGCTGACCTAATCCATTTCATTTCTGGTACTAGGATAGCCAAAGTAATTTGCTCAATTTGCAATTGACTATTTACTCTTTAAAGCAGCAGTGATTAGATCTAATGTAAGAAATCACATACGCTATCAAGAATTAAAACTTTAAAGGTGGAAAGTTATCCTTTTTGGAAGAAGTCATTTAAATATGGTGTATTTTACCTCAGAGACCATGCTTTTAGAAAGCGACTTTTTGCTGTTGTTCCCCAGGAAGGAGTACAATCTGCTGATGAAATTTGAGATAACAGAAGTGTTTCTCAGCAGCAGCTGAATGGAACAGAGAACTAGGATACTGCTATATTTATCTTCAGGTAAACTTTGCAGTTTACTAGGGAAAAATCTGTATAGCATGCAAGCAGATTAACTGTGTTAATCCAGCAGCTGCTGCTCTGGCAGCTAGAAGAGAGGCTGTGTAGCTGCAGTCCTGCACTCAGGTGCAGTCATACTTCCTTGTTACAAAAACTGTTCCAGGAGCCACATATGCTGATGAGTTCTGCTTTTCTCAATTTTAATTAATCCTAACTCTCATTTTTTTTCTCTTTCCCATCAAACTGAGTTGATGAGAACTTCTCTAAATGGTAGTTTCAAGAGCGTGGACTCTGATTTTGCACATGGTGGTTGATAGTTATGTACAGTACTGCAATGGATGAATTAGTGATAGGAGCACCTACTCTCTTCCCCTCCCAGAGGCCCTTCTATCGGTGAGCCACACGCTGGCAGAACTAAGGTGTCTGCTTCCAGGTCAGCCCTCTTCTGTATCTTGTTGCTTTCTGTGATTCGGCAGCTATGGAATTTGCTTCCCTGCATGGGCCTCTCAGAAGCCAGCTCTCCTGCTCTCCCCAACACGCTCACAGTCAGCAGAACAGGGAAATCACACTGATCAGCACACCACTCAGTTGATCAAAGGAAGCCAGCCACTTTCCTTCAACAAGACCCAGCGGTATTCGTCACTACGCCTTCTCCTGCCGTGAGCAAGGCCACTGGAGCACTGCTGGCAGCATTAGTCCGCGTGTAAAAAGCTGCTTATGTTTCTTTTGCCTTGGCTTTGGCTCGGGCCTCGGCAAGGGCGGAAAAAAGAGGAAAATGCCCCAACTGCTGGCATTTTTCCTTTCTAAAACTTGGTGTGAAGCATTTCCCTCCCTTGGCAATCCCTAGTGGCAGTCCCCAGTTCTGCTGGGGAAAGACTTGCTAATTTTCTTTTCATTGTGAAAGTGCAGAGCCCCACAGCAAATTGAACCTGGGTCACTACCTGAAATATATGACAGAAGACACTCCTACATTGATTAAGTTAATCACAGGTCTGACACATCTACAAAATTAAAGCAAACCACATTTTTTTAGTACTTAATCTCTTGAATCTGTTGCTTTTTGCTGTTTCCTTGGTAGCCTTTTATGTTACTGTGTAAGGAACCTACGGGTCTCAATGCTAATTTGTTGGACATAAATGGTAGTTTGCTACTCGTGGCTCTAATGGGTGTATCATTTCTTTTCTTGTAAGCAATTGGCATTTCAGTGCAGTTTGCAATGTGGAACATGGAAAGGACCCCCTGAGTAGGACAGGGCTGCTCTTTGTCACTTGCAGCTGTGTTTGCAAGGGAGCATGCTGGCAACCAGCAAGGAGATTGCTGTGACAGGTGGGAAGAGCAGAACCAGAAAATACGCCTCTCCTTTCTCTTACCCTCTTTCTATTCCTTTCTTTCCCCCCACCCTTTTCTACCTGACCTTCTGTTTTTCTTCTCTTACCCTTTTAGAAGCCATCTGTTTCCCTCTATTTGGTTTGCAGATGCCACTATGCAGGAATACACTGTGCTGGAGCTAGCATATGCTTGACCTGTACTGAATGTATGTATTGGGCTGGGCTCAGCCTGATGCACTGAAGGGACTGGTGAGGGCCTGGCATATGAGAGCTAATGCATTTTACACACCAATTCTGGAGACTCACAAGGACAACATATCCTACTGCCTGAATCTGGGAAGTGGTAGCGAACTTTTAAAAGCTTGTTCCGCAAGTTCTGCATTACCTGCTATTAGAGATTGGAGCAACATTAGTCTGTGTGTAAAAAGCTGCTTATGTTCCCTTAGCCATAGCCTGGGCCTCAGCAAGGGGGGAGGAAGGAGGAAAGTACCCCAACAGGCAGTGTCCCTTTTTCCTAAAACTTGATGTGAAGCATTTTCATCCCTGTTGTCAGTGACAAAAGTTGTCATTCTACAGAGCAGGCACCCAGTTAATGGTTTTCTTTCTATGGTTTCCCTTCTGTTATCTTCTCCTCAGGCATTGCTGGTGGGAATGTAAAATGGTGCAGTCATTTTGGAAAACAGCCTGGCAGTTACTTAAATTGTTAAACATAGAGTTACCATGTAACTTAGCAATTTTATTCTTAGGTATATTATCCAAAGAAATGAAAACGTATGTCCAAACAAAACTTGTACACAGATGTTCATAGCAGCCTATTTATGATAGCCAAAAAAGTGGAGCCAGCCCATCACCTGATAGATAACTAAATAAAATGTGGTATACCCATACCGTGGAATGAAGTACTACTGCCCTGGCTGGGTGGCTCAGTTGGTTAGAGCATCATCCCATACACCAAAAGGTTGCGGGCTCTACCCCCAACGTAGGGTGTGCAGGAGGTAGCTGATCAGTGATATTCTCTTATCATTGATGTTTCTATCTATCTCTCCCTCTCTCTTCCTCTCTGAAATCAATAAAAAAAAATATATTTTTTAAAAACCACACATATCCTTGGGTGAGGATTAAAAAAAAATGAGTGAAGTACTGATGCATGCTACCACATGGATGAACCTTGAAAATTTATGCTAATTGAAAGAAACCAGTCACAAAAAGCCACATACTGTATGATTCCATTTATATTAAATATCTAGAATATGTAAAGCTATAGAAAAAGAAAGTAGATTAATGATTGTTCAGGGCAGAGAGAATTGTGAGAGAGAGGGGGGAGGAGGGAGTTGGGGGAGTGAGGAGTGACTGCTCATGTGTTCGGAGTTTCTTCTTAGGGTGATGAGATGTTCTAAAATGGATTGTGGTGATGGTTGTACAAGTCTGAATATGCTAAAAGCTTTTGAATTGTATGATATGTGAACTATATCTCAATAAAGCTATTTTAAAAATTATTACTGCATATTTCATTTCATCTGAGGGCACGGAGTTGTCTTTACTAAAGTTGTAGAGGCTAAGAAAACCCATATTCTCAGTAAGAATACCAATCTAATAAAAGTAATAACTTATTTGCACAGTGTGTCATTGCTTGCCCATAGTTTTCACATGCTTTAATTTGATCCCCACTGAACCCTAGTGTGCAGATGAAAGTAACACACATAAAGAAAAAGTGACTTCTCTAAGATTACACCAGTCATAAACGATAGAGCAAGTATGTACTCTCAGGTGCTCTGATTCCTGCCTGGTCACTGCACTCTTGTCAGAACATTGCAGAGAAAGTACTGTTGACCCTTGATGTTTCCCAGACTCTTAATCATGCTTACCCCTTTCACCTCTTGAATATGACTAGAAAAGCCACCCAACTTTCTCGGTCTTGCTCTACTTATCTGGGATGTGGAGATAAGAATACCTTCCACGTTTCAAAAGTCAGCTACCTTCCTTTCTTGGTTTATTTATATAGGAGAAGGAGCTAGGATTGTAACCCTTAGGGCCTGGAATAAGGACTAACTGATAAAAAACAATTATAAAACATTTTGCCAGACTATAAACATTCTGTATAATAAACTATCAAGGAGTGTTGCTTCTCTCCTTTATGTCGTGCAACTTCACAACCTCTGTGGGATGTAATAATATCAGTTTTCTCTAAGGAGCTCAAAGCACTTTACAGACATAATCGCATTAGTCCTCCCCACATCCCTGTGAGTTACGGATACAGAGGGAGCTGGTACCAGAGGAGCTGGAGCACTGAGCGGTGAATAACTTGCCTGAAGCCTTTAACTCAGGCCGGGTCTATACTATACCGATTGCTCATTTATTTGCCCCTAGTGGTATTTATTTGGTCAATTGCATTTATTCTCTCTGAGTTTGTCACTTGTTAAACATGAAAAAATGCTTGAATAGCCCCCCTGAATCACTTAAAGTTCAGCTTAAATTTTATCGAGGGTAAAGCTATTTATTTTGACCTGGCTGTGTCCTGGATCTGGACTAGAAAACAGTTCAGAACTCCTGAATATATACCCTTGATTTGAACATTTACTGTGTCTGTCCTGCTGTGTAGACTGGAGAAATCCTTGATGCATCTTCGGAAACTACTCTCATTTGTCCAGACACTTCACAGGGTGAAGGCAGACTTCCTTCCAAGTCGTTGAGTTTTACAGTGTGTTTATATGTGGAAAGCTCATTTACCATCTGGATTTCAGCCTAGATCTTCACCACCGCCATCATCATTTAATATTATTTTGGTCTTATGGCTTAATCCCATTACCATCCCTTCTGACAGAGAATATATATGAGGGGAATGTGTAAAATGATTAGAAAGGCCTGCATGGTGTTACCTTAGAGTGGCTTCTAATAACCCACTAGATAGCAGAGTGAAGCCTAACCCATCCCCTGGAAAACATTAAATTCTGGCTTTTCTCTAGTTCCTTGTCGAGGCTGTCCTGGCAAGGTTTTTTGGTTTGGGTGTTTTTGTTTTTGTGGTTGTTAGGGGTTTTGGTGGGGGGGGGGGGGGGAGACGATGTTCTCTTTTGTCTTAATAATCTCTCATCTTACTTGATGGGGACACATTTCCTCCCCAGAAGTGGATTTCCCTTGCCTATTAGCCTCGTTGGTACGCTGCCCCCCTTTTCACTCTAACCCCCCCCCCCCCCGGGAAATGGCCCCAGTGCTGTTGGCACTGTCCTGTGTGCAGTTAATTAAACCTCCTGCTGCGGACCTGGGTTTCTGCCGCCACTGTTCACTGATGTGTGTGAATTGAGTGGAGCACATGTACGCAAGCTCAGGCGCACTCGTGGAAACAAACCCTGAAAATAGCAAAAGATGGAGTTGAGGGAAAGCCTTCTGCTTTTAAATAAGCTTGGTAATCTGGCTAGTTGAATGCCAGAGCTCACAAAGCTGAGAATTGCATTTCTGAAGATAAGACGGCCCTTTTTGTGTTTTTATCTTTTCTTCCCTAAATATATTGAGTTTTACTGTGGTGCTTTCTCTCTGTGAGCAAGAAAACAGAGCCGGAGGTGCACCCGTGGCCACTGAGTCCAACCCAAAGAGGAGCTTCTCCTCGTTCCTCTGGCGACCACATCCCAGGAAGACAAACCTTAACCAGTCTTCCTAAGACACACGGCTGCCGCGTCCTCATTGCGGTGTGGAAGGGTTAGGGAAGTCACAGCCGGCAGGAGCGTGGCTCTCTAAGCCTGATCACCTATGCGTTTTAGAGGACAGGGATGTCCTTTGAAGTTAGGCCTTACCCCTTTTTCTTTTTTTCTTTTTAATATATTTTATTGATTTTTTTACAGTGAGGAAGGGAGAGGGTTAGAGAGTTAGAAACATCGGTGAGAGAGAAACATCGATCAGCTGCCTCCTGCACACCCCCTACTGGGGATGTGCCCGCAACCAAGGTACATGCCCTTGACCGGAATCGAACCTGGGACCCTTGAGTCCGCAGGCCGACGCTCTATCCACTGCGCCAAACCGGCTAGGGCCTTACCCCTTTTTCATTAAATAAATGTGCAGAGAGAGAGAGAAAGAGACAGAGAGAGAGAGAGAGAGAGAGAGAGAGAGAGAGAGAGAGTCTTGATTTCCAATCATTCTTTTCAAAATACTTTGTAGTGCTTTGGACCCTTCTTGTGATTCTGTTTACTGGGACTTGACATGCTTATTTAAGAAGCTCTGATAAATTTTTTCTAATTCCCAGCTTGCTTACTTGTGTCAAATATAGCAAGTAATCAGGCTGGGGTAGCAGTGAAGTCTTTAACACATCAGTCGCTGAAGCAGGCAAGCTCTCTGTTCTTTCTCTACCCATCCCAGCTTCCCTCAGCTGTGTAATCTATCATAGACCAGACAGCCAAACGACCTTCTGGATGAAGCCAGGGCTGCGAGGGCCAAGCCCCTTGCATGAATTTCATGCATCAGGCCTCTAGTTTTATATAAAATCATCAGCCAGGACGTGTGTTCTCCAGCCCCTCCTTATGCTCTTTTGTAGAAGGGAATAAACACACTTACAGCAGCACAAGCAGCATGTGGTATAGATGAGAAGAGATAGGGCAAGGAAGGCTTGAGCGCTAAGGTGGGACTTGGATCCAGAAAGGCAAAGAATGGCAGTATTGTAAGTCAAAGGAATCAAGTGAGCCAAGGCAGGGATATAGCAATGAACATGCTATGTAAGGATAAACATAAGAACTTTACTGTATGCAACATTTTTTTCATAAAAAGTGTTGGGAGCCCTAGTCAATTTGGCTCAGTGGATAGAGTGTCAGACTGTGGACCAAAGAGTCCTGGTTTGATCCCAGTCAAGGGCACATACCTCGGTTGCAGCCTCCTTCCCGGTCCAGGTCCTGGCCAGGGCTCTTGCAGGAGGCAACCAATCAATGTGTTTCTCTCACACCGATATTTCTCTCTGTCTTTCCCTCTCTCTTCCTCTCTCTCTAAAAATCAATGGAAAAATGTCCTCAGGGGAAGATTTAAAAAAAAAATAGTGTTGGGAAACAAACAAAGTTAAGATTAGATGGTGTGATAGGGCCTGGTACTAGAAGGCTTTAATTAAACATACAGTCCCCTGCCTAGAATTAAATGTGCTTAGAAAGCTTTGATCGGTACCTATCTTTTGAATGGAAGGCTTGAGTGTTTGAAGGGTGGAATGAGTTTGAAGGAAGTAAGGTTCCCTTGTCCTATTTGCTTTGTTGGTTTTACTAAGTATTTTGGGGATACTAAATCAATACCCTGTCTTGTAGAAGGAAGTCACCTCTGCAGTTAAGAAGCAGGGCTTTCCCCTTAAAAGGAATTTGGTTTCCTAATTGTGAAATCTTGTCCTGTTTGCTTATAAATTGGGAATGTTTGTGAGTGAAAGGACAGGTTTAATGTTTAAAAGAGTTTGGATAGCTGTTGTAGAAGCAAAATTGATTTATAACATTGCTTCCTGACCTGGGGTTGCCTGAAGGAATAAGAGAAATATCCTACATTTACCTGTGATAAGTTACACAGGCTGTTACTTAGAAATGCTGTTTGTTTGAAAGAAAAAATATAAGATCCAAATGGGAGTGGGGAGAGGTTGGGGAGGTAGTAATCCCTGAGGGGCTCTGGCAACGTA
Organism: Cnephaeus nilssonii; assembly: GCF_951640355.1. Taxonomy (NCBI): domain Eukaryota; kingdom Metazoa; phylum Chordata; class Mammalia; order Chiroptera; family Vespertilionidae; genus Cnephaeus; species Cnephaeus nilssonii. The sequence continues at coordinate 16,471,800 of NC_137084.1, read as the reverse complement.
AAGATTTGGAGTTCTGTTATAAATGATAAATTTGAGTAGAAACAGATGATCTTAAGATTTACTATTACCTTAATATGAATTTTCTGATATTTATTTTTCCACTTATTTAAGGTACATTTTCATTTAATAGTGTATTCTCAATAAAGCCAAAGGGAACCTATAGCTATAACGTAGGTAGGCTTTTGAATAGTTGTTTGATTTATTTTCCAGTTCTTTTTCCTGTGTATTGTGTTATATTGACAGTTGCCATTATTTATCTCATTTAAACTGTAGTGCTTAGGTTGAAATTTGATTCTAGCCAATTTTATTATGATAGGTTTACCATCTTCTCAAATGTAGTACTCCTCTAATGCATTGTTACTATATCACAAAGGTAAAAACAAATTTACAGCTGTTAACCACAAACCTAACCTTTCCTCAGTTTGCTTGATTTACTACAAATTAAATTATATTATGCCTGATATAAATCATTAAGTATATAATTTAAAGCAGTTGCTGGGATCCATCTTTTACTGTTTTTTTGCCCTCACATCCAAATGTGGAACTTCAAGTGTGAAAGGCAGCAAAATGATTAGAAAGCTGCCCTTCTGGAGGCCCACACGAGCATTCATTTCCATGTTGGTATGTGACAGCAGGACCCTTTCAGCTCTGAGCCGGGGATGCGCACGCTGCATTCAGGGCGGAATGTTTGCTCCTTGACTTGTCTGCCTGATTTAAATATTCATACTTCACCAGAAGGAAAAAGCTGCTGACTTCTAAAAGTGGGTCAGTGTTGGTTTTTTTTTTTTTTTTTTAATGGCCCTTTTGGCACTTTGTAACGTGTTAATACTGCCTTAGAGCTGGGGAATGGTTTGGCAGAGCTCGTCTCTATCACGTCAGGAGCCAGGGCTTCACTAGGCCAGTGGAGGGAGAGAGCGCTGCAGATATTAATAGCTAATAGACTATGATATGGGTTTTACTTGCCTTTCTGTTTGCTTTTCTGGATGTAGAATGTAGTATGTTAACAGAAAGGATTAATTTGAGAAAAACCTTTTATGGGTAGACAAGTTATAAAGGTGATGATGTACAATAAACGACAGTAGCCTGTGTCTTCCGATGCAACAATTCCACAATTACATACACTTGTTTTATTTCTCTACCTGAATATAACTTTGAAAGAGGTCTTTGGATAGAATAGGATCATTGTTACATTGTGAATCTTACTCCTACATCATTTATTCACGCTGAAGTGGATAAACTTTATATTGATTGAGTTTCTTATATCTAAGGGCCCCTGGTGGCATTTTAAAAGTGACTGTCATTTTTCTTATCCTCACAAAATTAAAAATGTAAATATCTTTTGTGGAAAGGAGGGGTAGGACAGTAGGGTGAGAATAATAGGAGGTACTAGACAGAGAGAGATCTTTTGGAGATCCAGATTGCCATGTCTTAGTCTTGGGACATCCGTGAGACTGAGAGTTCAAATGACTTGTCCAGGAGAAATGTTACACATTTCACCAATCTCTTCCTTCAGTTAGTTACCCAGGGTTTGCATACTGAGCTTATGGTTTCAGTCCAGTCATATAATGTGTCCATGGCCTGTCCTGTACCTTATACTAGAGCAACTCAAGAACTGATAGATTTTCCCAGAATTGCATGGATCACAAAGACTAATATGGCGTCTTCTTATCTCATTGTCAAATTCTGGCTCCCACTTTAAAAGGGCCAACAACTTATTTAGTGATCCAAAAGTTTGGTTCAGGTATCCCTAAAAATCTGGCATATGCCCTGTTGAGGAATATGTTTGCTCATGTGGCTCTTCCACAGGCCTGAGATATGTTTGCTTTTATCAGAATGATATGCACTACATTTAGTTGCCTCACATCCTGAAAAATAATCAGAATATTATTGAATTGGTCATTTTGAGGAATTATTTATTTACCTTCCTTTAGACATTAATTGTATTCCAGAAGATTATTCTGTAAATCTCAAATCACATTAAATATAGTAGGGGAAATTCCCATTTAAAAAATATATTTTTTTTATTGACTTCAGAGTGGAAGGGAGAGGGAGAGAGAGAGAGAAATATCAATGATAAGAGAGAATCTTTGATTGGCTGTCTCCTGCACACCCCACACTGGGGATCGAGCCTGCAAACCCGGCATGTGCCCTTGACCAGAATCGAACCCTGGACCCTTCAATGCACAGGCCTACGCTCTATCCACAGAGGCAAACCAGCTAGGGTGGAAATTCCCATTTTTAATAGTTAAACAAACATACAGGATTTAAAAAAATAAATTAGATCAATTATGTTCTCCAGGATCTCATAGTGTAGAATTTTAAGGGATTCTGGGGTATATCTTTACAATAAGGTACCAGAATCTTTCTGAAATATAAACGCCTACTACTGCAGTGTTTAAGGATTAAACACCATGTTGTTTACTTTCATTAAGGTGGTTTGTGGGGAAGAAAGATAGATTTGGAGCAGGGTAGAAAGACATAATTGGCTCATCTAAGGATTCATTGTCCATTTCTTTGAACTTTTCTGTACGTTTGAAATTTTACAAAACAAAAATCCATAATAGTAAAACCAAGAAATGCTTCCTAATTTATTTTAAGTCTGGGTCTTTATGTATTAGGCATGGGCATGCTGATAGAGCAGCAAATTGGGCAGAACCTGCACCTTTGGAATCCTGGCATATGTACCTCACTAAGTAGATCATACTACCCCAGAAAGAAGCAGGTAATCTTGGCCTGCCTATAATTCAAAGCAAGGAGAAGAAACTTCTCACTTTCCAATAAACCCTCGGTTAATATTCCCAAGATAAATTTGACCCAGATAACTAAAAAGCAATCAGTTTTTAGTATGTTTAGTAATGTGCAGCAAAAAATGTTATTGCTCAAAAGGCATAATCACAACACTCAAATCATTGTCAACATAGTACTTTCTCTATACATTCCAAATTTTTCTAAGATCTCATTTGTTGAGTGACTTGTCTTTTCTATACTCCTGATTCCCTCTCCCCTTCTGTGTATTCTAAAAAGCATTTGTGCTTGTGTTGTGAAACCTCAGCTTTTAAAAATATGACCAGCTCTACTTCTAAGTTTGAAATTGTGTCGGGGGGCAATGAGGAAGGAGGTGACAGAGAAAGGAGGGAGAAAAGGAGGTTGGATTTTTGTAGATGTTTTCAAAAAGAGAAAGAGACATGAGTACATGTATCTACTGCTCACTGTATTATTGTCACCATGAAAAGTCAGCAAGAATGACCTATTTACTGTGTGCAAGCATGTTCAACTCTAGTACACTGACAGAGGATAGGACCAACCTGGAAAATCTTTACTCTGACTAGATCAGGAGCCTTAATGTTGTGTACAGGGGAGTGTGTGTGGGTATGAGTGTATAGTATCCTACTGTGAGCTCTGTCAGCTCTGTAGTTCTAAAGGTGAATAGATTTATATTTAACTCTAGAGGAAAGGGAGAACTACTTCTGAGTTTTTACTATGTAAATAATCAATTCATGAGAGAGAATCAAAGGTTTAGAAAAAATTACAGTGGTGTTTAAACTTGAGCATATACAGAATCCTCCACTCCCCACCATAGTATGAGTGTTGTATAAGATATTTTAGGGTTGAATCGTGAGCAAGTACTAGTATTTGTTACCAGCAGGACCTCCGAATGCACTCCTTCAGCACTTATTCCCAATGCTTTAGACCAGCGGTCGCAACCTTTCGGACCTCATGGACCACCAGTGGTCCGCGGACCTCTGGTTGGCGACCGCTGCCCAGACTATATTAGTTGCTAAGCTCTAATTTTCTAATATACCTCAATGAGCAATTCACCTATTTTACTTTCTAAGTTGTTTTAGATTGTACAGGGCTACAGAGCTCTCACTCCTCCCTACCTTTTGAAAATCATTATTCAGACACTGTCTCTTCTACTTAGATTGCTAAATAACTTTGAAATTAAAGAATCCCTAAAGAAACTTTATTAGTGTCTAGCATACTATTTTTCTTTGTTTATTACGACAATTGAATCATCACTGTATAGTATAGGTATTTCCTTCCACCACTGCCCCGCCCTGCCTCCATCCTTCCTCCTTTCTCCACTGAGGTGGGACCATTATGTTTAATGAAATTCCATTTCCTATGTGACTTGTATTATGTTCTACCCGCTAAAATACAAGAGTAGAGTGAAAAGTCACTTGGGATTACTGCCAGAGGTTGTTGAGAAGAAACCACATCTAGTAACCCTGTTATATCTGGCACAGTTCTTACTCAGAAGCCAGCACAAAAAGACTTGGAACGTTAAATTCTCCTAGTGGAACATTTTTAGTTACATGTGCTTTAGGCTTATAAAAAAGCCTAATCTCTTTTCCCAAAAAATGCTGTTCGTATCAAATAATAGTCAACTTATTTGAGGGCTTTTTTCATAGCTATATTGCTTGGAAGTCTTCAGAAGATGTAGAAAGGGAAACAGATTGATAAGCACTCAGTATTTTTCATTCATGCAGATACATTTAATCATAGAAAAAAATTTAAATTATTTTCTCTGACTTTAGTCAAGGACTCTAGGAAACTGCAGATTGTGCAGTTTTAACTGAGATACTGATAGTGATCTGTAATTTTAGTTTGCTCTTTATAATATTGACCTTTTGTCTTTACTACGGAGAAGGGTGGAGTGAAATACAGAACTGAAGTCAGTCTTTATAGGTCTATAATTGAGCCTAACCTATTCTGATTTTTAAGATATTATTGAATCATATCAAGAGTATGACTATTAGAGTATAGGTCTCTAGGTTTAAGTTAGAGCTCTCCATGTTGACCCTTGCATGCTTCCTGAGAATTAATAGTCTAATGAAAATTATAGCGAACTGCTTCCTTTAAGATGGGCCCTCTACTTACTTGTCTACACACTCACTTTGTTTGGGACAAAGCCTTTTCCTGGCCCCACATATATTGATAAGTATAAACAGACAAGAAAAAATTACCAGTTGGATGAAGAGAATCAGCAGCTTGAAAGTGTGGAATGAAGCTGAACAATCAAAACAAATTTTCCACCCCCATGCAAGAAAATAGGATATAACTTTTTAAAAATTTTATCAGTATCCTCAGTGAGGTTTGAGAGGATATTATTTCATCACTAAAACAAAACAGGTTATCCTTATTACCATCAGAGAAAAAGTAAAGTTCTTAAGTGCCCTGTAAGGCCTCAGGGCCTGTTCTCATCTACTCTTGTCCAGCCCACTCAACCTGCTCCAGCCACACAGGGCTCCTTGCTGTTCTTGAACAGGTGGGCTGTTCCCACCTTCTGGCCATTCTCTCTGCTCTTGAATAGTCAGTCACACAGCTAACTCCTTTAACCCTTCAACACCCAGAATGATACAAGGTAGGTGCTCAATAAGTAGTTGTTGAAAGAATGAAACAAATAGGAATATTCAAAAGGAATCTCAATATGAGAATATTTCCCCCTTTTAAATGAGATTGTCATCATTTTGTGTAACAGGGTCCTAAGGACACTGGTTATTGCTCTAGACTTACCTAAGTCAAACTCTGGTGCCTTTCCTTTTGAGAAATTTATAGATTAGGACAGTTTTCCTTTTAAAGCAGCACTTAAGATTTGGGCTTTGACTGTGAATTAAGCTATAAGCTAACAGAGCTTTGGCTTTCATTTTGGCATGGCGTGGTGTGGGGCGGGGGGAGGGGTGCAGGCGGGGAGAAGATGTGCATTGGGTAACTGTGACCAAATCCAGGACCTTGGACCTATAATGGTTCTGCTAACTTCAATCAAGCGTTTTATGTTTCACCCCATTTCCATAGTCCAGGTAAGTGTCACTCCTGAATACTTAAGGATAATTCCAGGTTTGGGTACAGTGTAAATAAACTCTTTGGGGGAAAAAATAAGATTATTGCATTCTTTCTCAGACACTGTTAGGCCTTACAGACAAAACCAGAGGAAGCATCTCAGCCAAACCCTTTTGATTTGACCTGCCTCAGAGTGCCTGTGATTCCAAAGAGAAAAGAATCTGCTAACTAAACAGCTTACAGTATATACTGCCTTGTTATGCATGTTTATTTTGAACTTTTTAGAAAGATAATGAATTTGTGCAGTTTGCATGAACAATTAGGTGAAATCCTGCCAGATCCTCACTTCATTGGGTCCGGTGGATTGTCTTTGGGTTCCTGTTTCTAGTCTTCAGCTCCATTACTTTTCCTTCTCCCTCCCTCTCAGCAGATGGTTTTGGGGACCACCAGGGTCCCTTTCAACTGTAATAGTCTATGATTATTTTTTTTTGCTGGTTTTTAAAAAATCTTAATATTTATTTATTTATTCATTTATTTATTTTCAGCCAAGGAAATAACACAATCAATCAGATTTATGCTTTCTTGAGATAACCTGGCAGCATTGTAAGGAAAGGGAGAAAGGGGATGCAGAGTGCAGTTAAAATCATCTTATTACAGTTGAGGGATAAGGAAATTATTTCAAAAGAAATAAAGGGACTAGAGGTCTGAGGAGGAGAGGTTGGACTGAGCAGGACTGCAGATGCACAACAAGAATACTCAGGATCAGGAATTGATTGAAGCTGGGCCACAAGCAGGAAGAGAAAGAATGAAAGATGATTTTGAGACTCTGAGCTTGGGAGGCTAAAAAGTTTGGCATAAGAGCACTTCTTTACTTTTTTTTTTTTTACAGAGAGGAAGGGAGAGGGATAGAGAGTTAGAAACATTGATGAGAGAGAAACATTGATCAGCTGCCTCTTGCACACCCCCTACTGGGGATGTGCCCGCAACCAAGGTACATGCCCTTGACTGGAATCGAACCTAGGACCCTTCAGTCCGCAGGCTGATGCTCTATCCACTGAGCCAAACCGGTCAGGGCAAGAGCACTTCTTTACTGAGTGCTCCCTTGTACATGCATTTCTTCTAGAATGTCACTCACTGATATAGTCTCTAGCCCCTTATGGTTCTGCATTATTTGCTATTTGAAATGTTCATTTACTTGTGAGCAAATATGGATATATGTTACTGTTCTGCAATCAGCATTTTTTTTCCTGGTCAGTCGTCCCAACCCTCCCCAAAATAGTAGAAATTGCTGGAAGGGCCGAAACCGGTTTGGCTCAGTGAATAGAGCGTTGGGCTTTGGACTGGAAGGTCCCAGGTTTGATTTCGGTCAAGGGCATGTACCTTGGTTTCGGGCACATCCCCAAGTAGGGGGTGTGCAAGTAGGGGGTGTGCAAGAGGCAGCTGATAGATGTTTCTCTCTCATCAATGTTTCTAACTCTATCCCTCTCTCTTCCTCTCTGTAAAAAATCAATAAAATATATTTTTTTAAAAAGAAATTGCTGGAAGGGACACACACACACACACACACACACACACACACACACACTATAGTTTAGAAAAAATGATGTTCAATTTCGGAAAATTGCACATTAAAAAATAAGTATGCAAAAAATAGTTAAGCCCTGACCAGTTTGGCTCAGTGGATAGAGTGTCGGCCTTCGGACTGAAGGGTCCCGGATTCGATTCTGGTCAAGGTCATGTACCTTGGTTGTGGGCACATCCCCATGTTTCTCTCTCATCAGTGTTTCTAACTCTCTTTCCCTCTCCCTTCCTCTCTGTAAAAAATCAATAAAATATATTTTTGAAATAGTTGAATGAAAGCATAAAATATTACTTGAAAATAAATTTGAGATTTAGTGAAAATTGGTTTTATTATGCTGCAAGTTGTTTCTGTAAAAGATCTAAAATTATGTATGTTTTTTAGGGTAAAAGATATTTTTGAGGTTTATGTTCAAGGTTGTTTTAAAGTTAAATTTTAATAACATTCAGAGAAGAGTGGACTAAAAGTATACATTTTGGACCAAATAAAGAATACTTTACCCATTATCTGTTTTCAGATTTTTTTTTAAACCTCACCCGAGGATATTTTTCCATTGACTTTTAGAGCGAGTGGAAGAGAGAGGGAAAGAGAGAGAAATTTCGATGTGAGAGAAACACATCAATTGGTTGCCTCCTGCACGTACCCCAAACAGGGCCCTGGCTGGGGAGGAGCCTGCAACCGAGGTACATGCCCGGACCCTTCAGTCCACAGACCGACACTCTATCCACTGAGCCAAAACAGCTAGGGCTCAGCTTGTATTAAAAATGCTATTATTAAAATCAGATTGTAGTCGCTACTGGTTTAAAGAAGAATCTCATGATCATAATGTTAGACAAATGTTAAAAACCTGGGCAAATCATATGATTAAAGATTATGCAGTGTCCTCTTATAATGAAAGAAGCACTCTTGATTGGAGGAGGAGAGCTTATAAAGAGAAAAAATAATTTTTGGTGGTTTGACACTCACTTAAATCAGAGAATAGAAACCAAAAATGTAGCTTGGACACATTATCTGGATACTTCTTTTCAGAGGTTGGGATTCTAAACCTGCAATAGCTTTTAATGTATTAGCAAGATGCTGTCCAGATAGAGTCAGCAGTTTGTTCTGTTGTTTAGTCTTGATTCTTTGTCCAATGCCTGTAATGAATAACAACCTACTGTATTAGTTGTATATGTCAGGACTTTATTCTTGCAGAAAGTAGTGCATTACATTTCAGTTTCAAGAATAAATTTCAGTGAGAAGGATAATTATCCAATCAAGTTACAAAACACCATCCGAAGAATAAGTCTTTAAAACACTTTCATAAAGAATATTTTATCTGCCTCCCTCTCCCAATTTAGGGATTCACATTCTTATTTTCTTTTATGCCTTTGTTGTTATTTTTACTGTGTCACTGCAGGATAGGTGAGGTGGAGTAAAGTTGAAATACTTTAACTAAATGCATTCTAGTGGTAGTTTGTTGTTTTTATTTCAGGTGCACTGTTGGAAATGACAGAATTTACTGCTGTGTTTTTAGGTTATATTTAAGGAAATACAGGTTAACAATGAAGACAGTGAAGCATTTTTGAACCTTAGAGAATTGTAGGGTACAAACAGTCTGTTTTCAGAACGGTTATTTAGTTGGGCCTCTAGAATGGAGTAGAATAGAGTATTCTTTTGGGAACCTATTATATGAGAAAAAATTAAACTCAAGTAATTGTTAGATTTTGTGAACCTCAGTGTCAAGTAGAATTCATCAGTGAAAGAACATTAAGTTAAAAAAAAAGTCCAAAGATTATGGGACAAGAAGTTTTCATTGACTTCCTGAGTTAACTTCTAATCAACCCAAGTTTAGTCCATGATGGCAGATACCACTCTTTTAGGAGCTACATTTTGTTTTGAAAAGATAAAGCTGCACTATGAGGGAAGGCGGGGGTAGGGGGATGTGGGGGGGGGGGAGGTGAGGGGATAAGATATCAACCAAAGGACTTGTATGCATGCATATGAGCATAACCAATGGACACAGATGTGGGAGTTTGCTGGAGTTTGGGGGAGGCCAGGGAGAGGTCAATGGGGGCGGGGGGAGGAGACTTATGTAATACATTAAACAATAAAGAATTTAAATTTAAATTTTAAAAAAAGATAAAGCTGCAATTAACATGATTGCGTCAACATTGGATTTTTGGCTTAATTTGGAGATCCCAAAGAATTGCAAGTGTGTCTGACAGTCTGTCATCATCCTGTGTTCTTCAGGGGTATATAACTATACATACTTAAGCCAATGAAAAATTAAAAACACCTTTAAAAGGCAAACTTTTAAAGTGTAAAGAAGCATTTTAACCTATCGATTTTAATGTGAGCATTACAATAAATCAGGAAGCCTTAAAGTATAAAGAGGGAGAAATATGTTTTCACAAAAATAAAGTAGATCGTGTAATTATTATTTTAGTTAAAAATAATATATTTTATTGTAAAACCTTCAACTAATTCAGCAAGGCAAAAATTGCCAGTAAGCTGATGTATTATCATTTTTATAGAAATTAATGTGAAATTGTTCCAAAAGAACCAAGACTTTTCAATTAAAAGTTCAGGGACAACTGAATGTACTTGAAAATTAAAATAATTTTGCATTCTGACACCAAACAAATGTTATAAAGTTGAAGTTTTCAGGATAACTAAGAATACCAGTATAGTGTTTAGGCAAGTTTTTCAAATCCTTTTTGGTTGTATCCCACAAAGTTTACCCTTCAAAAAAAATTTCCTCACAGATTTCCAACTCAAGCATTTAGAAAATGAAACCCCAGCCTACTAAATAATTCCAAATGTAGTAAATAAATGCTATCCTGTTTGTAGTATTAGGCTGATGTAAATTCGTTATAGCAAAATAAGAATTCTAAACAAGAATAAAACATTGGCCACTTTGCTTATTAAGTATCTTCCCAAGGTGAATTATATGCTAAAAATAAGAGAGAGAGAAGATAGGAATCATTCTTTAGAAGGTGTCCCCTGAATACTGATTTCTGAGGAAGAAGCTTTTCCATGTAGGAACAAAAGGCGTCTCCTTATAGCTTTGGCTGTTAGTCCTCCTGTGGTGGAAGGTGAATTGGTGATGTCGTTAGCACTTGGGTATTTTAAAGATCTTATGCAGTACATTTAGTTGATAGGTTTGCTTCATTCTTGAAAGAGTTGTATGCATTAAAGACTTCATCAAATTGCATTGTATTTTGTGTGTTTCCTGTGCAGGCATCTGCATTCAGGTGTAGGTAGTACTGTTTTCCAAGCCCAGGAAGGGCAGGGTGCTCAGTTGCCTTTATAAAGGCAATTTCTTGGTTGACTGCGATTGAGTGCAGAATTACAATACTGAGGGCCTAATTTATAGCAGAAAATGCAGGAGTGCAAACCTGTTAAGCCCCTTATATTTGTATAAATAAGGTAAACAATGGCAGATTAGTATGGAATATTGTTTGATGTGGATAATCTTAAAAACAAATTTTCTTGGCCTGTGCATGTTTGTACCTGTTAGCACAGAGAAAACTTGTAGAAATCTGTGCATCACCTTTGAAATATAATAAAACCAGGGAGAAAAAGAGGAGCGATGTGAGACAGCTGCTGCTCGGATTGGCAGCCTGTTTATAATCTGGAAGGCTCGTAGCTAGATTGCTGTGCTGTGCTGTGCTCTCACACGTCAGATAGGAATGATGATTTGCGTGCACATGTGTGTGTGTGTGTGTTCTACTCTCAGACTTTTAATTTTCCAGAAAAGGTTTCCTTTTCCTGCATAGAAACGGAGCATGCTAGCACAAGCATATTTTCTCCGTTCCAAATACTCAACAGTCTCTCCCCAGGACCCCTGGGCATTTTTCAGTGCTGGGGAAAGACCTATGGTGGGCCAGGCATTTAAAGATGTGAGGCCTCCTCGGCATTCTTCGTGAGCCTGCCTCTGCTGAATGAGTGAGTCATGTGGGACAGAATGTCGCATTTCAGTACCTTTTGGCTATCTGTGCACGTTAGACAATAACGATTGCCAAGCCAACGTGTCTCAGGTTTTTTAATTACAGATTTAAATGCCCACAGGAGCTCTGCTCATATGTTAATTCCACTGTTTGACTTTAAAGGATTTTTTTTTGCATTTTCTAATTCAGATTATAAAAGGCAGTCAGCCATTCAGTATGGAGACAGCTTACCACATAAACTTGTTTGAGGGGCAAGCAGGGTATATAAAGCTTTTCCACATTTTTATATTGAGAAGGGGGAAAATACCCTCCTCGGTACTTTTTCTTAGATTTATTTTAAAGGGACAAAAAGTTATATTAATAAAAATAACCTTGACACCTGTTTTTGTAAAGGATCACAAAGCATTGGGATGGCATTCTTAAGTCCCTGTATTGTCCGTATGCACGCACCTTGTACATGCTGTCTACGTCATAGATTGTCAGCAACTGAATTTTCCACCCAGGGCAGTTTTCTCCAAGGTGCACGTGGCCAAAAAAACACTTTCTATGCCACTGAGCTTGAATGTTTTCAGAACATTATATTGGATTTTTAAAACTCAGTTAAGACATAATTATATAGATATTCTAACCCCAAAAGGACTGACAATTTAAAAGCCAACCTTGCCCTGGCCGGGTAGCTCAGTTGGTTAGAGCAGTGGTCGGCAAACTCATTAGTCAACAGAGCCAAATATCAACAGTACAACAAATGAAATTTCTTTTGAGAGCCAAATTTTTTAAACTTAAACTTCTTCTAACACCACTTCTTCAAAATAGACTCGCCCAGGCCATGGTATTTTGTGGAAGAGCCACACTCAAGGGGCCAAAGAGCTGCATGTGGCTCGCGAGCCGCAGTTTGCCGACCACGGGGTTAGAGCATCATTCCAATATGCTAAGGTTGTGGGGTTAATTCCCCAGTCAGGCACACACAAGAACCAACCAATGAATGCATAAATGGGTGGAACAACAAATCTATCCATCTATCTCCCCCTCCTTCCCCCCCCTTCCCTTTTCTCTCAAATCAATAACAATTTTTAAAAAAAATCAAACTTAACAATTTGGGATATTCGGGTATTTTGGTTTATCCTTAGTCCAGGTCTCTCACACAATCATGAACAATCAGAAATCGGACTTCCTCCAATGCCTCATCAGAGAACTAGAGAAAAGAGGATACATTTAAATAACTTACAAGTCATGATCTGGAATTTTCTTTTAAAGGACGTTATTGGTACATTGGCAAAATCTATTTGAATAAGATCTATAGATAATAGTATCAATGTTGATTTTCTGATTTTTCCCCCTAACATTTTATTTTAAAAATGTTTAAATATACAATAAAAATGGAAAGAATTTTTAAACAAACATCCAGACAATCATTTGTCCATCACCTGTACTTGCTTTATCAACACATTTTCCCCTGAATCCATCTGATTGACTTACAAAATAGTAATAAAGACATATTGTTCCTTCAACTCATTCTCCAATGGTTCAGGGGGGGAAAAAGTGTGCATTTGCATGTGCGCATAGGAAGAAAGACAATAAAACCAATGTGGCAGTGTTAGCATTTGGGGAATCTGGGTGAAAGGTATATGGGAACTCTGTGCCATTCTTACAACTTTTCTGTAAGTTGGAAATAATGTCAGAATGAAAATGTAAAAAAAAAAAAAAATCAAGATCATAAGAAAAACGTCACTAATCAAATCAGACTGTTTTCAGGATATCAGAGAATCCCTCCTCAGATAGAAGGATTTTCTTTTTTCTTTCTTTTTTTTCTTTTTTGTAGCACAGAGCTACAAACGAGTAGGGTTTTATTATTGTCTTATCAGGAGGATGACCTCTCCACTAAACCTGTTATCATGGAAGGTCTAGATTTAATGCTAAAACAGGATGAAAGGGCTACTTCATCAGCAAGAATTGGACTTTTATCTAAAAACCAACTGAATTGTTCACCTGTCTATTGGCTATGTCTGAGTGAAGCAGAGACAGTAAGTTTGGGCAAAGAAGAAACTTAGTGGTGATAAGATATGAGAATATTCCTTCCTTTTTTAACCATGGTATAATATTGTACTCTATTGAGAGATGGAGAATTGAAAACAAACAAAAAACACTATACAAGTGCCTTAGAGAAAATTCTTCCCCTTCAACATACCCATGTCAGTGTTAACTCTTTCAGAGAAAACTCCTTGTAGTAAGCAATGTGTACTTAATTTCATAGTGTCTATACCACCATGGCATAGCTAATGAGTAGTATCTAATAATGACAAGAGTAAGATGCAAGAATGGAACAGCATAGCATAATGCTGATCTTAAACAACTTCCCATGAGGAATTTTTTAGTGGAAGGGATGTTCAGTAATAAGGGATGATGGCCCTAGCCGTTTTGGCTCAGTGGATAGAGTGTCAGCCTGCAGACTGAGGAGTTCCAGGTTTCATTCTGGTCAAGGGCACATGCCTGGGTTTCAGGCTCAATCCCCAGTGGGGAGCATGCAGGAAGTAGCCAATAAATGATTCCCAACATTGATGTTTCTGTCTCTCTCTCCCTCTCCCTTTCTCTCTGAAATATTTATTGAAATAAATAAAATACATTTAAAATAAGTAAATATCAATGGAAAAATATCCTTGGGTGAAGATTAATAAAAAAAAAATTTAAAGGGGGGGATGATGGTTTTATAGACTAGTTGAGAGAGAGGGAGTCACTGTGCTGGAAAAAATGGAAATTAAAGAAACATCAGAATAGCAGGTTCAGCCTTAGAGAAGTCCCAAGTCTTATACAAGTAAATGAATGTATAGAGGAAAAATAGAAGAGAATGTGAACTGGATGGTTACATCAGAGAAGTTTAATATTAAGTGAAAAGCAGTGACAAACATTTTTTAATGGAAGAAACATGTTTCTTATTAACAAGTAGGAAGCAAAGGAAAGCACTTTTATGGAAGAAAGAGGACTGCCAACAACAGAAAGGAGAAGAAAAGAAGGAGGTAGGGAGAGAGGGAAGGTGTTTTTGGTTTTGTTTTTAAAGGCCAACTATGTAATGATTTATCAAAATTTTTTTAATATATTTTATTGATTTTTTACAGAGAGGAAGAGAGAGGGATAGAGAGTTAGAAACATCGATGAGAGAGAAACATCGATCAGCTGCCTCCTGCACACCCCCCACTGGGGACGTGCCCGCAACCAAGGTACATGCCCTTGACCGGAACCGAACCCGGGACCCTTGAGTCCACAGGCCGACGCTCTATCCACTGAGCCAAACTGGTTTCGGCTGATTTATCAATTTTTAAAACATGTTCTTTCAGTTGATTTTTTGGAGAGAGAAAAAAGGAAAGGAATATATAGAGAGAAACATCAATGATGAGAGAGAACCATTGATCAGCTGCCTCCTGCACGCCCCTAGTGGGGATTGAGCCTGCAACGCAGGAGGCATGTGCCCTGACCAATAATTGAACTAGTGACCTCCTGGTTCATGGGTTGACACTCAACTACTGAGCCACACTGCCGGGTGAGGGAAGGTTTTGATAGCCTAGACAAGTAAATGAGAGAATTAGGAAAAATCATAGAAAATAATAATTTAATAGGAGATAGAGTTATGCCTAGATAGGGCATAAATGAGGAGGAGAAAGAAAGCGGATCAGCATCCCAATTGGCCCAATACATAAAATCATGAAGTTGGGAGACATCCGGAGACAACAGCTGGTCCTTTCCTGGCATTCACATTCAGTTGCACCTAAACCAGCATTTCCCAAACTGTGTTCCTTGGAACATTAGTGTTTCAACATGTTAACAGGTTATACCTTGAAAAAAGGCATTCTGTAATTAGAAAATTTTAAGAAATGCTATATACTCTCTGCCTCCCACAGATACTTAACACACATTAGCAATTAAAGACTGAAATTCTATAGTAAAGGAAAACCCCGTTTAACTGTATTTAACTTGGTATTTGGCAAACTTATTAACCTCTTTTCCAGGAACACCACTCATAGCTCAAGGGACACCACTATTTCTCATTATGCAATTTTGGTAATACTTATTTAACCCTTTCTAGAAGAGAACAGTCTTCCTTCTTAATCCCCTACCTGTTTTTGGAAATGAAATTTGGCACTTCCAAATGTCAGTGTGGTTTCAACATGTTGCCTACATTCCTTCTGCTTAGGCCTTCATACTCTTTGCTGGGAGGGACCTGAGTAATTATCTATCAACCCCTCTTTGCCGGCCCCTGTCTTGCCTTACAGAAGGCTAGGAAACCAAAGCTAGGACTTACATTGCATCCTCTCCTAAGTCACTTGTTGTTGTTTTTAGACTAAATAGTACAAATTTCTTTAAATTTTTCTTCTGTTGATTTTCTTTTTTTATTATTATTTTTATTATTTATCTTGATTGTCCACATCATTTAAGATGTGAGACCTCAGCTTAGATGTGCTACAATAGAAACTAGTAAAACATGGTTTTGTTGTACAATAGGAAAATTACAGAATCGTATGCATATGATGAATTTTCAGTCCTTTCATGTCATTCTCTCATTTGTTTCTCTCATTATAGCATTGTATCTCTTTAAAGAAGATGGGGGACATCTGCAATAGTGTCAACAATAAAAAAATTAAATAAAAAAAGAAGATACCGTTGACTTAACAGTTATCTGTGTTTTGCTAGAACACTACGCACACACACAGTTCTTTTCTATTCCCACTTAGTTTGATGCATGCATTGTCTATTCTTGTCGTGTGTGTTTTTCCTTCCAAAGTTAATTATTCTGCCCCTCCTCTACAATTCTTGAAATGTGAACTCAAAGAAAATAAAGGTCTCTGTCTTTTGACTATTTTCTGTGGCACCTTCTGTGATACCATTCACAGATTCACTATACTTGTGGAGGTGGTAGTGTATACTGGTTAATAGCTAAAAATTTGGTGAAGGTATTTTAAAAAATCTATCTAATGGTCCCTTTTGTTTATTTGAAATGCCTAGTTTAGGGATAATGTTTTTCAATAACAGCTTTCATGGGTTTAGCACATCAGCATTCAATGTAAGTTACTTTTGAATTTGGCGTCAGTATACTTGGTGAAGATCCCAAGAGGTAACTTAAAATATAGGCATCCAGGAGTCATGTTCATATTTGAGAAATTTCATAACTTCTGGAGATAAATGGGACCAAAGAGGGTATTTTATATTTTAGATCTTCAGGTGGTGTTAGAGACAAAGGGAGCAGAAAAAGTGAAAGTGGAAGCCAGTTGTGTTGGGAGCCTGCTGTAAAAGACACGGCAGTAATGCACATGCCCAGTGAGGACTGTCACCCACCGCCTATGTACAAGGTGCTCCCTCCCACTGCTGCATGAAGACCAGCCCAGCAATGTCAGCGCCGCTCTCCTGTTTCTTGGTGGCAGTTCTAATGAAACTGCCTGGATATCAGCGGCCACTTCAGGGAATTCTAGTGTTGTCCCCAAACATGTCGCAGGATCTTACTCTGCAGATGCAATATGTGTGAATGAAATGCCATGTCCAAGAATGTCAACAGGGAGCAAAAGAATACATTGGGAAAGGACACCACCGATGCCAAAAAATAGGGACCAGTGTGGCTGGGTTGGTTGAGCATTGTCCTATGCACCGGGAAGTCACCAGTTCGATTCCCAGTCAGGGTACATGCCAGGGTTTCAGGCTCAGTCCCCAGTGGGGGGTATGTAGGAGGCAGCCAATCAGTGTTTCTATCTCTCCCTTTCTATCTCTCTGAAATCAATACAAATGTATTTTAAAAAATAGGGACCAAATCCAAGAGAAAGTATGGTATTCCCAGTCAGAGTATTTTTGAGTAGCAGAGTTTCCCTGGTAGTAAATAACCAGGGTAAATAAAATAGATTAGCAGAAAAACCTGCTTTCACTAGAGCGTATCGTTGCTTCTCAGAGTTGGCTTAAGGGACAAGCAGTCCCTTCAAAATGATGGTCAAAAAAGGGAGTTAAAATGTAGACAGAGGTGATCTGCCCTTCAAAGAAAAGGCTTTGAGATGCTATGACATGATGATTGAGATTATTAGGCACCCTGAGAGTCAGGCATGCTGGTTTCCTGCTTTTTATGGTTATGTGGTTCTTTTCTACCTATATTTAGGTAAGGAGGTTTCATTTGCCTTTATATTTTGGTGGTGTGCTATCATTTCTAGAGCAGAGTTGCTGTTTAAGTCTCAAGCAGAAATACAAAAACAATGCAGCCAGGCAAATCTAAACAAACTGATAGGATGCAATTTCATTGCTAAGATTGGAATGTAGTCTGCCTAAGTTAATACAAAGTAAAACATTTAGATTTTGTTTTGTTTTTTGTTAGTCCTTACCCGAGGATATTTTTTCCATTGATTGTTAGAGAGCATGGAGTGGGAGGGGAAAAGAGAAAGAGAAAGAAAGAGAGAGAAACATTGATGTGAGAGAGAGACATTGGTTGCCTCCCGCACGAGTCTCGACTGGGGCTGGGGGTGGAACCTGCAACCCAGGTGTGTGCCCTTGACCACACATTGAATCCACGACCCTTTGGTGCCCAGGCCAATGCTCTAACTACTGAACAACACTGCATACCGTGACAAGTTGATGGAGTATAGTTGATAGCATCAGGAACAACAGGATATTCCGTAATACCAACTCCAGAGGAGTGGGGCAGTGTCTTCTAACTATATTCCTCTGATTCCTACTTGTAGCAGACTGTACGTATGGGCCTGGTTTGTTCCTACTTAGTTTATTAAAGGCCATCTTATTTTTTGGTGTGGCGTGCATTCTTACCAATAAAAGTTAGCTTCCAGGTTAATCTAGGTCTCAAGTGGAAAAAAATTAAGTTTGATTTGCTGTGATGCTTAATTTTGATATGACTATTTGAACCTCAGAACCCATACTCATCAAAAAGTACCTTTCCTACCAAGTTAAAAAACTGACAATCCTTTCTCCTATCTCCTGGAAAGCATTAAAAAACACTTCTTTCTTTTCCTCTTCAGGGAAGATAAAGCAAAGACCAATAACTGAGAAATTAGCATCCACAAAAGTTCAAAAATGGAGTATGTGATTTTAAAAGGCTCCAAATTATATATTTTTTTAAAAAATAGACTAATCTTCTAGAATGGGAAAGGTTTATTTTAGTCTCCCTTTTTTCTGGCCTTATTTTTGACCAAATGAGCTTGTCTTTAAACACAATTTTACCTTCTTACATGATTTGTGTGTTCTGCTGCTTACGGTGATGATACATTGATTTTGTCATAAAAAGTCTTGCACTGGGTTGCATTACTCTGAGATGTTATTTTAGAAATTGGTGATGTGCATCTGTGAGAGTGTGTCACGGTATGCAGTAAGCGGTGCCATTAAGCAAGTTATTGCCATCTGCTCCTACCTGCAGTCATTCTCAGTACAGCATCATCATTTTTCCTACAAACATCAATTGCTATCTCAGTTTTCTTTTTTTTAATTTGGTGTCCATTTCAGTATTTTGTTTCTACTTACCAAATTGTCTTTTGCCAAGTCATGTGATATATACTTGTAATTGTACAGAATCCCTTCCATAAGAAATTGAGTCAAATAGGTTAGTGGGATTTTTAAAGGCACTTGAATGGGCACATAAATTAAATTATGCACAGACAGCTATTTCAGGATAGCTGTTTACTCTGAATTAATAAGCGTTGAAGTCCTCAGACAATTTTATTTCAAATTTAGGAAGCCTCTTTTACTTCTCCCCCACAGATTGCCCAACTGGCAAAGGTTAAATGGTAATAGTATGCAATAGACAGTGATGAGCTTGAGCCCAGACCTTCAGGGTATCCAACTAACAGGTCATTAGGGCATCTTGAGAGGTACATTTTTTTTTTCTGAGAGGCACATTTTGATGCTTTTATAAGGAAGCTTTTAAAGCATAGGACACTTTTTTAAAACCCCTACATCCAGTTAGAATAATTTCACTTAACAAAACAGCAAAAAAAAAAAAAATTTTTTTTTTTGCACCAATTGAGATTATAGAGTTGGAAAGGAAAAGTACAACAACATGCAATTTGGGCAGCTGATTGCATTGTATTTGCTATTTGATAGTCTTTTTTGTTAAACCCTAGTTTATTTTTAAGGAAAAGATTGGTTTCTTCTATCAGTCTGCATATTTACAATTAACAGTTTTCAGGGGCAAAACCATTTGATTTGTGTATCTTTGTTGATTTTGTAGAAACTAGGAAGAAAACATTATAGGAAATGTTTTCCACCGCTTTGTTTTTTGTTGTTTTTAAGAGCAAATCGTTAAGTGTTAGTTAGAAATCTGGAGCTCTTCGTTTGCGAGGATTTTCAGCTTACCAAATAAAGAACACCTCTGCAGATAGACAGAAAGTACCCAGTCACATCACGGCCAAGAAGAGAGCACAACCAAGGCCTCTCTGCAAGGAGTGGTCTGCAGTCTAGTTAGCTCTCAGTATACTCTGACATACTTATGCATTCTGCGTGCTAATAAAAAATCTCATTTTTTCATTGTAATAGAGCTATGACAAGGTAGCAGGTGTATCCTTTACAAATTAACAGGCACACATTTTGTGAATTTAAAGTCTACTTAATTTTTTTCTCTACATGTACATGTTTATTTTTTCCTGATTTTTGTAGGCATCATGATGTTTGACCCTAAAGACGTCAGCATTTATCTCCAACATAACCACAATATAAGTATCACACTCAGGAAATGTAAGACTGGTACATTATTGTTTTCTAATAGAGTACTTCTCAAACTATCCATGGTAAATGATCTGTTTTAAATTTCCAGTCCACTGCTGATACTTACAAAATACTATACAATGAATTACTAGAAAAATGAGGTAAATAGCACCTATACAAAGTATATTATTAGGTTTAACAGACATAAAATTACTTTGTCACATTTCTATAAAAGTTTCTAAATGTTCACTCTCAATTTTTGTAGTTATCTCACTGTGTATTAGTAACCGTTTACAGATGGTTTGCATGGGTTTGCTGGCTATACTTTTGGGTAGCACTAATCTCATATTCATATTTCCCTACTAGGTGACCATTATGTTCTTTAAAAGGCTTTTTATTTTGAATCCAGGATCCAATCAAGGATGACACATTGTATTTGGTTGTCATTTCTCTTTAACTTCAATCTGCAGCCGTTTCACAGCCCTTTTTTGGGCCAAAGGTGGGGTGTGTTTCACTCATTGACATATTTGAAGAATCCAGGCTCGTTGTAGTGATAAGTGCCCTGCAATTTTATCCAGTTGTTTCCTCCTGATTAAATCCACATTAAATGGTTTTGGTAAGAATGCCACTTAGAGTA
Organism: Cnephaeus nilssonii; assembly: GCF_951640355.1. Lineage (NCBI taxonomy): Eukaryota > Metazoa > Chordata > Mammalia > Chiroptera > Vespertilionidae > Cnephaeus > Cnephaeus nilssonii. Next base: position 16,451,201 of record NC_137084.1, on the reverse strand, counting down.
CATTGTGCCTTCATCACAGTAGAGCACTCACGTCCATCTGCCCCATTTTTGTGATGTTCAATTTGATCATTGGTTGAGGAAGTGTCTCTTTAGTTAGTTTTTAAATGCTATAGGTCTGCATTCTAGGTGATAGAATCATATAATTATTCTGTTCCCTTTAACAATCACTTATGAGGGCTACCAAGTTCCAGGCGATGGACAATGGACTACAAAAATGAGTAAGACCCAGTCTCCCTTGTCCTTGAGGCACTGGCAGCAGAGTAGAGGAGACAGATTTCTAAGCTACAGATGGAAGTGTAAAATAGGTTATGGTGCATGCCATTATAGACTTATCAGCAGGATGTTCTGCAAATACCGAGAAGGGAGATATTAATTCTGAGTATGGGATTAGGGAAGGATTTGTGTTAAAAATGGTATTTGTTCTGGGTCTTCAAGAATGAGTGAGGTTTAGACAGGTAGGAGGAGTGTTGGGTGGGAGGGAAGGAGGAAGTAATTTAAACAAAGGTACAGAGGCAAGAAAAAGCATTTTGAGTTCCAGAAATAGATAATTCAGAGAATTTGAAGGAATACATATGGTGGGAGATGAAGTACAATTGTTAAGGGCCTTTAATGCCTCACCTAGGAGTTTAGGCTTTATTCCATAGTTACTAGGGAGAAGACACAGGGAATTTTAAACAGAGAAATGACATGGTGAGATCCCTTTTTGAGAAAGACTATTTTATCAGCAAAGGGATCTGTCTGCTCTAGGTGAGAGAGATAACAGTTAGGAAGATAGTATAAATTGTCCTGGTAAGAGGCCTGAATTACAGCAGAGAGGCCTGAATTACAGCAGTGGGATACAAGTACAAGACAGTGCAAGGACTAATTAGATGTAAAGAGTGAGGGGATGATGGAGTGAACGTACTTAGGATTCCCAGCTTGAGCTTTTAGGCTGTTATTAAGATAGGAAACTGCAAGAGGGGGGAGGCAATGATAGGTTTGTCTGGCATAAAGTTAGAAGTGTAGGTGTGGGGTTCCAGGAGAGGCCAGGGCTGGGGCGTAGTCATCTCTACTATGTTCCAGGCACTGTGCTAGGTACTCTATATGTGTTACTTCATTTAATGTTCACAGCAGTTCTCTGAGGTAGATACTGTTATTCCCATTTAAAAGAAGTAAACTGTAGCTGAAGTTAATTGCCTGAGGTCAAACAGCTAGCACGAGGGTAAAAAATCTGTCCCAGTTTTGTGGTCTTCCATTGTTTCATGATGGAGATAATTGCAGCATTGAGATTGAATGTAGTTACCTAGGAATGCGTATAGGGAGGGAAGGAAAGAGGGCCTGGGATAGGAACCTGAAAAGCATGTGAATATAGGAAGATCTAAACTTAAAGGAGCTTCCAGGGTCATGGAAAAGAGAATTAAGGAGATATTGACAGGTGAGGGTGTCCCTGAAGAGCATGGTCAACGGTGCAGTTGCACAGGAGGTCAAGAATGTCAAAGATTTGAATAGCTCTTGAAGGAAATTGATAGATGAATGATCACATATGGGTGAATAGAAGAAGGTGGGGGTAAAGATGACATGAACTTCGACAGAAGTTCTGACCTGGTTAAAGGATTCTTTCCAATAGTTGTAAGCAGCTCAGGAATAGGGATTGTCAAGGTCATAAGGGAGGAGGGTATCTAGTGGGAGGGGAGAGCACAGTGGAAGTACTGGAACCATGATTAGCTGAGAGTCTGGAAGTCTAGACAGAGCAAATGACTTTGAGGGTACAGTTTGCTTCTAATTCTTGTGCATAAAGTTTTAAAATTAGTGTTATACTAAAGAAACTTTTGGTTTTTCCTTTTTCTTTTGGTGTGTTACATATACAGTTCTAAACTTAAAAGAAGAGCGTCAGCCTGCAGACTGAAGGGTCCTGGGTTTGATTTCGGTCAAAGACATATGCCCGGGTTGTGGGCTCGATCCCCAGTGGGAGGCGTGCAGGAGGCAGCCGACCAATGATTCTCTCTCATCATTGATGTTTCTATATCTCTCCCCTCTACCTTCCTCTCTGAAATCAATTTTTAAAAATTCTTTAAAAAAAGAAGGCAAGAATTAATCAATTTCATTTTGTTTAATTCAATCAGTAAATAAAAACTGCTCTAAAACTGCTTTATTCCAAACTCATGGGCATCCCACATTTTTTGCTTTGGGGAATTTTGTTAGCTAAAGACACTGCCTAAAATAACATCTCTATTTTGCAGAAGTCAGAGAATAAAAAAGGATCTCAGCCAAAACTCTTTCATGAATTTAGAAATGAAAAGCAATACTTAGTACCAAGTGAAAGATGTCATGAAATCCTAGACTTCATGAACCAGAATGTGTCTTAGAAATCACCAATCTTATTTCAACAATTGATTCATTGAACACTTCTTAAACACCCTACCACTAGCCAGGCTAAAAAGTGTAGTTACCAATTAAAACAGTTTATTCTTGCCTTCAAGGAGTTCACAGTCTAGTGGGAAGATCATAGTCCAGTGACTCCATTAAGAAGTTAGTGAAGGCGCTCAAATATTTGCCGAATGAATGAAAATATCCATACTTTAATTGATAGTCTCAGACCACATAGTTTTAAAATTGTGACTGACTATATATATAGTAATCTAATACAATTATAAAATGCTTTCCTAATGAAATTAATACTTTAAAACAGCAACAAAAAAAGTTTAGTGATAAAGGGGGAAGGGAATTATGATATAGTGCCCATTTTCTTTTGAGCACTCTACTTATCACACATTTCATTTTCATCTCTCAGCAAAGAGAAGGAGAAAGAATAGCGAGAGAAAGCGGGGGGGGGGGTAGAGGGTTAGTTTAATATGGAGACTTGGACATGCTTATTTATAATTGGAAGGGAAGGAGCTGATCAGAGGGAGATACTGTTATTGTCTGGTTACTTTTATTGCTTCAGTACACCAGCAACTCAGCCTTACAAATCAACTAATCATTACTACCCCCAGTTCACTGGAATGGGGTGCAGGGTAGTTAGAGGAGGGGCACAGTAAACTTCTAAAATAAAGGGAAAAGAGAGGACAGACATATTTATTTTGACTTATTCTTCTCTAACTTCTGTATAAGCCAGGGCTGTGCACACTGGCTTAGGAAACCTGCTGTTTCTTCCAGAGCCAAGACTGGTTTTCTTTTTGTTTTATGGCTGTTAATGACTTGCAATATTACGAATTCCAAAAAGATGAGACCCTCCCCAAAAAATATACTCCAAAGCCAAATATAACTTAGTTTTGAGTTATCCACACTACTATTCCCAGGTGTGCACATTAGCTGAATCGGCGTGTCTAAATTGTCCTAGCCTGAGTGAGCGTGGGTGCGTGTGATGTGTGTGGCCATGTAAGGGTGCCCTGTCCAGGGTGGATTCCTGTGCTCTGAGCTATAGGGAGAATAAGTGGTTGGTAAATAATGATCTTGGGTTTTATAACAATCTTAAATATATGTATAGCTCACATATATTTACGTGTTTAATATTAGAAGTGTTTTGGGTCTTCATTCAGAAGTTTGGTTATGTTTTTGTGACCAACAGTATACCATAAGAACTTAACTCTTGTTTGTATCAATTAGCCAATGAAATGGGATAAAAGGTCGCAGTTTCCAGAAGCCTATCAACGACGTTAAGTGAGGACTTACTATAATTGTATATCTTAGACTGATACTATACCTGGTCCTAGCTGACTTCATAATTGAATTATTAAATCTTCATTATTAATTTTCCTTAAAATGCTCAAGAGACTGCTTCATGGGTATAAATCAGGAGAGAGCTTCCATTTTTATCTTTAAAAGATTATTCATATTCCTGCAACTAACTCTCAAAGTAGGCATATTTTCCCCCATTTAAGAGAAATTTATTGTTAAGTAACTAAATGAATGTTTCTCAGACATCCCTGAGGTGGTTTTTTTTATTCTGGGCTAGAAGTAGAAATAATCTTTTATTAGAAGCTGGACCAATTAAGATATTTACTTAATGATAACACCAAAGTCTGGAATGATTCATTATAAAGTTGGACTTTTCCCCCCCCAAATTATCAGTGACTGATAGCCTGTCTCTACTTTCAAAGAAACACTGAGTACCTCTTATATTGTAGAGCCCAGAAAAATGCAAGGTGATGGAAGAGTTACACTAGAGGAAATGCCCTTATCCTCAGAGATCATACATTCTGGATCAAAAAGCAAAAGATGCACATAAACATTTAGCAGCAGAATCCATACTGTAAAGTGGATAAGAGCATGGGTTCTGGAGCCAAGTGGACCGAGTTAGAATCCAGCTATGGCTCTGCCACTTACTACCTTTGGAATCTTGGAAAGGGGCTTACCGTTCGGTACATCAATTTTCATTCTGTAAAATGGGATACTAACAGTACCTGTCTCATAGGATTGCTTTGAAGATAAAATTATGTAATATGTAGTTAATGTGCTAAGAACTGTGCCTGCCATAGTATGTACTGGAGAAGTGTTTTCAGCTCCTGTTATTGTTAAATGTTTAGATGTTACATTTTATGAATCAGACATTCAGTGTAATAGGGTTTCACACAGCATTCTAGGCAGATAGTGTCAGGGAAGGTTTTATAGAGGAGGTGGGACTTATCAAAACCCTCAAGTGGATGGACAAACAGAAATGGAGATGAAAATGAAAGAGACCATCATCAACAAAAGCTTAAACATAGGAGCCAATTTAAGTTCACTGAGCAGGGCAGAGACCAAGCTTACCGAAGGATCTGGAGGGTGAATATTGGTCAGATGAGTGGTGGAATGAGAGTGGATAGGGTAGATAAGATTATTAGGCTAAAAATGGTATATTGCAGTTTGCATTCACATTTATTCACTTAAATCTAACTCTATTATCCTCTCTAATAAAATGGTAATATGCAAATTAACCATCACTCCGCTACATAAACCACGCCCACCAGCCAAGCCACGCCCACCAGCCAATCAGGGTGAGTATGCAAATTAACCCCAATCCAAGATGGCTACAGCCACAGAGAGCAAGGTTTGCCAGGTAACAGAGCAAGCCAAGCTTTCCATAGCCATTGCAGGCCTAAGCCTCCACTCAAGCTACAAAGTTTCAATTATAGAAGGTAAACAAATTCAAACAAATGGAGGCAGAATGGAGCTTGAGAGAGCAGGCCAGGGTTGCCGGCGGCAACAGGGGAAGCAAAGCTTTCCGCACACCCTGGCCGGGCTCACCCGCTTAAGGCTACAAAATTTCAATTGTAGAAGGTGAATTAACTGCCACAGAAATGGCTGCTGCCCCAGGCTACAAAGTTTCAATTGTAGAAGGAAAATAAATTCCAGATACCAGGGCCTCCCCTTGGGTTGCCAGGGGGCGTGGCCAGCCTGCAAACCACCACAGGCCCCTCGCTCAGGCCGTCCCACACCCCAAGGGAACCCCCACCCTTATCTGTGACACCCTTCAGGGCAAACCAGCTGGCCCCCACCTGTGCACCAGGCCTCTATCCTATCTAATAAAAGAGTAATATACAGATTGATCATCACTGCAACAAACAATATAGCTGCCCCCATGTGGTCAAAGATCCTGCCCCCATGTGGACACAAGATGGCCACCACAAGATGGCCAGCAGGAGAGGGCAGTTGGGAGGCACCCGGCCTGCAAGGGAGGGCAGTTGTGAGGGACCAGGCTTGCAAGGGAGGGCAGTTGGAGGTGATCAACCCTGCAGGAGAGGGCAGTTAGGGGTGACCAGGCTGGCAGAGGAGGGAAGTTGGGGGCAAACAGGCTGGCAGGGGAGCAGTTAAGCATCAACCAGGCTGGCAGCGGAGTGGTTAGGGGGTGATCAGGCTGGCAGGCAGAAGCGGTTAGGGGCAATCAGGAAGGCAGGCAGGCAAGCAGTTGGGAGCCAGCAGTCCTGGATTGTGAGAGGGATGTCCGACTGCCCGTTTAGGCCCGATCCCACCAGGATCGGGCCTAAACGGGCAGTCGGACATCCCTCCAGGAGTCCCAGATTGGAGAGGGTACAGGCTGGGCTGAGGGACAACCCCCCGCCGTGCACGAATTTCGTGCACCGGGCTTCTAGTTCAGATATATTTATGTATGATGAATACATATATTATCATGATTATTGTTGTTGTTATTATTTTCATTTTGAAGGTAAATATCCTAGAACTCAGAGAGGTGTGCCTTGTCCAGCAGCATCAGGTTTTCATATTCCAAACCCAGCTCCATTCCACCATATTTTGCGCGCGCGCTCTCTCTGTCTCTCTCTGTCTCTCTCTCTCTCTCTCTCTCTCTCTCTCTGTCTCTCCCCCCCCCCCCCCGCTTTTTGTCTGTTGTTTTTTGTTAGATACACAGTTAGATTTGACAGTCAACACAGCCAGTCAGGGTAGGCTCTCTTCCCATTTGACATGGAACAGCTTCCAGGCCATTTGCACTTCTCTGGAGAAGCAAGTCTGGGTCCAGATGAGATGTATGCCACCCATTTTCTGACTCCTGTAGGAGAGGAAGAGAGACGTTTGGATTAAATTTAGCTAATCGTTTCAGCACCCAGGTCATATATGGTTCATATAGGCCCGGATATGCTTTACAATATGGATCTCTTTAATAAGAACACACACACCAAGGGAAAAATTTGATACCCATGAAGATCCCACAAATGTTACTAAATTTAATTGAATTGTCATGTGAACATTATTAGCCTAATGTGTGACATTCTGGAATATATGAGTGTACGTGTGTAAACAAATAAACCGTGTAAAGGAAAATGCTGAAATGTTAAAGTTAACATTCCCACATAGAAAATGGAATAGTTTGCAGTTTATTATTTTGAACTTCACTGTGTTAATTAATGCCCACCTACCAATGAGCAGAAAAACAATGAACACATTTTACTTGAAGTTCCTTTCTATTATCTGGAACATGGTAATCTGAAAAAGTACAAAGAGAAGTAGAAGCAGAATGCTATTAGGAATATAAATAACATAATAGCACTATTGTGATAGATCCTGTACCTTATGTGAGAATCGGATAGTCCACTGAGGAACGAAGTGGAGAAGCCGATTATCCTAAGACTTGCAAATGATAAAAATAAATCATGTTCGTGGAAGTTAAAGAAAGAATATTTCCATTGTTAGGTCATGTGAAGGGCACACATCTTACTTTTTCTCATCAATTTTTTATTTAAATTATGTAACTAAATCAAAATCATGATGGATTTAAGATTCATACTAGCAGTTTATTTTTAATGTGAAGAAAATTAGCAGTAAAACTATGATACAAGAAGACTGTAAATATCTTCTGTGAAGTGCCACCAATTCCTGGCCTCAGAGCTGTGCCTGAGCTTCTTGAAAAGCCAGGGCCTCTCTTCATCTCCTAGAACCTCAGTATCACTTGGCACATTTCTGGGCGCTTGTTGGATAGAGCTAGTATTTTAGACGGGGCATTCACATAATAGACGGAGGGAAGAAGGATCACTTTTTTGATTAGTCACACTGGTTTTAAGTGCTTTTGTAATGGAATTGTCCGTAGAACTATAATGCAAGACAGCTTTAAAGCTGAAAACTTTGTGAAGTGCCTGGTATAGTCTAGGTATTTAATAAATAAATTATATTCATTATTGTTATTTAAAAGTTTTTATAGCCCTGCCCCGTGTGGCTCAGTTGGTTGGGTGTTGTCCTGTGCACCAAAAGGTTGCTGGTTCCTTTCCCGGTCAGGGCACATGGTGAGCTCGATCCCTGGTAGGGAGTGTGCAGGAGGAGCCAATGGATGTTATGCTCTCACATCAATTTTTCTCTGTTCTCCCTTCCTCTCTCTCTAAAAATCAATAAACTATTAAAAAATAATAATAACAAAAATAAAAATTTTTATTGACAGAATGTTGTAACTTTTTCTGAGATCTTTGAAAATATATATTGTTGGTATGTATTGATTTAATTTTGTTCCTCTGAAGGAAAGCATATAAATGTTACTCCCTTTGAAGCGAGGATTGCTCATCTTAAAATATTATTGTGCATGGACACAGACAGCAGGGGGGTGAGGCCATGAGTGGGGGGTGGGGGGGCAATGGGGAGATAAGGACACATATGTAATACCTTAATAAAGAAAAATAAATAAGATAAAAAAGTTTAATGTATATAATTTTAAAAATGCAAACTTTGGAGGCAGATAGATCTGAGATAAAAATGTTAGCTCTGTTGCTAATTGCTGTATGGCCTTGAGTAAGCTACTCACCAGGTCTGAGTCTATTTACTCATCTGTAAGCAGGAATGGAAATATTTATCTTGTGATATGTGAGGAGATTAAATAAAATAAGCTGTGCATTATAAAAAAATATATTATTGTGCAGTTTTTATTGTAGGCAAGTTTACCACATTTTTATAATAGGCATTTGAGATAGTTCACTTACTAATACAAACATATTTTTAAAAATACAATATTTGACCAGTTGAATAGATTGTAGTAACTTGTAGTAAACTATGGCTGAAGTCTCACTGATCCCACTAGATGGCGTTAATTCATTAAGTGATAACTTCATCCTCTAGGCAGACAGCCTCCTCTGGAGTTGAACTGATTTTAAGTATCTTTAGAGGGTGAGTGTAGCAGTACATTCTTAGACCCCTTGCTATTTATATAGAGTGATTTGTGGAGGTTATTTGGAAATATTAGGAAGATCAAATGCTGAGGCAGATTTATTCAAACTAAAAAACTGTAATAAGCTACAGTATTTTGTTAGGTGCTTGTTAATTCTAGCTTTGACTTAGCTTTTGCCCTAATTTTATACCCAGTTAAAAGATTCTGAACTTAATCTTTTCTCATAGTTTATTGCCCTATTGTCATAATTCTTGTTGGGCTTCTGGAAACATTGGAAAACAATTGAAAATGGGAAGCAGATACTGCTTAAATAAGCACATAGTTTATAACATATTTAATTTTAAAATTATTTGGTTCTTATTTATAGGAACCAGATCAACAATGATCCATTTATAGGTTATTCTGGTTCTTTAGTCATAAATGTAAAATAAAGTGAACATTCCAATTCTTTAATTCTCTTTTGTCTGATTTGAATTATTTATTATCTACAAAGAGCATTTTATATTACAGATTAGCCCATTTTCAAAGTTTAAAAATTGTGCTTCTTTCATAGTGATTTGTAGGCTCTAAATAATTAAGCTATTTACTTATGTTTTATTTTCTTTTTCCTAAGGGTTCTGAAGTGAAATTGAAAAAAAACAATGATTAATACATTTCACATGCAAAAAAGTCATTTCACATTTCATTAGAAGTGGTTTTCTTTCTTTATGATCAGACTCTTACGGCTAGAAAAATTGTTTCAAAATTGATGGGATGATCCATCTTGAGCCATAGTAGCTTAATTGCACTACAAACATTATTCTTTTATTCATTGCTCATGGGAAAAAAGTGGTTGGTGCTGATAGTCCCTTTAATGTTTATTTAACTATTCCAGTGTAAGGCAGTTCAGATTTCATAGTGAAAAGATTGCTGATCATTTCATTCAATAGTTGTAATAAAAATCTGAGAAAAGGCTACAGCTTTTGCCAATAGAGTCACAATAACCTGTTTTATAAGTCAGAACAGGACTGTCTGAATATTTGGTACCCATTAATCAAATTAATATCCCAAATGAGGATTTTGCTTTTTCTTAAGATCTTAGAAAGTCTTAACCAAAAAAACAGCAACTTCCTAAGGTAATGTACTATATACAAAGCATAACTATTTTGACTGATGAATTTTTTGTGTGACTTAAGAGAATTAGTTCATTTTGTTCTAATCACACCTTATACACATATTTGTACTGTGGTTGTCATCTAAGCATGTATTAAAATTACTGCATAATCTCATCTTCCATATTCAGAGAAATTTCTGAGGACAGAGAAGAAATTCTGTTGTAAAGGAGAAAAGTAAACATTGTTGCATAGCACTTGTGCTTATCTGCTTGCCTGTGTTTCTTCTTGGGAGTGGACCTAAGAAAGAAGAGGAATAATTTGAGTGCACGTAGGTGTTTTGAGTAAAGTGAATGAGAGAGGGAGAGATGGTCTTTTCAGGAGGCATTAACTCCATTTTACAAAAAGATCTTTGGGGGATACATTCCTTAGTCTTGAGGAGACACTTTAATGGAATGCCATGCAGTCCTGGCAGGATGTAGCGTTCACCCACAGTAAAACTTAAGTACTCTAACAAAATAAATACTCTGTACTATGCAAACCAGTGTGAAGGAAAAGGAGCTTCTGTTGGATGAGAGTCAAATGAACACAGTTCTTTAAAACTGTTACGTTGAAGAAAAGGATATAGGATATTCCATTGTAGCCGCTGATCAAATGTTTCAGTTCATGAAATATCATTACTTATCTGTGGTGATATTTTAGTAGCTTTTAATATAATCTTCAAACAAGGACTTCCTTTTCTTCTCTGCCCTCACCCTCCAATATGTCTTCTTGTTTTCTTTTTATTGAGGTTTAATTGACATATAACATATTAGTTCCAGGTGTGCAACAGAATGAGTTGATGTTTGTATTTTTTATTGAGGTATAATTGAAATTATATTAATTTCTTATCTAATTAAGAGTGAGATCCTTTACCTTTGGTCAAAAGTACACTTTTCTTTTTTGCTGTGTCCAAGGCATCTGATTGGTTCTCAGTGCAAAGCAGCACCATCCAGGATGTCAGAGCACACTGGCTGTTGATACGCGCTTCTGTGCATTGGGGTATTTGATTTTTATGAAGATGAATTTCTGATGAAATTTCTTACCAGTATTTATAATTTGGTGATTTTTTTAATTTAAGGAAAACTTTTTTAATTTAAGTAAAATGGGATAAGAAAAAGGAAAGAAAGGACTTTTAATCATTGGTATATCTTTTTAATGTTCTACTTTGTGACTCAACTTTAAAAAACCAACTCTGTAATTTTGTAGCAGAATTCTGAAATTACCACTTTTCTAAAAATATCACTTACAGCTGAAACTTAATATAGCTAAGAATTTTAGTTTGGGGGATAATACATATTTTCATAAAGATGTATTTCCAAATGGAAATAGCACTGAGACTTCTGACATAGGGAACCTTTCCAAAGCAGACTTGTGGTTGCCTGAGTGAAGAATATTAGGTTGCAACACTCAAAAAGGAAATCCTGGCATAGGAAGCAATTGATGAAGGGCAATATCCACAGAGCGCAGCTTTGAAAGGCGCTGTGTGGGCCTGAGTGCAAGGCCTTACCAGTACCTCTCAAATTAGTAATACCGAATGCTCGATAGTGTGCTGAGCCATGCTTATACTTCATCTTTGCTTCTATTTACATCATATATCATTCTTAATTTTTATCTTCCATGAGTACTAGTCATCATCCTAGTGAGAATTGCAGCCTTTCTCCCTCTGCCCTTTGTGAAAATGTCATCATCGTAATGGGCAGCAGGGCAGCTTGGTGGTGTCTTAAAAATCAAGTTCATCAGCATTTTTAGACTATCAGTTTATTATTAGTCCTAGGAATACTGAGTATTCTCTCATTCTAATTTTATTAAAAGGTTTTTTCTTTGTTCTTTGAGCAGGGGTGAGCGCTATGTAGGTATTGTCCTCATTTTGCAGCAGAGAAAATTACACTGAAGAGAGGCTGAATGATGACCAGAGCCAGTAGATGGGGTGAAAGGAAAGCCAACCTCCTGGTTTGTGAAGTTTTTTAGCCTTTGGCCCAAGCTCCTTTCTTGTACAGTACAGGTCCAACATGGCTATTTTTCTTTAAATGGTACTCTACATATATACAGATTTCCTTTTCAAAACAAGAGGCATCTGAGTTCTTAAAGGGTTCTACTAAGGAAATTATTATAGTCCTGTTTTTACAACCTTCTCCTATTTCAGACTCTCTCAAAATAATTTTAAATGGGTTTATGCCAGTTGGGGGAAAAGAAAAAGTCAGAAACAAGCTTAACCTGATGATGGGAGTCCAAATGCTTTGGAACTCATAGTGTTCAAGATTTAGTAAAATTTCTGCAGCAGGCATGTTTATTAAACTAATTTATTTTATTTGAATTTATTTAATTTGAGCTTCACTTGAAGTAGTAAGAAGGTACATCAGTCTACTTAATGTTGAAAATGTTAAGGTTTTGTTTTGCTTTGGCAACTTCCTTATTGCTAATATGGAAATTTGACTTTTAGGAAGGAAGAACCTGAATAATATGTGGACTAGATACTCAGTGGAGGGTGTCTGGTCAGGGATAGGGATGGGCAATGTCTCATCCTGAAATGGGGGCACAATATGTATGTATATGTTCATGCTCTTATAGCATTTGGGGCGCAGAGTCCAAAGTTCTTCATTATGATCTTAAAGGGTATGTAAAACCCCTCAGTGGCAAGACCCAGGATCTCAGTCAATTCCCTTGTGAGTATAAAGCATTTTATTTCACCCTCAAATGAAGAAGAATACCTTTTTTCAGAATAGTGCTTTTTTAAAAAAATTCTCACCTGAGGAGGACATGTTTTTTTTATTGATTTTAATAGAGAGAGAGAGAGAAACATTGATATGAGAGAAACATCAATCAGTTGCCTTCCATACGTGCCCTGACAGGGAACCCAACCTGTGACCTTTTGGTATATGGGACGATGCTCCAACCAACTCCAACTGAGCCACCTGGCCACGGCCATAATAGTGCTTTTGAAAACTAGAGTGATCACTGAGGATTATTCTCAAATAAATCATAATTTATAAATGGAAAGAGGTATGGCAATTACACTTACATTCTGTTGAAAAGTTAATAAATTTCACAAGTTACAGTAAATACAAGTTACAAATTAGTTCCTTGCTGAAACATTAGCCATTCCACAATTATTTTGAGGACTAAGTATTCTAGTTATAAAAGCCACATATGGAAACAAATCTTGAGGATGGAGGAAAGGAAAAAGTCGCTCACAGGCACTTAGCTCACCATTAAAACACAGCCAGTGTGCCAGATTGTAATGATCTAAATCACTAATGAAATTCATGTTATTTGAGAGGGACTTTTTTTATTTAACATTAAGTGAGGTAGTAATTTTCCAGTAGTCAAATTTAATGAAAACATTTACTCATGTAAATTGGAGCTTTATTTTTATATATTAGTTTTACTGTTTTATTTGTTTTTACTAAAAATAGTTACTATTTTCCTTATATTTCCTCATGAAGTCTTTCAGAATCACTTCTAGAAATGGCATCATTTTGCCATAAGTATTTTGCTTTCTCCCCCATCTAGTTTTTATGAAGTAGTGCTAACTCTGCCTTAATTTGATTTGGCATCCCTGCAATTGAACATTTGTAAGTATCTTGTATTATGGCCCATCTGGGTTGTCATAGAAACCAAAGACCTCCATCCTCTTCCCTCTAGTTAAAAATGGAATGCAAACAGGGCTTCAAAGTGACGTTTTCCTAGTACGAGTGACAGCCCTGTGAAGTGCAGAATAGAAAGATTTCTTATTGGTTTTATTCTCCCATGGCCTATCGTACCGGTTAACTCTGATGCACACAGCTTTTCTCTTGAAAATCTGGCAAGATACTAATGGAATGTTTAAAATGTACACATCAGGGAGAAAAAATGCATTTAATCGTCTTCCTACTTTTTTCTTACACAAAAATGGAATGTTAGCTAGCTGTTTTTGTTTTCTCCCCTATGTTATTAGCTGGCCTGTTGAAGCTGTGGGACACGTGGCAGAAACACGGAAGTCACGACAGCTGTGGCTTTCATTATTCGTCTCGTTACTTATTTCTCAGGTCAGGTGAATGTGGTTTTATCTCATCGGAACCAATAGGCCCATTGGCTAAGTACATTGCAGTAATTTATCCTATATAATAAAAGGGTAATATGCAAATCGACCGAACGGCGGAACTACCAGTCGCTATGACATGCACAGACCACCAGGGGGCAGATGTTCAACACAAGAGCTGCTTCCTGGTGGTCAGTGCTCTCCCACAGGGGGCGTGCTGCTCAGCCAGAAGCCAGGCTGATGGCTGGCAAGCGCAGCAGCAGTGGCGGGAGCGCTAAGGATGTCCTACTGTCGGCTTAGGGAGTGGGACTAAGCCGACAGTCAGACATCTCCCAAGGGCTCCCAGACTGTGAAAGGGTGCCGGCCGGGCTGAGCCTCCCCCCTCCCCAGTGCACGAATGTCATGCACTGGGCCTCTAATTAGAATAGAAATTTGTTGATATGGCAATTCTCATGGCCTGTTGTCATTGGACTTGATTCTAAAACATCTTAGAGCCCCATTTTCATCTGGTGGTCACAGAGTCCTTGACTTTACCCTGATGGTTTTTCAACTTCCACATTCCTTTGGGCTTCTCTACCAGAACAATACATGACTTCTGTGATATTTCTGCTTCTAAACTAGCTATGTTAGTAAGTCCCAGTGTGTTCTTTCAGTTTTGTTAGCAAAATGTCTGGGTTGGATGGTTAACATTTGTTGAACTATTGATGTGGCATTACACAAAGTTTAGAGTGTCTATTTCTTATTTAAACATAGCTTTTGAATTTAGAAAATGACACTAATAGTGATCTCGGACTGAATGAAAAACTGACATATTTAATCCTAGTACGAATGTTTCAGAAGGGTTGACTAAAATCCTTAGACAATTGTACTTGATGAATTCTTGGTCACTTTTAAGTTTACTGTTTTTCAAAAGGAAAACATTAAAGTCTTTAAAAAGCATCTACAATTTGACTGTTAGCCAGTTGCTGGTAATTATGTACTTTTTTATCTTTAGTCCCACCTCTCAGCTAATAGTCATTTTCAGTAGTGGATTCAGAAGTGTTATTAATATTACCATGTTGTGATGAAAGAGACTCTTCAACCCCCAGGAGAGTATGAGTAAGAGGTAGAGCTTAGCTGCTGTTATGTCTAAAGGTAAGAGAATATAGCTTCCAAATAACACTATATTCCTTGGCATACAGTGTACAAGTGAATGATTTGTTTTCATAGCATAGTGTGGGAAATGATGTAGCAGTTTCTTCATGCTAAGCAGGTTGCTTTCTTTATTAAAGTTTGCTGCCTTCTCTTATAGTTCGGTGCTATTATTTTTCTTTTTTGCAAGTATCAAGCAGTTGAGAGGGTTAACATCCTACTTTCAATTCTTCAGTCAGTTTAAAAATTAGAATCTTCCCTAGATCATTATTTCCATTTCTCGGTGTCTGCTAAAAAAAGACTCGAGATGTTGCTGGTTGTTTAGTAAATGTCATATCTCTGGCAGCCTTGCATAAGGTTGTGACTTTGCCTTAGCACAGAGGAATAAGACAAGCATTTCTGTTCACCACTGCAGTGACTCATCCTCAGGGGGACAGTTAAGAAGTTTGTGTATACTGAAGACAGTAGGGCCTTGAGCAAAAAGAAATGTGATGAATTTCTCACCCACTAAGATACAGAAATTCTCATGTAGGCATCAATTCCTCTCATCCTGTGCTTTGTCATCTACAGTTATTTGTTGCTAAAAAGGAACATAATGTTTGAGTCTTTTTCAAATCTGTTTTTAGGTATATTTCTGCACATTATCAACATAGTTCTTCTAACCACCAATCTAGTAACTATTCAGCTCCTAAATTATACATTTTTGGTCCTTTATAAGTACATTTTAAAATTCACTTAAAAAAAAGACTTGCATTTTTCAGGTGCATTTGTTAGAAACAAGATAGCAATTCTACATTCTATATTCTTTTTTTTATTGTTTAAAGTATTACATATGTCTCCTTTTTCCCCGATTGATCCCCACCCCCACTCCCACCCCCAAGGACAAGCCCCCACCACTGCAGTGTCTATGTCCATTGGTTACGCTAATAGGCATACAAGTCCTTTGGTTGATCTCTAACCCCACCCCCCATTCTATATTCTTAAAGAACAGTCTCCTTAAATGTAAAGACTAGAGCACCATGGAAGTATATACATGCTTTTTCATTGGGTACATATTTTTTTATCTATTAATGACCTGTAACCAACCACTAGCATCTAAACTTGCCTTACTCCATTTCTCCAAAGTAATAATTTTTAATTATTACTGACTAGTGACCCGGTGCACGGATTCATGCACATTGAAAGGCAATTAATTAGAAGGTGGCTGGCAGGGCAGGACTGGGCAAGATGGCAGGACACGCCCTAGAGCCAACCTCCCTCGGTCCCTCCCTGGCCAGCCGCACCTGGAGTGGCACCGTGGCTTAAAGGACGTGAGCGGAGTCCCTCCAACAGATAGGGTCCCTCTGCCTGGCCTGCAGGGATTGGGCCGAAACCGGCAGTCTGACATCCCCCAAGGGGTCCCAGAGTGCGAAAGGACACTCTGCAAAGTTGCTGTCGTACAGGGTGTGGAATGCAAATGCAAGTGTGCAGTAAACCAGATTCAGGGCTGACAGTACCCCAGCAACAACATAACCTATGGCCGAAGGTGGAATCGTGCGGCCCTTCTCTCTGGTTTCAGGGTGTGTCTTCCAAGAACTGCCACTGCCAAGTCACTGCAGCTCAGCAGCTCCTGCATTGAGCATCTGCCCCCTGGTGGTCAGTGCATGTCATAGCAACCAGTCGGACACTTAGCATGTTAGCCTTTTATATATATAGACTAGAGGCCCGGTGCACGAAATTTGTGCACAGGGGAGGGGGTGTCCCTCAGCCCAGCCTGCACCCTCTCCAATCTGGGACCCTTCGAGGGATGTCCAACTGCCTGTTCAGGCCCAATCCTAGGATCGGGCCTAAACGGCCAGTCGGACATCCCTCTCACAATCCAGGACTGCTGGCACCCAACTGCTCGCCTGCCTGCCTTCCTGATTGCCCCTAACCCAGTGGTCGGCAAACCACAGCTCGCAAGCCACATGCGGCTCTTTGGCCCCTTGATTGTGGCTCGGCGTTAGAACCACTTCTTCAAAATAGACTCGCCCAGGCCAAAAACCTACTTCTGCGCATGGGCCACGAAGTTTTCAATCGCACTGTACGTGCGCGCTCGCACGTGGTATTTTGTCGAAGAGCCACACTCAAGGGGCCAAAAAGCCGCATGTGGCTTGCGGTTTGCCGACCACTGCCCTAACCGCTTCTGCCTGCCAGCCTGATCACCCCCTAACCACTCCCCTGCCAGCCTGATTGATGCCTAACTGCTCCCCTGCCAGCCTGTTTGCCCCTAACTGCCCTCCCCTGCAGGCCTGGTCCCCCCCAACTGCCCTTCCCTGCAGGCCCGGTCGCCCCCAACTTCCCTCCTCTGTCGGCCAGGTCACCCCTAACTGCCCTCCCCTGCTGGCCTGATCGCCCACAACTGCCCTCCCTTGCAGGCCTGGTCCCTCCCAACTGCCCTCCCCTGCTGGCCATCTTGTGGCGGCCATCTTGTGTCCACATGGGGGCAGCCATCTTTGACCACATGGGAGCAACAATCTTGTGATTTGGAGTGATGGTCAATTTGCATATTACTCTTTAATTAGATAGGATAGAGGTCTGATGCATGGGTGGGGGCCAGCTGGTTTGCCCTGAAGGGTGTCCCGGATCAGGGTGGGAGTTCCTTTGGGGTGTGGGGCAGCCTGGGCAAGGGGCCTCTGGTGGTTTGCAGGCCTGCCATGCCCCCCAGCGACCCAAGCGGAGACCCTGGGATCTGGGATTTATTTATCTTCTATAATTGAAACTTTGTAGCCTTGAGTGGAGCCAAGCCTCCTGCTTGCTCCGTGGCTGCAGCCATTTTTGTTGGGATTTATTTATCTTCTATAATTGAAATTTTGTAGCCTTGAGTGGAGGCCTAGGCTGGCCAGGGTGTGCGGAAAGCTTGGCTTCCTCCATTACTGGGGAAACCCAAGCCTCCTGCTTACTCCGTGGCCGCAGCCATCTTGGTTGGGTTAATTTGCATACTCGCTTCTGATTGGCTGGTGGGCATGGCTGGTGGTTGTAGTGTAGGTATGGTCAATTTGCGTATTACTCCTTTATTAGATAGGATAGCCCATATTTAATTGTTTTTCTCTCGTTTTTTTTCTTGGATTTAGCACTGTTCAAAGTGTACACCCAGGTTTTATCTTGTCTTCTCTTTGTGACTCCACTTTTTCTATTACTGCTCTCTTTACATATTTTTTAATCTTCCAATAATTTTTCTTGTTAATACTCTATAAGAAATGATACAGTTCTTTTGCATATATAACTTCTATTTCCTGAAATAGCTATGTGAACTTCTTAAAGAATTTAACTTTTTAATATTATGCCCCAACATCTAATACAATACTACATACTCTTAGGGATAGTCAGTAAATATTGCCTTCAAACGTATACCACTCACCACCCTATTCATGGCCCTAATATCCTTTCAAATCTAAGATGAGTGATTAGCAAAATACATGCAAAACAGCAAGCAAATTGGTAGTTGAGAGTGATTCAAAGGATGTTCTGAGAACCTTTTTTGTCTAATACTGCTTTATATTTGTGTGCTAATCACATGAATAAGTTGCCAGTCTTTAAAACAAAGACCAGAATGGTTTGTATTTGCAGCTTATGCTCTTGTCCTCTGGGATTCAGTAATCTTCTAGCCTCTCTCCAAGTAGTACATGGATATGCCTGGGTAGCAGGCTGATTGCTGCCAATAGCACTAACATGTTTGGATAGGAGCAAAACTGTGCTGCCACCTTCCACGAGCCCAGGGTTCAGAGATGACCTGTGTGGGCATGGGCCTGTGGTGCATCATTTTTTTTTTTTTGAACAAGGGCTGACTCTAGTTGATTGAAGCGGGAGTTTTAGATTCCGGTAAGAGGGCCTATTGCTGGTGAGGGAGGTTGAAATTGCAGAATGAGTTTGCAGTGTGAGGCAGGTCTGCCCAGCAGCAGGTTGATTTGCACCGTGAGACAAGCAGCACACGTAAACAGATGGCCCAACAGTGAGTCAGAGTGACAGATCCGTGCAGGTAGATTGGCTTTGCCTGATTCTTTACATGGTTATAGAGAGTGGAATTTCAATGCCTGCCACTTTTCAAACTGAAAAACAAGTACTTGAAAGAAATTCTGTTCGTTGGGAAATGAAAAATATGCATTATTAGGCAGAAGAGAAATCTGACTATCACTGGGTCTGGACATTGAAAAAACAAAGATTTTCGGAGCTGCTTTGTATAGGCATGGCTGGCTTCATCTCTTGGCGTGTGATCATTCAACATTATTATACTGAATGCTTCAGCATGTACCATGCAGCAAGGAAATACTAAATTTGTCTTTGATACTGGGTTTTAAATAATTATGACTTATTTCATTGCAAACACCAATCTGATATTTGCATTAAGAAAAACATTTTTTAAAAGGATACCATGGTAGTGTCATAAAGATATACAGTAACCTAAGTTTGTAACAGTGTTAAGCAAAAGAAAAATATTAATGGAAAAATCCTTCCGTTTCATACATAAAGCATAGAAAAAAGGAAGAGTGTATATAGTAGAATTCCCGATCTAATCATCCATCTTCAAAATGTAAACAATCATTTCTCTGCGAAACACTTTCAGAAATACTAAGCATGTCATTAATTTTCAAAAACAAAATTTGCTGTAATTTTAAATCTCGAGAAAAGTGTTTTAAATATAACATTTGAGGAAGGAAGTGCTGTCCCTATATTTTAATTACCTGGTTGTCAAATTACACTTAACATAGACCAACATCCTCAGTGCCTGCATTTGCCAGAGAAAGCGAGTTAGTAGTGAGTAGCATTGTCAGGATACCTGTTGACCTTCCTTAGGTCACTGTGGTTGGGGATGTGCCCAGAAACACAAACTATCATGGAAACCTTATTCCAAGATGTTGTGAGGGCTATGAATGCCATTGGTTAAGGCAGAGGTATAAATATAGCTATCTTTTGTTCCCCAAATAATTGGGATCTTATGCAAGATTAATTGTTCCACCACCTATTTCCCAAATTGGCTTTCGTGTTATCTGCTCAAGCGTGTAACACCTAGCCTTTGCTCAGGCTGGAGAAAGCACTAATCTATCTCTGTGCATATGGCAAGTAGCGTTCCGGGGACTGAATTAAAAACTCTGGGAGAAGGCATTATTCATGGACTAGGTCTCTGGCTCTCTCAAAAAGAGAAATTACTTATGTGGCCACTGTCAAGAAGGATAGAGATAGACTAAGGGCTAGTTCTTAACCTGTTTTTAAAATACGAGTTACTGAGAGATCCATAAGGAGAAATACTGTAGCAAGTAAATTACCTTTACAACGTGCAGTTTGTAGACACCAAGATGACCTAATTGTAATGTAGATCACCCTGTAACTGTATCACCCTGTAAACTTTAGTAAATTGAGTACATTTCTCAAGGGATGCTACATTATCAAAGGTTAGAAAAATAATAATAAATTTGGTTTTAATATTGTATAGATTATCAGAAGATTTTCGAATCACTTTTGGTTTAAATAAGCTCCCATCATATGTTTGCTGGTTTCCAGCTTTACGTTTTTGGTTTGTTTTTGTCTACACATTGTATAATTGAGTAGAGTGGCGGGGCTGCCTTCAGCTTCTGCTTAAGTCTGCAGTATTAAAGTGTTCTTTTTGTTGCATGTGCTGGTCTTGCAGACTCTGTAGAGCCTTATCAAATGCAGCCAGTTGGTGCTGCTGGTATGAAAGCGCAGGGGAGCTCTCATGTGGAAGGTTAATGGAGTGTAATTATAAAGAAAAATGAACTGCTCAGCCACTCTATTTCACTCTACCTGCACCAAGAGTGACAAGTGTTCTGATCTTTTATAAACCCTGGAGCAGAGGTTTAACCATCTAAAATTATGACAGTATAACTGTCACACAAACAAACACCCTGTGAAGTATAGGTATGCACCCCTGTGTAGGAATGACTCCTTCCTATTATACGAACCTCAGGAAAGAGCACCTTCAACCACCAAGAAAACCTCCTTGCTAAACATTGTACTTCCGTGTCACTTCTTCATTTCCACTCAATTTGTTCCATTTTCTTTTCTTGAAGATGCTTTCTCTCCTCTGGTTAGTGGTAAGGCTGACAGCCTGCACATGAGTAGGTCCCTTCCACCGTATCCATCCGATGACAAATACCCTTG
The DNA here is from genome assembly GCF_951640355.1 of Cnephaeus nilssonii. NCBI lineage: Eukaryota > Metazoa > Chordata > Mammalia > Chiroptera > Vespertilionidae > Cnephaeus > Cnephaeus nilssonii. The sequence continues at coordinate 16,430,224 of NC_137084.1, read as the reverse complement.
CTTTCTCCAAGCAGGTCCATCACACTTGTCCTTGCTGCCCTCCTTCAATCAGCTGGGTTCTTTTTAAAGGGATGGAAATAGTCGTCTCTTTTCATCTTCAGCATTTAAGCAGAGTAGGCTTCAGGAAGCTCAAGTTCTAACAGGTCTTGCCCCAGAACCTACGTATCGCACAGAGATTACACACATTTTTAATGATCTCAAGATGATTTAGATCTTTATTCCTTTGCTTGAAAGTGTCACAGGAAATACTTAGTAAGAAAAATGCAGCCGCGAGGAACAAGGACAGAGGAGAACCAACGAGACATTCAAAGGGTGTGATGACTAGACAGACCTGTGTACCTGGTGTGTCACTTTGCCAGTGAATGTAGCAAAGGTGTCCTGCCACGGAACATCCGAAGGGTAAGCGGAGCTGGATTGCAGACCTGGTTGATGTAGTGCTTTTGCCAGCTCAGCAGAGTTGAAATAAGGTGTTGCAGAGTGATGCACCACCAACAAAACCCCTGACATCTTGTTCTTACCACGCTAAAAACATAACCACTCCTGGCGAGGTTGTGCTGCCTACTGAGCTAAGTAAATTCAGCATCACAGACATTAGGCCTGTGGAGACTAAGCAGAAGTGATGGCTTGTCACTTGCACAGCAGTCTCATTGACTGAGCCCCGGTCTTGTGTGATGTGGGGGAGGGGCAGCCGGCATTTCTGGTAGCAGCTCTGAAAGCAGGGAGGCTGATTTTAAAACCTCTCTGTGTGCTTTATAATAATGTTATTTCCTCAGCCCCTTCACATATGGGTTTTGATAACCTGTGCTCTGTTTTATAAGCAAAATAGTTGTGTAGTTTTTATGGAAGTCGGATAAATCTGTTAGTGAATAAAAATTTAAAACCCAGCTTTATATGACTGGCTGGTAAGTAAAGTTTGCTGTGATTTCCCTCTCTAAAAACCCACTGGCACCCAACATTCTTCCAGTCCAAATGTTGCCAGCCTCCATTCCATTACTAAACTGGAGCCCTTGTTCCAGTATTAAAGTTTTTGGCTTGAGGCTGGAAGGTTAGAAACAAAATCTTAAAAGTGTCCATAGACGAGGAAGCATGTCATTGTGTTGGGTTGGCTCCAGAGTGTATCCCTGCTCAGCTGCCAGAGAGAGTATCTTTGATGACAGAAATACAGTCTCTCTGGCATTTTTGGAGCACGTTACCCAGCTCTGCACACTCCCTTGAAAAACATTCCCAGCCCCTCCAAGTGCTCAGAGCAGTTAATAGGAACGTCACCTCAGCATGGACGTGATGGGTGTAATTTGCTCCAGACCCACCTCTTGAGCTGTCCATGCCTCAGCTCTGGCTGTCCCATTTCCGGTCTTGACTGCACCCCCTGGCTCCTCTCCTCCTTGGCCCCTTCACTTCGTTGCACGAGTCACTCTTCTTCCGTGGCTCTCACAGCCTGTTTTTGATTCCTAGCTGTTGACTGTGTCGGGAGGCTGATGTCCAGCAAAGGACACCTCTCCCCTCAGCTCCCCACACCCGTGTACTGTCCATTCAGTCAGTCCGCTTGGATATCACCCAACCTCCTATCAGCCCCAGAAGAGCTGGCTCAGACAAATGAGCTCCAGCCCTTTCTTTGTTCAGTGAACAGAGCTTCATTCAGATAGTTCTCCGGAGTGTAGGGATTCCACATTCTGATGCCCCGTTTACCGTTAGGTAACCGTGCAGCTTCGGATTGGTCAGCAGTCACCACATGCCTTAGTTTCCTGTCTGAATCAATGGCATCACAGTGGCCTTAACCCACCTCACACAATTGTGAGACTCTTATTTGATAAGAGGGTGTGAAAATTTATGATTGTAAAGAGTGTATAATTGTATGATTACTTGAGCTAAAAAAAAAAATTTACACCATGAGGAAAATATTTGTGGAAAATGGTACCATCATGTTTCATTTAGGGTTACTCAGAAAACAGAATTCTTGAAAAATTACTATGTAATCCATATGTTTATAACATGAATTCCTTTCTTCTTAATCATGTAAAGGAAATGATTCTGAAAAATCAGAGTACTTAGAAACAAGAACCAGTTAAATGCAGGAGATGTTTGTAGGGTTCTGGTTGGATTCCAAATCTGATGATTACATTTTGCTTACTCGAATTCCCTGGGCAGCTTCAACAAGGTAGTTTTCATTTTTCTGACCTCTACAATGCGGCTGTTTAAACAGCTGCTTTCTTCAGCCCTGGAGACAGCTGTGGTTCAGTGATGGAGAAACTGATTCCAGCTCATTCTTACGTCAGTGTTACACGGTGGGAGGGTTTAAATGATCTGTAAGTACTTGAAACTGTTTTGATAAAGTCAGCACAATTATGGAACATACTATTACTGAAATTTTCATTCTTACCTTTATATTCTATATATAGTTATCTGTCTCCCTTGTATCTTACCATAGTCTCCTCAGTCCCCATTGAATGCTTGCTTTTTATGTCTGTCTGTGATTCTTCCCACTAAAAGTCACACCCCAGTCTTTTATGGTGGTAAATTTAGGTCAACCAGTAAGCCATTTTAATTTTCTGGTTATCTGAAATCCTTTTTGACTCACCTCTTATTGTTGAAATTTTTTCTAAGTTATGGTTGATTCCTCTCCTAGTAACTACAGTTCAGTGTAATTACTACCTAGGGATTGAAAACTAGTAGCCCGTGGGCTTAATCTAGCCAGCAAATGTATTTTATTTGACTCAAAATGTTAAAAGCAATTCTTACATTAGTGCTTTTAGACAAGGCATTGCCTCTCCAGTTGACCTTAGTCCCCATCACTCCTTATCTCATAGCTGGCCAGCTTCATTCACATGCATTACCTGCCTGACCACTGTTTGTGTGAATTCCCATCCCTGAATGAAACCATCCTTTAATGATTTAGCTTCTTTATAGTATTTCAGGATCATTATGAGTATTAGTTTTCAGTGCTTATTTATAGAGGTAGAAAGTGTAGATTAAGAGATTGTATTCCTACCCGACCCGCGTGGCTCAGTGGTTGAGCGTCGACCTATGAACCAGGAGATCACGGTTCGATCCCCAGAAGGGGGCGTGCAGGAGGCAGCCGATCAATGATTCTCTCTCATCATTGATGTTTCTATTTCTCTCTCCCTCTCCATTCCTCTCTGAAATCAATAAAAATGTTTAAAAAAAGAGAGATTGTGTTCTTGACATTCAGAGATTCATATAATTTTAAGCAGAAGAGAATGTTGGAGCCCAAGTGAAGAAGCTGAGACCAAGATCAGGTAAATAATTTACTCAAGGTTACAAACCTAGTTTAATAACAGATATGAGACCAGAACCCATATTTCTTGATCCTTTGTATTATTTCTACTGCATAATACTGCCTCTCTACTCATTTTTTCTAAAGCAAAATTGGTATATATATATATATTAATTAGGTGTGTTTTTTTTAGGTTCTTTTGTGTTTTGTGCTATTGTGTAGTGTGTAGGTGGGGGTATGGGATTATCCTATATAATAAAAGCCTAATATGCTAAGTGTCTGGTCGACCAGTCGGCCATTCAACCAATCAAAGCATAATATGCTAATGATATGCTAAGGCTGCTCAACCTCTCGTTATGATGTGCACTGACCACCAGGGGGCAGACAGTCAACCGGTCTACCAATTGCTATGACGGGCACTGACCACCAGGGGCAGATGCTCCAACCAGTAGGTTAGCTTGCTGCTGGGATCTGGCCGATTGGGACTGAGCGAGATGGGCCAGACACTCCCTGGAGCCCTCCCACAATCCCTCCCCAGCTGGCCAACCTCTTGCATCCCTCCCGGCCCTGATAGTGCACCGGTGGATCCCTTGGTCTGGCCTGCACCCTCTCGCAAACCAGGACCACTCTGGGGATGTTAGAAAGCCGGTTTTGGCCCTATTCTGCAGGCCAGGCCAAGGGACCCGTCTGGTGCAAAAAATAGGCCTTTAGTCTATATATATAAAAGGCTAACATGCTAAGTGTCTGTCCAACTGGTAGCTATGATGCGCACTGACCACCAGGGGGCAGACACTCAGTGCAGGAGCTGACGAGCTACAGTGACTTGGCACCTTGAAACCAGAGAGGAGGGAGCCCGATTCCTCGCAGGGCCGCATGATTCCACCTTGGGCCATGGGTTATGTTGTTCTGGGGCACTGTTGGCCCCAAATCTGGTTTACTGCACACTTGCATTTGCATTCCACACCCTGTACAACAGCAACTTTGTAGAGTGCCCTCTTGCACTCGGGGACCCCTCGGGGGATATCGTACTGCTGGTTTCAGCCCAATCCCTGCAGGCCAGGCTGAAGGACCCCACCTGCCAGAGGGACCCCGCTCACTCCCTTCAAGCCATGGTGCTACCCCAGGTGCTGCCGGCCAGGGAGGGACCACGGGAGGTTGGCTCCAGGGCATGTCCTGTCCGTCTCTCCCAGTCCCACCCCGCCAGCCACCTTCTAATTAATTGTCTTTCAATGTGCAGGAATCCATGCACCAGGTCACTAGTATATCAGAAACTAGAACTATTAAGTCTGACTCTACCCCTTACTTGAGACCTAGGTCAAGTCACTTAGATGCTCAGAGCCTCATTATCCTAGGTGGCAGGTAATATCTACCTGATATTGCTGTCATTTTTATTGTAACCATTTTAGAACTCACCAGCTGCCACATTAGACTGAATCTAAAAATCAAGAGAACTACTGTGGTACATTTAGACAACAGAATATTATTCAACACTGAAAAGAAATAAGAGCTATCAAGACATGAAAAGGCATGGAGGAACTTTAATGCATATTACTACGTGGAAGAAGCTAATCAGAAAAGGCTACCTACTGTATATTTCTAACTATATGACATTATGGAAAAGGAAAATTATGGAGACAGTAAAATGACAGTGGTTGTCAGAGGCTGGGGAAGAAAGGGATGAATAGGCAGGGCACAGAGAATTTTTAGGGCAGTGAAATTATTTCATGTAATACTACAGTGATGGAAATATGTCATTATAAATTTGTCAAAACCCATAGACTATATAACAGTAAGAGTGAAGCCTAGTGTAAAACTATTAATTTTGAGTGATAAAGATGTGTCAGTGTAGATTCATCAGTTTTAGCAAATGTATCACTCTGGTGGGATGTTGATAGTTAGGGAGGTTGTAGGTGAGGGAGAAGAGGATAAATGGGAATTCTCTGTACTTTCCATTCAATTTTACTGTGAACTTAAAACTGCTCTAAAAAATAAAGTTGTTTTTGTGTGTTTTTTTAATCAAGGGACTGCTCTTATATTCAGTTCTGTGTTCTCTTTCCTTAAGAACCTGCATCTCAGTAATTTTGTTGGGTGTGGAACCTGGAGAACAGTATAGTAAAAGAGTGAGCTACCCCCTCACTACTAACAAATAAGCTAAAAGAAGATAAAAATAACAAATCATTTTTACTGCAGCCGCTGCACATTTCCTGAAGCTTGGAGTGTGTGTGTGTGTGTGTGTGTGTGTGTGTGTGTGTGTATGCTTGCACATGTGTAAATACTTTAAATATTCATATAGAGATTTGTCTATCGGATTTGGTTATTTTCATAGCCTGTGAAAAATTATTTTCTTTACACTTGAGATTTAATAAAATACTTAAAATTTTAACCAAATGTTTTTTATTCATTAAGAAATTGTTTATGATTCTATTTTGCTGATTCTCTCTTTAATAAAATTTCTAGTACTGACCATTTAAAACAAAAAAGCAAGCCTGCTCTGAATTTCTGAAAGATGAGTGCAGGCTTCTTCTGTCTCTGATGCAGAAAACCTGACTAAATACAGAACAGTGCAAATCATCCTTTGTCACGTGTCTGGGATGATCCAATCCCTGAAGTTACCCATCCCTCACTCATCCTGGCAGCCTATGAGGTGATGGAATTGCTCTTCCTCTTCGTTGTTTTATGTGGTGTCTTGTCAGAAAGTAAATTTGTAACACTTCATTTCTCTCTTCAAGTGATTGTAACAAATACTTCCGTGATAAATTAAACTACTGAAAAAGTGAATGCTTTGTGAAATTAAGAGATTTGGAATCTTTTTAAATCTATGTGTTTATGCTTTTACAGTAAATAATAAACATTATGTTTATAAGTAGCAAGAGTGTCTTGTTCAGGATGTACTTTTTGTTCAAATACGTCCCAATTCAAAATGTTAGTTTAGTGATTTATAAGACTTACTTTTGTTTAAATGTAAAGAAAATGTTAAATTTCACCATAGAATATTTTCTACCTGGTGTATCCTGCCTGACTTAGTATATTGCCCTAATACCATTATGTGTCTTTTTTCTATCTTTTAAGAAAAACTGCAGAATTTAGTATTGTTAAACAGTATTCTCACCTTAGGAAATGATTGATTCATGTCTTAGGACATGCATTCTGTGTAGAATTTAGTTAAGTAATCTATTATGTTTGCCTCTTTCAGCATCTGATTCTGTCTCGTGTTTCTGTGAAAAGAGGGCTTCCTGCATTATGTCACATTGTACCCAGGGCTCAGAGTAAGCAAAACAATCTGTTTTATCTGAGCAGTGTTCCATCAAATGATAGGGGTTTTTAGTTTTGTTCCTCTCTTCCCATTTTAGGATCGTTCTGTGTTTAAATTGTATTTTCATATCCAACTTGTCAGGGACAGCTACTGTGCAGCCATTTTCAATCATAATTCTTTTGTAAGGAAAACCACAGCAGCTTCAGGGCAGAGCAATGAGAGAATCTTGCAGTGCATGGGACAGCCGACATTAACAAGGCAGTGCTGCCTTTTAAGTTGTGGGGAGAGCCATAGAATGGTGAATGACAAGCTGGTGGTGTGTGCACGTCTGTAACCGAGGGTTACAGAAGGGCACGCCTTTTGCTGAACTGCAGCTGAATTTACTAATAGTAGCCTCCGTGTCATATCTCATTGAGTGATACAAACACAATGATTCAGGCACTTTTTTATATTAGCAAGCAGCTAAGTTGTGCAGATTATAAATGGTTCTTATGTTTTTTTCTGCTGTCCTCATTACTGTATCTAGGGTCTTTGCTGGGTCAGGTTACATTTAAATTGGACATCCATTTCATACATTCGAAATCTGACTGCACCTATATTTTTACACAGGGAAATATTCCCCAATGTGTTTGATTTCTAAGATCAAAAGGCAACAGGTAGCTTTCTCTTTCTTAATCCTGTACTTTGGGCAATTCTCATTTTTAAAAAAGTAGTTTGAACTAACATAAAAATGTTTGACTAGATGTTAAAAATCAAGTGATTAAAATATAATTGGCATTAGAAATCAGTCACATTTAGTTAGCTATTGTTTGGTGCAAGTTAAAGGCAATGCCCAGGTTCTTAGAAGGGTCCCTACATTTTGGTGGGAGTTTGACTATAGCAGTCCTAGCAGTCTTTTATAGCGATGCATCAGGGTTGGGGGAGAGTGGGGTTGGGTTTACCTATTAGAGGGTGAATGAGCTAAATAAGAATGCAAACTGCCTTTCAATCAGGCCATCAAGTAAAGGGTCTAATCCCCTGTGGAGATGGAATATAAATCCCATTGATATGAATAAAAGCTCTATTCTCCTGTGGATGGGATGTAAAACCTATTGATGTAAATATCCGTGTGTGTGTGTGTGTGTGTGTGTGTGTGTGTGTGTGTGTTTTGAAGGAAGAGTAAACCACAAGAATATTTTTTAATTAAAAAAGTAAGCCAAAGTCTAATCAGTACCATGACATATGCATTCTCCACCATCTGTTAAGCATCCATGTAGAGAATTTTGAACTTTATCGAAAATAAACTCTGATAATTCCAACTGCTGCTGTTCCTTAATTCATTTATATTGTACTGTACAAATTCCATGACACCTTGCAGAACTATAAAGTAATTATTTATGTTCCCAACTCTCCAAGGCAAAACAAATCCTCTCCAGTGGACAACATACGCAGTTCACTGTATAGAGGAGGTGCAGATACCGCTTCTGTCAAACAGGTGGCATTTTAAAGGGCATATCTCTTTTAGAAGCCATTTGTTCATTCTAACCCCCAAACTGAATATTGGAGAGTCTGGAGAAAACCTTGTAGTACCTTACAAAATGAGTAAAGCCCAAGTCTTTTTAACCAAGTATATTTTTATAGCTGCTGCCCCGGTATGCCTCCTCCTCTTCTTCAGAATCCGGCCCCAGTGTTTCTCTTGGAGCATTCCTCCTAGTGGCGCCAGTGCATTCTCTCCCACGGGCTTCCACCTGCTGCATTAGGAAGGAACTGATTTCGAGCTTAGTGCTTCTCCCTATGTTTTATTTCACAAAAGGGTGGAATCTTCATTTAATTTAATAGCACATACCTTTTACTGTGGATCGTAACTGTCATTGTTATGCCAGTAACACATTCCCTGTTCTTTAGGGCCGTGGTCGGCAAACTGCGGCTCGCCAGCCACATGCAGCTCTTTGGCCCCTTGAGTGTGGCTCTTCCACAAAATACCCCGGCCTGGGCGAGTCTATTTTGAAGAAGTGGCGTTAGAAGAAGTTTAAGTTTAAAAAATGTAGCTCTCAAAAGAAATTTCAATCGTTGTCCTGTTGATATTTGGCTCTGTTGACTAATGAGTTTGCCGACCGCTGCTTTAGAGGATGATCATTGTGTGGCAGCCTTCTGAAGACTGTCATCGTATCTCCTGCTGCCTCTTCAGCGTTGAGGAATATTGGTGTTGCTCGTAAATGCAGTGATTGTATTTCAGTCGAACAATAGAAACTTTGGTTTCTTTGAGTAAATTCTGACTTCATCAACAAGTGTAAATTTCGCCACGTTAGTTTTTCTGCACACAAAAATTTTAGTTTCTCTAGTTACCTTTGAGCACTTGGTGAGTCTGAAGACCTGGAAAAAAATTTCACTGCATTTTAGGTATAAAGATGGGTAAGATTTGTCCTTTCTGGATTTATGAAAAATTAGCCTCTGGTATGAAGGGTAAAGGTTATATTTTCAGATTTTATGGTTGGGGGGAAAGGGGGAATTTTTAAGGCAGTGCTATGCAAGAAGAAGTCTGAGTGGGTGTGGTCCCCTCATAATTGATATAAAACAGATAATGTCAACCAGAACACAGACAAGTGGAGTGACAGGCTGTGGAGGAAAGCAGAGACTTAGAGCACTGGCATCCCAGAGGGCAGGGCCTTGGGCTGGGAGTGCCTTTCAGGAGAAGCTTTCGGAAATTTGTGAGCGGTTGATAGAAGTAAACTGGTGCCTCGGCTGGAGGGGTGGGGGCTGTCCTTCCATTTCTCGTCTTTCTTCTGTGCTGGCCCAGGCCATGGAACGTGGAATGATTGACTTAGGAGAAAAGGAGCCTGATTTTCTGTTGAATTGGACCTATAAACTTCGGTATTTTTCTTTGGGCTCTGCCTTGCTGTCATGTGAACATGTTGATAGTATCACTGAACGTCACAATGTTGATCAACGTGACCACCTGTCTCAGAAACTGTGACTCGAAGTGTCAGAGGTTCTGTGAACTCTTCTCCCTGAACAAGCCCTGATGAAACCTGGTGATGGAAGGTCCAGGGAATCCGAGGCTCAGGATTGCACGTGGGTTGATGGAGCAGGTCTTGACAAATGGATTGAAGGGGGTGATGCTAGCCTGGCCCATTGGCCCATTGATTATATTAAGGAGAGAAGATGATAAGTTATTAACTTTTCTTCCTCATTTCTGCCATCATTCTCTCCAGCTTTTCCTCTTCCATTTTCTTCATTTCCCTCCTCTTTTATTCTCATTAACTTATTAGTGAGTGACGAATGGCAAAGCTTCAGGATAATGTTCCAAGATAATTAGCTACACTTAAAGTTCTGCCTTATATATGAATAACATTGAAAATATCAAATTGTTTATGCCAACATAACGTTCATTAATGACCACAGAAGTTGATTTCTTTGTTTAAAACATGTAATAGTGGCCAGCCGGTGTTGCACAGTGGCGTTGACCTATGAACCAGGAGGTCACGGTTCGATTCCCAGTGAGAGCACATGCCCAGGTTGAGGACTCGATCCCCAGTAGGGGGTGTGCAGGAGGCAGCTAATTGGTGATTCTTTCTCATCATTGATGTTTCTATCTCTCTCTCCCTTTCCCTTCCACTCTGAAATCAATAAAAATATACATTTTTAAAAAAAAAACATGTATCCCTAACCAGTGGGTAGAAGGTCGGCCTGTGGACTGAAGGGTCCCAGGTTCGATTCCGGTCAAGGACATGTACCTTGGTTACGGGCACATCTCCAGTAGGAGGTGTGCAGGAGGCAGCTGATCGGTGTTTCTCTCTCATCAATGTTTCTAACTCTCTATTCCTCTCCCTTCCTCTCTGTAAAAAAAAAAAAAAATCAATAAAATACACATATTTTAAAAAACATGTAATAGTAAAAGTATAGGCTCACTTTCTGTAGAGATGAGAGGCTACTTAACAACTTGGCTGATACCACACAGCTAAGATTTACAAAATATTATAGCTTTATTCTCTTGCTGCCACCAAAACTGGTCCTGACCCAGATCAGGATCCTGCTGGAGTTTCTGTGACTTTTGTGTTTACCAGAATGAACTAGAACAAGTCTGGGTTGTTAGACGTAGAAAAGCCAACAACCTCCCTTATGAGCCAGTCCTTCAGAGTGTGCAGGGCCTCCGAACACCTGAACAGCACCCCGGGGCAGAGCTTGCTTGACTTTAGATGGTTGGTTTTCAATCTGCAGTGAGAGAGGTTTGAGTTACAGAGGCGTCAGCATTTCCCCAAAATCTTGATTTTAAAAAATTTCACAGACAGACATGCACAACTACATGCTTGGTATTCTAATCTTCCGGTAAACAGCGCAAGGGGTGCAGCGGCCGGCCGTGCGTTTCTGAGCAGCACTCTGAAACATACCAGACCCTCTTTCACAGAAAATTCACCCAGCTTGTATGATCTGACCCATGTCCAATCTACACAGCTCTCTTTTTCTTCGCTTGCCTTTTTTTGTGTGTTTTTTTTTCTCCTCTCCAGGACTAATATAAGTGTGCAAGTATTTTGAACCCTCCCCTATCCCAGCCCCCACAAGTTCCACAAGCTTGGTTGTGAATGCAGCGTGACTCACTGACTCCCACTTTCTCATGCTCGTTCTGATTGGTCATCACCTTGCTCCAGCCATATGGCTGCAAAGTACTCTCCTTTCCCCTACTGTTCCCTTCTGCTGTGCACAGCCCTGGGAGTGGGTTCCAGGCTTTGTCTCTTGCTTGTAGTTTACCCCAGCTAGGCAGTCAGTGAGAGAGAACACTGTATTTCTATGGATGGCTGTAAAGGAAAAAAACACCCTTTCCTTTTATGCCTGGTATAATAATTATTTAGTTTATTCTGTCACATTTGTGGTGTGTGTTTTCCTCCTGGTTTCTCTCCTCCTCCTGATTTGAGCTGGGTTTTTTTGTGGGTTTTTTGGTTTTTTTAATAAAGGTTTTTTGAGTCCCTTTATCTCACTACTATGTTACATATTTGTTAGTTTGTTATATTTGATTAATATATTTGGGGGGGTAAAAGCAACTCTAAATACTTATTTATTTGTTAAATGTCTGGCAGTCACCAGGCAATGAAATCTATCTGTGATTCTCAGAATTATCCGTAACACCCCTACTATTACTTTTACCTCTCCTAAGACATATATCAGTTCAATTACTCTGCCATTTATACTTGAGACGTGAGTTAATTTTTATAAGCATTTGATATTTTTATTAATTTGCATTTTTATTATTCTGCAGATGGTTTCTACAGAGACATTGGACTCTGCATCCTTTTTTTCTTTTTAATATTTAACTACAGAAAGAGGAAGTGCTAGCAGAGTATATAGTACAGCAGACTCCCCCCCCCCCCGCCCCATTGGCCTTTATATGATATTTTCATTGCCCAAAAAAAATCAATAATAAAAATATTTAAAATTCTCTCAAGAATGTATTTTGTATTGACTTAAAGTTTTTAAAAATCCATTTTGTAAATATTTTAATATTCAAACAATGTTAAGCCTGTAGCCTGCAGGTTTGGATTCTTTAGAGAATACAAATGAAGTTGGTTAGAATCATATGCAGGAATTTTAAATCAACTTGGCTCTCTGATTTCATTTAACTCTTTACTTAAAGATTTTTATTTACTTCTTTTTCTCTACTCATAATCTATATTAGAAAATAGCAATTAGTTTTGTCAGAAATAACAAACCTTAATTGATGAACTCACTTGAAAGTGAATGAGAGGGGTGCTGCTTATACTTCCAGCCATGAGGCCAGGAGAGTCGGAGCCCAAGTCTGGCCCCAGATGGTTATTATATATTCTCTGAGCCTTTTGCTGGTCTTTGGACCCATCACTTTACGTGTCATGTGAAGAGAATGAGGACATTGACTTAGCCACAGAGTCTAGTTGTGAGCAAAAGTCCTTTCCTTCATGCAGCTTACGTTCTGTTGAAATGTATTCTATAGTAACGAAGGTATCCAAGTACTCGTTTTCTTGGATTTGAACAGGTCTAGAAAATTCAGCAAACGTTAATTTAAAATTTTCATCCCATGTAACTAAATCCCTACTCTGCCTAAACAAATGTATGCATTTCTACAGATCTTGGCCCAGCAAAGAAGTCCAGCTCATGAGTTACCCTTTTCAGTGATTTAGAATGTCTGTTGTTTATATTGCATATTTCTAAGATCAGGGTTTCTTTGTTTAAAAGTCTTTAATATTTGAATCTGGGATAGATGCATGACATTTGATTAACAAAATTAGTATGGCTAGTATCTGTGTAGTCAGATGCAAAAAGGAAAATGACCATCAATGTGCCAATCATAGTTCTGAGTACTTTACAGCTAGCAGCTGGTTTGGTACTTGTAAGAATCCTAAGGATATCGTTAGTCGCCTCACTTTACAGAACAGGACGTTGATCCATAGATAGGTTAAGGAACTTGACCAACGTCATGTGACTGGTAAGTAGCAAAACTGAAATTTGAATTGAGGCAGCCTTTCTCCAGAGTCGTGTCTTCACTGCTATGCTCTACTACACTGCCCTTCCAGCCTAGCATGCTCAGCTAATACAGTAAAGAAAGCTGAGCTCTGCTGCATGACCTCCATTAGCTTTTCTTCCCACCTGCGTGCCTCAGTTTCCCTTCATAAAATGTTTCTTATGCCATAGGTTCTCCTCATTTGTCGAATCTGTAAATTTTAGATGTAACAAAGTTTAAAGATGTCAGAGGTATATAATTATTGCGTATTTCTATACAGCCAGTAGGACAATATTCTGATAGCTCTTCTTTCTTTTTTTTTCTCATTTGGTAGAAAAGGGTCGTTGAACAGCTTCGGAAGAACCTGATAGTAAAGCAGGAACAACCAGACAAGTTCCAAATACAGCCATTGCCACAATCTGAAAACAAACTACAAACAGCACAGCAGCAACCACTACAGCAGCTACAGCAACAACAGCAGTACCACCACCACCACGCCCAGTCGGCGGCACCCTCTCCCAACCTGACCGCTTCACAGGTAAAGTGTGGGAGGCTTTGGGTCTGTGGGTGGATGTGCTATTGGTCATGTGGAATGAGGTCCTGTTTCAGGCTGTATTAAGCTCAACCAGCCCTACACAAAGGTTATTTTGGTTCCTTTTTTGTATTATAACTGGGATAGGAACCACTTGAAATTGATTTGCAGAGGGAAATAACATTACTAAGGAGCAAAAGTTAAATCATTTTCCAACTGTCCAAAGAAAGAGGGAAAGGTAGTGAGTGACAAAGAAAAATTGCTTCTCAGTATAAGAACAGAAGTAACGTCTTATTTTCATTTTCTGGAAATATTTGAGCTTGTTCTAAAAGTCTGTGTGATTTCACCTCCTCTGGAATTGTTTTTCTGTAATTCTTAGCAATTAGGCATGGAGATATTACAGGATCAGGTAGAAAGAGCATTTAGAAGGGTGATATATTTCCATTATTCATAGAAACAAAATATTCATTTATAAGTCCATATTCATGAGAATATGAATCTGTTCTAATACACAGAAGGAAATCTAAAATGGAAGCTGCAGGTCAAAACTAGCACTAAGAAGTAGAAGCTTAATAACATTCTAAGTTGGTGTAGCTGTGCAAATGATTTTATTTTAAAGGGCATTTAAGCTAGAATATAATGTAAGAATAAGGAAGCAGTCGAGATACACAAAAGGACATATTTGGGAACGATATTCAGTTACTAGTAAGAAAATTATTCAAGTTTGATCTCCACACACTTAGATATAATATGGGCACAGCTTTTTAAAATATATTTTTTTATTTATTTCAGACAGAGGAAAGGAGAGGGAGAGAGGGAAACATCAACAGTGGGAGAGAATCACTGATGGGCTGCCTCCTGCATGCCCCCTACCAGGGCTTGAGCCTAAAACCCAACCATGTGCCCTGACTGGGAATTGAACCATGACCTCCTAGTTCATAGGTCAATGCTCAACCACTGAGCCACACTGGTGGCACAGCTTTTAAAATGGGACAATTGAGCAGTGATTCTTGATCCTTGGAGGTCACAGACTCCTTTAAGCCTCTCTTGAAAGCTATGGATCCCCTCCCCAGAAAAATACACATTTACACTTAATACACTCATTTTGCACATGATTTCAAGGACTTAGATCTTTTGAATCCTAAGTGTGGATATCTCTGACCCATCAACACCAAGTCTTCACTGTATCTTTATATGTAAAGGGAAAGGTTTATGTACATTCATTTTGCAAGTGAAGAATGTGTTTCTTATAAAAATACTAAAGATTACTAAAGATTGTTAACGTTTAATAAAGATTACTATATATTGGTGCTCTCCTAAGTGCTTTATACTGTATTTTCCGGCATATAAGATGACTTTTTAACCCAGGAAAATCTTCTATACGCCCAGTTGTCTTATACGCCGGAAAATATGGTATATATAATGTACACAATCCTCACTCAAACTCTAATAAGGAAGGTGTTGTATTTTTATCTCTCTTTCTTTTTTTTTTTTTAAGAAAGAAAACTAAGACACAGAGAGATTAAGTAATTATCTAAAATCATGTAGGTCGTATGTAGTGGAGCCAAGATTTGAACCCAGATATTCTGGCTGAAAAATCTATTCATCACTCTTCTGTACTGCCATATAATACCAAAAAAAAAAAAAGAAAGAAAGAAAGAAAGAAATTATATAAAATGCCAAAAAAGGAAAAGGAAGAATCCCTGTTGTGAATCAGATAATAGAGCAGCCAGCAGAATGTTTACCCTGATCTCCACCCGGAGGTTATTTGAAAATTAGGTATTCAAACTGATTTCTGAAGCCCCCGGACCAGGACTTGTATTCCTTCTGAAAGATTGCTTACCAGATTACTTTGTTGGACTTTTTAAAAGAGTTGGATTAGGTTGTTCCCTTTCCAAAGTACAGTTTGATCAGAAAGTGTTCACATGGAAGGAAAGTGGTAGACTTCATTATTTCTTGGTACATAGGAATTTTCTCTCTTTACCCATGAAAACTTTCTGTTCAAGTAACACTCCATGTCACACAAATCAGAGAAAACGCTTAAGTAATACTTACAATAGCTATTCCCTTCCTGGTATGATCTGAGTTATGTGCTGCTTTGAGGTGATGATAGGCAGGGGCGTAGGGCTATCCCCAAAACAGTGTGTGTGGCATCTCTCCATCTGAAGCCCACCTAATATAGTTGATTGGTTTGGTTAAGCTTGTTTTACTAGTATATTATTTACTTTATGTAATGCAAATGTTTAATGTTAAAAGCAAAAAGATCCTCTAGGTTTTTGGGTTTTGTTTTTACAATAAACAACCAATAAGTATTTATTGGGTACTTTCTATGTGCTAGATTCTGGTATACAAAGATAATGGTCCCTGCCTAGAATCTGGTATACTGTAATTTTCATTCATTCTCTAAATATGTACAGAGTCTGTACTATATTAGGCAATGTAGAGGATAGATTCACAAATAAGACAGAATTTCTGTCTTCCAGAATTTAAAAACTTTAGAGAAGGAGAGAAGATGAAAACAGCTAACAAAGAAGAAAATGAAAGAGCTGAGAAAATACCAGAGGACAGTGATTTTGAGAGGAGGGAACAGAGAGTACTTCACAAAGGAGGTGGCATTTGAGCAGGACCTTGACAGACAAGTGAAATTTCAGTGATGAGCAGCAGGAGATAGAACATCACAGTGAGGGGTGGAGTCAAAAAAGTAAATTCATTCCCGGGGGTAGAAAGGAGGCTGATGTGCCTGGAGTGTGGATTCAGGAAACAGTGGAGAGGGAGATGAAACCATAAAGGGAGTAGCTTGTGGAAACCTTCCAATGCACGACAAAACTTTTGGGAATTTGGCAGTTATAGAGAGTCATTAAAGGTTCATGAGGTCAAGAACAAATGAGAAGTTGTATATGGTATATACTGAATATCTAAGTTCTATATATTGGTACTCTCCTACGTGTTTTACACAATTCTGGTAACTGGTAAGTAGCAATCACAGCATAGGCAGGGAGAAGAAAGTGTTTTATTCTAAATCAGGTTAGCAGGTACCAAAGTGGTGGGGAATAGGAGGACCAGTTCTCTTAACTCCAACTCTAAGTTCTGATTTGTGCATTGGAGTCTGTATGTTTTCAACCAATATCTCATGCTTTGTAGATATAGAACAATAATAACTGAACAAAAAATAAAAAAATAAATGAAAAGGATTTTGCAGTTAGTGCTTCTTGCCATGTATTTCTGTATTAACTTTTAGTTCATGCAGTTCGGGTTTTGTCAGAATTAAAGAACCCTTTCATGAAATTGTGGGGAAGCTGCATCTTCTCTGGAAGGCAGTCATACTGGGATTGCACTGGCCAGCCACAGACAGTTTCCATAGACATAACTTTCTTTGTTGTTGGGTGCCTTTCCTCTCTGTGTCTTTTTTCCTCCTGCCAGAACAGTTCAGAGGTTTTCATTAGGTTTGAATTTCAAAACTCTAGAGTCTCTTTGTCATCTAAACTCTAACACTCCAAGATTGGTTTATGCTCTTAATAGTTAGAATAGAAGAAGCACTAGGGCAGGAGTAAATATCCAGATAATACCTGTGTCAATACCTGGTGTCAGTAAATAGTAAATATATTCTCCAAAACGTTTTCCTTGATGCATATAGTCCTGAGTCTTGTGCCTGTGTATAGAAAGAGTTATATAGCTGCTAGAATACATATAGTAAAATGAGCCACAACCAAATAAAGTAGAATAGAAATGCTAACCTAAAGATGTGAACAAGCTTGTTAGGTTTCTGTGTTTTTTAAGTGTTGCAGTTAATGGTAAGTATATAATTCAGGTGAGTTTGAGATTTACTTGAAACAAGTATGTTTCAGAAAAAAGTATATTAACCTCTTTTAAAGCAGTAACAACATGCACACTTTAAAAAATCTCATCAGTGAGTTCTGATTAGAGCTTTACTTCCATAACCCATAGTAGTACTAAGATGTGATTTGCTCACCACTTCAAAAGTTTTTTGTATGTATATGTTTTAAATTGAAAGGTAGAGCTAACATCACACTGAGTTAAAAACTTTTATTACAAATAGCTGGTAAAAAAAAAAACCAACAACAACACAAAAACAAAACAAAAAAACACACCCACAAATAGCTGGCAATGTAAAGTCAGTCCTTCTGCGGCACTACAGTAACATTTCTGATGATAACTAGCAGTTAGCTTTTCTTTGGTTTTCATCCCTGATAGAGAGTAGATGGCCTGCTAGCCCCTAAAATACATATGAGTGTTCCCCTTTCGCTCTCATTTCACGTTTGAGGAGGCAGTGGCAAGGAGAATAAGCCACTCCTGTGTTGTTGGCTCAGAGAAGAGGAAACAGAGATTTGGGTGATTTTGATGACAAGCATTAATCATGATTGCTGATTAGGCTATGATGGGATAGATCAGGCCAGATCATTAAATTTTTGGTTAAAAGAAAAAAAAAAGATATTAAAAGATTAGGTCATACATATACTAGTATATGTGTTTAAGGCAGAAAATGGAAATAAAGAATTGCCTGTAACCAAGCAACTTAATACACAAGTAGTTACATAGACACTGAAAGAGAAATTCACAAGGGAATTTGTCCAGATCTGATTCAGGGAGAGTGGGGTCCTTCTCGCTGTCTAGAGCAACGTTATCCCACAGAACTTTCCGCACTGGTGGAAATCTCCACCATCCCTTTTGGTAGTCACAAGCCACCTATGCTGCTCAACACTTGAAATGGGCTAGGTGACTGATGAACTGATGTTTTGATTTTATTTTGTTTTAATGAATTTAATTTAAACAGCCATTTGTGGCTAGTAGCTACCAAATTGGACAGTGCAAATGTAAAGAAGAAAAAGGTGGGGTAGTATCAGAGTCAGAACCAGCAAGTTGTACCAGATAAACTTCATGTTCCTGAGATGTCTGTACCTTGAGTGACTGACTAGTAGCACTAGATGATGTCTGTGCCGTGTGCCTGGCTCCTTCAATTGCTCCGGTGGAAAGCGTAGAAGAACACAGCCTCACAGCTGCAGTAGCCGTCATGGAGCGCCAGTCAAGCCTCTCACCTCCTTCCGTCCTCTCATCTGTGAGGCTTTTTGAAACTCAGGTGTCTGTTTCCACCTTGTCACGTTTCACTGGACCTTGGTCACTGGACCTTGGTCACTCCTGCAGCATTTCTCCACAGTAAAGATTATAGGTAGTGACTCAGGTCCCTTTGGTATCAAGAGCTGGCATTTACTATACTAGTTGGTTTTATTATTGGTGCTTGGGATTTACTGCCTTTGAGGCAACAATTACACTAATCCTCATATGAGGTTCCCTTCCACCTCTCCAGAGTGACACTCAAAAAAAAAAAAAATACACACACACACACACACACACACACACACACACACACACACTGTCCTTTTATCCCTGCCTTTGTCACAGATGGCACATAATCAGAATCACACGATGGCTTTCTTCCTATTGATGAGATCGTAGCAATTAAGGATAGCAATAGTGTGTTCCTCATTGATTGGAAACTTCTACAAAATTTAAATTAATTGAGAGCAAGCTAAGAATTAGAAAAGCCAAGTGATACACTCGTATTCTGTATCTGTAAACCCACCCCACTCGTTATTGAAAACCTTGTGCCCATATTAGTTGCAGTTATTACTGTGAGCCTAACGTTAAATTTGAAAACGCTGGCAAACTAGAAATCATCTTTCTCTGTAGTAACCGTGTGCTCTGTGTACACAAAAGAAATGTTATACCGAGGAACTTGATTGATTATGAGAATTAATTGCTTTGTTTTCTGCTGGGGGTTAGCAGGATATTGTTTATTAGGATCACAGTTCCGTGTCCTAATATCTGTTCTCCATGTCTCCTAGAAGACTGTAACTACAGCTTCTATGATTACCACAAAGACACTACCTCTCGTCTTGAAAGCAGCAACTGCAACCATGCCTGCCTCTGTTGTGGGCCAGAGACCTACCATTGCTATGGTGACCGCCATCAACAGTCAGAAGGCTGTGCTCAGCACTGATGTGCAGAACACACCAGTCAACCTCCAGACGTCTAGTAAGGTCACTGGGCCTGGGGCAGAGGCTGTCCAAATTGTGGCAAAAAACACAGTCACTCTGGTAAGCCAGCAGCTGCTACTCATGTGCCCACATGAGAGGGATATGCATTTGCAGAGTATATCCATTTTATGCTCCTGCTGGATTTTTTCATCTCCATCACTCTATCCTTTGGGGCTGACCAGGGAATATGGCTTTCCTACTGTCTATTCAGAAGTAACTATAGAGGTATCCTGACACCAAAGACCAAAACCCATTCAGTGCATAATTGGAGATCAAAGTCTGACTTGACCTGAGGGGGAGATGTCCTTCACAGGGACATGCACACTGTTTCGTGTTCCTCTCCCTCCTGTCCACGGCCCAGCCTGTGAAACTTGAGTGCTGAGACTCTGGTGCCATATTACTGATTTTGGGAAACTCCCTGCTGAGTTCTTACAGTTCACTATACCTTGAAATTATCACCCACAAAGTACTGGACAAATTTGTTCTTGAGATTTCTAGGGTAAATCATTTGGAAACTGATGTTCTCAGAATCTTGGGGAAGGATGTCCAAATTGTGGTTTAAAAGTTTGCTCCTATAATGGCAGCTAAGAGTTCATGGTGGCCTTTGAATGATGACCAGTGATGAGTGAAACTAGAAAGCAATGACAGGAAGCTTCACTACTTAAACCCAGGAATCTCTAGAGAAGCAACCAGATAACTCAGCCAGGTGCTGAGAGTGAGAAACCTCTATAGAAATAAAGGCATTCTCTGTTAGACAAAGCTCTACTAGTGTGTTAGGAAAGGGCCCATTTGGCCAGGAGGCAAGTTTGATTTTACTTTGGACCCAGTCTTGTCTTTTAAAATACTTGAGTGCAAAAGTTCTTAAGTGTCAAAGGAAATTGCTCATTGCCTTGCTGAGCCTGCATGTTGCACATTAGGTATGTGAGGGAACAAATGTGGTTGGTTCACTCTATGGGGTAAAGCATGCAAGTGGGAGAGTGTTAATTCAGGTGGTTAGTTCTGTAGTGAAAGCTCATAGAAAATACTGTCTGATGCAGAGAACAGTGATGCTTTGATATTGAACATTTATTGTCCCCTCTGGTTTACTTATCGCTCTCATTTTTCAGCAGGTTCAGGCAACACCTCCTCAGCCCATCAAAGTACCACAGTTTATCCCTCCTCCTAGACTCACTCCACGTCCAAACTTTCTTCCACAGGTGAGTGAACCACGGACAAGCCAATAAGGGTTAGGTGGGCAGAAATCCTTGAGGGCACTTTCTACACAGCCTGTAATGCTCTTGTCAGATCAGCTGTAGACAGATCCCTCTTAGCTAAAGATTCCAGTTGCTGATTTATATACTGTGACGAAGCTTATTTTATCATTGCAGTTTCTTAACAGCGACCAATGGCAGTAGCAGGGGGATGTAAGGAAAGGAAATTTTCCTAAATTTAATGAAGATAACACCATTTTAAACTTATAATGTTAACTTACTGGAAGAAGTTAGCGAATACCTGCCTGCCAGTGGGGAAGGAATATAAATACCACTTTTCCCTCCCTATTTGCCAAAGAGAGCAGGGAAGGAAACAACAGCCAAACTAACTAGTAGAAACCATTCAGTTCTACTCTGGAAAGTGATGGCACTGAACACCACACTTAAACACAGAGCCGTGCTTCTGAGGATTTAGACTTCAGGTCTACACAGCTTGCCCATCTTCTCTTGAGAGCATTCCTAGCAGTTGGGCTGAACTCACCATTCTCATGGCAGAATGTCGGGATTGGCCCAGTCTGGGTCTTGAGGGGGAGTTGATTTGCCTGATGGAAAGGTTGGGAATTCCTATCTGAGGCCCCAAGTTTCAGGCAAAGAGAGAAGAGAAAGGAGTTTTGTGGTCAGTTGCCATAGGTGATTTCTGAACTGCCTATATGATTTTAATCATTTATCAGATAAATTCTTTATTTAAAACTTTTTTTTTAATTGAATTCAGAGAGAGGAAGGGAGAGGGAGAGAGGGATAGAAGTATCAATGATGGGAGAGAATCATTTATCGGCTGCCTCCTGCGTGCCCCCCACTGGGGATCAAACCCCTAACCCGGGCATGTGCCCTGATTGGGAATCCAATCGCAACCTCCTGGTTCCGGGTTGATGCTCAACTGCTGAGCCACACCAGCCAGGCTATTAGATAAATTCTTAATAAATACCTTGTGTTTCAAAAAAGGCACTAAACACTATGGGTATGCCAGTTTTCAAGACAGACAGTTCCCTGCCCTCAGAGCTTCAGACACATTATAGGCAATTACACTGTCTATTAGGGAGGAATACCCAACTCCTTCTTAAGAATATTACAGAACATTTCCTTGAAGAGTTGACATTCTATCTGAAACCTGAAGTCCTAGTAAAGTCAGCCTGACCAAGTTTTGGGGGAAGAATAAAAATGCTCCAGGCTGAGAACAGAACATAGACGCAAGTCTGGGTTGGAGAAACGCATGGAAGCTTAGGAACCAGACGCGATGCGGTGTGGCTGAGACAGTGGGCCTCGGGCTGGAGTAAGCAGTGGGGCTGGAGAAGCCCATTGGGCCAGAGCCTGGGGAGCAATATAGGCTGTGTCAGAATTTGGGCCTTATCCCAGGAACAGCGGGGAGACATGAAAGCATTTTCAGACAGGTACGTGGCATGATCAGATTTTTGTTTTAGAAAATTCCTCCTTGCCACTGTGTGGAGAATAGATTAGAGGTGGTCAGACCTGTGGGAGGATGAACAGTTAGAATCCTGTCAACAATAGAGAATATTGCTACATGCCACTGACTGTAGCACTGTACGTGGATTATCTATTTTAATCCTCACGGCAACCGTATGAAAGTAGGTGTTGCTCTTTTTTAGGTGAGGACTCTAAGGCTTAGTCCATGTTTTTTAAATGGTGGATTATGACTCATTAGTTGGCTGTGAAGTCAATTTAGTGGATTAAATGCAGAGTTTTTAAATAAAATGAACAAAACATAATGGAAAAACTAGAGTACATAGCACATAAGGATTGTTTCATGAAGTTTTTATTTTTAGAGACAGAGATATATGTCTGTGTGTGTATACTGGTTACAGTGTGAAATGTATTTCCTGCTATATGACTACAACACCCACCACAGGGTCACCTTAAATTAAGCTGAACATTCAGACTCGCCAAGAGCCACACTTGGCAACAGTCTACTTAGAATGATGCAGGACAGAAACCAGCTCTTTCTCAGCATCGGCCATTTTTCTTTAATGCGCATCCCTACAGTAGCCATATGCAGTCTCCGCAGCTGCCCAGGGGTAGCTCAGAGGCGGGGAAATCAGGGCAGTGGGAGAGCCACTCTGCCATAGAAACCTTATGCCTCACAGAAGCCAGTGTATCTTACAACGATTCCATAGGCATGGTTTTTAAGGTCCCTGCAATGGACGTGCCCAGTTATAAGCATGACCCCACTTTGGGAAACCGAAAGTATGGTGTCCCAAGTATTTATAGATCTCGCCATTAAGATTTGATTTAGCAATGGGGGTCATTTTCACCATAAGCAATGTTGCCTGGTAACATAGTTGATATTCTTACCTTTATTGGGTTTCCAGGAAAACAGAACTGGAGAGTTAACTGAAGGTCAAATTCTAATGCATTAGAGGAAAAGATTTTGCCCATAAGATCACAGTTTCGAAAGTTTGAAAAATACTGGCTTAGAGATTAGGTATTTTGCCTAAGGTTATACAGCTAGCAAGTGGTAGAACCAGGATTTGAACCCAGGCAAGGCTGACCCATGTTTTTAATTAAATTTCTGCCACTGTTTAAGTAAGCCAAACATAGGGTAAAGTAGTGGCAGTGAGGAGAGAAAGTAGGACATATTTGAGAAGGATTTAGGAAGTTGAGGTGGAGGGGGAAACATCAAGAATTGTTCTGAAGTTTATTTAGGAAAGAAAGGAAATTTTACTGAGGTGATGATTATAAGAGGAAGAGAAGGTTGAAGGAAGAAATTAATGAAGTTTTAGATACGTTGATTTTGAACTTCCTGTGAGATTTCCAAGTAGAGATGTCTAGCAGGCAGTTGAATATGATTCTGAAATTTAGGAAATGTCTGGTCCTGAGACAAGTGCGGAAGTCTTCAGTACATCGATGGTCACTGAAGCCCCAGGGTGGATGAGAACTCCCAGGAGGAGTGAGGACACTGGGAAGAAAGGTTCCAGGACAAAATCCCAAAATACACTTACATTTCGTGTTAGAGGAAGAGGAAGCCCACAAAGGAGACTGAGAGAAGGGGTGGCCAAGATGGGGGTTAAAGGGTCAGAGTTGGGGGTGAACTGAAGTGTGGATAGGAAGAAACTTAGAATGTGAATTAAGGCCATTGGCAGCATTATTACCATACTCTGGGCACAAGTTCTGGGTGAGACCAGTCTCTGGATTGGGCATTTGACCTCCGCCTGAAGAGATGGCATATATAAAAGAAGGAGCTAGGTTTAGAATCAGAAGAACTGTGTTCTAGGGTAGCATTTGGACCCTCTAAAGAGCTGATGAGTATTTTATAAGATTATATATCCTGAGTTCTATAGAAATAATAAAACCAAAGTGAATATTAATATTTGTACTAAATAACATTTCACATACATAGTGTGGACAATCTGATAATTGCTTAGACTTATAGGAAGCTTCTGTAAGTAATATGGTAATTTTCCTCTCTTTCCCCATAGGTTCGACCCAAGCCTGTGGCCCAGAATAACATTCCTATTGCCCCAGCACCTCCTCCTATGCTTGCAGCTCCTCAACTTATCCAGAGGCCTGTTATGCTGACCAAGTTTACCCCCACAACCCTCCCTACCTCCCAGAATTCCATCCATCCCGTCCGTGTCGTCAATGGGCAGACTGCAACCATAGCCAAAACGTTCCCCATGGCCCAGCTCACCAGCATTGTGATAGCTACTCCAGGGACCAGACTGGCTGGACCTCAGACTGTACAGCTTAGCAAGCCAAGCCTTGAAAAACAGGTACAGGCAAGAGTATGCACCTGCTTTGGGCATTAGCCTTGCCATTGAGGTTAAGCTATCTCTAAATACATCTTCTCAAGGGCTCTTTACCTCAGCACCATTGTCAATGACCTGTTGCTTATCATGTGATAATTGATTTAAAATGCAAAAGGGCCATTCTTACTGAAGAAAGTTGGGT
Organism: Cnephaeus nilssonii; assembly: GCF_951640355.1. Lineage (NCBI taxonomy): Eukaryota > Metazoa > Chordata > Mammalia > Chiroptera > Vespertilionidae > Cnephaeus > Cnephaeus nilssonii. The sequence goes on along the minus strand of NC_137084.1, from coordinate 16,405,556 downwards.
TGCTTTTTCCATTATCCCCTTATAGATGGATTCATAGTCCTGTGTGAATGAGCTCCCCCTGCTGGTTGTGAAGCAGAAATTCACAGATGGGTTCTGCTACCTTTAGTCAGGAGGCACAGATGAGATGGTAAACAGAAAATCCATATTAGTTTTAGCCCAATAAGAATCCAGATGAAGATGGGACTATGAACGTCAGGAAGAATAAACCTCAAAGTTTTCCCCTGGTTATTACAGATAATTAAGAGTCAAATGAAAAAAAGTAAAATTTCTAAAAGGTATTCTTTTAACTCCAGAGGATTTTAGTTCAAATATTGAAGCCTTTCATTTATATTTCTAAAAACAGATGTTTTCTTAAAAACATGAGGCTAGAGCAGTGGTCGGCAAACTCATTAGTCAACAGAGCCAAATATCAACAGTACAACGATTGAACTTTCTTTTGAGAGCCAAATTTTTTAAACTTCTTCTAACACCACTTCTTCAAAATGGACTCTCCCAGGCCATGGTATTTTGTGGAAGAGTCACACTCAAGGGGCCAAAGAGCCGCATGTGGCTCGCGTGCCGCAGTTTGCCGACCACGGGGCTAGAGAAATACAGGTAACCTTCAAAAATACTTAAGGGTTCTATGACAGAAAGACTTTTAAAAACAAGAAAACAGATTTATAGGCAGTCACCATGTATTCTATTTAAAGAAAAACCAGTGATGATAAAGAAGAATTTTGCAAAGAAAAGCATCCTCTTTCAAAAGTTACTTTAAAAAGTCATTGACCTATTTCTAACTGCTCAGGCTTGAGTTCTCATTCACATGAACATAGTCTCTGGTGATCCTGAATTGTGTGTTTCTGGGTGGCTGGTGGTTCAGAGAGGCCGGCCAGATGGTGGGGATGAGAAGGCTTCCTGCTGCCTTGCCTTCTTGAACAGGAACCTTACACATGGAGCACCCGGCTTCCTACCCAGGCAGCTCATCACTGCAGCAGACCTAAGAGGCTGGGTACCAAAATAGAGAACATATCTCTATTCCTTGGTAGCCTACACAAACCCCAGGAAATGCTTTGGGGAACATTCAGAAATAAATTACTTGCACATATTTTAGGTCAGAAGTTTTCAAACTTATTATCAGCGGAACTTCAGTATTAAAATCTTGAATGTAGAATGCTCTAGCTTAAGAGTCTGGGTAGAGGCATATTTGACAGTCATCTGGCCTTGTGTACAGGGATGGCTGTCAGAGTACCTCTGAGGACCCTTAGAATTATAAAGGATGTGGTTTCAAAACACTATTTTAGATGCTAAATATGACTTCTCTTTGACCTCTTCATAAAGAAATTTTTAGGAGACAAGAATTTTTTTCAATTTTATTTTTACATTTCTTTTTTCGGATTACAAAGAAATACATATTCATTGTAAAAGAAAAATTCAGACATTACTGAAATATATGTTATAGAAAGTGCACCCCCCATAATTTATGAAGAGTAAAATTTGCCCATAATTTATTCCTCCCCAAAGTTGCTATTAACAGCACAGGTTACATTCCTCCACATATTTTCTATGCGTATGCTAATATTTTAAAAGCAAAAAAAAAATCATTATATATTATTTTGTAACTTGCTCTTTTTCTTATTAGAGCTTGAATGTCTTTTCGTGTTCTGGCCTTACACATTGATAGAGCTTTTAATTTTAGTTATAATATCATAGAAAGGTACCATGAATTCTTTTCTTAAACATTCTTTCCTAGTGGTAAATTCTGTGGTTTATCTTCTTGTTGACCTAATAGAGGGCTCCAGTTCATTGCTGTTCTAGTTTAGTAGGCTACCTGGCATAACAGTCTTACTGGTTACCAAGCTCAGCAAGGATGCTCTTTGCGTTTTTTATCCAGTTCTGAGATACTTGTACTCTTCAGTGTGAGAGAGAGAGCTTGGGCCCTGGATAATTCCTTGGTGGAGAGGAATTGGTTTGTCCTTCCCTGGAGGCGTTACCACTCCATGCTTTTGCAGCCTTAGAGATGGGAGTGAGTGACCTCAGGAACTTCACAGAAGGAGCAGCAACCCTTCCAGTTGACCTTCTTGTCTCCCTCCTCCCTCAGACTTCTGTCCTTCCACATTAAGAGAGCTATGGTCACCCAAGACCTTTAAAATGTCATTATAAACTGCTTTCCCATGTGTTCCCTTGTAGGTGTGTTTGGTCATTTTTTTTTTATGGAGTCATTGTGTCCTTTTTGGTTCAAATATGAGTGGTGTGAGAGAGAGGAGACACAGTGATTCTCCTGGGGTCATGCTCCCCACAGGAGATCAGCGTCTCTTTACAGTGCACCTGCTCTACGTGAGGCACTGTCCTAGGCACCAAGGGTGCAAAAGTGTGTTGAACAATCCCTGCTCTCAAGCGTGTAGAACAGAGGAGGAAATATGACAAGACACTGGTAAAAAAAAAAAAAAAAAGACAAGGCAGTATTTGTACCCAGAAACAGATGCTTACACTTTCTCAAAGTAATATGAGAATCAAGGAAGATATGAGAGTAGCCAGCAAAGAACGCGAAAGACCTTTGTGATTGTGTAAAATGTTTTACAGCATAATGGTTCTGGAGAACTTTTGATATCCTGCCTGTAGGACTGAAGTCTTTCATTTGGCTCCCGCTCATCGATAATCAGTTTCATTCTCACTTATTTAATTACTTATTGTTGCCATATAAAAAGACCATTGGCATCTGTTTTTTTAATTTTGAAAAAATAAATTAGGTGTGTGTTTAGTTTTTCACCCACTGTTCCAGCACTATTTCAGGGTTTATAGAGGGCTTCATAAAGTGAATTAGCCATTGGGTCATGGTAAGAATAGTAACGCAAGCCCAGTCTACCAATTTGCTAGCTGCCATTTGTGTCTGAAGATAATAATGCTGCTGGTGTTTCTTTGTGTGAATGGATGCGTTTGGAAGACGAGGTTGCAGGTAATCAGGATGTCAGCCTCTTGCGAGATGACCTTTCCTTGGCAATTGCATCTCCCTAATGGGTGATGCAGACAGGTTTTAAACATCCCAGGTGAGGGCACCTCTGCAGCCTCTCTTGGATTGTAATTAAAAATGTTCTGAAATAGAAGTGTGTACATGTAAGAGTTTTTTTTTAACATCATTCGGATCTTAAGCATGCTGTGGACTGGAGCTTGACCCATATGTAACAAGAGGGCTTACTTGTGGAAAACTGCCCCTACATTCTAAAATACATTAAAATCAGAGAGAGCTGCCTATATTTTATTTTTATACATAGGAATTAAGCCTTGGATTTTTCTTTTTGTATAATTTAAACTGTTGTATTTATAGATTCATATATACTCTAGTTATGCAATTTAACCATTTCAACTGGGGCCTTACATTTTACATTACTTTTCTTCCAAAATGAAGTCTATATTACCTCCTTTATTACTGTTTCCAGTTTGAGAATGTTTTTCTTTCCTTGTTGACTACAGTCAAACTGTGTTGGTTTTCATTCTTTTAATGAAAAGTGAATTCTGAATTTTCATTTAATTTTCTTCTCGTAGACAATTAAATCTCACACAGAAGCAGATGAGAAACAAACAGAGAGCCGCACCATCACTCCACCTGCTGCACCCAAACCAAAACGGGAGGAGAACCCTCAGGTAGGTCCAGCTCTCCGCAGGCGTGGCTCAGTCTAGGAGACTGGCTTACTCTCACACACCAGGAGGGACACTTGCTCCTGAACCCTTTGTTTGTCTTTTGCTTTCTCACTATTCAGTAATGTTACTTCCAAGTTAGGTTGGCCTAAGGCAGATGCAGAGTATGGCCGTGAGTGTCCATGAGCTGGCATACGGGCATTTTGTACATGTCACAAATTTGAAATGTAAGATTGGGGATCATTTTCCCAGCTATCCCATTACACTTCCAGTGATCACTGTGTTTATTTGTCTCAGTCAACATTTATAGGCTGTTCAGGTCACTCAGCTAAGGTCTATTTACGTTATTGATTACAGTTGTCACATTTGCTTTTTGTTGTTACTGGTGTATTGCACTAGATTCCCAAATCCCAGGTGAATCAGTAGCTGAAAAGTAGTTCATCAAAGCATAGAAGTAGGGATGAAAAGAGTAACATCTGTACCACAACTTAGGATAGAATTCTAAACTTAAATAGCAAACAAGACTCTGGTACAAATATAGAATGTGAATTTGTATGTCCTTAGACAAGAGAATTTTTAAGTTTGATGACTTAGCATAAGCAGCTATAAAATAAAACTTGGACAGGTGATCTGATGATGAATATTTGATAGTTGGATTTTATTAGACTGGTGATTTCCTCTGTCCTCAGTGCATTCTCTGTGATGAAACCCTGCCAAATAGTGGCATGAAGCCATCAAAGCATCATGTCATTAAGAAAAACAAAACTATGATTTATTAAGCCAGGAAGGTTTTTCTTTTTTTTAATATATTTTTATTGATTTCAGAGAGGATGGGAGAGGAAAAGAGAGAAAGAAATATCAATGATGAGAGAGAATCATTGATCAGCTGCCTCCTGCACGCCCCCTACTGGGGATCGAGCCCTCAACCCAGGCATGTGCCCTTGACCGGAATCGAACCCAGGACCCTTCAGTCCACAGGCCGACACTCTATCCACTGAGCCAAACCACCTAGGGCAAGCCAGGAAGGTTTTGATAAATGATAATTCTTTCTGATATGAAATGGATTAATTTTTACTGTATCTTAAAGGAGGGACCAAAACTTGAGCCAAATTGCTGAGAAACTTGTACAATCATCCATAAAATTAAGAAAGTATAGTACTTGGAGAGAAAAAAAAAGAATAAGCTGGTAGCAGAATTTCCTTATCAAGAGAAATTAAAGGATATCTTTTGTCGGTGGCATGGTGTAGGCAAGCAGGTACCAGCCATCATAGGTAGCAGCAGGTATTTTACCTTCTGGTTGGGCAGAATCACTGCCATAAAGAGGGTAAATTGGTTCTCGGCACATGACAACTTTTTGTTTTGTTTATCACTGAAAATCTGTTCCACAGGAGAGGATTTTTTTAATTTAATAATTCTTTCATGAACGCTCAGTCTAGGCTGGCAGAGATGAGTTGGACGTGAGTGGCCAAGAAGGGCGCAGTCACCGGATTAAGGGAAAGTGCATCTGAATGTCAGTCCTCTCACTGCTTTAACAGAGAGCATTGCTAGACGGCCTTCTAATCTTGGTTACGTTTTGAAGGAATAGTGGGAATTAGGATGTAGTTATTTTTGGCAGCCATAAAATGTATGCCATTTCAATATACAATGTGGAAAATGGGCAGCAAGTCCAAGCCTGCTTTTCCCTGCCAAAGAACTCTGGCTGTTGGAGGGAGAGGTGCCCACCTAACTTTGGAATAAGAAATAAAAACATTTCTTCAAGAGTCTGAGATAATAGTAAAGGGCATTTCTGTTCTCCAGTGCCTGCCTCAATGACTGTATTTTCATAAAGCGCTATCTTGGGTAGCCTGAACCTGTCACATCTGGCCAAAATATCATGATATTTAATGTTGAGGATGAAATGTCAGGATTTTTTTAAGACTGACTGTGGTATAAATAATTCTATAGGAGTATGTCTCCTAGCAATTGATGATATTCTTTATTCATCGGCAAAAAAAAAATTGATGATGCATTATTTGGCATGTATACTGCCCACGTGCAGAAAATGGAGACATACTTTCCAGACCACATGCAACCAAAGAGCAAAGTAGGCATCAATTTGTTGCTTTCTCCAACTTTAAGCATCTGATGTGTCAGCTATGAGGTGCAGTATCCTAATCAATCTAGTCAGAGAAAACTCACTCCATATTTTTAGGCCCATGTTTGAATGAAAAATCATAGTATTAAGCAGAACACCTGCTATCGTTCCTAAAACTCATTTAGCTGTGAGTTAGCGTTGTCCAGTCAGTGGTAGCAAAAATGTAAGAAACCCTGACTTGACATGACAAGTAAAGGCCTAGTCATGACAAGTAAACTACTTAGAATTTTTAGCTTGTTGTATGGGAGGCTCTGCCTGTTTTTTCGAATATGAAATCCTCTTCTCTCTAAGAGGATTTTAAAAAATATTTTTATTGCTTTTTTGTTTGTTTTTTTTGTGTGTGTTTTTTTAGAGAGAGAGGAAGGGAGAGGGATAGAGAGAAACAGAGCTGTGAAAATAAAACACTGATTGATTGGCTGCCTCCTGCATGCCCCCTACTATGTGCCTTGACTGGGAATTGAACCAGCAACCTCTCAGTGCACGGGATGACATGTAACCAACTGAGCCTCACTGGCCAGAGCTCTAAAATGATTTTTTTTTATGAAAGAAAATACATTGGGCCACTCAAAATGCTGATTTCTGCCATTGAGGACGTAGAAGCTGTAGGCCCTTGTCCTTCTCTTTTGGTCCCAAGGGAGCGGTGGAGTGACTTCATAGCTGTTAAGAGTGGCGGATGCCCTGCTCTTTTTCACCTGAACCTGCCTCCCTCAGGCCACCAGCCCACTGGGCTGCCTTTCTCTAGGATTCTAGTTGGGAACATGTGGTTGGCTTTGTGAGAACCCAAACTGAACCCAATATTCATCTTTTGTTTCTCTGGCACAGAAACTTGCCTTCATGGTGTCTCTAGGATTGGTAACACATGACCATCTAGAAGGTAAGAGAAGATGTTCATAATGTTGCCTTGCTTCTGGCCAGGAGCTTAGTTCTTGGCAATAGCGTTTTATTGCGAGAAGAGAAAACTGAAAACAGATAGAGTATCATGTCGTCAGTGTGGACTTTGTTTCCTTTAGAGTCAAATGGGCTACTGCTCAGCCCTCCCCTTCCTTTCGCTTTGTATCCACACTACTGTCCTGGGCAGACCACCCAGTTGCCTCGGTTAAGGTGACTTCCGCTCACTTGGGGAACTTCCTCCCCAAACAGCATCAAGTAGCAATGCCCCTCTGACTTTGTACTTTTCAGTACGCTTGGTTACTAGAATCTTAAGAACAGTTGCAAAGCTACATCTGTGTTAGTTACTTAATTAAAGAATGGTGAACTATGGTTGCTCAATCTCGGTCTGTGGATAAAGTTCATCCACACCTATGTCACGGTGATCTAAAAATAAACCAGGACAGCTTGTTCGCAAGCGTTGTCTGCCATTAAGCACGCGGTCACAGAGCCTCCCCGGGGACAGCGTGGTCTCGCTTTCCGAGGGGTGAGAGTAGACGTCCTGCGTGTGTGCTCCCAGCTGTGTGCTTGCCTCTGCTGAGGCTGCAGTGAACAAAGAGGCTGGCCCCACCTCTGATTGGTCTGGGAAAACCATGAAGTTAAGTTGTTGAGGTTCCCCATACCTCTCTTCTAATGTAAACCTTTTGCTTTCCCAAGAAATCCAAAGTAAGAGGCAAGAGCGAAAAAGAAGAACAACAGCAAACCCGGTGTATAGTGGAGCGGTCTTTGAGCCAGAGGTACTCCTGCCAGCGCTGGCCCTGCCCTCGCCGTTCACGTCACTTATGACTTAGTCAGCACCTCCCATCGGAAGCCTGGTTGTACTAGCTCAGCTTTGTAAAGTGGTTTTTCTCTGGCTGATCCCATTATTTCATTTTTATTATTCATTGCTTTCCCCTTAGTTTTTGCTTACATTTGAACAGATATACACCTCCCTTAAAAATGTACCTCACCCTGGCTTCAACACAACTGCCATCTGGAGCAGAGGCAGACCTCCCTGGAATATATGTAATGAAATACGTTAGCACTGATACCTTGGGGTGACTGGCACTAACTAGTTGGCATGTTGACAGGCATGCTGTGCTTGGTCTTTAGCTTTTGCCACTATTATTAGTAACCATGCTATTCAACCATCCCATTTCCTTCTTCAATCCTCAAAGCGTAAGAAGAGCGCAGTCACCTACCTGAACAGTACAATGCACCCTGGGACCCGGAAGAGAGGTGAGCACCTGTTAGATCTCTCCCTCGCCTCTTGCCTTTGCTTTCTGTGTTGTGTTTCTTCCATTTCCCCTAGAAAATAGTTTCGTTGTTGTTATTCTCTGAGAAGGGGAGAAAAGAGAGTGAGGTTTCCTATTAGAGTTGTGTAGACTGAGTCGAAAGCTGCCTTTCCTGGGATTCCAGCAAAGCTGCCTCAGGGGAATGGCTTCAGGCAGCATTTCTGCCCCCAGCCCACCAGGCTGTCCCTGAACATAGCACAGTGAACAGGACACCGCGCAAAAGGAAGCATTGTAGCGTCACTGAGCAGCACAGAGCCCGCTGTTGCCAAGGTGCTCTTAGTCGTGTCTGAGTCATCCCTCTGCAGGAGAAACCAGAGCATCACTTAAGTTTCCGTGTGCTGCGGGCTTTCCAGGAAAGAGAGAAGTAGCCACACTGGAAACTTAGAATCTGTGAGAAGAAAAGGTCACTGTCAAACAGGCTTTCGAAAGCAGAAATTCTTAAAGAGCTTCCTCCCCGTGTTTTAGACCTCCCCAGGGCAGGCGCTGCGCCTCCTCTTAGGGCCGAGACATGACAGCAGCGGCAGTCTCACTGTGCGAGTCTAAATAGGGCTTAATAGCTCGGAGTTGGAGCTCATAAACAAGGTTCTGAAATTGTTCTTTGATGTCAGTAATACATCCCAAGGTCCCTTTCTCTACATGATAATGTGTCCCTGAATTATAGTTCCAGGCTAGAAAGGTTGCAGAGTGAGTGGAGTGGCATACTAATTTCTGCGTCTGCACACACAATCTCAGAGCTGCTGGAAGCTTAGGAGGTCGTCCTGACCCTTTGTCTGCCTTAGGGAGGCTGCAGCCACACACTACCACCTCTGCCCGCAAAGAGAGAGCGTAGCCACCCTGAGTGACCCGTTCTCATGCTGCATCTGCCCCGGCCTTCAAGTGGTCAAAAATATTTAGATGAGAAACCCGAAGCCATTGCTTCGTATCAGTTCCCGAGCCACAGTTATCAGTGTCATGGATTATTTTTTGTTTTTATCAATTTTTAGTGACCTCTTACACAATTATCAGAAAGGAGCCCCCAGCCAGAAGCCACAGTTAATTGGCCTGCTGGTGGGCTGTATCTGCTAAAAGAAAAGGGGTTAAATGAGCCAGAAAGACCTTGGCATCTCTTGCCAAGGTCAGAGGATGAAAGCCTGCATCTACAAGCCTAGGATATGCCTTCTGTGGGTAAACAAAGAGCATTCATCTCCCACTTCTCCCCGCAGCACTAATTCCCCAGGAAGACACACCAGTATGACCTGCCTTTGTACTGCAGACTCCCCCAGTCTAACCCACACAAGTAATGTTTGTGTATGTCTGACAGAGTCAGCATTCCTGTGCGTGGTTTTGATATAAGTTGTAACTGTTGGCAAAGTCATGATTCTGCGTGCCATTGCCAGTGCTCATACGCAGCTGTGCACCCCTCTGGCTCTTTTTTCCCCTGTGGTGGTCTAGGCATTCACTTTGTTCACTCACAGCTTAGGAGTGTGACCCTGACTTAGACACGTCAGGCAGGAGTGGTTGGCCTGGACTTGCCACACCCACACAGGCTCATTTATGATCCTCTGTAGCATGAGGTGTGATGCAGAATGCTCTTGCTCATATCAGGCCTCTGAGTTAGCAGTGTTGCTGATGACGGCCTTCCTGAGACTGGATCAGCCCAGTCCTGAGACATGTGGGTCACCAGAATGTGGTAGAAAGTGGGGAGACAATTCTTGATCAACTAGGGAGGACACTTGAGTCCAGACCTACTTCAATTTATATTTAAACTCAGGACACATTTTTAGCTCTTGGGTTCCAGCTACCCCTTGAACATATCTCTCACTAGCTCTAACAGCAAGGGGTAAGAGTAGTTAACTTGAACTTTGTCTTCTTGCTTCACTTTTCTCCACCCTTATAAGCAGTGAAATGACCAAAATATAGGCAGGCGAGAAAAGAAAAGCAGAAATCCTAAATAAATCCATTTGTGGGAGCTGAGAATCATTAATATAGTAAGAATGATGGTTGCAGAGAAACATTAGAGAACAACATGCAAAAGATACAGGAAAGTAAAGTAAATTCGTATTTCTGGCCTTGGCTCCCTGTAAGCTTTGGTTCTCGCCTGAGAAATCAGATTGTCACAGCCCAGAAGCCTCACTGTTACCTGCCTCAGGCAAGGCGTCAGCGTCTCTGTCCTTCTGCAAGCTCTCTCTTCTCCTCCCTTCTTTTGAGACTCAGGCAGTTTCTAATGACATTTAAATCTTAGCTTCTCTTCCTCTCTTTGGGACTGTTGTATTAACCTTCTGTCTGCTACCTCACTTCCTTTTCCATGCTAGCCAATGAGGAACACTGGCCAAAGGTATGTAAGATCATTTTCCCCCTCTCTTCCCCACCCCCCCTTTTCCCCTTTTGTTCCCTTCTCTTGGCATATAGGTCGTCCTCCAAAATACAATGCAGTGCTGGGGTTTGGAGCCCTTACCCCAACATCCCCCCCATCCAGTCATCCTGACTCCCCTGAAAATGAAAAGACAGAGACCACATTCACTTTCCCTGCACCTGTTCAGCCTGTGTCCCTGCCCAGCCCCACCTCCACAGACGTAAGTAACGTGGGGAAAGCTCACTGTCTCTGAGAGCTTCCCTGGGGAAACCTTGTCCTGTGTTGTCTCCTCCAGCGGCATCACCCTGACTAACCCGGGAAAGCAGGGACCCCGACAGGACGCTATGCCGGGAAGGCAGCTCTGCTGGGGCCCAGGTCCTGCTGTGTCCTTGGGACTCGTGCTAAATATGTCAGGAGGCTCAGTAGTTTCCGGAGGCTGCATTTGCTGTGCCATGAGGGAGTTCTTAGAAAGGAGTGGGTGGGAAGTCAGCTCACGTCCCTGCAAGGTGTGCAGGTTTCCATCATCAGTGTTCTGGAGGTGGGGAAACGAGCAAGGTGGGCGTTCCCTTAGCAGTGTTGCCTGCTTCAGGTGGAATTCAAGAAGTGGAAACTCTGCCGTAGAGCAACTTTATTCAGCAGAGTTGGTTAGAAATAGGTTCCAGAAAGAGGGTCAAATACTCAGTAGTTCTTCACCCAGCAACTGCAGGAGTGTCACCAGTACCCTACGTTTCTAAATGAGCATTTCCAAAGCAGTGAATTCACTCAGCAAATACTTATGGAGCACTTCTCTGCTGAGCAAGCGCTGTTCTTGAGGCCGGGACAGAACAGGAACAAAACCAGCTCCTGGTCCTCATGGAGCTCATGTTGCACGGTGGGAGGCAGGTGATACGCAGATGAACATATAATGTGCCAGGGAGTGATAATGCTGTGGGAAAAGTGGGACAGGTAAGGGGCCTAAGGGGTATGGCAGAGGTTGCTCCTTTATGAAGATGCTGGGGGGGGGGGGGGGGGGGGAAGAGCACTCTGAAAGCCCTGAGGTAGAAATGTACACGCACCAAGAAAAGAGGCCAAGACGCTGGGCAGTGAGCAGGTGCGAGTGGTGGGAGCTGAGGACCAGAGGCGGCAGGGCCTGCGGCTTTAAGTGAAATAGGAGACCATGAGAGGGTTTTTGACTTTTTATTTTGAAAGTTTCAAACCTACAGAAAAGTTACAGTGACAATACAAGGAACAAATGTGTACCCTTCACCTAGATTGACCAGTTGTTACCATTTTGCCACATATGCTTCTCTCTCCTACACACAAATATACACACACTTATACATACACACATGTACACACACATACATACACACAAACTTTTTTAAAATCCTTAACCAAGGATATGCTTATTTAGAGAGGGGGAGAGAGGTGAGAGAGAATCTTTGATCAGTTGCCTCCCCCCATACGCGCCCTGAGAAGGGATCGATCCCCTGACCTAGGTATGTGCTCTGACCCGGAATCAAACCCACAACCTTTCGGGGTATGTGATGACATTCCAACCAACTGAGTCACTGCCAGGGCCATACTTTTTTTTTTTTCTGAACTAGTTAGGAAATTGCAGGCATCATGAATCTTCACCCCAAATACTTTGGTTTATATCTCCTAAGAATAAAGATATTCTCTGATATAGCCACAATACAGTTATCAAATAGAGGAAATTTAATATTGATAAAATGTTATTATACAATATACAGTTCATATTCAGTTTTCTCAATTTGTCTCAATTATTGCCTTAGTGGCACTTACATTTTTCTGCTTCAGGATCCAATTCAAGATCACTCTTGACATTTATTGTCTCTTTAGGCTCCTTACTCTGGACCAGTTTCTCGTCTTTTCTTTGTCTTTCCTGGCATTGATATTTTTAGGAAGATAGGCCAGTTGCTATGTAGGGTGTCCCTCCATTTGGATGATCTGATTGTTTCCTCAGGAACAGATTGGAGGTTGCGTTTTTGTAGGAACACTAAACAAGTGGTGCTGAGTTCTCAGTGCTTCGCAGCAGGAGGCACGTGTTGTCAGTCTGTCCCCTTGTTGGTGATGTTAACGCTCTTCTCTTAAAATAGAGCCCATCAAATGTCTCCACTTGTACAGGCACCTGTTTCCTCAGCTTTGAGTCTGTAAATATCCAGTTCCCCAGCAAACTGCTACCCAGTGGTTTTAGCATCCTTTGCTGGTTCTTGCCTGCAGTTATTATTCAAAGGTGTTTGCACAATTGATTGGGATTTTAAAAGGACCAATGTGTGTGAAATATGGAGGCGAGACTGTGGGAGGATAGGACGGGAGCAGGGAGACCAGTGAGGAGGCTGTTACAGTCGTCTGATCAGGAGCCACTGGTAGCTTGGCCTAATAGAATATGTAGAGATAGAGATGGAGGAAAGTCATTGAGTCTACATCTTTTTGAAAAGCCAGCAGAATTGGATGATGGGATATGAGAAAAAGAACAGTCAAAGGTGAATCCAAAGATTTTGGCCCAAACAGCTAGGAAGCTGGAGCTGCCCTTTACTGGGCTGACAGGAGAAGCAGGTTTGGCATGTCTCCTCTCTCCTGTGAATGACAGAGCTTGTCTTAGGGTCACCTTCAGGTACAGTATCTCTTGAATTACAGCCTCTTAGTAGTTTGCCCCTCTCCAAAGAGCAAAATAATACCATCGGCACATCCCAAGTTAAACTTCTAGGAACAACAAAGGGAGTGTCCTCTGTGGAGGACCAGGTCATGGAGGAGTTCTGTTCTCTGACGGGCGTCCTTCCGTGAACATAGCTGGTGGCCTCAGACCCAGCCTTGCTGTCAAGACTCAGCCTTTTGTCCAGCTTTCCTTCGGCAGGAGTCATTGATTGGGTTTTCTGCCTCTCCTGTTAACTACACCAGGAGTCCCTGTGGTGACCGTGTTGGGTGGCAGCAATGATTGTCTCAACTTCTTTGAAGTTAAAGCATTGCCCAGGGGCGGACAGCTCTTGGTGGGGCTGCCCCCCGGTGTTCTGTGGTTCTGGATGTGAGTCTCTTTCTTAAACAGGGTTGTTTTTATTTTTTTGGCTTTGGGCTGAGGGGGTTTATAAAATGGTTTTCTTGAAAGGATCCACTCAGCTCTAATCACAAACTAAAAGCTTCTGCCAGGTTTTGTGTCAAAATATAAATAAACACTGTTCTTCTTAGAAATCTAAAGGTAAAAGGAAGCTTTTCTAAAACCACTAAATAATGTTGATAACTTCCTAGGTTAAACCTAGTAGAATGGGTTTTTCTAAAAAGATAATTGACTTCTACTTTTACAGTATCTCCACAGTGGCAGTTACTAAAATCGACACACAGGGCTCTGTATATTAGCTTCTGGGTGGCATAAACCCCAACAACATTAATTAAATAGTAAGAGCTGAGAGGCAGGCATTTCCTGGAGATCAATACCATCTAGAAGGACTTGGTACAAGACACGGCTGGGCACTAATCCTCAGGATGTTGCCACTATCATCACTTTTATGAGACGGGAAGATGAGTTGACATAATTACACAATTTCTTTAGCAAATGATGAAGTTGCCATTGATACAACCAGGGTTTTTTTTAATAACCTAGGCCTCAGCCCTTAGCAAAGAATTGTGGGTCAGACATCTTCCAACTTCCCATTTGGTTTATGGTAATTATTAGACCCTTCACCAAAGCCTAAGCTTTCTGACCTGGTGCAGCACCTTCATGGGACTGCCTTTCTGTTTAAGCAGAGAACCAATTCTGTGTGGATGAAATACATGACGCACATTTCATATTCATTTCTATGGGCAGTAGTTCTCAAGTATGGCCTGGGGGTCCCTGAGACTCTTTCAGAGGGGTCCATAAAATCAAAACTATTTTCATGATCATATCCAAACACACTGTTCCAGTTTCATTCTCATTCTCTCAAGCGTGAACAGTGGAGTTTCCCAGATATTACATGACATGATGATGTCATCACTCTGATGGCTAATGGGCAGTGCACCTGTGTGTTCTGGGGTTTAAAATTTTCCAATACATATATTTTTTTAATTTAATAAATCTTTATTGTTCAGATTATTACAATTGTTTCTCCTCCCCCCCCCCCCCATAGCTCCCCTCCACCCGGTTCCCACCCTACCCTCTGCCCTTACCTCCCCCCACTCTGTCCTCATCCTTAGGTATACGATTTTTGTCCAGTCTCTTCCCGCACCCCCACACCCCTTTCCCCCTGAGAATTATCAGTCCACTCCCTTTCTATGCCCCTGTTTCTATTATATTCACCAGTTTATTCTGTTCCTCAGATTTTTAATTCACTTGATTTTTAGATTCAATTGTTGATAGATATGTATTTGTTGTTCATAATTTTTATCTTTTTTCTTCTTCTTCCTCTTCTTAAAGAATACCTTTCAGCATTTCATATAATACTGGTTTGGTGGTGATGAACTCCTTTAGCTTTTTTCTTATCTGTGAAGCTCTTTATCTGACCTTCAATTCTGAATGATAACTTTGCTGGGTAGAGTAATCTTGGTTGTAGGTTCTTGCTATTCATCACTTTGAATATTTCTTGCCACTCCCGTCTGGCCTGCATAGTTTCTGTTGAGAAATCGGCTGACAATCGTATGTGTGCTCCCTTGTAGGTAATTAACTGTTTTTCTCTTGCTGCTTTTAATATTCTCTCTTTGTCTTTTGCTCTTGGCATTTTAATTACGATGTGTCTTGGTGTGGTCCTCTTTGGATTCCTTTTGTTTGGGGTTCTGTGCGCTTCCTGGACTTGTAAGTCTATTTCTTTCACCAGGTGGGGGAAGTTTTCAGTCATTATTTCTTCAAATAGGTTTTCAGTATCTTGCTCTCTCTCTTCTTCTGGCACCCCCATAATTCTGATGTTGGTACGCTTGAAGTTGTCCCAGAGGCTTCTTACACTATCTTCAAATTTTTGGATTCTTTTTTCTTTTTGCTTTTCCAGTTGAGTGTTTTTTGCTTCTTTGTATTTCAAATCTTTGATTTGATTCTTGCGTTCCTCTAGTCTGGTGTTGGGTCTCTGTATAATATTTTTTACTTCAGTCAGTGTATGTTTAATTTCTAGTTGGTCCTTTTTCATATCCTCGAGGGTCTCGCTAAATTTATAGGTCTTTTCTAGGAAATTCTTGAAAAACCTTATAACTGTGGTTTTGAACTCTATATCCAGTTGTTTGTTTTCCTCCATTTCTTTCGTTTGTGATCTGTTTCTTTTTTTTTTTTAATATACCCCATTGATTTTTTACAGAGAGGAAGGGAGAGGGATAGAGAGCTAGAAACATCAATGAGAGAGAAACATCAATCAGCTGCCTTCTGCACACCCCTCACTGGGGATGTGCCTGCAACCAAGGTACATGCCCTTGACCAGAATCAAACCTGGGACCCTTGAGTGTGCAGGCCGACGCTCTATCCACTGAGCCAAACCAGTCACGGCTGTGATCTGTTTCTTTGTCTCCGCATTTTTGCTGCTTCCCTGAGTTGGTAGGGTAGCTTTGTGTGCTAGTTGTCCTATATGGCCCAGTGGGTCGGCCTCCCCAGTTACCTGCGGTGGACACTCTTGGTGCACCCCTTTGTGGACTGTGTGTACAGCCTTGTTGTAGTTAAGTCTTGATTGTTGTTGGTATCACTGGGAGGAATTGACCTCCAGGCCAGTTGGCTGTGAGGATCAGCTGTGTGTACGCCGGGAGAACTTCTGTGCTGGAGACAGCCAGTTCATGTTGAAGTGCTTGGATGAACTATAAAGAGGTATAGTGGAATGCTTTCTTTCATCAGAATACCATCTTAATGAGGAATCAACTTTATCTCCAGATGAGCAGACATCCAAGTCATCTGGGGAGGTTAGATATCTTCTCTTACATTTAGCCTGATCAAAACTTGAAGCAGAATACTCCGTTGGGCGGCAGCCCCCCAGCCCGTAGCGGCTTTTGAGACACTCCACTGCGAAATCCTGGCCAGGTGGCTTGACGACCCTCGGCTGCATCGTCCCAATACATATTTTTGTAACTTCCTGGATTCTATAATTATTTCAAAACTAAAATGTTTTAAAACTTCTATAAGTAAATATCAATGTATCTAACTCCCACAAACAAAAGCTCTTTGAGGTCTTTAGTAATTTTAAGAGTGTAATGGGGCCCTGGCCGGTGTGTCTCAGTGATTAAAGTGTCAGCCCACACACCCAAGGGTTGTGGGTTCGATTCCCAGTCAAGGGCACCTACCTGGGTTGCAGGTTGGATCCCTGGCCCCCAGTCGGGGCGCGTGCGGGAGGCAACCAATTAATGTGTCTCTGTCACATCAATGTCTCTCTCTCTCTCTCTCTCTCTCTCTCTTTCTCTTCCTCTTCCTCCCCTCCCTCCCCTCCCTCCCCTCCCTCCCTTCCACTTTCTCTAAAAAACAATGGAAAAAGTATCCTTGGGTGAGGAGTTAACAACAACAACAAAAAGAGTGTAATGGGTCCTGACACCAAAAGATTACAAGCTACTTTATGGGCTTTATAAAGAGGATACAATGTTGTTGTTTTCCTTTAGCAACTGAAATAAATTATTTAAGTTTTATTTTATATGTACTCCACTTCTTGATGTTCCCCTTATTCAGGAGAAAAGGAAAGTGAGCAGAATTCTTTACCCAACAAATACCTCTGAATAAAATGTGCAGTTTGTCTCATATACTTCATTGCTGCTAATCCTATCTATAGTTCATGTAAAGACTCTCTGAAACCCTAAAATTTGTATAAACTTCATAAAGACGCAGACTTACAGCATGGGGCTGAGTTTTAAGAAAAACTAACCCTCTAGAGAAGAGCACCCTCAGCCTGATTCTAAGAATGAAAAGAAAGTCACGGTAACCGAGGGGTGAAACTTACCTCTTCCGGTGCCTGGAAGTTGAACTGTCGGGCATTCTCGTGTAGTATTTTTGCACATGTTCTGGGTTTCTTTTCTACGGCCCAGAGGTGACATTTTCTTACTCAGAAAGGTTAAAATGCACCCACACTGATTATCGTATAACTTTCCAGCATCTTCTAGCTGCTGGGGAGCCTGGTGAGTGACAGAGAAAGCCTCCTTTCCTAGAGGAAACACAGGCCTGGGAACAGAGGTTCTTCCAGGTGGTGGAGGGTTTGTCAAGGGAGGAAGACCTGCTCCTGTGTCATTGCTTCCTGTGCACAAGTTCTGAGTTAAGCCTTTTGGCAGGAAAGGGTCTGGCCCAGGCCGGGCACTGCCTTTGCTGGCTCCCTCCGACGCTCCCTCAGCCTTCCCCGCCCTGGTCCGTTCAGCGGCATTAGTCTTGTTCACAGGACGGGTCAGGGATTCACTTGCTGAAAAATACCCCTTGAGTAGTTTTTTGTCAGTGTTCTCCTCTCCACGTTTTAAGTAGATCTGCTTTTTTCTGATGGTGCCTTCTGTTCAGAGGCTCCGGCAGCCCTACCTGAGAACTCACTGATGGGCGGGAGAGGGCACAGAGGGCCCTTCTCGCCTCACCTGGCGAAGTGTTTTACCGGGAGGAACACAGCCTCCAGAATAGAAGGGTCCATTGAACAGCAAATGCCAAATGCTGGTTTTAAGGGAGAACATTGTCAGCTGTTGCTTTGGCTTTTAAAGTCTTCATACTAGAAAGCTCTGTTTAATCCGTTTAATTGGCTCCTGACTTAGTCTTTTCCCATTTGAACTTTCACTATTATCTTTTCTCCCTGAGGAGGCAAAGTGTTTAGTAAAATTCCATTTCTTACCTGTTGTCTTTCCCAATCCTTCTAAATTTTCTCCAAAAATGATAGTTAATGAGAATTGTTTGTATCTTTGGTTTCAGAACACTTTGATGGATGGGTTTCAATGTCATCAAGCTTTCTGATTTGTGGGTTAGACTCTACCAAAATATAACAAATGGTGAGCTATCACCCGTAAAGTTAATTTTGGCCTAGGCGACTACAGAGCTTTCCCATGAAGTCTGCTTTAAAACTCAGAATACTGCCCCTGCCCAGGGAACCTCAGCTACATGGGGCCGGCGGGGGCTTGTGCCATCGCTACTTTTCTTGAATACTCTTGTAACATGTTAGAGGGGGCACAGCTGATTGTCCTAACACATGTGTATGTATCCAGAATGTGCATAGTAACATTCACATGTTACCTTTTTGTCCTTTCTCTTACCTCTCTTCTCAATTTCTTAGGGTGATATCCATGAGGATTTTTGCAGCGTTTGCAGAAAAAGTGGTCAGTTGCTGATGTGTGACACCTGTTCCCGTGTGTATCATCTGGACTGCTTAGACCCTCCTCTGAAAACAATTCCCAAGGGCATGTGGATCTGTCCCAGATGTCAGGACCAGGTAGGGGGGCAGGGGTCAGACAGAGGGCGGGGCCAAGGAGGAGCAAGACAACATGGTCAGGTCTTCCTTTCCCCTCTGGTCTGGGGGAATGGCAGTCTCTGCCCTTCCGGGGAGTTCTCAGGCCACGTGAGCCCTGTTCACAGCACAGCTCTCACCCACCAGCATCCCTCCCCTCGTAGTCATGAGGCGGTGACTCAGTGTGCTGGTGGAGAGACCCTGATTGCTTCCCTTTATTTGAAATGACTTATTACCTTGACCCTAAAAGTCCGTAAGACTTTCTACCTCATTCTCTTAAGATTGGTACAAACCTAGTATATGTTTTTGAAACTCTATATTGAAAATAAAATTCTTTTTTGTTCGTTTGTTTTTGTTAATCCTCACCTGAGGATATTTTTTCCATTGCTTTTCAGAGAGAGTGGAAGGGAAGGAGAGGGGGAGAGAGAGAAACATTGATGTGAGAGAGACACATTGACTGGTTGCCTCCTACACACGCCCCAACCAGGGGTAAGAAGCAAACCGCAACCCAGGTACATGCCGTTGACAGGGAATCAAACCTACGACCTGTCAGTGCCTAGGCCAGCGCTCTAACCACTGAGGCACCGGCCAGTACTTTCTTAAGTGAAAGTAGTCAATCAGTTGTTTCATTCACATAACAACAGTTTCACTTTTAACCTATGTTGTCATCAGGATCAGAGAACTAACTACAGTGGTATCAATATTTCATGGGCTTGAAAGGCAAGCACAGAATCATGCGCTACTTAACGACAGGGATACATTCTGAAAAGTGTGTCATTAGGTGATTTTGTCCTTGCGAGAGCATCACAGAGCACACTTACACCTCGATGGTAACCTGCTGCACACCTAGGTCTAGCCTATTGCTCCTGGGCTACAAGCCTCTGTGTCTCATTACAGCACAAACAACGCGAGATTAAGTCAAGCACAAGAGAAAATGATGCAATCAAGAGACACAGTTAACATGAGATGTATGAGGCTGTAGCCAGCATAGCACAGAATATTGCTGTACAACAAACTTCTTGTTTTTAATAAATAGAACTATGTACTCTTAAATAAAAACTATAGTATAGCAAATACATGTCAGTAGCATAGTTGTCTGTTATTATCAAGTACTATGTACTGTGCATACTGTATGTGCGATACTTTGTGTGACTGGCAGTGCAGTAGGTTTGTTACACCAGCAGCACCACGAACACATGTATTCTCTGATGTTACGAGGCCATAGGCATTTTTTGGCTCCATTATAATCTTATGGGCCCACGTAGTATATGTGGTCGGTCATTGATCAAAGCATCGTACAGCACATGACTGTATGATTAGCTACCCCAGCTTTTCCCTCCTTCTCTGCTTAGTTTCTGATTTCTTTTTCTCACCTATCCATGTATCTTAATGTTTTTATTGTAAGCGGTCTCCTGTCGCTTTTTTAGAAGCAGGCAAAGTATAAATAACAAACAAATAAGGTCAGTAGCTCAGCAGACATTGGGATCCTGCTCAGGTCTTTGGAATTCTGATCTGAGAGAATTCTGGTTTTCCCCTTTTAACCTTGGTCCTCTTCCTACTGTCTCCTGATATAGTTATAGGGACAGTTCTCTCCTTGTTCTCTTCCAGTTGCTGCTTTGTGACCCTCTGATCATTTGCCACATGGGGTCTAGATTATATGTGGTATCAGAGCTGAGACTTCATTTCCTTGGCCAGGCTGCCTCTCGGGGGCATGGAGCTAAAACTGAGATAGGCAGCCCGTGTCAGGTCAGGGACGAAGCCGCCCGTGGCTGCGGCCACAGTGCCGACCTGCCGCTTATGCTGGTGGTTCTGCCTGTGGGAGTCGTCAGGAGCCTGTGACAGGAATGAAACGATAGGAGGACCCAGCCTCTTTCTCATTCAGGGCTCAGGTAGCTTGGCTGTCCCTGCTTTGTACCTCATTCTCTCGGGCTGATAACTGGAACTTTACAGTCCAGAAACTGTAGAGCAGCATTTTGCAACACTGCCCTCATAATTCCTCCTGGATTTTTATCTGCCCGTAGCTACAGACACCCTTGCTTGTCATTACACAGGGGATGTGTATTTATGCCTCCTTCTCAAGGTAAAATTCTAAAAATCTTTTCAGATGCTAAAGAAGGAAGAAGCAATTCCATGGCCTGGAACTTTAGCAATTGTTCATTCCTATATCGCCTACAAAGCAGGTAAAGAGTTACCCATACGCTCTCTTGTATAATCTTCCCTTGTTTAAAAAAAAATAAATAAAGTACTGGAAGGAAGTATTTGCTTTGTTTTAAAAAGGAAATTTAACGTTAAAAATGAAAAGCTTCTAGTGAATGAAGTGGAAGATTGTGTAGCACTTTCTTGGGAGGAAGAATGAGAAGTAGATCTCGTTCATATGAAGCCAGGCTGAATTCCCTGACAGTCTTCTTAGCATGCCTGTGCATGGAAAGGGGAAGAGGGAGTCCTGTGCCCTGACTGGGGGCTCGGGGAACTTTGGGGAGACTATCTTCTTTGGCAAACATTCTGAACACTGGCCTTTTCAAAGAATTTATTGTTAAAAACAGTTCATTTTTTTTTTCCAGCTAAAGAAGAAGAGAAACAGAAGTTACTGAAATGGAGTTCAGATTTAAAACAGGAACGAGAACAGCTAGAGCAGAAGGTGAAACAGCTCAGCAGTTCTATAAGTGTAAGTGAGCCTCCTGCCTCCAGCGATAAAGCAGACACAGAGCTTCCCATGCACATAACAGCCCATGTGGCTCCCAAGGGCCGGTTCCCATCCTTTAGCTTCTTAACACAGCTGACTTGGGCAGATGGAAAGTTTGCCTCCAGTTAGAGTTGCCCTCAGGTACAGGGGGCCCGTTGGTATATGGTGCCTTAGCCAAGCTCTGGAACATCCTCTTGGTTTTGGACTGAGAGCAAGCATTTTCGGTCTCCTGGCGCAGAGGTGGATTAGAAGCTGCAGCCGTGTAGCCACCACCCCCGGGCATCCTGAGTGTTTGGGAGGAGTGTGGAGCCTGACCTGACAACAGGCAGGCGCAGACCAGCCCCTCATATGAGTCTTTCTAGTCGTCCAAGCTAGTGAGTCCATCCACACGGCCCGTCCCTTCCACTCTTTCTTCCCCACCATGCTGTTTGCGTTTCCAGGTTTTCCTGACCAGCCTGAGGAAGAGGGGTTTCTAGAGACAAGTTTGGAAGTAAATACTGCCCAGCCTGCCGTGTCCAGGTGGGAAAGAGAGTTGTACTTGTCACAGAGATTCAGAGGCTCCTCCCGACGGGCAGGTTCCCCGCTGAGTAGGTGCCTGTCGCAGTGAGGTGGCCTCAGCCCTCAGACACTGGGTGGTGTCCTGGACTTGGTGACGGTTGAGCTGTCCCACTCACCTGCTTTCGTCCCTCCCCACCGTCCTACCCGTGGCATGCAGGTCTCACAGCTCTTTCCCTGCCTAGAGCAGAAGCCAACAGGTGTGAGAGGCTGAGGGCAAAAGACTGCAGGTGACAGCAGGAGGGGTTCTGTTGGCTGAAGTCTGATTCTCCTAACATGGCTGTCCCGCCCCAGGCTCTGCCTCTAGTTCTTGCTGGCCGAGTGATCCTCGGAGGCCCTCCGGCCGCACAGACACCCTGGCTTGTTTTCTACCCTGAAAAGCTCAGTCCGTCCTGACCACGTTAGCACCGCAGGCGGTGGAAACACCTGCCCAAACCAGCCTCAGCGCGACTGCGGAACTTTGTTGTTGTTGTTGTTGTTGTTTTTAATTCTTACCTGGGGATATGTTTTTATTGATTTTAGAGAGGAAGGGAGAGGGAGAGAGAAGCATTGATGTGAGAGAGAAATATCAACCAGTTGCCTCCTATATGCTCCCCGAACCCGCAACCTGGGTATGTGCACTGACCGGGAACCAAACCTGCGACCCCCCCCCCCCCCCCCAGGGCATGGGATGATGCTCTAACAAACTGAGCCACACTGGCCAGGCAGAATTGTGTTTTTAAAATGACTTATTTCATGGTATTAGAGCGGTAATTCACCTCTGGTTTTAAGTCCCAGTGTCACGTAGAGTTGGCTTTTAAACCACTCATTTGCCCTCTGTCTCTTGCCTCTGGGGCTTCCGCCTTCCTTGGGTGGTGGCTCCCACTCCTGTGGAGCAGAACAGGTCCCGGGGCTGCACACCAGCCAGCGAGGATCCTTCCACCTGCCGAGGCTGGCCGGCCTGGCAGCAAGGCCGCGGGCTCAGTGCCACCGCCCTTCTCGTTTGCTGCAGAAATGCATGGAAATGAAGAACACCATCCTGGCCCGGCAGAAGGAGATGCACAGCTCCCTGGAGAAGGTGAAGCAGCTGATCCGCCTCATCCACGGCATTGACCTCTCCAAACCCGTAGACTCTGAGGCCACTGTGGGGGCCATCTCCAACGGCCCGGACTGCACCCCCCCTGCCAACGCCGCCACCTCCACGCCAGCCCCCTCCCCCTCCTCGCAGAGCTGCACAGTGAACTGTAACCAGGGGGAAGAGACTAAATAACAGAGCCCTGCCAGGAGAAGCCACGGGATCCCGGCGGCCAGGAGAGCAAAACACTGAAGACTCTAGAGAAGCAAAGCCGGATTTCTTCTGGAAAGTACAGAATTCTTTTGGTTCTTTGGTTCCAGAGAGAGAGAAGATGCTTGTGCCAGGTGGCACCAGAGTTTGCCAATTGATCCTTCTTATTCTGTGTGTACATGCAAAGATTGGACCATGTTACATGAAATAGTGCCAGCTGGAGGTTCTTTGCCAGCACCATGCCAAGTGAAATAATATATTTACTCTCTCTATTATACACCAGTGTGTGCCTGCAGCAGCCTCCACAGCCACGATGGGTTTGTTTTTGTTTTGTTGGGTGGGGAGCAGGGACGGGCGGAGGGAGGAGAGCAGGTTTCAGATCCTTATTTGCCGAGCCGTTTGTTTAGGTAGAGAAGACAAGTCCAAAGAGTGTGTGGGCTTTTCCTGTTTCTAAACTTTCACTACTATAAAACCAAAAAAAGGAAATCGAGATTTAACCAACCCCAGTGCCCAGAGGAGGGATGGGGAGGGAATGGGAGGGAGCCGGGGTGGGAAAAGTATATCAAATAAGCAGTATTTCTTATTGTGTGTGGTGGGCCACCGTGTGCGGAGAGATGGGCACAAGGGCGGCCATCGGGTTCTTCTCTGAGCACTCGCTTCCCCGCCGTGGGCGCCCCCACCACTCCCCAGGTTCCTTCCCTGCTCTGGCAAACTGGCGTGCACCCCGGGGATGGTGGGTCCCTTCCCTCTCCAAGAACAAGCAGAGCCAGGCTCAGTCAGCCCTTGCCCAGGGCAGGGAAGAAGGGTGTGTGTGTCAAGGAAGGAAAAAAGGTGGATCAGTGATTTTACTTGAAAACAAGCTCCATCCCCTTTCTATATTTATAAAAGAAGATCCTGAGCGTAGCAGCACACGACCAGGTGTGTGTGAGTTGAATGGAGACGTCTCTCTTTTTCTTTTTTTTAATTTTTGTTTTTGTTCTTTATTTTCTTTATAAAAAAGTTTTATTTTATTGTTTATTTTACTTTTTTGGTAACAAAAACTAAAATAAGGAATAGAAAAGCTGTTTTTCAGGCTGACAGTCAGCTAAGGGTAGTCGAGACCTTGCATGGTAGAATAGGAGCCATAGTGTCAGTGAGGTCCCGTGCGTCTGTGTGAGTCCTTGTGTCATCGTCGGGCACTGTTTTTTATGCAAGGGCAAAATCTTTGTATCTGGGGAAAACAACAACTTTTTTTTAAATTAAAAAATAAAAATAAAAGATATTGAGGTCTTCCTAGTGTTACTTAAATTAAGATCAAGGTAAGAAACATTGTAAAAAAAAATTACAAAAGTGCTATTTGTTTCCTAAAAACAGTGATTTCTATTAAAAAAGGTGTCAGAACTGGAGAAAATGCTGTGTAGTTATAATTTTTTAGCACAGAACCTGCTGATCATGATGCCATTTTGCTGTGTTTGTGTCTCAAGACTGGTGGGCTAGTCTCCATGATTTCTGACCTGGGATGGCTGCGGGCCTGCCGGGCAGGGGCCGAGCTCTCCTACCATCCCCTCCTCAGAGAAGACTGCCCTCTCTTCTTGGTGCAGGGATCTGGGCTCCTGTTTTTGAAGCCCAAATGGAGTGTGGATGGTATCGAGGTCCTACCCACTATCCCCACGGATTTTGCTAGAGCAAAAGGCTGGTGCCTAAATAAGATCCCTTCCTTTGGTGCTGCTCTTGGTCTTTCAGCCACCAGCATTCCGAGTGCCTGGGGGACAGCTTGGAAGGAGATGGCCAGTGAAGCTCATTGGTGCCTGTGCGCCCCAGCCTTCTGGGAGGGGGCAGGGGGGCAGGCTGGCTGCATCGCCCTTGGTGCTTAGAAAGAACAAAGGAATGCGGTTTCTCAAGGTTACGTGGTGTATCAGAGACAGAGAGCCCCAGGGTGGCCTTTGCATCTGTCCTGCCTTTGAAGAGAGGTCTAAATTTCCAGCCCCTTTCTCTGCCTGCTGGCTCCAGGCACCAGAGATGGACTTCACTCCACTCTGCCCACCCACAAGCTTCCTGGGTAACCTTTGGCCAAGATCTCTGTGCTTGCCGTGGCTGGCTTGTCTCCTTAAAAACCAGGGTTCTGAAAGGCTCGGACCATTTCTGTCATCTTGCCTGTGGGAAATAAATTTTGTCAGGTGTGTGCTCTGGCTGGAGTTCGTGGCCCAGCAGGAGGGAGGCAGAGGCCGTGCACCCCAAGCCCTCCCAGGGCCCCTCCCCGCAGCCCACCCTGTGCCTCCTACTGGCCAGAGTCTAGGAGGGGCAGGAAAGGTCCCATCAACTTCTCCCTCATCCAGTTAGACCCAGAGAGACACTTCTTGGGTGAAATGTCTCACCTCCACCAGCGATTTTCATCCATCTTCCCAGGGAGGTCCCAGGAGGGGACTCAGAGTGGCTGCGGCCTCAGAGGCAGGACTGAGAGGGTGCCTGAGGGGGACAGAGAGGAGCTCCCTTTCCTCATGCAGAAACCAAGGTGCTATGTCTCGTCAGGGAGCTGAGGAAGTGCCTGGACTAGTTGGAGGAATAGCTGGCGGGGGTTCAGAGCTCAGCGCCAGGCTTAGCCCTGTCTCGGGGCCCTCCCGTTTGACTTGTCTGGGCCCAGAAGCTGGGAAACCATCATCACGGGGGCCTCGCTCAGGAAGGAGCTGCCTGAGGATTGGGTGGGGGCAGGACTGGGAATTGGCGGGTGCTTTGCTGCTGTGAGCAGTCCCGCTCTGACTGTGCCTCGGGTCGGGGGTCAGAATGTCGATTCTTCCTGAAGTTCAGCTGTGAGCCATTTGGGGAGTCGGCCAGTATAGAGTACAAAAATGCAACCCTAACCAAGCCCACATTCTGGACTCAAATTTTAAGACACCCCCTGCCACAAAGAAAATGCCCTCGTCACCCAGTCTCCTCTTCCTCTCTGTCCCCCAGGTCTGTGGGTGCCTGTGACCACCTGAGACACGCACTCATGACTGCCCCACCCGAACGGCCTCCGCCCCCTTCTCCCTCCTCCCCTTCTTTCCCCACACCCGAGGTTAGCCGCTGCCAGGTACATCTGAGGCCAGCTGGCTTTGTAGTCCCTTCAGAGGCCAGGGCCCAGCTGGTCTGGGACCAGGTGGCTGCCCACCTGGCCCTTGATCATGGGGCCCATTGTCAGTCCTGTGGTTCGGCGCTGTGTCCTGGAGGCAGTGAGGTCATGTTGCTGTCATCTTCCCGCTCCGCTCACTTTCTTGCCAATGTGGCCTGCAGGTCCTTTTTCTTTCATGGAGCCTGCCCGGTCTTGTCTCCCCTCTGCTGAGCTCATCCGGAGTTCTGCTTCCTTCCTTCCTTATCAGGCCCTTGGGGGCAAACCTGTGGTTGTGCCTGGCAGGGAGGCCGTGTGGGGCCTGCAAATGGCCATGGCAGCCTCCCGCTGGCAGCATCTGAGTGCCGGGAACTGCCTCCACGTCCCTGCTGCCGCTTGGCTCAGCAGGTGGTATGAATGGGTGCATTCGCTTCCCTCACGCCTCTCCCACGAGGAGGACCTTTTCTGCTCGCCTGTCTGAGTGTACTTGCCTCTCCGCCGCCTCCTGTACTTTCTCTCCGGGGCCAGCAGAGCCTCCTGGGGCTCTCACCCCCAACCCCCACAAGTGGTTTCCTCCCTTCACTGCCTCTTAGGGGGTGGTCTTCTTATTTTTCCAAGGGCTTCATAGGAGACTCACTCCAGGGTCAAAAGGCTCTTGGGGTGGTAAGATGGATGGTGGCCCAGGAACGTTTTCCAGGCCCCGGGTTCTCGATCCCATGGCCTCTGTCGGACGGAGGCAGCCGTGCTCAGTGGACGTGACTGGGCCTCACCCCACCCCTCAGCTGGGCACCGTTGGCAGGAAACAGGAGGCCCATTCTCACCCTGAGACACAGCCATCCGCAGGGTCAGCGCCTGGCCAAGCAGGGAGGGGGGGCCCGAGAAGACAGCTGCCCCTCCCACAGGTGTGAAGGGGAGGAAGCTGGGAGTCACACCCTGCCTAGAACTGGGGTGGAACTCTTAAAAAAACGGCCCTTTTCAAGGGAGAGCAGGGCTCACCAATCGCATTGGCTCCCCCTTTCCACAAGGCTCTCTTGAACCCCCAGGACACCCTGGCCCGCACCGCAGCCTTTGGCCCCTGCCCGCCCAGTGTCGTTGGGTCTCAGCCCAGGGTAAGCTGCAGCCAGGCAGGACAGGACAGGCAGCCAGAGGTCAGCACACTCTGAGCAGAAGAGCCAGCCAGCCCCCACCTGTCTTTGTCCACGCCCTTTGTGATCTCAGTCTTGGTAGAACTTGTATTTGGAGTTTTGTGCTTCAAAGTTTTTGTTTGTTTGATTTTTTTTGTTTTGAGGGGGTGGGGGGGATACAGAGCAGCTGATCAATTTGTATTTATTTATTTTAACATTTTACTAAATAAAGCCAAATAAAGTCTCTCAGCCTCATGGTGTTGGGTTTGGGGCCAGGGAGGGAGGGCAAGACACACTCCAGTCACAGCCTCTGGGGGGAGGCCGGGCCCTCCTATGACTCCAGCAAGACTCAGGACCTCCCAGGCACTCCCTGGGCTCATGGACGCCCTCATGCCCCAAACCAAGAAGAACATGAAACAGAGCTTTTAAAACATTAATTATGAAAAAGAGGTGTACCGTTGAGGATGAGGGAACCAGCCCCAAACCGGCTGGGGCAGAGGGAGAACAGACCCCAGTGACAGAACAGCATAGGGAGGCCCCAGGCCCCACCCCAGATGCTCCACCACAGCCCTTCCCACAGAGACCTTAAATAATTTAAATAACGGAGTGAGTGAGAGCCAAGGCCAGGGGCAGCGGAGAGCCACACAGGCCCAGGCCTGGGAGGTCAGGGCTGCTGCAGGGCAGTGAGGTATTTGAGGGCAGCAGCCCCATAGTGGCGGGACAAGTCCTGGAGGAACTCGTCCTTGAGGGCCTGCAGGCAGTCTCGATAGGCGGTGCTGGAGCGGAAGCGGGAGATGTCAAGACTTGGGGTGTGTGGCAGGTGGATGGTGAAGGCCTCTGGCAGCACCAGGAACTCGTATTCCTGCAAGGGTAGGGCAGAGCAGTGGTCGGTGCCTGGGCTGGGGGATGGGGAGCAGGCTTACCCAAGAGCCTCTAAGAGCCAAAGCCAGGCCAAAGGGCGGATAACTGTAGTTCTACAGAAGGGTGGGACTTCCTGTAGTGCTGCCTAATGGGGCAGTGTGCCACGCTGAGACATGGTGAGCTCCCCGGGCCTGGAGGTATTTAAACCGAAGCTGGAGACATTAAGGATCCCCCTCACCTGTGCATCCAGCTCCATGATGTGGGCCACCTTGTTCCAACCAAAGCCCACAAAGCGGGGGTCATAGCGGGGACAGTCCCGAGGTACCACCACATAGGGCTCATAGTCCACAGCCCATTGCACACGGTATGGGGCCTGAGCCTCCCGCCAGCGGGCATAGTCTGTGGGTGTGTGACCCCGGGGCCACTCGTGGTACCTGTGGAGTGGGACAGGGCAAGGAGCCAGGCTCAGGCTAGGAGCTTGTGGGTGGTGGGGGCTGGGGCGGGGAATGGGGACAGAGCAGGGTCCTCTCCTACCTGAAGGTGTAGACAGAGCCAGCGTCTAGCAAGGCCAGCAGGTCAGCCTTGGAAGTGGGGAAGCTGAACTGGTAGTGCAGGGTCTCGAATGCTGGCACCACCAGGGCTGCCTTCCGCCTGCTGCCCAGCTCCAGCTGCTCGATGGAGGCCCTGAGGAGGCAGCACCGTGAAGGGGGGACCCCTCTGCCTCCAGCACTGGACCAGAGATTCTCTTGCGTTCGTTACCCACTAGCAGACAGACATGAGTGGGACTGCTGTGGGAAGCAGCCCATCCACCCTCACCCCCCGCCTCTCCTGTAGCAGCCCAGAGAGCAAGTGTGACCCCGGCCCTAATACAAACCCCATTCTACAGAGAACACTAAGGCCCAGAAAGCAGCAGGGACTCACTCGCCTAGGGTTCTGATCCCAACCACATACCACTCTCACTCGCACCCACCTGAGGTAGTCGTAGAGGGAGTAGGCAGGCAGGAAGTCAATGTCGCTGAGGAAAACATAAGGCGTGAGGGCCTGGGCCAAGGCCACGTTGCGAATCTGGTTGATGGGGTAGAGGGGACCCTCACGGTACACCACGTGGTAGGCCACATCCTGCCGGGCAGAGAGCACCTCCGAGGCCTCGACGAAACGCAGGAACTGCTGGGCTTCTGCGTCTGTCAGATACAAGGCCAGGCTCATGGGGCCCGGCCAGTGCCTGCACAGGGCCTCCAGCATCTGCAGCCTGGGGTGAGGGGGGTGGTCAGCCAGGGAGGGCTGGAATACCTCCCAGGTTAGCTGCTACGGACACCCCCTCAAATGACTGACTGAGCACCTTCCAAGCGCTTTTCGAGCTGGTCTTATTTAATCTTCACAATTACCCCACCAGGTGGGTCATTCTCATCGGACAGATGAGAAAACAGGGCAGATATGAAGACCTGCCCCTGGTCCCACAGCTCCGGAGGAGCATCCCCAGCCAGCTGAGTGATCCCCAAAGCCCATGCTCTTCCCACCATCTCCAGTGTTTCCAGCTTCTGGAACTCCTGAGGTAGCAGGCACTGAGAGCTCTTCCTTCTACCAAATGGCACCTGCCTCTCAAATGCCCAGTCCCAGCCCACGCCATGCTCTCTGGGGCTGCCTTCAGCATCCTCACCGGTCCATGGAGAGCTGAGCCACAAGGGTGACGTCGTGGGGCCGGGGAGGCGGTGGCTCATGGGGCAAGAAAGTGATGTGCACACGGTGCACAGTGAGCTGCTGCTGCCGGAACTCAAAGCAGGCATCTTCCTCGCTGAGTTGTGCCAGGGCCTGCTGCAGCTGAGGGGGTCGAGGGCAGAGGGACCAGGCTGGGGCAGGAGGACAGGTCCCCAGCCCAAGCTGGGTCCCACCAGAGCAGAGAGGGACAGAATCTCCCCAAGGCCAGGGAAGGCGACTCCCTCTCACCTGCTCAGCCTCAGGTGGGCGCGGGCTGGGGCACCCAAAGAGCTCTCTCCGCAGCAGGTTCCCATCGTACTCCAGGAAGGTCAGGTAGAGGTTGCGGAAGAATTCCACGTGCTTGTTCTTCACACGCAGCTTCTTGGGCGAGTTCCAGTGGATCACCTGGGCCCCGGGAAGGTATCAGTGGGGGGGATGGGAGCAGGAGTCCCCATCCTTGGCCCACTACCACCACTCAGCCCCCCATCCCCACTCACCTTGATGTCAGCCGCCTCCAAGTAACAGCGCTCGGCCAGCGTGTGGTCAGACAGCTGCACATTCCAGACACAGGGCAGGGGCTGCACCAGTGCCGGGTGCCCCTTGATCACAGCATTGAAGATGTCCTGGGCAGAGACAGCCATCTCACCTTGGCCCTGAGCCTGCCCCACCCCTAGCCCAGGCTCCCCCGCCCCAGACCTGGTCGGCCAACGAGGTGGCGGGCAGGGTGAGGAGCTCCTGTGTAGCTGTCAGCCTCCACATCTGCTCCCAGCCAGCCTGCCGAAGCCGGTCCAGCCACAGGAGGATCACACCTGCCCACAAGGAGAAGAAGTCACCCCCACCTGGGACGACCCAGCTCCCAGAGCCAGGGGCATGACGGATTTTTTGGAATGTTTATTTTTTGACTTGGTACTTTCTGTCAGACAGGAGCAAGCACAACCTCTATAAACACTCAATCCTCTTGGGGGTGAAGGGGAGTCACTGCACAGCCTCCAGAGCATGTCCACAACCATCTTCTCACATTCGGTGATCCGGGGGCTGGTAAAATCCCCACTTCATGGATGAGAAAACTGAGGCACAGAGAGACTAAGTGACTTGGCCAAAGTCATCCAGAGTGTACAGCCAAGGTTGGCATTGTCTTCCTGCTCTTCTCCCAGTGTTCTTTCTACAGCACTATTCCTCCTGGGGGCTTCCTAGTATTCTGTGCCCCCTGCCCAGTCCCTGGAGTCCAAGAGCCAGTGGCCACCCCCACCACCACCACCACCATCCCCACCTGTGTTAAATCCCCTGCCCAAGGCAGGCCAGGGCTTGTGGTTCCTCCAGAGGTTGCCCAGGTACCAGTCGCTCTGATTCTCCACGAGACCGATCACCTGCTCGTCTGGGAGGGGAGGGCATGAGGGAGCTGCTTGAGGCTACCACAGGACCTTGGCTCAGGGCTAGGCCACAGGGGGGGCTTGGGCGGGCCAGGGAGGGGGGTTGACTGGGGCAGATCCCAGGCCTCTCACCAGAAAAGTGAGCAAAGAGGGCCCAGAGCTCTGCAATGTCGGAGGCGAAGGTGACATCTGTGTCCAGGACAATGACACGGGCCAGGTCAGGAGGCAGGGCACCGGGCAGCACTAGCTTCATTAGCCCGTAGAGGCCAGAGTAGTGCTTGTTGGGGATCCAGGAGACCTGGGGCTGTGGGTGGGAAGGGCAGGGCATGAACCTGGCAGAGAAGAGCCCACGAGCATCAGAACGTACTCAGTGTGACACAAGGAAAAGAAGGCGTGAGCGCCAGGAGGGGTGAGGGATTTGAGCTTTAGTAGGTGTGAGGGAACTGTTCCAGGCAGCTCTAACCTCTCCTCTCCTCCCCCCATCCCCCCGCCCCCCACCACATGCCCTGGGAGGAAGGGGTGGGGGGGGTAGGCTGGGGAGGAGTAGAGGGGCCAGGGCTCCTGCCTTGAGCTCATCAGCGTCATAGAAGCTGACACGGACAGCGGGCACCATCCATGTGTGAAAGAGCGTCTCCAGAATGTTCCTGGCCACGGCATCGGTCACCAAGTGGAGGTGCAGTGGGTTTTTCCTTCGGGAGGGACAGGGGAGGAAAGCTGGGAGGGCCCCAAAGGGACAACATGGGACAAGCCCCACCCCAGGCGGCTCAGAAGTGGAAACACCAACTTGGCAATCTGCGCCAGGCTTCTTTCTTTCCTGCCTGCACGCCTGACCGCCCCTCCCCCTCAACACCTGGCCTACCTGTAGAAGAGCAAGGACTTGACCAGCGTGATGACATCTCGGCTGGTGTTGTGTCCAGCACACACGATTGCCACGTGCAAGAGCTGGGGGAGGGGGAGACACTGAGGTTGGCAGATCTCGGTGAGGACCAGGGCAGGCCTGGCCTGGCCTAGCGCCGTGCAGCCCCGCCAGGCATCTGAGCCAGGGAAGAGTAGGGGCGGGGAGGCGGGCAGAGTCCACCCCCCCCCCCCGCCCCGTCATTTCACAAGTGGGGAAACTGATACCTGTAAGGGGAGGTGCGAACCCCAGGCGCCCCCAGCTGGCTGGCCACAAGGCCAGGTGTGTGATTCCCACAGGTGGCCAGGTGGCCAGGTGGCTGCGCGGGGGCTCGGCGCCCCGGGATTCCCGCCGCCAGGGGCCCTCCCTGCACACCTACCTCGCACTTGGGAGGCAGCGGCAGCGGCCGCGGCGGGACGCAGTCCGAGCGGTTGTGGGCCCCGCGGTCCGTCTGCGGGTGTCGGTCGAGGGCAGCAGCCCCCCGCGGCCGCCCGTCTGGGGGGATACGTGGCGTCAGCGCACAGGGGAAGGAGCCCGGGCCGCCCCGCGCGCGGCGCGCACACTCCAGGTCCCCGCCGAGCAGGAAGAATCCGATCAGCAGCAGCAGCAGCAGCAGCGCGGCGGCCCCCAGCGCCCGGGGGCGCCCTCGGGGCAGCATGGCCGTCTGCGGGGCGCTCAGGGAGGGGCGCGACCCCGGGCTGCGGGCTCCATCGCGGGCCCTGAGGATCCGGGAGGGAAAGCGGAGGGTCAGCCTTGGGCGGCGCAGCCCCGACGGCCGCCCGTTCCCCTCCCGCGCTGAGTCGCCACCTCACCTCCTCCTGCGGCTTGGGGACCCGGCCCTTTCTCTTCCAAAAGCCAAGCAGGGTGCCGGGGAAAGGGGGGTGAGAGCGCAGGCCAGCCCCGTCCAAGCAGGAGCCAGCCCCGCCCCCAACCTGGGTTCAGGTTTCACCTCCGCTTGGCTGAACCCGAAGGGGCGGGGAGACCCCCGGGGCGGGGAGGCCTGGCCCCGCCTCCGCCCCGGCATCCGACCCCCGCCCCCAGCTGGGGAGGAACCCAGGTAACCTGCCCCCCCGCCCCCCAATAGACTGGAGGAAGTGGGGGGCCGCCCGGGGAAGGCTCAGTCCCAGAGACCTGCACTGAGCCCATCCCCTTCTTGGCTGCTCTGGGGCCGCCCCTCCTCCCTTAACCTCCCTCTGGGGGTGGGGCCTTGACCCCGGCCCGGAATGGAAGGGCTGCCCGAGTCGGGAGGCTGGAATGCCGGGCCCAGGGTCAGGGACACCTGCTCTGAGAACGGGAGGCGGGGACACCTGCTCTGGGCGCTGGAGGCCAGGCCGGCCAAGACGTGGCCAAGACGTGCCCGGGAGCCATGGAGCACCTGAGTCCCTCTTCCTCCCTGACCGTCTATCCGCTCCATCCCCCGCTCCCCACGCCACCTCCGCTCAGTCCAGGTGGCCCGGCCCGGCCCAGCCCGGTGGCGGCTGGGACAAAGCGCCTCGGGAAGGTGGCCTCTTGCCCAGGAACTGGCGGGAGACCGCACTGACGCGGGGCCTGGGCCGCCTGCGCAGGGCCTGGGTTCCCCGACTCTTGCCTGGGTGAGGAGATGGTGCGGGCGCCCGCCTGGATCTCCTCCTCCGCTCCCCCACCCCCGCACCCCACTGCCGGCACCAGCCTGGTCTTTGCCCTGAATTGGGGCGGGGAGGGGGGACGCTATGGACCACGAACGACAGCCGCGGTTGATTGAGCGCATGACTCCGTGCCAGGCTCTGTGCGGTGGGTTCCACCAGCGGCATCGCAGTCAGCCTCCACACGAGTCCTGTGACACCGGCGTTCCCCGCCCCCGAGGGTTCAAGTGACCTGTTAGAACGCCGGGGCTTCTTCCCCAGGCCCTACCCTGCAGGCACGTCCCCGCTGCGCCTCCCTGAGGGTTTCCTGCCCCAGGACTTGCCCTTGACGGTCCTTCTGCCTGGATTCTGCCAGGTTCTCACCAGGCCTGCCCCTCCTCCCACATCCCTAGATTTACTTTCTTCCTAGCACTCTTGAAATTGGGCCTTGTTATGTAGATATGTAGATAACCTGTCTCCCCCACAGCTGGTGTCTGTCTGCTCAAGGGACTGGGTCCCCAGTACCCAAGCAGAGCCTGGCACATACCAAGTACTCAGTAAGTGGTGCTGAAAGTGGATGGGACCCACTGGGCCCTCCCTGACCAGGAAGGGGGCCCAGCCTGGGTCTTTTAGCCCAACATCCAGTTCTAAAAAGTGAGGGCCTGGGAGGTCCCAAATCCCCAAAAAGCTGTGTAACAAAGCATCCCAGCCTGAGACCCTTAAGCCTCCTCTGAGAGGCCAGGATGCCTTTCTCTGGGAGATGGGGGTCTTTGGGCCTTTGGAGGCCAGAGGCAATGGTTGTCATGGAGATGGATGGCAGCCCCTTGTAGATCTGGGAATTGAGAGATGAGGGGTTGCAGGGGCCACCCAGGCATCTGGAGCTTTGAGCCTCCAGCCCCTCTGACTCTTACCTCTAGCCTGGAGCTGGATGGGGAGGGGGTGAATCTTTCTGCAAGACCCTCAATAGACTCCCTGTGGGGGTTAAATTTGAGGGAGCAAGTAGGGTACACAGTCAGGGTCTGGCAAGGGAGTTTGTGGGGGGAGCTGGGTCAGCACCTGGGACTGAAAGGGACCGTGGTCACTCACAGTGCTGGCCCTGCTCCTTACTCAACCTTACCATTTAGGGGAAACTGAGATGCTGAGATGCCTGCTGGGCCTCCAGGAGGTTGTCTGGGGGTGTGGAGGGGAAAGGGAGACTGGTATGAACATACGAAGTGTGCTGGTCTTCTAGACCTGAGACCCGCGTTTGCCCAGCACACACTCTCTGGGCCTCAGTGTCTTTATCTGTACCTGTTGGACTAGTCTAGCTCTGGTCCTCTGTGGCTCAGGGCAGAGTTAAGGAGGGGAGACCCGGCCCAACCTGCCCAGAGGCCCTTCCAACCCAGCAAGGTGACCAAATCCGGGCAGTGGCCCAGCAGGGCGGAGCTGCCCTGGGCGCCTCCCGCACACAGCCACTCTTTGTCTCTGGGACCTAATCAAGCCCAGAATCTGGAGAGGAAATTCAGGCAGCCCTCCTGCAGTCAACCTGGCTGGGTCCAGGATCCCCTCCCAGTAGTAGAGGTGTTGTAGGCAGTTAGACTGACCAAGGACAATGGGTCAGGTATAGGAGGTCTTCAGGGTGGAAAGCCCCAGGTGCCTAGCAATGGCCAATCAATTGTAGAGTGGGACCTTGCCCCCAGGGTGACCTTTCCTCTCCTAGCATATCACGGTCAAGGTTGGAATCCCCTGACCTTTCCTCCCTAGAGATAACAGGGCCCAGA
Source organism: Cnephaeus nilssonii (assembly GCF_951640355.1). Taxonomy (NCBI): domain Eukaryota; kingdom Metazoa; phylum Chordata; class Mammalia; order Chiroptera; family Vespertilionidae; genus Cnephaeus; species Cnephaeus nilssonii. The sequence continues at coordinate 16,370,072 of NC_137084.1, read as the reverse complement.
TAAGCAATACAACCAGCCATGGCTGACCAGCTGCATTGAATAATGACCTCCCCACCACCACCCCGCCCTGGTGCCAGCCAATCAATCAATAAAGACTACGACCCTGAATGGACACACCTGGAAAGCTACTGAATATTCTAAGATCTTTTCCTGAGACCTCCCCTAAAATACCTGCCCTTAAAACCCTTAGGACAGGGGGCCCAGTGCCTCTCCCTCCTGGGGGCACATCCACGCCTTTCCCTTCCTTCCCCGGGCACACTACCATTAGCGTTCCCTCCCAAGCTCCAAGGTTCCTTCCTTGTCCTCCATAACTTGTTTCCTCAGCCCATTTCTTTTAGAAATCACTTTTTCTACCTCTGTAATTTACCCAATAATTGTTCTCTTACAGTTTGGGTCTGGACTCTGAGTTCTTTCCTAGCCAGAACCCAAGTACTGAAGTTGCTGAACCCGGGTGTGGTCTGACCCCTCTCCCCCATCAGCCATAATGGTGCTGTTCCCACTGCCTACAACGGAGGGAGGCAAGAGAAACAGGCTCAAGCCTAAGAACCCCTCATATTCTGTCTGGAGGAGGCTGCCCCTCTATTTTCCATGCCTCTCTCCTTTCCGGAAGCCCAGGATCACACACTCTCCCTCCAGACTCTTCCACAGCCACAGAGGGGAGTGGAGGTGTACCCACTGGTGAGGTTTGGGGGACAAATTCATTAAGATGGTAAGGTACTGCCCTAGCTGGTTTGGCTCAGAGGATAGAGCATCGGCCTGCGGACTGAAGGGTCCCGGGTTCGATTCCAGACAAGGGCACATGCCTGGTTTGTTGGCTCGATCACAACAGGGGGTGTGCAGGAGGCAGCCGATCGATGATTCTCTCTCCCTTTCCCTTCCTCTCTGAAATCAATAATAATAATAATAAAAAGATGCTAAGGTACAGGGAGGAAGGGAAAAAGAGCCCTACACCAAATGCCCTGAGCCCTGGTCTTAATTTAATGCAGGTTGCTAACTTGACTCATAACCAATGGCTCTTGTTGGGCTGTGAGCCACAGGAGAGAGAGAGCACTGCCATGAGAGACCTACATTGTTGTCCTTTTGGCCAATGCCATTCTGTGTGATCCGGGACCAGTCCTCTTATTCTCCATCTGTGGAAAGGAGTTCCTAGCAACATGGCAAGGTTGCTAAGAAGAGCTGAGTGAGTGAGCCGGGCATTCGGGAGGTGGTGAGAAATTGTGCTAGTGATGCCCACGCCCATCTCCTGTGTTCTCCAAAGCCTTTGCTTCTCCGGAGAGCACTGGACACATCTCCTCATTCCTTGGTCTGAGTAATGTTAACGTAAAAACATTCAAACCTGGAATGAAGCATATCGATGATTAAGCCGATCGATGATTCTCTCCCCCTTCCCCTTCCTCTCTGAATGCAGAGCGGAAGAATTTTTGTGAGTTTATTTGAGCCAAATTGTCTACAATTGCCGGGAAGCAGTGTCTCAACGGATTGGGATAGTGCTCTGGAGAATGGCGGTTTTTATCTATTTTTATACATTGCAATCAAAGGAGGAGATGTAGGTGGGTTACATGAAATCCATTGGTGATAGAGCAAATGGGAGAAAGCAAAGCGGGGAAACCTCTGGTGCCCAGGCACATTAGGTTATGCTCCAAGGGGTCCAGAAAAAGGGAAGTTACAAGTTACCCAGACATTTCAAGGATATCTCTATATATAAAAGCCTAAGCAACCAAAAGACTGAATGACCCAACGACCTGTCGACTGGTCACTATGAGTGCACTGACCACCAGGGGGCAGACACTCAACACAGGAGCTGCCCTCTGGTGGTCAGTGCTCTCCCACAGCTGAAGCACTGCTCAGCTGACCATCGGGGCCCCAGACTCAGGGCTCACAGCTGGCAGGTGCAGCTGCAGTGGTGGGAGCCTCTCCCGCCTCTGTGGCAGCACTACTGCGGCTACTGAATGGCATTAGGCACTGCAGGGCTGAGATGAGCGGGAGCAGCATCTGGCCTGGGCTCAGGCTCCTCCCCGGCTGCCTGGCACACTATTACATCCCTCAGGCCCGATCCGAAACCGCAGCTTGACATCCCCCCAGTGGTTCTGGATTGCAAGAGGGTGCAGGCCAGGCTGAGGGACCCCCATCAATGCATGAATCCGTGCACCAGGCCTCTAGTGTTGTTATAGATGCAAAAAGACAGATAGGCTCAGTTAAGGTAAAGGTTGACCTAGTCAGTGAAGATACAGGCCTAGGAGGTAACTACCCACCATAACTGCTTTAGTTAAAGTTTAATTTCAGACCATCCTTTGTGGTGCTTTAGGTCTCTGAGTTTGCAAGACTGCCATGCAGGCCTCCCCTGAGCTTGTCAGGTCAGCATGTGGCCCCTTTAGTCCACAGTTGGGAGGGCAGCTGTGATTCCTCACCCAATATAGAAGAAAGTGTGCTGGGGAGAAGGCTCGAGGGAGGGAGAGCAAGGAGGGGCTGTGGCTTCCTGGTGAGGTGTGCTGCTTAAAACACCTAAATGGTCAGATTAGACCAGGATTCGAATCTTGACTGGGTTCTTCTTCTTTTTTTAAGCCTCACCCAAGAATATTTTCCCATTGATTTTAGAGCGAAAGAGAGAAAGACCGAGAAAAATATCAATGTGAGAGAAACGCATAGATTGGTTGCCTCCTGCACGAGCCTGCAACCCGTGCCCTTGACCCTAATCGAATCCGGGATCCTTCGGTCCGCAGGCCGACGCTCTTTCCACTGAGCCCAACCGGCTAGGGCTTGACTGGGTTCTGAAGCGGATCCTTTCTTCGTCTGGAGATAGTATCAGGTGGAGGGGATTAGGTAAAATAATGTATTACTATTCTCAGGGTACCACAAACCTGCCAGCAGCCCCGCCCCCTTCTCCACAGCCAATCAGCAGCTGCCTCTCCGGAGCGTTAGTTACTCTCGCCTCTGCCCACTCTTCTCCCGGCGCTGCCCCTTCCTAGGAGGCTACTGGGAAGGGGTCCCCAGGATTTGCCCCCATCGCTTACGGAGGAGCTGAGCACCGGGAGGCGCGTCGAGGCCCGAAAGCGGGCAGCTGTGATTGGCCCGAAAGCGGACCAAGTCTGCCCTCAAACCATTTTACAGATGGGGAAACCCGAGGTCCAGAGAAGGGACACTCCCCAGCCGAGAGCCGAAGCTCGGGCCAGGGTTTCTCCACGGAGGTGGGAGTGCAGGTGCGCGCTCCTGGCGGGCAAAGTCCCTGCGGGAGCTTGGGCCGAAGCAGGGCACTGACGGTGCTGTCTGGGGGATTGAGCCTGCGTGGGCTGCAGGATCCATCGCTGCTGCCTCCGTTTCCCTAGCACTGCCTCTGATGGGGACGGAAGACGATGAAACTGGCGACACGCGCGCCTGCCGAGACACACTCCGACTGTATTAGGCTCTCTCGGCGCCCCCTCAAGTCCGATGGAGGCTCCTTTGCGCGCGCTACCTCCCAGCCCTTTAAAACCCGGTCCTCCCGTTCGAGCCTCTCGGCGTTCTATTGGAAAGACTCTAGGCGCCCGGACCCTCCTCTAGAACGAGTGGCTCCGACCGCCCGGGAGCCTCCCTGGAGCTGGAGCTGCGCATGCGCAAGGACAGCCAACCGGGAAGGCGGAAAACCGGTCCGGACTTTGCTGAGCTGCAGGGGGGGTGGGGTAGGGATGGGGGTGTGGGGGGGGCGGAGAGTGTGTTAACCAATGACCTGAAGGAGCGGGGAGGGCGGGATTAGGCTCTCAGTTGCTAGGCGCTACCCTGGCGGGTGGGGGAGAGGCAATGTAAAAAGATGGGGTGATCTGGGGTTCAATGGCCCTTCACGTCACCGTCCTTCCAGACCGCGGAAGTTAAGCAACGGAGAGGCGGGCCTAGCACCGGAAGCAGGAAGGAGGGCACAGGAAGCCAAGCGCCGCCGCCACTGGCACAGTCGGTCAGTGGGTCTGTCGGTCCCAGGGCAGGATGGAGAAGCTGCGGCTCCTGGGCCTCCGCTACCAGGAGTACGTGACTCGGCACCCGGCCGCCACGGCCCAGCTGGAGACGGCAGTGCGGGGCTTCAGTTACCTGCTGGCAGGTGCCACCCCGACCTTTGACCCACCCCTTTGAGTCCCTGACCTCTGACCCCACAGGTCCCCTTCCCGGAGGAGTCAGGGTAGTGATCCCTGTGCTCGAGAAGTTCCTTCCAGGTTCCCATAGGGCGTAGGGAGGGGACATCCAGGGACCCAGACCCGCAGGGTGGGACAACGCTCACAGACGCCTCCTTCTGTGCCTTCTCCTCAGGTCGCTTCGCCGATTCGCACGAGCTGTCAGAGCTGGGTGAGCCGGGCTCAGGGGCGGGGTGGGGGCCGGGAGGGCCCAGGAGTGCCTCCCAGGGGCTGACCTCCCCAAGTCGCAGTCCCCGGCTTCCCGTTAGGTCATCCTGTGCTATGACTGACTCGTACAAAGGTCCAGCATCCGCTCTCCCGGGCCCTCGGTGTCCCCATAGTTGAAAGACAAATCTGGGCTCCTTGACTGGTCAGGCGGCTGGGCCAAGTGCTTTCCTTGCCTTTGCCCAGTTAATCCTCCCGACCGTCATAGAAGGTCAGTACTGTTGTCCTCAGTGTCCAGTTAAGGGAACAGACGTTCAGTGAGGTTAGAGAACAGCCGCTGATGATCCCAGAACCAGGATTCAAATCCAGATCTCCCAGGTTCCAGGGTCCCCAGACTGACCCTGCCTCTGTAGTGTTTGCCCAGTGAGTACTGGAGGTGATGGTGCTGAAGGGAAGAGCTGGGTTTTGAAAGGTGGAGATGCAGTAGGCTTTCAGTGACAGGCTGCAGAGAAAGCGGAGGCCAGGAGGTGAAGCCACACACCTGCGGCTATTTGGAGCACAGTGGGCAGTTCTGGGTTGGTGTGTCACTGAGATCAAACCATCCTTTCTTGTTCCACCTGCCACACGAGATCCTATTGGGGAGTGTGGCGCGCTGAAGAAGTGGGCAGGGAGGCAGGTTGGTTTCCACATAGCCCGTGGGTGGCTGAGCACAGCAGGTGATAGGTGATCCAGGCATCTCTGGGGAGAAGGTGAGGAGGTGGAGGCTGCAGAGCCAGCCTCTCAAGACCACACTCTATCCCGCAGTGTACTCTGCCTCTAACCTGCTCGTGCTGCTCAATGATGGGATCCTGCGCAAGGAGCTTCGGAAAAAGCTGCCCGTGGTGAGAATTCTGCCAGGAACTGAGGGCGGGAAGCATAGGGACTCAGGAAAGAAATAGTAACAACCAACCTGTGTGTGGAGCACATGCTATGGTCTCATAGAATACGAGACATGCCTCTGGCCGTCTGAGCCTCGAGTCATTTCATTAGGTGAAGTGTCAAGGTGTCGATGTCCCCATTTCAGATGAAAGGACTGTTTCAGAATCATGGAGTAGCCTGTCCCAGGTGGAGACCTCAGGCCTTCGCACTTGGAAAGGGGAAAATCCACCTCCTGTCAGAGGAGGGCCCGGGGGGAGGCTTGGGCCGAGGGAGTGTCCCTTGATCTCTTGGCCTGGGGTTCTTGCAGTCGCTGTCCCAGCAGAAGCTGTTAACATGGCTGAGCGTGCTGGAGTGTGTGGAGGTGTTCATGGAGATGGGGGCCGCCAAGGTGTGGGGTGAAGTGGGCCGTTGGCTCGTCATTGCCCTCATCCAGCTGGCCAAGTATGTTGGGACTGTGGAGGGAAGGCCCTGGGTGGGGGTAACCAAGGCCAGCTGTACAGATGGGGGTCCAACAGCACACCTCTGCCCCCCTGCCGGCTAGTCACCTCCCCACCAGCCCTGCCATACTCCCAATCCAGGGCAGTGCTGCGAATGTTCCTGCTCATCTGGTTCAAGGCTGGCCTCCAGACCTCACCCCCCATCGTTCCACTGGACAGGGAGACCCAGGCACAGCCCTCGGGTAAGCTGCTTCCCTGCTCTGGGGTGAAGTGAGCATGGGACTACTCTGTGGATTTAGAGCCGACCCAGTGAATCTTGTCCATTAATGGAGCACATCTGTCCCCATCAACTCATTTGTTCCCATCACCCTGCATTTTACAGAGAAGAGAAGCTGTTAACATGAGAGAGAAATTGGGTTGGGACAGAATCAGAACTTGAACTCAGGACTTCTGATATCAGGGTCCTCATCCTTTTCTGTGGGCTGCATGAAGAGAGGAAAGAGCATCAGCAGGAGATGGGGATCCTGCCAACCTCCATATTCAGAACCCCAAGCTCATGAGGCAGGACACCCAACAGATCTATCCCTTCAGAGCTTCGGGCCCATCACCTATTGGGCTCTGAGCCTCATTCTCCTGGCCTTGAGTGGAAGCAGCTCTTTGCTTCTCCTCTAGATCATGTTGAAAGCCAAGGATTAAGAAGATACAGCCGCGCTAGTGCTGTGGTTTCTGTAGATGTGGTTGGGTTCTCCCTGCTTCAGTGTCCTTGCCTCAGCTGCTGCCTTCGCACAGGCTCATCCATTCTCCCCTGAGCCCATGAGCCTTCATTCACTGCACACAGATTCTTTGCAGGCTCTGCTGGAAACACGTCCCTCTGACAGTGTGGCCTTCTGTCTGTCCCTGCTAGACGGTGAGCACGGCGGTAGCAGCCAGGAGCAGTCATACGTGGGGAAGCGGTCAAACAGAGTGGTGCGAACGCTCCAGAACAGTAAGTGTAAGACGTAGCTGGACTGGGCATCTCAGTGCGGAGTCATCATGGGCCTGCGGGCCTGGCTCTCATCACCACCCGCCCTCCCCATGCCCAGCCTGGGCCTGGCTGCTCATCTGCCTTTGTGTTCTAGCTCCGTCCCTGCACTCCAGGCACTGGGGAGCCCCCCAGCAGCAGGAGAGACGGCAGCAGCAGCAACAGGAGGAGCTGAGCATCACCCCCACCCCTCTGGGGCTGCAGGAGACCATCGCAGAGTCCTTGTATATTGCCCGGCCCCTGCTGCATTGTATCCTTAGCATGGGGCTGCCATGCCGGCACTTGGGGGTAGGGATCGACGGGAGTGAGCAGGGCGGGCCCTGTGCTGGAGACATCCTTGACGCCTTGGCCGTCAGTGCTCAGCCTGGGCCTATGGGGGCAGCGGTCGTGGAAACCCTGGCTCCTATCTGGTGTCGTGGATGTGACCAGGTGAGCCTGGGCCTGTCTGGGGGCTCCCCTCCCTCCTCCAGGCTTTGTGCTACAGGCCTGGCCCCACCTGGACAGGAGGCGCCCCTATTCTTCCTGTTGCTGGTCCTAACTGTGTTCCCTCATCTCCTCAGTCTGAGCCTCCTGAGCGACAGGAAGGGCCTGACCCGGAGGGAGCGGCTGGAGCTGCGGCGTCGGACCATCCTGCTGCTCTACTACCTGTTGCGCTCCCCATTCTACGACCGCTTCTCCGAGTAAGGGCCCTACAGCGAATGGCAAATGGCGGGGCCCACCCTCAGCAAGGGAGAGAGGCAGGAAGTGGGATGCCAGTGTCCCAACCCCCGTTCACGCCTTCCTCCCTCCCTCTTTCCCCCATCCCAGGTTCACTGAGCACCTACTATGTGCTGTCCTGGGATGTGGTCACTGGATCATTTATTGGATCCAGCCTAGACCTGCTCTCCGAGCTCTTGGGACCACCAGCCCATGGGTATAGGAGCTTAAGCAGTTGTTGGCAGGAGGCACAGAGGACCATGCCCCAGGGATGGTGGTGGGTTTGGGCTTGCCACACCCTCCAGGTCACTTGAACATTCCTGTCAAGTAGTTTGGATTATCCCCGCTTCTTACAGGAGGCACCTGAGGTTCAGAGAGGTTGGGCAGTTTAAACAAAGCCACTCAGCTGGCCAGTAGCAGAGCCGAATCCCTACATCCAAGTTCTCTCTTGGCCTGACCCTTGCCTTGCCCCACTTTGTCACCTGTGAGGGTCCAGAGCTCTTAGCCTCATCCAGACACAGGGAGGCCTGTGTGTGTGTGTAGCGGGGGGGGGGGGGGGGGGGGGGAGGTTGGGAGGATTGCCCAGGGCCAAGTCTCCCAAGGGTCTGCTCATAAGGCACTAAAGCCAAACCCTCTTCCATACTCGAGAGGCTCACAGGAACCTCATGACCTCCCCCCACAAATTGCCTGCTCTGTACAGAGGGAACATCACAGCCCCAGTATCTCATTGACAGGCATTTTGAAACAGTAATTGCAGAGGTGGCTTCCCAGGCTCCAGCTTGGCTCGCTCTCTGCTGAGCTGATCAGCCTGGCACCCTCAGAGCAGTGCTCAGACTGAGAAGGGTGTAGAAACCAGTCAGAAATCCCTTGTTTCCCCAGAGGACAGGAGCAGGATGCAGTCTGGGAAAGCACCGTTCTTCCCCTTTTCCTATTGTCAAAGAGACAGTTCAGTCTCTCTGGTGCCGGGCTACCTTCCAGTCGTGAGCATCCCAGGCCCGTGGCTGGGGGCAGGCAGGACCAGAGCTGTGCCCGAGGTCTCGTCCTTTGTACTGGGGTCTGTCCTTGCCCCGTAGTTGCTTTCTGTCTCATGACGCACTGCCTGCAGTCAGGTGGTCAGCGAAAGCATGTTAGCACCCTCATTTGCAGGGACCCGGACACGTCTCTCAGCCTGCTCCCTGTTTATCTCCTTGCAGGGCCAGGATCCTCTTCCTGCTCCAGCTGCTGGCAGACCATGTCCCGGGCATCGGCCTGGTGACAAGTAAGCATGGGGCGGGGTGTGATGATTACAGTGTGTTGTGCGTCTCACGCGTGGCCCTGTCACCCGGACTGCTTTCTCTTTGTCTGCTTGTAATTTGATTCTTGCCACAACCAGAGAGGGAGCTGGAGGTCACGTTAGGTGGGGAAGAGCTCCTGGACATGGGCCAGGCTGGTCTGTAGCGCCTCGGGCAGCTGGAAGGAGGGTGTCTGCCGTGGGAGGAGGTGTTAGACCTTATCAGCCGTCAGCCTTTTCCCTGCCTTGATGTCCTGGAGTGACATGAGACTCTGGGTGGACACACTCAGGCGAGATTGAAGCCCACTGGGCTGCTTGCAGATTCTCCCTCAGCAGAGAGCCACTGGGCTGGGCTGGCAGCATCTGTATAGCTGGACACACTGGGTGGCTTCTGGGCATGAGCATGTAAATGGAGACAAAGATCGCTGCTGATACTGCCTCCTCGGGGTGAAGAGGTGAGAGAGTCAGGCTCCAGGCCGTGTAGATGTGAACAGCTGTACTTGAGCAACAGTGGCTGACAAGGAGCCTGGGCAGAGCAGAGCCAGGAATCTGGCCCTCAGTCCTGAACTTGTGTTCTCTCTCTCTCTCTCTCTCTCTCTCATTGCAGGGCCACTCATGGATTACTTACCTGTCTGGCAGAAAATTTATTTCTACAGTTGGGGCTAACAGACATCCCGGGAGTGGGGCAGGGGGAGGGGCAGGGGGAGTCTCAGCCCTTTGGGCCCCTGGGCCCTAATAAAACTGACTCTGGCACTATCCAAGTCTGTGGCCTCTCCGTGCCCACAGCCTGGGGCGCCTGGCACTCCCACCCTGGCCAGGCTCTGTGCTCAGCCCTGGGTGCCACCACAGCCCTCTAACACCTTCTCAACGTTGACTGCACCCTCCAGTGGTGGAGCCACTGCAGCGGTACCTTGTCGCTGGACCAAGAAGCCTCTGCTGGGACTGGGACCCAGGTCCCTCAGCCACAGAAAGCTGGCATTGAACCTCGAGCATGGGGAGCTGCTCGTCGTGGCAGCTGCGGGAGTAAACGGCCTGTCTCACTGGTCCCTGGTGTCAAGGCTGAACCTAGGCAGTGATGACAGCTGCCTGCCTGTCTTCCGGCCAGAGCCTCTGTCTGTCCCTCCCCCTGCAGGGCCCTGCTGCTCGCCAGCTTCTGTGAGGGAGCCTGGTGAGTGGGGGCCCAGCTCAGTGCAGTGTGGTACCTCAAGCCCTGAACTCCTAGTTGAGAGCAAAAGGCTTTTCTCCTTTGGGAGAAGAATGCCAGGCACCAGCCAGCACTAGGGTTGACGCTGGGCTGGAAGGAACAGCAGCCTGAGCAGCTCGGGGGAGCTGGGTGCTGGTTCTGCCTGGTCTTTCCCTTTCCTGCCCCCCTGCCCTGCCCCCCTTTCCCTGTAAACAGACCACGCTGTGCTGCTGGTTTCTAGCCAGATGGTGGTCTTTAGGTTCCGAGAACTCGGTCTGTATTGGTGTCTGTCGTGCGTCACTTTCTAGGCTCCCAGATGAAGCCCGCCCCCCCCCCCCCCCCCCGCCAGAGGGGCCAGCCTTTGCCGGACTGCTTTCCCTGGTGCCTCAGAAGCCACCAACCCCAGGCCCTGTCACAGCTTGAGGCCCACAACCTTCCCCCTTGTCTAACAAGGATTGCTGGGCACTTGCTCTGTAGCAGGCTCTGCTTTGTGCAATTTGTTCAGAAATGAGTACAGCACAGTTCTTGCCCCCAGCTCTCAGCAATCCGTGGAGGAGACTGGCATGTAAATGCATGCAGTGCGTGGGTCGCTGCAGCAGGTGCAAGTGTGTGTGAAAAGTGGTCTAGACTCGGGGTGCGTTCCGGCTCAGGCTGACGACTGGGAAGGCCAACTGGTCAGGGAAGCCTTCGTTCAAGCAGGCTGTTAAACCGGTAAAGCTCCATCCGTCTTTTGATGGCCGACGGGGGAAGAGGCCCTGCGTGCGGAAAACAGCATGTGCGGTGTTGCAGTGGTGTGAAGCCAATGCAGGGGCAGAGGGAAGTAGAGGGCGGGAACAGAGGGGATAAGGCTGGAGAAGGTCAGGGCCAAATCCAACAGGCCATCAGGTACCAGGTGAGAAATGGACCTGCCTCGGAGGCAGTGGGGAAGCTGGTTGGTGCAGGGTGGGCTGACAGGCACAGACAGAAGATGGGGGCAGTGGCATCGCTGGTGGAGACCTAGAACAGTGGATGGAGCTGAATTAAGGCCATGGCAGGGCGATAGGCTTAGGAGTAGCCCAGGCAGGCCTTGGAACTGGTTGTAGATAGAGAGGAAGAGGTGGCAACTTCGAGGCAAGATGAGTGAAGGACGAGGGGTTTGGAGTTAGAGCGTTGGGGAGCTCAGTTCCCAGCAGAGGTGAGCTTTGCTGGGGACCGGATACAGAAGCAGACGGGTGTTCGGGACACAGAAAAGGATGGAGGCGGTCAGTGAGAAGTCAGTGGGTGTGCTCCAAGCACAGGGAGCAGGTGTACTGCAGACTCCAGGTTGGGAAACCTCTCTGGGCCTGAGGCACCTCAGCAGTTGAAGGGGTTGGACCTGCCAGCAGATCTGCTGTCTTAGAAGCAACGGAGTTTCCCAAGTGCAGACCCCCACCCAGCTCAGCCTCGGGTTCTGATCCCACAGGTCTGGGTGGGCCCAGAGTTTGTGGTTCACCCCAGCATCATTTGGGTTCAGAGCTTCTGCAGTGAGCCAGGTCAGCCCCACATTAACAGGGCCGACTGGAACCAAAGACAGGGTCCCCCACTCAGCCACAGGCTGTGAAGAGATTCTCCAGCACGCTGTCGCATTGCATTTATTCATTCAACAAATCTTTATTGAGCGCCCACTAGATGTCAAGTGCTGGGGATCCCGTAGTCCCTCTGGAAACTTACACTTGAGCAGGTCCCAGCCTTTGCCCCTGAACTTGCCCTCTGCCCAGGCTCTGCGGTGATGGCAGGGATTATGGAGTCCCTGAGCCAGGCTGTTCGACGCTATGGGGAGCTAAGTGGGAAGTTCCTCAGAATGCGCCCCCAGTGGATTCTCGGAGCTGGCCAAGCTGAGTGACCGCTCTGGGCTCTTAGCTGGCCGGGATCCTGGAACGACTGAGCTGTTGGAGGGAGACAGTGGAGGTGATGGTGGTAGCAGGAGGCAGGGAGGAGCTGAGTGGGAATGGGTGGGGCTCTGGGGCATGAGGATTCAGTGACTGACTTTTGCTGATGGCCTACTGTGTGCCAGACCTTGGAGACATTATGTGCCTTACCTCACAGATGAGGAAACTGAGGCCCACAGAGATTAAGTGACGTGTCCACCTAGCAAGAGGCAAGGTAGGGATTTGAACTGAGAGCCGACTCCAAAGGTCTGTGCCCTTACACCTTGGGCAGTGGCACTAGAACAAGATGTGATTTGGCACCTGCTGACCTCCATCGTCAGTAAAATCCAACGAAAAACCTCCGTGTGGAGGTTTCTGGCCTAGTCAGGAGCTGGTGCTGACGCCCAGCCTGGAACTAATGTCCTTTGTGAGGTGGCCCTGGGAGTTGGCAGCAGTTCCGTCCTGCAGGGGGAGGGGCAGCAGAAGCCGGGATCCGGGACCTGAGCAGGAGATGGCTCTGTGCTCCAGGGCCGGGCTAAGCCTCTGCCTCCTCTCCCTCCTCCTGGCAGCTGCACTCCTCCACCCCCAGCTGCTGAGGTAACTCCCAGGAGCACAGGGTCAGGCTCAGCAGGGCCTGGGGCCTGGAAGGTGGGGGGCAGCATGGCAGAGGAGGAGAGGCTGGTGTCATTATCCTGGACCACTCCCTGCTTCACAGGGAGGTGAGAGTGGCCTTTGGGGCCAGCGCTGAGCACCCCAACATCTCCCACAGGCCTCAGCGATCTGTTCCCGAGGAACTTGCAGCCCCCCTGGAACTCCCACAGCCACTGTCCGACCTGGTGGATGGTAGGAGCCCGCATCCCTCCCCTTCCCTGAGGAGACCTGCCCTAGGGGAGGGCATCCAGGTCCAGCCTCAGGGTCACCTCTTCTCAAACAGCACCTGTTCAGGAGCGACTTCGGCAGATTCAAAGCCAGAGTCTCCCTCCACCCACACCCTCTTGTCTCTCTTTAGACTATGGGATCCAACCCAAGCACCCAAGGCCACGAGGGCCCCGGCCCCTCCTCTCCCGGGCCCAGCAGCGCAAGCGGGACGGACCAGACATGGCTGAGTATTACTTCGACACACGCCTGTGATGGGAATCACTTATAAAGCTATTCTGTGCAGTAAAGCCTTGGGCTTTCCTGGGATGGAAACGAGCTGAGCATGGGCAGGGTCCAAGTAGATACACCCACTGCAGTCCAGACAGGAAATGGCACTTTAATAGTTGTGGCCAGGGTGACAGGACCAAGACGGGGCTACAGCCAAAGCAGCCAAGAGGCCGGGCTGGCCCGGGCCAGTGGGAAGCCGCCTTTTCCTGCCAGGGTGGGGCCCTGCTGCGGCTCTCTCCTTCCTTGAGGGGCCCCACAACTGCGGGGCCAGCATGCCAGCGAGGTTGGAGGTGGAGCCAGCCAGAGGCCACACAAGTGACAGAGCTGGGGACAGGGATGCACCTCCACCCGCTGCTGTTTCCTTACTGGAAAGTCCTTAGGAGGTGCTGGTCTCAGCCTGAGCTCAGGGCCTTTGGTTGGGGTTGGGAGTTGGGGGCAGGGTGGGCACTTGCAGGTGGCATGGGCTTCATCAAGGCAGAAGAGAGCCAGAGGCCCTGGCAGGGGAAGTGTGGCCCAGGATGGGACAGAACCCTCTGCTCATGGTTGGGCATCCTTCCCGGCCACAGGCCTGACCAGCCCTGCCCCCACCCAATCCCCGGGCAGCCAGCTCTGTCCTCCATAGATGAATCTAACCCCTTATATTACAATAAACTGCATTTGCCTCTCCCCATAACCCCCACCCTCCCACCCTCGGCCGATGGCCTCCACTTCCCCACCCTCTGGTGGTGGCGGGTGCCCCTCCTCAAGCAGTGCCGCGTCCTGTCAGCAGCCAGCTGTCCTGGCACTGGCCTGAGGGCCCGGGGATGCAGAGGGCAGGCAGCGCTGCTACTCCAGGTAGATGTCTTCTGTGGGGCAGGTGTACTCCACAAACTGCTTGTAGAACTGCTGAAACGCTCTCCTAGGAGGCAGGAGACACATGCTGACTGGGAGGAACAGGAGCCTACCCCAGGTTCTCAAACTGGAGCCTCAGGGTCCCTGGGTGGGCTCCAGTCCCCTGGCTGCTCAGCTGTGTTCTCTGCAAACTGTGTTTCCTCAATGAGACTGCAATTGGCGAAAGGGTCTAACAGCTAAAACGTTCGGAAGCTACTCCTCAAGACCACGCAGGCCTCTCCCGAGGTCCCTGCACTGTGACCCGGAGGCGGTGTGCGGAGCTGGGGTGGGCTGAGGGTGAGGCTGAGCACGAGGATTGTGCTTGAGGGCTTGGGCCCTGGGCTGGCTGGTGGGCTCGGCGCTTGGTGGGACACACACATACGTACCCCACAGATTCCGCCAAGACTTTGGTGGATTCTTCAGACACAAAGACATGGCAGGCAAACCGGTGGTCAGCAGGGTGCTTAGTGATAAACCCAAAGTACCTGTGGGAGGACAGCAGTCTGTCTGGGCAGGATGTGGGCTCAGACCTCCTAGGCACATGCGTGGCCCCTTGTCCTGCCATAACGGCTCCAGACCCAGCCCGTACCTCGGCCTCTGCTCCTCCCCACTTACTTGTTGTTCTTTGGATGGTATCCACAGAAAGAGATGTTTTTTAACTGGAAAAAGTGGCTACATTTATTCCCCTACAGGAGGAAGAGTAGAAGAGGGTGGTCATCAGCCTGCAGGGGGCAGAGGAGGGAGAGCCGGGATGGGGCCAGGGGGGTCACCTTGGCCTCCTGGGAGTCATCAGCCTTGACGCCGATCTTCACACCCCTCACGCTGATCTCTAGGACGCAGCTGGAGGGTGGGTTAAAGTGCACGGTGAGCCGGCGGGTGGTGGCGATCTGTGGTGAGGGACAGGAACATCAGGCGTGGGGTGTCCCTCTGCCAGGAGAGGATGGGGACTGGGCTGGGGGTGGGCACCCGCCTCAGGGGAGCAGGAAGCAGGTACCTTTTGCATAGCGGCACAGAGGACGTCATTGCCCTTGTGGTAGGGAACCTGGACCGAGCCCAGGAACTTCACCCGAAACTGGTCCACCCAGTCGCTGTTTTTGGTCAGGGCTGGAAAGCAAGCATGAAAGTGAGGGGTGGCAGAGCCAGCAGAGGGTGCCACAATCCATGTATGTCCCAAACTGGCTGGGCTCACTTCAATCAATTGTGAAACTGACCCAAAGTCACCTCTGCTTGGCCCCCTCCCCGGGTGCCCAGTGCTGGAGCACAGGTTCCCCCGGCAGCAAGTCAGGGCAGGGGAGATGTGTGGCCCGGTGGCACCAGGCAGGGGGAAAGGAACACTACCTACCTGCCATCTGTTCAGGCTCCTTGGTGACCTCGATGGCGTAGTAGGCAGGAAAGATGCCCCGGGCCCCCGTGCGCATGTTGTAGGCCTCGTACCAGTAGTCCTCAGCCTGTAGCTCCACCAGCAGGGGGTCGTCCACTTCCAGCTCAAGTTCATCTTCATGTCGAGGCACAAACCTGTTCCCAAAGAAAGCACGTGAGGACTTCACCACCGGCCTCTTCAGCCAGGCCTTCCATCTACGCCCCACCCTGCTCTGGGGTCTGGGAGCTGCACTGCCATCATTAGTTCAATAAACATTTGCAAAGCGTCTGTGAGCCTGTCAATGCTACTCCTGGGGGAAACCAACGTCAATCAGATACGCGTCGGCCATGGAGGGGCGCACGGCCACAGGAGGAAGTGACCGGAGCCACTGATAACACGCGAGAGGCGATGGGAAGCAAGCACTTGCATGTGGAGGGGAGGGAGGCTGTGGGTTTGCTGTGGGGTCAGGTATCGGGTGCTGGGCGCCCTCCTGGGCTCTGGTCCCGTGCAGATCGGGTGCTTGCTCCTGCGTTCTGGCAGCGCAGCAAAGGCCACAGGGCACTGAGAACATCGGCTCCAGCACCCTGCTCCTAGTTCCGAGAGGACAGACCCTGTCCCCGGGGCTGAGAGGACGGATGAATGCCAGTGGCGGGTTGGGTTTAGGCCACGTGGTGAAGGCAGAGGCAGGGAGGGGTGGCCCGGGGGCTGCCTGGCCAGCCCAGCTCTGGTGCTCTTACCTGAAGATGGCCCGATGGGTCTGCTCCTGCTCCTCCCCGTTGATGACGCAGGAGAAGAGCCCAAAGGACTCCGCACCTGTGGATGAAGGGCACTGGCTGGAGGGGGAAGGTCCCAGCTCTGGTCGGGTTTGGAGGGGCAGGTAGAGAGCTCTCAGTCCTTATGCCTTGAACTGGATGGGCCTGAGGCCTCCTCCCAGGAACACCCTCGTTTCAGCTCTTCCCACCCAGGTCCCCCCACAGCTCCCGCTGCAGACTCACTGGAGGAGCGAGAGCGGCCGCTCATGAAGACGTTCAGGAACTTCTTGGAGAAGTGGACGTCGGGCTCGTCGGGGGTGGAGTCCTCAGAGAGGCAGGCAGAGGGCCTGGGCCGGGGCGCCTCCTCATATTCTTCCCCAATGGCTGACTCATAGGGCGAGGAGGCAGAGGCGCAGTTGTCATAGACAGTGGCCGAGTCACTCTCGTCACTGTAGTCTCCGAAGCACGGCCGCAGGCTCACCAGCTCCAGCTGTGCGTGCTCATCTACCACCAGCGTGTACTTGACCGAGTCGTAGGACAGCGCACTGGTGTCCGAGCTCAGGGAGGCCCGTGGAGGCGGCGGTGGCTCCCCCAGGCTCCCCCGCCACCCTCCACCTAGTGGCTCAGCCCGCTCTGGGGAGGACAAGCAGTCGAAGCCCTCATCCTCCTCACTGATGGAGGGGTGCGGCCGCCCTGCTGTTGAGGGGTAGGCAGCAGGGTCTGGATCGGAGCTGACCGACATCCGGCTCTCAGCTGGCGGCAAGAAGGCAGAGGTGGGCTCTGCAGGGTCTGGGGGCCGCTGCACTGGTGTCAGGTAGATCTCCTCAGTGGCCTCCAGCCTCACATCTGCCTGGTAGTGGATGCGGTCTCGATGCGAGTGGGCCCGGCCACCAGGTGGAGCAGCCGGAGGGACACTGGGAGGCGCCATCTGGGTGGCAGCACTGCGGCGGCAAGGGCTGTCGGTGGAGGTGCCTCGGTCTGTAGTGGGGGCGGGGCTGCTCTGGGGTGGCAGCTCATCGCTCAGGCAGATGTGTTCGTGTGCAGGTGTCTGCTCCCCTGCAGAGCAGGCAGGTCGGAGTGAAGGCAGGTGCCCTCACCCTTGGTTCCCAGGCTACCTGCTCCCCACACTCAGCACTTTCACTCAGCATGTCACGCAGGAGCAGGCCCATGCTGGCTCTGGAGCCAGCCCTCTCACTCGCGCCACAACTGACCTCAGATGGGCCCACTCACAGCTGTGGGATAGGCAGTTGACCTCTACGCACAAGCTGGAGGCTACTGGGTTTGCCCTCTGCATGGGGACTGGGTCAGGGCAGGTAGGAGTCCAGGTAAGGGGAAGGGTACTGACTTACCTGTCTTCAGGGGTGAGGATGATCGAGACACCCGATCCTGCCAACTGTGCTTCTTGCCCAGAGAATTATTATTCAGCGTGTCCTGTGCAGGAAACAAAAGGCCCTTGTGACAGAAGCAGTCAACAGTGCCCGGCACAGAAGGCCCTGGCCCTGCCCCCACCAGGCCATCCCTAGGCCATTGGCTGCACCCTACCCCCACCACTGGTCCAGGGCCTCACCCCAAACCCTCTCTGGAGTAGGCAGAACGGGCGGCAAGTCCCAGTCCGCCCAGCCAGGCCTACTGGCTCTAGCCAGCCCTTCCTCCTGGCTCAGGGAAGCTGGCCAAGCCTTAGGGAGATGCTTTTATCAGCCTCCACAAAGGAGGTGATGGCCGACGTGTGTGCTGGTGAGTGGGGGAGGAGGTGGGGGAGAAGCCGGAGCCATCTGGGCACAGAGTCAGACCCCCAGTTCCAGACACTGAGGATTAGGTAACATGAAGACTTTCACGTCCAACCCAAGTCCCCCGAAGCTCAGGAAGCTATGGCCTAGGGAAGGGGCAGAGGCAGCTGCAGAGCCTGAAAAGAGCACGAGGAAGGGTCTCCCAGCAGCTGGCCTGGGGGCTGGGGCTGAATCATCCAAATGATGAATCCACAACGCGGTTCCATCGGCCCCCCAGGAGCACATGACGGAGGAATGACAGATGTAGATGTCAGGGGCCCTTCCTGCCGGATCTGCCGGGCTGCCCATGCCTCAGTCTCAGCCCCCAGGAACCCTTCCCACAAGGCCTGCCTACAAGGCTCCCTACACACAACTCAGGCCCCCTTTCCTGGGAACATCCTCACAGGCCCTCACATTCATGAATTTGGCTGCCAAAATCCACCCCTGAGGATCCTGGGAAAGGAACCAATCCTCTCCCAGCAGCCCCTGCACTCTCCCCCAACAGCCCACCTCCCGGAGCTCCTCCATACCCCTCCTCACTGGGCCTGGGAGACAAAGGGCCACAGCCACTCTCCTCCACCCTATTCAGCCCTCCTTGGCATCCAGCCACCCAGGCCAGGGGCCCGAGGCCCCCAACTCAGCCGAGCCGCTCCACCTCCCATTTCTCCTCCTGCCTTCTGGGAATTCCCAGCTGCCCACATTCACACTGGCGGCTGCCTCTGAGCGCCCCATCCCCAACTCTTACAATTTCCCATGGCCTCCCACCACACCGGCCACTTTGTATGCCCTTTTCTCCAGGCCCTGCTTCTTGTCCACCTTAACCCCATACCCTCAGCAGGAAACCCTGCCACAGCCTGAGGTCCCAGGCTCCAAACCCTGGCAACCCCTCAAGCCCACTTCTCTTAATGCCCCGCTCCTCTCCTTGCTCAGATCCGAGCGCTGCTTGGGGCCTTCACGCCTCCCCTCCCTCCGAAAGATCTTACCTGCCCCGGAGACCACTTCCCCAGGGACCTGCCCCCCTGGGAAGCCTTGGAAGGTCTCACCGGCCGAAGACTTCTCCCCACACCAGACCCCACATGTTCCTCCTCGCGCGCCCACCTCCCGGGCCTGACCCCGGGAGCCGCCCCTGCAGCCCCGCCCCACGCCGCTCGCGCCTCACCTGAGACCGCGGCACCTGCGGGAAGAGATTGAGCGTGGTGGGCCGCTTGGGTCGGTACGTGTCCCCGCCGCCCTGGCCCTGGCCCTGGCCCTGGCCCTGGCCGCGGGGCGCCGGCTCCTGGCGAGGCTCGGCTTCGGGCGGTCCCGCTCCCGGACGCCGCGCCGCGCGCTCCTCCTCGTCCTCCTCCTCGTCGTCCTCGGCGCCGGGAGTGTCCCCCGCCGCGTCGATCAGGTCCATCTGCAGCATCTCGGCCTGCAGCCGGCTCCCCGCGCAGCCGCCGCCCCCCGACAGCAGCCCGGCACGCGGGGGCTTCGCGGTGCAGACGGAGGGGTGTCAGGGGGCGGGGCCAGGCCGGGGCTGGGGCGGGGCCGAGGCCGCCGTGCCCCGCCCCCCGCCCCGGCGAGTCCATTCCGCGGCCGCGAAGAGGGGGAGAGAGGGAGCGGGGCAGGAGCTCGGGGAGGGGAGGCCGCGCCCGCCCGCCACCCGCCAGGATGCTTGAGGCCGCTTCCTCCCCACTCCAGTCGGAGCCTTTGACAGTCCACACCTCTCCCCTCCCCACGGTCCCCCGCTTCCTGACTCTTCGCACCCTCCCGTTCCCTTGGCAACAGCCCGTGACCTCACCCGGCTGGGAAGCAGAGCCCAGAGTGAGGTCACCGCTGTTGCCATGGGGAGGAAGGGTCGCCTAGGAGTTCGTGCCCCATAAGGGATGGGGTAGGGGTTAGTATTGAAGGCGGCAGTGAGGAAAATGGGGAAAACAGTCTCCGTTAGGCGAGGGATTACGGAAGGGCCGCAGTGCAGACCGGAGGATCTGAGCGCGGCTGGAAGAGGGATGCTGCAAGGGAGGGGCACGTGCGGGCACCGGCCCAGGCACTGGCATACCCCACCCTCCAGTTCACAGGCCTTGGCCCCTCCAACCTGAGATTTCCCCCTCAGGCCAGTCTAACCTTGAGAGTTCCGAGTCCTATTCTAGTTCCAGCTCTTCCACCAACTCCCTGGCACCTTGGACACATTTCCTGACCCTCCAGGTCCCTCACCAGTTAAGCTGCCTCCTAGATTCCCAGAGAGGTGTGAAAGCCCTCTGGAGCTTTCTCAGGCTCCACAGGGTATACCCCAGGGCCTTAGGGCCCTAGCTGGTTGCAGGACCACCCTCTGCAAGGCTCTGCCTGTGCATGTTGGCAGAGTGGGCATTGCGGGAAGAGAATAGGTGTATGACCATAGAGAAACTATGTCAGGGCCCTGGGACCATTGCCCAAGCCCCGCCAGAATAAGTGACCTCTGCCTCCATCCCTTCCTAGCCTGGCCAGAGGGTGGAGGGTTGGGGTACAGGTAACTTGAGGGTTATCCTCCCCCACCCACTTGGTTTCTTCTTTCCTGGCAGGCTTACAGAATCTCTTGGGAAAATAGGAGGCCGACACAGAGACAGGAACCCCATCCCAACTCTCCTTTGCTGACCACTCTCCTAGCACCATGTCTACTTTGGCCAGCCACCCTCCTGGGGGCAGAGAGAAGCTGTGGACTCTGCAACCAGCCCCACGCTTTGCCTTCCATTTCCTGACCAGTGGTTCCTTCTTTCGATTCTGAAAAGATACAGGAGATCTCCGTCTGGTCCAGGTGCCCCAGACGCTGAGGACCTCCTGGCGGGATTCACAACTTTAGGGACAGAGAGAGCCATCTGTCCTGTGACAAAGCCGCGGGGTCAAACGCAGTAGCCATGTTGGGTTAACCCTCCAAATGGGCCTTCAGGGCCGTGGGCCCGAGAGGGTCTGCGAGGCCATGTTGTGTGGTTTGGTGCAAGGGCAGCAGAGGGAGTCCTGGGCTCCGTCCTCCTGCCCCCCCCCCCCCCCCCCAGCGCTGCAGCCTCAGGCTCCACCCTGCCCTGCCTCAGGCCCTCTGCCAAGGCCACTCGCCACAGGACTTAGGGTCTTCCTGAGCGTTCCCTTAACTAAGGCCCTAACTGTTACTGCCCGAGACCTCCAGACCTCCCGCCCTCTCCCTCCTTGTGGGCACTTGGAGGAGCTACCTCCTGCCCGAACTCCTGGCCCAAAAGAAAACAAAAACTCGGATGGAGGCCCAAGATGTGCCAAGCATTGTACTGGATGCTTCCTGTGTGCTGTTTCATTCATGAGGGCGCCATAGAGCCCCTGAGAGCCCCTTAGGAGATGTGGGGGTGCCCTCAACCCTGTCCCTACCCATCCCGCCACCCCAATAGGGCTCCTGGGAGCCCAGCCTTACCCGTAAGGACAGGGTGTCTTTGCACTGCAGACTGATGCCACACTCATCGGTGATCTCTGAGAGGTCTTCATCCTCAAACTCCTCCAGGCTGATATCATGGGTGAGCCTGGTGGGGACAGGAAGCCAGAGTTACAACCCAGGGGGACCGCTCAGCCCTCGGATGTCTCCCCAGTACATCCTCCAAGGGGCAGCCCCTCGGAGGCAGATCCCAGCCCCCGGAGGATGGGACTTGGAGTGCACCGGTGCCAACGCAAGGGGTAACGACAGGCAGGGAAAGAGTTCTGGGCTCAGGCCTAAAGGCAGTCTTCCTGGGGGAGCAGTGGAAGGGGAGGCTCCAGGCTACCCCTGCTCCTCCCGGCTGGGAGCTGTCCATCCGGTGGCCAAACCAGAAGCGCTGCCTGGAAGGCCCAGCTGCTCCGAGCCGCAGCTCTGCCAGAGAAATGCCTCCCAGGGTCAAGGCAGGTGCCAAAGCCAGTTCACCCGCGGAGAAGGCGAAGAGCTGAGAAGAGACTCCGAGGGATGCCCGGAGTCGGGGGCTCCCTGTCCAATCCCTGCAGCAACCAAACCCCAGGCGCTGGCAGAGGCCACTCCCCAGCCCCAGAGGAGTGCGCCATTCCCCCAGCCGGGAAGACGCACGCTGCCTGAGTCACAGAGCAAGGAAGGGAGACCTGGAGTCCGCGTGGGTCGTTCCCACCCATTCCAGGACAGAAGGACAGACGAGGCCGCTAGTCTGTGTTCTTGGTCTCATCTCTTCAACCACAAAATCACTTTGCCCAGACACGGACCCTGAACAGGCTACACAGATGGGGTCAAGGAACTGGGGCTGGAGGTTTGCTGAGCTCAGGAGGCAGTGCACCCCAGCGCCAGGGCACTAACTGGCTGCACTGGAACCCTCTGCCCCAGGCCAGCCCCGTGCCCCCTCTCACTGCGGTACCCACCTGCCCCAGCCCTAGGCTCCACCTGGTTTTTGGTGTGAGTGGGACATTTTGGAGAATTCTGTGGGGAAAGTTGGGAGCAATTCTGAGCCTTTTCCCAAATAAGAACAAGAGACTGAGACTTAGAGAGAGACCCACAGTCCAAGGTCACCCAGGAGAGGTGGTGGCCCAGCCCCCAGGGGAGTCTAGGAGGCCCAAGCCCTCTGCCTCTCACCTCAGTCAGCCCCAAACAGAGACTCAGAGCTCAATGGAGCTGCCCCCCAAACTTCCCCCTCCCCCCAGCCCCCACTCCCCTACCAGTGCTCCCACTGATCCTCCAACCAGCTGTCATTGTCTGGGCTTGAATCCATCTTCAGGAAGAGCTGCATGGAGAGCCCTGCCCGGCCAGGGGGCTTCGGGGCCCCAGGACCGCCCTCTCATGCCCAGAAGGGTTGGGGGGCCAGGGCTCAGGGCAGGGCTGGGGCCACAGGCCTGGGCCTGCCTTTCTGCATGCTGCCCGCTGCAGAAGCCTGGAGAGCTCATTAAAAATACATGGGCCGGGAGAGGAGGCAGCGGCTGCCGACCCAGGCCCCAGCCCAGCTCTTCCAGGCCCAGCCCTCAGCTGCAGGCAGCTTCCTCCCCCTGCGATGCTGATGCCCAATGCCGCTGTCGCTGCCGCCTCCCCGAGGGATCAGGTTACTGCAATCAATGCTACCAGCTCCACCTGCCCTTCCAATGCCCCTGTCGGGGGCTGGGGTGGCCCCCCTCCCTGGCCCAGGCTGGTAAGCAGATCACAGAAATCTGGGCGGTTTACCCCCAAAAGCCAGCCCCTGATCTGCTTTAAAGGGCCAGCGCCACACTCAGGGTGCCTGATGACCAGATGGGGGTGGGGGTGGGGTCCTCTGAAACTCTCCATGAATGGATGCCCACAGCTACATGCTCAGCCCCACACCTCACCAGAGAGGGTTCTGTAGGCCCAGGCAGTATACGGACAGGACTGACCGGGCAGCTCTATTGCCCACTGAGTGCAGCCGAGAACCCTGCCCCTGACTAAGGCTCTGTCCTTCAAGCACCCAGAAGTGTCTATGGGCACGGAGGCTCCACAGCCAGGGAAAGGGCAGACCCTGGGGGGCGGGGGCCCTTCGTGGCAGAGCTGGAAGGGTGGCCTGGGAGGTAATGAGCCTTCTGTCACTTCAGAGTGACCTAAGCAGAAGCTGGAAGGCCCCTGGAGGGAACGGCAGAGAGGAATTGGGACCAGGGCAAGGGGGCCTTCTCTCATCTGGAGCCCGAGGGTAGGGAAGGTCCGTGGTGTGGAAGTGGGGGCAGGCTGGGGAGGGCCGTGCAGCCTACAAGCCAGAGCAGCTCTGTTCAGCCAGGCCAGCACAGGGTGGTGACCCTGGCCCTGAACCCCGGGTGGCTGGCACTAAGTAAAGGATGAATATACAGGGGCGAGAAGGCACCCCTGGGACTCAGCCAGCACCAGCGAACCCCGAGATGCCCTCAGATTCTTCCCGCTCTGCTGGTGACCCCTGCACACATCTACTTCCCTCCCTCACTGCCCAGCCCTGGTCCAGCTCCTGCCTCTGCAGACCTCCCCATGGCCCGCATCAGTCTCCCCAAGCCTGCACCACTCCACCCACCTACCACTGCCTGGCCAAGCTGTCTGAACCCAGGGGCCCTGCTGGCAGCTGACTCCGTGGCCTGGCATCCTAGGTCTCCAGCTCCTCTGCGTCCCCGGCAGCTGCCTCCCCAGGGTCTAACGTAGAGCTTGTATGGAGTACATGGCAGGCTCTCACCTGCGCTTGCTGGAGGAAGACTCAGTTAAGCCGCTCCTCAGAAAACCCCCTACTTCCCCCCCTCCGTGCTAGTGCCTTACAGCCCTCCTGGCCACACTCGCTGGTCCAGTCATCCTCTTGCTTGCGGTAGGTGTCGCCAGCTGTGTGGGCTCAAGACAGTGCGGTGGAGTGTCTGCCCTCAGACACTCCCAGTTTGCTCCAAAGGTGGGTGGAGCTCACATCCCCCACTGCGTGCCCAGCAGGTGATGACTACAGGTCCCCTCCCTCCCAGCTACATGCCCCTGAGGGCAGAGGGCAGGTCCTCCTGCACACACTGGGTACTGGGCACAGGCCTGCTAGAGGCATGTCAATGACTTCCTTAGCTTCTCCCCAGCTCATCTCCACACCCTCAGACCGCTGATATTCCCACTTCCGGGGATGGCAGGCCAGGGGGCCGGGCAGGGACAGCTGTTTCATCCTTCACAGAGGAGGAAGCAGAGGTCACCTGGGGATCAAGAGTACCTGCACTTGATCCCCAGCTCCATCGGGCGGGTTAAAGGAGCTCCTTATCTTTCTTTTCTCTCATAAGCCATTATCCGGCTTGGAGGCCAGAGGCCTGAGATCAGATCCCGGCTCCACTTACGAGGAGCAGCGGCTCCATCTCCGGAGCAGAAGCTGGCCGTGCCCTGCCTCTCCCTCCGTCCTCACTACAACCTTGGGAGAGGGTTTATTTTGCCCATTTTCCAGATGGGGACTCAGGCTCAGACATAAGGTGTCGTAGGTCCCATATATAAAATGGGGCCACCCACCTCCAGGGTGCTGGCGAGGATTCACAGAGCAGAGTGTTTGTGAATTGCAGTGCTGGGACCAAAGACCAAGGATGGACTGGCCAAGGAGCCCCCTTTGCAAGGCACCCATCTCCACCCCCATCCCCACCCACCCTGGCCCTCCCTGCCTTTCCTCCTGCTCCTCCAGGCCCCCCCGTCATTCAGGAAGCCCTTTGTGGAGGGAAAGCTAATTAGACCCTTGGTTCCTCCAGGCTCAAGGAAGGCAACTGTGGGCAGGAAGGGGGAAAGAAAAGATGGAGGGGAGGAGGGAGCAGAGGAAGGGAAGAAGGAGGGAGGTTTCCTCTGGATCCCACTATCCACCATCCCCATGGAAACCTGAGCCCTGAGTCCCAGGAGGCGGCCTCAAGCTGAATCACACACCCCCTGCAGGTCTCCATCCCTGGCCTCTAGACCTGGACACTCAGCAGCTTCCCTTCGCTCAGCCACACGGGTGAGACATTCCCGAGGTCTCATCCATATTAACCTTGGTGACTCTGTGTCATGAGTTTGGTCTCTCGAGACTGCCCTGACCTGGGATCTGTCTTTATATTTGAGCCCCGCTCTTTGCGTTAACCTTACCCTAGTCCAGGGCTGGGTCCTACCTTCTGACCCAGCAGGCTCCTCGCTGCATTCTGCACATGCCATTCTCCACACTCCCACCCTCCCTGAGCCGAGTTCTGACATGAACATGCCTTTTGTGTTCTGATGTTTATTCCATGGCCTTTTCCCTTGCCATGTGCAGTCACACCACGCTGTTCTCCTCTTCCTCCCCTCCCCCCCAACCGCAGCCCCAGCCCTTTCTAGTTTGCAGTTTCAACCCACGAGAGTTAGAACTGTATGCAAAGTAAGAGTTACGTGGTGAAGTGCTGAGGCTTTAGCTGAGCAAGGTCAAAGCTAAGCCCGGCACTGGGCTGTCCAGAGGCCATTCTTGTCTTCCTGCTCGTGGCTCTCCTGGAGCGAGGTGAGGATGCTGCTGGCTGAGTGACCTTGGGTCCTGGCCACGGTGCCCCACGCATGGGCCCCTCTCTCGACAGAGAGCATGGATGGTCCAAGGGCCCAGCCTCTCTCTGCCTTCTGAGCGCTGTGGCTCCCAGTGGTTCTCAGGACACCTGTGGATCGGCTGCTCATTTCCCTCTGGCTCCCCTACAGGCCATTCTCCTTAGGGCAACCAAAACCAACGTTTGAAAGGCAAATTTAGTCTTGTCACCCCTCCCCAGCTCAGGATCCTTTAATAGCTTCCCCTGTCCCTTGGGGAAAGGGGCCAAAATTCTCACCTGGGGCCTGAAGGCTCAGCAGGACCTGCTCTTCCCTGTAGCCTATATCACCCAACCCCTACCCCGTACGCCATGTCTCCAGCTCCCAGCTCTCTAGACTCCTGCCCCATTGGCTCCCTCAACAAAGTCTTCTCTGACCTCCCTGACCAGGCCAAACAGCCCTGCTACTGGTCCTTAGTCCCTCCTGCTGGGTATTTCCGATCACTATAATTTTACCTTTGGGTTCTACAAACTCCGGTGGGCTCCCCTTAGAGGCGGTTGGTCCATAGGGTGGGATCATGTCTCTCTTGATGAACCATGTGTGGTGCCTAACTGGTACTTAATAAACGGTGCCGAGTGAATGAACCCCTGGAGTCCCCAGGTCTTTCTAGATTTTTCCCCTTGGAAATCTCTAAGTCAGTTCTCCTTTCAACTCAACTTCCTGTGTGCCCACCCACATCAGAGTCAGGGTAGGATGTGTAGGCCTCTGGGAGGGCAGGACTGGCTGAAACGGTGCAGTGGGGGCGAGCCAGGCCCAGCTGCACCCTCAGAACCTTCTCTCCACCCACCCCCAGCTCTGGATGGACACAGGTCGGGCTGGGTTTGTTCCTCTGATCTGGAATTCCCTTCCCAACCATGTCCACATGGGGTCATCTCCAGTAGAAAGTGAATCCAACCCCAGAAACCAAATCCAAGCAACAACCCCTATTACGGTTACCATATATCTGATCTGGTTAAACTCCTTGGTGCCCATACGCAGCAAGGACTCTGGGATTTGACTTTTGGGAAACTCCCCTGAGAAGACAATCCCACATGTGGAAAACCTCGTTCACAGGATTGTATTCCTCACACCAGCAAACCACGGAAAACAACCACAACAGCCCAGCACCAGGGCTGGTTAAACCGTGCCCGTCCAGTGGAGGGAACGTTACGTAGCCTTTTGGATGAACGTTATGAAGTCTGTGTATTAATGCGGAAAATGGCAACCAATATAGTGAGCAAAGAGCCAGAACGCGTGTCCTGTGGTTTCACGCGATGAATCACACACAGGAAGCAACATGAACGGGAACGTGGTGGGGAGGTGTGCTGGGGCCTGGGTAGCGATGTCCTCTCTGAGGCGTCCGTGGCCACCTCTCCCACTAAGATGAGACTCCCACGGCCTTTGGGCTCAGCCCAGTCCTCTCCAGACCCAGACCCCAAACCAGCTGCCTACTGGAATCCTCCTTTTGGGTCCCCCAATGACCACCGACCTGGAATGCGGCAGGCCTAAGAACCATTTCACCTCCCTGCTCGCCAAACCTCTCCCGTTGGGCACCACATCCCCGAGGCGCTCAGGAGCAGCCAGGACCCCTGCCTCTCCTCACACCAGATCCCTCCACACCTTCCTCACACCCTCCCCCGTCCTTCCTCACCGGCAGGACAGCCAGCAGTCCCCCGCTTCCCCGTCCGCTCTCTGCCCAGCAGCCGGGGAGATCTTCCCCACACACGGAACTGCTCCCTGCCTAAACCATGCTGTTCCCACTCCCTGTCAGTGAACAGGCCAGGTCCCTACATGGCCTTCGAGTTCTGCATTCCCTGCTCTCCGCACTCGTGCCAGACAGGGTGGCAGACACCCTGCCTACTCTCTCTGGTCTTGGGCCCAGGCTATCCCCTCCCTCTTCGCCCCTCCTCCTCTTGGGTGATACCCACAAGGCCTGAGCTGAGAGGACCCTATCCTGACCTGCTGACCCCCAGGCCCCTGACCTTAGCCATGCACCCCTAACAGCCTGTCTAGGAAGGACTTGTCCATCTGTCTGACACCACCGCCTGAATGACGACCAGGCCATGCCTGCCTCTGGAGGGACTCTTTGGGGAGCCTGGCAAAGAGTAAATATATGTTGAGTGAACCCCAAGGACCAGCCAAGTGTGTCCCCTCGTGAAGAGATAAGTAAGGAGGCCCCTGCACCTCCCGGTGGCCTCTCTCATCCCTGAGGCACTGTGTTGGGGCAAGAGCACCACCATCCCAGGAGTCATGAGGCCACTATCCCCGCTCTGCCACTAACTTGCTGCGTGTTCTCGGGAAGCCACTCAGCTTCTGTTTCCTCTGAGGTAAGAGGGGAGGAGTTGGTTTGGATGAGCTGATTTCTAATGTCATAAACCCAGGGCAGGCTGCTCACTTAACTTTCCAAGCATCTTTTTAAAATATATTTTTAAAAGTTATGCTTACACTATAATGTAGTCTGTTAAGTGTGCAATAGCATTATGTCTAAAAAAACCCCACCAATGTATGTAACTTAATTAAAAAGACTTTATTGCTAAAAATGCTAACCATCATTTCAGCCTTCAGCAGGTCATAATCTTTTTGCTGCTGGAGGGTTTTGCCCCCAATTTGTAAAAAAAAAAAAAAAAGCAATATTTGTGAAGTGCAATAATACGAGATATGCCTGTCATGGACATGTATCTCTTTCATTTTAAAATTATTGTGTAAGTTACACAATTTGTTGTAAAAATAGGTTACAATATTTTTTGTAAAAATAAGAAGTCAAATAATACAGCAGTATGTACAATAAGTACAAATCCCTCCTCCTACATCATGTTCACAGGCAACTACTAGTAACTGGTTGGAGAATTTATACTCAGAAAAGAGACCCCACATATTTATTTACACCAACTACAATGAACTCCCCACCCTTCCGGGTCTACAGCATGCTGACCTCCCCTTCCCCGCGCACCAACTCTCTGTCAACATTCCAGGGAGCTCTCTCTTCAGGGTGGCTCTCAAATCAGACTGCCTGGGTTTAAACCCCAGCTCTGCCACTTACCCCACTTTTTTATAAAATATATTTTTATTGATTTCAGAGAGGAAAGGAGAGGGAGAGAGAGATAGGAACATCAATGATGAGAGAGAATCATTGATCGGCTGCCTCTTGCACGCCCCATCCTGGGGATCGAGCCCACAACCCAGGCATATGCCCTGACTGGGAATCGAACCGTGACCTCCCGGTTCATAGGTCAACACTCAACCATTGAGCCACGTCAGCCAGGTGTTACCCCATTCTTTATGCCTCAGTTTCTTCCATTGCAAAGTGGGAATAATATGTGGCTCGGGTGGGAGTGCTCTTGTGCAAAGGGCGCTCAGAATGGTGCCCAGGCCAAGCGGGCGCCTCGCAGGTGCCAGCGCGTCCACTGTTACTCTCTGACAACGTGCACTGCTATTTCCTGTTCTCCAGTGGGGCAGCACCCAGTTTTATCCTTAAGTAAGTAAGAAACCAATAAAGCATCATTGAGCACCTGCTCTATGCTGGGCATTGGGTGAATCAAAGTTTAGGCACTGACTCCTTATGCCTTCTGGAAGCTGACAGTGGTGCTGGGGGCACACGGGCACACACCAGATAATGATAATAATAGCAATAACAGCCCTGCAGGACTGCAGCTCTCCACAGTTCTTGAAACGTTCAACATGTGTTCTCTCATCCAAGGCTCAGGATGGCCCTGTGCAGACACCGAAGCCGGCCTCGCGGAGCAGAAGCAGGGGCTCAGAGGGTTAGGTGCCCAGCCTCAAGGCACACGGGTAAGAAGGCTAAGCTAGGACTCAAACCCAGGCCAGCTGGATCCACGACTCTCCAAAGATCCCCCAGAGAGCAGTAACCATCCAGGGTTAACCCGAGCGAGGCCAAGGGACCCGAGAGGCTGGGCAAGGCAAAGGGCAGCGGGGACCGCTGGGCCAACAGGGCAGGCCACGTGGGGCTGGGGACTCGGCTCTGATTACTCCCACCAGCCGGCCTCGTCTCCACAGCCAGGCCATGGTGTCCTGGAGGGCCGGCCCATACCCCCGCCTTGACGTGCTGCCACCCTTGCCCAACTGGGCCGGGACTGGACACACTCACTGGCTGGCATCCACCTGTCACTCTTCTCCCTACAGTGTCCATGATAACCTGCCTGAGGGGCAGGGAGCGATGGAGAGCGCTGTCACCTGGGGACCAGGAGCCCGCTGAGGGGAGGCAAAGCCTGGAGGTAGAGTGGATCGAACACACAGACCTGGATCCAGTTCAGCCTCAGGCTCTGACTTCCTCGGGGTCCTTGGGCAAGCCTCCAGCCGCCCTGAATCTCAGCCTCCTTGTGTAGAGAATGGTTAGACGGATCCCCACGCCCAGGGTGGTTATGAGCTAAACAGCCAGCACTGGGAAACTGTTTGAACAGGAAGGAGCTATATAAGTGCCCGCCTGTCCGAAGGAAGGGCTGACACTTGTTAAGCACCGGCTTAACAAGTACATTAAGGGATCAATAATATTAATGAGCTCACCTCAGAGATGGGACTCAAGGAGGACAAACACCTGCCCAGGTAATGCAGCAAGAAAGTGGTGGAGCTAGGATTTGAACCCAGGTCCCCCTAAGCCCACTGTACTCCCGCTGCAGGGGGGCCTCCAGGTAGGAGGGCAGTGCTTGTCCAGAGGCAGCGTGTGCCCTGCCAGGTGGAGTCAGTCTCAGACCTCAGCCTGTTACCCTGAGGCACTAATCACAAAGGCCCTATCCCTTGAGCCTTCAGGCCTGGCCTCCTCCATCTGGTCCCCTCCCGCTGGTCCCCCCAGTTCAGCTCAGGGCCTCAGGGGAGGTTTCCAGTCCTGATGATGCCATTAGAAACCCACAGGGGTCCCTGCCCACCTGAGGGCCAGGCAGCCAGCAAGCCCCTGGTGGGAAGAGGGGCTGGCGCCAGAGCCCAGCTGGGGCCTGGCTGGGGTGGGAACCCCAGGAGAGGGGAAGGCATCAGCTCATTAGATGGAAAAACAATGGGGTATGTCTAGGCCTCCTTCTCCTAGGCTCTGGAGCAGTGATACCTCCTCATCCTCCTCTCCAACTAAGGCCAGGATTATGGGGAAGGCACATCAACCCTTCCCCACAACACCCACTATCCACTTCTCTGAAATCCATCTTCCAATTGCTTAACACCAGAGAGGGGGCAGGAAGTGGGATGAAGAGGAGCACAGATCAGGGTCCTGGGTCCTTACTCCAGCAGGGATCCCCCCCCCCCCCCAATGTTCCTGGCTGTACCTGGGCCATCCATTCCAGACTCCCCCTCCCGCAGCTGGGCCTAGGATCTCTGGGCTAAGACTGAGCCTTCTGCACCTGCACACACCTGACAAAGTCGGTGCTGGTCCAAATCCACAGAGGGTCCTGGACAGGCAGGGCTGGGGGAGGGGCCTACGACTCCCTCCTTCCAGCACCAAGGTTGTCGGTGGCCCCAAGAAACTGGTCCCGCGGGACACCCAGTCTAACACCATCTTTATGGCAGGCTTCGGACTGGACACAGGCAAGCCTACCTGCCTCCTCTGAGATCTCAACCAGATCCCAGGCCACAAAGTGGGGGAGAAGGCAGCCTCCGCGCCCCCTCCTCCGATTTCAGCTCAGAATCTCTATTCTAGGACATGGAATGGCGGAGGGAGCTGGCTGCACCACGGATATGCAGCGGCTGTAAGTCTGGACTTGAGGCTGAGGGGATTCTGGGAGCTCTTTCCAGGGAAGAGACCCCATCCCCAGGCCGCCCTCTCATTCCCGGAGGTCTGGTGTGTGTGCGCTGGGGGCGGAGCGGGGTGGGGTGGCGGGTGAGTCGGAGCAGATCAGTCCCGGCTGAAGGGCGGGGCGCACAGGCCAGGGATTCTCACCTGAAATTGGGCGGCGACGCGATGTGGAGCCCCAGGAATGGGGAGGCGGCAGGCGGGGTCGCGGCCCCCCCGCTCGGGCCGCCGCTCTCTCGCTCCGCCATTCCCCGGCACAGCCCTGGCCATCCGGGCGGCGCACGGCGCGGAGGCGGCGGTGGCGGCAGCGGAGAGGAAGGAGGAGGGGGCGCGGCGAGAGGCCGCCGCGGCGGCGGGGCTCGGGCTTGACTCCTGCGGCCCGACACCAGCGCAGGGCAGAGCGCGGTTCCGGACGGCCCCCCGCTCTCGGGACTGGCGGGAGCGCCGCCGCGCGCGCCCCCGGGCTCTGCCGGGGGTCTCGTGCGCCCCGCCCCGCCCGCCCCGCCCCGGGCCCGCTAGCCCCGCCCACTCGCGCTCTCCATGGTGCTGAAGTCGTGGCCCCCGCAGCCCCCAGGGCTTGGCCTAGTTTCACCCTAAATCACACACGGACTTCTCTGTCTCCTGCCCCTTCCGCAAAGCGCCCTCCTCCCGCGCCTTTTCGGACTCTGCTAGTAGGAGGGGGTGGGCCTAGCGCCCAGGTATCAGGTAACTAATTGCGGGACCAGGGACCCAGGGCCCTGCTTGGCCCCTGGCAGC
Organism: Cnephaeus nilssonii; assembly: GCF_951640355.1. Taxonomy (NCBI): domain Eukaryota; kingdom Metazoa; phylum Chordata; class Mammalia; order Chiroptera; family Vespertilionidae; genus Cnephaeus; species Cnephaeus nilssonii. Next base: position 16,338,058 of record NC_137084.1, on the reverse strand, counting down.
AGCCAATAAGGCGGACTGGAAAGGCGGGTGGTGGAAGAAGACAAAGGTGAGAAGGTGTCTGTCCGGAGTGCGCTCCTAGAACAGACAGGTTTGGAGTCTGACCCTCCAAGTGAATAGGTGATGTGGTCTTGCACTAGTGACTTAACAATCCTAAGGTTTGCTTTTCTCATCTGGGAATGGGAACAATAGTGGTTCCTCACGTGGTTGTTCTGGGGTTGAAATGTAATATCAAAGTATTGTTACAGAGGCTGAAAAGAGCCCATCTCCTGTTGGGGTTCAGGTCACACCCCATCTTGTCCCCTTACCTTAAGGAGACCCTACTAAGGACTCTACCTAGAGGGTCTTCTAAAGATTGACCCAAGCCCCATTTCAGCCCCAAGCAGCTACTAATGGAGAACTAAACCCTTCCTCTTAGCTTCTGCCTCTCAGCTTCTCCTTTTCCATGTCCAGACTTTCCCAGATTTTTCCTTTTCTCAACATCTCAACTGCAGTTCCTGCAGAGCATCCCTCTTTTGTACCCACAGACACCCATAGCTGGCTTCACATATTCTTTTTTTAAATATATTTTTATTGATTTCAGAGAGGATGGGAGAGGGAGAGAGAAACATCAATGATGCGGGAGAATCAATTATCAGCTGCCTCCTGCATGCCCCTAAGTGGGGATGGAACCAGCATCATAGGCATGTGCCCTGACTGGTAATCAAACTGTGACTTCCTGGTTCATAGGTCAACGCTCAACCACTGAGCAACGATAGCCAGGCATGGCTTCTCACATTCCTTTTACCGCCCCTCCTGCCCCCCACCCAGTTACCTTCTTGTGATTCTTTTGGTTTTTTTGTTGTTGCTCCCTCCAGCACCTCTATCCATGTTAGGTTTAGGCTGTGATTTGTTTCTTCCTGGTCTTCTCTCCCCTAAGGCTAGTTCTGCAAGTTCTTTCACAGAGCATGGATTGCTGGACATGCAGGCTGCTGGCCAAGGCCAGGGCCCCAGCTTTGGTGGGTCATAGAGCTGCTAGCCAAACCTCACTGGCTTCTCTGGCCACTCGAGACAACCAGACAGGTCCTGTCCTTCACCCCTCCCTGAAGAAGGGACAGAGCAAACTGTTTCACAGCTTGTGGAACCCTATTTACAAACCTGGACTGCCAACTGGTTAATCACCCCCTTTTCCTTCAATGTAGCACCCAGCAAAGAGCTGCAGGCACCAGACCTTCAGCAAACCCCCAGCTCCAGCCCCAAGAAGAGATACCCCAGGCATGGAGCCAAAGGTCTTGGTTTCCCTGCCCCAGGCCCAGAGGAATGGCCACTTTACCTTTCCTGCTATCTTGGCCCAGACTCCTTTCACTGTGCCCAAATAGTACCCACCTACTGCTATGATGCCTGGCTTTTCCTCCCAGGAAATCAATCTTACCATCACAGCTAATAATTGTTCCTTAGAGTGTGTGTTTGTCTCAACTAGGGGGCATCTCAGGTTGTGTGTGTGTGTGTGTGTGTGTGTGTGTGTGTGTGTGTGTAGGAAAACTCCATCTTTCGGAACATTTTGCTCAGGAACAAAGGTATCCCTTGTTCTTAGCTCCTGAGGCTAAGCCAAGGCCACATTAGATAGAAGCCAGGAGAAGGGAGAGAGGGAAGGGGGCCATCAGGGGCTTCAAAGCAGAGCCAAGAATGAAGCAAGTCCCAGAGTCAAGTTCCTCCCTTTCCCCCTTCTCACTCTATGCAGGGCAGCTTGTGATATGCTTGCTCCTTGCCTGAGCCCCTTCCCACAGGAAGTTGGCGTGTGGGCTTATGTTCTCACGTCCAGTGGTCACAGGAAAGCCCATGATCACTGCACAGAGAGGACCACTCTGGTCAGATGGCATGAGACAATCAGCTTCCAGGCCCTGGTCTTGGCTGTGGGCAAATCTCGACCACCTAACCAAAGCGTGCATCCCTTCCGCACCACACAGCTTTGGCTTAAGTGGTGGAGTGGAGGTAAAGGATGGACCCAGGGCCTGACTGATCCCCAGCCTGGGGGATTTAAGCAGACCAAAGGCTGGCCAATGCAGAGAGAACTCAGGAACCTCATCCTGGGCCTGGAGTGCTCCATGCCATCCTGGCTGATTGACCCCCAACTCTGACAAAGATCTGGTGCTCCAGTTGCTCACTGAGAAGTCTCCCCCTACCTCTATTTCTCCCCAACCCCACCTCCCTGCCACCTCCAAGGAGGGGTGAGAGGCTCCTGGTCCCAGCAGAACCAAGATGGTCTGGCTTAAGGCTTTGCTCAGGCTCAGCCTTACTCTCAGTCCTCGGACCTCCCACAAGATTGACGACAGCACAGCTTTGCTCAGACAGGATCAGACATTTATGAAACAAGTGAATGTTCACAGACAAACTGTGGGAGAAACACACTTTCCCAGCAACAGAAAATCTCTATATAAAGTGCATTTTGCTTGTGACCATTTCTTCCCCATGCTGGCCCTTGGATCAGGATTTGGGGCAACGCTCTACAACAGCCCCCAGGGATACCTGGGCCAGGAGAGGGGAGGCACAAAGGCATCATGAAGCTCCAGGCCACCGGATGCACCCTTTCCTCACCCCACTCTGCCCAGCTTCTGGAGTAGACCACTCTATTCCACTGGGAATGGGCCAGCATACCAGGGGTGATGAAGTAGGGGTACGTGGTCTGGCCAACTTATTATACCTTAGGGAAGAGAGCCAGCATCAAATAGGCAGGGGAGGGGGCTCATCCTGATATTTGAAGGTGCTGCTAAATAAATACTGACCTGGCCCCTAAGGCCTCTGGCTTTCTCAGTTTCTCAGACCAGCCCTTCCAGGCTTGCTCTAGTCCCCTTCTGGCAACAGTCCCCAGTTCTCTTTCCTCCTGGCTGGGGCTTAGGGAAAGGCTTTGAATACACGCTATCACCCGTGCCTGCTCATCCACAGGATTACGGGACATTTCTAGTAAGGGTGACATACATACAACAATTGGACTCCAGAGGCAGCTCTCTGGCTGAGCAAATCTCAGGAAGAAGCCTGTCAGTGTGCTGGACAGCTGACGGGGACGGGCCTGAGCCCGGGGTCTGGCCCCAGGACAGAGGACAGTGAGGGACAGGGCTGGGGCCCAGGGAGTTAACAGCTAGGAGGCTGGGAAAGGTCACAGGGAGGTAGAGGAGAAGGCCCAGAGGCCAGCTTAATGTTACATGTGAAAATAAAAATCCAGAGGAATTAGCCTCTCAGCTACAAGTGCGCGCGCGCGCGCGCGCGCGCGCGCGCGCGCACACACACACACACACACACACACACACACACACACACATATTCATACTTTGTGGCTCAAGTGTAGGCCACAGGGTGGAAGAAAGACTTGCTGCAGCTGACTAGTCCTTCTTTCCATTATTTTTCTCAACACAGGCCTTCGACAGTGGGAGGTTGAGGTGGGAGGCACAGACCACTCCTGGAATGTAAGGACTTTGCTTCTCTGGGTCAAGCCTCCCGCCTGCTGCTTCTGGTGTGTTGACTGGTGTGCTGGGTGGGCTCTCTACTTAGACCTTAACCAACTGTGCCTGGCAGTCCCCATCCCAGTCCATCTGTCTGGGTCCTTGGCATCCAGCTCCTGGCAGGGCTAACATGGCAGCCTGCAGAGCAGACTGGAAGGGCTCCTCTGGATGGGTGTCAGCTGACCTCAATGGCAGCACTGTGGTGCCCTGGAGTGTGGTGAGAGGAGCCAGGAACCTGGCCTCCTCCTGGTGGAGGCCCTGGGTCTCCATGGTCAGCTCTGAGGCTGGCTCTCAGCTTCTAGGGAAGGAGCAGCGAGCGCTGGGTTACTATTTCTAACCTTAGGTTGGCAGCCCCACAAGGTGGATGCACTTCCTTCCTAGGCTCCGGCTACAGTACTGTGCACACAGGTACTGGCATGCTCTGTGTGATGCAAAGTTTACAGATCTGTCCACAGCCTTGTGCTCTGTCCTAGATGCCTGAGGAAGGGTCTGGAGGACCCAGTGACAGGGAGTTTTTAAATAAGAAAGAAACCAGGCCAGGGGACTGTGTCCAGGGTCAGGAGGAACTCAGCAAGGCTCTGGCCGCCTCTAGAATCCCACGCTCTGGATAAGAGCCAGAAATGTTGCCCTCCTGCTCCTCAGTCTGATGTGAGGAGGGAGGGAGGAAGGGCTGGGGGAGGGGCAGATGCTGGAATCCCAGCTAGGGCCCTACTCTTCTGTTTAGACAAGGCAGGGACAGGTGGTGGCTGAAAATTACAGCCCTGACCTCTAACCTGGTGTCTGAAGGCTGAGGTGAAGCTGCTACAGGTACCTCTCCAGCCCAGGCAGTGTTCAGAATCACAAGAGTGTAAACAGATGCATGCGCACGCAAATAGGCACACCATTCCTTCCTCTGCACGCACACACACATTCGCTCGATCTGTCGATGATCAGCTTTTCTGCCGGTTGCTCTCTGCTGCCATGGTGGCTGTTCGGGCACCTAGGCTTTGCTCACGGAGCCACAGCGCTGCAGCTGAAAGAGAAAAACAAGTGTTAAAAGGAACATTCAGGAGGCTGCTCAGTTGCCCAGCGACACAAGCTCCTCTGTCTGCTGCTCTGGGGATGCTCAGACTGAGAACTAGGACGAGCGAACCACATGGGCCACAGAGCCCAGGGACAAGGTTGTTGCTGGGATGCCACTGGGTGTCTGAACACTTCCCCTCTGAGGAGGACAAGGAGGAGGAAGAGGAGATGGAGGAAGACAAGGCCATGTGAGGATCATATGAGGTCTTTGGGATACTGCTCGGATATGACAAGGGCAGTTTCTGAATTGAGGCAGAAGTGGCTGCTGCCAGAAATGGAGAGTCAGAAAAAAATGGCTCGAAGAGAAGTCAGCCGATGACAGTGATTTTGAGGATAAAGGCAATGGCTGAGTTTAGGAATTTCCACAGGTAGGTAACAGAACCCTGGTACTGTGCTAGAGGTTGAGGAGAGGAGAGAGGAGACACAAGGATGACTCATTTTAGAGAGTTATAACCTCGCTAGTCTGGGACAGAGGGAAGAAATGGCCTCGCGCCTTATAACAGAGGCCAGGGTAAGCCCGTCCTAACGCTGGGCTGCTTGTGTAAGTGGTCTGGTGTGTCTGAGAGTGTGCAGACACTCGGTGTTCTGTGCAAAGTCTGTACAGTGTAAATGCTAGTGAGGCAGGTAAGAAGGCTTACTGGGCCTATGGGTCAGGTCCTATACCAGGGTCCTCAAACTTTTTAAACAGGGGGCCAGTTCACTGTCCCTCAGACCGTTGGAGGGCCGGACTATAGTTTAAAAAAAACTATGAACAAATTCCTATGCACACTGCACATATCTTATTTTGAAGTAAAAAACAAAACAAAATGGCAAAAACACCCGCATGTGGCCCGCGGGCCGTAGTTTGAGGACGCCTGCCCTATACACTTGTGCTACAGCTGAATCGTGTCTCCCCAAAATTCATGTTAAAGTCCTAACCTCAGAGTTTGACTGCTTTTGGAGATAGGGTCTTTAAAGAGGTAATTTAATTAAAATGAGGTGATTAGGGTGAGCCCTAACCCCATATGCCTGGTGTCTTTGTAAGAAGAGGAGATTAGGACAGGGATATACACAGAGGGAAGGCCATGTGAAGACACAGGGAGGTGCCACCATCTACAAATGAAGGAGAGAGGCCCCTGAAAGAGCCCACCCTGCTGGTCCCCTGCATCTAAGACTTTCAGTCTCCCGAACTGTGAGAGAATACATTTCTATTGCTTAAGTCACCTAGTCTGTGGTACTTTGTTATGGCTGCCCAAGCAAACAACCCATTAACCCTGAGGAGATGGCCTCCATTTTTACAGAAGAGATTGAAGCCAGAGAGGTAAATAAATTACCCAAGACTGCAGCATTCAGAGATGGCAGAGCCAAGGCAGGCAACCTAGGCCTGGCTGACTCCAAACCTGTATGTTTACCACTAAGCAGTCTCTACAGTATAGTATTGCTCATTAAGACTTTTAGAGGAGCCCGGCCTGCAGAACTCAGTGGTTGAGCATCGACCTATGAACCAGGTTGCAGTGTGATTCCCACTTGGGGCACATGCCTGGGTTTCTGGATCAGTCCCCAGTAGAGGGCGTGCGGGAGGCAGCCGGTCAATGATTCTCTCTCATCATTGATGCTTCTTTCTCTCCCTCTCCCTTCTCTCTGAAATAAATAAAAATATGTATTTTTTAAAAAGACTTTTAGAGGATAGAAACAGAAGAAATCAACAGGGTGGCATGAAGACTAAATCCAAGCAACATACATGGAAGTTTGGATGTTAACAGAAAAGGAAAAAGGCTGTCAAGACTCAAAGACACTGAACTCAGAATTTAACATTAGTCTTCCGACACATGCAACCCTTTCAAGACAAATGTTAAGTCTGGATTTATTATCAGAGAATTTCTCTGAAGCTGGTAAATTAAAGAGCAAATGTAGGAGTGGGCACCTATATAGGTCAGTACTGAGTGCCTCATGCTTTAATATGTGTACTATTTTCAACAATTTTCCCTTTAAGCTTGTACGATAATAACTTAGTCATATATTTTCACTACAAATAAATGTTACTAAAGTGTATGTATGTTTATTGAAACATGCTGACTGTGTATGTATCTCAGACACAGGTCTCTCTGGCCCCTGCTGTTAAGCCAGAGAGCTGGCTATTCTGCAACGAAAAGCTCCAGGAGAGTACACCACAACAGCTCTACCCCATACCTCCACTTCCTGTGTTTTCTTTCCCTTCAGGCATGGGGGAGAAAAACAGCGCTTGAGGACTCCTAGGACAGTGATGGGCAACCTTTTGAGCTTGGTGTGTCAAACTTCGCCAAAAAACTGAGCATAACTCGGGTAGTGTGTCACTTTGAGGAAAAAACATTATTTCGCAAATGTTTCATCCTCAGGAGCAGCAAATGTTTCATCCTCGGCATGCGGCCGCCTTAGCGGCCGCGTCATCAGAAATGGCTACGCGTGTTAGTGCTGACACGCGTGTCATAGGTTCGCCTTCACTGTCCTAGGACAAGGGCTCTTAGGCTGGGGGTCCTTTAGGGGCCCAGGGAGAGGCTAAGGGCAGTCCATGAAGACCCTGAACATCTGTGCACATTTTTTTCTGTGAACAGGTGCAATTTTCTGGGGAGAGGCTCCATCCTTCATCAGACTCTCAAAGCATGGGTAACCCAGAAATGTTGAAGGACCAATGCCTAAGTTTGGAAGGTAAGGGGGTTAGATGCCCTCAGGTGTCTATAATGATAGCAATTCAGACTTATGTAGACTCAGCCATGATTTAGTTATGGGACGGGCTCATGAAGGGAGGTGGCAGTGTCCTGGCCCCAGGGACCCAAGTTCTTCTATGAGGGGTTAAAAAACACAAACATGGTAAACTGAGGTCTGGAAGAATCAGCTTGTCCTTGACTACAAAGCTAGTCCAAGGCCTGTTCAAGCAGTTACTCAAGGTGCAGGATCAGCAGACAACTAGATGGTCCCTGTGCTGTTGTTCTCAAGCTTTGACACAGGTTTTCAGATCGAGGGGGTGGGGAAACCATTTGAGGCCTTGTAGAAAAATGATGACAGCAGCACGAAAGGAAAGGGAAGAACAACCAGGGGAGAGGCACCAGGGGGGAAATCAACTCATAAAACATGCACTGAAAAAGCAATCTCTCGATTGCTCAACTCTCTCACTCTGTCATTAATACAAGAAACACAGAAGCAGCTGGAACACAAACTAAGGACTGCCTCCCTCAGTGTGCCCACTGTTAGTTAGAACGGCCACCTGGGTACTTGGGGCCTCACACCTCTTCCTGTCCATTGGATGCTAACAAGAAACCCAAATTTGTAAGTCCATCCTTTCCCCATCCAAGGATGGAGGGGTGGGCATGCATGAGTTTATGTCAGCAAAGGGTACCACACTGGCTCAAGGACTGCAGGAAACTTTGGAGCCTATAACCACGTCTCAGGTGTCACCCTCTCCCCACCTACTGGTGAGACACAGTGCCCAAGAACTTGAGAGCGGCAGAGAGTTTGCCACCAGCTCCCAAGTCAGGAGCAGGGAAGTACAGAGGTGCAGCTGAGTCTGGATGGGGCTCAAGGCTGAGCTCTTAAGCTCAGTCTCATTCCTCATATCGTGCACCATACAAATCATACGCCAAAAGGGAGGGCCCTCAGTCAGCAGCCACCGAGTAAGTGCCAGGGAAAGTGCGAGGGAGAGTCCCAACTTCTTATCTCCAGGTCAGGAACTGAGAACCACAGAGGGAGGAGACTTGTGCGACGGCTCACTGAGTGGGGGGGTGGGGTGCAGACACTTCTCAAAGTGAATGTGAGGCCGGGGCTTTTTTCCTAAAACCACACCACCTCTCCTTGTGTGTACTATTTTACAGAGTGCCCAATGCCTTTCACATACATCACTCCATGTAAGGAGGGATCTGCATAAACAAGTGTCAAAAAGACTATGAAGAGATTCCCGAAGTCAGGGTTTCCTCAGTGAAGCCCCAGGGCTAACCATCTCTGGTGAACTGCCGAAGGGGGAGGGGGGAGGGGGAGAGGTGATCCCTGGCCATGAAGCTTTTGTATTGGATGGGGCTTCTCTCGACAGATCACTATGTACCAGCAGGAGACAAATGGATCATGTGAGCTGTTCCCCCTATGGTAAAACATTGGACCAAAAAGAAAAATCTGTGCACAACTGAGGCTAATGGAATCCTGGCAGGCAGCAGCTTTGGGGGTCATGGGGTGGCAGCTGAAATGACAGCTATTGGGAGGCTGGCTTAGTTTTTAGTGTGGTGAACATGGTGCAATAAAACAAAATGCAGAACAGACACTGGTGTGGGTCTGAAGTAGGCATAGGACCTACTGATATGAGGGCACATTTTCCTACAGACCAGGTTACACTGTAAGTTACTGTCTGCCCAGTGAATGGCCACAGGCCTGAGGCATTAGAATAGAACCATAAAACTATAGTGTGCACAGGTGACTATGGCCTCCAAAGGTCCAGGATGGAGCCTTCAGGCTGGTAAAGAATGATATTCACACCCCACAGCTTTATAAAGCATCTCAGAAAGACTACTAGACTAACCCAGTCACACAATTACTGACATAGAGGAGAGGGGACACATCTCTCGCCTCTCAATCTAAAACTGTACCCACTTTGGCCATGAAACCACTGCTCTACGACCCACTTAGCCCAGTGTGCTGGCTCTGACTGAAGAAACAGTAACACAGTCAAGGACACCCTGAGAAGCATGTGTAAGACGGTAATACGATTTCCTTTGCATGGTGAATTTTACTTATTCAATGGCTTTTCACTTATGGTTTTTAATTTTATTTCCATAACGTGTTTTCTCAGTGGGTTTGGCAGGTGACAAGATGCTCTTTTACAGACGAGGATGCTGCAGATCTTTAGGCCCAGGAGCCATCACCAGCACACAGTGAAACACAAATGTACTATTTTCTCTCAGGGCGTCCAAAGAACACAGGTGGTCTCCCCAGTCTGTCTTATCCTCTGACCTCCTGGCCCCTACTTCCAACTAATTAGCCATGAGAAGGCCAGAGCAAATCTAGAGGATTGGTCCTTAAGATACCAATAGGCTGATGGACAATCTCCTGGACTGTGAGGCAAGAAACAGGCACTGACCTCTACATCCCTGCAGTGTCACTGGGAATTGCTGCTACAACCTCTCAGCTGGCTTGCTCCCGCCCCCATTTCCGCTGTGGGTCTCAGCCCAATGCCTGGTCAATCTTACAAAATTGCCAGTTTTGTCATTTCACTCTCCTGTTCCAAAAGCCTTTTGCTCCCAGAGAGTAAACCAAAGGATCACCTGCCTGACATTTAAGACACTCCATGATCAGACCCAACTATAACCTTATGTTCGTTTAAAATAATGATAACAATATCTATCATCATCATCATCATCATCATCATCATCATCATCATCCATAGCTACCATTTCCTTTGCAACATTTGTGTCTTATGCAACACTCCTGGCTCTGCACACTTCCTGGCTAAGAGAACCCAGATTTTGTTCAGTGGGTCATGGGCGTGGGCCTGGCAAAGGCATGGATCATGGTTGGTCTACGTCAGTGAGTCTCAAAGTTCATCCTAGAACAGCATCATCAACTGCTGGGAACTTGTCAGAAAGGCAAATTCTAAGGTCCCGCCCCAAACCTACTGAGTCAGAAACTCTGTGGGTGGGGCCCAGCAATCTGTGGCTGAACAAATTCTCCAGAGGATTCCATTGCTCACTCAAGTTGAAAAACCAACTGTCTACACTAATCTGGACAAAAGCAGGATTGTCTGCTTCCACCTTGGGGGTGGCTTTTTTACTTAGCTCTGGCTCATGAGACCAATGTGAAAAGCCGGGGAGGGTACTCTGAGAAAGCTTCTGTTTTCTTGATAAAATAAAGAGAGGCATCCACTCTATATCACATTTATATGTCTTATGCTCCCCTTTCTCACACGCCTGTTGGCAACCATTTCATGCTGAATTTCAAGCTTACTGAGCAACCTTGATCTAGACATTTAACCTCTCTGTTCTTTGGTCTTCTCACCCAAAAGTCGGAATATCAGCCTCCCAAGTTTCAGATTTGTAAAACGGGATGAACTTTGCTTAGTATCACTGGGCTAAGAGATAACTGAGAGAGCAGTATCTCTCTAAGGCTGCTGGTGCTCCTAGAACAAGATAGCAAAAATCTGTCCACCAGCAAAGAGCCTGGTGGGGCAAAGGGCACAAGCATCAAACACTTGCTGTCTCACCACATTCAAGCCTGGATGCTCAAACCAGTGGGCCCTGCCCAGCCCTGAAGCAGAGGTTTTGGGAATAAGAATCAATGGGTTCCGTGGAGTGGAGCCAATCACCCTCCAATCTCATGGTACGTAAGGAACAGCCTGAGATGATGACTCAAAGAGGACAATAACTTACATTTCTCCAAGAAAGGCACAAAAGGCTCTTCCTGCTCTAGGGAAGGAAGAAGCAGGTTTGCTTTTTAAAAAAATCAACTTTCAGGAGGCTTCCAAGAAAGATGAATGCTAACAGGAAAGCACACAGCCAAAGCCATAAGGAAAGTGAGAATGGAGGAGTGACTATAAGAGGCACAGAAGAGGGGGGCTCAGGGCAATAGGCCTTAGGGGGCGGCTGGGCTGAGTGAGCCTTTCTTCTGAAGGCAAGTGCTGCCCTCCGCTGGCCTACCTACAGAACACAGCCCATGGGGTGATGGCAGAGGGGCCTGGAGCAGCCTCAGACCCTGCCACAGGGCCCGTTCTCCCACAGCTTCATATCCGGGTCTCTGCTTTCTTTTTGTTAGATTTGACTCACTTTGAAAAGTAGAAAGAGCCCCCCGCCCCCTGAATTTTTCCCCTTTAGCTGGCAAAGAAAGAGCTTTACTTTAAAATTTCCTTTTAAATTTTAGAAAGTATAGAAGTCAGAATAGTAGACTTTTTGAACTGAAATTCTAAAAAATCATGCAGCTCCCTCCCACCAACTTTTAATCTAGTTTGCTGTGTTTTAACCTTCAGTTAGAAGGGAAGTAGTTTTCCACACCTACCCCCACCTTCCCTCCTGAAGCTGAATGTCAGTAGCTGCCACTCACTCTCAGACATCCCTGCTCGGCAGCTCTGGGGCGGGCAACTCCGCCACCCTGGCCCGTTTGCTGAGTTCTTCACCGTGAGGCTCGTCAGCTGCTTCCAGTTTGCGTTTGGGGGATGCAGGGCCACCACTGGGTAGTTTTGGGCCTGTGGGGAAGAGGTCAAAGTGTCACACAGGCTGTGTGTAGATGACCTGAAACCTTGTAGTGATAGCTCTTTAGAGGCAGGGAGCCTGTCACCAATGTAATGCGGCTCCTCAGGCCTAACCCCTGCCCTTCCTTTCAGCAATGACCTCACCTGGAAACGTTCAAGGAGAGCACAACCAGGCCTGTTGGCAGCAGAGCCAGCTTTTGGGCCCCAAACCTCCAGGCTCCAGGCCTGATTTGGCCTGTCTGCTGTCCTTGCTCTGAAGGTGAGGAATTCCCTCTGCGACCCTGGATGTGCCTCCTGAAGCAGGAATGAGCAGTGTCCTGGCCAGCCTTGCTGAGCAAACTAGAAAAGGTGCTGGAGTTCTTGCCAGTCTCACCTCACTGATCTTCACCCCAGAGCCCAGGGAGGAGAATAAGAACACGGCAAGTCTGCTCTCCTTTCCTGCCACCACTGGGCCATGCTGCCATCGCCGCCGTCTAGCCTCCCTGTACTCCTGCCCACACTGTCCCGCCCCACAGCAGGCAGAACTCGCTTTGTAAAACATCAATCAGATCATGCCCCACCCTGCTGACCACCCGTCAGTGCCTTCTCAGGGTACTGATGACAGAATCAGAATGCCCCTCGTGGACACCAAGCCTACACAAAGCTACTCCTGCTCCATCTCATCCTCATCGCTCTCATTCCGGATTCCAGCTCCTCACTTTGGACATGCCAGCCACACTGGCCTTCCTACTTTTGCTCCTTGAATGGACTAAGCTCATTCCTATCTCAGACTTTTCTTGCTTTTCCCTTTTCTGGGAAAGCTCTTCTCTGTTCTTGGAAAGGCTGGCCCTGCTCACTACTTGATCCCTGTTGAGAGAGGTGCTCCCTGATTACTCCGATCTAAGCGAACCCGAAGTAACCTCCCTGCCCCAGCCTCTCTTATCAGGTCACTCAATTTCCTTTTCCCAGCACTGTCATCTGAGAAGATCTGCATGGCTCCTTTACTCTGTCTGCCCCAGGGGCACTAGAAGCTTCACTGAGGCACAGATTCATTCTGGCCTTTGTCATCAGCCCTCATTGATGGAGCTGGTGGTGGTCCTGAGTGCCCTCGGGATGGGCAAGGCCGCAACAGGCCAGCTGCTACTCACCTGCACTGCTCATGCTCCCAGTCTGGCTCGAGCTGGGCTCTGCCACCGGGTTGCTGAGGTCTTCCATGCAGGATGGGACAGATGCCAGCAGACCTGGGAGAGAGGCATAACACACTCTCACAGGACTGCAGAGGGCTGCAGGGTGAAAACAGGGTAGGGGGTTCTGGGCCATGACACTGAGGTTCTATCTCATCCCTGACTACTCAGAGGCCTGATCCAGCCCAGCGTGCAGTGTCCTGTGCCCCAAAAGTCAAGTCAATGTAACAGCCTGGAAGACAGCACTCAGTCTCCCTGGACAAATATCTGGAAATCCCTCTCTAGGCCCCCCGAGCCTGCAGGTGCTGCCCTTCCTTTCAGTGACCTGGGGGCTGGCAGGGGAGTAGGGGCTCCTTACAGAGTCCCCGGTAGCGAGAGAGCTGCTGGTAAATCTGCTTCATTCGCTCAATGTTGAGCCGGCTGGTCTCCGCATGGTTGACGATGGGCCGTGGGTAGTCCACACCGATGATGCACTTGGCTGCCTTCTGAATCGACTCTGGGGCATTCCAGGGCTCATAGATATATCGAGAGGGGAACCCCTTCAATTTGGGCAAGTATCGCCTGAAAAATACACACCAGACAACCCATCAGAACACCGGACCCTCCTTCAAAGGGTCAAGGGTATCCTGTCCTAGGAGGAGGCCACAGTGGCCAGTGGCCAGAGAGCTGGTCTACATCCTCACCTGATGTAGTCGCCACTGGGGTCCGTGCGGCGGCCGAAGCCCACAGGGCAGTAGCAGTGGAAGAACTGCTGGAAGAAGGCACTGCAGGACAGCCACATCCAGCTGCCCGCGTTCACGCTGAAGTCTGCGTCCAGGAGCAGCTCATCAAACACCTAGATGGGGCGGGTGGGACTTCAGCCGACCTGGGTACCGACTGCCATGGTTCTCCCCAAGCCACCACATGCCCCGTGGAGAAGAGCCAAAGCCCTTCTGCTGGAAGGCGTGGAGGGGATATCCTGGACCCAGGGATCCCACCCCATCCCCCAGCCCAGAGGGGGCTGCCCTTGGCCGGGCTCCACGGAGAGACACTCACCCGGACCCCGCTCTCCCAGCTGACCCAGAGGTCCCCGCGGGTGAGGAAGCAGGCCACGGCGTGCCGGGCCAGGTGGTGGATCCAGCCCTCCTGCCTCAGTTGGGTCATGATGGCGTCAATCCAAGGGAAGCCTGTCTTGCCCTCGGCCCACTTGGCCAGGGCCTCAGGGTTGCGGTCCCAGGGGATCTGGATGCAGATGGGGTTCCCCTCCATGCGGTCAAACCTGGGATTGTTGGTGGCTGCCGTGTAGAAAAACTCTCGCCACAGGAGTTGCCCAAACAGGGAGAGGGGGGGTGTGCTGTTCCGCTTCACCTGGGGGTGGGAGGAGCCCGTGGATATAAATGCTTGCCCAGCTCTCATCACGTGTCCCCAGACCTCTCCCACAAAGGAATTCGGAGCTGCCATGAACCTGGTTGCTCCAAACTCCCTAGACATGTGAGGGACTATCCCCTCCCAAGCATGTCAACCAGCGGGCCCCGAGTTTGACATGCTTGTGATGCACACAGTGTGCCCACAGGCTGAACCCAGGCCCAGCTGTGCCCTGCTCTGAGCAATGAGAATGACTGCAGAGAGGTGGGCAGAGGAAAAGGATATCACTGCCAAACTCCACACTGGGAACCAAACTCCCCAGACTGGCTCATAATCCTCATCCTCGGGGGCCCATGTGGCTCGGCTTTCTAGAATGTCAAAGGGATTTTCTCATCACCACGTATAAAAACTGCTCAGTCTAGATTTTGGTTACATAAGTTATATACAATAGACTGGATCTGGGACCATGAGGAAATTAGAAGATCAAACCTCCAAGCAAATAATGATTTTCATAAAATCAGAAGATTACCCACTAAACCATCAAAAGCCACCCTGTGCCACAGAATCCTGATATTGGCAAGGACGGGGCAATGTGAAACAATGCAGATGCTGAATAGTTGTTGTGCTGCCCACTCTGTCTGGGGGCACTACCACGGGATCTGCCTACGGTCTGTATGGCACAACCTGCATGCAGCCCTCCAGGCCATCTCATCACTGATGGGCAGCAGCCACTCCTGAACTTCCCCTTTTGATGCTCTGGACACAAGCCCAAGAGGGCCACTGTGCTCTTCAGCTGAGGATGGGCTCAAGCTTCGTCCTCCTGCCTCCCACCCTCACTGCTCGCCCCTGTCCACCTGCTGCCAGCAGATCTGCCACCTCTATGGACACACTGAGGTCGGCTTTCTGCCTGTCCTGTTCTACCTGGTAACCTCGATTTTATGTGGATCAGCAGTTTGGGTTGTGCTCAGCTCCGCAGGTTCTTGAATGTGGTCTCTTCCCCCCCTTCTCTGACACAATGCTCACTTAAGCACCTCCAGGATCCACAACCCAGTCCCCACCCCCAGGACTGGAGGCAAGACCCCTTTTTAGGGTGACTGCATGGCCTGGAAGGCCCTGATCCAAGCTGTTGCAACTGGGAGCGGACGGGCTGCCCTCGCTGGGTGCTCACCTTTTTATACAGGTCCCACAGGCGGTAGTAGAAGAGGCGGCAGGAGAGGCAGCCAAAGCGCAGGTAGGGGCTGAGGCCTGTGGGGCTGGCCAGCAGGGAGTTGGCGTTCATTCGGGGTCTCTCATAGTTGGCAACCCAGGCCTGCATCAAAAGAGAAGGTGAAGAAAGGAAAGGCCTGATGTTACAGAGGAAAAAACTGAGGCACTAGGTGGTTAAGGTCACAGAACAGAAAGCCAGGAGCCAGGACTGGAACACTGCACACATTTCACCCCTTCATGCTAGTAGAATTTTCGATGGGACCACCATTAGACCAAACAAGGAGGCCCAAGTTCTTGTCCTGACTCTGCTACTTAACTTGTGGGATGATGATGAACAAGTTTCCTTCCTCAGCTACATATCTATTAAATGAGAGCACATTTCCCACCTCCCGAGGATTAAATAAGATGACAGACATGACAGAATCCTGTAGGCACAGAATGGTCTGTGATTAAACAGAAGAAAAAAAAAAAAAGGCTTCCACTTTACAGAAAAAAATATTCCACTCATGTCATAGGGCTGCTGAGGCTGCAGCTGCATTGGGGCTACCCAGGGACCAAGTCTATAAACTAGCTGCAGGGAGCAGGAAACGAGGAGCTGACTGCTCTGTCATGAGCACCCTAGTGCCAGGGGGTGGGGGCCAGGTGCCAATGTTAAGGAGTGCCTCTGGGACCTTGGCCCCTTTCCTTCCCCTTGCTAATTCCCACTTCACTGGGAGGCGCGCCATTGTTCTCTGTGTCCAAGCAAATAGACATCCATGCCTTGAAGAGGACCCAGCAAAAGGTGGGGGGCACATACACACAAAATAATTAATCTTATGAACTTTCCTGATCCAATACCCTCTTAGGAAGGTGAACAAGCCCACAGATGAAAGAAAGCAATCTAACAAAAGTTTTAGAATCACATCGAACGAGATCTTACTCTACCACTTACTATGTGACTTTAGGCAAGTTTCATAATCTCTCTAAGCCTTAATTTCCTAATCTACAAAATAGAGAGCTGAACACCTACCTCATAGCGCTGTTGAAAAGATTAAAGTAATGCAAGCAGGTACTTAACCCAGATCTGCTCAGCCCAGTGCCCAGCAGGTGGGAAGCACCCACAAATGGTAGCTGCTATTGTTGCTGTCGTTGCTATGGCCATCAGGAAGACTTTTTATTTTTCAACCACTGTGAGCTAAGAGGCGCCAAGAGACATGAACCTACCCCATGCTCCCCACTGCATGGGTGCCAGCATCTGAAGTTCTGGGTCTCAGAAATGGGAACCATACCTTCCGTTCCAAGTGCTTATCCAGGCGGGCCAGAGCTTCTGTCTCTCCTCCTTGCCAAACAGCTGGGCCAAGTCCTTCAGTGGGGAACCCTACAGGGGAGGAGCAGGTCAGAGGCCTGGAGGTCAGCCTTTCCAGTGTTAGCTCAGCAGCTCTTGGCACCTTGGTCTGCTCTTTGAGCTTTGCAAGAACTGAACCGTGGGGTTCTTGCTGCTACTGGGGCTGAGGTCATTCTTAACGTTCCAGTGCTTTCTAGGTCATCCTGGTTCTCTTCCCACTGTGACTTTGCCCTCTCCTCTCCCTTGCCTTCCCATCCCAGCTACCCTTCCTTCCAGGCAAATGAGACCAATCCTGGACGACTCGCCCTTTCAGGTGCGCTGACAACTGCAGTATTCAAGTGAGAAAGCTAACTTTGTTCAGATACCAAAAAAAAAAAGCGGGGGGGAGCGGGAGGTTTAGGGAGGAAGGGGTAAGAGAGAAAGGGTGTTGTAGTCAGTAACCCGAGAGACTGAGAGACCCTCCCCTTCAACAGAAGCAATCTTAGCTATTTTGGTATTGAAAGCCCACTGATGCCAGCACCAGACTGTGCCTACATAATTTCAGAGGGAAAAGTACAAAAAACAGAAGCATCAACTAGAAACATAAGATTATTTATGAGTGGGGGGAAAAAAAAGATTACTTATGTGTACGAACAGAAAAAAGACCAGAAGGACATATTCCAAAATTAACAGTGGTTATCTCTGAGTGATTGGAAATAGTGATTGTTATCCCCATTTTCATTTCTCTGTGTTTTCTAAATTGTCTCTAATAACATGCGTTACTTTGAAAAAGAAGGAAAAAACCAATAGGTATTTCACAAAAAAGGAGGTGCTGGCCTAAGAGGCAGGAGCACGCACCCAGCTCCTCCAGGGAGGGCACGCCGTAGGTTTCGTCATGGTTCTCCTGGATCTCGGCCGGGCAGCTCTCCATCTGATGTCTGGTCACGGAGGCCACAGGTTTCTTGGGCAGCTCCATGCGGCTGATGATGGCCTGAAAGCGCTTGTAGGTAAGTGGTGGCTTCTGTCCATTTAGTTCAATGATCCTGGGAATCCCAAAGTACACTTAATGTCACTCACAAGGCCTTTCATTTCAGGTCCCCTGCCCACCCAGATAAGAAGAGCCCAGCCCCAGCTGGTTTGGCTCAGTGGATAGAGCGTCAGCTTGTGGACTGAAAGGTCCCGGGTTTGATTCCAGTCAAGGACACATGCCTGGGTTGCAGGCTCAATCCCCAGTAGGGGGTGTGCAGAAGGCAGTCGATCAATAATTCTCTTTCATCATTGATGTTTCTAGCTCTCTCTCCCTCTCCCTTCCCTTCCTCTTCTTTTTTATTTTTATTTTTATTTAAAAGAAGAAGAGCATAGACTTCAAAGGCTTGGAGGGTACCTTTCCTTATCTGCTCATAGGTCCTACCCCTAAGTAGAAAGGAGAGGCAAGGGCAGCTACGTCTCCATTTTACCGAGCAGGAAATGAAGCCCAGAGAGCTGGAGCAGGTGCCTCAGGTAATGGAGCAAGGCAGTGCCAAAGCTGGGACTCAATCCCAGGTTCCCTGGTCGACGTGGAGCCGCCTAAAGACAGACTGACCAGATCTCTCTAATCTCAGAAAAATCCCCATTAGCCTTCTTGATACTCAGCCTGGTTGTCCAAGCCATAGGAATCCCCGTGGACCTTCCTCTATATCCCGGCAGAGTAAGCCTTGAGGAAGTTCTTTGATAAGGGCTGTAAATGTGTTCCTTTGTGAAACAATCATTCCCTTGTTGGCCCGCATTTTCTAGAACAAAGAGGTGCAGAACAGCCTCTCCCCCCTAAACCAGAGACTGGGGCTGGGGTTATTAATAGCAACAACTAATACTTAAAGGGTATTTGCAGCTTACAAAGTATTTTTTCACGAACAAGAGAAACAGCTGTACTCAGGTAATAAGAAAAGATATAGGAGAGTGGAGAATTGAGGCTGTTTACATAAAGATAAATTGGGATGGGTTAGAGCCAGATTCCCGGGGCTGTTGTTGACCAAGAAGCAGCTTAAGCAAACCACCTGGCGGGGTGAATTCATTTCTCAGTGCGGCTCTCTCTCCTCTTCTAGCGGAGATAAGAGGCTGGCTGCAGGGCCCGCAGTACCTCCCCAGTCCTCCGCACGTGGCAGAAGGAGGAGTTCCACACCCAGCACCTCCTCCAGAGAGCTCAGCTCACGTGCAGAGCTGTGTGACCCGCCTTCTGGCAGCTACCCACTGGGTCGGGGAGAGGGAGGTGGGGAGAAGCAGCAACAGCAGCAGCAGGAGGGTGACAGCTCTGCCAGGGAAGGGGAGGAAAGGGTTTCCTCCTAGAATCTCTGAAAGCACAGAGGCCTGTCCCCAGGGAAGGAGGCCACTCTAGTTATCAGCTCTCTGCAGGGATCTCTAAATGCCTGACCTGGAAAACCAGATAGTCAGGGGAGCCCAGGGAACTTGTACTGGGTACAGAAACCGGACCTCTAAGAACAGAGATCCTATGGGAGGGGTAACATTTAGTGTCCACTGAAGTCAGAGGGCAGCCTTTGAGGAGCAGGACTGGAGTTGGGAGTATGAGGAGTGGATGGGACTGGAGCATATTAGGAGCAGGTCTGTGAAGACCTTCAGTGGGGATCCTCACTGCTCCATCTCTTGGACCTAAAGAGCCTCTTTGCACCCAAGTCAGGTAAAGCTCTTTGTGACCTGTTCTACAAACCCAAACTCTGGTCCATTTTCCTCCAGCTTCTAGAAAACTCCATACATCATGTGTTAGGCGGCTCTATTGCTAAACTGCCCTGAGTTCTGCTCAGCAAGGACACAAATCACCAACTCCCCTGGGGCCTATCTCTTACCTGTCCAGGTCATAGAGAGTATGAGAGTTCTCAGTCACCACCTCCACACCAGCCTCCTTGGCCATCTTCATGATGGCGGCATCCCGCTCTTTCCCAAAGGGTTCAGAGTCATATTCAAAGGTCAAGCGGGTCACCCCCCATTCCTGTGGAGAGAGAATCTGTTACACTAAACACTGTGTGGGGAGGAGGGGGAAGCTGGGGGCTGGGTGCTAGGTGCTCAGCTCCATCCTGGGAAGGAACAGAGCAAGTGTGGAGACCTGTCAGAATGGGCTGCAGAACACACTAGGGACAGTGATTTGAACTGGAAAGTAAACTGCGTGAGGTTCACAAGGTTTGAGGACAGGCCTTTGAGGTGAGGCCAACGGCACAGCACCTCTGAGCCGGAGGCTAGTGGTCTCTGTGGAGTCAGGAGAGGTGGGTAGCCCTGTGCACTTGCTGTATCATTGCAGTAGGAGAATGCAGCAGGAGGCTAGAAATACATTGCTCTTAGGGGAGCCCTGTCCCAGCAAGAGGCACTGGCTCACGGGTGGAAACAGTGGAGGATGGGATTGCCTCCTCCCTCCTGCTCGGCAGGCCTTTCCCAGAGCTCCTCACAGCCCTGCAAACTTCTGGCCTAGTTTTCTTGGCAGACTTGTACTATGTGTAGTGGTTTCCACAGCAACACTCCTGAGGCCAGCAGCAAACAGAGCTAATAAACTCCAGCTCTCAGAGTCGGGAAGGAGGAACAAGCCTTAGTCCAGAGGTCACAGAAATCAAACCAGTCAGGCCACATGTTAAAAAAGAAGGGAATTCTTTTCTAAGTATTTACTTTTTTTCTGATAGAAATTTCTAGATTTTCTAGCCATGTTGAAAGAAAGCTTGCCTTGTGAACGGTTGTACAGATGACCCACAGAGCATGCAACTTAGCAAAAAGAAAACCATATTCTAACCAATGGTCATGGTGTATTAAAACTGTCAACTCCTTGGGGCAAATGTCCTGCCATGCACAGGCTGGTCTGGTCCTGACTCGGTCCTGCCTGGGGTGTGGGTCCTGAACAGGGTGGTTATCCTTGTCCAAGGATAATAGCACTAAACATTTATGAAGCCCTACTATGAGCCAAGTACCAGGCTTAGCAGTTCATACAGATTATATTGTTAAATACTCAGTACCTTGTGGATAACAGTAAAGTGCTATTAGATGACACCTTCTCCAAGAAGCCTTCTTTGACTTTCTCCTTCAATATGATTCTCCTGCACCTCGCCCTTTTCCATCACAGTGTTTATTATATGGCAGTGAGGTTGCCCATTACCTGTCTGTTTACCCTATTAGAGTGTGAATTCTCAGAGCAGAAACCATGCTGTCTCATTCATCATTACCCTAGTGCCTAGCATGGGGCGTAGTACATAGTAGAAGCTCAATCAATATTCTTTGAATGACTGATCTGTGTTTCTGAGATGTACTAGGTTGGCCTTGGCTGTGCTGGGAGAGAGGGGGGCAATGCAGAGAGAGATGAGTGGCAAATGTTTAATGGTGTGGACGTTAAGAACACAACTTTGAGTCAGAGAGCCTGGGCTCGAATCCTAGATCACCATTTCCTAGCTTCATGACTGTGAAGTTATAGTTTCCTCACCTGTACAGGAGGGATAGCAGCACTTCCCTCTTAGGGCTGCTGTGAAAAATAAGTGAATGAACGTATGCAAAGCACTTACGTAAAACAGTGCCTGACTCATAGTCAGCCCTGAATGAAAGGTGGCTATTATCAACACCGGGTGCTTTGTATATGTGCATTTGTGGGGAGGTGAAGTGAATGATGAAGTGTTTACTGAGCTGCTTGCCTGGACATTAAACCTTTCCTCCTGTCTTGTCCCCCAGAAAGAGTAGGAAGGAAGTTGGGTGGAGAGGGGCCTAAAAACAATGTGGGTGCTGAGGATGAGGGGAGACTACCCTAGAGCCCTCTGTCCATGAGTACTTTTGCCTCTGTGTGGACTTTAAAATGAGCTTTATGAAAGGCCTGGGGGAGAAGAAGTGGGCTGGCTATCTGATATAGCAAACAGGCCTGTGTGGTACCCACATGAAGATGTGATCAGCCACTTACGCCAGGGGAGGCAGGGAAGCTCCCTCAGAAAGGCTGACTCTTTTCCCAATTAGCAGAGCAAAGAAAGACAGGAAACCTCGCCCTCAGACTCCTGGCGTGGGAAGAGCCCTAATAAATCTTGCAGGCTTGAGCCAAGGAAACATCCAAGGAAGCATCCGGGGTGGAATAACTTGCCACATCCCATGTCTGGACTGAGCTGGGAACTTTCCAACAAGACACTGGTTACACCGAATTTTTTCCTTAACACAGTTTCATTCTGTCGGCAAGCTGACCGGCTGCCTTTGTTCCAACTCCTCCGGCAGCGGCCAGGCCAGCCCTGACTGTTTCCGTTTCCTCGGTCACAGTATCATCTCTTTCAGTTTGGGGGAAACCCTAGGGAGCGGACTCCCACTGTCTTCTCTCAGACTCTGCACACTTACCTTGAATAGCCTTGGGAACACGTCCGCTGGCTGTCCCCGGACTACAAACAGGCGGGAGTTCAGTTTCCTTAAACTTGTGTCCAAATCTTCCAGGGACTGAAGTAAGAACCTGCAGAGCCCACAGAGGCCTTGTTAGTGGTAACATCATACAGTGTGGCTCTCTTTCCTAACCAAGCCGGGAGAAGCTGGCCCACTGTTTACGCCAAACAAGTAGCATCATTAATACCAGGACCGAGAGGCCTAGGGTCTAGGTCAGCAGTGATATGGTAGGAGATCAACTGAAATTCTGGTTTTGCCCCTTACTAGCCACATGACTTCAGGCAGTTACTTAACCTCTTTAGCTCGTTTTCTAACCTGCAGTGTGGAGTTGATGTTAGTGCCTCTCTAACATCAACTATAGAATTGTTAAGAAATGAAAATCAAATAATGCATGAAAAACATTTAGTACAGTGCCTGGCATAAAGAAAACCTGGGTTAAATGTGAGCTGCTTCTATTCTTGTTGTTTCTCTGTGATCAGAAGCAAGTCACTTCTGCCCTCTCAGCCTCAGGCCCTGTGTGTAAATACTCACTCATCACAGGGCTATGAGAATCAAAAGGGAGAACAGATGAGAAAACCATCAGAAAAACAAGTGCAATAGGGTAGTAGGGAAGGCTGAGGTCCTATTAGCAGACTCTGCATTAGCTCTGAAAAATCCTACCTACCCGGATCCAACAGCTGCCCTGCCTTCTGCGGTCATGCTTTGGGCTGCGTGCATGTCTACTGCCACAGCCCCACAGCCTGGGCGGGGTCCCCAATTGCCAGGGTTTTGTTTGGCAGGTGGTTCACTCTCCAGGGTTCTGGCCACCAGGTTCTCATCCAGAGGGAGAAGGCCTTAGAAGGTACCCCTTCATAGGATATCCTCGTATGCTTTCGGGGATGGAGATTGGGTTGGGGTAAGGAACTCCAGATACTCAAGTCACCTAGCCTGAGATCTTTCATCAAGGGAAAGGGAAAGAAAATAAGAATTTGTTGAATGCTTTCAGTGGTTTTAAACATTTTTTAAATTATTTATTTATTGTTGTTAATGCTTGCCTAAGGATATTTTTCATTGATTTTTTTTTTTTTTTAATTTTAACCAGGGTCTGAGCCAGGAAGGAGCCTGCAACTAAGGTACATGCCCTTGACTGGAATGGAATCTAACCCGGGACCCTTTGGTCCACAGACCAAACCAGCTAGGGCTAGAATTTTTTTATATGACCACAAAAATTTACTAGCTGTTCAGCTAGGCCTGTGGTCGGCAAACTGCGGCTCACGAGCCACATGCGGCTCTTTGGCCATTTGAGTGTGTCTCTTCCACAAAATACCACGGCCTGCGCGAGTCTATTTTGAAGAAGTGGCGTTAGAAGAAGTTTAAGAAATTTGGCTCTCAAAAGAAATTTCAATCGTTGTACTGTTGATATTTGGCTCTGTTGACTAATGAGTTTGCCGACCACTGAGATAGGCAGAATCAATTTTCTGAGAAATTCCATCAATATATCTTATAATATGTGTTTTACTTTTAAATAAAATGAAATTAACATTTTAAATAGATAGCTATTTATATAGTTCAAAGTTCAAGGCACAAAAGGGTACAAAGTAAAAAGTTCCTCCCCCTGAGTCCCTAGGAATTTAATTTCCCTCCCCAAAGGTGACCAATGTTATCAATGTTATTATATAACTGCCTTGCATTTTAAGTGTGTTTTCTTTTTAATTCCCTCAACACATTTTGAAGGGAAATATTATCCTCTTTATAGATGAGGAAAATGAGACACAGAGAGGGTAATTAATTTGCTTAAGATCACAATTATTAAGTGACGAAGCTGGGATTGGAGACTACCAGTCAAACTGTTTTCTTCTCTGTCCCCCATTCCTAAGGCTTCTTAGTGACACAAACACTGCTCCAGGAGCTGAGATTCTGCAGGCCCTCATGTGTTTGCAGTCCCTCTCACTGACAAACACAAACCTGACTACAGGCAATGCACTGACATTCTGATCTTCCTCAGGAACTAAGCCCTGACCTGACAGGCCAGACTCTTGCTATCTACCCCTTAGCATCTCCCACCCATCTCTGACAACAATGGGAATCGCCAGATTTTATTTTGAGCACAGCAAAGCCCTGTGCCTCTGGGCCAACACATCACATACCCCAACTATAGACACATAGTTGGGGTAAGGTATAGTTGGGGTAAGGAACTCCAGATACACAGCGACTGTTCCCAGGCTGCCAACTAGAACCCGCCCTCGCTGCGACCTCTGATGTCAGCAAGCAACACTCCCACAGGGTGAATGCCACAGACCCACATTCCAGCAGGAGCTGAGTCCAAAGCATCATACTAGACAGAGCGTGCAGAGACGCTCCAAGGGCTTGTGATGGGAGACTGATCCCCACGGGGTTGTGATGGGAGACTGGCTGAACGGTGTGTATGAAAACCAAAAGCTCTGCCTCTGTGAATTTCTGTTTTTGAAAAGCTGACACCCTCAGAAAGGAAAGCTGAGAGACGAGTGACGCACTTGCATTGGCCTCCTCCCAAACCTCACCACTCCTCTCAGGAGGAAAATGAGAAAACCACGTACATAGCCTCATGCCACCTGAAACCTGGGCCCTGCCACACAGAATGCCTAGAGATAACTGGTGACAAATTACACAATTACACAACCCCAGGACAGACTGTCCTCCATCTGGGGCTCCCAGGAATTTCCTTGCCATGCATTTTGGGGGCCTCTCCTTTCACAGTCCACCAGGTCACCTAGAACTTTCACTTGAAAATGTAAATAAGGCTGATATGCACATTTGAAAGCTATCTTCTAGCGCCTTCTATAGAACTTTATTTCTAGACTTCATGTACTAAAGGAAGAGATTCGTGGCAATATCTCTTAAATATAGATAACCCCATGAGAGTCCTTTTCATCTTTGACAAGAGATATCTATAGCTGAGGCAAGGAGCAGAAGGCCCAACTCTGCTAATAATGATGATAATAGCAACAATGAACATTTAAGGAGCATTTTCAATAAATGAAGCACTCTTCTACTTGTTACCTCATTTTACAGATGAGAAAACAGGCACCAAAGAGAGTAAGTAATTTGCCCAACTCAGACCTAAATAAATGGGTCAGCATCTACCTTCTTAACCACCAGGCTCCGCTGCCTCTTGCCAGGACTCACTGCCTGAGCACTGACGCTACGCTGCCCAGGACCTTTGCTCCCAGACCCTTGCTCCTCTGAGGATCAACATCGTGACCCACCCAGAAGCTTGGTGAAATGCAGACTCTCAAAAGCTCCATCCCAGACCTCCAGGATCAGAATCTGCATTTTAGCAAGATCCCTGGTAAATCCTTTGCACGTGAGAGTTTCAGAAGCTCTGTTCTAGAAAACAGAACCTTACTCCTAGCTCTGTTTATAAGGTGCCTTTCTTCTCTTCTCATTTGTTCCTACGAAACTTTCTCTCTTTGGATTCTGGTTTCTGCCTCTGCTTTGGCATTCTAGAAATATTATTACTTTCAAGACCCTCTTTCACCAAGAGCTGCAGGGCTCCTCCAGGAAGGGAGGCCTCGGGATGGCCCCCACAGGAGGCAACAGGCCTCTAGGAGCCCCAGCCTTCAGGCAGCTATAGCACCCCCTTTGAGGCTTGCCAGGTGACAGCTTTGCATAACACCAAAGGAACCCGGAGCAGTGCTGCTACTGGACAAATGCTCATGGGGGCAGGTATGCGCACAGAAGGTTGAGCCTTCTGTGCTCCCTTAGAGCCTTCTCTCCATCTGGCCAGTTTCTCTTTATTTCAGTGAGGGGGTGCTCTAAAGAAAACTGGCCTGGGCTTTGGAGATGGCAGTGCTTGGGCTGGTAGCTCACCCTTGGCAACTCCAAGCTGAGCTCACATGGCCAAAATTCAGGGCACACGGACCTGTGTGAGCAGTTAAAGCTCACCCTTTGGATCAGACATGTGCAACTGAATTACATTACATAAATGCTCTGGAACCAGAGGCAGACAGCACTGGAGAAAACCAAATTGGCATTTCCAAAAATATAGAGAGGACCCTGTAATTCATGACTCCATGGGGCTAGCCCTTTAGATAAGACAGGCAGATCCTTGGGCTGAGAATGAGACAGCAGATATTTAAGGAAGGCCTTCCTAGAGATGGCAGATTCTGTTGGTGTTGCCAGGGTTAAGCCCCATGTTGGGCACCATTAACGCTGGGGTTCTTGTCCCAGCATTAAGAAGGGGTTCAGCAATCTGGAGAAAGGCTGTGCATAGATCAAGCAGGAGTCCAGAGACGAAAGATAGTTTTGAAAGGCATTGGGGGTCAGAGGAGCTTCAGCTAAAGACTCTTTGTCTCAGGACCCCGTGCTTTTTATTAATACAATTTGTCCTAAGGCAAGGTGGAGATAATACACTTCAAAGGGTAGGGTTTCAAAACATTAATTTGATGAAACATAAATATTTTTATTTCTTAAAAAAAAAAGAGTAGGGTTTACAGAAGCATTGTCAGTTTGGGGAATAGCCTACAGCTGTTCAGGTGTTTGGCCAACAGGAGGCAATAACATGTAGATTAAGATGCCCTGAGCTGTCTGGCAGTTAACAAACATCCTATTCATGTTTGGGGGAGATGCTTTTTAGCTGTTCCAACATGTAATTACATATGTGACTCAGCCCTTGTTGAGCCCCCAAGCTTCATCAACCTTTTGATAAAACTCTTGTAATTATGACATGCTGGAATTGGCTCCCAGCAAGATTCTGTGTTGAGGAGTATTTTATTTGTTAATAGGAGGAGATAAGATGATAGTGAATTCTTTTTTGGGTCCAGGTCACCCTGGATCAAGTTTCTCTGCTTCAAGCCAAGTTTATGTAACTACGATGATATGATAGGCTCACTCAATCTGGATACAGAGAATATTAATAGACATTAATTTCTCCTAAGTAAGAGAGCTTATTAACCCCACAGAAAGGATAACACAAACTCACAACTCATATCACAGATTGATCTCTAAGTATCACTCAGTTAAAAATATATTCATTCTTTCCTAATTGCAAAGAGAAAGATGAATCTTTTCATCTCTTTTGGACAAATGAAAACATTTCCTCAGCAGCAGAACCTTAAAGTGACATGCCCAGTACCAGTGCAAACGGCTCAGAGAAAAATAAATTTTCCCAGCAATAGACTATGGTTCTCAATCCCCTTCTTGCTGACTGAATTCCAGGGAAGAACTACCCACGTCACTGACAGCCCAGCAGTGTTAGGTCCCAGTGCTGGGAAGAGAGACACATTGTTCTCACTGGGCATTCTCAGGAATTCGCAGTTTACATCATTTATTAATTCTGAGCCATGTGGGCTGACACTCTATTTCTACCAACTCCCTCTGTCCCAAAAGCTCCTGAATGCAGGTGCAGCACAGAGCCAGGGAGAAAATGACTTAAATAAAAAGTGAGATGAACTGTTGCCAGCACCTACCTAAGTTGCATTAGGGAGAGAAAGGTATCTTACAAGGGCCTATTTTGAGTACCTATTTTTAAATCTAGAAGCTGCTCACAGCCCATCTTTTTTTTCCCTTTCTTTTGTTCTCACTGCAGTACCTCCTTCCAGATGCATGGCAAAGGGCTGCCATGGCTGGGTGGCTCAGTTGGTTGGAGCATCATCCTGGACACCAAAAGGTTTTGGGTTCAATCCCCGGCCAGGGCATGTACAGGAGGCAATTAATAGATGTTTCTTTCCTCTCTCTCTCTCCCCTTTCATCTCTCTCTAAAATCAATAAACATACCCTCGGGTGAGAATTAAACAATAAAAAGGCTATAAAGGATTTAGCCAACTAGTGCTCAACAAAAGAAAGTCCTGAGACACAGCTACAATTAGCTCATAAGCTTCCCACTACCACCAAGGCAAGGAGTATGCTGGTCCTTTTCCTATACTAATAAATGCACGTATTTCTTGGTTGCCTGTCTCTGTCTTCTTTTACTCTTAGGAAGTGCCATTCATGGTTATTTTAATCTGATTCATCTGCCCAAAATGCTGTGAAGGAGGCAGTGTAGGAGGTGCAGGAGGACAATAGAGATTGTGCCACCCGTTCCCCCCCCCCCCCGCCCCTTTTCAGATGGCCCAGGGCACACCCTTTCTAAGGAGGCTTCTCAGAGGCAGCAGCTGAAGTGTTTGCAGAGCTAGGATGGCATGCTGCAGCACAATTCTCCCAGACCACTCCCAGATCCACAAATAGCCACCGGAAGATTCACACACTGCAGTTATGCGGAGGTACTGCGGGCTCCATCACTCCCCCAACCCCCAACCGTGTGCATAAAGCAGTCTGCAGCTCTGCCCTCCACCTGATTACGGAGCAGAGAGTGTGGTTAGGTGGGGGTAGTAGGAGTGTTTCCAGGCCCCGGAGCAGTTACCATATTCGACTTGCTTTGTATTATTTCACCTGTTTCTTCTGAATGCCAAAACTAAAGACTTCCTGCCAATGCACTGCGACATTTACCAAGTTCCGGGGCTCAATTTGTGGTTCTCTAGTCCAGTGCTTCTCAGGCTTTGCTGCACACGAGAGCCTTAAAAACCCTGGTGCCCAGGCCATACTCTAGAACAATTAAGTCGGAATTGGGGGAAGAAGGAGCTCAGGCATCTTTTAAGGATCCTCCAGTGATTCCCATGTGCAGCAAGACTGCTCTAGTTCACCCTCTATTTTTATTTATTTCATGACATTTAGTTCTACTAAATTACAGTTGTTTACTTGTATTCCTCCATTAAAATGTCGGCTCCAGAGCTCTGGACACCACGATGCTTGTTCACTGCTGTGTCCCTGGTAGCATCTAGAGCAGTGTCTGGTACTCATTAATTGCTCAATTAATATCTGCATTGCTGCACAGCCTCTGACTGGACTCAGGCATCAACTGCTATATCCTTTTCTCTTTTCAGTGGCTGGAAAGCACAACCACAAAAGGGTCATCCACAAAAATCCATAAATACCTTATTCCTAGCAAATCTGAATTTAATCAACAAGTTTTTGTTGTTGATTTTAAAAATATATATATATTTTTATTTATTTCAGAGAGGAAGGGAGAGGGAGAGAGAGATAGAAACACCAATGATGAGAGTGAATCATTGATCAGTTGATTGGCTGCCTCTGCCCCCCCCCCCCCCCACTGGGGATCAAGCCCAACACCTGGGCATGTGCCCTTGACCAGAATCAAACCCAAGACCCTTTAGTCCGAAGGCCAATACTCTAGCCACACAGCTAGCGGCTGTTGTTGATTTTTAACCTCCACTACCACAAAGGAGCAGGCAGTCCTATGCAATGACCCCTACAACCCAATAAAACAAGAAACTCCTCTGTGACAATGTAACAAGCAGGCAGCCTTATTCTATTGACTCTGCTCTGATTGGCACACTGCCGCAAGAAGACAGGCAAAGTCTGAGGCTTGGTTTAATGTCCATGGTAGGGATGGCCGTTTGAGGATGTTTGTCAAACCCAGGCCTCTATCTATGGAAACTGGAGCAGAGGCAGAGCAATAGAGCAGGCTGAAAATGGTGTGGGTAGGCTCTCCGAAGGACTGATTTTAGTCATTCCCTCTACATAAATGGGGCAGGAGGGGGCATTTCATAGACCCACTGCGAGGAGCGCTTACTCTCTTGGAAGGGCACACACCCTGGAGAGGCAAGAATGGCGGGCTGAGAGCCACTGTATCCTGGGAATAACCCTGCCTATCAGGGCAACAAGGCCACAAGCAAACATCCCCCAGCACAATGCAAACAGACCAAATGACGGCTGAGAGACATTTTAAAGAGAGGCTGGTACACGATGTCTCAAAACTCCTTGGCTTTCAACACTGGTTACAAAGAAAACACATCTACCTCAGTCACTCCTTTCCCATGATTCTGTGGACTCCATCTCCTGGGAGTCATCAAAGAGGGCCTTTGATATCACAGCTTTGCTGCTCCCTAATCTCAGCGCATCAGTTATTAAAAATCTAACCCATAGTGGTTTAAATGTCATTTAAAATCAATCTAATGAGGAGAGGCAGGAGGAAGTGATACTTTGTTTCCTTTTTTTTTTTTTTTTTAATCCTCACCCAAGGATATTTTTTCCATTGATTTCTAGAGAGAGCAGAAGGAAGGAGGGGGGAAATGGGGGAGGAAAGAGGAGAGGGGTGAGAGGGAGAGGGACAGAGAGAAACAACGATGTGAGAGAGACACATCGATTGCTTGCCCCCCTCTGCACGCGCCCCTGCCTGGGCTGGGGAACCTGCAACCAAAGCTCATTTGTGCCCTTGACCAGGAATCGAACCCGACACCCTTTGGTCCGAGGGCCGAGGCTCTAACTACTGAGCGACCGGCCAGGACTGGATCCTTTTTTTTCCTTTTCTTTTCCTTTCTTCTAGCAACCTCCGACTGCTCTCAAGCTCAGGACACACCGTGCCTCTCACTGAGTTGTTTGTAATGAAGGGGAGACCGGCACTGGCCCTATTTGATGCTAAGCCAGAGTCCCTAGACACCTTCAGAGGCAGGACAGTCTTGGGGGAGGGAAGCCAGGATGGGTGAAAGGACAAATTCAAACAAACCAGAGGCTTAGAAATGACCGCCAGGAGCCCAGCAATGGGCTCTTGACTTGAAGAATGCAATCATCTTTGTGCCACAGATCCAGAGACCCGACCCAACCCTCACACCATAATTCCTATCTCCTTTCCTCCCCTCCCTGAGCACTAAGAGCGCTGGTGCCCATCACTGGCTACAGGACCTTGGGCAGGTCAACTCTGTGTCTCTAAGGCTTAAGGGTCTCATCTGTACAGTGGGGGTCATGACCTCTGTCCCACAGGGACGTTTGGGGCCCAAAGAGGATAACACCCAGGGCGGAAGCACTTTGTCAGAGGTCCAGCCCTGGGCCACCCTCCCAGGCCATTGGTGCGAGGACTAACTGCTTCCCTGGTCCCGGGTTCTTCTCTGGAGACGGCTCCCTCTCCCGGCCCCACCTCCCCCAGGTGGGGCCTCCCGGCCGGCCGTGGGAGCTGGCACTGGCGGGCAGGACCTCTCCCTCTTGGGGAGCCCTCCGAGCCCGCGACCCCACCCCGGGCCCCCTCACCTCCATCTATTGATCCCGACCGAGGAAGAGGCCGCGAACCAGGGGTCGAGGATGTAAACGCAGCGCACACAGCGCGCCCCGCGCACTGCCGCCAGCAGCGCCGGGTTGTCGTGGAGCCGAAGCCCCTTGCGGAACCAGTGCACTGAGGAGGCGCCATCTGTGCCGGCCGCCGGCGCCGGGGCCGCTGCTGCTGCTGCTGCCGTCACCGCCGTCGCCGCCATCACTGCCCTGACTGCGCTGGCCGCTGCCGCTTCGCCCCTGTCAGAGCTAGGCTTCCCGCCCCGCCCAGTGACCTATGACGCCGCCGCCCCTCTCTGTGTCCCCGCCCCTCGGGCTCTGAAGCGTCTCTGCCATTGGCTGAGAACCTCCCGCCGGGCCATTGGTCCACCGGCACCAAGGCAGGCCCCGCCCCCTCACGTTCCCACCATGTGTCCGCTGGCCCGCGAGCGGCGGGCGGGCAGGTAGGGTGACGCTGGGCAGGAGCTCCCCGCGGAGATCTGGGCA
This sequence comes from Cnephaeus nilssonii, assembly GCF_951640355.1. Lineage (NCBI taxonomy): Eukaryota > Metazoa > Chordata > Mammalia > Chiroptera > Vespertilionidae > Cnephaeus > Cnephaeus nilssonii. Next base: position 16,306,417 of record NC_137084.1, on the reverse strand, counting down.
CGGACCGGGCAGAGTCTGGAGGCACAGCGGATCTCTTGTTCAAGGCCTGTCGCTGGAAGAAGCTGCCTGGACTTGGGCGGGTGTGTGTGTGTGTGGGGGGGAGGGTTGGGTTGCTGAAAATGACCTACAGAACTGACCACCCTCCGGCCTGCATCACCACGTCATCAAAGTCGTCATCATTATCTACCGCAATTACATCATCTACAACAGTCTACCACAGCCACCATTTACTGTATTGAGCGCATTTTATATGCCAAACAACGTGATAATCTCCTTATACATACCGTCTCATTTACTACTCTCATCCCAGGCCAGTTGCGTTCATTCAACAAAGCACAGTAAAAGAGTTGTTATTCTCATTTTACAGACAAGTAAATTTTGAGGCTGCCGTAGGTTGAGTGACTTGCTCAATATCCTAAGAGGACTCCAGCCAGATTATTGTGATTCCTAACCTGCTTTTACCCAGAAAGCTCTACTTCCATCTGTGCTGAGCAACTTGACATTTACAAGTGGCCTGGTCTGAGGAGGGGAGGGAGTGCCCGGATGGGCGGCAGTAGAGGGCTGGGGAGTGGAGACTGGGAATGTGGAGGATGTGGGTTGAGACAGTAATTATGCCATCAGATGAACTTACTTTCTTCTAGTTCTATGTTTAGTAGACCCAACAGTACCATTGTGCACAAAACACTACTGGAATTTCCTGTGGGGTTTAGAGAGGTGAAGGACACTGTGGCCACTCCTGACCCGGGGGGCCAGATGGAGCCCTATTATTCTTTTGGAGACTAGCACTGGGCTTGCTGATTAACTGACAATGGCAAGAGAAGCATATGAACACCTGCCATGACGTGTTGATGGTAGGCTAAAATGGTCTGGTCATGTTGGAACTCTGGGGTTATCAAGTGGAGAACAGTGTGTTTCCATTTTGGCGCTGTTGTGCCCGTGCTTGGAACCCCTCCTGATCCTGGGAATGAGTAATGAAGAAATTTAGAAGTTCACTGCCATTGATTGGCACCACCCTACACACCAGAGTGTCATTTTAATCCTCGGCTCCCTTCCCAGGGTTTTGCACAAGCTGTTCCTCAAGCCTGGGTCACACTCCCCACCCCACCTCCTTTCTAATTCCAGTTTGCCCGATGTCACTGCTCAGTATAAATGTCACCTTCTTGCTGTCTGGCCCCAGCCTGCATAGTGCCCCCATCTCGTTCTCTGCTTCTTATTACTGGTCCTAGTACATAGTTCTAGAATTTCTTACTGTATGTCTGTCCATTAGACTATAAACTCCTAGAGGACAGGAACCATGCCTTATTTACAGTTTTATTTCCAGGGTCTAGCTCAGTGCTTGGCACTTAATGGAGTGAAGGTTGAACAGGAATAGTTTCCGGTTGGCAGGAACCTAAAGGTTTATCCTAGTCCTGATCCTGTTCTTATTTTGGAGTCCCCTCTCCAAATGCTTGCTGAACAAATAGCTGCCACCTCTTGTCACTTTTCTTTTGAGGCTTTCTATTCCCACTCTCCTATCCCTTTTCTTTCCACAAGGTTGATGGTCTTCTAGGAATGGAACAGAGAGTTTAAGAAGATGGTTATTCCCTATAGCTTCAAAGATGGGTACTCATCTTTTTCTCTTCTGCACTCCCATGATGCTTTCTCTATAGACTGTGACCTCCATGAGGGCAGGGACTGTGATTATCTTGCTCATCAGTGTGTTCCCAGCACCTAGTTTGATACCTGACATGTAGTAGATTTACAATAAATATTTGCTAAATACCATTTATCCCTGTCTTATTAGGCTATCATGAGAGGCAGTGTTGTATAGTGGTTAAGCCCAACATTTTGCACATTTGGAATGGCTGTGTTCAAATTCTGGTTCTACTTTGACTCTGTGTGACTTTGGTAAGATAGTTAATTTCTCTCTTCCCCTCTTTCTTAACCTATACAATAAGGATGATAATAGTAGCTAAGATATAGATGCATTAAGGTGATAGCTATTATTATTCTGAACAGCAGAGTTTGTTTTTGTCTTCCTTGCAACATCTCACCCCTGGTCTTACACATAATGTGTGCTCTAGTAGTTACTGAGTGAATGAAAGATTTTATTCATTTATAAGAAACACTCAAAATTATATTAATAATGAAAAATAAACAGAAGTAATCACCATCAATCCCCCAAAACAAACAAATAAATTATTTTTATCTTTATATTGCCTTCTAGACTTTGTCCACAAATACCTTTTTATAGCTTTATTCAAAGCACAGGTGCAGTATTGCATGCATTTTAAAATATATTTTTTTATTGATTTCAGAGAGTAAGAGAGAGGGAAAGAGAGCTAGAAACATTAATGATGAGAGACAAACATTGATTGGCTGCTTCCCACACCCTCCAGACTGGGGATTGAGCCCACAACCCAGGCAGTTTTAAACAAAATATTGAGCATGTTCTAATTTGCTGAGTCATTGTCTTGAATAAGGATATAATTCATCAAGTTGATTAAGATGAATTATTTTATTGAATGATTACTTATTGCTTGGGTACATTAGCAGGTAACATTTAAGAAGCAAGAATTAAGTCTGGCACTGGATGGAATACAGGAGTGCAACGTCAACTTTTGGACTTTACACTTTAAAAGAGACATGGAAAAATTGGAGAGACCAAAGGAACGTGTAGATTGCTAAGGAGGTGAAATGTAATCGTGTGCTATTAAATCTTTGAGAGAAATGAGAATTGAGATTTGACTCCATAGCTATAGACCTCGCTATTTACAAACATCCCTGAAGAGCGGTTGCATGAGGATGCCAAACAGTCGCTCCTTGTTTCCACTCAGGGTAGAACAAAGAATCTAGTCTACGTTGGGAAGAGTAAGAGATTGAAGAAAGGACTTAGTGTAAAGTGGTTTAGGAATGAGAGAACTTAGCCGGGTAGTGGGAGGTTTCTTTCCTTGCTGAAAATGTTGAAAACGACAGAGATCAGTTCTGTTTGTCTTTTTGTTACAGTCCTGCTTGGAAACTGGATTAGGCAACTTTTGCATTCCCTTTGCACTACGTTTTGGGTAAATATTTGATGATTGGTTGAAAGGTAACTAGGGGTGGGAAGGAGGGTGTCCCTAGCGAGTCCAAGTTACCCGCGCCCTCTAGTGGTGGGACTGAGAAAAAGCGGCAGCTCCGCCCTAGGCTGCACCCTTCTCCCTTTAGGTAAGCTGTACTAGTAACACTCAGCAGAGCTTCCTATTTCCAAGACTTAAGGCGGAGAAACTTGAGAACATGGACCTAAAAGCCAGACTCCTTGAGTTCCATTTCCAGCTCTGCCTTTAACTAGCAAATTACGTACGTGAGCAGGTTACATAGCCCCTCCGTGCCTAGGTTGACTCATTCGTAAAATGGGGATGATAATGATGATACAAGGGCAGCATGCTATTGGAGCGAGATAAATAGGCAAAAATCTCAGAATTGAGAATCCAGAAACAGATCCTCACATATGTGGTATTTTATTCACCACAAAAATGTCTGTGTAAAAGGAGTGGGGTACCGGTGGTTTTTCCTATAATGGTATACCAATCAGATACACCAATGTAAAAATTTAAACTTGACCTCTATTTCAGAACATACAAACCAATTCCAGGTAAATGGAATTGATGTGAAAGGTAAACCAGCAAAGCTTTGAGAAAATTATAAATACAGGAAGACATTCTTGGAATGGACAAAAAAAATTCTTAAGACATGGAAAGGAAAAGATGGATGTATTGAACTACATTAAAATTATGAACTTCTCTTTATCGAAAACATTATTTGAAAAGGCAAACCATGGAATGGAAGAAGATAGTGGTAGCACATAATTCTTAAAGATCTCAAATCCCTATATTTAAAGAACTTTTACAAGCAAAAAGATAAGGAAGACAGGCAACCCAATATGAAACTTGTTAAAGGCCAGAGACTTGAACAAACTCTGTCTCCTCCCTCACAAAGGATCGGTAAGTGGCCAATGCATTTGTCAAACATCCAGGGAGGAGGCAACTTTGGCTCGGGTTGGACGCTGGCAACCTTGAGACATGGGCAAGTGAGTACTTTTCGGATCTTTGCCACAGCGGACTAAGCGTGTACAGGATGTTCCTTTCCAGACCAGGTGTGGCCACAGGACTGTGGGCCAGTGGCTGGTGGGAGGGGGTGGGGCTGGGTGCCTATGCCCAGACCCCTGGGGATGCTATCACTTAGGAAAGCTGCAATCAGTTCTCCCCTGGGAGGCAAGGTCCTAATCTCGACTGTTCTAATAAAAGCAAAGGCGTGAAAGCAAAACCTGGGGAGGAGTGTAGCCTTTCTACACCATTTGACTTTTAAAAAATACACATTGTTCAGTTTGTGGTTGGCCAATTAATACATTTCTCCAAAAGATGTTAGGTTAACAAACTAACTTTTAAAAAAATGCCAAGGACGCCCTAGCCGGTTTGGCTCAGTGGATAGAGCATCGGGCCCACGGACTGAAGGGTCCAGGGTTCAATTCCCAGTCAAGGGGTACTATGTACCTGCGGGAGACAACCAATGGATGTATCTCTCTCACACTGATGTTTCTCTCTCTGTCTCCCCCCCCCCCCCCCGCCCCTTCTACTCTCTCTAAAAATCAATGGAAGAATATCCTCGGGTGAGGATTAACAAAACAGGTTGCAGGCTCTATCCCCAGTGTGGGGCGTGCAGGAGGTAGAGAGAGCTGGGTAGAAAAACAAACAAACAAACAAACAAACAAAAATGCCAAGGACAATGGCATTGCCTAGTCATCATTCAAAGTTCATGCTGAATTTCCATGGCAAGGGACTTCCTATCCAGGGCTCTGTTATTATTGTTACTGTTATTGTTAACTATTCTTGTAATCCTCCGGAGCAAAAGCAACAGCAGAAGCTTTCTAGATCCTGTCCTGCTTCCCTGCCCATTGGCAAGGACACAGTAGAGAAGGGTGGTTAAGCCTTTCACACACGCTCAGGGCCTGTACGTGAGTATTATAATCACTGCTGCTGGACAATGATGAGAACAGCCTTCCCGAAGCTTCTCTTCTGGGGAGGTGGGAAGACAAGGGCGCTTTAACTGGGATAGGCCACAGGCGCAAAACCATTAGCTCTTGGAGATGCTGCCTCCTTGGCCCCAGGGTTTGTGTGTCCTCAGCCTCTCCACAGATGTGGGAAGACTGCCAAGGAAGTTGTATGCTAAGAAAGAGATTGTGCAATGGTGGCCCGGGGCTGTCTAGTCCATGTAGGTGCCACACAGCCCACACAGTATTTTTATAAATTTGAGCCATTGTTTAAAAATCAGGAGAGAGCCCTGCTGAGGTGGCTCAGTGGTTAAGTGTGGACCTATGAACCAGGAAGTCGCGGTTTGATTCTGGTCAGGGCATATGCCCAGGTTGTGGGCTCAATCCCTAGTAGGGGCGTGTAGGAGGCAGCCAATCAATGATTCTCTCTCATCATTGATGTTTCTCCCTCTCTCTCCCTCTCCTTTAATCTCTGAAATCAATAAGCATATATTTTAAAAAATCAGGAGATTGCACATAAAGATTCAAATTTCCAGCTTCTCTTGCAAAATGAGAAGTTTTGGCAATATAAACCCACACTCCCAAATGGCAAAAAAAAAAGATGGGAACTGAGTTGTGTCTTCCCTGTTTAGAACTGTCCAGTTCACCGAGGTCCCCCTTCAGCTCCCCTTCCTCATTATGTTACTCGTTGCCCCCATGGGTGTTTCGTAAGGAGTTCACTCCTGTGGTAAATAAAATTTCATCTTCCCCACGATTGCAGCAGGAAGGAAGGAGCAGAGATCCACTTAGCAGATGAGGGCAGCTGGGGTGGGCCCTGGCTCCACCACCTCCTGCCAGGGCAGCTCTCTACCGAGCAGGCAGGAATGGTTCCCCTGGGCAGGCCTCAGAGCTAAACCCATAGGCCTGTGTGGCAGAGGGGACAAAGTCCCGCCCTTCTTTGTGCTGTGAGCTTCCATCCGGTAATTGCATTAGCTGTTTATGTACCAGTCAGTGTGCTAAGTAAGCATGCATGCAACATGCGTTGTCTCATCCAGTCATGGCACACCCTCTGGAGGAGGAACTATGACCATCCTCACTCTATGTATCCGGTAACGGAGGCTCAGAGACAGGGAGTCGTTTGCCTCCTGTACCATCGTGTTATCTCACTCACGCAAAGACCCCAGCCAACAGATGGCAGAACTGGGATTCCAGCGCAGGTCTCACTGACTCCGAAGCCTAGAAGTTGGAAACTGGTGACCGGCGGGGCAAACTAGTTTGGCCAGCAGTACTTTGGGAAATTGGGAAGTTCTGGCTGGGCTTACTAGCCCCGTTTGCTATAGGCTCCAACAATACGGGTTTACTTGCACACTTTCCTCGTGTATGTTACTTCCTGGCCTCTGAAAAAGGTGGCAATTGTCATGTCCTCTGGCCTCCCCACAGAGTCCAACTCGGATGAGTTTGAGCTCTTGATTCCAGGACAGAGCTGGAGGTCTGTGCTTGTCTCTGCTGACCCCACCCCGCCAGGTTTTATGGGAGCTGAGAGCAGAGATCAGTGAAATATACAGTAGTTTTGAGTTCCGATTCAGTTTTATGACCCGAGCCTTAGAGGATAGATTGGGTTGGTTCCAGGATCCACTGATCAATTGAAGCTCTAGCTGGGCTACACCATCCCGTTGTTCTAGTCATGGGTTCTTAAGGCTTACAACAGGGCCATGGTAACCACAGAAGAGAAATGGTGTGCTAAGCCAGTTAAGGTGTTTTCGGCTGCAAGGATGGAGTCTTATATAACTGGCTGGTCCTTAGTAAGCGGGTGGGGGAGGGAGAGTAAAAAACAGGGCAACAGGCCATCATCGACCAGATCCTGACTGTTCTGGGCTCATTGCTGAGGAGGTGGTGGTTTGACTTTTAGGGCTGATGGCTGCAGAGGTTGTGGGTCAGAGTTCTGTTGTCAATGTCCGTTTGAATACTCAGTCTTGCAGTGTGCAGAGAGGGGACCCAGCTGTGTGATTCGGGCACACTGCTAAATTTTGTAGGCCTTGGTTTTCTCATCTATGAAATGGGGTTGTTAATAGTACCTGTCTCAGATGTTAATATATGGCAAATGCTTACAATAGCACCTGGTGAGTAGCCAATAAATGTTAGCAATAGTATTATTTAATATTTAGTAACATAGTTATAATGATACATTATATATTATAATAAAATTTTTAATCATAACAGTAATTATTATTTTAAAAAATGATGATGGCCCTGGCTGGTGTGGTTCAGTTGGTTGGGGGGCCCTCCCATGTTCCAAAACAGCAGTCGCCAACTGGTGGTCTGTGGACCACTGGTGGTCCGTGAGGTCCGAAAGGTTGGCAACCGCTGGTTTAAGGAAACCTTTGGAGCAGCGGTTGCCAACCGGTGGGCCGCGGACCACTCGTGGTCCGTGAGGTCCAACCACAACGCTGCTCCAAAGGGTTGCAGGCTTGATCCCTGTTGGGGGTATTCGGGAGGCAGATGATTGATGTTTCGCTCTCACATTGATGTTGCGCGCTCTCTCTCTCTCTCTCTCTCTCTCTCTCTCTCTAAAAATCGATATTCTCTTAAAAAAAAAAAAAGGATGATGATGATGATACTCAGTGGAAAAGGCACTTGCCTGGGAGGAGGAGGGTTTTGGGTTCTTCCCCATCACACTGTGACCTTGGGCAAGTCAGATATGATCTCTCTGAGCCTCAGGCTTGTCTGTGGGATGTGGGGCTGGACTCTGATTTTCGAACTCATTTCCAGCTCTAACGTTATAAATTCCCCACGGGTGCAGCCACACCAGTACCCCCCTCCCCTCCCTCACACAGCCGTCCTCCATGTAAGCTCTCAGCACACCTGCACCAGGTGCTCCAGTGCAGCAGGCCTTTCGGTTCCCAATTCAGCTGGTTTCAGGTCCTACACTTAGCCCCTTCACAGGAACCAAGGTTTGTGGTGGGGGCGGGGGCGGGGGCGGGGCTGGGGCTCGGCTAGGGCTGTACCTGGTGAGGCTTCTTCCTCACCAAAGAGGCACTGTGGAAAGCCTGTCAGACAGGAGGGCCAGGAGAGCTGAGTACCACACTCTACTTTGTCATTGGTGTATTGGGCAAGTCATTAGACCCTTTGGGACCTCAGTCTTCTCATCTAACAACTAAAGTTCATATGTTGATTCCTTCAGTCATGTTCTCTCTTAATTTGGAACAACTTTCTTTTCTTTCACATGAGTAAAAAGATCAGAAAGATGAACTGATTTAGCTAAGCCCACACAGCTCGTGATTTGAATCATCTTTTACCCAAGGCCTAGTCTCCTTTCTTCTTTAGACAAAGGATTGAAAGCCGTAGTTTTATGATTGAGAAGCAGACTGCCCAGGTTCGAATCCTAATTATTAACTGTGTGACTTCAGACAAATTACTTACCCTCTCTGTGCCTTAGTTTTTCTTATCTGTGAGATGGGATATGATTATTATACCCCCACCTGGTTGTTATGAGGATTAAATGAATCAATGTTTGTAAAGCACTTTCAACAGTGCCTGATATCTAGTAAATTTATTTAGGTGTTTGCTAAATTAATAAAATAGCTCCCCTGCCAATTAAGGCATGATCTCGAGTATGTACAAAGCACTTTTTTTTTAAAAAAATAAATATTTATTGTTCAGATTATTACAATTGTTCCTCTTTTTTCCCCCATAGCTCCCCTCCACCCGGTTCCCACCCCACCCTCTGCCCTTACCCGCCCCCCCCACACACTGTCCTCATCCATAGGTGTACGATTTTTGTCCAGTCTCTTCCCGCACCCCCACACCCCCTTCCCCACTAGAATTGTCAGTCCACTCCCTTTCTATGCCCCTGATTCTATTATATTCACCAGTTTATTCTGTTCATCAGATTTTTATTCACTTGGTTTTTAGATTCACTTGTTGATAGATATGTTGTTCATAATTTTTATCTTTACCTTTTTCTTCTTCTTCCTCTTCTTAAAGAATACCTTTCAGCATTTCATATCATACTGGTTTGGCGATGATGAACTCCTTTAGCTTTTTCTTGTCTGTGAAGCTCTTTATCTGAACTTCAATTCTGAATGATAGCTTTGCTGGGTAGAGTAATCTTGGTTGTAGGTTCTTGCTATTCATCACTTTGAATATTTCTTGCCACTCCCTCTGGCCTGCATAGTTTCTGTAGAGAAATCAGCTGACAGTCATATGGGTGCTCCCTTGTAGGTAACTAACTCTTTTTCTCTTGCTGCTTTTAAGATTCTCTCTTTGTCTTTTGCTCTTGGCATTTTAATTATGATGTGTCTTGGTGTGGTCCTCTTTGGATTCCTTTTGTTTGGGGTTTTGTGTGCTTCCTGGACTTGTAAGTCTAATTTCTTTCACCAGGTGGGGTAAGTTTTCTGTCATGATTTCTACAAATAGGTTTTCAGTATCTTGCTCTCTCTCGTCTTCTGGCACCCCCATAATTCGGATGTTGGTACACTTGAAGTTGTCACAGAGGCTCCTTACACCATCTTCATATTTTGGATTCTCTTTTCTTTTTGCTTTTCCTGTTGGGTGTTTTTTGCTTCTTCGTATTTAAAATCTTTGACTTGATTCTTGGGATCCCCTAGTCTGCTGTTGGATCTCTGTATATTATTTTTTATTTCAGTCAGTGTATGCTTAATTTCTAGTTGGTCCTTTTTCATATCCTCAAGGGTCTCGCTAAATTTATGGGCCTTTTCTAGAAAATTCTTGAAAAACCTTATAACTGTGGTTTTGAACTCTATATCCAGTCATTTGCTTTCCTCCATTTCTTTCATTTGTGACCTGTTTCTTTGTCTCCGCATTTTGGCTGCTTCCCTGAGTTGATAGAGTGGCTTTGTGTGCTAGGTATCCTATAGGGCCCAGTGGCTCAGCCTCCCCAGTTACCTGAGGTGGATGCTCTTGGTGCACCCCTTTGTAGGCTGTGTGCACAGTCTTGTTGTAGTTAAGCCTTGATTGTTGTTGGTATCACTGGGAGGAATTGACCTCCAGGCCAATTGGCTGTGAGGATCAGCTGTGTCTATGCTGGGAGAACTTCTGTGCTGGAGACACCCTTATGAGACAAAACTTGCAAAAGCTTCTGTGCTTAGCTTGGATGGGGCGGAGTCTCAGGGCGGAACAGACAGCAATGGCTTCCCGTCAGCCCTGCCCTAAGAGGCCTCTGGGTCTCAGTGTCCCATGGTAATCGCTGCAAGCACCTCTGAGAGAAAGCCACCCTCGAGTTTTGCCTGCTGCCAGACAGTCCAGTTTCTCCCCGAATGAGTCTGGGTCCCCAGAGTCTCGCCCGGATCTGGAGTTCAGAGCAGTCAGGAGCTTTTGTCTCCCTCCTGATTGAGAAATCCAGCAGCGTACTCAGTTGCCAGCCCTCTCCGCGCATCTCTGTACCTCTGCCTTCTGCAGCTCCTCTGAGTCTCAGTGTGCTTTTCTCTTTCCTTCTAGTTGTAGAATTTCCACTCAGCCAGCCTTCCTGTGGTTCTGGATGGAGTCCGTTTTGTCTTTTAGTTGTAGTTTTGAAATTGTTGTGCGAGGCAGCAGTTTAGGTGATTACCTATGCCGCCATCTTGGTTTCTCCGCACTTTGTTTTTTTTAAAAATATATTTCTTTATTGATTCCAGAGAGGAAGTGAGAGGGAGAGAGAGAGATAGAAACAGAAACATCAATGATGAGAGAGAATCACTGATCGGCTGTCTCCTGCACGCCCCACCCCGCCACTGGGGATCGAGCCCACAACCCAGGCATATGCCCTTGACCAGAACCGAACCCAGGACCCTTCAGTCCACAGGCTGACACTCTATCCACTGCCCAAACCAGGTAGGGCAGCACTTTGGATTAGGACCAGGAGACACGTGTTCCACTTTGGGCTCACCACTGTTTTGCTCTGTGGCCTCAGAAGCCTCCTTTAAACTTTCTGTGCATTAGCTTTCCTAGGCTGCAAGATAAGGGGCTTGGACCTGTTCATTGATGAGCAGCATTTTTTTGAACAAAAATCAAGTCAGGAAAAAAGCAAAACCTCTGAGACCTCAGGGCAACAGGTTACTATTTCCATTATTGAACCTGTTATGGAGCCTTGACATGTGTTTACATGTGAGCCCTTTGAAGCAGATTTGGGTTTTTATATTAATATGACCTATCACAGTGCCTGGCATGTTGTAAGTACTCAAAAATGCCGAGTGTAGTTAAGGGCACTGTGGTTAAATATCTATGCTGTGAAAGCAGGGACTTTCATCTGAATCCTCTGGAGCCTCTCCCTTCCTGTGCTCCTCTCTGAGCCTCAGTACCCTCATATATAAAGTGGGGATCAGTGAGTGCGCGCAGCTCACAGGGTGCATGTGTGGGGGGGTTGTGAAGATGAATGACGGATGTAGCGCACGCAGCACAGTGCCAGTAAATGACAGCTATTGCGAATATGAAACCTGAGGTTGGTCACCTACGTCCCAGGAAGTGGCTCTGATCCGAGAGAACAGGCTTTTCTTAGAAGGGCTGCCCTGCTGGTACCTGGACTCGAGTCTTCCTGACCTTTACAGACCCACTGCTTCTCCTCAGGGCCTTGCTCATAAATTTATCTAGGCCTAGCCAGCCCCTTCCTGCACACAGCCTCCCGCCTCCCCTGCTACACACACACGTATACACAGGATGGCTTACTTCAATTTTAATTAAGTCACACACAATTCAGGGCATCAGGCCCCACTAACTTCATTAGAAACCATTTGGGATTGTGGGGAGACTGGAAAAGGGGGTGTTGAGAAAACCCACTCTCTAGGGACTAAACCACCAGGAGTTACCCCAAGGAGTTGGGTGGAACAAAATGCCCAACAGAAGGGCCAGGGGTGAAAGCGAGCCAGAGGCCAGGGGGTGTGGTGAGAGGACAATCAGGTTCTTTCGGCCCCACCCTTAGGGAAGAATGCCTTGGTTCGCTGATGCAGGGAAGAGGCTCAGAAGCAGGTTACAAGCCTTCCTGCAGGGATCTGGGGGGCCCAGCACAGCTGAGGTGGAAGGTGCTGAGCTGGTACACTGCTCCATCAGCCCCCTGGGGAGAAGCTCTGGGGGAGCAGAGTTGGGAGAAGCAGAAGTGGCTCCTGGCTCCACTTCCTGAGCCAGGCGGCCGCACCAGGTGCGGGGAGACAGAATGAGGCAATAAAACGGGTGTCAGGGGCTAGGAGGGTGCTAATGACTCTGTTTGACCTGTAAGAGATGTGTGGTTCTTCATGTTCAAGAACTGGAAACATGGGGTGCAGATGGTGGGGAAAGGGCGCTTTTCCATGATGTGCCCCATTCCCAGGCCACTTCCCAGTGACCCCTGGGAGTGCCAGGGCCAGGCCTAGGTACAACTGATCCTTCGCCCCTTCCACGGGGCCTGGTGGCTTCTCTGCAGAGAAGAGGGAACACCGGTCCCTTTCCTCCCTCAGCCCAGCCGCCACTTCCCTCCAAAGGAAGCTGGGTTTGTGGGGCGAAAGCTGTGCTGCCTGCCCTGGGACCCGGAGATGTGAGGTTTCCCAAACCCCTTAGCTGACCTGTGGTGGCGTCACACACGTCTCCCTGAGTACAAGTGAAGACTGGATGGCTTCGCCAGATGTTCCTTAAAGCTTGTGGCCTGTCCTCAACCCCAAAGGTCCCGTGGAGGTAGAAGGCCCTGGGACGGGGCAGGAAGGGGTGGGCCACTTTCCTACTCCCCAAGGGCCAACGTGCTCTTCCCACGGGGGCCCGCCCCCCAGATAGGGAAGGAGGTTGAGATAGGATTGGTAACTTTCCGACATTACTTGAAAACACCGTTCCATTTTGACCACCAGATTCCGATCCGTCTGCAAACACCCCTCCAGGCCTCCCTCTCTGGGTAAGAGAGGCCTCCGCTGCATTCATGGGCTTCCTCCCGGGGGCGTGCTCCTAGGCGGGCCATCCTGAGGTCCCCGCAGGAGCTCACACCCCCATGCTGCTCTTCTCCTCGTCCTTGGGGCTGGGCTCCTCCTGCACCTTCTTCATCTCCCAGCCCCTGACCCAGGTGTAGGCGGAGGAGCCCCCCAGCACCATCATGTTGCTCGTCCACCAGAGGAAGCTCTTGGTCTCCTCGTAGTAGAGGACGGCCAGCACCGTCTGGGCACAGGCCTTGGCCGTGCCCGACACGTTGTGGGTCAGGGGACTGGTGAACTTGATCTGCAGTCCTGTCACGTAGCCAATGGCAAAGCCAAACAGGCCTCCCAGCGTCATCATGCCCCAGAAGTGGGCACTGCCTAGCTGGGCAAAGTGGAGGAGGGCCTGAAGCTCCCCCAGCAGCAGCAGCAGGGGCAGGAAGAGGACGCAGGCGTTGACGTTGTTGTAGAAGGTCAGGCGCCAGATGCTGCCGTCCACCGCCGGGAGCACCTTCTTGGTGTAGATGGCGTTGAGCGAGACACAGAGGCTGGCTAGCACGCCAAAGAGGGTGCCAGTCCAAGACAGGGTACCCTCTGCCCCCTCCTGGTCCACACCAAGCCAGAAGCCACCTGCAGTGGGGACAGGAGAAGGGGAGGGGGTGAGGACGGGAGGAAGAAGGCCAGAGAATTTTGCCCCTGAAGTTCACAAACTAATGCTGCCTCACCACCCAGCCTTCCCAACATGCTCTGCAACAAATATGTCGAAAGTCTCCACTACATGCAAAGCACAATACAAGGGCTGGGAAGTGGCCCAGGATAGGAGCCTTCCTCACGGAGCATGCGTTCCAGCAAAGGAGAAAGGCGTTAAAACAATTCATTGCATAACAATTGTAATGAGGCCCATAAAACAGTACAGGGTACTGTGAGAACCCATAACTGGGTGACTGTGTTGGCCTGGGGCCTCTGGAAACTAGAATTGAGTTCTGAAGGATGAGTACTTAGTGGTTGCAATGACCTTGGGCAAGTGATTTAAGGTCTCAGAGGCTGGGCTTCCTGGTGTGTAAAATGGAAGCCTGAGTCTTTTTCCGATACTCCCAGTCCCCAGACCTCTTCCTGCCTGCACTTCCCTTCTAGACCCCTGGCCTGCCATGGGTTGCTGGGCACCTGCCCACGGGGACAGTACCTTGAGCCAGACCCCACCTTCCCAGCAGGCAGGACTGAATCGTACATGTTGTACACCCCGCTACAGCATCTGGCAACATGGGGCAGGAGGAAAAGTTTTGGTGTCAGAGAGATTGGGGCTCTGCCATCTCAAGGCTGGGTGGCCTGGGAAAAGTTTACTTAACTGCTCTGAGCTCCCATTTCCTTCAGCTGCAGCGATCTGGTCACTGTCTTTTTTTAAAAAAAAATTTAAAAAAATTGATTTCAGAGAGGAAGGGAGAGATAGAAACATCAATGATGAGAATCATTGATTGGCTGCTTCCTGCACGCCCCCTACTAGGGATCAAGCCCGCAACCCAGGCATGTGCCCTGACCCGGAATTGAATGGTGACCTCCTGGTTCATAGGTCAACCCTCAACCACTGAGCCACACTGGCCGGGCTGGTCACTGTCTTGACCCCCCTCTCCAACCAATCTACTCTCCACCTTGCAACCAGAATGACAAGGACCTTCCTCGCATACAGATCTGCTCAGGTCCTGTCCTGGCTTAAAGCTCCTCCGAGCCTCCCACTGCCCTCAGAAAATATTCCAGACTCACTTCACTTGGGAAGCCTCACATCTGGGGAGTCTTGCCTGGGCCCAGCCATGAAGAAGGGCACATGCTCTTCCTTCTGCCTGGAACAGTCTCTCCTCACTCCTTCCTTACACCTTCTAGGACTTCCTCCAGGAGGCCTGCTTAGATGACCCCTTCCCAACTACCTCTCCCTCCCCACCCAGCCAGGATTCCCACAGCGCCTTCTATGTCCCCATCACAGCTCTTACCACTCAGTCTTAGCTCATGGGCTGCCATGCATCATCACTGTGACCCCCAGGAGTGTAGAAGCTGAGTCTACCTTTCCCAAATATGTATCCCCAAAGCTTGGCACAGTCCCCAGCATGTGCCTGATCTCAATTAATACTTGTTGAGCGACTGAATGGAGGTTGTTCTGGAGGTGCTCGGCAGGATTGAAGGAGACAGACACCTGCTGCACTGTAGGCACTCACTCCCAGCATTCGCTTTCTTGGTAGAGCCTTTGCAAACAGGTTACCCACAGACCTGCTCTGGGGATGGAGCACCCCCAGCCCTCCTGCTGGTTACCTTTTGAGTCCAGAAGGGACTGCCACCTCAAGGTCCCAGACCCAGAGGGATTCTCAGCTAGAAAGAGCTTTGAAAGGCAGTGTGACCTGGGGGGCAAAGGGGGCAGGGAGGAGGAGGAGGCCTAGAGTAGATGCCTTTGACCCATCTTCCCCCACAAGGAGGAAGGAAGGGGAACCACTGCAGAGAGGGAACAGGTCCTTGGCCAGCAGAGAGCACCGGCCTCCCTGTGCTGGCCGGTGAATGCACCTTCTCAGAAGCAATCTCACCATCAGCTACTTGAATTACTTTTCGGATTTGGGCCCAGTTTCCCTAGTGACATCACCTTCCTCCATGCAAATTCTCCCAACAAGAGCATCCGCCACCCACCAACACACACACACACACACACACACACACACACACACACACACACACACACGGTCTGCGGGACTGAAGTGGAGATCCCTCAGACATTTGGGGAAGTGTGGGAGAAAGTGAGGCCTCCCCTGGGAGGGGAAGGGAGAGCAGCTGAGAGAGATAGGCCAGGGATCTTAGCAGCTCCTCCCACTCTAACCTCCACCCTTCTCCCCTCCCTCCCTCCCTGACCTTGGGGCTAGACCGAGCAGCCCTGGATCCTTGCTCAAGGGGGAACATTTTCTAGGACAGGTGGCATGGGATGGGCCTCCCCCCCGCAACCAGTCTACTTTGGCCTTGGACTCTGAGACACCAGTGAAGAATATGTAGGTCAACCAAGACAAACTTTCCAGCACCAGAAAAAAACCTGAATAGGTTTGATCCCTAGTAGGGGGCGTGCAGGAACAGTGGGGGCTGCTGGGGGTGCTCTTGCCCAGTGTGCTGCAATAAAACAATACTGTTCTATAGTATGTGTTGTCCAATACAGTCGCCACTGGCCACATGTGGCTACTGAGCACTTGAAATGTGGCTACAGAATCAGGTTAAACATCTGTAACTGAGGAATTTTCAAAATTTCATTTAATTTGAATTACAGTAAGTCTTCACTTAATGTCATCCACAGGTTCTGCTACTAAAACAATATACATTAATATACTAGAGGCCTGGTGCACGAAATTCGTGCATGGGGGGGTCCCCTCAGCCCAGCCTGCACCCTTTCCAATCCGGGACCCCTTGGGGGATGTCCAACTCCTGGTTTAGGCCCGATCCCCAGGCAGTCGGACATCCCTCTCACAATCTGGGACCACTGGCTCCTAACTGCTCACCTGCCTGCCCACCTGATTGCCCCTAACTACTCCCCCCCGCCCCCCGGCTGGCCTGGTTGCCCCTTAGTGCTACCCCTGCCGGCCTGGTTGCCCCAACTGCTCCCCACCAGCCTGGTCACCCTGAACTGCCCCCCTGCGGGCTTGGTTGCCCCACGCAGCCTGCTGTTCAGTCATTTGGTTGCCCCTCCCCCCCCCCCCCCCCCCCCCCGCTGTGGGCCTGGTTGCCCCACATAGCCTGCTGTTCGGTCGTTTGGTCGCCCCTCACTAACCCCCCTGCCAGCCTGGTCACCCCACACAGCCTGTTCGGTTGTCCGTTCAGATGTGACGGTCGCTTAGCCTTTTATATATATTATATAGATAGGCTAATTGATATAAACAAGTGTTAAGTTCCTATGCATCTTATCATTGTTATAAGGAAATGATGTTATTTGAGGACCTGCTCTAACTTAGATTGAAATAGACACGTGTCCAGTGATTACTGTATTGGGTAGTGCAGCTTTAACATCTAGGGGATAAGAATAGAGCAGAGTGATTAGAAGCATAGGACTGACAGTCTGATCAATCTGTTTGCATCCCAGCCTGGCTACTTCCTTGCCGTGTGGCCCTGGACAAATAACTTAACGTCTCTGAGCCTCAGTTTCCTTGTTTGGATGGAGATGATCATGGTGTCCAGAGACCTCTGGGGAACAAAGGAGATGCTATAATATGTGAAATGATTAGCACAATGTCCCCATCAGTAATTGTGATTAAAAAAATAAAATTTTATTGATTTCAGAGAGGAAGGGAGAGGGAGAAAGAGATAGAAACATCAACAATGAGAGAGAATCATTGATCGGCTGCCTCCTCCTGCATGTCCCCTACTGGGGATCGAGCCCGCAACCCCGGCATATGCCCTTGGCTGGAATTGAACCTGGGACCCTTTAGTCCGCAGGCCAACGCTCTATCCACTGAGCCAAACTAGCTAGGGCAATAATTGTGATTTTTTTTTGAAGGTCAAGTATGGGAAGACAGCTAACACCTCTAAAAGCATATCTCTTACCACTGTCTCAGGTGCCTGCAAGGTTAGGGTGACAGTATATTTATTAAAAGAGGAATTGTCTCATAGAAATGAGATGGGGAGTCAGGACACCTGAGATTAGAGGTCAAGTGTATGGAGCCTGGTTACTTGAGGTCAGATCCCAGCTCTGACACTTATTAGCTGTGCGATCTTGGGCAAGTTACTTCACCGCTCTGTGCCTGGCTTTTCCCCTGTGAAGTATAGATTATAATTTCACCTGTAGGAGGGGCCCTACCTGGACCCCCAACTTGCTGGGTGACCTCAAGCGAGTTATGTGTTCTCTCAGGCTCATCCTCATATTACCATTAAGGGAGCTGGAAAGGATAAAGTCGAAAGGTGCTTGGCAGGGTTATTCCTTAGGGTTTTGGCCCCCATACCTCCTCTATTTCCCACGGCCCTGGATTGCCACTCACCAATGATGATGCCGCAGGTGAGCAAGGCATAGAAGGAGGTGGTCTGCTTGAGCAGGAGGTAGGAGAGCAGCACATTGAAGACGGTGGTGAGAGAGCGGCCCACGTTGTAGAAGGCCACACCCACGTACTTCAGGCAGAGGTTATTGAAGGTGATCATGCAGATAAAGACCACGGACAGGGGCAGCACACTGCGGGCCACCCTGAGATCCAGGCGCAGGGTGGGGAACTCCATGGCACCAGGACAGCAGGCGGCCAGTGTGCTGAGGCCCTTGCACAGCAGTGTGGTGACCAGGCACTGGTAGAAGGTGACGAAGATGGGGGTGTCCAGCTGCAGGGAGGGGCTGTCCAGCAGGTACTTGTTGAGAAACACCATGGAGATGGAGGTGACCCAGTAGAGAAAGACCACCAGCGCGATCTGCAGTGCCCGGAGCAGAAAGGGCTTCCCCTGGCTGGCCTCTGCCTCGCCGGAGGGGTCGGAAGTCCCCATCAGTGCCATGTGCAGGATCCTGGAGCGCTTCAGAGGGGCCCTGTTCATGGTAGCAGAGGAGCTGGGTCACGGCATGGCCAGAACTGGTCTCCTGGAGTACTGGGCAGTGAGCGCACTCTACCTTCTTCAGGCCCCGGCCCTCAGCTGTCACCTGGGGGATGGCCCAGAGGCCTCCCGCCGCCCTCTCGGATGGGGAGGTTGGGCTTTGGGGTGAGCCTCACAACCGGCTCCCACCCTGAGGGGCCTCATGAGACAAGGCACAGGGGAGGGGTGGTGAACAGGCAGAGGACATAGCAGAGGAGAAGGGGCCCAGGGGAAGAAGGGAGGGGAGAGGAGTGGAAGGAAAAGTGGGAGTAGGAATGCGGGCGAATTGGAGGACTGCGAGGGGAGAGGTGCAGAGAGGGAGGCGTGGGCTGCTGTGGAAGAGAGGGGTTGGCAGGGCGGTGGGAGGCCTGCAGGGAGCTGAATGGAGGGAGGACGTGCGGGGGGTCTGGAAACAGGGGTACAGGGGAGATCGGAGAGGCTCGGGGCGGGGTCCCAGGGATGCGGGAGGAGGCCGGGCAGTGCCGGCCCACAGCCCGCGGTTTTCCCGGTGCCGGTTCCGGCTCAGCCCGGGAGCTGGCCAAGTCAGAGGCCTCTCCCCCCGCGAGGCGGGCCCAGGACTCACTTCCGCCTCTTCCTTAAAGAGCCCGCACCCCAGCGGCACTCTTAAAGCCCCAGCCCCAGAGAGTCAGAGTCTGGCTCGCGTCGGGGACCCGGCCGCCACCCAGCTCTCGGCAGCCTCAGAAGGTTCTTCTGGGTGTTTGAGCCTCTCCCCCTTCCTGCAAACCCCGCTGGCTCCGTCCTCTCCTAAGGCTAACACCCCGACTCGGCTCATCGCCCCAAATCCCCAGGCAGGCCGCGCTCCCTCCTCCCCAGCCTTGGCACCCCTCGCTTCCCTCCTCGTCGAGAGACACCCACGCCCCCGCTGGCCCTGCGTCGTTTACTTAGTCCCAGCTCACTCTTGCCAAACCTCTTTGCAGTTCCCTCCTTCCCCCCACTTTCCCCGTCCCCAGCCCTCTCCCAAACCCGAGATTCCCTGCAGCGCTCCCACACCCCGGATGCCATGACGCCCCTATAGGACCTCAATCTGTCGCCCGGTCCCCCCATTCCTGACCCGCGGGTGGTCGGATCCGAGCCTCAAAGCTTCGCCCTCTCCCCTGGTTCCTTCCCCCCTTGCAAAATCCTCCTCCCCCTGCAGCCGGGCTCAGCCTGCCAGCTCCAGCTCCAGGGCTGGTGTTCTCGGGTCCCTAAAGCGACTCCGCACTCACCTTGCTCTCCGCACTCACTGTCGGCCCGCGCCCCCCGCAGCACCGCACCTGCAGAGGCGCACCCAGGGCCGTGCCCGCCAAAGACAACTTCCTGTTCCCAGCCCCGGGCGCGGGCGGTGTCCCAGCCTCACGGCCCGCTTCCCACTTGGGGCCCTAGGGTGGCGGTGGGGCCCCGCGTCAATCCAGCTGGTAGTGGGAGCAAGTACCCTGCTCTTTCCAAGGCCACCCCAGCCCCAGGTATCTCGCCCCAGCCAGTGGCCCAGAACCCCCCGATCCAGTTACCGCAGCTGGCAGGTCCCAGGATCCGGCTGCATCCTCGGCCCCTCACTCACCGGCCTGGGCTTGTAAAGGCTCGGATTCTCTTGCCCGCAGGGCATGGAAGGTTCTCCGCCCCCTCCCAGGACCGGGCCTGGGAAGTCGTCACTAGCCCCGGACAGTCACTCTCCAGACAGGCGCATGGGCTGACTTCTCTCTGGTTCCTGCTCAAGCACCTACGTTGGGCGGCTCACTTCTGAGTCTCATTATTGTACACCATTGGGTTGGACTATACCAGTGGGTCTCAAACTCCTTACTCAAAATTCTAGCTAGTATGGTTGAAAGTAGGGAGTATATTTCAAACACCATTTAATTGGTACCATTTAATTTACTGGCGAGGTATCCGAGATTTGCTTTAAAATACTCAGAACAGTCACCAAAGAGAAAAGAAAATGGTGGATGAAACAAGATAGGCAAAGTGTTGATAACTGTTGAACCTGGGCATAGGTACCTGGGGGTTATTGGTAGAGTTTTCTTACTTTTCCATAATAAAAGGTAAAACCTATGAAGTACATTTAAAGTTTCACATGCTAACTACATAAACGCTCACCTGAGCTTAACACAGCCCTGGTGGGCTATAGGAAACTGGGAAGGGTTATGGGAAATAAGCTCCATCCAGCAGCCCCCAGGCAGGTGCAAACGCCCCAGTGTGAGCTCTGCCCTAGGCCCTGCGCTCTCTCACTAGCTCTCTGGTCCTCACTCTGTGATACCCACACTCCAGGGACTTCCTGCTTTCTAGTTATGGGCAGGTGGAGGCTGCCTTCTGGTCACCTTGTCACCTTTGGGGAAGGAAAGACTTAAGTGGACTGAGCTGGTCATCTGAACCTTACTTGGATGGTCTTGTTCCAGGGCCAAACTTTGAAGGTTGTGGGCTTCATTAAGAACAATACGTGCTCCAGTCTTTTCTCTCTTAGGTCTGGTTGTTCACCTGACAAATAATTGAATGACAAACAGGGAAACTTGTCTCTGAGAAGTCCCCGTTTTCTGGAAGGGCCCCTCTCCTTGTCATAATAACAGGAATTAATTTATCTGATGAATGTGCTGCCACCTTGAGCCCCTTACTTCTTTTTCTCTCTCTGAAATGGAATCCGGAGCAGAAACAACAACAACACCACAACCTAAGTTTGTTACAGCTGATTCCTGGTGGCGGCAATGCCCAAAAGCCCATTCACCATTTCCTGCCTCCGAGACCCCTGGAGCCGCCCCCGCCCCGCCCCCCACCCCAGCCTGTTCTTCAGCTTCCCCCAGTTCTCTGAGCAACCCTGGACTCTTTCTGTGTAAGTTGCCTGGAGTCTGTATTTTTTGCTTGAATCACAGAACCCTAGATGCTACTGTGGGTATTTCTCTCTGTCCAAGAAGAAGGGTCAGGGCAGCAATCAGCCCGTTCCAGAGAGTGAGTCCAGCCATACAGCCGCACTC
Organism: Cnephaeus nilssonii; assembly: GCF_951640355.1. NCBI lineage: Eukaryota > Metazoa > Chordata > Mammalia > Chiroptera > Vespertilionidae > Cnephaeus > Cnephaeus nilssonii. Next base: position 16,285,055 of record NC_137084.1, on the reverse strand, counting down.
CTCCCCAAGCGCTGGGATTCCAAAGAGCAGGGTGGGAGGAACGAACAGGGCTGGGTAGCAGATGTGTAAATACTGGTGTGTTTGCCGAAGGGCTGCCATCTGGTGGATGTGGGTCAAGGTTGGCTTCTTTCTTTGGGTCATTGCTGTAAACCTGGCAGAGGGGACATGGTGGTGTGAATGCCTGGGAATGTGAAATTGGTTTAATTTAACCAACATCTTCTGAATGCTCTTCATGTTTGACCCTCCCTGTGCACCTTCCCCTCTACTGGGTTCACTACTCAGTTCAGATGATTCATAGGACACCTTACACTGGCATGTTGACGGCCTTTTTGCCATTAGTGGGTTTTGAATGGTCTGAAATGAACATAAAGAACCCAAGTTTAACATATAGATTATCTGAATGAATGACTGAATACCGAAATGAACTGAGTTAATTATAATTCTGGAGCCGCAAAATCCATAATAAGAAATCCTTTTGCTAACTTTATGCTTTTTTCTGTCCCTTGTAGTATAGCATAGCAATTAAAACCTTACCCTCCAGAATCAGCTAAGTTCAAGTTCTGGGTCCACCACTTTTCAATTTTTGTGGCCATGGCAAATCACCTAACCTCTTTGGAACATAACAGAGAATGGTGATGGTATGTTAGTATAGTGTCTGTCCCATATTTGTATTCCTTGTTTAATTTAATTTTTTCTGCTCTGCTCTTTCAATGATTCCCACTTCTCCTCTTGTCACTGGGCACATTCATCATCATTGCACTAACTGTATCAGTTAGCTATTGCTGTGTAACAAACTCTTCAAAATTTAGATTACAAGTATGTGGCTCAATTAGGCAGTTCAACTGATCTTGGCTGGGCTTTCTCACATGTTTTGTGGTCTCACATATAGGTTGGTTAGGATGGGTTCAGCTGGGATAACTAAGCTCTCCTCCATAAGGTCTCTTATCTTTCAACTAGAGGCCCAGCACATGATTAAATCATGCGCGTGTAGGGTCCCCTAGGCCTAACCTGCCATAGCCTCTGTCCCGCGAAGCCTCGCACGCTCCGCAGACACTGCCAGTGCCCCACGACACTCCAGAAGTCCCGCTCACTGCAGCCACTCTGGGACCCCGAAGTCCTACCCGCTGTGGCCGCTGCAGGACCCATCAATGCACCTCTAGTAGATGATTGTGACACTGTCACGGCGTCACAACCACAGGCCTTTTATGATATAGACTAGAGGCCCATTGCAAGAAGATTCGTGCAATAGGCCTTCCTTCCCCTCACTGCCGGCACCAGTTTTCCTCCAGCACCTGGGACCCAGGCCGCAGCGAAGCCAAGCCTTTAGCCTACAGTGGAGCCAAGCCTTCAGCCTTCAGGCTTGGCTCCAGCCACAGCGGAGCCTTCAGATTTTGCTCTGTGCCTGCGTATGCAAAGTAACCCACCATTTTGTTGGGTTAATTTGCATACTCACTCCTGATTGGCTGGTGGGCATCATGGAGGTATGGTCAATTTGCATCTTTCTCTTTTATTAGTGTAGATAGTCCAATCTGGGCTTGTTCTTATGGAACAAGGGCAGAAGTCTGAAAGAGCAAAAATAATAAGACCTCTGCTTTATTTATTCTATTGGTCAAAGCAAGTCCCTAGGCTAGTCCAGAGTCAGGGTTGGAGGAGACTACAAAGTTACAGGGCAAAGGGTGTAAAGACAGGTGGAGTCAATAATTGGGCCCATTAATACAACTAAATCTATCCTGCACACTGCAATGTAATTTCTAGATGAGAAATTACTTCTCTTTCTCTCCAACCAGACTCTCTCTTATTCACCACTGGGTCCAGGTACCTAGGCACAGAGCTTGGCACATAGTAGGTGTTCAATGAAGGTTTATTGACTGACTAAATGAAGAGCTGGGCTGTAGGCTGTGGCATGCTGGGGAAGCAACTGCACTGCTGACTTCCTGTAAGAGACGACCGAGTCTAGATGAGAACCATCATATGTCTAGAGGAGAACCACCATATGTCATCATTCACTGAGGTCTGGTTTCAGCCTTCCCCTTAGCCTAACTCTTCTATTTAACCTATGCTTCAGCCCTTGGAAGGTCAAATAGCTGAATGCCTATTTTGGTGTAATTTCTGACATCCCTGAAATTGTACAAAATCCTGTGATCAGGAAAGGGACATCATATTTAACCAATCAGGACTACAAATATGGCAGGCCATTTGAATTTATTATTAATATCTTAACATTTTTATTTTATATTTTTGAACATTTTTAAACATGGGTAAGCATTTTAGAAGTAACTCGAACTGAAAAACCTCCTTTTGTGCTTTAAATATTGAAATTATTTCAATCAGTTGATGAATATATATTATTATTCCAGGCTAAAATGGTACAATAATTAGCGATAATGAAAAGCTGTTAATTTTATGTGCAAAAGTAACTTCTAAGTTTCACATATTTAAATAAATAGGAAAATAGACTGATAGCTAACAGTGTTAGCTAGATAACTTTAGGAAGGACATTTTATTTTGTTGGATCCAGTAAATGTTTAAACAAATTTAAATAAGAGTACTAGGCAGAATAATGGAGCTTCAATTATCTTTTATAATTCAAATCTTTATAGAATTGTTTGGTGGAAGAGTACATAAAACCAAATAACTTTTAAGAACTGAATTTAACTTGTCATTATTTAATTCCATTTAAACAATTAACCTTTCACTAAAATGTCTGTTTGGGAATTATTCCTATCTTGTGGGACCAATTAAAAGCAAAATGTCCATTTTGCTACCTCAAAATTTTACCAGGAAGAAAAATTCTGATATCAAGTACAACCCAACCCAACCCATGATAAATTGACCCACGATAAAGAATATAACAGTATGAAGGAAAAGGAGAGGTGGTTGTGCCTGCAACCAAGGTACATGCCCTTGACCGGAATCAAACCCAGGACCCTTGAGTCCACAGGCCGACGCTCTATCCACTAGAGCCAAACCAGTTAGGGCAGAAAATGAGACTTCTTAATGTGTCAAGCGTGCAGCCCCTAATTGGGGGAGCGATGTAACTGCTGAGGGTAAGAGACGGTAGAATTCCTGCACATATGCCACACTTCTCTAAAGTTAGGTTTAGTAAGGTGTACATTACATACAGAAAAACATCATTTTTGGATACCCTACTCAGTGGATTTTGACAACTGTATACACTTGGGTAACCACCACTATGATCAAACTCCCCGCAAACTCCACCCTTCAAACTCCCTCTGATCGCTAGTGAACTGATCTCTGTTCCTATAGTTGTGGCTTTTCCAGGATGTCATGTACATGGAATCATACAGCCTGTAGCCTTTGTGTCTGACTTCTGTCACTTAACATAATGCTTTGAAGATTCCTCTACATTGCCTGTATCTGTCAGTTTGTTCCTTTTATTGTGTAGATCATTAAGGACTACTTCTGACTTGTTTCCAATTTGGGGGGACTATGAATAAAGCTGCTTTAAACATTTGTGTGTAAGTCTTTGTTGGATATTTTATTTCCCCTGGGGAGACATTTAGGAGTGATATTGGTAGGTCTTATGGCAAGTCAAGTGTATGTTTGACTTTAAAAAAAATATTTTTATTGATTTCAGAGAGGAAAAGAGAGTGAGAGATAGAAACATCAATGATGAGAGAGAAGAATCATTGATTGGCTGCTTGCACGCCCCCCACTGGGGACTGAGCTGCAACCCAGGCATGTGCCCTTGACAGGAATCAACTCAGGACCCTTTGGTCCACAGGCCGACACTATCCATTGAGCCGAACTGGCCAGGGCATGTTTGACTTTTGAAGAGACTGACAATTTGCTTCCCAACTTGTTTGTACCCACCAGAGATGCCTGAGAGTTCCCGCTGTTCTGCTTCCTTACAAGTATTTGGTACTGTCACTTTAAAAATGTTTATTCACTCTAATAAATGTGTAGTGACCTGTTATTGTGGTTTTAATTTTGCATTCCTGTAATGGCTAATGATGTCATCTTTTTATGTGCCTAAGTGCTATTCATATTTCTCTTTTGGTGAAGTGTCTGCTCCCATGTTGGCTTTTTATTATGGAGCTGTGAGAGTTCTTTATGTATATAGGTAAAAATCCTTTATGGGAAGGATTCAGGTCGAGGGCATGTACCTCGGTTGCAGGTTCAATCCTTGGTGCGTGCAGGAGCCAACCAATTGATGTGTCTCTCTCTCATTGATGTTTCTCTCTCTCTGTCTCTCCCCCTCCCTTCCACTCTCTCTATAAAAAAAAATCAATGAAAAGATGTCCTCAGGTAAGGATTAACAACAACAAAATAATAATAAGAAAAAATATACATAACAAATATTTTCTTCTAGTCTTTATCTTTTGTTCATATTCTCTTAACAGCATCTGTAGAAATGCAGATGTTTTACATTTTGATAGTCTAATTTATTATTTTTATTTTATTATTTATGCTTTTGGATCCTATTTAAAAAATCGTTGCCTAACTCAAATCACATATTTTCCCCCATGTTCTCATCTAGAAATTTTAGGGTTTACAGTTTTCTGTTTAGATCTAAAACCCATTTTGAGTTAATTTTGTATATGGCAACAGGTATGAGTCACAGTTCTTTTTCTTTTCTTTTTTTTTAATAGGTATGTTGAAAAGTTCCAGTAGCATTTGTTGAAAATAATATTCTTTCTCCTTTGAATTTTCTTGGCACCTTTCTTGAAAACCAATTGACCACATATTTCTGAACTCTATTCTGTCCTATTGATCTGTGTATCTATCCTTTCATCGATACTATATTAAGTCTTAAAATCAGGTATGGTGAGTCCTCCAACTTTGTCTTCTGTGACTAGCCTATGTCCTTTGCTTTTCCATATAAATTTGACAATCAGCTTGCCAAAAAAACTTGACAGGGTTTTATTGAAATTGTATTCAATATGTGGATCAATTTGAAAGGAATTGCCATCTTAACAGTTTTAAGTCTTTTGAACCATGAATGTCACCTATCTCTCCATTTATGTAGGTCTTTGTCTCATCAATGTTTTGCAGTTTTTAGCATACATATCTCACATATATTTTGTTAGGTTCATCCCTAATTTTTTTTCAGGTTGTCTGTTGTGGTTGTAAATGGTACTTAGAAAATCTTAATATTCATCTGTTTTTTTCTGTATATAGAATACAATTGATTTTTGTATATTGATTTTATATTCTGCAACCTTGCTTAACTCACTTATAAACTCTAATAGCTTTTTAAAAGTTTTATCATGATATAAATCAGATACTATATAATTTACCCACTTAAAGTATGCAATTCAGTGGTTTTTAGTATATTCAGAGCTGTCACTGTTACCACAATCATTTTAGAACATTTTCATCAACCACATTCTCAATAACCCCTCATATCCCCTAACACTTACTTCTCGTTTTCCCCAACCCCCTCAGTCCTAGGCAAACAATAATCTACCTTCTGACTGTATATGTTTGCCTATTCTGGATATTTCATATAAATGGATTCATACAATATGTAGTATTTTGTGATTGGCTTTTTTTTTTTTACTGACCATGATGCTTTAAAAATTCATTCATTTTGTAGCATGTATCATCATTTAATTTCTTTTTTTAAAATATATTTTATTGCTTTTTTACAGAGAGGAAGAGAGAGGGATAGAGAGTTAGAAATATCGATGAGAGAGAAACATCGATCAGCTGCCTCCTGCACACCCCCTACTGGGGATGTGCCCGCAACCAAGGTACATGCCCCCGACCAGAATCGAACCTGGGAACCTTGAGTCCGCAGGCTGACGCTCTATCCACTGAGCCAAACCGGTTTCGGCCATTTAATTTCTTTAAAAAATATATTTTTATTGACTTCAGAGAAAGGAAGGGAGAGGGAGAGATAGAAACACCAATGATGAGAGAGAATTACTGATTGGTCGCCTCCTGCACGTCCCCCACTGGGGATTGGGCTGCAAACATGGAATATGCTGTGACTGGGAATCGAATCGAACCCAACTGTGACCTCGTGGTTCATAGGCTGATGCTGAACCACTGAGCCACACCAGCTGAGCAGCATTTAATTTCTTTTAAATGGCTGTGTATTAGAGTTCTCTAGAAAAAATCCCCCAGAAATAATAGATATCTACATCTACCTACATATCTATATGAGAGGAGACATTATGATACATTGGCTCATGCGATTATAGAGGCTGAGAAGTCCCATGATCTGCTGTCTGCAAGCTGGAAGCATAAGAGCTGGTGGTGTGACCCCGTCTGAGTCTGAAGTGCTGAGAATCAGGGGAGCTGATGGTGTCAACCCAAGTCGGTGGGCAGGAGATGCCTCAGCTCAAGTCCTGAGGCAGAATAAAAAGGGGGGTTTCTCCTTCCTCCACCTTTTGTTCTATTCAGGCCTTCAATGGGTTGGATGATGCCCAGGAACCTTTTCTGAGTCCACTGATTCAAATGCTAATCTCATCTGGAGACACCCTCACTGACATGCCCAGAAATAATGTTTAATTTGGGTACCCATGGCCAGTCAAGTTGACATAAAATGAACTATCACAGGCTGAATAATATTTCAGTGTTTGATATTCTACACTCTCTTAGCCATTAATCAGTTAATGGGTAGTGTGCTGTTTCCGATTCTTAAATATCCTATATGATAAAAAGCCTGGTATGCAAATTGACTGAATGGTGGAACGACCTGTCGCTATGATGTGCATTGACCACCAGGACACAGATGCTCAACTCAGGAGCTGCCCCCAGTTTGCAGGCCCCAGGCCAGCCAAGGCAGGTGCCAGCGGAGGCCCCCCCAATTGCCCCGCCAGTCGCCCCACAGATTGGCCCTGATCGCCGGCCAGGCCTAGGGACCCTATCCGTGCATGAATTTTGTGCACCGGGCCTCCAGTTATAAATAATGCTCTATGAATGTTCAAATTTTTGTGTAAACATGTTTCAATTTCCACAGTCATTGGGGTGAAGTGTTCTATATAAGTCACTTACATCTAGTTGGCATATATAGTTTTAAGTCCTCTATTTCCTTTGTGACCTTCTGTCCAGTGGCTCTATCCATTATCGATAGTGGGATATTGAAGTCTCCAGCTATTATTGTAGAATTGATGTTGAGAAGCAAGCTGACTATTGGAAAAAAAGCAATTTGGTTGAACAGTGAGGTATAACATCTTACCTCCTAGAAGAAAACTGACACTATAAAATGTTTTCGAGCATAGGGAGCAACTGGAATTCTCATACAGTGCTGGGGGGAAGTAGGTGGAGTCACTTTGGAAGATAGGTTGGCAATTTCTTATACAGTTAAACATACATTTCCCACATAGCCAAGCTATCTCATTGTTAGGTATTCACCCAAGAGAAATAAAGAATAATTTTCAAGCTAAAACTTAGGCAAAAATATTCTTAGAAGCCTTTATTCATAGTAGTAAAAATTTGGAGACAATGCAAATGTCTATCAAGAGATGAATGAACAAACACAGTGTGGTATTTTCATGCCATGGAATACTACTCAATAAAAATGAAAGAACTGCTTGGTTCAAATAACAAGATGGATGACACTCGAAGACATCTTAACAAGTGAAAGAAGATAGAAAAAGAAGAGTGCAGCCCTAACCAGTTTGGCTCAGTGGATAGAGTGTCGGCCTATGGACTGAAGGGTCCCAGGTTCGATTCCGGTCAAGGGCATGTACCTTGGTTGCGGGCACATCCCCAGTAGGGGGTGTGCAGGAGGCAGCTGATCGATGTTTCTCTCTCATCGATGTTTCTAGCTCTATCCCTCTCCCTTCCTCTCTGTAAAAAATCAATAATATATATATTTTTAAAAAAGAAGAGTGCATACTGTATGACTCCATTTATTTGAAATTCATTCATTCATTTAATATCTATATATATCTATACACACACACACACACACATAGTACATAATAAAAAGGTAATATGCAAATTGCATCACTCCGCTACGCCCACGATTGGGCCAGCTGGAGGCGCGGGGGGCGGGACTCAGGGTGGCCGATTGGCTGACGGGAGGAGCGGGGGGCGGGGTCGCAAGTCCCTGCCCCCTGCTCCTCTCATCCGCCTAAACAGCCAGCGCTGCAGGAGGACCCATGGGGCCAGCGGAAGGCGCCGGTGGCGGAACTCGGGGTGGCCGATTGTGTGGCTGCCGGCATCAGTTTTCCGCCACTACAAGTTTTCCTCTAGCCACCCGCCAATAGGAGCGCCTCCAGCCAGCGCCATCGGCCACCCCGAGTCCCGTCCCCAGCCTTCTTAGAGAATACGTTTCAGCATTTCATATAATCCTGGTTTGGTCGTGATGAACTCCTTTAGCTTTTTTTGTCTGTGAAGCTCTTTATGTGACCTTCAATTCTAAATGATAGCTTTGCTGGGTAGAGTAATCTTGGTTGTAGGTTCTTGCTATTCATCACTTTGTATATTTCTTGCCATTCCCTTCTGGCCTGCATAGTTTCTGTTGAGAAATCAGCTGACAGTCATATAGGTACTCCCTTGTAAATAACTAACTGGTTTTCTCTTGCTGCTTTTAAGATTCTCTCTTTGTCTTTTGCCTTGGGCATTTTAATTATGATGTGTCTTGGTGTGGTCCTCTTTGGATTCCTCTTGTTTCGGGTTCTCTGAGCTTCCTGGACTTGTAAGTCTATTTCTTTCACCAGGTAGGGAAAGTTTTCTATCATTATTTCTTCAAATAGGTTTTCAATATCTTGTTCTCTCTCTTCTTCTGGCACCACCATAATTCGGATGTTGGTACGCTTTAAGTTGTCCTAGAGGATCCTTACACTATCTTCATATTTTTGGATTCTCTTTTCTTTTTGCTTTTCCTGTTGGGTGTTTTTTGCTTCTTTGTATTTCAAATCTTTGACTTGATTCTTGCGATCCTCTAGTCTGGTGTTGGATCTCTGTATATTATTCTTTATTTCAGTCAGTGTATGCTTAATTTCTAATTGGTCCTTTTTCATATCCTTGAGGGTCTTACTACATTTCTCGGGTTTCTAGAAGATTCTTGAGTAACCTTATAACCGTGGTTTAAAACTCTATATCCAGTATTTTGCTTTCCTCCATTTCTTTCATTTGTGACCTGTTTCTTTGTCTCTGCATTTTGGCTGCTTCCCTGTGTTTGTTTCTATGTACTGGGTAGCTGCTAAGTCTCCTTGAGTTGATAGAGTGGCCTGGTGTGGTAGGTGTCCTATAGGGCCCAGTGGCTCAGCCTCCCCAGTAACCTGAGGTGGACACTCTTGGTGCACCTCTTTGTGGGCTGTGTGCACAGTCTTGTTGTAGTTAACTGTTGGTTGCTGTTGGTATCACTGGGAGGAATTGACCTCCAGGCCAATTGGCTGTGATGACCAGCTGTGTCTACACTGGAAGATCTGTTGCGCAGGAGACACCCTTATGGGGCAGGACTTGCTTCAGTGGGGCTTTGGTGCACACTGAGTCTGCCCCTTGAGTGTGTCTCTTATGGATGTGAAGAGTTGTAATCCGGTATGGTCTCACTCTGACCACTGGGTACACTGGCTCTTGGATCTCCAAGGAGGTGCAAAGTTAGCCACTGTCTGGGGCTACCCAGCAGGAGCTACAGAGACATCTGCAGATTCCTCCTCTTTGTATGGGGTTTGGAAGTGCCCAGATGAGGCCCAGCTGTGAAGCAAGGCAGGCTGCTGTTGCCGGGCCTTGGACCTTCTTTTGGAAGCTCTTGAGTTCTCTGACCCAGCTGCAATTTGACAGGTTTTAGGTGGAGAAAGGACAGGCCATTCATATGCAAAAGCCAATACACACAGCTCGGGTGGGGTTGTAAATTGGGTGGGGCAGGGTCTCTAGGAATCACCCAGGTGGAGCAATGGCTGCCAGTCAGTCCTGCACTGGAGAGATCCCCGGGTCTCCAGTCTCCGAGTCCCGCACCCCCGTGCAGGAACAATGATCACTGCGAGCACCTCTGAGAGAAAGCCACCCTCACATTCCTGTCCCAATGCCAGACAGTCCAGTTTCTCCCCATTTGTGTGTGGGTCCCCCAGAGTCTCGCCCGGAACTGGAGCTCAGAGCAAGTAGGAGCTTGTATCTCCCTCCCGATTAAAAGAGCAGCACATTTAGGTGCCAGCACTTTCTGCGCCTTCGCACCTCTTACCAGTCTCACCGCGCTTTCTTCACCTCTCTAGTTGTGGAACTTCCACTCAGCCAGCTTTACCGCAGGTCTGGGTGGTAGTTGTTCCGCCTTTTAGTTGTAATTTTGATGTGGTTGTGAGAGGCAGCAAGTATAGGTGTTTACCTATGCTGTCATCTTGGTTCTCCTGTCTGAAATTCTTGAATAGATTCTGGTTATAGAGAGCAAATCATTGGTGGACTAGGGATGGGTGGGTTGATTACAAAGATACACAAAGGAACTTTCTGGGGTGATGGAAATGTTGGGTCTCTTATCTATGTTAACATCAATCATTACTTGATTGTATGGTTGTTATATGGGTAAAAGCTATGCTTGAAAATCTGTGCATTTTATTGTATGCAATTATATGTCAATTAAGCTGACACCAAAAAAAGTTGGTTGAAACAGTAATTCAAATGTTATTTATGAACCAGGGGTGGCCCTGAAACTTCTAATATTTTAGCTTTTACTGTCATCTCTTTACTCTCCATCTGGACCTCCAGGTTTTTGGGCTTTTATTTTCTAAATTACTTTCCAGCAACTATGTGTTTGTCTGACAAAATTGTAACAAATTTTAAAGCTTTTTTTTCTAGGTTTCAAGTGAATCAACGGAAAGGAATTTGGTTGGAAATGAATGTTTACAGCCATTAGTTCATGTCTTGAGCAGATTCTTGCACCCTGGGGAGATTTTGCAATTTCCATATGCATTTTGAAAGCAATTTTTTCTGCTTTCTAGGTTGTTTCATTTTAAAAATTCATTTTCAGTCATCCATGTCCACTTTACCTATTTAGCTATGTTTTCACAAATTCCACAGAATATTTCTAGTCTCTTAGAGAGGCAGACAAATTTGACACTTCACAGAAACAGTGCCAAACAAACAGAGCAAGGCAGAATGGACTGAAAATAGATTAGGACATTAAATTAAAAAACAAAAATCCAAAGTCTGAAAGAGGGCTATAAAAATGCAAAAATGTTGAAACACAAATGCATAAAATATGATTTCATAACGTTCCCAAATTCTGTCACTAGCTTGCTATGTGACCTTGGGCAAATTTAACCTCTTTCAGCCTCATTTCCTGGCCTGAAAAGTGGGAGCTAATAATAGAACCTACCTCATGGATTATCGCCAGGATTAAATGAGGTAATTCATGTGAAAGCCTAGAGCCCAGGGCCTGGCATATAATAAAACTAGAGGCCCAGTGCATGATTGAATCATGCACGTGTAGGGTCCCATACACGCTTTCGCTTTTCGCGGTGGAGCTGGGTGCCTGTCCGCTGGTGCCGGAGCAGACAGGCACCCAGCTCCCCCACTTTTGATGGTCTGCGGCCGCTGAGGGGGGCTACCCTGCTGTTGAGAGGCGCAGGGTAGCCCCCCTCAGTGGCAGCAGATCCGTGCCTCTCAATGGCCCCAGCCACGCTCCGCCCCCGCCGCGCCGCGCTCTGCCGCGCTCCGCCGGCCCCGCCGGCCCCGCCGCGCTCCGCCCCCGCCGCGCCGCGCTCCGCCCCCGCCGCGCCGCGCTCCGCCGCGCTCCGCCGCGCTCCGCCCCCGCCCCGCCGCGCTCCGCACCAGCCACGCTCCGCCCCCGCCGCGCCGCGCTCCGCCCCCGCCGCCATCTTTGTTGGGTAATTTGCATACTCGCCCTGATTGGCTGGTGGGCGTGGCTTTGGCTGGTGGGCGTGGCTTGGGTGTAGCGAAGGTGCGGTCAATTTGCATATTACTGTTTTATAAGGTAAGATAATATATATGTGAGTTATTATTATTACCCCATGGTGCATAATTACATTGAAAAAACAAACAAACAGTGAGCGGACCTATTCTCAACCTTTTTGGTCATTTCACTGGGGGTTAGACTGAGGCTGTGGCTGGAGGCTGGCTGGTGGCTCAGAAGGTGATTTTGTTCCCTGGCTGGTGACAGGACAAGGAAGGGCGGTTGCAGGGGTGAGGAAGCTCAGAGGCTTAATTCTGAAAGAGCTTCAGATCTCCAAGTTCTGAATTCATTCCTTTACTAGTGGTTCCTCAACAAACATACTGATTCTCAGGGTCCCACAAGCAGGTCAGGGATCTTGCTCACAGGCTAGTGGGGGATGGCACCCAGGGTGGGTGAGCCTCTATGGCCTCTATGCTCACTGCAGCCTCAGGTGGCAGAGAAGGCCCAGAGGCTGAAAGTGATTTGAAATATACCTGGGTAAAGCCAGCGGGGACCTGCCCTGGGTCTGAGGCATTCCTCCTGGCCCCTGAGGTCATGGCAGCCCTAACAGAGAACAGCCACTTTCTCCTGGGCAAGAGGGACCCTTAGACCTGGATGGACAGGCAGGGGGCACCTGGACAGGGTGCAGAGGCAGGAGGACCAGAGACGCGTGTGGCAAGCATTTAACACTGTCTTAGAGTGTCATGGACGTTCCCTCCAGCCCACGCTTCCTGGGGGATGAGGAATTTCAGGGCTGACACCAGGATTTAGGCTCAAAGAAACGGCACTTAGTGATTCTTCTCTGTTACTGGGGCAGCCTGTGTCTCTCCACACTCCTGCCTCTTCTCTCCCCCTCCCCCGCCCCCTAAACTCTACTGGAACCTGCCACTTCTCATGACTCAAGTAAAAGAGTCGTTGGAAATGTATCTCAAGGCGGAAGGACAGACACTCTTGCGGGAGCACAACTGCCTATGCGAGTCCTGCAGTTAGGTGATTGCCCCAGGTCAGGAGAAAGCTCTGCGTGATTAAAGGCACTTTGCCCTGGAACTGGGTCAACATGAGCCAGACAGCCGACCTACCTTCTTTCCTCAACCTCACGACCCAAAGCCGCTCCTCCATCCCTATCCCCATTCCAAAGCCAGTCTGAGCACCGGAAGTGACCAGCTTTCCTGGAGCGAGGCCAGACAGTGGGGGGAGGGTGGGGGTGGGAGGGAGTGGGAGGTAAGGGTGAATCTGGGGCAGTTCCTTTTGGCTGCGCGAACACCTGGGACTCGCTGAACAGACCACAGGCGGTTACCATCCTGGCACCTGCCCAGTCAGGAAATGGGTCCCAGCACCCAGTGCTGGGGCTACAGAAGGAAAGGCCCTCAGGAGCCTCCGTGTCCGCTGGGCGATAAGAATGTGCAGGGAGAGGATTCCAACCGCAGGGGAAGGGCAAGAATGGCCTGGGAGTGCCCGAGCTTTAACCCAGGGCTAGACTTGGCCACATCCAGTTCTCTCCCCCTCCCCCTGCCCCCGCTGCCCACCCCCCAGGAAAGAGAGGAGGGATCATGGAGGGGGGGCGGGGCAAGGCCATCGTGCACCTGCGTCAGGGTAGGGAGTGGCAGGTGGAGGCCGAATTCCTACATTCCGTGAATGGCTTGGCTGAAGGAGCTGGAGAAGTCCCGGCTGCCCATTTTTCAGAGGGGCAATCCCAAGAGAGCCCGGGATTGTCCACGGAGCACAATATGGACAACCAGGTTTGGTGGGGTGGGCAGGGTGTGGGAGATCCAGCCCAGGCTGTGGCCGTAGCGCTTGTGGCCATTCCACCCACTCCTGTCTCCTGACCTGGAGAAGGAAGGTGGCCTTAAGTTCAAGGACCTACTCACCAGGCAAATTTGCAGATTTACAGGCTGTGCCGGAGGGGCAGGCCCATGGGAGGGGCGGGCCTTAATCCAGGATTATGGGGAAGAGGAAGAGGCCAGGTGGTTCCTGTCCAGGCCCCTGAACTCTTAAAGGGGAAGGCGACTGACAGACACTTGGGCAAAGCCAGAGTGGGGACCCTGCCCTGCTCAGCTAGCAATTCCCCGGGGGGTTTGTTAATTAGTGGGAAGAGTCCTCCGGGCTGGGTCAGGATCTAACAGGGCACCACAAATTCTCTGAGGGCCCGAGAGCCCAGATTCTGAGGTTGGCCCTCACACCCCCAGGCTCTCAGGATCTGCCCCCTTCCGTGCGTGGTGCTGTGTTGTCACGGGGGGACTGCATTTGTAACCACGCAGAAACTTCCTTTCTTTAACATGACTTTTCCTCCTTCCTTTCCTTTTGATTCAAGCCGGCCTCCTCCAGCACCCCGACTCACCCACCGTCTTCTCCCCTGCATGTCCACCCCCTTAATCATGAAGCCCTCAGGACAGCCTTAGCTGGTTTGGCTCAGTGGAGAGAGCGTCAGCCTGCGGACCCAAAGGTCCTAGGTTCGATTCTGGTCAAGGGCACGTGCCTGGGTGGCGGGCTCGGTCCAACGTGCAGGAGGCAGCCAATCAATGATTCCCTCTCATCATTGATGTTTCTATCTCTCTCTTCCTCTTCCTTTCTCTCTGACATTAAAAAAAAAAAAAAAAAAAAAAGAAGCCCTCAGGACAATGAGGTTCTGGTCAGCATCAAAGAATCTCAAGAACAAAGGGTTGGGTCTGTTGACCACAGAAACAGTTTCAGTTAAATTAGATAACATCTAGGCCTCAGGCGGCTTCAGCTCCAGAACCCCACTGACCACATCCTTGCAAAACCAGACAAGACACCATGGCTGACATCAGGGCCAGATGCAATGATCAGCTACCCCCTACCCTGGCTCTGACCCATCAGCAGAGACCACGACCCTAAGCACCAACCTAACGGCCTCAGTCCCCCATATGACCCATCCCCTGGAAGCCATTGGGGAGCCAGGTCTTTGAGCACAAGCTCACCTGTGACTCGGGCGTGGCACCATTTCCTTAAAAGTAAACCTTTACTTTCTTAGCTGCAAATCCTGTTTGCGTTTTATTGGACTTTGATGTGCGCAGGTGAATGGACCCTGTTAGTTCGGTAACACGTTTCTTTCTCACGGTGATCCTGGGAAGTAGGTGGTATTTCTATCCCCATTCTACAGAGGTGGAAACTGAGACCCAGAGAGGGGAGCCTGCCCTGCCTCTCCTTCCCAGGGCTTGGCCCTCCTTCCTCTGGGGCCAGGCTCTGGCCAAGCAGAGGGAACTTTTCAGAGAGCAATTCCAGGCAGAGGAAGGTCAAGCAGACAATTCACCGGAGCTGTGTGCCGAGCGGTTGTTCTTGGCAATGTGGAAAGTCCGGCGGTCGTGTAAGTGCAAGTGCTGGACACCGGGACCTAGTTCTCCTTCATTTCCCCTCCCCACCATGGATCCATGTTGAGGAGGGGAGAGCGGGAACAGAATGACAGACAACCTGAACAAATGCTGATCGCAAGAGGGGGCAGGTGGACCCCTAGGATGGAGCCCCTCTCCAGACTGCAGGAGATGTGGACGTGGAGGAGGGGTGGGGCCTGCCCAGCTTGAGGGGGATGGGGGGTAGGCTCTGCTGATGCTGCATCCAAAAGGGCCCCTGTGTGAGTACGAGGCGGGTGGCTGGGATTTCTGAAGTCCAATCCATATCTGCCACCCCCCCCCCCCCCCCCCCGCTTCTCCTGCCTCCCTCCCCCAACCCGGGGTTAAGGACAGAGCAAGGGAAATCATCCAGGGTGAGGTCACGGTTCATGAGAAATTCAACGATGTAATTTCAGGAAGATGCAACATAAAAATGCTAATAAATGTGTATGCACTAAGTTGGAAATAATGCAAGACCCCTCTAAAGTAAGAAAATTTATAAGTAAATAAAGTAAGAAAATTTATCCGAATGGTACAGCTTCCTAGAGTTGGAGGAGCTAAGTGAGTTGTTAACTGGGAATTGTAAACCTGCCCCTGCCTCGTGGTGGTGTCTCTGGTTATTAACTGGAAATACCTGTCTTCTATATGCATGCACTGTGGTTTGCATGCATCCAAATTTCTAATTTCTGCGGGGAATTCTGGAGACGATTGTGCTGCTTTCTCAACACCCACAGTTATTATAACTTTAAATCTCTTATCTGTATCCTGTAACAATGCCATCCCAGTGTTCTTTAAGTGGCGGTGCTGAAAAACGCACCTGAAAAATCAGTAACATTGGAAAGGAAGTAAGATGTGATAAAACGTTATGAAGAAGGCCGAACCGCCCCAGCAGGAAATGCTGCGCTGTTAATTTAGCAGAGTGCGCTGTGAAATATTAGAGATAATGCCGGGAAAATAAAAAAGCAGCATTAAAGTAAAAATATGTCACAAAGGGGGTATATTTATGCAACACATTCTTTCTGCTTTGCATTCACTTCTATGGCAAAATTAGTCTGGAATTATGCACGTTTAGAATTATGCAAGGTCTTCAGGAACACACGCTTTGCATAAAATGTGACTGCTCTGTGCTCATCAGTGGGTGGGGAAATGGGAGACAATTAGGGTGTTCTTAGGCCAGGTAATTTTATCTGTTCACCTTGGCTGGGGCCTCAGTAATGTCTTCTGTAAGCTGGGACTATTGGACTGGCTTATCTAGCTCGCTCTATTAGATTTTGTAGAGACAGGCACCATCGTATATATTTCCTGAGGTGTCTTTTCCAGTTCAGAGTCCACAGCATACACGAAACGCATCTTTGTTAATTGTGAAGCTGGCCGTTCAAATACTAGGGTCTCTCACTCATCGGAATCCAGGGATGAGCCCTGGGGACAAGATTCCCTTTACTTCCATCCCCAGAGTCCCACAGAGATATGCCCTGGGGGCTGGCGATAGGTGGGATGGGAGATAAAAAGCCAGGTGCAATGGGGACCCAGCGCCACCAGAGGGCAGCACCAGCACGCAGCTGGGACTCCTCTGCCGCCCCTCCAGGAGGTTAAATACTTCATTCCACCAGGTGCCAGGCATGTTCTGGGTGCGAGTGATGGGGGGCGGGGTGGGGAAGGGCAAGGACACCCCAGGCCTCTGCTCTCATGAGGTTTACATTCTCCTGCAGGAGACAAACATGTAGCACACCAATAAACAAGGCTGTTTCAAGCAGCAATAAGTAACAATGATGTGGTGCAAATAAAATATTGATGGGGAAAATATCCGTCTGGGGAAGTGACAGCACGAGACCTGAGTGGGTCGGATGAGCAGAGACACAAAGATCTGGATGCATATGGATACGGGAAGGGTCTGTCAAAGGGCCTCGAGAGGGACTGGGGATGCCGGTGACGACAGAGAGCAGCGTCCTCACAGGTGAGAAAACAGAGGGGCTGAGGAGCCAAGTTACGTACTCAGGGTCACAGTAAATTAGGGACACTGTCTGACAACCTCATGAAAACTTTCCTTCCGTATCCCTAACTGTCCCTCTCCGACCAGAACAGTGACAATGACTCCCAGTCCCCTCCCCATTCCATTCCTGACCATAATCCCTATAGGGAGACAGGGCAAGGATCACTGGCTGTAAGCTCCAGTAAGTTGCCTCCCTCTCAGAACCTCAGCTTTCCCAGTTCTGAAATGCAGAGTCCCAGGAACCTCTAAGCTCTGGGTTCTAAGGATCAGCCAGCCAGTGGCTCTTGAATTCTAGTTCCTGAGCACCCTCTTGTGGACAACGTTGGAATCACATGCTCAGCTGGAAAGGGTCATGGGAAAGTGGTCAGCGTAGATTTCTGCGAGGCTGGTGGATTCTGAGTTATCACTGAGTGAGCGTGGTGTCTGTCTATGTGTGCTTTATTTACATGTGCGTGCATGCATTGTATGTGTGTATGCATCTCTGCATGTCTCTGTGTGTTTATGGGTGCATGCATGCACGTTTGCATCTGTGCCTGCATCTGTGTGTCTGTCTATATGTGCTTGTGTGTACTTGTTCATGTGGGTGTGACTTTTGGCAAATGGGACATATAAGAACGATGTGAGGGGCCCTGTCTTTCTGACAAAGGCCTACCACGCTCCCTGCAGCCCACTTCCTCCTCCCCTTGCTCCTGTCTGTGCTACCACCTCATTCTTCTCTGGGGTCTCGCTCTCCTCTCTCACCTGCACTGTTTCAACAACCTTCTTTGATTATTTTTCTCTCTTTTATGTCACTCGAGGCTCATTTGAGTGTCACAGATCATGGCTCAAGAAACGATGCTTCTCTGTTCTATCCACCTAAACCATTAGATTTACAACCTTGAGTGGGTTAGTCACCCACTGCCCTGTTAGGGCGGAGCCTCTGGAGGGCAGGACTGGGGACTGTACCCAGCTGTGCCCGGGAGGGTTGAGCAGAAAGCCAGGCGCATGGTAGCTAAGACACAATGGCACGCTAGCGAAATGCTGCAAACTCCCCGCACACATGGACCACCTCATTTATTTACATGATGGTCCTGCAAGCTTAGGTCAGGAGGGACTGTCCCCATTGCACAGAAGAGGACATTGAGGCCCAGATGGGGAGATAATAGACAGAGCCCTGCAGGAACATTGGAAGCAATATGCCTACTTTCTTATCCAGTTTTCATAATACCTGGGTCCTGGGAGGTAGCTATTTTCAATGCCCTTCTTTAATAGACAAGGAAACTGAGGCTTTACAAACATCAGCTGAGTGCATGATGCTGTACAACCCATTGCCAGCAGAGGCAGGATTTGAACTCCGCCCGGGGAGATAAACCCAACTATTCCAGCGCAGTGCTGAGGGCTCCCCGGGAGTCACTGGCTCAGGCTCTATCGTCTGTTCACTGTCGGTCCTCTCACCACCCGTGAGGGCTCATTTCCTGAGAACATTCTCCTCAGAACCCGAGGGCAGGGCAGCCCCCGTCTTGGGCCCCCTGTTCCTCTCCCAGAGGTGGTGGTGCTGAGGGATGCTGCCTGCACCACTTTCAGAACCTGCTGGCTGGGGGCTGAGCATTAATTATGCAGCAGCCTCGCTGTGGTGTGCTAATTGCCTGATAGCCATAATTGGATCTTATGGATTACACCAACATTATTGCAGGGAGCAGGTTAAAGCAGTTAATGGGAAGCTGTACTCGCATTGTGATATTTGCTTCTTATCTCCCAGCTGGCCCGACTGAGCCCTTTCCCGGGGGCTGCGGGAGGGGTGGGATGGATGGGCAGTTGGGTGAGAAATAGCACAAATGTCACTCCCGGAGGGCACCATCATCTTTGCTAGGAAAAGTCTGCATGGCAGATGGAATTGGCATTTTATAAATGAGAATGTGGCTTAAGAAGGTTGAGACTCCCAATTTCATTCTTTAAAAAAAACCTATTGATTTTTTTTAAGACACACACACACACACACACACACACACACACACACACACAGAGAGAAAAACATTAATGATAAGAATCATTGATTGGCTGCCTCCTGCATGCCCCCTACTGGAGATAGAGCATGAAATCTGGCATGTGCCCTGACTGGGAATTGAACCATGACCTCCAGGTTCATAGGTCGATCAACAGCTGAGCCACACTGGCCGGGCCCCAATTTCATTCCAGATCATTGCCACTGGTCCTTACCAGCACCACCTGGGACCTTTTAGAAAGGCAGCATCTTAGTCCCCCCCAACCCCCACCCCGGACTGGCTGACTCCCAGGAGTCCCAGGGTGCAGAATGTGGAGCAAACTGAACCCCGTCAGAGGACTCCAGACCAGCCTAACCCAGTGATGTCAGCCACCCCCACTGACGTATAGACGCACACCAGTGTTCCTGTGCATAACCTCCTTCTGTTCCAGTTCCCACTCAGGATCCACATGCGTGCAGCTGTCGGTCGCTCCAGTCTCACCTGGTCTGGGACAGGCCTCCTGACATTAACACTTTTGAAGAGTACAGGTCACTCATTCTCTAGAACATTCCTCCGTTTGGTTTTGCTGCTGTTTTTTCATGACTAGATTTGCATTTCCCTAATGACTAATGATGGTGAACATCTTTTTTAATATTTTTGGAGAAATGTCTATTTGAGCCCTTTGTCCATTTTTAAGTTGGATTGCCTTTTTATTGTTGAATTGTAGTTCTTTCTTTATATCCTGGAAGCTCGGCATTAGTCAGATATATGACTTGCAAATATTTTCCCACTTCTGTGGCTTGTCTTTTCACTTTCTTAATAATGTCCTTTGAAGCACAAATGTTTTAAATTTGGATGAATTCCAAGGTATCTATTGTTTTCTTCTGCTGCTTGTGTTTCTGGCGTTACATTTAAGAAACTGCTGCCTACGTCAAGGTCACGAAGATTTACAACTATGTTTAGAGCAGCGCATTTTTTAAATAAAACTTTTTGGACCACTACTCGTGGGAAGAAAACATTATGCATTGGGACCCAGCATTCTCATATGTGCGTATATTCCCATATACGTATGTATATTTAATGTACATTTTTTCAATACAAACTTTCATGAAACAATATTCTTCCTATTTTCTATTCCATTCTATTTCATTAAACATAATGCTGGTCAAGACCCACTGAGTTGATCTTGCGACCCACTTATTGGCTGGGACCTGCAGTTTGAAAACCAGTGCTTGAGTTTACAAATGGCTCTTTCGTACCTGCCTTTATTTTCTCCTCAAGGCAAATGTGTGAAGCAGGCAATATTGTGTCTGTTTTACAGATGACGAAACTGAGGCTCAGAGAGGTTAAGTGACTTCCGGTCGCAGGACTGATCCAGGGCAGGGCTGCAAGTCCAGCCTCAGCCTGTGCACGTCCATCCTTGCACGCCATCCGCCCGTGAAGGTTCCCACACATCAGTGTGCTCAAGAATTCCCTGGGGAGACTTGCAAACAGAACAGATTTCCAACCACAGAGATCCTGACTGCGTTTTCCAGAAGCATCTCCTGGGCAGGAGAGCGTGAGAATAGCTGTGCATTTGTGGACGGGGAGCTGAGCGAGGAATCAGGAGGCCTGGCTCTCCACTCGGCTCTGGGATGGGCCTCCATGGGTGTTCCCCAGTGACTGACTGAGTGCCTGCCGAGCAGGCCTGGGAGATGGCAGGCGATGAGAAAGCCGCCTGTCCTGGGGCTCAGGAGCTCACACTCCCGTGAGCACATTTGTGAGGCGACGGGATTGGATTTTTGGAGGTTGCTGACTGGCCAGCGCGCTGGAGCCAGGAAGCAGCAATGTTCTGTTTGCCTGGGCAGCATTTGCTCATTCTCCTTAGACATTGAGTCCACATATTCACACAGGGGGGCTTCATGTAAGAATTTGATTTCAGGCATTTCTTGAAAAGGCAGGTCTGGTGAGCCTGGGCTTGTGTGGCTGTATGACCAAGATGGGCTGGGCTTGAGTTGGGCCTGGGCCTGCTCTATTCGCCACAGTCCCCACTACTCCCTATCGTCTTGCACTCCACCAACTCATTTACAGGCTGCCTCGCTCCTGGGGCCTGTGAGAGTATGGGCCTGGACTCCACGGTGCTCAAAGGCCCTCCATTCTTTGGCTCTGAGAGAGTAGGTTTTCCCCAGCTGCACTTGACCTACATTTGGACACCCCACTGCTTTCCCCCTGTCCCTTCCCCATGCCATCTCTTTATTCTCCTTCCCTTGGCTGTGTGTCTCTCTTGGAGCAACAGGTGTGCTGACGTGAAAAACCCACAGGCTCTGCGACTGGACAGCCTTGGGTTTCAATGACAAACCCATCATTTCCTTACTAGTTGACCTTGGGCAAGGTATGTTACCCCTCTGCTAAGTAACCTCAGTTTTCACATCTGTAAAATGGGAACACTTCTCATCACTGCTGGTGTCTCCTTCCATGTAGAGGGAACATCCATTAGCGTAACCTGCTTGGTTCCACCCAGCAGCCCAGTCTGTTCCAGGGGGGAGGGGTGACTTATATAATTGTTGAACTTAGGACTAAGTCACGTCCCTGTGCAGCCCCACCCCACTAGCTTCTTCTCTTTGGAGGTCTTCCCACCTGCATCCTCTCCATGCTCTTCTGCGCCCCCAAATTTATAGGGGCCAACTCTGTCTGGGCCAATAGAGGGTGGGTAGTGGGGTGTCCAGCAGTCTGCGAATGAGTGGGTGTATCTAATCCTGGGGTTCAGAATTAGGAACCCATAGACCTAAGACATATTGTCCCAATCAGCTTTCCCAAGAGAAAGAGGCCGTTTGAAATTCATCTGCCTGTGTCAGTGTCTCTGTTGGTTCTGAGCAGGGGCTGGGAAGAGGGGTTCTCTTTACTGGGTCTCATCAGACCCCTTTAGTATTTCCTTTAGTTGCTGTGAGGGGCAGTGCCTGGCACATAATAGATGCTCAATAAATGGCAATTGTTATTTAAAAAAATATCATTCCCCTTGTTTAGTTACACATTCAGAATAGGAAAGCAGGGCCAGCGCCTGGGTGGGTTCAAAAGGACAGGAAGAAATAGAGCGATAAGGGGAAGAAAGCAGCCTTGATAATACTTCTTTTGAGAATTGCCTTCCAGGTCCTTATAAGTGTATGCAAATAACATGCAAATCTCACGCACATTTATTAGCAGCCCTCCTCAGGAAGTCTGACTGGATGTGGCCCTGGGGAAAACTTGGGTGGAGGTCGCTGGGTTCCAGGGAGTTTATGGTCAGAACCAGGGGAGCAGTTGCCTGGGAGTGGGTTGTGGAGGGAGGGCTGGGGGGAAAGGTGATGGTGGGTAGAAATGGTAGGGGTGAGCAGGGAGGGGCTGGGCTCTCTGGGGTGGAGGTGGGAGAGAAGGCCCATCAGGATGGATCCTGAGGGAGGAGGTGCGGGGTGCCGCCAGTGGCAAGGGCTGGCTTGCAGTCCCCATCCTGCACCCTTATCGGCTCTCAGACGCTGGGGCTACTCCTGGGCCCCAGACTCAATCCTGAGCCGTCCCGAAGCTTCGGAAGACAGTGTGGGACCCCTGGGCTTTGGCGTCAGACCTCAGTTTCCTTCCAGCTGTGTGTCACCTCCAGCTGTGTGACCGTGGGCCAGTTACTGAGCCTCCGTTTCCTCCTCTGGGATGGGGCAATGACGGTCTCTCCCTCACAGCTCTCACGAGGACTGCGTGCAATGAGACACCGCGAGAGCCTGGGCGGAAGGTGTGCAGCCTGCGTGACTTACTCTAGCTGCTCCATGCCCGCTCGGCCCAGCTTGGAAATGCACATGCCACACACACACACACACACCCCTCCTCTAATCCCCATGAGCTCCCTGTGCGTAGACACCTATTGCTCCCATTTTACAGATGAGGGCGCTCGAGTCCAGTGAGGTCGCTTAGCACTGGGCCTGTGCTGGTTCAATGCCTCCTCCCCAAATGTCAGAGCTGGTGGGTCACAGAGACAGGCACCCTCTTTATTTTATCAGTGGTGACTTGCCTCAGGTCATTCAGCCAGTTAGAGGCCCTGCTGGAGCCAGACCCCCAGAGTCCTCCTGACTGTGGTTGGCTCTCTCCTGCACATCACACAAAGCCCACCCTCCCTGGCCTGCCACATCCTGTGGCTCTGACTGCCCGGGGTGAGGCAGGGTGCCTCTGGGGCCAGTCTTGTCCCCCCAAGGGGCTCCCAGGTCCTACTAGCCCAGCTGGGGGGTGGGGAGGGAGGAAATAATGGAGTGCTGCCTGCTGGGAGCTTTTGGGGGCTTCCTACTTCCTGTTCACCTCCACTTCCGCACCCCTCCGTCCCTCTGCCCCTGCTCATAAGCTGTCCCTTCCCCTTTCCCAGCTCCCAGGCTGTCAGTGTTTGGGGGAGATTATGCAGTGTTGACATTGGAATATGAATTAGGTGAGAGCAGCAGCCAAATATTGGAATTAGGGAGAGCAGGAGCCCAGGCTGGGATCCAAGAGTGGCTAGAACATCTGTGTCTTGGCTGTTCCAGATGCCTGACCCTGCCGCCCACCCGAAAGCCAGAGCCACAGACAAACTCTGCCGCAGCCAGGCTTTGGCCCTCCACTGCCCGCCGAGGCCACAGCTAGGAGCCCGCAGACCTGGGCCGCATCAGCTCTCTCTGTCCCGAGCCCAGGAAGCAGCAGGTGCTTCTGCTGTGATTTGAGGGACAGAGGGAAGACCACCCAAGGATGTATCCTTCATTTAAGTGTCTGAAAGCCCACCTGGAGGGCTCTGTTCCTATAGGTCAGATCAGTATTTGTCAACATGTGTTTCACGGAAGCTAAGTTCTGCAGACTGTTAATAAGTTTTCTGCAAAGGAGACCATAGTTTGGGGCATGTTGTTACTGCAGGACTTCTCAGAGCCTTTGGTAATGGAAGCGGCATTGTGATTCTTCAAAAGTGGGATAGCGTATGTAGTATTTCCCAAACTTGTTTGACAGGTAAACCTTTCCTCAGGCAGAAATCTGTGGCAGCGTTAACAGGTCCTACCCAGGTCCAGCAGTTGCTGGTACTGCTGTCCAGGAGCTGGTCTGATGTGGGCACCTCATGCATCTGGTTGAATCACAATTTCTCAGAACCGGTTTCCTGCATCTGTACGATGGAAAAGCTGCACCTGACCTGACCTGACCTGGTGTTTATTTTTAAGTCAACAGGGAGGGCATCACGTGTGGAAATGCATTGGGAACTGCATGCCTGCCCACAGTTCAGGGATGGGGACGATCGCCATTTCTTCTTTCACTGATCTGATAAACGCCGACGCACTGACACTGGGTGATAATGCTCCCCGGGGCTCGCCAGTCTCCTCTCCAAGAACGGGCCATGTTTAACGCAGCATTTCTCCCTGTGAGGTGAGCTCCACTTCTCATGTGGGAATGATACATGGCAGGCTCAAGGGCACCTTACCGGGTGGCAGGACAGGAGGGAACTAGATTCCTGGGCTTGACTCCTGAGTCCAGGGCTCTGTCTGAGCCTCCCTGATGTCTGTGCCCTGGCACGGGGCAGGGCATCAGAGAGGCAGGTGACAGGCACCCCCTGGACCGGCTCTTGGGGGCACCACCCTCACCACCAGCCACCCCTCCCAGTGCCCCAGCACTGGCCAAGTTCCTTAAGGGTGGCCATGTCCAAGTTGCTTGGAACACTCCCCCTAAGGCGGCCTGGATCTCTGGAGGTGACCCTTGCCACCCAAACATCAAAGGGTGTGGCCCTCATCCTCCCTCTCTTCTTCCTGCAGGGCCTGCTTGGGCAGCAGCCCCACCTTGACCATCCCCTTCAGTGGGGATTGTCTGAATCGGAAGCTAAAGAGGCCAGGCCCAAGAAGGACTGAGCCACCACCTCCCAGAGGCCCAGAGAAAACTCAAAGTCACGAAACCTGTGGCCTCAGTTTCCCTATCTGTAAGTCCAGCAGTCTCATCTAGTCTGACAGAATGTATGTCTATAGGTTCATAAACTTCATAAACTCCTGCCCTTCTACTTATGAAATTCTCCTGTAACTCCCTCTGCCCTGCCCCCCCCCCCCCCCGCCCCCGTCTGCTCTCTGTTGGGGTCCTCTCATCCTGTCTCCCCTGTGGGATTCCAGCAGCCTCCTAAGGGGTCATCTTGCCTCTGGTACTTGTTTTTTTTCTCTCTCTCTCTCTCTTTCTTTTTAAATGGCAAATTTTATTTTACGTAAATTGATTTCAGAGAGGAAGGGAGAGGGAGAGAGAGAAACATCAACGATGAGAGAGAATCATTGATTGGCTGCCTCCTGCATGCCCACACTGGGGATTGAGCCCACAGCCCAGGCATGTGCCCTGACTGGGAATCCAACCCTGACTTCCTGGTTCATAGGTTGACGGTCAACCGCTGAGCCACACTGGCTGGGCTGGTACTTGTCTTCTTGAGCCCATGGCCACACTGTCTAGGTTTAGCTCTCACATGCCCCCTCTCCTGCTTTCAAATTTAGGGTGGATTCCTATTGCCCCTGAGGAAAGTGTGTGGTGACATCCCATGTCCGCCACCCCTACACAGCGACCACATGGAATTCTCTAACACACCCAAACTTCCCCGCCTTTGCTCTTTTGCTCATTCAACCTAAAAAGCCTTTCTCCTTCTTGTAACAATGAAATCTTATACAACCTGCACGACCTCACTTCTCCCCACCCACCGTTCCTTCCTCCCCTCCCTCAGTGCCCCATGGACAATGCCTCTCTAGTGTGGCGGCTTGCACCGCAGTAGAGCCAGCAATCCACATGCTTTGACCTCCATGAATCTCATTACAGTGTCAACCATTCTCAACATATGTCCTAATATCTAGAATTTTCTTTAAAATGTAAAGACAACACATGATCTTGTAACACATCCAAATGGTTTAGGGGTAAATGTGACACTTGCCCAGATACTATCGGTCAATCTGATACTCTTGGGGGATCACTGTTAACAATTTCTCGTGTTATTTCACACATAGTCATGTGTATGTTCAACGTATGTGGGTGTACCCAAGTCTATTTTACTGGCCTCCATGGTGGGCACTTAGATGGTTTCCCATTCGTTACTGCTACAAATAACACCGCAACGACCCCCTTCACACGCAGGTGTTTCTGCAGGCAGTGCCTCAAAAATGGGATTGCTGGACCATGGAGTTTGTGCACCTAAATGGATGCTGCCAAACTGTCTTCAGAAAAGGCTGAACTAATTTCCCCTCCAGAACAAGGCCTGGGGCTTATTTATCACAGCATCCCTGGCACATAGTAGGTTCACTCAGTGTTTCTTGAGGGAATTTTTTGGTTGCTAAGCACCAGCCCTTTTCCCAAAGAAAAGTGGAAGCCCTTCTGTCCCTACAAAGTCTGTGAACTGACCAGGAGAACACGAGCCATCCCATTCGGCTCTCTGGGCCACAACAGATCCTGAGGAGGCCTGGGTACTTCAATGTAAGTGGGGAGCGTGTGGTTTTTGTCTTCAAAGCTGGCCTCAAGGATCTGAGTTGCCATGGCAACTCTTGAGCAGGGCCGCCTTTTCTCTTTCCTCCATCTTGGGAGCCCCGGTTGCCATAACAACCATTGGTATACTCCTTTTTCCCCAACTCTGCCACTGGGCCTCTGGCTTCCCTTCGGGCACCACTCTTCTCAGGACTGGAGTGACCTTGATGTCACTGGACTCATGCACCTTGGGATCCTCTGGAGAGGAGATCCGAGGGAGGCCACTCCTTGGAGAGGGAGGTAGCGGAAAGCAGCATGGCCACTGCGAAGGGGAGAGGGTCCAGGTGAGGGGAGAGTGAGGGCCATGCTCCTTCCAAGCCCAGTGGGAAGGCTGCTAGGCTCACCACTATACCACCAGCACTGCACATCCAAGCCCAGTTGGGTCACTGTCACCTGGTGACTGGAAGATGAGGTTCAGGGGTAGTTTGGGGATCAATAGCTACAAGGGCCATGTGGCCGAGCATGCTTCCCCAGTGCTCCCATTTTAAAGGGCAGAGCAGATGGAGCTCTCCAGGGGTCCTCAGCTGTGGAGGAGGCAGGAGACCTGGGCCATGGAGAGCACTCACAGGCCCTGCCAAGACCACCTTGGAGTTCATTGCAGTGCTCTTCAGAGTGCCCGTAAGTGAAGCGCCATGCGTGTGTTAGCATGACGGCATAGGCTGTGGCCAAATTACAGAGGGACAGCTGAGGATTCTGTTGACGCTTGGAAAGTACGGCTAAGAGAAAAAAGCAGAACCCAAGTGCTATTGACTGCAATTGTGTAATTATATCTACACCCCCCGCCCCCAACTCCACAAGGAGATGGATATTTTCTCTGGAGGAACTAAACAGTCCCTCCTCCCCCAATAACCACTCGATGCTTAAGTTTAGGCGTCTCTAGCAGATAAGCTGGCAGGAGCACCTGATTGTTCTACAGTGGAGTTCATCCAATCGACAAGTCAAATTCAGACATTTAAAGTCTCTGATTGGCTTTTTGTGGCCTACTCTTAGATGTGAACAGAAAACCAAGTATCACTGATCATTGGAAGGAAGGTTTCCCTCATTTCTCTTACAGGGAAATATGAACCAAGAGGAAATGGAATTTATGTAGTGAGCAGGACATAAGGTCAAAGAAGCCATAATTGATATTCTTAGAGAGATAAAAGAATGCATGGAGTGGAGTAGAAAAGAAATGATCAGAGAATAAGAAAGAACCATTGGCCCTAGCTGGTTTTGCTCAGTAGATAGAGCGTTGGCCTGGACCAAAGGGTCCCGGGTTCGATTCTGGTCAAGGGCATGTACCTAGGTTGCAGGCTTCTCCCTGGCCCGGGTCCTGGTTGGGGATCATGCAGGAGGCAACCAATCGAAGTGTTTCTCTCATATCAGTATTTCTGTCTGTCTTTCTCTCTCTTCCACTCTCCCTAAAAATCAATGGAAAAATATCCTTGGGTGAGGATTAAAAAAGAAAAAAAAAGAAAAAAAGAAGAATCATTGGAAATAAAAACTCTGACAGCAAAAGCTAAAAAATATTAAGAGTTGGAAGATGAAGTCAAAGAACTTTCTCTGGAAATACACACACACACACACACACACACACACACACACACACACAGAGAGAGAGAGAGAGAGAGAGAGAGAGAGAGAGAGAGAGTTGGGTTAAAGGAGAAATAAAAGTGAAAGCTTAAGAAATTAGGAGATCAATTAGGGATTCTAACATGTATCAATAGGAGTTCCAGAAACAGAGAAAGGAGGGAATGAAATTGTCAAAAAAAAAATATACAAAAGGAATTTCCAGAATTAAAGGACATGAATTTCCAGATGTCAAAGTCTACTGAGTCCAACTCAACGAATGAAAAAAATACCCACATCCAAGCTCACCATTATATTTCAGATGCAAAGATAAAGCGCAGTTCTTCAAAGTTTTCAGGGATGGGATTAGGATGTGGTGAGTGAGGCACTTGCCTTGTGTGCAAAATTTAAGGGGGCACCAAAACACTCAGTGATCAAGTTAAAAAAATTAATGCACTATAAAAAAATAATGCAAAATAATTCATGATGAACAAAATAGCAAATTTTAAAATAAAGACAAGATCTGATGGGGGTTGGAAACAGAGTGAGGCAAATGAAATTCTAGTCTTGATATAAGAATGATATTTCACTCATCATGATTTTTTGCATTAATTTTGAGTTTTAAAAATATGCATTAAATATTATACACTTTGATGACCAAATTTTTTTGGCACTCCCTGAAATATTGCACTAAAGGTGTGTACTACACTCACCTCATTCTGGTCCCAGCCCTGCACATAAAAGACCAAGAATAACAATGGCATCAAACTTCTCAACAGCAGCATTGGAAGTTTGCAGACAATGGGATCAATGCCTGTAAAAATTCTGATTGAAAATGGTTTTTCTGCCTAGCATCATTTTATACCAACCCAGACTATCAATTAAAAATGGGGGCAAAAAAAGACCTTGCTACACATATAATGTCTTAAAATAACTTGCCCTCCCATGTACCTTTTCTTATGAAACCACTGAAGGATGTACTCAATCGAAACCAGGGAGCCAAGATAGAGGATGCGGGATCCAGGACTAGGAACCCCAACAGAGGAGACAGGAGGGAAGGGAATTTCCTGGGGAATGGCTGAGGGAATATCAGGAGGACTGCCGTGCCTTGGCCCAGAGAATAGCCAGACTGGATCAATAGGAAGTCAGAAGGCTCTAGGGGGTGAGGGAAATAAATGGGACTGACAAATCATCCGACAGGTTTGGTCATGTGGAAAATTATATTGAGGGCATGGAAAGATTTAGTCAATTGTTTTTAACAAAACAAACCTAAGTTGATGAAAAATGAGGTAACTATTAACAGGAAAAACAAAAACAAAAATGAACGAAAATAGGACCATAGTCTATCACTTGGCCTAGGAATAAAATGTATTTACGTGGTCATAATAGTGAAGATGTTGAATAAGAATTTTAAAGAAATGAGATCTAAGTATTGTGGGAGGATGGGGGGGCGGGGAAGAGGGGATGGATGAAAAGCTTGTCTAAAAAGCTGAGACGCTGATCAATGTTTGAGACGATGACTCAGGAGATGGAAGAATACACGTGTTATGTAGAAACAGGGAGGTAACAGCTTCAGGAGAACAAGGTGAGGAAGACGGGGTGCGGGATGGAGGACAAGGGACTGCTATTTTCACTTGTAAGCCGTAAGCACTGTTTGACTTTTCAAAAGATTTACAAGTAATACTTTGATTAAAACAAAAATTTGAAAGTAGATTTGGTCATGTTTTTCCTCTCTGAAGACTTCCCTGACCACCCCAGGCATCCTTACCCCCTCCCTCTGGGAGCCACTTGGGGCGTGTGTCCCCAGGACTGACTCATCTTGGGGCTCAGGAAGGGCTCTTGGAGAATAAGTGAATGAATTCCATTTTAAAAAAAATTGGTTAAGTCAGAAGAATTAGAAAAAAACCTTTTGAAGAGGTTGAACTGGATAAGTCACTCTAGCAAAAGGGAGATTTGTCGCTCATTGGCTGTCACAGGTGGTAATGACACATTCCCTACCCCCCCTTTCACTTCAGGGGGTGGGGTGGGGTTGATTGAGGTCATAGGGCAGAAGGAAACAGGTTGGGATTTAGAGACAGGCATACCCGAGTCCTAACAAGACCTCCACCATTCACCAGCTGTGGGTTTGAGGCAAGTTACTTCACCTCCCTGACCCTCAGTTTCCTCATCTGGACAGTGGGAGAATAATAGAGAAAAATACTTTGTCGGGTTATTGTTAAGGATTAGGAAGATATAGGTAAAGTGCCTAGCACATAGCAGGTACTGGTTAAGAGGTGGATGGCTTTATTAAGATGCAGGACACTTGGTGACAGCAGCTTTCCCCTTGACCCCACTTCCTGAATTCCGGTTCTTACAGAACCTCCCGGAAGGCCTGGCTCCTGCGTCAGACATGGACACTGGGCTCCGTGTGGGCTGACTGCATATTAGCAGAGTGGTTCAGAGCATCCACACAGTTTCAGGGACATCTGAGTCATTCCGTTTGGGGAGCTGTGCTGACATGGTTTCAGTGGCTTTGCCTGGTTTCTAAACAAAAATTATTTAGGTGGGAACAGATTCAACTTGAGTTTTCCATGATTTTCACACGACCTTTCAATACCCCTGATTTGCAGTTTCCATCTTTCTCTAATGAAAATCTGGATCATCTTGGAAAAAATAAACTTAATTTGATGCTGTTGCCCTACATATGTCCTGGCTTCCCTCTCTCCATTTCATTGGCTCCAACCGTCTCCTGCCTCCCTCCCTGCTCCACCCACCCACTCACCCGCAGTGGGCCTCCATCCACCACTCCACGGGAAATGCCTGATTATAAATCACCAAGCACCTCCCACATCCAGAGACCAGAAGTTCCTTCTTCAGGCTGCATTTAACCCCCTTTTTGAAATGTCCTTCTACCTTGGCATTGGGACACAGAAAGGCAAATAGTGAGGCAGAAAGGAGTCTCATCTACTTATTATTTTTAAACTTCTCTGTTTTCACTCTTGATTCTATGATTATTCCTTAAGGTCCAGTCTTTTCTTTTCTTTGACTTCATTGCCTTCATTCTTGGGCACTTCAGTGATCACCTCTCTGCACATTGTTCCCTCGGCTCTTTCTCCAGTCCATTCAGTCTCTCCCTGGAGTTCTACTGCTGAGTCTCCAGAGGCCTCCTGGGCATTTCCCCTGAGGTGTCTTGAAGTTACCTCACCTCTAAGTCAGACCCTGCCATCTGTCCCAAACCCTCATAATCTCACTTCTTGTCTCGGTCAAAGGCTTTTGAAATCCTAGAGTCATTCTTTGCTTCTCTTTCCTTCATATTGCTTCTAGCTAACCTCTCCCTTAGCCAGCCTTCTGATCTAATCAGGGAGGTCTCCATCCACACTGTCCCCAAACATGTGGTCACTCCTCTGTGATGTCTGCACCATCTGGAAGGGCACACTGTCACAGCGCATTTTTCTAAGACAGTCTTAGTGTTAGCTGGTTACATCTGGAGTCCAAGGATGGTGCAAAGCATCCTTTGTCCCCAGTAAGTCAGCCATCAGTTCCCCC
Organism: Cnephaeus nilssonii; assembly: GCF_951640355.1. Classification (NCBI taxonomy): domain Eukaryota; kingdom Metazoa; phylum Chordata; class Mammalia; order Chiroptera; family Vespertilionidae; genus Cnephaeus; species Cnephaeus nilssonii. The sequence continues at coordinate 16,253,402 of NC_137084.1, read as the reverse complement.
AAACCGAGCCACAGAGAGAGTGTGGCCTTATTTCTGGGCAGAGGATCTGTTCCTAGGGGCAGGTGGCGGCCTCTTCTTGGCATCATCTTAACTAGAGATGTGTGTGGAGGAGGAAGGGGTTCTGCGAGGTTCATAGTTCAGCACTCTCGTTAGACTCTTGGGTACACCCTGCAAGGGACGTGTTAGATCCTTAAGAATTTATTTAAATTCTCCAAATTCTTAGAGCATGTCTAAGACAAATCAGTTATTCTCTCACTTCTCTGATGCATTATTATGCTAACAATGACTCCGTCTTTTTACTTAATCTCGCCAAGGAGACTCTCTCCTCAAGGGTGGGGAGGGCCTGCACATTCCATCTTGCCACATCTCATATTCATCCCCACCCCTGCCTTTGTGCTGGTCATTGATATGGGATAGCTAGCTACTTCTCTCCCATCTGTGCAGTCACAATCCAGAGATTCTCTGGAGGGGAGGGGGTCTAGCATTTTTTGCCAGAGCTCCCTGCAGCGGTTTGATGAAACCTATAAAGCTCTTCTCAAAAATATAATTTTATATACATTAAAAAAATACATGGGGAACATTATAATGTGGTTATTAAAATATTTAAAAGACAAATGGAGCTATCATAATACTGTGTGTCTTTAACATATTAAGTAACCACTATCAAAGTAGTGATGAACATAAATGATACTGTTGAGATATCTGCCATAGTATATGTGATAGGAAAATATCTGTTATATCTACCTCATGGTTTGTAGCCTACATTTATAATTCAGTTAGAGATTAGTGAGTGCAAAGATGTAATTTTTCCTCATCCAAGTCCACAGGCCCTTGAATTTTGTCCATGGATTCCTTCAGTTCTTACTGTAGGGCCTCCGTTGACAACCTTAACTCCTGCTTCCCTCCCGAAGCCTCCTTGACTGCCACACTTCCCTCATGCTGAACATTCATTCATTTACCAAGATGGCTTACGTTCATGCAAGCCATTGGACCTGATGTTGGAGGTCCAGATAACAATAAGCAAGATCCCATTTTACAATCAGTAGGAGAAATGGACATATTCTCACCCAACTACAACCCCAAATGTAACACAGAAAGCATCATGGAGACATTTAAACAAAGGTCTGCAGTATCCAGAGGAGGCAGAAGTTAATAGTTCAGCTTGGCGAGGAGATGGCATTGAACTTGGCTTTGAGAGGAAGTAGGGTATAAATAATTTTCACATGGTTTAAATAGATCTTGCTGGTATTTTTCCTTTGTCTGTCTCGCCACAAGTATATATGAAGCTCCAAGCAGATAGGGACCATGTCTTAAATGTTTTTGTATTTCCAGAACCTATAACAGGACTGAGCATGGGCACTCAATGTATACTTGTTGACTGATTAATAGTATGTTTTTTAAAATGTAAGTCTCTGTATCAGTTAGTTATTGCTGTGTAAATTACCCCAAACCCAGTGGCTTTAAACAACAATCTGTTCTTTCTTTTGGGTCTAAGGGTTGTTCTGCCGATCTAGGCCAGGACTGGCTATTCTCACTGGCAAATCACCCAGAGGCTGGCTGGTCTAGAATGGCCTTGGTTGGATGACTTGGCTCTCCCTGGCATGCTTTTTCAGTTGTACTTGTATCAAATTTACTGCTGTTCCTTTGGCCACAGGAAGTCACACGGCCAGGCCCAGAGTCAGTGTGGAGGATACTACCCAAGGGATATGGGGAGGCATAAAAAATGTTGGCTGTTAATGTAATTAGTCTCCCATAGTCTTTCCAGTTAAACAATCAGCTTTGTGGACAAGACAATCAAATTCAAATAAATAAATGCATAAATAAAATAGTTGAATGTAGAGAAGCAATTTATAAATTCAACTAGTCATGTGGCCTCTCCCATGGATGTATCCTCAGTGTTTTAAGAAAGTCATCCACAGAGACTGCCGGGCCATCCTTTATTATTATCATTTTAACTGGATGCAAACCCATTGAATTGTCCTTTCATGTTTGATGTTCCATCAGTTAAGCATCCCACACAATTTTTCAGAGAGATGTTTTTCTTTCCCCCTGAGGATGTCTGTAACAACCCAGAACACACTTTCCTTGGTACTTGGCTCTCAGTTGCTATAAATATCAGACATTCTGTCAGCAGCTCAGGGTCACAGGCTCAGGTCTCCTAAACCAATATCACTTGCCCCTCTGCCTTGAGTTGTGTCTGTTAGAGGCAGTGGACTAGTAGGCAAAGTGAAGTGGAAAATACAGGTCAGAAAACATGTTTCCCGAATAACCGAGGCCAAAGCATATGTGGGTGCGGGGTGGGGGTGGGGGTGGCAGAATTACCACACAACTGCTTTTAATGCTCCTGGCTTCAGTGTAGTTGAAAAGTCCAATTTAAAAAAATACTATGGCCGTGGTGTGAGGCGCACACAGACTAGAGTGTGAGTCACAGCTCACAATTTACCTGCAGTGTGACATCTGGCAAGGGGCTTAAACCTCTGAGCTCCAATTTCCTCTTATCTATAAAATGGAACCATTCATATACCAACCTTTAGGTGTGTGGTGAGATGTCATGCTTACGCGCATTCAATAAATGTTCGATGTTCTTATAGATTAAAGGAAAAACCTGAACACAGTTATCAGTAGTAGAACTAAGGTTCTCTGTTAGTTTGAGAGAGAGCACCTACTCGGCCTGCCTTCTACTCCTAGCCTTGTCACTAATTAGAGGGCCATTTAAGCCAAAGTTTCCTCATCTGTTGAATTGAGCAATTAAAATGTCCAGCATCAAATTCACGGCCTTGTTTTGACGACCAAATGGCATATTGTACAGGGAATTCTTTTGCAAAAATAATTGAAAATCCCCTTGAACACGTTCGAAGTAATGCTGCAGTGACGGGTCCCTCCCACAGGAGGCTTTATGGAGCCTATTCTGCGCCCAGCTCTCGGCCCTGCCCCTGCTGTTAATGGTGGTGCTGAGGAGAAATTAAAATGACAAGTGTGTTTCCTTCCAGATGTTGCTGCTACAGGCTCAAGGTGCTCTTTTAACTGGGACATCAGGCTTTCTTGAAATAAACAAGAATTCTAGAAACATGACATTGTGCCTGATTCATCGCTTACACTGCCGCTGACTCATTCTCTCCTTGATAGTTTCTTCAACAGTAACTTTAATTACATCACTTACTTATTGTTTTTTTTCCTGGATTTATTCTCTCCCTACAATTCTTGTTTGTCAGTCATCTCAGTGATTGGCCCATCTCACCTATGAGACTCGTGTAAACTTTCTGGACTCTAGAAATAGAAACTGAGTTTTTTTTATGTACCTCTATTCATGTGAACATACACCCCCAGGCTGGTATACTTAAAATACATCAGTGGAAAGAACACTTTTGACTTTGCCAGGGTTTCACAGAGCTTATCTCATTGAATGCTCTTAGGCACCCTACAAAGCAGATATGATCCAGTTTAAAAAAATGCAGACAGGGATGCACCAAGAAGGGGTTATAGCTTGCCTAAGGTCAGTGTAATAGATTGCAAAAGTGGCCCCACATCTCTATCCTTCGCTGCACCCACACCTTTTGCCATGTCTTCTGCAATGTCCTCCTTCTCTGACTCTGGGCTTAACCATGTCACTTGCTCTGGCCAGTGGGGTAATGGCAAATGTGATCTAATCAAAAGCCTGAAAAGTATTGTGCAATCAATTTGGTTTGTCTTTTTTCTTGTACTCTGCTATTGCCATGAGAACATGACCAGCTGGCCTAATGGAGGGTGAGGGACATGTACAGCAGAGCTGAGTCACCCCAGTTGTCCCAGCTGAGACAGCTTAGATCACTCAATGGCTAACCAAACCCTTGGCATGTGGGTGAGCCCAGCCATTATCAGTAGAACCGTTTAGCTAATCATCCCAGAAGCATGAGCAATAAATGCTTCCTGTTGTATATCATGAGGGTTTGTGGTTGTTTCACAGCATTATTGTGACAATACATAACAGGTAGAATCAGTGTACGGAAGTAGGTAGGTCTTTGGAATTGGCCAGGCCCAGGTTTGAATTCCAGTTCTGCTATTTGGAATGTGTTCTTTTCTGAGACTAAATGTTCTTATCTTTAAAATGAGGCAATAATACTTCCCTCATAGTGTTTCTGAGAAGATGAAACACAAGGAGAAATAAATAAAGGTCTTGGGATATAGTGTGGATCACAGATGATGCTCAAAAAATGGTGGCTTCTCACAGTAATGCTACAAAATAAAGAACTATGGGGCCATGGGGCCCAGACCAACCAGACAGAGGACTGTCCAAATGTGAAGTCAGTACCTTTCCCACCAGCTCACATATGATAATGAAGACTAGGTGGCTAGGTTCTGTCCTGCCAATGAAATGCAGCGTTCCTGAATCCTTCATCGTGGTATATTGAGCAAGGATGGGCTTTTAAACAAAAATTAATGTTGCTTAAATTGAGGGGCCAAATCCAATTTTTGGGGGGCCTGTGCTAGTCAAATAGATTGTAGTGAATGGGAAAGGGGTGTTGCTTTTGCCCTGGGTATGGGTTTGGTTCAGATCAAGGTACTCAGAGCACTGTTGGGTGCCGTGGCCACCGGTGACTCTTGCGCTGACTCTGTCCTTTGTCCTCCTGCCTCAGCATGCATTCTTCATGACAGATCATTCAGGAAATGTGAATATTTCTCTGGGAGGTTTTGTTTCATCACTTGGCCTTCTTTTCTGGGCCCTCTCCCTTCCTTTGAAGTCATTGTCTTCTTGACATGACAAATGTACTCAGGTAAGCTTCTGGCTAATTATCTCAAGGGAGAAGAAAAAAGAAAATGAACCCAAAGCTGAAATACAGGACAATGAACTCTGTATGCTCTAAGAAGGTATGAGCCACTCTTTGAAAATTAAAAAGAAACATATACATTTAAGGAATAGTTTTCTTTCTGAACAGAATTAACTTGGGATCTTTTCTACAAAATTCAGCTCTTTTCCTCTGTCCCTCTCCACTCCTGCCCCAGATAGCTCACTTCTCTTTATCTTCTCTGATGGTGGCAATGGGGTGACAACAGTTAAATGCACTGGGCTCTGCCTCTAAGTCATTGTGTGACCTTGGATCCATCACATGGCATTTCTGAGCTTCAGTTTCTTACCAGTAAATTTCTATATTTCTATGAAGATCTTTTTACAGATTTTTAAAAGGAATGTAAAAAAGTTTTGTGGGTTGATTTGACTCAGCTGGGGGATGGATTCTTTCTTGGCATCTCTCATGTGGTTGCATCAGACAGTGGTTGGGACTGACATCATCTGAAGGCTCGATAGGGCTGGATGTCCAAGATGGCCCACTCTCATGCTGGCAGTTGATGCTGACTGTTAGCTGAGTACTCAGCTGGGACTGTGGAAGGGAATACCTAGACATGGCTCCCTCATGGGCTTCTTTCTCACAGTGCAGTGTCTGGGATCTGGGAGTGAACGTTTCATGATGAGGTGTTCCAAGACACCCAAGTAGAAGCTACAAGTTTTCTTATGACTTAGACTTAGAGGTACCAGGATATCACTTTTGTTACATGATTAGGTTTCTTGTAATGCTAAAATTTTATAATTTCATGATCTGGGTCCACTGTCCTCTGCCACTTAATCAGATACAAGTTTGGGAAGCTGAGCAGAGACCCAGCTGGGCCTGGGCACAGAGGGGGCTGTGGCTCATGTCAAAGATGCGAAGATATGATGTATGCATCATCTTAATTACCTGGAAAGGGAGCTCAGGGTAGATTGTCATCTACCAGTGCTTGTTGTGTTATTTCTGTGTCCACCTCTGGGATCTGAATCTCTGCCCCTCACTCTACCCTGTCACTCTCCCCCCCAATAGAATTATGATGTTAGGCATGAGAGGACGAGAAAGAGAAGACATTCTTTCTGCTTTTGATCTAGATGAGAAGACAAGTCTGGTGAGCAAAAAAAATAAGCACAACAGTGAGTGAGTGTTGAATGTCAGATGGGTGTCACAGTTAGAAAGTGCTAAAACATTCAGAGGAAGGAGAGATGAGGAAGGAAGTCTTCCTGGAGGAAGTGACCCTTGATCTGAATCTTGAAAAGTGAATAAGAATGACCCAGGGAAGAAGTGGGAATGGTATTTCTGGAAGAGGTTTTTGTCTGAGTAAAGTATGAGGAGTGGTGTGTTAGTCAAGCAACCCTTCTGGGGTGACTGCATTTGTAGAAGTGAGAGGAGATGGAGGTAGTCAGAGAGGAGGTAGTAGAAGATGGGGCAGGAGATGCAGGCAGGGCCCAGGGTCATGCATGGCCTTGGTGGACAGGCAAAAGCATCTCCATCTTTATGGACAAGAACACAAAAGCTCAGGAAGATAAAGGGACTTAACTAAGATCACACAGCTTGTAATTGGCCACATCAGGATTTGAACCCAGGGCTATCTGACTTCTCAGTCCTGTTCCTCTTCCACCATAGCCACCTGATGTGACCTCAGTTGCTGCTACAGGAGTTCCCAGAGCGCCCCCTCGCTCCTGGCAAACCAAGGGTGTTGTTTTCTGCATCATTTATTGTAATGACTTCAATTAAAGCATCTTGCCATCTTGTGCTGGATCAGTGAGCAGCTCTAGGGAATCGATGCGCAGGGCTGGCTACCAGGGAAGCAGGTCTCCTCCCCTTGTCCCTGCCAATCCCGGGGCTGAGCTCCTGTGCCCATGCTTAGGGAGGACTCAAAAAGGAAAAATGGGGGCCAGGGACAGGCAGTAGGTCACAAAGAGACAAGGAAACAGGTGTCTGTTACCTTCCAGACACAGAAGGTGAATGGGAAGCCTTCGGGTGCTCATCCTCCCTGGCCCTGCCCGCTGCTGCCCTTGCCCTGCTGCCTTCCTCTGGTTAATTTGGATTTGCAGCTGCAGCTCCAGGACGATCCCCATTTGGCTGCCTTCCCCATTTGGCTGCTTTCAGTGCAGGCCCAGTACTCAGTGAACCTTGACCCCCAAGGGAGACGATTCAGTGGCCTTGTCCTAACTTGCTACCTGACCTTGGGCAAGTTGCCTCCTCTCTCTGAGACTTCCGAGAAAGACAACGGGATAGAAATTGAAATCTACCAGGTTGTTATTCACCATCTGTCTCTCTGACTTAGGATGTCTCTTCTTTGCCCTGCTCTGTGCCTCAGGACGGTGATCCCTGTGAAAAGAATCAATGGGTGCCCTTTCCAGTTGGCTCCAGTTTGGTTTGGTTAGTGGGAGACACTGGTAGGAGATGGGAGGGTGGGAGGAGAGAGAGGTTGGAGTATTTCTTCCCCATGATTTCTCTGTTGTGTGGCAGGGGTTGTGGAAGTGCCCTCTGCTTGGCCACAGCTCCTGCCAGCAGCCCTATCCTCTGTCCCAGCCCTCACTGGGCTCCAGCTACACTCCTTCCTTCCCCTAATCCTTTAGGCAGGGGGTGGCTTAGAGTTTTTCCCACTCCTTGTTTTCTTTAATCATGCTTGTCTCCTCATTAAAGTATCTTCAGTTGAACTATGTGAATGGAGTTCTGTTTCCTGCTGGGACACTGAGGGATCCTCTGAAGGTCCCTTCCAACTTCAAGGAACTGGCCGACTCTCAAGGGCCCACAGTTTGGATTATCCTGACACAGAGAGAGAGAGAGTTCAGGCCAAAGGAATCTAAGCTCCTCAGCAGATTTTTCTTCTTTTCCTCTAGTCACCAACCCCAGAGTCATAGCTCAGATCCCCATTATTTGGTTTTTGTCTTAACCTACCTTTATTCAGGTGTAACCTATGTACAGCAAACTGCACCCAGTACAATTGGATAAGTGTCCATTCTTTTGCCCAGGTCTATTATAACAGCTTCCTAATTGGCCTCTAGTGTTCATTCTCATCCTTGCAAATTCACAATTCTCAGGTCAGATCATGTCACTCTCCAGCTCAGAAACCTTGACAGGCACTCCTGTGCCATGAGGCTAAAGCCCAAACTCCTTAGAGTAACACATCAGATCTTCATGAGCTGGACTTGAATAAAACTGCCACCACTTTGCACTGATGCTCCAGTCATCACAAGCTACTCAAGTCACTCCTCTAAGCAATCTGCCTTTATACAAGCTATTTCAAACCTAAAGTACCCTGCATCCTCCCATCCAGACCCTCAGCACCCCCCTGTGCCTGGGGAATTCCTCTTTGCCTTTGAGCATCAAGCTGAAGTACAATCCCTTCCAGGGGTTCCTCCCTGCTGGTGCCCACAATGAGCAGAGCTCCTCCTCTATGCCCCCCCCCCCATTTTGTGGGTCTTTCTTTTATTATACTTACCCTGAGTCATAAACGATGTCTGTCTCTCTCATTAGAGTGTGAGCAGCTTGAGGTTAGAGTTTGTCTTTCATGTTTGTACCCCTAGCTACTAACACTCTCCATGGTACACCATTCATTCATCTATTCAATAAGATTTATTGAGTGCATACTATATGGGTTAAGGGATTCTACAGACGTGTGTTCTGGTTGTTCAGCTGCTGTCTCCCAGCACCATATCCACCTTTCATGCTCTGCTTGTGAACCTGGGTTGGAATGCTACAAATTACTTTCTTCTTTGCTGTGGGACTTCCTGTTTCACCAGCAGTGGCTCCAGAGGTAGACTGGAAGGCAGGAGGAGAAAGGAGGAACCTGCTCCTTCCTTTCTGCTAGCTGGATCCTCTTGGGGTTGCCTCAGCAATGGCCTTTGTTCCTGGTTGAGTAGCTGGTTTTGGCCTCCAGCCCCTTTCAACACTCCTGAACAACCTCCTGAGCATCCTCAGAAGTGAGCAGCAGCTGGGTGGGGTCTGTCAGAGGGCTGGGTCTCAGCTCTGTGGGCTCCTCCTCTGAGTCCCTAGATTCCCACTGCTTCCTATACTTCTTACCTCTGAGTTACTTCAGTCCTCTTTTAAAATTTTTCTCTCTCCTTCTAGTATATTTTAAATAAACTTTTATTAAATTGTCACTGTAGAAATATCTAGTGCAATTCTTGTTTACCTGAAGGGACCCTGACTGATGTAACAGGGAAGGTCCCTGGTCTTGTGGACAAGTTCAAGTTGGGGAAGATGGACGACAAACCAATAAAGAGCCCAGTAATAAAAAGTGTTCTGATGAAAAAATAAGACAGGGTAATGGATAGAGTCTGGACCACTTTAGATTGGGTAGTCAGGGAAGGTATCTCCGAGAAGATGACATTTAAACAGAGAAAGAAATAGTAAGTGTTCGTCCATGCAAAGAGCTGGGGAAGAATATTCCAAAGAAAGGGACCAGCCGGTGCAAAGGCCTTATAGAGGAGGTTGGTTTGTTGTAGTTAAGGATCAGAAGGAACTCTGGAGTAGAGCAGGGAGGGGTGTCAGAGAGAATGAAGTCGGGGAAGGCAGGGCTAGGCTAGATCATCAGGGCCTCCTTAGCCATTGCACAGACTTTATTTTTATTCTGAATGTGTTAGAAAGCCTTTGGAGGATTTGACAAGTGACAAAATCTGACTTGCAGTTTAAAAAGATCTCTCTAGCTCCGGAAGAGGAGATAATCTGGGTATACAAGAGCAGAAGCTGCATTCTCCCCAGAGCAGAAGATAGGCATCTTGTATGAATGAGGAAACTGAGACTGAGAGAACTTACAAGACTTGTCGTAGGTCCCCTGGTTTTGGACTTCAGGTTCCCAGATCAGTGCTCCTCTATCTATGCTGCCCAGTCTCTAAGTGAGACATAACTGAATGAGCCCCAGGCAAAGGTTCTCGGCCTAGTCTAGGAAGAGGATGAACCTCCTTGGGCAGCCAGACACATACCCTTCACAATGTTCTTGCTTCAGGAAATGTCTGGTGGTGCCCAACTTCTGTTTTGTTTAGTTACAAGAAGAGGTGTGTGTGTGTGAGGGACAAAGAAAAACTGGGCCCCTTAGGGATTCTGTAGATGTTGGCATGAAAGGCCAAGTCCTAAAGTTACACATTCTCTTTTCCTCTTCGAATCCATTAGCGAATCCTTTGACTCTCAACCTATTTCCTGACTCTGATCACGTTTCTCCAGGGACACCATTTCTATTCTATCCCAAAGGGCACCCCCACATAGATTATAATGTGGATGATGCCCCCTGGAGTTGTGCAGAAGTTCTGCTTCTCTGCATCCCACTGCTGCCACCCTATTCAGCAGCCATCCTCTCTCTCACCTGATTTATTGCAGCCAAGACTCAGGTCTTATGCAAGGGAAGACCCTGGCCAGGAGGGCCTCACAGATAGAGTGAAGGATACTGTGGAGCTTGGGTTTACCTTAAACAGGCAGAAGGAGTATTTTGGGTAGAAGGGAGGGTTCTCTTTTTAAGTGGAGGAGGCAGTAAGAGAAAATACCGGTATTTCTATATGCTTCAGGCAATAGGTCTGTGCTTTACTGAAAGAACGCTTCGTCCTGTGGTTAATACTACCTGGCACTGTGGGGATTGGAGGGAAAATGGTTGGATGCGATCCTGTAGTGATAGAGCATTTTTCTCCACACCTAGGAAGAGGAGGAGATGGAAGGCTGTGGATGAAGCTGAGACATCCTTTCATGCTCGGGAGCTGGAGAGGCATGAGTGTTGGGAGGCCTCAGTGTCTCAGACCCACTTCTAAGCAGGCACTGTGTTCTGATGGGCCTCCTCTGCCTGCCTCAGTTATTCCTCTGACTCACCACGTTCTATCTCCCTGGTCAGATCCCTGTTCTCTCTGACCAGGCTAGTCCCCACACCTGCCGCAGTGACGCCTGGGATTGGCTGGATTCTGTGAGGTCCAGCCAGCCAGCTTCTTGCCACCATCAGATTCTTTTTCCTCATTAAACAAATGAATCACAATCCTAATTAATTTGAGCAACAGAATTTATGTAACTACTCCCAGCAGGATGTCTGCTCTCAGTCGGTAGTGAGATTAATTCCTCTCTCTGGGAAATTCCAGCCGTGCTGGTCAATAAACCTTAATGATGACTGAAATCTCCCATCTGTCTCTGCTCAGGGCAGGTAACCCTGCTAACCAGACACCCGGCAGCTTGACACAGTATCCCAGACACCAAGGAGACAAGGACAAGAATGTCCTAGCCTAGATGGGTCCTGAGCCATGTGGAACACACAGTAGGTGTTCAATTAAGGACAGGAACTGCCCATTCTAGGGATGTTCTGAATCACTTGAAACCCACAGGAAGTATTCAGTTTCTATTTATGAAATGAATAAAAGAGACCGTGTGTTGCTCAGATACTTGTAAAATGGTCTCAAGCTGCTGAACCAAGCCCGTCTCTGACTTTTTCCATCCTTCAACCCTCTCCTTCCCAGGACCATACCTGCTTTAGTCTCAAACTATTTTAAACTTTCTGGGCTCAGGGACTTGGCTCTTGATGTTCCCTGCCCTTGAACTATCCCAGTCCTCTCTCTGCAAAACAGGCCCCATGCCGGCTGCATGGGAGGGAAGGGTAGCGAAGTGGAAAGTATTCTGGAATTAGTTCTAATTCTGGCTCTGCCACTTACTCATTGTACTTCGCTTCTCTGTTCTTAACCTTTTCCTTGTATGTAAACCACACGAGGTTCTTAGGAAGACTAAATAAGAAAACATGGTGAAAGTGTATCTCATGATAGTTGACTTATTTAGTGACAGTCAGTGTTTTAGGCAATGGGGTACACTGGTGCTCAAGACAAGATTCCACCTCCCAAAGAACTTCTAGGCAACAATAAGAAATAAAACAAATATACAATTTTAGTTATGGATTGGTGTGCTCAGAGAAAATAAGAAAAAATGTTATGTAGTTCTCTCTCTCCTGCATTGATTTAAAGGCACAACATACAACACAACAAGGCACAACACACAAGGCACTGAACACAAATGTATTCACGATATTAATAACCCCAAATAAAGGTGACCACCAGAGAAAGGCGAATTAGAGGATAAGAAAGAAAGAAAGAAGAGGGGGGAAATAAGGAGTGCAAAAATGAAATTGGGAAAAGGAAAAAAAAAAAAGAGAGAAAAGAAAGAGAATAAGAAAGAAGAGGGGAAAAAACTATTTATGTGGGGAGAAAACTCCAATAGAACAGCCACTAATCCCAACAAATGCCAGCAACAAATACCTAGAGATGAATGCAAACTACAAACAACAACTAATATCAAGCAAGGCCAGGGAAAACAGAAGCAACAAACAAAAATAGAACAACAACAAACAAGAAAAAGCGAAACAATCTCACAAACAAGCATAAAAAAACCCGATATAATCAACAATCAAGCAAACAACAACAAAAAGACAGAGAGAAAAAAATTTTGGATAGTGAAGAAAGAGAAGAGAGAGGTGTGTATGGACTTGGAGCAGGGGATTGGAAACTAGACATATCAGTAGGGTGAAATTTTAACAGGGGGTAAAAAGAAGGAATAGGGAAAATCTAAAGCAGGAATAGGGTAAGAGAAACAGGACAACAAAAGGGGAAAAGTGAGGAAGAGAGTGTTGGCATAAAGGTAAAGTTGAGATAGAGAAAATGATGCTAAAGGAAAGATGAAAATAGAATGTAGAACACTAATCCCAAAGTAAAATAAAGAGAAAATAAAATGACACTTTTTAAAAAAAGGTAAAATAGTAGTAGTAATAATACTGATTGAAAATAAAAATGTAATAATTAAAAAGGTAAAATCAAGTGAGGAAAAAAGGAGAAAAATTTAGTTTCTTAAGTAAAAGATGAAAAAAAAAAAGTGCAGTAGGGAAGGTCATTCACTTCCTCTACTGTTCTGTTTGGCACACCTGTTTCCTAGTCAGGACCGTATTGAAGTTCCCTGCGTTCCACTGCTCCTCAGTGTTGTAGGCCACAGTCCTGGTTTTCAAGCAGGCAGTACTTCTTTGTTTCTTATACTCCTTTATTTGTGTTTACACAAAGGTCAATTTGTGATTCAACCCCTGGGTGGCAGTATTTCTGGATTGACCTCCGGGTCTATAGCTCCTCTCTAGCTAGTGTTTAGATTTTGTTTTCCCTGTGGCACTTAATACCGGTTTGGGGGAAAGGGTTGCCCCAGAGCTGGTTCTCTGATCATTATTCCCCACTTTGATCCCCAGGTTCCAGAAAAACAACTTTCCCCTGCAGTCTCTTAGAGTGTCCCCAATTGGGTGATCCTATGTATTGGGCTTAGTGATCAAAAGTGAGGATTTAATCAGAAAAAAAAAAGAAGAGAAAAAAGAGCTAGAGTAAGTGTGCGAACTCCGGGGCTGCGCGCATGTCTGTGCAGTCTTTTTTCCCCTTGGGTCTAAGCAGCCGGCACACTTTTAAAATTTTTAGGCTGTCCTTTTGCGCCCAGTTCAGCGATGGGTTGCTTTTTAGAGTTCCCTTCTGTTAGCAGCTCTGCGGACCCCCTTCCACATTCATGGATCACGTCAGCCCCAACGGCCACGGATTTTTCTGGTCGCAGACTTCCCCAGGTCCTCCAGCTCCCGCAGTGCGCGTTTCTTTCTCCTGCCCAGACCACAGACCTCACCTTATCCCAGGTGAAATCTGACCTTTCTGTGAGGGAGTGTAGAGCTCCTCTGAATCCGCGTGCTTGAGCCACTTGGGAACCGGTGTTCTTGGGTTCACAGCTGTTCGGTGGTTGCCATAGTTGTAGATTTTCAGGCTTCCGACAACATCCACTTTCCCCTTCAAGATGGTGCGGTCTCCGTGTCAGAGCTGGTCGCTCTGGGAGGGAACCCAGCAGCAGTGGGGGCTGCCCGGTCAGGGGAACCCTGTCCGGCCGTCCCCCACAGTCTCCTGGAGTATAGCTGTCCCTCAACTCACCAACAACACTCCCTGTGCCACTACACACTCTCCCTTTGTTCTCTCACTCACACACTATCTTGCAGTCTGCCTTCCCGTCAGCAGCCATCTTTCTCTTCCCAAGAAAAAATGTTATGGAGACTGACTGGAGAGAGGAACTCTTTGAGGAGATGCCATTTGCGTTGAGACCCAAACGACATGAGTAAGCCACATGAAAATGTGGGGGCACAACACTCCAGAAAGGGCGAGTGATTGCAAAGGTCTTCAGGTGTGAGCGAGGATCACTGGGATAAGGTTCCGTAGGATTGAATAATTTTCCCCGTTACCTATCTAGGATGTGCTGGGGTCAGGATCTGAACCCAGGTCTTTTGTCCTTAAGTGTGGAGCGCTTGCCATCACAGCATAGAGGTGAGGAAGAGTGAAAGGAAAAGTGAAGTGAGGGTGGACACACTGTCTTGTTTCTATCAGATCTGTGTCTTCCTGACAGTTTATTTGCATGATTGTAGGATCCTGGCTCCCCTTACGGCCTTCAACTCCACCAGCCCAGCTCTCATGTTGGGGACCACCATCCCTAAAATCTCCCTCAATGAATCAGTTGCAATTCCTTCTTAATTTACGACAGGCAAGAACCAACCACGTTTACAATTTGGAATTTAAAAAAATTGTAATACATGTACATGGTGGAAAATTTAAAAAATGCACATATAACAAAATAAAAATAAGCCATAATTCCAACCTTTTCTGGTTAAAAGTATATATTTTTGTGTGTGTGTTTATCTTTCTGGTAAGTTCCTATGCACACAGATACTTTGCAAGATTAAGAACATCTTACACATAGTTTTGGATAATGCTTTTTTTCCTCATGTCATGAAAAAAAAATGTCTTCAAGTGTATTTTTAATAGCTGCATAATAGTTCACTGCAGGCCAATCCAAAAGGAACTATTTTAGGGCTTTTATTATAAACTAGAGGCCCAGTACATGAAATTCATGCACGGGTGGGGTCCCTAGGCCTGGCCAGCGATCAGGACCTATGGATGGGCAGAGGGACAGAGGAGTGACCAGGGGAAGTTGGCTGTGGGAGCACACTGACCACCAGGGGGCAGCTCCTGTGTTGAGCATCTGCCCCCTGGTGGTCAGTGCACATCATAGTGACTGGTTGACCGGTCATTCTGGTCATTCAGTTGTAATGGTTGCTTAGGCTTTTATATATATAGATAGATGGAAGATAAAACAGAGATCCTTCTTACTGGTAAACCTTTGTTACATAATGTGCCAATAGAGCAAGGTGAATGCCCTCCCACCTGGGTGCAAGGTGCTCAGGGAAACCATTCTCTTTGCTGGGGGAGAGGGCACTTGGGTTCCCAAACACCATGACCATGAGTGTAGCATGGTTCACACTGTCCTATACTGAGAAGTGGACCGTTACATTTTACCTTTATTCACAGCCTCTCCCTATCATTTTGGTCCTGGGAAGGATACAATGGGGAAAATGAGAAGAAGGGGGAATGCAATGTTACATTTGAAACAAATATTTAAATAATACTTTAGACACATCAGTATTATTTAATCTTTTAATTAAATAATAAATTTGCAGGAAGGTGAGGTAGGATCAGGGCCTGGCTCAGTATGCCAGAGTCTAAGGTGACTATGTTTTGCCTCTGTAGGGGCCTCCCACGGGGGTGGACCTGGGAGGCAGGAGTCAGTGGTTCTAATCACTGGGGATGTTGGGTTGGAGTGGGGGTGCCCATCTGTAGTAGGCCCGAAGAACAAACAAGGAACCAAGGGGATGTCTGAGTGTGTGGGGAGGGGCCACATTCACTCCCGCTAGGGCAGGGAGGCTGGTCTGGCCTCCTACAGTGGGTGCTCAGGTCAATGCCCCTCCTTCCAATTACCGCCATCCTTACATCTTCTCCAGGTTTCTGCTTGGCCTCAGAAAACAAAAGGGAAAAGAAAAATCAAACCAGAGAGAAAGAGACAGGAAAAAAAAAGACAGTAAGAAGAATAGCGTGAAAGCAGGACGAATGAAACAGAGGGGGAAAACAGCTGTGGGGGTGGCTGATGGTTTGAGAAGTAGACATCGTTTTGGAAGAAGCTACAGCAGCAACAGGTACTTGGGTTGGGACAAACTTACTGCACCTCTTCAGCTGACAACCTCTCACTCACAGGGGCCCAGGCACCCATGGGCCAGAGAAACGGCTTTGCCAACTCTACTCACTACAGACTATCCCTCTCGATCGGGTTGGTGCCCTCTTGCAGAAAAGCAATTTCTTAAAGTTCCTGGAAGCTGAGGAACTTGTCAACGGAGCAGAGCTGGGGCCAGGGGACAGCCCTTCCTGAGCATGCCCACCCCCTCCCCCCTGAATTTCTGGGGGAGGAAGTGGCCTGGGCTAGAGTCGGCAGGTGGGAGGAGGGAAGGGCTGGAGACAAGGGTGTGGGGAAAGGAGAGAGGAGGGCTGGAGGAGGGACAGAGCTCCACTCTCTTCACCCACACTCACCTGTTGTGGCCCGTTATTCTGCCTTTCCCCCAGGCTGTAGGAATGGCGTTGATATCCCCTGAAAAAGCCCATCGGTCATTGTCAGCTTCTGCACGTGGTGTTGGTTGAGAAAATGGAGAAGCCATCAAATTCAAGGCTCATTCAATACTGTGGGAGCCGATCCTAGTTCACACGCGGTGAGATGGAACTTTTCAAAAGGACCCTTTCTACAGGAAAGAAACAAAACCACCTGTGAACAGGGTGGGATAGCCCCCCTCTGTTTGAGTCGCCACGACGATGACAAGGCTGCGTTTCTTTTGAGGCCACACTCAGAGGCCCTTCTGGAAGGCAACTGTCCCCACTCCGTTCTGGCCCGAAAGCTCTCCCGAGGCCGGGGCACCCCTCCTCCATCCCCCTCGGCTTCTTCACCTCTGACCCATCGCCTTTCCTGATGTTCACAATGAACTGGCTGGGCTCTCCCTTTCTTGACACACGATGTTTTCCAAAACAACAACAACAACAAAAGGGGGTTGAGAAATTACGAGGAATCAACCTCCTCCTTTTGAAAGAGCAACTGAAGCGCAGGACGAGGGGGAAACTGACCCCAGGTCACGCAGGAACTGCGGGTGGGGCAGAGTCCGGTCTTCCTAACGCCATCACCCATCCTAACCCCCAACATTTACATGGTGCTAAGCCTTTTCCCCTTCCTCCTTCTAAGCTGCGTGTGGGTCTAGGTTGGCTGGACTGATCCTCCGCACGCCCACCTGCCCGTGATGTACAGGATCCGGAGGTTAGAGGAGAAGGTCTGGGGAGCAGGGCCCTCTCCTTACACTCAACTAGCCAGGAAACTGTGGGCGGGCCCTCCAACGGCTGTTGGAAGTGGTGCTGCTCATTGGCTCAGCAGAAGTGATTGACAGGTCAGTAGCCCAATGAATGATGAGTCTGGAAAGCCAACTGGCAGTGACCTGCCGGTTCTCTCCTCGTGAGACCCTGGGGTAACGGTTCTGGTGAGATCAGTTTGGCTTGTTCCCAGTCCAGATCCAGCATGGTTGTAGGAGAGGGTGCAAACCAGTTTTCTCCTTTGTAGAAGAAACACATTTTGGGGTCTACAAGTACAAAATTAATCCTTCCAAAGAATATGGGACTGTCATACTGAATGAACCGCTTAATGAAAGGGGGGCTTGATTTGTTAAGAAGTTGAGGGGAAAGTGAGTGGGCTCTAGGGAGGAAACGTGGGCAGAAGTGGGGACAAAAGACTCAGGTAGCCCTCAGAAGGCCTGAGCTAAAGATACTTATCGCAGCTTTTGCCGACTGAAATGCCGAGGTCATTCCTGGGGGATATGATGGGGTCACTACTGAGGATGCTCAAAGCCTAGAGGCTGGGGACCAGGCTGGCAGGCAGGCGAGGCAGTGGTTGTGGTGTTTTTGTCTATGGGCACTGGAGAGGCCTCTGCAAGCTGGCTGGGATGGTGACAGGGGAGGCCTGGACTAAGAGATGATTTCTTAGGATGTGTAGGGATGGTTGAAACACAGAGATGGAGTAGCTCACCTTTTCAGAGCACATCCAGAGAAGTTGTGTCCCCTGAGAGAACGGCGGTGGGTCACGACATAACTTTGTAAAAGAGGAAGTCAGAGATGGAAGAGGGATGAGGCAGGGAATTAAGAAAGAAAACATGACAAAGGGAAGAGTATTGTAGGGACTTGAGCTGGAGTTCCAGAGAAGCTGAGCAAACACATGCCTGGCACATGGTTGTTACTCAGTATGTGCTAGCTATCATCATCATTGCTCCTCTTGGGAGGATGGGGAAGGAAGGGGCTGCTGAGTCTAGTAGTTACAGCAGGACAGGAGCTGAGTGAAGTAAAAGGGAGAGCTAGGAAAATGGGACATTCCAGCTGCCTCCCCGTTTCCCTGTGATTAGAGAATTGAAGCCACCCCTTCACTGAAGGGAGGATTGAACCAAGTAGTAAGGGTTTTGGTATGTGCTGGAACTGGGATCCCAAAGGAACGAGGAGGGATTGTCCTTCCCAAATCTATCTTAAAAGAGTCCTGTGAGAAGTGAGGTGAGGGGGGGGGGGAGGTACAGTGAGGCAGGCACTGGGTGAGCTATGTCACCTTAGGCATAAACAGCCGGTGTGGTTGATGGGGTGGGGTTTTAGGGAAGAGCCCATCTAGTTGTCTCTCCTTGGGGGGTAAGATTTAAGACTCCACTGGAAATTCCCATCAGTCATTGTCACAAGTTCCAACTTACTCAGAGACCACTGTTATTTGAGGATTGAGAAGGAAAGAGTCCTTCAAGAGGTTCTGAGTTAAGGAAACCATGTTTTCTTTTCTGTTTTATTTTTTCAAAGGGCAGTGTATATCAATGGAGGCTCCTGAATACTTTGGAGCACTGTTCATAGTGCATACAGTTCATAAAGGTTCTGAACAGAGGAACGGAAACCCTGTCATATAATTTTCCATGGCCTTTTCTACCTCACTAGTTTCTGTGTTTCCCCTTTATCAAGCCATTGAATCAAAGGCATTTGCTGGCCGCTATAGAGTAGGCAGTGCTGAGGTAGCTAAGAGAAGGTGATGTTGAAGGAAGAGTGAAGAATGCCTTGAGTCCCCAAATGACTCAATATGGATCTGCTGAGGGGTGGGGAGCTGACAGGCTCACAAAGTGTAAAGCTCTTTGGACTAACCTACTCAAGCTAAGGGGCTCTGTCCACAATACCTGGGGTGGGGGGAGACAAGAGAAAAGGGTAGGGAGGAGATAAGGTAGGCTAGAGAGAGACAGGGGAGGCACAGAAGACGAGGATAAGAAGGACTGAGGCAAGATGGAGACCAGACAATAGGTGCTGAGGCTGGGTTGAGAGAGCTAAGGACACCGCCCTGAAATGAGCTAGTTAAATTGCCAAGTCTTCAAAGTCTTTCCTATTTGTATTTCCACTGATTCTACTAATTTAAAAAGAAAATGTGTGGAGTTATCAGAGTCTCCCAAGATTTCAAAAAGCATCGCATTTACCAACTTACACCCATTTTACATAAACCTTTTAGAATCTTACTGATGCTCTTGATATTCTTACCATGGGGGTTCAGATCTGGATGACATGGACAGGAGGTACTTGTGAGAGCTAAATCTAGGCAGTCAGCTTCTGGAAGCTGCTCTCATTTTTTACTTCCATGGGCTAAACAAACAGATAGAGGTAGAATGAGCTGATCTGGAGAATCTGTGTTTATCACACTGGGATGTGGCAAGATAGTGGCAAGTGGCATTGCAGTTGGGGCACGAAGGCAGTGATGATAGTGTCATGAGAGGGGCTGTTGGCCCTGGAGCGGAGAATCTGGTAGAGCACTGTGATGGCGGGTGAGCAGAGCATAGACCCACAATAAGGCTAGTTTCTGATTATCTTGAATGGTTTGCACGTGGTCAGTGACTAGAAATGCTTTTCTGATAAATGGAGTAGAGACCCAAGCAAGAAGCTCGTAGGAAAGTATGGGCTGGGCAAGAAGGACACAGCCACAAAATAGGGCCCTGAAGCCAACTGTTGCTAGTATGGGAAGGTATTCTTCCCCTCCTCTTAGAGGGCTATCAAACAGGCCACTGGGGGTGATTAAGTCAGAGATAGAGGAAGAGGAAGTGAACAGATGAGAGAGGCAAATGAATACGCTAGAGAATACCGAGAGAGAGAGGGAATGCCATTGAACTGATTCTTCTTCAGGTTCATCTAAGGTCTCTTTCTACTGCTCCTCACTAGATGGTCCTAATACAGCATGAAGGACATTTAGAAATGGGCCCAAGGTTTTCTGGGGCTTCAGAAAGTGGACTTTATATTCTACAGCACTTCAGCTAAACCTTCTCAATGTGTGGGGAGTATGCACAGGGCGCAAACTGGAGATTCAGTGTGGGAGGGCAAATGCCTTCCCTGAGTATTGATTGAACTTGTGTTGGTGACTCCAGATGTGGGAAATGTCCAGGAGGAAGGGGGATGGTTGGCTGGCCAGGAGCTAATTACCCCTGATCTCACAAATCTTACCCAAGGTTTTCCCTCACACCAGCAGGAAGTAGTGGCCAGGTCTGATGGCCATGAGGAGATTTTGAGGAGCTGACGGGGAAGTCAGGTAGGCGGAGAGGACTTACTCTGAAGGGAGAAACAGCCTGTGGGAGGAGGGTAGATAAGCATAGGAATCATATACTTTCCTCTGTCCCTCCTAGTCTTGCAGGTGGCTTATCTGTGAGACTTGACTTCCCACCCTTCTCAGCCTCCTAAGCCTGTTCTCTGTCATGTATCTTACACTAAAATGAAGGGGCGTGAGGGAGGAGAGGCAAGAACAGGAGAGACAGAGATGGGGAGAGACTGAATCAAGTTGATTTCATACACAGAGATAGATACACTGAAACAGTAACAGATCCTCTGTGTCTCTCTTGCCTTTCATCATAGTGATTATGCTCATTCTCAAGGGATATTTACTTCCTCACTAAAGAATTTAGAGCCCTCTGCTCTGACCCATTATATTTTCTGAGCTAAATTTGCATTGGGTGCCTCTACTGGCTAAATAATGATTCTTTTGTTTATAAAGAGTTGCAGTGATTCAGAGACGGTGGTCTCTACTGGTTTCCAAACAATTAAGAGCATTTCTGGGAGACAAACAATTCCAGCCACCCTCTTTCCTTTCCACATGGGCAATTATGGGGAAAGATGGGACAGGGATAAAACGTGGAGTAGGAAGCAAAGAGCTTGTGAGTCCTTATCCTCTAAATCTGCTGAAATAGTCTTGTTGGGAGAGGAAAGGAGTGTTGAGGGAGGTGGACAGAAATGGATAGAAGAGATGATAAAAATCCAGTGGGAATGTCATGATGGAGGAAAGTCAAAGAGTTGATGAATTGTATTATGAAACCATTAAGTTTGCCCATAGGTCACAAATAGAGATGGTTATCCCTCAATTCTTTCTTCTACTTGTGGCATAATTGGAACTTAATGCTTTTAACATTCAGGACTGATGTTTTGGGTGAATTATTTTCCTAGTTGAGGATGGGAGGAATTCCCATCAGGTGGGATTTATAGGAAATAAAACTTCCCATCCTTGAAAAGAATTTTTTGCACTGTTGTCTTTCTTTGACTGCAGCTCCCTATTCCTCCTCCAAAGCCCCTCTTATGAGAAGTGCCAACAGGCAGGGTTGCCACGTTGGCTGCAGCATCATTGCTCCCATGGGAGGGGGCAGAGCCCTTTCACCATCGCAGCCCATGCATGACAAGACTGAAGTTTTACTAGAGGAACTTTGAGAGTGGAATGAAAAATAAAAAGCCAACCAAACAAGAAAACCAACCAAGTAGGAAGATATGAAAGATCTTTTTACTGGCTGGTAACCTGCTGTGATCCTAAGCTTAGCTATTAGCTATTTGGTTCTATTGGATTCTAAACCTGTTCTCAGCTTGGTCTTGTGACAAATGGACAACTCCTGGGACTGTCCCGTCCACAGTAGCGTATTTGTCTTTCTTGGGTCGGGGAGGCCCTTGCCAGTCTTTCCATAAAGCTCATCTTTACAGGTTTTAGTTCTGTCTCCTTCATCCTCTGTTTTAGGGTCCTGTGCTCTAGCCTAGACTCCCTTTGTTGATTAGTTAGGGTGCAAAGTCTGATCTAAACTTCATAGGGGCTGTTGTAGGAGTGGGGAGGGATGCTAAGCTTTACTGAAAGGCAGAGCAGCATTGTCAGGTCATTAGAACAAAATGCTGTACAAGCTCACGTTTCCATCTTCATTCTCTTTTTGAAGACTCCTAAGTTCCCCACTGTCCTACACCCACACATCCTCATTCTCCCAATGGATACAGAATCCAGTTCACGATTTTACACAATGAATACTAAAAATACAAGCACCATCAAAGGAATTTTCTCAAAAGACAAGCATTATTTCTTCACAGAGAAGATGGGTTTGGAGTGTGTAATATAATACAAAGTAAACCTCAAAGAAGATTTGAACATACTCAATGTTTAAAAGTATGCATTATTAACATTATTATATATAAATAAAAGAATTTGTGTAACTGCTAAAATGGTGGGCAGGCAGGTGGGAAGAACAGGGCGTGGCAGGGGGCTGCCTTCAGGAGCTCTGGAGACGAGTGGTACATTCAGGACTCTTCTTGGACATTGTCAGGCTTATGGGTATGTGGCCTGGCCCTCAGGATGTCATTCCAGGGCAAATAAGTGGGGGATGTGGATAGCAGAGCTCACGTTCCAAGTGACTTTAGGATAAGACACTCTGTGACTGAGGTTACTGAAGGCGGCTTTAGTTTAAGAATGAGAATAGTGTGTGTTGATGTGAGCAAATCTGCTTCAAAGGAAACTTCCTGGAAGGGGTAAGGAGAAAGCTGGAGAATGGTAAACCTCTTAAAGTAGCCCTAGTGTGTCCAGGCCCCTGGCAGGAGTCCCCAGGGGAATCCGGGTCCCCTACTGGAAGGCCATGGGTCTCACTGCTACAGCATAACTGTGGGGCAGAAACTTCTGGGCCAAGACAGTTTCTTCTGAAGCCATGAGTCTTCAAGGAATGAGAGCCATGATGGTGATTTGGGATGATAATTTACTAATGAGGTACATCATGTTCCTCCATACAAGGTATATTCTTAGGGAGGATGAGCAAGCAAGAGGAACCTCCTCTGGAACTTTTCTCTTGGAATGCTTCAGGAAGCAGACACTTCTGCTTCTCATCCCTTTGTTTTCTCTAGTTCTCCAGAGTTTCCAACTCTCCCTTCTGATCCCCTAGTTCATCCTTGATTATTGGGTGAAATGAAGACAAGTGGCCAGGCAGGGGAGATAGTGAAGAGGAGCTTCATTGAGGGATGATAGAAGAAACCTTCGAGTTCAGAATTGTAAATGGAGCCTGAGAACATGGACAGACTAGATAACACTTAACAAAGCAGGGGGAGGGCAGGGTCATGGTGGCCCTCAGCAGGCTAGAGTCTAAGGTGCCTATGTTTGGCTGCTGTTAGAGACCTGGTGGCCTCTAGAGTTAGGAAAGTATTGGAAGGGGCCAGCAGTAGAGGCCTTCTGGTGGAGGGCTCTGAGTGACGTGACTGGTCTTCCTGTGGATAAGCGAGGAAGCTTCCAGCAAGGTAGAACAATGCAATGGTAGGAAGTACTAGGGATCATCTCTTTGCTGCCCCTCCTGCGGGGCTGTACTGTGCTTGTGTGCCTGTGGCTAAGGGATTGGGGACATTCTTCTGAAACCACTTCCTAGTTAATCACTTCCTAGGCTCTCCCAGCTCTCCTGAGGGGAATAACAGGATGGTTTAGGAGAAAGAGTGGGGTGAGGGCAGGAAACAGATCTAAGAAAACAGACAGTGGTGTGAAAAGTTAGAGAGATAAGACAGTTGAGGAAAAGGTGACAATCAAGCTCTTGTGTTCCATCAAAAAATATTTTTGGCCCTCTAATTCACAGAGCACGGTTATGGTGTTTTTAAAGCGCTGCAAGCCTCTGGAAAACTTTATTTTCACTGTGCATTTCAGATAAATCCTCTGAGCTTGGAGAAAGTGTTTACTTTTACAGAAGCAGGCCTGAACTTGGTCAGGATTCGTTACTTCCATTTTCTTGTTGTCCGGGAATGTGGTAGGGTCAGTGGAGCTAGAGAGGTAAAACCCTTCCCTGCCAGCTGCCTTCTTTGTTGCTCTCCTTGGGGTATAACATAAAGATAATGCCTGTAATTTTTTGTGGTCTCCCCTTCCCCACAAAAAAGGGTTGTGAAAGGAGGAGGGCTTGAGTGTGGGAAAGGCTGGTGTTAGGAGTCAAGGAATAGGAGGAGGAAAGGAAACAGACCCCTCTAGGCAGCCCTGATCACACCCTAGCAATATAGGGGAGAAGTCTGGAACTGAAGAGGGGAAGAAAAGGAACGGGAGGTGAGATGAGATAAGGAAGAGAGAGTTAGGTTTCTCCCAGTTCACTCAAAACTCATTCTTTATATGAATTACTCCACTGTGTCTTGATCCTGATGGGAATGCCCAGATACAATGTCTGGGGAATGGTTGACACAATTCCAAGGGAGTGGACCTTGAACAGTGCCCAGGTACCGTGTGTTTCCTTCTCAGTTTTGAGAGAAGGTAGGCAGAGCCATCACTCTTTTCTAGCTCCTTTCTGATCTCTTTGCCATCCCAGATTGGCTTTTCTCTCTTTAAGCCCTCTCTTCAGATTAGTGGTGTTAAAAGAATTGTGGAGTTTGGCAAACAAATGCAGACGGTAGCGAAAGTTTGAGGTAGCTTTTTTCGGGGTATGAATCTTCCAATTCTATCTGAATTTATATCTAATAATTATATAGGTGAATAACAATAATAGGTCAGAGGGTGGATAGCAGGGAGAATGGCAAACACTTTCCTTTGGCAGACCAGAATCTAAGGTGAGAAGACTAAGACATCTAGGACATGGTAAACGTAGTTAAGTGAGGTCATGGGTTGAGGACATGATGGCAGATTGGGAGACATAAATGGGCCTGGGTTATTCCTCCACAGATGGTACATGGAGAGTGTCTGATAAACGGGGAAAGCTTCTTTGGAGGGGTCTAGATTCCGAAGCAGTGTCTTCAGAGGAAGCACAACACGGTCAAGTTGGCTCCTCCTGCTGCGTCAGCCTGCTTTTGTGGCTGGGCGGTGGTAGGTGCCCTCTCTCCCCTTACTCATAGCTTCCTAAGGTTCATTTCCATCCTGAGGGGGGAAAAGAATCAGATGAGCTGAAGGAGAGATACCGAAAGAGGGAGAAAACCAGACAGTGATGGAAACCCAGAAAAGACTACATATACCACTTGTAGTCTTCCAAGTCACCCCTCTAAGGCCCTAAGAAGGATTCTTCTGATTCATCAGGTCTTCAGAGCCATTTAAAGGTGCAAAAGGGAGGAAAACCATCTGGAACTATATACAGAGCCACTTCTGCTAAACTTTCCAAATTTGTAAGGGGCACCATCTTGGTGAAAATGTACTACTCACCTTAATTACCCATGGGCTTTGGTTTGTGTGTGAGAAGAGGGAAAGAAAATGGAGAGATTTTCAGTCAGGGATTGATAGAAGGTGATTTCTTCCTGGTTTCTGTGAATTCCCTGAAGGCAGAGAACAGTGTCTTTTTATCTCTGTATCCTAAATGTCTAGCATATTGTAAGAGCTCAATAAATAGGTATTTATGAAACTGAATTACTTGTTGAATTTCCATGTGGGTAAATAAACAGAATTAGCTCCTGTAGTGAAACAAGGGACCATCAAGGTAGAGGGTGGAGCATGTGATGGTCTGAAGTTAAGAATCCACAGGAGAGAAGCAGACTACCGCCCAAATAACCATTATTAGGAGTGGAGATAGAATGGGAATGGGAAAGGGGAGGGTTAAAGGAGGTGGAAGAGAGGACATGTAAAGAGTGTAGAGATGAGGTAACCTATGCAAGACTATCACCTTCAAACCTGTGCATACTTTTTCTTCAGAAAGTTCTAAAGTCTTCAGTCTTTCCTTTAGGTTGTAGTTCCAGCGAGTAGGATCCCCCACCCCTCAGTAAAGAACACAGCACAGTCAGAGACTCCTGTTCCTTAGGACTCAGAAGGTAGAGGGTGATTCCTCTGGTGGTGTGAGAGTTGGGGATCAAAGCTCTAAAGACGTGGGGCACATGTAATGGTGGACTTGGAAAGAAGGGGTGTAACAGAGAAGAGTTACTACCTAAATGAAAGATACCTAGGAAGGGCAACATATAAGATTTGCCATCTGTAAAATCTCTTAGAGCTGATTTGACCTCCTTGCTTAGAACTGATTTGTTACATGTTGTGTCATTTAGAGGCCTCTCAAGTTCACCAGGAGCCCAACAGTCTCAATGTTACTCCATAGCAATCTGTCATCTGGTAAATGCAGCTGTTGCTGTGAGGCAGTGCAGTCATGACTGCAGAAAAGGGGGCGTGGGCAGGAGACCCCTAATCTGACCCCTGGATACTAGAATGAAGTTCCCAGTTCTTGGAAATGTATGTGTTGGGAGGTACCTCAAAGGTCTTCTCTCTTAGTGGTTCCCAGACTTGGATATGCAAATAGAAAAATCCCCCCCCCCCTAAATTTTGGGGAATAATGAGTGTTTTTTTAAGGTCAGTATATTAAAAATCTAAATATAATCTTCAATCACTATCATTTTACAAGAACAGACATTTCAATACCACAAAAGTAGGAAGGATATAATTGCAGGATAGATATTGCTTTTATGACTTGTTTTTGGGGACAGACAGGCCAACACTGGTACTGAGGAATATTAATCTGGTCTGTTTCTCTGCTGTGCTGCCTTTGCTTCGACAGTAGGTTGGGCTAACTTGAATATCTCATACCTGGAGCCAAAACAGACTCCTGGAGGCTGGGCAGCTGACAGAGATGCCAGTAGCAGCCACTGTTGCAGATCATACTGGACTAGCTAGTCCCGATTTCCTGAGTATGCAGGAGAGTTTCATGTCTCAGGGTTATTTTTTTGTGCTCTTTCATCAGCAGGGAATTCAGTGCTTTCCTCTCCTTCACATTTTGCAAGTGGCAAAATCCTACTCATCCTTCAAAACCAGCTGAAATGCCATGCCCTCTGAAATCTACCCTGAGAACTTTTCCCACTGTCGTATCAGGAAGGCATTTTGGATTACTTCTCTCTCTTTCAGTAGCACTGTACTAGTATGTCCTAATTTTTCATTCATATGCTCGATTAGTGGCATGAACGGTATAGTAAGGTGATGACTTTCCTGCTAGGTTGGGGGCTTTTGGG
This sequence comes from Cnephaeus nilssonii, assembly GCF_951640355.1. Taxonomy (NCBI): domain Eukaryota; kingdom Metazoa; phylum Chordata; class Mammalia; order Chiroptera; family Vespertilionidae; genus Cnephaeus; species Cnephaeus nilssonii. The sequence continues at coordinate 16,226,524 of NC_137084.1, read as the reverse complement.
GAAGCAAGGACTGTTTATTTTTTGTATCCTCAGTGCCTAATATATGGGAGGTGACTTAGAGTCTAACTCATCAGGAGCTGATAGCAGGGAGTCTTATTTGTTGCTCTGAAATTGATGGCCAAGCCTGGCATCAGGTCTCTTGGCTTTGGGTAATAGGCATTCATCCAGGCTGGCAGCTGTTTGATGCTTTGGGTGTTTGACAGCCTTGCCCTTTAGGGGCGGCCTTGGAGAGTTATCTATAGAGACTAGAATTCAGAGATAAGACTCCAGTTTCAGAAATAGTAGAATGAAAAGCAAGATACCAGCTTGCTTTTGAGGACCAAGTAGCAGAACAGTGGTTTTATCTATTGAAACCCTGTTTGAGGAAAGGACCTGTTCATTAGAATAGTGCCAAAGGCCCAGATGCCAGAACCTAGGTTCCTGTGTCAGAGCAAGACCACCAGCAATTTGACATGGTCCAACTCTACTGGATAGTTCCTAGTAGTTTTGTTACAAAGCTGGCCCCTTGGTCTCTGAGCTGCAGATGGGGGACTGACTGGTGTGCTTCCTGGCAAGGAGCAGGTCATGGCAGATAGATCTTCAATTTGTATTTAAAAGTCTTATGGTGGAGAATACTCAACTTCACAGGGTAGTTCATTTGCGGGGTAGTTCTGATTATTTTTAAAAGTTATTTTTATTGAATTGAAACCTGTCTTTCTTATAACTAGAACCCATTGGTTCTAGTTCAGCCCTCCGTACCCTGTAAAAGTCCAAAATTTCTCATCTACATAAATGTATGCAGAGAGCCAGCAAAGGTCCCCACTGATTATTGTAAAACTTATTAGCGTCTCAATCATTCCTTCTCTCCCCCTACTTCCCCAATCATTCTTTACAAAATATATTTTAAGTCCTTCCACCCTTCCCTGGACTTGCTTTAGGCCATTATTGTCCCCTTAAATGTATTACTGTAGTGGGACAAAACTGGGCACAGAGGGTATAGTTAAATCATTACCTGGGTATTTGTAATTCAATTAATGTAGACTGAAGAGGTTGCAGACAACAAAAACCCCAATCTCTGTTATTTTTTCACTTGAAGTTTGTAGGGCTGTTAAACCAGGTTATCCATTTTACACTCAATGCAATTGATTTCCTTTTCATGCAGGATTTACCAACTGTGCTTAGTAAATTTCATCTTTTTAGGTTAATGTCCTATTGAGATAGTTCTGAGTCTTAATTCAGTCAGGCAATATTAGCTATTCCCCTATTTTGTGAATTAGCATATGTTGAGTTAACATCAGTTTCTTTGTTTCCATAATTTAAAAAAAATGTGAGGGGATGAAGCCAAGCAGAGTGTGACTATCACGCTGTGATGGGTTTGCCTAGTTGTCCTATTATCCTGTACACACATCTCTGCTTGGTTGATGAGGATATTATGAGACACTTTGTCAAACACTTTAGTGGTCAAGGTGGATAATGTCTGTATTGTTTCCTCCTATTCTTAATCTCACTCACCCTATCAAAATAGGACATTTGATTAGTGGGGCATGACTTGTTATTCGTGAACCTATGATGGGATAGGTTTGTCCTGACAGATGAGAGGAGGATAACACCAAGCTATATCTATTTTTGATGCTAATGCCCTTTGAGCAAGACAATATTCTTTCTGATTCTGTGTTTACCATACAATATTCTATTCTAGTCTCTTCATTGTGCTGTTTTTCCAAGAAGGACATGTCGTATGTAGAGAACGTAGGCTGGCAAATTGCTCATTGCAAAGGAATTGAGTAGCAGTTGAGCTTTAAAATCTGTCTCAGGAACTTGGTGAGTGTGAATCTGTTCACTGGAGCCTGACTGAGGAAATGATATAATCAAGTTTGCAATACATATTCCGCACATGCCTCTACTTCACCAAGGGTGGCTGCCTAAGGAAGATCAGCCTAAAACAGCCAACCAGAAATTAGATGAGAAATCCCTTGTACATCCTACAATGGGATCAGGGAAAGATACCTGGAGGGGTGGAAAGGAGAAGTCTGTTGTCCATTGCTGACTTTTATTATTTATTCCTTTCCCTCCTAGACTCCCAGAAAGGACTATATAAAGGGAACTGGCATGGTTAATTTGTTAGCTTGCTCTCCATGGGCAGTTGGTATACGAAAGCCATGAGGCTTTTACTTGAGGTTATGATGGATTGGTAAAATCCAGTAAGAGTGCTTTCTATTCATGATACGTCTAACTAGTTGCCTAAATCAAACTGGTTACATCCAGGAGTTTACTTTTGAACCTCAACCTCAGGTATTCTTGCAGCTCCTTACTACTGCACAGTCCAAGGTCTTAGCAGGCTAAGGTATGTGACTCAGTCACAAGTCTGTCTGGGTTAGGACCAGTAGTGTTTCTTCCATTTCATGCTTGGGAATGAAAGAGAATAAGATCTCTTGTTCTTTTCTTGTCTTTTTCCACTTTCCTAGGGTCTTGCTAGGGAGCGGGGTCTGGTAAGGTACATTATTAGACATTGCCTTCTTTCTGCACTTGGGAAATCCTCTACTAACTTCCCTGCTTCTCACAGTCACCCTCTTCCTCTACCTCCAGCAACATGGACTGAATGGATTTGGGCTTTTCCCCAAACCAAGGAGTTTATTTTAGGCTGCTTCAGTTTTTTGACATGACAATGCCCCTGAAGCAAAGATTTAAAAGCCTAAGGTTACCAGGTTGAAATTGGAGGGGGAAGAGAGAGAAATGTTTAAAAAGCTGCAACACAAAATTGATATCTAAAAAAATGATAATGAAGAAAATAAATGATCCTGGTACAAGTATGTATTTAATGCCACAGTTTGTCCCTATTTCTCCCACTTTTTTTCCTTCTGTTTCCTAATACACACTTCCTCAGTCCTACTCTCCAGGGCTCTTGACTTATGACTGCTTTGTCTTTCCAATGTGGCTACAATAGAGAAGATGCCACTTAATCAGCATCCACCTTCCTTGTTTGTTGTTGGTCAAATGATTACCTCACTTCTACCGTGATGAGGTGCAACTTGTAGATTCTGAGAACCTCAGAAAGTTCTAGCTCTAAATGTGTACAGAATTTCATAGAGAATCTAAATGTGTACAGAATTTCAAGATTTTTTCTGTAAGCTGCTTTGTTAGTATGCAAAGCTGGGTCATTTCTTTACACCTTTAAGGGTTCCTTGTGTCATGATGGCTGGTGTGGCTTCTGCCGGAGCTCAGGGGCAGAGGCTAATAATGAGAGGCAGAGTAAAGGCTGACAGTCTCTAAATCAGAAATATTTCCACAATCCATTGTACAGACTTCACCCACTTCAATATTATTAAGAAAATTTAGTAATGACTGCCTTGATCCAATTCCCAGTGAATCTCAAGGATTTCTCCTTTGAGACTATCCCTTGTCTTCAGAGCTGTTCCTGTCATTATTCTAACAGGATTTGACCTTGTACACTTGTGTTGAAAGATCCCCTTCTCTGTCTACTCTCAATATTCAGACTTTTTCTGGGGACACAGAGTGCCACCAGGCAGCTGATAGTTCCTCTTGAAAGCCCAACTTGCAAGGCTTGAAGCCTGCTAGAAGTTGAAAGAGTACAAGCTCAATAACTGGTAGGTTGCGCCACAGCCTATGTTTAAAGATCTATTGATCTATACATAAAACAGAAGGATTCCAACTATTACCATGTAGTTTTACCTTTATTTAGCAATTGGTCTATGTGATGCTTTCTTTCTGGTGTTGTGGAGTTGAATCAGAAGCTGTTCTGCAAGAAACAAAATGTAAATTTCTCATTCTCTGGGTGTCACCCCTTATTCCACTAGACTGTAAGCTCCTTGAGGGTAGGGCCATGTCTTGTTCATCACTGTGATCCCAGTGCCTGGCCCAGGATCTTCAGTGTGGATGGTGCATACAGTTGGATGTTTAGCAAACATGGGTTGATGTCTCCTCTTTCTTGGCTTTGTTGACACAACCCTCTCTGGTTTCTTTGTGCTTTATGAGCCACTTCACATGAAGTGGGGTTAGGTTAGGTCCTGGGCTTTAAAAAAACTATTTTTATACTGCCTTGATTTCAGTCAGACTCCTGATTTTAGTTTATATGCCACTGGTTCCCCAAATTTTTATCTCCAGCCTCAGACCCTCCCATGAGGTCCAGACTGAACTACTAACTGCTTGGGTGTCTAGCAGGCATTTCATACATATCATGTCTAAACAGAACTCTTGGTTTCTTTTCCCAATTTCACCCACAAATGATTTTTACTACAATCTCCCCCATTTTAATAATGGGACCTACATTTGTTTAGAACCCCCAAACTGGGTTCACGCTTGATTTGTCTGCTTTCTTTACACCTCCACATCTAGATCATCACAAGTCCTGTTAATGCTACCTCCAAAAATATATTCTCAACTTGTCTGCTTCTTCATTAGTTCTACTGTTACCAGCCTCAGGCAATGCCACCATCACTGCTAGCCTAGATAATTGATCAGTTGATCAGGACAGCCACCTAACTGCCTTTGCTCTTGCTTCCTTAGATCTGCTCTCTACACACAGTTGAGCTATCTTTTAAAACTGTAAATCCAGTTCTGCTTTGCCTAAATCCTTCTCTGGCTCTCCTTTGCTCTTGGAATAAAACCTCCTTGCCAGGGGCTAAAAGATGCAGTGTTCACGTATCCCACACCATGTCTTTGGCTTCATCAAATGCCTGCACTCTCCGGTCCATCTATTCGAGCCTTCAAATATTCCAAACATACCATTTCCTCAGAATCTTTGCCTAGCTGTTTCTTCTGTCTGGAATGTTCTTTCCTCTGATCTTTGGCATTGATCTTTGTCATCATTAAGGTTTTACTTCAAATGTTGCCTCTTCAGAGAGGTTTTCTCTGTGTCTTCTATTGAATACCACCTCTGCTGCAGCACACTGCCATGGTCCTCTGTGCTGTCTTCATAACACATATCACTATCTGAAATTATCTTGTTTTCTTGATTACTGTCCATTTCCCCCACTGACATATGGGTTCCATGAAAGCAGGAACATTGTCTTTCCTATATTCCATTGTATCCCCAGCATCTAGCACATAGTAAGTGCTCATTCAATAGCTGGATTTTGAATGTTGAGTGAGCATTGAATGCATTGGCAATGCATCTGCAAACAATGCCTTTGCAGAGGTCCTCCTGTTGTCTTCTCCTTTCATAATCCATGGTTATGCATTGTCTATATTTTCTTAGCAACAAAGTCTTAATCAAGGTGACTACCATCTCTACTTCTTAGGTGGAATTAACCCACTCGTTAAATGAAAAGACTATAAATTGACCCACACTCATCAGCTGATGAGTTAATGGCCTCCCTGGGGTTTTACTTCTTCCTCTGATGCCTTTAATGATTTTTACATGTTAATCATATTATAGCAGTCTAAGGATGCAGAAAAGCTGGAAACTAAGCATCCTTTTGAGTCTGTTTTTGGGTCTGGCTTGGATAGGAGGTGGAAAGTGTATGGAAGAGTCAATGCCATAAGGGTTATTTTGAAGATCATAGGGCTTAATATGTTCTAGCAGCACCATGAATGATGCTGACTGGGACTGCACGTTTACTGGCCAATCCATGCTACTGTGGCTCTTCCAGGTGGTTCCCGACTTCATGCTTTCAGTAGAGATTATTCCTACCTGTATTACTTCAGGTCAAACTCCTTTGAGAACCTAAATTTTCACACCAGTGATGGTGACTTCTTCACTCATATAACTTTACCCATGTGTTTCCTTATGTGCATGCTTACCTTCCTGGGAAACTCACTGTATCCAGACATGTCTGTATGTGAACAGGTGGGAAAGAACATAAATCTCCATGGGAAACTTTGTCTGAATTTTATATGTTCTGTAGAAGGAAGTAAGAAAAGCAAGCATTTATCAAGTGGCCTTTACGTGTTAAGCAATGTTTTCACATAATGTTTCCACATAATGGATCTAGAACCTTTAAAATAATAAAATTATTAAAGAAATCTACCTCCTATGTCTGATGGTATCTTGGTAGTAACAGATTATCAGAGAAGTAGACAGGCCTTGCACACAAATAACATTGCCTCCAGTTCTAACTAGCTCTAAAGGACAGCAGATAAAAAGGGGCTGGCTATTCTAGTCAGTGAAAGAGGCCTCATCAGAAATCTGATCCTAGTCAAAGGGGGATATGAGATCCCAGAGCTAAGCCCAGATGCAGAGGAAGTGAGGGTAATGAATCAACTTAGAAAATGTGACCTAGACACATTATTTAAGCACAGAGTTACTGAGAACCCATTCTGAAGGAGGCTTTCTTTTGGCTGCTGGGGATACCTGTGAATAAGACAAAAATGTCCTCATCCTTATGCAGTTTCTTCCCAGGATAGGGTCCTTAGGGGTGGAGAGAAATGCTATGCCTTGAATATGGGAAATCTAAAAAAGATGTAAGTCTGGTCCTTTGAGACTGAGTCTGGAAAGGCTAGCTAAAATTCTTCCAGATTAGATTAAGGTGCTGCCCTCAAGGAGTTTATAGTCTGGGAGAAAGACAAGTAATGATTGTACTGTAAATCAATAGAGTTAACAGGTTTGTTAATGCCACAGTAATTCAGGGAAGAGAGGTTCTTCAGACCTGGTGTGGAGGCAGTGGGAAGATCCAGGAGAATAAGGGGGATAAGGTGGTATTAAACTCAATCTTTTGTACTATTTGGGTAGGTAGAGATGGGTTTGGGATGGGGAGACCCTGCCTGGTATAGCTCCATGATACAGGCAAAGATTGAGTTAAGAGAGGGATCATCCTCAATTTCAAATAGAGGCAACTCAGCAGATGAACATTTTTATAGATGGAGGGTTGTTTACTGACTGTTCAACACCTTTGTTTGCTGTCTTCTGCTATAAGAGGGGAAAGAATGTAGATCTGAATAGAGTGGGGGGTCAAAGGCTTATCCTTTGATTGACTTGAACAAACTCAGCAGGGATAACTAAACAGTTGGCTGCAGAGACAGGAGATTAAGAGAGAAACTGCCATTGAGAAGCAGCCTAGGGGAGGAGGTTGGTGGCTTTGTGAAGGTCAAGGTCAAACCAATGGTACCACGTTCTGTCTCCAAACAAAAATTCAGGGAGAGCTGATGAAAGTTTAGGATTCTTGGAAAAGTACTGAATTTTGTAACCTAGGCATTTATTCTTTAAAAACATGTGTTAATATAGTTTTTGAAAAGAAGGATTATGTGATGTCTGCTTTTGCATTTACATTTAAATATTTTGAAAAAAAAATTTTTTTAAACAAAAAGTGGGGAATTCATGGATAAAAGAAAGAGACTGAAGGAGAACCAGTACTTGCAACAACAGGGGAAAACACCCACACTGTATCATACAGCCACAGACTTCTTCTTCACCAGGTGTCAGAGTATCTAAATACCAAAATTTGTGTTATTGTTGCCTTGTTTAAAAGTTAATGGAGAATTAAAAAAAAGTTAATTGAGCAAGTTATCCAATGGCTCAGACCTCACGATCCTCATCTGTAAAATGGTGAGATGGTGATAAAAGTTGCCCCCTTGATAAGTAAGGATGGTATGAGGATTAGATGAGATATGTTTTTAATGAACCTAGTACAGGGCTCAGGATAATGCTGCTGTTGAAGAAACATTATTCCCTTCTTTTCCTGTCTGGCTCTATGTACAGAATCAGGAACAGCTACTCTTCCTTTTGGATTTTGCCTTTTACTATCCTAATTTTCTTAAGGTTTTCCTGTCCCCTAAAATTTTGGGGTCATCCTATTCCTGCCTTTTCTGTTTTCCCTTCCTTCCTCACTTCCTTTGATTATCAAGTTCTTCCCTGAGACCCCCTTCCCGAGAGCTCTAAAGCTGGCTCTCTGCTGAGGTTGTTGCGACTACTCCCCAGATGGCCCACTGGGGTAGACACCCTCAATCCTGGTGTCTGTCCCTCAGGATTACTGGAGTTAACTCTCCTTACCCTTCTAAACATGGAAATCCATGATTGTAACACTTCCAGTTTTAAAATGGCCAAGGCTGAGTCAGAAACCCAAGAATGCCTGAGAACGTCTTTCTTGCCATGCTAGCAGTCATCAGCTGCACGGTAATATTACCTGGGGCAAATGAGGAAGTATTTTGGACTTATGTTTAGCATTTAATCCTGGGTTGAAAAGGAGTGTTTGGTGGGCTCACAGAACTTGTCTGCAGGGACATCACCTGTCAGAAGCAATTGGCTTTTTGGGCCTGAGAGATGTCCTGCTGGCCTTCTCCCCCCGCGCCCGCCCCCCCCCCCCCCCACTGCTTTTCTGATCAGATATCGCTACCATGGGAAACCCACAGGTAACTTCTCTGTCTCAGCTAAAGTCTCATTAGTATTCATGCAGACACAAATATTCTTGCTCAATGTCATTCTTAGTAGCTTGTTGAGGGCCCACTGGCTGCCTGTTGTAAGGTGGATTGTGGGTTTTTCATTGGTAGACATTCAGTGTTGTCATCTCATCTTTAAGATGAAGTATAAAAAGGGGAAATTATTAATAATACTATGAAAAGCTACTTTTTATGCCAGGTATTTTACCTACATTATTGGACATACTCCTTACAAATTTTCAATAACCCTATAAGTTGGGTAACTTGTCCCCATTTTACACACAAGGAAATAGGCTCAGAGAAGTAAAAAAGCTAAGTGGCATAGCTAAGACTCTTAAGTCTTTGTCTTCAGAGCTCATGCTTTTTCAATTCTGTGTCTATTATTCTCTTAGTAGTGTTACATGCTAGCCCTGTTTGCATGTAATCCCACTGCTATCGAAGTCTCGAATTTGGAGCTCCACTTTCCCAAGTGGGAGCTTCTGTCCTAAGAAACAGTCATCAGTAACCCCCTATAACTTTTCAGAAGGATATTACCTAGTAGGATTGAAGGGGCATCGTGAGCTTTGAGCTCAAATATGTGCCCCATTGATCTATACTGTATATCATATTGCTTTCCTCCTTCCCATCTTCCTTTCCCAATATCCAAAACATTTTTGGGTCGGAGATCTCAAATGGACTTTCAAATTAACCCTGTAAGGTAGGCAGGACTGAGAATATTCTTTTGATTATATGGACGAGGGATTTAAGGCTCAGCTGATCTAAATGAGCTGCTCTACTTTACACAGCAGCATTTTGGGGGTAGTGCCTCTTTTTGGTTGCCAAATCAAGTCATTCATTCTCCAAGGAAACTGATTGCTTGGGGTTTTCAGTTGGAGGCCAGCTTTCTACAGGAAAGGTTGCTTTGTAATCATCTGGTTAAGCTGATCTTGGCAAGGGGGTTACTGAGGATGAAAATTTAGGGGACTTCTCAACCAGTTAGCCCTCTTGCCTTTGCTTTTTTGGTCACTCCCTCTATAGATATTTTTTTTTTTGGGGGGGGGGAGTTAATTTCTGACTTCATCTGACTTGTGCTACTTGGGTGATGGTCTTCCTCTCGATTGCCAGGATGATAGTTAATCTGTAAGAATTGTAGACAGAAAAACAAATTAGGATCTCCTGCAGGAATACCACTGCACAAGGAGCTCAGTGTCCTGTTGGGGTTCGCTGCATAGCTCAGCTTGGGCCCAAGGCAGAGGCTGCTCAGGGATCAGATGGAGTCATTTTCTTGGTAGCTGGAGGAACAATTGGGAATGGAAGGTGGGGGAGGTAGTTCTCAGGGACAGTTTTAGGTTAGTCTGGTTGGAGGAACAGAATGGATCTGAGAAAACAGACTCCCATGAATCTGGAGGGGAAAAGAAAAGGAGGAGGAACCTGGGTCCGAAGTAGGTTGAACTCAAAGGCTGGGCAGAGACATCCACAATAAAGGCATCTAAAAGAAGCAAAGCATATTTCAAAGCTAGGACAACATTTTGGCTACTCAACTAAAGCTAATTCCCTTTTTGAGGGGGCAAAACCATAGCCAATTCAATATTGGTCATATACTTTTCATCCAGAATAGAGTTGGTGCCATTATTGCTCCTTACATTTCACCTAAGGTAGACAGGACCAGACAAAGGCATCTGGTGTCTGACCTTGGAGTTGGTCAGATCTGGGTTTGAATCCCGAGTGCCACTGGACAGAACAATGCACTGCTCTGAGCCTGCTTCTTCATTTGAAAAATGGGGATACTTTTCTTGTAGGGTTAGAGCTAGATGTCTGTGAAATAAGGTATTGGATGCCCAGTAACGGAGCTATAAGAGAGTTAAGCTGCACTCAAATAGACTGGCCAAGGTTGCTGTTGAGATTGGAGGAAGGTTGGTTTATGGGAGGTAACAACTCGGATTCCAAGGCCTGTGCTGAAGGCTGCATCCCAGGCTGGATATGCTGGGGTGGGAATTCCAGGGGGTCTTACTGTCATAAATTCTTATAATCAGGTCTTGCATCGATCTTAAGAAGATGACTTTAGAATTCTTTGTCCTAAATGCCTGGGGATGTGATGAACCCTCCAAGCTGGGAGGAGGCTGTTTGGATCCAGAGAGGTTGGGCATCAGAATCTCCCGTAGCCGCTACTCAGAGGACACCTCCTAGATGTTGCACCTACAGGCAGGCATCAGGGACATCTGCCCTGTCCACCTTTACAGTAGTCCTTAGGCACTGCTGCTCTCTTTTAGGTTTCTCACATACTTCCTTGTTCTCAGGACACCGCTTCTTCCTGAGTCTAGCTGCCTGAAGCCAGCCTTGCTGCCTCACCCTCCTGTAATGAGTTGTGATTAGGATTGGAGAATTTGAGACTGTGTTCCCTCCCAGAGAACGACTGGTGGTCCTTGGGGAGCAGCTCTCCTGTTTGTACTTTCCTGAGACAAAGCAGCAGAAGATGAGGACTCTGGGCATTTTGGGGCTGTGTGATTATTTTTGGGGGGCTTTTCTTCTGGTCCTTTCTTCAGATTCTTCTCTCGCGCCCCCACCTGCCCTCCTCAAGGATGACCCAACCATCCTCCCTAAGCAGGGCCAGGGATTTGGGTCTTCATACCTTTGTCTCATCTGCCTTTGGGAATACTGCAATTATCTTTCTTAGTGGTGACCAGCCCTTCCTCCAATCCTTTCTCCACATCGCTGCCAGAATTTGTTTATTCAAGCTGTCACCTGCCCATCAAATATCTAACCAGTGCAAACTGAGTCTGCCACCTCAGCTTTCCTGGAGTTTACAGTCTAATGGCCCTCCCTTATTTCTGACTCCTTTCTGGCTTTTCTTTTTGCCCTCAAGCTTAATATCCCCAACCATTGCTCCTGGATCAAAGCCTGCTGGGGACCCTCAAGCCTCCAGGGGCAGGAGTGTAGCTGGAGAAAGCAGTGCTGAGCTGTGCTGCCCCTTCAGGCCTGGGCTCTTGGCTCCGCCCCCTCCCCAGTGCTCTTGCATTGTCTTCATGTTTCCTGATCCCCAGACATTGGCTACTGGGCTTACCTCCTAGAGTTGGCCGGAATCTGATCATCTCTGCTCAGGGCCTTCCTAAACCTTCTTTCTTAGCAACCCCACGCCCTGGGGGATAACAGCCCACAGCCTTGCCTTCTCTGCTCCTGCCTCCCCACCCAGCCTTCTCACTACTCCTCCTTTTTTTTTTTTTACACCAGTTTGTTCTTTAAGCCATCTTCTCTTGTATCTCAGAGCTGCTCCTGAAATGCCTTTGCCCGACTTGCTCACCTTGAACATGGCTGCCCATCCTTCCAGGCCCAGCTCAAATGCTACCTCCTCTGGAAGCCTTCCTTGACTCGGGCAGCATCACTGATGCTCCTCCTTCCTGGCTGAGGCTTCTGCTGTAACTTCTGTATGCTTCCATTGCTGCAGTTGCCTGAGATTTCCACTAGGGTATAAGCTCTCTGAGAACAGGAACTGCGGCGACCCTTGTATTTCCATTGCCTAGCTCGGGACCTGGAACATAGGGGTTCCTGCACATGGATGGAGTGAAGGAACTTTTAGCTGAGTTCTTCCTTTCCTTCACCTCCAACCTGGAACTGGGAAACCAAGGGGGCAGGAGATGTGAGAGGTGGGGTGGGGGAGCAGAGCGTAAAATGAAAATAAATAGCTAATTCCTCCTAATAATGCCCAATTTCCTGATTTGATATTCTGCATTCATTATAATTACTTGCTAGGAGATAGGGTATTAATCACCGTTGTGTGGCACTTCTGCAGAGTTGCAACACAATGCCCTCTGCCTGGCAGCTGTTTACTCAGAAAACCCCAACGAAGATGGAGCAAGCGTCACTTAGAATTCTTTAAAGCCTCCTTATGCCTATGCTGGGCACATGAGAGGACTGAGGTTGGAGAGCAATGGGCTTCTGTCCCCAGAGAGCTGCAGCCCCCTCTGGGCAGCTGACTGGCACACATTCTTAATCATAGGGGTGAGTCTGCTTCCAAAACCTTTGGGAATCAAGGGGACGTGTTCTTGTTCTGACCTCACTACTAACTGGTGGTGTGATGTTAGCAAGCCCTTCTTTGGGCACCAGTTTCCTCTATTATTAACACAAGGGCGGAGTGGGGGGATTGAGCTAGATTCCAAAGATGTAAAGGGTGAAGCCCTCTGTCAGGAATTCTTTTCCTCCCCCATCTGTGCCTGTCAAAATACTACCCATTCTTGAAGGTCAAGCTCCATGCCTTAGGCTCTGTGTTCTCCCCAATGGATGGGGCGCTCCTCCTTATGAGAGAATCCCACTAGCAGTTAGCGTATGCCTCCCTTCCCTGGTCAGACTACTGCTGGGGCCCTTTGTACTCACTCTTCCCCTGTGCAATGCTTCCCCCCAAGATAACCATGAAACTGGCTGCTTTGCTTACAGAACCCTAAATGCCACCTTTGCCTTCCCTGACCATTTCTCTCTCTCCATACCATGCTTTATTTTTTATAGCACTTATCCCGGCTTGGCATTTTGAATATTCACCTGTTTGTCTCTCCTCTGCAGTTAGAATGGGGAGCAAATACCTCACTTTGTTCAGTTACACTCCTATGGCAGGACAATTAGGGAAGGGGGCATACAATGAAAACTGTTGAATAAATGAATAAATGAATGAATGAATGAATGAATGAATAAATGACTAAATGAGTGAACTGTCCTCATCACCCTTTGCCTTTCAGAAAACTTTGAATTAAAGGGAAGCAAGTGGCTAAAGCTCTATGGCCTGAGACGATCCTGTATTTTATGCAACTTAAAGGAGAACTGACCACCTTTTATTGGACATTTGCTATAGGCAAGACAGTATTTTAGGGCTTGTACTTATATTGTCTCTCATTTAGCGCTCACACAACAATTTGAAGTATCAGTACCTCCCATTTATAGATGGCAAACCGAGGCTCAGAGAATTTAAGTAATTTGCTCAAGACCACACAGCTAGGAAGCAACGGAGGTCCTGGTGGGATCTGAGGTCTGCCTGGACCTAGAGCTCTCTCCATTGTCTATGCTGTTGCCTCGCTGAGGGTGGGGAGAGAGCTGTACTCAGAGCCCGGGATGGACACTTCAGTTGGTGATCCTGCCCAGGGAACGTCCCAGCGCTTTTTCCCATCTTACCATTTGCCCACCTTACAATTATCCTCTTCTTTCTAATTTTCCTCTTCTCCAAGCCGGAGTGTCTTCAAAGTCCTGTTTTTCTAGGATAGGCATTTCAAACTCCAGCTGATGGCAGGGCTGTTCTTCTCAGGCATTCATCTAAACCCCTGAATTGCCAGTGAGAGATGGCAGGGCCTGGGCCATAACTTGCCTCTGCAACGCCAGTGCAGCCCCTCCTTGTGGCCACACTGTCTGGAGGGACCGGGAAACATGAACTTGTCTTCTCATTAGGTTTATTGTTCCAGTTGAACTAACATCCCATCATTGGTGTTGCTCCTCTGGGGTCAACTGAGGACAAATCAGAAGAGAGGGGGACATCCTCATGGGGTGGCGGGATGGAAGAGGCTGTGGTAGAAAGAACACTCAGAGCTCTTTGTCTCTAGGACATCTCTCCTCTCTTTGGGACCCCTATCCCTGGACTGGGACTATGGGTATCTCCTGAACAAAAGGATGGAAGGGGCAGGTAGTATCCCCCTTTTCTTAAAATAGCTACAAGTGTACCATTCATGATTATTTTGGTTTGAGAGGTTTTCTAGGTCTCTCAAATATTTGAAGCCCAGGGATCCTTTAGAACCAGCCAGGAGAGTTAGGTGAGAGTCTGAGTTAAGCTCTTTTATTCCTTTGGAAGGGCTGATGGGTTTTAAAGGGGAGTAATGAGAAGAGGGTAAGAGCTTCAGGTTGGCCCTGGCGACTCAGGGATGGAGAGAGGTCCTGGTGAGGGGGGTGTCTTATGGGTCAAGCTGGCAGCCTGAGTGTTACTTTGGGCTCTAGGACACTTTTTCACCCTCTGTGGAAATCCCTGTGACACGTTTTTGTACAGATTGGGTGGTCCTGTCTACCCTTCTAGTGCACCCTGGATCTCGGATTTTGTGCAGACAGAATAGGAGGGACCTGTGGGAGCAGAAAGAGGCCTGTGGTTGCTGTCTTTGCTTCAGGGTCTTAGGGGAGCAGGACTGGGGCAGGGGCACGGGCAGGCAGAGGGAGCTGGCCTAGAGTTCTGCTGAGGGCTCTTCTAGCTCTATCTTTTTCTGATTTTATAGAAAGAGTCTGGAGAGAAGAGCAAAGCCTGCATCCTCTGAGTCTTCAAAGTGTGATAAGGAGCCAGGCCCAGGGGACTCTAAAAAATGGAAAGGGGCAATGGTGGAGGCCAGAATGGGCAGCAGGTGGTGCTGAGAGATAGCAGATCCACTGGACTGGGAATGGCCTGCTGGGAATTGGAGGGGCAGCTGGGGAGGGAGAGGCAGTTGGGAGCCACCTTGGAGGATCTGGGCCCAGGGTACAGGGAAAATAAAAGAAAAGAAAAGGAAAAGAAAAAAAGAAAAGAAAAGAAAAGGAACCAGACTCAAGGCCCGAGGGTGGAGGAGAAGAGGGAGAGGTGAGGTTGGGAGCTTTCTGGACAGAGAAGGCTGGATATTTGCCAGCAGGAAGCTGTCTTGCTGCCCAGCCATTCTCCCTTTTGCAGCCCCAGAGGGAGGAATAGAGATCAGATGACAGGGCTTCAAGATGGGTGTGTGTGTGAGTGAGTGTGTGTGTGTGTGTGTGTGTGTGTGTGTGTGTGTGTATAGAGTCAGTGAGTCAGGGCTTTTCCTTAGGGATCTGTTCTGCTCAGCTGGGAACTGGCTTCAAGTGACAGATGGCATTCTTGTCCTACCATGTGACAAAGAGGAATAGATGCTGGAGCACAAAGGCTGTGAAAGTTGAGGCCCAAATCTCCTGTTGTCCTCTCTCCCTTTGCTTCTAGGAAAGGATGGGACACCGTGAGGCCAAGGGCACACTCTCACCTTCACCCCGTGTTGTAGTGGGACTTGGTAATAGGCTCTGGGCTACCCTCTTCTGCCCCCAACTTGGCAATCTCTGAGGTGACACTAGCACCTTCTCTCCCCCCTCAGTCCCCCAGCTCATTCTTCCTCATCACAGGCCCTCTGTTCGGCCTCCCTTTTCTCTTAACGATTCTTTTCCTTTTAATTCTTTCCTCTCTACTTCTCTCTTTTGCTTTCTTTTTAGATGATCACTATATTATAAGAGGAATTATATGCTCCTTAGAGGAAACTTGGAAAAGTGCACACAGAAAAATACATGAGAATAAACTGGGAACCTCACTGTGCGTGGAGATAGCACAGTTTCTGCTTTTTCTGATCTTGTGCTTTACACAGTTAAGTCTGTATACACTGTGTATATAGTAATATGTCAAGCCTTTTCCTCCTCTTACTATGTTCATTTCCCCATGCCATTAAAAATTCTTCAAATAGATTATCGATAATAATCTATCCTAAGGATTGCCACTATTTATTTGACCATTCAACTTTGATCAGTTATTACATTTTTACAGTTTTCATCATTATAAATTATACAATAATGTGCTTCTTAGTGCATAGCTATTTGTGTTTTGGATAATTCTTTTGTTTTTTTTTTTTTCAAAAGTGTGTGTTCTACCTAAGTCTGAGAATGGACACCAATCCAGAGACCCACCTGCAAGGCTAGCTCTGGACAAAAAGTCTCCACCCACCCTTTGTGTCTGAGGTATCCAGTGCTTCCCTGAATCCTGCCCTCCCTTTAGCAAGGAGCCAGGGACTTTTGAGAGGGGCGAGGGTCTTTGCAGCACCAACCATCCTCCCCACTCAGAAATACCCCCAACTCAGTAAACCCAAAAGTCAATGTAGCAAGGAGACCAGCTGTCTGACTCTTGGGTGAGGTGGCTTCTCTTAGCCACATTCTATTAAATGTGGATTGATTAATATGCTCTCTAACCCATCTGCCTGGGGCCTTGGCCAGGCACAAAACTCATGGTCTAGCTGACAGGATGGCACACAATGAGGCAAAGGGCATACTCTCACCTTCACCCCGTGTTGTAGTGGGAGACTTCTCCCCCGTCCTCCCAAATTGCACTGACAAATCAGAGCCCCATACTTAATACTTAACTCTACGTAGAACCTGCTTCCAGGTTAATAGGGAGGGGGCCTCCCCATGGAGAGGGAGATGCACATTTTTAGCAAGAGACTTTGGGTCCAGATATTAAAGGGCAGGATGGACATGATACCGTTAGGCAGCTGTGAAAGGGTCCAGGAGTCTTTGGTGCAGAGAAACACCCCAGTCCAGATTCTTCAGGAATTAAACCTCTGCTGTTGGCTGTTTGTGTGCATACTCTTGCTCTTTTGTTCTCATTTATTTATGAAGCGTATATTGAATGATTACTATGTGTCCAGGCCCCAGGCTGGATTATGAGCTGTTTTAGGAAAAAAAAGCATGACATGGTTCCTCTTAAAGACACAGATAATTTGAAGGGGGACTTATAGGCACATAGAATCCTAACATAGGACCATAAGAATAGTCATGGGAATGGAAAGGGCAGGGGCTCTCTCTAGCCTGGGGGGGATTCTTTTCATGACAAAGTGGCAGAACTCCAGTAGGACCTTGAAGGAGAGGCAGGGGTTTGAGTTGAAGAGATATGAGAATAGGCATTCAAGACGCTATGGACAAAGATAAGCAATGGAACAAGTGCAGAGTGCTGTGGGAGCCGAGGGAGCCCGGTGGTTTTCTGGGACTTGTGTCCAGGTTGTCGCCTGCAGCTTACCTGAGGAAGCACTTTCCTGTAATACAGGAATATGCTGGGAAGTTGGCATCAAAAGGGCAAGGGAGGAAGATAATAGAAGGAAATGTGAAAAATGGTTCCAAGTCTTAATGAGGAATTCCCTGGCAGCTGGCAGCCAGCCCCTGGCCACTCCATGAACTGCTTATGAAGCACTTCCTCTGGCTGAACCCCCTTTGACCTTTGGTTCCAAGTCCCACCTTGGGGGGAGGTTGCCTCATCGTTTGTGTGAAATGAAGTCATGCTCATGAGAGCATTCCATAAACTGTTAAGCACTCAAATAATGTGCCTATTCTGGTCCTAGGCTCTATACCAGGAGCTTTCTGAGAATCCTCCCGAGTCCTCCTGACAACCCAACAGAGCCCCACCTCGCATGATGGGAAGCCAAGGCTTCCAAGTGTATGACAGACCCACAGGTGAATCCAGGTGGCTTTCTCAAGTCTGCACTCGTCATTCTGCTGTATTGTCACTTCACCCAGGGGTGAAAAACTGACTGCAGAGAGGCTAGGGGACTGAATGGACCTCAGGCTTTTGTCTCTAAAGTTCAAGCTTTTCATACCCAAGGGATGGGGAAGGTAGTAAGGAGGTAAGAAGAGGGGGCCAGGAAGAAAGAGGGAGTGGGAAAAGGTGAGGACACCAAAGAGCTTTTTTCTTAGGTGACAATATTTTCAAGGGCTGAGGGCGCTATATATCTATTCTTGAAATATGTGCAAGTCAACATTTGGTCTCATAAAGTGAAGACCATTGATTCTAGACCTCAGAGGCATGGCTCTTTTTCACATCCTCCTTTTTTTGTTATTAAATTTATTGGGATGACATTGTTAACAAAATTATATAGGTTTCAAGTGTACAATTCTAGGATATATCATTTGTGCTTCCATCGCAGTGGTATCTGAGAGGGAGTGTTTTCTGAAGTGATAGGGTTGAATGGTTGTGCTTGAGAGCATGGATTCATGGACCTCAGCCTGGGTTCAAATCCTGGTTCTGTCACCCACCGGCTCTGTGATCTTGGGCAAGTTATTTTGCCTCCCTGCACCTGTTTCCTCATCTGTAAAATGGGGATAATAATAGTGCCTGCCTATTGGGTGTGTTGCAGAGATTAAATGAGTTAATGCAGGTAAAGTGCTTAGAGCGTTGCCTACTTTGTAGTGGATGCTGTGTGAGCATTTGTGATGATCTCCCTCTTACGGTGTGCACTTGCTCACGTTAGCATCCCTCAAATGTGAAGCTGAGACCTCATAGCCACCATCAAGGTAACTTCTCTGTCCTTATGCCTGGAGCTTCTTCCCTTTGGTCTTCTCACCCTGCAGCCCTCTGTTCTGGACTATTATAAGAGTATTAAAGTACTCTAATCCTAGAGTCTTAGATCCAAAGGGTTCTCTGAGACCACCTGGTCTAAATACTTTGTTCTTCAGAGACTAAGATGGGGGACATGACTTCTCCAAAGGCTGCGTACCCAGCCAGCCCTGGAGCTCGGACTAGCCTAGGCCTTTGTGTTTCCAGTCCTGTGATGGTGCCCACAACCACAGACACTTGGCATCAGAGGTGTCTGCGGCCCTGCAGGTCTGAAGCCTCGGGATGGAGGGGAGGCTGCCTAAATAACAAGCAGAGGTTTAATTAGGTATGTTATAGAGCATGTGACTGAAAATGCTCCTCATGTTGGTTTTATAAAATACATTAGCATGCTAGAGGGCAGGGCAAAGAGGAGGTAAACAGTCACTCCTTTCTTTGGGGAGGAAGAAGCTGTTTAAATCAGTGGAAGCAGAGAAATGGGGCCTTAGGGAGGAAGGGAGAGGCTGATTGAGGGCAAGAGCATCTTCCAGCCCTGCTGGGCTGATGGGAAGGAGGCAAAAAGAAATGTCAGATATGAGGGGGAGGGGGTGGGCCGAAGCATGGGACAGGAAGATGGCTCTTTGTCATTATGACTTAGAGGCAGATGAAGATTAGTGCCAGGAACTTTCAGTGATGGTTAGCATGTACAGAATCGCAGTGCCCTCCCACCTCCCACCCCATTCCGCCATCCTCCACTCTTCCCTCGTTTCCACCCCAGGCTGCTTAGGGGAGTGTCTGTGGTACCCTTCTTGCAAAATCTGCTCCAGAGTCTGTGGGAGCTGAGGCCACAGCTGGGAAGCGCTCTGGAATGAGCAGTCTCCAGAGTCTGATTACATGTCTGGGGTAGAGCCTGGGGGCCTGCATTTTTAATAAGCTTGTTGGGTATTGCTGCTGTCCAGTTGTTGTCCATGGACCACATTTGAGAAGCCTGACTCTGGAATCTGTAGAGTTAGACTGTTTTTTTGGAGGGGGGGGGGGCGGGCGGTGGGAGGCAGGAGGCAGCTGCTTGGGAGGAATGATGGGTATTTATTCAACATCTCATTGATGATGTGACATTTGCTGACACTTATTTACTGTGTTCCATGGCCTGTGCTGTGCGCTCTAGGAACTACAGAGGTGCTCTGCTCTCAAATGTGGCTCAAAATAATGGGCCAAGTGCTGTAAGGGATGGGCAGACAATGACTGTGGGCTTATAGCAGAGAGCGTCAGGGAGAGCAGACTGGAGAGAGTGGTGGCCCTGGCTGGGGGACGCCTGCACTGTCACGCTGAGAAGATACTTTTTTCCACAGGAGGCCCAGAGTGGTCCAACAGCCCCATGGAGCTCAAGTGACTTATCCAAGGTCACACAGCTGGTTAACAGCAAGAGCAAACTTCAAACTCACTCAGGAGAAATCACTCAAGAACTATGATGTGATTGCAAGTGATGTGGTTACAAGGAGTACCTGCAATGCATTCATAAGAATAGAGAGTAATTTTTTCTTACCTGGGACATGGGTTGGCGCAATAACCCTCCAACCTTCCAGCTGCTTCCTGGATTTCCTCTTCAAATCCATCCTGTACACACTTCCAGATGAATCTCAAAGCACTGCTTTGTGATGAACCTCCCCCACTCTCCCTACATAAACCCAAACACTTTGAATTCCTTACAAAAACAAAACAAAAACAGCCTGTTCTGGTTCATAGTGTCTGGCGCTAAATGTCTAAAAACGCTGTATCTCATTGGTTTGGCGCTTTTCTACTCTGTGATCTATAATTGTCTTTTCAGGTTTTCACTTAAGTTAGAAGCCTATTGGTTTATTTTATTTGTTGCCTTAACAAACACGTATCAAGCCTGTATTGGGTGTCCAGCAATGTTCTCCAAGAAAAATGCTTCCTTGTGTTCAAAGAGTATGTCTCATCTAGAGACAATAACAGAAATAAAGACAGAGAATTATAAAGTCGTGTGAATAACAAATGCCCTGCTAGGGGGTATGGGGTGGGAATGGTTCAGGAGGTGGGGTGTGGTGGTGCTGATGGAAGCTTCACAGGGGAGGAGATATTAGAGATGAGCCCAACTTGAAGAATGCATGGGGACTAACCAGGTGGAGCAGCAGGCTGGGGTGTGGGGTGGTTCTTGTTGATTAAATGAAATATTCAAAGGCTGGGAAGAGGAGGTAAGGGAGGGGATAAAATAGAGACCAGCCAGAGAAATACAAATTAAAACCACAATGAGATATCACCTCAAACCTGTCAGAATGGCTATCAATAAATCCACAAATGACCAGTGTTGGCAGGATGTGGAGAAAAGGGAACCCTTTGTGGACTGTTGGTGGGAATGCAGATTGGTGTAGCCAATATGGAAAACAGTGTGGAGGTTCTTCAAAAAATTAAAGATCGAACTGCCTTATGGCCCAGAAATTCTACTTTTGGGGACTTATCTGAAGAAACACAAAACGGTAATTTGAAAGAATATATGCATCCCTATGTTCATTGCAGCGTTATTTACACTAGCCTAGGTATTGAGGCAATCCAAATGCCCCCATCGATATATCAGTGAATAAAAAGGTGGTGGTACATCTATGCAATGGAATATTACTCGGTCATAAAAAAGAAATCTTACCATTTGTGACAACATGGATGGTATTATGTTCAGTGAAATAAAATAAGCTAGAGAAAGACAATAACACATGATTTCACTTATATGTGGAATCTAAAGAACAAAATAAACAAAATAAATTGAAACAGATGGATAGACACTGAAAGTGGTTACCAGAGGGCAGATGGGTTTGGGGGACTGGGTGAAAGAGGTGAAGGGATTAAGAAGAAAAAAAATGGATATTTACAGTATAGCATAGGGAATATAGTCAATAATATTGTAATAACTATGTATGGTGCCAGGTGGGTCCTAGACATGTTGGGAGGCGGGCGGGGGGTGGGGGGAGGGAAATACTTTGTACATGATTATATAACCAGTATGCTGTACACCTGAAACTAATACAAAATAATACTGAATATAAAGTGTAATTGAAAAAATTCATAAAATGAAGAGAGACCTGCAAATATCTGGAGCATGGTGTCTATGTGAGCATAGTAAGCTATGAGCCCAAAGAGCCGGGAGAGGCCAAATCCTTAAGGGTGTGTCTTCTGAGAGGGCGGGTTCTGAGGCAGTCGGAGCTCCTGAAGGCACTTTCAATTGGGTGGTGGAGTCAGGGGTGGGGCCTCCATATGGTAGGAGCTTCTTAGGGGACCACTGCAGCAATTTAGGCAAGACCTGCTGAGTGAACTACCCGCGGCTGTAGGAAGGGAGGAGCAGATGGACCCAAGTGGCAGAAGACAGCCATTCTTCCTGTCTTTCTCATCTTGCCTCTCTTAATCCAAGTCATAGTATTATAGAGCCAGAAGAAAACCTAGAAATTATGAGGTCTGACTCCTCTTCCATTACACAGATGGAAAAAACCGAGGCTCAGTCAAAGGACATGCCTCAGCCAAAGTTAAGAGAAATGACTTCTGGAGATGTGTGGGGCTCATAATTAAGCTCTGGTTGAATCTGGAGGGTAAATCTACTTTGCTGGTAACTTTGTATCTGAGGACTGTCTCCTCTCCAGTGTCTGAAAAAGTGAGATCCCATCCTATTAGCTGGATATGAGTCCAGGTTAGGCCTGGGCACAGGAAGTGGGAGTGAAGCCGTTCACCTTGCAATGCTTGCAGGTGCCATCTTGGTTCTGCTGAGAATGAGGCCAAAACTCAATTTTAAAAGGCAACTTTAATAGAAAGTCCCTATAGCCCTTTGCTGCCTAGTATTGGGAACAGCAATAAAAAAAAGCTTTTGAAACTATCATCTAGACATGCAAATTGAGGTCGGTTGGATACCTCCTGGAAAACAGTCTGGGAACTAAAACATGGTGGCCCCCAACCACCCACAGCTAGAAGAGTCAGGAATTTTAACATCTTGCCATGGTCAGACTCAGCTTTGGAAAATAACTTCTGAAAGCTAGGTGGTCAATGGCTAGCAAAGGTACCTGAACTAGTGCTGCAGCATGGAAAAATATTCCAGGCTAGTGTGTGGCTTATGAGGATTTGAAATGCCTATAAGTGTGAATGAACAGAACTTGTAGAGTTCCTGGAGAAGGGCTCTGGCCCACCCAATGGTTTAGTTTCATGATTACCATAATTATGTATCCATAATGCATGTTATAGGAAAGGAAAAAAGGCACCCAGGTCCTGGACGGTAATAGTCTATGTCTGTGTAAGCTGTGTGCAGCCTCTGACATGTACCTTAATAGCAAAGGCCTTGGATGCACTGTAGAGTGCTTATCTAAGCTTTAACCCATGTTTACCCAGGGTCCCACCCATGCTATAACATGTCAAAGAGAAGGAAAGCCTGTCCCAATCCAGGCCACACAGATTTCAGAAGCTAAAGCTGAGCTGATGTTGGAAACAAGCAAACAGTGGATCTGGAGTTAAAAGAACCTGGATTGCATATTCCAGTGTCATCAGCTGTGTCACATTGCTATGCCTCAGTTTCCTCATTTGTAAAATGTTTGTAAAATGAGAGCTGCTTTTGCTTCAAGACCATTTTATAATTCAATGCAAAATCCCTTTGGTATGGTCTTGGTATTTGGTGTTTGGTAGGGTGAAGATGAAGACTTGGAAGAAACATTAGGTAGGGACAGCTCAGCAAATGAGTCTTATTAGGTCAAGTGCCCATGTGTCCCTGTGTGTTCAATGACTTGTGATGTTTGTCTCTCTGTGAAGAGGAGAGCTTTTTGTCTGGTTGATTTTGATTTGTTCTTTGGACACTGTGAAGGCTGTTATACCCCCCCAAAATGTGTTCAACATTTTTTCACCATATAATGTTTTTTTCCTTTCTTTTCAAATGTGCTCTCTCCTCTGTGCCCTTGCATGCTTGGGGTGGTAACTTTGTTCCTGCTTTGTGAGCATGGTGCCCTCCAACCTCACTCCTAGTTACTCTCTGTGCCAGGCTGGAGTGGGGGTGGGGGGAAAAGATGCCCCCCTCCCCCATGTCAAGAACAAGGGACAGAAGAGCAGCTATGGTGGCAGATGTCCTGCCATCGTCATTTTTACATGAGGAGACTAGTCAAACCAGTAAGAGAAGCCATAGGACTAACCTCCCTGAGCTCCTAGGCTCAACACATTCTTTATCATTTGTGACCCAAGTCCTTCCCCAAGGGATTCCAGGCATTGCTCTGACACAGACTCCTTCTAGGCACAGAGTTCCCTTGCACTCTGTGGACCATCCAGGAATGTAAACACTGACAAAGTCTTCCTCTTCCTTATATCTGGGTTCCTAATTATCTCGCTGTGCGAGACACGTTTTCTTGGCTGTCTGGATTGTGCTCATTTAGTTCAGTCTAGTTTCCTACTTTGGAAAAAAAACACACCCAAAAGATAAAACCATTTCCTCTTGCCCCAACATGAACGATCATATCCAGAAATGCTTACAAAATACCTTTTTCACGCACAGTACTTAACAATTCCTCTGTTCATAAAATTTCCACCATGAGTGGAGCTGTGTCTTGTGACACATAGCACTTCCTGCTTCTTTGCTTATATGTGTGTCCTCTTCCAGCCTCAGGTAGCGAGAAACATATCTCTAGGTGAACAAACTTGGCTTATTAGCTCATTGCAACAAAGGAGAAATGCAGCTCCCGGGGAACATGGGCGGTGTCAATGAGAGGGTGATGGAACGAACTTATAGGATTTGGGCTTATTTAAGTGGTTTTGGGAGGAGGATTCAAGGAAGTGGGGCTTTGCTCTGGATTGGATGCTGTCAGGCTGAGGCATTAATTCTATGATTAGTATCTTACTAAATCTTGTCTAAAAGGCAGGAGGAATGAAGTGAGATTCAAGGCACAATTGGTAAAAAGCAGCAATCACTCATATCAGCCAGGCTAGGGGGATGTCTGGTCATCGTGTGGCTTAGAGTATCCAAAGGGCCAAGTGAGTCAGGACGTGTCTGGCTGCTTTTCTCTTCCTTGTCTTCCCTTCTGTCCAAAGGCAAAGTCAGACTGCAAGGCATTCACCTACGGAATCCAGGTCTTCACGATTGCCAAAGTTGTACTGATTAGGAAGCTGTGTAGAGAATGGAGCCTGTAGTTTGGACAAGAGTTAGTGTCTTACTCTCCTTGTGCAGCCTGAGTTTCCTAAACTTCTGGTGTGACAAGGGCTGCTCAGTAGCTTTGAATATTGGACCAAATACAGGAGGCAGTTGTAACACAGGCAGGAACCAGAAACAAAACTTGTTATTGGTTCTAGTAATTGATCCTGAAGGAGGGGCCTGGATTATCAAATCCAGACAATGAAAACGTGTCCCAAATTCAACCTTTTATTTTTTATTTATTTATTTTTTTAAGAGAGATTAGGGTGATTTTTCTTTTAGCCGACTTAGAGATAGATTATCTGTTCCACTTCTGCCTGCAGTGTTTACAGAGATGCGGAGAGAAGGGTTTGCTATAGTATAGGTTCCTTCGGGCTATCTAGGAAGAAATTAAGGGCCTGTGCCATCTCCCATGGCAACTGGGGCTAGCACATTAAAACTTAAATCGGTTGGTTTGGCTTCCAGACTAGGAGTTGTGTAATTTATAATGTCTTCCAGGGTCGGGGCCATCTTGGACCATCTTTTCCACTGAATTCTCCCTGCTGTGGGAATTGTAGTTTGCACACTAGGCATGAAGAGCGAGTGTTGGCGCAGTTTTTCCTGGTAGTTTGTGTTTGTTTCTTTTTGGAAATCTCTATACATTCTTTTAACAGAAACATGATCCACTGGAGAGATGGTCATTTTAAACGCTGAAAGTCACTAAAACTTGTCCTGAAATCAGAGGAAAAGAGCGTGTGGCAGGTGGTATGAGCCTGATGGCCACATAAAAAGTAACCCCAGTGGGGCACAGACCATAGTGGCAATGTCACTCATCCTAATGTCATTCACCCCCGCCCCTCTTAGGGTGAGAAGTTTTCCAGAGTGGAGTTAGTTTCTGCAAAGCAGGATGGATTTTCTGAAGAGAATACGCTATAGTAGCAAGAATACTCCCAATATTAGTTTCCATTTCTTATGGGCTAAGTTTTGCTGATAAGGTTGTAATGACCTAAACCAAAGCATATTTTTTTGACATGGGGTCAAGGTCCAATTTTTAGAAAATACAAGTTTGGGATTAATTATACGAGGGAAGCTTAAGTATTAGAAGGACTGCTAGAAGAAACTCTACCTTCTGAAGTATTTAAAGGAACAGTTGTTAAATGTTTGTTGTCGATTGTCAGCAGTAGTTAATGGGCTGGGGAAAAAAAACACACTAGAGAGTTTTATTTTTTCTTAAGGGGCAGAAGACCTCAAGGGGTCAAAAATAATAGGACTTAGATAAGAGAGGTCATAGAAGCTCTCCTTTTCTGCAGTCAGCTTTTTCTTGAAGTTTTAGAAGAATCCTCAGTTTGAGGATCTCCAATGGGATTGAGGTCCAGCGGTTCGGTGGTGTCTTTTCACCTGGGAAACACTGACCAACACCTCCGAGTTTGCTCTGAGTTGTTAACAGTACTTGATCAGGTCTTTCAAGGCTCAATGGTTGCCACTGTCTAGCTGTTTCAGAATACGGGGGAACACCAAACCTCCTGGCGTTCAGGTCATGCAGGGGTGCTTCTGTGGAACCTCACCTTGGCTTGCGACCCAGGCATCTCAGATGTGTGCCCTGTCAGAGTCCAAGGTCCTGGGCCAAGGCAGCGAGAGCTTTAGCTGAATCTTGCTGGCACCTCCATTTCTGTTATACCCTCTATCCAACATCCCTATCATGAAACAAAGTTGGGTTTCTTGACTCATTGCAGTGGAAGAGAGCACACCTCCTAAAGAGCTGGGGGACTTTCTGATATGTCCTTGACTACTGGAAGCTTTGGGAGCACAGAGCCTATGCGCTACATTCCTCAATGTGTGTGTCACTCCTGCCACGAAGTGGTGGCTTAGAAGATGCCATTTAAGTTATCAGGTGGGTAAGGCCTGAGGGATTTTAACCTTTTAAAGAGAGGCCTGTGACCTGGCACAGCTGAAAAATTAGCCACTCCTCTTTCCCTTTTTGGCCTAAGGGGCCAAACAGAAGACACAGACCACTGCACAAAGACTAAGACAGCTCTGGAGAGAGCAAATCCCAAACTAGACCCTCCTTCCTATTGTTTTCCAAGAATGGGAAGTTGAACTTGTACGCCTGGACTGAACCGAGACCTTGGAGCCTGTGTGGGTGGGGGCTCTGCAGGGAGAGGGAAGGGAACTCTCCGAGCTGCCTGTCCTGAAGAATGGAAGTGATAACAGCAAGAATAATTGCGATGATTTCTCAGCTGTTTATCTTGGTTTCAGTTGCTCTTCCTTCCTTCGTCTCCCTTTCCCTCCTTTGGTCTGCAAATTCAAGAAGGCCATAAACATTCGTGGCACTTGTGTGCCAGGCACTGGAATTGGGTTATAAAGACGAGTAAGACATGATCCCCAAGGCTCACCCTGCAGTGATTTATGCGATTGGGGATGATGGCAGAGAAATGGTAAGCATCTGCTTCCTATTCTGAACCCTCTGGGCTCTAGATAGCTTTTCACTTCCTCTTTGGGTCTATGCAAATATAGAAAAAAGGGGAATCTGTTTGCCAGCCATTTCCAATGGCCCTGCTCTGAGGGGTCTGTGGGGATAAGAACAAGGAGTAGAGTGGTTAAGCAGTGATTGGGTTGAATCAAGAAGGATCAAGGTCAGAACTAGGGCTGGAAATGAAAAATAGGGCAGCTAGAGTGGCCTGGTGACTGGTGGAAGAGGGCCTGGTCCAACAGCCTCAGGGCCCCCAGTCTGTCCTTGTCCCAATAGTTCCCCGAGGTCTGGAGAAGCAGGGACTGGGGGGCACACTTGCTGGGACTGAGATGACTACCTTCTCCAAGCTCTGCAACACCCCCAAGAGGCCTGTGGGCTTCATTCTCCCCCAGGGCAGTGTCTCTCTCCTTCCAAATCCATCTTCATTAGTAACTATAAATGTCAGAGCCAGAGCCATTAGAAGGCTGTGCCTAGATAAATAATGCTTTTCATATTTAATTTACGAGTAGTTCTGCAGCCTCTTTGGGGTGTGCTGGGTTAATTAAGAGCTGAATTAGATGGAGCTGCATCTCCCTAAGGTGACTTAATGAAACTCTTTCTTGAAAAAAAGAAAAAGAAAAAAAAAAGGTGGTCGAAGAAAGGGGTCTGTTGGAGGATACCACCCTTTCATCATGACCTCAACCTAGGGCTGCTTGGAGGGCAGCTCAGGCTGCTTTTAGTTCAGCCTTTCCTTCCTTTACAGTTTGAGGTTCCCTCTAGTCCCTGAGCGGACAGTCCCGCTGTGGGAGGTGCAGGGTATTGCCCAGGGAGAGCCAAGGCAGCTTTTTTGCAGCCTGGAAACTAGCCTGGAGCTGAGCTGGGCCAGTTGCCCATGGGACGCTGCTAGGAGTTGGATGTGGTACTGGGGAAGCTGACCCCCCACCTCAGGCCAGGACTGTGGCTCTGAAATTCCAGCCCCTATTTTCAGCCCTTCTGCCCCCCAATTCAGTCCCCTTTGCTGGGGCCGAGCAGACAAGGGCCCTGTGCGTCCTGACCATTCCATGGGTTGTTGAAATCCCACAGAGCTCTGACTTCCACTGGGAGGGCTGGAGTCCTTCTGCTGCGGGAAGTTGCTGTGGCTGGTCGGGGTCAAGGCACTGCAGCCCCCCACTACTTCAGGGGATCAGACCACAGAGCTCAGACAATTTGGTCCACCTTTCCAGTTCATGGGAAGCAATATGTTCAAATTCCTATAATGAGTGAGTTGGTACAGAGGTGGGCCCAGAATCTCAGGCTGCTGCCACCATCACACTCAAATATGTGTGTGCCTAATCACCCCCCTTTCATGAATTCATGGAGTCACAGAAGGCTCTTGCACACCTCCAATCCGGCAGCCCTCACATACTCCAAGGCCTATGGGGACAGGAAGTACCCCTGGATCACGCAAACCAACCAGTCTCCTGTCCTGACAAGAGCCTCCCCACACCCCTGGAGACCCTGTCACATACTGCGTTGTCACAGTGTCTGCACACTTTCAGAGAAATAGACACTGTCAGCACCCCCTGTGTTTCCAGACAGAGTCACCAAGTGCCAGATACTCTCAGACCGTCTCCTGACCTCATTACCACACCCTCACCCTCCTCGTGTAAGCCTCGGGCTGGGGAAACAGTCCCTCTGACAAACACATGTGCACACCCCCCCCAGCATGGGGCTGGAGTCCAGACTGCGGCTTTGATCTGCAGAAGGGTGGAATACTCTTTATGACTGACTGTCCCTCAGCCTCCAGAGCAATTCATTGTAGACTTTGCGGCAAGTAGAGAATGAACCATCAGGTGAAGAATAGGAAAAGCAGTCTTCCACGCAGGC
Source organism: Cnephaeus nilssonii (assembly GCF_951640355.1). NCBI lineage: Eukaryota > Metazoa > Chordata > Mammalia > Chiroptera > Vespertilionidae > Cnephaeus > Cnephaeus nilssonii. Next base: position 16,197,733 of record NC_137084.1, on the reverse strand, counting down.
ACGACTGTGATGCCCCTCTACCCTGCAAGCTCCCTGTGTTTTCTCTCTCATCCATCAAACCTGGCTTTGTGACATCTTGTCTCTGAGGACGTGTTTCCCTCACAGGGACTCTATAGGAAAGCAGGCTGGAACCTGGCCCCTGCCCGCCCCTTTCTCTCTGGTCATATCTTCAGCCGTAGGGAGATGCTGAGGGAGGCCTGAACAGATGGGGTGGGGACTTTCAGATAGGTGGACGGGCTCTGCTGCTCTCCGCATTGAGCTGGTTTCTGATTTGTGGTTTCCCCTCCAGTTTCATGGCCAAGTTCCTGTCTGGGGACTGAGTTGGCTTCCCTGGCGGGCTATCTTTGGGCTCAGTGTTATCCTTCCCTTGATACCTTGCAGATATTCACCAGGACCAATTCCCAGGGGAGATAGACTCCTCAAAGCAGTGTTGGGCCTTCAGTTCTGACTTGAGAGCTGGGAGGGCCTCCGATATCATCTGTCCCCAACCCCTACTGTACGGAGGAAGAGGAGGGACTTGACCATGGCCGCATAGCAGGTCAGGGGCAGACCGGATCCAGAGCCAGTGCTCCTGGCTCCCCGCAGCCTTCTTCCCTGTCACTCTTCACTACACACACCGCAGCTCTGTCTCATGTTGCTTTTAGCCCATTGCTTCATTTTTATCTTGCATAGGTGTCTCTTGCTTTATACAGCAGATGAGTTTTTAAACATCGTTTGTAAGGAATAGCACAACATTATGTTCAACAATATCTAGATCCCCCACCTGCTTTGATTCTCAGTGTCCAGGATGGGGGTAGATGGTTTTCCTTCTCACTCTCTATGAATAAAAGTTCAGGTTAACACAGTCACAGGGGCCTGTGGGACCTACCGTTCCACCTCCGTCACATCTCACTCTCAGCTTGCACTCCGCAACTCAGTTCCATTAACTCATCATTACCTCACTGACTCCTTCCCACACCAGGGCCTTTGCACACGCCTCTGTTTAAAATGTCCTCTCTCTTTCTAGTATTTGTTTAGTCAGCTCCTTTTTATAGAGTTCAAATGTCACTTCTATAGGGAAGCTCTGATTCCCAGTCTAAGTGGAGTCCCCCCATTTCCAGCTCTTTTAACATACTTTTATTTTCTGCTGTTACATTTAAATAGTAATTTTAGAATTATTTTATGCTGCCTCTGTCTTACTGCTGCTGTATTCCTAGGATTTAGAAGAGTGATTGCAGCTAATGGCTACTCAGTTCACATATGTTTGTGGACTAAATGACTATGAATATAGAAAAAAATGTTGCTTTGTAAAGAGAGCTTTTAAACATTAAATGTATTGGAAAGTGTGTCCTCCCTCCCCAGGGCTTTGCTTTTTAGGTCCTAATATTTGTAGTGCTGTAGTTTAAAAGGGATTTTACATATTTCCGTTGATCTTCAAAAGAGTCCTGGCTGATGGCGGGGTGGGCGGTGAAATGACCCCTGAGAGAGTGGCAGAGCTGTGATAAGAGGGTTCCTGGGTCCAACAAGTTTGAGAAATGGGGTGTTCTATCGCTCCCTCTTAGAGATTGACCAACCAAGCATATCAGCGCATTAAAGGCTCTGGGAAGTCCTGCTATAGTTCTTTTGGGAAACATACTTGACTATAGGATCCTTTCTTTCTGGAAATACAGTTCTGTGGAATACACACTGGGAGACATTGGCCAGTTTATTTTCTGTGTCACCTGGGGTTTTCCCCTCCCCTGGTTAAGTGAGGCCCACTGCACACTCCCCTCCAGGCTTTAATCCTTTCTCCCCTTGAGCATCCCCAGCTTCCCGATACTCCTCACGAGAGGCTGTAGCTGTTGTCTCTGGCTCCTTAAGTAGAAGGGGTGAGAGCAGGGAGGGCTCATGGTGGAGCTGGGCAGGGTGACTGGAAAAAGCTCCATAGACTAAGTGGGACAGAAGGCTGGTGGAGGTGAGACCAAGCCATCCCAGAACATGGTGGGGGTTCCTGGGTCCCACTCACTATGCCCCCCACAACCATGGCTCCCTGCTACTGCTCTATCTGCTGAGCATTCTCCATCATTCTCTCTGGAGCTGTTACATCTCCTCCACTCCTTGTCTTCATGACTTCAACCATAGCTTGGATTTCTTCACCTCTTGCCTGGACCTTGGGCTGAAGTGCTGTGAGAAGTCAGGCTTTCCTACCACCTCCTTGCCTTTGATGATACCATTTATCCCCTCCACCCGCAATGGCCTTTTCTAACATATCCTGTGGGAGACTATGCATGGTGCTCACATATGCAGTGACTGACCTGGAGCAGGGCCTCCTCAGGCAGCAACTGAATGGCAGGGGCCGGTGCTCACTTGGTCTGTGACCCTCAGAAGGGATTCCAGTGCTGGCCATGTGAGCCGCCCCTGGAGAAGAGGATGGAATGGGTCTCTCATCTTTCCTGATACTCCTCTTGGAGTGCAGCATCGTGGCCAAGCAGCCCTCTGCTGCGGCCCTTTGTTGATTCATCGACACTTCAAGTCTCCCCAGAACAAGGCAGTCGCCGTTTTGGGTGCAAGGGCCGGACGGAGTCTGCTCTCGCCTAGTGACTTGTGGTGGGCTCACTGTTCCCTCCCTGCCTGATGCCTCCACAACCTCAGCCTGGCCATTCATCACGGCGTGCAAGTAGGCAACAGAGTCCTGGACCTGAATCCAGGCAGGCAGTCTGGCCTTGCAGAAGCCACTTTTTGCTTCTCATTTATTAAGCTTCAGTTTACTAATTTGGAAACAAGGGAGATTAGTACCTTCCTCATAAAGATCTAGTGAGGGTGAAATGTGATGATAGATTTTGAAAAAGTACTAGTAGAATCAAGGCAATTTGTCAATTCTCCCCATGAATGGAGAAGTCCACCTATGGGTTTCCATGCAAATGAAATGATGGTGCTTAATCATCATAGATGTTTGGTAAAAGCGATCTTTTATCACTCTTATACTAGTAATCTCCCCATTGGATGTCCGTTACTGGAAAACCCTGGTTAAAGTCACATCAGCCTGACCTGAGTCAGCCTCAAGCCGAGCAAGATTCAAGCCCCGGCTTCTGCCCTCGAAGCACATTGGTTACCTCCAGGGTAGTGCCTGCCTCCTTGCACAATGACCTCCCCAGGGGTGGGATTGGGATCCCTTGCCGGGCACTTCTATGTGGAATTAGTGAGTGGTCCATCCAGGAAAACCAGTGCCCACTTCCTGGCTGGACATGGGGTCTTTCTCAATTTGTCATATTGGGGCTCCCAGAGCCATAGCCGAGCTCTATGCTGGGGAGCAGTCTGCAGATGTGTGGGGCACAGGTTGTTTTCCATTTGGGCTTTCAAAGCTCCAGCCTCATCCCCACATCCTGCTCTCGGGACCATATTGTAGTAGCCCAGGCCTTCTTCCCTGTTTCTGGGTGAAGGATATGGTTGAGCTCAGCACAGGGCAACTAGCACCCCTCTGCAGGCAGGTCAAAGGCCAGGCATCCCTGGGAGGGAGGGCGACACTGGGTGGGTGAGTGCTGTTCGGAGAACTGCAGCTTGTGTGTGTTTCGCTGGAGCCTGGGGGGTGGGCAGTAACACAGATGTTGGAACTTTGGTCTGTTTCTTTTCTGTTTTCCTGAAATGATGGGGGTGGTGGTGAGCATGGTGATTAATCAGACAGGCAGGTTTGCAGTTTGTTGTGCAAGGTTTTGTCCCTGGGATGGGAGGGTCTCTTCCGATCCGTGTCTCAGTCTGGGATTCTCTATGCACCAAAGAGTGGATCAATGGGAAGGGCTGCTGGTTCAGACGGAGCTCATGTTCCAGTGCCCTGCTTTAGGTTCGGCTGGAAGACCTCACTTACTGGGTCATGTCGACCTCACATTTTATGGTCACTTCTGCAATTCATCTGGCAGCTACTTAATGGCCACTTACTAGGAGCCTGGCCCTGAACTAGGCCGTGGGTTTACAGAGATGAGTAGGCTGGGAGCCTGACCTCAAGGTGCTCCCAGTCTAGTGGGAGAGGCAGACTCACAGACATTTAAAGGAGCAACATGATGAATTCTACTTTCTCAGGAGGGAGCTGAGGGTGGAGGGGGGGAATGGCTAGTCAGGGAAGGTGACTAGGGGTGAGATATCAAAACTGAGTAGGTTCTCCAGAGAGACAAGGACAAGGTAAGGAGAATGGGTCTGAGCTGGCTCCTCTGTAAAGTGGGAAGGCATCAGTCAGGCCAGACCATGGTGCCTGTGGTGGCCCGAGGCAGGGTGGCTGGGGCAGGAGGTGGTGTGGAAGAGCAGTGGGCCCGTGCAAACTCAGCCCTCCCAAGGGGCGGCCTGTGGGCCATATCCGAGTTAACACAGGGTGGGAACAGGTGCTGAAAGCCAGTGTTCAAGCCAGTATTGTAAAAAGGCAGATGGAGGGTGAGTGAGGGCTTGCCTTGGTTTATTCAAATCCCTATGCTGCTTAGCATGTGAAATAGGACTTTGAGTTTGACCTTCTTGGGAATTGTCAGTCCATCAACTCCTGAGGTCACCGTGCTGTCCCAGAGCGTGGAAACGGGGGCCAACCAGCCAGGAGGCAGCCAGGAGGCCCTGCTCTTCAGGAACATGCCTTGAGAGATCACCCCCTGCCTCCTGCAGGAAAGGGGCTTGGAGTAGAGGGACCAGATGCGGTTGAGGGAGTGGGAAGAGCTGGGATAGGCTGAGAGGCTCCAGAAAGGTCCTTCTAGGGTGGACTTTGACCTGTCACCAGGCCTCCCAGTTCTCTGGCCCTGTGAAGAGGGTGCCGACAGTTCTCACTGTATAACCTTAACATTTCCCCCACTAGTCAAGGTTCATTCATTTTCTTTTTTCCTCCTTCTAAGACAGATTTGGAACAAAAGCCTCAACTTGTGGTGCTGCAGGGTGCCTTTGTGTCCCCATTCCTTCCTGCTTTGATTGGTCTCCTAAGTTCTTTCAGTCTCTCTGGCACACACCTGTCTGCTCCTTGTTCTGCGTGTTCACCTCCTGCTGTGGTGACTCTAGCCTCCATCTGCTGCTTGCAGCTGTCCCTGGGGGCCAGCCCGCCCCCCCCTGCCCCCGGCCCCTTCCTCCATTCTCCACTTCTGGCTCCAAAGACTTTGCACATCTCCAAACAAGGCCTGAAGTCCCATTCCAGAAGCCCAGAATTTTTGTTTTGTTTTGTTTTGTTTTTTTGTTTTTGCAAGGTTGAGCAGACAGGGACGTCCTTGTTAAGGAAGTCGATAATTGGGGTGGGGTGGGGCAGGAGGTGTCAAAGGGACCCTTTTCGGGCAGTCTTAAAGCCATAGTAATAATAATGGCTTCTATTGTCTAGTGTGTGCTTGTTACTTTGTTAAATGGATTATTTAATCCATTTGTCTCCCTTACTCCTCTGAACAACCCAAGGAAGAAGGTACTACTACTGTCCCCATTGAAAATGGAGGCCCAGAGAGGCGGTGGGGACAGCCAGCTGTTTCACCACTTCCTTGCTGGGAGAGCTTCCTCCCCAGGGGAGCTGTTCTCTAAAGCATCCCTCTGTCCCCAGCTGGGACTGACTCAGAGAACCATGCCTGATGAGGAGGGTCTTGGGTAGAAGTCTTCTTCAAGCAGGCCCTTGGTGTCTTGTTCTAGGTCGCAGTCGGAAGACTGTGCTTGCAACCTGTGAAACTTCCTAGCCCCACACATCCCTGCACTATAGGGACTGTCAGCCAGGGCTGCTGTCCTGAGCTGGGCAGTGGGAGGAGGTGGGGGGGGGGGCGGGCACAGCATTTTCTCTGTTACCAAGTCCTTGACTTAGGCCCCCACCTGCTCAGTGGGTTGGAAGCAGGTGTCTGTACCCCAAAAGCCTTCCTGAGGGACCCAATTTCAATGTTCTTCCTTTGGGTCCCAGGACCGTAACGTTCTCCCTCTGTCCCAGGAGCTGGACCTCAGGCCTGGGGCTCTCCATCCTTCTCCACCCTCACATCCCCACCAGGGATGTGACTTGGGGAGGTGGCTTGGGTGGAGATGATCTGAGTGGCCACAGGAGTGTTGGGGAGCAGTCTTCCCTGAGAGCTGGGGCCCTGCGCACCCATCCCAGCACCTAGCCAATTGCCCTCTTGGACAGAGCCTTGGTGTGCTGTTCTGTGAAACGGAGGTGTTACTGTTCATCCCACTTCTGGCCCTTCCATAGCTATGTGAGGCTCAGAGAAGACTTGTGCCTGGAGACTTGGGGTCTGCAAGGGACCCTCTTCCTGGCAGAATAAACCCACCGGGAGCCCCTGCTCTCTGACAATCCCTACGGCTCTGGAATGTTCTCTTTGCTATTTTCCACAGCTTGGCTCAGGGCCCTGCAGGCTGCAATGGGAAGATTTTGCCCTTTAAAAGGATGTCTTTTAGAGGGTGAGGAGCTAGTCATTAATGAAAAGAGACCCTTCTAGGACAGATGTATTCTGGGCTTGCTTGGAAAATAGTTGAGCAATAATAGTTGAGGCACTTTGGAGAGGGACAGAGATAACTGACCTCCAGGGGAGATTTTCCTGGAATGCCCAGAAAACCAGTGGCCTGGTTGCAATAACTCTAGGTGTCCCCACACCTGACTTTCAGGCTCTGGGGGGATGCTTAGGCCCCGTGAGGGTCTCCCAGAGGTTAGCACTCAGTGATGCCTGATGAATAGATAACCATAACAGGGGTCTTTTGCAGATAGCATTTCTAGTATGGATTTAAGCAGGGTATGGGTATGGGTGAGAGGTGGGCTGTTTTAGGGTCTGTGGAGACATTTTCACCCCACAGAGGGGACTGCCTACAGCTGTCACCTGCCAAGGAATGACCCTGGGTGGTAGGAAGTTTCTCACCTACACAAAGGAGGCGGGGCCTGGCCAGGTGCAGCCAGTGACTTGGGGAGGTGGCTTGGGTGGAGATGATCTGAGTGGCCACAGGAGTGATGGGGAGCAGTCTTCCCTGAGAGCTGGGGCCCTGGGCACCCATCCCAGCACCTAGCCGATCGCCCTCTTGGACAGAGCCTTGGTGTGCTGTTCTGTGAAACGGAGGTGTTACTATTCATCCCACTTCTGGCCCTTCCATAGCTACGTGAGGCTGGCATGAGCCACTGACGTGAGGCTCAGAGAAGACTTGTGCCTGGAGACTTGGGGTCTGCAAGGGACCCTCTTCCTGGCAGAATAACCCCCTCCTCATTGTTCCAGGGTATTGGGCTCCCCCTTAGTTCCACCATTTATCTCTGTGTGGCCTGATCCCTTACTTTCTGGCTTGTGTCCGCTGTGCCCCCTCCATACTGGAATGTGAGCTCATTTGGGACAGGGCTGCTGCGTTTCTTGCTGCCTCTCCTGTGCTCAGCATAAGGCCTGTGCTCCAAGGTGGTCCTTAATGCCTCCTTCAGGGAGGAGGGGTGCTGCTGACCATCAGGGCTGGGACGTCTGTGTGATCCTTACCAAGAGGAAAAATGGGGCTTAGAGATTCAGTGACTTTTCCAAAGCAACTAAGCTTCCAGGACAGACTGGCCCAAGTCAGTCCTAGTCACAGGGGTCTAATGCCCTGTGCGACAGGGGGTGCCTGCCCCTAGTGTGAAGCTTGGGGGATCTGATAAAGATAAGGAAAGCCAGGTAGGGGACACTGACTGCTGTGCCGACGACACCTGTCCCGTCCAAACTCCCACCATCTTTGCTTGGTGTGTTCCTTGTGGTGACTCTTGGTGACCTGGAGGTGGCCTTCATGCCCCATGAGCCTGCCTGCCTCTTGGACCTGAGACCTCCTGGGGCCTCCCCAACTGTCAACACTCTTTCCTTTCTTGGCAACCCTGGTACAGGGATAAACCCAGGAGGGACCTGGAGCCCCCCTCCCCCCCCCCACGTGCGGGCAGATCCTCCCTCTTGGTCTCCCCCTTCTGTGAGCACTTTATAAACGTTCACGAAGTCTCCTTAGATGCTGCTGCTCAGCGGTGGTGAGTGGTGCTTTTGAAGACGGGCCTGGGTTGCGCCAGACTCAGTGCTCAGGCTCCTCAGCATTTCATTTTCCCTCACAGTAGCTCCAACAGGGATGTGTCATCGTGCAGATGAGAAAACTGAAGCTCAAAGAGGTGAAGTTATTTGCCCGAGGTCCTGTGGCCAGGAGGTGGCAGAGCTGGGATTTGAACTCAGGACCCTAGAGCAAGCTGGCACTTTCCGAGAAGCCCATGCTCAGCAATAGTGGGCTTTGCATGTCTCCGGGGATGGCTGCCTTTGGCTGCCCTCCTCCAGCCACACTGGGCGGGGGTTCTGGCCGCACTTGTTGGCCTCCTTGGGCCTGGGCGCTCCTGGGTTTGTTTGGAGATACAATGGAAGGGACCATATGAGGCGGTGACAGTATAGAGTGAGGCCCAGTGGGCTAGATGGCGACCTGGACAATCACCCTCAGCTGGAGGGCCTGGGTGAGGGTTTTGGGGGTTGGCACCCCTGTAGCACCTTGTGTCTTCTTTGGGCTGGGTCACAGCTTCTCTGAGGCTCGAGCAGCCTCTCTGAACGGCCCTGCCATGAGTTTTTCCCTTTGGGCAGGCACAGCCAGGTGCATTCTGGCTGGAGTTGAGGGAGGGAGACAGTGGAAGAGGCCATTTGATTTTGGAATTGAATGCACAGAAACAATGGACATAATGGCTCAGGAATGGACACCTCAGACACTCATTGTTTTCATTTCACTTTTTGAGTAAGTAACACGTTCCCATGGGTTAGGGAAAGGGTGCATAGCGTGGAAAGTCTTCTCCCACCTCTGTCTCCAGCAGTGTGGCTCCTCTTCGCAGAGGCAACCGTGGTTTGTGTGTGTGTCTGGACATAATCTAAACACACACAAGCAGGTATGTATAGACAGTATTTTAAAATGTTTGTATACTATCTGGAAAATACTGTTTTGCATGTCACTTTTTTAAATAGTGTATGTTTGGTGGCCTATATTAATATACAAAAAGCGTTCTTAGCCTTTAATTATGGCTGGGTAATATTCCATTCTATGGATGTACCATCATTTTTTTGGTGTGAAATATAATGTATATGCAGCAAAATGCATGTGTCTTCAGTGGATAGCACAATGAATGTTTGCATATGTATATACCCACGTGAACACCACCCAAATAGAGAACTCTCCATTACCCTGGAAAGTTCCCTTGCACCCTCTGTCGTCAGTCTCCCCATCAAGAAGTTACCATCATTCTGACTTCTATAACCCCACATCAGTTTTTTTAAAATGAGGATAATCTCTTCGCTGCATCAGTTGCAAGGATGAGGACCATTCTCAGCGATCCCACTGTTGATGTTCCAGAAAATGTGGGCATCGCTCTGAAGGGACATACAGTTATTGTGAAGGGCCCCAGAGGTCCCCTGCGGAGGGACTTTAATCACATCAATGGTGGAGAGGTAGGAGGAACTGGCCACCATTCGCACTATCTGCAGTCATGTACAGATCACAGTCAAGGTGTTACACAGGGCTTCCCTTATAAGATGAGGTCTGTGTACACTCACTTCCCCGTCAATGCTGATATTTAGGAGAATGGTTCTCTTGTTGAAATCAGAAATTTATTGGGTGAAAATATATCCACAGGGTTCGGATGAGGTCAGGCGTTGCTTGGTCTGTATCTCAAGCCCAGAAAGATGAGTTAATTCTTAAAGGAAATGGTATTGAACTTGTATCAAATTCAGCTGGTTTGATTCAGCAAGCCACAACAATTAAAACAAGGATATCAGAACATTTTTGGATGGTATCTACGTTTCTGAAAAAGGAACAGCCCAGCAGGCTGATGAATAAGATCTGAGTTGTCCAGTTACAGCAACAGCAAGATTTATTTGTGATATTTTAAAGGTGCAATGAAATCCAATATTTGTGATATTTTAAAGATGCAATTAAAGCCAATAATTGATTTAAAAAATAAATAAAATGGGCATAATTTTGGAACTGACTCACTTGCTTGTTGTAAGGATAATGCTATTACCTAGTACAGTGCCTGGCACATAGTAATTGTCTGACGAAGGATAGATATCAGAATTATTATAAATCCCTGCTTGGTACTCTTTCTCCTGCCTTTGTCTGGCTCTCCAATTACTCCTGATTCTTTTCTCTTTCTTTCTTTCTTTCTTTCTTTCTTTCTTTCTTTCTTTCTTTCTTTCTTTCTTTCTTTCTTTCTTCCTTTTTCTTTCTTTCTTCCCCGTCTTCCCCCCCCCCCCTCTCTCTCACACACACACACACACACACACACTCACTCACTCTCACCGTCTAGCCATGGATATAGACCAAGAGGATCATTGTTCAAAGCACATGAATGGCCCCATTGTTCCCGGGCTGAGTTCCCAGAGCCAGCCAGTGTGGCATTGACCAGGGTTGGGCTGTCCAGTGGGAGGTGCCCATGGGCTCCTGACCAAGGGCTGACCATACCTGGCAGGACACCCACTTTCCCTCTTTCCCCAGAGGAAGGCAGGAAAGAGCCCCAGTTTGGCCTGGGGCTGGGCAGGGGGAGCTGAGGGCATATTTGCCAATCTCCACACGGCCTCCTGGCTCCTAAGTACCAGGGAGTGCGTGGTGCACTTTTAAGCTGGCACCTCGGAGCTGAAGGGCTGGGGCCAGAGGTGGAACGAGGACCAGGTGAGAAAAGGGAAGTGGACATTGAATGCTTGCTTATCCCTTCTCCCCTCCTAGGGGGAATGAATGTGGGGTTTGGGGGAAGGACCAGCCCATAGGGATCCACTTAGAAGCAGGCCTTCCAGGCCAGGTGGCTCACACCTCAGGAACTGACCCAGGAGGCCTCATGGTTGCTCCTGTGCCGGACCTCCCGTTCCAGGACTTCTGTGTACTGGCCTGAAAGGTGAATCTGTAGGCCTCCTAATTGTTGGTCTTCAACAATCTCCTCCAGGATTCCGCAGAGGTGAGGCCTAGGAACAGCTACCTGTTTCCTGACCTTATGCCTCCCAGTGCCTGCCCACTCTTGCTCTGCTTGTCACCATCTTCCAACAGGGAATGTGCCAGAAGGGCTTCCCACCCTTTCAGCTCCAGTCAGGGTCAGGGGAAGGAGTTGCCTTGGGGCCAACCTGAGGTGAGATCCCATGAGCAAGAGGTTATGAGGGATGTGGGATGAGGGCGGATGAGGGCAGGAGGTAGAACAGAGAAAGGCTGGCCTGGAGGCAAACGAGGGGGTTGGGGGGACCTTAAGGAAGGGGTTTACGAGAGAAGGATCCAGACTTCCTGAGAGCTTGATTTCTCCCTGCCTCAGTTAAGACACCAGACTGGGGTTGTCAGCTGCTCCTGGAAGCCCATGTCCTTAGAGTCTGGGCTTGAGCCCTGGTGGCCTCCCATAGTCCCAGGACTTACCATTAGATTTCCCTGGGCCCAGGTACTGTCCCTCCTTCTCTGTTGCTGCCAGCGTGGGCACCTGTGCCACAGAGCCTGGGCCTCTACCTGTCGCTTGCTAGGCTCTCAGCTGGCCCATGTACCCTGTCTGAACTGTCTGATCAGGGCCTGAGGCTTTTTGGGGCAGGAACTGAGGAGGGAGCCCAGCCCTGCCAGGAGTCTGCCTTCTCTGGGTCAACCTCCCTTGCCATGGAAACAGCCCGACAGAGGTCAGGGAATTACCCAGGATGGGAGTTTTAATTGCAGCCCACGATTCTGCTCCGTCCACCCTCAACTCCCACCACCTCCCCAGTCCCAGGGCTTGTGAATTTTTCACTGGACTCTATTTTTACCAGGTGTACCAGTTAATAATGGCAGATTTTGTAATCAAAGAAAACACTATAATTTCAAGAGAAATATCAAAAGTGCTTTATTCAAAGTAATGTAAGGTGACCGGGACACCATTGACCGGGAAGCCGGGGGGGGGGGGGGGGTGTCTTTTTAAAAAAAATATTTTATTGATTTTTTACAGAGAGGAAGAGAGAGGGATAGAGAGTTAGAAACATTGATCAGAGAGAAACATCGATCAGCTGCCTCTTGCACACCCCCTACTGGGGATGTGCCCGCAACCAATGTACACGCCCCTGACCAGAATCGAACCTGGGACCCTTGAGTCCGCAGGCCTACGCTCTATCCACTGAGCCAAACCAGTTTCGGCCCGGGGGGGGGGGGGTCTTGATTAAAAATTTGGTCTATATTGTAATCGCTTTTGGTTTTTTTAATAAAAGGAAATTCACTTCTTAGATCATCATTGAATTTGCATCCTCTTTTCTTACTCATTATGTTAAAAATCTAAAAAAATAATTTAAAATTATATTATAAATTATTATATACATATTGCTTAAAAACACAGTAAGTAGGTACATAATTACATGAACATATTTTATTGTTAGTTTATAAATTAAATTAATTTGATTGTTATAAAGTAAATATATTTTAAAAATTATTTTAATCCTATATTTCTTTCTAAATAATAATACTAACTTGTATTATTTTTCCTCTGAATTTGCCGTAACGTAAGTCGTGTCACTTTCAAGGCCGGCGCTAGACTTTTTGCCGCCACTATAAAATATAAATAATACGAGTACTGTCTGCTTAATTCAAGAACATTTATGTATTTATGAAATAAATAAATTACTTACCTAAATTATCTGAATAGCTGATTTGTAATGACATCACTTGTTTAACTAGCTTACTAGCATGCAGTACGATGTGTATCGTCTGAGAGACAGTTACAAAATGTTTTCGTCGTTGCCAATCCCCAAAAATGCCATTGTTCATTAACTCCAAACAATGGTGGTCGAATTCTAACAACTGATCAACAATGCGAACTTTGATAAGCAGTTCTTGATAATCAGTTCTCAACAATTACTTGTTATTATTACAGTTTAACATTATAAAATTAACAAAAATAATATAAAACTCACAAAAATAATATAAATAGCCACATGGCCGCCGAAAACCGTATATTCCCTTCCCGTTCTCCCGCCGTTCCCTAGCTTGTCGTGCATTCTTTCCAAAAATCGGGACTTTTTTAAAACGCCGCGGGACGCGGGACAAATTGTTAAAAATCGGGACTGTCCCGCCAAAAGCGGGACGTCTGGTCACCTTAAAGTAATGTCCATCGCTAGCTACACATTTCCCCCATTTTTTAGGTAATTTGTGGATACCGTCCCAATAGAACTTTTCTTGTTTTGAGGCAAACCATTCAGAGACCCAATTTTCCACTTCTTTGTACGTTTTGAAGTGCTGCTCAGAAAGTGCGTGTGCCATCGATCGGAACAAGTGGTAATCTGAAGGAGCAAGGTCTGGTGAATACAGCGGGTGGGTTAATACTTCCCAGGCAAGATCTTTTAACGTGTCTTTATAACTGGTTTTGAAGTGGGTGAGGGTGCATCATCATGAAGCAAAATTACTTTGCCGTGTCTTTTGGCACATTCTGGTCGTTTTACAATCATAGCCTGGTTCAAATTGATTATTTGTTGTTGGTAGCGATCAGTATTAACAGTTTCACCTGGTTTTAGAAGCTCATAATACACCACACCTTCCTGATCCCACCAAGCGCAGAGCATTGTCTTCTTTCAGAAGCGATTTGGCCTTGCAGTCGATGTTGATGGTTGACCTGGATCAACCCATGATTTTGTGCGTTTGGGAGTTTCAAAATAATCCACTTTTCATGGCCAGTCACAATTCAATGCAAAAAAGACTTTCTTTTGTGCCATTGAAGCAACATTTTACTGATGACTTTTCGATTTTCCATTTGTCTTTCGTTCAGTTGATTGTGGCACCCATTTTCCTTCCTTTAAAATCTTTCCCGTTGCTTGTAAACGATTGAAAATGGTTTGCTGAGCAATGTTTAATCTTTCTGCAGGTTGTTTTTGAGTTTGACATGCATCTTCATCCAATAATGCTTGCAATTGTTGGTCTTCAAACTTTTTCGGTTGACCTGGACGTTCTTTGTCCTTCACACCAAAATAGTCACCTTTAGAGCATTTAAACCAGCGTTCACAAGTATCTTGAGAAGGAGTATGTTCACCATAAGCTTCCCGAAGTATACGATAACTTTCAGCAGCACTTTTCTTCAAAATAAAGTAATGAATTAAAACTTGTCATTGTCCCCCATGAGACAGGGGAAATTGAGGATCCCAGATGCAGATCTTAAAGCTTGGACCATCAATCTCCCGGAACAGATTGAAGTATCAAGGTGGGTGGCACACACTACCCCTGCATGGACAGGCAAGAGGTATTAAAAACCCGAAATCTTGAGCCCCCAAATCCCTTAACCAATTTCCAAATACCCTAGGGATCTGCCTGCTGAGGGGAGAAGAGGGTCTGTGGCCATCTTAGCCTTGTTAGTCATTGGTCAGTCTGTCCGTCTTCCTCGTGGCTGTGTGTCCGGCTGTCTCAGGGTCTGGCCTGGGTGGGGAGCCTGAGGCGGAAGTCTCCTCCAGATGAACAAAGGCCGGCCCGTGGCCACCTCTCCACTTCCCAGCAGGCAGGCTCTGGAAAGCACCGGGAAGCGTGGGCCCTGGAGCACCCCTGGATTTTCCCTGGCCTGGGCCCCCAGGGGGCAAGTGTGGCAATGCCAGCAGAGTGGCTTAGGGAAGGTCAACTTTTCTGCTGGACCTCTTCCCTAGAGGGCAGCTGGAGCAGGCTCCTCCTCAAAAGGAAGTGGACGCCTGGCCTCTCTGACCTCTTCTTCCTCCCAGAAACTTTGGGGCTTGAATGAGACTCGCTTTGGCAAGATCGGGCCTGGATCACGTGAGGCCAGAGGAAAGAAGAGGGAGCCTGGAGGATGGGATAGGGACAGCGTCAACGGGCTGAGGACCAACACAGACCACTCCTATCTTCCCCTATGAGGCCTGAAAGTGCAGAGCCCTGGGGTGCCCAGGAGGGTCTGGGCAGCAAGTGTGCTGTGAATTAGGTACTTACCAGAAAGAAATCAGTTTCCATTTCCTCCCATCCACCAAGATTAGTTGGCATAACCTCTAATTTACTTGGGGCATTTTATTCTGTAATTAGAGCATGAGAGGGAATGTCTATTGGGGGTGGTTCCAAGAAGTCCGAGGAGGAAGATGGGAACGGTACCCCCTCCTCCCTGGCGCCTTGGCTTACATTTGAGGCGAGGGGTTAGCTGTTGCAGCCACCAGCAAGACAAGCTCTTTGTAGAGAGGTCTTGGGAGCCTGGGGCACAAGCACTTAAGCTTCGGACCTTGGCTCATAGGGCCCCTGTGCTGGGGAAGATGCTGCTCTCCCAGCCCCTGGCAGCCCAAGGACTGGGGCTATGGGAGCACGAGGAGTCACCCCAAGGCCTGGATGCTAGCTTCTCCACAAGGGCCGTCATCTAGGAAGCATGGCGAGGGGTGGGGGTGGGGCATTCCCTCGAGTAGCCTTGTGGCCTTTGGCAAGTTCTAGGACAGGAACAGGTAAGCATGACAGATGGCCAGTGGGACTGCATCGGATAGGCTGGTCTGGGAGCAACGCCACGTCCCTTTGGTAGATTCTCGGAAACCCTTGTCAGTGGGGCAGTGAGGTGACTTTTCAAGGGGCTTTGGCTGAGAAACTGACAGGGTAGGAAAGGACAAGGACAGGGATTTTAGGGTTTGGGCCAAAATAATATTGTCTTTTGAATCAGGAGCTGGCCAGGCCTGGCGACTTCTGGGCCCAGTGACCCATAGGGATCTTATGACAAGGAAATGGGATCATACATATCTGAGGAACCAGTTCAATATTTGGCCCAAGGTAAGGTCCTCAAGTATTTGTTTTATCTCAATCACAGAGGAGTTCAGGTCCTCGATTCACTCAGAACAAGAATTCATCTAGAACATGGCAGAATTGAAAGATGAAAGGTATATAGGAGTCCTTTGTCTCTAATAGCTGGAGACCCAGCAGAAGGTTTAATTCATTTCCTGTTGGCCTTGGGTAAGTCACTTAACCTCTCTGAGCTTGGTTTCCTCATCTATGAAAGGAGGGAGTTGGTTCAGCTCCTCGGCGGCACCCCTTTCACATCATCTATGCGGAAACCGAGGCTCCAGAAGACGGGTCCTTGGGCCTGGCTGCCGCTGCCCAGGCTTTTCTGATTGGAACCTTCTCTACAGGTGCTGCGAGCTCTCAGGCCTGAAGTTTGGGAAGAAGGAGCCATCCTCTGTGTGATGGCTGCCTTGTCATTGTCCCCCGTGAGACAGGGGAAATTGAGGATCCCAGACGCAGATCTTAAATCAAAGCCTGGACCATCAATCTCCCGGAACAGACTGAAGTAACAAGGTGGGTGGCACAGACTACCACTGCATGGACAGGCAAGAGATATTAAAAATCTTGAGCCCCCAAATCCCTTAACCAATTTCCAAATACCCTGGGGTTCTGCCTGCTGAGGGGAGAAGAGGGAATGCCTCGTTTTAGATTTCCCAGGAGGGTTTGGGGACTCTATTTCAGGAAAATCCTCTGTCTGGGGCCTTCTGAAGGCCTTACCCCCTGCCATTGTCTTCCCTAGCCCACTCCACCTCCTGTTCCTCCCTGCAGGCACCCCACTAGAGTCAGGTTACCACACATGGCCTAGAGGAGTGGTTATCGTGTGGAGCCAGACTGTTCACTCAAATCCTGGCTCCAGCCCTGGCCAGTGTGCTCAGTGGTTAGAGTGTTGGCCCTTGCACCGAATTGTTGTGGCTTCGATTCCCCGTTAAGGGCACGTACCTGGGTTGCAGGTTCCATCCCTGGCCCTGGTTGGGGTGTGTGCAGGAGGCAACCAATGGAAGCGTCTCTCTCATGTCAGTGTTTCTCCCTCCCCCCTCCCTCCCTCCTTTCTTCCTCCTTCCCTCTCTCCTTCCCACCCTCTCTCTAAAAATCAATGGAAAAAATATCCTTGGGTGAGGATTAACAACAAGAAAAATTCCTGGCTCCACTGCTCACCAGCTCTGCAAACCTGGGTAAGTTGCCTAATGGCTTTGGCTCTCAGTTTCCTTGTCTGTTAAATGGGAATGGTAATACCTACTTCATGGGGTTGTTTTAAGAGTTATAAAAATAACCCATACAAAACAAATAGCATAGTACCTGGCACAGGATAACATCTCAAACATCAGCCATTAATATTAATCTTCCTATTATCCCACAAGTAAGCTCCATTGGACTGCTGTTTCCTCTCTCACACAGGCTCTGCTGCTCTTTTGCCTTTTTACACCTTATCCATCCCTCAAGCCTCAGTTTAACTGCCTCCTCCAGGAAGCCTTCCCTGAATGACTCCCCAAGGCTCCATCTTCCTCTGACTTTGAAGGCTACATACTAGTATTTTAGACTCAATCATGTTTTCAGCAACTGTTCTTTGAAGTTTCGTTGTGTGGAATAAAAATTCCCTGAACAAAGACCTCTGCTTCTGCATGCTCCTCCTCTCTTAACACTTGCCACAGTGTAGTGCACACAGTAGGTGCTCACAAAACAATTATGCTAGTCAACTGGGAGATTCCAGGAAACTGGAAACAGAATCCCCGTGTTCCCAAGACGAGGCTTTTTGTCTATTTTTAGAGTTTAAATGTTTTTAAAATATTTTTCCAAATTCCACTCTGTCTTTACGTTACAACCACACCAATCTTTTCGTGTCAGCCAGATGTACATTTCTTCCTCTCCACCCAAAATACACCGGAGTTTGAAAAATGAGGTGCTGGATCTGAGAACACGAGATAGAGAAAGTGCTCTCTAAACCCTGACTATTCTTGTCAGGCTGGAGACCTGGAGGAATTAGCTCTGGGTGAAAGGGAAGGTTCTGGTGGCTCAGCTCTGGGCCGTTAGATGCTGGTTTTCTATGGAGGGACAAATGGGACTTTGAAACATGGAGTCCTTG
This sequence comes from Cnephaeus nilssonii, assembly GCF_951640355.1. Lineage (NCBI taxonomy): Eukaryota > Metazoa > Chordata > Mammalia > Chiroptera > Vespertilionidae > Cnephaeus > Cnephaeus nilssonii. The sequence continues at coordinate 16,180,050 of NC_137084.1, read as the reverse complement.
CTTCTGGAGGGTCAGCACTCTTGTGAGGCACCTCAGAGCACTCCTCGGGGGACAGGCGGGGAGACATCTGGTCACCTTGAAGTCAGGATTGAGGATTGGCCCTATTGCCCTGGCTGCGGTGGGTGGAGGGTGGGCAGGGCGGGGGCCAGGCTCCTGCCGCCACTGCAGGAAAACACTGGTTCACACTCCGTTTGATGGGGATCCATTGCCGGGCGGGTGGTGGTGGTGGTAGTTTGTAAGGACAAATTTGCAATTGTCACCACGATAAATGACCATTTGGTCTGGTGGGACCCTGGAGGCAGGGGCCTTCATCCCACGTGGTTCTGGGTGTCTGGAGAGACTGGATGGTCCCAGCACTGAGTCCTCCAGAGGAACACAGAGGCCACGGTCTCCTCTGGGTGAGTGAGTGAAGGCTGGTTCCTGGCTACCTGAACACCAACCAGCCAACAGCAGTAACAAGACCGCACAATCATGAAGCACTCATCATGTGCCAGACACTGTGCTGAGAGCTTTACATGTATTTTCCCACCGGGGATTTTACAGTAGCTCTGAGAGGTGAGGACTAGCGTCTCCATCTTCCAATAGGAACCGCCTCTGAGGTGGCCAGCCCCAGTCATGGGTGACGGCAGAGCTGGGACTCCCCGTGTCCTCTCCAGCCCAGGGGCCAGCGATCACATGGTGTCTCTGCCCCTTTGCCAGTGCTTCTCCTCCACTACACTCTGGGAGGCCAGGGGTCCGTTTGTCTGGTCACCAACGAGTCCCTGGTGCCCACGCAGGCCTGGCCTGTGGGAGATGCTCAGTCAATATTTATTTATGCAAAGAATGAAGGACTGAGGTGCTCAGCCTGCTGGCTGTGCCGCCAGGTCTCCCTTCATAGGGACAGCAGTGGCTCCCCATTCCCACCTAGGGGGCCAGCGGTGGTCCTTAGGAAGGAGATGGGCGGCGGGGTGCAGGCCTGGCCTGGAACGCTGTCTGCCAGCAAATCCACTCTAACACCCCTAAACCGCCTCCCCGCCCCCCGCCCCTTGACCCAGCCCAAGAGGCACAACTGGAGTCAGTCCTTCCCATACCTGAGAAGTGAAAGGGTGGGGGATGGGCTGGGGTGTGTGTTGGGGTATTGGCGCTGGAGGGTGGTTGGCTCTCGTTCTGGGTTCCGGAGTTCCTCCAGCCGGACTGGGGGGTGGGCGCTCAGGCGAAGGCGTTCGAAGAGCGCCCTCGGTGCGGGGTGGGTGGGAGGGCAGGGGAAGAGGTGCTGGTGCGCAGCCTGCGTCCTCGCTCGCCGGCCTTCCAAAACCTGGGGTGTGGGTGTGGCTCCCCTCCCGCGGGGTGGGAGGGGGCTGGCACAGGGGCTGGCCTGCGGAGGGGGTGTCCGCAGCGCCGGTGGCTGGGGCAGAGCGGGGGTTAGGGGGCGGGAGCGGGCAGGACCGCGCGGGGAGCGGAGGGCGCGCGCTGGCGGGGTGGGGAAGAGCAGGGGGCGGGCTGCCACCGAGGGGCGGGCGGCTTTGGGGGGGTGGAGCCGGGACCGCAGCTCCCGCTGCTCGGATCGGCGCTGTAGCCGCCGCCGCTGCTGCTGCTGCCGCCGCCGCCGCTGCTCTGGGCTCGGGACTCGGGACTCCAGGCGGGCGGCAGGCGCTCGGCGAGGCTCCGGTGCCGCGGCTGCTGCTCTTCTCCGGTGCCCGGGGCTGCGGCGCTCTGGGACCCGGCCGCTGGCCCGGCGCCCCTCCGTTCGGGTCCCCGGTCCCGCGCCTTGCCCCGGAGAAAGCACTCCGCCAGCTGAGCCGCCCGGGCTCGCGCCCTCGGGCCATGAAGTGGGGCCCGTGAGGGGCGCGCGGAGGAGGTGGAGGAGAGGGAGGCCGCGGAGGAGTGCGCGGGAGGCGCAGGATGCCGCCGCCACCGCCGCCGCCCGCCGACCCGGGGCGAGCCTGACTCCAGACCCGAGGATGGAGCCTGCGCTGGGCGCTGCGGCGGCTCCCGGTGCGCCCCCGACCAGGTATCGGCCGGGCCCGGCTGCTCCCGGGGCGGGCGGGCGCCGACACTCGCTGCAGCAGCCGGGAGGGGCGCGGGAGTAGCGGGAGACGCCCCTCGGCTCGGGGACAGTCGCTACGGGCGGTGCGGGGCCGGGGGACAGCAGCGTGTTGGGCGCAGGACGGCTCCCCGGCTAGCGGCGAGCGAGCCCCGCGATCACCCTAGCCCACCCGCCCCCATCAGGGCGGGCAGCAAACTTGAGACGCGCGGCGGCGGCGGAGAACTCGGGGGCTCACTGTCCCGCAGCCTGCCCGCCTCCGAGCTGCTGAGTCGCCTGGAGACCCTGAGGTCCCCACACCTGCACCAACTTTCCAAACCAGGGCTGCACTCAGAGTCAGGGGGCGGCCCCTCCTGATTGCGGCTCCCAGTCCCGGCTCCGCACCCCCCACGACCACTTTGCCGTGGGCCCCCGGGCCCGGATATGGTGCAGGGCCCCCCATGGGAAGCCAGAACCAGCCTCCCACTCTTCCCCCGCAGGACTCTGGGGCACCCTTCCCAGGCTCTAGGAACCCAATGCCTGCCTTCACAGTAACAGCCCAGAACAGCCTGGCCGGGAAGCCCATGGTAAGACCCCAGGGTCCTCCTGGGGTGGCATCTTGGTGGCCTGATTTGCTATGCCACAGGGTGACCCTCCCCCCATCCCGGACCTGCCCTTTCCCGGGACTGACTCCTCATCGCTGGTGCAGGTTTTCTTCGGTGGATTTAAACACTGCTCCTAAGCGGGAGGCTCCTAAGAAGGGCGACTGGGGAGTCCAGGTGCCAGAGGATGGGTGCCGTTGACGGAGAGGTGGAGGCAGGAGATGGGAAGGTGGATGTCCAGTCAAGGACAAACATTGAGCCCAGCATCTTTCCGGGGGCTGGTAAGGGCGGGGGGCCGGGGGACCTAGGACTGTGGCCAGGAGGTGGGTACCCAGGCTGGGAAGGTAGCTGCTTTGGCAAGCCAAAGGAAGCAGTAGGTATAGGAGGCAAGCAGGTGGGGACTGAGTACAGGTACCTGCCCCTAGGGGTTCCTCAACCCCTCCAGTAGGGCCAGGTGCCTCAGGCAGAGAGCTTACCTGGGCAGGCAGGTCCCAGACTCCAGTGCTCAGCAGCTGGGGACAGCAGCAGGCATCACCATGACCCTGTTTCTTTTCTAAGCGCTCGCACTCACCGTCATGACTCACACATTGGATTCACCAGGGAGGTATCAAGCCTCAACCTCTTTTCTTCCCTTCCCTCCTGGGTCTTCAGAGAGCTGCCAGGAAAGGAGGGGGCAGATTTGGGGGCCTTAGTCCCCTGTGGAAGGCCAGGAGCCTGGTGCTGCAAACTTTCATTTCTCTGCTATTGTCACAATCAGGGCAAGTGAATGGCCATTGGTCAGGCCAGGGTGGAGGGCAAGTGAGAGGAAGTCTCTGCTAATGATCCCACTAACCCTGTGGTGGGGGACTGGTGGGGGGGCGGGGGAGAGGGAAGGTAGGCTTTGAAATCATGGCCAGTGCCTGCTCCCAGCACATAGGCTAACACCCAGCCTCCTTATCTCCATGCAGAAAGAAACACATTTCCCCCCTAAATTCCAAATTTCCCTCTTTGCTGAATATTGCAAAGCTCTTGGCCAGAGGTTTCCTTCTTGGCATCTGAAGTCGGGCTTCTCTTGTAGACAGCTTCCCTTCTCCCCAGTCCCCCGCCCCCTCTGCCATTTGAGGTCCTCATTAGGAGGAATGTAGAGCCCCCTTACCTCCTGCCTCCCCCCCATAGGGCCCTAGTTGCATGGGAAGGCTGGTGGGGATGGCGCCAATGTTGGAGTGTGTGTGCCAGCTGTGCACACATGGAGGAGGTGTACATCTGTGCTCCACTGAGTCTGCAGGGGACCCAGATGTTAGGCTCTCACTGGGGGGGCCAGGCTTACGCCCCCTTCTCCATGCCTACTTCCCTGTCTTTCTCCCTTGCCCACTGTGTCTCTCTACTTTTCCAACTCACTCTGCATTGGTGCGGGGAGGGAGCATTTGATATTCATAATCTGGTTCAGAGAAGGTCCCGAAGCCCTGAGTCACTGTATGGTTTCCATGGAAACAGACTTGTTCAGAGGACTCGGTGTAGTGCGGTGGTGGTGGGGAAGAGGGAAACATATAGTAGAATCAGGCTCCACAAGTGTGGCAGGAGTTGGATCAACTCCCTTCAAGGGGGCCAGGGAGAGGCTGGGCAAGGCTCTGGGGGCCCCAACGGAGGGGCTGCTTATCCCACCCATTGGGGTCTCCTATCAGGAGCTGCTCATCTCCCCTGTGGCTCTTGGCAGGCCGCTGCTTCTCCCATGGGCCTTCTGTCTAGGTGCTAAGGCTCCTGGCTGCTACTCTATGCCTCGGTTTCCCCCTCTGTGAAATAGAGAAAAGAGCACCTACCTCAGGGCTGCTGTGAAGGTCAAACATGTTACTATAAAGAGCACACTCTGAATGGAGCCATAGTAAGTGTTCATAAGTGTCACTTCTACCAATTCAGGGCGTTGGAAGACACTCCCCCAGCACATTCATCTGGAGCCATCCTCTGTGTCCTGGTAGGTGGTCTTGACATCTGGCAGGCTTTGGAAGAGCTGCCCTCAGCAACCTGGTGCACCCCCAGCTGGGAACCAGCCGTCCATTTCTTCCTCCCACGGAGCATTTATTTAGGTTGCTGGGGGCCTGGCACCATGCTAGGGAGCCCTGGCTCCCGTTGAGACCCCACCAGTCTAGGAGCTTTATGGGAACAAATCCAAGTCCAGATGAATGGGCAGCTTCCTGCCTTAGCTCGCTTGGTATCGGGGAGAGGGAGAGGGGAGGCGAGTCCCAGCTCTGAGGACAGAGAGAAGGGATGGGGGCAACTTCCCTTGATCCCGGAGAGGCCAGTTCACTTGGCTGGGAAGGCGTCTCCCTCTTGATGATCTGCCCAAGAGGGATCAGGAAATCTCAGAAAAGGAACAAACCCTAACCTTCTCCCCCGCTCCCCACTCCCCCTGCTCAGGTTAAACCTCTATCACGTAAGTGTTCCCAGCATACCATACAGGTCTGGACAGGCTCAGGGCTCCCGCCTGTCCCACCAGCAGGCGGGGAGAGGGGCCTGCCCACCGCTGCTGCTTACCTGGGGCAGTGGCTCCGGGACATTCTGGGTCCTAGTGATGGCTCAGCCAGCGTCTCCCTCACCAGCCCTCTCCATGCTGCCCGGCCCTCCCTGGCCTGCAGACAAGCCCTGCTCTTTGTGTCACTGCTCCTCTCCTCCCGTAAGGTGGGCTTCAGCTCCAGGCTCCCATCACTGCCAGCTCTTAGAGCTGCAGGGCATCCTTCCTGTCCACCAGCCCCATTTTACAGATGGGAAAATGAGATTCTTGAAACCGGTGTGCCTGCTTGGCTAGCCGTGGCCGCTCCCAGCTCCACACAGCCCTGGGATGCCCTTCCCTCTTCCCTGGCTCTCCAGGTAGCCCCAGATGCTGGCCAGCACCCCGCTTCCCTCCCCCCAGACTCTCAGTTTCCTGCCAAGTTCTCCCCTCCCAGGTCTCTCTGGACTGTTCTGCTGTCCTCATTGGTGTTCACAACACCTTCCAATGTAATATCCTCTGCAAATTTCATTAACGGACTGTTTACTCCCTCTCTCAGGATCATTAATGAAGATGTTAGATAAGATCTGACCCAGGCTGGGTCTTGGCAGCCCTGCCCCCGCTTCCAGACTCTGTCCCTCAGTCCTTCATCCTGTACTTGCCTCCTCCACTTGGGACCCTGGGGACCTGCCCCCTCCTGCTTTTGGCCACATGACAAGTGCTTAGGGCCAAGTCTGTTTGAATTAATTTTGTAAGATTACTCGGGGCGCTATATCAAATGCTTTGCTAAAAATCAAGATATATTACCCTGCCTGCATTTCCTTCATCTACCAGTCTTGTAATTCTATCAAAAAAGCTATCAAGTTTGTCAGGCATGATTTGTTCTTTATAAATCCCCACGGTGCCACGTGGGGCACAGAGTTCCCGCGCTTTCTCAATGTTGAGAGATTCCCTCTTTGTGTTTGCTCCTTGATTAGAGCTGGGAATTGTCAGGATGCTTACTTGTCTCCTCCTCGGGGATGGGGAATAGGGCACAGCCCTTCTCTACTCTGGTTCTCTGCTGGGGGAGGTAGTCTGGGGTCCCAAGTTGGGCACCAGGGGTGATGGGTGGTGGAGGGAGGGCTTGGTGCTCACCCTTATGGATTCTGCAGGCAGATGAGGCGACAGACAAGTCTGATGCCAACATTCGAAGGTATCATTAACTGAGTAATTGCCGTGTCCCAGGAAGTATGCTAAAAGCGTGATGGGTGAGGGGATCTCATTTAAGCCCCTCACCTGCCCTTGGAGGTGGGCTACTGGGGCTCAGAGAGAGTCAGGCTGCCCAGGACCCGAGGTCTGGGTTCCACACACTGCCGAGTTTCCTGTAAGCACTTACGGGGTATGTACAGGACCAGGGAGCTGCTTGGGTGGTTCAGATCAAGGGTATTAGGAGGTCAGAGGGGAAGGAATAAAAACCTGTAGGGAGAACCTCGGAGGGTGAGGACTTCGCGGCATCTGCACGTTGCACACAGAGCCCATAGTCTGAACGCAGTTCCCACCCTGCCACCTCCCAGCTGTGGGAGCAAGTCCCTTAGCCTCTGTGAGCCTTGGTCCCAACCTGTGGAATGGGTCCCTGGTGAGCAGCTGCCATTATGTCTACTTCTGCAGGTCCCTGTTGATGTAGGGGCAGCAATACTCAGCAGTTGTCATGTTACCAATGGGTGGCTCTCCCTAAGGCTTGTCCAGGCGACAGAGGAGTGACGGGTTGAACTGTGCTGGCATCCGTGTGACCAGCTGAGGGCTGGGGGGAGGGGGGGGAAGTTCTGAGCTTAAGGGGCAGGAGGGCCTTCTCTGGGCCTTGAGCCCAATCCTGAGCCCCAGTCCAGACCAGTCAGGCCAGGTGGTAATGAAGACGTGCTTGGTGTCCTCCGGCTGCATAGGCTCTCAGCACTCCTGGGCTCCTGGGCCACGAAGGCACCCACTCCTCCCTGGACTCTCCTAGCCAGCCCTGAGCCCCAGGCTGCGGAGCGGAGGTGCGCTGGCTGCTGCCTATCAGGTGCCACACCAGGCAGGTCCCTTCTAATCTGTGATAATCTTCCTTTTTGCCCTTCAGCTCGGGAGAGAACTGTCAGGGAACCAGGCAGGAAGGGCCACTAACAGCCTCCCACGTCTCCAGCTGACACCCAGGGACCTGATCCTCAGAGATGGTCGGTCAATGGGTATTTGTTGGAGCCCAGGTCTGGGCTGGGGTAAATGCTGAGGTTAAGGTGGGCACCAGTGTGTCCTGCACTCCTTGCCCCTCCCTCCTGGTCTCCAGGTGCTGGGTGATGCTCTTGCTCTTGGGTGGGGTCTGGAGGCTTAACTTTGTGCTTAGGGTCAAGGCCAAGGCCAGGGCTCGGAGCTGAGCTTGAATCCTGGCTGCACCACAGATGAGCTGCGCGTGCTTGGACCAGCCCCCTCACTGCTTGTCATCTGTGAAAGATGGCCGTTGTACCTGCGGTACGGGCCCACTTGATGGGAGCAGGGACCCTGATCATCTCTGAGTATCCATTCCTGTAGCCCCTCCATCCTGTGCTAGAGCCCCAAGGGCCAGGTGAGCCTCCCACATGCCCAGCCCTCCCTTCTCCCCAGGGGCCAGCTGGGCCTTATGCAGGTGGCTCCGAGACTGGAGACCCTGAGATCCAGGGACAGATGGCCAGCCTCCCGACCCCTCTGGCAGCAGCTGCCTGTACTTGAGCTCCTATCGGTGGTTTCCCATCCTTGAAAATGGGAGGATGGGGCCGAGCCCCGGTGTCTAGGGCGTGAGGCCTCAGTACTGTTCCCACTCTGACCCTGGCTGCTGGGGAGGGGAGGGAGGACAGGAAACCAGGCCTTCTGCCCAGTGTCGGGGCAGAAGGGTTCCGCCTACCACTCGCCAGGCTGGCTCTGAGACCGGCCTGAGGGAGCGGGGCCCTTCTGACTCATCTCTCCCCCAGCGGTGCCCGGCACTCTGGGCCTTGTGCCAGGAGGTCAGTCACTCTCCCCACTGCTGGGGAAAACTTTCCTCAGGTCGGGAGCTGGGACCCCGCTGACTGGCTGGGCCCAGGGCACGACCCCAAACAGCAAGGGTCCCCAAGCACACAGGCAGGGTGAGCTTCAGTGGGGGAACCTTTCACATTCCACTTCCTTCAACCTTCCCAGGCCCCTGTTCCCTGTTTGCAGGTTAAAGTACCCCCTAAAAGTCACGCTCAGGATTCCCACTACCTGGGTACTGTTTGGTGCCCAGCACTGTGTTAAGCTGTTGGCATTCATCAGCTTTCTGTCTCACAACCCAATGATTGGAAATATTCTGTGGTCGACTGGCTCATTTCATAGGTAACTGAGGCCTGTAGAGGGCAAGTGCCTTGACCAGGGTCTCACAGTGATAAAGCCCCAGCAGTGGCAGTCAAGTCCGAACCCAGCCACCACCCAGCCTGCCTCTTCCCATGCACGGGTGTCCCCAATGTCATCACGTGTGGGCACTGGAGTGATCTGGGAAGTCAGCGGGCCAGTCCCTCCTTGTGCTTGTCTTTAGAACCAGGATTATGAGAACTCGTCCCCGCTGGAGTCACTGAAGCATGTACTGGTTCTGCCTGTGGGGTCTGTGGCTAGGCCGTGGGGCCCGGGGTCTCTAGAGATGGTACAACACAACACCATGTTTGTGTTGGTGCAGATGCTGGGGGGAAGGTCTGTAGACATCACAGTGTCAGGGGCATGACCCCCACAGGGAAGCACTCACGCCTCCAGTCTCCGTGGGCTGACCCAGGCCACGGAGGCTAAGTCTGGACACCAGATCGCCTCACCTGCGGGGTTGCATTGGCTGGATTATGTGCTGGCTCACTGCTCACCCTGAAGGATGCTCTAGGACACAGCCCCAGGAAACTTGTCCTTGGGCTTATGAGGCTTGGGGTCTGGAGGACGGGAAGACATGCTCGGGGCTCCCTAGGAGACCCTTCAGGAGAAATCTCATGCTGAATTCAGTATCGGGAATAGCTGGGTATCTCCTAAGCAGATGCTTTAATCTTCAACTCATGGATCCTCTGAAATATATCAAGGAAATATTTCCCTTTTCCCATTGGCTGCCAGGTAGCTCTGACCTATATGTGAAGCCCAGAAGTAGCTTGGCTCTTGCACACTGACCTGACTCGTATTTCTTTCACTTTCATATCCCTGTTTCTACTTTCCTCATTTCATCACCTCATTTTCTGTAGGAAGAAAAAACCTGGTGGTTTTAGTCTTGAGCAAACAAACAAACAGCGGATCAGTGCTGGCTACTACAGACGTAGGGATTATGCATTTCCTTTCTGCAGTCCCCATCCCAGAGATCTGTTTGCCAACTCCTCCCTCCCCGTCCAGTTTCCCCTGCCCCTTGCTCCAGTTCCAGGGACCCCAGAGCCTCGAGGCCCATCCATACCAGCTCCTGCGTGTGGTTAGAAATATGATATTCAGATTTTTTTCTTTGCTTTCCCTACCTCCCTAGAGCGTCACAAACTGTTTTTAGGGAGAAAAAGCTGGGAGGGCAGTCATTTCCCCAACCAGGTCCCCTTTGAGGTCTCGCTCCTTTTCGGCTCCTGCTCTGTCTCGGCAGCCCCAGCTGACTGCTGTCCTCAGTGGCCTGTCTGAGCAGACAGAGCCCCATTCTGGCAGGAAGGTGGTGACTCTGACCCCAGTGCCTTGGAAATGGGGGAGGAGAGAGCTGGCTGGCAGTGCCCCGGGGACAGAATAGTTGGCACGGTGAGGTGCCAGTGCTGATTTTTGGAGCCCCACCCTGTCATTAGTCCTCAGTTCTTAAATGGGTGGCTTCACTCCATCCCCAAAAGTTAATAAACTCAAACTGAACCAAAAGCTCAGTGTAAACTGTGCCTTTCTCGTACCCCTGTCTCCTAGTCGCTTCCCTCCCGCCACTCCCCACCCCCCACCCTGGGACTTCTACAGTTACTGGCTCAGCACAAGTTCTTTCAGTAGTTGTTTATACACACACACACACACACACACACACACACACACACCCCTGTTCAAAAGTCAGCAATGGCGATGTAATATTGCACGCGGGTTTCTGGCCCTAGTTGTTTACTTCATAGCTTGGGTAATGTGTGTGGAGCGTTCTCTGATGGAGTTAATGAGAAGAAAGTCCTAGAGTTGGGAGAGTGCTACTAGGAGAAGGTTCCTGGACCTCCTAAAGCCCACTCATGGGTGCCCCTTCTTTTCCCTAGAGGCTTAACCTCTCCAATCGTGTGTGTAAATTGTGGGCACAGATGGGTCTTTCTGGGAGGAGGGATTGTATCTCTCCAAGGAGTTTGTGGCCCAGAAAAGGCAGAGTCACTACTGTGGGTTGCATGGGATTTCATGGGCGGGGGGCGGAGGAGGGGGGGAAGGGAAGGGATGAGGCTGGGGGCAGGGTCGTGCAAATGCAGCAGAGGGCAGAGCCCCTTGTTTCTGGGTCGGACTGGGGTGGGAGGCAGAGCTGCCCAGACCTGGTATCTTCTTGGAAGATGCCTGGGGCCTTACTCCCAAAGAAGGGTCCCCCGTGTTCAGTGAGAGTGACCCTGACTCTGAGAGTGGAGTATGGGGCCTTCCTTGGGTCAGAAATGCCGTGGTCAGACCTGGGAGGCCCCTAGAGTCGCTGGATCTGTGGAAAAGCCGAGGCACAGAGACCAGGGGGGTGAGTACAAGATCACGGGCCAGGGAAAGGCAGAGGCTGTGGGCTGCCACCGCCCGTGACAGTTCAGTGTTCCCTCCCCTGCCGGAGCAGAATGAGACCAGGGAGGAGAGGTCCTCGGGATGAGGTTTGGCTGCCTGTTGCTGCTAGCCTTTTGGCGTGTGGATAAGGAAGAGGGGGTGCACAGAGCAGAGACCACAGCCAGGGTGGGCGTGTAATCATCACACCTCACTGCATCCTGCAACCTCACCTCCCCTTGGCTGCCTCCTCGCATTAAGCTGCAGCCAACCAGGCAGGAATTCTGAACCCGCAAAGACGCAGGACTAAGAGCTGCACTACACGATATGACCACCAGAGGGCAGCAGGAGAGCCATTGCAGTAGCTCAGCATGAGAAGGTAGCCGGGCTGGGAGAGGAGCCCCTGAGGAAGGGATGGTGGGCAGAGGCCTCCTGGCAGAGGTCTGGGCACAGTGGTCAGGGAGAGTGTGTGCCACAGTCAGTGATGATTTGTTCTGAGGCGTACCTCGAGATAAAACCAAATACTACATTTAATGATGATGACAGTTACATTCATTGAGTGCTTACTCTATGCTAGACACTATTAATGAATGAATCCTCACAACAGCCTTGTTAAAATTATCCCCATTTTGCAGGTGAGAAAACAGAGGCCAAGAGAGATTAAGAAACCTGGCCATCACTGGGGCTGGGGTCAGAGTCCATGTCCCAAGCCTGAGGCTGTGCCATATTCTATGCCTGGCATTGACAAAATGCTTTAAGTTCTTCGATTCTATGATGAGACCCACTTTACAGACGGGGAAACCTAGACTCGGAGACAGTGAGTCGCCGGGTCCACACACCTGCTAAGTGACATCTACGTGAGTGTGGTTCCATGGCTTGAGCTCTTGGCTCGGGATTATAGTTCTCCCATGTGGAGGTGTTTTCCACCCCTTTCCCCCACCATGCCATAATCTGTGCCCTAATATTAAGGTGGCTGCCTCGGAAATCTGAGCTTTCTGCTGGGAGGGGGAGTTCACCAAGTCTCCCACCTTCCAACAGAAGTTACAGATTCTAGGTCTAAGATTTGCCTGGATTTCAACTAACCAGAGGTAGAGGGAAGCCATGCCAGAGGCTGCTAGAAGCTCCCCTCAGGGAGGGGACCTGAGGCTCATAGTCTGGCTTGGAGGTGGAGGGCCTTGCGGAGTCCCTTGCAGTGATCAAAGCTCCCCTGGGGACAATGGGACCTGGTTCCAGGGCCTCTGTTTTTCAGGCCGCATGCCTCTAGCATACCAAGAAGGGTTGGCCAGCCCTGGCCCCTGCTCTGCCAGGCCGGCAGGACAGCAGGGGCATTTCTAGGAGGACCAGCTTCCTCCATACTGCCGTTCCCATGCCCTGGCGTTGCCCTTCTGGGGGAAAGGCGATGGCTGGCAGTGGGGCCTTTGAACGCATTCCCCTCCTTGGTACCCAGGCTGCACCTTATGAATCTGAGTCCCACTTTCTTAGGGATTTATAACATCGAGATGCTTCAGTTACTTCTGCTTCATTAGCAAAGGCGGCAGCCTCCAACCCTGCCTTAAGCTTCTCCGGGTGGGGGCGGGGAAGGAAAAAACTGGAATGGTCCCCTCCTTGCAGCATGCTCCTCTTGATTCTGTTTCTGGAACTGGAATCCTAGAGTTAAATGAAGCCTCTTTAAGGGCTCTGTTTCCTGTCCTGGTGAGGACCAAAGGGGGTGTAATGTGAGTGGAATGGGGATCAGGAAGGAGGATTCGGACATGGACTCCAGAGCACAGTGCCTGGGCTGGAATCCTGGCTCTACCCGCCTACTAGAAATTTATCAAACCTTTCAGAGCCTCAGTTGCCTTATCTGTAAAATGGGGATATTACAGCATCAGTCTTACATGGGTGGCACGAGGGTGAGATGCGTTGCTGCCTGTGAAGGGAGCATACGCCCGGGAGAAGCATCACGAATGCCCACTAAGTGCCTGCCTTCCTTCGTGCTTTTACCCATAGTGCCTGTCTCATGCTGAGCCGCGGGCAGATGTCTGCCCCCTTCTAATGTCCAGTCCCTCTCTGGCCGGTTCACAAAAGGGCTGGGGACATTGATCAAATGCATGTTTGAAGGTCAAGTATGTGTAAGCTGGAGGAACAGCAAGTCAAATCTCCTTCGAGGGAAAACAGTGTGGGCTCTGGGGAACCTGCTAGATGTGGGTTAACCTAGACGTGAGCTCAAACAGTTTTCTCCACTCTCTGTGCCTCAGCTGCCCGGGAAATGAAGCTTATACTGGCTTCCACAGGAAGTTCTTGCGAGGAATAAATGAGCTCCCAGGTACAGGGCTTAGCACGTAGGCTGCACTCAATAGATGCTAACCAAAGTAATGCTCTGAGCTTGGTGTTTTAACTTAGAATCCTTGGAGAGCATGAAGGTCACGTTTCCTTTTGCTTTGAGTTTCAGGTAGCCTTTCTCCGACGGGCGTGGTTGGCAGAAGAACCTCCCTCCCCAGCTGTCGCTTCCCGCAGGGCTCAGCATCTGGGCTGTTGCGACTGAGCTGCCCCCCAGCCCCCCCTGGAGGTGTGAGGTGAGGCCCCCCTGCCCTTGCTGATTTCCACTAACCCCCTCCTGGGTACTTACTGAACAAGTTGGAATTTGAAAGGTCAGGCTGTTCTATTGATTTAAAATGCAGAACCAGCTGGGGTTGTGCGCCCGCCCAATTTTTGGGATAAGTTTGACATTCTGTTCCATCATTAGAGGCTGAGCGCTGAGGCTGGTTGGGTGGGTCTGGTCACCAGAGCTGAACGGACACAACTAGCTAGGCCGGGAGTGTTGGTGGCCAGTGGATTTCTTTGCTGCTCCATTGTGTGATGAGTGTGTGTGGGTGCCTCCCTGGGGTGTTTTTCCATGTGGGATACCAACTCTTGGTCAGCTAGGGGTGCAAGCTTGCCAGCTCTCTGCCCACTGGGTTCTGGTGTGAGCGGAGGGACTGTGGCTGGTTAGGAGGGCATGGGTAGGTAGGTGGGGAAAGTGAGAGGAGGGGTATGATGTAGCCCAGGACTCAGAGGGCTGGATGCAGGGGGTCAGAGATGGCACTGGGTTATTTGGGGCCCTGAGTCAGTGATAGATATGGGAGAGCAGGCAGCACCTTCATCACCCAGCCTGGGGGACAGGGGGGAGTCAGAAAGCACAGGACACAGGAGAGCAGGGGTAGGAAGGGAGGTGCTGGGAGCCCACCCCCATTTACAGACCCCCTCCTCTCCCTGTCTCTGCAGTTTGCTGGCCACAGGGCTGCTGCACAGGAGACCTGGCGGCTGTGGACTCCCCAGCTCGGAGCAGCCCCTCTTTGGTGAGTGGTGGGTCCCTCCCTGCATTTGCCCTTGGAGCAGCCTCAGCCCTCCCCGAGGGCCTGCAGCTGAACTAGCCTCTCTTGGGGGGACTTCCAGATGTTCAGGTTGGCTCCTTGCCCCGAACCCTGGGCACACCGTTCATGTTCACAGCTTCCTCATCCCCATGCTTTCCTTGAGGTGCTCTTTCTGGTCCACCCCCTCCTCTTCTCTCTGGTTCTCTGGGGCCATTGCCGGGCTACCGGTGGGTCCCCGAGCTCACTCTGTGCACAGAAGGGACTGAAGGCGCGTGAGAACTGGCTGAGGTGGAGGGGCCAGTTAGCTCTGCTGTCACTGGGGGTCATCTGCCCATGGCCTGGACCGCTTCCCTCTGTGGCTGGGAGCAAACCAGGAGGACACTGGGCCTGGGAAAGGATGATTCTCAACAGCCCCTGGCCTTGTCTCTGCTCTGGGCCAGGTGACTTTTAGAGCCCCCACGGGCCCCAGGAGTCCTCTCTGGAGTAAGCTGGTCGCTGCATCCATAAGTCAGGGGATGGTGGTGGTTGACACAGTTGTCCTCAGCGGGCATGGCTGAGTGGACGCTGGCAGCTCACTGGCTCACAGAGCACCAGGGTCCTTTCCGCACGGGGCCTAGGAGGCATCTGACATGGAGCCTTCTTCCTCCAGGGGGTGAGCAGGGATGGAGGGAAGATGACCACAGGGGTCCGTTTGTGAGGGAGGAAGGAAGATGCAGGTGGGCCCAGGAGATGCCAGCAGGGGCGACAGGTGGTGGCAGGGGAATGGCCACACCCTCTATGTGGGGTTGGGGGAGTTAGTTTCTCGCCCTAAGGGCCCCACTAAGCAACTGAGAGCTTCTGCTGGGAGGCCCTGCAGCCTTCCGTCGCTTAAACCCTGCAGAACAGGGCCCAGGGAATCAGTTTGTTCAGGCCAGAGACTCTCCCAGAGAACGGTGCAGCCTAGGGTAGAGCCCTGGGCAGGGAGAAGGGGGGGACTTCCCTGCACCCCCCTGGAGTCTGACTCTTCTTCTGTGTGAGGCGCCCAAGCCTGGCTGCCCCCTGACGGCTGCCCGCCTTTGCCCGCAGAGCTCGGAAGGCGGAGCAGCAGCCCCATGAAGGTGCCCAGCCATGCAATGTTCCTGGAAGGCCGTCCTCCTCCTCGCCCTGGCCTCCATCGCCATCCAGTACACGGCCATCCGCACCTTCACCGCCAAGTCCTTACACACCTGCCCGGGGCTGGCCGAGGCGGGCCTGGCCGAGCGGCTGTGCGAAGAGGGCCCCACCTTCACCTATAACCTCTCCCGCAAGACCCACATCCTCATCCTGGCCACCACGCGCAGCGGCTCCTCCTTCGTGGGCCAGCTCTTCAACCAGCACCTGGACGTCTTCTACCTGTTCGAGCCCCTCTACCACGTGCAGAACACGCTCATCCCCCGCTTCACCCAGGGCCGGAGCCCCGCGGACCGGCGGGTCATGCTGGGCGCCAGCCGGGACCTCCTGAGGAGCCTCTACGACTGTGACCTCCACTTCCTGGAGAACTACATCAAGCCGCCGCCCGTCAACCACACCACCGACCGGGTCTTCCGCCGCGGGGCCAGCCGGGTGCTGTGCTCCCGCCCCGTGTGCGACCCGCCGCCGGGCTCCGGGGACCTGGTGCTGGAGGAAGGCGACTGCGTGCGCAAGTGCGGCCTGCTGAACCTGACCGTGGCCGCCGAGGCCTGCCGGGAGCGCAGCCACGTGGCCATCAAGACCGTGCGGGTGCCCGAGGTGAACGACCTGCGGGCCCTGGTTGAAGACCCCCGGCTAAACCTCAAGGTCATCCAGCTGGTCCGAGACCCGCGGGGCATCCTGGCTTCCCGCAGCGAGACCTTCCGGGACACCTACCGGCTCTGGCGGCTCTGGTACGGCACCGGCAGGAAACCCTACAACCTGGATGTGACCCAGCTGACCACGGTGTGCGAGGACTTCTCCAACTCCGTGTCCACCGGCCTCACGCGGCCCTCGTGGCTCAAAGGCAAGTACATGCTGGTGCGCTACGAGGACCTGGCCAGGAACCCCATGAAGAAGACGGAGGAGATCTACGGGTTCCTGGGCATCCCCCTGGACAGCCACGTGGCCCGCTGGATCCAGAACAACACGCAGGGCGACCCCGCCCTGGGCAAGCACAAGTACGGCACGGTGCGCAACTCGGCGGCCACGGCCGAGAAGTGGCGCTTCCGCCTCTCCTATGACATTGTGGCCTTTGCCCAGAACGCCTGCCAGCGGGTGCTGGCGCAGCTGGGCTACCGGATGGCCACCTCGGAGGAGGAGCTCAAGAACCCCTCCATCAGCCTGGTGGAGGAGCGGGACTTCCGCCCTTTCTCGTGACAGGGGCTCGTGGGTGGGGGTGAGGGGCACATGGTGTCGGTTTTGATAAAATGGACCGTTTTTTAACTGTTGCCTTATTTCCCCTTCCCTCTTCCGACCTGTCTTTGTGTCCTTCCTGCCCCTTGCCCACCTCCCCTCTCCCCCCACTTCCTCTGCCTCTTTTGTCTCTGAAATTTGCACTATGTCTTGGACAGGAATCACTGGGGCAGAGGGGGAGTGAAGTGGGGTACAGCCCACCCCCCACCCCACCCCATTCAGACACACGGATGTTGGGTCTCTGTGTGGACGGTGACAATGTTTACAAGCACCACACTCACACATTCACATATGTGCACACATACACACAGGCGCCCACCGGGAGAGACACCCCAAACCACACAACTTCCTGAAACTTTTGAATGGACGAGCGGTCAGGGCATGGTAGTTTTTGCACTGTCTTACTTCTGCAAGGTAAGAGGTTACTAACAAAAGGCCACCGCTCTCTAATTTATGAATGGTGTCTGTCCCTCCTCAACCCACTTCCTGCCCCCAATGCCCACTGCCCCCTTTGGAGCATAGAACTGCCCCCTCCTGCCTACCCTTGCCTGTCGGTGAGCAGGTTTTTACTGTGAGGTGAATGTGGACCTTGTTTATTTTTTCCAGACTGTGGCGATGCTGTCTGTCTGTCTGTCTGTCTGAGTCTTGTGGCTGCCCCTGGACCAGTGATGGCTGATAAATCTTATGGGTTTCTGATTGATCTTGGGGTCCATCTGTGATATTTCTTTGTGCCAAAAAGAAAAAAAAAAAGAGTGGATCAGTTTGCTAAATGAACATTGAAATGCTTTATCTGTGTTTTCTGTAAATAAAAGAGTGCAATAATGTCTGGGCGTGACTGTGGGCCATGCTGCGTGGGTGAGGGCAGGCCTGGGTGGGGTCTAGGTGCTTCTGGCTTTGGGGAGGGGGGAAGGGGTTGGAGGTGGGGATTCAGTGACTAGTCTCTGGCTTTCAGAACTCATGTCATCCTCATCACCCTCCACACTGAATTCAGGGTTTCATTCCCATTCACCAGGTGAGACCAGGCCCCTTGTAGCCAGGGGTGATATTCAAAACATGTAACAAGTGGTATGTCCAGAGGTCAGGAAGAGGTCCTGGTGACCCCCTTCCTATGCCACGTATCACTCTTCCAATTGCTGGGTCTGGGGCGAAGACAGCTGGGGAGGGGAACTTTTGAGGGATGGGTTGGGTCAGGGCAGTGGCTGCGTATCACCTGGCCCGGAAGTATCTCAGTATTTTAACAACTAGTGCAGGTGTCTACACAGGTGGAACATCAAACATGCTTATTTCCTTGGCAATCTAGCAGCTTCCTCAACTCTTATTCCAAGAAAACAGCTGGTTCCTGGGGTGGGGGCCACAGCTCTGTTGTCCTGGGATGATAAGAGTGCCTGGAATTAGGCAGCTCCTGTGGTCCAGGGCTTCCTAAGGAAACCTGGTCCTGGCCTCTGTTATATGAGTCAGGAGGGTAGAGATTCAGCCGCCATAGCAAGTACATCAGAGCTACTCAAGATGGGCTATTTTGTTTCATTCTCACGAGCAGTGCACGTGTCATAAGCTGGTCAGGACTGATATGGTGGCTCCCAGGTTGTGCGCCCAGATACAAGGGACCCTGGTTCTTTCCATGTTACTGCTGCTCCATTGTTCGAAGGTGTTGCCCTTGGCTCTGTGGTCCAAGATGGCTCACTAGGCAGTGGTAAGGAGAAAAACGAGGCACACCTCTGCCCTTTGTGAGTAAAACTCCAAAGATACAGACATTAGTTCCAGTCAAGACACATTTAGCTGCAAAGAAAGCTGGGAAATGTAGTCTTTATCTGAGAGGTCTTGACTTCAAGTGGCCAATGGGTCAAAGGCTTATCTCTCTGGGCTTCAGCTGTCTTTTCTGTAAAAAGGAGAGTATGATTTAAACCCTGTTTCAAGACCAGGAAGCTGCTATGAAAACATCTCTGTTAAGACTGGTGGGCAGGGCCTGGAGCTTTTGGGGCCCACTTCTCAGCCCTGGTTCACAGGGGTTGCTTCTCCAGCTTGTGGTGAGTGAGTTATCCTGTGGGTTGGCTTCCTGGCACCAGTGCCTCCCACATGCCCCTGGTCAGTTGTTCTAGCACCCAGGGAAGACCTGCTCCAGTGGAGGCCACCGCAGGTTGGCCCTCTCCCTGTTATGTGCCTCGCCAGCACGGCCAAAGGGTGAACCTGCGTGGGGGCGGTGAAGGATTGAGAAAAGACAGACAAGAGAATGAAAGCTGCGTCTCGGTGGGACGCTGCTTCTCTGAGAGACAGCGACGACGCCCACAAGCCGTGTCTTTATTTTATAGCAGATGCCACGAGGCAAAGTGAGGGCGTGGTCAAGATGTTTACAACATTCTCGTGGGTTTCGATCCTACTCAACTACATGCACTTGATCAAGTTTTGTTTACTTGCAGCCTATATCACTTAGGCACATGGGGCCACGTGTTCGGACCATAGGTTCAAGCTTACAACTACAGCTGTTGGCTATCATTGTGCTGGGAGGGCTCCTCCCTCCAAGCTGGGGCTTGCACGTGGCCATGAGAGGACTGTGCCCTCTCATTAGTCCGAGGTTTGAACCTGTCCAAACACTGTAGCCGCTCTCCACACTGTTACAGTAAATGATGTTGAGCACTTGTCTCCCAAGGAGCCCCCTTCTCTCACTCTCATATTGCCCTGCCTTGGATTGCTCCAGAGCCAGGGGGCTTTTCTCCTCTGGGTGGGTGGCTTTACGTTGGAACTGGGAGGGAGACACTGGAGCTTCTGGCCTACTTGGAAAGACACCCTCCCCTCAACTGTCATGACAGAAGACTTTAATAACACTGGCTGGGGCTTTTAGAAGAAAATCCTGTTTAGTGATGGAATCATCCATTCATTCATTCACTCAAGTGTTTCTGACTTTTCTATGTGTGGGCCCTGAGGTTATGGGCACTCCTTAAAGAAAGATAGTCTAGTGGGTATTAAACATAAAAAGGTTACAGCGTGGGCAAAGCGCTGTGCCCACCAGTGTGTGCCATATAGGTAGGACTGGGCCATGTGCCAACCTGGTTTTAGAAACCACAAGGCCAATATAATAAGTCCCAGGCTTATTCCCTAGGGCCTAGGCCTCATGGTGTCATTTGATGTGTCCCTTGTCTTGGGGCTTAGAGACGACAGGGAGGGTTTCTCTGAGGTGGTGGTGCCTGAATTGAGTCTTGGGAAATAGGAACTGGCCCTAGGTAGGGTGTGAGAAGATTGTTCCCAGCTGAGGGACAAGGAGGTGCTAGGGCACAGCGGTGGGAAGGCATGGGAATTTATATCTATGTGGGCTGTGGGCAGGGATGTGTGGGGTGGACCATGCCCCACATCCTGCCCCTGGCTTCTGAAGCTTAGAAAAACCCACAAGACAGAGGATCGGAGACCAGAGGGCTTGCCTGCTTTTAGGGCAAAGACCCAACTCTCTGTGCTATTGGAGGCCTTGCATGGCCTGGCTCCCACCCACCTCTGGTTTTTCCTGTGCCACACTCCTCTTTACTCTCCACTCTCTGGTCTCCCCACTTTCTTTCAATTCCTTGAACACGCAGAGGTAAATGATTGCAGCTCCAGCCCCCAATTTGTCCACACTTGACTCTGGGCTTAGCTATGTGTCTTGCTTTGGGCAATGGGACGATAGCAAATGGGATGGAGGCAGAGACGTGAAAAGTACCCGAGCTGTGGAGCCTGTCCTTTCTGGCTGCCTGGCACTGCCTTGGGAAGGAGGCCAGGGTAGCTTGCTGGAGAAGGACAGACCGAGAGGGGAAGAACCAAAGAGCCCCAGCCAGTGGGCAGCCGGTCCACACAGATGCACAAGAGCCAGGTTCAGCCACAACGTTACCTGGTTGTTGGAACTCCCTGGCTGAACCCAGCCAGGTTCCTGGCCCACAGAGTAACTTGTTGTGCGGTAAAAGCTAACCGATACACAAGCGATTCTCTCTTTGCACAGACCACTCCTTTCAGCTGGGTTACTCCTGTTTATATAATTTATGTCCACTCATCCTTTGGAACTCAGCTTCATCGTCAACTCTTGCTCAGTTTTATCAGTTCTGTTATCCTAATGATAGGCCCTTATATAACTGATTATATATCTTATATATCCCGATTACAGGCCCTTCTGGCACTGTGTACATCTCCTTTATGGTCCTTACCAGAGTTATAATCACATTTTTTATTACAGGACCTGGCACACAATAGATATCCAATAAACACTGGTTGAATGAATAAAAGAATGACTAAAACAGGTGCTCCCCTCCTGATAAAATAATTTGCTTGTTCCAGGCCTTCCCTAGGGGCAGGCAGGGCCTGGTAGGGATCTGAATGGGCCTGAGGCAGCTAATGCCTCCCAGGCTGTTTCCCACAGGGTAGGGGGTGGGGGTGGGGGTGGGTTTGAGCTGAGTTTGTTCCAAGAATCCACATCCACCCTCTCCCACTCCCATAGTCAACATTCTTTCTAACTCGAGGCATCCACGTTTGCTCTCCTGTATCTTTGTCGCACCTGCCTTACCACCTGTTACAGTTTCCAAAGTGAACACCTGGAAGGAGAATGAGAACAAACAGCACCTGTAGAGAATTCTGGGGTTTACAAAGCGGCTTCCCCTCCTGATTCATCACACTTCAACGGGGCTGTTTCCTGTGGCCCAGAGGCATTTGTTCTCGCCAGGAAACGGTGGTCAGAGCCCCACGTAGGCAGGACTGGCCCTGCCCCCACCCCTTCCTAAGGAGTAATTTCCCGGTCTTGTCTCCACAGCCAGGGCCCCTCTCACCCCGTGGCTCTGGGGCCATGTCCTGTCCATTCTTTTAATTACAGACTTCCTCTGTTTGTGTGTTGCCACCTGCTCACTCCTTGTCAAAAGCAGACACTCTGGCCTCCTGGCCCCACTTCCCTGGGCCTCTGGGAAGCTCGCTGGACTCCACTTGCTATCACCCTGGAGGGTATTGTCTAGAACGAACCTGCCCTTCCCGGCTCATCCTCTCCCTGGGAAAGGAATTCTCCCTGCTGGAACGCCTTCCCCTGCTGGGACGGAAAAGATGTGGGAGAAGTCCCTTCCCAGGCCCAGTGAGAAAACACACATGCTCCTGTTTCCCGAGGGCTGGAAAACAGGCTGGAATCGAGTCCTCACAGGCAGGTAGCTGAGGCCGGGGCTCACAGAGCTGCAGCCAGGGCCTGTGTGGTCTCTAATGGGGCTTTCTGTGCCTGTGCAGGTGCAGCTGGAGGACAGATGCCCAAGTTGCCGTTCTGGCTGCCCTGGGGGCTGCAGCCTGCCTGCTCAGGACACATCAGAACAAGTACAATCAGAGCCCAGAAATGCTCCATCTAAACCTTGGATGTGCCAACCCTGCCTCCCTCCCTCAAATTACCCTTCCGGCTGCTGGGAGTTCCCAGGTGCTGATGACATGTAATTGCAATCAGGTCTACTCACCTTGGAAACGCCTCGGTAAAAAGCAAGGCTCTAGGTCCCAGGTCCATCTTTGCTACTACTTGCTGCATGACCTTGGGTGCATCATTCAACCTTTCTGAGCCTCCATGTTCTTATCTATACAGCGATAATCATAACACTTACCTCAGAGGGCTACTCTGAAGGTTGCATCAGGTGCATGGCATCGTGCTTTGCTCATAGGGAGTGCTCAAAGTGTCTGGACTAGGATAGCTGCTCAACGAACATTTGGTGAATGAATGAATTTACTATTATAATTTTTTTTTTTTTTTTTGGTGTGTGAGCTCTTCTAATTTGAACAGCTACCAATGCACAAAGTTACACCTGAGCAAAATGGCACGGAGCCCTTATCAGCCAAGGCCTAAAACTGAGGACTAACTAGAGGGAGAGAAGTGGGGGATTGCCAGAAATGCCTTCAGGATGGCCTACGCACAGTTCAGTACCTGTAGGCTCCGGGCACCTTGGCGGAGAAGTCTGCTGAGTTAACCAGCTGTCTGCTGGCCACATTCTGGATTGTCTAACTTCCTGGGGACATGGTTTCCTGCAGTGGCCCCACGCCACCTGCTCAGCCACCACCTCTAGGTCAGATGGACTTGGACCTTTAAGGCACCTGCGTCTGTGCTCCTTTTCCATTCACAAAAGACCACTTTCAGCGTGGGGCCCAGAATATCTTCTTCCTCTCCATTGCCCCGGGAAGACCACTGAAGGATGTTGAGTTTTCATAAGCCTGAATCTTCCAGCTCCCTGGGGCGAGTTTGGGAACAATCAGCCAAATCACACCCAACTGCTGGAGGCTTCCTCCTCTGGCAAATTGTAGCCTGTAGGCTGCAGGCAACAATGCCTCCCCGCTGCCCTCCCTTCCCTCGCCTTGCTTCCTGATGTCTTCCTTCCTTGGTAACACCTCAGCCTTCAACAATGTCACCCTGGCGTTGGACTGGCTGTAGGAAGCCGGATGTGGCTTTGGGACAAAGGCCTTTGTACTGGAGGGGAGCCGGAGGCTACAAGCATCCAGGAAGAGGAGGAAATTAGAGAGAGAAAACGGGAGACTCACCTTGAGGCCTTGTTCCACTGCCTGTTGCTGGACAATGAGGACTCTTCCCTGAGCCCTGGTGTCTCAGCCATAGCCCGGGGACAAGGATGGGAAAGAATATGTCTCCTGCAGTCACCGGATACAGAGAGCTACAGCATTCATCCCGTCAAATTAAACATATTGGCCAAATATCTTTCCTGTCTTAAAAACAATCTGTTTCTCCTAATGATTACTGAGAAAGGCGTGTTAACGACTTCACACTAGGATTGTGGGCAGATTGATTTAAATGATCTGTTTGCCCATGTAGTTCCGTCACTCTTTGGCTTCTGATTTTGAGGCTATTTTAGGTGCATACAGTTATAAAAT
Organism: Cnephaeus nilssonii; assembly: GCF_951640355.1. Lineage (NCBI taxonomy): Eukaryota > Metazoa > Chordata > Mammalia > Chiroptera > Vespertilionidae > Cnephaeus > Cnephaeus nilssonii. Next base: position 16,156,755 of record NC_137084.1, on the reverse strand, counting down.
TGGTATGCATTTTAATTTATGACCTGAAGCTTTTGTCATTACGAAGTGTTCCTGTTTACCATTGTAATGCTTTTACCTTAAGTCCATTTTGTCTAGTGTCAATATAGCCTTCTGGGTAGAATTTGTGTGAATTATTTTCCCATCTTTTAGTCCATAAAAATGCCTAGTAATTACTGATTATTTAAATTTATAACTATTATCTTATTTTGTGCTTCCTATGTGTCTCAATCATTATGTTCTTTTTTAATCCCATTTTTTTTTAAAAAAAAGATTTTTAAATTGATTTTTTGAGAGAGAGAGAAATGTTGATGTGAGAGTGTAACATCGATCAGTTGTCTCCTTCATACCACACACTGGAGATCGAGCTTGCAATCTGGGCATGTGCCCTGACTGGGAATCAAACTGGCAACCTTTTGGTGCATGGGACGATGCCCCACCTACTGAGCCATGCCAGCCAGGGCTTTACCCCACTTTTGACTCAGTATTTTTTGTTTATTATATCTTCTTCCCTGCCTTGATTAGAATATGACACACATGTTTCTATTTCTTTAGAGGTAATCTTAGAAATAACAAATTCCTTTCTCAGTTTATCCAAGTCTTAACTTTATGCAAAGTTAATCAATATCTTTACCCTTCTCTTGAGAAACACACTTAATACTTTAATACATTTTAATTCCATTCACCTTCTTTTAAACTTCTATGTTGTGATGGTGCATTTTAAAAACTAAAGCATTGATTGTGGTCTTTTGTGTTTTTTTCCGAAATAATCAACTTTATTAGATCATCATTTACACACAATAAACTTCACTCATTTTAAGAAAACTGATAGATTAAAAAATATATTTTTTTATTGATTTCAGAGAGGGAGAGATAGAAACATCAATGATGAGAGAGAATCATTGATCAGATGCCTCCTGACTGCCCCCTATTGGAGATCAAGCCCACAAAACAGGCGTGTGCCCTTGACAGGAATCGAACCTAGGATCCTTCAGTCTGCAGGCTGACGCTCCATCCACTGAGCCAAACCAGCTAGGGCTGTTTGATAGATTTTGATAAATGTATCCACCACCACAATCAAGATATAGAACCTCACTATCAATTCTAAAGTTCCTTTGTGCCCTCTTGTGGTCAGTCTCCTTCCCCCCACCCAGTCCTTGGCAACCACTGAACTTCTCTCTGCCACTATAGTTTTACCTTTTCTAGGATTTTGTATACGTGGAATCATATAATATGCAGCATTTTGGGTCTGGCTTCTTTCTCGTAGATGATGGTTGGGATTCATCCATGTTGAATGTGTCAATGGTCTGATTCTTTCTCTTCATTCCTTTGTGTAGATCCAAATTTCCACCTGGTATCATTTTCCTTCTGCCTGAAGAGCTTTGTATTTAATATTTCCTGGAGAGCAGATAAATTCTCCCAGAGTTTGTCAGCAATTTTAGCCTTCATTTTCGAAAGATATTTTTGTTGGCTTTAGAATTCTAAGTTGGTAGTTTTTCTTTCAGCAATTTAAAGATTTTTTCATTCATTATCTTCTGCTTTGGGCTGTTTCTGATGAGAAGTCTGACATAATTCTTAATTTTTTCCCTTTGTGTGTAAGATATTTTTTCTCTGGCTGCTTTTAAGATTTTTCTCCTTATCACTGGTTTTCGGCAACTTTGAGTATGATGTGCTTTCATATGTTTATCTTTATTCTGCTTGGGGCTCATCGAGTTTCTTGTATTTGTTGTGTTTCTATTAAATCTGGAAAAGTTTCGGCCATTTTTTTCTTAGAATATTTTTTCTGTTTCCCCTCTTTTCTGAGACTCTGATTACAAATGTGTAAGGCCCCCTGACCTTGTTTCACAGGTGATTGATGTTCGTTAACTTTTTTTTTTTCATTCTTTTTCCTCTGTGTGCTTAATTGGATAGTTTCCAATGCTGTTCTCAAGTTGTCTGATGTTTTCCTCTGCATTTTCTAACGTACTGTTAATCCCAGCCAGCACATTTTTTTTTCAGTTCAGATTTGTATTTTTCATCTCCTATGATCCTTGGGTCCCTTTATTTTGCATATTCCATTTTATCCTCATTTTAGTCATGTTCTCCTTTGTATCTTTGAAAGTTTTTAATAAAATTTATAATGTTTTCAAGTCCTTGATGACTAATTCTAGCATCTCTTTTATTTCTGGGTCTGCTTTTGTTGATTGATTTTCCTCTGTACTTACCTGCTTTTTTTGAAAGGCAGAAATCACATTGGTAATTTGAACAGGAACAAATTAATATAAATTATTATTAGCTAGTAAGATGTGTTTCTTTTTTTTACTAAAAGGGGAATGGAGGACTCTAAGGAATATAGGAATAACAAATGCAGGAAGCCCTACTTCCTCTACGGCCGAGGGAGAGAAGTCTAGGAAGGAAATAAGAAATTGGAAAAAGCATTCCTACCCCTACCCCTGCTTAGATTCAGACCTTGTTGCAGAGGGTGTGGCTGCTATATGATCACATAGCCTTCCAGTGAAGAAGAAACTTGCCAGAGGGTGTGGGTCAGAGATTTCCAGAGCAACAGTCCACTGGATGGCTGGAAAACTCATTAGAGGGTATAGACGGGCCATAGCTGGTCTACAGGCTCTGCCTGTCAACTAGCCAGTAAGCTAGGGTGCCAGTGAACCAGGTCTCCTAAACACCATTGTGTGGGGAAGCATGGGACTTGGTTGGAAAATCTGTAACGAGGAATCTCCGAAAGGTCAGAGGCCTCTAGGGGGACCTTGCCGAAGGCAGCAGACCCTGCCTTGACTTTTCTAAATAAGTCTGAGCCCCCAGATGTTTTACTGGAATCTTCGTTTAGTCTTTAGACGTCCTTGTTTAAAGGACACTGCAGATGCATGTGTTTTCTCAAGGATACTTACCCTGCTGATAGTATCTAATAGTTAATTTTAGTTCAAGCTGTTGTTACAGTAAAAGCCTGAGGAGGCAGGCGAACAGGGCTCTTTGGTTTCTCAAGCCAAACAGTCCCTTAGCCCTCTCTTTTACAGAAATGCATGTCAGAGTAATCATTCATCTGTCGCTCAGGGTCTGCTGGTCAGCCCTGGCACCATTGGCAGCTGTGGAGATAAAAAACACCAGAATCAGGAAGAGAAACACCTTGCAATGGCCTTGCAGTGACACCTCCCCGCCTGCCTCAACATACTTTAAGGACCAAGTCAAACATAGCACCAAGTGTTCAGGGCCTAGCTCCAGTGTCACAAGGCAGGACAAAAAGGGGTGCATCTAGAGTTAAGAAGCAATAAACTGCCATGTGGACAATATGAATTTTCTGTTGTTGAATGCTGGATTTTGTTGGATTCTTTTATATGGTATTGGAACTTACTCTGGCACACAATTAAGTTACTTAGGATTCTTATGACCCTTCAAAGGCTTAATTTTAAGGTGTGTTTCTTTATGGTGGGTGCCACTACTAAAGTGTGTTCCTTCTAAGGACTCTATCCAGTGTCCCATGGATTGTGAGGTGTCACCACTCTGGATGGTGTGAGCATGAACAATTCCCCTCTCTTTGTGGACTCCTGGACTTGTTTTGTCTGCTGTTACTTTCCAATGGTTCTTTTTTTGACCCCTGACCTTGTAGAATTTCACCCAATGCATGTATAGATCAGTATTCAGCCAAATACCCCTTTGCAGATCTCTTCCCCTGACCCCAATTGATCTCTCTGCACATGTTCCATTTCTCTGGTAACCTGGCTCATAAACTTGAGCTACATTGATTTCCCTACACTCTGATATCCATCTACTTAACTCAGTTAGACCACTGGGATCTGTTTGCATTACCTGTCCCTGCAGTGCAGTCTAGAAACTGTCTCTAGGCAATGAGCTTGGACAATCATAGGGCTCATCTCATTTGTTTTTCTTCTTTTAGTGCACAGTCCTGTGCTGCTTATTTTCCAGTATCTGAAACCAGCTCTTTCTCTCTCTCTCCCCTCTCTCTCTCTTTCGCGCGCTCTCTCTCTCTCTTTCGCTCTCTCTCTCTCTCCCCCCTCTCCTATACATTTTCCAAATTGTTTATGGTGATAGGGAAAATCCTGTGGAAGTTTAATCTTTTCTGCATTTAAATTCTGAACTTTAAAAAATCCTCTTGATACATTCCTTTTTATGTAATTTCATGTAGTCAATATTTGATTAGATTTACCCATATAGTTACTACTTCACTTCTTCTATCTCAGACCTTCTTTCTGGAATTTCTTTTCTTTTTTTTTCCATTGTACAACTTTCATTGAGGGTCTGCTAGTGGCAAACTCTCAATTTTCATATATCCAAAAAAATTAAAAAAAATTAAACCCTTGATATTTTAAGATAACTTCTCTGGGTATGAAATTTTGGCTTGACATTTATTTATCTCAGCATGTTGAAAATAACATTCCCTTTTCTTCTGGTCTCCATGGCTGCTATTGAGAATCAGTCACCATCTATTGGTGCTCCTTTTAAAAATAGCCAGTATTTCTTTCTGGCTACTTAAAAAATCTTGCCATTGATTTTGGAGTTTTACTGTGAGTCTAAATGTGGGCATCTTTTTATTTAATCCAGTTGAATTCACTGGACTTTTGAATCTAAGGGTTGATGATTTTCATCAGTTCTGACAGGTCTCAGCTATTAGTTTTTATAATATTGCTTCTGATTCATTCTCTTGCATCTTCCTTCTCAAACTCTAATTTGCCGTATATTAGACCTACTTACTCTATCTTTCATTCTTTTTTGTCCCTTTATTAATCTATCATTTTGCATTTTATGTTTAATTCTGGATGGTTTCTTGGTAATTATTTTTCAGTTCACCAATTCCCTCTCTAGGCGTGTTTAATTTGCAGTTAAGTATGCCCACTCAGTATTTAATTTTAGTTATTATATTATTCATTTCTACATGTTGTCTTTGTTTCTTTTTCAAATCTGCTTAGTTATTCTTTACTGTTTCTTGCTCCCTGCACATATTTTAAGACTTGTTTTCTGTTTATTCTAAAGTAGCACTCATATTTTCCAAGCTGTAAGTTCAGTACCTGAAACCCTTGCAAGTCTGTCCTGCTGCCAGTCATTTCTGTTGGTTCTCCGACATGATGCCTTGTTTTCTCATGTATTTGGTTTGTTTTATAGTGTGGTTTGCTCATTTTCCTTGAATTTCTATTTATGGAAATTTGTGAGACCTGTGATTGCAGAGGGCTCTTCCAAAGAATATTTGTTTTTATTTTTTTGCATCTGCCAGGCCACTGGGGCACTTCCTGGCAGCAACCACTGTAAATTAAATTCTTGGTTTGTCGAGAGTGGGACCACCCAGGTTGTGTGAATTCAAGTTACAAACGTGTATAAGGGATGGCTGATGGTTCCAAATTCTCAGTAGTTACTTTTTCCATTTTTCACTTAGTGCTTAGTTTTAAGACAATCCATTTTTCTTGCAGCCCCCATAAAGGAGGGGGTGGTTGGTATTTCTCCTTTGTCTTTAACCTGAGAATTTAGCCTTTTGAAGTCTCAGCTATTTGAGGGAAGACACTCCTATCGGACTCCCCACCTTGGGCACACCCTTGGTTTTGTCAGCTTACCCTATGATACCAGGAAAAGCAAAGCTCAGTTTCACAAAGCTCAGTGACTATCCCCTGGGCAAACAGCTGCTACTGTCCTTAGCTTTTTGGTTCCTGTCTTCATTCATTCAAAAAAAAAAATTTTTTTTTTTTTGCCTCATGCATTATTTACTTTCTTGCCAGCTTATCTGACATTTAAGACGATTTTTTTTCTTATTTTATCCAGATACCTTAATTGTTTTCAATAGGAGGGTCATCCCAGGGCTCTATCCCGTTTTATTACCAAAAACTGCAGTACTGGGATCACACTCAGTATCCTTCTTCAGTACCTAACACATAGTAGGTTGTTAGACACTCTTTGGCGAATACATGAACGAAAAAGGGAATGAATAAAGACATATACACACAGTCTCGGCTGCACGAACTATTAGCCAGCCTGGAAATACCAGAAGTCAGGGACCTTGCCTGATGAGCTCACCACTGCCTGATACTCTCTGTAATGACCCATGCCGGGGTCTAGTCGATGTCAACGGCTCTCGGAATTGAGTGGCCGAGAGGCAACAGGGAATCTGTCCTCATGGGTGACACTTGCTCTATGTAGAGAGCAACCTTCCAAATCTGTGGGCCTTGGGGATGATTGTTTTTCAAACGGTGGGGATGGGATTCAGTGACCCTTGTCTGCTCTTTCCCTCACTCCTTTGGGACTGTTGGCTGCAAATCTCCTCTCACAGTGATCGAGTCTTGTCTTTGGTTTCAGTGCCCCGATCCAAGCCCTAGCAGTTCAGTGTGGTTTATGCCCCAGCAGCATCTGCCTCACCTGGGCGCCTGTTAGAAATGTAGAATCGTGGGCCCCACTCCGACTACTGATTCAGAATCTTCATTGAAGATCCCCAGGTTATTCATGTGCACACGAACGCTTGAGAAACACTGCTCTAACCCACTGTCTGTGCGCAACATACGGGTTTCAGGTGTGCAGCAGGAAACTGATTCTTGTAGCCTTCAGGTGGCCATGTAGGATAGCCAGCTCATTTCAGCTTGCCTGGGACTTTCCCAGTATTAGCACTGAAAGAATCACATCCCAGGAAACCTCTTAGTTCCAGGCAAACTGGGATGGTCAGTCCCCTTACCAGACAGAGCCGAGGAGGCATCCTGGCCTCGCAGAGGGAAGCAGCAGGCTTCAGGATGACGAGCCACACTTGCACCAGGTTTGGCAGAGCCTGGCTCAGGAGGTGCTTTGCCTGGACACCTGTGTCAGCAGCCAGCTGTAGAACACTGTGTACTGTGGACAAGGGGTGCCTGGACTGGAAGAGGAGTTCACCTCCCTGGTGTCCTGGAAGCACGGAGCCCCGTCCAATGTGGGCCACGTTATGAAGTGGGGGATCAAGAAGTTGGTCAGGATCTCCGCGGTGAAGAAACTCTAGGGGACGGCTCCATACCCCCGGCTTTACATAAGGTAGAGGCGGAAGCCCACCTGCAGGTGAAGTGCCCCTTTGGTGGCATCTGTGTCAGCTGCAGGGAGAGAGCGCTAACAATACCTGCACTCTCTGCAAGTTAGAACGTCCTCATTATGGTGAAATCCTTGATATGAAATGTTTGATTGTATCCACAATCCATTCACATTATAACAAGGAATTTAAACATTACGTTTGTCAAAGAAAGAAAAGGAAGAGCTGTTAGGTTCTTTTAATAAAATTTCAAGTGTTATACATTTTTGAATGGCTATAAAACGGTCTTACTTTTTTTTTTATCATGTACTTGTATGAACAAGTTTCCTATCAATAGTAACTTTCAAGAATTTCAATAGATCGTCATTAAAAAGCCCCCATCAAGCCCGGCCGGTGTGGCTCAGTGGTTGAGCGCCGATTTATGAATCAGGAGTTCAAGTTTGATTCCCAGAGCACATGCCTGGGTTGTGGGCTTGATCCCCAGTAGGGGGAGTGCAGGAGGCAGCCCATCAATGATTCTCTCTTATCATTGATGTTTCTATCTCTCCCTTCCTCTCTGAAATCAATAAAAATATATATATTTTTAAAAAGGCCCCATCAAGAACTGAGTATGGCCATTTCACACATTAAGCCTGATAGTAAAAAACTGTTCACGAAAGAAAGCTCATGTTACTCATTAAATATTTTGAAAATGTTTTATTGGGAAGTTTTAATGTTGAAATTTCTTGTTATAATGTGAATGGATTGTGAATATTCAATATTTAATATTCTCCCTATTTTTTGTACTTATTTTTTCTTATCAAAATTATATAACATAAAGAAAATGTAATACTAAAGTTTTTTTTTTTTTCCCACCCAGTTCCCAGTAGATGCTCCCAGTTGCCTCCAGTTTACCCTAAAGGGTTGTGCAACTTTAGCCATTTTCTCTGTGTGTCCGGGTTGGAGGTACCTGGGAAATTTTGCTGTAACCCTTTGTGCTCCCCACTTCTCTGAACTGACTCGGGCCCCTCTACCCACTGGGGCAGAGAATGAGGTGACCAACAACACCCTTCAAGACTTTCCCTCCCTCGCCTCTCCTTTAATCTCCCTCCCTTTCTGTGAGAGACCCCTTCTTGAGAAAAATCTCAGCTAACTCAAATGGTTGCTATGGCAACCCTAGAGCTGGGAGGAGCAGGGGTTGCCTGACTTGCAGATGGGCTTTCATGGAGGAGCTGCCCCTTTTGGGGGCAAAATTGTGATGGTGGGTAGATGGGGCCAAGGCACTCAGGGGCCAGCCCAGCCTCAGATCTGCCAGGGACATGTCCTGGCCTCAGTCTCCCAGACACCTGGTTCCCACACTTCACAGAGGTCTCAGGGTTTATTCATCCTAAGGCCACACTCTGGTTTCAACTGGCCTTTCTTCTAAGGCCCCAGGGTTACCTCCTGCCTCACCTGTTGCACTGTTAGTGGCTTGAACCTGACTTTGGCCTCCAGAGTTTTGCAGTGGGACTTGACTACATAGGCGCTGTGAGCCTTGCGTCAGGGCTTTGGAGCCAGAGAGATGTGGGTTCAAGTCTTGGCTCTGCCACTTACTAGCTCTGAGGTCTTGGGCAGGTCATTTAACCACGCCGAGCCTCACTCTTGCATACAGATGATGGGTTATTAAAGATCCATCTCATAGGGTGGTCAGGTATGAGCTCACACTTTGTCAAGCTCTCGGCCCAGCTCCTGACATGTAGTAAGTCCTAAATTAATAAAGTTTTATGTTATTTCCTCCTCTGCTCCCTGACTTGTCGCTTCTCTTCTCTTCTCTTCTCTTCTCTTCTCTTCTCTTCTCTTCTCTTCTCTTCTCTTCTCTTCTCTTCTCTTCTCTTCTCTTTCCTTTTCTTGTGGCTGCAACCTCCTTAGCTCTTTATGTAAACCTGACGCTCAAAGAAAACAGTATCCCTTGGCAGAAGAAACTGAAACTTTGTGCAAAAAATCCAATAATTCTGCACAAAGCGAGGGTAATTAATAAATGAAACCACTAGGCAATACCCAAGAGAGCTTATTACAGAAAATAACGCTCAGAACAGCCACCCAGGGTTGTACTTGGCTCAGCGTTTTGAGACTGTGCTCCACTGTCAGCGTCGTTTGATGACCGACGCTCTGGTCCCTCTCATTGAATGTATGGCTGGAGGGGAATTTCACCTGTTTGTTTTCAAGTTTGTTATTTTTTTGGGCAGTAAACTAATAATTAAAAACTGGTCAGTAACAAATACTATTGAAATCATTTTTTTTTTTTGCTGCTTTGTAAGCAAATTAAAAAATATCAAATAGCGTTTCAGGCTGGGTTCCCTGGGAAGCGGCTCTGAGTTGGGTTGAGTGTGTGGAATGTTTACCAGAGAGGGCCCATCCCCTCCAGCTCTTTTCTCTGCACCTGATACATTTGCTTTTATTTTTATGATTTTACAAAACCTGAATTATTTGATGTGCATGTATTTTAATTTATGTAAATAATATTGTGCTAGAAACAGAATTCTATTTTCTTCCTTTTGCAGCATCATGGTTTTACAGGTCTATCCAGGGTGCTGTGTGCCTCTCCAGCCTGTCGCCACCACTTGCTGAATCCGCCATTTATTCACCCCCCACAAATAGAGGCCTCCATTGCCTCTGAACCTCATCCCCTCCTCCTCCCACAACCCCAGCTCCAACAACCCCACAGTGCAGATCCTCGCCTTCTCCTTCCAGATCTGTGTGCCAATTTCTCTTGGATCTATATCACGAGGGAATTTCTGGTAAAGGTGTATATGCAGACTTAATTTAGCTAAATAGACTTCCACTTTCCATTCTTAAAGGGCCCTGCACTCATCAGTCCCCAGAGCTCACTAGATGATGAAATCTCTCAACTTGAAGATGCTAGAAAATAACTTAAAAAAAATTTTTTTTAAGCACTTTGCCTGTCAAACAGAACACAGGAGATGGATTTAGACCACTGGAATTCAGTTTACACACCCTGGGTGGGAGGCCCAGACTTGAACTAGCCCTCACCTTGGCCTTTGCACTCAGAGGTCACACATTCCTGACATCTCCCCTGTGTCTCTCAGGGTGGGGTCTGGTTCACATTAACAAGTCTTGAGTGGTGCTTGGGCCTCTTCAAACAGTGCTGGTCAGGGGTCTGTAGGTCGGAGGGAGGAACATTAGCAGCCTGCTGACTTTCCTTATCTCTCCAAGCCAGTCTTCTGGGACTGCCTGTCAGAGCAGATGAGAGTCACCCGGCGGGAGGTGCTCCCTACTTGTGTTCCCTCCACCAGCTCCCGCTTTCTGCCCGCAGCCCCTCCCTGCAAGCTGAGGAGGGGACGAGAAAGCCTGGGGAGGCTTTATTTAGTTCAGGCTGCTATAACAAAACACCACACACTAGGTGGCTAATACATAACAGAAATCTATTTTTCATGGTTCAGGGCCTGGAAGTCCAAGATCAGGGTGCCAGGGCGGTTGGGCTCTGCTGAGGGCTCTCTTCTGGGTGGCGGACTGCCAACTTAGCTGTGTCCTCACGTGGCAGAAAGAGAGGGTGAGCGAGCTTCTGGCCTCTTCTGATAAGGGCACTAATCCCATTCATGAGGGCTCCACCCTCAGGACCCCCTTATCTCCCAAAGATCCCACCTCCTAATACCATCACACAGGGGATCATACTTGAATATATGCCCTTCTGGGGGGACAAAGACATCCAGCCCATAACAGAGTGCTTGTTCTAGCTCCTCCAGCAAAAACGACAATTGTTGTTCTGTTCCTCACGAGTCTGAGAGAGCCCTCGACAGCGGGGAATATCCCAAACATCGTGTGGCCTTAGACAATAGCCACAGGTGTCCAGATAGTGTTTATAACATTTGTTTTGAAAAGAGAAGAGTACAATAGCTTTAAATCTTCCTGTTTTAAATCAGAGCCTCTGGGGTCCCAGCCCATCCAGCCATTGATTCCCAAATCGGCAGTAGGGTTTACTGAAGTTGGCCATATTCCCCTGATGGCATCTGGACTTCCTAAGGTGAGACGTCCACCCTCCAGGCCGCCCTTTGTACAACAGAGGGAAAGGATTGGGAGTTCCAGGTTCTGGAGTCAGACAGCCCTCGGTACAAACCTGACCCGCTGCTTACAGGCTGTGACCTTGGACAAGCCTCTTCATGTCTCCAAGCCCCATTTTCCTCATCTGCAAGATGCTGATGGTACCCCCCATCTGAAGGTTAGATGAGCTAATAGTTGCAAAGCTATCCTGCTGGTGCCTGGCATACAAAAATAAGGTAATGGATGGGAAGTTCAAGAAGCAGCCCAGGGGATCCTGGGATACAGATGAGTTTGGAGAAATACATGATTAATAAGTATTTCCTTGGGCCTACGGTGTGCCAGGCACTGTGCCAGATACAACACCTTGGGCGGTGTCCTGCTTACATGGATGGAGGTGCTGAGGGACTTGGCCATTCAGCGAGGAGGTGAGGAGAGGAGGCAGGGCTTAGGCCACTCAGTGGGGCTTCCTCTCTAGCCTCTAGTCTGAGAGGTAACTTTAAAATGTCTATTTGCTGAATATTTATTGAGTTGCAAATATTGGAATTCACTAGGGCTAGTTTAAGCAAAATAGGGATTGATTAAACTATAGGAGAGAATGCATAGGCTCGTTGGGAGGGCAAGAGAAAGACTTGAGGGGAGGCTAGGAACTCAGAACCTCCGTGCAGAATTGCCCGGATGGGGCAAGTATTGCCGCTGCCAATGGGCTGGATGCCAGGAGCTGACCTCACTGCAACCACGCTCTCTCCTGCCACCGGAAGTCCACCTTGTGACTAAGGCCACCCTGAAAGCCGACCGCAAAACAGAAGCCTGTGCCCACGTCTGCTTAAAGTTTGGTTCTGAGTCAAGAACTGTCAGGGCAGAGCCCTGGTCACGTGCCTGTGTCCTTGCTGCAAGGAGCCTGGGAACTGAGCTTTGACTATAAGGGGGAAGGGGGGTGGGAGCAGGTTTACAGTTGTGAGTATGCTGAAAATTTATTCTTATATTATTATTTATTAATTATTGTATTATATTCCATACAAACAACTGTAACCCTATTTTTGCCCCACCCTGTACTTGGGAAGGCAGAACTCAGAGGGACTTTCTCAAAATGAAAAGCTTTTTTCATGTCCCTATGTCCTTCCTTGAAGTACCTTGTGGGGAACGTGGGGGCAGGTGCAGGGGGCTGGACCAGCTCTGAGAGGTGCTCACTGTAGGAAAGATAGGCATCCACATAAGTAACAGTGCAGGTGAATGGAGGGGTTTCCAGGCGCGTGGGCCGTCTCCCCACCCACTGCACGCTTACCTGCTCCAGAGCTCTAGATGAGTTTCCTCATCTATTTATGCTCTACGTATACGATGGTGACTCTGTGACCTTCTTCCCGTTGGTGATGCAGAGCAGTGGAAAGAGGAGAGTCAGCCGACTTGGGGCCAAGTACAATGCTCCCATCGACCACCCATGTGATTTTTGGATTTCTTAATTTCTTGGAGTCTCAGTTTCTTCATATGTAAAATAGGGACAGTCACACCTGCCAGGTAAGGGCCAGTGTTCACATTAGAGAGAAGTACGTAGCCTGCTGGGAAGATGTCCAGTTGAAGACAGTTATTTTATAGTGATGGGTGTGAGTGTGATGAGAGAGGGTTCTTTTGGTGGGGACTAGGTCCAATGCTTTTAAGAGGTAGAGGAAGGATGGGAAGAGACAGGAGTGTCCAGAACCCATTCATCTGGGAGATTCTGGAATGTGTTGCCCTTTGCTGACAAAGGCATCCTCAGGACAAATGAGAACAAACTTTCATTTGTCAAGCTTCAACTTCAATTGCCATTAAATAAAAAATACCAAGACAGCCCTCTCCCTCTAATACCAGAGCTCCCTTCTTCTCCCCAAAAGGGTGTTTTGGGTGCTTTCCCCACAGTCCCTATGTGAGCAGTGAAGAGCAGGCTTAGGGCTCTGAGTCATTGGCCAGAAGGCGAGCTCCATCCTGCAGCTGGGAATGCCCTACTGGTGGGCACAGGAGGGGAGGGAGTGAAAGCTGCCCAGAGTGGGCAGTTGCTCACATGGTCAGGCCTCGGGTGTGGAGACAGGCAGGGGCAGGGTTAGAGCAGGCAGAGGCCACACTTGACCCTTCCTTCTCAATCTCCTTCGAGTTCCTGTAAGGGGCCAGCCACAAGGTGACCTCCCAGCGTGTCTAACACTGACAGTTGTCTGGAGGACGCCACAGAGGCAGGGCAGGGACGACATGGGCACATCCCCAGACGTGTACAACTGGGGCATCTGGATCCCCGACTGCTGGTTTCTTCCCTGGGTAAAATGAGTCAATCTCTACTACCTTTTTCTCAAGCTCCCACCTGCCCACATGGGCTGCTTCTCAGAATGGACCCAGAGAGGTGCCTCAGAACCCTCTCCTTAGGGAATGATAGCCTGGAGGGGACAGTTTGGGGAGTAAGGAGAATGGAAAGGCTTTGGAGTCAGGCAGACTTGCTTTTGACCTCTGGCTCCTTCTCCTACCTTTGGAGTGACCTTGGGCAAATGACATTTAAATATTTTTTCCACAGGGTTATTGGAAGATCAAATGTGATAACGTATGTACCTGCTAGAATTTCCTGCCTCAGAGTAAGTAGGCTGGACAACCATTTGTATCCTATGTCTGTTTCTCTCCATCTGTTTCTCTCTCTTTCTCAGAGAACCAGAGCAGCTGAAAAATAGTCTACCCGAGTCAATCCACAGGTGACAAGCAATGACTTAGAAAGACAGAGCTTTGAAGCGCCCTGAAAAAAGATGGGCATGATAGACACATTTGACGAATGATATAAATGATTCATGGCATGAGACTCAAGAAAGGGTTGGGGAGTTCTAAAAAAAAAAATACAATTTAGACCATTCGATTCTAAATAATTCAATGAGGATTAATGTCTGAAAACATTAGGCTTAAAAAAGACAGCTTCCAAGAGGGAAGAAAAGATACAAGTAGCAGAAAACCCCCTTCAAGCTGAATTAAACTAAAAGGGACTTTATTTCAAAGTATAGGGCTAGGTCTGGTTTCAGGTACGGTTTGATTCAAGAGCTAAGATGATGTTATGGGACATCACAGAGTCCATGCTGGCTCCGTTCTCTCACAGGACCTCTTCCCATGAGAGCCAGTTGCTGACTTACACGTGCCCAGGTCCAAGTCCAGCAGAAGGTGGAGGCCAGCAGGCCTAAGAAATGTCGAATTGACCAGGTTGGCCTCATGTGCCCAGCGGTGGGGGTGAGGACAGGGTGAAGTCAACACCAGCCCTGTCCATGAACTGAGAGCTGGAAGGGGTGACTCCCATGAAGAAAATTAAGCACCATTACAAAAAGAAAGAGGAGGAGGAGGAACAGGAGGAGGAGGAAGAGAAGGAGGAGGAGGAGGAGGAGGGGGAGGAGGAGAAGTTGGTGAAGCCTGGCTGGCATGGCTCAGTGTTTGAGTGTTGAACTATGAACCATGAGGTCACGGTTGGATTCCCAGTCAGGTCATATGCCCAGGTTGAGGGCTTGATTCCCAGTGTGGGATATGCAGGAGGCAGCCAATCAATGATTCTCTATTGTCACTGATGTTTCTATCTTTTCCTTTCTCTCTGAAATCAATAAAAACATATTTCTTAAAAAGTTTAAAGGAAGCAAGAAAAAAGGATACTGTGTGGTCCACAAAGCAAATGCCTCTCTAGTAGGTGCGAGTAGACAGCTACAGGAAACAGAGGCCAAATGAGCCACATCTTTCTAAAACATGGAGGATAAAAAGCGATTTTGTAAAATTTACAGCAAAAAGAAACTCAGGAATAAAAGATTCACTACTTGGGTTAAAATGATGTATTTAAAAATTTTTTCTAATTTGTTTTTTAAAACTTGTATTATTTGTTTCTAGTTTGTAACACTTGGTCAGATAAGGTAACTTGTAACTTCCTACTATTTGGAATTCACTGGAGTTTGCTTTGTGACTCGGTATGTGATCAGTTTTGTAAAAGTGCACAGACACTTAACAAAGATAGAGTCTCTGCGGATATAAGTTCAATATCTATTAATTCAGGAATTAATGATACAGTTTGAATCTCTTTTGCTTTATTAAGTTTGCCTTCTTGATCTTACATGAGTTGAGACAAGTATGCTTAAGTCTTCCACTGTAATTGAATTTCTGCCAATTTCTACTCACACTTCTAAGAGTTTATGCTCAATGTATTTCAGTGCTATGTTCTCTGGTCCATTAAAGTTCATGGACTGGACTATGATTTCACTATTGATCATAACTTTTATCAATATCAAATGCCCTATTTAATGCACTTTGCCTTGAATTTTATACTGCTCATTTTCCATATTGCCATTCTCTTCCCGTTGGTTCCCATTTCCCTCATCTATTTATGCTTTAGGTTCAACAGAGCTGGGGGAAGATGGCATAATGTCTCTAGGAATGGGTGGAACAGAGTTCTTCGTCGCCTGTTTTGCTCCTGTCTCTTCTCTTTGGCAATACAAACATGGAATAGCAGCCTAAGATGGCGAGAAAGCCACCTGTACTCACCTGGCTGCTCTGGTCCTGTTCTCCTGGCTAAACAGAACTCATGGTCCCGGACACTTGCAGAGAAGACCCCTGAGAAACTGCAGAGTGGGGAGTGTTCCTGAAGACAGGTGAGGGGTGTGTGTCCTTCCACTTCTCAGAAGGGGAAGAATGCGGATTCTGAAACGACAGACCAGCACACTTTCTACATGGACGATATCAAGATGGATTATTAGACATTTGGTTCATATCTAGAAAAGGAAGTGGACGTTATTGGACAATGGGTTTGCTCAGAACATACAATTTCTTGACAGAGCATACAATTTCTCTCTTTGACAGCTCTACAGCACTTAAGCAAGTTTTTCTTAAACTTTTATTTTAAAATTCAAGAAAAATGTAAAATGGAAAGAATAGCATAATGAACCCAACCTATCCATCTCCCAGCTTTGACAATTTTCAACTCAATTTTTTAACATTTTGTTTCACTTCCAACCACACCTCCCCCCATCCCCCATTATTGTGAAGCAAATCCTGGACACTCTATAACTATTTCACTGTGCCTCAGAAAACCGTAACCACAATACCATTATCACACCTGTATTAGTTGTCTGTTGCTCCATAACAATCACTACAAAATTTAGCAGCTTAAATTAATGGTGAGACCTAGAGATTTGATCAGCTTCAGGTTCAATTTCTTTTTCCTTTCTTTTATTTTTGGCAAAGTCCTGTACCATTTAGGGGTCCAGTAGGGAAAGCAGAAACCACACCACACTGGGCCTTTCAGCAGAGGAGATAACTACAGGTTGCAGTCACCATCCCTAAGGATCGAGATAAGGGAATGAAGTTGGGAGGACAGAATTCAGAACTGAGGAGCATGGCCACCACCCAGCTGCTGCTGCTGGGTCCTCCAAAGGATCACAGTGAAGGGTCAGAATCCAGCAAGGAGTTAGTAAGTCCCTTCTCCCTTCTCCCTTCTCCCTTCTCCTGTCTTCCAGTCTTCCCTTAGTGTCCCCATGGGCAGAGCCGAGCATGAAGTCAACTGGCAAAAGAGAAGGGTGTTTCTCAGAGAGCTAGCCCAGCATCTCAGAGCGGGGAGGGGCGGGGGCTTGGAGCTGAGAGACAAGAGTTGAATGACTGGCACCCCTCTGCATAGGAGTGTATGTATTCATCAGGAGGTCCATAATGCTTAGATGATTCTCTTCTTATATGTTATTATCTGCCATTGATGGTGATGACCTCAATCCATTAATTCATTTGGGATTACAAAGTCAGCAAAGTATTTGACAAGAGACGTCATGATAGCCACGTGGACCAGGCGGTGAGATAAGGAGTAGAGGGAAGCTATGTGGGTGGAGTAGTGTTTAGATGAACACATGCAGTGGTGATGAATGTGGCTCAATGTCTGCCCAGAGGGAGGTGCCTGGTGGTTGGGTTTTTGTCCTTGACCCTGCACTGTTAAGCGTTTTATCAATGACTTGAATGAAGATGAAAGGTATGTAGGGATCATTCAAAGAAATTTGTTGAGGGCAGTATTGCAGGCTTTCTTTTTCCACATCATGGTACTCATGGAAATTGTTAATATTGTACAGTCCACGGGGGAAATCGAAGAGATGAAATCACAGCCTAAGGTGACTGGCCTGGAATCTGGCTGTTCCAGGCTCTGCTCCAAGGACTGAGGGGATCAATACCTCAAAGCCCAAGGGATCAATATCTGGGCCACACCCAAACTTACCACAGCTCACTCATTTGGAAGCTCTGGTCTGAAGAGGTGGGTATGGCCAGAATTCTGCCTCAGATCACAGCCGGCCTCTCCCCTTGAGGGTTCCAAAGGAGGAGAGCAAATGGGAAGTCAAATTACTGCTTCATTATTGGCTGTGTTGAGGTCTGAACACCCAGTGGAGAGGTCTTTGAGAATCAGGTCTGGACCACATGGAGTATGCTTGAGGCTTAGGTGGGGTGAGAAGGAGCTGTCCCTTTTTGCAAACCCAAAGTAGGTGGTCACCTAAAACCAGAGACAAAATGTGCCTGTTTCTAAGACACATTGAGAGACTGAGCACCCTCCCATGCAAGAGAGGTTAGAATCTCTTGTTGCTGCAGCATGAGTGAGAAGAGAGGGCAGCCCCTAAGACAGAGCAGAGGCTCTGGATTCCTCCCATCATGGGAAGACCCTAGGCTGACTAACTGATCAGACAACATGGATTAAAGAGGAAGAAAAAAAGAGCTAATCCCATGTGAGTAACATTTTCAAATGCACTATGCCCTGTGCCCATTGTTGTCTTGAAACCTGCAACCTAATGATCAACTCCTTGTCCCTGGATATATGTGTGTCGGGTTATTGGTTATCCACTGCTGCATAACAAATCACCCCCAACATTTATTATCTCACAGTTTCTGAGGGTAGTTTGGTTCTCTCATGAAGCTACGATCAAGATGTCGGCTGGGGCTGCCATCATCTGAGGCTTGACTTTCATATTTACCCACTTGACTATTGGCAAAAGGCTTGGTATCTTGCCACATAGGCCTTTCCATGGGGCTGCTCAGGACATGGAGACCCAGATGGAATCTTGGAAGTGAAATATTGTCACTTTGGTCACACAGACCAACCCTGGTACAATATGGAAGGGGATTATACAAGGGTGTGAATATGAAGAGGAGGAGACCATTGTGGGCTACTTTGGAGACTGGCTACAACAGATGGTGAATAGGCCAATAGGGAGATAATACCCCTCCTCTAGAGCCCTAATAGGATATGACAGGCCCATCTAATTGCAGAAGACAGAGTTCTGGGAGGAATAATAAATTCTTCTCATGATAGAACCAGGATCTAAAAAGATCTTTGTGGGATTGAGTGATGGACCAAACCTAACAAGATAAAACTTAACAGAAATAATGAGGGCTCTTGTAATCCCATCCCCAGAGAAGCACCCACAGCAGTAACTAAATTGGAGGATAGATCTTCAGTAGCAAATATAACAATGACCTAGGTTTTAGCTGTCAGTAGGTACCAAATGACTCAACAGTATGACATGGCTGCCAAAACTGCTGCTGTGGTCTGGGCCTTGGTTGATAGAAGAATAAGGAGGAGAGAGTTCTGTTTGACTCCAGTCTGGTTTGCCACTGAGTTCTACTGGGTGCCAAAAGGGAGATGAGCTGAGATATATTCAAAGGAAGGAGCCCAGGAAGGCCAGGAGATGGGAAACATTGTCCTAAGGAATGAGAGAGGTTGTGTGAGATGTGTGGCATGGAGAAGAGGTTATTGGGGATACTAGAACTGCTTCTGTTTTTTGAAAGGGATGCAGTTTGTTCTTTTTCCCCAGAGATGAGAAACAGAAAGGCAGGGTAAATGATTTAATTGTTAAACAATTAAAGCACTTATAGGATGAAAATGCTTGCTCAGGAAAGTTATGAATGTCTAGTCACTGAGAGTGTGTGTGAGCTGTGCAGTGGGCTTGCACATGTATGGGGAATTAGGTAGGATGACTTTTATGCTTCTCTCTGACCCAACCTCACAGCTTCATACACAGAGGACCTCTGGGGAGGACCTCTGGCTTTGGAAGAGTATGCTGTAAGCGGGGAGAAAAGAATCTTAAGCCAGGGGGGAGTGTGGCCCAAGTAAACAGGGAAAGACAACCATCCTTGGGGCTCCTCACATCCAGGCATGGACCTCTCCCCTAGTTCAAATATTCTGTGGGCTCTGCCCTGCTGTGAGTGAAAGCCCTTTACCCCCAAGACATGAAGAAACAAGCTTCTTTGGTCACTGTCATATCATAAATCCTGATGAATGCCCCTTATCTTTGAGGCCTCCAACTACTGTTCTTAGGCCTGAGCTTACCCTGATAGTGTCCTTCACTGGCTGGGTCACTAGACAAGGGCAGCAGGTGGGGATTAGTTACAAAACCCCATAGTATAAAGAAGGGCTTTGTGCTGCCATTAACATAAGCCAGTCCTGTCCCTCTAGGTTAAAGGGTAAAGGGTGACATAGCCTGAGGTGGAACATGGGCTTGGCCGTCATTGTAAGGAGGAAGACCCTCTCCCATCTTTGAGTTAGTCAGACTTACCCTTCCTCTTTACAGTGCAGGGACTCGTGCCAACTATAGCAGACCCTGATGTCCATGTGGCTGCTGAGCTCACTTGCTGATATCACCACCCTCATGCTTGTTATGGGCCATTGGTCACATCTGTCTTAATAAATTACAGGCATTGGCTATAAATCCAGGTAATAGTCCCCAAGAGCCCCCCGCCCCCCACTCCATATGTTATGTAGTGATGTTGGAAAATTCACCCTCTAGATCACTTTACTTGCTAAGATTGCTATTTGGGTTCCTTCCTTGAATCTACCCAAGAGAAAAGAAAGAAGCAGGTGAGTAACCAGGAGGATTCACTTACTTGAGTGGCATGATGTTGAGAAAACATCACTTATTCATGCATCCATGCATCTATTGCAAATCACCCACCAACCCATTCATCATCCACAAATTCATGTATCTATGAATTTATCCATTCATCTTCCATGCATTTGTGCATCCACTCATCCATTTATCTGTCCATCTATCCATCACCCAGATGTCCATTTATCCATCCATCCATCCATCCATCCATCCATCCATCCATCCATCCATCAACCAGGTGTCCATTCATTCAATCACCCATTCACATGTCACATATGAATCCATTCTCTATCCACCAAACTGTCTATCTAGTCAACTATGCATTTATCCATCATCTATCATCCATCATGTCCACCAGTGGTAAATACTGATGTGCTGCTCAGATCCCCTTGCAAGGAAGGACTTGTGTCAACGTCCTTTAGAGGTCAGTTCCTTCAAGGATTATCTCAGCGTCAGAGAGTTGCCTTGCCCAAGGTTATGTCCCTTCCCAGGGCAGCCCACACCCAATGACTTGGGTGTGTGGGTATAAGGCCTAATCATCTTGGCCCATTAGGACAACTCTGAAGGTCTATTCTTGCTTCAGAGTTCTCCATGGTGTTGGCCAAGGCTATTGTTGGGTTTGCATTTTGGCTTGACTTCCTTTATGCCAATCCTGCTTCCTTTTCCTTCTTTCTACAGGTGCTGATTTCAAGGTCATGCCTTAATAAACATCCTGCACAATAACTCTGCCTCAGCGTTTGCTTCCTGGGGAACTCAACCCATGACTCTGATATCATCCTTCCATTCATAAATGCATTCATTCCTCTATTCACATGTCCTTCCATCCAATAAATAAACATTTACCTTATACTTGCTATTTGTATAAGAGTTGGGCATTATAAAGGATACAGACATGAATCAAACATGGGTCCTGCCTTCAAGGAGCTCACAGTCCAACAGGAATGATTAGGTCTGTCCACCAGTAGCTCCCACAAGGGAGTCAGAATGGGGATTGGTCTATTCAGGCTGAGGGGATCAGGGAAAACTTCATGGAGGAGGTAGCACCTGAGATGGGCCATGAAGGGATGGAGAGATGGGAAATTGAATTTGGTTATGTAAAATTAGGATGGAAGTGGTTTTTTGTGTAATAAGAATAGCTTGTGCAAAGGCATGGAGAGTATGAAATGAGAATTATCTACCTGAAGGAAAGAGGCAGGTATAACAACTGGGTGCAGCTGGACCTGGGATCATCTCATGACATCCACTTCCTGTGCTCCCCACCATTCCTCTCCATCCACAGAGTCCTTCCTTTGCTCCCAGCTCTTCCTCCCACCTGCCTCTTCTCTGTCCCCACAGGAAGCACAACTTGGTCACCAGCCAAAGCTATGTTGTCTGGCCATGGGGAAAGGGTCTAGAGGCCACAGCTGAGAGAAGGGGAGGATGCTTTCCTGGTTGTAGGGAAGAGAAGGCGATGGCATACTTGGCAAGCTGTTTTATACCCAAGGCTGCTCACTCCCCAGAAGGTTGCTTCTTCCATCACACTTTTGGATTAATAAGAAACCAGATGGGCTCAGCTGGTTGGTGAGAGTCGTGGGCTAATGAGGCCAAGGTTGCAGCATGATTACTGGAAAGGCCTGGAAGCTTTACACACATAAATTCTGTTTATAGATTTCTGACCCAGGCACAGATGGTAACTTTGACCTTGGCTAGGTACACAGCCCCTGGCCCCTGCCATTGACTGAGCTTTGACCCTCATCACAGTCTGAGCCTGTGTGTGGCTGCAGAATGAGCCCCTAACACCAATCAATCAATTAATCAACCACCTGACAGCTCTATATGGAAGAACTTCTTGAGCTGCTGAAAAATGTGGGCATTTTTATTATTGCTCTAAGACAATCCACAGAAGGAGGGCTATCAAGATATTTGAGTTTCAGGCATTTGAGAAAGGTCACAATGAACTTGCCCCTCGTAGTAGAGGGTCATTGTTAGAGGATCAGCCTTCGGCCTAGAGAAGGGACAGGGCTGTGAACCCTAAGAGCTTGTTCTCTGCACCCAAACCCCATATCCCATCACACTTCTAAGTGGCTCCTGAGCCTTATGTCCTGAGAGCTGGAGGGGCCAGGGACCCTCCATCTATGGGAAATACCAGGAAGCACTCCCACCCTGGACGCAGGCAGGATCAGTACCATTCTGCAGCCTCAGTGAGAATCCCAGCAGCCTCTAATGGTTACCATGGCAACACTGCACAGGGAGGAGCAGGGCGGGCCTGACTGGGGATGGGAAGCCTGAGTTTCCAAGGCAGTGCTGTCATCTGGTTTACTGCATAGTTAGGATCCCCGATGGGGATGGGGCAGGAGGACAAGCTTCTCAGAGATGACCCAGCCTTCCTGAGACCTGGGACCTCCAGCCTCAGAGCTGCTAGGACATGCCCAGGCTCCGGGTTCTCCAGCTGCCTGGCTCTTGCCTGTCACAGGGTCTCTCACCAGGAGCCTGGTTGTGACCTGTCCTTCACCTGGCTCCCTGCTCTCCTCGAAGACCCCACAATGATTTCCCAAAGCTCCCATGGCACCTCTGACTCAGGATGCACCCCAAACTCCTCAGAAGTGCTCTGTTGCTCAGGATGCTGCCAGGGAAAAATGTGAGAGGACTGAATGAGTTTGTACTGAAATTCAAATGTGATCAGGTCTCTCTTCTGTGTACAAACCTTCAATGGCTTTCTAGTGTCCTCAGGATAATTGCCAACCCTTTATCACTGCTTACGGGCTCTCGGCACATACTCTCTCTACCCTCTCATTTTCTTTCCTGCTGTTTCCCACCTCACCCCTGAGCTCCATCCACACAGGAGTCATTAGGGCCTCTGGAGGGGGCACCCTCTCATCCCGGGCCTTGGCCTGTTCTATTGCTCTCTTCATGGATACCCCTATCTGCTTACCTGGCTGCCTTCCACTCTTTCTCCCTTTCTTAGCCAAGATGCTGTGTCCCCTGGGAAGCATAGGGAAGGTTGAGAGCCTTTCTTTGGGCCCAGAGCACAGTCCTCTCGTTGGAGCATGAATCTCCTAGGTCAGTTAGAATTGCTCCTCTACTTGTTATCTTCTTCCCGCAGGGGCCACACCCCAGCATGTGGTTTGGGTGTTCCCACAGGAGGTGCTTGATAATAGTCTTGGCATGAATGAGTGAATGAACGATGGAAGCCCCCGCCTGTCCTTGGCCAGCTCTCCTGGGGGAGGTGGTGACAGGGGCAGACTCTAGCACCCCCTTGGGGTTGAAGGGGAGGCTGGGAAGTTGCTGCTCTAAGAGTGTTAATACATCAAGCTTCAGAGGAAAAAAAACAAACACAACCTTAGGCAGCAGGTCCCCTCATCAGTAAAGAACTGGGAAACCACTGAATCATCGGCCTTTGGAACTGGGTCAGCCAGTCAGGTCTGTCTTCTCCACGAGCTGTGCCATGATTCAAAGGACCTCTGCAGACGGGAACAGGAGCCCAGGAGATCAAAGACTGCAGAAACATGGCAATGTGGCGATATGTTGGGATGACATGTTATATGTGAAAAAGCAGAATAAGAATTTATACATGCCCCAGGCTACAAGTATGTGACAATGTGTGGCCTGGGTAGATGAGATCTGGGGGAGGGCACACATAGATGTGAGCCTTCTGCCCAAGGCAGAGGTCAGCAGAGACAGGGCAAGAGATAAAAAAGAAGAGAAGAAAAGGCAGCTTTCCAGCTCTTGGAGGAAAGGGAGTTCACCAGCTTCTAAGAGGGAGGAAAAAAGGAAGGAAAGAGAGAGAGAGACAGAGGGAGAGAGAGAGAGAGAATGCCCTGTGCCTTGTTTCCCAACTCTCCAGCCTCTCCCCTTTGACTGGCTTAGGGTCCTGCTGAAAAGGGCCCAGCAGCCCGGAGAAGGCATTGCCCACAGGCCCAGGGAGTCCTGGGGTGGGACCCTCAGCAGCGTCAACCAGAAACTTCTCTGAATCCAGGCTCATGCTGGCCCTGGTCCTGCTGCCCCCACCTCCCCTGGCCAGGAGGAAGCAGCACCAGGTGGCCAGTGCTCCTCACTGTCTGTGGCCCTCCCTGAAGCTCCGCTCTGGGTCTCAGTTTCTTTCCTTCCTGGCCCAGAGCTGTCTGCACTCCTACCACCCACCACCAGCCCCTTTGTCTCTGCCCCTAACACCCCTGCCCTCCGCCCTCAGAGCGTCCGCATCCATGTCTACGGAGTGTCTGTTCTGAGGCTCCTTTTCTCTCAAGAGCTTTGCCGTTTTATTCCTGCCTCCAGCCCTGGTTGTCCTGATACCTTCACCAGATGTCCTTTTCCCCAGGGGAGCTGGGAAGGGATGGAGTCCACTCCCATCCCAAGGAAGGCCTCGCTTCCTGCCCCTTTCTTCCTCCCCGAGCTGCTGATCTTTCCCCTTTCCCTCTGGACCCTTGAGAGCCTGAAGCAGGGGTTGGCCTCCTTATAGATTCAATAATAAAGCCAATGGCCCTTTGTTAAGTGCCCAGAGGGTAATTGCTGGTGTAAACAATTGTCAAGCAGCCCAGGGTGGGAGACAGGTGGAGCCAGGGACTGTGTTCTGGGGAAGGGGTCCACTCTTCCGTAGCTACCAGAAGCCCAGGCGTGTGAATTATGATCTAGCCAGTTCCTTGCAGTGTGGGCTGGACTGGTGAGCAGCTGGTCACAGGAAAAGTTTTGGGGACAAGTTGTTTACTCTCAGAGGTCCTTGCAAGGGACGTGGAGTCTCCTTGGTTTTCAAGACCAACAGTAATCTGTAAACTTGGATTTAAAAAAATCTGAACAAGAATTTCTCATCTGTGATAGCCCAGATATGCTTCAAGAAACAACCCCCAAATGGAAAATTTCAAAGTAATTTCTATTGAGGAATTACTTGCCAATAATAGCACTTTTTAAAAAGTCGTATAGACCTGGACTTGAATCCCAGGTCTGCTACTGCATCCATTTGTTCTGCAAGTATTTACTGAGCATCCCAAGTCCTGTAGGGATTGGAGACACAGTGAGAAACAGCAGGTATGTTCCTGTCTTCATGGAGCTTATAGTCTAGTGGGGTAGGCAAGAAACAAATAGATGAATAAACGCAAGAAGTAATTTAATAGAGTACCTAGTGTTATGAAGAAAATAATGTAATAAGTGTGTGGGTAGGTGGGAGGGTGAGACCCCTTGTTGGTGTGAGTGATGAGCTGTGATACTGAATAAAGGAGAAACCAGGCAGGAATGAGTGAGAGGAGCATTCCAGGCAGAGGCAACAGCAAAGGCAGTGACCCTGGGGTGCTGTTTGAGCACTAGAAAGGTGGCCAGTGAGGTTGGAAGGGTGTGGAGGAGGCCTCAGTCAGGCAGATCCTCATAGGTCAGAATGGGGTGGGCAATGGAAGTCCTTGGAAGATTTGAAGGAGCCAGTTACCAGCTGGGTGTACCTGTGCCAGCGATTTAATCTGCCTGAACTTCAGTTTCTTCATCTATAAAGTGGGGATGATGCCAATCCCATATTATGATATTGTTAGAAAACTGGGCAACCCGAGACACACAAAGAACTAGAATGGGATCTTGCAGCTACTTGACAAATGCTCGTCTTCTTCCCTCTCTGGACCTCACCTTCCCAGAAATTGAAAGGGTAGGACTTGGTGGTTTCTATGCCTCATCTAACTGGAACATTCTTAGTGCTTATGGAAAGAAGGAGAGTTCTAAAACTAAAATGTTAGGAACATCACTTCAGAATGAAGATAAAGTGTCTTGGAAATTGTGTTGTAAATCATGGCTGAAATAGGATTCCATTTATAAAAATTCAATTTGAGTGCAATTTTCTCAGGAACACACACTTACTGTACAGAGTAAGGTCAACCTGTGAGTAACACACTCTCTTCCAGACTCTTCCCTGCCTTCTGGTGCAGGGGGCTGGGGCCGCTTTGGGGGCGGGGTGTCATTCAGGGGTGACTATCCGAGGCCCCTCTAATTAAGAGCTCACTACCCTCATGCTCTAATTGAATGATCCCTAAGCTCTGGATCTGGCAGAGTGAGGGACAAACATGTAGGGAAAAGGGAGGCCCTTGGGGAGGTCCTGGAATTTTAGGGGATTCACATGAGTCTCCAGACCTAGCACTGCTTAGTCCTATAGTACAAGGAGTGCTGCAGAGGGTCATGCTACCAGGTCGGACTCCTTGATCTGGGGAAAGAAACATCCATGGTATCTTCTCATTGAGCTTAGCTGTAGCCTCAGCATCCCTTTCAGCAATCTCTCCAGGCAGTCTCTACCAACTGACCCTAGCTGACAGGTGAGTAAACCTTTTTGCCATCCCTGACCCACAGAGCAGAGAATGGTGGAGCTGAATGAGCCCTTGGAAAAACCTCACAGCTAGCATTCCCCAGACGGTGCAGTGCACCTCGGGAAAAGGGCTCCATGAACATTAAATTTGGGACCTCCTGTTTACTCTTAACCACGTTAACACAGTAACTTCTGAGAACTCCTTCAATAAACAAAGCTGTTTACCTCAACGGTTCCCAATCACTTTGGTTGCTAAAACATTTTTTTTTTAAAATTGAAACTTTCTTCCCTTTAGTTCATTTTGGGAGCTAAGGCTGATCCAGGCCTCCACTCTTCAGATGAAAGATTGAAGTCCAGAGAGCAGAGGGGACTTATCCAAGACCTGGCTCCCGGGCATGTTGACCCCCACCCAGACCATTGCTCTGTGGTCTGATATGTTCTTCTCCTCTGTCCTGCTCTTGACCTCTTAAGCTCCAGCTTTTGTAACAACATTGGCAGCACCCCGAGTTCTAGGGTTGACCCTAGTACAGTGGTCGGCAAACTCATTAGTCAACAGAGCCAAATATCAACAGGACAACGATTGAAATTTCTTTTGAGAGCCAATTTTTTTAAACTTAAACTTCTTCTAACGCCACTTCTTCAAAATAGACTCGCCCAGGCCGTGGTATTTTGTGGAAGAGCCACACTCAAGGGGCCAAAGAGCTGCCATGTGGCTCGCGAGCTGCAGTTTGCCGACCACGGTCCTAGTAGATCATTGCTCTTCTTTCAGCCCACCGCACCTGGTGGCCTGGATTTTTCCATGTTGTTTGGGGGAGAATTCCTTTCATTGGTAAGGTGGGCTCGTTCAGGCTTGAAGGAGGGGGTGTGAGAGCCTGAGAGGGCAGGAGGCTTGAAGCAGGTCAGCAAATTTCCAATATGTTTACCCAACACTTAGGCTGAGTCTCAATTCATTTACATTGAACATTTCGGTAACCATCTGCTCTTAAACTAAATGGAAAATTATCCTTCTACTGGATGGCAGCTCCCTCAGATGTTTTTAATAAAAAATATCTATCATCGTAATGCAGACAGCTCAGCTAATAAAAATGATCTGTGCCATTAGTAATTATCCCACAAATACAATGCAAACTAGCAGAGAGGCCTACAGGGGCTTCTGCTGCCTGGAGCTGTTCCCCGGGGCCCAGCACCTGTGGGAGAACAGGAGAGTCTGTGGAGGGCAAACCCCTGGAATTTATACAAGTCCCAGTACCAGGCAGACCCATAGAGGGTCTGGGCAGGGCTTTAGCCTGGAGGCATACAGCAGGAAGGGGCAACAGAAGTAATGTATCCCACCAGGGACTTAATAATATTAATGATGATTACTGGCCTTTCCCCAGCTTCGGTCATGTAATCTTGTGAACCAGAAACCACCGACCACATCAACGAGTCCCTCGGCACGGCCCTGCAGGAAAGGAAGCTGGAGGGTTCAACCAGGGATTGCAGACTCCAATGGCTTTGGGGGCCAGCCACATACTTTAAATGTGAGAAGCTTCAGGGGTGTAGGAAAATGGAATTGTGGGCTTTTGATAAGCTAGAGGAGACATTTCTCACCCAAGAACATTTAAATAGAAAAAAATTAAACAGACTGGGCAAATTAAATATGTTGCAGGTTGGACTTGGCCATGGTAAGTTTGAGAGCCTTGTCTAACCTATGAATTCCCCCCTCTTCTTTACCCTCCCCCAGACAATGTTAAGCTTTGCTAGCTGGGGAGAACTGGGTTGTTCCCACACTCTCTCAGGCTTCATATACACAGGGAGATGTGCAGGGACCTCCCTCCCCAGAGCCTGGAGGGTCTGCACCTCTGCATTCCAGCTGTGGGCTGAGAAGCAGATGGAGACGATACCAGGATGGAACTGGGAGACCGACAGGTGATGAATGGATCTTGGAAACAGAACCAGAAGCCTCCCAAATCCCGAGCCATTTGAGGCAATTGGACCCTGGAGTTGGGGAGGTGTTAGAAGTGGGGAAGAAGGTACAGACTCTCTATTAGTCTCAAGTTCAAGTTGGGCAGCTCATGTAGCTGAATGGGTTAGTTAAGACTTATTCAGAATGTTTCAAGGGCCAGAAACTCAATTGGCTTAAAGCAAAAGAGGGGTATTTTGGCTTGTGTAACAAATACATCTAGGAGGTAGTTCTGGGTTCAGGCACACCTATATCCAGGGGCACAAATGATGCCCTTCAGAAATCTTACTTTTACCCATCTCCCAACTCAGCTTTCCTCAATGATGCACCTGCCTCCTGGGGACAAGGGGGCTGCCAGAAGCAACAGGTGTACACTTGCCCCTCTCAGAAACCTTAGGCCAGTGGTCGGCCAATCAAAGTTCGGGAGCCACATGTGTCTCTTTGGCCCCTTGAGTGTGGCTCTTCCACAAAATACCACAGCCTGGGTGAGTCTATTTTGAAGAAGTGGCATTAGAAGAAGTTTAAGTTTATTTATTTATTTATTTATTTTCGAGAGGAAAGGAGAGGGACAGAGAGCTAGAAACATTGATGAGAGAGAAACATCGACCAGCTGCCTCTTGCACACCCCCTACCGGGGATGTGCCCACAACCAATGTACATGCCCTTGACCGGAATCGAACCTGGGACCTTTCAGTCCTCAGACCGACACTCTATCCACTGAGCCAAACCGGTTTCGGCAAGAAGTTTAAGTTTAAAAAATTTGGCTCTCAAAAGAAATTTCAATCGTTGTCCTGTTGATATTTGGCTCTGTTGACTAATGAGTTTGCAGACCACTGCCTTAGGCGAAGGAGCAAGAAGCTTTGGAAAGTACCAACCCATTCCTAAAGTTGAATCCTTTTGGCTCTGATTGGCCTGGTCAGGGCACACTTCTGGTCTTTGAACCAATCACTGTGGCCTGGTGATACCACACTCTGATTGGCTAGGCTGGCTCACAGACCCACCCCAGGGGCGGGGTCAGCCCACCTAGCTCAGAGGGACTGAAAGCTGGGGAGACCTGTTCTCTGGGAATACTAGTAGATGGCCAGAAGAGGGGTGATTGGATGGAGGGCAGACTCCACCCCACAGCAGAAGAAGGAAGGAGGGAAGTAGAGATGGACTGGGTGCCTCCTATGTGCCAGAGTGGCCTGCACATTGTGCATGAATGATTTTATTTCTACAGCCAGGTTACAGATGAGAAACTGGAGCTCTGAGGAGTTCTTTCGTTAGCAAGGATTGCCCAGCTGATGGAGAAAAAGCTGTGCTTTGTAGTTGGCATTGAACAAAGGGTATTTGGCCTCAGTGTGCACAGCCAACCCACACGCTGTGCAACGTTCCTCTGTGTTTGCTCCGCTCCTGCAGAGCAGCTGCTCCTGGCGGTTATCCGTTTCTCTTTTGGGTCTGTGCCTTTTCTTTATTGACTAGTAGGATAAACATACACAGCAATAGTCGGCTGCAAGAGGGTCTGTAATGAGAAGTGCACATGACTGAATGTTTCCCCTCCCCAACGGACTAAATTCCTAGCAGGGCAGGGATTATGTCTTACCTTTGGGTCCCCGTGTTCTATCTCAGTTTTGGATTGGGGGAGGGGTGGGTGGGGGTCTGAATATCTGAATTCCAGTCTTGAATCTGTAACCTAATGCCCACCATTCTTGGCCTGCTCTCTGTCCCTGGGAGCACCTGAGGGACCGCTCTGGGCCTCTAAGGGTCCCCAGTACACAGTTTTGGAACTGCTGGGAGGGGGTGGGGTGCTCACTAAGCATCCTTTGGACTTTAATATTCTCTGGACTGTGCTGAGGGTTCTGCTGGTTGACTGCATGCTGGTTTGTCTCTGAATTCTGGAGGTCATGATCTTCCAGTTGGAAGCTGCTCTAGACAAGCATTGGTTTCAGGAGAGTCCAAGAGGGATGTTGTCTCACCTGAAAAATCCAGGAGTGTAAGAAGGGCACCCACATTTCTTCTCTAACACCTCACTATGTGCCCCCACAAACTGACATTGGACTGGCCTACACAGACCTGGGAGGGGAAGCCGGGCCTTGAGATCAGACTCAAGGCTTCCTCCTGAGCCATCACGGTGGTCACTCTTGATCTAGCTGTGACAGACATGCAGGCTTCTCACTTCCAGGGAGGTCTGGAGGGACAGGCCTGGGAGGAGAGAAGGGAGGCCTTTCCGCCCCTGAGCCCCCTCCCAGCTTCCCAATCACATCAAGAATTTCTCTCGGCATTGTTTCTGGTCCTATTAATATTCATAAACGACTTTTCTATTGTGTTTGCAATTTTCCAGCAGACAGACAGGCCTGCACTCCCCTGTTAATAGGATGCAAAGCTCACCAACTCAGATCTTATTAGCAAATCTCCATTAGATACCCAGCCCTTCTGGGCTGCCTGATAGGCAAGCTTTCCACCACGGGTGACAGCTGGAGCAGGTCTTAATCCAATATGACTTTGCAAACCCCACTGCTGAGACAAGCCCGTGGAGGAGCCTGGGCCAGGATCGGATCAGGCTGAGCTGGGCATCCTATTGAGGGGCAGGAATGGAGTAGCAGTGACGGCCAGAGCAGAGAGACTGGTGTGGGTGGGATGCCTCTCCTCATAGAAAGAGGCGCTTTATCAATTCTTTCTTTCAATCACTTGGACTTTCATTTGTTTAATGAAATAACCAAGTGTTTTCTGTTTCCTGTGTGCCAGGCCCTGGGCTGGGTGCTGGGATATGGGTGTGACCACGACCCGCTTCCTCCCTCTGGAGTCTCTGTGGGTGTTTGGGAGGAAGCTGTACTTACAGACAATTGCCCAATGGCAGGTGATATGGAGAGCGAAGCTCAAGATGCTTTGGCCTCCAGAGAGGGGCAGTCAAATCAGACAGAGTTTAGCAACTGACCCCTCCTCTCCATAAGCCAAAATAATGACACCGTTCCCAGCCCTTTCTGAATGCCTGGGGATAAAGAATGGGGCTACTAATATACCTGTGAGAAGTCAAAAGGTCTCTAAACTCCCTCAGATGGTTTCAAACCTGAGGATTTTTCTCACCTACAGATCTGTGTTCTAGAAAGCAGCTGAAGGCTGGATGCTTTGCAGCCAGGGCGTCCAGGGAGGGCAACTTTGGATTTCCCTCTGTAGCTGGCATTTGCTAAGGAGAGGACACAGCTGAGGAGGCGGGGCAGACATGTTAGATGGGCAGCGTGACTTGGTTATTGGGGACGTGGGCTTTTTGAGTCACCGACACCTGGGCTGGAACTCTGAGTCAGCTGCTGGATAGCTGTGTCACCTTGAGCAAACCCCATAACCTCTCTGAGCCACATATGAGATGCATATAAAATGATCAGCAATGAGCCTGCTAAAAAAATAAAGAAAAAGCTATCATTACTGTTACTGTTATTTTGGGACTAACCTCATGGGGTCCTCAGCTGATGGACAGCTGAGCTGTTCAGTCATTGGAGCACGGCTGCTCTGCCCTTTGGCCTCAGGCTGGACAGAGCCAAGGGATGTTAGAGAGGAAACTTTGAGGCATTATTGAGCCTGTCAGCTGAGAAGGAGGAACAGCCTCCACAGAGAGCTGTGTCCACTGGCAGCTCCCAGCGTGCCCTGGGGCAGGTACACCAGGACTCTCTCAGGGGCTCAGGGTTGTGCAGTCCTAACATGCAGAACTGAAGTGTCAAGACTGTCACAGCTGGGGGAAGTCTTGGGGGCCATTCATGCCAACCCATCCATTGTTTTTATAAAATCATCTGTATCAGTTTTCCATTGCTGCTGTAACAAATGGCCACAAACTTGGTGTCTTATAACAACACAAATTTATTCTCTCATGGCCCAAAATCAGTATCATTGGCAGAAATCAAGGTATCAACAGGGTTGTGCTCTCTCTAGAGGCTCTAGGGGGACAGACTGGTCCCTGCCTCTTGCAGCTTCTGGGGGCTGCCGGCCTTCATTGGCTTGTGGCTGCATCACTCCAATCTCCACTTCCGTGGTCACATTGCCTCCTCTTCGCCCTCTGACTCCATGTTACAAGGATACATGTGTTTGCACTGAGAGCCCATCTGGATAATCTAGGATAATCTCCCATGTCAACATCCTTAATTAATCATATCTATGAATTCCTCCCCTCCTTTTTGCCATATAAGGTAATATTCACAGGTTCCAGGGATACGGACATGAATATGTGGGGGGGGGGGGACCATTATTTAGCCTACCACACCATTAAACATTTTTTGGAGATAATTTTGATTTTATAGGAAAGTTGTAAAACTAGTACAAAGAGTTCTCATATACCCTCAACCCAGTTTCCCTTTCTGATTATCTTACATAAGCATAGAACATTTATTAAAATTAAGAGACTCATCTTGTTACAATGTTAGCTAAATTTCAGAACTTATTGGAATTTGACCAGTTTTTCCACCAGTGCTCCCGGATCCAATCCAGAATGCCACGTTGCATTTAGTTGTCATCTCTCCTATCTCCATTTCTTCCACCTTTCGTTCTATTTTATGACCTTGACTCTTTTGGGGAGTCCTTGCTATTTTGCAGATATCCTTCAGTGTGGGTTTGCCTGGTATTCTCATGATTATATTGGGGTTATGCCTCATTGGGATGGCTACCTCAGAAGGACGTGCTTCATCAGTGCATCCTGTTGGGGTACATGACGTTGACATGTGTTAGTGACACCCCACTGGTGATGTAAACCTTCATCAGGTGGTTCAGGTGGTATCTGCTGGGTTTGCCACTATAAACTCACTATTTTCCCTTGAGAATTACTCATTGTTTGGAGGGAGACACTTTGAGACTGCGCACATTCTGTTTCTGCTTAATCTTGCACCCACCAATTTCAGCATCCATTGATGGGTCTTGTCTGTGGCAATTACCACTGTGGGTTTCCACTTCCCTCATGCCTTCTGCATTTATTACTTGGGATTCCTCCATAAGGAAGAGCAGTATCTTTTTTCCTATTTATTTGCAGCTGTGTGGACTCACGGGTACATATTGTATTCTTTGGGTCAGAATTCAATGCTACTGTGATTTATCTTTTTGCGCAACCTCTTCCAACTTGGGCCATTGGGAGCTTTTCTGGGTGGACTCCTGTGCCTTTTTGATATGCCCTTATCCTTTCTTTCTGTTTTTTTCCTTTCCTTCCTTCCTTTTGAAGAGGAGTCTCCTCTCCCCAACCCATGAATATAACATGTGGCTTCACATGGGTTCAGAAAGCAATTCCAGCCTTTCTGAAGATGGCCCAAGGGCTTCTGGTGGACAGGACTACCTTTTACTTCACAATGTCCCCACTTTAGGACTGGCCAAGAACACAAGACGTACTCAAAACCAGGGATTTTCTTGGTTCTCCTGTCCCCTCAGTCCCCTTCCCTCTCAATTTCTGGGTCACCAAAAATCTGGCTTTCTCTCCCAGAGCAACTTCCTAAGCAGGGGCATGTCAGATTAGAAAGGCGGGTTTTGGAATCAGAGCTGTGTTCCAATTCTTCCCCCACTGCCTCCTGGCTCTGCGACCTCGAGCAGCTAGCCTACAGCCTCTCTGTGCCCCTGTAAAGGGGGCTGATGCACTGAACCTCAACGGACTGTGGCGAGAGTTACAGGAGATACAAGGTGCTTGAGAAATATGACTGTGACTGTCACAGCCTCCGGAATTGGCTGGAGAAAGAAAAACCAGACAAAGTCAAGGGTGGGGGTTGGAGGATCTATGTGGTCAACGCTGTTTCCAGGAGAACCCCAATTTTAGGCCTTCATTTCAAATAGAAGGGATCTGCTAAATCTATAAAGATAGGTGATTTAAAATAGATAGATTTGTGAGCCTTTACCTATAAACATATTTCCAGATAAGAATAAAATGATCCTCCATCAGATCATATGTCTTCTTTTTTGTTTACAAGTCGGGTTCTGTGGTTTTCATGTTGCTGTGCCCAGGATGCTGTGGGTCCTGGGATTCAGAGACCCCTGTAGGCCTTGCTGAGCCCCCATCCCCCTCCCTCTGCCTCCTCAGCCCAGGAAAGCAAGTCAAGGGCAGACCAAAATAGCTTTCTTCCCAGTTGGAAGAAAAAGCCTGATGTATTAAGGACCACACTTAACATGCCTCAATTTTAATCCCTGCTTTAAATTTGGCACAATTGTTTTTACAATAAAGCCTGATTTTCCCCCACAATAGGATTCTGAGGGTATGTGCTTTCCATTCAAATACAAAGAAAACCCACTTAACTTTCTAAAAAAAAAAAAAAAAGCAAAAAGAAATAAAAATCAGCCTTTATTGTATGAGGAATTCATAGGTTCCAGTCAGATGCCAGAGTGTTCCATAATGACCTCCTCTCCCTTCCTCAGCACCCTTGCAGCCTCGCTGTCATCCGCCAAGCATCCCGAGCGCTCACTGTACCCCAGGCAGGACATCAGGATGACTGCGGCACACGGATGCCCTCCAGGCAGGAGGACTGGCCTCCGCAGTGGACTGCAGGCTGGCGTGAGTGAGCTACACCCAGGCCCTGCAAGCCAGAGTCTTGGAGGAAGCATTTCTCAAAGTGTGGGTTCCTAGGTGACTCCAGGTGCTCACAGACCTGGCTTCAAGTCTCCCTGGATTGTCACAAGGTCACTCTCTTCCATCCTGCTCCTGGCGGGAGAAAGTCTCTGGTGGGGCTGGTGTGTCCTCAATGCCATCCTAGCCCTTGTCGAGCCCCCATGTTAACAAAGCGAGCAGAGCTCAGGCTCAGAGACTTTCCGGGCCATCGCTTTGCCGTCACTGTAGTTATTCTTACAGCTGTGCTGCATTAGCGGTGAGTGATTCTGGTTTTCCCCTGCAGGAGAGAGAGAGGCTTCTTCTAGATCTGCGTTAAAGAAAGCGAGTCAACGTAAACGATGATATGGGTGATATGCAGACAACACAGTTCCCAGGCGGAGGTGCTCCAGTGACTGAGGCTGGGAAACATGATCTGGATTAACCTCCTCTCAGTGTTGGTTTCCCAGGTGCCACTCCTGACCTCAAGTCTGAAAGCCCCAGCTCTTAGCTGCCAGAGGGGTTGGAAGGGGCATTTACCCACAATTGGGCCAAAGTATTAAATATATGAGCATCCTTCGAGGTCAGCACGGTGATGGCAACAGGGAGAAGCCTCCATGGGAAGTTTGCAACATGGGGCAGAGTCAGGTCAGGTGGGGCTCACCTCCACTGGGACAGTTTCCTCCAGCCCATTCTTGGAAGCCATGGGTTGGTCATTAAGAAAAATGGCCTTCCTGGTCCCTCCGTGGCTCTAAATAAAAGTGTGGTTGTGGGCTCAAGGGGTTCCCATGCAAGCTGGGGAGAAAGTGGAGAAACCCTTAAATCTCACTGAGGGTAGAACGAAATAGAAGCTAGACCATGTGACATGCCCAGAAGGAAGCATCATTAATTGTGACAAGTAAGCAGGGAAGGCTACCTGGACGAGGTGGCACTTGCATAGCACCTTGAAAGGGGAGATGGGCAAAGCATGTGGCTCGGGGTATTCTCTCAGAATGCCCAGAGCCTCCTTTCAGGGAAAATCCTGGGGTTTGGAGTTGGGTAGACCTAGGCTTGGTTCCGGACTCTCCCACCCCAGGTACAAAGGCAGAGTGACTTGTCCAAGGTCACTCTGTTCCCTGGTGTGAGGCAGGGGCTCTCTTGTCTTGCTGCCTCAGGCAGACTCCAGGGCCAGAGTCTCCCCAAAGTCTGATTGACGAGAGTCCTCCCATTTTTCCTGCAGTTGAGTGAGGAGCTTTCCTGGGGGTCAGTTCCAAGTTGTAGCATTAGGAGCCATTGGGCCTGAGGCCCTGTCTTGGGTGGGTTCGCTAGAACAAGCCTGAGATTGGGATTCTTATGCACAGGGTTTGTTGAAGGAGCGCTCTCAGGAGAAACCTGAAAGAAAAAGAGAGAAACTGCCTAGGGCAGAGGAAAGATAGGGCAGGCAAAGACACGGTCTCGGGAGAAGTCTACTAGCCCAACCCCGCTGGGAGCTCTAGAGTGGAAATTGCCTCCCGGAACTTGTCCCACTTGGTACACACCCACATTACTCGGTCTTGGGCCATGGGCTGCCCCTGGGGAAGGGGGAGGTAAGCTCCTAGCCATCCCCGAGCGAGCAGCTCCCCTGAGCCCAGGACAATCCCTCAGAGAGGGTGCGGGTGTGAGCACCCAACACGTCCGGGTAGGGTACCAACAGCTTCTGCTTTGGGGAAATAGTAGCAACTCTCTCCCACTGTTCTAGCTTCTAATCTCATGTGCTGGGTTGGCCTGGTGAAGGAATAGACCCAAGAGAGGGCTCAGAGTACCTCGGCCTTTCCTGTGTGGGGACAATCGGGAGTGGCATCCTGCCATGGGGCAGGCTGTGAGGCAAGGGTGGAAGTTTGGCATTGGCACAGGCCGGCAGTGTGCGGCTGGCAGGATCCAGTGGGCCCAGGTCTTCAAAGCTCATAAAGCAGACAAATGAATATCTGATAGAAACATAACTCCAGAGAACGAGGGGCCCTGTTGGCCGGATGGTGAAATACAGTGGCTGTCTGACCCTTCAGAGGGGTAAATCTGCCCAGCAGTGCTTTCCAGCCTGAGACATGGCAGCCCCTACGACATAGCTTTTTCTGGAAGAGCGTAAACACTTAGCACGGGGACACTTACTGTCTGGTGGGGCCCTGGGAGTCCAAGGTCATCCCAGCCGAGGCTCCTCACCCTGCCCCAGGCGTGCCTCTGTGCCAGCTTGGTACCCTGGGCTGCCTGCCACGGTGGGGCTGGAATGAGCAGAGCAGCCCTGAGAGGGTGTGGAGGAGGTGCCTGCCTCTGCCTCCTGGGCCTTGTTAAAGGAAAGGGGGCCGACAGTCTAACAGATACCAGCAAGGGGCAGACCTGGGTGAGATTCCCAACACTGACACTGCCCACCTGTGTGATCTGCACTAGGCTACTTTCCTTCTTTAGACTCAGCTTCCTCAACCACAATACAGGACTAATAACAGTGCCGACCTCATAGAGTTGTGGGACGATTAAGGGGTGAATGTATATGAAGTTCTTTGCAGGGTGGCTGCATCATGGGTGCTGAGTGAAGGTCAGCTATCATGACAATACAACACTGATCTGATATGAGGCCTACCACTAGCTAGCTGTGTGTCCTTGAGTAAACCATAGAAGCTCTCTGAGCCTCAGTTTTCTCATCGGTAAAATGGGCCTAAGCATATCTACTTTATATATGTAAGAATGGTAGGGGTTGAATACAAAGCTCCTTGCCTACGTAAGTGCTCAGTAAAGAATAATGGTGATGGCAGTGATGATGATGATGATGCCAAAGTTAGGTTTTAACAATAAGCCCTTCCCTGTGCAAGGCCTGGGTTAACCTCTCTTCTGCCCCTGCAGCCCTGGACAACTGGAGATGGGTGACAACAAGAAGCTATCCTACCCTAGCATTGTCCCCCCACCCCAAGATTCCTGCTGAAACACAGACCGGACCCTATGTCTGGTTTGAAGGTGCCAAGATGGCAGAAGGACAGGAATTACCTGGGGTGAGGTGTCCTCCTTCATTCCTGCCACCTGCCCCAGCCCTTGGCTCATGCTGCTGTCTGACTGGAGTAGTCTCTCTCCAGTCTTCTGCTGGCTCACTTCTACCACCCTTGATATCACACTCTGGTCCCCATGCCCCCTCCTGTGTACTCCCTCAGTACCCAGTGCACCCTCTAGCATTGTCCTTCACATTGTATTAATGGGCCCTTACCACGTGCCCAGGCATGCCAGGCTAAGCACTTCTTATGCTAACCACCTGCTCCAGTCCATGAGGACAGGGACTGTGTCTGTCTCTGATTCCAGGCTCAGCCCATCGAAGGTTCTCAGTAATTATTTGTTGAACGAAGGAGCGAATAGACCTGGCATTTGGGGTATTTGGTCAGCAGTAGAGACTAACATCACCCTGCTCTCTGAGTACTTCAGGCTGAGAAACTGTGGGTAAGAAAGGGAAAGAGATGGGTGTGTGTCCTTTGCTTCCCAGGGGTGCTGAAACCTGAGTTCCTTCTAAAGGGTATAGCTGTTTGATACTCTCTTGTCACAAACCATCCCTGATGACACGTAGTTCTTTCTACCTTACCAAGTGCTTCCCCATCTCACCCGAGCCTCCCCATGACACCAGGAGTGGGAAGGATAGTGGACTAT
The DNA here is from genome assembly GCF_951640355.1 of Cnephaeus nilssonii. Taxonomy (NCBI): domain Eukaryota; kingdom Metazoa; phylum Chordata; class Mammalia; order Chiroptera; family Vespertilionidae; genus Cnephaeus; species Cnephaeus nilssonii. Next base: position 16,118,550 of record NC_137084.1, on the reverse strand, counting down.
TCCAATTTTATAGATGAGGCTCAGAGAGGTTAAGGGTTTGGCCTAGGGTAACACAGCTTATGGTGGCAGAGCTGAAAACCATGACTCCTGACTCCTTGCTGAGGGCTTTCTCCTCCACTACACATCACCACCTCCTGGGCCACATAATCCGCAATCTTAGGAAGTCTTAGAGATTGTATTGCACAGATGGGAAAACTGAGGCCCAGAAAGGAGGAGGTTCCTGCTCAATTCCCCGTGATATTGTGGCTTTAAGCCAGGTCCTGGAGGGGGCGGGTTCACAGCAATTAGCTCTCTAGTGTGGCCAATCTGGGACCTAGCACAAAAAGTTCATTGTCATAGCCTGGAGGTTCTTGGCCTAAATGCTTTCTAAAAAATTGTGGCCAGCTGAGCAGATGGGCACCTATCATTGGCTATAACGAGGAGGCCATGGGATTTGTTCTTCAGGCATCTCACTTAGAGAAAGCTTAGAATACCCGGGCAGAAAAAAAGACAAATGTGATGGTGCTGGGGTAGAACTCACAAATGAACAGTGAACTCAACACAAAGGCTGAACAAGCACCATTTCAGCACTTGGGACAGTTCCACGGGGCCATCCACTGGAGCCTGGGATCCACAGAAACTCAAAACTGGGCCTGGTCTCCAGTGGGGTAGGCAGTGCTTTTTTATTTTATTTTATTTTATTTTATTTTATTTTATTTTATTTTATTTTATTTTATTTTATTTTATTTTATTTTATTTTTAACGAAGAGGTGCTGATTTCCTGAAGAAAAAAAACAACAACAATCCAAGTATTCACAGATGCATGATGTGATTTAATTTTGGAGAATTTTGTGGCCTTTGGGTTTTTAGAACCCGAAAACTTTTAAAATTAGCAAAGAGAAGCATGATAACACTCAAAGAGCTGAAATGATTTTCAGAAGATGCTTGAGCACTGACCATTCACACCCATTCCCCTCCACATTATAGCCAGTAGGGGAAGGAGGCAGGGGGAGGTGGAAAGAGGCAGGGGGAAAAGAATGATTCACATAGAACAGATAAAAGCACACAGAGGGAGAGGATGTTGAAGGGATGTAAGCTTGGGACAAAGGGGTGGAGGAGGTTCTGTAGGTTCTAGAGTATTGTTACACTTCTCATCCACCTCCTGACATTTGCATGGACCCCAGCCAGGCTGCTTGGTAGGAGTTCCTCTTGAATGTAATGACTAGAGCTGCCACTTTTTGAAGTTCTTCAACTTCTCATTATGCTTAAAGCTTCAGAAACTCTACTGATTAGAACCATTGTAACACTCTATTACAATGATGGCCTTAGAGATCGGCACAGAGCCGTGCTGGAGGTCCCAGTGCATCAATCTCGTGAATTAAATGGCATTTGATAGCCTCCGTTTAAAAAGGTAGGAAAGTATGAAACATCCTCTAGAAACATTCCATCAAAATAATTAAAATAAAAAAACTTAAGCTTCTGTTGTCTGGAGAATCACTCATATGTAATACTTCACTGCCCACTTATGTTGGACAATAAGGTATGTACTCAGCCAAAAAGATTCATGCTATTATGAAGAATTATAGTGAATTAATCTGAGCTATAAAATATAATAATGATGCAGTGTGGTATGAAAGGGAATTAATACTCTGAGCTTCTATCACATGACAGGCACAGTGCCAGGGGCTTTACATGCTGTGATAGATTGAATTATTGTTCAGCAAATATTCACTCCTCTCCCCCTTGAGGCAGTGTCTTTTCTTCACCCCATGATGTCAGGCTTGATCACATGACTTGGTTTGGCCAATAGAAGTGATTGCGGTCCAGGTTGGAAGTGATTGTGGTCCAGTTTCAAGCCAAGGCCATAAGAAGCATTGTGCATTGCTACTTGTCCCCCCTGCGCTGTGGGGGAGTCACCAGAAGAGGAGACCCCTTCAGCTTGGGCCTCAGATGAACATACAGAGTAGACCTGAGCCCAATCCACAGCCTGAAGCTGGGCAACCCAGTCGGACCCAGTCCAGATCACCAAACCTCAGTCACCCTGCAGACCTGGGAGTCTAAGAATAAATGCTCTTCTTTGTCAGTCACTGAATTCTGGGGTCTGTTTTTTAGCATTGTTCTGCAAGAACTGACCAAATACAACATGCACTGTCTTATTTAGTCTTTGCAACAACTCTGAAGTCAGTAACAGAATTTCCCCCATTTTATAGGAAACGGAGGTCTAAAGACAGGAAATGCCTACCCCAAGGCCCCAGAGGAGTTAACTAGTGGTGGACTCACGGCCAGCTCATCCTTATTTGATAAGGTAAGGAGAGAGCTGCTCGGCCCTCCCTGGCTAGCCCCTGCTTGCCTCTCCCACGCACCAACCTTTCACTGGCTCAGAGCTTCAGAGTGGGGGTGGGTGCTGGGAAGGCTGCGGGAGAACATCTGAAGCTCCTTTCAGGGAGCCAGCAGGGGTCCCCCCGCCCCATGGCTACTGGAAAAGGTCACATTTGGCGATTCAGCCCACAGAACAATGACATTTCAAGGATCAAAGAAAAGGTTAAAATATTCCTATAAATCTATTCCTGGGACTTTTAAGTATTTCCAATGTAAAGGGAAAATGCCATTTCTTCCCCCTCCAAGAGTAGCAGAGGGTGGGTTGCTGGTAATGGCTCTGCTCTCCTCTTCCTGGTGAGGATGAGCAGGGAGGAAGAAGGATTCACTCTACATCCCTCCCCATGCCAATGAAGGTGCAGTTAACCCCAAACCTCATTTATTTATGTAAATTAATCCCAGATGGCCCCCAGAGAAGCTCATCCAAGGGGAGAGATGGACAGTGCCCGATTCAGGCACTCTCCTATTCCACCTCTCCGGAGTGGCTCAGGGCCACCACCACAGGGGGGACCTCCAGGCTCTCAGGGCTGGGAGTGGGCGAGGCCAGGCCAGGGCAGGGGGCCAGATGGCCTGGCAGACCACTTCCCCGAGCTTCCCATCCTTACGTGCAGCTGCCCTGAGCATCCACATGGCTGCATCCCGGGCTCCTCAAACAGAGGAGCCCAGATTGATTTACCACCTTCTCCCTGTGGATTCCACATTTGGTGGGTGGCTCTACCCTCCTTCGCCCATTCATTCAGTAAACACGTACAGACTCCCAGGCACTGTACCAGGCACCAGGATAACAACAAGCTGGGGGGGGGGTTGGAGGGGGGACTCCTGCCCTCAGGCAGTTTGTAGATATTTGGGGAGACAAACCAAGAAAAGGACAAGGCTTCCCCGCTGGGAGGCAATGACTAACTCTGTGGGGGAGTCAGGGGAGGCTTCCCAGGAGAGTCACTATGGAACTGGGGCTGGTCCAAAAGGGGCACTCCAGGCAGAAGCAGTGCACACACAGGCCTGGGGTCCAAGAAACCATGCTGGTTGGAGACGTGGGAGACGCCCTGTACCTCAGGGAGTTGGTGTCTTCCCAACGGCGTCTAAAGCCACTTTCCCTCAGGGGACCGGGCTGCCAGCATGGTGAGCTGCACCCCACACAGTCTGTGAGAAGACGCTGTTATGCACAGGCCCCAAGCCATCATTTGTCTCCCACGTCCCATCAGTCACCGAGCCCTGTTTTCATCTGCCTCCTGAATACTTCTCCCTGCTGTCCCTCTTCCTCCCCTCCTACAGACCCCCCACCATCCCGGTCCTGGGCCTCAGCTTCTCCATGGGATTGTGCCATAGCCTCTGTGGGCGGTCTCCCTCCTACCCCTGCCCCCTGTGCGGCAGCCAGGGTGGACCTCTAGAAGCATCCTTCTTGGCATTTGACTCCCTTGTTGAGGTCCCTTTGATGGCTCCCTGATGCCCTAGGACATGGTTGTGGTTTCAGAGCATTGAATTTAAAGCCCCCCAAAGCCTGAATCCCCACCTTTCCAGCCTCATCAGGGTCCCTGTGTGTCTGAAGCCCTCACTCCAGCCCCTCTGAACCACCGGTTGCAGGGACTCATCAAGCCTCTTCCTGCCTTTGTTTTCTCCACGCAGAGTTCTCTTCCCTTGTGTTCATCTGCCCAACAAACTCCCACTTGCCTTTCAAGACCCAGATGAACAAACAATATAATAGTAATGAAAACAATAAGGACTACATTTACGGGCCACCCCCTCCGGTCCCTCTCTAGCTCATGACACTGCTTTATTTTCACAGTACCTGAAATCGTCTTTTCTATTTATGACTTTGTCCATCTCTCTCGTCAGAGTGAAGGCTCCATGAGGGCAGGGCTTGACCTTCCCGAGTCCTCAGTATCCAGAGGCCTGGCTGGCATTGAGTAGGAGATCAAAAGAGTTTGTGGAATAAATTAAGAAACGACCCCTTACAACAACCCTGTGAGGTGCTGACCATGCTTACTCCCATTCTACAGATAGGGAAACCGAGTCCTTAGCAACAAGGGCTTTGGCAACTACCTCAGGGCTTTGGCTCCATTTCCAGGCCTGTTCCTGGGAGCCTGTCAAGGGCATGGGCTGCATCTAATTCCCTTCAGACCCCCTGGATCCCTAGGAGGGGCTCCAGAAGTGGGTGGTGGATGACTCAATGTTGAGAAAAAGGAGCAGAGGGAAAGCTTTGGGGGAGGCGACTCAGCTGATCGAAGCTTAGCTCTTCAGGGCCTGTTTCTAGGTTGTGAATTCAATGCACTGGTGTTCCCACTCATTCCTAATTGGCACCAAATTACGTGGAAAGGCTGGCTGTGCTGCCTGGCTCAGCTCAGCGGGGGCCCATGCAGCAGCTGGTATCAAGGAAGGAGCTTATGTTAGGGTGGGAAGCCAGCCTGATTGAAGCAGTATGGGGCTATAGAGGGAGCACTAGGCTGGGAGTCCCTAGTCCTTACCTGGGCCAGTGGCAGGAATCTAGGCTTTGGGGATAGAGACAGCCCAGCAGTGTGGCTGTTCATCCTTCTGAGCCTCAGTTGTCTCATCTCTAAAATGGGAGTGATCAGCATCCCTGCCTCCTGGGGTCGTTGGGAAGTATTGACTGCTGCTTTTTTGTTGGTCAGGTGCCTGTTCCCTCTGCTACAAGGAGAGGGGATGAGGCTGGTCAGGGGAGCCCTTTAGACCTGGAGGGGAAGGTGGACAAGGTCAGCTGCCTGCCTGGGTTTTATCTCGTCTGCACTTGGGGCACTGCCATAACCTTTGAGCCTTGGGTCTCTACCTAGAGGGAGGGTCTGAGGGTAGAATGAGCAGATCCCTCCTCCAGTATACCCACTTCACCAGTCCTAGGAGGGGTGTGGCACAGGGTGAGGGTGCTGTTACAGGAGTCGCAGACCTGAGTGTGTATTATCCTGGGTCACACACTGTGTCTGTCTCCCAGAACGTGAAATGAAGGGGCTGGACTGAATGAGCTCTGTGGACCATTCCATCTCCGATTGAAGTTAATTCTTTATTTCCTTCTGGGCTAAACTTCCAATTCCTGTAAGTGGGCCTCTGGGAAGGATAGAGATTGGACAACGGAATTCTCATGGAGGAGTGTTTGATTGCTTCTTTCAGGGGCATTTGTTTTGTTTTATTCAAGAAAGGGGACTTGTTAGCCCAAGCATTAATAGTGTGATGTTAGGCAGTGGACAAAGTGAAGAATTTCAGGCACAGGGGAATAGAAGGACACGGAGGGAGGGGAAGCAGGGTCACGCAGGCAGGGTCAGCAGCAGGTGATGGAGATGAGCACCAGGTACCACCATCCAGGCCAAAAGCTGGGATTATAGTATGGAAGAGCGGGGCTGGATTCTTTCTGGGAGGGAGTGCTCACGGATCAGTCTTGGAAGCTACTTAGCTATTAAAGGGGCAGAACCTGGGGTTTCAAGTCTCACATCAGTGAGTTCTACTCCTGACTCAGCCATTGTCTGGCTGTGTGACTTTGGGTAAGTTACTTAACCTCTCTGAGCCTTAGTGTCCTTCAGGTATAATGGGGATAACCAACCCCCTCACAGCATTGCCATGAGGAGTCAGTGAAATAACTCCTGTGAAATGCCAGGCACTGGCCCTAACCATTGTAAGCCCCAGCAAGTGGTGGCGATTGTTCTTCTTGTAATTCTATGGAGGAAGGCCCAACCTTGTCTGGAGGTCATTTCTAGGGCTCTGCAGGGACAGCAGCTACAGCCTTTGTGTCTTAAAGGCCCCTCAAGGCCTGACACCCCAGAGCAGGGAGATGTTTTTAGAGCTGGAGACCCTCCTGGAGCCCCCACAGGCCCCAGGATGAGGAGGGCTACCTGATAGGATGTTACAGTGCAGCAAGAGGGGTAAGAGCACTAGTTCTGCAGCCGGCCCGCTGGGTTCCAATCCCAGTCCTGCCACTTACCTGCTGTGTGACCTTAGGCCAATCACCTCACCTCCCTGAGTCTAAAATGAGGGTGATGATAATAATAATTATAGCCACCTTATAGGATGTTAACAGAAAATAAAATGAATAAATATTCATAAAGCATCTAGACCTACATTAACAGGGCAACCACTTGGTACAAGCGGCTACTAAGCACTTGAGATTTGGCTCATCCAAGCTGAGATGTGCTCAAAGAGGAAAATAACTGCTAGATTTGGAAGGTTAGTGCACACAAAATAGAAAAGTTGCTCTCTAATGGATTTTATATTGATTACATGTTGAAATAACATTTTGGATATAGTGGGGTATATTGAATGCATTGTTAAAGTTAATTTCACCTGTTTCTTCTGCTTTCTTTAATGTGTCTACTAGAAAATTGGAGGTTACATATGTAGCCTGCATTATATTTCTATTTGGTAGAGCTGACCCAGAACACTGCTGCAACGTTTGATATAATTATAGTTAGTTATCGAGCACTGTGGCAACTTTTGATATAATTATAGTTAGTTGTTGGATTCGGGAACTGGATTTACAATTTGCTGTATAATCTTGTGAAAGTTAATTAGTTTCTCTAAACCTCAGTTTTCCTCTCTGTAAAATGGGACTAATGGGATTAAACAAAATCACGCTTGTAAAGTGCTTGGCAGAGCACCTAGCACATAGAAAGCCCTCAGTCAATTGAACTGTCATATTGGTGGCCTGTGGGGCCCGAGGTGAGGGTGCCCACCCTCAGAGATGGGAGAGGGGCTCATCAGTTACTCCTCACGTGGTGCCGGTGGGGCTGAGCCAAAGGAGCTTGCTCTCCCCGCAAATGGGACCTGAGTTCTGAGTAAACTCCGCCTGGAGCCGGAGGTTGAGCTGTTTGGCCGCTTATAGTAAGGGAAGGGTCAATAACATTAATGGGATCAGCGGCCCCATTAATCTTCCTCTAATGAACAGCCCTTCACGCCAACCCGTCTTCCCCAGATCCTGGAAGACATTTTATATTGGCAGGAAACTGGCCGGGTAGAAAGCACCTCGAATCCTATAAAAGTGATTTAGTGGCTTTGCTTGGGAAAGTCGGGCTGCTGATGCTGGGCAGGGAATTGAAACAACAAAGTCACAGCCAACCTCTCTGTCTGAGGCTCCAGATCAAAACCCCAGAGCCGGCTGCGAGGGGGAAAGGACGTGGGGAAGGGACTTTGGCGAGGTTCATGGGTGAGGGGGTGGTTAGCACATCATGTCTGACTCGAACACCCTCAACTCAGAATCAACAGATTGTTGGCGATGCAAGAATTGGGACTGCCTGGAGGACCCAGAGGGGCGGGGTGGGCAGTGGAGAGAGCAGTGGGCACCAGAAGTCCTGGAGAAGTTCTGGTCCTCTTACTGGCAGAGTCGAGCTGTGTGGCTGGGGACAGGCCACTCCACTTGCTCATTGCGGGGGCATGGGGGAGGTCTGGTAGATGGTGTCAGAGATGGGGAAAGGCATTCCAGGTGAGCAAACAGCTTCAGCAAGTCTCCTCCTGGGAGAGGGAAACTGGAGCATGCGGAAAAGTACCGGCTGTTCAGTGTGATCAGAGGCTGGGGAGTGGGACACTGAGGCAGATGCAGTCCCCCAGCCTCGGCCTTGGCATCACAGAGCCTCCAGGTGGGGTGGGGGTGGAGGTGCCAGAGGCTGATGGAGAGTCAAGCCTGAACTCCTCCCCCCATAGTCCTGTGGCTGTTCCTTTCTACGGACCCTGGCCGACTCCCTCAAGGTGGCCCACCCACCGGAGTTGCCCAGCTCAGGATGGAGGGAACTGAGCTTGTCTCGGGTCCCTGGGGGCCCCCTGGGGTGGTGTGTGGCTCTGGGAATGACAGGCTGACCAGCTGAGTGGACTTCCTTGCAGCTGGGTCACTCCATCGCCACGAGCCTCCGTTTCCTCCTGGTGAAGCAGGGCCCCCAGCCTGCCTCCCAGCGTTCTCTCGGGCTTCAAGAAGCACTGGGTATGGAGCTATATACGTGAGCGGGGCAGACTGGATGTGCATATAATTACAGTCATAGCTCACATTTATCGAGCACGTACCGAGCGCTGGGCCCTGTCCTCAGCCTTCAAACATCTCTATCACCTGCCCCGTGTCACACCGCTGGGCCAGGCCCAGGCTGCCTGGGTTTGTGCTTTCCTCCCTTCGTGCTGCACACACACACACACACACACACACACACACCCCTGCTCTGTCACTGGGCTCAGTGCTGAGCCTGGAGATGCCGGAGAATCCTCCCGAGAGGCCCTCTGGGCAGCCTCTGCCCCAGGATGATGCACACTCCCCTCCCAGAGCTGGAAGTGACTCCTTCGTGGTGCTACTTGGGACACACGCCTCGATGGACAGGGGGACTAGCCCATGGTCGCTGTGAACTATTGTCTTCACGAACAAGTTCTAGAACCTGTTCGGAATGAAACGAAGTCAAGCCTAGCCTTTGCACCCCACTTTTGATGCCAGCAATGCCATCTATTCTGTGCCTCGAGCCCGTCCTGTGAAGGGGACTATTTCCTGGGTATGTCCTTCTTGGACTAGTGTGAACTCTTACAGATCTCTCCCTTCTGTTGGCTCACATCATCCTTTTGTCTCTGCTACCACGGGGGAGGCATCTCTCCTGAGCCTACACAATCAGCTTTCCCCGGCAGGCCTGCAGCTGCCTGCAGACAGTGGTCACCCCCTCGCGCCCCTGCCCTCAGTTGGTCTCTGGACGGAGCAGCCTCAGGCCCTTCATTTCTCTACTTGAGAGGGCTGGCGCCTTGCCCACCCATCACTCTCGTCTGAAGAGCTCCGGCTGGGGTGGACTGGGCCTTCTTCCTGACCTCCCTCTCCTTCCTGGGCAGGTACATCCTGAAGCTAAATCAGCACTGAGCTCAAAGTAGGAAAGGAGGTAGAATGCTCTTCCAGCACGATGACAGTCAGGAAGGATGAGTGGGAGGCTGACTTTCTGGTGAGAAAGAGCCGCTGACTTTAGATGGACGATTCTCCCTGAAGCCAGGCCTCATGGATGAAATCTTCCACCCTCCCTTTCTCCTCCTTCCTCCCAAACTTCATCAGTCCCATCCTCCCCTTCCCCCCAGCCAGCAGTGAACCAGATGTGTTTGAGTAACTGATTAACTGCAGGAAAACCTCCAGGAGGCGGTGGAGAGATGGGAAGGGGAAGGAGGGATGGTAGTTAGGGGTTAAGGTAGAGAACAGTTTGAACATTCATCAGCACCTGTACCAGGACGTGTGTTCACAGCTTCACGTGCCTGCATTTGACCGACTGGCAGGATGTGGGTAGACGAGTCTCTATTTTGTGATAGGGAAAGTGGTGGGGGTCCGACCTGGACACGCTGCCAGGCTTGTTTTGATGGGAGCAGGAGACGACAATCCCCTCCTGTCTTTAAACCTCATACTTCTGTTAATGCGACCTAAGGACACCCAGGCATTTCAGTAGCTGCACAATCCGATAGACACATTGTACACTTAACGATAAATAAAAACCCCAGGATGTTTAATGCTCCTTGTTCCTGAGCCACATGTTCTGCCCACTCCAGCTCCCCTTCCCTCAATCATAACCTGTTGCAGTTGTCTGTTGGGTTATCCGATTCTGCTGGCTGGGACAGGATGCACGGCGCAGCCCTGTGGCTCACCACTTGCTGACAATCATCTTGCAACCACATCACTCTTCCTCCTGCCCACTCAATCCCCCCCCCCCCCCCATTCTTCCTCATCGGGTGACCCTGCAGGGAGTGTCACCTTCTACTTTAAGACCCGACCTTCTTCTCTTCCCACCACCACCCACTGGGCATGAGCACAGGCTCCACAGAGCACAGCCAGGATGTGAGACTGCCAACACTGCTATTTTCACGCTGACATTCTCGGTTTCTGAAAATTCTCACTTGTAGCTCATGCTGATGTTTGCCCTCCTTTGATGGGGATGGGCAGAGGCTCCTTCCACCCTGGGCTGGGTTCCTTATGAAATCCCCCACTTTACCCCACACCAGCCCCTTCTTTCTAAACTCTAGGGCAGGAGTAGTTGTGGGAGAAGAAATAAAAAAAAACAAAAAAAAAACACAAAAAACAGAATTGGCCTTAGATTAGTCCCACCTAGGAGGGTAGGACTGGAGACAGGAAGGCTGAAAGGGTCCTGCAGGTCCCACAGGGAGCTCAAGCTGGGTCCAGGGTTCGGGGTGGGGAGGGTCCTCTCTGAATCTTCTCTTCTCTTCTCCAGGGTCCTGGGGTCTGTGGCTTAACATGGCAGCCGGCGTGGTGGCCTTTCAGGCCTCCCAGCCCCAAGTAGAAAAGGTGGCTGTGCTGAGGAGGGAGGCTGGACCCCGAGACCTCAGCCTCGGAGACTTTAATTAGGGCATTGGCGTTTTATTGGAAAGTGAGAGTGATTTCCACTCCCGGAGACATTAGGAGACTCAACAAATCCTCTCACTGCTTTATAGTTTGGAAATACAATATAGACTTTATTGCCGGCCTCGATGTCTTCCTTTAAGCAACGGCACAGCCCGATAAAGCAGAGGAGCCAGAAAAGCAGAACTGCCGGGGTCTTCATAGATCACACGGGCTCCCTGGAAGGCGTGGCCTCACTTTCTGACCGCTGCGGTGGGGAGGACCAGGAGCTTGACTAACCTATCGGACCATACAGGTAACTGGGCGTGTGTTTCTGAGACGTTCTTCCAGATTTGGGACCTCAGCGGGTAGGAGAGACAAAAGACTGGGGCGGGGGGGGGGGGGGGGGGGCGGGCGCGGGAAGACTCTGGGTTATGGCAACATTGTTTGAACATGGATCAAGCCTTTCCCAAATCGCTTCCTTATCTCTGGGTTTTCAGCTACTTCTGTTAATAAATTTTGTTTTTACCTGATCCACTTTGGGTTGGGTTTTCTGAAATTTGCAATCAAAAGAACGATGCATCTTCTTAGAATCTTTGCAGCCTCTCTCCTGTCCCTCCTCCTCATTCTTTTCATGCTATAGACTGTAAAATCTTTTAGTGACTGACCATTGCCCTAAGGATAAAATCCCCAAATCCCCACGAGGCCGAGCATATCTGAACCCAGACTCTCAGCCTCATCTGCTGCAACCCAGCCATGCTGAATGCCTCTCTGTTTTGCAAATACGCCAGCTTTTCCCCCTCAGTTCAGAGCCTTCCCATACATTAATTATAACCTCTGCTGGAACTCTGTCCTCGCTCTTCACCTGATGGGTTCCTACTCCTCCTGCAGCTCTCAGCCCAAAGACGCCTGCTCTAAATGCCGTCAGTCCCGTTACACTCTCCCATGGCACCCTGCTCTTATTCTTCACAGCACCTAACCCAGTTTTCAGTTACGCGCGTGCACATGCGTGTGTGCGGATGTGGATGTTGTATACCCATGAGGCCTGGAGCCGTGCCTGTCTTGTTCACCATGCTATCACTTATGCCTGGAAGAGTTCCCGGTACATTGTAGAGGCTCAATATATATGATTTGACTGACAGAGTGAGGAATAGGTGAGCATTGGGTTGGGCTGGGCGATCTGCCTGACATTATAGCAGGAGCGGAAGTTCAGGGCTGCACAGGCCGTGTGTAGTTGAGGAAGCGTGAGAACCGGAGAGCAGAGGCTGGATGAGGAAAGATGGGCGAGGGCCAGACCACAAGTACCGTGAGCACCAACCAGAGATGCTTGATGTTCAGTTTGCAAGTCAGAAAATTTTAAAGTGTTTTCTGCGAAGACCAGTCCTGCAAGATGCTCTACCAAAGAAAAAGGCCAAGTGAACTGGAGGTTAAATAAGCCTGAAGACAGATGGATGCTCTTAAGACCCTCTAGGAGAGGCCCAGTGCACGTGACCAGTCCAAGGCTCTGACAAGTCCTGCAGCGGCAGGATGTTAAGGTTAGGTTAGCTAAGTGCTGACAACAAAACACCTCCACCCCCTCACAGCAGTTACAATTGCAAGATGAATATTTCCATATTTATGAAATAGAGGCGTGTCTTACAATGGATATGAGCATGTAACAGAGGGTTTCTTTAAAGTCCCTGAAAGCTGGTTATTTAACCAACAGGGCTGCTTACAACTGACAGTGTCTAAGAATTGGGGCCATGCCCTGGCTGGTTTGGCTCAGTGGATAGAGCGTCGGCCTGCGGACCAGAAGGTCCAGGGTTCGATTCCAGTCAGAGGCACATGCACGGGTTGTGGGCTCGATCCCCAGCGGGGGACGTGCAGGAGGCAGCCGATCGATGATTCTCTCTCATCATTGATGTTTCTATCTGACTCTCCCTCTTCCTTCCTCTCTGAAGTCAATAAAAAAAAAAAAAAAAGAATTGAGGCCATATGGCCCTCTCTTGCAGAAGTAATGCTCTTTTGAAGAAGAGAGGGACATGTTGAGACTTGTTTTGGGGTGGCCACTCCTACAGCATGTGAGTGGATTGGGGGATGCCAGGCAGGGGTTGGGAGCCTGAAATCTGGACTTCCCACCCCTACGAAGGCTCCCACCGACAGGTCTGCAAGCACAGAGCTGACTGCGCCTGCGAAGAGGAGAATTTAATTAGGACGCTGGGGTACTGTTGAAAGGTTGGATCAATTTCCCTCCAAGGAGGCCTCCTGTCTTGTAATGTGACAAGATAATTTAGAAGGTACCTATTGCCCTCCAGAGATGCCTCCTGAAGGGGTCCGGGGGCTCACGCTGTGCACGGAGCCTCAGGAGGAACCCTGCTTGGCTTTTCTTCTTCTCCCAAGCACACCCAATCTGTCAGGAAATCCCGCGGGGAAATCCTGTGGGCTCCAGCTTCAGAACGTGGCCAGGGCTGGGGCACCGTGGCTCTTCCCCTGGGTAATTGCAAAGGCCTCCTAATTGGTCTCCCTGCTCAGCCCTTGCCCCCGGCAGTCTGTTCTGAACCCCATGGCCCAAGAGATTTTCTAAAAAGATGTATGTCAGATCATGGCACGCCTCTGCTCAAAATCCCGTGGTGACATCCACGGGTTTAGCAAAAGCCCATGTCCTCACCGTGGCCTACAACCTACGCTGCCTGAACCTGTGACTCAGCCCTGTGACTCCACAATCCTGTGTTCCTCCCACACGCTGTCTCAGGGGCTTTGCCCTCGCTGTTCCCTCTGCCTGGTACCTCTCCCAGAGAGCCAGGCGGCCTACTCCCTCATCTTTTAGGTCTTAGCTTGACAATCACACCCGCATCCTTCCACGTCCTCCTTTCCTGCTCACCTTCTCTTCGTTCTAACACACTGTGGTGGACAGAGTTCAGGACGCCTGGGACTCCAGCTCTCTGGCCTACACACCTTCTCCCAGTCAGCACCCATCAGATGAGAACCTGCCTCTGTGAAGGGATTTTGCAGATGGAATTAAAGTCCCAAATCCTTAGCTGGCTTTTAAAAAGGAAGATTATCCTCGAAGGCATAACCTGATTAGATGAGCTCTTCAAAGGCACTGGACTCTCCCTGGAAAGAGAGAGAGACTCAAAGCTTGAGGGGTTTTGATGTGCAAGAAGGTGGCCACGGATGGCTTACAAGATGGAGGCTACACACAGCCGAGACCTGAGAGCGACCTCTAGGAGCTAAGAGTAACCCCCACGGGCAGCCACTGAGGAACCCCATTCCTCCAACATCCACATGAACTTGAAAGAGGACCCTGAACTCCGGGAGGGGGGCGGTGTAGGGTGGAAGCAGCTCGGCCACCACCTTGATTTCAGCCGCGTGAGACTCTGAGCAGAGGATGCCGCTAACCTGTGCCTGGACCCTCGGCCCATGGAAATTGGGAGATAATGAGTGTGGGTTGTTTGAAGCCACTACGTTCGTGGTAATTTGTTACACGGCGATAGAAAATGAATACAGCAGGCTACACATTTCTTTTGTTTACCATCTTTGTCTTCTGCTAGAAGGTAAGCCCAAGAGGGCAGAGATTTTGACGTGTTTGCTGCTTCAGCCTCAGTGCTTAGGGCAGTGCCTGCTATATAGTAGATGCTCAGTAAATCTCGGTTGAATGAATGAATGGAATGAACCGGCATCAGCACAGCCTTACCCTCCAGCCTTCCATCAGGAGAGACATGCCCCATCTGTAAATGGCAAGGGGGCAACGCTGATGGGTGGGGAGGCGGAGTGCAGTTTGTTTGCTGTAAGTCCAGGCTGGCTGCCCACTGACCATGTGTATTTCCACAGCCCCTAACAAAGCGCTCTTCTCTGAGAGGAGCATCACAGGTCTTAGTGCACACCCCAAGGAATTAGAGCCGCCGGCCCCTTCTCCTGCACTCACCTGAGGTTGCCCAGGGAAGCCTGGTCACCCTGTGATTGCTCTGTGCTGAGCAGCAAGCCTCTCAAACATCTACCTGTCTAAGTAATTAATCTATTAGGATGAAAGCAGTAAGTCCTGGTGTCAAGACGAGGTGTGAGGGAAGGGGGTCTCTGTTGTGTTTCTTGCCTTTAGATGTCAAAGCCCTTGTCATGTTGCTTCATAGACACAATGAGAATGAGTCCATGCGTGGTCTGGCTCCCGGGGATCAGCCATTGTGTGGAGGGCTGTGAGGAGGATGCTGCTGCTCCCTAAACCCAACAGCCCTGGTTTGGGACTAGCTGGTGTTGCCTTTGGATGCGGTGGGTCAGGGTCTGGAGGAGATTTGGGAAGGACATTCTGGACCCCTCCTCTGAGATTTTCTTGTCTCCTCCCAGACTCACTCACCACCCCAATTAAGAAGGGGTTAGAGCCAGAAGCCCAGGATCTTAGCGTTTTAGAGCAGAAAGTGATCATAGAATTCTTCATGTTACGGAACCCAGAGAGGATGAGAGATTTGCCTGAGGTCACGCAGCAGTCCAAGTCAGAGCCAGGACTGAAACCCAGGCTCCTCCCACTATGACCACACGTCTCTGCCTCCTTGAGGGTGTCCAGGTTACCTCCCTCTACAGAGGGGAACAAGCTCTCCACTTCCAGCCGTCCAAGGGTCTGTTTACAGTCTCCGAGACCAGGCCCAGGGATGGAGGCTGCACCGAGAAACCACATCGGGAGGGAACTTAGATATCATGAGCCCCACAGACTCCCCTTTACAGATGACTAACTGAGGCCCAGTGAGGAGCAGTGCAGGGCCAAGGCCTCCTGGCAGGTCAGTAGTGAGAAGCAAGATTTCCAGTTCCCTCCCTCCCTCCCTCCCTCCCTCCCTCCCTCCCTCCAGATAGTCCCCTCCTGTTAGGAAGGAAGTAGCCTTGAACCAGGCACCTCTGAAGGAGCTGGTGGGGAGGGAACAGCAGGGGGAGGGACAGCGCCTGGAGGGTGGGGTGCAGGCAGCAGGGAGAGGCTCAGCTAGGTAGAGCTCACGGCTCAGGAAGTGGGAGTGAGAGAGACCACAGGCCAGGGGGTGCTGATGGGTGCACCATCAACCTACGTTAGAAGAGCTGAAGACGATTAGTCCTGGACCTGCTCCTGGCTGGTAGAAAGCAGTTCCTGTGCGATGGGGGTCTTGGTGGGGCTGGGTTGAGGGGTGAGTGGGTCCATAGCCTCAGTTCTGCCCAGCACCTCCCCTCCTGTCCCTGCCCCAGGGGTGCAGTGCTGACATAGGGCATGTGCATAGGTTTGTGGGGAGGAGACATGGGCACCACCTCTCGCGTCCTCCTACCTTCAGATTGGATTTCTCTGTTTTTTTTTGCCGCTGATCACATGCCTGACGTCAAGTTCACGTTCCCTGTGGGTTACTCGCAGCATGCAGGTAGCCCCTGTCCCCACCTCCCCCTCCAAAGGTTTGGGGCTGCGCGTTGTGAGAGTGGCCCCCTGGCCAGATAGGCCAAAGGGGTTGGAAAAACCACCTTGGGTCATAAAACCCCCTTAACAGAGGGCCTCGGACTTGGACTTGGCGAGGTCAGTGGTCACAGCCTTCGCAGGAGCACAGCCCCCTTAGTCGCACCTGCTTTCTCACTCTCACCTCCCCCACGCGGACAGTGATTATCATTTAAAGCTCATTGATTGAGAAAATATCCAGTGACTAAAAGCCTCTAGGAATTCAGCCATACTTTAAAAGGAACTTGTATTTATTTGTCCTAATTGTGTCTACAACACTTGGGTAAAGAAAAAAAGAGCAGCTCACCGGTGCGCTGGGCTGAGTCTAGACAATGGCTGGGGGCATTTAAGGGTTGAGCTTCCTACAATTACCCATGACTCTCCATGCCCCTGGCTTGGGAATTTTACAGAGTATTTTCCTTTTTTTCTCTCCTCAGAATGCTCATAATGGCTGGTGTCATAGGCAGACAAAAATGCTTTCTATTATTCCCATTTTAAAGATGAGGAAACTGAGGTCCAGGCCTCATCTTTGCTCAGGATGCTCTCATCTCCATCTGGGAAGCCAAACAGTGTTGTGTAATAGATGAATAATCCCGGACTCCCTGGTTTTTATCCTGGCTTCCCCATCCCCAGCTGTGCGAACTGGGGAATGTTCGAAACCTCTCTGGGCCTCAGTTTCCTTATGTTTATAATGGGGGTACTAGGATATCCACTTCGCAGGGTTGTGTGAGGATCAAATGAGCTAATATACATAAATGTGCGAGAAAGGTTAGCTACTGTCAACATCTTCATGATGGCTGAGGTGGTCCCAGAGCAGAGTCCTGCTGGTGAGGGCCCCCCAGCCAAGCCACCGCCCCCCCTTCTTCCCAACCCCCTCCTGCTCCCCAATCTCCTTGGATCCAATTGAATCTGAAAACAATGAACCAGCCCCAGTAAGTGTTTTCAGTCCTGACAATCAGGGGAGGGTAAAAAAGGAAAGAAAGAAGAGAAAAGAGAGCGAGACTAAATTGTTTTCTTCAGGGAGAAAGAAATCTCATTTGGAGGCGCGCTCCGTGGTGGGGAGACGGCGGTGCCAGGTGTAATACAGGATCTGTCCATCTCCGCGCGGCTCAGCAATCGCTGCCGGCGTTTCTAGCAAGAAGCACCACGAACCCCCTTCCTATAATATCCTAATTAAAGGGCTGTTATTCATATGGAAGGCACCCTGGGCAAGTGACGGGCTGGTGGCTGGCAGTGTCCCAGGCTGGGCTGGGAGTGGGGGTTGGGGGCCGGGAGGGGCTGGCTGCCAACTGCTCACTGCCCACCTCTCTGCTTTCTGCCCACTGCCCACTGCCCCCTGCCCTGCCCATTGCCTGCTGTCCGCTGCCCACCAGCATGCCTGAGCTGCCCACGGTCAGGGCCCAGGGGCTCCCCTAGTGTGTCCAGGGACAGGGAGAAGGGCTGGGGGAGCTCAGTAGGGTGGAGAGAAGGCGGGGAGCAAACAGAGAGAGGAAGAGAGAGAGGGGGGAGCAAAGGAGAAAGAAGGAGCAGCAGGAGAAAAGGGACCCAAGCTGAGCGCCCACCAGGTGCCGGACCCCGGCTCCTGCGTCCCTCTTCCTGGCTGCGCATCCACCATGGAGGCAGGACTGTGGTTAAGCCTCTCCTCGGTCTCAGTGTCCCCACATGCAAAGTGAGAGATCAACTGCGAGGGTTCTGAGGCCACAGATGAGGTGAATGATGTGGGACAGGAGAGGACAACAGGCAGAGGGGGAAAGGTGAGAGGAGAGGTGAGGGGCAGGGGGCAGAGGGGCTGGGCCGGCTGCCTGGAGGGGAGGGGCTTCGGCCAGGAGCCGTCCAGGAAGTGAGGGAATTCTGTGTCCTCTTTCCCACAGCCAGGACGTGGGGGAGGGAGGCTGCCGAGTCCCCCAGCGGCAATTTTGGCAGAATGTTCCAGATGTTGCGGCGGGGGCGCGCAGAGGCCTTGGGATGGGAAAGCTGCTGGTGGTGAGAGTTGGGTTTCAGGCTGAAGTGGGGGTAGGGAACACATTTGGGATCCAGGCCCAAGGAGGGGCTGGCCTTTATGAGGGCGCACACGCGAACGTAAGTGTGTGTGTGTGTGTGTGTGTGTGTGTGTGTGTGTGTGTGTGTGAGTGTGTGTGCTCACAAACCTGGGAGCAAGTGAGTGTGTGTGTGAGTGTGTGTGCTCACAAACCTGGGAGCAAGTGATCCACTGAAATGTGATTTCCATGCCCCAGCTCCCTCATCTGCCTTCCTGGCTCCTCATGGAGCAAGGGTTGGGCACAGGCTGACATGGTGAGGAAACAGGCTCAGAGCGGTCACACCCCTGTGAAGGGCAGCCTGAAGGTGACAAGCAGGCTCTCTGGGTCATCAGCTTCAAAGGTGGCCTTTTAACCATGTGCTGAGCTGCCAACTGAGAGCCCAGCTCCTTGTATTTAGGGAAGCACGGGGGCTCTAGGGGGAAGCACTACCCACCCTGCCCTTCAGAAGTTCTCAGACTGACGAGGGAGGCAGACTCAGAACCAGGCAACCCGGGTGCCCTGCGCACAGTGAGTAGGGCACTGCCCAGCTAGTGTGGGCAGAAGAGGTTTGGGATTGTCCTTCCAATTTATATGGCAGCTTACAAAGCACTTTCATCTCTAGTACCCCCTGTGCATGCCACAGTAAAACCAGAGCCAGGTGTTATTGCTCCCATTTTACAGATGTGGGCATGGAGGCCCTGAGGGGTTACAGTACATGCTCAAGATCACACTGTTGACCAGCAGCAGAGTCAGGATGCAACCCCACCCCAGATTGCCTCATTCTAGATTCTGTCCCCAACTGAGCACAGTTACTGGGGTTACTGGGACTGGCTTACACCAGTGATGAGTCACTCCCCAGAGCCAGGAGGGGCTGGGCTATTCCTGGCCTCGGAACAACACTGGCTCTGTGAGCAAGGAGGCCCCATGCTGCCTTGCCTGCGCTCCCTGTCCCTCCCTGTCCCAGGATGGGCCTCAGCCATCAGGAACCCTCTCCCAACACCACGCCCAGGTGCCTCCCCTCTGGTCAGCCGAGGACAGGCAAGGATCAGTTCTCCTGAGACAGAGGGCCCAGTGTGGGCCAGCGCCGTGGGCTGACGCAGGACCTTGTCACTGTCTAGCCACAAACCCCTGCCTGGACGGCTGATCTCAGAGCTTCCCCCGGCCCCACCCCGTCACAGAACTCGCGCCTGCTAACAGTTCCGTTTGCATTTACCAGGCTCTGTCCTGAAATCCTTACGTAAGTTAATTATTCTCTACAGCAACTGCGGGAGCAGCTCCATTATTACCCTCGCTGGTTAGAGCAGGGCGTGGGGAGGAAGACCCTGCAGCCAGGACCTGCTGGAACCTGGATGTGGACCAGGCAGTGTGGCTCCAGGATCTTCCCTCTGAAGTGCAGCCCTATTGCCTCCTGTCCTGGCTCCGTCCCCTCAGTGCAGGTCCCTGAGTCACAGATGTTGGGGGTTGGGGGAGCCTTCCAGGTCTCGGGAGGCAGTGGGGCAGGCTGAGGAAGGTGAGGGGCTGTGGATGGAGGGGCCCTGGGCTGCTTATTTTCTGGTGGCCTTTCTGAGCCTCGTTTCTCATGTTTGAAAGGGCAATTAGAGAATTAGAGATAATGTATGGAGGTAGTACTATTTATTCAACTACTCCATGCTCAATAAATCATAGGTGTTATTATACGAAGCCAGACAGAGCTTAAATTCTAGCTGCACGATTTATGGGCTGTGTGACCTGGACAAACCCTTTACCTCTCTTGTCTTTGAGTATTTTCATCGGTAAATGCTGACCTTTGAGGGCTGTGTTGAGGATTAAATGAGATGACGTCGATGACAGTGCGCCTCACATATGCAGTGTTTGAGGACTGGTCACTTCTTTGCTGACTGGGTCCCGTCAGGGCAGCTTTCTCTCAAAGCAGGCAGCTGCTGGGCTCACTCTTTCCTTGCTGCTCTCTGCTTGCCCAGGGTCCCAGTGATGCCAGCTGCTGTCACCTGTCCCTGTGTCCATCCAGGACTCATTCAACAAATACATATTACGTCACTGCTTGAGCCTGGTGATGAAAGCTTGATAGACCAAACATGGAGACCCTGGTGTTGAATTTGTAGTTTAGTGGGAGAGACAGGAGTTAACCCAACCACCACACAAGTAAATGTGTTTTTATAAACCGTGTAAGTATGTGAAGAAGTGCAGCAAGCTAGGGGCACTCACAATCAGGGTGGAGTTAAAGCAGGAAGATCACGGCGGGCCTCCCGGAGGAGGTGACATTCAGGCTGAGACACCATTCTTGCCGTAACGTTGCTGTGATGAGAGTGGGTGTGTAGGCTGGATCCAGGGCCCTCTCTTGTCCCTGTGGACTAAGTACCATCTTCCAGCCAACCCTTGCACTACCATCTCGGGGCTGTCCACAGCCTCCCCCAGCCTCCTGGCAGGGTCTGCATCCTCACCTCTCTGCCCAGGCACTGAGGACCCTCTCACAACAGCCAGGCGAGAAGAGGTTCCAGTCCTCTGCTCCCTTCAACCCTGAGCCTAGGATGAGCCCTGAGCTCTCCTGGACCTTCCCTGGGAAAGCTGGAATCTCAGCTAATGACTCTGAATGAAATCTCCTCTTGTTCGTGGAGAAAGTTTCCACCTTCACACGCATGCACACATGGCCGAGCCTCAGCTTCCTCATCTGTCGAATGGGTGAGCATTTCTGCCCTACAACCCTCCCAGGACTGTGTGAGAACAGAGAACCCAGGGGCCTGGGGAGCAGGGCCTCGAGGCAAGAGAGAAGTTCTGCTTTGTTCTGTTTTTAGAAGCTTTTTATGGTGGTGGTGATGGTGGGGGAGCTTCTGGTTATGAAATCAACACATGCTCATTAAAGCAGCACACATAGAAATGGCTTAAAAGTACAAAGAAATAAAAATGACCTGAAATTTTCCTACCCTGAATACCCACTGTTGGCAGTTCAGTGCACTTAATTTATTTGCTTAGCAAATGTTTATTGCATGCTTCCCATCAGCCAGACCCTGCTTCTGGGTTCCGGGGACAGTGTGAGAACAAGCTAGACATGGTCCGAGGGGGGCGGGGTTAGGCTACACACAGACACACAAAGCTGGAACCTTACTGATGATAGGATTTTGTATTCTGCATTCTCCACTACTAAGTGTGAGTGTTTTTAATTGAGAGACTTAAAACATGCAGCTGTGGGCTCAGAGGGTACAGCCGGCAGAGGGACCAGCATGAACAACCTCTTGCACTTTGGGCCAGGCCTTGGGATGAAGGTCTCATTTTCTTTTCTTTTTTTTTTTCTATTATATTTTATTGGTTTTTTTACAGAGAGGAAGGGAGAGGGATAGAGACCCAGAAACATCGATGAGAGAGAAACATCGATCAGCTGCCTCCTGCAACCCCCCACTGGGGATGTGCCCGCAACCAAGGTACATGCCCTTGACTGGAATCGAACCCGGGACCCTTCAGTCCACAGGCTGACGCTCTATCCACTGAGCCAAACCGGTTAGGGCTCATTTTCTTTTTATTTTTTAAATATGTTTTTACTGATTTCAGAGAGGAAGGGAGAGGGAGAGAGAGATAGGAACATCAATGATGAGAGAGAATCATTGATTGGCTGCCTCCTGCATGCCCCCTACTGGAGCTCAAGCTCACAACCCTGGGAATGTGCTCTGACCGGGAATCGAATAATGACTTCCTGGTACATAGGTAGATGCTCAACCACCGAGCCAAGCCGGCTGGGTCTCACTCTCTTACAGGAACCCCCTGACCTAGTTTCTTGTCCTCCTCAGTCCATCAGAACCTGGACTCAGACCTCATCCACCCCCTGTGGGCAGTGTGAGCCCACGGGGATGTCCCTGAAGGGCAGCCTTTGAAGTCACCTAGTCCTCCTGTCTCAGAGGAGGCAGGGGCTCTCCTGAGGCTGCACAGCAGGGCAAGGCATAGCCATGGCCAAGGTTAAAGGCCTGGCCTCTTATCTCCTGTGCTTTTTTCCTGCTGTCATGCAGGTTTGTTCCAGGTCCAGCTGGCTGGTGGGGCTCTGGCTGCCCCCTGTGCCCCCCTTCCCTTGCCCTACGCAGTCAAGCTTGTCGGAGTGGCATCTTCACTAGAAACCTCTCCTGATGCCTCCTGAGTTGAGGAGGGGTGCATTTAGAGACCTCCCGGGAGACTAAAGCTCTGGGGCTCCTCTGAGGAGTCTACCATGTGGCTCAGCTAATCCGTCATGGATGTGGGGGGCTGATATGGGCTGCATCCTGGGGGAGGGAGAGGTTTGAAATATGTCTGAGTCTTAGAAATGATCCCGAGGGAGAGTGTGCTTCAGGCCACACTGGCCCTTGCTCCTGTCCCTTTAACCACATCAGTCTCCCTATCTGGCCTGGAGAAGTCTGGGATGGGGGACCTCTGACTAGAGTGTCAAGATTGGGGACTGACTAGAGTGTGACAGGGTCACCTATGAATACCAAGGCTGACCGAGCATGTCAAAGATCTGTCAGCCTTCAGGGGAAGCTGCTGCTCAGAGAAGGGATGAGAGTTACAGAGAGAGGCCCCAGCCAATCTGAGGCTAGAGCTCAGGTCTGAGGCACCTACTAATACACCCTGGGATGCCTTGGGTAGAGGCAGCAGGGCCACTGCTTGGGGTCTGTGGTACTGAGCAGTTGTCCTTTCCTCCCAATGCAGGAATCAAGGTGCCCCCAGGAGGAGATGGCTCCTAGACCCCCTCCGTCTGCCCAGGCCCTCGAAGCTGCAGCACTTCATGCTGAAGCAGGGCCTGCACCTCACCCCCTCCTGATGCTCTATCAGCTCCTCCGATGCGGAGCCACATCTCAGACCAAGATCTTTGTTATATAGGCCAAAAGAGGAGGGGGAGATCCTGAGCCTGGAGTCAGGGGCGTGGTTTCAATCCCTTAACAGCAATTTCTGGCTGCGTGACCTTGAGTAAGCCATTTAACCTCTCTGTGCCTCAGTTTTCCGAAGATTAAATGAGCATCTGCATGGAAAGTTGTTAACTTTGTCAGGTGGGTAGTAAATGCCCATTCAAAG
The DNA here is from genome assembly GCF_951640355.1 of Cnephaeus nilssonii. Classification (NCBI taxonomy): domain Eukaryota; kingdom Metazoa; phylum Chordata; class Mammalia; order Chiroptera; family Vespertilionidae; genus Cnephaeus; species Cnephaeus nilssonii. The sequence continues at coordinate 16,095,476 of NC_137084.1, read as the reverse complement.
AAAAAAAAAAGATTTTTTTTTTTTTTTTTTTTTGCAAAACCATCAATTATCTTTATGGCCCACAGCTTGGCACAGGTCTTGCATGAAGTCAGTGCTCTAAAAACAACTGGCTGTTGCCCAAGGGGCTGGGACTTCACCGCCTTAAGGGCAGCAGCGTGAACTTGGCTCTATTTCACCCTGAGGTGGGAATTGGAGAATGGTTCTGCTCCAGCGCATGCACGGCGCCTGTATTAATGGATGCATCGCTGACAAATGCCGGATGCACAGGATGCACAATGCAACTTTGCCCAAATCAGGCGACTGATCCTGCCAGCGCATCGACTTGAGAAACGAGTTTCGATTTCCAGCTGCCTGTGATGTATGGGCGGCTCGGTTGGGCGGGCAGGTGCTGCAGCCAGAAGCTCCCAAGCCCCGTGCTTCTGGTGCCCAGTGCTTCACCCAAGGGCTCTGGGAGAGACGATGATTGGAGCACAATCCCAGGGTGTCCTGGTGATGGCTGTTGGGACACGGGGTGTCATGACTGAAAGCAGCCAGAGGATCCTCCTGGGACTTGGAAGGAGCTGGGCTCACCCCCTGGAGACTGGGGCAGCTTGCTCTGGCTGGGGCAGATCCTTCCATGGACTTTAGGGTTGTCATAGTCAACAAGTAAAAATATAGAACGCCCAGTTCAAATGGAATTTGAGATAAATAAAAAGTAACCTTTAAATATAAGTATATTCCAAATCGTGTATGAGACTGTTTATATGAAAAAGAAATTCTCTGTGCATCTGAAATTAAGATTTATACTGGCATCCTGCATTTATCTGGTGGCTCTATCTAGTTCCCACTGTGTTCTCTTCTATACGGTGGGGAGAGCCTGCTGCCCTCACAGGATTGCTGTGGGGATTGACAAGATTGTGTGGATGGGTGATAGACTGTAGTGGCTCAGACTGCTTGGGTTTCAGTCATAACACTGCCATGTAGCCCTGGGCATGTGCCTCAGATTCCTCATCTATAAAAAATGATAAGATAATAATACTTTCCCCAAAGAGTTATGGGCAGGATTAAGTAATATAATGCAAATATAAATGCTTATTGTAGTGCCTGACACATAGTAAGTGATATATAAGGATTAGGTATTGTTGCATCATCACCATCTTTTCGTTACTCAGTGGTCTCTTAAGGCGGTTACCTTTCATCAGTTATGTTCACTCTAGTATGAATTATGTGGTAGAACATTTCCCAATAGATTAGTCGTGAGCACATTGAGGAGGAGTGGTCAGGAGAGAGGATGAAGGCATAGTGTCCAGAAGGAAAGGGCACTTGATAGCTATTGCCCCCATGTCATACCTGGCTCTTTGGAGAAGAAGCTCAGTCTAGACCAAGAGTCAGAGAACCTGCCGAAACCGGTTTGGCTCAGTGGATAGAGCATCGGCCTGCGGACTGAAAGGTCCCAGGTTCGATTCCGGTCAGGGGCATGTACCTTGGTTGCGGGCACATCCCCATTAGGGGGTGTGCAGGAGGCAGCTGATCGATGTTTCTCTCTCATCAATGTTTCTAACTCTCTATCCCTCTCCCTTCCTCTCTGTAAAAAATCAATAAAATATATTAAAGGTAAAAAAAAAAAAAAGAGTCAGAGAACCTGATTCTGCTGTGTGATCCCTGGCTCTCCTGACACCCAACATCCTGAAGACCTGGCAAAATGAGCAGCGATGGAAGTGGCTGACCTGGCTCCGGAGCTCAAAGCTGACATGTTGAAAACCAAACTCCTGGTGATCCCCATCCCAAACCTGTTCCTCCAACTGCTGCCTTCTTCTCAGGGGAAGGCAAGTCTACCCTCCAGGTGCTCAAGTCAAAGACCGGAGTCTCCCGTTGACTCTGCTCTTCCTTCCCTACTCTACACCCAAGTCCATTGGGAAATCTTGGGGCTCTACATTGATCCAGCATCTTCACTGCAGGGGCCTCCTCGCTGGTCCTCTCTGCTCCCAAGGTTTGATGTCTCACCTCCTCCTAGAAGACTTCCTTGACCATCAGGCACAGGGTGGGGCTGAATTCACACTCAGAAAACGCATTAGGATGAAGCATAACTTTAGAGAGAGGGTCAGGGAGTCTGTTGGGGAGGGAAGGCAGGCCCATTGGACCTGAGCTCTAAGAGGCAGTGAATGGAGACAAGCCACCAGCCTCTCGGAGTAGCTTCTCCATGAAGAAACCATTTTGCAAAGCACGTTAAGCTGGTGCCCAGATCTCTGTCAGTGGCATTTAATTTATTAGTGTCTGTAGGGCAGGGGCCTTCTTAGAGAGCAGTAGACAGACTGTGCACTGGCAGTGGGGGGTAGGGCTGTGGGGCTGCCTCTTTGGGGTCCTTGAGCAGCAAGACCCCCCCTCCCCCCCCCCCCCCCCACCCCCACCCTGCTTCCTCTGCGGTTTATGACCACAGTATCCACACACAGGCTAGAATCTTGGCGAGAAGGGCTGGGGCTGATTTTAATATAAATGAATCTCTCCTCCTTCCTCTCCAGCAACCCGAACTGCTCTAAAAGGATAATTAATTGGAATGAAAACACGGCTCTGGCTCCTCTCAGAGAATTCACAATTCTCTTCCTCTGGCACCCCGCCTCCTTCCCACCTCCTTCAGGCTCCCTGCAAACTCCTTCAGCGTGTTAGCTGCAAAGGGATGGTCCTAGCTGGCTGTCCCCCTTTGGGAGAGGCCGTGGTATTGAGGGCTCCTTACTGGGTGGCCACAGACAGGTCAAGGTCAGGAGAAAAGTCAGGAGAGGAGGCCAGCCATGGTGGTGGTGGGGCAGTGGCCTGCTCCATTCCATGGGGCAAGAACCATAGCAAATACCACACACTCGGTGGCCCTTCCTGAAAGGTACAGAGGCATCTTCCCTGGCCCAGCCTATCTTTCTCCCCACTCCTACCCCCCACTTCTGTTCTTCAGGGTAAGGCTAATGGCAAAGTTGGGGCATGGGTACTAACAACCGCCATCATAACTAAGCCTTATCGAGTGTACCTTATTATCAGAGGTTTTCTAAGAACTTTATATGAATATTGAATCTTCGTGATTCATCTGACAGAGAAGGCATTTGAAGCACAGAGAGGTTATGCCATTCCCTCAATGTCACACAGCTAGTGAGTGATTGAACCAGATTCAAGCTGAGCACATGGCTCTGGAGCCCTTCCCTGTGCCCTTGCCCCTGGATAGGATGTAGAGGAAACACTGAGCTTACACACCAAGTTCCAACCCATCCATCAACCAGTCTCTCTCTCCCAATAATTACACCCCTCCCTCCTCCCGCCATAGCCCTCTTTCTGATGCTATCTCATGCACAGTCACATCCCCTTTCTCCTGCTCTCTTGCCCCTCGAATGGCCTGATCACAGCTGATCAGCTCAGTTGTCCTCTGAGGATACAAAGGAGACCTTGTGTTCTGATAAATGAGACAATAAAGAACAAGAGTGCTCAGCCTCAAAAGCCCTTGAGAAATCCCAGAAGCCCCCTTCAGACTCACAACCACAGGCTGCACTTACCTCCTTGGCCCCTCGCTAACACAACCGGCTTTCCTACAGGTATGGAAATCCTTCTCCACTCACTTCATGGTGGACGTTACTGTCTTTCTACAGAATTTAAAGATTAGTTTTGAGACAGTATCTCACACTATGTTCTCCAGGGCAGAAAGACAGCTCTCTGATAGACCAAAGAGGTTTCTGGGCTAGCCTAGGAACCAATCAGCCTTTACAAATATTATTTCTATGGTAAATGCCCGCTGGGGCCCAGAAACCTGGCTCCCTCACTGACTGGGTTGGACATGGCTTGTGTACTTAGTTTCTTGTAATCTCAAAATGCCTTTGGCATTGGAGGGCTGGGCTGGTTGGAGGAAAGAAAGGTCCTTCCTTCCCTCGGTCTTTCTCACTTCAGCTCTAAATATGTTAAAATGCAGCCCGAAACCTCTTCATCCCATAATGTACTTTATAATGCCAGTATGTTATTCAGGGGGAGGAGCGTGGAGAAGGAGGAAGAAGACAGACAGATATGTTGCAGAGAAGAAGGGGAAGTGGTAGTTGTCTTAGTTTACTAGGGTTGCCATAGCAAATACCACACACTAGGAGGCTTAAACATCAGACATTTATTTTCTGTTAGTTCTAGAGGCTAGAAGTCCAAGATCAAGGTGTGGGCAGGGTTCATTCCTGCTGAGGCCTCTCTCCTTGACTTGCAGATGGCCACCTTCTTGCTGTGTCCTCACACAATCTTTCCTCTGCTGGATCCTAATCTCTTCTTTTATAAGGACACCAGTTCTATGGAATTAGGGACTATCTTAATGACCTGATTTAACTTAATTGCCTCTTTAAAGACCCCCCCATCTCTAAATACAGTCACATTCTGAGGGCCTGGGGGTAGGATTTCAACATATAGTTTTAGGGGATACAATTCAGCTTGTGTCAGTAGCCATTTGCCCATGGAATTTCAAGCACCCAGTTTGGCCTGGTGGGGGATGTTTGAGTTAGATGTGAGGTGTCCCCCATAAAACATCGGACACAATGGAAGGTGCAAGGACCACTTGCTGCTCTCCCACCTTTCATAGCTGTTTGTTTTGGATCCTAGAGCAATGAGGTGTAGATAGAGACTGATTCAGCTCATGGTATCTGTAGAAAGTTGATTGACATCAAGATGGTGCCAGCATCTTGGAATCAGGCCAGAAGTGTTTCAAATCTAATGCAAAAGAATTTTTTTAAAAGAATCTAGAGTTTAGATTGAAGTAAAAGAAAAAAACACAAACAAAAACAAACCCTCTCACACTACAAGACCTCCAGTACCACTTCCATCCTCGACTTGAAGATGTTTGCTTATTGGGTCTCACCTAATAGTTTTATCCCCCTCTGCTAACTGGTTCCTGTATCCAGAAACATTTCTGGGTGTATCTGGGGTTGACTTGACATCTTGAAAACAAGAATATTGCTTGGGGTATTTTATATCAGTTGATCATAAGAAACCATAAATGCCAGTTAAGAAAAGAGCCCACTAGAGCCTTCAATGGAAGAGCCCAATATTTGGGGTCTGGATGATCTGGGTCCATATCCTGGCTGTGTGGCCCTAGGTAAATCACCTAACATATTTGGAGCCTCAGTTTTCACATCTGTAAAATGGGGATAAGACACAAAAATTACAATCTACAAAGCACAGAACCTAGTAACTGGCACATAATAGGTGCTTAGTGCCAGGTCCTTCTTCTCTGTTTTTCTTTCCTCCAGGCAAGGTGACTGTCACAACTCTTCTTTCCTCTTCTCAGCAGCATGGTCATATAATAAGGCAAAATAGGCCTGAGTATGTACTATAATTAGAGAGTCCATTCCCCCCATCACCTATAAATGAGTGGGGTTGGATATGGTGATATCTGAGCTATTTACCATCTTTGACTTTCATGAATGTTAAGCTCTATTGGGACCATGGGATCTTGACCTTGGAAATTCAGTTTGGGGCCAGTTGGGACCCAACTCATCCTGATGATGAAAGGCTGGCCTGGATCCCTAGGGGACAGCTCCAGGTCACACCGGCCCCCGCTCCCATCCCCAACCACGAGAGCAGGGTGGGTGAGGCAGCACTGAGACAGAGCTAGAGGGTGTTGCTATAATTAAAACGCCACGTCTTACATTGATTCCACACTGACACTTTTCTACAGAGTCAGGCTGACATCCATGACTTATAAGAATGCTTTGTCAAAATAAGTTTTTCATTAAAAAAAGCAAGATTCTTGCCAAAGCAGCTGAGCCAAATATACCAGGTCTCTGCAAGGGAGAACTGGCTTGGAACAAGCTCCAAGCAGGGAATCTATGTGTTGGTCCTTAGAAGCCTGGGGCTGGGGTGGGCCTAGGCTCTGAGGGGTTCTTGGCGCCAAGTCTGGTGCTCCAAGGTCCAGGTCCCACACTCCTCTGTGAAGTGTGGAGCTTGGAGCTCCTGTCCAACCCAGGAGGGAAAAGGGATTTGCCCAAGGTCTCACTGCCTCTGGGAGGGCAGGGCTGGAGCCATCTCATTCATGTGAGGCACTGTAGAAGGGAAGAGGCAATGGGTTTGGTGGTGCTCCTTTCTTAGACTCAGTTTTCCTATTTGAAACATAGGGATAATAATGCCTAAGATGGGGTTTGTGTTGGGGATTAGATGAGATGGTTCATGGGAAGGTGTAATGAGGATAAAATGCCTTTCATGCCATTCTCACAGGGTATTATAAGGACGATTGAGGAGCCTTCCTCTGAACAATAGAAACCATATACCACCAGACAAGGGTAATGCTAGGAACTGGGGTTTGCAGAGGGCTGATTAAGAGGCAAACAACATTACTTCTGTTTTATAGATGAGGAAACAGAGACAAGACACAAAAAGGTTGAATAGCTTGTCCGAGTTGCACAGCCCCAGCCGCCTGGTTCTAATCTCTGTGCACTCGGTCAGTGTGCCACACTGCCTTTCAGGAAAGATCGTGAGCATTTATAATGGTGAGCCAGACTATCTTAGGCCTTCTGAACAATGAGCATGTCTTAAAGGCTCAGCTCTCTGAGGAGATCCTGTTCACAAATAGGGTGCCAGGGCCCATGTGCAGCTGACAGTGTTGTCCTCCCTCCCCAGCGAGAACGTGGCACTTCCAGGGAGCTGTCTGGGTAGAGGAGCCACGCTCTGGGCCTCAGGATGGTGGATTTATCCCTTCTTGTGTGTTGACCTTTTTGTCTAACTGCTTATCAACCAGCTTTGGTCTCCTGAGCCCTGGGAGAATCAGGCTGGAAATCAGAATGGTGGTTTTCCCACGGTTCTGATGGAACCTGTGATGAAATGGTGTAGCTCTTCTCCTGGGGAGTCTCCAAGACCCTGGTATCTGGGCCACACAGCCCCAGAGGCTTCTGAGTGGCCTTCCCAATGCCTTATGAAAAGGCTCTGGGGGGCAGCCTTGGCACCTGGGGGGTGACATCCTAGACAGAATTCAGGATGAGTCCATGTAAGGGTCCAACAGGCTACAGGCTGGGCTGGGCCAGAGAGGAGCAGACAGTGTCCTTAGTCTCCACTGCAGCCATAGTACCGGCCTAAGGGGAAGGCATGTGGAATTCTAGCAACCCCAGAGAGCACTGGCTCCAAGCCTCTCACCTCTCAGAGATGGAAACTTTGGTCCAGAGAGGGGAGGGAAGTTGGCCAAAGTTGCACAGCAAGTTCGTTGCAAAGTTGAGACTAGATCTTTGGAAACCCTCTTGGCTGCACCTTTGCACCCCCACTCCCCACTCCAATAATTAACTGCAAGTAGAACAGTAGCCTGGAGCTGGAGGAAGGAGGATTGTCCTTATCTTTGGGCTCCACCTTCCCTCCATGGCCTCTATTATTTAGCATTGCACTGCCTGAACAGCCAGGGCTCTAGGCCTGGGAGACTGACCCAACCCCCCTTCAGAGGCCTAAATCAGGAATCAGCTTTATGGGGGCATACAAGCCATTTCCCTTTAAAAACAACATGCAAACAAATGGCACTTAGACCCCTGCTCACTGCCTTCCCTGTGCCAAGTGACCCAGCCAGAAATGACTTAGTTAGAGGTGTTTCTTAAAGCAAGAGAGACCACAATCCAGAGAGGGAGGGCTGGCTGAGGAACTAGCTTTAATCGGGCAATTACTATGGAGCAGGCATGTACTGAGAGTTCTATATGAATATTCTTGTTTAAATCTCACATGAGCAGTGTGAGGCAGTGAATTAAAATATGTAATTTAATTCACATATTATGGATGAGACTTCTGAGGCTCAGAGAGAGGACTTTATTTGCCCTAGGATACACAGGTAGTAGGCACCAGAGTCAGGATTCACACTCAATTCACACTCTGAAGATTTTCACCACACCAAGTGGCTCTGCAAGGGGTACAGAGAGCGTGGGAGAATTCCCTCTAGTGGGGCAAGAAGCCGGAGCCTTGGAGGAGGAGGGGCACAAGAACCTTAGAGAATCAGCCACTCCCTTTTCACTGGTGGGGAGCAATGTTTATCTTAGTGAGCTCATGGGGCTAAATGAACAGATGGGGATACCGAGGCTCAGAGAGGCCTAGATGCCTGCTCAAGGTAACACTATGCTAGGGCAGTGTCAGAATTAACCCAGAGTTCTCCTAGTTTCCTAGCTCAAGGGAGCTGTCCCTGGTGCTGACCTAGATCACTCTCTGGTTTGACTCGGCCTCTTATCTGGCCTGGATTCTTGCCCTAAGGGGGCCCTTAAGAGCCTCTTTTGGAAAAGGAAGACGAAGTCCTGAGAGAGCAAATCACCTGTCCAAGGCCACATAGCAGACCTCTTTGCCATTAGAGTTGCATTATCAATTTGCCTGTGGACTTTGCATTTACAGGGTGACATTTGAACTTGTCTCCTGGGTTCAACTCAAATGCTGTTTGAGACCAGACTTTAACCTTGTCTTGGTCACTCACTCTGCCAAATCAATAGAAAGAAGTATTTTACAAGTGTGTAGTACTTGCTAATTATCAAGGTCTTTCATTTTTCAGTTTTTAAAGTAGCCTTTTGAGCAAGACAGATAGGATGTAGTGATGAAATAGAGGCGACTCAGAGAGATTAAGTGACTTTCTTAAGGTCACCCAATTCTGAATGGTAGAATCAGGACTTGAATCTGTCTCTTCTTATCCTGAATCTGGTATCGCTTTATCCCGATGCTTCCTGCATAACTCACAATGTGACTTGTTTGGCCAAGCCTGGCCCTGGAAGAAATTTTGTTGATTTCAGGCCTTTTCTTGCTTGATACTGGTACTTCCATCTAAGCCTGTGCCCCCACCCAATTCTGCAGCCTACTTGTTAGCACCTGTTGGGGATCTTGCTCACCTGGCCTTGGCAACTGCCTTCTCTTCACAGTTATGCCAGGAAGGAAAGCGAGGTAGATCATCATAGCCCATTTTCACCTCCCATTTATCCTGGATGGTGTCAGCTCCAGGGTCGCTGGCCAGGAATTCATAGACAAAAAGGATGGGGTCACAATCTAAACCACAGTATGCTTCAAAACTGAAGAATGAGCCTGAAGGAACTTAGCTGAGGGCTGATGAAATAAGGCTGTAAAGGCAAATAGAATCAGAATGAAAGAGGAGTACCTTTCCACACTTCATTCAGTGTGGCATTCGCTGTCAAAGAGGACATCATGACCACCATACTCTTTCACAGTGTGTGTGGATCCTCTTTTAGGCTGGAAGATTATGAAAATATCTGCTAGGTGGTTGTAGCATATAGATTGACTCTCATTCTTGGGACCAATCAGGTTACACAGATGGCTCTGCTTTTAATACTCTGCTCTTCTTCATTAATGAGCATCACTTCCCAGAGTAGGGTTAGTGGAAATTTCCTATAGCTACTGTGCTAATGAGTGTGCATGCATGTGAATGAGAGTATACCAGCCCACCATTTCTCTCTTTTATCTCATTCTTCTCTTACCCTTTCCCATACCAACTCTTCATGCAGGCAAAGGTGGGTGAGTACCAAGTGACCTAGGATCCCAGGGGATGGTGGTGAGGGCTGGAAAGGGGGGAGGAAGGAGCTGGGAGTGAGGAATTTCAGTGTGACTTTTTCATGCAATTAGGTAATGAAAGGAAGAGCTGCTTCTCCCCTCCTTGTCCCTCACTCCACCCTTTATCTGTAATAAGCTCTCTTTCCCGGATTGTCACAGAGGAGGAGGAGAAGGTAGAAAATTATTCTTGTTCTGCTCCTAGAAAACTTTAAAATGCTATCACCATGGAAACAGCTCTTGAGCAGTCATGGAGCATGCTTGTGGGAGAGGGTGAGGCAAAGGGAGGGAGGGGAAGGAGGGTTTTAGGCTGATGTTGACATGAGATGCTCATAGGGGTCTTCCTACCACCTCCGCTCTGTTAGTTGTTTTGGTTTAGTTGATATATGGCAAAACCAGACTATCTGGGCTGAGAACTTTCCCTTGGAGGTTAGTGGGCACAGAACTATCCCTGGACCAAGGGGTCTGGAGTCACTGGGAATCCATTCACCTTCCCCACAACAAGCCCACCATCCTCACTGAGCATGGACTGTGTGTGTGTGAAGGCTCTGTGTGTGTGAGAGAGAGAGTGGGGGAGGGGTAAGAGAAAATATGAGCCCTGCCCTCAAAGGAATCTTAATACTCTGAGATTTATTTCTCATTCATGTTACTTTGTACCAAGTAGCCTTTGCCAAGTAGCCAACCATTCCAAAAGCTAGTGGCTCAAAACATCACACATTGAATATTTCCCTGGATTCTGTGGGTTGTTGGGGTGGTTCTTCGGGTGGGTGCCAATTCAGGTGGGGCTAGATGGTTTAAGGTGGCCTTACTCACATGGTTGGGACAGCTGGAGCCTTTCTCTGTGTGTCCCTCTTCCTCCAGGAGGCTAGCCCAGACTCACTCACAGGGTGGCAGAAAAGTTCCCAGCCACAAAAGGGGGCAAGCTCCAATGTGCAAGCGCTTTCCAACTCTCTGCTTACATCACATCTTCTAATGTCCATTGGCCAAAGCTAGTCATATGGCCAAGCAGGCTCAAGGGGTGTAGAAATGGACTCCACCCCTAGATGGGGGAGAAGCAAAGTCATGTGGCCAAGTGCAGTACATACAGGAATGGTAGGAATACTGCAGCCATCTTTACCATCTGCCGCAGGCTGTGCATCACCGTCAGTTGGAGGAATCGGCTCCATGTCTTCCTCCTTCTGGGACCCAGGCTGGTCGTGGCTCTATCTTAGTGCTGCCATGGTTACCAGAGCATGAGAAAGAGAGCATGGCCTCTTCAAGTCTCCGTCAAAGGTGACACATCACTTCTGGTCTCATTTCACTGGCCAAAGCAAATCATATGGCTGCACCCAATTTCAGGGAAGGGTATGCTTAGAAGGAGAACAGAAGTGATTAGAAGGAGAACCATGTGCTTAGAAGGAGAACCACACATTTTAGAGAACAGCACTAATGACCACCACAAGCATCATTTATTGAGTGCCTACTACATGCCAGGCAATTTGAGAATGTCGTCTCGGAGCATTCTGGAATCTTAGGAATAGAGATTATTATCTCAGTTTTGCAGTTAATGGAGCAGAGCACCTAAGCTCACACATCTGATAAGAGGCAGAGCCAGGACTCAGACCCAGGTGGACTGACCTCAGAGGTAATGTGCTATCCAGAGTGTCATGCTCATTCGCTAGCTGCCTCAGAGAGAGGACAGAGGGGATGCCCCACAGCTGAATCCAGCTTCACACATGCAAGGAGGTGTGTGTGAGGTGATATTTACATCATTTGTTCACTTAGTCCTTTATTCATTTGATCCATAATTATCTAAATTCCACCCTGGACAAAAAGAGCACTGAACAAGACAGACCGGATCCCTGCCCTCAAGGAGCTTACGGTTTAGAACACCTGCAAGCCTCCAGCTTTAGAAAGTGGGGAGTTTCTAAGAGTGAGGAGGCTCTTAGAGTCCCCAGTCCAGCAGAGGTTCCCCAAGGATCAGAGGAGTTGGGTGGCACCATCGCAGCAACTGCACTTTGTGGAAATCCTGGGGAGATGGCAGCCTCAGTGGTGCATCTTGTAAGTGCTCAGTGAGGAGCAAACAGTTACGCCTTCCACGCTGTGGGCAGAGCCTCTGTTGGCTGCCTCTTGCATCCAGAGAAGTTGGTGGGCTCAGGTGGGAGAGGGAGGCTCCTACTGCCCATGCAGGTGAGTTTCCTGAAACTTGAGAGCTGGGGAGGGAGGCCATGGCCTTGCTAAGCCGCCATGGTCCTGAGAGCTCCCAATCTGTGCACCCTGGATGTGTGCTGGGACCCAAAGAACTTTGGGGTCACCTAGCCTAGCCTTCTCCCTCTGCTCTCATCATGCTTACAGCTCAAAGCTTGGTTGTTGCATGCTTGTCATGTGGCCATCCAGCTCCCCCTGGGACCCCTCCAGGGATGAGGCGCTCACTACCTCCAGCGTCAGTCTGTTCCAAAGTCCTTTCTGATTGTTTGGCTACTTTCCCACACAACCCACATGCCACCAGCCACGTGGAACCGGCACATGCCAGGATGTTGTGCGTCCTGGGTGCAATGACACCCTCATGGGTGTCGGGCTGCTTGTGGGGAGGGGGTGTTATGTGAGCATGCATAGCCCCAGGCAGATGGGCCTGCCTGGCTCTGCTGGGCTGTCAGTCAGAGATGCTGAAGCCTCAACCCACTCTGGCTCCCAGCAAGTACAACTATTTATAAAAGACGAGGCCTGCCAGGGAACAGGGAGAGGCTGAGACATCTGCTCCCTCTGTCGGGGTGGCTGGCACTCACCAGCCACCTCCCGGCCTCGCCATCCTGCTTGGAGGCGCCCCAGAGGCCCCAGAGCCACCAGCTCCCAGTGAGTTCCACCAGCACATCTCTCTGCCCTGCACATGCCCCCAAATGGGCATCTCAGGGCTGGGGGTGGGGTGGGGCTGATGCCATCACAAGCCAAGGAATGCCAAGAGACACCAGAAACTGGAAGAGGCAAGGAAAGATTCTCTCCCAGAGCCTTTACAGGACCAGATTTGGGCTTCTGACCCCCAGAACCGTGAGAGAATGCATTTCTGGTGGCGATTTAGTGCAGCAGACCTAGGAAAGGAATGCAGGGGGCGATGGGCAGGAAGTTGGCTAGAAGCTGGCCTGGTGGTGGGCCCTGGGTGAGCATGCCACCCTGCCTGCCCTAAGAAGCTGGGCTCGTAAGGCCAGCCTTAGGCTAAGGGAGGAGAGAAGGGGGTGCTAGATGCCTAGCTGGCCCCCTAAATATTACTGCAGGCCTGTTATTGGTTGCACTGACCTACCTGGACACTCAGATCTCCCTCCGGGAAGGCTGGGAGGGGAGCGGATGGCTGCAGTCACATTATTTTTGCGCCCAAATTGAAATTAGAGATCATTTTCACTCCAGATGTTGGAAATGCCTGGGTTCATTACTTCCCAGGATTTTGTCCATGCTCTCATTCTAGATTCAATTAGAGCAATTTAAGGCAATTAATTACATTTTTATTTGATTAATAAAGATAGAAATTCAGCTAAGTTGTTGTGAAAGCAAAGCCATATCAGGATTTGCTAACAAAGGTTTGGGGAGAGACTCCTTCCTACCTCTGGCTCTGCTCCTCCTCCCTCTAGTCACCTAACATATTGTGCATGGATCCCCTACCATACTGGCTTGGAACGAGGGTCCAGAGCTTCTAGGTGAAGGCCATGTGTGTGGTTGTGTTTTAGAAGGAGCCAGAAGGCTGGGGTGGCTGGACCAGTGTGGTCCAGAGGGGAGAGGTAGGAAGTGATTAAGGCATTGCTTCACCTGGAGGTGGGGTGCTGAGTAGGGGCCAGAGGGCTTGGAGCCAACTGGCAGGAAAGCTGCACAGGCACAGAAGCTGGGGGCTGGGGAAGTGACAGGAAGCCAAGGGCCACACTGCAGCAGAGGGCAGGGAGGGGGGAGGGGATGTCTCGCCAAAGCCAGGAGCTGTCCAGCAGCGGCTGGAAGCAGATAACAGGTGTCAGCACTGGCAGTGGGTCCAGCCAGGAAGGAAAGGTCAGGCCAGCATGGGGAGTCAGTGTGGGCCAAGGTTTAAAATTCAAAGGGTTTCTAAGGATGACACAAATCCCAGAAACTCCACAAAACTCAGATCAGTATGTTCGATGACATTTTCAAAATGGAAATAAACACTGTAAAAACAAATGCAAAAGTTCTTTAATATATGAAGACCTTTCTACAAATTAATAAGAAAAAGAAAAACATAAGAAAGGTGGGAAAGGTTTTAGCGAAGGAACTTCAGATGTTTCTTAAACCTATTCAGAGTTGCTCATTCTCTCCCTGAATAACAAAAATGCAAATTAAAGGTAAGCAGACAGCATTTTTATCCAAGGTTAAAAAATACAACATACTGAATTGAAATTTGGTGTAGCAAAATAGGACTCAAACAATGCTGGTATTCCTCTAGGGAGGGCAATTTGACATCACCGATCAACATTATAAACACACATATTCTTTGACCTAGAGATTCAGCTTCTTGGATTTATGCTACGGAGAACACGCCGCGTTGTTGCAGCGCTCTGATAGCTTGATGGGAAATGGTAGAAGAGCCCCTGACCAGCAGGCTGGCAAAGAAATGGTGGACTTGCCAGGGGGTGGAATACTATGTACCTATGAAAAAGAAAGAAGCAGCTCTCCATGTCCTCATGAGGGAAGCTCACCGAGACAGACTATTGGGAAAAGAAAGCAAGGGCCAGAACAATGTGTATAGGATGCCGTTATTTATGTAAAGGAGAGACGCATAAGTACACGCGTTTATTTTAACTTACAAAGGTGCGAACTACCCCTAGGCCACTGGATCATTAGAATCTGGGAGCAGTGCCTGCCCTCTGGGGAGGGGAACCAGACAGGAAAGGGAAGGACTTACTTACCTCTGTGTTTACCCTTTTATGCTTTAGAATTTTGTATCGATTATATGTGTTTTGTATTTAAAAAATAAATAAAATCACAATTAAAAAAATCTAACCCAGGCAGGCACTGGCATGGAGGGATGTGACAAAGCCAGGGTAGGAGATGCTGGGAGAGGTCAAGGCCAAGGTGATTTTCAGGTCCATGGGAGGTAGGAAAGGGGTGGACCATAACCCTCTGTGAGCCACCTTAAGCAAGGTATCTATATACACTACCTCATTTCATCCCGGAGCAGCTTGGAGAGAAAGCTGCAATTATCCCCACTTTATGGAGGAGGAAACTGAGGTTCAAGATGGGCTCAGAAACAGGTGTGGAGTGCCTCATTACCCTGACTGCCTCACCTACTGGTCCTGAAGATGAGGCTAGAATGGAACTCCGGCAGTTTGGAGTGTGGAGTCCCTTCAGGGTGTGGCAAAGCCAGTGGTGATCCACATCTGGACAAGGGCCGTTGCTGATGCAATTGGAGGGACCAATGGCTTTTTAATCTCTGATGTCCCACAGGGACTGCCCCAGGACTTGCCATTCCTTTTAACACAGATACAATCACAGCACCTCCTGGGGGAGGCCCAAACTCCTAATGTGACCTGGCTGCATCAGTTGACTCAGAAGGAGGAATGGATTAACCATAAGGGAGCACCCAATTCACCTCCATCCACAAAGGCCAGAGGGGAACAGGACCCAGGACGGTGAGCTTCGGTGGCACACACAGGGCAACTGAAAGACCCTGAGTCAGGAGACCCGGTTCCAGGGCCAGCCCCGTGCTCGCTGTCTGTTGTAATCTGGGCAGAGTCCTTCTCTCTGGCTCTTAATTGTCGCATCTGAAAAATCAGGCCGTTTGGGCCGAATGGTTTCTAATGGGCCCTTTGCGCTGTGGAGAACAAAGCTTATGGGCTTCATCCAGGACTTGGAGGAGCTCTGGGGCTGGAGGAGCCAGATGGACAGGCGGGCCACCATGTCCCCTCGTCACCTCAGCCTACATGACATTTGTGGTTTCCAAGAAGCTCTCACAGCACTCTCTCACATCGGCCTCACAGCCACCTCTGAGATACATGACGATCCCCCCCCGCCCCATTTTCCTGATGAGAAACAGGCTCAGGGATGAAGAGCCTGCACAAAGTCCCACACCGGGTGGGATTCAGATCTTGGTCCAAATGACTTCAAGGCATCTTCTTTCTTGCATGCCGCAGCTGTGTCTTCCATGCTTTTTTTTCTTTCATTTTTTGGTGGGATAGAGAGCAGCCTCATCACGCCCACCTCTGGAAGCAGACCTCATCTCTAGAACCTCGCTCTGTAGATGCTCGGGCAGGGCAGGCCTTTCGCTGGACTCTGCAGTGGCCATTCCCACCCCTACTGCCTTATCGTCACACCTGAGGGCTTGAGGATTGACTTGCCGTCCTCTTACTCCAAGCCCATCCTTCTTCCTCCTGGGAATATTATGGAGACCTCAGGGCTCTGACACTGGCTTGGCCTGGCGGGACCGGCCATGCCCTCCTCTCTCACTCCTCGGTGGGTGAAAGGGTCTGAGTCTGTCTAGGAAGCCATTTCTCCCTGTCCACAGCCTGCCCCGTTCCCTCTGTGACCTCAGACACCATCCTTTCCCATCACCTGCTGTATCCAAGACAACCGACAGCTCCTACTGGGCAGTGAGGGGAGGACTGGGGGGCAGGGAGGGCCAGTTCAGCAGTCATAGCTCCCTGGCTGAGGAGCCACCTGTTCTGTCTGAGAATTTCAGGTGGTGGAGGGAGAAAATCAAGCCTTTTATGAAATATAAGGAGGCATGTTGGGGGTGGGGGGGCCTTAGAGGCACTGAAGAAGAGGCTGTTTCATAAACCAGTGCCCCAGGCTCTAGCTGTTCCAGCTTTCATGGAGCAATGGGGACAGCCCGAATGTGAAATCAGAAGTGGGCTGGATGACTTCTTCCAGCTCTGACTGGCTGTGTGACCTTAGATAGGTTCCTTGCCATCTCGGAGCTTCTGTTTTGATTGGTCCATGGACTCACTAAGGGCTTGCAATGAAAATAAATGTACTTTGCAAACACTCAAGTGTTAGTGGTTTAGAGCATTTGCTCTATGGCCAGAAAGGCTGGGTTTGAATCACAGCCCTGCTTTGTGACGTTGGCCTAATGACTTTACCTCTGTATCAGGTGCTTTTGCTCTGCAACAAACATCCCACAACTCAGTGGTTCAATGCAACAACTGCTTCTTTAGCTCATGGTTTGGGGGAGGGGTCAGCAGTTTCAGTTGGCATCAGCTGAGTGGTCCTTCTGGTCCGGGCAGGGGATGGCCCATCTTGGCTGGGCTCAGTCATGTGTCTGCTGACAATGGGCAGATCTCTGAGGACTGGCTAGTTAATTTGGCCTCATCTGGGATGACTGACTGGAACAACTGTGGTCTCTCAGTCTCTAGCAGGCAAGCCTGGGCTGTTTAGAGGGTGGTTAAAGGCTTCTGTTTATAGGGTGGTTAAAGGCTTCAAAGGCAGCAAGAGAGCCAGCTCATGTGCAGGCACCCCTCAGTTCTCTGTGGGCATTATGCTTGCTTCTGTCTTATTGGCCAAAGCAAGTCACATGGCCAAGCCCTGAGCCAGGGTGGGAGGGCACCTTCCAAGGCAGTGCACGGACAAGTTGGGGGCCATTTTGTAAACTATCATTGCCTCACTGGGCCTCAGTGTCCTCATCTGTAAAATGAGCATAATCTTGTACCTTCCTCCAGGGACTGTTGGGAGGAAGTGAAATGAGCATATGCATGTAAAATGCACTGCTGGTTCAGCACTGGGGACGAGTGGGAAATCCATAAGGGGAACTGTTGTTCGTTTGTTATTAGCAGTGGTCTTGATAGAGAGAGAGAATTAAAACCCCAAACAGGAGGCTCTGGGGCAGTGGATGGGGCCTAGCCCTTGGATGACAGCTGTGGGCCTGCGTTTCCACTCGGGAAATGGGTGGTGCCAGGGAAAGCTGGTCCTGTGGAGGGCCCCTTCCCTCAATACTCTGGCTGCAGGGAAAGGGATGCCCAGCTCCTGATGGAGATCTGGGCTTTGTGTCCCTCCACAGCTGGTCCTGGGGTCCTCTGAGGAAACCACAGGGATAATCTGCTTCTCCCACTTCCCTTCACTCCTTACCCCTGGGCTCAGGGTGGATGGAGAAGAAAGTGGCCTGTGCATGTGCTCACCTGAAGTGTTTGTTCTGGGAGGGACTTTAAGCAGCTGTTGAACTGGGCTTCGAAACCTTCTCCCCATCAAAGCTCATGCGGTTCATCAGGTAACCGTATGCATTGTGCTCTCTGCGATACCAAAGGGACTGCTGTCTTGGTGATCTTGTGTAGGCCATCCAGAGGGGAGAAGAGGGGATGCTGACTTTATTAGACTTTTACAAATCTTGAAAACGGCCTTCACAGACCCCAGTTTGGCAGGCATAGGTCTGGTTCAGCCTCCTCATTTCCATAGGTTTAGGGGTCCTTTCTGTGCTCACCCAGAGAGCCCGAGGAAGGTGAATGGCCATTTCTTCATTCATTTAATCATCGTTCTTCCCTATGTGTCAGGCCCCTTCCCAGACACTAAGATTCCACAGCAAGCCTAATTAGATGCAGGTCCTGCCCTCATGGAATTTATGGTCTAAGGAAGACAGAGATTAATTGATCACAAGAATAAATGTAAAATTATACGGCCAGATGGTTTTCTCTTGGAATATTAATCTCCCTTCTTTCCCTGGCATTTCCTCTTCCTCTATAGGGCAGCTGGACTCAGAACATTCACTGCTGCAGGGGAGGGATGGCCAGTGGATGTTCTTGCGTACTGAGTGTAAAAAACTGATGATTGTGTGTGTGGTGGTGGTGGTGGTGGGGAGGGGGATGGAAGCAACCAAAGATTTGGTAGATGCAGGATGCTCCAGGTCCTCAGATCAGATGACACTGCCTGTTCTCCAGGCTGGGTGAAGGAAGAGTGATGGGGAGGATGACTGCTGGGTGGGCGCTGGAGATGGGTCACCTGCTTGCCCTGACTCCTCCCTGCTCCCCACCCAAATAGTTTGGAGGAACTGGGAACAGGTAGGACCTCAGGGCAAAGCTTGGGGAGTTAGAAAGCCCCAGGCCACTCCCCCAGCCTCTGTAGCCCTGACTGCAGGGCGACTCAGAGCAGAGAGTCTTAGGGAGCCCGAGACTCCTGGGGCCTGGCCAGCTCTTCCACCAGCAGCTGAGGCTCACTGGGGACAGGGCCACCAGTTCTCCCACAAGCCCCTGCTGCTGGGCCCATGTAATGAACTCCCAGGTGGGCTGTATACCTTTTGTTTGGGGGAGAAAAGGTTCCTTTGAGTTTCACTTTTTTTTTTTTGGTGACGTAGCATATTAGTCACCCTGGCGCCTTGAGCTCAATAGCACCTGGCATTGGGCTTGACAACTTGACATGCCGTGGGCTGCTGCTGCCCCCTCCTCTGGCTCACCCATGCTCACCCTGTGAAAGAGGTGCCTCCATGTAGGGTATGGGGGTCCAGGATGGGAAGGGCAGAGGGATCACTGGCTTGACTCTCTGCCACAGGGTCTCCATTGTCCCCTAAGCCACTGTGGGCTGGGCCACCCACTGGGGGCCTGCTTCCCAGATGCAGGAGCCCCGAATTCGGAGGCACGGATAACTCTGCCCACACCCCTGAGCTGGCAATGTGACCTGCACAAGTCATGTTCTCTCTCTGAGGCTGTTTCCTTGGTAATATCAATGTGGTCCATGAAATAAAGACTGAAAAACCAGTCTCCTTATGACAACAATGCTGTGAGCCAGGTACTGTGTTAGCAGCCGGCCTGGATTATCTCCTGGCTTCCTCGCTCATCCCCACGAGGTGGGCATTGCTATTATCCTCATTGTATGGATGAGGAAACTGAGGCACAGAGAACTGTTAGGGAGGAAAAAATGTCCTTCCATACTTTTATGTTCTTTGGCTGGTCTAATAGTCAAATGAACATAATTCAGATTTATAGAAGGAAAAAAATAAAATAAATTTAATTACATATGTATGGGGCCTCCATAAGAATAGGAGACCCGATTGGAAAAAAAAGATGGCGACCGGCAGGAAGGTAGGGAGAGAGAGAGTGTGAGTGAGGAACCCATAGAGGAGAGTGTAGATGTGTGTGGTGTGTGTGTGTGTATGAGATAGGGTCAGTTAGATTCTGCAGGTCTTCCAAGGGGCTCCCGAACAGGGCAGCCCCAGACGGCGGAGCCCCGCGCACAAAGCGGACACTTCTCGGTGGGGCGGCTGGTGCGGACGCAGAGACCACGCCATCTTGGGAAACAGAGCTGCCTGAGACTCGGATCCTGGCTTCTGACACAAACCAGGACCCTGCAGCCACTGGGGACAGAGAACTGCTATCACAGCTTCAGACAAACAACAAGAATCCAGACTTCCCGGCAGATTTCCGTGAGTCAAAGAGCCTATCCCCCTCCTCGCAGGCGCTGATAGCGCCATAGTAACTGATAGACCCGCCCCTCCCCCAAGCTGCTGAGCGCCCACAGGCGTGCAGAAAGCGCCATAGTAACTGATAGACGCGCCCCTCGCCCAAGCTGCCGAGCTTTGCGCAGGGACGCGCTCCCTCTTAGGGAATTTGGCGCGCGCTCGCGCACGGGACAGAAGCAGCTCCCCGTCGGGGAAATCTGTCAGTGCGCACAGAGGGCTCCCCTTCGGGGAATTTGGGGGAATTTGGCTCTCGGGTCACAGCTCCCCCTTCGGAGATTCTTAAGAGGGGCTTCCCTTTGGGGAATTTGGCGCACAGGACGGACTCCACCCCCCTTCTGGGACTTTGGGAGAGTGCACTGAGCCGGCTCACCTTCAGGTTTTTAAGAATGTGCGCTCTAGCCGGTTTGGCTCAGTAGAGAGAGCACACACAGGACGCAGCCCCACTTCAGGGAATTTGGCACGCCGGACACAGCTGCCTGGGATCCCTGACTCACAGCACATTCACACTAAGAGCCAGCGACCCCAATTGTTGGTGCGTGCACACACAGGGACCCTGATTCTCAACGAGAAACCGCACAAGGCAACAGAGACTTTGACACTCGAGTCTTGGTGCAGACACAGGGAAACTCTGACTCCTGGCACATGCTAAGGATCTCATTCTCGGCACATACCAACAGTGTGGTGCAGACAGGGCCCCTGATTCTAAATGTGCACACGAGACCACACGGAACACTGGGGACACTGATCCTGGGCAAGTCTGGTTCCCACCAACCAAAGACAGCCACACGTCCTAGTGTCAGTGCACTTCAGTGAAACTAGGGTGGAGCGAAGTCCCCACAGCACACGGCCCAGGTCCACGCAAACAGAAGCTTGAGCTTTCTGGTAATAGCCAGAATGGGGAAACGAAATAACTCACAGAGGAAAGAAAATGTGGAGTCGCCAAGAAAGGAAATTAGTGAAAATGAAGCTTGCAACATGACCGAAAAGGAGTTCAGAGTAATGGTCATGGAATTTATACATCGGATGGATGAGAAAATCAACAACTTATGCAAGAATCAGGAAGAAATGAAAAGTGATATAGCTACAATCAAAAACACCATGGAAAGTTTCAACAGTAGATTACAAGAAGCAGAGGACCGAATTAGTGAGTTAGAAGATCAGGTACAGAAACAAGCTCAAGCTGAACAGCAATTGGAGAAAAAAATTAAAAAGCAGGAGGAAAGCCTACGGGAGCTTCGGGACAACATGAAACGAAGTAACATGCGTATAATAGGGCTGCCAGAAGGACAAGAAGAGCAGCAGGGATTAGAAAATCTATTTGAAGAAATAATGACAGAAAACTTCCCGGATATGGGAAAGATAAAAGTTACGCAAGCAAAGAGAGTCCCAAGCAGGATCAACCCCAAAAGACCCACACCAAGACATGTCATAATTTCAATGGCAAATATAAATGATAAAGAGAGAATCCTAAAGGCGGCAAGAGAGAGACAGAGAGTTACCTACAAAGGAACACCCATCAGGTTGTCAAATGATTACTCATCAGAAACACAACAAGCTAGAAGTGAATGGAAGGAGGTATACAAAGTGTTGCAAAGCAAAGGACTGAATCCAAGAATACTATATCCAGCAAGACTATCAATCAAAATTGAAGGGGAAATCAGGAGCTTTGCAGACAAAAAAAGCCTCAGGGAGTTTATCACCACCAAACCAGCAATGCAAGAATTGCTAAAGGGAATACTGTAAAAAGAAGAAATAAACAGGTAAGAAGGAATACAGACACAAAAATAGATATGACTGCAAACAAATACCTTTCAGTAATAACTTTAAATGTAAACGGACTAAATGCTCCAATCAAAAGACATCGAGTAGCTGAATGGATAAAAAAACACGACCCATATATATGCTGTCTACAAGAGACCCACCTCAGAACAAGAGACTCACACAGATTGAAAGTGAAGGGATGGAAAAATATCTTTCAGGCAAATGGAAATGAAAAAAAAGCTGGGGTAGCAATACTTATATCTGACAAAATAGACCTCAAAGTAAATGCCATAACAAGAGATAAGGAAGGCCACTTCATAATACTAAAGGGAGAAATCCAACAAGAAGAAATAATTCTGGTAAACATATACGCTCCCAATATAGGAGCACCCAAATACATAAAAAAACTCCTGGAGGATATCAAGGGAGAGATTAATAGCAACACAATCATAGTAGGAGACTTTAATACCCCACTATCACCACTGGACAAATCCTCTAAACAAAAAATCAGCAAAGAAACAGCAATCCTAAATGACTCACTAGACCAGATGGAATTAATTGACATCTTCAGAACATTTCACCCCAAAGCCACAGAATATACATTCTTCTCAAGTGCACATGGGTCATTTTCAAAGATAGACCATATGCTGGGTCACAGGCAAAGTCTCTTCAAATTCAAGAAGATAGAAATTATATCAAGCATCTTCTCAGATCACAGTGGCATAAAACTGGAAATCAACTACAATAAATACAATCCAAAGAAATCAAACACATGGAGACTAAACAGCATGCTATTAAACAAGGACTGGGTCACCAGAGAGATCAAGGAAGAAATAAAAAACATCATGGCAACAAATGACAATGAAAACACAACAATCCAAAATCTATGGGACACAGCGAAAGCAGTCTTGAGAGGGAAGTTCATAGCTCTACAGGCCTATTGCAAAAAACAAGAAACAATGGTAATAAATTACTTAACCCTACAACTCAAAGAGCTAGAAAAAGAGCAGCAAGAAAAGCCCAGTGTAACCAGAAGGAAGGAAATAACAAAGATCAGAGCGGAGATAAATGACATAGAGACCAAAGAAACAATACATAAGATCAACAAAACCAAGAGCTGGTTCTTTGAAAGGATAAACAAGATTGATGGACCTCTAGCCAGACTCACCAAGAAGCAAAGAGAGAGGACCCAAATAAACAAAATCAGAAATGAAAGAGGTGAAATAACAACAGACCCTGCTGAGATACAAAGGATTGTTACAAAATACTACGAACAACTCTATTCCAACAAACTGGACAATCTGGAGGAAATGGACATATTCCTAGAAAAATATAACCTTCCAAAAATCAATCAAGAAGAATCTAAACAGCTCAATAGGCCAATAACTATGGACGAAATTGAAGCAGTCATCAAAAAGCTTCCGGCAAACAAAAGCCCGGGGCCTGATGGCTTCACAGGAGAGTTTTACCAAACATTCAAGGAAGAACTAAAACCTATCCTCCTCAGACTATTCCAAAAAATTCAAGTGGAAGGAACACTTCCAAGCTCCTTCTATGAAGCCAGCATCACCCTAATACCAAAACCAGATAAAGACAACACAATGAAAGAGAATTACAGACCAATATCCCTCATGAACATAGATGCCAAAATCCTCAACAAAATTCTAGCAAATCGGCTCCAGCAGTACATCAGAAAGATCATACACCATGACCAAGTAGGATTTATCCCAGGAATGCAAGGATGGTACAATATCCGCAAATCAATAAACGTGATACATCACATAAACAAATTGAAAGATAAAAATCACATAGTCATATCAATTGATGCAGAAAAAGCATTTGACAAAATCCAACACCCTTTCTTGATAAAAGCTCTCAACAAGGTGGGAATAGATGGCTCATACCTCAACATAATAAAAGCTATATATGATAAACCCACAGCAAACATCATACTCAATGGACAAAAACTAAAGACATTTCCCCTAAGAACAGGAACAAGACAGGGATGCCCACTCTCACCACTCCTGTTTGACATAGTACTGGAAGTATTAGCCATTGCAATTAGACAAGAAGAAGAAATAAAAGGCATCCAGATTGGAAAAGAACAAGTAAAGCTGTCTTTATTTGCAGACGACATGATATTGTACATAAAAAATCCGAAAGACTCCGTCAAAAAACTAATAGACTTAATAAATGAATTCGGCAATGTAGCAGGATACAAAATTAACGCCAAGAAATCTATGGCCTTTCTATACACCAATAGTGAACTTACAGACAGAGAGACTAAAAAGGCAATCCCATTTACCATCGCACCAAAAAAATTAAGATACCTAGGAATAAACTTAACTAAGGAGGTAAAAGACCTATACACGGAAAACTACAGGACACTGAAAAAAGAGATAGAGGAAGACGTAAACAGATGGAAGAACATACCATGTTCATGGATTGGTAGAATCAACATCATTAAAATGTCCATACTACCCAAAGCAATCTATAGATTCAATGCACTCCCCATTAAAATACCAACGGCATATTTCACAGACCTTGAAAGAACTCTACAAAAATTCATCTGGAATAAAAAAAGACCCCGAATAGCCACAGCAATCCTGAGAAAGAAGAATAAAGTAGGAGGGATCTCAATACCAGATTTCAAGCTGTATTACAAAGCCACTGTTCTCAAAACAGCCTGGTACTGGCACAAGAACAGACATATAGATCAATGGAACAGAATAGAGAATCCAGATATTGACCCAAACCACTATGCTCAATTAATATTTGACAAAGGAGGCATGAACATACAATGGAATAAAGACAGTCTCTTCAATAAATGGTGTTGGGAAAATTGGACAGATACATGCAAAAAAATGAAGCTTGATCACCAACTTACGCCATACACAAAAATAAACTCAAAATGGATACAGGACTTAAACATAAGACGGGAAACCATAAAAATACTAGAGCAATCCACAGGCAGCAAAATGTCAGACATATGCCAAAAGAAATTCTTCACTGACACTGCCCCTAGGGCAATGGAAGCTAAAGAGAAAATTAACAAATGGGACTACATCAAAATAAAAAGCTTTTTCACAGCAAAAGAAACCATCAACAAAACAACAAGAAGGCCCACTGCATGGGAGAACATATTTGCAAATGGCATCACTGATAAAGGTTTAATCTCCAACATCTACAGGCAGCTTATACAACTTAATAAAAGGAAGATAAATGATCCAATAAAAAAATGGGCAACAGACCTAAATAGAATCTTTTCAAAAGAAGACAGAAGGAAGGCCAAGAGACACATGAAAACATGCTCAACGTCACTAATTATCCGAGAGATGCAAATCAAAACAACAATGCGGTACCATCTCACACCTGTCAGAATGGCTATCATCAACAAATCAACAAACGACAAGTGTTGGCGAGGATGCGGAGAAAAAGGAACCCTCGTGCACTGCTGGTGGGATTGCAGACTGGTGCAGCCACTGTGGAGAACAGTATGGAGTTTCCTCAAAAAACTGAAAATGGAACTCCCATTTGACCCAGTAATCCCACTCCTGGGAATATATCCGAAGAAACTAGAAACACCAATTAGAAAGGATATATGCACCCCTATGTTCATAGCAGCGCAATTCACCATAGCTAAGATTTGGAAACAGCCTAGGTGCCCGTCAGCAGATGACTGGATCAGAAAACTGTGGTACATCTACACAATGGAATACTATGCTGCCATAAAAAAGAAGGAATTCTCATCATTTGCAGCAACCTGGGAGGAATTGGAGAACATTATGTTAAGTGAAATAAGTCAGTCAATGAAAGAAAAATACCACATGATCTCACTCATTTATGGATAATAAAGAACATTATAAACTTGAACAAAAAGATAGATACAGAGACAGTAAAGCATCAAACAGACTGTCAAATTACAAGGGGAAGGTTAGGGAGAGGTGGGGGAGATAAGAGATCAATCAAAGGACTTGTATGCATGCATATAAGCATAACCAATGGATGCAAAACTCTGGGGGGTGGGGGCATATATGGGAGTGGGGTGTGGGGAGGGCAATGGTAAGATATGTACACATATAATACCTTAATAAAAAAATTGAAAAAAAAAATAAATAAATAAATCTTTATTGTTCAGGTTAAAAAAAAAAAAAAAAAAAAAAAAGAATAGGAGACCCACAGGCCATCAGAAAAAAAAAAAGCTGCTATGCCATCCTGAGCTGAGGAGAAGAGGGGATCTGGGGCTGCAAAGGGAAGAAAGACAATTCACAAGGAGATGAAAAGGGTAAATGTTTGGTGAATAGGTGCTTGCCATGCCATGCATAGACAATGGCACACAGAACAGACCATCTCCAGGCCCTGCTGGGCTCCTCCTGCGCTTACCACACCTAGTCCGTATTCCTCATAGTTATCTCTCGTCATCATTCTCTTGCTGGGACAGGGCCTCTATCTGAATTCTTTTAGGCAATTTAGTGGTAGGTAGAAAGCTCTTTCTGAGTCTTTTGGGACTTGATTGTCTTCAGCTCAAAGTAGTCCACATGCCAAAGTGGCCCATCCTGGGGAGACTTGTTCTGAACCCCTTGTTCAAGGAAGATGCTGAAGGTCATGTAGATAGTAGCTGGCAAAGCTGGCATTCCAGTCCAGGCTGTCAGACGTCAGAGCCTGCACTGCGCACCCTCTTCTATACTGTAGGGCACTTACAGAGCTTTGGGTTGGGGTGGGGGCCCAAGGGCCGCCGAGACCATCTCGTCCTCTCATTGTATGGAGGAGCCTGAAGCTCAGAGAGGGGAATGGACTTGCTCAAGATCTCACAGCAGCAGAGAGACCACATCGGCATGTGTGAAACATCAAACACTCCATGCAGCTTTTGGACAAATGTATGTGAATCCATAAAGAGGGCTTTCTGAGGAATCAAAACTTCCCCAATGGGACACTCTAACTCTGAAAAGTGCTGGTCCTGGGGGATCCCTGTGGAGAGGACAGGGGAACATGCTGGACCTTTGAGGATTCCTCAAAGCTGCCTGGAGCAAAAGGAACCAAATGGGCCATCACCTCCTTCCCTGTCTGCACTTGAACCCCAGCTCTGTCTGGAGAGGGAAGTGGTCCTGTGGAAACTCGGAGTGAGTGCTGGGATATAGGCACAGGATGCTCACAGCAGCCTGGTTTCCAAGAGCGAGACATCCGGAGCCTCCTAAACGTCCACAGAGGCGCTCGGTTAATGTAGCGTCATAGAAAGACATTTAGTCTTTGTCCCTGCTTCCTGACACAGAGCTCTGACAGCCCTTGTAATTTCCTGAGTGATGGGGCGATAGGAGACTCTTTTATGCCAATGAGGCAACTCTTGGCAGGCCCCTAGAGAGCTTCAGGATGGGCACTGGTCACCAGAAGGACCAAGTCTTGATTAGAAGCCTAGAACTTTCGGCCGCATTCCCAACCTCTGTGGATGGGAGAGGGGCTGGAGATGGAGCTCATCACCAATCATGGCTCTGTAATGAAACTTCCGTAAAAACCCCTAAACTATGGGGTTTGGGGAGATTCGCAGTCAGTGAGGGGGCCTCTGAATTCTTAGCTGGTGTAGTGAATGTCTTCTAAGACTAAGGACTAAGCCCCCACCCTCAGCATGGCCCACCCAGCGTGGGGCAGGACACAGACTCACCATCCACACTCCCTGGGGAACTTGTCTTCTTGCAGTGTCCACAGACAGTCTGGCTTACTCATATATTCATTCAATAAAAATTTACAGAGCACCTATTATGTGCTTGCCATGGTTCTAGGTGCTGGGAATGCAGTGGTCAACAAAATAGCAACACTGTTGTCCTCATCTTTATATTCTTATGGCATAAACAATGAGCAATTGAATAAATATATAGTATAATGTCAAGTAAAAAGTGAAGCCAGAAGAGATAGACAGGGATGAGGAGGTGCTATTTGGGGTGGGCTGGTGAGGGAAGGTCCCTCTCTGAGGAGGGGGTATTAATCAGCCCTGAGAAGGTACCAGCCATGGGGATACCAGGAGGAGGATTTCAGGACAAGGGAGCAGAAAGTGCAAAGGCCCTGGGGCATGAGTGATACTTGAGGAGAAGAAAGAAGGGGCAGTGAGGCTAGAAAGAGAGATGGTAGGGGATGTGAGTGACCAGATCACAGCAGTCTTGTAGGCTAAGATAAGGGGCACTGACTTACTTTTTCTGAGTGAGATGGGAGCCACCAGAGGGTTTTAAGCAAAGGAGTGACAAGACCTGCTGTTTAACAGGATGGCCCTGGATGCGTGGAGGTGGCTGCCGCAGTGATCCAGGGGAGAGAGGATGACAGCTAGACCGCAGGGGATGGGGTGGGGCAGTGAGAAGAGATTGGATTCTGGATGTGTTTGGAGTTGCAGTTGAGCACTCCCAACCCCTCCTCCACACGAGCCTCCATCTCCAATAGGGATGAACCTGCGCTCCCCTTCTCTGGGGGAAGGGGTGAGTGGGAGCCAGTCTGCCTCCTGGCAGGTGCCTGGTGGGGGTGGGTGGGTGGAGGGGGTAGTCAGGGCAGGGCAGCAACAGCTGCCAAAACAAAATCCCTCCCCAGAGGGAGGGCAGGGGACATCGGGAGGGATGCCAGGCACACAGACTGTTCCATTCATGTGATAAATACTTACTGAGCACTTACATGAGAACAGCTGTGAACCAAACAGACAAAACTCCTGACCCATGGAGCGTCCATTGGAGTGGAGGGAGAGAGGCACTAAAGACATAAACGAGTGAGCAATATAGTTAGAGGGTGGTGAGCGCCATGGAGAAAAACAAGGCAGGGAGGCAGGATGTAGGCACCCCCTCTTCCTCCATCTCCTTTTCCTGCTTGACTTCTCTGGTATTCCATAGCACCTCTGTCCTTCTAACATTCTCCATAAATTATTGGCTTATTATATTTAAAGTTTACTTCCTGCATGTCCCCCCACCTTCCTGTTGGAAAGGAGGCCCCATGAGGGCAGGGCTCCTTCTGAGTTGGCTCACTGCTGTCTCCCCGGAACCTGGAACATGAATGAGTGGATAGGCGTATCTCCCCCGACAAAGCCCTCCTACCCTGAGGCCAGCAGTTGTAGCCCACTCATCTAGCAAAGGGGCACGATCGGTCTTCTTCACTCGCCACCCGGTCATCCAGGCTGGGTGTTGGCAGGTAGACGGGATGGTGTGGCCTGGTTATACTGCATGAGCCAGCCACGGAGTCCTCCTGCAGTGCTGGGGCTGGAGGGACAGAGCCCCCCTCTCCTCCCCTCCCCACCCATTCTCCACTCCACCTCAGGATCAAGGGCAGAGGCTTTTCATGGAGCACCACATCTGAGCCAGCATCGCGGGCTTGGGATCCTTGAGGCCCACTGCGCTTGGACTGCTGTGGAGTGGTGAGAGGGGAAGGTCTCCTGGCACCCACTCCTCATATTTGGTGTAGAGGTGTTTTCTGCTACCTCTGGATCAATACCAATGAGCACGGCCACTGGACCCTACAGTAAGAATCTGTTTAGTTTTGTAAGAAACTGCCACACTGTCTTCCAAAGTGACTGTACCTTTTTCTTTAAAAAAATTAAAAAAAACACACACACAAATAACCATGTGCTTGAGCCATGTTATCTCAGTGTGGACATCACTGGTGTCTTTAATTCATTCCTCTGTCTTCTGTGTTTCTGGTAAGTTGACAATTAGTTTTTGAAGCTTGACCAGATTCAAAGTTGACTTTTTTTTTTTTTTTTTTTAATCAAGACAGCCTCGTGGTGCTTTGTGCTTCCATCAGAAGGCACATAATGTCCGTATGCAGCGTCTCCAGTCTGGGGATGTGAGCAGCTGTGGATGTTCAATATCCAGATCCATTAATCCCTGAGGGGCTGCAAAATAGGCGAGCTTCTAATCTTATCATCCCTTTCCTTATTATTAGCTGAATACTTCTGAAAAGACAACTGTCCCTCATCTACAATTTGGGTACCCAGCAGTACAGTTTGTATGGGAAAGACTTGATTCTTTCTCTCTATTTTCTAACTAATTACCTTGCAACGGAGTGATGCTAACAGTTAACATTTGTAGAGCACTTACAGATCACCAACTGTTTTTTATCAACTCCATCCCATTTAATTATCACAACAACCCTGGGACGTAGACAGGACAGATGGTGTTATTTTTTTAATCTTTTATTTATTTATTTATTTATTTATTTATTTATTTATTTATTTATTGCAGATAAAGAAACTATGGTCCAGAGAAATTAAGCGGCTTGCCCAAGCTCAGAGAACTACTGGAGTAATCACCACCAACATATACGGATACCTCACAGTGCCAGACACTATGAGAACGAACACGTTTGCTTCTCCCGACAAAAGATGGGAAGGGGGCAGTGACTGTCCTCATTTCGCAGAGGGGGAAGTCCAAGGCCCAGAGAGGTTTGCTAACTTGCCCGAGGCCAAATGACAATAATAGTGATTACTAGTATTATTTCCTGAGCACTTACTGTGTGCCAGGCACCTTGCTAAGTGCTTAAAACAGCCTAAGACAGCATCCTGTCACCTCCTGTGTGACAGGTTCTCAGCGCATGTTAGGCACATTGAGTCTCCATAGCAATCTATGTTAACCATGTGTCACAGCGGGGACACTGAGGCTCCGAGTGGCTGGGCCACATTCCCCAGGTCACCTGTATGTGACTGAGCTGTCTCCAGCCAGGGCGCAGCAGGGACTGGTGCCTGGACCTTTTGTACCCGTGTCTGCAGCACCCAGAGTGTCTGACCCTGAGGAGAGGGCTTTCCCGGAAAGTGGGCAGCTGCCTCCTGCTTCCTCCACCCTCGGATGACCAACCCATCGGCCAGAGAGAAAGTGCTGTGTGGGGCATTAATTAACCAGGGGAGAGGGAGGTGACAAAAAAGGAAAGAAACCTCATTATCTGGCAAAAGAATTAGTGGTTTTAGTGCCTCCATGATGTCCCCAGACGTAGCTGGCTCGGCCTCTAATTGCTGCTCTCCACCACTTTTCTTCCAGAACCGGGATATTAAGCCCATTCAGGCGCATGGTGGATGAAAGGACACGGGGCCTCTTGGCCTCGCCGGGAGGGGCGGGGGCGGGGCCTGTCCGGACCCAGAAAGCACGGCTGTCCAGGGCCACCCTAGTGCCCATTAGACATCATCACCAGGGTCTGAATCATGATGGCCTTAATAATAATCGTGACCCTGGGTGAATGCTGCCGCCGCCGCCGCAGGCTGGCACCGTCAGTCATAAACGGGGGTCCTTACAGGGATGTTCTCTTATAATGAGATGCTGCGGCCTGCTTCCTGCTCGGAGAGAGGCCCTTTGGAAGGCAAAGGAGATTGGGGAGAAGACAGGAGGAGGAAAAACAAGAATCCAATTAAACCCTCAATTCGAGCAGAGTAAATGAATTTGACTTTAGGTGATCGGGAGGGAGAAAACTTCTAATTAGACACTCGGCAATCCTGGGGCTGAGCACGCTCATGGCCCGCCCTCCTGCCCGCCCCCGTCACTTTGTAGATAAATGTTAAGGATTAGAATGAGATGTAATTAAAATCCATCAATCCCATACACTCGCTGCAGATGGGGTTTGATAACTGCTCACCTACTTTCTCCTTTGTCAGGAGCTCCCGCCCCTCCTAGCTTCTGAGTTTTGATTGGCTCCTGTCATCAGCCAATCCCTTTTGAGCAGGAGGAAGGCGGAGACAGGTGGGGCAGTGATCTGGTGGTCCTTCTTCAAAGGCCAAGAGAAGGTTGGGAGAGCGGGGTGGATCTGCACCTGCCAAACTGGCCAGAAGTTGTAAAGTGGAGGCCATAGGACAAAGTCTGGCCCATACATGAATTTAAAGAATTTGAAATGCATTGCCGGCATCAAACATCCGAGATCTGGCAATAATGGGCCTGTGTGTATTCCCACCCATTGACCATTGGCTCAAACTGAAGAGCAGCCACCATTAAACAAGATGCTTGTGACAGCTCATGACATCTCCAATTCCTGACTCACTTACCTGTGGGCTCGGTGTGGCCATTCAGCCCCTGTGACATTTAAGCGTGCAAGCTCTGATTTAGGTCCCCAGTCTCTAGGTGAAGGGAGATGCCTAAAGGTCTACTCTGAATCCCCCACCCTTCCACCCCCCCATACCTTTGCTAAGCCCTCTTTCTTCACATGCAATCCCAAGCACCCTGCAAGGCTCCATTCAAATGCCACCTCATTCAGGAAGAATTTCCCATCTCCCCAGCAGGAATGTCTCTGCTCTGGCCTTTGGAGCACCCCCAGACAGCACCTCTCTGGTGTGGGATGGTGCATCCCCTCGCCCCGATGGGCTGTGAGCTTCCTGAGAGCAGGGTCAGGTCTGATTTGCCCTGGCTCCCTGCAGGTTCCCAGCACAGGGCCTGGCCCAGGGTGGGCACCCAGTGGATGTGAATGGAAGGGAACTGGGCACATGCCAGGGCAGGACCTCCCCACACGGGAGGGACCGAGGCCACTGTTGCCTCTTTTTCAGGCCCGCTTTACGTTTCTCATGTCTCCCTTTTCTTCTTTCCCAGGCCCCAGGCTGGAGGAGATCATTTACAGAAAGGTGTTTGGAAAGTTTCACATCACCAAGCAATTCACCTTGCAACTGAGAATGAAGAGAAGCAATGACAGTAAGATGTGCTGATGGCGGGGTTGCAGGCACACGAAAGGAGATAGGTCCATGGGGGAGCTCCTTTTGGAAAGCGAGGCCTGCCGGGTGACATCTACAGATCATGAGTTTTGTATCGGCAGTCTAGTTCCCTCACCCGGCTATGACCCAGTGTCGCGGACAGCTCACTTGACCGATCTGAACTTCAGGGTCCTCATATAAAAAAATGACCATAATATTGTAGTGTAAGTGCCTGACAATTAGCTTTGGATTGCAGAGGCCTCTCTTAAACAAACATGTCTCTAGCCACACAACTAGACAAAGAGCCAGGCTGCCTCACCATGAGGTTCCCCTTTTGGGAACCTCTGGGTGCCCTACGTGACTGACTTCTAGAATGGCCCTGCATTGCCCTGCCCACACTTTCATTCTTGTTCTTATGTTTGAAATTCATCAATAAAAAGTGAACTGCAAAACCCTAGGGGGCCCCCTTCTCCCCCCCGCCCCTCCGTCAACCCCAATAAAGGCAGAACTCCAGGTCCCCTCTCTTGCTCTTGTTCTCTCTCTCCCTGTGACCTCGCTGTGTGGCTCCAAGCATGAAGTAATAAACCTTGTTTTTGCAAAGTCCCTGATGGTTGTTGTTGATGTGTGTCTGTGATCATAGTAAGTACCACAAGCGTCTGTCTAGCCACAACGTTGGCTCTGATGAGGGAAATGGGGGTGGGGTGGGAAGGTTGCCCCAAGAGAACAGGCCCAGGTGAGTAACCCCAGGCATTCCTGGCTGATAACATCACTATCCATAGGCCAAGACTGATGCAAAACAAATACGTCATGCAAGTCCATTCCTAGATATACTATATCCAAGAGAAATGAAAATCTACAAAAAGACTTGTACACATGAATGTTCGTAGCAGCATTATTCATTATTCATTATTCACAACAGCCCCAAATTGAAAATGGGAATGTCCATCGACTGGTAAATGGATAAACAAAACATGGTATATTCGTGCAATGGAATACTATTCAGCCTTAAAAAGAAACACACTACTGATACATACTAACTAGAACATGGATGGACCTCGGAAAGAAGCCAGACACAAGTGCCTGATTCTATTTCTGCAGAAAGTCTAGGAAGAGCAGTGCCACAGAGGCAGAAAGTAGCTTAGCGGCTGCCTGGGACAGGAAGAGGGTAGGACAGGGATCTTTTGGGGGTGATGAAAATGTTCCAAAACTAGGATGGTGGCTGCACTACTTGGTAAGTTAACTAAAAATCATTGTGTTGTAAACTCGAAGTGGGTAGATTTTATATGTAAAATATGCCTCCATAAAGTTGTAAACAGTCACCTTCTGCACAGAGTGGTAGAGAAGTTCACATGAGATGGCCCACACGTGGTGCCCAGCACAGCCCTTGGCATACCCAGGTGCTTCATCAATGTTAGTTCTGCATTTTCCAATCGTTAGAGCTGTCTTTGACTCAGGGAGCTGCTGATTAGGGCAAAACAGCTTGTGATTTCTGGTTTTCATCCAAGGCATTGCCCTAAGGGCACCATTTAAATGTCTGAACCTCCCCTGTCAGGCTCCATTGGCCTCCGTGGCCTGTAAATCCTTCCTCTTGGAGGGCCTTGTGCCTGCCTCCTCCTGTGGCCTCCTCCACTCCTGACACTTACTACATCTTTTCTAGACCATTGTGACAGCCTCTGGCTGGGGATCCTCCTTGCCTTGGGGTTCTGCCTCCTTGTCATTCATCCTGCACAAGGTGCCAGACTGCTCTTCAAAACTTCACTAGCTCCCCACCGATGCCTGAAGGAGGAGCCAGAGCCATTGGCCTCCAGGATCCGCAGGTGGTTTGCTCCCACTCCTTGATTTCACTGCTCCACCTTCAAATGGCTTTCTCCCTGACCCAGGAACCAACTACCCATGTTCCACCTCTGCACCTTTGCCAGTGGCCTTATCTCTGCTGGAACGGCCTTCCCGGCACCCCAATCCTGATGACACACCCTCCTCTGAGAACTGGACATCAGCAATACTCATTTAAAAGAAGGAAGAGAGAATAGAGCAAGGCAAACCCAGCTGGTTCTAGACCTGGCTCTGCCACCTAGCAGTGAGACAGCTAAATACCCTGAGCCTCAGTTTTCTCAGTGGTGAAATGTGTATGGTATCTATATAAATAAAAGCCTAAGGGACCATTTGACCATTCGACAGAGAGGAGGGAGCCCAATTCCAGGTGCATCACCTGAGAACTGCCCTCTCACAATCCAGGACCCCTCAGGGGATGTCAGAGAGCCAGTTTTGGCTCGATCCTCACAGGCCAGGCCAAGGGACTCTACCAGTGTATGAATCCATGCACTGGGCCTCTAGTTAATATAGAACATATAGAGCAGGTTAATGTCTTTCTTGCTCACAGGATTGTGATGTCTGAGAGTGCAGGGACCATGGACTACACACCTCCCTGCCCTCTCCAGAGTGAAAGTCCTGGAGACCTTGAATGGTGCCTGGCACAGGGCTGTGTTTATCTATGAATGGCTCATATACGAATGAATGAATGGATATCTTGGTTGTTTCTTTTTCTAGTGCATGGTATGTGTTTGATAAATGTCCCTTCCTCCCTCTTGTCTGACATTCTTCCAACAAGCTTTTTCTTGGGCGTCCACCATGTGCTGGCTGTTGGGTATGCGATTCAGACTGTGGGAGAAGGGCTGTGATGGGGCACCACTCTTCCTTACTCCGTTCTGTCCTTGCCTTGCTCCAAGCTCCTGGCTGTGCTCCCCTCCACGCCTGCCTCTGGCCCTTGGGAATTGGTGTTCTTGGTGTTTGACTCCTGGCTTTCTAGTATGGAGGCAGATGGATGCTGTCATTCATTCATTCACGCATTCATTCAACTCCTATATCCTGGGGTACCACTCTGTGCCAGCCAATGTTCCAGTCCGGAGACACAGCAGTGAGCAGGACAAACAAATATCCCTGCCTCCCTGAGCTATTTCCTAGTGTGGGTAGAAAGTAGTAATAATAACTAACTGAATAAGCAAACTGTTTTTTTTTTTGGAGTGTCTGCTGGCAATGAGTGCGACAGAGACAATCAATCAGGGAAATGGGTGGTGGTAACACTTTTGAAGAGAGTGTCAGGGCAGACCTCACAGAGAAGTTCACGTTGGAGCAGATGCCTGAAGGAGGAGCCATGCTAACCTCCGAGTGTTCAGGCTGAGGGAAGAACAAGTGCCAAGTCCCTGAGGCAGGAGCCTGTCATGTCAGGGGTGGGAGGCGAAGTCGGGGAGGGGACAGAGGCCAGTCAGAGGCCATGGTTAGGGCTGAGACTTTGTTCTGGATGGAGAGGAAGCCATTGGAGTGTTTTAAACAGTGAATGAAGTGATCAGACTTATATTTTCAAAGGATTCTTCTGACCATTGTGTTGAAAACAGACTGTGGAAATAACAGCAGCTAACATTTTTCAAGACCTTGCCCGGTTCCAGGCACAGCCCCAAGTCCTTTACCCATTTTAACTCATTTAATCTTCACAACACCATGAGGGGAGTGCTATTATCCCAGTGTTAAAGAGGGGCGTAGAGAGGCTCAGAAAAGCGAGTTGCCCAGGTTCACAGAGCCTGTAAGTTGGAGCCCAGCCCTTGGCACTCCATGCTCTGTACTCCCTCTTGGGTGGGTGAGAACAGGACTGTGGATTCAGATGGACCTAAAGGCAAAGCCTGTTCCATTTGATAGTTGGGTGGCCATGGGAAAATTACTCAACCTCTCTGTGTCGTGGTGTCATCATCTGTACGTTGGAGATCAAAATACCAACCTTAGAGGTTGCCAAGAAAGACAAGGTCATGTGGATAAAATTCTCTGTGTGTTGGGGTAGGATTTCCTTATGAGCTGAGGGCTTGGCTGCTCAGCCTGATCACCCCTCAACCCCTCACTCCCTCTCCTGTCCCAACAGGGGGTGAGATAACCATTGGGGATGGTGCTTCACTCTGGAATCTTGGTTCACTCCTTCCCTTTCCCTGAGCCTCAGTTTACCCTTCTAGAAAGAAAAACTCATGTAGTGCTGGCCCAGGTCTCTCCCATCTCTGCAGTTTAATGATGGACCTTGGTATCCCCTTTGCCTACCCTCTCCACCCACCTACATCCCTCCCCGAAGCCCTGGCTCAGGGTCCCAAGAAAGTAGAGTACCCAGACAAGGAAATAAAGACCTGACCAAGCCCCCAGCAGGAATGTTCATCCAAAGCCCCGCTGTTGGGAGGCGGCCAGGCCTTCTCATGGCCAGAGCTGTTTAAACCCTTTGCATGTAGGGACTCCACTGTGAGAGCCGCCTGCACGCCGGGTGGGGAGCCGCTGCACGGCCCCAGCATGCCCAGAACCCCAGGGGGCAGAGCAGATGGCTTCTCTCAGGGTCTAATTATCCACCTGCCCAGAGCACCAGACAGACCCTCACTGTGACAGTCATCCTCCGTCTTCCTAGCCCCGGAGAGGCAGCATTGGGAAGAAGGAGGGAGCCAGCCAGCCCGCCATTGAGCGGGGAGGTCTGTGGGCTCTGAGATGTTTGAGAACTGACCCCAAGGAATACGTGTTTGTTTGGGAGAAGGTGCCCAGGTCTGGAGTCCCTTGTTGTTCCTTCTGACTCTGCTGTATCCCTAAGCGGTTACTCAAGCTCTTTGGGCCTCTGTTTTGCTGTCCGTGAAATAGGCGTCATATTAATCTATTCGTCCCAGGGGGACGGTGCTCTGAGAGAAAGACCTGGGGTGCAGCTGATGGGAAGGCTCACCCACTGCTTGAGCACATTCCTCTATCACGGCACTGATCGTGCTGGCTAATGAGGGTGATTTTCATGCCCGTCTCCCAGGCCTGAGAGGGCTGGAGCTGGGTCGGATTCACCCAGTGTTCCCAGTGCCCTGCACGCAGCAAGGTACATAGTCAGTACTCTGTAGTTGGCTGCTGAAATGAATAAATACGGGCAAAAGTTTGCCACTGAGTATTTATTTTTTCACCTCAGGTTTCTGTCAGGGCTCTTCCTTGGCAAAATTGAGATTAATGAAGTTTGTCTCAGAGCCCTGCCCACTTACTCTCCATGCCCTTCTCTCTCTCTTCACTTGGTATCTTCTGTCTTCTTCTATCATCAGTCAGTTGTCATGGAGGAAATGATCTGTGTATCTAATTTATACTAAAATGAAAAGGACTGATAGGACTATCTGTCATTCTTTACATTTCTGTAATCCAAAGGGATGAAACTTAATGGCCAATTGCAAGCAGTTCAGTGCCCCTTTCTGGCCTCATCTTCTCATTTGCCCGTATGCCATTTTCCATGTATCTTCTTTGGTGAAGTATCTGCTCAAATGTTTTGCCTATTATTACTATTTTAAAAATCGGGTTGATGTTGTGATTTTAAGATCTATGCCTGCTCTGTTCATGATTATAAATGAGGTTCCAGGACTCAGTGTAGTGCCTGGTATACAGTCAGCACTCAATAAGTGTTTGAAAATGAAAAATGTTGAATAAATTTGAGTAAACCAGTAAGTGAATGAATGAGAGAGTGAGTGAATGAATGAAGGGTGTTTCTGTGTGTGGCTGGAGTTGACCAGTTATGCCTGGAGCAAGGTCAGGAGAATGAGTAAAAGCCTCCAGACAGGGGTCAGAGTCTAGAATGAAGGGGAGAAACAGGTGACGGAAGAACAAGATGGAGCCCACGGAGACTCACGCAGTCTGGGTCCCTGTGGAGACACTTCCACCCCTGGCTCCAGACCCTCCCGGGTGGCCAGAAGTTTTACAGTGACCTAACTCTACATAAAGTGTCAAAGGCTTCTGGGGCCCACTGCAGGTCCCAGCCTATCCCTCCTCCTATCCCTCTATTACCAGCCCCCCTCCCATCACAGAAATCGGGAGCCTCACCTCAATGGAATGACTGACTTGCTAATGAAGGGAAATGACTGGCCTGGTGAGAGACTCAGCAGGCAGATTTTAGGGCAGTTTCTGCCACAGCTGTGTGCCCTGTTCAGCTCCAATAGTCCCAGACTTTGAACATAAAATGGTGTTGCCTTGAGGGCTGAACTGACCCCATAACCACGAGATTGAAGTCACAGCAAGTTTCCTGAAAGACAAAGCTCATGGGGAAACCTTCCAAGAAGTCTGAAAACCGAGTGCCCTTTCCCCCTTTTAGCTCCCCCATCCCAGGCCCCTTTCCTTTCCTCCCTAGCAGCCCTCGCCCCATCCTCAGAGGCGGTCTCAAGCTCCTGAAGGGCATCACATTTAGACTTTTAGAGTTACTTCCCAGTGAGGTTTTCTATCAGTCACTGGACTGTGGGTGGATGGCAAAAGCATTAATTAGTTAAAAGCAAGCATTTAAAATAGGTCATGAGTTCTGTAACCCATTGCCATCTTGTTCATTTTTAATATCTGGTGCCTCGAAGGTTCAGGCCCAATCTCCCTGGGGCTGAAGGCTGGGGAACGAGGCCTTTACCACCTCCTAGTCTCACCAGAGACCCCACTGCCCCTCTCTAAACCCCAGCAATCCCAGCTCTGCAGAGGAGCCAGGAGGCTTTAAAAGAGCCGATATGAGCTCAGGGACCCTGGGAGAACTCAACCCCCAGCAGCCTGCATGGACTCGATCACTTTCAGTTAAGTACAGGGCAGAAGCAATGAATCCCGTGTTGCAGTTGAAGAAATCAAGATGGAGATGGATAATTGTGGTGGACCTGAGTGCTATCCGCCAAATATATCTGTCTCTCTGTTTTCTGAACACATGGTAGGATTGAACTTCCCGGACCCCCTGCCATAGGGTGGGGTCATGTGGCTATCCTGACCAATTGGTTGGGAGCTGAAGTGATACGGGTTGCTTCCAGACTAAACCATTTAGTTGCAGATACAAGGTTTCCCAGAATAGTCTTTCTCTCTCCCTTTGCAATCAGCAACATGTGAGGTGATGGCTGCTCCATTAGCCTAGGTTCCTAAGTGAGAATGACACCGACAGAGCTCCCTACTGAGCTGTGATAAACATGTAGTGTGAGTAAGAAATTAGCCTCTGTAGGTGTTAAGCCACTGAGATCTGGGGGTTGTTTGTTACTGCAGCATCATCAGGCCTATCCTGACAGATACAGAAAGAAATAACGTCATTTGTAGGGCATCTTCTATGCTTTAAGCCAGATGCGAGAAATTCCTTATTTAATCTGCACGGAAGAGATGCAGAGAGACAGATTAGTATGTACAGGTGGGGAGGAAGGTGGCCGAAACCAGAGCAGCAGCAGCAGCAGGGGTGGAGGGGGCAAGGAGAGAGTCAAAACAATTTAGGAGGTCCAGCGGATGGGACGGTGACTAGGGGGGACTCAAGCGGATGCTCAGGTTTCTGGCTTGTTTATTCTGTGGGTTGTGCAGAGTTTGCACTGACTTGGTTGACAAATGCATGACACTGTTGACTCACTTTGAGAGTGTGGTGACCAAGGTTCAGAGATTTCATTTTCACTTGTGTTCTCCTGGTAAGATACATCCTCCCTCCAATCCCTTGGTCACCTCTTGGACATGACTTTAAAATTCTCTTGACCTCATCTCTTAGCCAGAAAGAGACTGAAATTGGAGAGGGAAGGTGCAGTGACCAGTTCCATGCAGGCTCTGTGCAGCTCTGTGCAGGTGTAATCAGACAGTGCTGCCCTCCAGCCTCGGCACGTGCCCCACTTCCTGTCCTGAGATCTCTCTGTCGCTCCTTTAGGACATGTCTGTGGGAGCCCTCTGATGCATATCAAGTCCAGGTGTGAGGGAGTCCATGCCCGGGGAGCTACTCTGGATCAGTGTGTGTGTGTGTGTTGGGGCTGATGGATGCTTCCCTGGATGATTCTGAGGGGCATTTCATAAAGCCCCACTGGAGGGTCAACTCCTTGATGCCTCCTGATAACTGGATTGCCCTCCCTCACATTTCACTCTTAGGTCCTGTTTTTTAGATCTTTGGGACCACTCCCCAAATAAACTACCTGCACTTGCTTTCATCTTGGGCTCTGTTCGGGGGAACCCAGGCTAAGACACCCTAGCTTTTTTCTAAACTTGGGCAGTTGGCTCTTTGACTAGCAGGAGGAGACTTCACATGTATTATATGAAATCTAAATCCCAAAGGGTCTGGTATCAACTAAGGCCATGGTGGGCAAACTGCGGCTCGCGAGCCATATGCAGCTCTTTGGCCCCTTGAGTGTGGCTCTTCCACAAAATACCACGGCCTGGGCGAGTCTATTTTGAAGAAGTGGCGTTAGAAGAAATTTAAAAATTTTGGCTCTCAAAAGAAATTTCAATCGTTGTACTGTTGATATTTGGCTCTGTTGACTAATGAGTTTACCAACCACTGAACTAAGGCAAAGGGGTCAGAACAGAGGATCTCAGCACCGACCTTGCCAGAGGTTTTGTTTCCTCAGTGGGGGAGAGAGGACCTGCTTCCTTTGGCCACTGAGAGAGTCTGCTAGAGGGTCTGGCAATTTTCCCTTGCTCTGGAAGTCTTTGGAACTTTCTGATGCTTCCTTTTCTGTCTTGATCTGAAAAATTAAATAAATAAATAAATAAAAATAATAATAAAAAAAAACCAGTGAGAAACTCATTTTACTTGTTCCTTCCCAGGTGTCTGAACTTGAAAAAACGACAATCTAGAGATTTTGTTTTTCAGCAGAATTGTAAAAAGGACAGTGGGATGGCAGCCAGGCAGGAAGCCAAGAGGGATGAAGGGAGAAGATGCTACCCACTGGGAAGAAAATAGAGAGAGATAGCACTTTAGAGTCTGAGGAGGAACGCAGGTCACCTGCGGTGGGCGGGAGAGTCTCACTTCTCTTTGCAACTAGGGGACCTCAGCCCAGGAGAAGAGGCGGGCCAGAGGAAGAAAGAGACTCCTGGGTGTGAAAACGAGTGGACCAGGTTGGGGGGTGGGGAGTGCGCGGGAGCATGCTGAGCCCTGTAACCTCCCTCCCCTGCCTGCATCATGCTCCATGACAAGGGAAGGGGGAGCACAGAAAGTTCAGCTCTGGTGATGCAAACCCCAGGAGAAAGACCTCCAGCTCTGATAAAATACAGTCATAGGCAGACACTGCAAATCCTGCTCGATGCACTAGCGGGTCGGAACTGGGGACAGGTGATCACGTGGCTGCAGAAACAGCACTCACTGGAGTCGCAGTTCTGCTTCTGAGGAGCACAAGACCCATCACGTCACCTCTTGGAGCTTCAAATATGTAAAGAAGCATTAGAACTTAATCATGAAAAGACAAATAATCCAATTAAAATGCACAAAGGATCTCCTTAGATATTTCTCAAAGAAGACATGCGAATGGCCAGGATATGGAAACAACCTAAGTGTCCGCCAGCAGATGAATGACTAAAGAAGGTGTGTGGTGCATATACTAGTATACAATAGAGAAGCATCCAGTCACAAGACAGAAGGAAAGGAATCCTGCCATCTGCAACAATGTGGATGCAACTTGGGGGGCATTATGCTAAATGAAATAAGCCAGACAGAGAGAGATAAATACCACATGATATCACTGTTATGTGGAATATGAAACTAAAAAAAGTTGAACTCATAGAAACAGGGGTAGAACAGTGGGTTGCCAAGAGCTAGGGGGTGGGAAAAATAGGGAAAGGATGGTGAAGGGGTATAAACTTCCTGCTATAAGATGAATAAGGTCTGAGGATCTAATATATACTATGGTGACTGTAGTTGATAACCCTGTATTGCATAATTGAAATTTGTTAAGAGAGTAGAGCTTCATCTTCTCATAAAGAAGGAGAATAATAATAATAAGAAGAAGAAGAAGAAGAAGGAGAAAAAAATGTGAGATGATGGATGTAATGATAATTAGTCGATGGGGAGAATTTTTTCACAATGTATTTGTACATCAAATCACCATGATGTGCACTTTAAATATCTTACCATTTTATTTGTTAATTATACCTCGATAAAGCTGAAAAATATGAGTGCATTTTGTTGGATACAGGTTGCATCTCAATAAAGTCGAATGAAGGTTCCAATATAAATGTCTGGGTTTGTGTGTATAGTAGGTACTGTACTCACTTCCACAGAGGCTGTTGCTCAGACCTGGACTCGAGTACAGGCCCTGTTTCTGAGTTGGTATGTGACCCCTGGGTCATCACCACCCTTCTCTCAGCCTGGGATTCCCGTTTATAAAACAACGGGTCAGACACTATGATCAGAGGTCCCTGTGGCCTCTGATGCCATGTGGACCCCAACTTGCAGGGTCAGCACAGGGGAAGGGTCACAGGGAGGCAGGGAGCTGCCTGGAAGCCCAGAGAGAAGGCCAGTGCTTGCAGCCCGCCCGAAGGGTAGAATCTGGGCCAAGACTGTGCGCCCTGATTAATTCAGCTTCAGCTGGCTTTGCTACCCTCCCCTCCCCCGCCCCCCTTGCAGCGGTGAGCTCTATAAGCTTGTTTCCTTTGGCTAAGCCCCTTGGGGAGTGGCCTTTGAGGCCGTCCAGGCAGTGCCCCATCACTCTGAAAGGGTTGCTGCTGCTGGCTCCTGGGGCCCAGGGAAGGCTCAGCCTGGCGGAGCCCACCCTCCGCAGTAGCTATTTTTAAAGAGCTTCTTTCTCCCCGAGGGTCTTCCAGTTTTTTGATGTTGCTGTTTCCTCCCGCTGTCCGGACAAAGCGGGTGGGATTTCAGAGAATTAAGCAGAAATGTGCTGTGTGACCCTTCATTAATGTTGTCCCCACACAGCGTGGGGCTCAGAGGCCACACTGGGATTTGTC
Source organism: Cnephaeus nilssonii (assembly GCF_951640355.1). Classification (NCBI taxonomy): domain Eukaryota; kingdom Metazoa; phylum Chordata; class Mammalia; order Chiroptera; family Vespertilionidae; genus Cnephaeus; species Cnephaeus nilssonii. The sequence goes on along the minus strand of NC_137084.1, from coordinate 16,052,583 downwards.
CCAATGTTTAATTCATGTTGCAGGGGTTTAGTTCAATGATACATTTATCTCCAGAATGAGGGAGGAGACTTGAGGCAGAGCCATCTATAGGGACAGAGCGGGGTGGGGTGTGGGGGAGAGGGGGAGGAAGAGAGAGAGAGAGAGGTGGGGGGACGGGGAGGGAGAGAGAGAGAGACTCTCAGAGAGCTTTTTAAACTCGGAGGCACCTGGACAGAGACTTACAGAGAGAGGTAGAGAGGCTGATGCGTGAGATTGTGAACATCAGTACAGGCGGGTACATACTTGGGTCTGAATCTTGGCTTTACCTTTTACTAGTTGTTTGAACTTGGATATAACTAAATCATAGGGCTTTGTGAAGATTACAATCTAAGGTATGTATTTCCCAGGACAGTGTGTGGCATATAATCAGCATTTAATAACTGTTTCCTTCTGCACATTCTTTACCATCATTTCTCTATCTCTAGACAGACGGCTTGCCCTTTGGGGCAGAGTTTGAGTCCTATTTGTCTTTGGAAGCCGGTCCCTGGCCCAGATACTGGCATGTGTGCCACGTGCCTGTCATGCCAATGGTTGCAGGAGCTCCACAGCGGGCGAGGTCCTCCCAGGAGCTCCAGCCTGCTGAAGCATTGGGCAGCCGCCCAGGGTGCAAAGCAAACCGGGCAGCAGTGGCTCGCGGAGACCCCCTTGCACAGTCACCCCAAGTCCCTTTCCTACCTGTGGCCAATCCGCTGCCAGCCCCAGATGAGCACTACAGAACCTTTGTCCCTCCATTGGGCTCCCTGAGCTGGCAGTCTCGTTGTCATGGAAACCAGTGGCTTCACGTAGGACAAAGCACAGGGAGATGCAGCAATGGACAGAAACTTGCAAACACATTATGTAGCACAAAAGAGAGAGAGTCTGGGAGGCTGCGGGTGCAGTAAAGGTTTCACTGCCACATCTTTAGGGGGGAAAAAACCTCCATAAGTCCCAGATGGAAAAGAGTTTTGTTAAAATATTTATATATCGTTTTCTCATTGATGGCTTTCCCCCCCACCTTGGAGACAGATCTTAGCAGACCGCAGGCCAGGAGTGCTGCTGCATACACTGTTAGCTCTGCAGTGCCGCTGTCCTCCTCAAATGTCCTGTCATTTGAGCACCTTCTTGCTCAGAGTCCCTGAAACCTAGTGGGCACCCCGCATTGCCATGTCTAACCCATGCTGCTGCAGCTTCCTAATGTGGAGGAAAGGCTGGACCAGAGGGCAGCGGAGGGCTGTGTCTTCCCCCCCTCGCCAAGGACGGCAGTCCTTGTGCTGATGGCAGCCCCTTTTAGGCTTATTTGGTTTCTTATTTTAAAACCCTAAGGTGGTGGGCGACTTCCACTTCTGGCCAAGTGAGAGTAAGAGAGCCCAGGCTTATCCTCGGGCCGAAAACATGAAGATGACTGGACAAAATATGTGAAACAACTGCTCTTCAAACTTCGGACAATATGCATGCAGCGCAGCACTGTGAGCCTGAGGGAAGGGAGACAAGGAGGGGCGCCAGGCAGGGGAGAGCCTCTGAACATCTGAGCAGAGCTCAGCGGTCCGGGTGACTTGAAGAGACAGAGTTTGTAGTTTGAGGAGGCTGAGGCAACTAGAACTTGCAGGACATAACACAGAAGGGAAAGAGGAGAGAGAGAGAGAGAGAGAGAGAGAGAGAGAGAGAGAGAGAGAGAGAGAGAGAGAGAGAGAGAGAGAGAGAGGGAGAGAGAGGAATTCCACTATCTTCAGAGGGAAGCTTTTTAAATATTTGGCTGAATACTGGCTTGAGAATGTGTGAGATGAAACTCGATGAGGATGGGATAAGTACCCTTGGAAATCAGTAGGCAGAGAAACTCCCAGAGCTTACAGAAGGCTTGGGAGAGTTTATATTTCCACTATCCAGGGTGGCTAGACCTCAAAATACATGGGGATGAGATAAGAGACCTCAGAAATCCTTGCTCATAGGTAGAGAAAACGTGAATATGATAGGGATGTAGATGGGGCGGAGTATGTAGGGAGGGTGACAACAGCCCCTGTTTGGTTGGAGCATGAGGGAGGAGAGGTGTGGGAGAGGCGACTGGGAGACAGCAGGTGACTGCGGAGGGGAGAGAGTTGAGACTGCTGTTAGCACGATGGCACCTTTGCACAAACTAGAAAAAGGCATCCCTCTGGGTGCACCAGTTAGCAACAAGGTACCTCCTGTGGGTTGACCAATTAGGAAAAAAGGCACCCTGTGGGTGGATCGATCAGTGAACAATGCCAGACCACACAGCCTGGGGAGATTTCACCCTGCTCATAACCTCTCAGCCAAATGTCCCCACGCAGTGCGACTGACTGTGAGGGAGGCTGCCTGAACCCCCTGTGGTGCTATCTGAGCTGGTGTCATTAGGTGGTGACAAGGGTTTTCTCAGCAGGTGCACAGTCATTCTATCAACATACCCAACAGCTGTCCCTCCCTTGCAGTATAGGTTATGGGAGGCCTGTGGAAACCCTGTATTTTCTCTCTAGCTGTTCTCATCCGGAAGTGTTACTTCCCAATGCACACAGGTAAGTCGGAGCATTTCTGGCCAATACACAGCCATGTGTAAACTCTACAGGGCCCTCTTCTATATGTGTCCCTTAGAGTCCTCCAGCTACCCTCCCTCTGGGAACACAACCACATTCCTGTCCCCTTCCGCTGTGAGCACACCTGAGCCTCCTCCTATTGTATCCACTGCAGCTGTCTCCACCCGCTTCCCTATGACATGCGTAGGCTCTAGTGTTCCCTACAAACTCCCTTTCTGGAAGACATTGTCTTGTGAAACACCAGTGTGTACAATCAATTAGTTTCCCATTTCAATCAGAAGCTATTTATTCTTTTGAAAAAGCAACCAGTGCCTGGGTTTGCTCATCACCACCAACAAATAAATGTCTGGGGAGTCTTTTTCTCTCCCCTTCACTCAGATCTGCCCACAGATGTCGGCCTCTGTTCCCAGAGCTGAAGCTTCGTGCTGTGCGAGGCCTCAGAAGCCCTCACTCTCACCCTGGTCCTTCCTCCAGGGTCCCAGGGCTTGCGAGGATGCGACCCCAGCCTCCGGAGTTCCCACTCTGCTTTCGCCACAATGGGCAGGACCACAAGCCTGGGGGGCTGGTGCTCATCAGAACCATGTAAACCAGTTTCCCCAAATTTCCCTGGTGGGCTTTCCAAGAACTCATACCAGGCAGGAAGGCCTCACCACAGTCCAGGCATCCCACAGCCCCATGCCCCTATGTGTCAGTTGCCTGGGGAGAGGTGGTCTTCTTAATGAGAGCTGGGCCAGCCTCTGCTATCTGAAGACTAGATCCAGGGTAAATGGCTGCCAGGAGTTGTCATGCTTCATAGGGCTGACCTGTGGGAATGTATTTTTTTTAATTGAACAAAGATACACTGAGTGCCTACTATGTGCCAGGCAGTACTCAAGATGTGGACTATGCAGGAGTGAACAGAATATACAGAGTCCCTGCAGGTATGGCGCTTCTGGGGGTGGGGGGAGTGGGTAGATTGAGAGAGAGGAAACTGACAAACCAAGAAAACTGCCAGTTGGCAATCAGAGCTATGGAAAATTAGATCAGGGCAAGGAGCTACGATTGTCCTTAATAGGGTGAATAGAGATGGTCTCGCCCAGGAGCTAACATTTGAGCAGGGCCTGGATTAATAGAAGAAGTGGGCCAAGCCAGTGTCAAAGGAACAGGGTTCCAGGGAGAGGGACTAGCAATTGCAAAGGCCTTGGTATCACAACATGCCTGGAATGTTTGAGGAGCAGCAAGAAGAACAATGTGGTTGAAATGAAGTGAGCAAAAAGAGTCCAATAGTAGTTACTCCCCGTGTAACCCATTATCAGCTCCCCTGGGGTGTGCCTTTAAAATATATCCCAAATCTGTCCATTTCACTCCACCTCTAGTGCTATCACCTGAATTCAAGCCACCATCCTCTCTCACCTGGACCAGTCTCATCTCTTCCACTCTCACCCATCCTCTGCCATCCATCCTCCATATAATAGCCAAAGTGATCTTACCATGGCAAATGGGATTCTTTTCCTAATCTTTCATTTCCTCCCATAAGACTCGTGTACCCTGTGCAATATGAATTTTCAGTGCCTCCCATTAGAGTAGACACTGCATTCAGTTCCTGGCCCGGATGATGATGGTCTTGCCCCAGCCAAACCTCAGCCACTGCTTGCATCGTGTCCATTAGCATTTCATTGACCAAAACAAGGCACGATCTCATCTCACACCATTCTCTCTCCCTTACACATGATATTTCAGCAGTCTCTGCCACCCTTTTTTGATTAACACATTTGCGATCTGGTAACCAACACCGGTGTGAATGACATACTAGTAAGCTGTCAGGTCTGATTTTGTTCCCTGAAAGTCAGTTTTTATTTTTAATTCCTCCAGTCGCTCCACAGAGCTGACAGCTAGCTCCCTGCAGCGTGTGAGGTGTGCCACAGCCAGGGAAGATCTTGGGGGAGTGTGGAGGGGGGGGGGGAAGAAGACCCTCATTAGGAAGGAAGCAGCTTATGTGGATTTCCTGACAGCTGGACTAATTGCCTTTTCTTCTGCTCTCTACACGAAGAGTATTTACATGGGAACAACCCAGAGGCTGTGTCTCCCAGTTGATTCCCAGGGCTGATGGCCTGCCTGAAAGCCTCTTCCCCATCAACGAGGCCACAGATGTTTCCAAGGCAAGAAATCTGTTTCTAGGTGGTCTTCCCGGGGCCCCTGGCCCAACCGGATCCTTCCATTGCCTCCATCTCTGCCCTGACATATATCATTGCATCTCATTCACAAGGGAAAAATATATTGGTAAAGCAGAACCAGTCCGGAGTCCTAGGTTCGAGCCCTGACTCTGACCCTGACTTGGAGACCTGAGCCTGGCAGTCCCTATCTGCTACCGGCACTGATGACCCCTCCCTCCCTCCCACCGCAGGATTGTTCATGAGGATAAAAATGGGATCATGAATCTTCTCTCTCCCCACCTCCTTTGAGACTATAAGGTGTGTGTCTACAGGGCCTGACCCTTGTATTCCTATCCAGGCCCCTGGCTTAGGACCTCACTACCATATGTTCCCCATGAATGTTTGATGATTGACTGAAGGAGCATATGAGGAATCTCAGAGGTATAATTACAGGAGGCACCTGTCAGGGACTCCAAAACCCAGCAATGTCCAGAGATGTCCTATTAAATGAGATGGAGATTAAATGACAAGCCAGGCCGGTGTGCTGGAGGCGGAGGAGAGCTCTCCGAGCCCCAGGGTCATCAGCAGGCTCTATTCCAAATATGTTTTTGAGCAAGTGGTGGAGTCCAATAAACCTTGGACATGAAGCTCTTTCCAAATGAGTCTTTAATAATGTAGTTATACAAATTGAGCCTAATTAAATTGTACCCATTGAAAATGCACAGCTGTACTGCTGAATGATGAAATCAGGATCAAAAAGCAATACAGAATAGATGCTAAGGTAATTTTCCACTTGTACTCAGCAAGCTGGGCTCTTCAAATTGCAATTGCGCTGAGTGCCCACCTGGGATTATTAAAGGGCCAGTCCTCCAGGTTTATGGGTTCTCAAGGCCGGCAATATCTTTCTCTCCCCCTTTGGCTGCCTGCCCCTTGGCCTCCAGAGCAGGAGGCAGAGGAGAGCAGAGAGGGTTTGCAGACTCCGAGGTCCCACCAGTTTCTCTCTGTTCCTTGAAAACACTGAGCATGTCCCCTCCCAGAGCCCTCTGCTCCTGCTGTGTACGCTGCCCAGAACGACTGCCCTGCAGGTTTTTACGTGGCTGACTCCTGTTCACCATTGCACATGGGCTTAGGGATAAGTTCCCCTGGACCAGCTCCCCGTGAGCACCCCATCTAAAGCTGCCTGCTCGCCCATGCCCGCCTCCATCATACCTGCCTGCTTTGTCGGCTGCAAACACGTCCCTCTCTGGGACGCATCCCTTGTCCTGAGCTCCTGTTTTTCCACCCCCACGCCCACCCCCATTTTAAGATATAAACTCCAAGACCTCAGAGACCTGGTCTGTCTGTCTTGTTCCCTGCTCGCTCCCCAAGGCCTTGACACAGAACAGGTGCTGAGAGGGTGCTTATTGAACAAATAAGTGGATGTTAGAGCTGGAAGGTCTTGGAGCCCAAATAGCCACCCCTATTTTGAAGCCCAGAGCGGGGAAGGGGCTTCCCAAGACCACCCAATGAGTTAGTTGGAAGGCAGCTGGGGCAGCTTTGGCTCCTGGGCCATATGCCTTTCTCATTTCTTCTCTCATCTCCCAGAGCAGCATGGAGATCACCCAGAGTGGGTGGGCTCTGGGGCCAGACCACTGGGTTCAAGTCCCACCTCTGACTCTACTAGCTGTGTTGATTCCAGGCAAGGTCCAGAATGCCAGCTCCCTGCTGTATAAAGTGTAAGTAAGGGTGGTACCCAACTCCAGGTGGCTATGCTGCCAGCATGGCAAGGTGACTTGATCATCCTCACATTTCAGTGCAAGAAGCAGAGGCTCAGAGGGTTCAGGGACTTGCTCAGTGACACAGCCAGCAGCAGCTTATGAACTCGGGTCTCCGCCCTTGACCTGGCCCCAAGGCTGCAGAGTCCCTGCCTCCAGGAGTCCCCCCTCTCCCCGCTCCTCCCACCACCATGGCCTGATTGATAAGAGCAGGACTGCTGACTTCTCCCCAGCCTCTCTCCTGACAAGGCTGCCTCTGTCAGGTCTGAAAGGCCAGTTTACAAGATAGATTTAAAAGCCTCCCAAACAGGGGGGCTGGTTTACATGCCCCCAGGGCTGGCTCTGCCTTTGGCTTCTAATGAAAACAGACTCCTGGTTCCCCAGTGAGCTCAGCAGAGGCGCTCACTCTGTAGCAGGCAGGGATGGTGTGCTGCAAAGAGGCCCCAGGCTGTCTTCAATCTTGGGGGCCCAGGACTCCTTTCCCCAGGACCCCCTTCTGTCAGTTTGCTCCTCTCTACCTGCTGTCTCCCCTTTCCAGGAGCCTACAACGTGGGGTCTCAAACTGGTGGGATGAATCCATTCTGGCACCAGGATGAGATGGGATGACCCAAATAGTGATATGTTTAAAAAAGGATTGAGCCAACATTTAAAAGTCAGATGATTCCTTATTTAAAATAAAATGGATTCTAGGCTCTCTTTAGAAAAACCTGAAGACTTGTGGGCAACCTCAGAGCTCGCGCATGCACACACACACACACACACACACACACACACACAACCTGGCTCCCATGGCAACAGTGGGCTGGGAAGAGCAGCAGCCCCCTCTCTGGACAAGACACATTTTTTCTAGTTCCCCCAAGTCCCACCTTTCCCTGAACCCCTGGTGCCCCTCCCCTTATTACATCTCCTGCTTGTTACCTGGAGTGCCTGGGTTTGAGAGCCCCATCCTGCTGGACAGCCTGGCAGGGACCTGGTCCAGTGCATTCATTTCACTGAGGACACTGAGGCCCAGAGAGGGAACATACCATGTGCACAAGGCTGTCCAGGAAGTTGACCGTGGAGCCAAGACTGGAATCCAGGATGGCCCCTCCCAGGGAAGCATTTGCTGACCTGAGCACACTTGGGTTCCAGGGTTTCCCCTCTCTGATGTCGGGAGGCAGCTGCAGCCTCCTCCAGACGGCTCCCTCCCCCACAACGCGGCAGCCAGAGAGAGCATTGAAAACCCAGGTCTGATCTCATTATGCCACTCACTTCCCAGCGCTGAGAAGAAGGAACATTTTTCTCTGTCTGAAGATAAAGGCGTCCTCCTTGAGATGACATTCTGGGCTCGCACTGTGTAGCCTCAGCCCACCTTTCCTGCCTCACCCTGTCACTCTGTCTGACCCTCCCCTGCAGCCTGTCCCCGCCATCCTCTTAGTCTGGTTGCTCTTCCATAAACACACCACTGTGCCCTTTCCTCAGGCTACAGGTCACATCCCTTCTGCAGATAAAATTCTGCTCGGCCTTCAAGGCCCTCCACCACAGCACTTCCTCCAAGAAGTCTTCCTTGACCCCTGAGCCCACTCCTGTCCTTCGCGGCTCTGTCCATAGTCTCCCTACTACCCCATTATAGAACAGATGTGTGTTCTTGCCCTATGGACTGTATGAGGCTTATTTACCTGCTGGCCTATTGATAATAACTTTTACCGAGTGCTTAGTGTGTGCCAGGCTGAGCCCTATACCTGGGTTAGCTCAAAAATTCAATAGTCCTTCAAGATAGGGAGAGCTCCCTATTTGTTCATACGGAGAAACGGAGGCACAACAGGGTTAAGGAGTAGGTCTAAGGTCACTCAGCCAGTAAGAGGCCATGGCAGGACCCAGCTTGGATCTGGAGTCGCAGATCCCACCTTCCATGCTACGGGTGCGGGCTCAGAGCAGGAATGTGTGTGTCCGTCTGTGATTCGGGGCTCTGCACACTGGTCAGTTGGGCCCAGTGGGTGTCCTCAGGGTCAGGGCCACGTGGGCAGCTCCTGGGGCAATTTCCTCAGCCCATTGCCCAACCCCCATGTCTAGCTCGCCCCCAACATTTCTTCTTTTTCTCTCCTCCCCTACCCTCAGCCCCAGCCTCACTGTCCTCTAATAGAAAAGCCCACAAAGCAGCTTTTCTTGTGGGGCCCCCAGAAGCAACTACTGGAATTTCTCCATGGAGTCCCAGCCTCCAGGCCTTTGCATGTGCTGTTCCCTCTGTCGGTGCTTAAGACTTCCCACACTCAGGAGGGCAGAGATTGCATCTGCCTTGCTCATGGTGTCCCCAGCACCTGGCACACCGTAGGTGCTCAAATATTTGAGTGACTGCAAGGCAGGGAGGGAGGAAAAGAGCAAGAGAAAGGGAAGGAAGAAAGAGGGGGGAAGGGAAAATAAGAAAAAGATGCCCAGTGCTTCTAGTCTTGGCTGTGTTGCCAGGCTGCACTTTGCAACTGACGAAGCGTCTTGTCCCTGGCACAGGGTGTGGGTGGGCGAGGGAGACAGTGGGAACAGGAACAGGAAGGGACAGACAGCTCTCTTCACCCTCCAAAGGCAGCATCCGAGTGAGGCCCATCTTCACAATTGTTCTCCCATGGAGAACTTCCCTCCCCTCCCCAGACCCTAGAACCAGGCGGCAGATTAGGGCCCAAACCCCTGGACTGTCAAGTGCACTGCGGCCACGTGCCAGATCATGGAAACGAGTACCACCAGAGGCGGGCCTGACCAGAGGCTGAATCAAGGACAGGAAAGATTCGAGCTCAAAGAAGGCAGGAGCCCTCCTGTGCAGGGGACAGGAGGGAGGCACCTGACCCGGCAGAGAATGGCTGTCCACAGCACTAAGTCCTAAAATCCGACTGTGGCCGGGTCACAAATTAGAGTCAGGGTCCCAGATTAGCACTGGAATTAAGTACCGTGAGAATTCAAGGGGAAGAAATTTACATAAAATTCAATTTAAGGATTAAGCAGTCATGCTTTCTGGTGAAGCCATCCTCCTGTGGTTATTAAATCTTTCTGCATTTGAGAGGGATCTCTCACCAAGCTGGCAGTGGGTTGCACGGTGGCTTGACACATGGTGCCATGGTCTCTAGGACCCATTCTCTCAAGTCCTAGAAGAAAAAATGGCTATGTCTGCTCGCCCCCCTCCATCAGGCAAGCCATCTTCCAGTCAATCTCCTGCTATTGGACTATGAAGAGAGAGAAAGAGAGGAGGTATGGAGGGTGCCAGGCGGCTCTTCCCCACTGCGGGCAGCTGTGAGTGTGCAGACTGCAGACATCATGCCACCCTAACAGCACTTGGAACAGGCAGGCTGTGTGCAGGCTGGGAGGTAAGACCCCCCCAAAGGGGCTTAGAGGTCCTCAATTCTGCTCCCCCTGAGGGAGAGCAAGACCCAGAGAGTAGAGGGACTCCCCCAAGGCCACTTGGTTAGTGCCAGGGTTGGAATTTGACCCCAGGGGCTCTGTGTTCCTCATTGACAGCACAGGCCATTCAAGCAGGCAGTTAGAGCTGGGTAACACCTGTCCCAGGGGTTTGATTGGAATTATTAGGATCCAAGTACTCTCTTTCCCCTAAGTTTGTCCAGCTGGTAAGATCCTAGCAGGTGGAGCTCATCTTTGCCACCAATTGGACAGAGTCGGCCTGAGAATTAAGCCAGGGGAAACATAGCTCAGAAATGGAGGAAGACAGACTGCAGATATCATGTGAGCACCTGGATCCAGCCATGCCTGAATGCGGTTAACACTGCTGATTTCAAACTCATTCAAGTCCAAGGCCATTTGAAGTGGGTTTCTGTCATTTGTAACTAATAAGAGTACTGACTAATATAATTTCCCTCTCCTGGAAGAGGTATTTCAACTTTCCAAGAACGGCCTGCAAAGTTCTGCAGGACTCAGCACAGCTGCTCCATAACCCTCCCCCCGTTGCCCCCAGTGACAATGCAGGCTTCATGCTTCAGCCACACCAAAGTGCTATGGGGCCCACACTCATTCCACCCAGTCTTTGTGTCTCCACGAATGTCTCTGTCTAGGATGCATTTTCTTCTTGTGTGTCTGGAAAACTCTTCATCATTTTCCAAAATCCTTTTTCCCGCAGTCTTTCCCAGGCAGGCCATTTGCTCCCCCTTTCCATGTCAAACATGCCGTGTATCGCTATTGTGCTTTTTCTCCTGGTTTGGAACGGGACATATATTCATTTGCTTCCTCTGAAGGGAAGGCACCAGTTTCTCAAATGCATTATCTCCTGTGTTTCGCACAGCTCTTGCTAGCTGGGATGGGGTGATTGGATGTTGTAAAATTGAACAGCATATGGAACAGAAAGGCAAAACAAATAAACACAATTGGTGGCTAGTTCTCAAAGCCAACCAGGGGGAGCCGCTGACCCCAAATATCTCCTTAAGTTGTCTGTCAAAACTGGCCAGTCTCGGACTCGGTTAGGAGCATGGGTTCTCTGTCCTTCCTACCTATGTGGCTGGAGGAAGGATCCTTAACGTCTCTGGCCCAGGCTTCGTTTCCCTCGTTGGGCTGGACTTAGTGATGTGGGATCTGTAAAGAGCTTGGAACGGCGTCTGGCACATTGTAAGCACCCAATAAATGTGAGGTGTTATGATTCACTGCAGAGAAAACGAGGCGAAAATTAACAGCAACTTTGATGATGACCTTTTGTACCTTTCGTTACGACTCTGTTTCACGTTAAGCGATATTTTATGTGAGTGCTTACCATGTCCCCCTGCTTAATTGATTTAGAAGCACTTCTGAAAGCTCGCCACTGCCCAGAGCACAGGTATGCCATTTAAATGTGATTAACAAAGATGTTTGTGGTCATTTCAGAAAACGTTGAGCATCAGGTCCCTACTGAAGAACATCGTTACGTCGTTTCCATGGAGAATTAGATTAGATTTAGATCATTTCGACTAATAAGTGCATTTTACAAGCCCAGGCTCTCCCAAGCCTGGTGGAAAATAGCTCAGAAATGGAGAAGCTCACTGCATAACTGGGCTTCCAGACCGCCCACTTCCTGGCCGTGGTCACCAGAGCCAGGCATTAAAGCTTCCTCTCCCACCTGGCATAACCAGGTACCACCCACAGCTCCTAGGAAGTCAGCATGTTCCCACAGGACTCTCTTTAAAGATTGAAAGGCTTACCTAACTAGGCTCTGGGCTCCCCTTGCCACAAAGGGTTGGAGAGGGGTAAAGGGCTGATGGATGCTTAGTTACCAAGAGCCTCCTGGGTACCAAGCATTGGTCTTGAGTGTATTATCTCATTCCACCTCACAGCATCCCTGTGAGATATGCTTGTACAGTGCACTTTTCAGATGAGAAAACAAGGCCCAGAGACATGAGCTGACTTGTCCAAAGCCACACAGCATTGTAATGTGGGGGAGAAGCCAGAGCTGTCTTGCCCCCAAGGCCTGTTCTCCTCCTAGCCCTCATTCCCTATGTCCTGGGGTATCGTGCCTGGGAGCCTTTCCCCAGCCTGCCTCTGAGCCAGGCTCTGTTTCAGCCCCACTCTGTGCCGTACTGATTCCTACTGCCAGCCCTGGTGGAAAATTTCAGAACAGGTTCTTCCTTGGGTAACATACAGTTGGCCACTCTTGCAGTGTGTAAGCTACTGGAATCAACTTCCAACAGGGTCTTTGCCATGAATACAAGTGTTTCTAAGTAGAGCAGCCCATCCTGGGAGAGGACAACTCATAATTCATACTTTGTGATTTAGTCCAAGGTGGTGATGAATGGACAGTGGTCTCCACGACGCCGAAATGCTCCTTCAGGAGTGTTATTTAATGAACTTGGGGTGTGGGGTTCAGAGACTCAAGGGTAAAGAGGGGCCTGGCCATCTTGGGATTGGCTGCATGTTTGGGATTTGGCTCACCTTATGTGAAAGAGGGACTGTGTTGATATCGAGATGTCAGGAGAGCCCCCAGGGACACTGAGGTGCAAATTCAGGTCCCTTCTCCACTGCCCGAGAGCAAGAAAGCAATTCAGCCTCTGTCCTGACTCCATTACACTGACATGATGGCAAGGATGTGCATAAAAGATGTGATGCCTGGGCCAGCATTGTAACACTAGTGTTCTCTCTTTCCTCACCTTCCCTCTGGATAGCAAGGACTCTGAGGACCTTGAGGGGATCAGAGCTACAAGATGGAGGGGGCCTGGGCCCCTGAATGATTGCATGGAGCAATGCTCCCTCCTTCCTCTGACCTGCTTTGGACTTGAGAAGTGAGTAATAAACAAACTCTTCTTGCATTAAGTGCCTGAGACTGGGGATTGTTTGTTACAGCTGTTATCCTACACTGACTGATACACTCTCCCTTCACAGGCTCAGTCCTGAGCCTCTTTCTCAATCTGCTCTCATCACTGAGCCTCAGATTTTACCATCTGTTTCTGCTTTCTAACCTTATCTCATCCTGGGGTGGTTCTTCTCTTGCTACCCTGATGCATTGCTAGTGGTTGAGGCTCCTTTCTGGTTCTTCTAGGCCTCCTGGGAAGTCATCACTCATCTCCAAGGAGCAAAGTAAGGAGGAAAAAAACAGTAATATCTCTGGACAGAGGGTTGAGCCTTTGGTTCCAATCTCGCCCACCACCACGCAGGCTCAACTACAAACCTGTTGCATGATTGTGGATAAGTCAGTTCCCCTCTCTGGGTTTCAGTTGCTCTCTCTATAAAATATGAAAGATACATTTTAAACCTCTAATAGTGGCAGTTAAGCTGGATTCAATTGCTCAAGAAGGCTCACAGGACCCCAAATGGCAATACTCAGAAATCGACAGTTTATTACAGGAATAGGATATGGCATAGAGACTGCATTAACGTCAGGATGTAGTACTTTGCAGCCAGGGGTCTGGAGAGGCCAGGTGCAGGCTCCTAGCATCCCCGCTCTGTAAGAGGGGGTGCATAGAACACCTCCCAACTGGGGAGGCGTCTCAGCTTGGGTAGTTTTGTACTTTGCTGGTCATGTAGGCATTTTCCTGCTACAAAACCAGCCTTAACAACTGAGCCCTTCAGGTGTTCCCCCCAAGACCAGGTGCTGATCATCTATCTCACTGCTAGCCACACACAATGCTGACAGGCTGCTGTGAGCTGCCCTGCAAGGCCTCCGCCCATGGTTACAGAGCGACGCGACTGACCACCACACGTTTTGTGCCCAGACTTGGCTGAGTGCACGCAGGGGCTGTAGCAAAACAGCTCACAGCACAGTCCACACCCCTGTCCCATGTGCCTGGCCTCCTTATGACAAAACAATCTTCCTTAATTTGACAGCCATTCAAATGCTCACGCAGATGTCAAATGTTTGTAATAACCAGTGAAGGACTGGTCCAGGTTTTACCAGACCACTGAACCCACCCAATTATACTAGCATGCATTTTCCCATAATTTTGTCCTAACTTTACAATTTTTTTTGCTTTCCTGATCCACAGCCATCTGCACTTCATGCCTACATTTGTCGAATGATTAAGAACTGTCATCAATCTATCATTAATCAAATCTGAATCTCCTTCAGGCCAATTTCCTCCCCAGGCATAACGTCCTGAGGAGGTTTTGATGCACTCTCCCAATACATTTGATCACAAGCATCAGGATTAGCATAAATCCTATTAGCTTGTACAGTATTAATTTTACTGTGAATCCTGTGTGATATCAGATAGCAGTATCATGTACTACTCTGGACATGTAGTTAGAGTATAAGTGAGGCATAATTACAGCATAATTATTTTGTTCCTCTTAACAAAAGCTACCTTCTCCTCTCTCTCCTATGTTATTTCTGGTAGGAGTGTAAGTTAGAGACCATGTCTCTGTTATTTCAGGATTCAAAACCTCTTGAGGACACAGCCAAACTCCCTTTCTCAGGTTAAGTGATTTGTCAGATACTGGTTCCTAAATGACAGGGACCCCGAGAGGGCTTATCTACCCCTTCAAGTGGGGGAATGACGGGTCCTCTGATGACAGTCCGGGGTTCTGCAGATCCTGGCTACTTCAACGTGAACAAAGGAAAAGATTCTGGGCTGGGAAGGTGCCCAGCGGGCTACGCCAGTTCATCGGGAACGCTGCTAGTCAGACCTCGGAAGAGCAATTATTCCCTCCTCTTTTTGCAAGAGGCCTCGGATCATAAACACATTGATTTCCTATCAGGCAGACACGCGGGGCTGTGGCATGAACAAGCTCTCAGCAGAGAGGGGAGGCCTGACTAAGCCCCCTGGTTTTGCTGAATCACCTTGGAAAAATGCTAATGCTGGCCGGGAAAGGCCTCACTGTCAGGGAGGCTGGAGCGCTCTGCCTCTCGGGGTGGGCTGTGCCACAAGCCCAGGTCGCCTTGAGTGGGTCACATGGCACCTGGCACTCTTTCGCCCTTGGTGTTATTAATGGCTTGGGCTTAAAAAGAAAAACCATGCGCTGAGCAAGTGTTTTCCAAACGCCTGCTGTGGGCCTGGCCCTTCCACCTGGGCTGAGTCCTCACGTCTCACCCCAGGTGAGGCAGGGCTGCTAATGTCCTTGAAGGATGACTGGGTGCCTGGAGGGAATTGACCTTGCAAGTGCTTAGAAAGTCAAACTCTGGTCTTCGGGACCCACTGTAGGCTCCCCCTTACTCTCGGGCCTTCCAGGACTGGACTGTCTGTGAGATGAAGGCCTGGCCACGCCCCAGCCAATCTGAGACCAGACTGAATGCTCACCCAGGGCCTGGGAGACTGCGGAGCGGGCAGAATTTCCTCGTGGGTTCTCCACACACTTCGGATGCTGACTGACCCTTTCTGATGGCCGACTTCTGTTGACAAAGGCCTTTCTCGAACCACGGTTCTCTGAGGCAGGGTGGGTATCACATCCTACCGTTTTACATATGAACACATTGTGGGTATGGGAGGTGGTGTCTTTACTGTGAATCAAAGTCAAGTCCAGGGCTCTTTAGGGTGACTTCCCCAGTGCCTGGCACAGCACCTTCCACATTAGCAGGCCCTCAATTCTTTTTGTCAAATGAATGCATGAACCAAGTACAGATCTTCCATTACTTAGTTTTGGGACTTCCAAAGTGAGCACATCAAAGGCGGCAGTCCGTTAGAGCAAGAAGGGGCTGCAGGATCATCTAACCCCTCGTTCTGCAGACGAAGAAACCGAGGCTCAGAGAGGGCCAGTGACTTGCCCATGGTCACACAGCCAGTCAAAGGCAGAGCAGGCAGTAGACTTCTGTTTAGTGCTCAGGTTGATCTGATCGATCTCTGATCGACCTCAAAGGCTTCCCGTAGAGGGAACAGTAATGCTAGGCCTGGAGAAACATGCTTTACAAACAGCCCCTTTGGGCAGGCCAGGGGCTGGTAGAGAGATGATGCTTTCTCAGAGCTGCCTATGCTGAAAAGGGGGGCGGGGGCGCAGAGCAGGGCTTGAGATCCAGCAGGCTTTTCTGCGGCTCAAAGGGAGAGGGGAGCCAGAGCCTCCTGAGGGCTTCACTCAGCATCTTGCAGCGTCTCAGGGCCAGCCGGAGCCCTGAGCCAGAAGTCAGCCGCCCAGCTAATTTCGGAAGACTCCAAAGGGGAAAGACCTCGGATCACTGCCCCCATGGAGCTGTGATGTCATCGAGGGAGACAGACATGCCACAGGACCCCTTCAGAAATATCAGGTTGCAGGAGAGGTGTGAGGTGTCTCCAGCTCTCAGCTTGTCTTGTTTTCTCACCCCTGCCCCTCTTGTCTGTCTTCCCGAGTCTGCTCTGCTTCTTTTTCTTTTCCCTACCTTCCACGTCTCCGCTCCCTGGCCCCTCCCTCCCCCCGCCCTCCTCACTCTGTCTGGTCTCTCTGGGTTTCTACCCCCTTGTCTCCATCTCCTGCTGTTTGCGTGTCTGTCTGCCTGGGTCTCTGTCTCCCTCCCTCCCAGTCTTCCTCTTTCTCTCTTCCCACCTCTCACAGCATGCCGATCCCCTCTGTCTTTCTAGTCTCTGCACGAAGCCTTTCTCTCTCTGACCTGGGTCTGAGATCTCTGCCTCGCTCCGTCTCTAACTCTCCCAAGACCGGAGCTGGAGCCCTTGTTCCTGTGACCAGCCAGCGGCTGTGAAAACACCCGGGCCTCATAACCTGAAGGGCAGGATTGATGAGAAAATAAATTTCTGATTAGTGTTTTAATTTTAAGGATCTTTAGAGGAGACTAAACAACACGAGAGGCCGGAGGAGAAAGTCTGCATTATTAAAACCATAAATCCTCTGTGGGAGGGGCAGAGAAAGGGGCTGGAAGGAGAGCAGAGGGGAGCAGACAGGCCTTCCTTCGGGATGGGGTTGATGGAGGCGGAGGCCAAGGCCGTGGGTTGTCCCCTCCCTTCTCCACCCAAAGCGGCTTCCCCGGGGGTGGAAGTGGGGACACAACAGGACCCCACTGGCCACACCTCTGTGTTCCCTGCGTGTTAGACTGGCACAGAATCAGGCTGATGGCTTCAGGGTGGGGGCGGGGATGGGGAGATGGTAGTTGTGTTAGTTCAACCTTCCTCTCCAACTGGCCTTGAGCAGAGAGAGTATAGAGGCAAAGCGTGTGGGAGGAGATGAGACTGTTCACACTTCAGTCCTGGCTCTGCTTCCTGCCTCAGCTTCCCCATCTGTTGGGTGGAGAAAATCATAGTCCCCGCCTCGTAGGTGTGTGCGACAATGGAATGAGGATGCACATCAGGTGCTGGCACTCAGAAGGCACCCATTCAACGTTCGTATTGCAGGGAGAGCGCATTTCCCCTCCACAATAGGAATTTGATTCTCACCCCTTTTACAGATGGATAAACTGAGGCCCAGTGGGCCGAGGCCCTTGCCTAAGGCCCCAAGAACTTGAGCCCAGCTCTGAAGCCAAGTCTTCCCCTCCAGGAGTCCCAGGGCCTGCTCTCAGAGGGGGTCACACTTGCTGCTGGGAGGAGACAGATGGGGAAAGGGTCTCTGAGAAGTGAGACTACTTGGTTTCATTGACAAGACCCAGGACCTGTGGGCCATATGGGGAGACTGTTCAGAACAGGCCTCCTAAGATGTGCTCCTTTGGCATGAGGTTCATTTTGAGTTGAAGGCAGCAGAGACCCTGCAGGCTCAAGAGAACCTTTTACCTCTTCTTTGAAGAACTTAAATTTGAGGCCATGCCCATAACTTTTGATGACTTCTCTACAGGGCAGGACAAACTTCTAATTACTGAACATCTGCTCTTCTTGCCATCCTGCGAATTGCCCTCCTCCCTCCTGCAGCCTGAAGGCCTCTTCCCTCATTCCTTGGTGCAGGATGTGCTCTGTATTTCATGTTCCCTTTCTGACTTCCTCATGTGTGTGGGGTTCCCGTATACACGTATGTAATTAAGTTTGATTATCTTCTCCTGTTCATCTATCTTAGGCTGATTTAATTATTAGACCAGCCAAAAGAAACTAGAATGGTAGGACAAAATTTTCCTTTCCCCACAACCCTCTGCTCTGCCCCCGCCCAAGAGAATAAAAAGCCCTCGGCCCCTGGCCAGCAGCCAAAGGCCGCATCAGAGTGGCAGGTGGAACATCTGCCTGTCCCTGTGTCCCTTTCTCCCTCTCCTTTGGGCAAAATCTAACTCCCGAGGCAGTTGCTGGCCTTAAGGACCACTGCACCCCACAACTCCAGGGGGCAGCATTTCCACTGTGTAGGATGTGAATTATATAATGTAGTATGTGTGTGTAGCGGGGGAGGGGGGATAAAGATATGTAGTGAGGAAGTAGCCCCTCCATGGGGTTTGCTCAGCCAAGGTCTTTAGGTCCCACTTAAAGGGCAGGAGGGCTGTTTCTTTTGAGATGGGAACCTGGAGCAGAACCTCAATGAGTAATTCAGAGGAAGGGGCTCAACAACCATCTTGAGAGGAGGCATGGGTGGTCTCTAGGGGTGAAGGCAGGGTGAACAGAGCCGCTGAGCCCGGCCTAGAGGAAGGCCACGGCCTCTCGTGCAAAGAGGAGGAAGAGAAAGAGGTCAACGCGCTCCAAGAAGTCTCTGGGGTCCGGGGTGGCCCCTCCTCTTCCCCTCCACAGCAGGGCTGCTGTCATCAGCCAGAAAAGGTCACTAATGGCCACTGTCACCAACATGGCCAGGGCTCGGGGACCCCCCCATGGCACATTCCTGGCTGGATGGTGCCAATTTGGCCCCAAATCACTTTATAGGCTGCCCAAGGCCCACTGTACTGCAGTTTATTTTAATAAGGGAGCTTGAGTGTAGAGGCCCCTGGGGCCTGGTGCCAGTCCCACCCCCGCAAGTTCAAGGGCCCAGCGCCCCCTCTCTTGCTCTCATTTAATTGTTTCCTGTTGTTTAGTTTTAATTGTTAGAAATTGTCTTTGGAGCCAGTTCTCTTTCGGGTAGCCCCAGGGTGGGTCAGAAGGAGGAAGAATTTGGCTGGGGGGGAGCGGGGGAGGGCTGGCCATTGGCCTCATTTTTCTGCTTCCCTTGGGAATCTGTCCACATCCTGGCTCAGCTGGAGTCCAGGACAGGGCAAATTATGAGGTGAGAGTACTCAGTTTAAACCTGTGGTGAGCTGGTCTGGACAGTATTTGGTTAACAGACTGCTTGGGTTCTACTTCTGGTTTTGCTGTTCCCTTGGTGGGTGATCTTGGGAAAGTGGCCTGGTCTTTGTGTGTCTTGCTTTCCTTGGCTGTAAAGTGGGGAGACAAATACGCAGAGGGCTGTTGGGAGTCTTTTCTCTGGTGTGCGCCCCCATCGAGCCGGCGAGGCACTCGGCCACTTCCTCTGGGACACCAGCTGCTGCCCACGGTCTGGAGTGCCCTGTTGGCTTCACTTAGACACGGCCCTGGTCACCATTGAGAGTCCTCTCTCCAGCATCCAAGCCCCACCGCCCTCATCCTGCCCTGGTCTCATTAGTAATCACCTCCACCCTGGTACCACCATAAGGCAAGGCTGCACTGTTTTACATACACTAGCTCGCCAATCCTCCAACTATCCCTCCAACGATGCTATTACCCCATTTGCAAAGGAGGAAACTGAGGCCCAATAAGCATACGTGACTTGCTCAAGGTCACGCAGCTCATATGAGGTGTGGAGGGATTTGAACTTGTGTTTACCTGCAGATAGGCAGGATTCTGACAGGTGCAGGTGGGGAGAGGAAGCATTTGGAGGGGAGACCCAAAGAGGGGTGTGGGTCCATGGTGAGGGACCAGTGTGGCCCCAGGGCAGGAAGAGCAAGGGAGGGGAGGGAGAAAACAGGAGGCTGGGGTCCTGGAGGGCGCCGTTCTCTCTGGCAGCTTGAAATAGTTGAGAAAGCATCTGGAAAAAGATAGGGTGAAGGACGGAACCCTGGAGAGGAACCCCGGATTGCTGGGTTCAGGAGACAACCCCACCCTCTGCAGGTGTACTGGGTGGTGCCAGTGGTGAGAGGATCCAGTCATTTCAGTAGCTGACCCTGGGCCCGCAGGCTCAATATGTAGTGACTGATGGTATGACCGAGAGAAAGGAGCTCTGGCTTAGGAGTCAGGACAGACCTTGGCTTAAAGCTCCTTAGACTGCCGCTTTCTGTGTGACCTTAGGTAAGCAACTTAACCTCTCTGTGCCTCAGTTTCCCCCGCTATAAAATGGGAAGAGTAACACCCTCCTTGAAGGGCTGGACTGAGTCCTAGGTGACAGGCGGCCGGCAGCACAGCTTTTGGCCTGGCCCAAGGCTTTTCAGTGGTGGCTGTTTTCATGGTTTGTGCTGACCCTGCTTTGAGCTGCAGTGTGTTTGGACAGAGCCCTGCGCCTGTCCGTGTCTCCATTTCCTGGTCTATGAAAATTGGGAGGTGGGACAAGCTGACCGGAACAGTCCTTCCAGCAGGATGATGACTTCAGGCGTGGCCAGCCTTCCCCTGGAGCTGCAGGAATGTGGACAGGGAGTCACTTGGGGGCAAAAGGGTTTCCTGCAGTGACCTATCCTCCCCTGCTCCCCCCCACATCCCCCCAGCAAGCAGAGTGAAGGGATTGATTTGTCCTGGGCCTGAGGAGACACAAACTGGAGCAACAGGAAGAAGATGCTCTGGGGAAAAGGAACTGGCTGGGTGGAGGTCATGTTCCCCTCCAAGCCAGGAAGCAAACAGGGCAAGACGGCCTGGTGGCTCCGGCCCCTGCTTGA
The DNA here is from genome assembly GCF_951640355.1 of Cnephaeus nilssonii. Lineage (NCBI taxonomy): Eukaryota > Metazoa > Chordata > Mammalia > Chiroptera > Vespertilionidae > Cnephaeus > Cnephaeus nilssonii. Next base: position 16,032,071 of record NC_137084.1, on the reverse strand, counting down.
TGCCAGTATCCAGGGATGACAGAACCCGGCAGGGAATTGCACCAGCCTCCATGGAACCCAGGCCTCGCTGGGCATGTTTCACAAATAGTCAGAGACCTGTCAGCTCAGGCTGTGAAGTAGATACACAGCCCCTATTTCCTACTTTTAAACCCAGATTGCTGGAGAGGGGCCCCTGGGAGCAATTTTCCAAAGTCACAGGCCCTGGGCTCTGTAGCCCTGCTGGGCTGATGTCTATCATGTACCACTCTGGTGCTGTGCAACCATATGCAGTTTTTTTGGCCTATCTGAGCCTCAGTTTCTGCATCTGTAAAATGGGGACAATTATAGTAACTTTTCTGCCGAGGGCAGTGATATGCATAGAAGAGTGGCTGGCATGTGACAAGCACTTAATAAACATGAGCTAAGTGGTCTTTACCCCTCCTTACGACACCTGTGAAATGGTGGTTGCTGCCTTGTTGCACAGGTGAGAAAACTAAGGCTAGAGATGGGAGTGAGTGCCCAAGGGCATGGAGCTTACAAGTAGTAGAGCAGGAGTGGGGACCCCGGGTTGGCGGACTCCCAGGTCTGAGGACCCCCCCCCACCCCATCCTTACTCCTGTGGCAGGTCCCTGGGGTGCTGAGCAGGGGTGGGAAGGGGGAGAATTCTTTTTCCCTCAGATACTTTCAGTGGAGCTGAGAGCAGCTCTGTCTGTCTGTCCTAGGGCTGTCCCGGGGTTAGGGCAGCTGCCCAGTCATCCTTTCTTATTTTAAATGATAATGTTTCCTATTTCCTGGGCCCCGTCATGTACCAGTGACCATACTAAGCTTGCCATCACATTAACTCAGTTAATCTTCACAACAGCCCTGTGGGGAAGGTGCTTTTTCCCCCATATTTCACAGCTGAGAAAACAGAGAGGTCAGTCTTTTGCCTCAAGCCACACAGCTGGTCAGAGATAACCGGCCTGGGACCGGAGACCTCTGCCCGTCTGCTTTTCACCCAGCACTGAGGTGTGATGCTCACAGCCGGTGATGCCCCTGTCCTGTGCCTCAGTTTCTCCATCTGTAAATTGGAGCGATGAGGACAGTACCTACATATATTCTAGGATTATGGCAAGATCCATTTGCAATGCACACAAAAAACATTTGGGATGGTGTTGACTCAGTGAGTTTTCCATAAGTAAAAATTAGCTCTTTTCAGCTGCTTTTTTCCTACAATTACCCCCAACTAGTCACCATATAATTAATGATGATTATCTTATCTCTTGGGAATGAAATAGACACACCGTGACTGTGAAGCCAGTTATATTAAGTCTGCTTGCCCTTCTCCTGAGAGATTAGGACGGAATAGGCTGAAACCAAGGTGGCGATTTCTAAATATTGTGCAGGAAGAAGAATTTGGGAGCAGGAGGAAAACTGTTGGCGTAAATTTGCTGATGTCCCAAACTATTTCCTCCTTATTTTTAAAACTTCTAAATCAGGGTCTTTACAGAGAAGGGGACCAGGCCTGGTCACCGTGGGTCCCCAGCATGATCCGTGGCCAGAGTGGCCTCAAAAAAGACCTACTAAGTGAGCGAGAGCCGATTCCTGAACTCACCCAGGGAGGAGGGGCCTCACAGGGCACCCTATCTTGAAAGAGGCAGGAATACAGGCCTAGAGAGGGGAAGTGACTTACGCAAGGTCACACATAAACTGATGGGGATCAGAAATTCAGGCTCCCTGGTCATTCCTCACGGCCTTAACATTGACAGGATGCCTCACTTTGGTGGGGCGTGGACCACAGAGTAACAAGGAGAGAGAGGGTAGTTCCCATCCTCATGGATCCCAGCACTCGACTGGCTCAGGGTAGAGTGTGGGGAGCAGCTACAGTGTTTTGGACAGGTTCAAGCCTTGGACTGATGAGAGGGCACAGTCCTCTCATTGCCACGTGCAAGTCCCAGCTTGGAGGCAGGGCCCTCCCAGCACAATTATAGCCAACAGCTGTAGTTGTAAGCTTGAACCTATGGTCCGAACACGTGGCCCCACGTGTCTGAGTAATGTAGGCTTGATAAAGTTCAAGTGCATGTAGTTGAGTAGGCTTGAAACCCACGAGAATGTTGTAAACATCTTGATCATGCCCTTACTTTGCCTCGTGGCATCTGCTATAAAATAAAGACACGGCTTGTGGGCATTGTCGCTGCCTTTCAGAGAAGCAGCGTCCCACCGAGACCCAACTTTCATTCTCTTGTCTGTCTTTTCTAAGCCTTTCAGCTGCCCCCACTCAGGGTCACCCTTGGCTGTGCTGGCGTGGCACAGTAGAGCTGCCTGGTGGGTTGGGAAATGGAGCCAAGAGACCTGGTTCTAGTCTCAGCCCTTCCATTTTCTAGCTCTGAACCTTGGGGAGATCACAGAAAGGTAATGAAAGGTAATGAAAGTCAACAGAAAGATGGAGCCCTCCCTGCATTTATATGGCTCTTAGAGTTTACTCAGAGCATCCACAGCATCCTCTCCATCAGTCCCCCTCTCCCAGGGCCATGGCAGGGGAAGGAATATAGAAAGCCTGGATCTTCCAAGTTCCAGCTCTTGGCTCCTTCTCTGGCTCCAGCTCTGGGCCTGTGTATCAGCTATCATAATAATAATGCCGTGAAACAGCCATCCCCAAACTCAGCGGCTTCCAGCAACAAGCATTTATTCTCACACTTGTGGGCTGCAGGCCGACATGGTTATCCTGATCTAGAATGGACTCAGCTGGGTGCCCTGTTACAGATGGAAGGTTGAGCTCAAGTTCATTCAGGTTCAAATATGTTTGTTCTATGACCCCAGCTGAAGGGCAGCAGCCTCTCAGGGGAACAAACCTCTCCTTTCAGGCACCAGCAGAGTGCAAGGGAGCAGGTCAGACCACGGAAGCACATTTCAAACCTCTGTTCTGTCATGTTCACTAATATCTCTTGCTCAAAGCAAATCCCACAGCAAATCCCACCTTCAGTAGACAGGAGGGCACCCCGTGCACAGCGGCAGGAGGAAGGGAATAAACGTTTGCTGAATAGTAATCCAATCTATCATGGCTGCAAGACCCCCACTTGGACGTATGAAGAGGCCCATTTTGGCCACAGCTGGCTCTCGGGACCCCTTTGCCCTCCAGAGTTCACAGGCAGAGTGAAGAGGCAGCCTAGCCTAGGAAAGGGGGTGCAGACAGGGTGAGCCCTTGTCCCTGGGCAAATCCTTGTCCCCTTGTGATCTCTGTTCTCTACCTGCAACATTCTCCAAGGCTCCTTCTAGGGGCTCTGCCAGCCCCTGGCCCTTCCTCCCTGTCCTCACCCCCCATCCCACCTGCCCGCCCCACGCGATGGAGTCTATGGAACACAGAATGACAAGGCCCGTAGTGCCGTGCCCGCACAGCCAGGTTTGGTGAGCCTGAGAGGAGGCAGAGAAGGATTGAGAAAAGACACACAAGAGAAGAAAGCTGCGTCTGGGTGGGACACTACCCTTTCTGATGGAGAGCTAGCGACAGAGCCACAGCCTGTAAGCCTTGTCTTTATTTTATAGCCAGTTTCCACGAGGCAAAGTAAAGGCGTGGTTACAATGTTCTCGCGAGTTTTGAATCTACTCAGTTACATGCACCTGATCAAGCTTTGTTTACCTGCTGCACCTCCCGCAGCCTATATCACTCAGCCACGTGGGACCACAGGTTCGGACCAAAAGGTCAAGCTTACAACTATAGCCTTTGGCTATAATTGTGCTGGGTCTTGCATGTGGCTTTGCCACGAGAGGATGGTGCCCTGTCATTAGTTCCAGGCTTGAACCTGTCCGAACGCTGTAGCCCCTCTCCACAGCCCGTGCTGCGCCCAACTGGCTGGCATTTCGGCTCACAAATGCCTCACCCCAAGAAGAGAAGCAGATCTAATCTCCACCCCGTGAAAAACGGTCGTCTCGGACCCAGGCAGCCTCACTGGGGGGCAGCCAGCTGCTTCTATGGGGACAAAGGAGGGTAGAATTCAGATGAGGGCCAGCCGCAGGCATGTGAATGTGACCCATGTGAAATCGCCACGCCGCTCCCTGGGCGTGGAGGCTGGTGCGTGAGAGGGGCTGCGGCAAGGCAGGTGGCAATGCTGTGCGTGCACAGGTGGGCCAGGCTGGCCTTGGAGGCCAAACTAATGGGCCTCTGCCACCCCAGACCTCAGTTTCCTCATCTGTGAAATGCGGGTGGGGTTCTGGAACGCCCTTTCTAGCTCTCAAGCCCTATGGCTCTAAATGGACCTACCTTTGTTCAAAGATTGATTTTTGTGGCTCAAACGTACATATCCAATTCCCAGGTCCTGTCCTACCCTCCCTTCCTCTGACCCTAGACATACTGATTGGAACCATGAGCCTCCCCCGCTTCCCAGTCCCCCGGCTGCCAGGCATGCTCTCCCTGTGGCCAGCAGGCTGCGGGGGCAGGCGGTGCCTTCCTGGAGTTTGACACAGGCCACAGGTGGCACATGGGTCCGCATTCCCCGAAAGGCATCCCTCGTAGGGCTGGCTCCAGAAGGCCCAGCCAGCCAGGGCCCTAGGCTTTTCAAAAAGAAGGTCACTCTGTTCCCAGACAGAGTCTCCCCCAATCACCCCGGAGGAAGCTCCACGTGCCCTCAAAGGCCCTCTGAGAGCACAAAGCCGGCTGCTGAATGCTGGGCCCGAGAAACCCCAGGAGGCAGGGGGATGAGGCGGAGCTGTGGGCCAGGGCTGTCTCCGGAGACTGGCGACCTCGTTTCACGGTCCTTCACCCCTTTTGACAAAGATTTCAGGCAACTGCTCCCTCTCTCCTGAGGTCCAGACCATAGACAGTCCCATGTAAAGATCTGGGGTGCTGTCACCACCCCCAGGCTTGAAAGGGAGAGAGAGGGAGCAGTGCCTGAAACCAAGATAGCTGTCTGAGTATCTGCCTATGCAGGGAGACAGGGAGGGAAGAAGTACCCCGCTCACTCTCCTCCCTCCCTCTGCTCTTCTGCCCCATCGATGGAACCAGCCAGAAGCTAATGGGCAAGGACCAGGGAGCCTGCAGATGCTGTCCATGCAGTGAGCCTACAGGTTCCAGAGCAGGGGCAGGCAGAGGGGCAGAATGTGGGTCTGGAGGTACAAACAGAAGATGCCCAGCTCAGGGATGCTAAGGAAGGAAGAAGTCATCAAGATATGCTAAGGTGATTGTCCCGTCTCTCCATCCACCTCTGGGCCTTCTTCTCCTATGGGTATCAGGTTCAGGGCCTGGGAAATCCAGGGTTTTGGATTCAGACAGAGCAGGAGCTGGATCCTAACTCTACACCTCACTGGCTATGTGACCTTGAGCAAGTTACTTCACCTTGAGCCTCAGTATTCTCACCTGTAAAATGAGAACAAGAGCTCCTAATTCAAAAGCCTTCTTGAGGAATAAATGGGAAAATGGAAAGACAATGCTTGAAACATAGTAAGTGCTCAATAAATGGATCTCGTTTTTCTCCAGATCTGTCTGTTCTTATCTCTTGGCTGAGCCTGCAGAACCTCTGGGCTGGTCTCTGCCTCTAGTCTCAGCCCCCCTAGTTCACCCTCCACACTGTTCCCAGAATGCTTTCCCTAAGACCCTGGCCAGATGATGTCACAGTCTTCCTCAAAAACCATTCACAGGTCCCCTGTGCCCAGAGAATAAAGTTCAAGTTCTTTAGTACAACAACCAAAGCCAATCAGCGTCCAGTCTTGATCCCCCTCACCAGACCCTGCCAATTCCTCCCTCGGTTTCCTCGCCTAAGTGGCATTGATCTATTCTGTCCCCTCTGCTCTCAAATAGCCTTTAGATTTCCAAGCCTTGGCCGGAGCCGTCCTCTCCACCTGATGCCCCTTCTCCTTCTGTCCCACTGATGGGACTCTGTCCTCAGTGAAAACTCCCTCTCCACACCCACATGTGACCGCCCACAGCATGTTTCTTATGCCTCCATGTGGCACTTATTCCATTTTGTCTACTAGCAGAAGCAGTCATGGCATGGCTGTCCCTCATTAGTCTTTGGACATTTTGAAGGCCAGTCTTGTGGCACCCACGTCTGGCTCTTTGCCATCCCTACACCAGTGCCAGACATGGGTGAGGACCTACTGTGTGCCAAGGTGGTCCATACGCATCCACGCATCTTTAGAGGATACTCACAAGGTGTGGGCATCCCTTATCCTTTTTTACTAATAAGGAAACGGAGGGAAGCGATCTGCCTTAGTCCGCGGCTAGTATGTGGAGAAGCAGGCTCTGAACCAGGGGTATCTGGACTCTGAAATCCGTGCTTTCCTACTCACTGTGGGGTTCAAGAAATTTTGAAAAATGGACCAATGAGTGAATGAATGAATGAATGAATGAAAGGAAGAAAAAAGATGGCAGTAGCAACATGCTATAGTGGTAAAGAGCAAACAAGACGGGCTCAAGTCCACCACTTTTGACCTTGGAGCAGTTGCTTCTCTGCTCTGAGCAGAAAGCAAGTGCTCAGGAATGTGCCCTTCCCAACCTCCCCCCACACAGTCCGTTTTCCTGGTGCCGTCAGTGAATCAGGCTGGGCTCCAGGCAGGTGGGACTTCCCAGTGGGGAGCCAAGAACCACGTGGCTGAGAGTGATGCTGTGTGGGGAGGCCGCAGCCTGCAGGGCGCCCAGACAGCCCCTGACACTGCCCTTCAAGCCAGTGTGGGGATGTCCTCTCCAGCACCCAGCACCCAGCGCGGGAGAGGGGCCTATTAAAACTATTTATATGCTGCCCGCCTGCCCACTGACAGCATGGTCACAGTGCCTCCCATTGTCTCCCCTTCCCTCCTCCCCACTGGTGGCTTGGCTGGATAGCCTTGCTCTCCCAGTAAAGATGGGAAATTGACAAGGAACCTTGAAGGGGCCCCCTGTTGCTCCCCTGAAAGGCTTTGTTGAAGGTGTCTTTGCTGGAAGGCGCTGGGCAGCCCGGGGGTCTGCACCTGGGGCTTTGCCTGGAGCACTTGTGGCCTGGGTTTGGCCTGAGTGTCCAATGGCTGGGCAGCATCTCTGTAATTGAGCAAGACTGCCCTTTACCCTCCTCTGAGAGGGGCACCATCGACCCCGGCCATAAATCAACCACTTTCATTCTCATCAGGGACAAGTTTGGCAAGGAAATCATTGGCTCCAGTGTGAATGGGATGAGGGGCCAAAGAGCAAAGCTGCTTAAAAGGGTGTCCTGCCCCGACGCCCGGAAGTGCTGCCCCCATGCCCTGTGGAATGTTCCGGTTAGTGACAGGAGATCATGAGAGAAGCTATTTTAATATGTGAGATTCCGGCACCTGTAGCATTCAAGCCTCACAGTGCATGACAGCCAGCAGTAACGAGGTGGGAAATCCAGACCAAAGGATTGATGTGTTCTTTCATTTATTCCTTCATTCATTTGTTCATCTGCTGGCATACTCTGCTCTGAAATCTTTGCATGGCTGACTACCTCTCAATTTTCAGGTGCCAGCCCAAAGGCCACCTCCTCAGAGAGGCGTCCCTCCCCTTCCATCCTATCGTGATGCTATTACATCTTTGTGTTTTATTTCTGTCAACACTTTCCAGTAACTCAAGTTCTCTTGTTTATTTCTTTGTTTCCTGGCTCGTGGTCCGTCATGCCCCCTGGATGTAAATTCCTTGAGAGGAGGGATCTTGCCTTCCTGTCCACTGCTGTGTCCGTCCCCAAGTGCCTGGCGCGCTGCCTGGTCCATGGTGGCCCCTCATCCATCCATCATTTGTCAGAAATCCCCTAGTTGTCAGGACTCAACCCCTGTTTGCTGCCCTCAGGAGAGTCTGACAAGTGGGTGAAGGGATGCACTCACCATGCGTTGCTGATGCTTTGACATCTGGGCCTTGATCCTGAGCGAGGGCTTCTCCCAGGCTGGCTGATTCCTTGCGAGTGAACACTGTGTCTGTGAACGTGCCTTTCACATGCAAACCAACCAACCAGAGACCTGCCCAACCACTGCATGTGTCCCTCCGTGGGGCCCTCTCACTCTGCGCCACTCTCCACCTGTCCTAATCATTCCAGGGCCAGGGACCAGACAACTAGGGACGGCCCCTGGTCCCCAGAGACCACTGAAAGTATTCAAACTAGCCTGCTTACCCTGCTTCGCCCATTCTTCCCACAGACACCACCATAAAGGCTCCTGCCCGTGTGTTTCTCCTGCATCTTCTGCCTCCCGACTGACCCTGGTGCTTCCCCATGTGGCCCCAGGGCGTGGTGTGCCCATTGTTTTGGGAACTGTAACAAACTATTTTAAAAATATATATATTTTTTATTGATTTTTTTACGGAGAGGAAAGGAGAGAGATAGAGAGTTAGAAACATCGATGAGAGAGAAACATCGATTCAGCTGCCTCCTGCACACTCCCCACTGGGGATGTGCCCACAACCAAGGTACATGCCCTTGACCGGAATCGAACCTGGGACCCTCCAGTCCGCAGGCCGATGCTCTATCCACTGAGCCAAACCGGTTAGGGCACAAACTATTTTTTCAATGGCAGTTATCTCCAGGTCTGGCAGCCTCACCATATCTGAATAATAATAAAACCTACATTTTAAATCAGGCCACAAGAGTGAAGGCAGGCCCAAGGTGCTAAGGTGATGTGGGGAAGGGCAAGTAACTCATATCTAGCGTCTAATGTCCGCAGTGGCTGGTATCCAAGTTGCATCAGCTAGCTGGATGGGGCTGGTGGTGAGCCTTCCAAGCAAAGGGCATGGCTCAGGCAGAGGTCTACAGTGAAGAAGGGGATGGAGCTTTCTGGTCATTCAAATGGACCCATTTGGCTGGAGCAGCGTTGAGAGGAGAGAGGCTGGAGGAGGATGGGGCCAAGCCTCGGAGAACGTTGAATGAGGCTGGGTTTGTTTTGGAGCAGGCAACAGGCACCCAGGGAGCTGTGGAGGGAGCCCATCAGATAGTTGCGAGGTCCCTGGATATTTTCCTCAAGCCAGAGTCCACTTGGCTGCTGTCCTATGTGTGGAATGAGGTGCGTCACCAAGTCTCTGACTCCCACTCGCTCAGCTCCAGCCGAGGTCCAGGCCAGCCTTCCGCACTCCCAACGTGCTCTTTGCTGAGTCACTCACGCAGCTGCTGTTTCTGTTGGGGGCCTCAAACTGAGTCATACCTGCCCATGTTCTCTCATCCCCATTCTCCCTGCCTGCAGTACGATGGAGGATGATGGCCCTAATTGAGTAGCTGGTAGAATCATCACTGCACGTGGCACAGAGGGGGTCAAATCCTTTGGGATTCTGATTCCAGTATCCATTTGCTGAAGGAAACTGAAATGGGGTTGGAATGGGGAGCCGGGCCATGTGGAAGGGGTCACAGTTGTGGATGCGGCCCCGTCTGGGTTCTCAGGGGCCTAATCTTACTGACACATCCATCTTCCTCTCCTGTTGTCTCCTTAGGAGCCTGGCCTGGCTCCAGAAACAGAGAGAGGGGCCTGGAGGGAGCCCAAAATGCATAGAAGCAGGCCCAGAGCCAGAGGAGAAACCCCCATGGCTGAGTACCTTTGAGCCAGGGTCCCGATGAGGGAGGACACAGACCTACCCCTTGACTGTCTGCAGCCTTGGGCTGTAAGAAAATAACACAGGCTCTCTGGAGAGGTTGCTTGTGGCAATCGAACACTATTGGGCATTTGCTCAATTCATTCATTCATTCACTCATTCATTCAATCAACCAATATTTTTCCAGGACCTACTGTAATGTTCTAGGTGCCAGACATACAGCAGTGAACCAAACATCCTGAATCTCTGTCATCAGGGAGTTTAAATTCCATCAGGAGAGATAGCCAATAAGTGAAGGATATACTAGTAAATGTAATGTTTGTAAGTGACAAATGTTAGGGAGAAAAATGAGTAGGTTTTGAAAAAAAGAAGGAAAGGAAGGAAGGGGAGGGCCTAGAGAGGGGTGTGTCAGATCTGACAGGGCAAAGAATTTACATTTTAATGTGATCCATCAGCATCTGGGTGGAAAAGCTGTGCCAAGCGTCATGGAGAATAGAGAGAGGACGAAGAGTCACTCCCCTTCTCATGGCATATGTGGCCTGGCCAAAGGGGAGGTTCTTGCCCAAATATAATGGTTACCATTTAATGAGAACAAGTTATGTGCCAGCCCACTACATGGGCAATTTCATTTAATCCCACAGCAACCCTTTGATGTAAATATTATTTCCCCCATTTCATGGATGAGTAAACGGAGGCCTGGAGCCATCAAGTCACTTGCTGAGGATCACATAGCAGGTGCAGAGTGGGGATTCAGCATCTAACAGTCTAGCAGTGGGAGCAAGGGGCTTAACCACAGCAGCACAGCCATGGCACAAACACATAGGCTTTAGCCAGTTGCCACTGAAGGGGTCTGAGTAGAAGATTTCACTCAAAGGAAAGGCAGGAGAATAAACTTGTGATGATAGGGGAAATTAGTGGGAAGAAAGGCATGAGGTAGGCTTGAGAGAGGCAGGCCACCATGTCAGAAGTGGCAGAGCACGTGGCTAAAGGCATGGATTCTAGAGCCACACTGCTTGGATTTGGTTCCGGTTCTGCCACTGTAGTGGGCTCTGTCGGTGCCCTGCCCTGGCCCCGGGGCCCTAACATGATTGTAGTGGTCTGACTCCCAGTCCCAGCACCAGCATCGCTTTGCTGAGAAATCAGCTGCTGGAGCCAACTCCACCTGCTAGGGACTCAGTGCCCCAGGAGTAACTCTCAACTGTGTGCTAAAAGAAGTTGATAAATCAATACCCCAGCTCCCTCGAATTTCCCAGAGCTCCCAGAGGGATTGAGCTCTCGTTCTCACATTGGTAACTTGTTTGGTAACACACTCCTTGCTGGCCACCTCACCTTCCCTATCTTCCTTCCTTATGCCCCTACCAGAGTTTCCTGGACTCACTGCCCAAATAGTCTTTTGCACTTGAATACCTTACTTACAGTTAGTTTCTGTGAAATCGGAATAAAACAACTCATTTTCAGCTGTAAGACTTGGGGTGACTTATGCCACCTTTGTATGCCTCAGTTTCCTCATCTATCAAATGGGGATGATAAATAATTCACCCAGTAGTCACTATGATAGTAACCACAAAGAGCTCAGTAGCTTGCGTGTAGTAACTTCTTAGCAAATGTCTGCCAAGACCGTTTCAGAACAGATGAGGTGGACGAAGTAAAGAGGCTGGTTGTGAGAAGGGAGTGGGGGACAGATGCACAAGAGTTGGCAGCTGAGCAGGGAAGAGAAAGAATGAGGACACAGCCAAGTTTGGAGCCGGGAGAGCTGGAGAGAGAAGTGCAATTTACAGCATCCGGCGGCCAGGAGGAGCTGGGCTCAGGAAAAGACAGTGAGAGCAATTTTAGAGCCAGTGTTTTCAGGTGCCAGACAGCCATGTGCAGCATCTAGCAGGCAGGTGAGACTGGGGCTGAGCCAGAGAGAGGGCAAGTATGGCAGCCGCATGGATTTGGAGTTACCTGGAGGGAAATGAGTTGTTGCTATGGGAGTCGGGTAGGGAGCAGATGGGTGAGATCAAGCAGAGGTGAAGATGGCAAGGAGGGGGAAGATGGGTGAGGCCAGTGACTCTAGGGAATGGGAGGTGGGGAGGACATGGGAACCAGTCTGTAGGTAAGGGGCAGGGGAGGGGAAGTCCTCTTCCTGAAATTCTGAAATGATGGGCATTTCTGAGACTAGAATCACGGTGAGCCTGTGTCTTGAATCTGGTTGCCTGGAAGCAGAGACTGAGATTGGGATTCAGTGCCCACGATTGATTGGGAAAGGAGCCGGGGAGCCAGGGCAGAGGGACAGACATGGCAAGTCTTGGCAGGAGCCTTGCTTCAGCCTAATCCCTCAGGGAATTCTGCAGCATAAACTGCAGGCAAGGGGGCTGGCCTCTAGTATTCACATGTCCCTCAGCCATTAGTTCCTGTTGGGTCAAAGCCATTCTCAGACCAGGGACCCATCTGTGAACCATTAGCAGCCAATACAGTAACTGAGGAATGGGGCATAGGTCCCAAAAAAGGGACAGGAAAGGGCACCACCACCACCCACAACAACCTGGAGAAAGTCTTACTCAACCAGGCTCTTCCCCCTCTCCTCTACCCCCCTCCCCCCCATCCCCACCCCCGACTGCCCTGACTAAAAGCTCTCTTATGTACTAACAAGGACTTATCCTTCTCACTCAGAGCAAACATGAGATTCACCTTGACAGAAAGTGGAAGCAGGATTTGGAGAGTGGATTTCGTGACGGATCTTGCTGTCTATCAAGAGAGGGGGGCTGGCATTTGATCTTCACTCAGATAGCTGGGCTAAGGGGGGTCCTGTGCACCCAGAGAGATTACCACTGGTGTCCCCTAAGCGCTGGCTACACAGGCCAAGTGAAGGACGCTGTGTGCACTGTCTAATCAAGCATCAAGAAAGATGCTTGATTCCCCCTTTCACACGTGAAAAAGCTGGAGCTTCCTTGATCAAGATCAAGCAGCTAATAAGAGAGAATGGAATTGAACTCAAGTTTGTCTAAAGTCAGAGCCCAAGTTCTTAACCTCTTACTTGCCTTGCCACTTGGTATGTTAGGGGGTGATGAAGGCTTTAAATTGCATATGACTTGGCAAGACACACATGGGCAGCTATCCTGAGTCCCCAGACACAACCATCCAATTCCATCCACTGCACCCGACCCCAGTCCTGATATTTTAAAAGAAGCAAGCAAGGAAAGGAAAGAGAAAAAAACATTCCACCACGAACCTTCCAGACTGAGGACCCACATGCCTGATCAATGCTGAATTGAGATGCAGCTCACAGGTTCCACCCCAACCAACCCCACAGAGGATCAGCTGGGTCCAGAGAGGCAGACCGTGGCTGTGTGCAGGCCTCATTCTGAGAGCTTCAGGACACCGTGAGCCGCTCCTGCTTGGCCTGGCTTTCCTCAATCCCATTGACCTCTGATGAGGGCCCCGTGAAACACACCAGCTTTGGCTGCAACACTTTGGCCTGGGGAGGAGCCAGAACCAAACACAGGGGACATTTCCAGCTCCCCTGGAAGAGGCAGCAGTCCCACCCGCTGGCAAGCCTGGGACGTTGTCCTGGTTTGAGCTCTGCTGGGCACAAGCCCACAACGGAGAGGGGAGGCCACACTGAGCCACAAAAGCCTCCTGGACTGGGTGTCCGGAGCCTTGGATGTTGGGCCCTCGTTTGCCTTAAACTCACTCAGTGGCTCAGGACCAGCCACTTAACCCCTGGGGGTGCGGTGTGCTTGTCTAGAAAAAGGGGATTGGTGTGTGGTCTTCCTTCCAGGTGGTCGTGCGGACTAGATGAAGTCAGATGAGAAAGCACACAGTGTGTGAACACTGGCCTCCCTGATGCTCCTTGAACCCAACAGCAAGCACGATACTACCTCTGGGCAGCTCTGCTGGCTGTTCCCTCTGACTAGAATGCTGTTCCTCCAGGTTTCCCCAGTTTCTCTCCTACACATCTCAGATTCCTGCTCACATATCCCTTCCTTAGAGAGGTCTTCCCTGACCACCCATCTGAAAATAGCCTCCCCATCCCTGTCCCCTCCCTGCTTTATTTTTCCTTCGCTCCCACCTGGTATGTTTATTTTCTTTCTCTCTCTCCTCCTGGGTAGGATGGAGCTTCTTGTGGGTAGCAGCGTCGCTGCCAGTTATCCCCCCAGCCTCCAGCACGCTCTCCAAGAATATTAATGGCTGTATTTGCCCTAAACACACTGCTCCCTTATGCCTCCGTGCCTTTCTTTCTACTGCTCCCTTCCTACCTCTCCATTCTTCAAAACCTTCACCTGGCTTTATCAGGTGGCCCCTCCTCTGTGTTAAATGCCATCTCTAGGTGTGCCTGGAGCACCCTGTGCTACCCCAGTAACTGCCCCCTCCAGGCAGCATGGTGACCGAAGTGTGCCTATGAGTCTCCACAGTCATGTCCATTTCTTTATTGCTAAACTGATGCCTGGACTGGCACCAGAGGGTGAGTAGGAGTGAGTGGCACAGAACTGCTCACAGCAGGATGAGCAGTCACATGAACACACATGGGGTCTCAGCCTGGGCCCTCATGGTGGTAATGGGTGGCCAAGGGATGGGGGCCGAGCTGGACCAGAGCATGATCTTTTGTGATGTGTTTTGCATCCCAAACAAAGCTGGGTTTGGCATGGCTGTAGCCCTGTGCAAGTCAGCTCCAGCTGAGGGTCTCTCTGGAAAGGGTCTGGGGTCTCATTAACCACTTGTTAGCCTATGGGTGGTGGGTGAATAATTGCTGGATCCTGGTCAGAAGAATGAGATCTAAGAGGACAATAAATAAATGGACAAAGTCAAGGAAAGTCGTGGCTCAGTGGAGAGAGCAGGGGCCTGGGTAGGGGAGCAGGCTGCCAATTTCCATCAGGCCGCCAACCGGCAGTGTGACCTTGGAAAAGCCATTTCATCTCTCTGGGATTCAGAGTTTGCTTTTTAGCTTCAAATAAAGTGTTTATAAAACAGATTTTGTCTCACACACAAAAAATGGGATTCTGACATGCTGGGTTGGAAAGGATTCTGAGTAGACACTGAGTTTAACGAGACAGTGCCATGATTGATTAGTAATGTCTGTCATGGGCACTGTCAAGGAGACTTGAAGTTCCTGATCTGAGTATCTTTCACACTCTGACATTTCATGATTCAGTGACTCCATGGAGCTAACGATGGAGTGTTCGTGTGTCAAGGGAGGAGGGGGTCTGAAGGATAAAAAAGTAGCTTAAGAAACGTGGGTCGGACCCATGGAGAGCTCCAAAACAGATGGCGAATGGAAGCAGCTTCTGAGTCTACACTAGGATTGTGGCTTGTTTTTTTCAGACTATTATTGAAGTATGAAATAAATTTAGTTGGTTAAAGCACTATTTTAAGAACATACAGAGTAGGACAGAAGAAAATAGGATGGAATTGAATGGAATAGTTTAGATTTCAATGTGATGGGGTTCAAGACACACTTTCCCAAAATATGGCACCTTGGCCTATTGCATATTTTAAGTTATAGGAGTTTGAGAAAATGGCCCCAGTAAGAAAGTCACTCTGAACCCCTACTGCCTTCTTCCCTGAGGCAGGCCATAACACCCTCATGGGAGAGGTGCCCTCCATGGACCTGGAGAAAAGGAACGTCCTTATCTCTAAAGACAGAAGGGCACCGAGAAGAACCTGAACACACAGATCTTGCTAAGTGTCCCCCAGTTTACTGAAGTGACCTCATGCCCCTTAGCTTATCATAGTTCCATGAATGTCCACCTGCATCACACCTCACATAAAAATACTCAGCTCTGTGTTTCTCTGGGTCTTCATTTTCTTATGAAGGCCCCCATGTCACATAAAATATCCTACATAATAAAAGGTTAATATGCAAATCGACCGAACTGCGGAATGACTGGTCGCTATCATGTGCACTGACCACCAGGGGGCAGACGCTCAACACAGGAGCTGCCCTCTGGTGGTCAGTGAGCTCCTACAGGGGGAGCGCTGCTCAGACAGAAGCCAGACTCACAGGCTGGCGAGCGCAGCGGCAGTGGTGGGAGCCTCTCCTGCCTCCACGGCAGTGCTAAGGATGTCTGACTGACAGCTTACGCCTGCTCCCCACAGGGACCAGGCCTAAGCCATCAGTCAGACATCCCCCAAGGGCTCCTGGACTGTGAGAGGGTGCCGGCCGGGTTGAGGGACCTCCCCCACAAGTGCACGAATTTCATGCGCTGGGCCTCTAGTATTAAATAAATGTATGCTTTTCTCCTGTTAATGCCTTGGTCAGTTTAATTCTCAGACTCAGCCAGGCACCTTGAGAGGGTCTAGGAAAACTTTTTCCTCCCCTACAAATGCAAGAAGGACGTTTCCAGTTATATATGTGTATGTGAAGAAGGTTATGATTGACTTCTAACTGTGGCTCATGGTCCTAGGTGTTTGAGAGACTATGAAGGAGCTGGGTGACCAAATGTGCTTTGCACAGGACAGTCCTGGTCCAAATCCATTATCTCATGCAATTAGATAGCACCTCCGTCACTCCCTGTGATGAATTTCAAGATGTCAATGTGTTTCTTGACACTCTTTCCTTCAAAAGATGGGGCCCAATTCTTCTCCTCTTGAGTGTGGGCTGGACTGAGCGACTTGCTTCTAATGAAGACAACCTAGTGGAAGTGGCCATGTGCCACTCTTAGGACTATGTCACAAAGCTATTGTGGCCCCTCATTGCTCTTTTTAAAAAATATATATATTTTTATTGATTTCAGAGAGGAAGGGAGAGGGGGAGATAGAAACATCAATGTTGAGAGAGAATCATTGATTGGCTGCCTCCTGCACGCCCCTACTGGGGATTGACCACACAGTCCAGGCACGTGCCCTGACTGGTTATCACACCGTGTCCTGGTTCATAGGTCGATGCTCAATCACTGAGCCACACTGGGCCGGGCCCATTGTTGCTCTTTCTTGGAACACTCACTTGGGTGAAAGCTTGCTGCCAGGTCATGAGGAAAGCCAAGAAATCCTACAGAGAGGCCCACATAGTAAGAAACTGAGGCCTCCTGCCAACAGCCGAGCCAGCTGTCTTGGAAATGGATCCTCCAGCCCAGGCAAGCCTTCAGGTGACTGAGGCCTGGACAACATCTTGTCTGCCACTTCATGAGAGCTCCTAATCCAGAACTTCCCAAGTAAGCCACTCCCAGATGCCTTACCCACAGGAACTGAGATAATCCACGTTTGTTGTTTGAAGCTGCTAAGTTTTAGGGTAATTTGTTACACAGCATTGATAAGTGATACACCCTCAAAGTTATGTCCTTTGGTTGAAAAATTATACGGTTATGCCATACAGGAAAGACTTCCAACATCCTGTGGGGTGCCCAAGAATCAGGGTGAAGAGAAAATCAAAAGGAGACTGGAGAGGCTAAAGTTGCCTCGATTTGCCCCAAAGCAGGGGATGGGGAAGAGTAGATCCTGATCAGGACACCAACAGCCGAGACTGGCTGACTCAACAAAGTCGGGAGCATGTGGAAAAGAATGTGCCATCGTCCAAGGGCTACCTGGGTGCATCAATGTCAAGTTCCCTGATTAAACATTTCCCCCCTTTTCACAGGATGACTAGATTAGCAGATCAGAGGGTGGAGGACAGGTCATTGTGGTTGAACAGCCCCATCCAAGGAGCTTGTGGGGAGGGAACGAACTGGGGGAGGGGACTCGCAGTGCAGACGTTGCCCCAGCATCAACCTTCCAGCAATTTTCCCAGAGACTTGGAGGAAGACACGAAAGATGTGTTCATCCAAACCTTGAAAGCACAAGTTATTTTGATACAACTGATTTATAATCCAAAGTTCTCTTCCCAGGCAGAATGCTGGGCCAAAATCAACAAGAAAAAAAAATTAACAGTAATCAATATGAAGTCAGGCACTTTCAGATTAAAAAAAAAAAGAAAGAAAGAAAGAAAAAATCAATGACCCAAGAAACAACCCCAGGGCAGTGGATGGGGCCAGCTTGGCAAAACTCCACCTGAAATGATCTGATCATTTTTATTTGACCCCTAAGGTCTTTGTAAGTACAAACAACGTGACGTGGCTACTAAAACAGTGGGCCCAGACCTGGGTTCCTAACCTAAGGGGAGCCCTGATGGTGGGAGAGATGACCCTCCCATCTGCTTCCTGTTCTGGTCAGCTACATCTGGCGCTGGGGTTTCAAATCAGGACCCCACACTTTATAGGCACAGAGTGTTGGGGGTGGAGAGGCAAAGAGTGGCAGCAGAAACTAATGTCCTCATGTGAGGAATGATGGAATATTGGCGGGGGGAGCAAGGGGCAAGGAGGGGAGGCTGAGTAGGGACAGCGTGACTGCCTTAGGGCAACTCTAGGGTTAACTTGGGAAGGAGGGAGGAGCCTAGACTAGTGGGTGGAAATAACTGGGCAACTGCTCTGGGGTTACTCAGGGGGGATGTTCTGAGAGATGGGCTTGTCTGGGGTGATTGCCCAGCATGAGCTGCCCATCACTGGGGTGAGCAAGCAGAAGCCAGCTGGACACAGCCTGGTCCAAGTGGGGGGAGACTGGACCACAGGAGCCCAGAGTACCTCCTCTTTCTCTGTCCAGACTTGGCCTCTGGTTTCCATGGGGACTCTCTCCAAGGCAGGGGATGGTCCTTGGTCGGGCAAGGGGGCAGGTCAGCAGAAGAGAGAGGGCGTGGAGAGGAAGCAGAATCTGCCTGGGCCCCTTGCAGGGCTCTGTGGACACTCACCGAGTCAGACAAGGTCATTTCCTTTTGGCGTCACACGGCAATTAGTTAGAGGAAAGGAGAAGCTCTGGAACTGGGCAGATGGACCTCCCGCAGCCCCAAACATCTCCTGCAGGCTCTGCAGAGCTGCAGGAACACACTCGTATGCACACACACACAATCCAGCTCACATGTGTTCAAACAGCCCTCACATATGCTCACACACACACATTCATATGCAATCACATGTGTTCCCACTAACACACATGTAAGCACTATCTGGGTTCAGATTCCGGGAAACAGACTCTGAGCTGGCAACCTGCATGTGGGGCTTGTGGGGAGAGCTCTCAGGAGCAACCCCTGCAAGGGAGCAGGATTAAGCAGAGGCAGGAGTCGAGATTCGAGCTTTGAGCTTCAATGCGGTCACAATGGAGGCCTCCGCCAATCCCCCAGGGAGCCTTGAAGCTGGGATGGCCCTTCACAGATGTCTGGGCCTTCGGATCCCTGCAGGGACCATCACTGGGCACAGGTGGGGAATGTTTGGGTGAGGCATCCTCCTGGTGGCTGGGCGATAAGTCGTGGTCCTTGAAGGGGGATTTGGGCAACACCACAGCATCCATCATGTGCCCTGGATTTGTCCTTTCCAGCCCCATGCACCCTGTTGCTGGGACAAGCGTGGCCTCGATTGAAGAGGCAAACAGGGGGCCTTGAGGGAAAGGTCACCTCCAGCCCGTGATGGGAAGGAGAGGCCTGCAGCCTGGACAGGCCAGCTCTGGGAAAGGGTCAAGGAGAGGTCAGGGTGGCCCCGGAAGAGTGCCAGGTACCTTTTAACCAGTGTCATCAGCCTCCTAATAAATCTCCAGGAACTTCCCTCTCTCTCCTCCTTTTACCCGTGACTAAGGGAACAGTTCTCAAAATTTTCCTTTATAAAATCTTCCTACAGCTATTGGCCTTATTCTCTCTGATGTCTGACATCCATAGTCTCGGTGTCTCCCAGGCTGACGCTCAGTCAGAATTTCTATTTTAATGTCCTGTTGCCCCTGCATCGTTGACAAGGGGGCATCCCCTAAACTAGACCACCTGGGTTTAATGCCAGCCCGGCCCTCACTGCGGGCTTTGGTCGGGTGATGCAGTCTCTCTGTGCAGCGTGGGCCCCATCTGTAGGATGGGCTAACACGCTCACAGGGTCTGCACCTTAAGGAGCGCAGGGCCAACCACAGTCAGTGCAGAGTTTCACACTGAGATGCTCTTCCTGCCCTTCCTTGGTCAGCCTCAGTGCAGCCCAGAGCTCACGCCTCCTCCTGTCTCCTCCAACCCACCCTCCTCCTGCCTCCTCCCTCCCTTCCTAGCCCCCAGGCTCAGCTCCACTCCTGGAATAGATCTTGCCAACTGTGGCCTTAATTGTGTGCCTTTGATAAATGGCTCTGCTGCATCTACTCAGGACGCAGCTGTAGACCAGAGTCAGGATGGAAACGGCCGTGAGAAAGGTTGGGAGCGCAGAGCCCCGGCTGGGCTGAGAGGACCAGGGGCCCTGCCCTGCCCTGCCCTGCCCTGCTATGCCCTCCTCACATCCATCGCACTGGGTAACCCAGTGGCCCACTCAGTGCCCCTCTGCAGCCTCTCCTAGGGGTGGCTGTGGGAATGGCAGTCCTCGAGAGCCTAGGAGGGTTTCTGGAAATCTGCCACCTCCACCCTTCTTCTCACCACTGAGGCTGTTGAGGCCCAGACCGTTGAGTGAGTTGCAGGGACACACAGCCAGTACTAAGGCAGCCTGCAAAGTCTAACCTGGGCCTCTCGACTCCCAGGCCAGTGCTCTGTCCACAGGCCCGGACTGCCTCATTGGACAGCCCCCGGAAGCCAAGATGCTTCCTCCTCTCTGTTTATTTGATTTGCTGCCCTTTGCTGCTCTTTTCCCTTCTTAAATTCCCAGAGCGAGCATTGCTGGTGGCACCCGATTACAGGAGCTCAAGCCCTGGGCCGTCCACTATTTATTGTATAACAACTTCTTGGAGCGTCAGCTTCCTCATCTGTAAAATGGGGGTGGTGCCAATTGCACTTGCCTCATAGGACTGATGGGAAGTTAAATAAGAGCGTGCAAGCAATGTGTTTAGCACAGTGGTGACACAGTAAGCTACGTGTGGGCCACTACTATTACTAGTCAGGGTGCTAGGGGCTGCCTGGTTCGGCTGGGCAGTCTGTGCACTTGGCAGCAGGAAGTAGGGTGTTTGGGTTACCCCGAGCTGTGTGTATCCTTACAGATGTGTCTGCACTCAGGAGGAGGCATTTGCTAATCCATCCACGCAGAGAGGGGCATCTTTTCCTAATCTGTGCAAAGGCCGTGCAAAAGTACAGCCTTTCGTGGAGTGGCTGCAACTGAAGGGTACAGGGCAGATCCAAACTGCTCTCACCGGGGATCACGGTGCTAAATCCCACCATCCAAGTGTCCCCTAGAGTCACATGGTCATTTCTTTTTGTTTTGTTTTATTTTTTCTTTTAATTGAATTTATTGGGGGTGACATTGGTTAATAAAAATATATAGGTTTCACGAGTGGGGGGGAGAAGAGATTAACCAACGAACTTATATGCATATATGCATAACCATGGGCACAGACAATAGTGCGATGAAGGCCTGGGGAGGTGTGGGAGAGGGGTGGAGGGGTTCAATGGGGAAAGAGGGGGGGCATCTGTAATACTTTCAAAAATAAAGATAAAAAATTTAAAAAGTATATAGGTTTCAGGTTTACAATTCTATAATATATCATCGGTATATTGTATTGTGGGCTCACCATCCTAAGTCAAGTCTCCTTCCATCACCATTTATCCCCCCTTTACCCTCTTCAACCTCCCCCCCACCCCCTTCCCTCTGTTAATCACCATACTGTGGTCTGAGTCTATGAGGGTTTTTTTTTTCCCTTTCTTAATCCCTTTACCTCTGATGTTCCAGAAATCTCGTTTAAAATAAAACCTCCTCCGGAACAATAACACCCTTAAAATAATAACACCTTATCATCATTTTCATTATCATCATCACCATTATTTTAAACCTGAGTGGATTAGCCTCCACAAAGCTGAGATAAGCCCTGGGGTGGGGCGGGGAAGGAGCTGGGAGCCGGGGAGAAGGGCGCCGCTGTCTGAGCCAGGCCTTGGCCGAGGCTCGGTGTTCTGCCTTCGGAATTGTGTCCAGGCTGGACTCCAGCAGACGAACCCAGCCGACGGGGCTGCCATGGCAGCTGCAGCAGCAAAAGGCTCCTGATTTCCCGGGAAACCCCGCTCCAAGGAGCAGGGTAAGCGCCAGCCATGAAGCTGATCTCCCAGGAACAACTCCACTTAAGGGGACGGAGGGTCCTGTTACCAGGGAACGAATCTCAGATGGAGGGATTTCGGGCCGGCAGAGGGACTATGAAGAGGTTATGGGGCCCTTGGTCACACTCCAGAGGTGGCTGCCACAGTCACTGATACAAAAGGTCTGCCTGGCCTGCATGGTGGGGTTCAACTGACCTTTCAGAGGACCGTGTCCTATCCAGGTCCCCGAGGCAGCCCTGACTCGAGAATTCCTATGCAAGGAATTTACCAAGAAAGTGCTCCCCGAGAAACAGGCAAGCAAGGATGTACCGCAGGTGAGGTCCGGATGTCCATGGAGAGTGGCTTCAGCTGGCATCACAGGGGAGCTCCGGGGTGCAGGTTACACCCTGAGGCAGGGAGGCTGGGGCTTTCACACCCAGACCCATTCGTCACCGGTTACCACCGGTTACCACTGGTTACCGTTACCGCAGCCCAGGAAGGGTGTAAACTCCTAGCCCTTACAGTGCAGCCCTCTGGGAGCTGGAGGGCAGACCCATCCTCCAGAAACAGTGTCAAGGGACTGGCTATTGGCAAGTGAAGCTCACTGAAGCCCAGCTCTCCCCTCCAGCTCCCCTCCCTTTCCCTCCCCTCCCCTCCCCTTCGGACTCCAGAGGATCTGAGCTAGGCAGTCAGGCCCTGCTGGACAGGGCAAGAGGAGGTGGAGTCTTAAATGCTCCTTTTCCAGCCCTGGAGGTGTCTTATCTTAACATTTCCTATTATCCCAGGCCCACCTCTCCACTCTGCACTTTCCACTGGGAACATCCCTTTATTTAGTTCCTCTGCCTCCTCTTTGAAAGCCCAGGTCAGCGGCAGGCGGGTAGGTGGGCTTGCTGAAGGCCTGCATCCACCCAGCTGGGCGTTTCTACCCCTGACATCTGGGTCTTTCTGGTGGCCTTGTTTTAATGGCCATATTTGCAAATGTTATTGATTGGAGTTGGATTACTAATGTAATTTTACAAAAAAACCATAAAATAAAATCTAGTGCACACCAGAAGAGGGGAATGTTGCCGATGCACAGGCTCCCACCGACTGTGGTCTCCTCGGGCCACACGGCAGTGCGGGCTGCATTGTAAAAAGCTGGCGGTCCCCAGGCCAGCCTGGGAAGGAGCGGGATAAATGGAGCTGTCGACAGTGAAGGATGGCTCTCCATTTGCCCTGGGCTTAAGTTGCCCCCAAACTGCCAACACAGGTGTATTGGGTTAAACAGTGTCCCCTTAACATTCATGCCAACCCAGAACCTCAGAATGTGGGCTTTTTTGGAAATAGGGCCTTAGTAGATGTAATTAGTTAAGATGAGGCCACACTGGTTTAGGGTGGACCCTTAATGCAATCTAACTGGCGTCCTTCTAAGAAGTGGGGGAGAGACGCGGGCAGGGAGAACGCCGTGGGAAGACACGGGCAGAGATTGGAGTGATGTGTTTACAAGCCAAGGATCGCCTGCCACCGCCGGAAGCTGGGACAGAGCCGGGGAGCATGGTTCCCTCAGATCCTCTGGAAGGAGCCAACCTGCCAGCACCTGGCTGCCCTGCTGGCCCGCAGAGTGGCGAGAGAAGAAATCCCTGCTCTGTAGCCTGTCTGTGCAGTGCGGTGAGGCCGCCCTCAGAAGGATGAAGTCAGCTGCAGCCTGGTGACTCCCACTCCTTGCTCCTGGTGGCACCGCAGGCCCCTCCAGGCTCCAGGAGGCTGAGGAAGGGGGTATCTAACCCCCCCCCCATTGTAGTGCCCCTTGCCTGAAGCTGAAGAGGACTTTACAAGCTCTGGGTCCTAGATCCTGAGACACAGGGGCTGGTGTATTGGGGGTGATGGCTCACTGGACACCTGGGTCTGTCAGCACGTGGAGGTACGTGGCTCCTTCCTGGCTTTTCTGGTGCCCTGGGGGAGAGTGGGTGAGTTGGTCAGGGTTGGCCAAAGAAACAGGTCCAATAGAACACACACATACATGCACAAACACACACATACATATGTGGACTGTATATAGAAAGTGTATACATACATATATACATATATACATATATACATATATAAATACATATACATAGAGAGAGAGAGATTTTTTTTTGTTATTGTTAATCCTCACCTGAGGATATTTTTCCATTGATTTTTAGAGAGAGTAGAAGGAAGAGGGAGAAACACACAGAGAGAAACATCAATGTGAGAGAGACACATCAATTGGTTGCCTCCCGAACATGCCCCGACCGGGACTGGGGATCAAACCAGCAACCAAGGTATGTATGTGCCTTTGACCGGATTTGAACCTGGGACCTTTCAGTCCGTGGGTAGACACTCTATCCACTGAGCCAAACGGCCAGAGCAAGAGATTTTTATTTATTTATTTTTTCATGGAGGCTGACAAGTCCGAAATCTGCAGGGTGGGCCAGCAGACTGGAGACCCAGAGGAGCCTATGCTGCCGTTCAAGTCTGAAGGCCGTCTGCTCTGGGCGAAGTCAGATTTGCGTTCTATTCGAGTCCTCATCTGACTGCCCCGTCCACGTTATTATGGAGGGCAATCAGCTTCACTCAGTTCCACCGATTTCAATGTTAATCTCGCCCAGAAACACCCTCCCAGAACCATCCCGAGTAATGTTGGACCGCATCTCCGTGCACTTTGGCCCAGCCAAGTAGAACATAAAGCTAATCATCACAGTGGCCAAGTAGCGGGATCTCTTCCCAGAGAGAGAGGGAAAACTAGGCCTCGAGAGGGTGTGACTTGGCCAAGGTCATGAAGCAAATCGGCTGTAAAACGGAGGTTTGGGCTGACAGTGAGCAAACGGATTTAGTTCACATCCCCTCTAGACCAGAGCTTTAAATCTTTGTGGCACACCAGATAAGGATAGACATATCTGATTGGTATTTGCACTTGAGTTCAAAATGTGGTACATTTTGCTTACATCAGGTCCTGCAAGGCAGAAAAAAACACTGTCTGCAGTGGAATGAGTGTCATCTTGTGCAGGAAACCATACTGTGACATCTAATCATCACAGTAACGCTCTGAAGTGACTATCATTGCCTCCGTTTTTTGAATGAGGAGACTGAGGCTCAGCCCAGTGGAAGCTGGCTGGCTAAGGCCACACAGCTGACAGCTGGCCTGCTGACCTCTGAAGCCTGCTCCCTGAGCACAGCCCTCTGCCCTCAGCGGGTCCTCAACAAGGGCTGTGGGCAGTGGGCTGCACCTTCCAGGGCTCGGCCACACATGACTTCGTTTGGCTTCACAGCAGCTCTGCGAGGAGGAAGGACCATTTCATCGTTCAGAGCAGGAGTGGAGGTGCAGGGGGGTTAACTGACTTGTCCAAGGTCACACAGCTGACTAGTGCCTTGCCCAGAACTGAAACTCTCTCCACAGCCTTGATCTTGGGGGTAAAAGAAACGACAGTCCCACCATTTGTTGAGTGTTTACTGTGTTTGAGGCAAACGTATCAATTTATTTAACCTATTCCATAACTCAGACTTAATAGTTGACAGGAATTTAGCATCTTTCAATGCAGTATCTCATTTAATCCTCCCTACAATCCCATGAAATAGGTAAGGAGAGGATTCTCATTCTATAGATGAAGAGACCAAGGTACTGAGTGGTCAAGTAAGTTGCTCAAGGTCACACAGCAAGTGTATGGCTGGGATTTTAATGTAGGGGACCTGATGCTGAAGCCCAAGCCACTGTCCTAGGATGTGTTTATTCATTCATTCATTCATTCATTCATTCATTCATTCAATAATTTATTAAGTGTAATATGTGCCGGCCCTCTTCTACAGATAGTGACATAGAGGTGACTGCTATTGATATCTCCACAGCACCTCCCCCCATTTTTTTCTTATCATTCAGAGAGGAATAAAGAATAGAGATATAAACTAAGTCTTAAACTTTTGCAACTTGAAAACTTTTGATCTGCTAGTGGGGGACAAAAATAACAAATAAACAAACAAAAGCATTTAGGGAGTTGTAGTTGTGAGGGCGGTCTGAGGATAGGCCCAGCTTTTGGGGAGGCCTCTTTGGGGTGGAATCTTTTGAACAGAGCTCTGAGAGACAAGAAAGTGCCACGTGTGTGAATATCTGAGGAAAGAGTGTTCCAAGGAGAGGGAAGAGCAAGTGCTAAGACCCTGAGGCAGGAACAAGGTGTTATGTTTGAGGAGTGGAGTGATGGCCAGAGGGGAGGAGCCTGGTGAGGAATGAAGAGAAGGTGTAAGATGTGGTGAGTGAGAAATGCAGGTGCCTGGTCGCCTAGGGCCTTTGCATCAGATATTCTTGGGTGACCACAGGCGCTTCTCTCCTCTCTGTGTCTGGCACAGGCTTTCTCTTGTGCAGGGACCCCTCTCTTTTTGCCCCACAACTCAGGGTTAACACTGTAGTCGAAGCCAGGGGTTGACAAACCTTTTCCGTAAAGAGCCAGGTGGTAAATATTTGGGGTTTTGAGAGCCATACGGTCTCTGGTGTCACAACTCAACTAAGCCCAGGCCCACACTCTGCAGGCAGAAATTCTGCCTTAAGAAAAATATTCCACCACAGGGATTTTTTTGTCCACTTTTTTTTAGTACAGAGAACTTAAAATGTAGGCACCCAAATGCCTGACACGTGGATGACCCTGACTGGCCTGAAAGTAGCCACAGACAATGCAAAAACAAACGGCATCACTGTGTTCCAATAAAATGTGACATAAGTTCGTGAACCCCTGATCTAGATGGGAGAGAGGGGTGGCTGATGCTGATGGGGCAAATCCTGGGGGCGGTGACCGCCCGCTTCCTCACCGCACACTGGCTCCCTCTGCTCTCAGGGCCAAGCTCTACGCTCTCCAAGCATCCCCACCAGATCTGAGGGCCGCAGTGCCCTCCTTTTCGAGGTGGTGGAGGGGACTCCATGACACACACGCTCAGCCTCCTGAAGAGATGCTGAGCAGGCCGTGCCCACGGGAGTGGGGGCGAGGGCCTGGAGTCTGCAAGGTCTTCTTAAGATCCAAAGAAATGGAAGAGTGGCTTGTGCCCCAGTGCTGGGGCCATCCTACAGACATGCCCGACTGCCTCCACTCCACCCACCTTTGGCCTCTCCCCTCTTTCCCTGGCGGGAGGAATTGGAGCACACACTGAAGGAAGAGGGGACGCAGGGGTGGAGGGAGGCGAGCCCCTCTCACAGCTCTGGCAGCTCCTGCACGAACCTTCCACGCATGACAGATGCTCACAGCTTCAGACAATGGAACGGATCATCGCCTTCCTTCGCAAGCTGGGGTCATTACCCTCGGCTCTGCAGATGCGCATCCGAGGTTTAATTTTTCTGTTGTTTGCATACGAGATCATTTCAATGAAAGAGAACCGGAATCATTCCCCTCCGTTTCTTTAGCAAACAAAATCTTATTGCCTCCCACCCCCAAAAAAGAAAAAAAAAGCCAATATTACAGTTTTAAAAACAAAACAACTCTTAAGCAGCGACGGGAGGGCGCTGGGTAAAAGAAAATCTGTGCATGTACGGATTTTATTAGGAAAGACACAGCTGCCACCTTCGGCGATAAGTCACTGAGCAGTGGAACGGATTGAAACAATCCAACATGGTGGGATCAGCCTTCTTTGCTCCTCGGGTTGCTCAGATCCCCTGCCAGTCTGGTTCGCTGCCAGGCAGGCTTCTCCCCATCCGGTGGAAGGGGAGTGACTCGGGAGCGGCACAGCCCCCAGTTGCTGGGTCATGAGAATCACGTGGGATGATGGCTGAAATACAGGTTCCTGAGCCCTGCCCGTGAGAACCGAAGCTCCAAGGAGAGGGGCCAGAGGATCGTGTCTTTAACACCCGCCCCGGACACACGTGGGGGTTTGGCGCATGATGTAAATGACACAGACGCAGAGTCCGGAGGTGGACATTCTGAGAGATGAGGGGGTGCCGAGGTTATAAGGCAGCAGAACCCATAAATAAGCAAATACCTCAAGGTCGACAAAAGAGAGTAGAAGGTCCAATGCCTCATTAAAAGAGAAGCAGACCTATAAAAAGAAGCAGAGACTGAGAGTAACTTAAGTCATGGGAATGGAGGGGAGCACATGATACTGGGCAAATACAAAACCAAACAAGGCAAGCAAGAAGGTGAGATGATGGTCATCGCAGACAAAGTGGAACAAATCAGTCCAAAGAAGTGCATCATGTAATGATATAGGATATAATTTACAGAGAAAATATTGTAGTAGTAAAATTGCATGTAGCAAACAACATAGCAACTAAATACAAGGGCAAAAAGTATTAGAGATGAAAGGAGACTTGCCTCCAAAATACAATTTGAGTTGAAGACTTTTTAATATATATATATATATATATTTACTTTTCAATTACAGATGACATCATACAATATGACAAGGTGGGGCAAATCACTGGGGCAAAGGTCCCAAAATTGGGATGGACCCCAGCTCCCCAGGTGGCTCTGATACCCAGCCGGGGGTGAAAACACAGTAAGCACAGTTTTGTTTGTGGATGGGGAAACAGGTCCAGTATAAAGGCCCCATGCTGAGATGATAATGGTGCCACTTGTCTCATTAAAATTCCAAGTAACAGTATAAAAAGAATCTGTAAAGAACAAAGCTCTGAAGTTCCCCCTTGAGGTCTATATTTTTCAACATAAAATGTATTTTGTATGTGTCCCCTCCTCTGTTGGTGTCCGGAGCCTGGACCTGGTCTGCTTGCTGGGTGACTCAGCCCAAGGCAGTGACGTGCCCAGGTGGTGAGCCCGGTCCCTGCAGCCCCAGCTGTGTAGAGAGCCCTGGGTCCTCTCCCAGACCTGGGAGGCAGGGTTTTAGCTCAGGCTTGTCCAAGGTGGACCACCCTCTGACACACTCCTTCCAGATCCTTCCTGCCACTGGTGGTGCTCAAGACGAGAGCAGTGCAGCAGCCCCTCCCGAAATGCTTGTGTGAGAGTCGGGGTTGGGGGTGAGAAGTGGAGAGACGCAGCTTCCACCACAGTCTCTGTTGCCGCTGGACACTCCAGGGCAAAGCCGGGGCCCTCTGGTACCCAATTCAGTGAAAAGAGTCATCTCTTGCAATGCGGACCACTTATTTATTGCCTGTCCCATCAGACCCGGGCAATATTCCCATCGCCCGGACTCTTAGCTGCCAGGTTTTTCTTTTTTTGGAAAGGAAACAGCACGTGGCATGGCAACAGCTCCAGCTCTGCAGCTGGACCACCTGGGTCCCAAGTGCAGCTTTGCTACCTCCCAACGAGTCACTTGGCCTCTCTGGGCCTCAGGCGTCCCCTGCGTGGAATGGGGTAATGGCCCCCATCCTGTAGCCGGGTGACTCAGTGAGGATTAGAGGTAATGTATATAAGCAAACGTCTCTGGCACACAGGGGGAATGCATCAATAATATACATCAGTAGTCACGATAAATATACGTAAAGTGCCTGGCATGCATTAAGGGCTCACCTGGTATCTTTGAGACAGTCTCCACTCCCCAGAGACACGGTCCCCACGGCGAAGATTCTACAGGAATAAAAGGAAAACGGTGTTATCCAGACAGAAACAAAGACATCCAGGCGGTTGGTGTTTCCTGGCTGTGCGGCCTGCCCTAGTTTATCCTGGCAGCTGCCTCCACGGTCAGTGATGGAAGGAGAAAGGAAAGAGAAATGGCAGGAAGACAAATGGATCAACCAAGGAGGGAGGCTGTTTGCTTCCAGCTTCCAAAGGAGAACCCAGCTGTCCCCGCGGTTGCTACGTGATGGGTCCCGGAATTCTGGTCCGGCCTACACACGCTGGCCCTCCACATGGAGGGATGTTTCCAGAATAACTGGGCTGGGAGGAGTTCAGATCATTGAGCTAAATTCAGTCGTAGACTTGTTCCAAATGGCAACTGTGTCAGTAACAATTGCTGTATGACAAGCCACCCAAAAACGTAGTGACTTAGAACAGTGACAGCCATTGATTGGCTCATGATTCTGCAATCTGGGCTGGGTGCAGCTGCTTCCCCCCAGGGGTCATCTGGAGTCACTCTGGTGTGGCTGCATTCAAATGGCAGTTTGGGACAAAGGTTCAGGATAGGCTCAACCTGTCTGGTGATTCGGTGGTGTGGGCTAAGGTGGCCGGGCAGTGGTATCTCTCTCCCCGTGTGGGCGCTCATCCTCAAGGAGCCTGACCCAGGCTTCCTAACATGGAGTCTCAAGGCAGCAGGGGATCTCAACTAGAGGCCGTACATCTCTCTCTCTCTTCTTAAAAAAATATTTTTATTGATTTTAGAGAGAAAGGGAGAGAGAGAGAGAGAGACAGAAACACCAATGATGAGAGGATTCATTGATCGGCTGCCTCCTGCACATCCCCCACTGGGGACCAAGCCCGCAACCTAGGTATGTGCCCTGACTGGGAATCGAACCATGACCCCTGGTTCATAGGTCAGTGCTCAGCCATCACACCACACCAGCTGGGCTGTGCACCTCTGAAGGGCTGGGCTCTGGAACTCCCACAGGGTCACTGCACCAGATTCTACTGACCATCCTTCACCCCAAGGAGAACCAGCCACTCCCTCCTTTATGTTTCCATAGCCCTTTGCAGCCCCTCAACTGTGTCCCAGATCACAGGGACATGCGCATGTGTGTCTCTCCCAACGTGGGCGTTCCCACGTCCGGGAGCTGCGTCTCCTTTGTCCTTTTATCTCCGGGGCCCAGCGCACAGTGGTGCTCTGTACATTCATTTGGTGAATGAATGAGTGAATTGCCTGGGCTTTGCAAAACCCGGGGGCACCCTTCATTTTCCTAGGACCCTTCTCTCTCACCCCCAATTGCCCCAGAAGAGGAGTGGAAGAAAACCAGGGATCAGACTTTTGTCCCGGTGATGCAGCCTTGGGACACGTGAGCCGATGCCATGATGGCAGCCCTGGGGTACAACACCCGGCAGCGGCTGCACTCCTGTCTGATGTCCCTCACTAATGAGGACTGCACAGCCCAGGGGGGAGGAGAGGCCTGCTGTTCCAGCAGGTCGTTGTGCATTAAAAACCGAGGCATCAAGCAGAAAGCCTTGCTCAGTACCCAGGAGGTAAACGCACGTTCCTCATTTGCACAGAGCAAGCGTCCTGGCTCCGTTGGCCTAGTTGGACCAGAGATGTGGGGGACAAGAAAGCTGATCGAAGATGGGCAGACCCACCCTCTGGCTGAGGCTCCTGGTGGTAGGACAGACTTGGGTTTAAATCCCAGCCCTGTCACTCAGTGATTCTGCAAACCTGAGCCAATCTCCTTGAACCTCCATTTGTTCATCAGTAAAATGGGGATAATGGTGCCTCTCTGGGGAGACCACTGTGAGGATGAAATCATGTAACCTGGGTGGCATACGGCAGGCACAGGAGACCTGGTCCTTCCACTGCTCCAAAAACCATCTCAGAGTCTTAGATCCGTGACCACTGCTCTAACAGATAACTTGTTCCATAAAATAAATAGCTGTGCTACCTGCTTTCATCGACCCTTAGTGACAATTATGGCAGGTTGGGAAATAAAGTGTGGGTGCTGGGTGGCTGCTAGGTTCACTCACTGGGCAAAAACTATCAATCCCCAGAACATTGGAGCTAACGTGAGCGTGTAACATGCACCAGGGACTGTGCTAAGTGTTTAACATACATACATTAATGAATTCATTTAGTCTTGGTGACAACACGGTAAGATTGATGCTATTATTTTTCTCATTTGACAAAGGAAGAAACTGAGGCCCAGAGAGTTGAGTGACACACACAGATATACCTGGGGCTAGTGGCAGGGCTGGGATTCAGACTCGAGCCGTTTGGCCCACAGCCTGTGCTCTGAACCTCCAGGCTGTATGGCCTGCAAGTGGCTATTCTGGCTTACCAACCTGATGGCATTTACAGAAAGAAACACACCTTGGCTGTTCCTCCCTGTGAATTGTGATAGTAGTCTAAGAGGCCAGGACTATGATTTGCATCTTATAGATGAGGAAACCGAGACACAGGGAAGGTAAGAATCTCTTCCAAGGTGACACTGGGTGGATGGTGGAGTGGAGATTCGAATTTCGGCAGAGCCCACCCTTCACCAACACACGCGTTATTACAAGTGGAGGGTGGTCCAGGTGGCGGATGGTCCAGGTGCAGGAGTTTTACAAACTGCCCAAGCTTAGTCCTGGAATGTCAATCTTCAACCAGTGTAACTCGATTCCAGGACACCATGCTGTGGAGCTGCTCAGACCTCACAGAACTCCCCACTTCCCAGTAGCACCCCAGAGCTCCTCCTGAGGGCCCCTCCGAGACGTGCCCTGCCTCCCCTTCATCAGAGGGTTTCCCTGGGGCAGGACTGGGCCGCCTGGGTCCATGGGCCTCAGTGGGTCCTCTGGAGAGAATTCAGAGGGCCAGAGAACTTGAAAGGGAAAAATGACACCTGTGTTCACTGATATTAACTGAAATCGAGCTTTTCATTCGGTTGTATGTCACCATTAAAAAGAACAGATAAATTCCTATCACATCACATAATTGCGAACGCCTTAAAAGACCATTTATGCCTATCACCACTTTGAAATTATGGTGCTTATTACACCTGCCGCCAGATCTTATTATTTAAGGCCTTAATAAAAAAGCACATACATTGAGAAATTATAAATTTGTGCATTTAATATTTTGATGCTATTTTTAGTATAATTAGGACATTTTGCATTCCTATGTATTTTTATTGTATGCATTGAAACACAATATTCCCAGAAAGAGTCTATAGGCTTCATCAGCTTTCCAAAGAGTCTCTGGCTCATAAAATATTTATAAGCAATCCTTTGAGGTAGGGCTCAATTATTGTCTCGTGTAATTCTCATCTTATAGAAGACAAAACTCAGGCACAGAGAGGTCAAGAGAACTGCCCAAGGACACACAGCTAGTAAGTGAAGAGCCAGGATTTGAATCCAAAGCCATCTAGACCAGAGCCTGCCCTCTTGGCCTGCACACCGGGTCAGGCCCTGAGGCCCCCTGGTAGGCCTCCAGAGCGTCCCTCCACCCGGCACTTTCCTCACTGGGCGGTCATTGCTGCTTTTTCTCTGGGCAGTCCCCAAAGGACTCCAGCACCCAGTGCTGAGCCCAGAAAATCTTCCAGGAAAAAAGTTTTGAGTCAATAGTGTCTCCAATCCATAATGCCTTATACATTGTTGGTGAAAAGACCCTTTTTTTCTGGCAGACTTTGCACAGCATAAAAAAAAAAAATGCTTTGCCGGCGTGGCTCAGTGGTTGAGCGTTAACCTATGAACCAGGAGGTCCTGGTTTGATTCCCAGTCAGGGCACATGCCTGGGTTGTGGGCTCCATCTCCCGTGTGGGGCGTGCAGGAGGCAGCCAATCAATGATTCTCTCTTATCATTGAAGTTTCCATCTCTCTCCGTCTCCCTTCCTCTCTGAAATCAATAAAAATATATATTAAAAAAAGGCCTCAAACCAAATAATTTGTCCACATCTTATAATGCATTAGTCGTGCATTTTTAGAGTTCTTTTGATGTTTCCAAGAAGTTTTACATTCCTTTGACTAGAACCTGGGGTGTAAATTAGCGTGGGCAGGAATGAGGCGTTTAGTTTTGCGGAGAAGTAAATGGAGGCTGCAGGCGGTTGGTTCTGGCAGTAAAATGCAGGGCTGAAGGGCACAGGCTGTGAAACCCTGGGAGGCCTGGGTTCCAGCCCTGTTTCACCCCCCACCTCTCCCCACCTCCCGTCTGACCTCATCCACAGAATAGGGACAGAAAGCTGTTGTTAGGATTCCGTGAGAGGATGTGTACTGTTAAAGGTCCTGGTACAGTGTAAGGACACGTTACACGGTAGCTCTCTCCCCAAATCAGCAGAAGGATGTTGTTTGGTGTTGGTACTGTCTCAGGGCTAAGGCAATTGAGACAGTGTGCCTTAGAACTGGTTTCTGGTTCCAACTCAGCCGCATGCCTGGAACAAGACCCTGGCTTCTCTGGACTTTGGTTTCCTGATCTGTGAAAGGAGGGGGGAGGGCGGGGGCAGGGTGCAGGGCTCAGCCTTCCTTCTTCATGAAAAACTATGTGCGGATTTGATTTGAAAAACAAAAGTTAGGTACAACCACTATGGAAAAGAGTTTGGCGATTCCTCAAAAAATATACCCAGCAATCCCTCCCCTGGGCATATACCTAAAAACTCGAAAATAGGTATTTGCAGAGTTATATGCACCCCTATGTTCATTGCAGCATTATTCAAGATGGCCAAGACATGGAAACAACCAAAGTGCCCCTCGATAGAGGACTGGATAAAGAAGATGTGGTACACAATGTATACACATGGAATACTACTCAGCCACAGACAGGATGAAATAGCGCCATTTGCAACAACGTGGATAGACCTGGAGAATATTATGCTAAGTGAAATTGGTCCGTCAGAAAAAGATAAGAGCCATATGATTTCACTCATATGTGGGATAGAAAACTGAAACTCGTGGGCACAAAGAGCAGTGTGGTGGTTGCTAGAGGAAAGAGGGTGAAGGGGGCCAAACATATGGTGATGGAAGATTTGACTTTGGTGGTGGGCACACAGAACAATATACAGATCTTGTAACATAGAAACTCACACCTGAAACCTATACCAGTGATGGCGAACCTATGACACACGTGTCAGCACTGACACGCGTAGTCATTTCTGATGACACGCGGCCGCTGAGGTTTATTAAATACAATTATATATAACAATTATACATTTATGTTATTTAAACTATAAATATCACGAAATAATGTTTTTTCCTCAAAGTGACACACTACCCGAGTTATGCTCAGTTTTTTGGCGAAGTTTGACACACCAAGCTCAAAAGGTTGCCCATCACTGACCTATATGATCATATTAACCAAGGCCACCCCAATAAATTTAATAAAAAAGAAAAACAAAAGTCAAGCTGCCCAGACCCCCTCACCCCGAGGAACGCTTGGGGCATTGCCTGAACACAGCGAGATAGCTGGTTTGGCCAGAGGTCAGCCCCCGGAGTGAGGGCCAGATTAGAGCTATAGACTTGTCTCCTTTGGGGTGAGGAGTTAAAATAAAAGGTGATGTGGGGAGGCAGGAGAGGGGGAGGAGTTAGTGGATTTCAGTGTCTGCAGATGGGGGTCCTGCTCCTGCAGGTAACACAGTTCGATCCACGTTCGAGCTTTCCCAGCCAACTCTTGCCGTGTGTAATTCATTAAGGAGAGTCGGATCTCCCCACTCACCTCCAGCCCTGATCTTTCCTCCGATTGAATCGCTGATGAGTATAAACCTTAAAAAGTCTGCAGTTGAACACTGGGGCAACAGACTGATGACACAGGGCCGAGCCATGGTCAGAGCTGGTGGGTCAGCCCCTCCTGCAGATGCGTCCTGAGCCCAGATAAATGCCTCCTGTCCTTTATGTTATTGTTAAACTGTGACAAGGGAGCCGGGAGCAGGGAGAGGAGATGGTGGGCTCAGCCCAGGCCATTATGCCAGGGAAAACCCATTGAGCAGATCTTCTTCCCCAAATGACTTTCCTCATGCAAAATTGTCTTCTATTATTGCCGGAAAAAGGGTTTTTAAAAGAGGTTAACATGCGGTGTAATGAATATGGGGTAATAATGTTCCTTGTATCAAATTAAAATTCTAAGAGTGCCACACGAAACAAGTGCATTATGAGTACCCAGCATTACGTATTATTATTATTATTATCATTGGAAGGCTTGATTGCCCTGCGGACTTGGGAATAAAGAAACAGCTCCAAGGCCTGCATTTGAATTGGCAAGCACCACCCTCAGAATGAGGATCTGGGCAGACCAGAAACACCCCCACCCAGCTAAGGAAGGTTCTGGAATATTAAGAAATATCTTTATAATAAAGCAGAATGATATGGAACAGCCCGCAGCACCGGTTTCGTGGAAGCAGCGGAAAAAGAGGGGTGTGTGTCAATTTGGAGTCTGCGCTCTAACCCTGTGCTGTGTGACTTCACGGCAGTCACGTCACCTTTCTCAGCCTCCGTGCTGCCACCCTGCGGTTTAGTCCCAGTGAAGGGCTGTTGTGAGAGTAGGACTGTTGTGCTGTGCAGCTGTTGTGAGCATAAACTGAGATTACAGATGTGAAAGCCCTTGTAAACTCCAGTGGGCTACTGAGGTCTGGGGATTGAAGATGATCAAAAGGTCTTTGTGTTGATTTCTTTCCTACTCCTATCCCTCCCCCATTTCTGAAGCCCAGCTGCCATTTATAATCTATATATATAAAAGCCTAACAACCAGACGACTGGCTGACTGGATGACCAGCCGGTAGCTATGACACGCACTGACCACCAGGGGACAGATGCTCAATGCAGGAGCTGCCCCCTGGTGGTCGGTGCGCTCCCACAGCCAACCTCCCATAGCCGGCCAACTTCCCACAGTCCCCTCCCCCGCCCGGCTGGCTGGCCCTATCAGCCCGATTGCCGGCCAGGCTGAGGGATCCCACCCGTGCACGAATTTGTGCACCAGGCCTCTAGTATTTAATAACAGCAACCCACCTGTATTAAGCAACTACTAAGAACCAGATATTATTTCACTCAGTTTTACTGTAACTTTATGTGGTAAGTATTGTTATTAACTCTGTTTTATAGACTAGGAAACAGAGGCTAAAAAATTGCTCATAAGCAACCCAAGGCTATGGGACAGGCAAGTGGCAGGGATTTAAACCCAAGTCTTTCTGACTCTAAACCTCTCAGTTCTTATGCTATATATTTGTCTCTAAAATATGCCTGACAAGCTGCTCCCAAACTGTGCTTGAATACCTCCAGGGACGAGGGGCTCATTACCTTCCCCAGCCCTGCCCACAATGAGTGCTCCCCCCTTACATATAAAGTATTATCATGCTGATATTATTATCTAGAGTGATTGGAGTATATGCTCTCTTAAGGTCCATTCCAGAAACATTGCTTTTCAGAGCAGGAGCATTTACAGACAAAACCCAGCCAGGCTACAGAAGAAAGGATTAGAAACCTCTGTATGAAAATGGAACACAGTGAGTAAGAGGTGTGTGTGAATGGGGGCAATTAATTCTCTTTTGCGGATCGCTGTAAAAAAACATTTGCTGGAGAGGAGGCATTTATTCCCCGCGGACACATGGTGGGATTTTGAAATATCTCCACAGAAGGAAAGATGACTGAGGAAATACAAATCTATTAAATGTGCAGGGCTAAAGAGAAAGGGGCTTCCATAAAAGGACTGCTAACCCATATCAAAGGCTCCCGAGGTCAGGGAGGGCTGTCGGAACACTACCAATTAGAGCTAAATGGGAAAGCGGCTTAAATCTCAAAATTAAAGATAAAGAGCTGCAATTAACCCATCTTCCAACCGAAAACATAGCCCTTAATGCTCAGAGTAATTTACTATTTCTAAATCATGACCACCAAGTGTCTAAGGCTCCTGTTCAACAATATGAAATGGACAATAAAAGTCTCAGTGGGGCTCTGGACACCATGGGGGAGAGGGGGCGGGTGCAGTGCCAGCACAGGGGACTCTGGAGTCGCAGCAGCTGACCTGGCAGACGCAGAGCTCAGAGCTCGCCGCGGGACCCGAGTCCTCAAGGCTCAGCTCTGTTTGCCAAAGACCCGTCCCTCTGGCCAGCAGGAGCCATTTGATTTGTGTTTTGTGGGCTTTAATAGGGTGGCTTACGCTGATGTGAGAGGGAAAAAAAACAGCCAGGCTGAGCTTACAGGGTCCACAGACTGTTCCAGCGGGTTCTGCAAAGCAGCGCTTTGACAACACTTCACCGCCGGGCCTTCACACAGACCAGAGGCCAGGCCGTCAGGAGTTTTTAAAGCTTCCCAGTTCACTCTCCTTGGCACGGGGGCGGAGAACCCTGCTCTAACATACTGTGGGCCCAACAAGGAAGAGAAAGGGACCGTTTGGAATACGGGTCAAGCCTTGATTGTATTCAACCAACAGGCCGGTACCTGACCTGCTGGCAGGGGGCTTGCAAATGAGGAAATGGGGACATGGAAGCGTTCCCCCAGCAGGTGGGCGCAGGGGGAGCTCATGGAGCAGCCACGTAGAATCCGGCCCCTGGCAAAGTCTCAGAGCGGAGAACGAGGAGCAGAAAGCCCAGGGCCGAGAGGCGGGTTTCTGGGCTGGCAGTGAGGCTTTGTGGACACTCCACACACGTGAGGTCTGTTGGTGGCTGGCCTGCCCTAAGAAGGATGGAGCCGGAATGTCCTTCCGGAGCCCTCCAAGTCCACCAACCAGCTTCCCCTTCATTCTCCTTGCCTCTTTTCCCGTTGCCTGGGGGACAGTGTGGGGCATGGGAAGGTCGCCAGCTCTGCAGACAGACAGACGCGGTGACGCCCAGAGCTACCACTTACCGAGTGACCTTGGACGAGGAGCTTCACTCTCTGAGCTTGCTTAGTTTCCTCATCTGCAAAGTGTAGATAATAACAGGACTCACAGGGTCATGTGGGGGGTGCACGGGGTCATCTATGTGAGCCTCTGCATGCATATGCCTGGCCCCGATAGCCACGGACGTACTGGGCCCTGCATAACCCCCTTCGAGGACGCGCTCTCAGCACCCACCACGCCTGTGCAAGATCTTCCCTGGAGCACCCCCACTTTCCTGCCTCCGTGCTCCTGCCCAGCCTGGTCCCTCCTCCGGGAGCACCTCCTTGCTCCTCCCTTCCTGCCCAAGCCTCCCCTATTTGCCTGATGCTGGGTTGGACGCTAGACCTACCACTCTTTTCTCCTTTTGCATCTTCTCCATCCTAGAATTTAGGGTTCAAATGGGCCTGCTTTCCCCTCTGACTGGTTACCTCACCTGTGTCCTGCGCCCCTACTTTCCAGTGATCTTCGCCTGCCTGATTCACACCATCACTCCCACCTACACTGGAAATTCCACAAGTACAGTATCTGTGACTTTGATCAGCCAGAGGACAGTGTGGCGCTCCAGAAAAAACATGCGCTTTGACACCTAATTCTCTCAACAAGCCTGTAAGGTAGGTCCCATTTGTACCCTCATTTTACAGATGAGGAAACCGAGGCAGGGGTTAAGTCGCTTGCCTGAAGCCAAATCGCCAGTTCAGAGCTGGGACTCGAACCCAGCAGGCTGGCCCCAGAGCCCTGGCTCTTAACGGCTGCAGGACACGTCCTTACAGAGGGAGGCTCCGCCTTCCAGGTGAGGGTGACCAGGAGCTGGGAATGGAGACTTTGAGCCCCTGCTGCTGCAGGCCTGTCCCCAGCCTCAGGGGCCTCCGGGAAGCCACAGGAGCACTGAGTTTTTCTTCTCATGACTGTCTGTGTGGACCAACGGAGATGGGGTCAGAGGTCGCTGACCACATACCCAGTCTGGAGTGGCACCGGAAACTGCCCAGCCCTCCTCCAGCGCACCCTGAATGGGCATCTCCGAATCCAACAGTCTAGGGCACTTGTAAACTTCCCCCAAACAGGAGGGGGGCCCCGGGCATCTAGAGTCAGGGTGGTGGCGTGAAGGAGAACATCACACCCTGATCCGGGTCAGAGCTGAAAGAAGCAGAGGCAACGGGAAACCTCCATCTAGCAGGACAGCGGGGGGGGGGGGGGGCGGGGGGGGCACAAGCAATAACGCCCGTGTGCTCAGCGATTCCGTGGCTGGAGCTTTGCTACCAGAGCCCCAGCCCTCCACTTCCCCAGCCCCATTTCTCATGGCTGGGCTCCGACCCCCGCAGTCTTCCACATGCATCTCCATGAAAGCACCGTCCACACTGCCGTCCGCTCACTCTCCTGGCCCCCGTTAGCCTGTGGACGGAGCCCTTCCTGAGGCCTGGGCCTGCTCTGACTCGGCTCTGCCTCCCGGTGCCAGCCCACAGCATGCGCCAGGAGGCCCTCGGTAAGCTGTGGCGGCGGCATGGACGATGCCCCAGCCAGTCAGCTGAGCCAACCTGGGAAGATCGCCTTGACCTGTGGGACTCATGAATTCCAAGACCTGGCCCGGCCCCTAGGGAGCCCCTTTCCCAATGCTCCCCCCACTTCACCAAACAATAGGCTCCTGCAGCCGTTCTGGTCCCACCACCACCATTAGCTGTGGGTCTTAGGTGAGTCACTTAAGTTCTCGCAGCCTCAGTTTTCCCATCTACAGAAGGGGACAATCGCCTTTGCCTTACAGAGTCGGCTGAGGCTCTAACGAGCTGCCATTTAGAAGGAGCCTAGTGCTGGGCCTGGTGACAGGAGAGCTGGCAGTCACTGGTTCCCTGTTGGGGTCTTCCCCGCCAAATGTCAGAGCAGGTGGTTTTCATTTGGCCCCACTGGTGTCCCTGTCCCCGTTTCTAGGACCGTCCTGAGGGAGCCTCTCCCAGCCCCCTCCACTGGGAGTGGGAAGAGCCTTGAACCAGGGCCCTGAAGGTGTCCCAGGACCCCTGCCAGAGGGACGTCCATTCCTCCACGGCCCCTCTGCACAGTTTAGGCCCTTGGCCTCCTCACTGTCACCTCCCCTGGAAAGGCTAGTGTCATGGAAGGGCATCCAGGGGAGGGGGATACTTGGACAGAACCCCAAACTGCTGCTGATGGTGGTCGGATGCCCCATCCTGCTCTGGATCCCAGCAAAGTCCCCGAGGGTCCCCTGAGCTGCGGCTGCAGAAACAGGTTTCGCGGGCGAAGCCAGAACAGGAACACTTGGAAAACTCAGAGTGGCTTCAGGCCGAGAACCAGATGTTCAGAACAGAGCACAGACCGGTTCTGCTCCGCGGAGCGGCGAAGGAAAACACTAGTCTTTTTTCCTTTTTCCCCTCAAGCAAAGCATAAGCAGTGCGGATTTTCCGGGGCCACCTCAGCCGTTAATGGAAGGTCTGCTTCTGCCACCTGTAACCCTAAAAACAAAAAGGACACAGAACTCCACACAGTTATTTCCCAACTCCCAGGGCAGGCCAGCCCTTAGGGTTTGCTTTCACACCCCAGATCCAGCCGCCCTGGCCCTGCACAGGGGTAAGTGAACGCGATGCTTTCCTTGTTTGGTGGGTGACTAAACGGAGACTCAGAGAGGGGAGGTGACATGACTTTGGTCACTAGCTAGTGAGTGCTGGGCCGGGATGTGAACACATCTCACCACCCAATAGTAACTTCCTTATTGTGCTCTGGGGCTCTAGGGGTTCGGGAAGCGGGGAGTTGGGAGCGAGCAGGTTTGGGGCCTTTTTAAACGCCTCTTCCTCTCAGCGGCTACAGAGAACGCACGCCCGGAGCCCAGCGCTTGAAGAGCTGTCTAGAAAGCAAGAAGCATGGGACGGGAGAGATGGGGGCTAGTCACACTTGGGTTAATTCCGGTGCCTGTTACAGACTAGAGGTGTTTGTTCCTCTCACATATCAATTGGGTTTCCGCCTCAGATTTCATTGGAAGAAACAGATAAACCGCTTAAAAAATAATTGGAAACCAGTGCAACAAAGCAAGTCCATCTGTGGCGCGTGCCTGCTGGACTGGTTGGTGATGCAGCCGTGTTCCATGCGGCGGTGTGACGACGAAACTTGCATGTCTAGGGGTGGCTGCCCGGAGGAGGATGCCAGGCGTGGTGGGGGGCTGTGCCTCTTGGCTGAATTTGAATTTAAAATCGTTAGCTATTAAAAATGGGCACCAGTCCCCGCGATGGTGGTGAGACCCCCGCAGCCACCTCCCAGGACAAAGCTCTGGGGAAGGTTTTGTAAGAGTTGGGCTCTGGGGTGTGGCCCTCCAGGCAGGGCAGCTCCTGACCCCATGCCGATGTCCCTGTCCCTCAGGCAGTGGGTAATGGGGTGTTCTCTCATCCAAGCAAACCTTGTCAGAGTTGCCCCTCAGGTCAGCCTGGGACAACTGATCTGGCCGGGCAGCTTAGGAGAGGCGGACGTTTGGGAACCATCAGACAGCTGCAGAGGCTAAAAGAGCAATTTCCTCCTGGCGGCTGGACATGGGGTTCCCAGCAGAACACGTGGCGCCCAGGTGCTTGTGGGCAGCCCCTGCCATCCTTGACCCCTTTCCTGCTGCTCAGCCTGCTCCGAGCCAGCGCACACCTGCCTACGAGTTGGCAGTTGGCACAGAAACAAGGGCCGGGGTCAGGTCTCCAGGCCGGGTTTTGGATTTCATGTGTCCCACAGGTTGAGGCGATCTGCACCAGCTGGCGAAACTGACTAGCGGGGAGCCCCGTGCGTGCCGTCCACCACGGCTGCCTGTTGGGACCTGTTAGAGGTTAAACAGGTACAGGCTTAGCTCAGCTCAAATGAAACTTGAACACTTCGGGTCGTTGTTGTCAATTCTCCCAACACAGGGAAAAAGGTAATTGTCAATTAACGAACCCATCCACTGAGGCAGGAGGAAAATCAATAACATGGACCAGTGCAGAGTGTTCTAATGCCAGCCAGGATTCCAGGAACGGCGCCTTTCAAATAGGTACACGGAGTAATTGGCTTCTCCCTGGTGACCCGTCCTGCGGACTCTACGACTCTCCAATTAACATGTTCCGTTGACAGACACACAATTATTTGGGTTCACTGTGCCCCAGCCAGTGTTTGTTCAATCAGAACTTGCAAATACGTAGGGAAGTGCACAGAATAGCAAATGCAGAATGGCGCCGGGGGAAGCCAAACAGCAAATGGGCCTTAAAGAAACTCTGGACACGGGATTTCTGTTCCAGAGAGTTGCCCTGAGTCTCAGCTTAAATGCTGGTCAAAACCCCTGTTCTGGCCAGCCCCTGCCTGGACCTGTCCCCATCCCCTATGGCTTGACGGCTACTGTCCCCCAGAATCCATCAGAAATAAGGGGGTCATTCTCCTTCCTGTCCCATTCAAGTTGGAAAGTAGCGGGGCCGTGCCTTTGCTCAGGCGGCTCCTTCTGCCTGGAAGGCCATTCCTCATCTCCTCCACCTGGATCATTCTGACCCACCAAGCCTCCAAATCCTCAGGGACTCTTCCCGGACCTCCTGAGACTAGGTCCTAGGTCCTTTCCCCATGCCCCATAGCATCCTGGGCTCGCTCCTCCTTACCAGGGTAAGCCCCGGTTCATCTCCCAGTTTCCTGCACAAAAGAGCGAGCCCTTTGATGTCGCAGACTAAGTATCATTCATCTGTAAACATCAGCACTTAGCATAGAAGATGCTTAGCAAATGGTTGTTGGATGGATGGGGGCGGGGGGAGGGGTAGGTAGTGCATGAAAGAGTGGGTAAGTGATGGATGGATTTGTGGGTACCTGTAAGAACAGGTAGGAAAATGGGTGACAGTTGGGAATGAAGGTGGATGTGAGGGTAGAGGATAGTGGGGGCTGCATGGGGATTGAGTGGATAGAGTGGGAGGGTAGGTGGGCGGTGGATAGGAGGATGGGTGAAAAGACTGTTGGATGGGTGGATGGAGGGTGTGTGGGTATTTGGAAAGCCATTTAGCACAGTGAATAGGGGTGTGGGCTCTGAAGCCAGATGTTTTAGGTTAAATTTTAGCTCTGGTATTTCCTGGCCATGGGCAAGTTAATCATTGTCCCTGAGCCTCGGTTTTCTTATCTGTAAAATGGGAATAATAATAGAATTATGTCCTCATTCAACACACACTTACGTGTACCCCCAGGTGCCAGGCACTGTGCTAAATCCTGGGGTCACAGTTGTGACGAACACAGACCCTGTCCCTTTTCTCCTAAACCTCCCTGTCCTCTAGAGAGGACAGCCACGAATGAACAATTTGCGTTAGTAAAATGTGCGGAAATAAAGAAACTAAATGAACAAAATGAAAACTGTGAGAGTCGTGAAGGAGACATTCCTGGCGCCGGGAGCGGGGGGTGGGGGGGGGGGTGGGGGGGAGGGGGGATCAGAGACTGCTGAAAGGAGGAGCTAACATTTCAGCTGTGGCCCAAAGAAGGCTCCTCTAAAACAAACAAAAGTGTAATAGAAAAAAGACTCCTTTCAAAACAGCCAGCCAACCTGACAGGGACCTAGGAATAAACCCAGCAAAGGACCTGCCTGTTTTTTATGGAGAAATTTATAAAGCATTACAGAAGGAAATAAAAGAGCTGGGCAGACAGACGGGACAATGGAATATGAGAAGGAGGGAGAGGAAGTGAGAGGGCTCCCCGGTGCCCACGCCAGGGGGACGCTGCACAGACGGAGATAAAATTCAATGGGAAAAGCAAAGAACAAATTTAGATGCTGGGCTCTGGGCACTTGAGTAAGATTTTCTTTCTGGTAATGGCTGTACTTTCATGCCCACTTGTTACAAGCATAGCTAATGCACATGCAATTTTGTAACCAGCTTTTTTCCCACTTAATCATATAGCATGGATATTTCCCATATCATTAGAGTTTGGTAAGAAAAAAATGCTATAAAGATGATTCTCCAAGGCAGATAGGATGGGTGTTTCCCTATTTTAGAGGCAGTGAGGGGTGGGGGAAGGAAGCCGACATGCACGCAGCATCTATTCCATATAATTCTCACGCCCACACTGGGACCCAGACGTTCCCCTTCATCTTGCAAATGAGAGGATGGGGTGCAAATGAGAGGATGGGGGGCAAATGAGAGGATGGGGAAATGCAGGTTCCAGCGGCTCCTTCACAGGCTGGGACTCCAACCTGGTTTCCAGGGTCACGGCTCTAGAGCTGAGGATGGGGCACACCATGCCAGTCCCCCTTTGTCTCCCATTGCTGTCACCGTCTATGGGGAAGGACATCCATTTGGTCATTCACACGTGGGTGCTGAGTGCCCGCTCTGCCTGGCATCGTGCTAGAACGTGGGAGGCAGCTGGGAACAAAACCAGGACCCTGCCTTAGTTTCCTAGGACTGATACAACAAATTGCCACAGGCTTGGCAGCTTAAAACAAGAGAAATGTACTGTCTCACAGCCCTGGAGGCCAGCAGTCTGAAATCAAAGCGCTGGCAGGGCTGCGTTCCCGCGGAGGGCTCTAGGGGACAATCTTTCCTTGCATCCTCCAGCTTCTGGTGGCTCCTGGAGAGCCTTGATTTGAGTCAGTATCACATCTCTTTTCTCTGATGTGGCACCATTCATTGGACTTAGAGTCCACACAAAATCCAGGATGATCTCATCCAAGATCCTTAATTATGTCTACAAAAACTATTTCTAGCTAAGGTCAAATCACAGCCACAGTGGCGGGGGGTGGAGGGGACTTGGATGTGTCTTTTTGGGGACACAATTCAACCCACCACACTGACCCACATTCTAGTGGAGGAAAATGAACAGATATATATATCATGTTAGACGGTAATAAGTGATAAGCAAAGGGAAAAGGAGGGAAGGGAGAGGGACTAGGTGGGGGCGGCTCTGCAGTTCTTTAATGGGATGCTTAGGGAAGGCCTCGCTGTGAAGGTCACCTTTGACCCAAGAGGTGAAAGCAGTGACAGAAAAAGCCACGTAAGTATCTGCATGAAAAACGTTCCAGGGAGAGCGGTAACACGTTTAAAGAGCGCCAGGAGGGAGCAGGCCTGGAAAGGAGGTGGGAGGAAGTCCAAGTGGAGGTGGGACCCGGCTCAGGGAAGGCCCGTGGAGCAGGGTTACTCAGGCGAC
Source organism: Cnephaeus nilssonii (assembly GCF_951640355.1). Lineage (NCBI taxonomy): Eukaryota > Metazoa > Chordata > Mammalia > Chiroptera > Vespertilionidae > Cnephaeus > Cnephaeus nilssonii. The sequence goes on along the minus strand of NC_137084.1, from coordinate 15,987,249 downwards.
AGGGGAGCCACCCGAGGGTTTTGAGCAGAGTGGCCGACACAGCAGAGGAACGTTCAAGGCCACGTGGAGACCAGTGAGGAGGCAGCTGCAAACATCCAGCGACGGGCCTGGCTTGGACTGGGATGGCAACAGCTGAGGTGGGGAGGGTTAGCGGGATTCTGGGTACATTTTGGAGGTAGAGGCGGCAGGATTTCCTGATGGAAGTGGGGTGTGATAAAGAGAGGCGCCCCAATAACAGCAAGGTGTTTTGGTCTGGGCAACTGCAAGGATGGAGTTGCCATTGTCAGAGTGGGAAGAGGCCGCAGGTGGAGTAGACTCCTGGGCAAGGTTAGGAATTGGGATTGGACATGTTGGGTGCGAGATGTCAATGAACAAGAGATGCTGGTTGGGCAGCTGGGTATTTGAGTCTGGGCTTTGGAGCAAGGTCTGAGCTGGAGGCAAAAATGTGGGAGTTGTCAGCACAGAAACACTGTTTAAAACCATGAGTGGAGGGACTGTGGAGAAGAGGCCCAAGGAATGACTTTTACAAAGGACACCCCAACATTAAGAGATTGAAGAGGGGAACTGACACAGGAGGCTGGGAGGTGTGACCACTGAGGCGGGAAAGAAACCCGGGAAGCGAGGCGCCGTGGAAACCAAGTGAAGAGTGACTTGCAAGGAGGCGGTGATCAGTGATGCCGCTGCTTCTGCGGGTCAAGGGAGATGAGCTCGGTGGAGTGACTGCGTGCCTTGGGTGGGGGCGGTGTCCCTGGAGTGGTGGGCGTGGCAGCTGATGGAGTGGAATTATAGAAGCGGGAAGAGAGGAACAGCAGGCAGGGACAACTCTAATAGGTGTTTTGCCCTAAAGGGAAAGAGGGACACGCAATGGTCCTGGGAAGGATACTGGGTCCAGAGATGTTTTAAGATTTTTCTAGGAAGGGAGAGATAACAGCACGTCTGTGTGCCAATGGGGGTGATCCAGTAGAAGAGGAAGCTGGCGTCTTGGGATAAACACAAAAATCTCTGGACCACTTGCTCCCGGGAGCCAGAGTGAATGGGATCAGAGCACCGAGCTGGGGTGGCCCTAGACTCAGGGGCAGTCCATCCGATGACAGGAGGGAAGGCAGAGGACTCGGGCACAGCTGGACAGTGGGGACCAGCAGGAGCTTGTGGAAGTTCTGCTCCAACTGCTGCAGCTGAGGGTGGGGCGCTGGAGGTCTGTCTGCAGCGAGAGGCGAAGGCCGGGCTGGGAGAGGCGCATGTGCTGGGAAAATACCTGATGCGACTGGGAGCATCGGAAAGGGCTCACGGGAGGGCTGTTTGCTAGGCGCTGGCCGAACAAGAAGGGGACCAATGAATGGTTTTGAACTCCTGGAGGGCAGGAGCCCTCTCTTTGGGGCCATGCTCTGTCCCCGGCATGGAGCCTGGAACTTAATACACGTTTGTTGATGATGGAATGAGGGACGGAGCGTGCGAGCGGCTAAGGAAGGGGTTGTCCTGACTGTTTGAGGGCCTTTCTCCTTTGGCCACCACAGCCTTCTTCTCTTGGAAGCGGAATAAGACCCCGGCAGCTGTAAGCCCCGTGGCACCGGCCATCCCGCAGGAAGTTAACTCCAGGGTGTTTTCGCTGCTGCTCAAAGCGGTGGAAAGCGAGCCTTTGTTCCTGACAACCTCGATTAGCTCCCGCTCATCGTGAGCTCCCCACCCTGGCTAGTAGGCTGGGGCTGAGGTCGCCAGCCTGTTTCTGGGCAGGTAAGAGCCTGGCTTTCCCAGAAGCCTCCTGCCTTCTCAGACCCGGTGGGCACTCCCTGTGCTGGGTGTGCCCGGGGACCGCAGTCAGGTGATGCCCTGACCCCTCCCAGTCCACCCTGATGGGCAGTCTCCACTGGGCTCACTGCAAAGCCCAGGCTCCCACCCCTGCTCACCCCCACCCACCCCACCACGGCCTCTTCACCCCATGTCCCAAGTCCCCCCGCCCTCCCCCTCCAGGCCTCTGCTGCTTTAGGGCCGTTTGTTGCAGTTCTCATGTCTAGACCAAACACACCCCTAGGCTAAACCTCAAGAAGGGTCTGGGGGTGGAGCCCCAGCATCTGTAGCCCCAGCATCTGGTGTTTTATCATCCATAAAGCCAGATGAATAATACCTCTCCTTTCAAGGAATAACAACAATCCCACTCCTGGGTATATACCCAAAAAACTCGAAATCATTTATACGCAAAGATATATGCGCCCCTATGTTCATTGCAGCATTATTCACGGTGGCCAAGAGTTGGAAGCAGCCAAAGTGCCCCTCGATAGAGGACTGGATCAAGAAGATGTGGTACATATACACGATGGAGTACTACACGGCCATAAGGAAGGATGAAATAGCGTCATTTACAACAACATGGATGGACCTTGAGAACATTAAGCGAAGTGAAATAAGTCAAACAGAGAAAACTAAGAACTATATGATTTCACTCATATGTGGACTATAAAACTGAAACTCATGAACACAAACAGCAGTGTGATGGTTCCCAGAGGGAGGGGGTAGGGGAAGAAAGGGGTCCTAACATGAGGTGACAGGAGATTTGACTTTGGGTGGTGGGCACCTGGTCCCATATACAGATTTTGTAAACTAGTAATCTGTGCTGCGCCAGCACGGCCAAGGGTGACCCTGAGTGGGGGCGGTGAAGGACTGAGAAAAGACAAGAGAATGAAAGCTGGGTCTCGGTGAGACGCTGTTTCCAGAGCCTCTCTGATGGAGAGCTAGCGACAGTGCCACGCACTACAAGCCGTGTCTTTATTTTATAGCAGATGCCACGAGGCAAAAGAAGGGCGTGGTCAAGATGTTGACAACATTCTCCTGGGTTTTGACCCTACTCAATTACATGCACCTGATCAAGCTTTGTTTACTTGCAGCCTATATCACTTAGGCACGTGGGGCCACGTGTTCGGACCATAGGCTCAAGCTTACAACTACAGCTGTTGGCTATCATTGTGCTGGGAGGGCTCTGCCCTCCAAGCTGGGACTGGCACGTGGCTATGAGAGGACTGTGCCCTCTCATTAGTCTGAGGCTTGAATCTGTCCAAACTCTGTAGCCGCTCTCCACAGTAATCCACCTATGAAACCTATATGTTCATGTTGAGTAATGTCACCCCAATAAAATTTAAAAAATAATAATAAAGTAAATCACTAGTAAGGAAAACACACACACACACACACACACACACACACACACACACACACAAAGCAGAGGAGCCAGTATTTATTGAGCAGTTACATGTGCCCAGCCCTTTACACCTCCTGCAACCTCCACTGCAATCTCCAGGTCCATTTACAGATGGGGAAGCAGGTGCTCAAATGTGAGTGAACTTGCCCTTAGGCACTCAGCTGCTAAGTGCAGAACCCGGTTTGAACCCAGGCTCACGTGACTCCCAGTTAGCTTTCCTGCACCTGGCATAGAGGCTGCTTTATTTCTCTTCTGTTAGGTATACAAGTCATGATAATTCTAGGCAGAAAAGGTAATCTGGGTAGCGGACACAGTTGTACTGAGGTTAGATAGATGGTGCTGTCCACCTGACCTGGAAGGTGTTGGGAGGCCTTTGTAAGGAGGGGACGGGGCATTTGAACTGGGAATTTGGAAGCCAATGAAGGCGTTGGAGGAGGAAAGGGATGTGATCAGAGCAAGAGGAATCAAATTGGAAGAGGGGAGGAGAACAGGCAGTAAGGCGACCCCTTGGGAGGCTCCTACACCAACTAGCTACTGCAATAGTCCAGGCAGGGAAGAGAGAAAAGGCCAGGCTGCCAACAGGCCAGGAAAAGGCATGCAGGCGGGCCCCCATGCCCAGCTGCTTTCTGCTGGTAAGCCACGCCATTTTCACAAGGCAGCTGGAAGCACTCTTGGGCAATCTCCTCTTGAAATGACGGCATTTCATTATAATTTAAGTCTTTCTTGGTCTTCATAAAAAACCATGAGCATCTTGAAAAAGAGAAGCGTCTCTTTCCTCAGGTGAGGGGAAAACATGCCAGAGCTTTCTCCTCTAATATAAACTAGACAAGGAGATGCAGCTGAACTTGGCAGAGCCTGCCGGAGCACGCTAATAGACTCGACGAGAAGAGAATTATAGACACAGCTCCAGAGGGGCAGGGAGCGGAAGAGGCCCAGGACTGGCAGCCCCAGGTGGGCTTACAGGGCCGGGATCAGTGTGGACAGCAGCAGCAGCTCCAGGGCCTGGACGGGCTCAGATTCGCATCCTGCTAGAAGCTTCTCTGCCTGGAGACCAGAGAGAAAGACCCCTCTCCCCCAGCATCCTTCCTGGTTGGTTTCCAGTGATCCCATTAATTGTGGAGGCTCAGGGGCTGGAATGGAATTCCTGGCGTTTCCTGCATGGGAGCTCTCCGTGGGGGGAGGGTGGAAGTGACCTAGAAACTTTTAGCCAGGAAAAGAAAAAAGAAAGAAAGAACCCCCTGCAGGCTTGACACGGACATCAGAGGCAAGGAAGGGGTCAGGGGTTGCCGTAGGTATGTGCATGTTTTAAAATATTATTTCAGGCCGTTAGATGTCCCACACAACACTTGGCTTATAAGAAGGTGCTGTGCTTTTATAAAGCCAGATTATTTTCCTTCTGCCTTTAATAAAAACCAGCGCGGGTCTCTGACTCAGGCTTGAAACAGCTTTCGCCGGTTACAGAGGCTGGGATTTCAGCGGTGGCACAGGCCGGAACTGCTCTCAAATAGGAAATCGAAGACCGGAGACAAAGGAGGGGAGAGGCACGGGGAAGAGAGAGGCAGAGCAGGAAATAAATGCCGAGTTAATGCTCAGCGAGGGCTTCATGGCTGGCTCCCTGGGGGGTGCCCCAGAAAGGCTGCTCAGACCCAGGAGTAGGGAGCAGGGGGTTCTTGGCTTCCCACCAACAGCCTCTTTGTCCCCTGCCAGCCAGCCCTCTGCACCACAAGGCTGCTCAGCCCAGCTCCTGGCAGAGGCTCCGCGTCTTCGGCAGATGCCCTGTCGTGCTGAGCGGGAGGCTGTCACCTCCACAGGGCCCTGTGATCACTCAGAGCTGATATGGAGGCTGCGGGGCTGCCGGTCACTGGGGCTGGAAGGCAGGGCTGGAGGTGGCTCCTCAGAGGTGCTCCCTGTCTCATCTGCCCTGCCCCCCCCCCCCCCCCCCCCGGCCCCTGCCTCTCCTTTTCTCCGTCTCCATCTTCCTTTGAGTCTCTGGCTCTTTTTATCTCATTGTCTCTCAGGCTTTGTCTCCTTCCCTCTTTCTCTGTCTGAGTCTCTTTTATTCTCTTAAGAAAAATGGCTGAACTTGTTAAGCCAGAGATCAAACACCCCAACGGGCTAAATGTGTGAGAAGAAAACACCACTTTAACAACTGGCCTCCCTTTCTCTGCGACAAAGCAGGTCCCCGTGGAGCGGACAGGCAGGGAAGGGGTGGGAGTGGATGAGAAAAATGAATGAAACCGTGTTATTTTCCTGGCCTGGTAACAGGGGCTGGCAGGGTGAGAAGGGCAGGGAAATCCGATAAGGACCAACACTCCTCTGACCAGGGAGCTCGGGACAACTGTGGGGCGGGCGGCAGGCAGGTCTGTAGAGGCCCTGATGCCCGGGGGAGTCAGGGGCTCTGACTTCCAGCTGGTCCCCTCTCCTTTGCATGAAGTGAAAGGAGATACTTATGGGGGTGAAGGACAAGGACAGAGACCCCTGAGCTGGGGACATTAGGAATATCATTTTGCTTAATCCTCCTAACAGCCCCGTGAGGGGTATCATTCTGGCCTTAAAGGGGAGGCTCAGACCGTGGAATGCGTCCGATGCGCCTGCCTGGGAGGAGCAGGGCCCCCTCAGCCTGTGCTTTCTCTGGTTGGGTTTGCTCCTGAGGCAGATGGGAACTTGGCCCATGGTAGGTTCAGAGCAAAGGTGACCAGGTGAGGAGGCATTTCCTTAAGAAAAAGGCCCCCAGGTGATGCTGGAGGGAGGAGGGAGGAGGGAGGAGAGTGGTGTATGAGCCTGTGGAAGGACCTGCCCTCCAGTTTGCCTCTTAGAGGTGGGTCAGGAATGCAGCTCGCTGTGCCCTGTCCATTAGAGAGATGGAAACGTTCTGTTGCTCTGAGGACAGGGGAGGGGGGGGGGGAGGGGAGGACAGGCAGACAGACAGACAGAGAAGCAGTTTCCCCACCTGTTTTGGCCTCTTCCCCTCCCTGGAATGCTGGCCTGTGGGCAGCCAGGAAGGACAGGAGAGAACATTTATTGGGCCTACTATGTGCCAGTGTGCTTCTCACCATCACGACCCCCCATCCCTATTTCACAGAGAGTGAGGCATAGAGAGGTTAAGCAATTTGCTAAGGATCACACAGCTACTAAGTGGATGAGCCAAGGCCCTCACCGCCCACCCCCCCGCCCCCCGGCCCCCTCTATTTTTCATGGTTCCAGGCGCGGTGTGCACTCCACCCGCTCCGTCCTCTAGGCATGGAGCTGGGGGTGGGTAAGCAGGGGGAGGAGACACGGTACCCAATCTACTCAGCCCCAAGGCTAGTTGGGAGCATTAGAGACTGAGCAGCCCCTGCCAGCCGGAGAGGAGGAGACAAATGACAGAGGCAGCCCACGCGGCAGCCCAAGCTGCCTCCTTCCCAGCACCCCACCAGCCTGGTGAAGTGTCATTTGTAATAGCAGCAGGCCTGTCTTGCCCCTCCTCCCCTCCTCCTCCCCTCCTCCTTCCCTCCCCCCCTCCCCCTGGCTCACTGAGCAGACTGCATAAGACATCTCCAGGGAGCTGAGCATGGCTGTGGCGAGTGGGCTGAGTGGATAGGCGGGGGGGCAACTGACTGTGGGAGGGGTGGGTACTGGGCAGGGTGGGTGGTGGGTGGGGACTTAGGGAGTCTGTGCTGTGGCCCCTGACTGAGGTCTGTATGCCCTTACACCCTGCACTAGGGTGTACTTTGGCCACAAACTTATAGGCTGGAGGCAGAAGGTGGGGGCTTCCACGGTGCCACCTGGACAAGCCCTGAGAGGGAGAGGGTGCCACCCTGTGAGAGGGGAGCAGGGTCACAGAGGGGGGGAGGGCCCAGACAAGTCCACAGATCATGCTTCTGGCACCAACACGTGAACTGAGATATTCATGTAACAGCATGTGACCCTGAGATATTCATGTAACAGCACCCACTGTGTGGCTCTAACATGAACCCCTTGCGTAGAGCTGACATGTGGCCCATGTACACAGCACCTCCGACCTGAGCCACCACATCCACCTCTGACACGCTCTCGTAAGAATGAAGCTGGGATATGTGCTCCCAGACACTCAACCTTTCAACGTGACTTACATTCACTCACGACTCAGACGTGGCTTTCACCTATGTTAGAGTTTTTGAACCTTTTAAAAAAAATTTCTTTTCAAAATCAGGACATTTATATACAAAGTATAAGGTCCAGCTTTCCCTGATTCCTACTGGGCTTCATTGGCTGGCACTAAATGGGGCGCCCCCTTCAGGCGGGGCAGGGCTCTGCCAGCTGACCGTGAACTTGGTCCTACCTACTTTTCTCATTCCCACTGCCCTTCTGGCCCGAAAGCCCCGGATTTGGAGACCTGGTCTGTCTGGCATATGCCTGTGGCCTCATTGCTCCTTCCTTCTGGTTCTTGACAAAAACTCAGCAACTTCACAGCTCAGGAAAGATGGAGGCAGCCTGCTACAGATGAGGAAGACTTATTCTGGCTCTGTCTGTCACTGCCCTGCTACAGGTGACAGATGACATATTTCTCCAAGGGACACCCAGACTGGACGTGCAGATCCTGTAATTGTGGCAAATGGAGTCCCCATTGCCTGCTCCTCTCGGCTGTCCATCACCCTCAGGGATTCAGCCCAGGCCATCCTGGGGCATCGCAGCCAGGCTGGCATCTCCACAGTGGTTGCCATAGGAACCAGAGCTGGGGCTGGACTGAGGAAGGCGGGGTCCTACAGGTTGCATCTCCGTTTTCAGTTCTGCTTAAGGAATGTTTGCAGAGCACCTGTCATGTGCCAGGCCCTGCATGAGTTATAAAGAGGAGACTAAGGCTTAGTCTCTTGCCTTCAGAAACCCCCGGTTCAGGAAGGAGATGAGAACAGACCACACGTGACTTCACATCCTGCTGCTTCATGGTTCTAGGTGGGGGAGAGGACCGTCTAATGCTGAGAGCCGAGGAGAGCACTTCAGTTGAGGTGAAATCAGCAAGGTTTCATGGGAAATGTGACTTTTGAATCAGGCCTTGATATGTTTCCATAGGGAGAAGGGGTCAGAGAGTGTTTGGGCTGGGGGTGGGGTGGGGTGGGGAGGGAGAGCAGGAGCAAGGATGTGGAGGTGGGCAAGTGCAGGGTAGGCAGTGGGCCCCACTGCGTATGGAGCACGTTCAGAGGCTGGTCTGCAGAACCTTAAGTGGCTGAGATTTCCTCTGCGTCAAATAAAAACAGGGAAGATTAGGTTAATTTCTGGAACGATGCAGAGACTAGAGAATCATTCAAGTTCGCCTGCAGGCCTCCCTCTGCCCCCTCACTTTTTATTTGCGGCTGGGGGAGCACCCATTGGGCTGAGGCTGGGGACGGCAGGGCTGGTGATGGACAAAAGCCTGGAAGGGAGGCAAAGCCAGGTCGTGCAGAGCCTTGGAGCCAGGTAGCAGCTTTTCTCAGCAGGAAATGGGAACATGAAAGGGTTCTGGGCAGGAAGTGACATTCTCAGGCTTGCTAATATTTTAGAAAGATGGGGGGGGGGGTGGGCTGCTTAAAGAGGATGGCGAGGAAGAGCAAGGCGAGGGGTGACAGGGCAGGAGGTGAGGAAGGAGGCCTCAGCCCAGGGTCAGCAAGAGGAGGTGAGAGCGACAGGACAGGCAGCTGTGCGTGAGGAGAGGAGGCAGGCGGAAGCATTTGCAGGTCTCCCCGTGGGGCAGCAGGCCCTGCTGGCTTTCCCCAGGGAGGATCGTGGCCAGTGGCCCCTCCCAGCAATGCGGGGTGTTCGAGGGGGTGAGAAGGCTGCCCACCATGGAGGAGAGCCTTTCCCCAAGGGCAGGGATGACCCCGTTCTCTGCAGGAGCAGGACTCCCGAGCGGTGTGTACTTGACCTTCTGTGCCTCCATCTCTTCAACTGAAATGGGAGACAGACAAACCAGGGGTGAGGGACCCGGAAGCTGTGTGGGTCTCCAGGAAAAGTTATTTCCATGATGCGCAGGCTGGCAGCTGCTGAGGTTCTGGACTCAGGCAGAGTTGAGATCCACCCCTAGCTTTGCCCTATGCCGACTGTGGCCTTGGCCAAGTCACCTGACTTCTCTCAGCCTCAATCTCCTTACCTGAAAGCAGGGCTAATGATAATATTCCACTTGGGATGGTAAGGATTAAGTGAGGGATTGCACTGTATACAGTGCTGTAATAGTGCCAGACACAGTAAGTGCTCAATAAATATTGGCTATTGTTAATTTTAATAGTAATTGAGGTTTCATACTATCTCTTATATAAAAGGCCCATGACCATCACACTGTAATGCAGTCACGACCAAATGGACAGTGGCTCTCGTGGTGGGTGGGGCGGGGCGCGAGCTACTAGAGGCAGAGAGCTATGGGCAAGGGCTACCAGTGGCGGAGGGTGGGGCATCGAGCTATGAGTGGCATGGGCGGGGCAGCCAGTTAAGGCAAGCGGAAGCCAGCTACTTGTGCATGATTTCGTGCACGCTGGGCCTCTAGTTTATAATAAACGTCCAGTTTGAAATTCTACTACAGCACTTTGGAATGCAGTTTCATCACTTTTAGTTACATACAGTGACCCCTATTGGCTACTACAGTATTGGTAGGAAGCCTCGGGGGCTGTCTTAGTCCGTTCCCGCTGCTATAACTGAACTCCTCAGACTGGGTGGCTGATACACAACAGGGTTTTATTTCTCACAGTTCTGGAGGCTGTGTGTGTGGGGGTGGGGTGGGGTGGGGGAGTCCAAGCTCAAGGCCTGGCAGACTCAGTGTCTGATGAGGCCCCCCTCCTGGTTCATAGAACATACTTCTAGCTTTAACCTCGCATGGGGGGAGGGGCAAGGGATGTCTCTCAGGCCTCATTTATAAGGGCACTGACCCCATTCATGAGAGCTCTGCCCTCCTGACCTAATCACCTCCCTAGTCCACCTCCAAATGCCATCACACTGGGGGTTGAGGTTCAACATGTGAACGAGGGAGGACACAGATATCCAGTTCCTGCCAGTGCCTGTGTTAGTCACTGGATAATAATGATTTCTAGTTGCTGGCTCATTCCTATATCCCAGAAAGTGCTTCTCAAGGACTTAAAGAGTTCCTGCTACATAGTCCCCAAGAGCCATTAGGATGCTTATTTGCTGACCAAGGCTTTTTCTGAGCAGCAGGGTCAAGGTCCAGGTTTGGCTCAGAGTTGTCACTGGCCAGGAATGAAAGACACGGATATTCACTCCGTGAAATGTCCCAGCTCACCTCCTCCAGTTCACCACACACCTACATTCCAGCTTCACTGGGTCTCTACCTTCTCAAAACTAAACAGCCTGTGAACTTGAATGTCTCTGGCCTTTGCTCATGCTGTGCCCTCTGCCCATGATGCCCTCTCCCTTCACGGTGAAATGCCCTCATCCTCCCAGACTTCCGCTGTGGTTAGCGCTTCATTTCCTTGTTGGGTCATATTACCGGGAAGGTGCACATCCCTGTGGTATCTATTTGGGCCCTTCCGTGGGTCCTATTAATCTTTGAAAGCCCAGTACTGAGTGCAAAGCCTGGCAAAGGAGAAACACGCAAAAACTGTCATTCATTCATTCATTTGATAAATGCTGATCAGGCCCCATACTAAGGACAAGAGAATGGCAGTGAATAAGACATACCTTTGCCCTCAGGCAGCTTATAGTCTCGTGGGGAAAACAGACATTAAACAAACACACACACAAGCAAATATACAATTACACACAGTGATGAACGATGTAAGGAAATAAACAGGAATGGTGCTAGAGCACCTTGGACCTATGGCTGCTTTTAGACGGGAGGTCAGGGCAGGCCTCCCCAAGGAAGTACCATCTAAGCTGAGCCTTCAAGAGAGTGGCATTAGGAGGGTGCAGGAGGGTGCCTGGGGTGGGGATGTTGCTCCAGGCAGAAGGCACAGTATGTGCAAGTGCTCAGAGACAGGAAGGAGCTCCGTGTGCGGTCACGGGATGAGTGGGGTCAATGGTAGGAGAGGGGCAGGGTGGTGTGAGGATTTGAGGTTTTATCTCCCGAGCACCAGGCAGCCATGGCAGGGCTTTCGGTAGAGTTGTGACCTGTATGGTTTCCATCAGCAGGAGGGGAGGTACTGCAGTGGTCCAAGCCCAATATGGTGCAGCCCTGGGCTCAGGAGGTGTCGTGGGGAAGGGGAGAGGTGGGCAGGGATGGGCTGTGGACGTGAGACTGAGGTTCTGGATGTGGGAGTTGAAGGAAATGGAGAGTCAAAGTGGATTCCTGGTGGAGGGGACTGAAGGGTACAAGAGAAGAATGAGGAAGGGGAGAGGGCCTGTGTCTTCAAGAAGTGTATCTTAGAGCTATAACTGATGGTGGGCAAGGAAAGCAGAATGACTGGGCAGAGCTTGCAAGGAAACAGCACCATTGTCCCTTTAAATAAGCGCATCAACAGCAGGATGAGGGAAAATAGAATTTGTTCAAGACTCACCCGTATAAAGAATGGAAACAACCTGCACATCCATCAGTAGGGGGCTGGTTAAATACATTAGGGGGCCTCTCTAAACAGACTACTGTGCAACCTTATAAAGGAACAAAGAAACTCGACAGGGATGGATAAGGAACTGTCTCCAAGATAACACCGCGAAAAAAGCAAGGCACAGCCAGCGGGCATTGTATGCAACCATTTGTATCAGAATGGGAGAAATATACAAATAGAAATATAAAAGTATATGATGTAAGTGTAATTTCTTCTTGAATGTAAATCAACTGTCTCTGGGAAGCACACAAGAAACTGAGAACATTGGTTGCCTCGAGGAAGGAGAACAGAAACAGGAGACTTTTCACTCTCTATCCTTTTGGATTTTCAATCATGAAAATGAACGAACTATTGAACAATTAATAATTATCATTAAATAATATAGTCCAGCTTATTTAACCAGCTGTTACATCTGAAGAGCTACTGTCAGGAAGGACTTCTGCCCACTCTAAGCTTCCCCTCGCTCCCTACCTCACCCACCCCCCCCTCTTCTCTCCCTCTCCACTGGTGCTGGGGAGGGGGCAGTGAGCTGGGCAACCCCTGACTCTTAGTCTTCCTGTCTTATAAACCAGGTGTAAAGTAGGACTAAGGCATCAGTTGCAGGTTTCTATAATTTTGATTGTTGCTATTAAAATTGATTTTTTCCTTGAAATCACCTAATATACAGAAAATATATGGTCAGTTCCACAGCAGCAAATAGCCTAAACCAACCTACTCCAAGGTCAGAATTTCAAGCCCCAAATTATCTGCTGCAAACAGCTCCACGTGTCACCATGGGGGGGCAATCCCCCTTGTGCCCTGGGGGGCCCAGAGCCTGGTGAACCCAGGGAGGATCCAGCCGCTGGGGAGGGAGGGCCAGAAGGAGCTGCTTGAATTCTGCACACGGGAGGTTGGAATGGGCCCCTCTGCACAGGGCCAGGCATGAGACGGAGGAGAGAAATGTGGGACATGATTTGCAGGACCCAGTGCTAAATGACAAGGGGAGTGTGGTGTCAGCTCAGAAAGTGTAGAGATCTCAGCAGAGCCTTAAACCAGGTGCAGGGCCCTTCTGAGGAGGGCCCTGTGTGACTGCACAGGTCACACACCCATGAAGCAGGCCCTGCAACTGCCCTGCAGGGTAGGCAACCCCGACAGGCTCCGATGAAGTTGAGAGAGACACCTAAGGTCACAGGGCAACGTAGTGGAGGCACTAGGAGTTGAACCCAGGTATATACAGCCCATGCTTCCTGCACAACACTGCACCCTAACAATAGCAACAGCCAACCTGGGCGCTCACTCCACTCTGGACCCTGTCCCAGGTATTATCCACAGATACCATTAATGCACACAACCACCTGCTATGGATGATTATTGCTCCCATTTAAAGACAAGGATGTAAGCACCGGGAAGTTCAAGAACTTTTCCAAGGATGCACAGCTGGTAGGTGACCGAACAAGGGCTCAGACCCAGGCGGTCTCACCCCAAAGCCCCCTCTCACCTCCACGCTTGCCCCAGAGAGGTGATTCAGGGGACTGCAATCAACCCGGCCAGCCAGAGTAGGTGGGCCAGTCCTGGAAGCAGAAGAGAAAAGGCCAGAGAGGGCTTTACTGTGACCAGCCTGGGACAACTCAGGGCATTCTGCATCACCATAGGCCTGCCATGCAGGCCCGACACACTCTGATGTTCACAGCAGCAGGGCATCCCACCCACCTCTTCACCAACGGCCTCAGGCCCATGGGACAGCAGCTCTCAAGGAAAGGAGGTAGCAAATAACAGAAAATATTGAGAGATGCTTAAATGTTTCCTCCTTGTCCCAGCGTTTCTCCCATGAGGACAGGCGGTGACTAAGACCAGGGAAATATCCCCATCCCAGAGCCTCCTACAGATAGCATCCCCATGCAGTGAGTACATGAGTCTGCCAGCCCACAGCCCCCTGTGTGCCCTTGCCAGGACAAGGGACTCTGAGGGGGGTGAGGAGGAGGGGTGGCACCTGGCAGGCGGGGGGTAGAAAACTGGCATTTTGTGCATGTGGCTAATGGGGAAATAGAGTGCTTTTGCAGGAGGCACGGTGGACTCCAGAAAAGCAAGAATTACACTGACTTTAAATCCTCACTTCTCGTCCCAGTTCTGTGGGAGCCCCGTGCTAAGTGCTTTACCACTGCATCCTCATACACACCTCAGGAGGCACTCAGCTTTTGTTTTTTAAATGTTTTTATTGATCTCACAGAGGAAAGGAGAGGGAGAAAGAGATAGAATCACCAGTGATGAGAGAGAATCATTTATTGACTGCCTCCTGCACGCCCCACGTGGGGATCAAGCCCACAACCCAGGCATGTGCCCTGACCGGGAATCCAACCGTGACCTCTTGATTCATAGGTCAACCACTGAGCCATGCTGGCCAGGCAGGAGGCAACCGTTTTTATTCCCACTTCATGGACAGGGAAGCTGAAGGTCTGGACCCCCAGACGACAAGGGCCAGAGCTGGGATCCTCAGCCAGGTCTGTCCACCTCAGGTGCCTGAGGGGGGAACCACTGTTACTCCACCTTGCCCAGTACCTGCACCAGCTTCCGTTTCTGCATCTGAAGATGAAGACTGAGCTGCTGTGCCCTGTGGACTTGTGCTCACACTGAAGACACTGGGTGGGGAGCTCCTAGCACAGCAGCTGGTCCATAGTAAGTGCTCAAGAAATGAACCATGTAACAGCCCGCCGGGCTGCAGGCCTGGCAAACCTCCTGTGTCTGCTGTGAATCCGGCTGTAGCAGGTTGTATGATTTGCTTTTATCTCAGACACCCAGAGCTTGGACCTTAAGATTCAGCACACCGATGGATGTAAATGAGATGCAAATCGACCTGTTCCCAGATAAACAGGAAACTGAACATCTCTGACTGCAGCTCTCTCCTCGGAAGGTGATCTGGTACTCACGTCTCATTTACCGGTCAGCACCAGTTCTCCCGAGCAAATGAGGGCACCTCCACGCACTGACACCACAGGGTGCTTTCAAGGGCCCCATTCTGGGGACCTCCTTCCCTCTCTGTGCTCCTGCAGGAGCCGGGGCCTCACAGGCCTCGATCCAACCCGCTCAGCAGATGCGGTGAAATTTCCTCTTGCTCAGGACTCTGACTGGGAGCAGCTCTAAGTGGTAGGCCTACCAGGAGCATCCACACGGCAACAGAAATTCTGACAACCACGGGAGTGGATAGAGCTCTGCTCAGTGTGATGAGGTGCAGAGGGACAGGGTGCTAACCACGTGCAAATGCCTGCAGGTAACACACAAGTAAACCAGGTGGGCGGCCCAAGGACGGTCAGCGGCCATGGCCCCTGGGGGTCTGGGAAGCAGTGGGACTGGGTGAGGAGAGCACCGGCTCTGTCCCCAGCTGGCAGCCCCGTGACGCAGGCGCTGCAGGCCCAGAGAGCCTGGTATTTCAAACGAACCACAAATCTTGACTTTTAACATGACAGTCTTGATTTCTGCTCTAATACCATTGAGCTTAACAAAAGCTGGGGGTGTTCTGACTCACGGGCTGCCTGTTTACAGAGCCTCTAATATAAGCGGTTCTCAGCCCTTCCTAGGATCACGGGCCCTTTGAAACCACAATGAATCTAAGTTCCAAGAAAAGCCCTAGTGCGAGAAGGTATTTGCAGCTCATATACCTGCAAAGAACTGATGTCCATAATATTAAAACAGAAACACACAGGAAACCTGTGAATCAATCCATAAAAAAAACAACTCAATAGGAAAATGGGTAATTTCTCAATAGGGAGGATTAGTACACAAGCATTTGTGTCATTATTGTTTACATTATACACATGCACTTATATACTCTTACGTGTATTTCATAATAAAGTAAACACAAAATGAAACCAGTCTTCCTTCTTTCTGCCATTTAAAAAAATCTGATGAAATCCAGGGATCCTACTTCCAGAACAATGAAAAACCATCCAGGCGCCCCATTTAAAGGCAGAGGGCACACGGATTCCTTAGTGATCCTCTGCAGGGACACCTCACATTGTTGCTGCTCCAGTCGACCCACACTGGAGGTGGGCAGTCATTTTCATTCTTTCAGGACAGTGATGTGAGAACCGAGCCAGCATCCCTAAGGGGAGTTCTCCATGCCTGCAGACCCCCCACAGCCAACCTCTGCCCCCTTGCCCCCCCCTTTTGGAGCACTCAGCTCCCAAGACTCAGCACCCCCATTGCCTACTCCAGGACAGCAGCTTTGACTAGCACCCCGATTGCTGGGTCCTCTGCACTCCCCCCCTCCCTCCCCCACCCCCAAAAGCCCCATCGCTTGGAGAAGAGGGAAGCATGGAAACAGCAGAAGGTAGCTAATTGCTTGTGTTACAAATAGTAATCTTGCTTTTTAAACCTTAGGAGGATAATGATCTGTTTTTGGTGTATTAACACTTAATTGTTTAAGTGAGGAAATAAAAATCAACTTCAAAACAGGGGAGTCCAGAAGCAGAACCGACATCCTGGAGCGCAGTGCTTGCGGCAGAAGACGACGCCATGTGGCTCGGGGAAGCCACTCTTCCCTCGGGGCCTCAGTTGCCCATCTGTTTGGTGGAGGAGTTGGGCTTCCAGAAGGTGCCAAGTCAGCTCCAGCCCTGACATCCCACCAGTGTGATTCTTTCCCTTCTGGAATTGTCACAGACAAGAAGGGTCCTCCCATCACAGCCAGCGCCTGGCACATGGCAGATGCTCCACTAATAAACTTGTTGACTCGTACTATACCTGTCCCTCTGCCTCACGGGACCCGTCACAGACATGAGCCTGCAGCTGGCCCCTGCTACTGCTTTCCTCATCCACAAAATGGGGAGAACCTATAAGATGGGGAGTACTGTGTAGGCCACATTTCACATAAAGTATGTGAAAGCCTGAGCCCAGTGCCTAGCACACACTGGGCTTCATCTCTCCTCGATTTTCATTGGTCACCTGAAATAGCGCCCCTGTTCTGGCTGGTCTTTCCCTCCCCCAGGGGACACAGAGCAGCTGCTCCATCCCAACACTGACCTCGTCCCAGCGGCTGGCCAGGCTGTGGGGCAGGCAGGCGCTGGTGACGGCCAGGAGCTCCCGTGCAGATGGAGTGCTAGGCCTCTCCACCCCATGGAGCCCCGGAGAGCCTCCGTTGTTAGACACTGTCCTCGGGGTGACGGGCCCCAACACCTAGACAGCGGACTCCACATCTCCCTCCGCTGGGCCACAGCCACAGATGTGAAGTCAAAAGTGAGGGCAATCCTGGTGGAGAGGGATTCTGTGGCGGTGCTGGCTGTTCAGGAAGGTCAGAAGTGGGGGCTGGGAGAGGACAGAGACAGGAGAGAGGAAGGAGGAGGAAAGGGGGGTAAAGAGATAGACGAAAGAAAAGGAAGGGGCAGAGAGCTGGAGCATAGAAAGAGAAAAAGATTTCAGGTCCCAGTGCGGGAGCTTCGGGTACATTTTGTATCAGCAGCTTGCCTAGGCCTGGGTCACGGAGGCTGGGGTCAAGATGTGAACCCATGCTGACCTCCGCATGGCTGGGGCCACCCACTCAGTATCTCATACTCAGGGAGGTATACACTATCTCCTGGGCCACAGACTGCTGAAGGCCTGGGCCAGGGCTCTCAGCTCCTGCTGGTGGCCCTCCCCACATAGGCCTGGGGTGGTAAGTGGGATCATTGTTCCGGGGGGAGGGGGACACTGCACTGTCCCTTGAGATTTCCCTACATCCCACCCAGATCTCTGTAAACAGTCTCTTTCTTACTAGTAAGCTCTCCAATGGGAGTGAGCTGGGACCCACCTGGAACAAACGCCTAGTGTGCAATCCTCGTTGGCCCTGCCTCCAGGTTGTCTCGTTTCCAGGTAAGCAAACTGGAGCCCAGAAGCTCAGAGAGGGGCAGTGACTGTGCGAGCTTTCCTCTCACATCTTTATAATAGTTGGGTTTCTGAGAGAGACAGAGAGAGAGAGAGGGAGAGAGAGATCCTCTGCAGGGAGACCTCACATTTCTTTCTCTCAGAGAGAGAAAGTATGTGTAAGAGAGAGATTGATTCATAACAATTCAGGACCATGGCCCAGGAAGCCCCAAAGTTAACACTGTCACCATCTACCTGTGTTCTCCCTCAACCGGAACCTCAGAAGCAGTGGGGAGCCCTCTTCGTCCTTCCCGCCCCACCCCCCCACCCAAAGACCTGTCAATCCCTTCCATCGAAATGTCTCTATCAAACCTTCCCTTCATCCTGTCCCCACTGCCAGTCAGGCTGTTCCCCAGTCCCTCCTGCCAGGCCAGTGCCCGTCTCCTGCCTCCATAGCCTCACTATAGTTGGCGAGACCTTTCTAGAACGCCCAACTGGTGGTGACACTTCTTCCTGGGGCCTGTCTCTGCCTCCTCACTGCCTGTGCGATAAAGTCCAAACTCCTTGGCATTCAAACCCTTCCCAGCCTCTGTGGCCACCCCCCCCCCCCCACCTGCTCACCAGCCTGCCCTGCGGCAGGAACTTTGCAGTTAATCACATTCCTTGTTCTTTCCCACCTCTGGGCCTTTGCATAGGCTTTCTTCTTCTCCTGGAGCGCCCTTCCGAGTCCTCTGATCTGGTAAACTATCTTTCAAGATCAAGCTGAAGCATGATAAAGGGAGTGAGGGGAGGCATGGTGGGGACTGCCTCTGGTAACAGCTTCGGAGAGCAGCTCTCAGGGCTGTAACGGGCTTCTCAGAACTGGCCTGTCATGTTCCTGCCAGTGCCCTGCCCCAACACACTTCTCTCCCACTGTGCCCTCCCACTCCCACCCGTGCCCTCCCACTCCCTCCCCCACCCCCCCACTCCCCAGATCTTTATCTCTGTCTCTGGTACACTTTTTCTGCTGCCTCAAACCGCGCAGGGAGCAAACTGTGGCAGTGAATCTAAAGTAGACCATGGCGTGCTCACTGCTCTTGTGCCTTTCTTCCTTGCTGCCCATGAACTTCTGAGGGCAGGGCGTTTTGTCACCCTCTACATTGCCAGGTCTGCGGTCAGGGGCTGGTGCCCAGCAGCGCTCAGGACATCTTGCTGCTGAGCCACTGGGATGGATGGTTCCTGACTGCTTGAATGAGAAGCCCTGGGACCTGGGGCTGCTGTGTGGCCTAGGGCTAGTCTCTGACCTTCTCTGTGCTCATTTCCTTTCCCTTAAGGCTGAGTAATAAGATCTGCCACTTGCTCATAAACACTTAACTATCCCTTTCCTCCCTTTCTTCAGAGCCCTAGCCCTCTTCCAAGTTCTAAAGCACTTTATATTTTATGTGTATCCTGAGCCTCCTTTTAAATTCTCCTCTTTGAGTCTCCGTAAGTCTTTCTGCAGTTGATTTATTTATGCTCAGAGGAGAGCCTGGGAGCCCGCACGCATGCCCATGTGAGTTCTCTCATCCATAAAGGATGCTGGCTCGTAAGCAGGCGTGATGGGCCCTGGGAACACACAGGCCTTCTAGGTACCCACAGGACAAGGACTCGGAGCCTCCGGAAACCCAACTTGGGGATCCTGGACAGAACCCCACCTCTGCACAGGGTCATCGAGGAGGGTTTGGGGCAACGAACATCACTGATTCACTTTCCCCTGGCCTCCCACCTGCCAATAAACGCGATGCCCCTCCCCGGGCGGAAGTAATCCAGAAGCATGCTGTGTGAAATATCGCGCTGGCGGAAGGCACCCCCTGGGAAGACCTGGCCTCCCCTGTCGCCTCATTATAGCAAGCTTTCCCACACACTGCCTCCGATGCACAGAGCCCAGGAACCCAGGATGCCATCTGCTTACAGTAACATGACTTATGATTTATGGTTATGATTATGATTTCTTTTTTTCCCTTTTCCCCCTCTCTTTAATTTTTTGCAAAACATCCGATTTAATGGGGGCAAAATGCTATCCAGAGGAGCTGTGGGCTGTAAAAATGCAATCACAGGAAAAAATGCTGCTAATGGCCTCTGGTAACAGCTTCGGAGATCAGCTCTCAGGGCTGTAACGGGCTTCTCAGAACTGGCCTGTCATGCTCCTGCCAGTGCCCGAAAGAGACCCGGCTGGGCCCAGCCCTCCAAGCCTGGGCCTCCCTTTCAGGCTGTCTCTGCCTAGCAGAGGGCCCTTAGAGCTAAAAGGCAGTCTCTCCCCACCCCCACCATGCCTCCCATCACTCCAACCCCCATCTGGCCCACACTGTCAGTGATGGCGGGGCAGGGACCCTAGACTGAGGGCCAGCAGTCCCTTGCCAAGCTCCTTGGCTGCAGTAGGCAGCCAGCAGTTGCTGCCAGGGCTTCCAAACCTTTCCTTCAATTACAAGGTTAGCAACCCCGACAGAGGTGTTTGCACCTACTCTAACTCCTGCACGCAGCCCAGCCCACCGGGGTAATGGGAGCCCCACGGGGTGGCAGCCAGGACACCTGGGGCTAGGGATTTGCTGTATGACCCTGAGCAAGACCTTTCCCCTTTGCATTTGCTTCTCTATAAAATGAGGCAGTGGGACAAGAGCTGAAAGGATTCCAGGCGAGCAGGGCGGGCAGTGGGACGCCTGTGTTCTCTTCACTGGATTGGGAGCTCCAAGAGAACGGGCTTCCCTTACCTGCTCTGCGCCCAACACCTAAGGTAGTGCCTGTCACCTGTCACTCAAGCAAATATTTAATGAATGAATTTTGCACAGCAGCCCACTGATGCCCTGAAAGGTTCAGGGGCAGAAGTTCGAGAAGGAACTTAGAGCAACTCAGAGCCCCAGCTCAGAGATAAAAACCGGAAGCAGAAGCAACCCTACCATTAGCGAGGAAGGCCTGGCTAGAGGCCCTTTCCCTGGGTCTGGGGTAGGCCACACACTATGCCTGTCCTTGAGACTTCCTAGGCCACCTGGGGATTTCCTGGACTACCTGGAGAGAAGTACTCGGTACCTTCCTCCGCCCTCAGGCAGGGAGCGCCAGGGGCCATCAGGCCTGGGAGCCAGCTTGCAGTTTTTACCGACCACAGAATGAGAGCGGGCGCTGCCTCATCACTGCATTCCAAGAAACAATCTGGTCTTTGTAACAATCACTTTCTCATGACTCCGAGCGTCTGCGGGGGAGACACCATCATTTAACGTGCTGCAACAAGGAAAATGCTTAGGAGAGGACAGTGAGGGATAGAGCAGGCGGCAAAATGGTACATTCATTCCGGCGACACCTATTTCATAGTCTACCTACCCTGGAAGGGAATTGGCCGACATAAAAACTGTTTTACGGGCAGTTCTTTCCCACAGTGTTCTTCAATATTATTGCTGCACTGTGTTCTTGCTTTTATTTTTTAAATTGTGTTTTGGACCTTCCTGAAGCCATAACAACCTTCCAGGCGCCTTTGCAAACTCTGAAAGTAACTTTTGGGGATGAGGGAGAGAAAAGGGGGCAGATAGAGAAGCAACAAAGCAAACAAGTGAATAAGTACATCAGTTGGACTCCTTCACACCCCATTTGCACCTGGTGAGCTGGGGGTGAGGTTAAGGTTCCCTCGGGGAGAGGCAGGGAGCTGGCGGCTGCATCCTCCCAGGCTCTGCAGGTATCACGGTGCTGGGCATAGAGCAGGGACCTCTGTGGGGCCAGCCCTGTTAGTGACAGCTTACCTATGTCAGCGGGACAGCCAGTGTGAAGGGAGGGCCCTGCCTAATTGCTTGTCACTTTAAAGTCCTGCTAAATACTAAAGAAATCTCCCACCATAACTCCCAAACTATTTCAATGGCTCAGAGAGAAGAGGAGATGCCCCCTGCCCTCGCAGTATAAAATCATATCCCTGCAGAGGTACCTTCTGGAAGGGGACGGTGTGGCCCTTCACCCAGGGATTCCCAAGCTCGGTCCAGCATCTCCAAGGCGGAGACTTGCCCCTGGGGGAGAGGCTGAGTGGCCCAGGACAGCAGGGAGGTCTCTGTGAACAGACAACCTGGGACCACATCCTAGCTCCCACAAGTCAGGGAATCTCTCTGAGCCTCAGTGTCTGCATCTGTAAGATGGGGCTAAGTCCCTGCATGACCACCTCCCGGGATCCTTGGGAGGCTATCGAATAGGAGCATGGGTGTGAACGTGCTTTGGCGGTGGTTAAAACCTGTGTGTTGTTTGTTCCTATGTGACTGGCAGACTCAGCTCAGAAGAATCGCAGTGTTTGTGAAATCTGTGCCAGGCCAATGCACATGGCCCCAGATTCCAGCTTGTCTCCCTCCGCTGGGGTGGTGTCCTGGCAAAGGCTGCCGGCAATCTGGGCTGGTGGAGAGAAACAGAGGCTTTCTGGGGGAAGGACTGCTCATCAATCATCACAAATAAACAACAAAAATGTCACTTCGAGCACTCCTGCTGTGCCATGCACTTGACATCCAATATCTTTTCTAATCCTTACAACCCTATGACAAAGGAACTATACTTTTGCAGATGGGGTCGTTGAGGCACAGAGTGATTACGTAACTAGCTTAGTAATTTACCCCAGGGGCAAGTCTTGGAGATGCTGGACGAGCTCTGGAATCTCTGGGTGAGGTGCCACATCCTCCTCATCCAGAGTCTTGAAGGTACCTCTGCAGGTCACACCAGAGCTGGGATGTGATCCCAGGACTGTCTGACTCTGGAGGTCACACACTCCACCACTAGGCAAGTGGCTTCTCTGTTTTGGCAGCAGCCCTGGTGACCAGCAGCGGGGAGGACACAGGTGTTGCTCTGTCTCTTGGAGGAGAAAACAAACATCATAGAGGCTGTGGGGCAGATGTAATCACTGTATTAGTTAGCTATTGCTGCATAACAAACCATCCCCTCAAATTAGTGGCTTAAAACAACAGCCACTTGCTATTCCTCACAATCTGTAGTGTGGAAGGACAATTCTTCTGTTCCCTATGGTGAGGTGCAGGCTGGGAGATGGCTCTGCTGACCTTGGCTTGGGCTGGTCTGGGATGCCTTGACTCTTCTCCACAGGTGTGTCAGCAAGGTAGCCTGAGTTCTTGTGACAAAGGCAAGAGGGACATGCAAATGAACAAGTGCTTTTTCAAGCTCTGCTCGCATCAAGTTTGCTGCTGTTCCATTGGCCAAAGCCGATGACAGGGCCAAGCCATTGTCAGTGTGGAGAACAGGGAGGCATGAATGACTGGGACCATTATTACCATCAGCCACCACGGATTCCATCTCTGTTGGCTTTATGAGGCCCTCCAGGGGAGGGTCCCAGAGGTCCCGAGCTCGCCCAGCCTCACTGACAATGCCCTTATAAGCAGGGGGAATCTTTCTGCTTCACGAAGACCCAGTGCCTTTATTCATCCCCAGGACAACCCTGAGAGGTTGGGACCAAGAGCCCCTGTCATGGGTGAAGAGACTGGAGCTGACAGGCATTAACAGCTGGTCACAAAGCTAGAAAGTGGTTGAGTTTGGTTGCTCATTCATTCAACGAACGTGTACTCGGTGCTTACTGGGTGCCAAGCGCAGTGCAAGGTGTGGGGGCTGTAGACCCCAGTCCTGGACAGGAGCCTGGTCTTCTGTCTGGAGCCAGAACCCTTGCTGGGGACCTTCCGGTGGGCAGGACCGAACCGTTTCCAAAGCCTCTCCCATGTACTCTGCCATGTAATTCCCACCAGGCCGTGCAAGGTGGGCAGGGTGGGGGCATTTCTTCCCTTTTTCAATGATGGCACTAAGGCCCAGAGAGGCCAATCAACAAGCTCGCCTGGGGTCACACAGCAAGTGCACAGCAGAGTTCCGACTAAAATCTGGGTCTCCTGAATCCCTTTCCACATCACCGGCCTCCTGATTAGTCTAATTCTACAGATTCTTTTTTAAAAGTCCTTCAAAGAAGCCCTGTTCCCCTCACACCCACTCCTGAGCTTTCTGGGCCCGCCCCACTTTGCTGCAGGACTGCACACCTCGCTGCCCTCATCCTTTGCTGGCTCTCACCGTGCGGGCGAGGAGCCCTGCCAGAGAGGGGAGGCACTGCCACGGAAGGGGTTAAATTTCCAGCGTCTCTGATAAATATTTCATGGAAAATATCTGCCGCCATAACCCCAGACTGTTGATGTCGACATTATTGCACCTGCACATTTTAATTGGTCCAAGAGAGCTGGCCCGTAATTGGTGCCTGGAAATCGGCACAAACCTGACTTGGTTGTAAAGAGGAAGAGTGGCCTCTCCAGAGAATCTGGCATTTTAACTCCTGCGTGGCCGAGGGGTGGAGAAAGGCGGGTGAGAGTCAGATAGGCAGAGAGGGAGGGGTATCTCACCCACATGTGCCCCGCCCCCAGGCTGGTCCAAGCTGGTCATTCTGCGTCCTCAGGAGGAGGAAAGTCGGCCCATGTGAGGGCCGAGCACCTGCAAGGCAGGTGAGTCAGCGGCTAGGAGCACAGGGCAGGCATCTGAGCCTTTTCTGTGCCATGACCTGTGACTGTTGAGCCTGTGGACTATCCCTCGGAACAATGGTTTTAAATGCATAAAATATGCACGATACTAAAACCAATTACATTAAAAGGACAGTTATCAAAACAAGTTAAATTGAGCTATAGCACTGTCTGCACTTCTTCCGAATGCATTAAGTTACAAGACCTAGAGTCAGGTCTAGTAACTGCTGTAATCTCAAAGGAGTGTTGGGTAGAAACGATATTTCAAGATATCTGCCACAACGGTGGTGTGACATGAAAATATCTGTGAATTCGATTGGTGACAAACTCACAGGTGCTGCTAATAGAACTGTGGTGTGTTGCTCACATTCACACTTGAAAGAAATGCTCCATTTTAGTTAGAGATGTGTGAACATAAAGTTTACTGCTCTCCCACTGAAGTTCACAGACACCAGGCGAAGACTCTTGGCCTCAGAGCCTGATAGCTCTGATATTTACTAGCTGGGCTGCTGTAGCCTTCTCCAGCCTCAGTTTCTTCATCTGCAAACTGGGCTTTGGAGGAAAGCTGAGTCGGCGTTTAAAACTGTCCCACTGCTTGGGTGTCCCTGGAAAGTGACCTGACCTCTCTAAGCCTCATTTTACCGGCTGGAGAACGGGCGTACCGCTCCTGCAGTACCTTCCTCGTAGTCGGTTCTGGGGCTTGGATGAGAGAGTGTAGGCAGAGGGCCCAGCAGAGGAGCAGGTTACACCGTAACCTGCTGCAACCCCGAGGGTGAACCCGTGGCTCTGGCATTCAGCTCAGGCAAGCGGTGTGCAGGCAGATGTGAAGCTGTGTCTCCCGCCCCCCCCCCCCCCCGCCCCCCGCATCCCGCTGGCCCCGTCCTGGCCTCTGTTGCTTCCTGTTGTCGCCCAGACTGAGGGCATGGGACTCTGGAACACAGCGTCTCCAATGGGCATGCTCTGGACACTTCCAAGTCAGCTCCCACCAAGCAGCTGCCGTGGAGAAGCCGGACATAGGCCCATGTGGCAGGCGGCATGTCCCTGCCTTGGAAGGAAGTGCCACCTTCAAGATTGTAAGTAAGTTTCTAGCTTTCACAGAGCATGTGCAGTGTCATCCCCTCCCCGTGTCGCTGAAGGGCCTCATGTCCAGGCCTCAGGCCTCACCCGGATTCTGTGCTAGTGAGTGGGGGCAGGACAGTCCTCAAGAGAGGCAGCCTCATAAGGTCGGTAAGGCCAGGGAAGTGGCTGACCTTGGCCTCATCCAGACACAGAAGATAGAGGGGCCCCTCCTGTTTTGGACTGTCAGGAAAGGTTGCCATGGCTACTACCTCCCTGTCTGATTCCTAGCCGGTGCAAGCCCCCCCCTGTCCTTGATTGGCAGCTGCAGCTCTGAGCAGCAGCCCCTCCCCATCCTCCTTTGCTCAAAGGTGTAGAAGCATCCACAGCCTCCTGGAAGGCAATACCCCCACCCCCAATCTGGGGGAGCCATCCATTTCCTAGGAGACGTCCTCTGGCACTTGCTGTGGGCCCTGGGGGCAGCCATCATCTCATTTTGGAGGCACATGGGGCCCATTAGTGCCAAAGTGAGCAGAGAAATGGGACCTCAGGGAAGCCGGAGGCTGTGAGGAGGCTGCTGTGGGGCTGACATGGGGAGGTTTGGGGAGGTGGGAGTATCCCCAGGGAGCACATCTTGCAGGCACAGACTGGGTAATTGGGGGAGAGGGGACAGGAGGGATGGATGGCAAGAGAGAGAGACCAATGGCCCTTCTGCTTGGCAGAGTTCCCTGGCCCTGCCCTGGTCTCCTCAGCTCCCCAAAGCCCGCTGGAAGGAGGGACAGGAAGAACAGGAAGCCAGGATGCCTGCTCTGTGCCAGGCACCATGCCTTGCTTTAGGACACAACCTCATACCACATCCCAATGACTCTCTGAGGTGAGGGGTGTGCTGTTTGAGCCCCACGTTACAAACAGGAAATTGAGGCTCAGAGAGGTTAAGTGATTTGCTTAAGGTCACGAAGCTAGGAAGTGGCAGCACCAGAATTCAAACCCAGGCCTCCCTGACCCTTGAGGCCTCCATGGACCACAGAATTCCACTCTGAACCTGGCCCTCAGCAGCCTGCCTGCCAGTTAGGCGTGTCTTCGTGCCAGCCACTGGCTGGGCTCCATGGGCATCACACTGTGGGTCCCCATGGACGATCTACTTTATAGAAGTGGAGAGTGAGGCTCAGAGAGGTTATGTCACAACCCAACGTCACACAGCTACTGATGAGTGGGAATTTAACCTGGATTTTTGGTCTCCAAACATAATGACCTTAGTTCAAGTCAACAAAAACTAACTGAGCATGTGCCCAGCCTTGACCTAGTGGGGCCACAGCAGTGAACAAAACCCAGACACCCGCTCCCCGCCCACCCTTGGCTATGGAGCCTACCTTCCAGGAGGGATAACAGACAAAAACAATAGACAAAGCCTAAAAAACCTAGTGTACTAGAAGGTGGTAAATGCTAGGGGAAGAGTCAAGCAGAGGAAGGGAGGGTGGGCGAGCCCAGAGTAGGGTAGGAGGGCACAGGTGCTGAATAGGGCAGACAGGCGGGGGGGCCAGTGAGGAGGTCACATTCTAGTAAAGACGAGGCAGGGGAGGAGTGAGTCAGAGAATAGCAGTACCTGGCACATTATAGGTGCTTTATAAGCAGTTGCTAGAATGAATGAGAGTGAACTAATTCTAGGACCCACCTGGTAGGTGGTAATTGCATGCTGTGTATATAAATAATATTTATCACGTATTAGCACTAATATGTGGCCATGCTCCACTTGGCGTTTGGTGGACCTTAACTCGCATTGCTTACGCCTTTAGGGTGTGTGTGGACACGGCATTGTGTGCTCACTGACTGTTTGTGGACCGAAGGGAACGCAGGGTGGAGGGAGAACCTGCCTGAGCCCAGCACCAGCACCAGCACCAGCACCAGCACCAGCTCCTCCCCCAAGATGGTCAGTTGTGCTCTCGCTGGGACTTCTGACTTTTCCGTAAGGGAGAAAACTGCCAACCACAGAAAGTTGTGCTGGGCGAAGACCTGTGGGCAGGCCAGACAGTCTCGGGTGGGATGGGGTGGGGGGGGCAGGCTGTGGCTCCGTGGTTGGGAGCTAATCCAGGGGCTGGGCCTCTGGCTGTAAAAAGAAAACCCGGTTCAGCACAGCCTGGCTCCCTGCCGAGAGGCCAGCAGAGATGGTATTTTTGAGGTGACTGACCAATGAGGTCTGGGGGGCTTTGGAACATTATCTGTCGATGCAGCTTGCAGGGGAAATCCTGACAGTGCAGCAAAAGTAAACTGTGCCTTCCTATAATTAGATACATATTTATTTTTAAAGGTTATAATTCCCTACTGGTTTGCTGCTTGATAAATACAGAGCTTATGTTTTTTCTTAACTGCAGCTCAGGAAAACCAAGTCCAGGTTTGGACATGAATAGGGGTGTCATGATGATCCCAGGCTGCCGTGTTGCTCCAAACCCCACCCAACCCAAGAGCAAGATGGGATGGAGGCGGAGTGCATTTGGGGCAGGCAGGCAGAGGGTGGGAGAGGACTTTCTGAGCGCTGGTTGTAAGTGGAGCAACATAACTACCACCCTGCAATTCCCTCCTCGGTCTGCACACATGCACCACCCTCGGCCTGGAATGCCTTTCCTTCTCCATAGCTGCCTGTCCAAATTCCACCCATCAATGTATGGGAGAAAGGCCACCTCCTCCAGGAAACCATCCTGGATCTCCTCCCTCCCCTCCTTGGCAAGCACTCTCTTTAGTTTAAATTTCCACAGCCTGCCCTTGACTCCTCTAAGGCAGTTGCCACAGTACCTTGTGGTTACTTGGTGCTCTGTGTTGAATTGGGTCCCTTCTCAAAAAGATATGTTGAAGTTCTAATCCCCCTCCTACCCCCGCTCCTGTGAATGTGACCATATTTGGAAATTGGGTCTTGGCAGATGCAATTAGTTAAGAGGAAGTCATACTCAATTAGGTGGGCCTTTATCCAATACGACTGGTGTCTTTATAAGAAAAGGAGAGACAGAGATAGACATACATGGAGAATGCCATGTGACAAGAGAGGCAGAGATTGGAGTGAT
This sequence comes from Cnephaeus nilssonii, assembly GCF_951640355.1. NCBI lineage: Eukaryota > Metazoa > Chordata > Mammalia > Chiroptera > Vespertilionidae > Cnephaeus > Cnephaeus nilssonii. Next base: position 15,959,192 of record NC_137084.1, on the reverse strand, counting down.
GCAGCTATAAACTGAGGGACGCCCCGGATTATGGCCTCCCCCAGATACTAGGAAGAGGCGAGGTGGGATTCTACCGAGTCTCAGAGGAAGCACCTTGCTTTCAGACTTTCAGCCTCTAGAACTGTGCGAGAATACATTTCTGTTGTTTTAATCCACTCGGTTCATGGCACTTTCTTACAGCAGTCCTAGGAGACTAATATATTTGGGCACAGTCTCTGGGAGAGCTCGCTTCTTAACACAATGTCTGACACAATATAGGTGTTCAATTAATACTTGCCGATGAGCGAATGGCTGGCTGGCTGGTCAGTCCCTGGAGAGGAGGAGACACATCTGGCTGGTCTTTGTGTCAAATCGCTTACCATGGACTGAGGCACTGTCCTGCTCATGTCCTGTGACCTGCAGCCTGGACCACCACAGTCAACTCCCCGCTGGTCTCCCTGCCCCCACTCTTGTCTTCAGCCATTCCCTCAAACCTTGCTGAACGCTTAGGTCACCAAACTGATTTCCAATCTCTTTGCCTGTGCTGTGCCCTTGGCCTGGAAGGCCACCTCCTCCCTTGCCCACCAGGTAAACTCCCACCCCTTCTTTAAGCCTGAGTCCCAACCTTCGCCTCTTGCTAGCTTTCCTGACGGCCACCCATCCTTCCCTTCCTGGCCACATGGTCTGCTTCCTGCCCTCTGCTCCCTGCACTCTGTGTGTGTTCCGTCTCCAGGAGAGCTCTTATCAACCTGGAGTAGTTACTTGTTTACTTGTCTGTCCATCCTGCTGGCCTGTTCGTGTCTTGAGGTGAAAGACCCTTTATTTACCATCTCCGTGTCCCAGTGCTTTCCAGCAGAGGAAGGGCGGGTAGATGCTGAGGGATGAATGAGGGATGAGTCTGGCTGAGCGATGAGGAGGAATGGTCCTCCCTTATCTTAGGGAGTTTGTTAGATGATTTCCACATCCACCTAACTGCTCTAGCAGGTCTGAAACAAGGGACCCAAGATGAGAAGAAAGAAAGAGACTTGTCTTAGGTCACAAGACCCACGTGGGGGCATGTTTCTCCCTCTCCTTTAAGTCCCAAGATTTGACTAGGGCCTTGGGTCTGTTTACATAATAAGCTCTTCAGCATTCGGGGCTAGAATTGCAATTTGATGGAGAGAGAAGAGCACTAAGTTCCTCAGGAGGAGATGAGCTGTGCACCTACTATGTGGAAGGCCCTGGATGAGCTGCTTTGACACTGTATCTGGGATCCTCAGCCCAACCCATGAGGTAGGTACTATTTACAGATGAAGGGATTGAGGTTCAGCTGGTAGAGCTGGGATTTGCAGCCAAGCCCACCTGAGCCAAAGGCTATGCACTTTCTGTTATATTATAGTATCACCTCCACAAAAGGCACCAGAATATGGGTCAGGTCTTGGCCTCAGAAATGTCCAATCCAAAAGGGCAGCAAATCCTGTTTTCTCAAGTGCTGGAGAACATCCTGTAGTTTGTGTTTTTCAACATGGAAGAGAAAGCTTTGCAGTCCCCAGGCCCTTGAAGAAGCTCCTCTCCCCGGTGGGGCAGTTACAGCAAGAGGAAGGAGAATAAGGATCCAGGCTGGGGGCTCAGACTTGGAGGATTCCATCCACAGTGTGATGGGGCCAACACCAGAGGCCAAAGGACACTAAGAGGGATGGAGTGTCCAGAAGAAGGGAGGTGATGACTCTACTGGAGCCAAACAACAATCTGAGCAGAGTTCACTCCAGGGACCTCACTGAGAGAGACATTGCCTAGTTGAGGGGGCTGGGATTTTTAGCCCAGAGAAGACACAGCAGGAAATGAGAACTGTCATCAATACCTCAAGGGCTCTCCAGTGGATGAGCAATTACATAGATTCCTTCTGGTTCTAAGAGCCAAAGCAAGGACCAGCAGCTAGAAGGTACAGGAAGGCCAACTTCACGTCTCTCCTCTTAACACAGGGGCTCCCTCAGAGGGGTAAGGCCTCCATCACAGGAGTCATTCAAGTGAGATGGTGAAAAGGCAAGTCAGCATGAAATTATAGCTTGGACCAGGGGCCTTCTCCTTGAGAGATGATGAGGATTGTCTCAGGAAACACTCATAGCTCCACTCTCATTCTGAACTTTCCTATGGCAATATATTAATTACTTGTTAGAAATTCAAACTTCCTGATCTTTTGAATTAGGAATTTCCCTTGATAGTGGGGTCTGAAAATCTGCATTTTAAGGCAATTCTGGTATACAACCAGGTTCGAAAATCTGTGAGGTCATGGGGCAGCAACATCCATCACCCCTTCTCCCAATCCTCGTTATAGAGATGCTCAATCCTCCCACTCAGCCTCCAGCCTGAACTGCTGCAGGCCAAGAGGCCTGGACCCACAGAGGCAGAGGTTACGCCTGGTGGTTGGTCCCATTCCATCATGATCATCTGGGGAGGCAGGAACCAAGTCTTGATGTTAGCTGGCCTGAAATATGGAGTGGGGAGAAGTATTCTGGAGGCCTGGGATATTTCTCTGGTATGTTTGCCCATAACAGGGTGTGATGGTGAATTTCATATGTCAACTTGGCTGGACCATGGTGCCCAGGTATGTGGTCAAACATCATTCTGGACGTTTCTATGAAGGTATTTTCAGAGTATATTAACATTTAAATTAGTGGATTTCGGGCAGAATACCCTGCATAACTTGGGTGGACCTCATCTAATCAGCTGAAGGCCTGAAGAGAATAAAACACTGACCTTCCCCAAGCAAGACAGAATTCCGCAGAAGATGGCCTTTGGACTTGAGTGAAAGCATTGACTCTTCTCTGGGTCTCTCCATCCTATGGGTCCATCCTGCAGATTTTGGACTTGTCAGCCTTCATAGTTGTGTGAGCAAATTCCTTCTCTCTCTCTCTCTCTTTCTCTCTCTCTCTCGCTCTTGCTCTCTCTCTCTCCCCCCCCCCTCACAAGCATGCGCACGCGCACACCCACACACCCACCCACCCACAGACACACAGACACACACACACACACACACACACACACACACACACACTGTTGGTTCTGGAGAACCATGACTAATACACAGGGAGATAATAAAAGTGATCAATAAAGGAATCACATGAAGTTGAGTTCTCTGGGCACCAGTGACCACCAGGCATAGAGGAGGCACAGAGAATACAAAAACTCATTCTGCCAAAGCCATCCCCCTCTGCTCCAAAGTCACCCTGAGCAACACAGAAGCAAGCGCTGGCAGGCGGGGAGATGTACATGAAGTTCCTACATTCTCCCGCAATGCAGAATGAACCAAGCTAGAAACCCAGTAATTGAGGAGCCAGCGGGTGGGCCATGGCAGCTGATTGTGACTGCAGGCCTGCAGGCCAGAACCTGCCTGGACACAGGAGGAGATGAATAAAGTGAGGGGTGGAGGGAGGGAGCCTCCAGAGAGCTTGCGAAAACTAAATAGTGACAGAGACCCACAGAGGCCAGCTCCCTAATCACCATGAGAGCCAAAGTAAGAAAAGTTCACAGAGAATGTTCTCAAACCTTTGAGATCCCAGATTCCTGAACCAAAGAAACCTGGCAGCGGAGAAGTCATTCAGTTCAGCTCTCTGTCCTCCAGACTTTCTAGCCCAGAACAGGGTAATCCTTATATTGGGAGTAGTTGCAAAGAATAAGAGGAAGGGAGGGAGAGAGGAAGGACCTGTCATCTTAGTGACATGATGACCATGACCATAGCAGCTTTTGAGCACCTACTGAATACCAGGCACTGAGCTAAGAGCTCTCCATGCATCATCTCATTGAATATGGAGACACTAATAATATGAGGTAAGTACTATTACTATGCCCACTTTACAGATAAGGAAACTGAGGTACCAGTAAAGTAACTTATACAGGTAGAAAGTGGTGGAACTGAAATCATACCCCTATCTTCCTGATTTTGAAGCCCTTGTTCTTAACCACCAAGGAAGAAGGAAGAAAAGGGGGTTTAAGGGATTGCCATTTCATGAATAAGGAAGTAGGGCCAGGAAGGACACAGAACTTTCCCGCGGAGGTGGTCAGTGGGGAGACTGGGTGCAGGGTGCATCACTGCAGGCTGCACCGCTGGGCCAGGGCAAGCAGGAAAGGACCCAAGAGGAAGGGCCGAGGCTGGCCCACCAACCCCAGCAAGTGTGGCCGCAGGCCCCAGAAAAGGACTCTTACTAAATCTACCCCCAATTATCCTGGCATTCCATCCTTTATGTCCTTTTTCTCCTGGATTTCTCCTTGAAATACAAACACCCCAGGGAGTCATGGCACACTGGGGTCCAACTTGAACCCCTCCAGGGGTGCATTTATCTGGTACCTTGGGATAAAAATAACTGGCCCAACTTCAGGCTACCCCCTTGCATAGGTGTTAGGCAATAGGTCTGAGGAAGATCCACAGAGAGGGTAGGCCTGGCAGCAGGGAGGGAGGAGGGGAAAGCTCTGGGTGCACCTGGAAGTATCCCCCAGGCTCCCCGGACCAGCATTCCTCTCCTCCCCTGAACTGGTCCTCCTCCTTGGCTGATGGCACTGCAATCCCGGAGTCATCCTCAGGCGCCCTCACCCTTGCCCATTCCATCAACAACTGCGACCTGCCCGTGCTAGCTCCCGGGCAGATCTCAATTCCTTCCGCTTCTCCTCCCTCCACTACTCCCACCTAGTCCGAGCCATCATCTCTCACCTGGGCTAATGCTACTGCCTTTTACCTGGTCTCCCTGCTTCACTTCCTGCCTCCCAACCATCCATTTCTCACTTAGCAGCCCAAGTCATTTTTTAAAAACACAGATCAGGCCAGGTCCCATGCTTTTCCATGGCTCTGCATTGCCTGCAGCAGGAAGCCCAAACTGCTGAGCTGTGCTTATTAGGCCTCTGTGATCTGACAGGTACCTGCTTGTCCAATCCCACCTCCTGTCCCCGTCCCCTACTCCACCCTCCACTCCAGCCATCTAAGCTCCTTGGGGCTCACTCTCTGAGAACTGCTCTCCCCCACCCCGCTGGATCCACCACCCTAAAATACCCTGCCTTCCTTATCCCCTTGCCCTTCTGTGGAACTCATCCTTTCAGACATAAGCCAGGCATCATCACCTCCTCCCTCCCCCACAGCACAGGAAGATGCCACAGCCTCTTGGCACCCAAGGCAGTCTGCACATTTCTACACACTGTGTTTTAATTTTGTGTTGACTTGTCCGTCTCTGCTAGACTGTGAGCATGTGAGCTATTAAGGAATAGAAATTGTATCTTTCTTATCACCGGTGACCAGCTCTGGGCCTACCATGTAATTACGGCTCGACGAGCATCTCCGGAATGAAGGTTGGTATATAAGCAGCCATAATTCTAGGTAGAAGATGATGAGAGATGCGATTATAATGAGAGATACAGGAAGAGAGAAGGGATGGAGTCTAAGTCTTTCAGGAAGCGGTGGCACTGGGGAGGGGTCCTAAGGCCTGGGTTAATAGAGAAGGGGAGGACAAGAGGCAGCTCAGGCCCTGCCAACTGTTTGTATAAACACACTGCAGATGCTGGCATAGCAGCCTCAGGAGCAGACCTGAGATGGCCTAAGCACGCAGTCCACTGGGGACTCTGATCGTGCCCTTCCAACCATGATAGTAGGGGATCCAGGTCCCCAGGGCAGACTGTCTTTCCTTGGGGCCACCGGAAGAAGACATCAATCTGGACATGTTAAATGGCTTGGCCTGATTCTCCATTGTTCTGATTTGCCTTTATTCGCAGTGCCGCTTGGTCCCACTCACACAGCCCTCTTTTCTGTTTCCTCACTTTATTCTCTGCGAGCTCAAAGCCTGCAAGTAGCTAGAAGGAAACCAGAGCCTCAGGGGAGTCAGGGCTCAGGAAGACCCGGGCTGAGCCTTTTCAGCTGCTTCCTGAGCCTCTGTTTTAGGGGCTGTGCGGAGACTGGTGAGAAGACACGATTCTGTGCTAAGAAGAGTATTTAGATGTGTTGACAAGATCTCTATAGTAACCCGAACTGAACAAGTGTTGCCAGAAACGCACAAACTAGAAGGCATGCTTTTTCCCAAATTGGTCAGTCAGAAGGCTGGCCCGTGGGCTGGGCGTTCAGCGCACACGTGCCATTAGAAGCCAGACAGTCGTGTACCTTGGCTAACAGGCCCGGGGAGCTCATGAGCACAGAGGCTCGCCTGGTGCCTTGAGCACAGGATCAAGCGATCTGCCTTGTTGGCAATTCAGTCGTGCTTTTGATTAAGGAACAAGGAATAAAAACAAAATCAACAGCAAAACAGAGAAGAAAAATAATTCAAGGTGAAAAGGTGAAGTTGCGGGGCGGGAGGAACTTCTGGTGTCTGAGAAACTATAGTACGCTGTTTCTGGAACCTACTGTCGGGGCAAGAAGGGGATGGGTGAGGAAAGTAGAAAAAAGAGAGGGAGTCAGGGACATTTTTGGAGCACCTACGTGCCAAGCACTGGTTTTTGCCTAAACTGAGAAGCCAAAGAGCAGAGTGGGAAAGAGTGGGGCACCAGAGCCAGGCCACCCGGGCTCACAATCTGGCACTGTCCTCTCATTTTTGTGTCCTGGGGCTCTGCTCTACCATTTGGTGTCTGTTTTCTCAGCACTAAAATAGAAGTTGTTGTGGAGATTAAATGAGCAAACGCATATAGTTTAGAACTCAACCTGACACATAGTACATGTTCACTAACATTGGCTGTTATTATTCTATTAACTTAGTTAATTTTCACAATAACGGATGAAGTATATACTTTTATTCTCCTCAGTTCTCAGATAAGGAAACAGGCCCAGAGAGAGCGATTCCCTGCCCAGGTCATCCAGCTGGTCAGAGCCAAGGACAGGGTCAATGCCAAGCTGGACGGCCCCTTCCATCTTGATGCCTGCGGTAGGATCCTGCTCCACCTCTCACTCTGGTTGGTAACAAAACTGGTCCTGGCTCCTGAGATCTCAGTCCCATAATGAAGGTCCCATCCACCCCCCAATACATGACCCCCACATGGTGGGGCTCATGGAGCAGAGTGGGCCTCCCTTGGTGAACCCCTCACTCTACCCTTCCCACAGAAGGGACCAAGTCAGCATCCTGTGGTCCTTCCTTCTCACCCGGGATGAAAAGCAGTGAGCTGGAGTCAGCGGAGGTGGGTTCCAGTTCCAGCTCTGCCACTAGCCCAATGGGCGGTTTTAGGCAAGTCACTTTCCCTGTCTCTAAAAACGAAGGAGTTGGAGTCAACTATCCTGAGCTCTCTGAGTCTCTAAGTTTACAATCCTGAAGGTCAGCATGTCACATCTCACATATTAAGATGCGAAAGTGAGTGTCTCAGATGCCACGTGACCGCATGAGAAGTGATAACCCATCGTTAAGTGCCCCTCGGAAGCACACCCATTTAGCACATGCCATACATTCAATGCCATACATGAGAAGAGCCAGGAGAGCCCACAGAGAACCACTGTTTACTTTGCAAACCCCAGGCTTGACAGGTCACACACCGGAGCTTGCTTAATCCTTACAGCGGCCCAGCGACAGAGGGACTGCTTGTGAGGCCATTTACAAAGGAGTCACCTGAGATTCAGGGAAGTCGGTTTCAACCAGCAGCGATGCCTCCCAATCTGTGCTCATCACAAGATTCCAAGGAAACAAAAAAATTCCAAGCAAACAAGTAATTTCCTCTTTTTTGTTCTTTTTAAAGCATCTTGCCTTTCAGGAGCTGCTCTTTCGCAATTTCCCTTCCACCTGCAAAGCAGGAACTGAGATCCAGTTCATGTTGTACAGCCCCCAACCCTGGCTGCCCTGGAACAACAACAACAAAAAAAGTCTGAGTGTGGCCTGGAGAGCCCATGCCTACACATGGCTGGCTGGTGTCTGCCTGGGCACAGAACCCACGCCCATGTGTTTCCCATCTACACAGTTCTGTCCTATCTGGAGACGAACTGGATACCCAGCACCAACTGTATCCATGTGCATTTGGCTCCATCCTTTGCAGCCCCCTCCCACCCTCCTTAGGGAGCCGAGCACCCACTGTCTTCCAGAGTTAGGTACAGCCTGGCTCTCCGCCCTTTATTAATCATGTGATCCTGGCAAGCTGCCCTGCCTCCCTGGGCTTCAGCTTTTATATGTGAAAAATGGGATAATATTTCCTCTAAGAGTTATATACAGATTAGCAAGCACAAAGCTTTAGATGCCAGTTTTATGGAAGCACCAAAGGGGCTGCTGGGAGGGGGGCAAGGTATGGATGATGAAGGCAGAGCCGCAGATGCCCACGGGTCCCCACCAGCTCCCCTGGTGGCTGGTCTATGTGGGTGGGTTCGGCCTGTGATTTGGGATGGAAGGTTATGCAGCTGAAAGGAAGTCTAAGACTGCTGCGCTGGTTATTGTGGGAGAGCCTGGCACCCAGCGGGCACTTAAGAAATGTTAGCACTTTCCTCTTTCCTTCTTCTTGGCGTCTATCATTCTCTCCCCCTGGCCTCTTTATCAGGGGGCTCAGCTAAAAACCACCGAACGCAAATGAATGGAGAGAAGGCAGCAGGAAGAGTGTAGAGTGCTTTAAAAATATCAAGCGAATCACCGAGGTGTGGAGGCCACAGTGGGAGGTGGGGGCTCAAGCAGGCTGTGACCCAAACATAATACATCACGTCACAGACTCAACTCCAGGCCGCGGAGGGCTCCCTGTCTGTAATAAGCACCAGAGATGAGGCTCCCAGGAAACCTGGGCACAGACCCCTGCTCCCACGAGGTGCCATTCACTGCAGGCTTTCCCCTCCTCCTCCTTTCCTGAAGGGAGGACCCGAAAGGAGACAAAGAGCTCTGAAGATGTGTGAAGGGGCCCAGGAGTTTGGAAGGCCGAATGGGCCGGCCTGGCTGCTTCCTGCAAATGAGCAGGGCCCCCAGAAGGAACGGAACCTGCCATCCATGCTGCCCAGTTCCCACAGACACTGAAAACAGAAACCAGCTCCGAGAGCAGCTCAGAAATTGGAGCCACAGCGCCACCTTCAGGCTAATGTCCACCTTGCATGTTTCCTGCAAACACACACACACACACACACACACACACACACACACACACACACACACCATGCCCCACATCTGGGTTGCGGGTAACATGTTGGGGGCTCAAAGCAAATCCACTGAACCTGCCAGCTGATGTGTGCTGATGTGCTCTAACAGATGAGAAAGGTCATTGCTACCAAGTGTATTGTAGCCACAGTGTCAGAGTCGTGCTCCACGCAGATACTTGCAGAGCTAGAAGCCAACCCTTCATCTTAGAGATGGGGAAACTGAGGCTCAGAAACTGGATCAGCTGCAGAGTGAGTTGCAGGCAGAGCTAGGACCAGGCTCTTGGAGCATCATGTGCCTCTCGACTTGGACAGCTATTCACTTGTTAATTCTACAATAACGACTCTGTAAGAGATGGCCACCGGGAGCCTGTACCACACATCAAGGAGTGGCTCCTTTCCACTCAGAAATGCCAGGAGGTGGGGCCAAGTGTAGAGGCTACAGCTGCAGATGGGCATCTGAACCTGGGCTGCACGGGGCCTGAGGCCTCTTCTCTCACAGTGGATGTGAAGGGACCTTCTTCACAGGACTCACCTACTTCCTACGCACCCTCACACTCACCCTTGCCATCTGGCAAACTCCTACCCACCCTTCATGACACACTCAGAATGGCTGTCTTGTGAGGCCTTATCTGACCCTTCCTCGGGGCCAGTGGAGTCCATCATTTCTGCCTTGATCACCACTGTAGCTACTTAAGACATTGCTCAGTAGATGGATCCTCCTATACTAGGATGATTTGTGTGTCTAGGTGGGAAATTCTGGCCAGGAGCCAGATCTTATTCTTCCCTGTGTCTCCAAAACTCAACAAGAGCCAGGCACAGAGCAGGTAGCTACTCAGAAATGATGAATAATGGATGGATGGATGGATGGATGGATGGATGGATGGATGGATAGTAGAAGATGGATGGATGGATGGATGGATGGGTTGGATATGAGGTATCAAGCCTAGGGGTTGGGTTATCACTCTTCATATCACTCTTTATATCCTTTACATAGGATATAAAGGAGACATACATCTAAGAGTGTCTGTTTCCAAGCCAAAGTAAAAAAAATCAAAGCTGCAGATGTGCATGTGAAGGGGAGTGATGTGTTGGCATCACCTGTCAGCCTCCTCCTTCTGACTACCTCTTTCTCCTGGTTTCCCAGGAAACGTGTTGTAACTCAGACAGTGGTTCTAAAGGTGTAGTTCTCAGATGCCTGTACCAGAATCACCTGAAGAGTTCATTAAAATGCAGGTTCTAGAGCCCTACCCTCTGAGATTCTAACTCAGTGAGTCTGGGGCAAGGACCAGGAACCTGAATTTTAAATCAGCACCACTCAGGTGATTCTGATGCATAGGTATGTTTGCCAACCACTCACTCAAGAGGAATGGCATATGGGCACATGCTGGACATTGCGTTTGCTGACTGACCCATCCAGACAAGTTGAAGAATTGACCCAAAGTCCCATAGGTATTAAATGGCAGAAAGGACCTGTTGAGTCCTCAGATACCTAGAAGCCCAGAGAGAAGGGGGCTCTAATTCCCATGCCTCTAGCCCCAGCATGAGAAAGCTAGCACACTCCCTGAAAAATGGCTTCTTGTGGACCTGCCTTGGGTTCCCCATCCCCCTGCAAAGCCCCCAGTGGCAGGGCTCACTGAGTGTTTACCAAGCCAGGGAAGCCAGCAGCTGTTCTCAGGGTCTGTTTCCACCTAAACACAGCTCTCACTCCCAAACACAGGCTCTGCCAGCAAATGTTAGCCGACCTGGACACTCGCCCCTGTTGTGTTCAGGCTGGGAAGGGCTCATGGATGATGACAGAACCAGAAGGTCATTCTGGACAGGGGGATGGCCAAACACCCTGGCAACCAACGCTGGGCAAGCAGCTCTCCCAGGCCAGCTGGTGAGCTCCAGGAGGAGGAGAAAGGGCCCACTGGAAGGCAAAAGGAAACATACAGCATCACCCAAAGCCCTGCTTGTCCCTGTGGTCCAACAGTTCCGTACTGGCCCTTTTGTTGAGCACCTACTATGTGCCAGGCCCTATGTTTGGTGCCTTCCTGTTTTGGTTCATCCTTTCAATAACCTCAGGAGACAGGTAATATCGTTATGTCTGTTTTACATATAAGGAAACTAAGATCCAGAAAGATCAAGTGACTTGCCCCATATCCAAGCTGGTCAGACTCGATGCAGAGTCAGCAGCTGAGTCCAGGTTTGTCTGCTTTTCCCAGGCTCCCTTGCTTCTGGCTGAGCTGCTCCCCACACACCCCAGGCTGCCTGGCCTCCCTGTCTCCCTCCATCTAGAATGTCTTGCCTCTAATTGCCACTGAGTATAATCCTTCTGGGTCCTTAGACCCAAGTCACAGGCTGCTTCTTCCCCAAAGCCCCCCTGAATCCCATCTCTGATCAGAACAGAAGCCCCATTTTCCTCTGCCTTATCACTGATTTCCATGACAATCCCCCTAAATCTTAATCTCCACCACCCCAACCACACCCCTGCCCACCACACCGGCCCCAAGTGCCTACTTCAGAGCCCGTCCCTCGCCAGGCTTTCAGGCTGTCCCTTTGGTGCACTGCATGGGTCTGGGACCCAAGTGGACTGAGCACTAAAGGAACGCCACGCCCTCCCCGGCCAGTGGCTGCTAGTCATTACTGGGCATGTGGTCTGTCTGTCTCATGGAAGGGCACGCATTCTCGGCTACCAGACCTAGGTTTGAGGCTTGGCCACGTCAGTCAGGTTCTGTCAGTAGAATGGGTGGGTGGATGAAATGATGGTCTCTACATCCCAGGGCTCTGACAGCACTTCCTGTGCAGTGAATGGGGCATCCTGTATCGGGCATTGGCACGTTTATCAAGGGTCTAATCCACCGAGTCCTCGGAGGGTCTGTGGGGCACCTGCCTGAGGGTCACTGAGCAAGCTCAGCTGGAGCAGGGGGGTTCTGACTGTAAGAAGAGATGATTTGGGTGGGTCAGCTGAAGGGACCCAGGAGTGGCAGGAATGGCAAGGGGAGCTGATTATATGCAGTGGGGAGCAGCTGCTGCTCCCCCCGTGGGGAAGGACGGGAACGTGAGGGTGAGGGCTGCGGGAAGCCTCTGGTGGTGACGTCTGGAGAGTGTGCGTTGAGCCTGGTACTGAGGGGATGGACAGGGGACTCAGGGTCTGTACTGCTCCTTACCTTGACAGGTCACTGGCCCACCCTGAGCCTATGCTGCCATCAGTGAAATACGGGAAGGACGCTGCCTGCCTGACCCGGATGCTGCAAGGTTTTCCTTCACGAATGTGGGCCCAGAGCCTGTGCAAGGTAAGCCTCAGACACATTGACTCTGGCTACCAGTTTGCAATCAATTTCTAGTCCACAGTGTAATGATAATAGCTATCATGTATTGATCGCCTGCCATGTGCCAGGCATTGCGATAAGCAGTCTGTTTAGACTCATGATCTGACATCTTCCTCACGATTCTACAAGACTCCTCTGCAGTTTATGGGCTATAACACTGAAAACCAGAGAAATAAGGCAATGCTCCCAAGACCTCACAGCTGGTAATTAAGTCACCTCCAGCAGCATTTAATAAGCACCTAACAGGTCCCGGACTCTGGTTGGAACTCACGGGGGTGTAAAACCTGCCTGGGCCTCCAAGGCACCTGATGGCAGGGACCAGCCTACCAGGAACAGGTCTCTCTGAGCTATTTGTTCTGGAATTTCATTTTCTCTGCGGTGCATGTTGATGGACGGGGGACAAATATCTCATGGCTTGACTCTGCGAGCCGGGCACTGGGAAAAGATGCCAAGCCCCGAGACCATTGTTCGTGATCAGCTGCCGCACCCGCCCACCCGCCTTTTATCCAACTTTGCTGGGTGCTATTATTCAGCTCTGAGCCATCACCAGGAGCTGCAAAGCAGTTAATTACAGAAGTATAATCCCTTTTTTCACAAGGAGCTGATCTTCGAGGGTTGTGAGAAGATAAGATTTATGCCTCTTTCAATTCCTTTATTCTCTCATCAACATAGATTCATATTTCAGTTTCCCACATCGGAAACAAAAAGGAAAGTCGCTCAGCCCGCTGCTGCCTGAGAGAGATAAATGAGGCTCCACAAAGAGCCAGTCCTATAAACTCAGTCTCTTTCCCTTCCTTTCATGTTTGTGATTATAAACAGAGTCAAGGGCAGTTGAAATATATCCCTCTGCCTGCCTGCCTTGTTCTGCTCAAAGAAAGGAGACACACACAGCAGCAACAATCTGCGTGGTGCCCTGGAAAGAGGCAGGCAGGGCCCCCCGCGCCCCGCCAGCCTGCTGAGCAGATCCGATAGAAAGACCTTGGTCCCCTGCCATTCTCTGGTCACAGAATTGTTTCAAAAGGCCGCAGAGGGAAGCTGGATGCCGTGCCACTGAGGATGCTTTCGCGTTCCTGATAGCAACACATGTGATGCTATTTGCTCAAAAGAAAAAGCCTTTCGATTTGGCCGCTATGCCGTGTGACTGTGCCAGGGCCCCGGCTGCTTTCAAAAGTGTGTGGACAGAGGTCGCCAGCAGCTCAGACCACAGGACAAGGCCAGTTTTAGCAGCTCTGCGGAGTAGATTCCAGGCTTGTTAGAGAGAAAAGGCCCACTTATTGGGGGGACTGGGCCCCAGGGAAATGACATTATCCCTCGACAGAGGAACTGGGTGGGTTATTCTGATTATTGTTGCTGCTTTTCAACTGCTTTTGTTACTTTCGGGGGCTTCACTGGTGTGACTGTCCAGACCTCTGTTGGTCTGTGAGGGACAAGGGGACCACGGGCATGAGCTGATCTGCCCGAGGAGCAAGTTGGTACAGAACTGGGACCGACAAGAGTTCTGTTGATAACAATCGATCAGGCACTTAGGGCAAAGCGCCAGGCACTGTGCTGAGCACCGTCTCATGTCATCTTCATAACAACTAAGAAGTCAACATGATCACACTTTACAGGTTAGCAAGCTGAGACTGAGAGGAGGTCAGATACCTGCTGGAGGTCACACAGCTAGTGGCCAACTCCCAGGGTCCCCACGCTGCGCTGCCAATGCACCTCCCCCAGCTCTCCTCGCAGGCATCCTGACTCTCTTCAGAGCCTTTTTTGCAACTTCTGATTGGGGAAGGGGAAATCTAATTTTTGAAAGATAATGAAGAAAGGGAGGAAAGGATGAGGAGACACTGAATTCAGGAGCCAAGTTGGCCGCTGTAATAAAATGTCATCCCACAAGATGTAAGACAACGGTCTTTAATAGACTTCGAGATTCAATTATCCCTTTATATTTCCAGCAGACTCGTCATCGTCCAAATCAGCCTTTCATTGTAAACACACCCTAATTCACCAATAGAATAGAAGACAAATCATGTTTGAAAGTCGGGCAGCTTCTGAGCCAGCACTCTGCAGACACACCCCTGGGCACTTGCTCCCGAGGGAAGGGGGTTGGTAAAAGCCTTGGGCGCTGTCTCCCGCTCGAGGCCTGGGGCCGGTCTCAGGGATTAGAAAGTGCACTCTGAGATGCTGAGGCTGGTTCAATCTTTTCCATTCTGGAGCTTTTAAAGGCTGTCCTCTCTGCTGCTGGCCATCCCCAGCCCCCACCTCAAGCCCTCAGTGGAAGGATAGCAACTGCTGACTGTCTGGATCATTCCAATAATTTCTCTCAGAAGCTTTTCTCTTTTTTTCCAGTTACAAAAGGAACACAAGCTCATTGTAACATGTTATTCAATAGAGTTGCATAAAGCAAAGGTCTCCTCATGCTTCTCTAAGCCAATTCCACTTTCTGGAGTGAGCCAGTTACCAACAGGCTGATGTGTGTCTTTCCACATATTTCTTTTGGTTCATGTGGATCTTAAAATTCCTCTAAACCCAATTTTTTGCCCCCCCTCTTTTTTTTTTACAAATATGGTATGGAACCATACATGTTTCTCTACAACTTGCTATTTATAATTAGCACAATAGCATGGCCATCTTCTCAGGTCAATGCAGAAAAGTTGGACTCATTTGTTTAGGAACTTCATGAGCTTGTGTAGTGTTACTACACTGTGACTCTCCAACCATCCTACATCACTTCACTCTTCTGGACATGATAGCATACCATGCCTGGCCTCTCATGTCTATGAAAGCCACGATTTCCCTCCACTTATAAACTCTGTCTTTGACAAGGCCCTTTCCAGGCTGGCCCGGCCTTGGGGAGAGAACTTCTTACTCATCTGATGTTCCCCAGAGCAGTCCCTGCCAAGGTGGCCCTGGCCTCCCAGGCAGGACTCAGACGGACCTGTAAAAGCAGGTTTCACTGCCATGGAATCTGGACTTCCTTCGGGCAATGAAAAAAACATATAGCATAACTAAGCCCTTCAGATGTCACACACAGGCATATAAAAATACCGCACACAACTCTAGCCATAAACCCAGTCCCCGGTAGAAAGACTCACAAAACCATCTTTGAGAACACAAAAAGACATTGTTTACCAAAGGAAGGTTTTTATAACGCTGTTGCTGCATTTTATTAGAGAGGGATGAGGCCTAAAGTGGAGACAGGCTGCAGATGTCTGTGCTCATTTAAACCAACTAAAACACTAAACCACTCAGTCTGAAACGTTTCAAAGCTGAAAGTAAATTCTTCCAGGCAATCTGCTTTTCTAGAGCTTCTTTATGGAAGTCACATCTGAACAATTTTAGAAATCAAAATGGAATCTCACAGAATATATGAAGAGTTTGTATCCTTTAGAATTAGTTATTCTATTTCTAGGATTCTATCCTAAGGAAATAATCAGCCAAGCCAGCAAAGATACACATAAAAGAAAGTTATCCCAGCATACCTTATAATTTTGAAAAAGAAAAAATAAGCGAAATGGTCTACAACTGGGATATGTAATATCACATGACTATTAAAAATGATATTACCAAAATGTTGACTATTAAGAATAAATGCTCATGTTATGATGTTAAGTTAAAAAAAGAGATATAAAATTGTATATGAAAACTATGTAAAAATATTCATAGAAAACACTGGAAGGAAATGTACTGACAGTGGTTATCTCTGGGTGATACAACCAAGTGTCATGCTTTTCCTCTTCTCTTTTACTTTTCTATAATTTCTAAGTTTCCTAAAATGTGTATGGATTTTTATAATGGAGTAAGTTAGTCTTAAACCACACATAAAAGTTAAAACCGACTCTACTGTTTTTAGAATCATGGGATAGTATACATGAGAAGAGATGGGTGTGGATAAGGCAGGGTTTTCTGGGTTGGAGGGAGTGATGGAGAAAACTCCTCACTCTTGATGTCTTTCTTAAAAAACTGATTGTAGTGAGAGGAAGGGAGAGAGAGTGAAACATTGACGTGAGAGAGAAACATCAATTGGTTGCCTTCTGCGAGCACCCTGACCGGGATCCAAACTGCAATCTGGGTGTGTGACCTTGACAGGAAATCGAACCTGCCATCTTTTGGTGAATGAGATGATGTTCCAACCAACTGAGCCACCCGGCCAGGGCTCTTTGGCATCTTTAAGGGTGTGGGTCTCATAATGCAATACCTTCTGCAGAAGAACAGCACACAAAGAAAACTTAATACCATCAAACAGATGCCACTGTCAATCCACTCAATATTTAGTGTGTACCTACTATGTGCCAGGCCTTTGGGGAAATGACCCACCTCATATTTTAGTTTATTGAAAACAAGACTATGCTTTGTGTCCATTGTCATACATGACTTGTAGCACATTGATTACCTTGGGTTTTCCTCTATTGTTCTCAGAAAAGCAAACAAAAAGAAAAATGAACAAGTGGAGATTTGCAATGGATGTCAAGAAAGAACACACTGGAAGCACTCCTGACCTTCAGCTGGCTCTGCAGGGAGTGGGTGTTCTTCATTAGGGGCCGCTCTGGGAAAGACACAGCCAGGCAGCCCTCAAACTGAGGTCTGTGATTTCTCTGGTCTGTTCTGAAAGTTCGTGACTGATGGGTGCCCTTGGCAGGACCAGTAAATAGTTACTAATCCACTTATTCACAAATTATTGAATACCTACTATGCATTGGTGCTATTCTAGAGGCTGGAGGTAACGCAGTAACTTAAAGTCTTCCCACCAATGCACTTGCAGTGCAGGAATAGGCAACAAATAAAACATAAACTATTATCAGCCAGGTTATGATCACTGCTATGGGAAAAATAAGTAAAACAGACTAAGGGAACAGAAATGACAAAAAGCTCTTTCCTAGATAGAGTGCTAAGAAAAGCCCTCCCTAAGGAAGTAGCTTTAAGCAGAGACATGAATATTTAGTAGTGTTCTACAGCTGAGTGACATGAATATCTAGAGTAGTGTTCTGTGTTGAAAGAACAAGTGCAAAGGCCCTGAGGCAGGAACGCAGCAAGAAAACCAATCTGGCTGGAGCACTGTGAGCGAGGAGGAGAGTGGGTGGAAATGGAAGTCAGGGATGTAGCCAGGGGCTAGATCATGCAGGACCTTTTAGGACATGGTAAGGACTTCAGGTTTTATTTTAAGAGTAATAAGAGGCCGCTGGTTTTGAGATGCGGAGTCAAGTAACCTAAAAAGATTACTCTAGCTACAATATAAATAAGAATTTGGACTAGGAAGCTGTTGCAGAAAACCGAGTGTAAGATGGTGGTGGAGATGGTGAGAAGTAGTAGGATTCAAGACATTATTTTGAAGATAGACATCACAGGACTTGGGGATAGGTTAAATGTGAGACAAGAGAAAAAAAGTGGCAAGGAAACTTCCAAGGTCTTTGGCTAGAGAAACTGAGTCAACAGTGATGCTACTTAATGGCATGGAGACCACTGGGGAGGGAGTGGATGTTTTCAGTTTTGTTTTGTTTTGTTTTGTTTTGTTTTGTTTTGTTTTGCTTTGTTTTAAGGGAACATGTGGGTGCTGTTGGCACCAGCCCGCACTCCTCGGGCCTTACCACATCAGTGCACACTGGTGACTCCACCTGCCAGCATTTGCATCCCTTTGCCTCGATCTTTCTCCAAAGCTGCAGAAACCACTCTGCATGCCCAGCACACCTTAGGGAAGCAGCCCTCAGTCACCGATACTCGGAAGTTGGTGTATAAATACCTCAGCTTCCTCACCTGGTGGGATGTCGTGGGTGCTCTACACCACTGCTCCGCAGGGTTCACCAGTGGGGTTAGGCTCCAGCCCCACCGAAGTGGCCAGCTTGAAAACACATCCTTATTGGCCTTTCCCCCTGCCTAGCTTATTCTCCCCAATTTCCTACTACTGTCTCCTGCACCTTCCAAATAAATTACCTACCCTTGAGTCCTTGACTCAGGGGAGTCCACACTAAGAAGGGGAAAGCAATAAAACCTTTCAATTCCTTATACCCCATTCTTCTTCAGTCTGCTAATATCACCTGGTCATTCTTTCTCACTGCCTCTACCAGAACAGGAGCAGCAGAGTCAAGATCATCAGTGAACCCCAGTCACATAAGGCAGGGATGAAATGGGGTAATTTTAATAAACCAGACGGCCCACTGATCTCCCCATCCTGATCCCTGGGCCTGCTAACACTTAGTTTGCCTTTTCCAACCACTAAGTGCAGCTGTCACATTTTCAAAATCAGCACAGAATAGAAAGGACAATGATCCGGGCGCATCTAGGGAGATGGCAACATGGAAGAGGCAGGACTATGATGGACCTTTTCTGTCTCCTCCTTCACTGGACAGTTCAGCAAATGCCCTGTGACATGCAGGCCACAGACTATTAGCAGTAGCATCAGCTGCTATTTATGAAGCATTGACTCTAAGGAGGAACTAAACTCCTTCATCAAAAGCCAGGGGGCAGAGAGACCTGACGTGCTGTATGCCATCTCTCTTAGGGAAGCACGCTTGTTTATACAGCAGCATTTTATATGTCACAAATGGTTCGGAATTATCACTTTCCACTTTCCTTCTGTTGACATGGATTGACTGTGTTGGGGGAGGCGGTTAACTAAAGCAAAAGCTGCACAGCAATCCTCTGGTTTGAGCAAAAAAACACTTGCTGCAAATGAACTGCTGTCAGTGTCCACCAGACATGATGTAAACACGACCAGCCTCTCTACAAACGAGACGATAATGGCGCACAGTCCTGCCGGTGGTGAGGATGCTGAATCGGTAGCCCTGGCATATCAAGAGGTACTGAAGACGGGGCGCAGGCTTCGGAATCAGTCACATCTGGGATCCAACTCCAGGTTAGCCATTTACTCACTAGTGACTCTGGGTGTGTTATTTAGCCTCTTTGAGCCTCATGAGCTAAGTGGAGAGAATATGCCCACTTCATAGGGTGGCTGAGATGAAAAATGGCCGGCAACCAACAGAGTGAGCATACCATCGATATTAGTTCCTGTCCCTGGTTAACTATTTGTAGCTGAAGGCAGCCTGGCAAATCCACCCTGACTTAGTAAAGACCCGCGAAATACTAGTCCAGGGATTCTCAGGGCAGGGAGCTTGTCAATCAGAAAAGAGGGATGATGCCCCGGAGTACAGGTTCTTCCCCAGGCCATGTGCGCCTCTTCCAAAGGCCTCCTGTGCTGTAGTCTCTCTTTTTGAACAGATGCCTCACTCTTCTGTATCCTCAGCACTGAACACAGTGCTGGGCACATAGTAGGGGTGCAAACTTGGTGCCATGGAAATCGCACACTTTTGAGTAGATAAGACCTGAGTTCAAGTCCCAGTTCTGCCACTTGCCTTTGAACAACTTACTTTCTTAAGCCTCAGAATCCCTAATCTATAAAATGGGTAATAATATCTACTTTATTTTTTTAATTTATTTTTTAAAATATATTTTTATTGATTTCAGAAAGGAAGGGAGAGGGTGATAGAAATATCAACAATGAGAGAGAATCATTGATTGGCTGCCTCCTGCACGCCCCCTACTGGGGATCAAGCTTGAAACCCAGGCATGTGCCTCTGACCGGAATGGAACCTGGGACCCTCCAGTCCACAAGCCAACACCCTATCCACTTTGCCAAACCTGCCAAGGCATATCTACTTTAAAGTGTTTATGAACTGAGATCATAGATGGAGAGCCCAATACAGTGCCTCGGAAATTTTAGACACTCAAAAAATGTTAGCTCTTAATGATAAATATTTGCTGAATGATCTCATGGATAAAAAGAACTCCATTCACCACTACCACCACCACTCCCCATCCCCCACAAAATAAACATTCCATATCACATTTTCCTTTATGGTTATCAAGGACATAGCCGCCATTCTTTGTTATAGTGGCAAAGGTTTCTTCCAGCTCTGACTTTGTGCAGCATAATCATAGCAAGCTCTGGTCTGTTCTTGGGATGTACACAGAACAAAACACACTGCCTTCCCACCACTGCCATCCCAATGTACACATAGAAGGAAAATTTGGTTACAAATAATGGGGAGGGCGTCTCACAGTCTCTCCCCCAAATACATATTAATTACCAATGGAATCCTCCACTGTACAGTGAAAAATCTGACAGACTCCACCAGTGATGAAACATATTGGAATTATGTACCCCTACTATGGTACACGAGGAGGACACATATCTCCTGTGCTTTTCTTGCAGAGACTTCAAAACCCCAGTCTAATCTTGAGAAAACATCAGACAAATCCACATAGAGGGACAGTCTACAGCAAGCGTGTCAAACTTGTGGCCCGTGGGCCGCATGCCTTGTTTATTTGGCCCGTGTTAGCCTTTGAGTTTGACATGCTTGGTCTACAGAATTACAGGGGACTCTTCAAAAGGGTCAAGGTCGAGAAAGACAAAAAAGTAGTGGGGAACTGGCACAGGTTGGAGGAGTCTAGGGAGACATGAGAACTAAATGCAGTGTGGGACTCTGAACTGGACTGAATAAAGTTTACCAGTTGTTTGTTTGTTTTAATGTCAAGGGCAGCCTCAAAGGGGAAAAGGATTGACAACAAAGGTCCAAATGAGAGGCGCATGGAGGAGAGAAGGCTAATCCCGGGAATTTGACTGAGCAATTGGAGGTGAGAAAGAGTTAGGAAAGGATTGAAGTCAAAGCTGCATTTCTTTCGCACCTGAGCACCAATGGTATATTCTCTCCTTCATCCCGATCCTCTCAAATCCAACCTGGAATAATGAATAAATCTGGGCCACTTCACCACAGTCTCACAGCAGCATAACTGCTCTTGACATTTTCATCAGTCATCAATATAAATATTAGCTGGCATACATAACACGGTAAGTGCTTTTTAGGCAAAATATGTCATTTAAGTGGAATCGCCAAATTAGGATGTAGCCTTAGGTTTAAGGTTTTCTAAAAAGTAAGCGCCTTGCTCCTCTCACATACCCAATTTCAGCTAAGTTTGAGTTTTAAAGTTACACACCAGTCCAAGGAAGGCTTTTATTTTACGCGAGAGGCCTGATGCACGAAATTCGTGCAAGGGGCTCGGCCCTCGCAGCCCTGGCTTTGTCCGGAAGGTCGTCCGGAAGGACGTCCAGAAGGTCATTGGGCTGTCTGGTCTAATTAGCATATTAAGCTTTTATTATTATAGATTTGAGTGAAACTGGGCCCATGGAGGGGGAGTTGCTCAGACTCAGCGCATGGAGTGATGTAACAGAACTGCGCAGGATGCCATGCTGCCTTCTCCAAGCTGCTAGTATTCACTGCAGCCTTATTGTCCCGACCAAGAAGAGGCCAGCTGACAAGTATTACAAGCAGCAGACACATGGGCCCCACCTTGGCCTCTGAATCAGACTCTTTTGATGCCAAAGCTTACGCATTTCTTTTCTTTCTGTTTAATACTCACCAGAGGAGAGAAACATCGATGTGAGAGAAACACATCGATTTGTTGCCTCTTGCATGCACCTCAACCAGGGCCCAGTCTGGGGAGGAGCCTGCAATTGAGGTACAAGCCCTAGACCAGAATTGAATCTGGGACCCTTCAGTCTGCAGGCCAATGCTATACCCACTGAGCCAAACCAACCAGGGCTAAGTTTACACATTTCTACCAGGAAAGTGTTCTGTAAGATAGGCACAGAGCAAATGCTGAGACCCACTATGCTTCAGGCCACACAGTGTGAGCATGTGTGTGCAGGCCTATGCTTATGCAAGCTTTAGGATTTCTAGAATGTATCTATAGAGGTGTACTATCTCATTTCCACGTCCTTCACTGTCCCCTTGCCCCCCCTCCCTGTATTTCTCTTGCATCTCTCCATTCTTGTCCTTGTCCACATCTCAGATTTTAGGGTCCACTCTATGTGGTATTTGGTCCCCTGATCTTTCCCAACCTTCCTGTTTTGGTGTACTTGAGGTGAGATGGTAGTAGCCTTGGTGCCAAAAGAATCCATTCAATCATGTATTTATCTATTCATGCATTAGAGACAATTTGGGGCCCTGGGGTTATAGTAACCCACAAGAAAGACAAGATCTTTACTTTCATGGAGATTACATATTAGGAGGGGGAGAGAGTCAATAGACAAAGAAAGAAGAATACAAAGAAATAGTAATAATGAGGAGAGTTGTGACAAAACTGAACCAGGATGATGGGATAGGGAGTAATAGGGGCAATAGGGGGCTATTTCAGTTTGGGTGGCGAAGGAAGGGCCTATTTGAGGAGGTAACATTTAAGTTTAGACCTGAACAAGTGAGACCCAGCTCTGCAAACACCTGGGGGAATTTAGTTCCAGGCCGAGGGGATGACTAGTGAGTGAAAGGGCCCTCAGGCAGGCCCGGTCTTGGCAGATTGAGGACAGTGTGGCAGGTCATAGTGAGTAGGGGGGCAGAAAGTGGTCCCAGAGGAATACAGACCATGTTAGGTCTTGTAGGGCTCAGTAATTGGTATGAAAAGACAATCAGTGGTTCTCGATAGAGGAGTTACAGAATCTGACTTATGTTCTAAACCAATATTTTGGCTGTTGTGTGGAGAATGGACTAGGGGTGGTGAACATGGGTCATAAGATTAAAAGCAGGGATAACAGATTAAGAGGGGTTGCAACTAATTAGGTAAAAAAATGATGGTGCCTGGGTTAGGGTGGTAGAGATGAGAACAGTAGGTGGATTTAGGATATGTTTTAGAAGAAAAGCTAACAGAACTTGTTGATGGACAAGCTGTGGGGAGTAACAGAAGGAGGGAAACAAGATTGCGTCTAGGTTTCTGTCTTGAGCACACTGATGTGTGGTGGTATTACTGGTTGGAATAAGGAACCCTGGCAGAGGAAGAGGTTGGGGCACGAAAAGGAGAGTTTTGTTTTAGACACATTAAGTTTAAAATATTTATTAAAGAACTGACTGAAGCCCCTATCTTATTCTTTATATGTATCACCAGACAAAGGACTATGAGATTCCAGACACTGCCTTCCTTTTCCTTTTTTTTTTAATCCTCACCACTCAGGAATGTGTGTGTGTGTGTGTGTGTGTGTGTGTGTGTGTGTGTGTGTGTTTTAGAGAGAGAGAGAGAGGGAGAGAGAGAGAAACACCGATGTGAAAGAGAAACACTGATTGATTGCCTCCCTTATGTGCCCCAACCAGGGATCGAACTTGCAACTTACATATATGCCCTGACCGGGAATCAAACTCGCAGCCTTTTGGTGTACAAGATGACACTTCAACCAACTGAGTTACCAGCCAGGGCAACATTGCCTTCCTTTTCAATTCATTGTCAAATAAGATTAAAGAGAAATATAACTGAATAAAATAGTCAGTCTTTTGTAAAACACTTCAGAGGTTTGGTAGTTGAGCCACATCCTTCCTGGTAGGCATCAGGAGCCAATCAATCACCATGTTGCAACCAAGCAATTGTTCAGGGTGCAAACTAATTAAAAATTTAATCCCATGATTTTCATCTTAATCTCGTTTCCCCATTAGCTTTAATCAATGCCCACAATTACAATTTAGCAGAACTTTTCATTTAGATAAATGACTGAGTAGGCTACCTAATTAGTCTGTTTGTTATGAACCAATTGATAACTAAAATTATATGCTAACTACTAAAGTCCACACACTAATTTTTAAAGCATTTTATTAGCACAAAAACTATGTTTCTGTTACAAAAGAAAAAAGTCCTTCCTATGTTTCTCTTAACTTTAAAAAATCAAGTTGCAGTGCGCTGTGTAGGTAAGCAATACACTTGAGAAATGTATGCCCACCTTGCCTTGCACTATAACACAAGCAATAGTGAAAGTTGTGCCAATAAGAAATTTCCATGAACTTCTTAGCTACCTGGGAGCTTCTGCTGCACCCTGCCAAAAATAAAAAATAAAAAACCAGACCAGATTTTTAAAACCACTAAGCAAAACTGAATGTGAGGATGTAAAAGAGAAACACTGATTGGTTGAGAACTGGTTTGAGGAAGGGAGAACTTTTTAGCCTGTTCCAGTGCCGAAGTGGCTGCTCACTAGGCCTGTGAATCATTTGGTGACCATCTTTCTTGTCATCTACAGCAAAATTTCTATCACTTTCAAGTCCCACAGCACCTCTCAGGATGCCCAAACCCTTAGATCCTTCAAGTAAAAGAGATCCTCATTTAAAAAAATAAAAGTCAATGGCTCTGGACTCCTGTAACCTTTTCAGTCCCCTTAACAGTGCTATCGCCACTTGGGTTTTTACTGCTATTTCAATAAGAGGACGCAAAGAGTGAAGAATCGTGCCTGCCATCAATGAAAACCAATGAAGACTCCTTCTCATGCTGGACATGGTCTCAGGAGGAAAAGCGACCAGACAACCCACGTAGATGGTGGTTAAGCACATGTAATGAATAAACCTTAAAGGAAATCAAAAACGGTTTTCAGGCTCAGGGGTCCTGTACACACACACACTTTCACGGCAATGAAATTTTGGCCACTAAGTTCATGGTTTCTGCCCACACATTGCACCTGCCACTTCCAACGGACCAATAAGAACCAGCTGTGGGGTGGGTTTTCAACACAAACTTATCCCATCTGCCTCCCAGCCATCTCCCCACATAGCCCTTCCCTTGACCGCCCTCCCCTCTGACATTCCCTCATCCCAACGTCCCTTGCCTCGGCCCCTGTCTCACCTACAAGCTGCTGCGTGTGGACCCTCGGAGCTGCTCGGCCAGGCTGCGCTGTAGCAGAGGCAAGAACATGGAAGAGAAAAGGGGCAGGGGACTCTTCACAGTTTAGCTTCCAAGGAGCTCCAGGGCAACCCAAGAGGAAGTGACTGGATTTGCCCCGGAAGCAGAAGTCAGAGCGGGTCCAGGTCGCCGCCATGTTGTGTGTGGCGGGCGGAGACTGCAGCCCTGAGACTGAGCTCAGATGCACCGCAGAGGAGACCCATGGTCACTCTTTCTCTGTTTCCTCTCGTCCTGTGGTTCTCACGGTATTTACTGACCTCACTGGGTGCCAGGCACCGTGCCGTGTGTCGGAACCCATGGAACAGGACCCACAGGGCACTTTCCCTCCTGGCATTCAAACCTCCTAGCAGTGGACATTGAAGGATCAACCATGCGGTGCCTGCTGTGGTTTGAAGCACCGAGGCCCACAAGGCATGTGGACCCAGTTGGTTTGGGGGCATCTTCTGAAACGCATTCCACGCTGGCTGTTCGGGCCAGGGAGAGGCAAGAGGTAGCTGGGAGGTAGGCAGTGGCGGATTGGGTGTGTGGAATGTGCAGAACTGGGTGACGGTCTGGGCTGATGGTTGTGTGAATGATGGGGTACCACATACTGGAAGGGAACACAGGAGGAGGAACAGATCTGTAGGAACTTTTGTGTTTAGACATGTTGAGCCTGTGGGACCCTCTAGTGGAGAAGCTCAGCGAAAGATGTGCCTACTTGGGCCACTTAGGTGAGAGGCCTGAGTTGGAAGTGCATGGCTTAGATTTGTTACCGAACTCAATGGGTTTGCCACTAGTGTTGTTTACTTGCTTTAAGCAAAGAGGATCCTGGATTCATATCCAACTCTGTCTCCCTCAAGGGAGGCCTAGCCTTTGCTTGTATATACTGTTTGGTCAATTGCATGTTGATTTCTTCTTTGCAGTTGGCTACCCTTTATCCGGTGGAGTTCCTATCAGTTCATCCTGGTTACAGCTGCATCTGCAAAATACCGTGCTACATTTTAACACTTAGCAAGAACGTTAAATGGGAAAGGACATGGAAAACAAGTTTGAGACCCTTGTCCTATCTAACAGATTTGTGCATGGGGATGGGAACGGAGCAGAAGTTTGGAAAAGATTGCCTGAAGGGGGAAATACCAGTTGGGAAGGAGGCTCAGGATGGCCTCAAGAGCTTCTCTAATTAAAGGAGAGAAAGAAGAGCAAGTCACCTTAGGAGAAAAGCCAGGAGAGCATGGTATTTCAGGAGGCAAAGGAAAACTGCTTTAAGGAGGAGTAATTGGATGAATTTTCCTGAGGAATTAGTGAGATGAAGACTGAGAAACGGCATGACTCAACAGGCATGGCCGTCAGCTAGAGCAGGTTCATTGGTGAGGTGGGAGGAGGCCAGCTTGGGCTGATAAAAGAAAATGGGAGTGTGGTGATGAGAAAATGGAGACAAATGAGCATAGACAGGCCTTCCAAGAAGTTGCCTATGAAGAAATGAGAAGGATACTGGAAGGAGGATGCTAATATTTCTTGTTATTTTTTAAGATTGGAGAGACCTAAGTTTGTTTAAATGTTGAGGAGGAGGAGCCATGATCGAATCGACATGCCCAAGAGTAGTTTATGAGAACAAGTCTCAAGAAGGCAGAACAGGAGGAGAGAGGGTACGCAGAACACAGGTGGAGGGCTGACCTTGGGTAGCAATCCTGGGAAAGGGAGATGTGGGGGGGCAGGTAGATTTGTAGCATCTGTGCTGTTAGCAGGTTGTACATTTCATAAATCCAAAGGGTACACCTGACTGCAATGTCATCCTAATTTTGAACAGTCATCATGACTACTTCCTGGAATATGGTAGTAAAGAGCCTTGAGGGAAGGGGACTGCTTTCTAATTCACACAAAGTGGCCCTAGCAGACATGAGTAGTGGAATTTGGGTGCTGGAAATTCAGGCACGTCCTGTCGCATGGTGTGTGTTCTGCCTGGAAAAAGGTCGGTTTATTGAAGGAAGGGAATGGAGTCTCTGAGAGGCTTGTGGTCAGAGGAAGAGGTGTTCATAGTGGTTGCACTTGGGAGAAGGCAAAGAAGCACAAGCAGATGTTAGCCATGTAGATCCCAGACAAGTGAGGTCTGTGTGGAAAGTGGGTGAAATCACCAGTATTGACATTATCTCATTTTATTGAGGCATTTCTAGCAAACAGAGGTAGCTTTTTCCCTCTGGTGTAATGTCTTGGCAGGCAGATTGAGATGTCTAAACCTTACTGATCATCTTGTCTCCCACTGCAAACTTGTTTTCTATCCCTTTGGAAGGACACTGGGATGCTGCCCCTACAGGGAAATGTTTTGTTTTGTTTTGTTTTGTGAAAGTGGGACCAGAGGCCATATTTTAAAAGTGCATCAGCTTCTAGGAATGTAGAGTAGATGTACTTTCCCCCTTTCTTCCACAAAATACTTAAAATCCCTGGACATTACATACAAAACAAACATAAGAAGATGGAAAGGTGGAGAGAAGACAAAATGACTAGGAATGTTGGGACCCAAAGAGCAACAGGGTGGCAAGTAACCTGGGCATTCTTTTTCATCATATATCCCAGAGTTGGAGGTGAAGAAGCCAGTGACCCAGAAATGCTAAGGGATATAGACCCCTCAAAGAAGTGTATACTATATTATTCCAATGACGTAAAGTTCTCAAAAACTCTAATAGTGACAGAAATCAGATCAGTGATCACCTGGGAATGGGATGGGGGAAAGGCAGGATGGAGAGATTATAAAGGGGCATGAGGAATATTTTGGGGATGATGGATATATGCATTATCTTCATTGTGGTGATGGCTTCATTAGGGCATACATCTGTCAAAACTTACCAAGTTGTACATTTCTAAATGTTTGGTTTATTATAGGTCACTTAAATAAAGCTTAAAGTAGAACGCACTACTGAGCTTTACCCAGTCTTAACCTTTGACATATGTATTTGCTGCAGAATTTCCCCTTCACCTGTATCCCTCTCAAACCTATCTCCCTCCATTCCCAGAGGTAAGTACAGTCATGCACTGCGTAACGATGTTTTGGTCAATGACAGACCACACATACTACGGTGGGGTACCATCTAGCCTACGTGTGTAGTAAGCTATACCGTCGAGGTTTGTGTAAGTGCACTCTTCAGTGTTCGCACAATGACTGACATTATGCATGTCTCAAACAGAAAGCGGACATGACTGTCCTAGGAAATGGAATTTTATGTTTATCATCCTCATGCATTTTATCTTTTACTATGTAAGCCTTTGTAAACATCATATAACCTTGTTTTGCATCACTTCACATTTTCCATAAATGGAGTATCATTCTGTGACTGGCTTTCTTTGTTTAACATCATATTTATGAATCAATTACTTAACCTGAACAAAATGTTGGGGCAAGTGTTGTTATTATCATTTTGCAGATGGAGAAACTGAGGTTCACCATGATGAGGTAAGTGGCCCAAGATGAGTGATGAAGCCAGGATTGAACCAGGTGTGACCTTAGTCAAGGTCAAAGCTTCAAAAGGTGACCACAGGTCCCAAAGGGCAGGGAGCTTTCTCCCGGGGGCTCCCTCGGTTGTGCTTCCTGGTGCTGCCGTGAGTGGCGCCCTTCCCGGCTGTTCTTCTGGACCTCTGTGGTGGCCTGGCACTCAGGTTGGCCCAGGCCTCTTCCTGCCACATCCAGCTATGCCTGTGCCAGAATCAAAGGCGAGCCCCTGTGCCCTGGAGGTCTGTGTGGAAAGTGGATGAAATCACGAGGCAGAGAGAAGAGGCCTGGGGTCCTGCTGTGCTGGAAGGAAATATCTTTTCCAAATCTGTGATTTGCCTTTCACTCTTTTCACAGCGTCTTTTAATGAATAAAAGATCTTAATGAAAATAAAGTCCAATTTGTTGGATTTTTTTCCTTCGACTTGATTCTCCCTGCCCCTTTGGCAGCCTGGTAAAACCTCTGGGCTCTCCAGAATAATACTTTTAAATGCTTTCAGTACATAAGATTACAGTTATACTGAAATACTATTATCGGAATAATGTTTAAAATTGTGAGAACAGTATGCTTCTTTATGAATGCCTTACACAACAAGTTCCAGCGGTGGATTTAATAACCAATTTTGAAGGAGCATGAACGTAGGCTTTATTTCCACATATCTGCAATAACTCCCATATGATGTGGAAAGATCTAATTTCTATTCATGACAATAGGGACTGATAATATTATTATGGTTTGTTGCTACTTTCCAAACTGAAAAATTAAATTTCAGAAGTAACGAATATATACATATTTCCCCATCCAACTCCAAAGACCCCCCTGAGTCCCCACCATGAACGTGTTAGGAGTCTGTGGACCTCAGGATAAAAGTCCTTGGACTGGCATCTCACCAGAGCACAACCATGAAGTGGAGGAGCTTGGAAGCAGCTGGTTTTGCAGGCAGAGAGTAAGCTGATCCCAGGGCCTCGAGTTTTACGTTCCAGATAATCATGTTTTCATTTCCCTGATCAAGAGCTACAGCGGGGCCTCATGCACTGCTTAACATACCGAGGAACTTCAAAAACAGATGCCTGACAAGAATAACTCTCAACTCTTAGATATAGGGCAGAGCACAATATCAAAGGCCTGAGCGAAGCTTTGCAAATTTCCGATTGTCAGTGATCTAGTCTAATTCTGTGGCGCATTTGTCACAGACACATTTTTTCCAAAGAAAATTATTTTATGGCTTAATGTGAAAGGAACCCCCCCCGCAGACTGCCCCCTGCTTGCACCAAAGCCCCTGGCAGGGCCCCTCTGGTTCCTGGCCTCAAAGAAGGCCCTGCAGTTTCCCAGGAGCCCACAGGGTCTGCTTCACACAGATCAGCACTGTGTTTTGTCATTGGTGAAGCTCTCCGTGTTTGCAGTCCCGCTCTCAGTCTCCCCGAGGCTCAATTAACCGCTGGCGATTCCTTCCAGCGCAGCAGGGCCCGAGGCCTCTTCTCTCTGCCTCGTTATTTTATATAGTTGGAAATGCTGGCTTTTTAAGTCAAAGATCAATTTTACTGCTTTTTTTTTTTTTTTTGAGAGAGAGAGAGAGAGAGAGAGAGAGAGAGAGAGAGAGAGAGAGAGAGAGAGAGGCATACTTGCTCTTGGTAGAAAAATTAGAAAATACAGATAAGAAAAGAAGTCCTCCAACGTGGTTGTACCAAATTGTACCCCATCAGCAGTATGTGAGAATTCAGCTCCATGCCTTTGTCAGCATTTGCTATTTTGTTACTTTCATTTTAGCCACTGTCATTAAATCTGCATTTCCTGTGTTTATTGGTACTCTGGACATCCTCTTTAATCCTCACCGGAGGACATGTTTTAATTGATTCTAGAGAGAGAGGGAAGGAGAGGGAGGGTTGAAGAGAGAGAGAGAGAGAGAGAGAGAGAGAGAGAGAGAGAGAGAGAGAGAGGTTGACTGATTGCCTCCCCTGACTAGGGCTCAAACCCAAAATCTCGGAATGTACCCTGACCGGGAATGGAACCTGTGACCCTTGGATGCACGGGACGATGCTCCAACCAACTGATCCACACTAGCCAAGGCTGGACATCCTCTTTTTAAAATGCCCGCTCAAATCTTTGACACATCTTTTAATTGAGCTGTATTCCTATTTCTTACTGATTTGCAGCAATTTGTTATAAATTCTGGATAGATAACAATATAATAATATTCCTTTGTCAGGTATATACTTTGCAAATATCTTTTCCAAATCTGTGGTTTGCCTTTCACTCTTTTCACAGCGTCTTTTAATGAATAAAAGATCTTAATGAAAATAAAGTCCAATTTGTTGTTGTTTTTTCTTTATGGTTGATGCTACTGTTAAAATGTTTCAAGAAAGACTTTGGGCAGCCTCACTGAAATTAGCATGCACTGTTCTGCTTAGCCTGTCCCGTGTAGGCCTGCAGGTCACCACAAAGCACAATGTATAGAGCAGCACTTTTCAATAAAAATATAATGCAAGCCACATGGTAATTTAAATTTTCTGAGTAGCTACATTTAAATTAAGAAAAAGATGAAATTAACTTTGTTTTGGTGGTATATTTTACTTAATCTAACATATTCTAGAACTCAGGTCATTTCAATATTTAAAATGTTTCTTTGTTTTAGTTTTTTTCTTTTTAATATATTTTTTATTGATTTCAGAGAGGAAGGGAGAGGGAGAGAGAGATAGGAACATCAATGATGAGAGAGAATCATTGATTAGCTGCCTCCTGCACATCCCCTACTGGGGGACTGAGCCCACAACCCAGGCAGGTGCCCTGACTAGGAATCAAACCATAACCTCCTGGTTCATAGGTCGACGCTCAACCACTGAGCCATGCCAGCTGGGCTTTAGTTTTTCTATTTAAATTTTAGTCACACTAGCCACATTACAAGTGCTTAGTAGCCGTGTCTGTCTGTGACTCCATCACCTAATAACAAGAGCTTGCGTCTATGGACTGCTTCTTCCAGGCCTGGCTCTGTCCATAAGAACTAAAGATGCTGCGTACTTAAGGGACACCAGGTCCCATACATGGATTATCTCATTTAATCCTTCCCAAACCTTATGAAGGTGATATTCTGCCACCTGTGGTGGTTAATTTTATGTGTGCCTTCGCTAAGTTATAATGTTCAGTTGCTTGGTCAAATATCAGCATAGATGTTGCTGTGAAGATATATTTTATTTTATTTTTTTAATTTTTTAAAATATATTTTTTATTCATTTCAGAGAGGAAGGGAGAGGGAGAGAGAGATAGAAACATCAATGATGAGATGCCCTAGCTGGTTTGGCTCAGTGGATAGAGCGTCGGTCTGCAGACTGAAGGGTCCCAGGTTCGATTCCGGCCAAGGGCACATGCCCGGGGTTGTGGACTCGATCCCCAGTAGGGGGCGTGCAGGAGGCAGCCGATCAATGATTCTCTCTCATCATTGATGTTTCTATCTCTTTATCCCTCTCCCTTCCTCTCTGAAATCAATAAAGAAATATTAAAAAAAAAAGACACATCAATAATGAGAGAGAATCATTGATCGACTGCCTCCTGCACATCCCCTACTGGGGGTTGAGCTGGCAACCCGGGCAGGTGCCCTTGACCAGAATCGAATCCGGGACCCTCCAGTCCACAGGCTGATGCTCTATTCACTGAGCCAAACCAGCTAGGGCAAGATATATTTTAAATATGGTTAACATTTAGGTCAGTAGACTGATTAAAACAGATTATCCCCCATAATGTGGGTGGTCTCCATCTAGTCAGTTGAAGGTCCTAAGGGAATAGGCTGAGGTCCCCAAAGAAGAAGGAATTCTGTGTCTGGACTGCCTTTTGACTCAAGACTGAAATATCGCCCGGCCGGCATGCTCAGTGGTTGAGCGTCAACTTATGAATCAAGCGGTCACTGTTCCATTCCCGGTCAGGGCACACGCCCGGGCTGCAGGCTCAATCTCCAGTGTGGGGTGTGCAGGAGGCAGCCGATCAATGATTCTCTCTCATCATTGATATTTCTATCTCTCCCTCTCCCTTCCTCTCTGAAATCAATACAAATATATTTTATGAAAAGACTGAGTTTGTATACGCTTGCAATAAATATCCATGCTTTTGCTTAAAAACAAAAAAGACTGAAATATCGACTCCTGCTGGAATTTCTGCAAATTTTGCATTTTCCAGCCCCCCACCCCCCACCCAATCACAGGAGCCAATTTCTTAAAGTCAGTCTCTCTCTTCACACACACACACACACACACACACACACACATGCTGTACATAGAGGACATATATCCTATTGATTCTGTTTCTCTGGAAAACCCTAATACACCACCCATCCTAATTCCCCCCCTGGGGAAACTGAGGCAGCCTGGTTCCAGTGTTCATACTCTCAGCCTCTCTGCCGCTTCCAGCCATTTGGAAAAATTGCTTAACTTTTCTAGGTTTCAGTTTTTCATTGGTAAACTAAGACAAATAATAGCACCTACCCAGTAAGGTTGTTGTGAAGAATGTTCAAGATAATAGAATGCATCTGGCACATGGTAAGTGCTCAATAAAAATTATTGGTATTTACTAGTATTGATGCCTTCCATCTTAAAACACTCTGAGCAGAACTTATTACTAGTTGTACTGTAGACATCAAAGAATTAAAAGAAAGGCCAAAGCTTAGAAAAGTGTATTATATTAGACTTATTGATCTCTACTAGATACTTTGAGAATAAATTTTTGCCATGCCTATGTCAATAAAAATTGCCATTTTTTAGGGAGTCCCTACCAGGTGCCCAGAACTCGGATTCCATCATCTATTGAAATCCTCACATTCATCCTACTGGGGAGGCATCATTGTCATTTCCCAGTTTACACCAAGTCTCTGAGTGACTTGAAAAAGTCACTCAGTTTCTAAATGACAATCGGGAAAGTAATTTTTCACTACCTTCATATTATCAAACCGTGACATTATTTGTTTTCTTTAATAATTCTTCAGAAAGCAGCTTGTAAGTGAATTGAAATTAACATCAAGGCCTTGTGGGGAATTTGAAAACTTAATCATCCCTTCTTCTGCCTCGTTTTATCTGCTGCTGGGTGCACACATTAGTAATTCAGTTTGAAGTCTGTCATATAATCTTATAATGTTTTTTTCTTTGCAATTTTGTGCAGGTAATCCTAAGGAGGATTTTTCATATTATTGTGTATGATCACAATTGAAAGTAGCTTGTAAAAAATGAATTGTTAATAACTGAGAGAGCCTTGCGTCCTTTCAAAATATTTGCTTTTAAATGAAAAGAGACTTCAGAATGTCAATACATTTCATTTTGTTCCCCCCCCCCCTTCATTCTTATATTTTCCCCATCTCAAATTGCCATAATCCACAGATTAATTTTAAGGTATTTCTTTGAGTTGTGTTCATAAATGTCAGGTTTTATAGAAAGATTATTTTTGCATGTTTTAATATAGTTTTCTCCCTCATTCTCCTTTTCTTTGATGTCAGGGCTGCATAAATCCAGTTTAATATGGCTTTCATTTGTGGGGCTTAACGCAGAAATCATTGTAAGGCTAAACCAAACCTCTTTCTGTTTTACAGTGATTATCTTTTTTCTGTCCAAATCAAGCAAGCCCTCTAGTTCAAGGACTTGTAAAAAATGAGTCTAAAAAAAGAGAAATCAAAGCTCCGAAGGTGAGCTCAGATTGTATCTAAGGGCTCCTTTATCTTGGCACCCACACTGTGTGAAGCGCCTTGTAAGATGGTTATGCTGGTAGGGAAGCGGAAGTGAGTAGTCCTGAGGGGGTATTTCCATCATGTCCATTCTGAGGTTGGATGTTGCAATAGTCCTTTACTGCGGGGTCTCTAACCTCCAAGCCCCGGTACTTCTATGTCCCTGATTTTTGCCTGGCATAGTTACACTGGACTGTTTTGAATAATGTAGCTTCTAATTTTATATTGCAATAGTTATGTTCATAACTGGACCATTAACGGCTGTATTTCATTGTAAGGGCTGTGTGATGACCTAGGGTGTTATTAAATGGCACACTCTCCTGAAATATTGCCCTTCTTCCTTTTTTTGGTGATCTCTTGCCTTTCCCTCATTTTGATGAGCAATTCTTTGCCCTGCTTTTTGAGAGCCAGGAGAAGACAGCAGCCGAACTGCAGAGGGTGTGCTCGGAAGAGTCTGGATTTATGATGCTCAAATTACAATCTCTGCACATTCATTAAGCTCCTGCTAGGTGCAAAGCTTTGTTCTAGATCCTGGGTATAAAGATTAGCACAGTCCTCTTAAGGATCCGTCCCTGAGGTATAATTTACTACTGCTTTCCTGGTGCTAGTTAAGCAATGTACATCAAAGCCTCAGAAATGTGCAGATCCTTTGATGAGGTAATTCCGCCTTTATAAAGGTAACCTAGGTAACTAAATGAGGATGTGGGTAAATATTGAGCTAAAAGGGATGCTTATCACAGTTGTTTAATAATGAAAATTGGGAAACAGCCTATGTCCAATAGTAAAGGGTAGATAAATTAAGGTCCCTGTATGCCCATACAGTAGGATATTATACAGTCATTAAGAATGAGATTGTAGTTTCTTGACATGGAAGGACATTAATTATATATTGCCATGTAAGGGGGGAAGGTTATAGTAGTGTATGATTCAATTTTTGCAAATGAATATGTGAGTATAGTGCACTCATAGGAAAAAGGTCAGATGGTTACAGAGCAATTGTAAAGAATGGTTATCAGAGGGTGTGTTTTCATTTTCTTCTCTTTGCCTCGCTTACCTGCATTTTCTAACTTTCCTCCAGAGATTGTGTGTTGCTTTTGAAATCAGACCATTCTATAAAAGTTATTTTTTTAAAAAAATAGGGGGTTGTCCCTGGGCCATGACAGGGCAGCAGGCTGTTCAGGAAGGATGCCCTCTGGTGGACATCCATTGTTCATGGAGCCACTCTGCTTTGCTATGACCCTGTCCCCTCTCACCTGGCCCTGCCCATGGCTTTATTTCCCGGCTCCAGAAAGCCATGCCTTCTTGCTCCGTGCAAATTACAGAACAGCCAGCAGCACTGGTCAGACAGACCCGAGTTTGCTTTTCCTCCTGTCGCAAGAAAACTGGCGCCTTGGTGTCTGGCCTGGCCTCCTGGATGTGGCCTTAGGGGACCTCCACTGGGCAGGATCCAAGGTGGAAGAGAGTCCCGGAACCTCCAGAACTCTGAGCCTGCAGGGCACAGACAACCTCTGTGGAATGTGAGATCATGGCTCTCCATCACCTACAGGGCAGCATGACTCAAATATTTACTAGATGTCCCATTCCGGGAAAGTTTGCCTACCTCTGATTTAGGGCATCGTCTTCATTCTCTCCTTAATGAATCTGTTATTCCAGAAAAGCAATTCTCATGGGAAATGACTATAACTTCTGAAGTCTTTGAGTTGAAGTGTGTCAAATTCTGGCTCAACAGGCCAGCTTCTTATACTTTCGTATGATTACTCTTTCATGGCTTGTTTTCACTCCAGGCAGTCTGAGCTGTCCTACCTTTGGGGTTGCAGATCTGTTCTCCATCCTCCGTGTGGGTCCAGCCCAGAGCCTCTCACTTTCCCACCTGGGGCACTGTAGTCACGTCTTCTTGGTGCTGGGAGTTGATCGCCCCCTAGAGGTGATTCTTTGTTATTACAGAGACATCAATCCTAGAAGTATGAATGCTTGCCAGCCTTTCCCTCCAAAGGTTCTTACATTCTCCACTTCCCAGCCCTCCCCACAGGCTCACTTTGTGCTCAGGATTGAATTTCCCCCCAAGGTTTTGAGGATTACACACTGCAGATTTTTCTCCTCCCAACAGCAGCCATCAGTTCTAGCACTGGGGTGTCAGATCATCAAAACAGGCAACAAGTCATTTGCATTTTTCAATTTCCACACAGCTGCCAGTCTGACCTCTCTACCCTGCCCCATATTTTTTGGCTTTCCATGCATTTAATATTTGGCCCTATTTTTTTTTTCTTTTCCAATAAGTGAAAAGAAGGTAAATCTAGAAAGACATGGGCAGACGTATGCTTTTTTCTTGCTAAGTTTTCACTCTATAATGGTGTGACCAGTGAAGAGAAACAGAGAGACTTACACTCTGTCTGCTCTCTCCTCTCCTGCCAGTTATTTGTGATGGCTTGGCAGTCAATGGAAGTCAATTCTTCCCCACCTTGCATCTTCTGCCTCCTGCAGAGCATAGCTTGTCTGGTTCCTGGGTGTTAATAAAAATAATAATTATTACAATGTGTTGAGCATTTACTATGAGCCAGAACTTTGCTAAGTGCTTTACAGGTAGAGGCATGAAAAGAAGGCTAGCTAGGGGTTCTCTGCCCTGCCCTGCCTTCCCTTCCCTTAGCTGGAATAAGAGGTTGGTCAGCCTAGATTCTGAAATCACATGGAAACAAATGGGGAGAAATGGGTGCCTCCAGGCCTCTGAGCCAGGAGGGCGTGTCAGATGGGAGAGGGAAGGGGCCTTGAGGTGACTGAGGGTGAGGAAACCTGACCTTGATTGTTTGTCTTTATTAGCAAGATTAAGTTTCCACTCCTGGGGGCAATAGGTTGAGAGTTCAGTTTCTTGGAGAGAAATCGATGGCATCTAAAATGGATGCTTGCTGAACAAGAGAAAACACATCATTCTCTTTGTAAAATATTTGAGTAACCCAGAATGTTAGAATGTGCCAGGCACCGAGCTAACATTTCGTGTGTAGTTTAGGGCAAGGTCCTTAGTTACAGACAACAGAATCCACATTAGCAAGTTCATACCCAAAGACATCTATTAAAGTTATGTATTTGGCACCTTAGAGACTCTCTAACAGAACCAAAGAATCAACCTTGAATATTACTTAGAACAGTACTGGGCAACCCTGGGATCCACAGAGCCATAAAAATGCCTCGACTCACTGTAAGTCTCTTCTAACAGGAAGCTCTTGCTGACACTTGCCAATGGCCACTCATGGTGTTTGGGACTGAATGTGCAAAATTCCTTCCCGTTTCCCCAGAGGATCTGCCTCTGTGCTTTCCAGTCTTCCAGCCAGGGGCCACCTCTTGCACTGCTCACTCCCACATCTGAGTCCCAAGTGAGGCCAATGGATCAGTGGAAACCAGGCCACATGCCTGCAACCTAGCTGCAAAGGAGTCTGAGGAATTGGTTTTCCACCTTCGAAAATACAGGAAGGCATCCTGGAAGGAAATTGGTATGGGTGCTGAGACAGCCACATGTGCAACTAAAATTTCCATTTTTCAGATGAAGAAACTGAGATGCTGAGGAATTGCATGTTTTGATTCTCTTTGAATCTGGATGGTCAGGAACAAGCCCCACTCCTCCTGTTTGGGGGAATTTAGATTTGTTTAACTGTTTTTCCCTTAGCATATAAAAGCATGTTTAAAAAGGACCCTCCATCAGGTAACCCACCCCAAATCAGGTTCCAGGACATTCCTCCATCTCAGGAGCACTGTAGCCTGCCATTTCTTTTCTGCATTTTCTCTCTAAGTCACCATCTGCTTTCTGGATAGAAGATGTATATTAGGACTTTGCTCTTCTCTTGGGACCTCTGACCTATTTATTACTTGTTGTGTGAGTTCTTTTGGCTTCCCTTCCACTTTTAGGATGTTTTTCTTTGTGTCTGTAACTGCAACTTCCTATCTTTCTAACAACAAGGAGGCTATGATTTCAGATTGAAATCCTTATTGAAAGATCGAAATCAAAATTGCTTCTTGATTCACTTACAAAATTGTTTCCATTTGATACTTGAAGTTATGCTTCCTCTTCTAACACTAGAGAGCGGTGGCTGGATTGCAGGATGCATTTCCAGGAGAACAATTCAAGAGGTTGCCCCCTCTCTCAGAGGCCAAGCAGAACTTCAGTCTAACCATCCTGGTGAATTCTTAATCTGTCTCAATTCAAACATGAGCAGGTTTGGCTGTGACAGCCCTGGGGAATTCTCCTGTCACCAGCCCACTCCTCATCCATCTTATATCTGGAGGCAGAGGTGGGGACTAAAGTAAGGACTGACACTGAGACACATCATTAACAGCAATGCCTCAAATCAAGCAAAACTCAAAGAAGGGAAGGTAAAAAAAAAAAAATCCTCAATGAAGGAAATCACTCACAATTACAACCTGAGTTCCAGGGAGTAGATTCAAGTCAACAAAGAACATTTAAATTTCAGTTCTAAAATGGATCGGCCAACTGGAAACTAGAGATGCAAGTTGTGTAAGGGGTCTAAGTGATCTGGGTACACACCATACCTGAGCCTCCTTTCCCTGCTAACAGAACACTAGTTTTGTTTGTGTAAATGGTCCAGCTCCCTTCATCTCAGGAGAGATGGGTCCTCTAGCACCAGCCCCACTGGGGGGTTGATCCTATCTCAGTGATTGGTCTGGGGTTTGCCATGTGACCTAGCTCTGGCCAATGCATAGGGGAAGCCTCCTGTAGGACCTCTGGGAAATATTTTCTACCTGGATAATAGCACCAGGGGAGGAGAACGTCTTTGCTCCCTGCTCCTTACTTCCTGTCCTGAATGTAGGTTGTGACTCATGGAAAAAAGGCCAAGAAAATGGCCGGGACGTAGACCCAGAGCCTAGCAGGTGAGATAATTAAAGATCTTTATTGGTTAGTCAGGGACCAGCAAACTTTGCCTGTGAAAGGCCAGATAGCTAATATTCTCATCTTTCCAAGCCCAACCACTTATCTCTGCTGATTGTGGCATGAGAGCAGTCACGGACAGCACATGAGTGAACGATGAAAGCAGTCACGGACAGCACATGAGTGGACGATGAAAGCAGTCACAGACAGCACATGAGTGAACGATGAAAGCAGTCACAGACAGCACATGAGTGAACGATGAAAGCAGTCACAGACAGCACATGAGTGAACGATGAGAGCAGTCACGGACAGCACATGAGTGAACGATGAAAGCAGTCACGGACAGCACATGAATGAACGATGAAAGCAGTCACGGACAGCACATGAGTGAACGATGAAAGCAGTCACGGACAGCACATGAGTGAACGATGAAAGCAGTCATAGCACATGAATGAACGAGCGAGGCTGCGTTCCAGTAGAACTTATTATGGACACTGAAATTTGAAGTTCATATAACATCCTCATTTCAGGAAATATAAGAAAAATTCTTTTCATTTTTCCGCTATTTAATCTATATACACTATTCTTAGCCTGTGGGCAGGACGGAAATGGGTGGCAAGCGGATTTGGTCCCTGGGTTGTCACTGCCCTTGGGTTTTCACTTACGGAAGCCGAGTGCCTTCTAGATAATTTGTTACCCAACCTTTCATTCCTCAGATGACAGAGCTGACGTCCAGAGAGGTGACACACAGCTAATGTGCGTCGGGGCTAATCAGTCTAGATCCCAAAGCTCCTGACTCCAAGGCCAGGATTTTCTCCAGGATACACCGCTGCTTCCTGCTCATTCGCACGCCAGTCATGATTCCTCTAGGCCGTGACACGTTCCTTCCTGTATGTGATTGCATTTCATTCACACTGAATATAGCTGGAGCCCAGAGGGCACTAACCTTTATTGAGGACCTGCCACATGCCAGATACTTTACATTATTTAACCCTACAAGTGAGAGGTAGATATTAGTGTGTCTACTTCACAGAAGAGGAAGTGGAGGCTCTGAGAAGGCTGCACCTCACCCGAGTTCTCTCTGGGAGTAGATGGCATGAGTCCCACCCAGCCCTTCCTGCCACATTTCACCTCCTTCCCAGCTCCAGGACTCAGGGCTGGGTGTACCTAACGAAGGAGACACGGCCCCTTTCCTTTGGCCACTGAATACATGCAAGGAAACCCACATGCAAGGGAAGAGCCCACAAAGACATTTCTTTCTCTTCCTGAAGTTTTGTTCTGCTAAAGTGAGCTGCTTTTTTTACCAGTTCTGGGAGAAGCTAGAAAACAGACTAGGGGACGT
This sequence comes from Cnephaeus nilssonii, assembly GCF_951640355.1. Classification (NCBI taxonomy): domain Eukaryota; kingdom Metazoa; phylum Chordata; class Mammalia; order Chiroptera; family Vespertilionidae; genus Cnephaeus; species Cnephaeus nilssonii. The sequence continues at coordinate 15,918,817 of NC_137084.1, read as the reverse complement.
GCCATTCATCATCTTGGCCTCTAGAGGGCAGCAAGAGGCCGTGTGTATGAAGCTGCTCATGGCCTTTTCTCCCTTGTTCTATTCAATTCATTCAGGAAACTTGGGGAAGAGTATGTTTCAGCCTTCAGAATCACACAAGGTTCAGGTTGCTTCCCTAGAATCAGACATCAGGAATCCTCAAGCCAACAAATATTAGGTCACAATATTACACAATCGGTGCATAGGTGGTGGAGGTACAGCAGTGGGCAGGGAAGACTGTGGTCCCTGCTGGCTTGGAGCCTGCAGTCTAGTGGAGTACACAGGGGAGAAGTAATTAATGGAATCAACTAAATTATCAGAGTTTGTGGGGACGGGAGGAGGGGGAGGGAGAGGAACAAGCTCTGTGTGGATGGGGCACTTACTCCATCTAAAGGTGAAAAGAAGTCAGGCTTTCAAGGCGCTGAGGAATGAGGATTCCAGGAATAAGGAACAGAAAGAGGAAGAGGACTTGCCTTGTGCTGGAACCTGGCAGGCCAGCAGTGAGGCTGCATCGAGCCCAGGAAGGAAGGACACGTGACCACTCAATAATACGATAATGACCGTGTGCTGGACATTCACTACGTACCAAGCACAGTGTTGGGAGTGTTATCTCTCTGCACAACCACAAATCTATGGCCTGCATGCTATTATTATCCCCATTTTACAGCCTCAGAGGCGTTAAGCCACTTGGCCAAGGCCACAAAGGGATTTGAACCGGGGTCTGTCTGACTCCAGCACCCATGCTGGTCTCCACTATGCCCAACAGAGGCAGAACAAAGACTAGAATTCTGAGATCCTGTCTCCTGGCCAGGATTCTCCCCACAGTCTCCTCGTCCCCTTGTCTTACAGGAAAGCATTCTTCACTGTCAACCCCTGGACAGAGCGGGGAGGCTGAAGGCAGAAGTTAAACAATAGGAAGGAAAAGATTTCTAGAGATTATCAAAGGCCAGGAAGCCGATTCCCAAAACTCACAGCAACAGTTGTCCCCTTTCAAAAGCAGCACTTGTGAGAGCACAGAGCTCTCTGACCGTAGAAACACACTCCTGAGAACCAGACGAAGAGCGCCTCGGGCCCCTGAACGCTGCCTGGGAGCCTGCAGGAGCCGGTGGCTGGCTCTGGAAGCTGAGCTGACGTTCCCGGGCCCAGGGAAATGGATGCAATTGTGGGCACTGGCATAACCCACCCCAATAACAGGTCTACCTTGTGGAGTTACCTTCTGACTTTTGATGAATGAAGAAGGCCCTGGTACTGCAGGCTCAGGCCTGTGGTGTTGTCAATTGCAGGGCGGGCTTAAGAGGAGGGAGGCTGCAGGGCAGACCTGGGTCTCCTTCCCCCGCTCAGTTCCCAGCCTCCTTCCTGCTCCCTTACCCCCGCCCCCTCCCCCCGCCCCCGGAACTCAGGAACAGCACACGGGTGCCAGCCAGTTCATCTCTTCTGCCTCCTCTCCACCTGCCTACACTCTTCCAACCCTCAAGGCACAGCCCCCTCATCTTAAAGCTGCCATCAACATCTCGAGAGCTCACCGTGTCTCCCTGCCCCCCACTCATTCTCTCTTATAATCTGCACAACAGAGCTTAGCATTTGTTCAACAGGACGGAAACACAGCCTTTGGAGTTAGAGAACCTAGGCCTGAGTCCCTGGTCCCTCAGTGGCAGGCTGTGTGACCTTGGGCATGTCGCCACACCTCTCTGAACTGCTCTCAGTCAGGCCCAGGCTCAGGGTAGCAGTGGTGAACAGGCCCCAGCCTCCAAGAGCCACCCCTTCAATGTTGGCATCCGGAGCATGGGCATCCTAACAGCCACCTCTCCAGTGGCTGCGAGCTGTGAGCATGATGCAGAATAACACACACAGGAGATGTTTGTACATTATAATGGGCCATCGAAGGTTTCCCCCCCAACAATTCCTCCGCAGTTGCCTCATTCTTCCCACCTGCAAAATGGGGATAGGAATGCCGATTTATGTCAGTGGTCTAGCAGTCTAGCTGAGCAGAGGCAGTGCAGGTTGTGGCGAGGAGCTCGGTTTCTGAGGCCATTCTATCTAGTGCCGTGGTCGGCAAACTGCGGCTCGCGAGCCACATGCGGCTCTTTGGCCCCTTGAGTGTGGCTCTTTCACAAAATACCATGGCCTAGGCGAGTCTATTTTGAAGAAGTGGCATTAGAAGAAGTTTAAAAAATTTGGCTCTCAAAAGAAATTTCAATCGTTGTACTGTTGATATCTGGCTCTGTTGACTAATGAGTTTGCCAACCACTTGTCTAGTGTTTTATCTTGGCACTGCCTTTTCCTGCCTTGGGGATCTTGGACAAGCTATCTGAACTCTGTGCCTCAGTTTCCTCTACAAAATGGAAGATGACAACCGTGTCCATTTTCCAGGGTGGGTGAAGGACCCATTAGTTTCTGAGGGCTCCTTAACAAATTGCCATAAATTGGTGGCTAACAACAGAAGTTTATTCTTTCGGAGTTCTGGTGGCCAGAAGTCCAGAATTAAGGTCTCAGCAAGGCTGAGGTCCTTCTGAAAACTCTAGACGAGAATTCTTCCCTGTTCTTCGAGCCCCTGGTGGTTCCAGGTGTTCCTTGGCTTGTGGCCATATCCCTCCACTCTCCTCTGTGTGCACTTTATAAGGAATCCTGGCATTGAGTATAAGGCCCACCTGGATATCCAGGATGCTCTTGAGATCCTTAACTTAGTTACATCTGCAAAGACTCTCCCCAACCCCAAATAGATCATATTTACAGTTCATCTCCAGGTATTAGGACTTGGGCTTGTCTTTTGGGGCCGCCATTAACCCCACTACAACCAAATAATGGATGCAGGTGACATGCTCAAGACAGAGCCGGGAACGCTGCAAGCGCTCAGTTGCTAGGGGCTGTTACTGTTGTACATCTAGAGGTTGTGTCTGAGGTTAAACTGTGAAGACTTGTTCGGCACAAGAACAGAAACCCAAGTGTAGAAAGATGGGTCACCCTCTCCCTCAGGCCTCTGGCTGGTGGCCCAACTTGACACGCAGCATTTCCCAACGTGACTGAACTTGTTTCAGCTTTGAAATTCCCCCAGTTCTCTCTGTTCCAAACAGGCTTTGTGCAGAAATCACCAATTATGGCAACGCCTGCATTTCACTTCACTAAAATTAGGCTCGAGGTGACCACTGGCCAGAGGCTGAGCAGACTGAGTTACAAAACAGCCCATGTGGCGCCAGGGGCAGAAACAGCGGCAAAGGCCATCTTGATGGGTCATCATCTTGTCTGGTCTCAGGCTGAAGCCAGTTTGGCCTTCTCAGGTAATGCAAGGGCATCAGGGTTAAAGGTCAAGGTTGTCTCTCACTGCAAAGAAAGGGGGACCAGTTTCACTGTGAGAGTCAGTTCTGTGGATGAACCAGGTGGGGTGTGCACAGGTGCCGGGGTGTATCTAGCTGAAGGAAGAACAGAACGCAAAAGAATGGCCTGGGCCAGAGGAGGTATCCCCCAGATCTGCACAAAACTGCACAACGGAGAGGAAAGCCCACACCCCGCTCCTTACTATACCAGCTTCCAGGACCCTCAACCCACTGAGGCCAACCTCAACAGATCTGGGCTTTAGTTTAGAGGGAGCTGTTTGCTCACCTGGCGGAAGAGAGACTCTTGAGTTAAGAAGCGAGTATTATTTTACCAACTCTCTTTTGTTTCATGGGTTCAGAATGGCTGTGGTAGTTCACTTTCTTAGAAAACTGCTCACTTGTCCTAGTGTGATTATTTTATTTTAAAGTTGAGAAGCACAGATCACTCTCAAAGCCATCCCTTAGATCTATGGCGGCGAACCTGCAGAACAAAAAACACAAATTGAACATCTAAAAGCAACCCGAGGAGAAAAGAAAATCATTACACAGGAAAGGCCATTACACTGACATTTAACCTCTCTACAACCCCAATGGAAGTAGAAGACAGTAGAATAGTGTATTAAAAGTGCTGAGAGAGAATAACTGTCAACCCAGAGTTCTACAACCAAAGAAATGATCTTTCAAGCACAAAAGCGAAAAACAAAGCACTTGCTACTAGCAGACCCCCTCCACTACCAAAAGAATAGAGTCTTACTTCTTTCTTTCTCATTTGGATGCCTTTAATTTCTTTTTCTTTTTCTTGCTCAATTGCTCTGGCTAGAATTTCCAGTACAATATTGAATAGCAGTGATAAAAGTGAGCATCCTTGTCTTATGCCTCATCTTAAGAAGAAAGCTTTCAGTTTTTCACCATTGAATATGATGTTAGCTTTGTGTTTTCATATTATTTCATAATGTGGTATATTACATTAACTGTCATATGTTAAACCATCCTTGAACTGCTGGAGTAAATCCCCTTTGGTTATGGTGTATAGTCCTTTTAATATGCTCTTGGATTCAGTTTGCTTCTATTTTGTTGAGAATTTTTTCATATATATTCATAGGGGACATTGATCTGCCCTTTCTTTTCTTGCAATGTCTTTGGCTTGATATCACAATAATGTTGGCCTCATGTAATTAAAATTAAAAAGATTCTCTCCTCTTTTTTGAAGATTTGTACACAGAAAATGAAAACAAATTGCTGAAAGATATTACAGAAAGAAATTTAAATAAATGGAAAGACATTAGTGTTAGGATTGGAAGACGTAATATTGTTAATATGGCAACAATCCCAAGTGACCTATAGATTCAATGCAATCAATCCCTATCAAAATCCTAGGTGCTTTTTTGTTCAGAAATGAAAAAACTTATCTTAAATTTCACATGGACTTTCAAGGGCTTCCAAATAGTCAAACAATTTTGAAAAGAACAAAGTTGGAGGGTTCAGACTTTCTGGTTTCAAACCTTACTACAAAGCTACAATAATAAAATCAGTGTGGTATTCACATAAGAACAGACATATGGATTAATGGAATGGAATTGAGTCCAGAAGTAAAGTAAAACATATATAGTAAAGTGATTTTGCACAAGGTGGCCAAGATTATTCAATGGGGGGAGGGGTGGAATAGTCTCTTCAAAAAATGGTGTTGTCACAACTGGATATCCCTATGCCAAAAAGTAAAGTCAGACTCTTTACCCCATATACAAAAATTAACTCAAAATGGATCAATCCTAACTATAAGACCTAAAATTATAAAACTCTTGGAAGAAAACATAGGAGTACTTCTTCATAGCATTTGACTTTGCAATGGTTTAATAGATGTGACATCAAAAGAACAAGTAACAAAAGAAAAAATAGATAAATTAGACTTTAGAAAAATTAAAAACTTTTGTGCATCAAAGGACACTATCAAAAGAGTGAAAAAAAACCTCCAGAATTGGAAAAATATTTAAAAATCATATCTCTGAAAGTCTAGCATTCAGAATCTCTTAAGAACTCTTACAACTCAACAACAACAAAAAGACAACCCAATTAAGAATTGGGCAAAGGACTTGAACAGACATTTCTTCAAAGAAGATGTATGACAGACCAATAAGCACACGAAAAGATGCACAATGTCATTAGTTACTCAAGAAATACAAGTTAAAACCACAATGAGATACCACTTCACACCCACTAAGGTAGTTAAAATCAATAAAACAGAAAATACTGGAGAGGATATGGAGAACTGGAACACGTATGCGCTGCAGTTGAATTATAAAATGGTACAACTACTGTGGAAAACAGTTTAACGGTTTCTCAATGAGTTAGACGTAGAATTACCTTATGACTCAGCAACCCCACTGCAAAGTATATACCCCAAAGAGCTGGTAACAAATGTTCAAACAAAATCCGCACAAATTTCATAGCAGCACTATTCACATTAGGTGGACACAACCCAAATATCCATCATTGATGAATGGACGCAATAAATGTAGGATATCCATGCAATGGACGGTTACTCAGCCATAAAAAGGAGTGAAGTACTGCCCTGTCTGGTGGCTCCTTGGTTGGAGTCATCCCATATATGGAAAGGTTGCAGATTGGATTCCCAGTCAGGGCACATACGTAGATTGCAGGTTTGATCCCTGGCGGTTGGCGCGTGTACCGGAGGCAACCAATTGATGTCTTTCTCTCCTCTCTCTCTCTCTCTCTCTCTCTCTCTCTCTCTCTCTCTCTCTCTCTTTCTCAAATCAATAAAATCTCTGGTGAGGATTTTTTTTTAAAAAAAGGAATGAAGTACTGATACATACTACAACATGGATAAACCTTAAAAGTATTATCCTAACTCAGTGGTTGGCAAACTCATTAGTCAACAGAGCCAAATATCAACAGTACAATGATTGAAATTTCTTTTGAGAGCCAAATTTTTTAAACTTAAACTTCTTCTAACGCCGCTTCTTCAAAATAGACTCACCCAGGCCATGGTATTTTGTGGAAGAGCCACACTCAAGGGGCCAAAGAGCCGCATGTGGCTCGCGAGCCGCAGTTTGCCGAACACGGCCCTAACTGAATACATTCTGGATCTTTTATATATGAAAGAATCAAAGTAGGAAAATCCATAGAGACAGAAGGCAGATTAATGGGTGTCAGGTACTGGGCACAGGGGGATGGGAAGAATCGGGAGTGATTATTAATGGGTACTTTTAGGGAAAAGAAAAAGTTCTGGAATTAGATAGTTGTGATGGCAACACAACATTGTGAATGTGCTTAATGCCAGTGAGCTGTGCACTTTAAAATGGTTAACATGTGAATTTTGTTATATTTATTTTACCATCAAAAAAAGTTTTCCAATAACTGAATCAAGCACTTAAAAATATTTTCCTTTAATATATGCATTCACATTGACAAGTGGTTCATGACTTTTAGAGGAATGAGTTGACTTTGAAACAAAGGCATATTGGTTTCAAAACTATGTCCAAGTTAAATAAATCCACTAACTCTTGTGTCAACTCTGTATTATCAACATTGAATTCCAAGAAGTATTGCATACTCTAAAATTATCATTATCAACCAAGTGTTCTTCATATTTTTCTTGTGAAACCCTACCCACCCCTACAGCTGTACAAAGTTTCAGAGAGGACAGACTGGCTGAGCCAGTCTTGGGGTTGGGTCTACTCGATTTTCTCATTTTGATAAACCCATGTGTGTTTTTATATTAGTTTTTTTTCTTTTGTCTGTTTTTCAATGACTGCATTATGAAAAAATAAATAAAGAACTTAAAAAATAGGACATTTGATCAGGTGCAAATGAAGGAACTCGGACAAGCTCCCTCCATGACTTCGGCCATTTTTAGAAGCCAAAGCAGGCACTCATAAGAGCTGAAGCTAAGCCCTGACCGTCTCTAAACCCAAGTTCTGGGTGCTACAGCCTATATCCCAAATGGCAGAGGTAGAAGACACCATTCACCTAACAACTATATTCAAGAATATAGATCCCTCATTCTGAGTAGAGACCACCCTCCTCAGAGCATGTGCTTAGCATGACAGTAAAGATTTTCTCTAAGTGAATTGACACTGAAGCTTTTCCCCTGGGAGGGGGTGGGAGGCGAAGGAGGACTATCTGGATGAGTAGGAGAAACGCCCTTTCAAAGACAGAGGCGAGGCTGCACTGGGGATGGTTGGAAGCTGGAGAGTTATGTGTTTACTGAGCTCTGGTGACCACAGAAGGTGAACTCCAGGAACTATTCAGCTCCTTCTCCAGCCAGTGTCATTGCAGGTGTTGAATTTCAGTCAAGGTGAGAGACTGTCCTTTGTCCTGGGCTCTCAAGGAAGGCTACCCTATTGCCCTTGACCTGGGGTGAGGGAGAGGGTCCTGGTGTTAGGGTGACGATTGAAGGTGGCCACCACTACAGATTTTACGGACCTTAAAAATCTATGAAAAAGACATTATAAACAATTCCATTTGTATCCATTTAAAAATTTGGTGAAATGGGCAAGTTTCTTTTAAAAAAAAGAATAAAGTTGCCAAATGATCAAAGGAACAAATAGAAAATTTGAATTGTTCTATATTTGTTAAATAAACTGAACCTGTTAATAAAATTCTTCCTGGAAAGAAAACTGGACTCAAATGACTTCATGGAATAATTCTTTCATACACTTAAGGGAAAATAATAGCCATCTTACACAGATTTTTCTAGAGAACAGAAACAGAGGGACACTTCTCAGCTTCTTTATTGCACTAACAACGTGATACAAAACCTAAAAGTGATGTTACAGAAAATAAATCAAGTATAGATAATTCTCTTTCATAAACCAAGACACAAAAATCTTTTTTTTTAATTATATATTTTATTGATTTTTTACAGAGAGGAAGGGAGAGGGATAGAGAGTTAGAAACATCGATGAGAGAGAAACATTGATCAGCTGCCTCCTGCACACCTCCTACTGGGGATGTGCCCGCAACCAAGGTACATGCCCTTGACCGGAATCGAACCTGGGACCCTTCAGTCCACAGGCCAATGCTCTATCCACTGAGCCAAACCGGTTAGGGCCACAAAAATCTTAAAATAGCAAAAAATTAAACTCAGCAAACTATTAAAGGGACAACACATTATAGGCAAGAGAGGTTGATTCCAGGAATGGAAGGTTTCCCTAACATTTAAAAACTGATCAGTGTAGTTCACCACATTGATAGGTCAAAGGAGAAAAAGTCATATGACCACCTTGAGAGATGCATTAAAAATCACTGGATTCAAAGCCAACATAAAAACTCAACTATATTCCTATGTGTCAGAAACAACACACAGAAAACAACCATTTTAAAGTGCAACCTACAGTAGCAACACAGAACATAAAATATCTAGGAATAAATTTAATACAAGATGTGCAAGAACTCTCCATGTAAAACCATGAAACATTATTGAAATAAATTAAAGAACATGTAAATATTGCAAAGATGTTAGTTTTTCCCAACCAGAGAAGGTGCTAAACTGTACTAGGTATTAGGAAATGCAAAATAAAAGCACAATAACTCACTTACCAGAATGACCAAAAGTAAAAAGACAGTATCCACTGGAGTGACCCAAACATTTATACATTGCTAGTGGGAGAGTAAACTCACTCACTGTGGAATATTACAATGCAGCAAGAATAAATGAACACTCTTGCTACATGCAGCATCATGGATGAAGGTCACAACATGATGTTCATGGGGGGAAAATCAGGAAATGAGGAAGATAGGGAAAACTGTTCTAGATGGGGGGTAGGGCAATTAAAGAGACCTAATGACCAGATGCAGTGAGTGAATTTGATTGTATATCAGATTTTATAAAAGCTATATAGTATGTTTTGAGGATAATTGGAGAAGTTTGAGAATGGACTGTGTGTTGGATGAAGTTAGTGGATTATTATTGATGTTGTTAAGTGTGGTAAAAGTGATGAGATTTGAATAGAAAAACATCCTATTCTTGGGAGATGTGTACTGATGTGTTTAGGGGTGAATACCATGATGTTTGCAGCTTACTTTTGAACGGTTTGGTAAAAGGGAAGTGAGTAAATATATGTATATCCAGAGAGATGGAACCAGTGAAAAATGTTAACAGTGGTGAATCTAGGTAAGAAGCTACGTGGGTACTCATTGAATTATTTTTTATCTTTTCTAGGAGCATACATCTTTTTCTAAAGAAAATAAAAGGAAAAATAAATGTAATGCCTATCAATTATAGAAAATGTGTAAAATAAAGCATAAAGAAAGAAAGAAAAAAAGCCATGGAGAATCCAAATAGACTTTTTACAGTTATAACCTAAAAGTAAATTCCATCAGTAGAGCAGAATATCTTTATCCCTGTCTTTATTCAGTACTGCACTGGAGATTCTAGCCACACAGTAACAGAAGAAAAAATAAGAAAATAAAGATTTTACAGGAAGAAACAAAATTACTTACATAGAATCCCCAAGAGAATCCATGGACAAATTATTAGACCTTAGACAGTTTGCCTGTGATTGCTACATATAAATTCAATAAGCAAAATAAAATGCATTTCTATATCCTACCACCATAGAGCTAGAAAAGTAATTTTAAAAAGATTCATTTATAATAGCAACAAAAATAAGTGAACAAAAAATAAATTCAGTAAAAGATTTACAAGTTGCTTTTCATAGCAGCCAGTAAGACTTTATTAAAAACCATTAAAAGAAGGACACAACAATGGAGTGATAAGCTATGTTTATTGCTGGTAAGATTTGACATCATAAATATGTCAATTTTCTTCATATTGACTTCTAAATTCAATTCAATTTCGATCATAATCTCCAAAAGGGTTTTCATTCTACTTGAAAAATAGATTCTAAAAATATACATGGAAGAGCAAGAAAAAACAAGACAATTTTGAGGTAGGTGGAGTTTGTTCTGGTGGATGAAGCCTTCGTATAAAGCCAGTGTGGTTAAGATAGTGTGTGGGTGCCAGGAGGAGACAGGGATCAATGGGACCTAGAAACATATATGGAGGGTTTATAGTCCCACATTCACATGGAAACTTGCCCGAGGTGGCACTGCAAATCAATATGAAAAGGATGGGCTAGTCAATTAATCAATCATCTTACTGGGGAAAAAATAGATCCCCACCTCCAACCAAACACACACATTACTCCCAGGTGGATTCATGACTTATCTGTGGAAAATATGTTTAGCGCTTCTAGAATAAAACATGGGAGAATATCTTTATTATTCAGAGCTTTCTTAAAACACAAAGAGTGCAAACCATGAAAGAAAAACGATAAATTTGCCCATCTTAACATTTAAAATGTTTATGGAGCAAAAGAACCATGAATAAATTTCAAAACGTGAGCAAATAAAGATTAGCCTCCCTGGCCACCTTTTATTCATTTTCAGAATGTTGGACAAAGATGACTCCAGAGTGAAACTCACCAACTTCCTCCTGGGTGGGCATTAAACTGAGGCTCTAAAGAAAGAAGAGTGGCTTGCCCAAGTCAGTTTGGCTCAGTGGATAGAGCGTCCGCCTGCAGACTGAAGGGTTCCAGGTTCGATTCTGGCCAAGGGTACATGCCCGGGTTGTGGGCTCCATACCCAGTAAGAGCCGATCAATGATTCTCTCTCATCATTGGTGCTTCTATTTCTCTCTCCCTCTTCCTTCCTCTCTGAAATCAATAAAGAAGTATATATATTATTAAAAAAAAAAAAGAGTAGCTTGACTGAGGCCACTGACTACTCCAACTGCCGTCCAGTGTGCCCTCCACCGCACACCACGCTTCCTCCTTGTTGTAGCTTCAGAGACTATATTCCAGGGAGTAAACATTAGTCGCGACATCTGTCTGTCTGAGAAACCCAGTGGGTTCTAGCTGGCTCAGGCTCTTCCTTGCTTCTAGTCTTCCTTTACCTTTTTTTTTGTTTGTTTGTTTCTCCATCTTTCTTCCTCAGAAAGGCACTAAGCGCCTGGCCCAGGTCTGGCACTGTGGTGCCCAGAGGTGCAGGGATGAACAAGACGTGCTGGATCCCCCAAAGACACGCTCCCCTAAGCCAATCCTCTTGCTTGAGGTGGATGGCAAGCAAGCCACTTGGTGGGAAAGCACACAACTGGATTAAGCCCACCGGAGGCCATGGAAGCTGCAGCGTAGAGGGGAGTGTGTGCAGGAGGGCCTACCCTCTGAGCAAGGTCGCCACTCTGACCCCTGCTCAGTGGAAAAGCCACACGGGGAACAGTCATCGGAACCAGGATGGGGGTCCAGGTGGCCTTTGCTTTATGCTCATTAACCAGACCCATAGGCACCAGGAGGGAGTGGGCTGGTGACCAAGGGGTGTTCACAGGCTGTTAGAAGGGCATTAATCTATTCTGCTTCAAATTAAAACATACGGTTTGAAAACCCAAATCACTAATTTTTTCCACTCACATTTTTCATCTTAAAAATTCTTTTAAATTAATATCTTATAGCAAGAGCATTTATCTGAAGATCAGAAATTCATTGAGCAGAGCCTCAATTTCATTTTTTTTTCTGTTGAATTGAAATTTAGTGTTTTAACCATGATTCAAATGCAGCTTACTTTTGAATGGTTTGCTAAAAGGGAAGTGAGTGCATGCATATCTTGATCTCAAAGCTTACTTTGCACTTTCCAAAGCCTGGAGGTACCAGCTCGAACTTAATCCTGGAAAAACTCAAATGAGACCCCACTACCAGCATGAAAATCCCTGATGTTACTTGACAGAATGGTGCTCTGGGCCCCACTTGGAGGCCCCCACCAGCCACTGAGATGTGGGCTTGTGAGGAGGCTGATGAGAATGTGGTTTCCTAGACAGCACCCTGAGTCTCTGCCTTGCACCCACACAGTGTACTGGGTCTCACTGCTCTGCGGGAGGAGCCCGGAATTAGAAGGAGGAGATGTCGGGGCTGGGAGGACCCAGGCCCTCTGCCTGCTTGGTTCCACAAAGGGGATGCTGGGCCAGGGTTAGGGGGTTGCTGGAATTCGCTGATGTGGATTCTCTTCTCAACACTGCAGAAATGCTGGGAGGTACACTTTCTAGGGCAGAAAGTAATCACATTTTTAAAGAACCAAAGTAGTTGCTGGACTCAGCAGACTCCAGAGGATTTGCCCTAAGTGCTTTGCAAAGCAACCCTAGCATCACCTCCAGCCCCTGCCAGGACGGCTCAGAGTTGCTGGTGACAAAATAACTGGCTGAAGTCTCCTGCGTGCCTGTAGATATGCACGCATTTGAATCGTGGTTAAAGCACTAGCTTTCACTTCAATTTAAGAGGACTCCCATGGACCCTGCCTCCGAGAGACTGAGGGGATTCGCCACCCTGGGTGGCTGCTGTGTGAATTTTCTGAATACTTTGCTAGAATGCTATGCCTGTTGCAGACGGCATGAACCCGGATTCACGATCCCACCCACAGAGGGACCCTGCCTCCGTAGCGCACCCTACCCAAGCCCTCTTACCCCACCCAGGCTGGGGAGCCTTTCTTTGGGGTTTGATGACTCCTCAGGCAGGGGAACGGGTCTGCAGCCAAATCACGTGTTCACCCAGCTCCACAGACATCTCTACCCACTGAGAACATTGATTGTCATTCATTCATGTCAATCATTCATTCAGTATTTACTGTGGACTGAGAACTTTGCTGTGGTCTGGGATACAGCAGTGACCAGAAGAAGCAGCCCCCGCCCCTATGCAGCTTATATTCTAACCAGGACAGAGGCTCCTAACCACGGCACTATTGCCATCTGGGGCTGGGTGATGTTTTGTTGGAGAGTGGTGGCTGTCCTGTGCATGGCAGGATCATTAGCAGCGTCTCCATCCTTTACCAGTTGGATGCTAGTAGCAACTTTCCTTCTCCCAATTGTGACCGCCAAAAATGTCTACGGACATTGCCAAATGTGTCCCGGAGAAGACACACACACACACACACACACACACACACACACACACACACACCCTCCCCTCTCCCCCAACAATACATTTAACATGAGGTTCACTATAGGAAGGGTCTTAGACAAGTTCCGCGTTCCAATGTTTGCCATCAGGACCCAGCTAACCAGAGCTAATATTATTTTGTTGCCATTAACATTATTTTTTCCTTACATGACAACCTCAATATTAACCACCCTTGCCCCATATGATAGATGAAGAAACTGAGGCTTAAAAGAAGTTAAGCAACTAGCCACAGCTATTAAGTGAGTTGCTGAGATCAGCCTCTCTAGAGGCCCGAAATGGGCATTTTGTCATTTTTGTTCATGGTGTTTTATTCATAGAATTAATTCTTCTCCTCCTAATCAGAATCACTTCCAAGCCTGTTGATTACTATAACGTGTGATGATAATGTTGATGACAATAAACACCTTGTCATTTAGTTGGCACTTAGAAACCTTCAAAATACTTTTGACAGATTATTCGATTCCATTTTCTCAGTTATTCCCCAAACCCCCTTCGGGGTCTGCTCTGTGATTGGCCCTGGCGCTGCCTAAAGAGAGCCTCAAAGTCACCAGCTGATTTTGCCACTGAAACTTCTTCTCAATGTGCTACTGCCTGGAAGCGCACCGTGATCCGAGTGAGGGGAAGGACGATCACCCCTCATGAGGACCCCTAGGGCCTGCACTGACCAGCCAAGGAAACCGGTGAGAGGTCTGGGCGGTGGCAGAGAGAAGGTCTGGGAGCTTGGCCGCAGCATCGATGGGACCTGGGCAAGGCCCCTCTCCTCTCTGGACCTTGGTGTCCCCGACTGTAAAATGAGGGTGTCAACCACCATCAATGGCTTCATAGATGCTTGGGAGTGGCTCCGGAGCGCCTTAGAGGTGTGTGGTGTGTGTGAGGTAGGGAGAGAGGGCTTGGTGATGAGGGGGCCCCAGATGATTCTTCCTCCCACAGCCCCTCCCACCAGAGCAGCTTGTCTTTTGTTTACAAGTCAAATTTCCACATAAGACCAGAGGGGGGGGGGAGATGTTTTTTTAATAACAACCATGAAAAAGGCTTCCCCTGGACCCTATGACCTCTAGTTTTCCTTTCAGCCCTAACATTTCAAAACAATGGAATTTCCAACAATCCAGCACTTACCACCTGCCAGACATTGAGCTGAGCACTTCACACTATTATATTACTTAATTCTGTCCATTGTCAGATGGCAAAACTGAGCTTCTCCAAGATTAAAGTCCTTTGCCACAAGCCACCTAGCCAGTTCCCTGGTAAGACCCGGATGTGCGCTGGCTTGACAGCTGCACGGAACTGCTTTCCAGCTTGCCTGACCACTGGCCAGGCTACGACACAGTCCACGGTGCAGGAGCTCCAGTCAGAGCTTCTCCTGCTCTCCCCACCCTGGAGCAGTTTAAACTCTGCCAGTGGTTTTCATGCATCTCCCTCAGGTTGCATGAGGGTACAACAGAGCATTAGGGCTCGGGTTAAGGTCCATGAGGTAGGGTTGCGGGACAGAGTCAGGACTCCTGTCTGTGCACCGGACATACTTACGGAGGTGCTATTATGTGCTAGGCACTGCTCTAGGGCTGGGAAACACCAGTGGATGACATAGACCCATATTCCTGCCTTCCTAGGGCCTGTATTCCAAAAGGGAGACTCAGGCCACCAACAAGACAAACAAGATCGGTAAGGGAAATTATATGGACTATTAAGTAATGTTAAAAGTAAGGCAAGAAAGGGGGCCAGGGAGTGATGAGGTGAAGGACAGAAGGCAGAGAAGGCCTCATAAAAAGGTGATGCCAGAAGCAGAGACCAGGAGGGGAGGGCCCATTTCCCCCTCTCTCCTCTAGGTGGCAGCATTCTCCCATTTGCAGGGCGGCACAAGGGGATCTTCTACCCTACCCTAGAGGAGCATCCCCTGGGAAGCTTGCTTAAGTCTGACGCTATGGGAACCAGGGCTACTCAGCTCATATAAAAATTCTGGCTACAATGGGGACTCTAGGAAACAATGCATGGAGAATTTCTGGGGTGTGAGTATTGTTCTGTTTCTTGGTCTGGGTGCCAGACAGACAGGTACGGTCACTATGTGAAAATCCATTAGCTCTAGTTATTGATCTGTGTACCTTCCATAACAAGTTTTAAGTGACAGACACACCTTAAGAATTTTCCCTTTAATCTAAATCATAGTTGTCATTGTTTTCCCACCTCTTGCTGATTAGAGCTCTGCCCCATCTTTCTTAAAGTTTGTTAAACATATTGGCACAGACAGAATGCCCAGAGCCCTGCCTGACATGCAGGAAGCACTTCTAAGCGCCTTTTCCTCTGTACACACCACGATGCATCGTCTGTGACATCCAGTCTCACTTTCTTTACAGCAGAGGAGACCTCAGAGACACCTGCCTAGCATCTGATGGCCGGATCCTAGAATTTTATGATTCTTCCCAACCTTTCACAGATCACTTGCTCAGACCTATTTTAACAGAAGTTCTAACAGCAACATACATTTCTGGGTCTTTCCAAAGTGCTCCCCTTAGTTTTTATAGAACTCACTCTCCTTTGTACTTCTAGTTCATTAGTTGACATGTTAGCTAATGAAAATATATAATCGAATCATGAGATTTCCTGGTATGAAAAGCCTTGGAGACAGACACAATGAGCCTTAAGTGAGCACACAACTTAACTGGAAGGAGAGAAAGGCTGAAGGCCACTAGAGAGAGGCCTGCTGGCCATGAGGTCTCATCGGCTGTGGGCACCAGGAATGGAGAGCATGGGCCAGTCTGGAAAGTTGGTTCAGAGGAGGTTGGATCAGAGAGCTGCTACGCTATTCTTTAGTGTTGGGGTCCCCAAGATTGATTTGTACACAACTACTAATGGGCTCGTGTACCCACTAGGCATTACTGGAAATGCTTGGCGATGCTGCCTTTCGGAACTCAGGACAATAATCAAAGCCATTCATTGTGCAACTTCTGGGTACCAGGCCCAGTGCTGGGTGCCTTGCATACACTCACAGTAATCCTATGACAGCCGGACTATCATTATTTAAATCCATCTAATTCTGTGGTTGGCTCTTCGGGGACTCGGCTGGGTGGTTCCGCTTGCAGTGGGCTTAGTCACGTGTCTGTGATGCACTGCCAGTGCAGCTCTGCTTCTGGGATGGGCACTGTGGGTTAGGGTTACAATGGCCTCACTCCGGGGCCTCATTCGAGCACCTTCCCTCCTGGCCCTATGGCCAGTGTCTCAGCATTCCTGGGTCTGCGTCACTCTGTTGGGGACCTAGGATACCCAGCCCTGTATCTGGGGCAGCTTCCTCCTTCACACCCTGCCTTTGGGAAGGCCCAGGACTTGGGGAACCTCCAGTTAGTGGTCCAGGTTGGAGAACCACGGAGTCATCAAATGAGAGAGTGATAGCACAGAGCTGAAAAGTGGAGGTCAGCCGAGAAAGAAAGGGACTTGCCCACCACACCTGGCCTGTCCTCATGCCAGCAACAATTTCAGCTCGTCATATAGCTATCCATGTCTTTAGGGAAGTGTGGCCTCCCTCTCCTGGAGGCCTGCTCTGACCTCCTCTCTAGTCCACCAGTGTCCACCTTGTCCCTCTCCAATATGTTCTCAATACTGAAGCCAGGGGTGGGGGGTGTCTTTTCAAGACACAAATCTGATCATATGCAACCCATCTGAAAACACCCAATGGTCTTCCATTATGGCCTACAGGCCCTGTGGTCTGGCTCCTGCCTCTCCTTCAGGCTCATCTCACAGAGTTTCTCCCATTTGTGTGCTGGAGGTGGCTCCTACCAGCTCACAGAGCCCACTGGTAAATATTCAGGAATTTGTTGGTAGCTGGAAATTGACTGTGGTGTCAATTTATTTACACGAGAGAAATCAACAACTGCTAAAAATCCATCCCCCATGCCTCCCCCTGAGAGCTGGTTGCAGCACACTGCTGCCCGCGCACACTGACTGCATCTTGGCCTGGGATACTCTTTTTTTCTTCTTTGCTGAGTTAATGTTATTCTCTTAAACTCCAGTCCAACTGCTACCTCCTCTGGGAAGCCTTCCTTGGTGTCAGAAGAGGTTAAATCCCAGCCCTGAACCTGTTCTTCTTGGCTAGTATCACAGTTGTAATGTCACATGTATTAGTGTGATGAATGATTACTGTCCATCTTCTCCACGGGAATGTAAACTGCATGACGAGAGGGATCATGCCTGGTTTTGCTCACGATGTTTGCGTCACTCAGCACAATGCTTGGTACATGGAAGAAACTCAGAAACCTTGTTGACTTCATGGATGAGTTAGAAACATGCACTAGGCAAGAAGTCCTCAGCATTGACTTCTGAGGCAGATGCTGCTTTTGCTCACGTTTCTCTGTATTTCCCGGTTTCTTTTGTTAGATTTGTTTTGTTACCAAATTCTGACCAATGTGATGGGGTGGAAACTATGAACTCTGTTTGCAGCCATGGCACAAGTGGTCCTCAATTGCGCTCTCTCTTCAATTTGCATGGCAGGGAGGAGAGGGGACACAAGACAGCAGAAGTCCAGATTCCTGAGATAAGATGAGATGCCCACGGGAGTCCCAGACCCTCCTTAAACTGTGATAGGAGCAAGATACACTTTTTACTGAGTTAATCCCTGAGAGTTTGAGGTTGTTACTGCAGCAGAACGCAATCTACCCTCACCTACAAGACATTCCCAGCTCTACCATTCACTCCTATCCTTTGGCAAGCCACAATCTCTCTGGGCCTGTTTCCCTATTGGTAAAATGAAAGTGATCTCTGAAATCCTCCCCATGTCAAAATTCAGTTCTGCTTGTGTATTTTTTTTCCCTTCCTGACTAGCATGATATGCAGGCAGATATAAATGCTTGCTAAATAAGAGAACCTTGTATATTTGAAACACTTTCCTCAGATAAATGTATTTTAATATCTTGGAAATTCAGAGTGACTACTCAGTGTATTTAATCATCCAATAAGTAAATTATTGATCTAAATAACAATGGTGACATTTTATCAGAAGGTTCCCCAATCTTTCTGCCCTGTCTGCCCTTGTAGTCTGGTGGCCCCAGCATTTCCAATTATTTTCAGGCCTCCTCCTTAGACTGTCTCAACTGTTCCACGTGGCTGATTCTGTCAACCGCCTTTCTCAATAAAGATAACCTAGTTTTTCAAAGGGACCCCCTGATGCCTTTTCTTAGAGAGCTGTCATTAAGGAGCTACTGCCTGAATTTCAATAACCAAGAGGCAAAAAATTGCATCTCTGATGTAGCCAAGGTGACCTAGAGTCCTGATGACTTAACTGGGTTCAAACGTCCTGAGGTCTACCTTAGCCCTGCCACGGGTTCACTGTGTGTGAAAGAGGCAAAAGGCAAGCTGTTCTTCTTGGGCTGGGGTCCCTCTTCCTGTTAAAGATGAAGGGCACTGATAGTCACTGTCATCCTAGTAACCATAGTAACAATGGACCACATGACAGCTGTCTGATCCCTATCAGACAATGTCTGATATTAAGTGCTCTTCATCCTTCCCCTCACCCCCACCCTGGATCCTGCTACATGGCACTGAGGTCTCCCAGAGGATCAGCTCAGGCATGGGAGATCTGGACTGACAACATTAATTAAACCTCTTATTCCCCCAGAACACTTTGCATTGCCAGGCCCAGGAGCCAAGAAAACCTCCCGGGGAAGCTCTTATGAGAGAGAATGCTAAGTCTACCACCAGGGACCACCAGCTTTGGCTTCACCGTTGGCAGCAAATGCAGCTCAGTAGGCAAATGTGCCTGGCATACAGCAGGCACAAAATAAATACTTGGAAGAATCAATTTAATCAAATGGAGCTATTTAGCAAATGGGACTCCTTCCAACTCACTGGAAGTCTTGCATAAGATGATCATGTGAGTCATTCATCCTTTCAGCAGTTACTGAGTGCCTACTGTATGCACCCACGGCTGGCTCTAAAGACACTAATTCACTGAATGAAACCCCAGTCCCTGGGAGTGGTTAGGGCTCCAGGGCATGCTGGGAAGTGTGCAGAGGAGAGTCAGAAGGAATTGGCAGGGACCATGTCACAAAGGGCTTTGGATCTAACTGGAGGCTCTTGAGTTTATCTCTGGAGAATTTCTGTTCGTATATGTGAGTGACAGTGTAAGCTTTGCATTTCAGAAAATTCCTTTTTAGATGTCCTGTAGGGAAAGGATTAGAGGGAGACTATTGCTTTGACCAAAGAAACCATGTTCTAGAACTTCTGAACACAAACCTCAAGAGAACTGGAAGCCCCTGCTTCCACTTGGAACCTGGCTGACACACTGTTAGAAGCTCTAGCCACGTGGGCGAGAATCAAAGTACAACGGCCCATGGCCCACGGCCCAGTTGTGCTCTGCGGCAGTCAGCACCAGTGCTCCCCATGTGGTCTGCCATCTTGGACATGCCAGCCCAGCGGACTGCAGCCCAAGAAGACACCATGCGCAGCAGGAAAACCGCCCAGCTGATCCCAGTCAGCCCACAAAATCATGAGAAGAAACAAAATACAGTGGCCCCTTGAAATGAGTTTGGACTGCTGAACTGCATGGGTCCACATACATGTGTATGTTTTCCAATAAATGTACGTTCTCTTCCTTATGATTTTCTTAGTAACATTTTATTTTTTCTAGCTGACTTTATTGTAAGAATGTCGTACATAGTACATGTAACATACAAAACACATGTTGATTGTTTATGTGAATGGTAAGGCTTCCAGTCCATAGTAGGCTATTAGGGAGTAAAGTTTTGGGGGAGTCAAACGTTACATGAGGATTTTCAACTGTGTGTGTGTGGGGGGGTCTGCACCCCTAACCCTGGCAGTGGTTTATTAGGCAGGGGTAGGTCCCTGGAGCACCGGGAGGCACCAGGTGGTGGTCACTGCTGCCGCTCAGCCGGAAAGGTCTGGCTGGAGCTATCAGTTTGGGGAGTTGTCATCTTCGTGGGAAATTGAGAGCCCTATTGTGGATGGCGTTGCCTTCTCACACGTGCCCAGCACACCCACAGCACAGGTGCCCAGCATGCCCAGATCTCAGCCACTCACTGCAAAAAGACTTGCGGAATCAGCCACTCCACATGATGAAAAACACCGCACAGCACAACGCTGTCCTGGGATCTAAGACAATCCTCCTCATGCCCAGAGTTCTAATCTCCCCATAAAGCATCCTGCTTTTATCTCCCCCTCCGCTCAAGTGTGGACTCCTGGCTGCTGCACTTGATGTGCCTTGTTCTTCTGAGACAAATCCTTCCTCTGAGTGTAAGGGGTGGACTTGAACCCGCAAACCTGAGTTTAGGTTCAGGAGGACAGGATTTTTCTAGCTGCCCCACCTCCCCTCTGGGCCTCAGTCTCCTCATCAGTAAGTGGACTTGAGAAGTCCTGCTGATCACATTAGATAACAAAGGTGAATTGCCGGTTGGTTGGGTGCTAAAGGAGATGCAGGTGTTACTAGAATCAGGCCAATCACCTTCACCAGAAGCCAGTGGTCGCCAAACTCATTAGTCAACAGAGCCAAATATCAACAGTACAACGATTGAAATTTCTTTTGAGAGCCAAATTTTTAAACTTAAACTTTTTCTAACGCCACTTCTTCAAAATAGACTCGCCCAGGCCGTGGTATTTTGTGCAAGAGCCATACTCAAGGGGCCAAAGAGCCGCATGTGGCTCGCGAGCCGCAGTTTGCCGACCACTGAACCAATGCCTCCCACCCGCCGCTTGCCTCTGGCAAGTTCAAGTTCCTGAGACGGGGCCTCCAGCTCTGGGTGCTTGTGTCCTCACCAGAGAGTGAACAGAGGGCCAGAGGCACCCACCCAGAAGGAGCCAGGGACGCGTGGGAGCGCGGTTCTCACCCGCAGCAGTGTGACTGCGCCCTTCTCGGGCACAACGTCTTCACGCTTCAGGCGCCAGCAAAGGCCTGAGACCATCCTAAGCTTCCTGCCACTTGAAGGCTCCGGCTGCTGGGGTGGGGGGTCCGGTCACGTGTTGGCGGGAAGGGTGCTCGCGTCAACGCGGTGCTGAGTGCGGGCGCCACGGCGGGCTCAGCTGGCCCCTCCTCTGACGTCCTCGCAGCCGCCCGCCCTCCCCGCCCCTCCGGTGGCGGGAGAGCTGCTGGCGCCGGAGCCGAGCTGCCTGGCGGCGGGCGGCGGTGGGCGGCGGGGCGGGCCAGCCTGGACAGGTGCGCGGAGGCGGACTGAGCCCGCGCCGGGCCGGGAGCGGGCACCATGGTGCTGTCGGTGCCCGTGATTGCGCTGGGCGCCACGCTGGGCACGGCCACCAGCATCCTCGCTCTGTGCGGGGTCACCTGCCTGTGCCGGCACATGCACCCCAAGAAGGGGGTGCTGCAGCGGGACCGGGACCCCGACCCGGAGAAGGCGAGACCCGGCGTACTCCAGCCCGCCCAACAGGTGAGCGGGCGGCGCCTGGGCCTCCCCGGGAGAGGCGGGGTCTCGGCGGTGCAGCGGCAGGGACCTGGGGTGCGGGAGCCGGCGTCGCGGTTCTGCTGTGCGCCACAGCGCGGGGCAGGGAGCGGGGGCGGCGGGCCTCGCTGAGGGGCCGAGGCCGGGCTGGGGTCGGCGGGGGGTTGTAATTAGGCGGTGAGAGACTTGGACTTGGGGGACGGGGAGAGGAATGGGGACAGCCAGGGCTAAGGGGGAGGGAATGGGAAGGAGTGGGGAAGGGGACTTGGATAGGAATTGGGGCTGGGAGTGGAATGTGGGGGGCTTGGAGGGGAGCGTGGGGGCGGGAGGAGCGCGGAGAGGGAGTCTGGGTGGGGAATGTGCGTGGAGGGGAAGATGGGAGGGGACGTGGGGAAGGTGGGAAGGAGACAGAGGAAATGTGGAGAATGAGAAGCTTGCAGAACTGGGGAGAGGAGGAAGGGGACAGTGAGAGGGAAGAGAAGGTGGGGGAAGGGGGGATCATGGGCTGGTGTAGGGAGAACACTCACAAAGCTGAGAAGGGAAATCACCCCAAACCAGAGGGGAAGGGCTGCTGCACAGGTTGGGGCGAGGGGGTGCTGCAGAGGGGTCAGCTGGACCAGGAATGTGAATGTGGAGAGGACTGAGGAGTCTGGCCTCACCCAGCAGCCCTCAGCTCCAGCCCAGCCTGAGGGGCTTGCTGTTGCCCCCCTCCCCCAACCCGCCCTCCAGATGTATCTGAAGATGTCCCTGGAGACAGGAGGGCTTTTATCCTCTGCACTGGCTTGTCTCCACAGGCCCTTTGGGCAGGAAATAAGTGGGGTCCCCACGGATCAGTGCGGCACCAGGGCCCTGGGAAGCGGTTTGGAAGGAGCCCCCCCCCCCCCCCCCCCCCCCCCCCCGCATAGGCTGTGAACCCCGGGATGCATCCCAAGGTGGGAAAGCAAAATGTCCTCTGGGGATCGGAGGAGAGAGTCTGGCTGGAGTGTTTGAGGAAGGCTGGCCTGGGCAGGGCCATGACTTAAGGCCTTCCAGGGCCCTTGGATTCCTTATAGAGCTGAGTCCAGGAGTGGCACTACCATGCTACAATTCCACTTTCCTTTCCATCAATTATTCAAAAGCTCTGAGTCGTAGTTGCGTGGGGCCTGTGTCAGCCACTGTAGTGGGAGTGGGAGGAAATGGCTGCTGTCCTTGAGGCACTGACGTTCCAATCAAAGTGACACTGACACTGGCAGGAATGGAAGCCAGCTGGGCAGCGGGTGTGAGCGTGGAGATCACCTGGAAGTGGCAGGCGTGGGCTCCCTCCTGGGGCAGCGGGGAGCGGGGGTTGATGTGCCCTTCTCCAGGAGTTGTGGCCTGCTGCCTCTCAACCTTCTCTCCAGCCCAGCGCCCCGTGGCTCTGCAGGCACAGCCCCTCCCCTCCTCAGGGAGGACCACGGGGAAGGGGTTGTAGTGAATGAGCCCTGGGATCCCTTCCAACTCTTCCATCTTATTGATGACCCCCACAATGGCCAATAATCCGTTAAAGACAAACAGAGCGTCCCTCTCCCAGCTGTCAATCCCCCACCGCTGCTCACCGAGTGTGGAGCACGTCAGAGCAGCCCCTTGCAGGGCACGTACTGTGCACTGGGCACTGTTCTAAGCACTTTCCACTTAAGGCATTTAGCAACTCAATGAGGGACACATATGTTGATCCCAGTTTAAAGATGAGGAAGCTAAGGCTCAGATAGGGTAAGTGACTTCCCCAAGGTCACACAGCTAGAGAAGTTTTAGAGCCGGATTCTGGAGTCTATGCTGTTAGCATTCCACGCCACTCCCTTAGCTTGATCTGGCAGCTACCTCACCAGCCAAACTCATGCCAGCTCCTCCTTGCATGGGCAGTCTGGAATTGTGATCCCTCTTAAAGACACCAACCCCTCCTGTTTCCCTCTGGCTTTTCACACAGATGGCTCCGTGTTCTCCTTAAGTCTCTTTCTGTTCAAATTTTACGTTCTCAGGGAGGACTTTATCTACTGCCACACATAATAAAGCACCCCCTCCCCCACTACCCTATTGCCTATGTCCCGTCCACATTCTTTTATAGCACTTGTGACAATTGGATGCGATCTTTCATATCTGCTTACTTACATATTTCTTTCCAGCACCTACTCTGTATCTGGAACCCAGTAGGTGCTCAATAGGAAACTGTTGACAAATAAATGCATCTCAGTGTCCAGCCCTGTGGGATATTGTCTGATTTCTCCACATGTGCATGCAGGCACCAGGCCTTTGCTAACTGGTGCTAGCTCAGCATGGGCGCATGAAACATTGGTGGGTACATGAGACCCATCCATCCACATCCCCTCACCTGGTTCCCTCCCACGTGACAAGGATTGGGGCAAGCTGGGGCTGAACCTTCGGGTGTGAATGTGGTGACGCTGAGAGTTCAGTGTTGGTTTGCCTGCCATTGTGCTCAGGCTGAGTCAGCCATGACCCAGATAGAGTAAACAGACAAAAGACAGCACAGTTGACATTTCAAAGGAAATGATGGAGGTGGTGTTGGGGTGGCAGGTGACAGCAGGGTAGTGGACATGGCACATGTTGACAAGGGGGGAGGGTTGGGGAAGGGTTTCTGAGGATGTTCTTTGAAGAGAGGGTATGGGGCTGGGAAGAAGGTTCTAGATTCCCATAGTCACTGAGGACTGGGATGTATGAAGGATACGGGATGACTGCCATGTCTCCATAGTCACTGATTGTGCTTGCTAGAAAATGTCCTTGGATTTGCAGGCCATGCCTGGGAATCTGATGTCTGGCCCCGAGTGGTTGGATGAAGCTGCAGTTTGTAGTGATGGTGAAAAGAAATTTGAGGTTCTCCAGGAGTTCTTAACCTCAGGTCCCTAGACCTTCCTTCCCGCCCCCTCCCAAGGGGTCTGTGATAGAATTTAAAGGGCTCGGGGTCTTGGAGAGGAAAACCTTACATCGTTATTTTCACTAGCCTCTAACTGAAAGCTAGCACTTCCTGTAAGTCGGAATATAAACAACATAGCACGGGAGTGTTAACAGTATCAGTGACTTCGTCCCCCAGACAGGAGACCGCAGACAGCTTCAGAGCACACCGTGGCTGCTGCAGAGACTTCACAATGTCATTATGCGCATGCCTAATTCTAAATCATGGTACTTATTAAATCTCCTGCTTGATCCTATTACTTACTGAGTGAATAAGGAGGCACACATAGAACTGTTTCACAAATTGATGTGATTAGATGTCCCTCTGTAGCCTCATATCTTTTATATTCAGCTTTTTCACACATTTGGAAGAAGTGTTCCCAGGCTCCTCCAGGCAGCCGAAGGAATCCACAGGTGAAAAGCGGGCCAGGATCCTGCTGAGGAGGTGGGAGACGGTGGAAGCCCTCGGTCATGCATCGCCTTTCATGCCTTCAGCCAGCGTCAGTGGTTCTTTGCTTTTCTGAAATACCCGTTCTGGACCCTTTATTCTGCCTCCTCAGACAATCCCTCAGCCTCACCACGGGCAGTCTGTTGGGAGGCACAGGAATTCAGTGTCACTACGACACCCTCTCGGGGTCCGGCAGGAACTCCCCCACTGTGGTCAGCCCCGCTTCCAAAGCTTGGTTATTGTGTAGTGATGTGATGGGTCAGCTTGAGCAAGGAGACAGAGCAGAGAGGCAGAACAGGGTGTGTGTGTGTGTGTGTGTGTGTGTGATCATCTTCCCTTCGCTGCTGCTTCTGAAGCTGTCAGAGAGAGGCAGCCAGACTCGTTGGTTCCTGCTCCCGGAATTTCCTTTTCACCCTTGTCTGGACTCACCACATCTCTGGGTCCGTTCAGAGGTAGCCCTCTTTTGGGCTGACCTAAATCACTAAAGAGCGAGTGGGGAGAACTGCTCGTTTACTGCTGCTCACTATCCTGGACACCCAGCACTCAGCGGGAGTTGGGTTCTGAAGTTTTCAGAAAGCTTCCTTTTCAGCGTCAGTGTTTCTCCCGACACAGTGCTTACTTACCTTGTACCCTTCGGTGACTCTTCTGACATGCGTGGCAGAGGTCCCCAGGCTGACCTTGGTGCTGTCACATGGGAGCTCACATGTGGTCAGAGGCTTTATTCAGGCTGCTGGGCCCATCAGCAGCCTCCCCAGGCCGTTTCTATCAACCTCTACCATCCCCCACTGCCGATTACTACCAACTGAAATCCTACCTCCCTTCCTACAGAGTAAGGAAGACTGAAGTGGCTTTGGATGGAATACTATGTGAGTCCGTTTGGGCCGCTAAAACAGAAGACCACAGACTGGGTGGCTTATAAGCAACATAAATTGATTTCTCACAGTTCTGGAGGCTGGGAGGTCCAAGATCAAAGCTTTTGCAAATTTCGTGTTGGGTGGGAGCCTGCTTTCTGGACTTTTCACTGTAACCTCATATGGCAGAAGGGACAAGGGAGCTCTCTTGAGCTGCTTTTATGAGGGCACTAATCCTATTTCTGAGGGCTCCACCCTCAAGACCTAGTTACCTCCTAAAGGCCCCACCTCTTCACCACATGGAGGTTAGGTTTCAACATATGAATTTTAAGGGGACACAAGCATTCATATTGTGGCAAACACTAATAGATTGCTTCCGGGTTTTTGTGAAATAATATAAATAAGTGCTAAATTTGTATTGAACAATATACTATGTGTAGTGGAGCCTTTTTCTCCAAAATCAGGGAGTGTATCTTTAATTTTTGTTGTATCCCTGACACTGTCTAGTGTGAGGCTAGGCACATGATAACTCTTCAACGTATTTGACTTAAATCATCATCATATTGTGACACCCACCAAATAAGAGAGGGAAGACACCAAGGAGTGCATATTTTTAAGTTTCCGTTTCCACAAGACTTGAAATCAAGCCAATTGATTCACGGTGCTGTTATTGGGGGCTGGTCATGGCTGGGGATGGGAGAGTGTTTCTGGGCTTTTGTTTATATAAGCTCCGCCTCTTGACCCAGGAACTGGTTACACAGGAGTGTGTTCACTTTATGAAAGAACGGCTCTACCTTTATGATTGTACGTCTCTCTCGGGAGTTACATTTCAGTATAGCATTTGTTAAATTTCGTCATATTGTGACATAATGTTTGTGAACATTAATTTCATATCAACCAATATTTTTATTACCAGGAGGACTTTGGGGCCATAATCCAGAGCCGTGGCCCTCCTTTTTGTGGTTAGTTGCACACTACGTCCCTGGCCTGGCTGCTTTCCGCAGCTCCTCCCGGGGATGGGGCCTCACGGCCATGCGTGTGGCCCTATCAACCCTCCCACCTATTCTCTGCTTCCTTAGACCATTGGAGCAACATTCGGACCACTTGTCTGAACTCCTACTCGTCAGTGTGAGGATGGACCAGAGCCCAGATGCTGCATTTCATTAGCTAATAATAAGTTCATTCATTAAAAGTTAATGAGCATTAAAGGTTAATGCTAAGCACTGTGCTACAGCAATGAAAAGACAGGCATATGTTCTTTCTGATACGTGGGGAGACAGACAATGAAGCCAGCAATTGCCAGGAAGCGTGTTCCTGGGAGGTACGGGGGCCATGGAAATGGGCATGCCACCTTCAGCCCAAAGTAGAACTTTCGCCAGTTCTGGTTGGCTGCTCTGCTGAGGCCTCCCCTGCACCTCAGGTATCACAGGAGGCTCCACGAATTGCAGACCCCACTCCTGGAACTGACTTGACTCTGGGCTGCTGTGAGGTCTCACCGCCATGGAATCTTACCCTTTAAAAGGATTCATTCCTCAGCTGGTCTTCTGGCCAGTAGTCTTCTGTTCATATAAACAAACAAACAAGAAATAGATCCCATTTCCATAGAGAAATACAAAGTAGTGATAGTATAGCTCACATTTATTGAGTTCTTTTTATGTGCCCGGCACTGTACTAAGCACTTGAACATATTAATTGTATCCCCATGAGCTTCAGAAACCTTTCCCAAAAGCTTTGGATTTGCTTTGCTGCCTCTTACGCCCACCAGGCTTCAGGCACTGGGTGCAACCCAGGGCCTCCCAGAGACATTTATATAGTAGACATGTTTGGGCTGGTTGCTTAGCAACATGGAAGACAGTATGAATTTTTCATCAAGAAATTAGCATAGATTATTTCAAGGAAATGAGCACATACCCACTGGAAACACGAGGCTCTTGGAAACACAATGCAGCCCCTACATCTGTGTCCATTAATCCCTATCACATCTTCCCTTCCCAGTTTCTCCTCTGGCACAGTGTACAGATAACTCAGGTGTGTGGCTGTCTCTTCATGGGACTGATGCTTCGCTAGCACCCTTTGTTAACGCCAGCAGAAAACATTGCTGCATCCTCGGAAACATGCAGATGCTCAGATACTTGTCCAGGTTACCATCAAGCACCGGTGGTGCAGGAAGGAATGGAGAGGCCGTTAGACCACCGTGGAAAAAACACCTAAAAAAGAAATCGGGGGTGGGGGGTGGGGTGGTGCTTAAGGCAACGTCAGAAGGAAAGGGAGAGGCCAGAGGGGTGGGGAAGCAGCAGACCCAGAAGGAAAAAAATAAAGAGCAACTGACCAGCCAGAGTCTGGGACCAGCAGGACAAATCACAGTGAGCAGAGGTGATCCCTGTACTGTCCACGCTATTTGACCGACAACCTCCCAGTAACCAGTAACCGTTCATCTCCCACTTCCACGTGAGTGCAGCTGTGTTCACTGCCTCTGGAGCTTATTTCTGACTAACACACGCTGGGAAACCCTGCTTGGAGGATGGAGAAGAATAGCTTCATAGAGACAGGCTTTAAGAACTAAGGGATTCTGTATGTTTATGTCACAGTCAACATGCTTATTCATACAAAGGGCCCCCTTAACCCACTCCATAAGAAATAATGTTTATAGATTTCTAAAGGAAAGCAGGTGAAAAGGGTAGCTATCTTCCTTCCTCTCCCCTCAGTTATGTTTATTGAGCATATATGATGTGTCAGAACTGTGCTTGGGGGTGTGGAACTGCCCTCTCCTCAATGACGCAGTGACCCTTTCTTAGTCCTCATGAAACTTAGGGTGTAGTGGGGGCGACCAGAGTTCATAGAAGAAGAGCACGAAAAATGAAAATGTGTGATGCTGTGAGAGTGTGAGATGGAATTGACCCAGTCCAGGTCAGGGAAAGGCTTCCTGGAGAGAGTGGTGGCCAAGCTGAGAGCTGGAGCTGGAGAAGTTAACCAGGTCAATGGGGTGGAGTGTGAGGGACTTCAGAGAGAGAGGAAGGAGCCTGTGCAAAGGCCCTGTGGCAGGATAAAGCCTAGCACTTAAGAGGGTCTAGGGAAAGGCCAGTGCATCTGAAGAGCAGAGAGCAAAAGGAAGCTGGTGTATGATGAGGCTAAATAAGTGGGCAGGGGCCTGAGCAAGCAGGGCATTGTAGACTATGGACAAGTTCACTCATTCATGCATCAAACATTTATTAATGCCTATGTGAGGGGTAGTAATACTTCAGGCATATCATGAGAAGGCAGAATTGTTAGGAAAAGACAATAATGTTGGAAAAATGGAAGGCAACAGGAAAGGAGGAAGTCCAAATATGAGATAGGTTGACTTCATAAAAGAAGCCATAGACACAGTCTAGGAGCTGAGCAGCGCTGCGAGGACAGGGCAGTATGGCCATCTCTCATTCTTAGGGTTGCCAGGAATCAGAACCACTCAACAGCACATAAATATGCACACAGATGAGGGCCACTGACCTATGTACTGATGATATTAAAGTTACTGTTATTTTCAAAGCTTTTTAAAAAAATTGAGCTAAACTGCACACAAAATGAACTATTTTAAAGTATACAAATCAGTGGCATTTAGCACATCACACTGTTGTGCAGCCACCACCTCCATCTAGATCTAAGGCATTGTTATCACCCCTGAAGACACTTCCATTCCTCTCGCCTCCCCCAGGCCCCGGCAACCACCAGTCTGTTTTCTGTCTGTATGGATCTGCCTGTTCTGGACATTGCACATCATTGGAATTATAAAACATGTAACCTTTAGTGTCTGGCTTAGCATAATGTTTTCAAGGTTCATCCATGTGGTAGTAGGTATTAGTATTTTCTTTTTGTAGCTGAATGATATCCCATTGTATGGAGAGACCTCGTTTTGTTGATGGACATGGGTTGATTTTACCTTTGGGCTATTGTGGATAGTGCTGCTGTGTACACTCCTATCCACATATTTGTTTATCTGTTGTCAGTTCTTTCAAGTACGTACCTAGGAGTGGACTTGCTGGGACTCTATGCTGGACTGTTTGAGAAACTGCCAGACTGCTTTCCACAGTGGCTGCACCATGTTCCACTCCCACCAGGAGTGTAGGAGGGTTCCAGTTTCTTCACATCCTTGCCAGCAGTTGTTATTTTTTATATTATAGCCATCCTAGTGGGTTGTGAAGTGGTAGCTCATTGTGGTATTTTCTAAGCTTTTAATTTAAAAAAATCAAACTCTCATTTTTAAAATAATCGTCGGTATCTGTCAAGTTTTTAATGAACATTTGCTCTCTGTGTTGAATGCCGATAACAATGAGTCCACATGGGCACATCCATGCAAAGGCCTCATTGTTCATGAGTCTCCAAAGAGGAGTGGAATGTGTGGCAGTCCTGGCTTCCCTGTTCTCCTAGCAAATTTACACCTGCTGCTCCATCCTTTAAATATGTTGCATGTTATCACCGTCACCTTCTCTCCCTCCCAAGATTTATTCCCTCATGAGTCCCGTCTGCCTCACCCAGGTACCTGGGGCCTCTACAAACCTGGGTGCAATTGAGGTGATATCGACTATTCCTTCAATATCGTTTCCCCATGGATTGACATTACCAGGTCAGGACCATTCTGGGAGGGGCTTTGAACCTGTCAGTTCTCTGCACACAGACTCAAACCTTCCCACTAAGGGGCTCCCTAAGTGCTAATTAAGTGAAGGGTGTTTTAATTGATTTATATTATAAAAATTCCTGGGAGATGTTTCCATGGTGTTTAAGGGTATTACAGTGGTATAGAGTGATATTTTGGGAAGCTAATTGGGGCTTGGGGGCGGACTTGGAATGCATTATAATGTTTCCCATTTAAAGTAATAGCATACAAGTGGCTGCTGTCTGAAATTCACTGGCCAGTACGTTTCCATGAACAGATGAGAGTCAGATAATGAGGGGTGGTTGTATATATGAATATGAATAAGAAAAAGGGGAAGGGTGTCCAATGGGAATTCTGTGAAATTGAGTTTTAGTGCATCTGGCATAGTCCCTGGAATATTTTGACATAGTTCATTGACTCCCTCGCGCTCCACTTATTAAGTCCAAGACATACTTTTTCTCCACAGGAAAACTGAGCTTGGCAGATAGCAAGAGAAAGAGGTTGAATGACCGCAGGAGCCAGTGAATGGATGGATAGATGAATGGGGAGGAGGGATACGTGGGACTGTTGCCTCAGCTTGCGGCCAGAATAAAAGTCACGAGGAGAAGGCACTGAACTTGCTGGAGAATCTCTGCGCCTGCGCCTGCCCCTAGTGGCACAGCAAGGAATCAAGACAAGCTTGCAGGGTGTGGCAGCCTTTCTATTGGTTCCCCTCCTTTTGAATCTCCCATCGCTTGACTACCCTGTGGACAGTTTAAAACCCCTTTAGCCACAAGGCCAGTCAGATAATACCCAACAGCCACATTGGACTTGGAAAAGCGTTACAAACCACACAGTTTGGGACTTGCTGCTAAGAATGGCATCATGAGGGAGAAGTAGGTAATTGAGGCAGGATAGTGAAGACCTGGCTTTTCAAATAAAGTGGAAGGACAGTGTTGCAGAAAGGATGGCATTTGAAAATGAAAGGAAGGCTGGCAAAAGCCATTTGGTCGGACGACTAGAGGAGTTGGTGGAAAGAGCTGCACGGGTAGAATAAGTTCAGGTAGCTCGAAGCTCAGTCTGCCTGTCAGCCCCACCACCTTTCTCACGGTGCACCCCCAAGAATCTTCTAATGCGATCTCATTGCCAGCGAGTCACTTCACATGAAGAAAGGGCAAGGCTGTCAGAGAGACATGTAGCAAAGGCAGTGATGGTATACCAAGAGACGAAACTCCACAGGAAAATATCAGCAGGATCTAGAAGGCTTTTGGGCATGCTCCTCGCAATCGCGTCATCTGATGAGCCCGTCTCTTACTATGCAAGTGGAACAGATCCTTTAAGTGGCAACACGACTGTCGCCCCTTGCAGGGCAGCCTCAAAACAAAGCACACAGAGACGAAGCCAAAAAGGACAGGAGTGAAGAGGAGATTAGGTAACCCATTGGTAACCACGGCATGGTAGACTTGAATTTGATTTTGGATACCTACCGGAATGAGTTCTATATAATAACAATCTTGGTTTTGTGAGACCACCCAAAAGAGGAAATTACCTCTTAAAATAAAAATGTTCATTTTATGATCAAGCTATTGAGATGTAAGAGGAAGCCAGTTAGACTTAGACCCCAAACCTGAATTTGAGTTTTGCCTCCACCACTTTCCAGCTAAGTGACCTTGACCTTGCTGAGCCCCACGTTTCTCATCAATAAAACAGAGATGATCACAATAAGGTTCTCTAAGGTAATGTTGACGACTACACTTTTGGAAGCACCCAGAACACACTGCACTTGACTACGAATCAGAGTGTATTTTAGGCACCCGTGAGTCATTTTCTTATTTATTCTTTGTCAAAGCAATGACGCGACTGTACGTTCACTATGTAGGAAAGAGAGAGTCCATTAAAAGTATGCCAGAGATGAAGAATGAAAGGTTTCTGTAAGCGTGGGAAGGGGAGCACGAACATTCCACTTCTCGAATATTCATTCATGCAAAACTTATTTCTTGATCACCTACTATGTGCACGGCACTGAGTTAGCACTGAGAACACGGCAGAGACCGAGCAGACAACATCCCTGCCCTGCTGCAGCTCATGTTCTAGGGGTAGAGATGTTCTCACACAGTCGAACAAATGAATACACGTCTACAGCTATGTTAGGCGTGTAGGGGAGGTCAGTGGGCCTCCCAAGAAGGAATAACTGATTAATGCTCTGATCGTCAACATTTTTGGAGATTCCTTAACCCTGTCACCCCTGAAGCCCTCAGGCGGCTCAGGCAGGGCACTGGCCCGAGCCTGGTTGTCCCCGTGGCTCCGAGACTGGAAAGTGGGGTTGGCACCACTGGTGTGTTTTCAGTTCCCTGGGCCTCAGCCTGAAATCCAGGCAACATCCTCAGTGCACAGCCTGTCCCTAGTGGAGGCACATCAGGGCCCTTGGCCTCCGCGGGAACAGAGAAGGGGTGACTCTGGCTGCTGCCACGGTTGGGAAGAAGCCAAGTCCCTGTGACTCCCAGAGGTAGCCTTGAGAGGCGGCACTAATCACAACTGTACGTGAAATGGTTACTGGATTAAGAAATGGCATTAATCATTAAGTTGCCATGAAGACAACTACTGTAAAAGGATTTGACTTATGTACTAGATGGGTACTCTTCATTCCCATCGTTTTACTTTTCCCTCTGCTTTATGAAACTTCCCTCAATAACTTACTTCGCATGTGCCGTCTGCTACTCCAAAACTCTTATTGATAGGGTACTCAAGCCATGTGAGCTATTACTATAAACCCTAATAATTAATCATAATAAAGGGAGAGTCTGTGCATCAGAGAATGTGTACAAATTGGCAAAGGTCAGGACCAACAATGACAAAGCCCTCTGTTTGCACAAGGCCAGATGGTTTCAAAACTGCTTTTGTTTTCCCGTTGGATCCAGGCTCCAGTGTGGGGCACTGTGCATCTTGAAGCCTTGATACCTTCTGGCCAAACAGACACACATGCTGATAAGAAGGTGCAATTATTGTCCTCAAAAAGCTTGAAATGAGCTAAGGAAAAAATATTTGCCATTTGTAGTACCTTGGAACCAAATACCCTGATGTTACTGACCTTCAGTGACCAAATCGCATGTTTGTGACAACATTTGTAAACTGTTGGAATGTTGACTCATGTAATGCAGAAGGGAGATAGCATAGGTTTGCATCTAATTTAAAAGAAGGAACAGCTACATCTATGGCTGATACTCACCAGCGTTGAGTCTGCCCAAATGACAGCTGGGAGGAGGATGCTAGAAGCAGCCCCTTAGTGGCTGTCCCTTGAAATCTCCTTGCTGACCACTCACGAAAGTCACATGGAAGACCCAGTCTGTTACCCAGTGACGCTCAGGGATTGTGCTTTTTCAGAAGAGGTGACCTGAGCAGTGATCATGGACGTATGTTTTCTGATGCAGCTCTCTCTTATTCTTCCCTTTCCCTACACATTGCTCCACCCCTAAGCACTGTCAAATCTTCCTTGGAGGAGTCACTGGCATTGCTGCTTTCCCTTTTTTATCTTGACAGGTATTTCCTGGCCTGGTCCTTGCTCCCTCTCACCTGGATACTCCCACCATGCCTCTGGCTGGACGTCTCACCTCCAGTTTCCCCCTGCATGCACCTGCTACTTGGATTTACTGAAAATACTGTGTTGCTCATGTCATTCTCCTATTCATGAACTGTCAATCCCTCCACTGTTTATAAGATAGAATTCAAAATTGTTTGCTAGGCATTCGAAGCCATTCATGGTCTGGCCTCACCATTCCTTTGTAAATCCATTTCTCCAACCCCTCCAAACTTTCTCTTCGGCTGGTTTGCCAGACTCACAATGCCCCAAGTGTGCTCCCTGTACCCATGCTGCTGTCACTCTCTCCATTTGAGGCACCTCTCCCTCTCCTGTCCATAGTTATCTTTGAATGTTGGCCTTAACCCTCTCCTCCAGGAAACCTTGATGATGAGAAGCTCCTTCTTAGGCCTCTGTAGCACACAGTCCAGACATTTGGCCTTTTAAGACTACCTTCTATATGTATTTATCCTTTTATAAGTATGCATCAGGAAGGGCATATAGCTTTTAACTTGCTTATCAAGTCTTATTCATTGGTGGTGGCTTCCTGGAGCCCTAAGCTGGGCAGGCTATACCTGAGCACAGCAGGAAAGCATGCATTAGTTGATTAGTCATGTCTGCCATGGGCAGAGGTAGGAGAGCTGTAGCATAAGCACTTCATATTTCTGGTTTATGGGATGGTGTCCATCATTGGAGGGTAAACTTCCCAAGGGCAGGGCCTTATTTATGTATCTTCTGTGGTCTGTTTAGCTAGAAATCTGAGGGTTGCTTAATTGGAGGATTTTGGCTTAAAACCAAAATATAAGAAAAATCTAATAAAATAGTAATTATCCTGTTTTTAAGTCACACTTTACAACTTGGCTGTTTCTGAACCTGCCAGGTTAGAAATTGATGTGCCTTCAAGTGTCTGCACATAAGTGGATGGATGTCTTCGGTTAGTGGTTCTCAGGACTTATTTTCCTTAATGAAGGACGATATTCACATGCTCGAAGGGTTCTACAGAAATCACCTCCTTTCTCTCCCACTAAGGAAAGCTTATCAGAATGCAGAAAGTATTATTATGTAAATAACCTTAAATGTGCTCTAACCAATTTTTTAAATGGGTAAAAAAAAAGTATTAAATTTCAGTACTTAGCTATTATTTTAAAAATATTGGCATAACACAAAGGTTAAAAATTGTTGCCTTTGTCAATGGTTTCATCAATTAGCCGATCATCATAGAATCAAAAAATCCTACAGCTGATCTGGTAGAAGATCCTGAATTCAATGTCAAGGAAACTGGTATATAACGAGATATGTCAGCCTTTAGTACCAAAATGACTTTTCCACATTAAAAACGCAGCCCCGCCGAAACCGGTTTGGCTCAGTGGATAGAGTGTCGGCCTGCGGACTCAAGGGTCCCGGGTTCGATTCCGGTCAAGGGCATGTGCCTTGGTTGCGGGCACGTCCCCAGTGGGGGGTGTGCAAGAGGCAGCTGATCGATGTTTCTCTCTCATCGATGTTTCTAACTCTCTATCCCTCTCTCTTCCTCTCTGTACAAAATCAATAAAATATATTTAAAAAAAAAAAACACCAAAAAAAACGTAGCCCCCACAAAGGAGAAACTAAGAAAAATGCTTAAAGTATTCAAATGGACGTGGTTGGTTAAGACCATAGAGATCAATATTAAACATGTATGTTCCCATCAGACAGAGTTATTGATGATGTAGGGCTAAGATATCCCTTCAAAATATGGATTCAGTTTAACAGAAAGACTTTTAAGGCCCTAGTAAACCAATACAATGGGAGCGGGGGAGCAAGTGGAAAATTTGGAAGTTAAGTCTGCCTGGGAGGCTTTGCTCTGAGTCAAATCCATTGCCAACAGCCCTGGCAAGGTGGTTGGAGATGGGAGAATAAGGATGAGGTAGGTGGGGTGGGAAGGCTGTGTTTGAGCCCCGGATAACTGATCAAAGGGGTTTTCTCTGACCTTTGAAAAATTCCAACTTTGAAATAGTGCTTATGATGAGCATTGAGGTTACAACATAAGGTTGACATCTTGGCTCATGTCACAGACGAAACACATTTTCTGCACAAACAATGTCAAGCCCAGATTTAGATCTGAGCAGTCGCAAAGCTGATGCCCAAACATCTAGGCAGTTCATTAAAAAAACCAAGACAACTGGATGCAGTAAGAATGGGGTCATCAAACTAATGATGTGGCACCTGCTAGCAAATAAAAAACCATGATCTGGACATTTTTATTTTTACCTGTTTATGGTTAGCATCCAAGACGTAGCCTCAGGGAATCATGTAGAGCGTGGTTAGCAACACTGGCTTAGGGATGAACTTGGGTTCCGAGCCCAGAGCTGTCTGACACTAGCTGTGGAATCTTGGACAAGTTTCAAACTCTCTGAGCCTCACTTTCCTTCTCTGTAGAGAAAAGAATTAAGTTATTTTTATTTATGTATATTGGGGTATAGAATAAGAAGATATTAGGCACTTATTTATAGGGTTGTGTGAGGATTAAGTACAATGAAGTGTGTAGCACTTCCAAGAGCATCTGGTCCGTAGGAAGTGGTCAAGGGATGGTGGCCTTATCGATGGCATTGTGGTGTAACTGATGAAGTCCAGGCAGGATCACCTACGAGAAGTAAATCTTTAGGTGGGATCTTGCTATTTTGTGGTTTCCAGTCCCTCGGAGTTTTGTTTTGTTTAATTCTGTTTCCTCTGAAAATGTTGGGATAATGGCAACACTCATTTCCCTCCTCTTCTCAGGGGGCTTTTAGTTTTAGTTGCACCTGCTGTTCTCTGAACATACCATAGACTTTCAAGTCACTGCCTTGGCCCAGAATGCCATTCTCCCACCCTTCCACCTGTCAAACTGCTGCCCAGGTTTTGGGGGGACACCCTACCAAGCGTCAGAGCCTCTGAATCTTCCTTAAAGTCACCTATCTCCAACACACACACACACCGCACCCTGCATCCTCCCCAGGCAAAGTGTAATGTGTTTCTATGTTCTCTGTCTCATATTTTGCTGGTCTCCATCATATCAGTTATTATACTAATTCCCCCACTGCCCACTCCTCCCCATCCATATATTGTGTGAGGGCAGTGACCAGTGTCTTTCATGGCCTCCATCACATAAAAGGTTCTCAATGTTGAATCATGACTGATGGAATGAATGAATGGATGGCTGGGGTAGGAGGTGGGACATTTTCCCCCAACCCCAGCATGCTTTTCCTTAAATCTCCCCAAGACCTTAGAAAGAGAACAGATCATTGAGTGTTTGGTTCCTTGGTCTGACTCAGGCAGGGAAGTGCATGGATGATCTGGGAATCCTATATGCTCCACAGTCACATGCCTGGGTTCAAATCCCAGCTCTGTGTCTAGTTAACTGTGTGACTTTAAACTTATATCCTCTGTGCCTCAGTTTCTCCTCTATAAAGTGGGATAACAATAACCCCTCCCTCATTAGGTTGTAAGGTTTAAATGGAAACCTATGGGTAAGACGATTAATTCTAGATACGATTTTCCTACAAATTTTGGGTTAAGAAGCCTTTAAATTCTTAGTAGACACAACTCTTCCTTCTACTCACCTCATTCCCATCTGTCTCTGTCTCAATTGTACTTCTATCTAAAATTGCCTTTTTTAATCTACTGGTTTCTTGTTCCCTATTCCACTGGCCATGCTCACTCCACGAGGAAAATGATTGGATAGTGTTATTTCGCAGCTGGCCCGCATCTTAGAGATTTAATAAATATTGAACAAAAGATTGGAGGAATGACTACCAGCAGAGACAGGGTTTGCACTGGGCCTGGCTGTTATTCCCAGCTGTGTCTCATTCCTGCCCGGTTGGAAGAGGCACATTTACCCGACTGACAGCAGGGCTAACCCACCAACAGTAGCAGCTAGGGGTTAAGACTGTGGTTGTCCAACCGCACACTAGTCCTTTTAGATTTTATAATCACCACAGACGGGAAAGAGACTAGCAGGAGGTGAGTCCCCAGGGAATGGATTTGAGAAAGGATGGGACACAGGCTTGTAATAAACAGAAGAGGTGTTGGAAGGGATAACAAAAGATGATGCCGTGGCAGGGTTGCCATGGAAACACTGCTTGGTGCATGGACCAGAAGATAAGCTGCTTCAAAGTGAATTTCAACTTTGCAGCTTGAAATATGCTCTCCCCCTGGGGCCTGACCCTGTGGGTTGGCAGATAAGCAGCCAAGAAGTAGAGATCTGGTCCCAGCAGCTCCCTAGGAGTGGAGATCTACCAGACAGATGTTTGTGGGGAGCCCAAAGGGCTTGATTTAGAGATGGGGAGGCTGTGCCTGTGAGCAGCTCACCATGCAAGAGGACATTTCTACATCTACCCGACCTTTCTCAAACCGGGCATCTTCATCTCAGCCTCCGGGTGTGCCCACATCATGGTCAGGTTAGGAGCCTCTGAGACATGCAAATTCCTCAGGCTCCACCTAAAACCTCTGAGTCAAACCCCTTGGGGGGTTGCTCTGGGAATCTGAATTTTACATTTTCCCAGGTGAAACTTATGACACCAAATGTGGGCACCAGCATTTACAAGCCTGTTCCTCTGTCTGAAGGTGCTGGAGGGGGCAGAATAAGAGGTGGTAGGTCAGGCAGTGAGCCAGGCATCAGTTTAAGTGGCACAAAAGCATGGGTGAGTGGTGAAGGATGACTAGAAATGTGAGGAGGTAGGTAAAGGGGCTGGAGGCACAGCAGAGTGGCTCAACGTAGAGTTCTGGAGTGAGTCAGCCCGGGTTTGAATCAAACCTTTACTGTTCAAAAGCTGTCAATGTGTCCTCATCTGTAAGATGGGATTGATCATGGTAGCACTTCCTGATAGGGTCATTATGAGGATCCACTGAGTTCATATCCGAACAGTGCAGAACACAGGTGGACAGAACCACAAGGTAGAAGAGGCTGGGACTCTGAGTTGAAGAAAAAACAGCAGACTCTTTTCAGACTGTGAGAAATCAGGTCTTATTGTGTTCAGGCACCGAAGTGTAGGGATTGTTTGTTACATAGCATTGGCCTTTCCTGACTGATGCAAGGCTGTTAACAAGTGACCTGCTGGCTGTGAGGATTCAAGCAGTTGTGGGTGTGTGCGAGGATGCTCTACAGAGGGAAAGGGCAGAGGGAGTCAAGTCTTTATGTTGGTTAAGACCATCTATGTCTATGGCTGGACCCCAAATTTTCTCTAGAAGAGTTAACTGTATGATTGGAAGGAAAACTTGGAGAGAGGGTTGTTCCCACGCAGACTCAGCATCTAGGAGTAGATCTTTCCGTGGAGACAAAATTACGTTTCTTCCATTCACTTCTAGCTTCACTTACCACATATTGGCCAACACAGGGAGAGAGAGTCCTGCTTCTCCATTAGGGGAGAGTGGGGGCAGGAATGAGCAGAGGGACTGTGAGGGCAGCTAGTGTCCTGTGAATATCCTAAGTCACAAAATAAACAGGGGAAACTTTTCATCCTAAAACCATCTTATGGAGTCAAATACAAAATGTCACATGAATTTTAAGATAGAACTAGAAATTTCAAGAAAAATTCCCAACTGCTCTTGAAGACCTCTCGTTCCCTGGAGTAAGCACCCCCCTTTTACAGATGAAGTAACTGGGGACAGAGATTAATTATTCAGGCCCAATATTTAGATAGCAAGTAATTGGACTCCAGCCAAGCTTGCACACTGACCACCAGGCTCTATTTCAAACTCCTGTACACATGCTAGTGTGTGTACTGACCAGTATTAGAGCTCAGAGTGACAGGGGTGGCGGGTGCCTCTTCCCTGGCCCAGCTCCCCGCGAGGGCTTCATCGTGCTTAGCTGCAGACCCCAGCTGCAATGGCCCATGTTTGGCATCATCCAAATACTCTGTGTCCATCTCTTCCTTCTCCTTTTTAAAGTTTGAGTATAAGGGGCAAAGCCATCAGTCCCCTTTTCGAGCTGAGTCTGCTTCCCCCTTCCTGGGACTTCCTGTGATGCTTTAAGATGGAGCCCCAACGTGAAAACCCAAATCAATAAACGGTCCTTTGGTGGAGAAAGTATTCATGTCACAAAAGGGGTCGCCTCACATCTCTGTAAAGTTAAATGTTTGTTTCCAGTTCATTAATTACATAATTAATTTCTCTTTTCCCAACATAAGCCTCACAGGGAAAGACAGCATCTGTCTTGTCACTTCTGTTTCCCTAACATTAAGCACAGGATCTGGCCTGTACTGGGGCTCAATAAATATTTGTTCAATAAATGAAGGTTTGCCCTCGCCCACCCTATGCCATTAATCTTACTTAGCCTGGACTACAGGAAAGCTGAGCCTGCCAGAGGCCTCTATCCAGGGATGCGGGAGGGAGGGGAGGAGTGGGGGCATGCACAGGGCCCAGGGAGTTACTGAGCCAGCCACCAGTTGGTGTGAAGGGCGACTGCTGGATCGGGGAGGTGTCATCTTCCAAAGGCCACTGAAGACACTCTTGGGAGGGGGAGTGAGGAGGAAGGGAAGAGAGTTCCGTGTTTGGCTTCCAGCTTGAAGTGGTCAAGTCCCCCCTGCCCTCCATGGAGTTTTAACACTTAACACATCTGGGTGATCCCGGGGTAGACACAGAATGTCCCTGCATGCCTCACACCTCAGCAGCCACTGAGAAGCCCCAGGATGGGGGCATGGGTGT
Organism: Cnephaeus nilssonii; assembly: GCF_951640355.1. Taxonomy (NCBI): domain Eukaryota; kingdom Metazoa; phylum Chordata; class Mammalia; order Chiroptera; family Vespertilionidae; genus Cnephaeus; species Cnephaeus nilssonii. The sequence goes on along the minus strand of NC_137084.1, from coordinate 15,878,075 downwards.
GACAGTGAGGCTGTGCCCTCTAGAAGCTCCTGGAGTCCATGCAGAGCTGGCTATGGTGAGGAGGAGGAAGTGGTCCAAGGCCCAGAGACACACAGACAGGGCGAATCCAAGGAGACACATTGGAGGGTCTGGTGCCCCATCCGAGGGTGTTCCTCCAGCTCTGTGCCTGCAATGCCAAGCACAGCGGGACATTCTCTAATTGTTGAATGCCTGGAAACCTTCCCTGATCCATCCTGCATCTATGTTCCCAGGCCAGCTTCCCTGGGTTCATGGGACATTTAGAGGGAGAATTCTCACTTCCAAATCCTGCCACGGCTGCATCGCTGTGTGAAGCACAGGTCCTTCCATGGGGGTCTGTTCCCCTGCCTGTGGAGAGCAAGAACCCCTACCTGCCTCCTTCCACCCAGGGGTTCTTGCTCTCCACCTATAATCCTTTCCCAGGCTCCCTCCCTCAACGCCCAAACCTCTTTTCTGCTTCTTGGGCACTGAAGTTTAAGCTATTTGGGTGGAAATATAGATGCATTTGAACAATGTGGTAGAACCAGGGTTTTGGAATGCAATACAAGAGAACATGTTCAGTAATCAGCTGCTGCTCTCACTGCTTGAAGAGGCTCATGCACTAGTCATCAGACTGCTCTCAGCCAGTCCAGGGCTATAACTCACCCTCCACCAAGGGCAGTCATTACCACACAGGACCTTACCAAGGCCGGGCAAGGATAAACAGCGAATGAGGATGCCTTTGGCTGGATGCAGAGAGGTTTGGGGTTGCGAGGGGGTGGTATCTAACCCTAGGCAGAATTTCTCTATACCAGGGTCGTGACCTCCTATGATGCTTGTTTAAAATGCAGTGCATCAGTTTAGGGTGCTCTTGGCTGCAAGTCACAAAAACCAATTCAAGCCAGCTTACACAAAGAGAGAAAACAAAGAAGCAGGCGGCACAGAGAAGTACTCCCTACGACAGGCCCAGATAACACGTAGGAAGGACTCCCTATGACAGTACCCAGATAACACCTGGGGACTCAGCCATCAGATGAATGGAGGAGGGATGGATGCACAGGGCTGACACATCAGTGGGCCCTGGCTTGGCTGACGTTGTAGATTCAGGTGGCCTTGGGGCTGATGTTTTGCTTCCCAGGTCACACCCCTCAGAGCAGAAGGGAACCCCGGCCCTCCCTCTGCCTCCCATGAAAGGCCAGGTCATCACGACCCCTTTCTGTGGGTGGAAATCAGGCCGGAGGTCTTCTGGGAGACTAACCAGAGTGGTTTGTTTGCAGTTCAACGTTAAAAAGTCCACGGAGCCCGTGCAGCCCCGAGCACTCCTCAAGTTCCCAGACATTTACGGGCCCAGGCCATCTGTGACGGCCCCGGAGGTCATCAACTACGCAGACTACACGCTGAGGACCACAGAGGAGCCTGCTGCATCCGCCAGCCCCCAGGCCCCGAAGGACAGCCGCCTCAAGAGGCAGGTCACGGAGGAGCTGTTCATCCTTCCTCAGAATGGTAGGGGTCTGCTGCACTCACTGCTCCGTGAGCGACACTCAGGGGGTCTGTCAGCGTCTGGGTAGGTGCTAGGTGTGGCCAGCTGCAGTGTCTGTGACATTTGACCCTGGGCAAGCAGGTGGGCACAGGACCTCAGGATTACAGTCCTTCATTCCTGCTGACGCATTGCCACATTGCTTCTCCCCAGAGCCCCTAGCTTTTCACTGGGGAATGGAAATTGCCTTTCAAGTCATATATACAACTATTGAGAGAGGGGTTAAAGAGTCGTGGTTAAAGCCATGGGTTCAGAGTCATGGGTCAAATTCTCTGCCCTTTTGTATACTTTGTGTGGCCTTGGTGATATTGCTAAATTCTTTGGGCCTCAGTTTCGGTTCATACTACTGCCCACTCGATCAAGTTGTAAAATATAAATAAAATAATGCGTAGAAAGTGCTTAGGTCAGGGCCTGGCACTAGGAGGTCATACAAATACGTTGTTGTTGCTGTTGTTTCTGTCCTACTCATCAACATCAACATCAGGAATGCAACTCCTTTAGGTGACAGTGCTGTGTTGGGCACTGGGGCAGGTATGCGAAGCAGCACGCAGAGAACCCAAAGGAGCAGGCAGGCCTTTCTAAGGAGGTGACAGCTACAGCTGGGAGAATGGATTGTGTGGTTTGGGGTTTTATTTGTGTGGTTGGAGGTGGAGACAGTAGAAGCAGAAGCAGCATAACCAGCTTTGTCATTGACCCCTCCTCCCAAAACATGTCCTGGCCTGGCTCCAGCGCCCTCGCCCCCAACCTGCCTCAGAACCACAGTGATCAGCCTGGCATTTCCTGGAGAACAAATGCCCAAAGTGCCTATGGCGCGAATGAATCCCGGTTGGCTTTTAGCTCCCAGGTTTGCCAGCCCACGAAGACCTGAGAGCTTAAGCTTGGGAGGAAAACTATTTGCTTGAGGACCCTTGGGGGTGCTAATTATAATCATAATCACGATGGGAGCCCAGATTTCTCAAAGCTCCGATAAAGCCAGGATTGGACACTCTCCCCCAAGGAGAGCAGGAGAGCAAATCAGAGTCTGGAACTTAGAAGAATTCAGAACACATTAGTGTGTCTTCTCCTTTTCATGGTCCCTCATTCATTTCCGCATCCCATAAGGCAACAACCGAGTTCTGATTCCACAGAAGTCTATCAAGAGTTGCTTGATTCAGCAAGCATGGGCCAGAGGGGAGGCGGATGCCAGATCCCTCAGACACTGTGCCCGTGACGTGCTGGAGGTATCTACTCCCATAGGCCACAATCCTCATCAGCTCCTTGTAGAGCTCAAAGTCCCCATTTCTTTTTCAATTTTGTTTTGTATTGGTTTCAGGTATACAGCTCAAAGTCCCAATTTCTGAAGCAGAATCCACTCCTGCTTCTCCAAGTGGTGCTGGCTTTGGTTTGGTTTTTATTTTGAAGGCTGAGGTGGTCTGAGGGTGGAGAGCTCTGGGTGCCCAACAAGCCCCCTCTGACCCTGACCTTGCTGTGGTTATCCTTGTGGTGCCCTCGGAAGCCAACGGGTCCTGTGTGCATGTGTATCTCACTTTACACATTGCTCACATCCCAGCCAATCTGTTTCTTGTTTAGATGCACCAGGGACATTTTTCACTATTTGTAGGAACCCAATAATGAACCATTTTAGAAATTAAATACTCCTTTATATTTATGCCCTCTAAATTAGTTCTGAAAATAAAAACATTTTTAAATTTCAATTTGCTTAAAGTAGAGTTTGCAGCAGCTGCTAGATCCTTTCCTTCCTGTATTATGTTTGAATAATGAGAGTCTTCCAGATGTTTGTCTCCTATTCAAGTGAGGGGCAGAGTGAGAAGTAGTTCCGGTTTTAGGAACTTCTGAATTAAAGATAAGGTCATTCATTCATTCATTCATTCAGCAAGTATTTATTGAACATGCACAACAATCAAGTCCACTATCTCTGACCTTGCCCCAGCATCTCCTCCTGATTCATTCTTTGATGTTTATGTCCAGCCATGAACTACTGGGGAGCAGGGCCTGCACCCTGTGGGAGAGGTGGAGGCAGAGATGGGTTGGGGATGGTTTGCCTGAAACAGGGTGACCAGAACCATACAGGCTATGACTGAAAGCTCAACACGGGTCAGGTCTTGGGCTAAGTACTTTACCTATTTTATTTTATTTTATTTTATTTTATTTTATTTTATTTTATTTTATTTTATACTCACAGTAGCTCTAAGAAGAAGGAACTATTATCATTCTCTTATAAAGATGAGGAAACTGAGGTTTGAAGAAATCAAGCAACTTGTTCAAGGTCATATAACTGTTAACAGCTCATGTCTGACCACTGGGCTGTGATGGTCTCTTGAAATGCAAGGCCCAGGAACACAGGTGCTGCCACCATGATTTTGCACCTGCCGGGAAGCTTTGGGTTTGGGTCGGTGGCATAGATGGCAGAGATGGGAAAGGTGTGATCTGGAAGAGAGGACCCAGCGTGGGTGGCAGGGATGGCTTTACCTTCTTAACAGGTGTGGTGGAGGATGTCTGTGTCATGGAGACCTGGAACCCAGCGAAGGCTGCCAGCTGGAACCAAGCCCCCAAGCTCCACTACTGCCTGCAGTATGACCAGCAGAAGGCGGAGCTGTTCGTGACTCACCTGGAAGGTAAGCTCTCAGTTGACGTTCAGGGACGTCTATGGGTCTGTCTCCCTGGAGGAGCTGCACAGGGGGGATGGGAGCGCCCAGAGCTGGGGGCTGGTGCTAGATTAGCACTCTGTAGCAAGCAGACCCTGAAGCGTGTGATGCTCAGACACACAGGGGGTTTTCTGTCTCTCTCATATACCAGTCCAAAGTGGAGGAGCCTGGTGGGCAGACATCTTTCCTCCAAATGGTGACTCAGGGACCAGGCTCCTTCCATCTGTGGCTCCATAAATCCTCTTGGGCCTCCTTGTCATCTGTATCCAGCAGGTGGAAGGAGGGGGAGAACAGGGAGAGGGCACAACCGTTTCTTAAAAACTACCTGCACCTGGGATGCATCACTCCTGCTCACATCCCATTGGCTGGAATCAGTCACATGGCCACTGACTGCAAAGGAGGCTGGGAAATGTGGCCCGTCGGGTGCCCAGCAAAAAGAAGAAATGGGGTTTTGATGAACAGTAAGCCATCTCTGGCATGGGTACTTTTGACATTGGATAGGGCTTTGTGCTGGGCACAGAGTGGGTTCTGAATGGGTAGTATTCCTAGCAGCAGGTGGTCTTTCCTAAGAGGGTAATGCTGTCTCTGGTCTCTCTACCCTGACAATTCATGTTGCTATCAGCAAACAAAGAAAACTTTGCGAAGGAATCAGGGGTAACAATGGGCTACTCCATGGCTCCTGGAAGCTGGGGCTGGATAACTTGGATTTTTGTATTTAATTTAATTTTTTGAGGGAGTATCTCTCCTTTTTATTTTTAAAAGATTTTTTAGCATTTTTATATACTTTATTACATTTGGTCTTCACAATGGTCCCATTTTGCACATTAGGAAACTGAAGTATAACAACATCAGGTGACTTGTCTAAGATCACTCCAGCTACTGGTGCCACAGCCAGGACTGCACCCAATTCCCTTGAAGCTCAGTGCGGAGTTCTTTTTATCGGGACACGTGGCCTCAGTTCTTCTCTTCCTGGGGAACATGTTATCATTCAGAACCAGTCGTAAAAGCAGCACAGGTGCCCATTTCCTCATTGTGAAGCGTTGAAAACACCAAGGTTCAGAATATAAAACAACGTACTCAGTGATCCACTTCACAAGTGGTTGTGTGACAAACATCTAAAGCTCAGAACAAATGATGACGGTGTCAGCAGCAACACTAATGAATCACCTTGGGCAAATCTCAGACTCATGGGGTGGGAAGGGCTCTGGGAAGCACCGAGTCTTGTCCCTGTTCTCCAAGGAAGACTAGCACGTGCTGACCTTGGCCCCTCAGGTGAGAGAGCTCTCTCTCAATGTCTTTCTGAAAAGTGATTCTACAAAGCCAAGGTGGTCAGCTCTGGGCTTTCTCCATACACCTGAGGTCATGCATGACCTTTAAGCCAGATTCTGCAGCTGAAAGCAGGGCCGTGCTTCTCCCCTCCCTGGGTTCTCAAGAAGTTCCCTGTCTGTGTTGCTTTGTCCTTGGCTGCAGCTGTGACCAGTGACCACGACGGAGGCTGTGACTGCTATGTCCAAGGCAGCGTAGCCAACAGGACAGGCTCTGTGGAGGCCCAGACGGCCCTGAAGAAGCGGGAGCTGCACACCATCTGGGAGGAAGGCCTGGTGCTCCCCCTGGCGGAGGAGGAGCTCCCTACAGCGACCCTGACTCTGACCCTGAGGACCTGTGACCGCTTCTCCCGCCACAGCGTGGCTGGGGAGCTTCGCCTGAGCCTGGATGGGGTGTCCGTACCTCTGGGGGCCGCCCAGTGGGGGGAGCTGAAGACTTCAATTAAGGTAGGGTTATCTCTCCCCAGGACAGATAAAACCAGTTAGTGGAGCAAGGTATGGCAGGACTGGCCAGTGCTCATGCTCACGGTGTGTGTGTGTGTGTGTGTGTGTGTGTGTGTGTGTGTGTGTGTGTGTAAGGAAGCCTGGAGTCTTGAACAGTGAGCTGGAGCAGACCTACAGCGCCCAGGATTTGGGATTCCTGGTGTCTAGTTTTGCTTCTAGCCACACAAAGACCTCCACTGCCATCGTGTTATGAGTGTATTGGCTCTGGTGCTGGCGGTATTATCCTCATTTAAATTCATTTCTCATTCCTATGCTCCTACTATGTGCCTGGCACTGCGGGGAAGATGAGCTGCAGGTGGTGCTGTGCCTCCCCGGGTCCAGACAAGGGGACTGAAGCTTGGAGCAGTTCAGTCACCCATGCAGGGTCGCCATCGAGGACATGGCGAGCTCTGCTGTGAGGCCTGGTTGCTCTGGCTGTAAGTCTCATGCCGTCCCCTCGCCACACGCCATGTAAGCAGCGCCAACGGCAGGCACCTTTCCTGGTGGACCCTGCCAGAGTGGGGAGTGCACTTTCACTCCCACCTGCTCCCATCTATCATCTCTGCCTTGCCTTATTTTTCTTTTTCTAAGGTTCGGAAAGTTGATAAACATTGCCAGCCATCCTCAGCTGGAACTGGGCTGCTCCAAAGCACACTCTCTAATTAGTGTGTGGTTTGGGATTTGTGTGGAGTCGGAGCTGGAGGCCCTGGGAAGAAGAACAAATACTTTGGTTTATTCATCTGGTAAACCAGCTTTCTCCAGGGATGCCCCCCCCCAACCCCCCAGCGCTCTGGAGACTTTGGTGCCACCCCAAAAGGGCTGAGCTCCAGCCTATACAGGCAAAGTCTCAGGCACCAAAGCCGCTTCTATCCTTCCCCCGGAAGAGTAACTCACTCATTCATTCCACAAATACCTTGCTGGATTTCTGTCGTGTGCCAGGAACATTGCCATGAGCTAGGGACACAGCAGTAGTTAGACAAAGCCCTGCCTTTATGGCTCATTCACTCTAGTAATCATCACACACGTAGCTGTCATTGTTGCACAAATAGACTCTCACACCCATGTGGCCGGCTGGCCTGTTTCCTGCACACGTGAGCAATCTCAGAGGGCAGCCTGGAGTCAGCGGTAGGAGGTGGCACTGTGTGTGGCAGGAGAGACCTTGTCCCAGCTGGAGGGTGTGTGTGAACAGGTGGGTGAAGCCTTCAGGCACTGCAGCCCAGAATGGGTTAACAAAGGTGCCAGCCGTGCCCCAGTTCTCACCGGAAGACACTCAGCCAAAAGTGGCATATGCATCACCAGGGACCATACAGTGACCCACTCCAAGGGTGGCTTGAATGATTCATTGAGAGCTCAAGAGAAAAATGGGGGGGGGGGGGAGGAAAAACCAGGGAGAACATGGAGAAAGGAAGAGGGTTCCAGGCATACCTCATTTCCTTGAGCTTCGCTTTATTGTACTCCACAGATGTTGCATTTTTTACAAATTGAAGGCAAGACCCTCCACCTGCAGAAAGATTACGACTCGCTTTATTGCAATACTCACTTCATTGCGGTGGTCTGGAACTGAACCCGCAATCTTTCCCGTGATGCCTGTATTTTTGTCAGCAGGCACTTAAAGCAGCAGAGCCAAGGGTCAGGTGTTAAACCCTCTGGCTGTGGTGCAGCCAGCTGGGCTTGTCTGGGACTCTTGGCACCTACACAAGGTGCCGAGACCTTTGCAGGCTGACAGGTCCAGCTCCATTCACCTGGGCTGCAGGGAATGGAGCACTCAGGCCTGGTCACCCTGTGGCTACCACCCAGGCCAACCATGGACTTGCAATAAGTGCCCTTGAATCAGCAGGCTGGTGCCCATCCAGCCCTGCTGCCATCCCCCTGGGTGCCTGGACAAGGCCCTGGGCCTCAGTTTTCTCACTGTGAAATGAGAGTCTGGGGCAGACTCCAAGAATGCTGGAGAGCAATGGGGTTAGGACTTGGGCTTTGCAGGCAGACCAGACCTCCGTTAAAGGCTGTTTTGCTTCTTGCTGGCTACATGACCTCAAGCAGTGGCATGCTTTTTCTGAGCATCAGGATCTTATACCTAAAATGGGAACAAAATCAGTACTGCTCTTAGAGTTGTTGCCAAGATTAAATGGGATGTCTCGCCCTTCTTTCTCACAAATATTTATTGTGTCCACTGTGTGCTGGGTGTAGGGGATGGCTTTGTGGCGCTTACAACCTAGTGTGACAGCTAATGTAATTACACCTGGCACATAGTAAGTGTTTAATTAATGTTAGCTGCTATGATTCATGACCTTGCCAAAGTTCCTGGCAGCTCCCAAATCATTCCATCATATGACTAGTCACTTGTGGCAAGCTGAATGGTTGGGGTCACGTTGAAGACAGGTTTCCTGGATGAGGGGTGTGACTCAGGCCGAGGCTGACAGGCTCCTCCAACCAGCCTCACTCCCAAAGCCCAGGCTGGCCCCCATCCATCCAGAAACACTGCCCACTTAATCTCAAGTAGTGATGGGCGTTCCTTAATAACTCATGGTGATAAAGCCAACAGGTCCACAGTGCTGAGTGTCAGGCACTGTTCTAAGCCATTAAATGTGAACCCAGTTAACTTCTACAACCCCATCGGTTGGTGTTATTATTCCTGTTTTACAGATGAGGAAAGGGAGGCTTGGAAAAGTTAAGTAACTCGCCCGATGTCACAGCTAGTAAATCGTAGGACTGGAACTCAGACCCAGAGGGTCTGGTTCTAAAGTCTATGCCAGTGGTTCCTAATGTGGGGCACATGCCCCACAGAGGGGCAATTTGATTTTTAAGGGGGGGGAGGGCAATTCGAGAATGAGTGATTAACAGTGAAGTTTTTGCCTTTCTTATGGCAAAATATACAGTAGGGGCCTCATATACAGTATATAAACATATATTGTGACATGTTTATGCATCTCAGACCTCTATTATGTTTTGAAAGTTTATTTGATATTTTTCATATCACTTCATATTACTATTTTTAAACAATTTCTTAGTGATTTCTTCCTCAGTACTTCAACTATCCTTAAGTTCTTTTATTTTTTTTCTCTTTCATGGATGCCATGTTCTTTGGAAGCTTGTTTAGACCAAGTTAATAGCCTTTTAGGCTTCCTCCATGTGAAGGGAAGTTCACTTTTTTAATGATAAGAATTATATGTCACAGTGGGGGAGGGGCATCAGGATTTTAGAGATGCTTAGGTGGGGCATGGCCAAAAAAAGGTTGGGGACCACTGGTCTATGCTCTTAGCACTAGCTTTGGACTGTGACAGACATCCGCCTCCTCTTTTGGTCATTTTTGGTCCCTCAATGGATTTGTTAAAATTCCCAATAAATTATTGTGGCACTTTCAGGGGAGACACTCTGTGAAGCTGCAGATGGGGATAGACATGTTGGATGCTTCTCCAGGCCTCCACACCTCCTGCCAAGCACAGGGATTACAGGCAGTCTCTGGTGCATTGCCTAACATCGTATGCCTGGCTTTTGTTGACATGGTTGGCCATTCTGTTGACTAAGCAGGGCCCTGCTCAGCATTAGTACATGACATTATTGACTCTCTCCGCTCTGTAGGGGCTGGAAGGAATTATCTTTTCAAACAGAGTAATGAATCACAACTCCCCACGGCCCCAGGCACCTGATGGGTCAATGCGGTGGTACTCCACTGTGCTCCCTAGACCTAGCATTCTGGAAAGATGCCCTAGGAACTTGGGCAAGGGAAGTTGGTGAAGGGTGAGAGGGAGTCCTGAGCCTCTGCCCAGCCACATCCTGAGTGGCATCCTTTGATCGGTCTTTTATGTTGGGTTTGAATATAAGGTAATTGGAAAATCACCTTTTGTGGCAAACGAAACAAACTCTTATGGAAACAGGTGCACATGTAATCCTTCTGTGCCCCCCCTCCCTTCTGCAAGGGTGGAGAAACCCGTGTTGATGGGTAAATGGTTTCTGGGAGGCCCGTTGGCTACAAGTAGTGGGACCCTAGCCTTACCATTCGTTGGTGGGGCAGAAGCCACCCCTAACGGAAGGCATCGCTGACATTCTTGTGTTTCAGGAGCCTTCTGCGGGAACTGGAGAGGTCCTTCTCTCCATCAGCTACCTCCCGGCGGCCAACCGCCTCCTGGTGGTGCTGATTAAGGCCAAGAACCTCCACTCCAACCAGTCCAAGGAGCTGCTGGGGAAGGGTGAGTGAGGTGTGAGAGGAGGATGTGTGCAGAGGGAGGTAACACCTGGAAGACAATGGGGACAGGTGAGCAGGGAGGTGGCGAAGGAGGACATTTGTGGAGTCAGCTCAGCTGTGTCCTCTACCCCAAGCTCAAAGGAATGTTTAAAGGATACACACTCACTTCTTTAAGTTTGTATCATTTATCCCTTGGCCAATCCCATCCGTCAGAGCCCAGGTATGAGCTCACACTTGCCGGGGACTCCCAACCTTGGAGATCCACTGGGAGAAGAATCAGTCTTACTCCTGGGTCACAGGAAGCCAGGGGTCGGGCTGTAGCCATGGAGTGGAGTATCTGGTTATAGAGGAAACTTGGCCCAGACTTTTTACGACCTGGCTGGGCCCACCTCACAGGCAGGTGTCAGCATCCCAGGTCCCCTTCTCCTGTCTCAACTAGCCATTCCTGTGCTCCCCACACCCACCCAGTCTCTTCTCTTTTCTCAGCCTTTGCCAACCTGGCACCCCCACCCCAGCTGGGTGTGGGTGATGGCAGAAGGTGTGTGGGTGCCTGGGCAGAGGCAGCCTGAAGCTTCAGGCATCTGTGCCCCACATACCCAAATAAACATCTCTTCAACATTCTGGAAGCCTCAGTTTCTCTTTCTGCATACCTCAGCTCAGCCCCCAAGTCAGGGGGCCAAACAGGTTCTCTTGTCAGAGCAGGAAACATTGCTGGTTACCATATGGTACCTGGACCCGGAGCCAAGTGCTCATGGCAGCATATAATAGATAGATATTTATAGCAGGATACAAATAAAGAATTGCCGCTGCGTTCAGAATCTCTGAGCAAAAGCTCTTGGGTGAATGAAATCAGAAGGATTGGCTTTGCTGACAGATTCCTGAGCCAAAGGTCAGGCATCAATGCCGTTTCCTCACCCCCTGCAGACACTTCTTTGCCTCCTGCTCCCTTTTTATAGCTCCTGTCAGGACAATTACAGCAAAACAACACTTTGTCTCACAAATATCTGCTGAAATAACAAACTAACCACCCGGGGGTGATAATTATAGCAATAAATGTAGAGGAACAATTATTCTCACATTAGCTTTGGGAACCTTGACTAATGAAAACTTGATCTGGGTCCCGAGCCTTGATGTACATGAAAGCACGTCTGGTGGCCTGTTTCCCTGGGGGTGGGAGATGAGGCGGAATTCCTAGGGTGGGCAGCTCTATCGGTGCAGTGCCCACGGGCCAAGGCAGCCTCCCCTCACCCTCCACGTGCAGTTGGGAGTCCTCAAGTAAAACTTACAAAAGAACAGAGGAGACGAACTCATCCAACCAGCAGGTGACCCACTATCTTCATAATAGACAAACATGCTTCGATGGAGAACCAAGGGCATGAAGACATGGGGTGGCTTCGTTTTTCTGGACTGAATTTGAAATGAAGCTGCAGGATGTCTGAGCCATTGCCCTGGGCCTGGCTTGAGGTGGGACATACAGGCACTTGGAAAGGTTCATGGCAAAGGGTGGTTCCCTGGTTGTCCGCTAGCATGACACAATCATGGGCCATCCACTGACCATCCTTATATATGATGCTATTGTCTGTTTTCCATTCTTGAGTATACATTCTAGGAGGCAGGGACTTTCGCTGTATTACCATGTCTAGACCAGTGTCCGCCATATGGTGGGCACTGAATAATTGTCGAATTAATACTTGACCCATGGGAGGGGCATAAAGAGGGAGTCTCAGTGCAGACCTTGAACCAGAGACCCTTTCTCTCCATCCCTGAGAAAGAGCATTGTCTTGGACCTCACCACATCCCAGAAACTCACTCTTGACCCTTCTCTCTGACTATCTTTCCCTTCTGTCCCTGCCCAGATGTCTCTGTCAAGGTGACCTTGAAGCACCAAGCTCGGAAGCTGAAAAAGAAGCAGACAAAACGAGCCAAGCACAAGATCAACCCTGTGTGGAATGAGATGATCATGTTCGAGCTGCCAGATGACCTGCTGCAGGCCTCCAGCGTGGAGCTGGAGGTGCTGGGCCAGGAGGAGGAGGGGCAGAGCTGCGTGCTGGGCCACTGCAGCCTGGGCCTGCACGCCTCGGGCTCTGGGCGCAGCCACTGGGAGGAGATGCTCAAAAACCCGCGCCGGCAGATCGCCATGTGGCACCAGCTGCACCTGTAGCAGCTTCCCAGTCCACCTCCCTTCTCGGGCACAGCCCTGCCCCTTCAGTCCCAGCTGTCCTCTGTGACCTCCTCTTTGTGCCGCATCCTCATAATGACACTCAGAAGACAGACATCTTTGCAAAGACCAGGACCCTATTTCTCTCTCATCACACCCCCGTGTCTAAACAATGAGCAGGAGAGGGCAGTGTGTGGACATTTGGGTCACACTGGGGAATGCATTTTGCTGATGTGTGTCACAGAAGAGACACTTAGCAAATACAGCCCATGTGCGGGTTTTGCAGGGTGGGCATGTTAGTCCAGATACAGAGAAAGCTGAGTTTGGGGAAGAATGGATACAAAGAATGTGTTTTCTTAAAAGTGAGCATTTCAAAAATGATGAAGAAAATAAAAGTATCCTGGACCTACTCATAGCATTAGTGATGGTTAGGGTGGGTTGAAATCTCGGCCAGCATGAAGTCATGCTCCCGAGCCGGGCAGCAGTAATCCAGCAGTTCTCAAACCCTCAGTGTGTGAAGAAACCACCAGCAGACTCCTGGGACCACCTGTAGGCATTCCAAACCAGTGTTCCTGGCCGGACCCCAGGAGCCTGCCTTTGAACAAGCATCGGTGGTCTGGATGCAGAGGTTGGAGCACTGCGCTTGGAGGAATCCCTTCTACAACATTCCAGACAGGTTTTCACACCATTATCACCCTGGGGCAGCCAGTTCCAGTATTGGACATCTCAACCATCAGTGTGACATTTGGAAGCCTGTAGATTTTTAATTATTTTAATTCTTAACATTTTTCATTTGTGCTTTTCAGATTCTGCTCTTGGAATGAATTTGTACTTTTTATTGAATAGCTTTATTGTTTTATCTCAGAATCAGTTTATATTATATTTGGGGGCGACCTTCCTTGACAGCGTGGGATCCCCCTATTAGTTATTGGGCGCTAGTTGTCACATCCACCAGCATCACCAAAGTGACCCTCCGAGATAGACCCATTGCTTCTAGCAGTCCAGCCACTTCAGGAAGAATTCAGTTTGGGGCACATATTAATTTAGTCTGTCTGGCTCCGTGGAGTTGGAGAAGGAAGATAATTTTAAATAGGAAACAAAGACTTTTACAAATGTGCCTCCCACTTCAGTTTTCAGGGCCTGTCGCTTTAAAATCAGTAAGTAACCAGCAGCTAGGTTTCAGATTTCTACCTTATTATTCCAAATAGCTGCCCATATCATTAATTAAATGATGAGCCTTGTGGAGTGGATATACTTGCCCTTGAGCCAGGACTCCTGGGTTCTGTTGTTGGCTATCCGCTAAGCAGGACTGATGACATGGCAGCTCTATCTGGGTAAATGCTGTGATTGATAGATGAAAGTATGCTTGAAAGCTGTAGGTACTCCCTGGCTAGAAGCAAACTCTGAAACCACCAGCAGATCATCTTTAAGCTTTAAGTTTGCAGCTGATAATGCCTGGAAAGTGCCAGAACCATCCCAGGCATTTTCAGAACCATGAATTCTGCATTTGGACTCCTTAATACTGACATCCAAATTCTGGGCCTTCCAATGTCACCTTAGTGCTGATCTAAATGAGAATTTCTAGACAAGATGGGTTAGGGCTATCCTTCAACCTCAACAAGTCATTCTTGGCCTCCCCCTGATCTTATCACCCTTAGTTATAATTTTTCCTTTCTGTACCAAAGTAGAAAATCATTAGAAACAACTTCTACCTACCCTCTGAAGAAACAGAAAAAATATCTAATCCCTCTCTAATGGGAAAATCTTTCAGATAATTAGAAATCTTATCACTAACATTTACCACCTCCTGCCAAGATTTTTAGGCAAAGCATTTGTTAGTGATTTCCTATATCATGTTTTTGAGATACTCCCACCCCCCTCACTCTGGTTTCCTTTTTTTTTTTTTTTTTGGTTGGCACAGCTAAAAGAGAACAGAACATTCCCTACGTAAACTGATCAGTACTTTCTTCTTGGTAACATCTGCTACTTCAATCTAGAAAAGTTTGGATTCTAGGCTTAAAATCAGGAAATATGGTTCCACTTACTTACAAATCTATGTACCTGCCTTATAGTCACACCAAAGGATGCTTGAAATGGGTTGGGTAGGGTCTCTGATTCCAGAAATATCAACTCCACCCATGCTCATTCCACCATGAGGCATTCATTTCTTTGGATCTCAGAGGTTTAGTTTTCCAGAGTCTGTAAACTAAAGGTTGTCGCTGATAAGAATCAAATGCCACCACAGAACATGTTGGGTGTCAGCTGTCATCTCTCTTACCAGACATGCACAGAAATGAGATAGATTTTACAGGGGTTTTTGTCTGGTGTGTTTTGACACCTTGAATAAAGCTGGCTCATGGGCCCTAAGTACAGTATTTGTTGAATGAATTAACGAGTGAAGGATGGATAGGGGAGTAGACAGAAAGGGGCATTGCAACTGGCATAACGATCAGAGTCCTAGCTGATTTCTCCATGATAAAGGCATCAGAAATCCCAGTTGGCCTAGAAATTCATGACATTGAGTATTACCATTCACCTACTCTCAATTTGTAACTCTGTGTAAATGTCATTGATGATAGAAGAGAATATAATCGCTGTGCTTTCCTACCCAAACTTCATCTTGGTGAATTTTACATTATTCAGAGATATCAGACTGCCAAATCCAAAAACTTCAGCACTCTTTGCATCAGCTCACCTAGTACCAGATACATTTGTAATTTACTACCCCATTAGTGTAATTGGGTCTGTGTGAGCACATTTGATTTTTTGAAAGGAACACCTGGTCCTTTGCCAGGGAGTGTTTTGCACGAAGCAGAGATGAAAATAAAGTAAGAAACCATCTCCAACAGGCAGTTGCCCACACAGTGATCTGGTTCTTTCATAGATATGGCGATGGATATAAAGAATTGGGAGTCCACCCTCATTAATCTTGGCTCCACTTCTTACATCGCATTAATATCTATTTGTTGAGTGCCTATTGGTCAAGACCTTGCACGCGTCTGTCCATTTCCATTTGGGACATGGCTCTTGCTGTGGGTTGAGTGACAAATCACCCCATGTAGAGAGCAAGATGGGGCAATTCCGTTGGGATGTGAGGAGTCCTGGGTGGCAGGCAGCTATCGCCAAAGCCAGACTGAGGTGAGGACCGTGAAACAAGAGATCGAGCCCTTGTGATTTGTTTCTGCCGCCCGTGTTTCCTGTTGTCAATGCTAAGTGTGTGTTTGTTTGCAGTTATGAACCGAAGCACAAAAAAGACGCATGAGACATTGTAGTATATGTCTGGTGTCACACTTTGGAGAAAAACCTTTCAGTGGTAAATAAATAATTTCCAACTGGGTTAACTAGCTGGTGTTTTCTTCTTTTTACTTAACATTTAAGACCTATCAGATGCGGAAGTGATCATTTGATAAACACTAATGAACCACTGCCAGGCTTTATAAAACTTGACAGATACAGTTGAAGTTCCTTCAGCCCTTTACTGAGGAGACCACCATCCTGAATTTATTTCTCACCACAAGCATTTCTTTATCCCTTTACTGCATGCACATGTAAACCCTGGGTGCCATAGAGTATTTTTACGTGTTTTAAAACTTAACTTAAATTTCATCACACTGTTTTTACTTCACATTAAAATTTTGAGCTTTATCCATGCAGATATATGTAGCTCCAGTTCAGTTCATTTTTTGTTGCTGTATAATATTCCATTGTATGGATATACCACAATCCCAGTCTGTTGTTGATATACACTTAGAGGTTTCCTTTTTTTATTTCTTTCATCCTTCCTTCCTTTCTCTCCCTCCCCCCTCTTTCTCTTTCTCTCCCCCTCCCCCTCTCACCTTTACTTTGCTGTTACAGAACCGCTATGAATGTGCAATGTCACCTGAGGCTCTGAGTCAGTCTCTTCTCATTTTCTTGATTGCTAATGGAGCTGGTAGTAATTTTCCACCCAAGAGTTTCTATTTTTCTAGAGCCAATTGGAAGCACCACCACTGCAGGAGCTCAGATCCCTAGCATCTGTTCTGTCTCCCTCCCGGGGCAGGTGCCTGTGCAAGCTTCTCTCAGATATCTACCTAGGAGTGAGTAGAATATCTACCTGGATCATAGATTGCTCTCTGTGTGCGCATGCCTGCGTGCACCTTGGTGGTCTTGCTTGAACACCGAATCCAAGGGACTATATACAAGTAGGGATGCAAGTTCTCTGGGGGCTCTGATTTCACTGTTGAGAAGAAAAATCAGTTGGAAACTAGAGACTCCTCTTTCTCTAATTTCCCAAACCAAAAACTCTGGAAGAGTCAATGCAGCAACTGGAGGTGCCTCTGTACTCCAGATGGTGGGCAGGGACATGGGGACTCCTTGAGCCCTGCCCCCTAGGCCCTCCTGGTGGCTGCTGCAGCCCTGGTGTACAGAGGAAGGGGCTCTGGCCTTAAGCCAGGGGCAGGGCCTGGGTTTTAAAATCAGTAGGAAATTAGCCAGGCCACATGTAATTAAAACTAAAGGTTCTTTAAAAGGATCCATAAAGGAAGCCATGAGATGACTTCGCTTTCCACGTCTGTGCATATAACTCCTTATCTTATATTACATACATATCACATTTTAATGACAACCAGGATTTTTATTTTCGTAATAAAATTGGAGGAGTGGGCTTTATCCTGCATAGCCAAATATTATATAAACTGTGTTTCATAATTTACTATGCATATGGCCCATCAGAGCCCAAAACTAATATTTGAGAGTCTGGATTTATAGAAAGGAGAAATGGGAGAGGGAAGTAGATTCATTAATCACCTTATACAAGGCTTTCCACTGAATTGCCTTAAATACGCTCTGCTCCTGCGCATAAACCGAGTCAAGAGCACTGCATTTAGGCACTGAGCACCGGCAGCCCGGCCTGGCTTTGTCACAGGCCACCTTCATGGCCCTGGGCAGGCCACTTGCCTCTGGACGTTGCTTTCCACATCTGTGAAATGAATTTGGGTCAAATGATCACTCAGGTCCCTTCTAGATTTACATTTAAACATTTTGTGATTCTGTAGTCTAGACTTTTCACACATATTTTGGCCTCCAATCTTGTGCATAAAACAACTAAACCCATGTATGTGTGCACCTGCCCTCCCTGCCCCATGTTGGTAAGCCTCCCTGGCATCTTCTGAAGTCCTTCTGGCAGCCACCCACTCCTCCAGACAATATGCAATGTCACCTGAGGCTCCGAGTCGGTCTCTTCTCATTTTCTTGATTGCTAATGGAGCTGGTGGTAATTTTCCACCCAAGAGTTCCTATTTTTCTAGAGCCAACTGGAAGCACCACCACTGCAGGAGCTCAGATCCTTAGCATCTGTTCTGTCTCCCTCCCGGGGCAGATGCCTGGCAAGGAGAGAGCCACAGGATGTAGCTGTGGATGGATTTAGGGGGTTGGGCATTTTCTTGGTGTGAGTGTTGCAGTACTGCCCCTGTGCTCCTTCCTTCATCTCCTGCAGGTGAGCCAGCACAGATGGTCCATCGGCAGCTTCCCCAAGCCAGAGCTGGAGGCAGGTGCCTACCTGGGAGGAGGTGGGAGAAAGCCAGTCCTGTAGGCTGGAAGCCAGACATTGCCATGGAAACAGGTCCTGTGGTGGCCGCCATGTGATCAGGGCCCTGTGGTGGCTGGTCCTCAGCCGGATGTGATCTCCTGTCAGCGCAGCCCAGGCTGGAGCATGGCTTCCCTTCCCGGGTTCCAGGGCATCCCGTTGACAAGTGGGTGATGGCAGAAATCTTATTTCAGAAACCCAGGGAGACCAACCAGGGACAAACAAGGAGAAACCTGTCTTCCCAGCCAAAACAAACAAACCAACAAAACCTCTACGCAGTCTCTTTCCCCCCAGAGCCAGGTGAGGTGAGCTGTTAAAGCAGAAAAAGGATCTCTCTCTGGGTTGAGAAGGAACAGGTGTTCTCCATTCAGCAGAGGTGTCCATGTTGGCTGCCAGAATAGGTATTAGAGGCTCTGTAATAAAAGTCATGGGCAGTCCCTCACGGAGGGTAGCAGGAATTCTAGGTGAAAGAAGGAAACCCATCACTTCTTAGCACCTGCTCCATCCTGATCTAAGAGGTAACAACAACGATGATAATGAGAAACAGTCAGCGTGTATTACCCACTGCTCTGTGCTCAGTACTGAAGACACAGACTCAGAGAAGTGACTTGTCCAAGATCTCACTGCCTGTAAGAGGCAGAGGGGGGATTTGAATCGGGCATTCCTACCTCTAACCCTGAAGTCCAGGCTCTGGCATATAGCCAGTGACCAAGTGTCTTTCTTGGGAAGGTAACAGATCCCAAGGCACTAGCTTCAAAATGCTATCCAGAACCACTGACTCTGAGAATCACTGAGCTGGAAGGAGCTGGAAAACATTTCTTCCCAGGGGGAGTTAGGGGGCACCTGCCTGGCTTGGGGCCGGGCATTAACCAAGGCACCAGAGCTAGGTGAGGGGGGGCGGAGAACTCAGGGCTACCTCCAGCTTTGTATAGGGAAGGGGCAGGGTCAAGGCCAGATGTAGTCAGGAATCAGGTGCAGGGTCATTCTGACCAAACGAACAAACCGAGACAGTGACAGGTGAAGCAGAAGAATCCAGGACTTCCACTGTGACCACACAGTGAGGGACACATGCTGGGAGGGAGATGGCAGGCACTAAGAAGGAGAGGTTAAGGAAAGGGGCAAGGGGAGGCCAGTGAAGGGATGCCAGACAGGACGGGGGTAGGGGTAGAGATTAGCATCTGGGAGGAAAAAATAAAAACACTTACCTGTACCTTCATTACATTTATGCCCATCTTCTTTCTAAAACAATTTGGGTAAAACATCACTGGGAACTACTGGGAAAAGACTGCTCCCCAGGGACCTGGCCCGCACGTGGAGAATCATGGGAGGCAGTGGAGAGAGAATTAGAACAACCTTTCATCTGCAATAGATCTGTGTGTTTTCTCAAAGAGATTCTTGGACAAATGCATTAGGGGGTAGGTAGATTTATTCATTATTATTTTTAAAAACATTTTTATTGATTTTTTTTTTTTTAAGAGAGAGAGGAAGGGAAAGGGAGAGAGAAACATCGACAAAAGAGAACATTGATTGGCTGCCTCCTGCATGCCCCTCATGGGTGAGAGCCCAAAACCCTGGCATGTGCCCTGATCGGGAATAGAACCGATGACCTCGTGGTGCATAGTCGACGCTCAACCATTGAGCCACACCGGCTGGGCAGTAGATTTATTTTGAATGGCTTCAATTACACCTCTGTTTGGTCTGACTAGTAGATGAGGCCTGAAGGTGACCCGTTGGAAGTAGACTTGAATAACAGAGAAGTGAGAGCGGCAGGAAGGGGCTCAGGGCCTCTTCTAGTTCCTTCTAAGCTGGCAGCAGGCAGGCTGCTAACCTGACAGCGGAGGCATTGAGAGGGGGCCCATTCTGAATCCGCCTGAGCACAGGCCAGGGATAGAGACAAGGAGGCAGGGATTCCACCTTGGTGAGTAAATTTAAATGCTTTTATTAACAATCTCCTTACATTACAAGGATAATATGACAAAAGGAAGGTTCTGCGTACATATTATGATAAACCAACATAGCTCTATTTGTATCCAGTGTTCTAGGTCCCGTCACACAGGTACTATAAAGCGTAGTCTGCGAAATAATAACATCGAGATTTTTTTTCTCTTTTAAGAAAGAAAGTATTAACATAGTCATATGTATGTGATAATAGACTCCCAGGTACCCCCCCTCCCCCACTATATTTTTCCTTTATGACTGAAATGAAATGGTTCAGCAGCGTGGGGGTGGGGAGAAGGAGAGAGACAGGGGCTGAAAAAGACTGAATCAGACTGCTGGCTCTTCCGGAGAGGCGAGTGAAGACTGAGGGTGCCAAGGGCAGCCTGGCCCTTGTCCTTTTGTGAGCAGTACTGCAACCGGCTGTCCCTGGACGGAGGGCCCGGTGCCTTGATGCCCCGTGGCTGCTCTCTCTCTGAGGTACAGTGCATTGTGGGATTGCTACCCGGGGGTGCCCATCCCCTGGCCATGGGTCTGATCCACCGCGGTGGGAGGAAGGCTTGGGCCAGGCCCTGGAGGGTGTTCCAAGACCCGGTTGGCAGCTAGCTGTGGCTCAAGGAGACCCAGGAGGACTTGGAGGGAGGGGAGGTGGGCATTGGCAGAACAGACCCGCCCCAGACTGTCGGTATAGGGGTGGGTCTGCTGGAAACTGAGGTCCGTTGGTAGGGTGGTGGGGAAGAGCAAGACGGGGCTCAGAGATGGGAGAGCCAAGAGGCAGAGGCTGGTCTGGAGCACAGAGGACGCAGCTGCCCTGTGTCTCCCTTCAACTGCAACCCCATCAGCCCCTCCTCCCCGCCTTCAGGGGAAAGAAACTACAGAGAGAAACCTGGAAGCAAAATGGGCTTCTGATTCCAACGGGGCTGCCCTCATGGGGCGTCCGGCTCAGCCTCTGCCTCGAGTCACAGAATCAGAACAGTGTATGTGAACTAAACCTGCCTGTTACGGTGGCGGTGAGGTGAGGGGTCGATGGGCCTCCGTGCAGGAGAGGGAAGAGAGTTAGTTGTCCTGAGTACAGCCAGCAGCAGCAGCTGTGCAAAGTGGGCTGGGCCAAAGCCCTGCTTCGGAACTGGAATTGCTCCTGAATTCATGAGTGTGCGGATATGTCTCCCCCGCCCCTCCCAGTTAGCTGATGACCCCTGCCCTGGCCAGGAAGCCTCTTGATGGTGGGCAGCACTGTCGGGTGATGCTCATGCTGCCCACTTCACTTCAGTCCCTGGCAGACAGTGATGGAGTGGGTGAGGGAGGTACTCCAGAGGTTTGGCCTCTAGGGGGCAGTGGAAGCGTGGGAGGAGGGAGGGGCAGCATCTTTCCTGGACCACCCTTGGTCCAATTTGCACCTTTCCTATGGCCACCAATGCTGCTCCCTCCTGGGGCTGGGGGGAGGACGAGGGTATTTAGGGAAAATTGTGCAGTGGTCCCTACACCATGGGTCCGTGATCACGACCTACTGCCAGGCAGCAGCCACCACACCATAGGCTTGCAGGGGGGGATGGAGGGGGCACTTCAGTTGGAGCTCAGGGAGTGAGTGTCTCCTTCCAACCTCAGACCAAGCCTGCGGTAAAGGAGAGAAAGTGCACGGAGAGGGCCGGGACCCAGTTACGCTCCTCTCCACCACTCGGGGTAGGAGGCCCCATTCCTGGCAAACCCTGCCTGCTTAGCTCCCTCATCAGCCCCGGCAAAAGGCTCTGCCTCCTCCCTCTTTGCACAACACAGGCTTTCCCATTGCTCTCCCAGCTCTCTATAGACTCTATTTTTATATCTATTTAAAACATAAAAATGTATAAATATATAGGATATTATTTATAGATATATAGACGTGATTCAATCTCTTACTCTGTGTATACGTACTGTATATGTCCATATATACAATATATATGCTGTAGCATTTGTATTATACACTGCACATACCCCTGCTTCCATGCACTCTCCTAGGGAGACTGGATTGCATAGGTATTTCTAGGGCGATACCACTTGAAGGGATTGGGGTGGGGGAGAGCCAGATGGAAGAGGTGGGCCGTACCATTTTCCTCCCCAAAGGGCACTTTTACTCCCTCTGGCTAACACACAAAGATCACCTCAAAGGCTCCATAAAATATCACAGCTCCATCCACTGAGCTAAAGCACCCAGAACAGAGGGCAGAGAGGGGTCCTCCTCCAGGCAGAAAAAGGGCCCTGCGTGTTTCTAGACAGAATCTTCCCTCAAGGCCAGACTGGAACCTCAGACCCAGCACCACCTCCAGGAGGCCGGTATCTGGAATGGAACTGCCCCAAGCTCACCTGCCTCGGAACACACCCCTTTCTTGGTTAAGCCGCCCTGGCTTCCCTGCTCGGGCTGTCCCAGGCCGGCCTGGCTGGGCCTGTCCCTAGAAGAAGGGGGAGTGTGAGTCCCAGTGGGACTGGAGCCTTCTGCCCAAACTGGGTGTTAGGACCAAGAAAAAGCACGAATTCTACTTAGAAATCAATCCAGACAGTAAGCCCAAACCAGCTCTAGATACCGAATCCCTGCTCTTAGAGGGGGTGGAGGAAAAATGAAGGGGGAGGAATCCAGAAGAGAATTTCTATTTCAACCCCCCAGGCCACTTGCTGGACCCCAGGAGGCTCCAGGGAACAGCTAAAGTGACTCTAGCCCCCCAGCCTGGGCTGGGCCAAGTCTGTATTCCATTTCACTCTCTCCATGACCATGTTCAGCATTCTGCTGCTTTTCCATGTGGAAAATACTTCAACATTACCTCAAATAATTACAAGGTCCTTCCTCCAAATTATAGGATCAATAGAAGCAAATCAAGGAGAAGGGCTAGGCAAGACGACTCAACATGGTAGCATGTAGGAGGGGCCGGGGCCAAGACCCCCAACTGCCCTGGATTCAGGGTACCAGTACTGAACCCTGCTATCCAGGGATCTTGGAGCTGGAGCCTGTTCTCATTCCCAAGCGAGGATGAGGAAATCAGGCTCCACCCAGTACTATAGGATGTTGCCAGCAGTCCAAAAAAAAACAAAAAAGAAAAACAAACAAAAAAAACCCCACACACCAACAAAAACACACACACACAAAACCCTGGTGATTCAGATGCCTGAACTCATATTCAACCAGGCAGTCAAAACGTAGGGATTCTGACACAGCAAGAGTTCTAGGCAGGACTGGGCTGTCCTCAGTTTTCATGGATGGTAATGGGTTATTTTCCTCCATTGGGGAGAAGCACACCATTTTAACCACATGGGCCTCTGGTTCCCAGGCTCAGCAATGTATCTGCTGGGCATGATTGCCCCCGCCCCCCAAACCTGATCTCACTTCCCACCCCCTCCAAAAACCACAGAAAGTTCAATTAGGGCAAGTCTCAAGCCCAGAGACACAAACATTTTATTCTAAGCCAATGGTTGTCACTCCTAAGCCAGGGGCTGAGTTAAAGGGCTCTGTCTTGCCTGAAGCCACCACATTAGGGATGAAACGACTGCCCAGCCAACCATTTTTTTATACCCATCAAAGGAAGGCTAGGTTAGCCAAGCATGTGCCTCCCTGGACTAGACCCTGAGGGTCCCATCAACCCAAGAGTCCTCCTCAAGAAGCAGAGAGTGGGAAATGCCTGTGATAGAAGTCACCGGTAGTCACATGCCCCATGCACAGGACAGAAGCACTGAGCCTCCTGGGAGCATCCAGGCTGAGAAAAGCCCCTGTGTAAATTGCAGTGGTGTGTCACCCCGATTATTCCCTGGTTACTCCCTGTCCCAAGGGAAAGTGGCCTTCAGAGTGTCTGAACGGCCCAGCGGAATTCAGCAAAGGGCATGCGCACCCAGAGTTTGGGAGCCTTGCCAAAGTTCAAGACTCTCCAGAGAGCTCATCCTCTCTGTTTCAGACCCTGGCTGGACAGGTGGCCACCGGTAGCCATAGCTCATGCTTCTAGCCCAGAGGCAGGTCACGGGCTCCCAGCTCTCTCATAAGGTACAGGCTGAAACTGGCATTGGCCCAAAGGATGGTTCCCTGGGCATACACACGGAGTTTGACCATGGTCTCTTGAGAGGACACATTCGCAGCCCCTGACTAGATGCTCAAGCAGATACTCTCTTTCTGGTTTGCAAATGAGTGGTGTAGGGCAGTGGTCGGCAAACTGCGGCTCGAGAGCCACATGCGGCTCTTTGGCCCCTTGAGTTTTTAGCAAAGGCCAGCTTAGGAGTACCCTAATTAAGTTAATAATAATGTACCTACCTATATAGTTTAAGTTTAAAAAATTTGGATCTCAAAAGAAATTTTAATCGTTGTACTGTTGATATTTGGCTCTGTTGACTAATGAGTTTGCCGACCACTGGTTTAGGGGGACTATCCACAGAGGGTCCCAATGCAGTGTGTGGGGAGGAGTGGAGGTGGGGGAAGAGAAGGTGTAAGGCATCTGTTGGCTAGAAGAACGGATCCCAACCTACTGCTTCTGCCTCCACCGAGGCCCGCCCACCTTGCCATCCACCTCTGCCTTCAACCCATCTCAGTCTGTGTGGTGGAGAGGAAACTGGGGAGGGAAAGGTGGAACCCTGTGCTTTGCAATAGCATCCCACCTGACCACAGTTCCTGACCCTGATGGGAAGAGTGGAGTGGGGGGGGGGGGGGAGGAGACATCAGCTTAAAGTGGGGAAGTGGAGTGAGGCTGGGAATTTCAAAGCATCCGAAAGAGCTTTGGGTCTTTCCTGGCTAGTTTCTTCTCTCTCCTTGTTCAGAGGAAGGCGGGGAAGTACGTGTGACTGGGGAAGGGGGTGGGGGACTGAATACCACAGGCAGGGGTGCATTGATTTGTTGAAGAAGGCAGCATATGAGGCCTGGCAGTGGGACCGTCAGAGAAAACCAGGTTTTGTTTTTTTGTTTTAACATGCTACATCACTGTTGAAACAAACAAAAAAAAAGTTTCAAAAATAATATATAATATATATAATATATTTATGTAATGAAAAGCTATCAACTAGCAGCAATGATTCTAAAGTTATCTTAGCACCAAGACCATGGGGGTGGGGGAAGGGACCTGTTGGGGGTGAAGGGGCTGGCAGGAGAGGAAGGGGGAGTGACATGTTCAGTGTTGATGACATTTCCACTATGTTCTCTACGGTGGCACGAGGCCTCAGAGGCAAGATAAACCAGAAGGAAGGAAGCCACCACAGTTTGGTAATGTCTGAGCCAAGCCGGTTGGGAACCCTGGGGCCAGGTCACATGATCCCTTGCTCACCCTCTGTCAGCTGAGAGGGGTGGCTCCCTAATGACCACAGACGATGCGGATCTTCCTCCCTCCTCCTAATATGACCTGCACCCATGATACAGGATCTCTGCATATCCAATATGCATAAGCCAAGTGTGAAAACATGAACAGAAGTTTCTAACAGCTCACGCACACTTAAAAAAAAACAACACTCCCTTGCGAGGTATACTGGTAGTTAAATGAATGAAAGAGCATTGATCTGACTCCTCTAGCTTAAACCACTACTTGCCCCAGGGAGTAGGCCAGTGGCTACTTCTAAAGCTTATATCGTGGTTTTGTGTGTGTGTGTGTGTGTGTGTGTGTGTGTGTAGGCTGATGCCTTGAGAGTCCTATCTTACCCCTTGCTTATTCCTTTCTTCTAGGACATCTCTACCCTGTTCAAAAATGGAAGTGTTCACAGGCATAGATGCCTCACCCAGGTTCCCACTACCTTCCTGCCACGGGGTAGGGCTGGTTATCAGCCTGTTGCAGAAAAAGGACTAAATCTCTAGAGACTCTCATTTGCATAACCAGGGCACAACTTGCATTGACATGTCCTGCCACGGAACTCTGGCAGGCATTTCTTGATTATTAAAGGAAAAAAAATACCCCGCCCCCACATTATATGATTATAAAGATAGAGTATAAATAATTTATGTAAATTGAATACATTTTTTTTTTCATTTTACTTATTTTTAGCCAATAAATCACTGCCCTTTGGGGTCTGGATTTCTCGGCTCTTCATTTCTCCAACAGCCCTGGATCTGAATGGAATCAGATTATTTTATCCCACACTATTTAAAAACAGGAATGCAAAATGCTCATCCCCTCTTCCTTCCCCAGGATTTCAAGCTCGGTTGTCAGGCAATTTTGCCTTCAGTATTACAGGTAATAAGGATCCAGGGGGTCTGAAAGGAGGGAATGAACAACCCGGGGACGGGATTGGCGACAGAGGTGGGGAGTAGTGGGTGTCACAGTTTGACCAACACATGTTTCTAAGACAGTGAAGAAATGAGTAAAAATCTCTCCCGCTGAAGTCAGGTGGGAGAGAAAGTCAAAACACCTGATCCAGATACACAACCCGCCCTTATCCAAAATCAGAGATCGGACTCAGCCGGACCAGCATGTCAACAAAGAGGCTGAGAAACCCCCATCATAAAACCAAACAAGAACAGGAAAGGCGAGGACTTAAACCCTGACCCAAGCCCCTCACCCACCCAGACAAGAACATGGACAACATGAGTTACCTAAAGGTGATGACAGAGACCCGTCATTGTAGCTTATGCTGTTGGCTGGCCGGTAGTGGGAACACGTGTGGCCCCGGCACATGCTTCTGTGAGTGAAAAATGAGTTGCCACGGACGTTGCAGCTGCCAAAGTGTGTAGACAAGAGTCAGTTTCTGACATTGTTCCTTTCTGAAAGTTCCCAGTAGCTTCTGGTGGATGTGTCACCTTGGTTTTTAAAAATTTTTCAGTGTGGGTTTTTAATATATATAATATAATATATATTTATATAATATATCAAAGCTTGTGAGTATAGATTAAAAAAATATTCAACAGCTTAGTGACCTCTGTGACGCTGCTTCCCTAAATGTCCGGGTAAAACTCTGACCCGTGGTCGACGGTGTGCAGCACCGGCTTCTGTTCCAGCGCAGACATCCTGCTGAGGACCTCGGCAGACAGAGAGTAACTGTTGCCAGACTTCTCCTCAAACCAGCTGTCCAGGGCTCGCTTGGCGTCAAAGTTGGCAATGGGCGGGCCGTTGACTGCGATTGTCAACAGGTCGCTGAGCTGCTCCAGGGTCAGGCGGGAGCGGTGGTTCTTGCGAACTCGCTGCAGGGCATTTCGGCCTTTCTCGCAGCAAGCGGTGGACGTGGGGAGGACCTTGAGGACCTGGATGATCTTGTTCAAGAGCGGAAACCTCTGTTTGTATTTGCAAATGTGGCCGATCAGGTCCTTGAAGCCATTTTTGGTATAGTAATCAGCCTTGAGTTCTCGCCACTCCATCAACAGACTCCCCCGGGGGTCCAGCCCTTCCCGACAGACATCCCGGGAGAAGGTCGGGATAGCCTCGAGGTGATCAAATATCTGCACCATATCCTCCTTGCCATAGCTCACGAGCTCCTCGCTGTTCCTGGGCCAGGCGGCTAGGTCGAACACCTGGCAGGCCTTCACAAAGATCCGGCTGCGGGAGTCGAATCTCTGAGCCAGGATCACTTGGGTCTTCTGGCAGATCTTCTCCCTGATGGACTGGAACTTGGCTTCAGCCACCCTGAGGTTCTTCATGGCGATCCCATTGAAGCTCTCACGGAAATTCTCCTCGAACTCCTGCAGGTACTCCCCTGGGCAATCGGCCAGTCGGCTGATCTCCTGGATGGCCTCCTCGATCTTGTCATCCACCTGCGACACCAGGAGGTACTGGCCCTGAAAGACGTAGGCCAGGCGTGAGAGCACAGCGATCACGTCCAGAAGGAAGTAGATGAGCTTCATGGACTGGTAGTCCATGAGGAACTGCAGGAGGGCCAGCGCGATGGCCGAGGCGTCCGCCCGCTGGGTCTGGCTGCTGACGTCCTTGAGGTGGGCCACCACCTCCAGGTAGTCCTTGATGAGGGCGTTGAGGACATTCTGCTCACCGATGATCCACCTCACGGCCCGGATGTCCCCCAGGAACTCCGTCTCCTCACAGAGGGTAGAGGCCGTGGACCGCAGCTCGCACATGAGTCGCGGCGAGTACCGGTAGAAACTCAGCAGCTGCTTCAGGTTGTTCTCCAGCTCCTCTAGGCAGGGGAGCTCCTTCCCACTGATGGCATCCAGGATTTCTAGGTGCGGCCGGTGCACCATGAAGGGCAGGCACAGCAGCCAGGGCAGCGTCTTGCGGATCGTCATGAACATGCTGGCACGCAGGCTGGCTGTGATGTTGGCCCCGTCTACGCCCAAGCCAACGGTTGGCTTCTCATCCTGCAACCGGATACCCAAGGCAGAAAAGGCTCGATCAAGCGCCTGGAGATAGCTCTCTGTGCTAGAGAACCCCAGTTCCTGCAGGGACAGGAACTCTGTGGCTGGGGGCCCGTCGCTGCTGGTGTATTGGACGTAGACAGCCACCGTGTCGGCCAGCAGGTCATCGCTCTGCCCATCCAGGATGATGCTGAGGCAAGGTGACTGGCGGATGCGCTCCACCAGGTCTTCCCGCAGTGCCCGGGCGATGTGGTGAATGAGGATCTGGCAGTCTCCCTCATTCATGTACTGGTCCACCACCTTGAGCTCGCACTTCCTCAGTAGCTCAGCCAGGGGCCGGAAGTCCAGGTAGGGCCTGCCCTCGAGAGCCAGGTGGTAGGCGGTGTTGAAGAGCAGGGTCATGTTGCGGCACATCTCCTCCGTCTTCTCGGGGTGCATGCGGAGCTTGTACAGCTGCAGGCACTTCTTGTGCAGGTTGCTCTGGCTGTGCAGTTTGATGGTGTGGATCTTGAACTGCTTGGAGCCGATGATGAAGGCCGAGGTGCGGGAGGACTGCACCGTGTACTGGCGGCAGACGTGGCACCACATCTCGTTGAGGGTTGGGGAGTACCGCAGGAACCAGAACTTCTTCAGCCACTCCTGCTTAAAGCGCCGGATTCGGCGCCCGGTGGCAGACGACATCTTGGAGGGCTCATCGGTGGCAGTCATCATATCGTTGGAGACCGATTCATCTGCCGAATCGACCTCCTGGTCATCGTCCTCCATGATGGCGGGGCCGGAGACCATGCTCTCTGAGGCTGGAAGACAAATGGGAAAGAAACCTTTACACCTGTGAGGGAAACATAGACATTTCTAAAATGAACAGGAAGCGCTGCCCAGAAGGTAGGTGGCCACACTATGTGAAACATAAGCCAATTCCTACAACGGATTGAATCCCAGCCAGAATGTATTTAGAAGCATTCTTGATATCCATGTGTGGCTTTCCCTCTTTGTGGATTATCCATGGTGGCCACCATGCTCCAGGCTTCCTGCCCCGACCCTCCACTAGTGGGCGCTCAAGGAACTTCAATGTTTGGTATCAACTGACCCGCAGGACCAGAGGAAGAAGCATATCAAACATCCTTAAGTCAGAAAGCGAGGACATGGGACTCCTTTGTCCCACCACTAAGGTGGCCAGGGGTGGCGTGCTACCCTCAAATTGAGGCAGCTTTGGCATTGCCCCAGGTTATTTCAGGGTCAGAACACAGATGCATGCTTTGAATATCTGAAGCACCTCATTCTGAGCTAAGAGATGTGGTTAAAATAGAAAGTGCTGTGTAAATACTCTCAGCTGCAGATGTGTACTGAAAAACCCTCCTTGTCAACCAGCTCTAAGACATCCAGGCAGCCACAGAGAAGGGCAGGAGCAAGCAGCTGAACGCCCGGGATCCAGGTCCTTCCAAGACCCCAGGCAGGGAGATGGGACCGTGTGGAGAGCAGCAAGTCGGGAAGAGAAGAATGAGATGTGCTCCTGGGCTGAGGTGGGGAGGGCCAGGAGCTCTCCCAGACAGGACTGGGCAGAGAGAAAGACCGGGTTTATAAGTTGGGCTGTGGGGGTCAGACACCCCTAGGACCACTAGAGAAAGGCAACGCTTCAAGAACACAGCACACACCCCTTCTGCAGCGGAATGTCCTTTATTGACGAGAATACAGGGCAAGACATGAAGCACCCACAGGAGCTGCAAAGTGACCTGTCAGAGGCGGGCACCTGAGGGTGTGGGCTGTGGCCAGAGCTCACCTCCGAGTCACACGCCTCAGGTTTCCCCGAAGGTGGCTCCTGCAGAGAGCACCTGCCACCCTCATACTGCCCACCATGTGCTCTTCCCTCCGACACCATCTCACCCACACCGACTTACCTGCAGGGTCTGAGAACTCTGGGAGCTCCAGTACCTGTGCTGGCAATACAGGGGGCTCAGGAAGCTTCCCAGACTTAAGCATGTCTAGTTCTGCCTGGAGTTCCCGAACCTTCTTCTTTAGGCGAATACAATTAGGACAAAAGGAGGTGGTGGGAAGCTCGTGAGGGTCGGACGCAAGGGAGGCCTCAGCAGGACTGTCGGCCTTGAATGACGAAGGCTCCTCTTCTTCGTCATCCAATGGGCCTGGCTCCGTAGAAGCCCCTTGGGGGGTTTTCCAGTCCCCCTCCCCCTGGGTCCGGCTGACATTCTGCATGCCATGCGACATGGTCATTGCACACCGACTGTAGGCATCGCCCTGGTATTTGGGGACTTTCCTGATGACCAGCGAGGTGCTCAGGGCCAGCTGGTGCGCTTCCACCTTTGCAGATTCCAGTGAGGCCTCCAACACATCCTTGAAAATGAGGTCAATTTTCTTCTTCTTGGTCTGGGGGTGCACGTCCCCCTCGTCAAAGCCACGCTTGTAGGAACTTTTGCCCTGTTTCAACACAGGGAGGTGAATGGGACCCCTCAGGTCCTCTAGGTGATCCAGGGCCTGCTCAGACTTCTCCCTCTGTAACCGCTTCTCTCCTAGGAAGGAAAACCAGGGTGTGAGGACGTGGGGAAAAGCCCCAAGTGGAGAAACAGGCAGAAAGCAATGCAGGCCTCCAGTTAGGAAGTCGCTTGACACATCCCTCTGGGTCTGGCCTCGTGGGGCAGGTGTGACAAAAAGAGAGAGGCGATCACTCAGTAGATCACAGGACCCCAAAAAGCAGAGAAGTCTTTAAAGAGACAGTTCCAATGGAGTCTTATGTATACAAGCTCTACATTTATCAGTTGAGAAAAATGCTATGGGGGAAGGTAGTTGGAAGGTACTTGCCTCCTGCTCAATCCAATGAATGGGTGGTGACATTCCTGAGAGCTAAGTGAGGAAGGATCCCCCACCCTCCAGGCTTCTGGTCCAGTCCTAGCAATTAGAAGATGGCTGCTTCGACTTGGTAAAAGGTACACACGGAATACTGAGTCCCGCTCCTTCCTCCTCCCTCGCACTCTGAAGTCGGCCCACTTAGGGCAAAGTCCGCCTAGAGCAAATGTCCTTTCAATTTCTCCCAGCAGTCAGAAAACCAGCAGTATGTGAGAAAGCGTGCCGACTGAGACAGGAAGACAACGCAAGATGGGCCACCTTCAGTGGCTGCAGCTCCAAGCTGGCAGCCTCCAGCAAGGTAAAGAACAACGTGGCCACACTGACCCAAAGCATTCTCAAAATATAGCTGTTTCCTTACCTGGCAATACAAACAATGCTTCCTTTTCTATTTCTTCCTATCATGTGAATGACTTAACAAAACCTTGGTGAGCTCCCCAACAATGAATTATTTTAGCCATATTTTCACAATGGCTGGCAGTTTCATAAACTGCTCAGAAGTACAAACACTACCTGAGGGGTGGGGTGGGGGGGGGGACAGTGCTAAGTGGGGAGTCCTCAGAAGATCCTGACAGCAGCCTGTGGAGCTAGGACATCTTAAAGGCTTCCTAGACCAGGGGCGGACCCTGGGAGATGTGACTGAGCAAAGACTTAACCTACTCATATGTTGTAATTAGGCTGCTGATAGCTGCATTTTCGGAACCAGAGCCACGCTGTGGCCAAGCCTCGGCTTCCCACAGCCGGCATGGGTGCTGTGCCCTGGCCCATGTGTGACTCCAGATTTCCTACAGGTAACAGCACAAAAGCAAGTAACCTATTCAGGAAGCTCCTTTCCTGTCCTCACGTGACTGCTTAGGGCATGATCTCACCTCCAAGGCTCCAGATACTCAGGCGCTCCCCACAGCCTGCATTTCTGTAACAGCTGAGGGACAGAAAGCGTGACGATGAAGAGAAGTTTTTAAAAATGCAACATGTTTGTGCAGATTATATATGACCCTTGCTCATTCAGAATCTCTAAACGACAAGGCCACCCTTCCTGTTTCTCGTGGACCGATCAGGCAGCAAACAGCTGAGGATGTCTGAAGGTCAAGTCTACTCATCACCAGGAATTCCTCATGCTACTCTGCTCAGAGAAAAGCTCATTCAAATGTGCTTAAGATGAGCAGGAGACCTCTTTGGACTAAAGGCTCCTGTGGGTCAAAAAAGACCTTCAAGCATCATGAAATTGATTCTAACACTTCCATAAAACATGGGGAAAACACCATGATGCAAATCAATGACTCAAAGTCCATCAACTAACATGAATTCTTTAAATACATATATTAGACTAGAGGCCCAGCGCACGATTAAATCGTGCGGGTAGGGTCCCTAGGCCTAGCCTCCTGCGATCAGGGCCATCTTTGGCCTGTTCGCCAGTCCCCAGGCCCAATGCTGCCTCCGCCGCCGCCACTGAGCTGCCAGGCTGTTGGGATCACCAGCTCATCCCCAGCCGCTGCCGCTGCTGCTGGGGCTTGAGGCGCTGACGAAGGGGAGCACGGCAGGGGATCCGGGTGCACGGCAGAGGCTTTTGGCCTGGAGCCAGCGCGGACAACTAGCTCCCCGCCTCCGATGGCAGCGGAGCCAGGTGTCCGGGGTGTCCGAGGCAGCCCCCCTCAGCGGCCGCCAATCCGGCCATTGAGAGGCGCGGGCGGTGGGAGTTCCGCCCCCCGTGCCTCTCAATGGCCGGATATGCCACCCCCCTGAGTCCCGACCCCCAGCCTCCCGCCACCCAATCGTGGGCATAGCGGAGTGATGGTTATTTGCATATTACCTTTTTATTAGGTAGGATGCTCCTATTCTTAAAAGATAACCACAAAGAAATAATGTCTACGTTCTTCAGGAAGCAGTTCTTGGCACCAACTAATGTCCCTATTTGATAAGAACTAATAATCCATGCTCTGGCCTTTATCAGGGCTCCAGCCTCCAATTACAAAGAAGCCTCCTTCCAAGACCTTAAGGGATTGAGCATGGGGGATCCCCATTCCAGAGCAGGACTTGCATACAGATCTAAGACACCGCTACCCATTTCCAGCGTCTGCCAAAGCTACAGGTTACAGAGACACAACATCTAAAGGCCACTGAGATCCACAACTGCTCTCAAGGACTTCAGGACCTACCTCCTTCCTTGGCCCTGCCCCACAGAGGCTTTCCGTTTCCTCCCCGTTTCCTACTTCTCAGCCTGGCCAGGAAGAGATATTCCCTCCTCCTGTATCTTCACATGTCTAGGTGTATCTCATGTCGAGTCTGTCTGCCAGGCTCCTCTGAACCACCCCTGAAAGCTCACTCCCTTGTCTGAGCATTCCCCTGGCAGCAAACAGGGCTCTCTGAGGATGATGCAGCTTTGGAGAAGACCCTGGGGGGAAGGGACATGGCAAATCCAGAAGAATTCAAAAAGATTATGGCCAAAGGATGGAACCTGTGTCCTCAGACATGACTTCTCTTGATTTTCTCCTCTTTGGTGGTATGATTCTTTTGGAGACTTCTTGGTTGTCTTCGTTCGTTTCTTCTTTTATCCATTCAACAAAGATCGAGCACCTACTGTGTATCAGATGCTTTTACACGAGGCACCTCCAGAGGTCAACTGGAAACCATGGCGATCTCATCATGGAAAAATGCCTTACCAGCTGAAATCAGCATGCGCCCAACCCCCAGATCCAAAGAAGACAAGAGATGAGTATGTCTAGTGGGTCTCTTCTCACTGCCCATCCAATCACCAGATACCTTTTACCAAGTCAGGCAGCCGCTGGGCACTCAATGTCCATAATCTGCTTTGTTGTGTTTTGTTTTTAAAGGTAGCTTAATTTCAGTGGGCCACTCCTACCCCCTCTCATCTTCTCTACTCATATTCCAAATGGCGCCTTATTTCCAAAAAGTAGGTTGGTCAGGGATATGATATAGTGGGGCCTGGGGATAGCCTTGGTTCCTGGGACCAAATGGACTCTGGGTCTTTGAAGGTATGGTTTTCGTGCAAGGCAGTCCCATGGAAAGAAGGATCTGGACTCACCAGTTTGCCCTCGCCAAGCCGAGGGTGGAGTAAAGAGGCAAAGGGCTAGGGACTGGGAGTATTTTAAGCCATTTTCAAATGACTCATTTAAATGGAGCCTGGATAGACATCTCACCCACTAGGCCACCGTCCACACCTAAGGTCACCTCCCTCCAACCTTCTTGTTCTAATAGACACTGTTCTTTCACAACGTAGCGTTAGGACCTCTGGGAATGAGACCAGGAGGAAGCAGGAGGGAACTAGTTTTGCCTGGCAGTTCATATAGCATTATAGGTTAGGGCTCAGACCCTCAAGTCTAACAGATAGAGTTAGAAACCCAGCTCTGCCCTTCCTAGCCATATGGCCCTGGGTGAGTCACTATATTTATTTGATGCTCAGTTTTGCCATTTGTAAGATGGGGATACTAATCCACACAAATCACTAGTTTTAAAAGTCTACAACTGAGGGCTTACAATGGTCAAGGTAGACATTGTTCTAAATGTGTTCTAACCAGCTAATTCTCTCAGCACAGGTTCAGGTAGGCGCTCCTATTCCCCTGATTTCATGGGACATGATGGAACACATGCTTAGCACATATTAAGTCCTTAGTAAATGTTACGTATTATTGCAGCAGTGGCAGTTTATAGCATCTTTCCATCACTTTGTGGGGGGGGGGGGCGGGAAATAGGATTGATTTTGATTAAATGTATGTACTTTGCTTTCGAGACTTGCCTCTCTCCATGATACTCTGAAGTTTATAATAAGACATTCATATGTAATAGGGTTTCTGAGACGGTTTCTCATGGAGGATAAGTGGTCCCCACAACACTGCCCAGAGCTGCTGCTCAGACCTGAACCATCTGTTTGTCCTCCGGGTCTCCCCACTGCTGGTGTACTGTATTTCCCATCGGTTCTTTTAGGACGCTTCTAGAGAAGCATTCTTGGCCTCCCAGGGGGCTTGGTGGCATGGGCATGGCCCTCACCTAGAGGATGGGCACTCACCTCTGGTCAGATTGCGATGGATGGTTTCCTGGGACATGCTGTGCAGGCGCTTCATGTAGTCCTCACTGTACCAGACCCGCAGCCACTCCCCGGGCCGGATGTCCCGGCATGCCCGGAAGTAGATGTGCTCACTGTGCTGAAACGCCAGAAGGTTCTGCTCCCTCTCCTCCCTGGAGATTACCACGTACCTGGGGGTGAGGAGGACAGGTGAGAATGCATGAGCCAGTCCTTGGTGAGTGCCCGCTGGTGTTGGGCAGTGACAGTGGTTAAAAATCCACCAGCATGTGGACTTATGCAAAAGTCTACAGGGCAGCTGCCCTCCCGAGGAAAGGAATGCCAGCTAGAGCCCATCCCTTATCTCAGTGTCACTGTTTTATGTGACCTTGAGCAAGTCTCTGAAACTTTAAAATCTCCGTTTTCTGAGACTGGACGTGACACCTACCCTGCCTTCCTCCCGGGTTCTTCTAAATATAAGATTCAACACCAGATAAAAAGGTGATTGAAAAACTGGCAGATCACCTACTTTTCACTAACTTTTAACCACAGGGGTCCCCCAACACCTGCAGGTCTCTGATGGTGGTAAGAGTGGGTCCTTGAACAGTTTTCAGTATTTCACAAAATCTAGCAGAAATAACTCATGAGACAAGGGTGCCCAAGAGATCAATTAATAAACGCTAAAGATCAAAATCTTTAAAAATGGGGACAGTGGGGACAGAAAAGGAAAGACTAGCAACTACTGGTTAATTGAAGTTATTTTAAGGTAAGGAAACTGAGGCTCAGAGAGGCTAAGTGACTTGCCTAAGGTCGAACAGCTAATAAATAGAGATGGAGCCGTGAGGTCTATTCCCATGAGAACTCATGGCTCCTATGTGTGCAGGTAAAGCACCCACTCAGCAAGCCCAGATAACCTTTAAAGCTCTGCCAAACCCTCAGAATCTATGGTCCTCACCCATCCTCCCTGAACTGATAGTTCTAACAGCCAACCTGCGACCTCACTCACCTCCAAAAGGTGAGATGACACATCTGCAGAGAGGCGGACATGTACAGACCAAAAGGGCAGGAGGAAATTGTTTGGAGTTTGAGGGTTCTGGGTTACACCAGTGTCTAGGAAATTTGTAGTAAAAAATAAACTTTCCCCCCCTTAAGTTATGATGATTTGTCTCAAAAGCCAGGGAAGAAACCAAAGTCTGTCTAACTGACACGATCCAAAGAATTATATTCGGGGCAATCCAGGAAACAATAATTCACAGAAAAAATCCAAATGGAAAACAAACGCATGAAGAATATTCAGCATCAGTAATAAGAAAGGCAGAGTAGCACATTGTCTCATTGGCATAGATTTTTGTTTCATTAATCCTCACCCAAAGATATCCTTCCATTTCTTTTAGATAGAGTTGAAGGGAGAGAGGGAGAAGAAGAGGGACATTATGTGAAAGAGACACATGGATTGGTTGACTCCCACATGCACCCTGACTGGACCCTTTGGTGCACAGGCCAACGCTCCAACCACTGAGCACACTGTCCAGGGCAGCACACATGTTTTTCTTAATGATAATATCTGTATTGGTAAAGGTGGCAAGAAAAGTGTCTATACTAATGGTGGTGAATAACTGGCACACCCCTTTGGGAAACAATTGGCAATATGGACTCAATAAGAATTTGTACCCCTATGTTCACAGCAGCACTATTCACAACAGTCAAAAGGTGGAAGCAGCCCAAGTGTCCATTAATGGATGAATTAGATTTAAAAATGTGATTATACACACATGAAGTATTATTCAGCCATAAAAAGGAAGATATATGCTAAGTGGAGATATATGCTACATGAGGTACACGCTAAGTGAAATAAGCCAGTCTCAAAACAGCAAATACTGTATGATTCCATTCATATGAGTGGTCAAATTCATAGAGGCAGAAGGTAGAATGATGGTTGCTGGGAGCTAGGGAGCAGGGGCTTGTGGGGGGGGGGTGGTAGGTAGTGGGGGCTTAGTGTTTAATGGGTATAGAGTTTCCGCCTGGGAAGATGGAAAGAGCTCTGGAGATGGATGGTGGTGATGGTTGCACGACAATGGGAATGTACTTAATGCCAATGAACTGGACACTTAAAAATGGTTAAAATGGTAGAGTTTGTTATGTGTATTTTGTCAAAATTTTTGAAAAGTTAAAAAAAAGAACAGTAACATGCAGACCAAATATGCAAACTGCATCCCACCACGCTGTCTATGTATTGTTTACAATAGTGCAAAAGCAAAAACATCCAAATGTCTAATGCTAGAGAAATGATTTAATAAACCATGGTGTATTCATATAATGGAATGTTACTCATCTGGAGAGAAATCTTTTCGAAAGGTCTTTTATGACATGGGAAATGGTCCTCATACAATGGAGAGTGAGCAATAAGTAGGTCCGAACGCTATTTACTCGATGGTTCCAGCATGCTTTGAAAACAAGCCCCAGTAAACCTGAAGGAAATATACCAAAGTTTTAAGGGTGATTATCCATTATAGGTGGATCTACTTCTTTGTAATTTTCTGTACTTTCCAAGTCTTCCTCAGTAAGCTATTATTACTCCCACCCCCTGAAAACAGAGATGATGTACAAGAATGCCAATGCCAGTGTGGGTGGCATGAGTGGCAATTATGGCGGCCAGCAGCATTGCGGATCTACATTCGCGATGCCCGGGCATAGCACCCTTTGAGTCCATCCAGCCCTTTCCCATCTGGACAGTCCCCTGAGCACTCTGCTCTGCTCAGCCCTGGAGGACACCGTGACCTGATGAGGGGGACCGCTCAGGCCCAGGAACCAACCCACTGTGGCAACAGGATGTCACACAGACCCCAGGAGGGCGGGGAAGAGGACACCAGCTTTGGCTGCCTCACCCATTTGAGAGAAGCGAGTCAGAGTTCCACCGGGAGGGTGTGCAGCGTGCAGGATGTATGGCGCTTTAGATCCCAGAACTTGCTTTTGTCTGGGATCTTAGCCTCAACGCATCTGTGTTCTTGTCAACATCCAACATGAGCGTGGGTCTCCCTGAACTGTGGAGACCACACCATGACCTCCGTGACACCCAGCCATGTCATTATTAACGAAGATTTCAGGGAAAAGAGAAATCTTTCCAGATTCATCCTTCCCAGTCTCAACTCTCCAATTGCAGGAGTCTACTTTCCCCCATATCTGAGATGTCTTCTGAGTATGCAAAATATTTTCCAGTCCCCAATTTAACATGAGTCTTTTAATCAGCCTTGCGGTTAGCATGGAACAGAACTGAGGTAGACCCAAATTTTCCTCCTCTCGGACACAGAAGGCAAACCATTCATTCACCTTTTTCCTCACAGGAATCACTCGCATCACAGAGCACAGGAAAGAATACAGTCTCTCTTTTCAGTTTCTAAATAGCCAGCGAGCTCTAAAGACTGGGATTATTTTTCCCTGCACCCAACTTTAAGAGAAAAAGAGATGAAGGCCACCTAAGTAGCAGGGATTTCTTCTAAAGAGCAACTTCTGAAGTCAGAACACTTAGAAAAATTCAAGTCCATTTCTCTTTGCACCTCCTGGTGTTCTCCTACCCAACAACAACAACAAAAAAAATCAATATTTAGGAAGAGAACCCCAAATCTTTGTATCGATCACAATGTGGCTTCAAGGACAGATCAGAATTTGTTCAGCATCTGGTTGCATTTGGTTGTTTTGAAACTCAGCATTCGAAATATGATATATAAACTAGAGGCCTGGTGCACAAAATTCATGCAAGGGGCTTGGCCCTCGCAGCCCTGGCTTCATCCGGACAGTCGTCCGGACCGTCGTTCTGCTGTTTGGTCTAATTAGCATATTAACTCTTTATTATATAGGATAACAACTCTTAGTGAAGCATAACAACTCATTCCCCTGAGATGTTTATGCTATATGATTTCTGAGGTCAAGCTAAGTGGAGCCAGCTAAGTCTCAACATCAATCACGGTATCTCAATCAGGTCTCGCACTTTCAAGTATTTCACAGTAACACCCGATGGCTTGATCCACTCCCAGAACCCTCCTGTCCTCACACAATCCCTTTGTGTAGAACCTTGCTTGTCCCATTCCATGGCCACAGGTGAGCAAGAGCCCTCCAGGCAGTGAAAATCTATTTGTTGAGTCTCCAGGTCACCACCTTATTGGAAAGAAGGCACAGAGTATGTCAGGAGCGGGTGGGAAATGCCTAACAGACCGTTCTGCAGATGTTAGTGCTCATTTGATAGCTTTCAAATAAAAGCCAATTAGAAGCAATCGAGGGGGTGGGTGGTAATGGGGGGGGGAGGTGTTCTGGACTAAACCTTTCATGATGAGAATGGATTGTTTGTATTCCAACCTCCTCGCTGACTTTGGGTACAGGATAGATGGGCACTAAGTCCACACTTCTCAGACCTCCCTCGCTGTGTTTGATTAAGGGCACTACATTTTCAGCTGGGTCAGGAAACCACCAGGTCTAACTCAAGAGGGAAAATAACCCACAGGGTATCCATTGTGTTGGAAAAGACAGACGAGGGCCAGGCTCAGACACTCCTGCTCAGTGGGTATGTCTCCGATGGCGAGGAAGCTGCACTGGTCACGGAGGCAGACATGGGAAAAGAATAACCAAGGAGAGGCTGGACTCTGGGTTCCTATGTGCATTTAGGTCTCTGGGCTGGGAGGGTCTTTGGATCATGCATTCACTACCAGATAGATGGTCACTCGGTCTCTGACAAAACACCCCCCTACCCCTGGCCAGCCCTTGGCATGGCTGGAAGCCTTGGACTCTTAGAAGCTGAAATCGACTGCCCACTCGTTTCCGTCTCACTTTCCTGTTTTGACATGCTAGTCCCACAGTCCCCTCTGCAGCCAAGAAAAAGAAACTGGAAAAGTATCCATCAAAAGTTGACCCGTCTTTTAATCTCTCTGTCCCCTCTGCCTCCAACTTGACCCTTTCCCTCCTCAGGACTAGAGGGAGAGGCGTCTGTCACTGCTTAGTACCTTGACCTTGGTGGGAAAGACCCCAGGCATCTTTCACAGCATCTTTGCATCTCCTGGAAATCAGGTTATTTGATTTCATGGCCATGCATTTTGGCCAAGAATGGCAAAGAATGGCCTAGATTCCAATGGAACCTTCCAGAAACAGGATGCATCCTTGGTCAGGACCTGAGGGTTTTCTGCTTGGGAGAATCTCTCTGTGTAATTGGCACTAAGCCAAGGCAATACATGTCAGGAGGCCCCTGCCCTGCTGAGGAGACCCCCCAGAGGAGCCAGAGGAAGCCAAATCGCTCCTTTGAAAAGCCTCACATCTAGGTAGGCAGGGCCTTGCCTGTGATAGACAGATCCCAGATCCCGGGATGAGTGGGGAGGTATCCAAACAGAGCTCATGCCTTAGGATGGTGCCTGGGCTCCAGGGCAAATGGACAGCCCCTGACCCTTCTGGAGTCTCTGGCCGGAAATGGTGTTGTTTTTCCAGAACCATTAACTTACTTTGGGGGAACAAATGGTAAAATTCATTTAGCAACATCTCACTTTTGATGTGCATAGAAATTAAATATAGCTGAACAGTTTCATAGGTGGATGCTTTGCCTCCTTCAGCCCTTCAGTTCCTTTCCTTCCCTCCAAGGGCCTCACGTGGTTGTGAATACGGGGCATCTGAGAGCAGTGGGACCTGGGAAATGCCAGGGGCACCTGAGCCTTCTCGCCAGCATGCTTTCCCTTGGTCATCTAACCCCTGCTTTGGGGGCCTTGAGGTTTGCACAGGAAGCGAAGAAAGAGAATACACACCAAAGAAAAATCCTGGAGCCTGGGTGTGTTCCAAGTGTGAGATCAATTTCTTTTTATTGCCATCTTAACAAAAATACTTGGGAAGGCAATCTTTGATTCCAGAATCGGAGGGCAGGGCAATGCCAGGCAATAATCAAGCCACTGGGCTGTTACAGGGGAGTGTTCGTTCAGTTTGGGGAAACAGGAACCCCAACAGAACCAGAGAATGGGGAGATGGAGCCAAGGCCATGAGGACAATGCAGTTGCCCTCCATTCTCCCTACAAGGGACAAAGCGTGGCCTGGGTGTAGAAGCAGCACTCTAGGAATGGCCCGGCAGGCACTGGGCATGGCAGTCCTCCCAGCCCCACTATGGCTCTAGGGGGCAGGCGTGGGAGGGTGAAGGGCTGGGGTATGAGAGTTTCTGCCAGGGTCAGTCTTAGGCCAAGGAGCAAAGAGGACACAGAGCCGAGTTGCACCCATGTCAGAGCTAAGCTTGCATCTGCCACCCACCATGTCCCTTCCTAACTCTAAGAACCCGGCTCTCTCCTCAGACTCCAAAACAAAACATGAAGCTACAGATATGGTGTAACTGATGCGTATGCAGCCCAAGCAAGCAGAGGCAAGGCATGCTGGAACCTGGAACAGACAGGAGCTCCTCTGAGCTTTGGGCTTTGGGTACTTTTAGAAGCCAGAGGAGGGGTTTCCTTCTGGATCCCAAGACTTGGGCCCTTCCTCCCCTCAGCCACCGGCGAGGTGGGTGGACTCACCTCCTAAATGCTGCTGCTGCCTCCCACTCATACCCAGGAGAGCGGAGGCAGGGGCAGGCAGAAAGCAACACCTCTCCCATCCAGATCTGGCCCACGACAGAGGAGCTCGGAACATCCACAGACCTGGCTTCCGGTCCTGCCCCCCACCAACTGCTGTGTCACTTGTCGTCTATGAAATGTGGGTGATGATGGCAATCGTGAGGATCATAATACCCGACGGGGCTGCCTCTTGGCTGCCCTGAGAACCCAGAATCGCACACCTGCCGGTGCGGGAGAGGCATCCAGCGCTCTCCCTACGAACGCCAGGCCATCTTCTTCCCAACGCCACCCCGTGCTTCCCACTCCACAAACGGCAAGCACAGCAGCTGAGCACACGCACACGGGAGGGCAAGCGAAGGCCAAGGCAGGGGCGCCACCCACCAGGGTCAGAGCCCTGGGGGAGGGGAGGACAGACCCCTCCTGGAAGGGCTGGGCCCCACCCGCCCATCCTCAGGCCTCGCTTCCTTTGAAAGCCGCAGAATCATGGGGCCTGGGAGGCTGACACAGCCCTGAGGATGGAAAGCGGGGTTCCATTCAGATGCTTCCCACGTTTGTTCCCCCTTCCCTGCAGGCCTGCTGCCATGAGGCACAGACCAAGAGGAGGCTGCCCTCCGGGCCAAGCAAGCATCAAGCAGGGAGCTTTTCCTGCATCTTGAGCATCTGCCAGAGATGAGAGAGGAGGCTGAGTACATGCTCGGTCAGAGCATAGGGCGCCGACCTGCCCTCGGTGAGGAGGTGACAGTCCCCCCAAATCCTACAAGGGTCATCAGACCTGGACATAAGAGACCGGCTCCTGTCTCAAGGCCAGACACCCTTCCTCCATTGCTCTTCCTCTTGGTGCAGACTGGCCAGGTTAGAAATTGTGCTTTCTCTTCCGAGACCTGGTAGTCCGTGCAGGGGTGGGTGCTGGGGGAGCCAGTGGGGGCTCCGGTGGGGGAGCCTCGGCCTGGAGTGCAGAGCCTGTGGGAGCTGCTTCATCAGGTCCCCGCTGAGATGCCTGAACCGTATCCCGGATCTCTGTCAGCGTCTGGCACATCTGACTGACACGGCTGGTCAGCTCGGCCATGGCCTGGCTGATGACGTGCATGCTGTTTGCCATGTCCCTGTGCACAGTCACCAGGTCCTGGCAGAATTGCTGGAACATCTCAGTCTGCTGGGCATGGGCGTGGAGGAGCTGCCAGTCAAGGCCCGTTCTGGGCGGGCTGGGGTGCGGCTGAGGGGTCCTGCAGGAGGCCTGGGCCTGGGGCGAGGGCCGGGGCAGGGTCTCTGGCTTAGGGCCCACGGTCTCAGATTGGTCTGAGGAGGAGGAGGAGCGGAGCAGGGTGGGCCTGGTCAGACGGGCCTCTTCTTCCTGGGACTGCGGCAGGGACACCCGCATAGCCTGCCTTGAGGGCCCGGGTGTCTCCTCATCTTCATCATCTTGGGGAATAGAACAAAGAAGGGCAAACAATTACATCAGGGAGAAAGGGGGGCAGCCCTGGGCTTGGATCCGCCCCCCAAGTTACCTTAGTATCACCCTCCCCTGTCACCACTCAGCCTAGCTCGGCACACGCCCACTGCCCGCCCACCCATAGAAAAACACCTGCTCCCCATAGCCCTGAGGTAAGCGGGCAGGAACCCCTGGGGAGAGGTATGAGCATGAGCAGTGCCCGGCCCCCTTTCTTTCACAGGAACAGCGAGTCTAGTGTGAGAGAGCCCAGGTCAGGGGACTTGGAGACCCCGGCGTCACTGACAGCATGTCAACCTAATCACCCTCTCCATCTCTCTGTGACTCCGTTTCTGCAAAGCCAAGATAACCACTCCTCTGTTTATCTCCTCAACCACTTGCCCACCTAGCAGGGTTGTTAGGAAGACTACACAGAGAACAGACGCAAAGGTGCTTGGCAAAGATGACAGGGACACTTGCCAAAAAGTACTGGGATGCCGCTCTGAGTCTCAGCCTCCAAGAGGCCATTTCTGAATTGTTTGGGGCCACCTTGTGGCCTTGCTGGAATCTGCAACTTTAAGTCACGCGGGGAGCAGGGAGGGGGATATTGACAAGCTGGAGAAGGGAGGCAAAGGATGGCGCCAGAACAGACAAGCCCAGAAAGTGCCGAGCAGACACATCTACTTCTGCAGCCAGCCCTGACGTCCCCCTGGGCCGCTCCAGGCAGGCTACCTGGGCAGGCATACCCCTCCTGCCAGGAGTCTGATGGCACACAGGGACCGTCAGCCAGCCAGGGAGGGGCCCAGCCCCTGCACGCACAGGCCTCGGCTTTCTTGCCATCAGGTTATAAGCTGGTTCCCGTGGCAGGGATAAAAATACACAGGCTGACCCTGCTGACAGGCACACCTGTACCTGAGGGCCTGAATTCGGAACCACTCTCAGCGGAGGTGAGGGGAGGACAGACAGACTCATCTTGCCCCTGGCCGGATGCCTCCCCCAGGGCCCCGGGGTCTCTCTTGGGCCAGCACGGTAAGAGCAGTGCCTCCCCATCTCTCTCGGTGGGACAGCAGCCATCCCCCTGGAATCGGGCCACCGTTCTGCGAGGCAGGGTTGGGAGGAGCGGGCAGGGCTGAGGTGGTGCTGCCCCCTCCCTTCCAGGGCCCCTTTCCACCGAGCCCTGGCCAAGTGCTGTAACAGCTGGTCGACTGGTGGGGAAGGAGAGGAGGGGCTGGCCCAGCCTGCAGTGGAGGGTCCCGGGCCCCCTGCCCAGCCCCGTTCACATTTGGTAACCTCATTACCTTCCCTCTTGAAGAGACAGAGGGGTGCACAGGGCAGGATTTAGGCAACAAACTTAACCTTCTTTTTCTCATAATTGGGTGGAATTGTCCTGGAATTTAACAAAACACTGATACACAGGGAGCTGGCAGATCTGGGTTGGAGTCCTGGTTCTGGGGACCCCTCTGTTTCTGGAGCTCAGATGCCTCCTCATCTGGGAAACGAGGAAGTTAGACTCAATCTCCACGTTCCTTCTCAGTCCTAAAAATCTGAGTCTGAACGGCCACCTGTCAGGAGCCCCAGCCAAACAGGAAATTAGCAGATCCCAATAGCAAGGGGCCCGGGAAGGGAAGGCCAGGTCTTTGTGAACCGCCCTCCGGTGGGCTGGCCGGCATCTCTGGAGCCTCCTGCCCTGCTCGTCTCTCAGAGGCCAGATGGCCTCCAGTTGGGACTATGAGTTGAGGGTGGAGGTAGCGGGGGGGGGGGGGGGGGGGGGCGGGGTGCAGTAGCAGAACTGGAGGGGGTGCAGCTCCAGCACAGCAGGGCTTCGATTGCTCCCCCTTCTGGTGAGCCCCAGCTAGAAACACACAGGGCTGGCCAGGAGACACAACATCCTAGCCCCTGGAGTCAAAGTCTGTCCTGAGACACAGGAAGCAGAAGGGAGAGAGGGAAACAAGTGCTGAGGAGGGAGAAGGGGCATGAGGGTGGTGTGGACTCAGCGGGGACCCCCTGA
The DNA here is from genome assembly GCF_951640355.1 of Cnephaeus nilssonii. Classification (NCBI taxonomy): domain Eukaryota; kingdom Metazoa; phylum Chordata; class Mammalia; order Chiroptera; family Vespertilionidae; genus Cnephaeus; species Cnephaeus nilssonii. Next base: position 15,833,157 of record NC_137084.1, on the reverse strand, counting down.
GCACAGGGATCCTGGGGGAGCCTCAGGGCAGGCAGCAAGAGGCAGAGGGCAGAGAGAAGTGGGAGAAGGCAGAAAATAACACAGAAATAAAGACGTTAGGAACAGACAGGAGAGAGAGAGAGAGAGAGAGAGAGAGAGAGAGAGAGAGAGAGGATCTTTCCATGGCCTGGGCCCTGAAGACTTGGCTGGCTTCCTCTCACACCCCCTCCCCCTCGCCTGCTCCACTGGGCTTCCCTGGCTCCTCTCTGTTCCTGGAACGTGCCAAGCGCCTTCCTGATGCGGGGCCTTGTACATGCTGTTCTTGCCTGTGAGGCGCTCCCCTCCCCTCTGCGCCCCACGCAGTCATCGGCCTGGTTAACTCTTGCTCACCCTTTGCATCTCAGTGCACTGTCTCCCCTGGGAGCCCTCCCCAGCCCCTGGTGGAGAGCCTGTTCCACCCCGCTTACTCTCAGACAGGCTGCTACACCATTTGCAGGGCCAAGTGCAACATGAAAACGCGGGGCGCCGTGTTCGAAAACTATTACGAGTTTTGGGAAGGGAACAGCAGAGCGTTTAACCCGGCTCGGAGCTCTGGTTACAAGTGATGGCCAGGGTCATGCACCCGTGAAGTCAGCCCTCGGGACTCCTTGAACTGGTCCCTCGTTCCCTCATTACAAATTTCCTTGCCCGATTATTTACTTAACGTTTGTCTATTCCCACGAGTCTAGGAACTCCCAGAGAGCAGGGCCGGTGTAGATTTTATACACAACTCCTGGCGCAGCGTTCAGGAAATATTCTAGGATGAATGAACGGAAAGGGGTGGAGAGGACAGAGTGGGACGAGGAGGGAAGAATGGAAAGATGGGCGAATCGGAGGGGGACAGGAGAGAGAAGGCATAGGTAAGTGAGTGGGAAATGGCCAAGGAGGAGGCTAGGGAGCAGGCGGGAGGAGCCTGGGGAGGGGAGACGGTGGTACTCACAGCTGGTCGAAGGGCTGTCGGTGCCATCCAGTTCTGCCCTGGGGAAGCTGTGCCCGGAACGGGCCGAGAGCAGCGCTGACTCGATGGCCCGCTCGTGGGCAGTGAGCACAATGGCAGGGCCCCGGCCGCCGGCCCCGGGGCCTGACAGGGACTGCTGCATGAAGGCCAGCTTGTCCTTGGTCCTCCGTTTCATGTCATCCCATCTGTGCTTAATGTCCTTGACGGAGCGGGGGACCTGGCTCACGGAGGTGATTTTCCGAGCTATGCCTTCCCAAATCTTGTCCCTGTCGGCATGGGAGAGCCGCATGGTCTCCCTCCCAAAGAGAACAGCTTCATGGTGGGTCACCTCGGTGACCAGAATGTCCAGCTCCTCCTTGGAGAACTTGGGCTTCCGCTTACGATCGGCCAGGGGTGCCACATTCCTTGGGTGCAATATCCCACAAAGCACAATTGGGTAAATGACTGTCAACGTGGGTGGTCCTCCTCCTTCCTAATGCCGGCCCCCAGCTGGGGAGCCAGGAGGCCCCTGGGCGCCCTCTCCAGCTCACCACCACTACACCCTCCTCCTACCGAGAGGTCCTTGCACTACTCCTCGGAAGGAGGGAAGCCACACGGCGCACGCAGGTGGGAGCACTGGGCTGAGCCCACCTCTGGTTCCGGGCCTTACCTCTCAGCTGTGCCGGCCAGAGCAGTCCCTCAGCCTCTCCCAGGCCCCTCTCCCTATCGGAAAGGGAATAACAACCGCGCCAACCTAGGGGATTCTTCCAAGGGGGCAAAGGCACTGGGGTGTAAAAGAGCTTTAAAGCCCTGAACAGGAATAAAGGATGCCTATTGGGGCCTATTGGGGTTAGGATGAGGCCACTGCTTCTATACATGGCTTGGAGGAAGAATAATTAAACAGGGAAACTATTCACAGTGGCCTTCCATGGTGTGTGGCCTTGCTGGTGACGCTCAGAATGAGGGTACGGTCACAGAGAGCTTATTCTGCCCCATGGCTCTCTTCTCCGTCCCCTGCACCCAAGTCCCCACCAGGTCCCGACGCCCCTCCCACGGGAGCGCTGGCTGGCAGCTGCTCCTTCTGGATGTAGGCGCCTGTGGCTTTCTGGCAGCTCATGGGTAGGATGTGAGGAGCCCATGAGCACCCACTGGACGGCGAGTTCCATTTCGATGGAGACCAGGAGTGACCTTAGCCTCCATCTGCATAGAGCAGCCCGGGGCCCTGGGCAAGGGGACAGCGTCACCCTTCCCCCTTCTGGCCTGGCACCTGCTCTGGCTTTGAACCCAGTCTCCACAGTGTGGTTCTGTCTACCCTTTAACTAGTGCCAAAAGGTCCATCCAACACAAGAACGCAGGGTGAGGAGCGAGACCTGGGACCTGATTCACTTCTCTGACTGCTGCCGAAGCTTCAGTGAGAGGCCAGGAGCACAAAGACCCTTGAGGCCGGGCCTTGCCCTTGGACAGACCTGGGACTAGCGGCCCAGTCTCCTCTGCACACTGTTTCTGTAAAACAAGGGTGGTGCTTCTAGTGCCACCTCCCAGGGCTGCCAGAAGGATTGCATGCAGGGGGTTTCAGTCTCAACGCTGTTGGCATTTGGGGCCGAAAATTTCTTTGTTCGTGGGGGAGGGGTGCCCTGGGCAGTATAGGAGGTTAATCAGCATCCTTGGCTTCTGCCCAAGAGAACTCAGGAGTATCCACCCTAGAGCTGTGACAGCCAAACATGCCTGAAGGCACTGCCAGTACCCCCAGGGGCCCAACAGCCCCTGGGGTGGCCCACCGATTTCATGACTGTAGAGCAGCCAGCGTAGGGCTGCCTTAGAGTCAGAGCTCACTCTGCGGGCGCCCATTCGCTTCCTGGCCCACTGCTTATTTGAAGAAACTCCGTTAGATCCTCAGAAGACCCGAGGCAGGGCCAGTGCACGTGACGGTGTCTGCAAATGGGAAAGCTGCACAGATGGCAGCTGCACGCTAAGAGGGAAGGAAGCTCCCAGGATGAACTGGCTTCCTCCTCCAACTACCACCAGAGGGGCATCTCCATGGCAACGAACCACACACCGAGCCCCACCGACTCCTGGAGCCTTCAATGCGATGAGGACCCCACAGGTGTGACTACCCTGGTGTATCCTGGGTCAGAATGAGGCCTGGAGCAGAAACAGGACAGATCCCACACCGCAAGGTCGTGGTGGCAGAAGCTGCCCACAGGGCTCGGGAAGCCAGGCTGCTGTGCACAAGCAGGAAGAACACTAGCCCACAAGTCCAGGGTCACCCACTGACCCCGTGACCTTGTTCTGCCACTGACCACATGACCTTGCCTTGCTCTGGGCCTCAGTTTACCCAGGAAGCCTGAAGACTGGTATAGAGCTGTGGTTCTCAACTCTAGTGGCGCATCAGAATCACTATGGAGAGCTTTAAAAAACACCAGTGCCCTGGGCTCAATCCCAGCCCAAGTAAGTCAGACTCTCTGGGGGGCCCGGTGGTCATTCACTTAGCTCAGATGATGAACCCCTGCTTTGGAACTGTGGTAAAGCCTGGTTCCCCAACTGCAAGAGCAAAGATGGGTGGGAAAGTGGGACAGAATCAGCTCCACCCGACAAAGTTTCTGAAGTGAAAGGCCTGAACCAGACTGTCTCAGACACACTCTCCTTTGCTCACCGACAGCCCCTACAGCAATAGGGACAGGAGCACAGGCCAGGGGCTTGCGCCACGCAGACATCTGGTGGCCCACCGGGACGTGTGGTCCCCACGGCTGTGCCTTTGCTCACAGTGCCTTCAAACGAGAGCCTGGCCCCTTCGAAGGCTCCGTTCAAAGGCCCCTCCTCTTTCATCCGGGCCCCGCAGCACATGGTCTGTGCCTCCACTCAATCGCTGTTTCAGAAAAAGCAGTTTGCGTGGTGGAAGGTGTGTCCTGGGAGGGCAGGGCGCCCGGTACAGGCTCTGGCTCCCTGTAGGTGCTCAGGAGCGGGTGGTAAGTTGCATGTGCTGAGCTGACCTGCACCCAGTGGTCGGGGAGAAGGAAGTCAGGAGCGTGGGTTGCCTTCCTGGAGCCACTTTCAGGGCGTGGCCGAGGCTCAGGTGGGAGCACAGGGGCGCAGCGAAGCCACAGAGAAGGGGACCGGAGACAATGTCACACCCTCCCCACCTCAAACCAAGGACTCCTCATTTGCTTGGAAAGTCTCATTGTTTGAATACAGCAAACTTCCTCTTAGGAAGTCCCTAATGCCCTTCCTCCAAGCACAACCTCTCAGCCCCCAGTCTCCACGAGTTGCAGAACTGCACAGGCGCCCGCAGAGGGCCCGATCCATGGTGTGGCTGTGGCCTGGGTCCAGCCACCCGAGGCCTCCCTTCCCTCCCAACCCAGATCCAAACCCCCATCACCACTCCCAAGTCCCAGAGAGAGGCCACCAAAAGGGCAACAAGGCCACTCAGACCTCCCACACCCATCCACAGACCCCTCGGGTGGGGCCCCGGGCCACGGCACCGACCAGCAGCACAGAACCAAAAGGGGAGCCTTCAGAGTTCCCGCTCAGCTCAGCCGCCTCTGGGCGACCCTGGCCAGTCGCCTGCTCTCCTTGGCTGGCCATAAAGGATCCTTCTAGCGCAAACTTCTGTCCCAAACACCGGACCACAGTAAAACCACTCTTGGGAGTACTCATGCCTGGGCTGCAAGCACCATCCAAAACCGTGCCGGAAGCCTCCTCCTCCATGGAGCCATTGAAACAACTGCTGTGGCTGCCCTGGGTGAGGTGGCACAGTCCTGGGTGGGGGGAATGCTGCCAGGAGCCAGGGGCCTGGGTACTCCAGACACACTGAAAAGCGTGCCATCTCTAGGGCTCCCTGTACCCCGACCGTCTGGCCACAGGCCTCCTCCAGAGCCCCCTGACGGAAGAAGACTGGGGGAGCTAGAGGGTCATCTAGAGCTAGACACATCTCAAACCCTGCAAACAGCAGTCCCGGGGCCTTTGGGGGCCCCCACCACTGGAAACCCCACAGGCCCAGCATCTTTCTTGTCTCTTCCCAGAGTCCAGGCAAGTCTCCCGGGAAGTCAGCAGAGAGCAGGACTCACCTCATCCAGTTGGCTTTAGTCTCGTCCGATCCGTCTATGGACTTGTAGCGATTGTTCTTGTCCACAATCTGGAAGACAGAGAAGGAGGCTCATTCTACAGGGGGCTCTCATATTCTAGGGCTCCTCCCCAAACCAGGGCCCAGGGCCTGGCTCCATCTGCTACCATCCAGAAACTTCCTTTTGCCCTCCCGCCACAAGGCCCCCACTGCTGCAGGGCTGAAACCCAGGCCTGGGCCAGCAGCAGTAAAATCCAGCGCTCGCTCTCTCTCTCTCTCTCTCTCTCTCTCTCTCTCTCTCTCTTTCTCTCTCCCCCCCCTCTCTCTCTCTCTCTCTCTCTCTCTCTCTCTCTCTCTCTCTCTCTCTCTCTCTCTCTCCCTCTCTCCTTTCTGTGGGAGACAGAGGCTTTGCCTGGAGGACTAGACATACGTGGTTTGAGAGGGCTCCTCCTCTCCCAAATCTGAACGTTCAAGAGCCTCAGGGTTTGGGCTGGGCCCCTTTACCTTCTGTAAAACTGTCATTCTTTCATCATCATTCCTGAGCCAGAGTTCAGCTGGGCAGGCAATTTTAAGCAGATGAAGTTTTATTCTTTTTCAGCGCTTCTGAAGATTGTCAAGGAGGCTGCCGTGGGCTCTCCAGCAGCCCACTCTTAGTCTAAGGATCTTTTGAGGATTACCTGTCTATGGTAAATTCTAAGACTTTCTCCTTATTCTTGATTTTCTGTACTTCCACCCTGTGGTACTGAAGTGGCGATTCACTTTTTTAAAATGTACGCATTACTTGATGAGCAAGCACATTATTTGTGAGGACTTATATCTCTTTTTTAATTCTGAAAAATTCTCAGCTGTTTTGCTTTTGAGTATAGTTTCTCAATCACTTTCTCTAGTCTCTTATTGAATAACTTCTATTGAACATATTTTGGAGTAGTTCAATCTATTCTCCATGTCTTTTAACTACCCATTCATATCTTTCCCTTTCTGGACAGTGCTTTGGGAAAATTTCTCGACCTCTCTCCCAATTCACTAATTTTCTCTTTAACTGCACCCAGTCCAGAGGTTGTCCATCCATAGAGTTCCTTCCTTTCTTTCCTTCCCTTTTTCATGAGTACTTTCAATGCAATGAATATTTTTCAGTCTCAGAATTTTTAATTGTTTTTATTTCACATCCATCTTTTCTTACTCTGCCTTTTTGTTTCATGTCATGTTCCTTCTTTTTCCTATTCTAACAGCTTTATTGAAGTATAATTGACATATGATGTACCATTTGATAAGTTCTCACAAATGTATGCATTCATTATCACAATAAAAAAAACAAACATATCCATCACCCCCAACAGTTTCCTTATGCCCTCTGTAATCTCATTTTTGTCAGCTGCATATCTTTTTTGGAGAAGTGTCTGTTCAAATCTTTTTCCCATTTTTTAAATTGTGGAGTTTTTTTCTTATTGTTGAGTTTTGAGAGTTTTAAAAAATATATTTTGGGCCCTGGATGGGTAGCTCAGTTGGTTAGAGTATCATCCCGATACACCAAGGTTGTGGGTTTGATCCTTAGTCCAGGCATATACAAGAATCAAACAATAAATATATAAACAAGTAGAACAACAAATTGATGTCTCTCTCTCTCTCTCTTTCTAAAATACATATTTTGGAATCAAGTCATTTATCAGATACTAGAGGCCCAGTGCATGAAAATTCATGCACTGGAGCGGGGATCCCTCAGCCTGGTCTGCCCCCTCTCATAGTCTGGGAGCCCTCAGGGGCGATCAGGGGTAGGCGATGCCCCCATCACACCTCTGCTGCTGCCACTGCCGGAAGCACAAGCCTCAGCCAGCCCTGGTTACCTGAGACTCGGGTGGCCCTGGGTGGCTGGGCAGCCGCTATCTGCAGCTTGCCTGTGCCTCGGGCTGGCCCTGGGCAGCTGGGGGGCTGAGGGGACTGGGGGACTCCGGAGGCAGGCACAGCAAGCCCCAGCGGGGCTGAGGGGACTGGACACTGCCATCTTGTGGCTGTGGGCGCCACCATTTTTTAGGGCAGGACAGTCAATTAGCATATTCCCTCCTTATTGGCTGTGGGCACCACCATCTTTGCGACGGCATCAGGTCAATTAGCATATTCCCTCTTTATTAGATAGGATATGATTTACAAATATTTTTATCTAGTCTGTGTCTTGTTTATTCATTCTCTTATAGATGTCTTCCTAAGAGCAAAGGTTTTCAAATGAACAAACAAAAACCCACTGTCTTGATCTCTTTAATGGATGTTCTCCTTCCTTTATTTCTTTAAGGGAACCTAAGCCTGTGACTGCTAATTATCCCTCATTATCTGTTATCCCTATTGTAACAAAATCCCAGAATTACAGCTGGGCACCTGGCTACCTGTAATAACAGAATACATTTTTTGGCTTCTCCTCTAGCTAAGGTCTGGCCAATAGAATGTAAGTGAAAGTGTCATGTGTCAGCTTCCTGAAAACTTCTTCAAAAGACAACTGATACATGCCCTTCTACCATCCTGCTGCCTAGAATGCAGATGTGATAGCTGGAGCTCTATACCAACTAGAACTGTGAGGATAATCCAAGCATAGAGAGAGTGATGAGCTAGATCAAGCTTGGTTCTCTGAGGACTCAGTAGAGCAAAGCCACCTCACAAGGTCTAGAATCCATATATATAAAAGCCTATGTGACCGTTCGATCAGTATCTATGACGCACACTGACCACCAGGGGGCAGATGCTCAATGCACAGGCTTAGAAACATGGAACAGACTGATGAATCTCAGAGGGAAGGGGGGAGGGGAAAGGTGGGAAGAAATTAATGAAAGATCTTATATGCATACTAGAGGCCCAGTGCATGGATTCGTGCACCGATGGGATCCCTCAACCTGGCCTATGGGGATTGGGCAGAAACTGGCAGTCCAACATCCCCCGAGGGGTCCCGGATTGCGAGAGGGCACAGGCCAGGCTGAGAGACCCCACTGGTGCACAAATCCATGCACATGGCCTCTAGTAACTTAATAAAATTGTGTGTGTGTGTTTTTAAAGAAAATTGCCCTTCATCCCTCACTCTCTCAATCCTGCTCCCCCACCCCTAATATCTAATCCCTCAGCAAGTCCTTCAAATCAGGTTTCAAAAATGTTCCTCTCCACAGCTTCCTGCTTCCCCCTGGTCTAAGCCATCACTAGCTCTTATCCAGACAACTGCAAGAGATCCTAAGTAACTTCCCTGATGCCATTTTTAACTCCAGCAATTCTCCTCAAAGCAGCCAGAGGAATCATTTATTGATATAAATCAGACATGTCTCTCTCTCCAGCTCAATGTGGCATCCACTGCACTTACAATAAAACTCGGGCTTAGGGTCGCAGCCTTCAAGACCCAGTTGACCTGGTCCCTGGCTACCTCCTCAGCTTCTCTCGAGCCTCTTCTCCCTTCACTTTTCTGCAGCCACGATGATCTGAGAGTGAACCTTTACACTGGTTGGGTCTGCTGCCTACAACCTCTTTCTCCCCATTCTTAAAACAACAATAATCACGAAATATTTCAAGCATCCAGAAATTATAAAGAATAATGCAGCTGATAGCCTGGTACCCACCAGCTAGAGCCAAGGAAAATTACCACCACCCAAATTTGTCCCAGACCTCTCGCTCCTCTCGCTTTAAGAAAATACCAAGCCGAGACCGGTTTGGCTCAGTGTATAGAGCGTCGGCCTGCGGACTCGGGGGTCCCAGGTTCGATTCCGGTCAGGGGCATGTACCTTGGTTGCGGGCACATCCCCAGTGGGGGGTGTGCAGGAGGCGGCTGATCGATGTTTCTAACTCTCTATCCCTCTCTCTTCCTCTCTGTAAAAAATCAATAAAATATATTAAAAAAAAAAAAAAAAAGAAAATACCAAGATGTAGTTGAAGACCATCACTGCCTCTAACTCCTTCTCCTTCTCTCCCTCTCCCTAAGGGTAACCTCCACCCTGAAGCTGGTAGGGAGCCTCCCCATTTTCACTCTACAAGGACTGTTCTAAGAGCAATGGACAGAACTGCTCTGTGTGTCTGTAAAGTTCACAAAAATGGCTCCAAGGGAACATATCCTCTGCCCCCTTTTCCCACTAAACTTTGCATGGCTGGTCCCTTCTCATCCTTTGGGTTCCTGTCATTTAGAAACTCCTTCTGGCCTGAACTGAAAGGGGTTTGTTTCCCCCCTGCCACATCCTGACCTCCACACACTTACGGAGTCAGCGTTTTAACTATGACATCGTCCTGTTACATCTTGTTAGAGACCTACTTACAAGGTACATTTTTGCTATTGATGGTGTTTATCTACTTATCAATTTGGTAACAGACTGTCTCCCTCACTAGACCATAAGCTAATGAAGGCAAAGCACACGGTGACTGCGTTCATGAGGGCACATGGCACATGGTAGAATATTGGTTGAGTGAATGAATTACTGGGTAAAGAGTCTTTTAAATAAAATCAAGTTAAAGAAAAAAATTTGAAGAATGTTACTATTTTAGTAAAAAGGAAATGAGTGTTGAGCTGGCGCTGGCTTGTACTGCCTATGAGAGACAACTGCAAAATATTCCAGAGTTTCACGAACCAGTCGTTAAACCCAGCCATTGTTAAAAATTAAATTATCTAAACTTACAATTCAGTAAGTCATATTTTTTAAAAGGTAATAAACTCTCAAAGCTTAGCACTTCCCTAATAATTTTCCTACAGCTTACTATGATCTATGTTCTTGAAGGTATTGGCACCTACTGTACCTGTACAACAGAAATACTATTAATAGTTGCCATTGTATTTCTCTTCCTCCTACTCCTGCAGTGCCTTTATCTTGGCAGCTTGAAATGGCATCAGCCATGGTAGGAGCATTTATGTAAACCCAGGAAATCGGGACATATAATCCCACCACCACCCCGCCAGCAGGTTGTTAAGCATTTATCAGCACCACATTATGCCTCTGTTGATATGTGCACAGAAAGGCTGGGAGATACATTTCAAACTCTCAACTCTACCTCTGGAGTGAAGGAACGAGGTAAGGGCCATGAGGCTTTTGCTTTGTCTATTTATGAGACTACTAGAGGCCCGGTGAATGAATTCATGCATCAGTGGGGTCCCTCGGCCTGGCCTGTGGGATCGGGCCGAAACTGGCTCTCCGACATCCCCCAAAGGGCCCCAGATTGCGAGAGGGCACAGGCCAGGCTGAGGGATCCCACTGATGCACGATCGGGGCCGGGGAGAGATGTGGGAGGTTGGCCAGCCGGGGAGGGATGATGAGAGAACTCCAGGGCATGTCCGGTCCATCTCAACTCAGTCCTGATCAGCTGGACCCCAGCAGCAAGCTAACCTACCAGTTGGAACGTCTGCCCCCTGGTGGTCACTGAATGTCCTAGCGACTGGTCGACCAGCCAACTGTCTACCTCCTGGTGGTCATTGTATGTCATAGAGAGTGGTTGAGCAGCCTTAGCATATCATTAGCATATTACACTTTGATTGGTTGAACAGCCGACTGGTCAACCTGACACTTAGCATATTAGGCTTTTATTATATAGGACTAGAGGCCTGGTGCATGAAAATTCCTGCACTTGGGGGGTCCCTCAGCCCAGCCTGCACCCTCTTGCATTCCAGGACCCCTCGGGGGATGTCCACCTGCCGGCTTAGACCCGTTCCCCATCTAAGCCGCAGTCAGACATCCTTAGCACTGCCAGGAGGTGGGAGAGGCTTGTGGCTGAGTGGAGCTCCCCCTGTGGGAGTGCACTGTCCACCAGGGGGCAGCTCCTGCGTTGGTCAGTGCACATCATAGTGACCGGTCATTCCTCCATTCGGGTCAATTTGCATATTAACCTTTTATTATATAGGATACTACCTTGTGGTTTAAAACTCTCAGACAACAAGAGAAAACAATCTGCTCAGTTGCCCTCCCCAGCAGTCTCTCCAGACGATGCCCCAGGCTTCAAGGAACCCTCTCCTAGAATCTCATAGAACCCCATCTTTATCCTAATCCTAATCACCCTACATCATCATTTTCCGATTACTCCTCTCTCTCCTGGGGCAAATGAGAAGCATCTGTAGACCTGGAAGCCAAGAGCAGGAATACCTAGTGGTTGATACAAGCCGTGGAGCCAGAGGAACTGGCTAGAACCTCGGCCTCCCCACTTACAGGTGAGCGGCCTCAGGCAGCTGACTTCACTGGCCATGCCTCAGTTTCCCCATCTATAAAATGGAGTAAAACCCAACCTCACAGCACTGCTGTAATGGCTGATGTAGAAGGCACTCAACAAATGATTACTATTAGCACTGTGATCAAGATTGTGATTATTAGCGAAGAGAACAAATGTCAGTTATGATTAATTCTGAGCGATGGGATGTCTGTAGCTCAATATTGGGATGTTGTAATCAGCCTTTTTTGCAGCATCAACTGGCAGAGAGGCCTGGGTGGGAGTTGTGTGGGACCTGGGAGCTGCCTACGACCTCTGTTGCTGGGTTCAGATCCGGAGATTAACTGAGGGATGTTTCTTGGCTTATCTTTCCCACCAAGCAGGATTTTTCTCAAATTCAGCATTCATTCATTCAACAAATATCACTGAGGAAGCAGCCACAGGCTCTTAGGATGAAATGGTGATCCAGGCAGAGAAGGTCTTTGCTTTCACAAAACTCACTGTGCTATCACCTGGTCAGTACTGTGGTGGGGAATTCTGTGGAATATTGGAACTCTAAGCTACAGCCCTGTACCTGGGAGTCAGTTGAGGACCTTCTTGGGTATGTGGAATCTAAGCTGAGGTCCTTTTTTTCCCCCTAAAATATTTTTTAATATATTTTTATTGATTTCAGAGAGGAAGGGACAGGGAGAGAGATAGAAACATCAATGATGAGAGACAATCATTGATTGGCTGTCTCCTGCACACCCCCTACTGGGGACTGAGCCTGAAACCCGGGCATGTGCCTGTGACTGGAATCGGACCTGGGACCCTTCAGTCCACAGGCCAACACTCTATCCACTGAGCCAAACCAGCTAGGGCTAAGCTGAGATCTTGAAGAAGAGGAGAGCCAGGGTGTTCTAGGCAAAGGGAGCAGTGACTGGCAGGATCACACAGGGCATGTAGACCATGTCATTTGTCAGGGATGAGCCCAGGCTACCCTAAGTAGAGATCGGGATATGGTCCTCCAGTCCTGGATTGAGATGCTCTTGGCCACCCAGGGACAGATGCTTGGGACCAAGCCCCCAGAAGCCTGGTTTCCCAGAGTCCTCCCTTTTATTATCCTTAGAGTTCAACTCCTTGGACCCTCTGAGCCTGGTAATTCTGAGACCAGCCCATGCTTTGAGAACTGAGATGCGAGAAGGACTTTCACAACCTGAACCTGATCAGAGAAGGATGATCAGCATGGTAATGGGATCCCTTAGCCTAGAGAAGAAGAGGCCGGAGAAAGCAGAGCCACCATCAATGTAGGAAGGACCGCCACACTGGGGAGGCAGGACCAGGACCAGCATGCACTTAGAAGATGCTGATGTTGTGAGGTGGTGAGCTCCTTGTTACGAGGGGAATTTAAGCAGCAGCTGGATGACCCTCTGTCTGAGGCTGAAGGAAAGATTTCTCCACTGAGTGCAAATCTGTCCTAAATAACCTCTAAAAGTCTGTCTAGCACTAAGATTGCGTGTGGACAGATCCTCAGAAAATAATATGAAAGCACGAATTTCAGCCCCCTGGGTCAAGCATGGTCCATGTGGACCATGATGTTCATCCTGACCATGGTATCATTAATAAAGGCATCAATAATAAAACATCAACAGCTGTCATTCATAGAGCAATTTCATGGTGCCAAATACTCTGTCTCATGAATTCTCACAACTCTATAAAGTAGCTACTATTATCATGCCCATTTTATAGATTAGAAAACTGAGGTTCAGGGTTGCTAGGTAACTTGCCTGACACCACAAAGGAAATGCATGGGGAAACTGGAGTTCAAACTCAGGTCTCTGCCCGTATAGCCCATGCTCTTAAGCACTCTGCGGAGTGAGGGATGCTACCCACAAGCTCCCCCGAATGACCTTGTCAGAATCAACCAGAAATGTCCTGGAATCCTCTGTGAACTCCCATCTCTTCCTCTGGTTTGAGCAGATTTGCTATGTGAACATGCATTTAATAGGGAGGAATATTCTGCTTTGCCACAGAATGTCTGCCGCAATCGAGGATTCACTGTTGGCCTCTCCTAAATGATGATATAACCAAATGCTGCGGAGATTGGATTTTCAAAAACCTGATTTGCTTGCAAATTTCCAGGAATCCATCAAATCCATAAAACATTTTGATTTTCAGCCCTACACCTCGTCTTAGAGCAGAGCGCTCACGAAAAATGATTTGTGAAGCCATTCATGGTTGACAAAGTGCTTTCGTACCTCACATCTCAGGTGCTCCTCCCAGAACCCCAGGAGGCAGACAGCATCACTTCTGTTCTCCAGCTACTTCCCAGCCCAGCAAACAGAGCAGCAGAGATAAAGAGGCTGGCCTGAATCTGAACCTGAACTCTGGCATCTGCTACACCCAGAAACAGGAACACTTAAGCTGTAGGGAAGCCTCTGAGATGATTCAGGTCTGGGTCCCTAACCTGCTGTCCATGGACAGACGAGGATGGCTACAATTAAAAAGTCAAATAACCACAAATGTCTGCAAGGATGTGGAGAAATCAGAGCCCTCATATATTATTGGTGGGAATGTAAAATGGTCCAGCTTCTCTGGAAAACAGTATGGCAGTTCCTCAAATGATTAAATACAGAGTTAATCCCAGCAATTCCACTCCTTGGTATATACCCAAGAGAAATTGAAAAAAAAAATGCCCACAAAGAAACCTGTACACAAGTGTTTATAGCAGCATTATTGATTATAGCTAAAAAGTGAAAACAACCCAACTGCCCATCAACTGATGAATGGATAAACAAAATGTGGTATCCATGCGATAGAATATTATTCGGCCATAAAAAGTGATACATGTTACAACCTTGAAAACATTAAGCTAAGTGACAGAAGGCAGTCACAAAAGGCTATATACTGTATGATCTCATTCATATGAAATGTACAGCACAGAGAAATCTATAGAGATAGAAAGTACATTAGTGGTTGCCTAGGGCTGGGAGGGAGGGGGGAGACGAGATGGGGTGACAGCTAAAAGACAGCATTTCTTCTCAAGGTGATGGTTGCATATATCTAAATATATTAAAGACCATTGAATTACACACTTTAAATAGGTGAATTGTATGGTATGTGACTTATATCTCGATAAAGTTGCTAAAAAAATAAAATCTGCCACATATTCATCAGCAGCAATCAGATTTAAAAAAGAAGAAACAATCTTTTATCTTTGGCCTGAAAAGTATTCTCTAGAGAAACAAGAGGTTCCCAGATGAGTGGGGGGACCAAGTTCATTGAATATTCATATCTGGGGCTGGAGATTAGGAGCTTGAGCTTTGGTTTGCAGTCCTGGCCCCACGATTAGCTGGGTAGCCCTGGACAAGTCACCTGGCTCTTTCAGCCTCAGTTTCCCAATCTGTACCAGGGACATAACAGTACCTAACTCATAGTATGCTTGTGAGGATGTAGAGTTAAGACACACAAATCTTTTAGTGCCCAATAAATGGCAGCTATTGTTGTTGCTATTGTGTTATCATCACGCAACAACCCGACCTAGCACTTGCTGAGGACCGCCCCCCCCCGAGGTTTAGGGGTACTGAAATAGGCTCGAGGGGTGTAGATCAGGCAAGACCTCTACTGGAGGAACTTTCAAACATGAGAAAACCCCAAATTCCCTATGATTAAAGCTAGGAAGTTTACTAGAAATTAACGTTTCTCAACCTAGAGTCTTTGGATATAGTCTGAAGATCTGAAAGTTCTAAAAATTTTTCATTCGATGTTTTAATTTAAAAATATCAACCTAAGGAACTAACCACGAGACTTCCATCCACACAAAAGCATTGTGCTGTGACCGAGTTGGCACTTGGGGTAGACTGAATTCTTGGCCCCAGTTCTGGCCCCTCCCTATCGCCCTTGGCCCCTTGGCCGGATGGATGACTCTGCAGTAGTTTGCTCCTTGACCTTGGATTCAGCCAGATTATTTGTTTGGCCAATGGGATGTTAACACACATGATGCAAGCCAAGGCTTGAAATGTGCTTGTGAGGATGGCCTTGCCCTCCAGGGCCTTTGCCAGAAGCGTTTTCCCAGGGAGGCCCTGCCCCTCCGGTCTGAGCCCAGAACGAGCACACGTGGAGCACACCTAGCTCCGCCAGGAGGAGCCACACTCCCTGGACTGAAGCTGGAGGCAGAGCCGCCCAGCCACACCCAGCTAAGTCCGCCCAGCCAGTCAGCGGCACATACATGGGCAAGAATAATGACTGTTGTTCTACGCTGGGGTCAGCAGGCTAAATCCAGCCCGCCACCTGCTTTTGTACAGCCCACCGGCTAAGAATAGTTTGTACATTTCCAAATGGTTAAAAATAAATCGAAAGAAGACGATTTCATCGTGTGAAGATGCCTTGGAATGCCAATTTCAGTACCCGTCAATAAAGTTCCACTAGAACCTGCCCCACCTGTGGCTGCTCTCACACCACCATGGCAGAGCTGCGTCGTTGTGACAATACACTGCATGGTCCACAAAGCCTAACACAGTGACTATCCAGCCTTTTACACAAAAAGTTGGCTGACCTCTGTTCTAGGCCACAGAATTTGGAGGTGGCTTGTTACACAGTAGCAGCTGACTGTACAACACCAGTTATTACTGATTAGCCTGTGAAGAAAGAACCGATGCAAACTTAATATGTACATGATGCATTCGGGCAAAAAAAAAAAACCACCAAGAAACATCATGGCAATTGCGCTAACAGACGATTTCCCAGTGTTTCAAAGAGACAAAGAAAATAAAGATACCCACAGGCGCATAGGATGCCAAAGGCCGAAGAATCTGTCTCTGTCGTCACAACCGTGGCCAACCTAGTCCCCGAAAAACATCATCCAACACGGTAAGCTGACTTTCTTCATTTGAAGTCTGTTGGTTTGTGTAGTTCTTGTTCATTTAATGTTTGTAAATCTGTCGTGGTTTTATAGTTGTTTAAAAGCTATACGATGTTTTATTTCTATCTAGCTTTAGGTGTACACCTTTTTAAGTAACATTAGAATAAAATTAATGTAATGTTGGGACCCCATGAACATTAAAAGTTACCTGAACACAACACAAGTGAGGGACAGCTATCATGTTATATTTTTATATTTAATATCCTCTACTGCTGTAGAGGTGCTCAGGAGACAAGGAATGAAGAAGGTCAAGTGTGGAACTGGTTCATAGGGAAATATTGGGCCGTTCAGCATAGTTTTTCATGGTCTACTTTGGTTCTAATAGAAAGACTTTGAGAATCACAGACTGGTTCAATAGCATTTTATATTTTTGGGGGAATCTTTGGTTTTATTTATGATCCCAAAACCAAACTACCAGCATTTATAAAATATTTCTGGTGTTAAGAGGAATCTTAGGATCCAGGTACGTATTTTTACTCCTAGAAAGAGCTGATATTGAATCTAGAGTACCTTAAGGTCCATAATAACATCTTAGAACAGGAGAAAAGTGGCTTTTTTCTAGCATCTTCTTCCACGTTTCCTTCTAAGCACACTCTACTTCGGCTATTCCCTGTTACTATACCCAGCCTCAACATTATACCTGTGCCCCTGGGCCTTTGTACATGCTGTGCCCACAGCTTGTGATTCATGTTCCCTCAGTTCCTGACTCCGTAGGCCACTCATTTCAACTCACCCCTCAAAATCTAGGTCAGGCCTAGAGGCAAGGAAACCCCAATAACAATGTGCACACCTATCACTTGGAGATCCTGGTTTCTAAACACCATTACCCACTAACATGAATCAGAGCTCCTAAGAGAGATGGCTGGAACACCTTTTTGCATCAGAAAGTAAGGGAGTGCTCAAATAATAATAAGAAGCCAGTGGGAACAAGCGCACACTCATCAGTTCCAGAGCAATTTAAACATAAAAAAAAAAAAATGACAGTAACAGACTAAGAAAAGAAGAATTCATGAGTCCATACTGATGCTAAAGATAAATTGTAAATGGGGGATGGGATGGGGTGAATTTGAGCATTTTAAAAAAATTTAATCACTGATTTTTAGAGAGAGGGGAGGGAGAGAAAGAAACATCAACATGAGAGAGAAACGTCAATCGGTTACCTCTCTCCCATACGGGGCCGAACAGTGGATCAAACCCACAACCTAGGCATGTGCCTTGACCAGGAATCAAACACTCAATCTTTTAGGGTACAGGACGACGCTCCAAACCAACTGAGCCACACTGGCCAAGCTGAGCATTTTTTTAAAAAAGCTTTTTAAAAAAAGAATGTCAAGTAATAAATGTAAGCGGAATAGTTATACATCATTTTAAACTATGAATAATAATTGATACAAGCAAGAATCATTAATCGTTGGTGAAACCATCTGGTAAAAGACAAACTTTCACACACTGTGCCTGCTGCCGTCCACGATGAGAAAGACACAATGTCTGTACCGAAACACTATAATCTGAATGGATCACGAGGAAACCATCGAAACTGCGGCGCATTCTGCAAACACGTGGCCTAAACTCTTCCCAAGGGTCGCGCTCACAGGGTGTGTGGGTATCCATTATACCCTAACTCTCCTACAGGGTTGGCGATTTTCACAATAAAGAGTTCACAGCCAGTAACCAACAAGCATGAAAAGCACTTGTTCACGCCGGTGCACCCAGACATGCCCCAACTGCCTCATTTGTCCCTTCTTTTCTTCCCAGACACGCCCATCATTCCCCCCTTCTCTGGACTCCCCCGCACTTGGTAAAAACTGCCCGTTGGCACGGACATCTCACGGCATCACAAATGTCTGCCTACACTTCCATCGATCCCCGTTACTTAGAGGTTTGCAGGGGCCCTGCCGTGAACCTTTGCACATCCAATTTCAAGTTTTAAAACAAATCCCCACTTTCGATAGGAGCTGGAATGGAAAACACTGCAACACCATCTCGCGTCTGCGTCCCCCCAGGACAGTAGGAGTCTGGCGGGCAGAGAGGCCGACTGACAGCAGGTGAGCAAGCCCAGCATCCAGTCTCCTCCTCATGAGGACCTCCGGGAAGTCTCGTGTCCGGTGTCAGTACCCAGAAGGGCTGACCTGCTCAGGAGCTCCCTGGGACTTCTCACGTGAGGGACAGAACACGCTGGCAGCTGCCCAGGCTGGCCCTTCCCGGGGGCTGCCAGATGTGGACCCCACATACTAAAAGCGCATATACAGGTCCTTACGGTACACATTATTAGCCTCCTTCCTGGCTCCATTTAGGGCCTCCGCCCTTGTTTTTCTTTCTTAATCTCTCCTCCAGTTTTAATATGCTATCATGTTATATTTTATGTATCCTGCTAGGCTGCCCGACATCCCTTCTGGAACAAGACTGGGTTCAAGTCAAAAACTGAAATAGAAACCCTGTGCGGGCCTCCTCTTTCTTCTGCCCCTTCACCGGACCACATGGTTGCACGGCCCTCCTCAAGCACCTCGTGCCTGAGCATCAGCTGCGGCCTGCTGTGTCTGAGGACAGCCTGGAGACCTGGCAATGATTGATGCAGTTTATAATTCCCACTGAGCTGAGAAAGCAAAACGAGGGGCCTTTCTTTTCTCAACAGCCTGAAGGGAGGACAAAGCTCCTTCCAAGGAGGCCAGGCCATGAAGGAGAGGTGCAAAGTGGAACTGGCCATTCGGTCCATCTAAATCCAGGCCATGTCTCTACACCACACTGCACGCCCTAGGACCAGCATTCCCACTGGCTGAGGGGAGACGGAGAGGGCACGGGAAAGATGAACAGAACAGTCAACCAAGGCCAGGAGGCAGGGAAAGGTGAGGTGAGGAAGGGAAATGAAGAGGAACAGGAGGCAGAATGAGAGAGTGGGTTCTGGAGTCACATTCTCCCAATTCAGTGACTGTTTAGCTTTGTGAAGAATGACTCACCCTCACTAGGCCTCAGTTTTCTCAACTGTATAATGGGTAGAATAATATCTACTTCACAGAGGCATCACTAGGATCGAATGGGATCTTGCTATATAAGGTGCCGAGCAGACCCAGACACGGAATAAGTGCTCAATAAACATTAATTGCTATGCTACCATTAGTGCCACCATTTCTACTGGAGTACAGTGTACACGCTGAGGAGTTGTGGGAGGAAATATGTGGTGTTGGATGGGGGCCAGAGTTTTTGAAGGCAGCAGAAGGTCAGGAAAGGACATCAAGTATGGCTTTGGAACAGTATTTGACAAATGAATGCAGTTTATTTAGAATGTGGGGCTTCCAGATCCTGATCCAACCCATCTGAGACACACACACACACACACACACACACACACACTATATATATATATATATATATATATATATATATATATATATATATACACACACACACACACACACACACACACACACACACACACACTCACACACGGGCCCTGCTTTCTTGAGCCATTTTGCATATTTGTTCTCTCTGGGCCTTTGAGGCCTCTCACTTCTCTGGATTGCGAAGGTCAAAGCCTTCACGTGCGACCTCCAGCCACTCCCTCCCCTCTTCCATCCACATGCTACAGCTCACGGTCCTAGAAAGGAACCTGCAGGGGTTCAGCCTGCTGGCCTCTGGCCCCACCCTGGCACCATGGGCCACGCCCACCCCTGACCAGTGGAGCCGGTCTATGACCAGGCTGCAACCCCAGAGCTTCCTAGTCTCCCTTTCCTCCAGACCCCAGACCCATGCCTGGCTGTATACCTGGGAAGCTGCCTGCTTTACAGACCCCAGCTTGCCTGGCTGCGCTGTCCCCAGGTGCAGACTCTGACTGTGGTGGGAGGAGGGGATCCTAGCAACCCTTCCCTGGGCATGGCCCTAGATTTTCTCCCCCAAGATTTCCCTGCAGGCCGAGAAGCCCACAGCCTCCTCTGTTGAACTTCTACCCATCCTTCAAGACCCATCTCCAATCTGCCCTGCCCAAACCAATCCCCCCTCCCTGCCCTATAGCACTACAATCACCAGCAACACTCTGCCTGCATATTACTTGGTTGGGAATAAGCTGCCCCCTTCCTCATCCATCTCGGCCATAGCTGGACCACAGGTTCTGGAAGAACATGGAGCAAACCGCATGCATTTCTGGTAGCCCCAGAGCTCCCCACTCAGGGCCCAGTGCTTGGCAGTGGCTCTGTGTCTGTGAGGTTGGACACATAACCACACTCGCTGATCCACCTCCTGACATGTCTTTCCATGGAGGAATTCCTTAAGGCCCCTTGGCGTCATGGACAGGGGCTATCTTTGAAGGAGCCCAAGTCTCCCATGTACCAGCTATGAGAGTTGGGGCCACTTGACCTCTTTGGTCCTGGGTGCCCTCATCTGAACAAGAGGGCAGCAACCTCCCACTGTGGGACTGTTGTGAGGAGGAATGTAGTATGCACTTGGCACATAATAATTGCTCAGTGAGCAGCCAGACTTATAAAATAAGCCAGCCATCCTCGCTGGGCCCCTCAACTCACCCCCCACTCATTCACCTCTCAGTCCATAGCAATGTGGCTTTTGCTGAGAAACGGCCCCTGCCCAGGACACCGGGACCTGTGTGCTGCCTGAGCCACGTGTGCTCTCAGGCCTCAAGCTTCTCACCCTCCACAGCACTGACCCCACGGCCACCCTGTCCTAGGGCTCCAGTTGCATAAATGCAAACATTTATTTGCTTAGTTTCCCCTATATCCGCTGGGCTGCAGGCCCACACACACCAGTGAGCCTCTGGGCAGCTCCACCTGGGCACCTGCTGGGCACCTCCCACTGTACTCCTCCCAACCTGAACTCGCCTTCTCCATTCTCCTCAGTGTCAGACTACCACTCTCTACCTCTCCGCACGTCTTCGCTGATGGCCCCAAAACACATAAGCCTACTGGCTTAGTTTCCTATCGCTGCTGTGACAAACCTCCACAAACACGGTGGCTTAAAACAACACACATTCCTTAACTCTCAGTTCTGGAGATCCTAAGTCCTAAAATCAAGATATGAGCAGGAATGCGTGCTTTCTGGAAGCTCCAAGAAAGAATGTGTTTCCTTGACCTTCCTGGCTTCTACAGGCTGCCTGCCCTCCTGGCTCCTTCCGGTATCTCCAAGGTCAGCAGGAGAGCATCTTCCCATCTTTGGTCTCTGACCCTGACTCTCCTGCCTCCCCTTATAAACATGCATGTCATTACATTAGGCCACCAGGTAATCCAAGACCATTTCTCCATCTCTAGATCCTTAATATAATCACATCTGCAAAGTCCTTTCTGCTACGTAAGATAACACAGTCACAGGTTCTGGGGATCAGGACATGGGCATCCTTGGGGGGGCATTATTTGGCCAACTATCCTTATCTCCCTCCATCTGCTCCAAACCTCTAGGATATTCCTCCCATGACAGAAAAAAAAAAAAAATGCTGACCCACCTCCTTCCCATATCCAGTGTCTCCATCTGAACATTCTCAGGCAATATAAAAGCTTATCCATCATGCCTTATCTCTACTCTAAGACTCCTTCACTGGGTTCCTTAAGAATGTTCAAGTCTGTCATTAACAAACACCTTCGACCCCATGTCTCTCTCCAGCCATCACCCTGCCTATGTCCTGTCTCTCTCCTCGCTTCTTATCTCTCAACTAGAGGCCTGGTGCATGAAATTCGTGCATGGGGGGCTGGAGGGGAGGGGTGTCCCTCAGCCCAGACTGTACCCTCTCCAATCTGGGACCCCTAAAGGGATGTCCGACTGCCCGTTTAGGCCCAATCCCAAAAGGCCTAAACAGGCAGTCAGACATCACTCTCACAATCCAGGACTGCTGGCTCCCAACCGCTCGCCTGCCTTCCTGCCTGATTGCCCCTTACCACTTCTACCTGCCAGCCTGATCACCCCCTAACCACTCCCCTTGCCAGCCTGATCAATGCCTAACTGCTCCCCTGCCAATTGCCCCTAACATCCCTCCCCTGCTGGCCTGGTCACCCCTAACTGCCCTCCCCTGCTGGCCCAGTCACCCCTAACTGCCCTCCACTGTTGGCCTGATCACCCACAACTGCCCTCCCCCACTGGCCTGATCACCCACAACTGCCCTCCCCTGCCGGCCATCTTGTGTCCACATGGGGGTGGCCATCTTGTGTGTTGGAGTAATGGTCAATTTACATATTACCTCTTTATTATATAGGATCAATCGTCTGAGAAGTGACTCTACTGCTCACCTCCATTCTAATAAGGTTTCCATCTCATCACTCTTCTGCAGGGGTTCTCCTGTGCAGTACTATTGGCATTGGAGGCCAGATCATTTTTTGTTGCAGGAGGCAAGCCTATGCACTATGAAACACGGAGCAACATCCTGGCCTCTACCTTCTAGATGCCCATGGTATATCCCCATCCTGAATTGTAATGGCCAAAAATGCCTCCAGACTTTGCCAAATGTCCCATGGGTGGGGGAGAGCAGAGCAAATTACTACAGATTGAGGACTATTGTCTTATAATAACAGCTCTTGCTAAAGTCACCAATGACTTCCCTGACATGAAATCCAATGGACACTATTAAGTCCTTCGCTTGCTTGGCTTCTCAGAAGAAATTGACATTATTAGCCCTTCTGGGCTCCTACCCGCAGGCTGCTCTTTCTCTGTCTCCCTTCCAGCATCAAGCAACCCTTCTGAATCACTAACTGTTGACATTCCTCAAAGCTAAGTCATAAGCCCTCTCCATCTCTCATTCAGCCTGTTCTCCCTGGAGGTGCCCTCCACACCCTGACCTCTCTGACCATTTCTGCCCAGGTGACTTCAGAAGTGACACTTCTATACCTCCTTTCCAAGCGCTAAACCCCCATATCAAAATGCCTACGTGACATCGTCACTAGGATACCTTGATGTCACTCCAACTCAACAAGTCCAAAACCAAGATCTTTCCCTCATCCCAGTCCCCCTCTGGCAATTCCCACCAACTCAACAAGTCCAAAACCAAGATCTTTCCCTCATCCCAGTCCCCCTCTGGCAATTCCCATTACTCAGAGAAAGGCGCCATCCCTGACTTGTTGGGAGAGGACACTGCAGGGGTTGTTCTAGACGCTTCCCTCTTCCTTACTTAGGGCAATTAGTTTATTTACAAGTCAAATCTCTTTCATCTTTAAAGCAGTTCACAAACCACTTCACGTGTCTCCATGTTTCTGCTCCCACCCGAGCCCAAGCCCCTGATATTGTCGACTTTGAGAATAACCACGGCACTCTAAACAGGGTGTGGGCATCCATTCTTGACCAATGCCCTCACCGCCCCCATCAGTTCTCCATGCTGTGGCCAAAGTCCTTTAAACTAAAGACAAAAGTCCCAATTTGGACCACTGGGCTCTACAATGGCCAAGTCTTCATCACCTCCTCCAGGCCCCTGTGTTGGCTGCACGCCAGGCACACTGGCCTTCTTCCTGTTGCTCAAAAATGTTGTGCTCTCTTGCCTCAGGGCTTTGCATATGCTGTTTCTGGATGCCCCTCATCCATCTTCACCTGGTGCGTATTCTCTTCCTTCCATCCCAGTTCAACTAGTAGGAAGCCTTCCCTGACCTCTGGCCACATGCATTTTCTTGGTTGTTCACTTTTCTCTTAGCCACTCTCTCCATTACCTTCCAGAGTCCTAATTTTCTATTTATTTATCTTATTCTTTCGCCCATTCCCTCTTCGCTACAGTAAACTCTATGGGGGCAGGACCGATGTCTGATCAGGCCCACCATTGTACCCCAGGGCCAGCCCATCACCTGGCACAAAGGAGATCATCAACAAGTGTTTATTTAATGCATAATGAATGATCTTCCTACCCCCTAGCCTGCCTTTCTCTACTGTCCCACATCCCCCATCTCTGTTCAAGCTTGACTCCTAAGAGTTGTCTTGGATAATTCTTCCTCTTTATATCTTTGAAAACCCTTCTTCCTCACCTCCACATCCCATCTATCACTAAATCTTGGAGATTCTCCCTCCTAAATCTCTCTCAAATATGCCCACCTCTAGCACCTGCATTTAAACCACCATCTTTCCTTACCCCTATCCCAGCTTCCCACTTAGAATCCCAATTCTTGGAGTCACGCCTCTGCTTGAAATGCTTCAATGGCTTCCCCTGGCCCACAGGAGGGACGATGGCTTATGGCACCGACCCTGGCTTATGAGATGCAGCAGGATCTGGCCCCGCCCTCCCTCTCTTTCTTATTTATTTTTTAATCCTCACCCAAGGAGTAGAGATATTTTTTCATTGATTTTTAGTGAGAGTGGAAGGGGGAGAGAGAGAGAGACATCGCTGGGAGAGAAACACATCAACTGGTTGCCTCCCATACCACACATACCCGACAGGCCTGGGGGTGGGGACTGG
Source organism: Cnephaeus nilssonii (assembly GCF_951640355.1). Lineage (NCBI taxonomy): Eukaryota > Metazoa > Chordata > Mammalia > Chiroptera > Vespertilionidae > Cnephaeus > Cnephaeus nilssonii. The sequence continues at coordinate 15,808,742 of NC_137084.1, read as the reverse complement.
ACCTGCAACCAAGGTATGTGTCCTTGACCGGGAATTAAACCTGTGACCCTCCAGTGCATAAGCCCATACTCTACACACTGAGCTACTCTGGCCTGGGCTCCCTTTCCTTGCCATGCTGCCTCCCAGGCTCATTGCTGTTGCCGCACAGGACTTCATGGAATTACTCTCTCAGCTGTTCTGTCTCCAGGGAGCATTTTTCCATCCCCTTCTATTACTGCTATTCACTCTTCCAATCTCAGGCTAAAGAAAGTCTTGCCCAAACCCCTCGTGTAGGCGAACAATAATAATAATAGCTGATATTCTCTGAGTACTTACTAAGGGCAACCATAACTCTAAGAACTTTACAGTTTTGACTCATTTAATCTTCACCATCAACTACGATTATCCTGTTACAGAACAGGCACAAAGAGGTTAAATGACTCGTCCAAAGTTGAGTAGATAGTAAATAGCAAAGCTGGGTGACATAATGAACTTGGGCTCCAGGGCCCAAATCCTCGAACACTGTGAACACTGCCACCTCCCGCTGCCCCCTTCAGTAGCAATGATCGCATATGCAAGTACTTGTTCAATGCCTGCTCCCCCTACTCCCTGGAGGCAGGGACCCTGCCTGTCTTATTGAAGGCTTTACCTCCAGCAACCAGCCCAGCACCTGACATTACTGCTTTTTTAGCTGAATGTCATGCTTTGCATCCCCACAGTCCCCAGCTCCAAGTCACCAGCTCCAGAGGAGGGCGTGCACAAACCTTTCGTAAATGCCACCGAATGGCCCACCAGACACCCACAAGGAGGATTCACAGGGAAATCGCTCCACCACGGATTCTGCCGACTACTGCCAGATGAGCTCCTCGGCATGGCCCTCAGCCACCAAGGGTTGCAGCCACTTGGCTAGCACGCGGGGACAGCAAGATTCATCACCCACCACTCCGGGAATGATGGCAAAAAGCTCTTGAGCCAGGCCGGGCCAGCAGATGGCTCCCCCTGCTGGTTCCCTTTCATGTTCGTTGGCACCCTCTCACATGGCACTGCCCAGGGGACACTCACCAGCCAAGAGAAGAAGCCAGCTGATTTGTCTTGGGTGGAGATCTGTCCCTCATAAGGGCCGAAGATGTGGCCTTTGGGGATAACCTCATTTATGCATCGCACGTCATTCTCCCCATTGGCGTCCTTGACCACCTCCATGCCCTGTGGGATGGTGAGGGCGGCCCGGTCTGGGAGGCCCACAGGCACCGGCGTGTCGGACACAAACACAGGGGGACCATGTTTCGGGCATTCATCCACAAAGTACTCCTGACAGGACTCGCAGACTGGAGGGAGAGAAAGAGGAGGAATTCGGTTGTTGGGGGAGGTAGGACAGCCCCCCATGGAGGAGGCTGAAGGGCTGATGGGAAAGCCCACCCTGAGACCAGCAAGGGCAATGGAAAGCACTGCCTGGCACTCCCGAGCCCAGCCCTGGCTCCACCCCAGCCAGCTACGGGATCCCTGAGTCCTCAGTAGCAATAACCCAGTATCTTCCCTGGGGGCTCAAGGACATGCCTGCCAACAAGGAAGCCAGTAACTGCCTTTGTTTCAAGTTTGAAAAACTGGAAGAAAGAGCATGCTCTGGAATCAGATAGCTCTGGGTTTGAATGCAACTGTGCATCTGTGGGCTGTGGGAGCTGGAAAATACCTCAGTCTCCTGACCTGGAAAATGGGACGAATGACAACCATCTCAATGGCTAATGGGGCAGATTAACTGAGGCATGAATCTGTGTCTGGTACCCATCATTAGTATTAGCCCTGCAAATTCCCTAAGCGAGATGGGGGTCAGGGGTTAGGGGTGAAGGGAGGAGTAGCCCAGGAAATAGCCCCAAGCTCCACTTACACCAGAAGTCCACTTGCTGGAAACTTTTGGGCATGATGAGGTCACGCTTCCCCTTCAGTCTCTTGGGCTCCACTTCCATGGCCGAGGGGTCTGGTCTCCTAGAACTGTCCAGGACAGGGGCCGTTAAAGAGAGCAAAGAAGCCATCGGAGAGGGAGAGGGTGGCGGCCAGAGGAGCCGAGGACCTGGTCAGGAGGCCACAGGTACTGGGCAGGAGGAGGAGCCCCAGTCAGCCTGCCTGTGCAGGGGTCAGTACAAAGGTGGAGAGGGAGGTGCCTGAGACCTGGGCCCAGGCCTTCCTGGCCACTGCGTGGTTTTCTCTAAAGCCTGTGCTCACCTCTGGCCCCAAGAGCTGCGCGGAGCAGCATAAGGAACGTGGGCAGGGAATGGCAACTCTCCGTAGGGTCTCCCACCAACCCGATCCCCCCAGCCAGTGATCCCCCCCTTCTCCCTCTCCTGTCCCCACACAGGGGCCTCACCAGGGCTGGCCATACTCCTGGTCACGGAGAGGTGAGCAGACTTCTGTCTTCACCACGGTCACCATGTCCCCCACAGCTGCCTTGGTCTGCGCCAAACACTCCTTCATGTTCTCAGTCATTCTGTTCTGGGGATGGGAAGGCGGGACCAGCACAGGAAAAGGATCAAAGAGACAGGGGAAGAGGGGTGAGTGGTGGAGAGGGCAATCGGGGGTCCCGTGGAATCTGGTTACCCTCCCTGCCATCCCCAGAGGAAGCTCTTGAGAACACAGACAACAAAAACAGCTGTAGCCTGGCCAAGAGGAAATGCCATTTCTATCCCGGGCTGGTCCTGGGGACGACTGGAGCCACCAGCCCCATGGGGTCAGGGGCCAGGGGCAGCTCAGGCCAGGAAAACAGGGCTGGATAGCATAGCCTGGACCCCAAAATCAAAGGGAAAAGGGTATGAGGAACCCGCAGGAGCCTCTGTACAAAACTCGGCAGTGGGGAGCTGAGGAGGGATCAAATCAAGTCCAGCGGGGACCAAGGGGAGTAGGCTGATGAAATGGGCCCTCAGTGCCTCCAGACAAGCCCCTAGCCCTGGGGCTGGCAGGGAATGCAGCCAGGCCCGCTTCGCCAGCTCTGAGCAGGTACAGGTGGGGCGTGGGGGTCCCCCTGTGGGCTGGCCCTGACTCCAAGCTCCACCCTGCTATCTCTAGGGGAGTCTCCCCAGTTGCTGCTTACCGCCCTCTTCCACCACAGCGCCGCGCCGGGCTTCAGCCCCTCCCTCAGCACCCCAGGATCCTCATGCCAAGCCAGGGTGACTCTTCGGGTCAGCGCAGCGCGCAGCTCGGGCTGGGAGCGCGCTGGCCCCGGGACTGGGCGAGCACCGTGTGTGACTCACTACTCAGGGCCCCGCTGGCCACACCCCTGCTCCTCGGCTAATCAGCCCCCTGCTCCCCACCGGGGCCCCAAAGCCAGCGGCGGCAGAGAGGGGTGTGGGGAAACAGGACGGCCTGCCCCCTCCTCGGAGCCGGCGAGGGCTGGGGGCGCGCGGAGGGGGGCGGGGGCAGCCCCAGCTGGGCCGACCTGCCCCGCTGCTGCCCCAGAGCCCGCGGGTCGTCCCGTCCGCGTGTCGGCGGGGAAAGTGTGATGGGTCGCGATCCGGCAGGGCCGCGCACGGACCGGACCCAGGGGCGGCGCGGGGGGCCGAGGAGGGCGCGGGCTGGCTCCTTCACTCTCACCAACCTTCCCGGTGGGGCGCTCCCTGCCTCCCCGGCCCGGCCCAGCCCAACGCCCGCCCCCCGCCCGCCAGGCCCGGCATTCCTTGCGGGGGCATGTGGCTTCTTGCCGGCCCCGGGGGCACGCAGTTGGCTGGCGGCCGGGAGGGGGGCGCGCGGGGAGCGGGAGGAAGCGAGCGCCCAGGAGGGGCGGGTTCGGGGGGGGGGGGGGCGCTGCTGGGAGGAATTCCAGCCCCTCCCGAGGGCTCGGCCCCCACGCGGGCCGCGGGGTGGGCGGCGGGCGGGCGCCTGGTGCGGGTGATAGCGCGGGGGAGGCTGGGCCCTGTGGCCTGCGGGTGGTGGAGCAGGTCTGCGAAACGCGCGCGCCCTCCAGGCCTCCGCCGCGGACCCACGCGGACTGCAGAGCCGCCTCCCGCGCCACCGCAGCGGCCACTGCCACCCAAGGGTCGCGCCCCGCACACAAGCCCCCTTCCCCACCTGTGCGGCCCAGGGTCGGGGGGCCGGCGTCTGCAAGCTCGCCTGCCTCCCGCCAGCGGCTCCACGCTTGGTGCTAGGCCGACCTCATTGCCCATGGATGAACCCCAGCCACCCATAAGAGACAGGAGCCTAGGGCGGGAAGGTGTCAAGTGGCTTGCCCATGGGCAAGCAGTCCACTGCTGGTGAAGTCTGGACTGGAGCCTGGGGCCCCCTCGGATTATGTTGGAAACAGAACCCCCAAACTCAAGCGTGAGGTTTCAGGCCGGGTTTTCCTCCATGCCATACCCTTCTGGGGATGACCTGGATCACCTGGGGTGCGTTCAGGCCTCAACCCACATGTCCAGCTACCAGGCGGGAACAAGACCCAGTGGATTTGGAAGGGGTCACTGAACGCCCTGCCCAGAGGAGCGCTCTCTCTTGGATGGCAACGTTCACACACAAGCAACCGGAGGCCATTGCTCTGGTAGTTGGAAGCCTGGGTCCCAGAGCAGCTCCGCCTGTGTTCAAATCCCACTGGTTAGCTGTGTGCCCCTGGGCAGGTGTTATGGACTGGATGTCCCCCCTCCCAATTTACATGTTGATGCTGGAAGGCCAATGTGCCTGCATTTAGAGGCAGGGTCTGCCTGGAAGGGATTCTGGTTAAATTACATCATAATCGAGGGGCCCTAATCCAATAGGGCTGGTGCCCTTATAAAATGAGGAGACACCAGAGCTTGCTCTCTCCAGCAGGTGAGGACAGTGGAAAGGTAACAATCTGCAAACCAGGAGAAAGAAAGTTCACCGAATTAGTCAGCACCTTTCTCTTGGACTTCCCAGCCTGCAGAACTGTGAGAACTAAATGTCTTGTTTAAGCCACCCAGCCTGTGGCGTTTTGTTATGGCAGCTGAGCGAAGACAGCAGGTTATCTAACCTCTGTGCTCTGATTTCTTCATCTGGAAAATGTGGCAAGTATTAGATTCTGTCACAGACGTTTCCGTATTAGACCGAGGTGAGTTTGAAAGGAGCTGTGCAATTCCACGGAAGAAAGCTGATCAGGAAGGTGGGCACGAGGGACATCATAAAGGGGAGGGGGGAGGACTTTGAATTCTCTCCCCTGGATTGGATTTGCTCTTTTTTTAAGCCGATCATTTGCACACTCTGGCACTATATTAGAAACAGAATGCTTGGGACCACTTTGCATTGGGCTCCCCTGCTTTGGCCCTGCTGCCCTCCACCAGCCCCACCTGTGTGCCATGCTCCACCCGGCCATGGAGCCTGTGAACTTGCTGTGTCCTCCACCTGCTCACGCCTGGAAATTCCTACCCCATCCTTCAGCTCTCACTGTCCTGCCCCCTCTCTCCCCGGCCCCCGGTAATACCCTCTCCAGCCTCATCTCCCTTTCCTCATGGCATGTCACACTTAGAATGGTCTTTCATTAGCCTGATTGATTAGTATCTGTTTCTCATAAGAGATTATAAGCTCCCCAAGGGCAGGGTTGCAGTGCAGGCCCTTTGCCCACCACTGAAGTGCCTGGCACCAGGGCAGAACTAGCCAAAGACAAGCCAAGTGCTAGGGCATAAACTTGAAGGAAGCACCCACTCTCAAGGTCGTTTTGAATCTTCTCTGACAGGCCATGTGGGTGATGCTGGCATCGAGAGGCAGTGAGGTGCCGTGGAGAGTGTGATGGAATGAGATTCAGGAGGCCTGGAGCCTGATTTTGATAACAAAGTTGTAAAGTATAAGCTCTGTGGCCGTGGGCACATACCTTACCCTCTCTAGGCCTTGGTGTCTTCCTGGTATAAAGGAAATGACCATAATTGCCAGGTTATCCCCACGAGGAATAAACGAGATAAAGGCAGGGGAAGGCCTTGGAGAGAGCCAAGTGCTCTGGGTTTGTATGGAATGTTAACATTAATCCAGCTGCCCAGAGGCAAGGGCGTGGGCAGGAAGAGGAGAGAGGATGGAGGGGAAGAGAGACTATAAAGGAAGGAAGGGAAAAGACAGAAAAGTAGGTGATAGCGAGAGAATAAAAGATGGAGGGGGAGAAGGAGGAAAGAGAAAAGTGGAGAGAAACAAGTAGGTGGGAAGAGAAAGGAAGACAGAGAGAAGAAACAAGGCACACAGACATTTTTCTAAGTCTTGCATGGTCCTAGGAAAACCATCCCCTTCTGAGGAAAGCATTCATTTGTATCTCAAAGAAGAGAGGTCTACAGGCCACTTCCTTTCATGTCTTATTTCTCATTTACAGCCCACCTTCATCACATAAAAGAATTGTGATGATTTAAAACACAAACACATATTCAACAGTTGAATAACCAGAGGCCTCCTAGAGAAAGAGTGATGCCAATTATACCAAGAATCTGTTTTAAGATAGTGACCTAGCTTGTCAGTCAGCTCTGAGCCTCCTAGCAGCTAAAGCAAAAAGGGAAACATGATGGGTTGCACAGTACTCATTTGACACCCATTTACTGACTGTCTGAACAATTAAGTTCTCTCCATTCTTAGAGGAGTCCAGTTGCCTAGGGAACCAGGATCAAGCCTCACTTGCATGACTGATGTGCATTATAACTCCTTTCTGTGTCTGTAAGGAAGGCCACAGGGATGGGGGCGGGGAGGCGGGGAGAAATGGGATGTGGGAGGATCAAATGAATTTCCCTTTATGAAGAGAGAGAATATGGACTATGTCCTTCACTGAGTCTATCTCAGCAGGCACTGTAAGGCCTGAGCAGGTGAAGCTCCAGAAACCATTTCTGCAGGCTGCTCTGACCCTGCTTGACCAGTGAGGGACTTGGGGGAGGGGTGGTGGGTGGGCCTCATGGAGGACTCCAAGCTGCTGGCAATGCTCCCTCTCAGCTGGCTCCTCTGAGTCTGGACATGCAGAGATTAGGCATGTTGCAAACCCAGCAATGAGATGCAAACCAAGAGGAGGGGGCCGAATGTGGCTCAGGAGCCTGCAGCTCTGTTTTCACCTTGGCAGCGTGCCAGGGTCCTGGAATGCCCAGCAGCCAGTGTGGCCAGAGGACTGGGAGTCTGTGCCCACTTGGTTTCCCTGGAGGCTGGCAACATGAGAATCTGGCAGGTCTGTTCTGGTACCACCACAGCATCCTCTGTTTGTGCCCTCTGATAACAAAGGAATAGATTAGGGGCCTGGCCAAGTCACACACTGACCTGGGCTGGGTGTCCTGAGCCCGAGGTGTCAGTGCTGGCTGTTCCATAAACTCTTTAGGTCCTGCCTTGCCCTGAGCCTCAGTTCCCCTTCCTGGAAGATATAAGGTCCAACATGGTTCTTAACAGTAAATCATGGGATTAATGGGGGAGAGCATGTAACTGTTACAAGGAGTTGTTGAATGGAGAGAAAAAAATTAGGACTTGAACTTATGTATAAGATAGACTTGCAAGTATATGTAGATACTTTTGTGATGAACAAAAGATTAAATTATTAAAAAGTGTTATTGAACCAGGCCTGTGTGGCTCAGTGTTTGAGCATCGACCTATGAACCAGGTCACGGTTTGATTCCCGATTAGGGCACATGCTCGGTTTCGGGCTCAATCCCCAGTGTGGGACGTGCAGGAGGCAGCCAATCAATGATTCTCACTCATCATTGATGTTTCTATCTCTCCTTCTCCCTTCCTCTCTGAAAGCAATAAAAATATGTTTTTTTTTAAAGTGTTATGGAATTCATAGAAGCTCTAGGTCACCATGTGTTTTGTTACTCAACCAACACCAGGATGGCCACTCACAAGCTATGTAACCTTGAGAAAATTAATTAATCACTCCTGCACAGTTACTTGGTTTCCCCATCTGTCCAATGGTACTGTTATAAGAACCTATCTCATAGGGCTGTTTTATGTAGCATAATGCCTGTCATATATTAAGATAATATACTAGTACTAGTGGACTTATAAAAGTTCTTATTATCATTCATTTTATTTATTACTAGAGGCCCAGTGCATGACATTCGTGCACTGGGGGAGGGAGAGGGGGTCCCTCAGCCTGGCCTGTGCCCTCTCACAGTCAGGGACCCCTTGGGGGATGTCCACCTGCCACAGAGGCTGGATAGGCTCCCGCCACCACCGCTGCGCTCACCAGCCATGAGCCTGGCTTCTGGCTGAGCGGCGCTTCCCCCTGTGGGAGCACACTGACCACCAGGGGGCAGCGCCTGCATTGAGCGTCTGCCCCCTGGTGGCCAGTGTGCGTCAAAGTGACCGGTTGTTCCACCGTTAGGTCTATTTGCATATTAGCCTTTTATTACAAAGGATTTTGAAAGTCTAACAGACATCAGGTGGGCACACTGATGAAAATTTTTGACATTAAAAGAGGGCCTTCACAGCAGTATTTAAGTATCTTTTTTAAAGATACTTATCCCAATAGAAAAAATGGAAAAGAACATGAAAAAGCAATTTGCAAAAGAAGAGAGACAAATAGTCAATATGCTTTATGGAAAATTGTAAAACTTTAATACTCAAGTAAAAATTAAAACAAATAAATATCATTTTTCCTCTATTAAGGGGGGGAAAATACCCTCCATGCCCTACTCATTAGAATATAAATTGGTCTATCCTTTCTGGAGGGCAATTTGGCAACATATATCAAATGAGCAAAACCTATCAGGAGCAATCCCCAGCCTAGGAACATCCTAAGGACATAATTATGTTATGTGTAAAGATTTACCCACCAGGTTGTCTTCTCCAACACTATTCTTAGTAGCAAAAAACAGAAAACAATGTAAACCTTGAAAATAGGAGAGAAGTTAAGATATAGTATAACAATGAAATACTAGACAGCAATTCCCAATGCTTTGGAAAAATATTTATTGACATGGAAACACATGCTCAACATATTATAAAATAAAAATGAAAGTTATTATTAAGTGAAAGAAGATAATTTAAAAAGGCCACATACTGTATGATTCCAACTATATGACATTCTAGAAAAGGTAAAATCATAGAGATAGTGAAAACATCAGTGGTTGCTAGGGGTTAGGAGTTGGAAGGGATGCATAGAAGGAATACAGGATTTTCAGAGCAGTGAAAATACTCTGTATGATACTATAATGGTAGAAACATATCCCAACCCATAGAATATACACCAAGACTGAACCTTAATGTACACTATGAACTTGGGCCATTATGATGTGTCGATATAGGCTCATCAGTTGTACAAAACGTACCACTCTGGAGTGGGATGTCCTTAATTGGGGAGTTGTGTGCGGGTATTTGGGAACTTACTGTACTATCTTCTTGATTTTGCTGTGAACCTAAAACTGCTCTACACAATAAAGTCTATTTTTTAAAAATGAAAACTATAAAAGGACAGATACAAAATAATATCATGTAAAATGTATGTGTATAGCTATATGGATTTGCATGCAGAGGTCTGGGAGGATGCATTCTGGGATATCGATCACTAGTGGTTAGTTGCGGGAGAGAGATGTTAAAGAGAGAGTTCTGTTGTTTTTTTGCTTGTGAGAAAAAGAATGTTGCTTAAAAATTCTTTAAAGAAACTCCTTATATTCATTTAGTTTAGAAATTGCTAGAAAAGATATCTAAGGTTTTTCCATCGTTACTCACTGAGATCAAACTTATTGGTTAGGAGGAAGGAGAGACCCAGGCATGTAAGTGGCACCAGATGCACAATTGATGAGTCAATCAATCAATTGAGAGATTGATCAATAAGGTCATTGATATTTCCACCATGAAGCACTTCTGTTTTTTGTTTTCTGTATAATTCCCATTTTGAAAGATTTCTCTGCTAAACAGATGGCATGCACTGTATAGGAGTTCATTCATTTTCCTAGTTTTTATACATAATATATAGGTTATGCAATAACTAGGGTTAACACACTGGTTAGTTGCTATCATTCTAAGCAAAAGCAAAGAAATTTGGCACAAACATTTACTTGTCCTGCTGACTAATATTAATTAATAGGGAACTGTTCAATATTCATTAAGCTTCTTTATGTTTTAAAAATAGGTCGGTGGATGGCCCTGGCTGAGTAGCTCAGTTGGTTAAGAGTGATGTCCTGATGCACCAAGGTTGCAGGTTCGATCTCCGGGCAGGGCACATACAAGAATCAACCAATGAATGCATAAATAAGTGAGGCAGCAAATCGATGTTTCTCTCTTTCTCTCTCCTTTTCTCTCTCTCTCTCAAAACTCAATAAAGTAAAAAAAATAGATTGGTGGAGAATACTATGCAGAAATGAGAATGAACAAACTCCAACTATATGATATAGTATGGCTGAGTCATAATGCTGAGAAGAGAAATGAGACCCCAATGAGTACATATTGTATAATTCAATTTATATGAAGTTTAAAATAGGCAGAGCTAGGGCGTCAGAAGGAGAAGTGTGCATGGTAGTCCTTGGGGATAACTAAGAGGGACAGAAAGAGGGTTCTAGGATGCTGGTCATGTTCTATTGATCTTGACGCTGCCCCCCTGGGTGTGTTAAGTTTGTGAAAATATATTAAGCCAAGTACATATTATGTGCATTTTTCTATATGTACTTATATGTGAATAAAAACAAAAATATATGGGCAGGAGCCCTAGGGGCAAAGGACTCCCACGGGGGAACCTCTGGCTCTGTGCAGCCCTGATTGTGTACGTGGAGGAATTGTGGCCGATGGGGTTTCAGGCCTTCATCTACAGAGCAGTTCCCACTGAGCATCAGCAGTGAGCTGCCCGAGGACAATAGAACATAGTCTCCCAGGATGGTTTTGGTCCCTCCTGCAGAACCTAAAGATAAAAAAGGTGGACTCCAACATAGGCAAAACTTTTATTAAGAGAAGGTTGGGAAAAGCATGTAAAGGTTTGAGGAGGTAGTTAAGGGTGGCAACTTTTTTATGCGTTTGCTTCTCACAGAGGACACTGCTGGGGGCTTACCTGGATCCCATTCACCCTTTCCTCCCCACTTAACCATTTGCACTCGCTTGCTTTTTTCTCGATTCCTTTATTCTCCTTGGGATTTAATTTTTTAAATACCCCAGATTTTACAAAGCGCGGCAGTAGAATAAAAAACTGGAGTTTCTTTTCATACAAACTTATTTATTTGGATTTTTTTATATTTCAAATTATTGATACATTCAATACAATTCGACATACGAGCTGCTACCGATGCTAACCGTGTCGAGTCACACTCGACATCCGAGTGCAAAAGGTTAATAGAACTGGACAGAGTTCAGGTGCCACACCTCCTCCCCCACTGAGATTCAGGAGAAGCTGAGCCCACTCTCAGCTCCAGGGTGGGCTCCAACTAATGGAAGCCAATTGTTGTCATACCATCCCCCTCCCCAATTAGATCATGAACCTGGCCTTTAACTAATCACCTTGTCATCTCCTGACATGACACCTGACCTACTTAGGCCCAACACAGGATGGGAAGAACTTTTACTTCATGAGTCAAAGAAGAAAGCACACAGCCATTGTTGCGAATGGCAGCCTTGTCCTGCAGAGGATCCTGGCAGGAAACACTTTTAGGACAAAGCTAGGGCATCAGAGGAGTGGGAAGGTGGGGCAGAATTAGAAATAGGTTTGGTCTTTGTCCCCAGTTCCTGGCACAGAGCTCCTAAAAACCCTGGAATTTCCTAAGTAATACAGATGTCTTTTGTTATTAATAAAGAGCCCCTTTCCATCACACCTGAGTTTATGCTAATGAGGTGACTTAGGGTTGGGCCTCTAGGTACCCTCAGGATTCGGCTGGTCAACGGAAAGACTGAGTGATTAGAGTTAGAACTTTCAGCCCCGTCCACTGGCCTCCTAGGAGAGGAGTGGCCTGGAGATTGAGCTCTACAAAAAAAAGTTTAATTGAGTTATAATTGACATAAAAACATTATATTAGTTTCAGGTGTACAACATAATGATTTGATATTTGTATATATTGTGAAATGATCACCACAAAAATCTAATTCACATCTGTCACCACACGTAGTTACAGGATTTTTTTCTTGTGATGAGAACTTTAAAGATGTACTCTCTTAGCAACTTCCAAATATGCAATACAGTCATATTAACTACAGTGTCCATGTTCTAACGTTACATGCTGTACAATACTTATTTTAACTGAAAGTTCATACCTTTTGTCTCTCCACCCACTCCTCCTTACAACCAACCCCTGTCCCAGCCCCAGCCTCTGGCAACCAACAATCTATTGTCTGTATTTATGAGTTTGTTTTGTTTTCGTTTTTCTAGATTCCATATATAAGTGAGAGCATATGGTATTTGTCTTTCTCTGACTTATTTCATTTAGCATAATGCCCTCAAGGTCCATCCATGTTGTTCAAAATGGCAAGATTTCCTTCTTTTTTATGGTTGAATAATCCTATATAATAAAAGCCTAATATGCTAAGTGTCCAGTCATCCATTCAACCAATCAAAGCATAATATGCTAATGATATGCTAAGGTACTCAACCGCTTGCTATGATGTGTACTCATCACCAGGGGCAGATGCTCCAACCGGTAGGTTAGCTTGCTGCTGGGGTCTGGCAGATCGGGACTGAGAGAGACGGGCCGGACATGCCCTGGAGCCCTCCTGTGGTCCCTCTCTGGCTGGCCAACCTCCTGTGTCCCTCCCTGGCCCTGATCGTGCACCAGTGGTGTCCCTCGGCCTGGCCTGTGCCCTCTCACAATCCGGGCTGAGGGACACCCCCCCCCTGAGGGCATGAATTTCATGCACCGGGCCTCTAGTATTATAATATTACACTATATATATACTATATATATATATATATATATATATATATATATATATATATATATTGAGTGGCCAGGTTATTATGATCTCTGAATGCATAATAATATGCCCACTCAGTGTATTTGTATCTCAAATGGGTACCAAAAGTATTCTAGACTTTTGCTGGAGATCAACCACCTATTTGCCCTGAGCTTTCTATCAGCCAGTGCAAAGGGGAAAACTGATCAGGTGCACGATTATAGTATCTTTGATATCAAATAAATGAGGAACTCAAGAGAAGTACACTGAGTGGACAGATTATTATGCATTCAGAGATCATAATAATCTGGCCACTCAGTGTGTGTGTGTGTGTGTGTGTGTGTGTGTGTGTGTGTGTATATATATATACCACATTTTCTTTTTTTAAATATATTTTTATTGATTTCAGAGAGGAAGGGAGAGGGAGAGAAAGACAGAAATTTCAATGATGACAGAGAATCACTGTTCAGCTGCCTTCTGCACACCCCACACTGGGGATTGAGCCCACAACCCGGGCATGTGCCCTGACTGGGAATCAAACAGTGACCTCCTGGTTCATAGGTCAACACTCAACCACTGAGTCATGCCAGCTGGGCAAAACCACATTCTCTTTATCCATTCATTCATCAATGAACAGTTAGGGTGTTTCCATGTCTTGGCTATTGTAAATAATGCTGCAATGAACACAGGCGTGCATATGTCTTTCCGAATTCATTTTTATTTTCTTTGGATAAATACCCAGAAATGAAAATCCTGGATCATATTGTAGTTCTGTTTTTAATTTTTTGAGGAACCTCCACAAAAAAACAGTATCTTCACCACACATAAATTCTTGTCTTTTTGATAATAGCCATTCTAATGGGTGTGAGGTGATATCTCACTGTGGTTTTGATTTGCCTCTCCCTGATGATTAGTGATGTTGAGCATCTTTTCATGTACCTGTTGGCCATCTGAATGTCTTCTTTAGCAAAATGTCTATTCAAATCCTCAGCCCACTTTTAAACCAGACTGTGGGTTTTTTTCTCTATTGAGTTGTATGAGTTCCTTATATATTTTGGATATTAACCTCTTATCAGTTATATGATTTGTAAATATTTTCCCTCATTCTGTAAGCTGCCTCAAACATTCTTGAACAAGAGTCAGAGTTTCCTGGTTGAAGGCATCAAGGTGCTGGGGGAGGGGCGCACTGGGAGAGACAGGGAGGTCTGCCCCCTCCGTAGCCCTATGCCCGTCTTCCATCTGGCTGTTTCTGGTGTGTTCTTTGTAATAAACCAGTAGTTGAAAGTAAATCACTTTCCTGAGTTCTGTGAGTGGTTCCAGCAAATTGCAGGCCTTGAGGAGGGGTTTGTAGAAACCCCTGATTTATGTTGGTCAGTAAGCATGGGTATCCCAGGACCTGTGACAGGAGTCTGAAGCGGGGGGGGGGGGGGGGGGGGGTTAGGGGGGACTGAGCCCTCAACCTGTGGGCTCTGTGCTAACTCTGGGTAGTTTTAGAACTGAATTGAGTTGTTGGACACCCAGTTGGTGACAGAGTATCAGAGAAGTGCCTGGTGTTGGCAACATCTCAGAGGCGGGGCCTTTGACAGGGTTAAGTGCTGAATAGGCTAGCCTGGGAATCTGCCCTAATTCTGAATTTCCTGTTACACCTCTTTGTTACTCAAGCCCCTTTAGGACAGGTTTCTATCACGCAGCCGCAGCCACAGCCACCCTCACTGGTACCCTGTCCTATCAAGGTGCAGTCCCCACATCCCCATAGGTCTGCTCCCACTGGGTCCAGAACTCTGGCTGTGGCAATGGTGTCGGCCTACAAAGGGGCAAATCGGTGGTTCTACAGCATGTCACCCCCAGCCACCTGCCTCCCTGAGCCAACACCTGACCTGAAGCTATAGCCTTCGCGCCCTCCCCTCCCCTCCCCTCCCCTCCCCTCCTCTTCTCTTCTCTCTCTCTCTCTCTCTCTCTCTCTCTCTTCTCTCTCTCTCTCTCTCTCTCTCTCTCTCTCTCTCTCTCTCGCCTTGCTGGGGGAAGTGCAAACTGGTACCTCCATGGGGAGCAATTTAGCACTGGGAAACTTTAGAAAAGGCACATAATCTCCAATCCTGCAATTTCACTTCTAGAAATTTCTGTGAGACACGTGTAAGATGTTCATTGTAGCAATGTCTGGATAGCAAGAGCCTGGAAACAACCAATGTGTTCATCTGGAGGCTGGCTGAATACATGACAGCCTATCCACACACAACAGGCAGCTGTTTCAGACAAGAAAGCAATGAAATAGACTCCACCCCCTCCCCCAGGGACACCACCCTGGTCTGAGCCACCCCTCCCCCTGGTCTCCCTGCTTCCACTCCACCCCGCCTGTCCATTCTGCACCCCGCAGTCAGGGTGAACCTGTCACAGGGGAAGTCAGATTAGGCGGCCTCCTGCTCAAAACCCTCCACGGTGTTCCATCTCACACAGCAAACAGCAAAGCTCCTCAGGGGCCTGCCAGCCGGACACAGCCTGCCATCGCCTCTGAGACCTCATCTCCTACCGCTCCCCTCACTCCCACCACAGACACCCTGCTCAGCCGAAACACAGCACAGTCCCCTCTTCACTTTGCACTGGCTGTTCCCTCTGCCTGGAATGCTCTTCCCCCAAATTGCCACAGGGCTGGCTCCCTCCCTGCCTTCAGGCCTTTACTCAGCCTGGCGTTCTCTAGCCACACTTTCCACCTCTTTCCTGGCTTGGTTTTCTCCAGAGCACTACTTGCCAACCAATTGATATACTCATTTATCTGCTGTCCATCTCCCCAACTAGAATGTAGGCTCCAGGAAGGCGGAGACCTCTATCTGCTTTGTTCACTCCTGCATCCTCTGCTGCAGGAACAGTGCCCGGCTGGAAGTAAGCAACCGTACACACTTGTGGAATGGATTTCGTCATTGGAGGTGAAAACAAAATTGAGGGAAAGAACAGCATGTGTAATGTGAGAGGCAGAGAAAATGGTGGCTGAGAGCATGTTCCTGGTGCCCGGCTGCCTCGGTTCAACCCCGACTGCATCTTCCTGCTGAGTGATGCCAGGGGTGTTCCCTAACCACTCGGAGCCTGTGGCCATTAACAGCACCTGCCTGATACGGTTTCACTGAGTTAACATTTGTGATATATTTAGAAAGCTGATGGACACTAAGTAAGCTACACAATCTATACTAATAATAGCCTAGGTGGTCATCACACCCTAACATCATCAACATCATCACAAGATGGCCGTCACAAGATGGCCACGTGCACAGCGGAGGAGGCGGGTTGCAGCAGGGGAGGGCAGTTGTGGGTGATCAGGCTGGCAGGGGAGCAGTTAGGTGTCAATCAGGCCGGCAGGGGAGCAGTTAGGGGGCAATCAGGCTGGCAGGCAGAAGCAGTTAGGGGCAATCAGGCAGGCAGGCAGGCGAGCAGTTAGGAGCCAGTGGTCCTGGATTATGAGAGGGATCCCAGATTGAAGAGGGTGCAGGCTGGGCTGAGGGATTCCCCCCACACACACACTCCGTGCACGAATTTCATGCACCAGGCCTCTAGTGTGTTATATAAAATAAAAGTGCCCCACTTTAATAAAATTAAAAGGACACCCATTTACATGTGCTCATGTATGAGCATTACAGCTGGAGGCTGTGACAGCCGGTGCTCCTGGGATTAAGGGCTAAGGGGGAGAGGGTCTTACTTCTCACTGAATTTTATACCAGGTGCATGCATTTCTGATTTTACAAAAGGATTAGTGGTGCCTAGGAGTTACTATTGAGGCTGCGTGATAGGTACGTAGGAGTTCGTTATACTCTTCTATCTACCTTTTTTGCATAATCAAAAGTAAAAATATATGGATTAGTATTTATAGTTTACAAATAAGTCCCAGGCTGCCTGGCCACCCCGCCTCCCACCCCCAGCAGGCCAGCGAGTAAAGCAGGAAAAGAGAAGGCATCTGCCCAAGGAGGGGGTTGGGGGGAGGGGGCTCCTCCCAACCACCTGCCGTCCCCCTGGAAGGGGACCCTGAAGTCCAAACAAATTCCCTGAGGCAGACTAATGGCTCTAGGATTCCAAGCACAGCCAAATAAGGCCGGGGAGAAGGGGGCGCAGCCTGTGGAAGGCCAGGGTCAGGCTGCAAGCATCACAGAGCCTCTGGGCCGAGGATACCAGGGGCTCAGCATGACAAAGCGGGAGGGTGGGAAGGTCATAAGTGAAAGAGGCCTGGATACGGAGATTCACTTCAGGATAGCAGAGGCCGCCCTGCACTGACGCCAGGAGACCTGGCACATCCTCTGTTTCCTCAGCAACTCACCCCCAAGATGCTAATGCGGCAGGTGGAGAGTTAAAGCCATCTGTCCCCAAGCGGCGTCCATGGCTCTTGAGGGACAGGGCTGGGTACAGTGTGCTCTCACATCCTCCTGCCTCCTGCAGGCTGGAGCTGTGTGGATGCTCCCAGACCTCCTGGCCCAAGCCCCTCCTTTCTAGATGAGGAAACTGAGGCCCAGAGGGGAAGTGACTTGCTAAGACCTCTCAGAGGAAGGCAGTGGGAGGCAGCGCCCCACGCAGTCCTCTGTACATCTGTGCAGTCTCCTACCTACACGCCTCCTGACCCGCTGAGCTGGAGCCTCTCCTCAGCGAGTAAGACCCGGGTGAAACACCATGTGGTGTTTCAGCTGCAAGGAAAGAGGTCCCAGGCTGCAGCCCCAGCATCAGCCTTTACTTCCCCAGTCTCCTTCTCCTCCATCCTGCCCCTGCCATTCTCACAGCTGTTTATTGGCCCCGCCTTGCCCAGCGTCTCAGAAGTCACCTAACACCTTGCTTCTCACGGTGTGGTCCACAGACCAGCAGTGTTGGCATCACGTGGGGCTTGTTGAAAATGCAGAGTCTGGCATTTCACCCCAGGCCTCCACAGAGGGAACCTGTCCCAGACTCTGTCCTCTGAGAACCCAGGTGCTGGTGAGATGGGGGTGCTGGGGTGGGACTTCGCTGGCCTCCCCATCGCTGCTCACTCTGGCTGCTCCCCAGAAAAGGAGATGCCCAGGAGACTTGGGTGCACAGTAGAGTTTGAGAAGCAAGATGCTCAAACTGCAAGATGCTCAAAGCCACAGTATACACTGAGTGGCCAGATTATGATGATCTCTGAACACATAATAATCTGGCCACTCAGTGTACTTCTCTTGAGTTCCTCATTTATTTGATATCAAAGATACTATAAATCATGCACCTGATCAGTTTTCCCCTTTGCACTGGCTGATAGAAAGCTCAGGTAAAATAGGTGGTTGATCTCCAGCAAAAGTCTAGAATACTTTTGGTACCCATTTGAGATACAAATACACTGAGTGGCCAGATTATTATGCGTTCAGAGATCATAATAATCTGGCCACTCAGTGTATATGACCACCAAGCATGCATGAGGACCTCTATCGGGCAGCCAGGCCACACTGCATCTTTGGACAAGACGTGTGCCCATGTGTGTGCATGTGTGTGTGATGGGTGAGGTGGTCTGCCATGGGTTCTGAGCATCCCTTCTGCGTATGTCAAATTGTAAGGCCTCACCATCCTGTGACCCAGAGCCATTTCGGTAGCTAGTCACATAGGCAATCAAGTAGGTCAAGGCGACCACAGCGTGAATACCGGGTGATGGCTCACTCCCCAGAGAAGGGGAACTGGCTTGTTTACCGCTTGCTACAAAAGATGCCAAGACCTTTGCCCTAAGTTACGGTGCAGTGTCACCCACTGTCTGCACAGTCACGTCTGAGTCCATCATGTCACCCATGGTGGGGTAACCGGTGCTTCCAGGCTGATGACCCTGCTGTTTGCTGTCCTGGGATAAACTGACTTACTGACCCATGCAGTCATGGCCACTTTTAGCACCGATGTCATGAGATTGGGGTTCTTTCCTGACTGTGTGTGTGTGTGTGTGTGTGTGTGTGTGTGTGTGTCTGTGTGTCTGTGCATGTGCCATTACTGGCCATTTATTAAGAATGACCTTCCCACAAACTCATGGAAAGGCTCGTACGTATGGCTCAGACTAAGACCTTGATTGAAGGGATCCAAAGGGAACCTGGCCTTTCTTGAGCACCTACTTTGTGCCGGGCCTTGTGCCAGGCATTCCACTTTTTTATTATCTCACTTAATCCTCTCCACAACTCTGCAGCGTGGATTATACCCTCTTTTTACATTTGATGAAATTGAAGCTCTGCCTGCAGCTCAGTCTCATAAGAGCAGTAAACATAAATTATCTAGACACAGGCAATAAAGAAGTAAACAAAGAGGAAGATGATTTCTGAGAATGATACCTGTGAGTG
The DNA here is from genome assembly GCF_951640355.1 of Cnephaeus nilssonii. Taxonomy (NCBI): domain Eukaryota; kingdom Metazoa; phylum Chordata; class Mammalia; order Chiroptera; family Vespertilionidae; genus Cnephaeus; species Cnephaeus nilssonii. The sequence continues at coordinate 15,789,729 of NC_137084.1, read as the reverse complement.
CAAGGTGGTGCGATCACTAATTATCATTACTGTCAGCCACGCTTGCCCCAACCAACGGCTGTTCTGGGGCTTCTCTGGCCACGCTGACAGCTCAACACTGAGGAGGCACCGTGGACCCGAGACGCTCCACCAGGGAGGTGAACTTGGCAAGGACGGACCTTCACCTTGGTCCTCCAGGAAGGAGGCTGATACTGGGCTCTGCGCAGGGCGTTCCACATACACTTCAGAGGACACTCATTCATTCACTCCTGATGTGTTTGCATGCTGTAGAGTGCCAGGCACGGTCCTAGGTGCTGGGAACCCCGAGGGAACGAGGTCCCTGCCCTCATGAGGCTTGCAGCCTGGGTAGAATGTCTGTAGCTTTTCCTGCTGGTATCCACTCCCCCTTCTGGCACCCACCTCCCTGGTGTCCTTCTCCAAACACTCCACGCCAGGATGGGAACGTGACCAAGGGCCAAGCGATCAGCACTCCTATCTGCAGGTCATAGTGAAAGATGCAGGGAAGGGGATAGGGCCCAGCCAATCATGAGCTGCAGTTGGAGGCTGGAGGAATCCACTGAAAGAGGGGCTGATGAAAGAGTAGAATGTAAGAGTGCATTGGCTGGCAGCCAGTCACTGTGCCACCATGTCGGACAGCCTGCCCAAGGAGGAGCCAGTACAGAAGCATGCAGAGCAAGATGGACAGACCATGTCCTGGTGACACTGTGTGAGCCCCTGGATCCAGCTGTGCCTGAAGCTGCAGATGCTCCTGGACTTCTCACTTTGCTGAGCCCATCAATTCCACTTTTGCCTAATCCTGCTTGACTTGAGTTTCTGTCTGATTGTATTTGGCTCTTTCAACAACCTAGTGAGTACAGCTTGACTTTACTTGTTTTTCAGATAGAAAATGGAGGCTCAGAGAGGTTAAGTGGCTTGAACAAAGCTGCACACCAGGCGTCTGGAGTCTACTTCACAGGGGGTGGTGACAGCTACAGCTGGGGAGTGGGGTAGGGTCCTTCCAGGCAGGAAGTGAAAAGACTTCCTGGGAGAGGTGGCCACTGAGGGAGAAGAGAACGAGAACCTGCTCCCACCAGACACAGGGCTGCAGGAGGCGGCAGAAGAAAGGACCCACAGGTTACAAACGGGCAGCTGTTTTTCCCCCAAGTTTTATTTTTGCTTCAGTTGCCAACTTTGAACAAACTGAAGACTGAGTTTAAACCCATGGAAGTTCAGCTTTTCTGGAAAATCAGAAGCACTAGGAACACCAGGCAGACAGTCCAACAGTTTTCTGGAACGGGGTGGGGTGGGGTGGCCCTGATCGGGGCATTTAATCGCCAGATCCCCAGCCAGCCTGTGTCACTCAGGTCCGTTCTCTGCCTGGGCTGGGCATCTGAGTTTGCAGCCGGCGTAGCAGAGACCACAATGCTGTGTGGACACTGTTCCCTCTGAGAGCCCAGCTGCTGGCGAAATGGGGGTGCTGGGTTAGGGCCTCGCTGGCCTCCCAGCCTCTGCCCACTCTGGTCTCCAGTGCCCAGACGGTTCCTGGCACCCAGCAGGGGCTCGATAAATGCACGCAGTTGTCCCTCAGGACCGTGCAGAATTAGTTCCAGGAAAGTTCCAGGACCCCCAAGGACACTAAAACCCTCAGACACTCACGTCTCTAATACAAAATGGCATAGTACTTGCATCTCACTTACGCACATCCTCCTTCTCCTTTAAATCATCTCTAGGTATATGCAATACCTAATACAATGTTAATGCTATGTGAACAGTCATTATACTGTATTGTTTGGGGCATAATGACAAGTAAAAAGCCTGTACCTGCAACCTCAGAAGGCCCACATACATAGTACATGTCAGCAACAATATAACATCTTTTTCGAATATTTTAAATTCCCAGTGGGGTTGAGTCTGCAGATGCAGAACCCGCAGAACCGGGGGGCTGACTGTACATGGCGAATGGGAGAAAATGAGAGGGTGTGAGCTGGAAGCTTCCAGGGCCACTTCCCAGCGACCTGGAAACCCACGCTGGGGGCGTGGCAGGGCGAGGGGGCGGGGGACAAGCAGAGCAGCTTCGTGCCGCAGTGGGACGTGGGATCTGGAGCGAGAGTACTTGGGTGCGAATCGGGGTCCACCGTTCCTACTGTGTCAACTGGGGAAGCTATTTCACCTTCTGTGCCGTCAGGGACCCCTCCATAAAACAGGGGTAACAGTCAAATAGGGTTGTTGTGAGCAAAGTGGTAAACAATCAGCAAAGAAGGATCAGCCCCACCTCTTCCGCTGACTCACCGACCTTCAGACAATTGTTTCCTTCTCGGAGCCTCAGTTTACCCACCTGTATGATGAGGCAGCTTGCTTTGATTTTTCTGTGAGGACCTGCCTGCTCCGGTGACCGTGCAAACTCAGCATTCATGCAACCTCCTGGAGCTGCGCCACAGAGAAGCACCCCGTAGGCCTCAGGGGTCCCTCTGCTAAACCACTCCACCACTCGGGTCCAGACAGACCCTAACGATCATCATGGTAAAGCCATTTGATTCCGAATTCCTTTAGATTTCGCCAAGTTCCAGCCCCAGGATCGTTTGATTCCAAATTCCTTTAGATTTCGCCAAGTTCCAGCCCCAGGACCTGCTGTGGCTAATTCACCCCAAATCCTGAAAACCCCAAGGCACAGGGACCCAGCCGGAAGGAGCTGGCCCTCGGGGGCCCTTTCCGGGGGCCGGGGTGTCCTACCCTTGCCTCTCAGAGCACACAAGCAGGGCTCACCATGGGTGTTTCTCTGCGGCTGGCGCCTGGGCATCCAGCTGGCAGAGCTGTTTCCATTTCTCTCACACGCCCCCAGATGGGAAATGATTCATGAAAACCAAAAAGGTAAAATTAGCCCAAAGGCTGCCGAGTAATTTGTGCAGCCAACGGCCCGGGAGGGAGGGGCGGCCCACACTGCCAGCTCGGTGTGGCCTCCCAGCCTGGCCATCAGGAGCCTGTCTCTGGGGTCTTCTATTTCTGGACTCGGCCTCCAGGGCTGTTGGCAAGGCTTCCGGAGCTTTCTCTGACCCGCCTCCACGCTCAGCAGACCCATGCATGCCACTCAGGCCCTGCTGAGTGTCAGCAGGTTGCTGGGAGAAATACAGGCATTTCCTCTGCACCTCAGCCTCCGGCGAAGGTTTCGCCTCCCCTGTTTTACAGGTGAGAAAGGTAGGTAACCAAAGGTAAGTGGCAGAGCCTGGATTCAAACCCAGATCTCGTGAACACCGAGCCCAGTTGTCTCAATTGGCAAGGCAGAGGGTCCCCAACATCCCAGTCTCTTTCAAAGGGGGATATTGGCTCTGAGGCCCAAATCATGTCCCTTAAAGGAGGGTTAGAAAAGCAGGTATCCGTAAGGCCCATGGTCTCGTTTTACAGGGCCCAGAGACGGGGAGGGACTTACTCAAGGACACACAGCAAAGCTGTGGTGGACTCTAAGGAGGGAACTGCATTTCCTGAGTCCCACTGCCGAGAGCCTGCTGTCAGAGCTTTTACAAATTTGAGTTGAGTCCCTACACATCGGGGGCGTCACCGGAGAACTCAAAGCACCCCCACCTGGTTCTGCCCCGGGCATCTGCTCCCACTTTGGGAACCTACAGGGGATACAGAGCAACCGGGAGGGCCCCTCAGAAGGCAGTAGGTGAGGCTGGCTGAAACCCTGCTCTGCACCTGTGGGAACCGGGGCAAGTCAGCACACCTCCCTGAGCCCGGGTGAAAGACAGGCTCAGCAGCTGACAAGAAACCGTGTGTGCGAACCACCCAGCAGGCAGTGAGTATGCCACAGGAACGCAAGGGTCCCGCATGAAGGTGGTCACGGTGCTCACCCTCAGCCCCTCTGGCCCTTGGCTGTGCCCAGGGGAAGCCCACGACCAGCCACAGGTGGCATCCCACAACCAGCCATGCAGAGAGAACTTGCCTCTGTCCCCCGGGGGCAGGCAGCCGAGTGCCAGTGTGACAGCTCAGAGCAGCACCACCCACTCCCAGGACACAGTTCAGAGCAGCTCAGTGACACCATCGCCCCAGAGTGGCCACGGCTGCCAGGGCCAGAGCCCTGAGCTTAGCACTTTCAAACATGACTGCACGGGACCCTTCCCCTCGATGCCGGAGGCTCAGTGCTCACTGTGCAGTGAGGAAACTGGCCGTCCGAGAGGCTGGGTCACTTGTCCAAAGCTTCACATGCATTCATGCCGTCACCCATTGGACAAAAGTATACTGAGCGTCTGCCCTGTCGGACACCACGCCAGGAAAGAGACAGGTGTGCCCTTGCCCTTGTGGCCCTCCCAGCCAGAAGACGCATGGTGGTGGCTCACGCACAAGCCGGGGAGCCCCAGGGCCAGGATCTACATCCCAGTTTCACCCTCACAGGATATGGCCTTGGGAAATCACTTTGCTTCCCTGTGCCTCACTTTCCTCAGCTGCAAATGGAAAATAATAATGGCATCTACCCCCCTGAAGTTATTCTGAGGATTAAGTGAAATATGACAGGCCAAGTCTTGCAAGAGCACCTGCCACCTAGTGTGTGCTCAATAAACAGAAATGGTCACTATTGAGCCAGGACCCAAGCCCACATTGCTCTGATACCAACGACCACGCTCTTAGCGCAAAGCTAGGCAAGATCAATGTCTTGGGTGAGAGCCAGCCGTATGATTGGTGAGGATCTGTGTCTAGGAGGAGGAGGTGGTTGGAGTTTCCCTGTGCCAGCCCAGCCCGTGGGCCTTTCTGAGCCTTGCTTTCTCCAGTCTTAAAATGGGCTGCTCTCCTGCCTCTCTGGGAGAAGTGCTCGGAGTCCCCAGGGTTGCTGCAGCCCCTGCCCGCACTACAGGGCAGGCTCTGAGGGCAAATTCTCTCCCTCTGAGGGGCAATGACCTCAGCTGAAGCAGCCACACTCTGTCTCCTGCCACCTCTGGCTGTCGAGGAGGTTTGTGGCTGATGCTGGGGAAGGGCTGGGCCCCGGGCCAGCCATGCTGCTTCTCGCCTCTCAGGAAATAATCCCAGCTCTCTGCGCTCCCTGACCACACATGCTACTGCCCAGAGGGCAAGAGGGCAAGCAGGGCTGCCCAGCTGGGCACCTCCTGCCAAGACTATCACGCCGGGTGGCCTCGTGTAAAAGAGCTGAACGAGGAGCCAGATGGCCTGGGTATATTACTAAGTCCATCAGTAGCTAACTATGTGGTTTTGGGAAAGTCCCTTAACCTCTCTGAGCCTCAGTTTCCACGTCTGTGAAATGGCCTTAGCCAGGCTGCCTGTTTCAGAGGTGGCTTTGAGAAACTGATTAGATGGTGACATAAAGGTGGTTTAGAACCTGAAAAGGCGAAGGGGGAGGAGGAAAAGAGCAAAAAAGGCCATCCCTTCCGGCATGAAATATACAATCACATGCAGTGATTTGCCCCAGGCAAACCCATGCCTGGACCAGCCAGTGTGGCCCAGAGAGGCCCCAGGACTCCCAGGGGAGAGGCTGGCCCCAAGCTGCTTTCTTCTCTTGCCCACCGAGCAGGCCAAGGGAGATCAAATCCCCGGCCACAACAGGCCCCATTGAGAGCCGGTAAATCTGCCCGAGGTGTGGGGTTACGTTACCAGGCTCCTGGCCACCACCGCCAAGCAGAGGGTCAGGCTGACCTCCTTCCCTCCCCGTAGGCCCTGGTCCAGAATCTGCAGGGCCAACCTGGGCAGAAACCCGATGCCCGCTGCACTCCCAGGCAGCAGCCTCCTCTGGGAAATCAGGGGGCAGTGGGATGAAGCCGTTGGCAAAGGCTGGAGCCATCCAGGCTGCGCACCAGGAACACAGGCCCTCTGCCCACAGCGCGGGGTCTGGAGCTGATACAGACGAGAGAGTCGGGACAATAACAGCACTGAGATGTTACTATTTGCCTGGCACGGTGTTTGCCTGGCACACGTATTGGCTTACTTGGTTGGTCTGCACAGCAGCTCAAGACAATAGCATTGATGACATAGATGCTATTGTCACCTCTAGTTGACAGACGATGAAACTAAGGCACAGAGAGGCTAAGTAGGATCCCCAGAAAGACCGGGATTTGAACCCAGGAATTCCGACTCCAGAAACCACTCACCACCACAGCCGCCCAGGAGCAGGGTGACTCAAACGAGCCTTTGGAGGAGAGGCAGAAAAACCCGAGGGAGAGGGAGAAAGGCTGCAGGGCCACAGCCTGCTCCCGGCTCTCTGGGGACTGGTGGGGACAGGGAAGCAGACGTTCTTTCTAGCTCTGAAGAAGTGAACCAGGAATAGTGGAGGACCCACAGGGAGACAACTGCTTCTAGGCAAAAGCCCAGTGGACAGACTTTAAGACGTGTTCAATAATTGTTTTAAAACGCAGCAGGCTCCCACAACTCAACAGCAGCTACTCTAGATACGCCCAGGGAGGCGCACAAGAATAAAATCAGATTTAATCTTAAATGTCCAGCAGTAGGGGAATGGCTAAATAAGTAATGATGATGCTCTCCAAAACCACTGTGTATCAGTAAAAAGGAGAGAGAGAGAGAGAGAGAGAGAGAGAGAGAGAGAGAGAGAGAGAGGAAAAATTATGGCAGCTTACTTTGTGAAACCATGACTAGATTTCCTCGATCCAAAGGTGAGTAAAGCAATTTGCAGAATGACTACAGGTACTACATGACACATACATACACACTCTAATGGTACATCGTCCTGTAGTGTGGCAATGCACAGGGAAAGATCTAGAAGGATAGATAACACAGTAATAACTGTGATGATGAACCGTGCAGAGGAAGCTAGAATGTTGTGTTATCAGGAAGATAATATTTAGCTTTTTAAGTAATATTTGATTTTTTAATAGTAAAAATGTACTGGTATTCCTTACATAATTAAAACTTAGTAAAACAACATAGAAAAGACACAAGGAGTTGTTGCCTTGGGAACAGTGAGCTACTAGTCCCTGGAAGTTTGTTGGGGTTGGGGGATTAGAGAGAATTTAAATAGCTCAAGGAGAGGTGGGTTAGCTGGCCCTTCTGAAGCTCAGAGCTTCATCAGGAGCAAGGCCCTCAGTCTCCCCGCAGCCAGAATGGCTTTCAGAAAGCACAGAGGCTCAGACCCTGGAGGAGGGAGAGGCGGGAGCTGAGGGCCCTCGCTGTGCTTCAGTCAGCGGTGCCCAGCCCAGCCACCGAGAGGCGGCCTCCTGCTGCCCAGCCTCTCCCTCTCCCCTTCCCCGTGACTCCTGGCCATCCCCTGTCCCAGCGGCCCCCAGCCTTGGCCTGCATGCTCTGTGTCAGCCTGACTCCCAGAGTAGAAGCCGGATCCTGGGAGGAACCCACATCGGGGGCGAGAGTTTAGGAAGTAAGGAGGAGAACGTGGATGTGAAAAGCTCACAGGGCTGATCACTCTGACTGTGACACCCACTGAGCCCAGGCAACTACTGAGCCCTAACCCCCAAGGGGCTGAGCCAGCCCAGGCACACCCCTGGCCCTAGTCAGGCACTGGCCCCTGATAGGACAACAAGCAAAGCTCAATGAAGTTCTTACCTTCAAGACAGCTATGGGGTGGAGAGAAGGGCCAAGAGAGGTGAGTCTGAGTCCCAGCTGTGCCCCTGACTTCCTATAAGACCTTGACAAAATCTGAACCCCCTGAAGCCTCAACTCCCTCACCTGCAAAATGGGCTCATAGTATCTACCTTCCAGCCTGCTGTGTAGACAAAATGAGATACATCCAGAAAGCCCCCACGAGAGCCACTCAGACTCCCACACAATGCAATGCCCCATCTACGCCACGGGCACTGAGCACGGAGAGAAGGAGGTGGCAACCCGGAGCTCTGAAAACAGAGGACCTTCTGCGAATCTGGGAGCCCGGGGCTCAGCCAGAATGGAGCCAGTCGCTGGCCCCAGGGAGGAACCGGGAAGGAAGCCGGCAGAGGGGTCCTCCAGGCAGAGCGAAGGGCGCAGGAGCCAGGAGAGAGTCTGAAAGGAGAGTGGAGCCTTTCTTGGCCACTGTCCTGGGCCGAGGGCCAGGGCGCTCGAGGAGGGCAGGGAGCCACTGGCAGGTGCCAGCGAGGAGTCTGGTTTCTACCTGAAACTGGGGGATTGGGCCCCTTGGAGCCAGGCCAGTGAGTCCTCACCTCACCGGTAGCCCAGGGAACTGGGGCAGGGACAGGCGACAGACCACGAGGGGAATCACAGAGAGGAAGAGCAAAGCTCCGTCACCGAGAGAAGCTGACAGGCTGCCAAGAGCAAAGGGCGTGGCCTTGGAGGGTTTGATCTGGGAGGTAAGGTGGCCTGGGCCATGCAGAACAGGCTCAGGAGGTCCTTGGGGGGCTGGGGGGGAGATCACTGAGAAGCCAGGAGGGCTACCTGGTACTCGCAGTGGAAGCACCAGGTCTGGGATGCTGCAGTGAGGCGTTCAGCCGCCCCAGAGCTGCCCTATCCCACCTCAGGGAGACCCTGGGACGATGGAAACAGTGAGTCCAGCGTGGGAGCAGCCACGGCAGAGAGCCCGTGAGGTCCAAGCAGTCAAGCCTCCAGGAACAATCAAGGCCACTATCAAAACCAAAGCACCGCCATGACGCTTGGCCCTCAAGCCTGCCCAGCCCCATCCCACGGATCCCAGGCAGCTGGACTCCCCCCTGAAAGGCAGCCAGCCAGCCTGGCCTGCTGTGTGGGGCCCAGCTGACAGGGAGCTGCAGGGAGGGAGCGAGCGAGCGAGCAGCTGAGCCACCCTCAACAGGGGCCCCGAGGAGGAGGTTGTAGGTGGGGCTGGCGGGAGAGGCGCTTCCCACAGCTCCCTCCCAGGCAGGCTGGCACTCTCCAAGGACTTGTGGCCACATGCAGGCCCAGGCACAGCGTGGTCTGTTCCCAGCAGCCCCAGGACAGGGCAGGTCGGCTCCTCTAGGGACAGGCAGTTGCACCAGAGCCAAGGACCATGGCAGCAACTCCCCAACAGTGACTGTCTGCTCCCTTGAGCTGGCCCAGGTTAGGTCGTAAAGCCATTCCTCACGGCTTCGAACTAGTGTTCACTCCTCAGGCTACAAATGCCTGTCAGGGGGTTTGTACAGGAAGCAACTTTAGGCCATCATCCGCGCTCACCTCCTAAACGGACCCCACACAGTCACACACCAGGCTCCCAGTGTCTGGCCAACCCCCAACCTCAGTCTCAAACCTCAGCCCTCCCTCCTCCTGCTCGTACTCCTGCACATGACTCTGGACTCCTAGCTGGTGGCCGGCACACCCACTTTGCGCACCGCACTGATCGCTTAGGGCAATGGAGACAAGAGGATTCTCCCATGGCCAGCCAACCACGCCAGATGCCAACCCACTGACCAGGACGGCCTGGGAAGGCCTGCCACACACACCGAAAACTGCCTGCCGATCCAGCCAGGACTGGCTCACAGGAAAGGCAGGCTGACCTACAGGGCTGCTGCCTCAGTAGGATGAGGAGCACCTTCCTGAAGGCTGAGGACCAAAGGGAAACACCCGCATGACCCTTGCATAGCTGTGACCTTGGCTCACTTCCCCTGCCTCCAGGAGAGTCTTTCCGTCTCAGTTCCTCAGCCTGGCATTCAAGGCCTTCCCCACCTGGCCCAAATTTGCCTCTCCAGGGAGGTCTCCCCCACCTCTTCTCCAAACACCCCAGGTCACTTGCCATTCCCTGAACCACAGGTGCCTTGCGTTGCCTGCCTTTGTACATACTGTTCCGGGTGCCGAAAATGCCCTTCCCTCTTCTTAGACCTGGCCGACTTCTATTCCTCCTTCGAGGTCCAGTTCGGCTCAGCATCACTTCTCGGAAGCCTACCCTATGCTCCCCCTCCCCCACCGCCCGCGGCAGAATGACTAGCTCCCCTCCCCACCACATCCCTGAGCAAGTAGGCCACTTCCTACCTTCCATCACAATTAGGATCTGGGCCAGAGCTGCTCAAACTCTTTGTGGTAAAGTGACTTTTTAAGTTTTCCAATCTGTTGCCAACTGATGCTTTTGTAAATTACAACAAAACATGGCGCGGCAATGTCAAGTTGCAATCGGAGTTTCTCAATGTTTACTCTCCAGGTCTACGCCTATCTTGCTGCAGAGCAGGAACACAGAGCTCACACAGATGGGCAAGGGCCTGCAGACCACCCTCTCTGAGGCACTGGCAGGGCCCTACACCTGGGGTTCCCAGAGGAACCTGGGTGCAGGGCCCATCAAGTCATGTGTTTATGTTTGGACCTCCAGGGCCCAAGGGGGCACTCCATCTACTGACCCAGAATTGGATCGGAAGGTCCCAACAACCCTGTAGCGTGGGCAGTACCTGCGCGAGGCAGCCGCATTTTTCAGGTGAGCACATAGAAGCACAGAGGTTGACTGGCTGATGCCACAGCGGGCCAATGCTGTATCTCCTATGACCCAGCTTCAAGAAGCTGACATTTGGAACTGCAAGTCCTCCAGTCCACCCTCCCTCCCAGCTCAGGCTCCTAACACCATTTCCCAGGGCAGTAACAGAGAGGCAGCCCCATGCAGTGGTGAAGAGCTCAGACTCCAGAGTTAGACAGACTGGGTTCAAATCCCGCCTCAGCCTTTCATAGCTGTGTGACCTTGGGTAAGTCACTTCACGTCTCTGGGCCTCCATTTCTCCTCTGCAAACTGAAGCTAATAACACCAGCGTCACGGAGCAGCATGTGAGTGCTTCAGGCAGGGCCCACCGACACCTCTAAGCCTCATTCAGGCTTGGCTGTTATTGATGTTTATAAAAGGCTGGGGGTAGCTAAGCCAGGAACGTTGCCCTGGATTCTTCCTTTCTGCTCACCTCCCCCCAAAACCCAACCTCTTCTCTCTGGGGTAAATTCTTCCCTGGCTGCTAAACTTGCTGATTTCCTTTGAAGATTTCACCAACCTGTCCTCCCCTTCCCCAGGCTAAGAGGCTTCTCCTTTCTCACCCCTATCCCTGGGACACCTTGAACCTCTGATCCTCTTCACTTCCTCCCTTCCTCCTCTCCCCCCCCCCCCACAACTCTCGTGCTCCCCCCCCCCCCCCGGGCTTTTCCTCTGGAACATAGCTGGTCTGAGGAGGAATCTTGAACCGCCCTGGAAAATGCCACCCTGTTTGGGTCAGGGCATTTGAAGGGCTGGGCTGTGAGGTCAGGCACAGCCCCAGAATGCACCCTCCACCCTCCCCACCCACCCACCCACCCAGAGCCCACCCTCTCTGTACCTTGGGCCATGACAATGCGGAGTCCACCCCAGTTGGGTTTGCCCCAGAGGCTCACTCCCTTCTGGGGCCGTGTGTCCCTTGGGCTGCTCCCCAAGCTGCTCAGACTCCCGCCAGCCAGAGACTCCCAAACCAGACATCTCCATGCCCTGGACATCGGGCAGCAGGAACCCTTCCTGGCCCTCGCCCCTATCCCCTGGGGCAGTGGTCGGCAAACTCATTAGTCAACAGAGCCAAATATCAACAGTACGACGACTGAAATTTCTTTTGAGAGCCAAATTTTTTAAACTTAAACTTCTTCTAACGCCAATTCTTCAAAATAGACTCACCCAGGCCGTGGTATTTTGTGGAAGAGCCACACTCAAGGGGCCAAAAAGCCGCATGTGGCTCGCGAGCCGCAGTTTGCCGACCACTGCCCTGGGGAAAGTGTGAGATAGGGCAAGAAGCCACTCTGGGAAAGCTGACATTGTGGAGGCGGTTCCATATGTACTTGCTTGGTGACGTCCATATCAGCCCAGCTCAGTTCCCAAGTCAAGTTGATCTTCTTGCCTGCTGGTCCCATTCTTGCCTGAACCCCACATGAGCCTGGGAGAAGGAGCCACCCCTCCCCACCCTGAGTTCCCTCATATACGTTCCCCGGGGTGAACTCCTGCCCCTGCAGATATTGACGCAGTGGCCAGCCGGCCTCTCCGTTCGGAGGGTGGCGCATGGGACTGAGCCAAGCGCTCTCAGAGGTCCCCTTTCTGTTGTGATTTTAGGATGAGGACTGGATGCAGAGGAAGGGGTGCTAGATTCGGGGGTAGAATTTTAGCTTGGTCACTCCCTAAGCTGTAGGACCTTAAGTGAGTCACTTCCCCTCTCTGAGCCTCAGTCTTCTCAATTGTAAAGTGGGGGTCATGAGAACTGACCTGCCCTTCTTGGGCTAACCACAGGGCATTTGGGAGGTGATGGTGGGAAGAGAGTCCTGGGTCCCCTTACGCATCAGGTGGGCTGGGGAAGAGAGGGGTGGGAGGAAAAGCTCTAGAAGGCACTGAAGGCCCCAGAGGCCCAGTGCCTCCGTTTGCAAACAGGGTCCCCAGCCCTCTGCACCCACCTAGATCCCAGGCTGATGCTGAGGAGTGGGACGGCCAGCAGCCTTCTGCCCTGTCCACCTCCACCCCCTCACCCAGTGTCACTGCACTGGAGGCTCTTGGTCTGTCCAGACGTGCCTGCCCGTTCTTAGGCAGGGGAGAGGGTCCTGGAACCAGCATGCAAAGCAAAAGCTTATAAATCAAATCCTGTGTTTAAAGCACCCAGGGGACCAGCTAGGAGTTGTTATGTAACAAGCAGGCGACTCCTAAGACTTCCTTTATAAATGCGGGTTTCTCGAGGTGATTGGAAAGATTAGATTACGGCTGTGTGACGTAGAGCTAGTCACTTAACCTTTCTGAACCTGAGTTTCCTTGTCCATAAATGGATATGGAAGCGAGCTCACAGGGCTGTCGTCAAGTGCCCTTGTGCTCAAAACATGTTCCTCTTAAACTCTGGTCCTGAAAACACGGAAGAAAAACGTTCTCCCACAGAATGTAATGCAAAACTGACAACACAGTCTCCTCTCCGTTTACAGAAATGGAAACTGAGGCACAGACATGCTTGGCTTTAAACACAAGCCCATGGGGGGTGTGGAAGTGTTTGAAATCTCTCTCTCTCTCTCTCTCTCTCTCTCTCTCTCTCTCTCTCTCTCTCTCTCTCTCTCCCCCCCCCCCCCCCCAGCAAGGGGTATAAGATAATGTCCATGCCCTGGAGCATTCACACCTGAGGAGGTAGCCCCAGAGCTGGCCCTATGCCACACATTGGTACTTGGGACCTCTTTCTCGGGGTCCCCATGAGACCAGCACTATTATCACCCCTGCTTTCCAGACGAGGGAACTGGCGACCACAAGCGGGGCAGCCTCTTGCCCAGGTCTCCCAGCTGCCAAGTGACTGGACAGACTGAACCTGAGGCCCACACCCCTCTCCCGACCACAGCGCTGCCCCCACCCACTCACCCCCGGGCCCCTCTCGCTTACCCACTCCCTGCCAAGAGGCCAGCCCAAGGCACTTTGCCAGGTCTTATCTGGGGGTGCCCTGGCTACTCAGAAACAGAAACTAGGCACACTAGGGAACCTGTGGCCCCCAGAACTGTGCTCTGACCCACCCATCCTGAACCCCAATGTGGAGGGCCCCCAACCTCCCCTTTTGGAATGGCCACCACGAAGCCCTCTTTCTCCTCCTCATTCTCTCCTACCCTGATGACTGCAATAGCCTCCTAATCGGCCTCCCTGCCTCCAGCCTCACACCCAAGCCGCTGCTGCTGCTGCTGCTGACTTCTGGGACTTAGATCTCATCTCCATGTGGGCTTTCTCTTCATAAAACCCTCTGTGGTACCTGCAGCCTCACAGACAGAATGTGAACTCCTCGGCATAGTGGTCACGACATTTTACACCCTGGCTGGGGAAAAGCGTCAGGGTTAGGCAGGAGGCTCAGGAGCCAGGCAGCCTGGGTTCGAATCCCAGCTCTGCCGCTTACCAACTGGGACACCTTGGGCAAGTTATTCCACCTCCCTGAGCCTCAATTTCCTATTTGCCCTAAAGAATGGGGAAATAACAGTGCCAATATCAGGGCTCTGCTGAGAAGAGTAAATGAGAAAATACACGAAAAGCACTTTGCATGTAATAAATTCTTAATGGACTCATTCCACACATATATGATGTCCTACTATGTGCTATGCACTGCTCGTATAGCAATGAATAAAACTAACAAAAATCCCAGTTCTCTAGGAACTTACATTATAATTAGGGGAGGGAGCCAAAGACAAAGTAAATAAGTAAAACATAGGGCATGTTATATGAGCTAGGTACTGAGGAAGAAAAGCAGGGAAGTGGGTAAAGGGGCAAGGGTTGCAATTTTAAACACAAAAGTGTCCATGAGAAGGTGATATGTGAGCAAATCTGATGGAGGTGAGGGAGCCTGCCATGGAGATAGCAGGTAAGATTGTTCTAGGGAGCGGGAATAGCCAATGCAAAGGTCCTGAGGAACGGTCAGGACTCGCGTGTTAGTCACATTATTATCATCATCATCGTTATTATTATTACTATTATTCTCTTCCAGCCTCATCTCTCTCCACTTCCTCCCTTGCACATGCTCTCCAGCCAAATGAATGACGAGAGCCTCTTCAAACCCTACTATGTGCCACACCTTTGTACAACCCATCCCCCATGTTGGAATGCCTGTCCCATCTTTGCTTTCCAAATCCTACTCATCCTTCAGCTGAAAGGCCTCCTCCTCAGGGAAGCCTTCCTTGACCTAAGAGTCCATGGCCCTATCCCTGGCATCCTTCTGCTATCACCTGTAACTGCCTGGTTAACTGCCCACCTCCCACGCTGGTCTGTGAGTTCTGTGAGGAAGGTCTGGGTTCCGCACTGCTCCCCAAGCCCAGCACGGTGCCTGGCACAGGTTGAGCACATGTGACTGACCACCTGGTGAATGGATGAAGGACTGAGGGCACCCTGGCCTCCCTCTTAGAGCCTTAGCTAAGGGACGCCACCACGAGTATGGCTGCACCGGGGAAACACAGGCCTTCCCAACACAGATACAGATCTGCAATAGGAAACGGGCTTTTTAAAAATAACAGCACATTTTTCTTTCTTCTTCATTGTTTTTTTATTTTTTTCTTTCTTTCTGCACGGCTTATTTTTCCGGTGCAGCCCCTGGGCCAGCTGCAGGGAAGCCCTTCCCAGGCCCCATTCTGAGGACGTGGGCGCTGGGGCCTCCCAGAATGCCAGAACCCCAGCAGAGGTGGAGGTGTACCAGATGGTTCCAGACCACCCCTGGCACCAAGGCCACCAGGCACCTCTGAGCTAGAACTCCCCCTTGCTCAAACCCCAATGCTGGGGCGGGGGGGGGGGGGGGTGTTACCTTCTGGAAACTTGCTCTGCAGTGAGGGTTTTATAACCCAATGTGACATTTCCCAAGGGACTTCCTGGTGGGTCTGCAGTTCTCTGCCCTCACTCTAAGAGGGCAATCCTAAGGAGGTGACATCGGACTGCCGGGGTTCCAATCCTGGCCATATGACCAATCCTGGCTCCCTCACTTCACCTCTGGGGGACACCAGTTTCCCCACCTGTGAAACGGAAATACAAATCCCTACCGTGCGGAGCTGCTCTCTGCACAGGGATGTGACATGCTTAGTACCACACCCGCACACAATCAGTTTCCCATAAACATTAGCTGCTTTCATCATCATTATTCTCATCCTCGTCATCATCCCTGCATCTCCTACTGTGTGACCCTTCCCTGGATCACATTCTCTCCAGATCAGCAGAGGCCTCGATGTTCTGTTAAACCTCACACTCTTGCCCTTCTGGAAATAAATTCCTCCTGTACATCCCAGTAAAACGGTCCTTCCAGCTAGACTCGCCTGCCCATGCGCCAGGGAAGCAGGGTCCATTAATCCTGTCCTTAGCCCCCAGCACAAAGTGTGCCCACCATCAATGCTCAGGGACTCTTCAGAAGGTATTTACAGAGCAGCTGTGTGCAGACCCTGGAAATACAGCGGCATGCACAAGCCAACCCAAGCCCTGCACTGGCGGTTTATGATCTGATGAAAGAGAGGCTGCCAATCAGTAATACACTAATAAATGTAAAAGGGCCACTAAGATGAATGCTACAAAGGAGGGTCCATGGGTCCATGAGAGCCTGTAATGGGGGGTTGACCTAATCAGGGAGGGCTTCCCTGAAGAGGTGATGCTGAAGTTGAAAGATAAAGAATGAGGCCTAAGCAGCAGAGTGGAATGCGTGGTCAGAACAGAGGACAACATGAGAAAAGTGCCAGGCAGAACATGACAAACACAGGGATGCACGATGGTGTCCCTATAGGGTCTTAGGATTTCTGTCTTTCTCCGAACAGCAGTGGGAGTCCCCGGAGGTGTTTCCGGCAGGGGTTGATAGATAGACTCAGATTTGTCACGGAGGATAAGACTCCCCAAGTCTGTGTGTACAGTTGATCTTTGAAGAACATGGGTTTAAAAATCCACATGTAAGTAGACTCGTGCAGTTCAAACCCATGTTGTTCGAGGGTCAGGTGTACCTGCCTCTGCCTGGAACACTTCTCTAGTGGCTGTGTCAGTCAGGACAGACAAGATTAGGTTACGCTGCTGTAACAAACAACCCCCAAATCTCAGCAGTTTAAAATAACAAAGGTTTAGTTTTCACTCATGTTGCGTGTCCATCGTAGGACATCATAGGGCTCCACTCATAGAGTTGTGCAGGGACCCAGGCTAGCAGAAGCAGCCACCATCCCACCTACTACCAGCTGCCATGCCACAGGAAAAGAGCACTCTGGAGGGTCCATACCAGAAAGTAAGTGCTTTGGTCCAGAAACGACATGTATCACTATAGTTCTCAACTCACTGGTCAGTCACATGGCCCAACTCAAGCACAAGGGGACCTAGATTCAATCCTACCATGTGCCTGGATGAACTGGAAATATTTATGGGAGAGCATTAACGACCACCATTCTCCCACCCCCTCTTGCTCTTTACCAACCTTAACTCATTCATTAGATCACAGCCGTTTCAATATTCATGAAGGAGGGACCAGCCAGTACAGCGGAGAACAAGGCTTGGCGTGCAGAGATCCAAGGAGGAAGGAAGATGAGGCCAAGGAAAGGGCAGGGGCCAGATCACTCCGAGGCCTTTAGGTCATGGTCATAATTTGGTTCCTTATTTCAAAAGCACTGGCAGACTTTTCAGTGCCTTAAGCAGGACAGGGAAAGCCTGATGTAATCTTTGGAACAGACACTCTGGCTGTGAAGCTGATGCTGAGGTTGGCATGGGGGAGAGGTTGCAGTTGGGCAGTTGGGAGGATCTTGCTATTGTCCTGGGGAGAGACAGCGGTGAGTTCACTAAGAAGCTGGGAGGAGGAGATGGAAAGAAGTGGACCGGATCTATGTATAGACTTAAGTTCTCTAGATCTGGAGACGGAATGGATTGGGGTGGGGGAACAGAGGCATCAAGCTTTCTGCCTTGAGGACTAGTAGGATGGTGGTAGCCTTGGCCAAGATTAGAGCCCTCGGGGCGGTTTAGGGAGGAAGTTATGACAGCCTTGGACCCAAGGTGTTAGTCATGACTATGAGATAGCCAAGCGGCAGGCGAAGGAGGCAGCTGAATAAGCAGCCAGGACTCCTAACTCAGTCCAGTGGTCTTGACTTCCTTCATACTTGCCAATAACCTAGAACCAGGGAGGAAAGATACAGATGACAGAAGCCTGCTTGACATTGAGGAGAACAAATTTATGAAACACATCAACCCAAGGGGTCTAAAGGACAGAACTGTAACTCAGGTCAAAATAGTATATAAATGACTAGAGGACTGGTGCACAAAATTCATGCACGGGGGGGGGGCGGTGTTTGTCCTTCAGCCCAGCCTGCACCCTCTCCAATCTGAGAGGGATGTCCAACCACCCGTTTAGGCCCGATCCCAGTGGATATCCCTCTCAAAATCCAGGACTGCTGGTTCCCAACCGCTCACCTGCCTCTGCCTAATTGCCTTAACCGCTTCTGCCTGCCAGCCTGATCACCCCCTAACCACTCCCCTGCCAGCCTGATTGATGCCTAACTGCTCCCCAGCCGGCCTGATTGCCCCCAACTGCCCTCCCCTGCTGGCCCGGTCGCCCTTAACTGCCCTCCCCTGCTGGCCTGGTCACCCCTAACTGCCCTCCCTGCAGGCCTGCCCCCCGCAACTGTCCTCCCCTGAAGGCCTGGTCCCCCCTCCCCCCAACTGCCCTTCCCTGCATGCCTGGGTCCCTGCCCCAAATGTCCTCCCTTGCAGCCTGGTCCCCCCCCCCACAACTGCCCTCCCTGCTGGCCTGATCGCCCACAACTGCCCTCCCCTGAAGGCCTGGGTCCACCCCAATTGTCCTCCCGTGCAGGCCTGGTCCCCCCCCCAACTGCGCCCCCCTGCAGGCCTGCTCCCCCCCAACTGCCCTCCCCTGCTGGCCTGGTCTCCCCCAACTGCCCTCCTCTGCTGGCCCAGTCACCCCTAACTGCCCTCCCTGCTGGCCTGATCGCCCACAACTGCCCTCCCCTGCAGGTTTGGTCCCCCCCAACTGCCCTCCCCTGCAGGCCTGGGTCACCTCTAACTGCCCTCCCTGCTAGCCTGATCGCCCACAACTGCCCTCCCCTGCAGACCTGGTCCCCCCCAACTGCCCTCCCTTTCTGGCCTGGTCTGCCCCAACTGCCCTCCTCTGCTGGCCTGGTCACCCCCAACTGCCCTCCTCTGCTGGCCTGGTCACCCCTAACTGTCCACAACTGCCCTCCCCTGCATGCCATCTTGTGGCGGCCATCTTGTGTCCACATGGGGGCAGCCATCTTTGACCACATGGGGGCGGCCATATTGTGTCTTGGAGTGACGGTCAATTTGCATATTACTCTTTTATTAGATAGGATGGTTGTGATGGCTGATCAAGGGCTCCTGGGACAACTGAGGGGAGAACTAGATCCTGCCCCAGATGCTCCTTGGAGGCCCTGATGGTTTGGGACTGGACGGACCTGGGTGGGGCCTGCCCAGCAACTCTGACATTCCCAGGATAGTATATTCGGCACTAATTCCAGGGAGAGAGAACACTTCTTAAATCATGTGTCAATCGTAAGCTAGGCATTTCATCTCTGCCATTTCATTTGATCTCACAACTGCCTTGCCAGACAAGCTTTGTTGGCCCCATTTTAGGGATGGAGAAGCAAGGTTCAGAGGGGTCAGGTAACAATACCAAGTCCACAGTGGCACAGTTATTAGGGGGAGGAAGAATTCCAACGGACAAGCCTCTTTCCATTAAACTAATGCAAGTTGCCAAGGCTGTATTCCCAGAAGAGAAGGTTTTCAGTCATGCGCCCACAGAGTAAGTACTCTGCTTGCTCACTTCTCAGAGTTGATGGGCAAAGACCATGCCCACTCCCCAGGGAAGGAGACCACAGCCTGTTCTTTCTGGTCCATGGATGCCACCCCACCTCCCAATACGTCCCTTCTCCTCAAGGAGAATGTGGGCAAAGGCAAGCTTGGGTGCCACAGGCGGGATGCTCCATGGAAAAATCATTTTTGCCCCAGCACAGACAAAACCCCAAAAGTTTATTGGGTTTCCAGGCATCAAGAACAATCTCTCATTATTGTCTCCTGTCCCCGTGCACAAAGAATGAGGCGTGTTTCCTTTCAGCCACTCTAAATGATACACTACAGCCTTTCTCCACATGAAGCAAACGTGTAAGAAGGAAGAGAGGTTGAACATTTTTCTCCAAGTCCCAGCCCATCCTGGGGGGTCTACAGCCCCAATCACCCAACCCGTTTCAAGACACCAGCAACTTTCCAGCCAGCTTCGTCCAGCGCCCAAGACATTAGTATTCTTACTGCAGCGACTTGCCTGGGGCGTGCTGGCCTTGACCGGAGAAAGGTCATTGGCCTCTAAGTTTCCGCAGTTTCTGCATATGAGAGTACCTTGGGGATTGAGGGGATGGGGAGCGGGAGGAGGGAAAGGTGGGGGATGAAGGCTAGACTCCGGAGAGGTTTCCCGAATAGTCTACACCGCAACTAAGATATAAAATACATTAAGGAAACGGCCTCCGGCTTGGCCACGTATAGCGGGAAATGGGCCGCGAGGGAAGAAGCTCCACCGCACCCCAAAAGGCCGGAGCCCCGCACATGAGCCCCAGGCGCCCAGCCGAAAGTGCCCCTCGAAGTAGGCCAGCGGCCGCGGCCAGCCCTCCAGCCCCCGGCGCCCCGCCCCGCGCGTGTCGCCGGGTTCTCATTCCGAACGCTGGGCCCGGGCCGCCGCTCCCATTGGTCGGCGGCCACGTCCGTCAGCGGGCGGAACGTCCGCGCAGAGAAAAGGCTACATTGTAACAAGGCGAGCGAACGCGGAGCTAGCGGGGAGGAAGGAGGCGGAGGGGCGGCCCCCGAATCCCGCAGCGGCGGCGGCAGCGGCGGCAGGAACTACCTGCCGAGGGTTAACCCACCTCAGGGCCGGGGCGAGCCGCCCCCCCACCCGGCCCGCACCCGCGCCGCCCCGGCCCCCGCTCCGCCAGCGCCGGCCCCGGCCGCCCGGGCCCCCCGCAGCCGCTCGCAGCCCCTGCACCGGCGGACCCCGCGCTCGCTGGCAAATTGCCGAGCGCTTTCCGAAGCCATTTTCAATGGCCACATTGGCTACCGGGGCTGACTCACCTTCCCGGGAATGCTGCGGCATCCGCGGGGCCCAGGTGGCGCGGACGGCCCGGCGGGCGGCTCGGCGGAGGCGGCGCGGCCCCGGCTGGCGGCCCCCGCGGCGGGAGCGGCCGCGCTGCGGGCGCGCTGGTCCCTGGCGAGGCAAAGTTTCAGCGCCAGCCTCGGTGCGGCGGCGGCGACTCGCTGCTGCTCTCCTCCCCTTCTTTGACCACCATCTTATTAGTACAGGAAATGACATGGAAAACGGAAGAAAGCGGCGTTTGGGGCAGACGCGGACCCCCCAATTCAGGGGCCGGAGCGGGGACTCACCAGCCGCGTCCCAGCCCGGCCCCGGAGAGAACTCCCGGAGCCCCCGCGGCCCCCGCCCGCGCGCGGCCCGGAGGGGGGAACCTCGCTCCTCGAACCCAAAAAAGAGAGAGCGAGTTTTATAATCCAGCCCGCGGAGAAATCGAGAAAAAAATAAATAAATGAAAAAAGAAAAGGTTAAAAGAACTTTCCAACTGGGATACTCCCTCTTTTTTTTTATTTTTGGTCGGAATTAAAAGTTCTAGAATTTTAAAAAGTCATTCCGTAGTGGGGGCTCCCAGGCTCGCCAGGCCCTGTCGCTGCCCATTTTGAACCAAATAGTCAGGGGTGGTAAACGCGTTTATATTTTTAACCCCTTCGAAGCCCCGCCGCCCACCGCAGGCCCCCTCCTGGACCCGTTTAACCCTTTGAATGCCCAGCAGTTTGGAGATACAAACAAGTAAAAAGGCGTCCCCCCTGGAAGCTAAGGGTAAGGGGTTTGGGGGCTCGTTTAGAATGTTAACTATTTACGTGGGGCTGCGGTTTACCAGTCGCGAAACGCACGTGTTCTTCAGACAGAAATGGGTTCTCGGGATTGAGATCCTGAGAACCGGGCGAGCCGGTCCCTGGCTGGCTTGGAAACGATGCTTAAGCTGTGCTCACTTGCTCGGTTCCTCGGTTTCTCCATCTGTGAAATGGGATTCAGCATCAGAGAGACTGAAGGCTGAGAGGACAACACGGGGAATTTTCATACAGACAACGGGCTTGAAAGTCAGAAAGGCTTCCTTGGGCGCCTAGGAAACCGAAGGGCGGTGATGGGGCGGAGGACACCGCGGGATGGCGTCAGTCGGCAACCATTCCGGAAATAATCCCATCCCCTTGGAGTTTGTCTGCGGGGCGCGTGTCTCCTGCCAGGGAAGGCTGTGCTGGCTCTAAAACGGGGCCTTACCCCCCTAATCGGAGGTTGACAGGAAGGACTGGATCCCAGAAAGGAGCCGGGCGGGGCTGCCCAGTGAGAGGCGGCGGCCCCACCCAAAGTCCGTGGAAGCCCTGCAAAAGCTGGCACCGGCGGCTTCAGGGTACCACCGTAGGGAGGCCTCCTCCCCAGGGGATGGAGTTCCATGTAAATCTGTGCTGGCTGGGAGCCTGGCCCCCGCATGGGCGTCCATGGTGGGGCCCCAGGACCTGCTCTTGTCTCTTGAAGTTTGTTGGGGACTGGGGGAGAAGCACTTTAGGTACCACATCGTCTGTTTGCCTTGACGTTGGCATCACCAACACAGCTGCTTGTTACCGCTGGGTGACATGAAGTGACTTACCTGCTCTGAGCCTCAGTTTTCTTACCTGCAGAGTGGGGCACGCTAATAACCCACTTGGCTGGCTATGTGTGAGGAGCCATGAGTGTGTATTTAAAGGACCGAGTTGAGCTGCTCACAGTAGATGCTCAGGTAACAGTAACTGACGCCATAATTATGTGACATTCAATACAACTTCACATTTTCCCCAGCTTCTGTCTGCTCCGTGCCAGGCAGAGTATTGGGTGCTGGGAGTGCCAAGATTAGTTAGACAAGGTCCTTTAAGAAGGACTCAGTCTGGCCAGGAGGCGGAATCACTCGGATTCATCCAGTCATTAATGTACACCCAGCTTTGCCAAACCTTACATGAGGGCTAATGGCTTGGGCAGGGGGAAGGACACAGAGGAAGGAGCCTTTGTTCCTTTTGAAGAGGAGGGTTCACCAAGGAAATGATATCAGAGTTTGGCCGTGAGGGGGGTTTGGAATTCCCACCAGTGGAGGGCTGGCATTCCGGCATCGTGAACAGCACGAGCAAAGACCAGAGGAGCCCAAGTGCCCAGGCGTTTGCCAGCTGGTCAGCTGTGACTGGGGTAGAGAGTGGGTGGGACTAGAAAGCCAGGTAGATAAAGAGAGAGTGTGGTCACACCCTCCAAAAAAGCAAGAGGGTCTTTAAGAGAATGAATGAGCTGGTGAGGCCAGGATGGGGCTTTCTCCTGGAGAGCTGCTTCTATATTTGGGGCTGGAGCTGAGGAGTGGGGCTGACCTTGGGCATTGCAGGCTGGGGAGTGGGGATCACACGTGGGGTGCACAGAGCCACCGCGTGGTTCAGGGATCCAGGTCTGAGGGGCCTGCCACTCCACACGGTAAGTTTGCCTGAAACATAGAAGTAGGGATGGGGTGGGAGCTCCCCTTGGGTCCCCTGAAAACTAGCGGGGGAGGATGAGAAGAAGGGGCTGAAGGAATGGAGCACATGGCACAAACTTACCTTACCTTTTGAACCTCAGTAATCCAAGGCAGCAATCATCATCACTATTTTTACAGATGGGGAAACCAGGCTCAGAGAGGTTAAGACAGTTGCCCAAGGCCACACAGCTAGAGGTGGGAAAGGACTCAACCCCAGGTCTGCCTGACTCCATTGCTCAATGTCTTCTACTCTTGTACATTTCTGGTTCGTTGTCCTTTTCCATACGCAGCCTTTCAGCCTAATGGTTGCTGACACATTTCTCTAATTTCTCCCTCAGACATAGCACACATTAAGGAGCTGACCAGAACTTTGTGACGCAAGGTCAGGTACTGGATGACCTCCCCTGGCAAAAGCTGTGCTCACAGTCCAGTCACCTCCACGTCCCTGTGAGGACCCTGAGATGCTCTAAGGGGAATGACGCTCAGCTCTTTAGAAGGAAAAGCCAACGTGGTCTTTCTCATCTTCTAATAATAATGATACTTAAGCAGAATATACGTACATCTAATGAGCTGCCAGTTAAACGGCCACATCACTGGAGATTCACTTCCCATTTGCTATAAAACAAGAACGGTGTTTGTTGCATCAATTAATGACCCCTTCTAAACCCTCAACAGGAGAAATTTCACTCAGGATTTAGTGCCTGGAAAAAACGAATATGAAAACCAATTGCATTTCTCTCGAGGAACTGGCAAACACGGCAAACATCTCCCTCACTAATAAGAAGAGCTCCGTAACTGATCAGATTTTCCTTTTTGCACGGGCTGCCAGGAAGCTCGGGGCCAAATCCCACCCCATTCCCAACAACGTTGGCAGTTGATTCCTCCTCATTTCTCCCTTTCCACTTCTAATCCTACTGACTCAGCCTTGATTTCTCTGCCTTTTATTAAAGATGTCCCCCTTTTTTTTAATTGCAAGAAATAAATGTTTACAATAAATTCACATTTGGAGGAGTTGTTGAAGGGACCAGGATTTCATGGGCCTTCTGTTAAGCCAGGCACCGTTCTGTTCTGGTCTGATCTTGTCCACTTGCTCGGCAGCTGAGGGATCCCTCTCTTGGAAGGAAGGAGGGGCTGGCTTAAGACCAAGGGATTCCTCACCCAGCTGCCGACGACAGCTAAGATCAAATGCCCTGGGTCAGCTCATCACTGCTATTTTTTGCTCTACTGACAAGCAGCTTGCCTCTTTCTCTTCTGCCTGCTCCCCAGGAAGCACAAACCACCACCTCCTCCCTATTCCCCGAAAGTATCCCCCATTAGTTTCTCCTGTTGAGGCATAGCCCCTCTTTCTACATAAGCCACTGCCACTTACAGACTGCTTACCATGCGCCCAGCAAGGAGGTGATGGGGTGGAGGTAGGGGATAGTAGGGTCGGGGTGAAGGAGTAACTTTATTTTTTTAAACACAGCACTTTTAATTTTCATTTTATTTTTATAAGTTTGTTTCTAATATATTTTTATTGATTTCAGAGACAAAGGGAAAGGGACAGAGAGACAGAAACATCAATGATGAGAGAGAATCATGGATCGGCCGCCTCCTGCACACTCCACACTGGGGATCAAGCCCACAACCTGGGCATGTGCCCTGACCGGGAATCAAACCAGTGACCTCCTGGTTCATAGGCTGATGCTCAAAAACTGAGCCACGCCAGCCTGGCAAGGAACAACTTTAGATCGTGAGGACAAGGAAGGCCTCTCTGAGGAAGTGGCATTTCGGTGGGAGTCCTAACAGATTCAAAGGAGCCAGCCCCACCAAGAGTTGAGTGGAAGAGTTCCTTGGCCACAGCCCGTGCAAAGGCCCTGAGGCAGGGCCTCGCTGGGCTCATTGTATGGGGAGGCAGAAGGCCAGTGTGCCCAGAGGGGAGTGCGGAAGGGGAGCCAGGGAAGGAACCTAAGGGGAGAAGTCTGAGCCATGCTTTTCCACGCTTTAGAATTATTTGAAGTGCAATGGCAGCCACTGGCCACTTCACAGCCGGGGAGATGAGCAGGACCTGCTAATACGTTTTCACACAACCACTGTGGCTGCCGTGGGGCTTCTGACATTTACCAGTGCCAGGTGAGGAGGTAGGCATGTGCAGAAACCATCTTACTTAATTAGATGCGGACATGTCTCTTTTTCCCCCAGCTGCCCAGCATCTGGTGCCCCTTCCAGTGACTGGGGAACTTCTCGCCTTCTGAGCCTTGGGGCGAAGCAGGATGTGCCCTCCGTTATGCCCACGAGAGAAGCCAAAACCGTTAGTAACTCCCATTCCCAGTGCTGTAGACTGAAGGTTTGCCCCCAGCCCCCAAATTCATTGAAACCTAATCCCAATGTGATGGTATTAGGAGGTGGGACTTTGGGGAGGTGGTTAGGTCGTGAGGGTGGGGGCCTTGTGAATGGGATCCCTTTATAAGAGACCCCGAGCGCTCCCTGGCCCCTTCTCTACCATATAAGGACACAAAAGACAGCCGTCTGCGAACCAGGAAGTGAGTCCTCCCCAGAGACACTCATCTGCCTGGACCTTGGTCTCAGACTTCCAGCCCCCCACAGCGGTGAGAGATCATGTTCTTGTTTTGAAGCAGCCTGGATGGACTAAGACAGGCAGCCTCCCTGTGTGTGAGGCACAGGTACATGATAGAGGCTCAGCCAATCAGATGCATGCCCCTGACTTTGAATTGGGAGCCAGTGACACAGAGGCATGGACCATGGGCCGTCCTTCCTGGTGAGAGCGGGGATGAGTAGGCAGTTCTCAGCGCAGGGCTGCCCGTGGCTGGATGCAGCAGAGCTGGGGGACGGGTGGTGCAAGCTACAGTCCCCGTTGGTCAGTGTGGGAAGCGTCCTCACTGCACTGGCCCTGTGGCATGATCTTGGCTGTGGCTTCGGCTCTGTGCACCCCCCACCTGGTTCTCCAGCCTTTCAGAGGGTCATGAGCTACCCGGATTCCTTTCTATATGTTCCTTGTCTGATTAAGTTAATGCACTAGTTATCTATTGCTGCAAAACAAATGATCCCCCACCCCCCAACTTAGCAGCTGAAGATTATAATAAACACCTATTATCACACAGTTTGGGGGAGTCGGGAATTCTGGGAGCCCCTTAGCTGGGTGTTTCTGGCTCAGAATCAGTCATGAGGTTAGCCAAGCTGTCAGAGGGGCTGCAGTCATCTGAAGGCTTGCCTGGGGCTGGAGGCTCTACTCCCAGATTCTCTCAATGTAGGGTAACCAACCATCCAAGTTGGCCCAGGAGCGAAGGGGTTCCCAAGACACAGACTTTCAGCTTTAAAACGGGGTCGGTACCAGGCAAACCGGGTCAGTTGGTTGCCCTATTCATGTGGCTGTAGCTGTAGGCAAGAGGCCTCAGATCTTTGTAGGCATAGCAGTAGGGCTGCTCGTGACATGCCAGTTGATTTCCTTAAAGTGAATGGAGAGAGAGAGAGAGAGAGAGAGAGAGAGAGAGAGAGAGAGAGAGAGAGAGAAGAGAGAAAGGAGAGGAGAGGGGAGGGGAGAGGAGGGGAGGGGAGGGGAGAGGGGAGGGGAGGGGAGGGGAGGGGAGGGGAGAGGAGAGGAGGGGAGGGGAGAGGAGAGGAGAGGAGAGGAGAGGAGAGGAGAGGAGAGGAGAGGAGAGGAGAGGAGAGGAGAGGAGAGGAGAGGAGAGGAGAGGAGAGGAGAGGAGAGGAGAAGAGAAGAGAAAAGAGAAGCTGCATTCTTTTTTAACCTCATCTCAAAGTGACATACTATCCCTTCTGCCGTATTCTCCTGGTCACACAGACCAGCCCTTGTGCTGTGTGGGGGGACTACAGGAGGCCGGTGACTGAAATCAGCCGGAGTGATGTCTGTTGCTTGCGGCATTAAGACCTGAGAAGTTATGTAACGTGTAGAAGGCTGCACAGCTATTCTCCAGAATTCCCAGCAGTAGACACAGCCAGGGAGTGGGCAAAAGAAACCCCTGGCTCTCAGGTGAGGCCGTGTGGAGCTGGCCTTGCACACAGCCCTGGGAAACAGAGAAGCTGGACTTGTGATCTTAGCGCTGCTTCCAGACCCGACTCTGGGGGGACTCCCTCGATCTCAGGGGACCTCGGCTGTGGAGGGTGTTGGAACCAGTGACTTCTTCCTAAGCCTCAGTCTCCTCATCTGGAAATTGGGGTGGGAATGTGAGATTCAATCATCATTCAAAAGATGAAATGTGTGTCTAGTGTTGTCCTCTTCTTCTTGTCCATTAGAGCGAAGAAAGAGGGAGAACTGGAGATTGAGAAGATAGAGAGAGAGACTGTTTTCCAGTCCCAGAAACTCTAGGATAAGACTCCTGAATGCCACACATTCCTAAACCTGCAGGACCCCATGCTGATGAGGGAGAAGATTCAGGAATGCTGGGTGGAACCACACGGAGGCCGACTTCAGCTCCAGGGGAAAAACTGCCTAAGAAACCAAGCCCCTTCTCCCCTCCACCCTGCTTCCCAGCACAGGGGACTCCCCTGCAAATGGTGGGCGTCCTGTGTCCCACTGGGATTATTTAAGTAGACTTCACTTTTTAAACAGTTTTAGATTTCTAGAAAAACTGTGAAGATATTACAGAGAGTTCCCATACACGTCACACCCAGTTCCCCTATTTTTAACCTTACATTAGTGGTACGCTGGTGATAATCAGTGAATCAATATGGACCCATTATTATTAACTAAAGTCCATCACTTATTCAGATTTCCCTAGTGTTTGCCTAAAGTCATGTTCTGTTATCTCTCCCCCCACCCCCCCCTCCAACACATTAGTCTGTGTGTCTCCTCGGGCCCTTGGCCGTGACCGTGACCAGACTGTCCTTCTTTTCATGACCTCAGTTTTGAGGAGTACTGCTCACGTACCTTCTAGAATGCCCCTCTGTTGTAGTTCATCTAATGGTTTTGACCAGGGCTACGGATTTGGGGAAGGACGCTATGGAGATTTTGCTGGAATGCCATTAAATGTATAGGATAATTTGAGGGGCGCTGACTTTTCCACAATATCGAGGATCCTTCAGGACGTGGTATGCTTCTGTCTGTATTCACGTCTTCGCTTACCATCTTCAGCGAAGTGTTATTGTTTCCTTCTTACGGACATTACTATTTATTGTTAGGTTTATTTCAAAGTATTGTATAGCTTTTGCTGCTATTGTGAGTAGGATCTGTTTCAATTACATTTCTCTTCTATATTGTCCTTGCTGTTATATTGGAGAGCTATTGATGGTTATAAGTTTATATTCTGATTAGCTATCTTACTATTTGTAATAATTCTGAGTTGATTCTCTTGAACTTTTTTGATAGACAAGAGTAGCTCATGCAAATAATTTGCTTCTTCCTTTTAAATATTTATGAATCTTCATTAATTTTCCTCTATTATTGCATTAGTTAGAAGCTCCAAAAAAATGGCGATTAGGATGCAGATGACAGCAGGCGTCTTTTTATTATTAGTGATGCCAGCTTTTAGCAGGTTTTTATATATTTGCTGTAGGTTTTAATCATCTCTTATATATTTGGAAATGTCCTTCTATTTCTATTTCAGTGGAAGCTTATATTAGGAATAAAAGTTGCAATTTATCAATGCCTCTTTTGCCATCTTTCAGAATCAGCACCTACTTTTCCACATTAACTTCTTAATGCAATAATTATCGCTCTGTTTTGTTTCCCTGCAGGGTGCCAATCTGCTTCCTGGCCCAGGCACCTTGAAGGGGAACTTCTGTGCCAGCCTTTGCCCTCTGCAGCTGGGGTGAAGCTCACCTAAGACTCCCTAAGCTTCTGCCACCCTCCAAGAGCAAGGCACACACATGGAAAACAAGTAGTAAAAATGGGCTGGAACTCAGACGTCTTTGGAAGGGATGCTGTCTGGCTGGCTAGCATCTCCAGAGCTCCAAGGAGGGGCTCTGCACAGCTGTCACTTAGACTTCTAGGGAGAGGGTACTGATTGGCTGCTGACTTCTAGGGAGAGGATATTGATTGGCTGCTGACTTCTAGGGAGAGGGTATTGATTGGCTGCTGACTTCTAGGGAGAGGGTACTGGTTGGCTGCTGACTTCTAGGGAGAGGGTACTGATTGGCTGCTAATGGCATCTCAGGATCTCGGAGGAGAGTATCATGTGGCTGGGACTCTGACCTGTATGGAAAGTGCTAGCATCTCCAAGGGATGAAGTGAGGCTGGTTGTGGGACTGCTGAAGGAAGATGGAAATAGGAACCGATGTCCACTGCAACCAATCGCCACTACCAAGGTCAGGAGCCATTGCTAGGGTTACACTGACAGGAATGGACTCAAGCAAGAAGGACCAAGTCCCTTCTCCCCGTCTCTCGCCCTGTGCTCTCTTTCTAGTCACCCTCAAATGGCAGAGAGCCAGCTGGCAAGCGAGAGATGAACGTTTCAGAGTGAACCCGGTATTGCAGAGCAGGGCACAGAAGAGGGGGCATGGAAATGTCTCAAAAGGGGAGATACATGGTCCTAACATTCATTGTTTCCTGCTCTGGGGTAACAGTCACAATGTTCACTGTGGGTGATGGATATTAACTCCTCCTCAGGTTGAATCACAGTTCCACCTACTCTGGAATCTTAAGACTAAGTTGTAAAATTAACCTTCATCAACAATCCTTTAACAAAATCATCAGGGGAAAGGAGGATAGTGAAGAAAAGAAATTTGTAATATATACAAATATAAAATATACACGCATGATAAGCAAGAAGAAAATACACACCGATGCAACACTCCTTGCTTCCCTGCTGGTCACCAGGCCATAGCTGAGTTTTACAACTTCTTTCTACTATTCATGCCAAGTTCCATTTTCCTTCAGCCAAAACCTTGGTTGGTTGGGGTGACCCAAATCTTCGTTTCTCAAGAGTCTGGTTTTCCAGTGGTCCAGCCTTGTGTGATTGCGGTAGCTTTACATTTGGGGACATGGAAGAATTAAGAGGTGCCCCCAGACAGTCCTCTGGGTTTCAGACAGAGTGCATCCATTGTAGAGTAGCAGCCCCGTTTGTGGATCAGTTACCCCAGACAATGGAAGAACCTCCTCTTGTGACTGTTGGTTCACGGCAGGAGGAACCCGGAGTCCCCAGTCCTATTGACTAAGCCGAGTGGACCCATTGCCGTGTTCCAGGGTGGAAGGGTTTCTCCCTGGGGAACACAGATTTCCAAA
This sequence comes from Cnephaeus nilssonii, assembly GCF_951640355.1. NCBI lineage: Eukaryota > Metazoa > Chordata > Mammalia > Chiroptera > Vespertilionidae > Cnephaeus > Cnephaeus nilssonii. The sequence continues at coordinate 15,759,701 of NC_137084.1, read as the reverse complement.
TTAGCAGAGTTCAAAGTTGTGGGGACAAAATACAGAAATTCTGTAAGTGGTTATTAGCTAATAGAGAAAGAAGGCACGTCCACTCTGTGTGTTCTGGCCTGTTATTGTAGATATGAGAGGAATAATGCCTTGTTGCTGAGCATTTAACCGAGTCTTCCAAAGGCCATTCCACTTTCCAGTTAGGCCACCTGCTTCCGGGTGATGGAGTACTTGGTAAGACTAGTGATTGCCAGGGGCCCAAGTCCATTGTTGCTATTTTGCTACGAAATTAGTATATTGGTCGGAAGCAACTTTGGGTGGAAAATCATGATGACAAGGTTGCATCAGTCCAGAGATGACAGAAATATTGTAGACATTGATTTAACCAAAACCAGTGCAAGGCGGGGGAGAGAAAGTGTGTGTGTGTGTTTGGGGAGGGGGAGTTTGGGGTTCATAGTGAGTCCAAGACGATGCCTAAAATGAAGAAATCAAGAACTGGTACTACATGCAGGTCATTTGGAAACGTGGATATGAAACAGCAGAGGTTCTGTAAATAGGAAAAAGAATCTTAGTCTTAGAGTCTGGAGAGCTGATCCTCATTTCCAAGATTCCTGCTGCCTAAGGAGCGCAGTGGTTTCTGGGCAAATCAGAAAAAGGCGCCTCCTCCTTGTAGTACTTTACTGCCCTCTGCTGGAGAACTGGAGTAATAACACTACAAACATGGAGTGACTTAAAGGTGTCCTCTGGGTTATGCAGTGCCTGGATTATGAAGCCGCCCTGCAGCTGTCGGGCAGTCACCAATCTGGCACTCTAATGGGACCCTTTGTCTTTGAGCTGTTAGGTGAGGTCATTGTGTCGGGGTGGCCAGAGCAGCGTGGCCTTGTCCTCCTCCTGAGTGCCGTCACCACAAGTCACGGAAGCACCCTTTACCTGCTAGATGCTTGGGTTTCAGGGGTTCCATCTGTGACATGCAGAGAAGAAATTTCCGGAAATCTATATTGTGCACTTGACTCTCTTCCTTATTCTAATGCTCCTGCAGTTCTCATTTCTGTCCACTGCTCACAATTGAGCATTTTCTTGGTGAACTCTGGCAGGGTTGGGGGTGAGCTCTGAGGAAGTCAGATCTCCACAAGTACATTTTACTCGGGCCTGAACTTTTCCACTCCAACCCTTGGCCTCCACTTCTTGGCTCTGGTTTCAGAAGCAGTCATCTTTCGTGGGTGAGAAGTTGTCCCACTAGAAAAAGGATGGGAAATTCTTTGTGCTAAACTCAGCATTGCCAAGATTTTACATACTGCCTCTCCCACGGGTGTTTGCACGCAAAGAACATAGACCACAGCAGTAATGGGGAGATTCAGACTAGGGTTACTTTGAGTCATTAAGTTTTCCTATTTGCTAGAATCCTGACGTATGGGTGGCCAATTACCACACCTCTGCCGAGAACAGGTCTCGCAGAGCCAGGCACCCACCTGCCCTCCCACTGTGCCTCCAGCTGAGAGAGGAGTGGTGACTTTATACAGGCCTGGTCACTGGAGCAGGGAAATGACACCCTTGGACAGGGCTTAGAGAGTGTTGTGGAGTCAGAGTCTCAGAAAGGGAGCAACTTTATAAGATAAACTAGAGGCCTGATGCACTAAATTCCTGCATGGGTAGGGTCCCTAGACCTGGCCAGCAATCAGGGCCAATCTGTGGGGCTACTGGCAGGGCTATGGGGGGGGGGCGCCCCCCGCTGGCTTCCGCCTTGGCTGGCCTAGGGTCTGCTGGCTGGGGGCAGCTCCGGCATTGAGCGTCTGCCCCCTGGTGGTCAGTGAGCATCATAGTGACCAGTCATTCCTCTGTTCGGTTGATTTGCATATTAGGCTTTTATTATATAGGATTGTCCACTCCTCCCCATCTAGTGCCTCAATCCCTCTACATTTTTTCTTCAAGAAGGTTATCAGCTTATGCTTACATGCCCCCAAGGACAAGGGAGCTCACTCTCTGATAAAGTAGATCCGCCTGTCTCTGGAAGGATATGACTCAGGAAGTACTTCCGTCCCATTCTTCTCCTGCCTCGTTCCATCTCCTACATCTCAGTCTGGGTTCTGGCCCATGAACCCTGCTCCCCATGATGGCCTCCACATATTTGCAGGTGCCCCAGAGTGTTCTCCTCTCTAGGGAACGTTGATTGATTAGGACTCTTGTGGTTGCAAATGACAAAGCTCAGCTCTTACTAGCTTAGGCAAAACAAGAGGAATTTATGGGCACCTTGGGATAGCCAGGGTTCTGCTGGTCCAAGAGAGTCAATGATGTCATCAGGGTGTGCTGCTGTGTCCCTTGTCCCTGGCTGTGCTGCTTTCCTTCACAGGCAGGTGAATGATGGTCCCTGGCACTGCCAAGCCTCTGTCCTACCTGAGCAGAGTCCGTCTCTCGTGATGGCCCCAAGGCACAGGTCAGGATTAACTACAGTTCAGAGGGACCACAACTAGAGGTGGCTCAAGGAGGGTGTCTGTGCACAAGTCAGAGGGGAAAGGACAGGGATCTAGTCTACCCAAAGGTGGAGGCCAACATTTTTTAAATTTCCAGCTGCCCAGAGGTCCATGGCACTGAGCTGGGGTGTCTCTGGAGCTGCCGGATGAGCCGATTATCTTCCTGGAGAGTCGATTTTCTTCAGTGGAAGTAATTTCAAGCACTATTTTTAGATTTAAACAAAAACAAAAACCTCATGGAGCGGAATGCAGAATCTGTATATAATTTTGAGACAAAACCCAAGACTTCAAAGAAATTTCACACTTGTGCCAGCTGCCTGGCCTGCTGGGTAAACGTGTTCATTCTTGTATTAGCAGGCATTTTGGGGGTAAGATGAGAAAATGCTGGAGAGAGGTCCTGGGCCCCACAGTCGAAGGGTGCTGGGCCTGGGTCTCCACATAGCTGCAGGGGAGGCCTGTGAGGAGATGGGTCCAAGGAGACAAAGACAGCTGCCCCTAATGTTGACTTTTTACTGAACTACCAGTATAACTTACATAAAGTGCACAAGTGTTACGTGTACAGCTCAATGGCTTTTACAACTGTGTAACCACCACCGTTTACAGATCATTTCCAGAGCCCTTCAATCAAAACTCACCAAAGGTAACACTATAAGGGTGGGTTTATTTATACCCATTTTACAGATGAGTATACTGAGGCTCAAGGGAGGGCTGTGCATAGCAGCTAAGGGGTGGGACCAAGATTCATCTGTCTCTTACCAAAGTACATGGTGGTTCATAGAGGCGATAAAACAGTATTTCTTCTTTCCCTTCTCACCCCTCCTCTCACTTTCCTCCTCCTACACCGCTCCCACCCCAGCCTCTTCTTGAGGGCCCGTTACTATTTTGTAGATTTACCACCAGATGGCGCCAAAGGACCTGGGATCTAAGGACCTGGAGGCCTTGGGCCTGGCCAGTGGTCAGGGTTTCCTGGCTTTAGTGGGGAGGCCAGGGGAATTCGTGGATGTTCATCCTGGGCCCTGCCCAGCTGACATGGCAGAGGTGACCCCATCCCAGGCCCTAGACCAATGACACCCAGACAGACAAATGTAGAGGGCCGCCTGGGAAGGCACATGGACATTCTTTAAATTGTCAGCTGAGCCCGAGGCGACTGGCAGAGCCGAGTCTCGGCTACACCCCCCCCCCCCAAGAAGGCGGGGGGGGGGGTGTTATTCAGTTCTGACTTCTTACCTTTGTCCAGGTGTCGGCAGGGGCAGGTCTAGATATGTAAATCCAGTAATGCTAGGGCCTACTTAAGAATGCAAATAAGCTCCTTTGATCCTATAAAAATAAAGGTGCTGCGTGGACTCAGGTGCTCGCTGCCTCTCCATCAGAGAGAATGGCGTCCCACCTAGCTCCCAGCTTGCTTCTATTTCTGCGTCTTGCTCTCTTTCTAATTTCTTAATTTCCAGCTCCTCCACTCAGCAACCGGACTCGTTCCTTTTCCGTGCTGGACGCGGAAAAGAGAGAAATACCTCTACAGACGAAAAGAAATGCAGATTGGGGCTCAAACTGAGATAAACCCTGGGCTAGGAGCAAAGACACCTGAGTTCTGGTGTTACCGGTCACGTGCTCTCTGAGTCACCTACCTGCCCAGCCTCAGTGAGTGGTCTTCCTCACCTACAAGGTAAACTCAGTCCCACCTCCATCCCTTTGCATGTGTAATTCTCTTCACCTGGCATACTCTCCCCTCCACAGTCTGCCCAGCAGTCAGCCATCATAAGAAGCCCAGCTCAATGCCACCCTCCCTGCGCCCCCACGCCTCCTCTGCCCCCAGGAAGGCTTCCCTGGCTGAGTAGTAATTGAATTGATTATCTCGGCTGCCCGATGGTTCAGTGAGAGGGAGCCTCCTGTCCAGGCTGCTGGTGTCTTCTATCCCTCTTCCTGGGAGCGACTGGATCACAGTGGGCAGTGAGCCTGCCTGGGCCCCAGCTCGGGGGCCTCACCTTGTGCCAGCCCTGGGGGACCGTTGAGAGGCTGGGCGTGTGTCTTCCCTCCGTGTCCAGCCCCTGGAAATTCAGCCTCCCGGAAGGCAGGTCAGGAAGGGCCATCAGAGCTCATTCATCACATAGCGGCCCAGGTCACGCAGCGCCTTGACCACAGGCCTTGGCTCCGTCGGGCTTTGGGCCTGCAGCTCAGGGCTCCCCAGAAGGCCCTACAGGAGGCTGCCCAAGTCTAAGGACCTGGCCACACCCTCTCCTTGGCTGGAAACTCCTCGCCAGCCCCCTCCTCTGACAGAGCAGGTACACCAGGGACTACTCTCAGCCAGCGGGTACGTGTGGGGCAGTGGGGAAAGGAACCTGGAGAAGCTGCCTTCCCAGAAAAGGTCTGTGGGACCCCCACCCCAATCCCTAGCAAACTGTACCTCTGTTGGAAGATGCTAGAGCTGTTAGGTGCCCAGTGTTTGGAGTCAGACACTCGGGTTCAAATTCCTTCTCTACCACTTATCATTGGCATGACCTTGGCCAAATCCTTAACTTCAGAAGTTTCTTAGCCTGAGAAATGGAGGAAACACAGTTCTTACTGTTTCCTTTACCGGTTGTTGTGCATTCAGTGATGAAGCACATGCAAAACTTGCAGTGCTGGTCTGGCTGCAGAAGTCTCATGAGCTCAGTCCCAGGGAGAGGGCTCGCCCACGTAGAGGGACAGTATGTGGGAGGCCTGGGTGTTGATGAGCTGATGGCAATGCAAATGCTCTCCGTGATGTCACTGCATGCAGATCTGGGGAGGAGAGGGCTGCTGCTTAGGGCCATCTCGCCAGCCAATCAACAGCAGCAGGTGCTCAGCACCTGTGGGTGTGGCCTGCCCAGGAAGGGGCGGGAGGAAAGGGGAGGCAAACAGGGAGGACCGGAGAGCTCTGGGCTGCCAGTCGGGAGATAGGGGTTAAGCGTGAGCTGGAAGATAATGAGCTATTTAAGCAGGTTGGGAAAAGCTAACATGTGCTTTTTCATCTGTGACATAGGACTGGCCCCTCTGCCTATTTTTCTTATAGGGTGGGAGTGAGGATCAGGTAAGCTGATGGATAGGACAGGGTTCTGGAAGGTTCTGGAAATGCAAGGCACAGCAAGGTCTCTCGGTCCTCTGGATCTTAGGGCCAATTTGTCAATCTGTATAGCTGAGGGCTTGCTCTTTTGATTATTCACATTTTCTAATTTTATTTTAGCCTTTGGATGAAAATGTTTTTTTAAAATGTGACCTGTTTCCATACTTTATTAAATAGAGTATTCTTCATGTAAGTTGTATTGATTCTTTTGAAATCTACCTCTTGATGCCACTTGTTTGGGCTTTTAAAAAAAGGTTTTGGTCTCCTAATGTCAGCCGTCCTTTCTCACTGCTATCCGGGTATCTGCCTCAACCATTCTCCCATCCTGTAAAACTTTCCACTTCGAATCTGCTTTGTATGTAAAGTACGACTAGCTGGGTCCTGAGCAAGAGGGGTTTGTGAGTCAAGTGCAGGAGCTATAAAATGGGCAGCCTACAGCATGGCTTCCTCACTCCCGGTCTTGGCTTTGGACCCAGGAGATGGGCGACCAGAGCCCTTGGTCTTAATCCAAGGTCATGCTTTCCTCAAGGACTCCCGTAGTCAGACCCCTGCTCTATTGCTTCACCTCAGCCTCCCCTGGCCCTCCCTCACCTGGCATTCTTCAGCAGCCGCACTAGCTGCTACTGATGGCCATGCCTAGACCATCCCAAAGCACTGTCAACCACTTTCCAAAAGACTTATCTCTTCCATTTCCTTCGATGCTTGAAACCTTTTGGTGTCTCTGCAGTGCTTCAGAATAAAGCCCAAACTCCCTTGCTTAGTATAACGCTTCCCAAGGTCCCATCCTTGGGGACCCTTCTGGCCTCTCCTTCCACTGCCACCCCATCCCCACACCCTTTGCTGTAGCCACGAGGAACCAAAATGAGATGCTACATTTCTCTGGCTTCCCATGAGTTATTCTCTCTACCCTGTCCCCACCTCCTCGCCTGGGAAAATTCAGCCCAGGTGTCACCTCCTCCAGGAATTCTCCATCACCCTCTTCTAGGCTGATCCAAGTGCTTCCCCCTCCAGGCCTCACAGTTTGTGGCAGGATTCTGGAGCCTGACCACCTGGGTGCAAATCTCAGCCTTGCCTCTTCAACCCCGAGTGACCTGGGGCACGTCAGCTGACTTGGTTTACCCATCTGTAAAATGGGACTAAACACAGTAGCCAGTTCATTATGTGTCAAGCTCCTAATGCCATTCCTGGCATACAATCACCCAATTAGTGTGAGCTATTTTGCTTACTTACTGATTTCCAGTCTCCCCCCACTAACCCTAAGCTTTTCAAAGGTTGGCCCGGTCTTCCTTCCTCTGTATGCTTCCTCCTTGGTGCTTGTGCAGAACCAGGCACATAGCAGCTGCTCAATGACAGCCAACCGTGTGAATGGAAGTCAAGTCCAACGTTGGCTGGAAGGGTCCTTCTGCAGCATGAATGAACACCCGGCACTGTGTGTTGAGTTTTCCTTGCATGTCAGTCTTCTCCCTGAACCAGATGGTAAGGCCCCAAGTGGAGGGGAGCAAAGCTGTTCCTTTTGTTGGCCGTGGTGCCAGGCACTGTGTCTGGTACACTGAGGCCTGGGTGGGAACCTAGAAGGCGAACCCGGGGTGCTATCCATGGTGCTGAAGGGAATTGAGGCGTGACTAATTCCCCTCCCTGAGATGGATGTTGGGAAGTAGAGGGATTTGCTTCAGGGGAGCCAGGAATGGATTTTTCATTTCCAGATCTCAGCCAGCACATTTTGTTCTGACATTTCCCTGGCACCTTTGACAATGATGTGATGTTGCCTGCACAGCTCTTTCCCCAGCCTTCCACATTTCTTGGAGAACTGTCATATGCCCACCATCCTCTCCCGCCTGCAGGCACCTCCAGACTTGGATGCATTGCCCAGAGACCTGGATTAGAGACTGGAGCACAGCTGTCCTCATAGAGATGCCTCAGGATTTCAGAACTGGAAGAGACACTCATCTAGACAGTTCAGTTTACATACAGGGAAACTGAGGCTCGGCCAGGTGAAGGGATTTGTTTAAGGTGACATGGCCAGGAAAGGAGAGGGTTCTGGATAGAGGGGGCTCTTCAAATTCATGATATATTGATATGTTATGACACCAGGATGCTGCAGTCAGAGGTCTGGGGTCACCCACAGGATGGAGGTCAAGGTATTTTCTATTTAGCTGCAGGGAATGTCCTTGATTAAACCCTAAAACCAAGTCCCCTTACCCCACCCTTTATCCCATTTACCTCTCAGCCATTCTGTAAAGTTGGTGTTGACATCCCCACTCTCTATATGATAAAACTGAGGCTCAGAGGGGATGATGAGACCAGTTCACGGCCACAAAGCTGCCTCCCTGCCAGGGTTGGCATGAAGATCATGTGAGGTGAGCAGGCAGGAGTTCCTGAAGCGAGTCTGGCAGAAGATGTGCTTGGAAATGACACCATCCTCTTTTCCAGCCCGAAACAAACAGCCTTCACATTTCAAAGTGGGAAAAGGCCTATCTGTTCACGCTTCTCAGTGCCTCTGTGATTCCACAGCCTCTGAGCACAATCTCCTCGGAGATAAGGGAAAGACGCTGAAGATCAAAGCCAGTGGGGCGGCTGCCTGGGCGGCAATGGGGAGTTGCTTAGCACGTGGAGGGAGAGGCTGAACGAGTGGATTTAGGACATTGAGGGTGACTGGCCTGGCCAGAATAATGAACACCCACTGGACACGATCCAGGGCACCTGGGCTGAAACCCCAGTCCCACCGCTTACAGCTCTGGGATCCGAGATCGAGTCACCTGTGATCCTGGAACCTCAGTTTCCAGATTTGAAAAATGGGAATAACAACTCCTACCCGAGAGTGTTAGGAAGAGTGAATGAGATGATTCACACAGGGCATCCAGCGCGGTGCCTGGCTCAATAAGTGTCAATTTCCTTGTCAATTCTTGTCCTCCTATCCTCACCTACGTTTATTCATCAAGCATTTATTCAGCACTTACTATGTGCCTAGTGCTATTCCAAGTCCTGGTGACCTGGCAGTTAACATGGTCAGTGGTTGCTCTCATGGAGTTTACATTTGACTAGAGCAGTTAGAAAAAAAGAAACAAACAAAAAATATAACAAAATGTTAGCTATTGGAAAGTTCTTCTATAAAGAACATTCACCTTCATTGTAATAGGGAGTGGAGGATGGCAACATCAGGAGAATCGAGTGGGTCTTTCTGAGGCCTGAATGGAGGTTTGGAGGGAAGAGCATTCTAGGCAGAGGGAACAGCAAGTGCAAAGGTCCTGAGGTAGGCACAAGCTTGGCACCCTGGGAAGGAAGTCAGTGTGGCTGGAGTATATGCAACAAGAGAGGAGGTGGGAGAGATGGGCAGGGCCTCAATCAGGTAGGGCCTTGTGGGCCCTGTTGAGACACTTACTTATATTACCCTCTTCCAGCCCCTTGTTGTTGTTAATCCTCTCCGGAGGATATTTTTTCCATTGCTTTTCAGAGAGAGTAGAAAGGAAGGAGAGAGACAGAGATAGAGGAGAGAAAGAGAGAAACATCTATGGGCTGCCTCCAGCACACGCCCCCACCCTTGACTGGGAGTCAAACCTGTGACTTTTTGCTGCAAGGGCTGGCGCTCTAACCACTGAGCACACCGGCCAAGGCGAACCCTCTCCGTCTTGATGGACCCTCAGCTCTTGGGAACTCTTCTATTTTTCTGAGTCTCCTGATAGGCTGTAAAGTCAGTTCACTAGGCAGGGCCTTTAACCTCAGCAATGAACCTCCACCCTGGGTTCTGTCCTTAAAATGTCAGAACAGGAAGGGTCCTTGGAGATACTCTACTGGTCCAAAACTCTCATTTTGTTCAAATGGATCAACTGAGGCCCAGAGGCAGAAACTGACTTGACCAGGGTCATACCATGAGTTAGATATCTACCAATCAGCATTCTATACATTCTGCCTCCAGTAAAGAACAAGAAGTAGCCCTAACCGGTTTGGCTCAGTGGATAGAGCGTTGGCCTTCGGACTCAAGGATCTCAGGTTCGATTCCAGTCAAGGGCTTGTACCTTGGTTAGGGGCACATCCCCAGGAGGTGGTGTGCAGGAGGCAGCTGATCGATGTTTCTCTCTCATCGATGTTTCTAACTCTCTCTTCCTTTCCCTTCCTCTCTGTAAAAAAATCAATAAAGTATATTAATAAAGAACAAGAAGTAAGCATCTTGGGCTGGTATGGCAGCTCTACGATCATCAGGGATCCAGGCTGCTCCCAGCTTGCTCTGCCATCCTCAACATGTGACTTCCTCCTCAGAACCCAAGACGGCTGCCCCGGCTGAGCCACCAGGTCTGCATTCCAAAGCAGAAAAGTAGAAGGGCTGGACAAGAACATGCCCTTCCCCAAAAGGATGTGGCCCAGGTGTTGCAGTTACATGACATTGGCCAGAACTTAGTCACATGGCCTCCTCACAGCAAAGAAGATGGGGAAATGTGGTCTTTACTCCAGACAGCCACTTGACCAGCCCAAATTTAGGGGTGTCATTCATCAGGACATGGGGGAGATAATGAGGGACAGCTGGCCGTCTCTGCCACAATGACAAAGTTGAGACTGAAACCCATAGATCCTGACTCCATAGTGCTCCCTGCACTGCCCTTTCTTCCTGCCTGCCCCCCCCACCATGATGAGCAAATAGCAGCCAAATGTAGGGGAACCCCTTGGGAGCGTGCCCTGGAGGATGCAGAAAGAGGAAGAGATGCACCCCAATGTGGGCCCTCCCACCAGCTGCTGGGCCTCCCCCATTGCTTGCACTGAGCTGGCAGGTGGCCCTGAGGCCCAGGACAGGGAGGCATTGCTGTCTCCCCCCCGCCCCCCCCCCCCCCTGCTTTTTGGAGAGGCAGCTGGTGACACAGCTCCCGACAGCTCCCCATTGTTCCCAGTGAACAGGGTGGCAGGTTGGTGGGGGCCCACTGTGGCAGCAAGTGGAGGGAGGTCATTAAGCAGCTGGCGAGGCCAGCCTGCCCAGCCCTACACCCCACTCTGCCTCCCCCTCCCCCATCCATGCCTGTGCTGGTGGCTGGACAGAGCATGGGCAGGGCTGGCCTGCGGTTCTGGCTGGGGACTCTCTCCTCCTGTCTGATAGGAACAGCAAGTGCCTCCTGCTCCTTTTCCTCCCTTCCATCCCTTTACCTGTCCCTCCCTCAAGTCCACCCCTCCTCTTCCTGGCCCCTCTCCTCTCTCTTCATTTACTCCTTCCCCAGTGTCTTACCACGCCTCTCCTCCTTCCTCCTCTTCATTCTTGTTTTCCTTTCTTCTGCCTACATTTTCTTTCTTCCTGTCTTTTTTCCCCCTCCCTCTCCTGCCCTCTTGGCTTCCCCTACCCCTTCACTGTCCATGCCCCACTCTTGTGGGTCCTCCTTGCAGCCGGGGGCAAGACTGGGTCAGAGGACCTTCGCAGAAGCCCCCTCCTCCCTGTCCAGCATCAGGGGTCAGGAGAGAGTGTGGCTACCTGCCAACCTGTGGCCCCAGCCCTTCCCCAGATGGAGACAAGGGACTCGTGTCCATGGAGCTCCAACAACATGCTAGCCACTAGGATGTCACTTAAATTTAATTCATCTTCACCACAATCCATTGAGGCTGGTTATGATTATTCCCATTTTATAGATAAGAAAACTAAGGCTCACAGAGGCAAAGTGTAGTTTGAAGCCTCACAGTGAACTGCTGGGCGCCTCATTGTCGAGCCACTGCCAGTCCCAGCCCTAGTCTGACTCAGTCCCCATGCTTGTTTGGCAGCCCACTCCTCAGCCTTCGCAGAGATTGAGGGATCAGGAGAGGACCACAGCAGCAGGGCCCAGATATTTGTATCCAACTTCTTGGTTCCTCAGGGCTGCTCAGCCTCAAACTTTAAATAGTCTTCCCTCACCCCCTCCTGCAATAACCACCTGTCATACACAGATCCACACCCACACACATGAAACATCCACAACAGATAGGACCTACCTGCACAGGCAGCAGAGAGCATACATAACGGCAGTGATGGTGAAGGTGATGATGATGGTGATGGGGATGGTGGTGGTAATGATGGTGGTGATGGTGATGGTGGTGGTGATGGTGATGATGATGGTGATGATGATGGGTGATGTTGGTGATGGTGGTGGTGATGGTGATGATGATGGTGATGATGATGGGTGATGATGGTGATGGTGGTGGTGATGGTGATGATGATGGTGATGATGATGGGTGATGGTGGTGGTGATGGTGATGATGATGGTGATGATGATGGGTGATGGTGGTGATGGTGGTGGTGATGGTGATGATGATGGTGATGATGATGGGTGATGGTGATGATGGTGGTGATGGTGATGGTGATGATGATGGTGATGATGATGGGTGATGGTGGTGATGGTGGTGGTGATGGTGATGATGATGGTGATGATGATGGGTGATGGTGGTGGTGATGGTGATGATGATGGTGATGATGATGGGTGATGGTGGTGATGGTGGTGGTGATGGTGATGATGATGGTGATGATGATGGGTGATGGTGATGATGGTGGTGATGGTGATGATGATGGTGATGATGATGGGTGATGGTGGTGATGGTGGTGGTGATGGTGATGATGATGGTGATGATGATGGGTGATGGTGGTGATGGTGGTGGTGATGGTGATGATGATGGTGGTGATGATGGGTGATGGTGGTGATGGTGGTGGTGATGGTGATGATGATGGTGGTGATGATGGGTGATGGTGGTGATGGTGGTGGTGATGGTGATGATGATGGTGGTGATGATGGTGATGATGATGGGTGATGGTGGTGATGGTGGTGGTGATGGTGGTGATGGTGATGGTGATGGTGGTGGTGATGGTGGTGATGGTGGTGATGGTGGTGGTGATGGTGATGATGATGGTGATGATGATGGTGATGGTGGTGGTGATGGTGGTGATGGTGATGGTGGTGGTGATGGTGATGATGATGGGTGATGGTGGGATCCTGAAGGCGCTTTCTCCAGCCCCCTCACCAAAGCAGCCCGAGGTTTCCCTGGGCTGCATGCTCCCTTGCAGCTATGAGCTTAAGAAACCTAACATGTTCCTATTACAAATATTTTGCTGGTCTTTGGTGGGCTGGCTTCAATAGCTCAACATTCAGGTGGGATAACCTGGGCGGGAGGGTGGGGTGTGCACGCGTCAGGGTGCACAGGGGTCTTAGGAGGCGCTGGCAATGCGGTTTTTAGGCTGGCGGTGAGGCCTTCATTTGTTTTATTTGTTATAAATAAACTAGAGACAGGGTGCATGGATTTGTGCACCAGTGGGGTCCCTCGGCCTAGCCTGCACCCTCTCACAATCTAGGACCCCTCAGGGGATGTCAGAGAGCCAGTTTCAACCCAATCCCTGCAGACCAGGCCAAGGGATGGGCCCCTAGTATGCATATAAGATCTTTGGTTAATCTCTTCCCGCCCTCCCCCCTCCCCACTTCCCTCTGAGATTCATCAGTCTGTTCCATGTTTCCAGGCCTGTGCGTTGAGCATCTGCCCCCTGGTGGTCAGTGTGCATCATAGCTACTGGTTGAACGGTTGAACAGTCACTTAGGCTTTTATATACCACTATATAGATTATTTTTAATGTGGATATGTTATATACATCATTTTATCTGTACATAATATATTTCACAATAACAAGAATAAATTAGAAAGTTAATATAAAAAAGAAAAAGGCTACAGAAGCTAAATCTCTGCCAAATGCCCAAGGATAACTGGACTAATTGGCGCCAACTGGCCTGAGACCAGCAACATAGCCTCCAAGCCATGAGCAGCCAGGGCTGGGGGTGGGGGGGGGGGAACACGCAAGACCCCCTGGAGGGAGGGGGTCTGAACAAGCAAACTGTCCTCTCCTCCACTCAGGGACCCGCCCCACCCACCAGACCCAGGTCTTGGCTCTGCCTCCCTTGTGGAGAAGAGGGTGGCCTTTAAGTGTTTGTTTAGAGACGCCATGTCCTTAAATGGCTGGGTTTCTAAAATATGTATGTGCCTGCATCTAACTTCATCTCTCCAACCAACAGCTCAGCGTCAGCAGCCAGAGGGCAGGCTGGAGAGGAGGTAGGGAAGGGAGCTGGGCCAGAAAACCCAGGAGGCAGGAAGGAGGAGACAAGGCACAGACAGGGGCCATGGGGCACATGGGGACGCAGGCATTGGCCCAGCATGTCAGTGACAGTGCTGCAGAGAGTATGCATAAAGGCAGGGGTGGTGGTGATGGGACTCCAACCCGCTGGTCTGCATTTATCCACATTGTTTGTTTCTGCCCCTGGGCCTCAGCACCTGCTATTCCTTCTGCCTGGATCAACTTTTTTTTCTTTTCTTTTCTTTTTCTAATGACAAGCACCTTCTCTAAAACCCACCTTCTGATCAAGGCTTCCCCTACCCATGGTCACCTAATGAAGGACCCACCTCTCCAGGCACCAGCTGAATGAATGAACTATACTGACTGCAGGATGGATTGATTGGAGTAGGTTTCCTTTTGACAGGCATTTACTATGTCTTTAAACAACGATTTCTGTTTTATGTTTGCTTTTGCAGCTACATCAGAAAATCAAATGGCACTTTAAAAATTGTATTTACCGAAGCTATTTGAAGCAGGCCTTTCTTTAGCATGTGAATTATAGGTTAGATCACAGCTATTGTGAAGCCCTGAGAATGGTTTCTGAAGTGTATCCAAGTCAGAAAGTGTATTATTTATCCAAAAGAATAAGCTTTGGCATCCTGGTTATTTTATTTCAATGAAACTTAGTATTATTTTAACAGACATAAGCTTTGATTTCTGAATTTTTAACCTTTTGGACTGGAAATATGAAATGGAGTCCTGTTTAAATAAAACTGAAATGGAACAATTTCAGCCTGGTCAATGAGAAACTCTAAATTTGGGGGTAGGAGGTTAATTCTGTTTTCATTTTCTTGGTTTCTCATTGCCAAGAAAAGCAGTACAAGATTTCCTGCTTTTTAATTTCCCAGATGATTTATAGATTTAGCACAACATTATTTATGGGAAAATATCAGGAGAAAATAACCTTTCTGTGTTAACAGAAGGAATTTTGAAAGATATTATTCAATTAATAGTCTTCCTGTGTCCCTGGCCAGCTCCCTCCCTCTCTGAATCCTTTAAGGGACGCGCTGCTCCCCGAGCAGGGCCCGCGTGAACCCCCTCGGAGCTCACAGCTCTTAGAGACCTGGCTCTGTCCTTTGCTCAGCTGCTGCCCTCAGCCCTCTGTGCTTCAGTCCGGTTGACCTCTAGTTTCCCAAACAAAATCTGCCCTGTGCTCTCTCCTGGCCCTTTGCACACACTGCTCCTTCTGCTAGGCATGCTCCCCTCCCTACCCCCCTACTCATTTGCACAGCCTAGATGTCACTTCTTCCAGGAAGCCTTCCAGACACTCCTGAATGAGTGATGCATGCCACTTCTCTTTGCTCGGAAGGCTTCCCACATGCTCTCTATCATAATGCTTACCCTGCTATATATTATCTTGGTGATTCCTCAGCTTCTTGTCTGTCTCCTTTACCAGACTATACGCTCTGTGGGGGCAGGCACCCTGTTTATTTGCTCACGGTTGGCTCCCTAGGCTCTCCCATGATGGTTGACACATAATAGGGGCTCAATTAGTGCCAGGGAAACAAATGAATACGTGGCTAGAACTTGATTAATACTCACCAAATGCTGGTGTCACATCATTTATAGTTTATCACGAATAGTTTTTATATGATTTCCTCTTAGTCATTAATTTGGTCAATCACTCCATCCATCCATCCATCCATCCATCCATCCATCCATCCATCCATCCATTCTATCCAGCCATCCTGACATTTATCCAACTATCCATGCATTTATTTCTGTGGCTAGGCAAAAATATGAGTTTGAAGTCATAGTAAGTCTTAGGGGAAGAAGAAAATCAGGATTTTTTTATGTTAATATCAAACTCAGCAAATGGTGGGCACGCCTAGTTAGGGAGTAACAGAAATAGCGCAGAAATGGATTATCCAGTAAAAGCTAAAGCAATTCAAGCCTTACACCCCAAAATCTTAACTCTTCCCTTCCTCTCTTCCTCTTTTCTTCCTTCCTTCCTTGATCAAGACTTCTATTTGATCCAGGACCTGACTGACTATTGAATCAAACCCAGATTTCAACCCTGAAGATGCTCTGAATTTATAGGGGACACTAGGTGATGCAAAGAACCATATAGAAGGTACAAAGTGGCCTATGCTGTAAGAGAGGCCTAGGTAATGTTTCCCGAGCGCCTGGAGGGAGGAGGAGGAGGGAAAACTGCTTGGAGGAGGGGACATTTGAACTGGATATTGATGGATGGGTAGGACTTAAATATGTGAGAATGAGGGAGAGCATTCTAGAAGGAAGCAACCAAATGAGCAAAGACACAGAGGCGGGATAAATCCAGGCAGGTCCAGAGAATGTGGCCGCCAGGGGCGAAGGCAGTGGGAAGAAGAGGAGAGGAGTGGGTGGGGAGGTTAGGGAGGGGCCTTGAGCCAGGTCACAGCCCCAGCCTTGGAGGCCAGCCGGGGAATGACAGATTGAGTAACTCACTCAGCTTGTTAGTATTTTTTTAGCACTTACATTGCCTGCTGCCTCTCCCCTGATGGTCTGTCGTAGCACCTGGCCGGCTGCCCCTGCCCCCAGCCTTGTCTGCCCCTCCTCCCCCTTGTAGGAAGCAGAATCTCCATAAAGGAGCAGATCATGGTGCCCCTCCCCACCTATAGCCCTCTATGACTCCCTATTGTCCTGAGCATGAATTTTAAGCTCCCTGTCCGGGACTACGATCACCACCCTCCTCCCACACATACAATTTCACTCCCCTGCGCCGAGGCCTCATGGGTTTACTTTCATTTCCATGAATGTCCCTATGTTTTCCTCTGCTTAAGACAGCCCAGCCCCCACGGCCCCGTTCCGCACAGGCCCTCTGAAGACTGTGCAGGTTGGAGCAGTACTGATTCCTGGGGGACCCTTCTCAGGCTGAGGTAAGGGTCCCTCCTACAGGACCGCACCGGGAGTTGTTGCCTGTTCACTTATCTGGCTTCCCCGCTGGACTGGGAGCTGTGAGGAAGAGAGGCTGTTTGGGGTGCTCACCATCCCACCCCCTTCCACCTCCAGCCCAGGTGTCCCCCAGCAGGCCCTGGATTTCTGGGTATGGAGGGGCAGGAGAAAAAGACCTTAGAGTGGAGTGGGGTGCCTCCACCTCCCCGTTTCCAGCTCCCTGCACCCCACAGGCCGGAGGGGGCCAGGTCATGAGGGGCAGCAGCTGCCACCACAGCCTGAAGGTGAGAGTTGGGACAGTCGCACTTGGGAAGGGGCCCTGGGAGGTCTGGCAGCTCTGAGCTGCCTCCAGCTGGGCAGAAAGGGCCAGCAGGGGTGGAGGATGAGGCAGGGACACCTGCCAAAGGGCAGGTCCCCACAACCCAGCCCCCAGGTTTGGGCGGGAAGGAGCCACCCCTTCTTGGTCTGGCCAGGATGCACTGGGACTTTGGACTCTGCATTCGTTTTGCCTTTTCTCCCTTTTTCTCTATTCATTTTCCTGGCTACCCCCACCTGGGGCTACTAGTATTTTTGCTTTCTCCTGGTTCAACTGCTGAACGGCCTTGTCGCTTTAACTGGCCCATTTTGTGCATGCTGGAAAGATCTTCCCTCCTGCCCTGCCCCCCCCTCCCCCTACCCCCATGGGGCCTGGGAGTAAAAGCAAGAAGTAAGGCTGATTATGGAGAGAAAGGCCGCTGAGACAGACCGCCCGGGAGAAGGAAAAAGGAAGAAAGCAGAGACAGAAACAGAGAGAGACCGGGCCAGCCGCACAAGAAGGGTGGGAGCCTTGGAGAATTCAAGACAGAAACAAATAATTGACATAAGAGAGAGAAACACCGAAAGAGAAAGAGAGACACAGAGAAGCAAACACATGGATTTATATTCATATTGAGCGACAAGAGCAAGAGAGACAGGCAGCCACAGAGAGGGGGAGGCAGCCAGGAGCCAGACAGCAGAGGGGAGCAGTGTCTCCAGGGAGGCGGGGGGCGGGGGCGGGGGCGGGGCGGGCGGGGGGGTAGGTACATCGAGGTCTCCCGCGAGTGTCCTGCTTCTTGGGGCCTAATTGCAGCATAGGGATGATAGATCACAGATTCCTATTATCTGCAGGAGACTGCTGGCAAGGATGTCAAAGTGCTTTGTAAATGTAAGGTCTTTACAAATGGGGGAAGGAGGAAATCATTATTCTGAGAAGGGAGGCTTCCTATGTGTCCCTCTGTCTGCCTCTCGCATTTTAAATGAGTTGGGGTGGGAGAGGACAATGCCTACCACACTCATTTGTCATTCGGTCCTGTGACATATTTCCTGACCGCCTCCTAACGTGTCAGCCTCCTTTCTGGGCTCTGAAGATAGAAGGTGATGGAGGCAGTTGCCACCTCCTGCTCAAGGCCTTCCCTGTGTTAGGTGATCGGTAAATGTTGAATATTTACTGAATATATTGTAAGAGGAGCAGCTGGCACAACCGTCTCCACAGTACCCTGGCATTTGCTGTAGCCGAGGGGTGTCCAGAGGAGGGGGTCCCTACCTCCATCTGGGGGCAGTGGGGGACAGCTCCCTGGAGGAGGCGATGTGGGAGAAGGCCTTGAAGGCTTTTCGGAGTGGAGAAGCCAGGGAGGACGTTCCAGGCAGAGGGATCAGCCTATGCAAAGTGAAGGCGTATGAGTATGGGGAGGAGGGCACTCAGGAAATGGAGAAGCAGGGTGGGGGAAACAGGGAAATGAGGCTGGGAAAGTAGGCAGGGGCTGGACTGTGGGGGCCTTGAATGCCAGACAAGTAGTTGGGACAGTTGGTGATGATGACCAGCAAAAGAATAGCATGATCAAATCTGAGTTTTTCAGAGAAATCCCACTGACAGTCCACATAGGAGCAGTGGCTGGGATGGGGGTGGGGACAGGGGCTGGGAGAACATGAAGAGAGAGGAGTTGGGGGGCAGGGGCTGGAGAACATGAGGAGCTGGGGAAAGCCCAGGTGAGAGAAGGAGGGTCTGCATCGGGGGCGGAAGGCCTGTGGGTGAGCTGTCCTGCGCTGGGCCCACTGGCTGAGGCATTTGGCCTCTTGCGCCAGCCCCGCGGTCTCTCCCTGGCCTGTCCCATAACCCAAGGTCCCAAAACCTAGAGATGAACTTCATGGGAACTCTGAGACCAGATGGCCAAGGGTCTCAAACTCAGGTGCCTTTGGGGGCCATGGGAAGTGACTGGGGTGAGAGAGTAGGAAGTGGTAGGGCCCAGGCCAAACTGGGGTGTGCCTTCAAATTGCTTTTTTTTTAAAAAACAAACAAAACAAAACAAAACAACAAGATGGTTGTCAAAAGAAACAGCGACTAAATTTGTCCCTCAGGGTCATTAGTTTTCCACCTCTGACTTCACCCCTCCCCCACATTTCACAAGGGGGAAACCCAGGCACAGAAGGAGCAACAGAGGAGTCCAAGTGTGAGCCCTCTGTGCTCCTAATCCAGCTGGATTAGCACCTCCCCCTCTGTGTACAGGTGAGGAAACTGAGGCTCAGGGAGGGGAAGTGGCTTGCCTGAGACCACACTGCTGTGGGGGAGGGCGGAGGGAGGAGGGAGGGAAATGGCGGAGGTCGGACCACCTTCTCAGGCAATAGTCTTTTCAGGAAAATGACTCAGCCCCTGGCTTCACCAGGGACTGAGGGGAGGAGAAACCCAGGAGGAGTAGGAACTGCTAATTGCGTGATAAGAAGTAATTGGTGGTGGGAGGGGGAGTGGGCTTAATGAGAGGGTGGCTGGGATGGGAGACGCAGAGTAAGAACCAACAGGGGAGAATGAGGCATCTGAAAGGGGAGGTGTTCCCTCTCCTGGTTGCAGCTTACCCAGGCCCATAGCTGCCAACCAGCTGCTAGGTGGTCCCCCCCGCCCCCCTCCCCCCAACCAGGGCTGGGGGCAGCTCAGCCTCAAAAGCCCAAATCACCCAGCCTGGGGCCTGCTGAGCTGCTGATTATCTGCCAAGCTGGACCTTAGAGAATAGCACTACCATAATGACGCCTCCCACCTGCTCTGAGCTTTTAACTTGTTCAGCCACCAGCAAGCAGCCTGGTCTCACTTGGAGAGAATGGCCAGTGGCCTTGGCAGTGGCCCTAAGAGCAGAAAAGAGTCCAACAGAGGTTAAGGACAGAGGTTACCCCCCTGAGCCCCAGTTTCCTCTACTGTAAAATGGAGGTGTTCTCTGCCTCTGATTATCTTTTCAGCCTCATCTTCTACCTCAGACCCTGCCCCCCTCCCCGGCACCATCTACTATCCCCAGTCCCAGCCACACACTGGTCGTTATAATTCTGACCCACAGGAGGGTCAGCCCCTCTGAGGTCTCTGCCTTTGTTCTGCATCAAATGCCAACCTGCTCCAGGCTCAGGTCCTCACAGTGAACTTCTCTTCAACCTACAAAGCCCAATGCCACCTCCCTGATTCTCTCCCAACAGAATGAAAACACTCCCTTCCCTGGGAGGCCACTGTTCTATGTAAATGACCGAAAGGGATTATACTTGTATCATTGCCTGTCTCTTTCCCCTCAGGTCTGGAGCCTCCTTGAGGCCAAGGCGACAGGACCTTACCTATCTCTGTATTCCCGAAGCCCAGCACGAGGCAAACACACAGTAAATACTCAAGCAGCGGTTCTTGGATCGAAGGATCGATCACATGAGCTCATGTTTGTTATTTCAGTGCCTGTTTCCTCCGCTGGACAGAAACAGGGACTGAGGGAAGCCACGGGGGGCGGGGGGGGGGGGATCTGAACTCTATTTACCTTTCTCTGTATTTCCTGGCACAGATCTCCACAAGGTTGGCAGGTGGGGTAAACAGAGGAAAGCGCTTTGTTCATCACAAAGCAAGATTTATGGGGAAGGAAAGAAAAAGAAGGAAGTCCCCGGATGGAAGAGAAGTCAGATGAGCACAGCATCAGAGTGTGTCCTTAAGGTGGTAGGTCTGTCTGTCTGCACGGCTGTGACTATGTCTGCATATGTGTATGTGGGTCTCATTTGTGGGTGTATGTGCCCGTACGTAAGGATGTAGGTGTTTGCTTTGTGTGTGCACGAGTTACTGTGTGGCGTGTGGGTGCTACTGTCTTACTCTGTGTTATTTGTCTAGAGTCTGTGGTAAGCCTGCATGTGTCTAACTGTGTATGTGTCTGTGGTTTGTGTGGAGGTGTGTGCCTGTATGTGTGGGTGTGTGGAGGTGTAGTGTTGTGTCGGGGGATGGAAGATGAAGTAGAAGGAAGAAGAAAAGACAGACCTTGTGATTGTCAAATGCTAAGTACAAAGAGCAAGTACAGATATTCCCGGCAGAGACCCACACGCCCTGCCAATTCATCCCCAGCGTCAGCTCCAAGGCTCATTCCTTCCGTCCCTGAGGCACCGAGGCGGACTCGGCCGGGCTCTCCGCTGCTCGCTCCAGGCGTGTCCAGTTCCCTGGGGGAAGGCAGCCAATAGGCAGCCCCGGAAGCGTGCCACCTGCGCTATGACGGAGGGACACAGGGGATGTGGGGGTGCAAAGGAGGGGCCCCTCATCCAGTTTCAGGGGTCAGAGCCGGGTCCCAGAGGAGGGGCCGTCCCGCTGAGCCCTGGGACAAGCATCTTGCCTGGGTGGCATTCCTGGCAGCCGAGGCTGCTGTGGACCTCTGCCCCGGAGGCGCTCCCTGCCTTGGAGGGCCCCTCCTCCCCTCCAGGCACCAGCTCTGCCTAATTTGCTGAAGTCCCCACCTTTGCAGTCTTCCGGCCCCCCGCTGGCAGAGAAGAGGATTCGTCTAACTAAGAAGCAGTGGGAGAAAACAGCAATGAGTGAACACACTCCCTTTTCTGGGATGCCCCTCTTCTATGTAAATGACGGCAATGGGAAAATGGAGAGGGCTCCTGGCACTTCCTCTCTGCAGGGGCCCTGGCCAGGTGGGCGCACAGATATGGACTTATCTGCGCGTGCCCAGCCTGTCTGTTAGCCTGGCGGTTCCTGGAGAGCAGAGGAACATTTTTCAGTGTCTTCCTCACCGCCCCCCTCCGCCCTCCCCAGGACCTGTGTGGCTGGACAGACCTGCAAATTCTGCAGCCAAGTGGGACAAAGTCACACCCAATTTGGCTGAAAAGAAAGCTGATTAGGAGACAGACTCTGGGAGAGAAAAGATTGGGCTCTTGTGACTAATGTGATTTTAAATCCTTATTCATCGGCAGGTCTAGAGTTGTTTTTGTTTTTCATTTAAGAAAAACCCTTGATAGAATAAATGAGATGGCAAATGAGTCAGAACCCTGAAGGCTTTCATTTCGCTTAGTGCCTCAGTCATTACTGAGCACCTATGACGCACCGGGATCGGTGCTGCGCGTGCAGAGCCTGGGCAGGGATGTGGTTCAGGCCCCGGGGCTGGGGCTGCAGAGAAAGGGCAGGTTCTGTTCGGAGGGAGGAAAATCTGGAAGAGCTTCATGGAGGAGGTGGTATTTGAGATTCACTCTGAACAAGGAAAGGTATTTTTGAGAAGCGATCAGCATGTGCAAAGGCCCGGAGGTAGGAACGAGCAGGTATTTTTCAAAGAGTAATAAGTAGCACCCTTTGGCTTTAGGCCCAAATACTGGCAGGAAGTGGCACAGGGCACTCCAGTGAGGACCTTGTGCCAGCCCTGGGCTCCCGTCTTCCGTGACATGTCATGTGGCCTGGCCCCATTCATGTCTGCTCCCTGCGGGCTTGTGTATGGGTGACAGAACCAGACCGGAAATACGGCAGCAGAGATGAATGAGACGTGAGTGTGTGCTCACATCTGTGCCATCCATGCCTGGGTCAGACGCTGGTCATTAGCTCATCATGAGCGTTTGTGTTGTTTCTGGAGATGGGGCTCCAGGCAGCCACTGTCCTTCGGTTGCTCTACCTGATTGAACCCAATCTTCTCACTGTGGATGGGAAGTCCCTGCCCAGGGTCTCAGGCACACAGAGGTCACTGTTTCCTGAGTCTGAGATCAGAGATTGTTGCATGGCAACAGTTACAGATGTGCTTGCAGAAGGACCCGTCAGTGCTCAAGACGGAGACACCTGGAACCTTGGTCTCCCATCTGGGAGGGGCTGTCTGGTCTGAGGCCCTCCCCGCTCTGTCGGCTGTGACCATCACCCACAGGGCTGGCCCCGGGGACTCAGCACTGGGAATGGGGTGGCCAGTACCCTTCCTGACCAGCACGGTCTCCCTCTCCTGGGGGCCCGGGCCCAGATCTCCACCACAGAGCTCCTCCCATGCTCTCCTGCACCCTCTCTCTCTTCTGTCCCTTCTCAGGGGCTCCAGCTCCAGCTCCAGCCTGGGGTCTGAGGCTTCTCAGAGAAGACGCCCTTGAGGAGGGGGGCCCAGGCCCTGGTGGCCCACTCCAGCGGCCTGCTCCAGCCTCAGTGACACTGGAGCCAGGTGGCCTGGGTCTGAGGGACACGGGCATGAGATGGGGCCTCTGGCAGGCAGAGCCACATCCAGGAAAGCACAGGTGCCTCCTATGGTTCCAAGTCCACCTGGTGGTGGGGCTGGAGGAGGCTCATTAAAAATGCAAATTTTCAGGCCTTCCACAACCTGCTAGATTACCCTCTGGGGCTGGAGGCCCGAAAACTGAAAACCCGAAAGCCGGTGTGTAGCAAGCTCCCCAGGTGACTCCTGCACACACAAACTGGAGAGCATCATGCTCCAGGGACAACACAGGTAGGGAAGCCCTCGTACCCGCGGTACCGTCTGTGCCTGTCACCGTGTGTCCCTCAGACTGGGAGTCAGCTTTTCCCGTGACAAGCCCAAGCCGGAGCCTTCGCTCCTTTCTCCCCAGCTGCCTACACTGCTCACACGTTCCCCGCAGTTTCTAAATTCAAAATGGGGCCCTTTTGGCTGTGTACCAACTCCCTTCCCATTCTTCTGCTGCAGGCCAGCGGTGGGGGTGGGGGGCCCCTGGGCCGGAGCGTGCCTCTGACTTTCTGGACACAGCTGGGCCTCTTAGCTGCCTCCTTCCAGGAGTCCCAGTTCTTTCCATTCATTCCCAGTGGCAGCTCGGTGCCATCATGCTCACCTGCAGGGGGACCCCCATGCTGGGCCCTGGAGCTGGCGCTGGGGTGGGGGCGGGGGAGTCTGACACCCACTCTGGCCCCTACAGATGGTCCAATGCCTCCTTCAGTCGGCCAGCTCCGTTGAGCACCTGCTGAGTGTGATTGCTGTGCTGGGTGCTGGAGGGGGTGGGGTGGGGATGGGAGACTGTTTGGGGGCGTAGAAAGAAATAGAAGACCGGGGGAGTGGAGGAGCCCACACATGGGCTTAGAACAATCACTAAGCAGCATATGCCAGGAAAAGCGAAACACACTCATCTCAAGCCAGTCAGCACGCCTCACGCCTGTTCAGCAGGCCCCAGGCTGGGTGTCTCAGAATGTGGGGTGTAGCGGGGAGGGGTCAGGCAAGAGACAGGGATAAACAAGACTTGAGTTCTAGTCCTGAGGCCACCAGGGACTTGCTGTGTGGCCTTGGGTAAGTTGCTTACCCTCTCTGAGTCTCCATTGCTCCTCCCTCTCATGTTCTCCCCCCACCCCCAGAACATGGCAGACTTGAATCAAATTTGCCTGACATTAAGCGAGGGATGTGGCTCCTTGGTCATCTGAGTAGACTCCCTGCTGGAGAGCTGACATCACCCCCAACAGGCAGTAGAGGGTAATGGTTAGAAACCCTGGGGTTTGGGTCACAGACCTCCATGGAAAGCCAATTCCGTCCCTTACACATCAGTGTCTCCATCTGTAGAATGGGCAGATCTCTAGCACCATTGGGAGGAGGATTCATTAGATAATCCTGACTGGGGGAGGGCTGCCTGGATGGGAGCTCAAGGACGGGGTGGGGGATGTTTAGGTCATAAACAAGGAGCTGGTTTTCCCCTTTGCTTTCACTCATTGTGACTTGCAATATTTACTTTTGGGGGGTTCACCTCTATGAAAGACTGCATGAGGCATGAGGTTGGAGGAATTCCAGGATAACGGGGCCCAGCACAGTGCCTGGCAGATGCTAAGCTCTCATTGCTGTTAGAAGACACGGCTCTTGCTTCTGATTCTTCCATTTAACATCTCCTGCCGCCTCCTTTCTCACCCTTCTCCTTCTCTGCCATGCTTACTCCCTGGAGACAGCCGGAGCCCTCCATTGTGCCGTGTCTCCCTGGGCCTCTCCCCCAAAAATTTGGTTCTGGGCTAAACCTGGCCCCTTCTCTAATAGGGCAACGTGGAGGTTAGGGGTTACCTGCGCAGAGCTTACAGAGACCTGCATTTCAAGTCTGGTTTGCTATTCACAGGCTGTGTGATCTGGGCCAAATTACTTAGCCTCTCTGTGCTTCAGCTTCCTCTGCCATGTAAAGGATTAACACACTGACATCATAGAGCTCTTGTAGAGACGACGTGAGCAAATGCATATAAAACACTTAGCACATACTAAGCAATTAATCAACATGTTGCTGTTCGCAGATGAAAGCCATTAAATGCCTTTTAGTTTCTTAACTGGAACAGAGCTGTGCCCGGCATGGGCCAGTCATGTAGAGATGGTAGGAGTGAATAATGAGAACCATCACTGTGCGTGTGTGGTTGAAACAGAAGTTGCTGTGGAAAGGCAAGAGATGAGGTGTCCAGGGAGTGCCTGCGGGTTGTCACAGAATGAGCCGCTCGCTGGTGCTTGCTGAGCAGTCTTCCGGGTACAAGGTCCCAGGGCTGCAAGGGCGCACCCAATGAGCTGTCATCAGCG
Source organism: Cnephaeus nilssonii (assembly GCF_951640355.1). NCBI lineage: Eukaryota > Metazoa > Chordata > Mammalia > Chiroptera > Vespertilionidae > Cnephaeus > Cnephaeus nilssonii. The sequence continues at coordinate 15,734,462 of NC_137084.1, read as the reverse complement.
AGTGGCTCATTCCGTGACAACCCGTAGGCCCACCGCAACGGATGACATTCAGCTGTATGAGGGCTGAGCAAACAGATCTGAGCCCTAGGGGGTTAACATTCTTCCTCCCTCCTCCCCTGTCTTCCTCTCTCCTGCCTCCTCACTCCCCCTGTTTATGATGACCAAGCAGAAGAGAAAATTCCATCGGATCCCTTTTTATGTAATTGTCTTTAAGAGTTATTACATCCTAAGAGTACAAAAGAGGGATTCCATCCCTTTTAAAAGTCTTGACTTAAAAGGGTAAATATATGTACATATGGTCAGAATTGAAACATGCAAATGTAAGCATGTAATCAATCTTGTGTAGACATAGACCTGAAATAAGGAGTGTGTATATTACCAGGATCCAGAGATAGGGCTAGGGAGCTGGGGAGACAAGCCCTTGTTTGTTTAAGCCCATGACAGCGAACCTGGAAACAGGATGCAGGGCGGCCCTCAGAGGCACCAAAAAGAACCCAAGCAACATCCCAGGAGAAATTTCCCACCCTTGGCAACCTCAGCTAACTGGGCTTATAACTGCCACCTGGCTGGCAGGGAACTCCAGTTAATGGGGTTAATGGTCCTCCTTAGTGTGTGCACATCCTTGAACTCCAGGACATTTGGTGTTACATTTAGACAGGCCTATGGGTGTTAAAAGAGAAAGGCAAAGTGAGAGGCAATAAGTGTTTATTTGGGATTAAGAATTGCAATTTGGGAGCGTAGATTCAGGAAGAAAGCCAAATCGTGTCTTAATTTCAGGGTGAGGGCAAGAAGTTTTAATGAGAAAAGGAAGGGGACAATTACGTCAGTAGAAGAAGAAGATTCCTATTGGTGCTGAGTTACTCCTTAGCTGTGCATTCTGGTTACTGGTTTTATCTTCAGAAAGAGTTTATAATATCAGTCCTTGTGGTCAGGTTAACAGGATGTCTGCTTTCCTGTTAACTTTATAAACAGCTGTTTGTAAAACAAAATTGGTTTGGCCCCGTCCTAAGGTTGTTTTGTCCAGTTCAAACAGCCCCCAGTTTCGAGGAGCAATACGTGCAAAGCCGTTCCTCTGGTATGGCGGCTCCACTTGTGTCAACTGTTCCCTGGGAATCAGAACCACCGTGTTTTATTTTTCTGTTATATGCTTCCTTGTCATGCTAAAAAATTTTGGCCTATTAATGTGAGAGTATAATCATTCTAATTTAAAATGTAATTGAGTAATTAACTTCGATGTGTGGGTGTCAGTTGAAATCTTACTAAGGAGACTATGTAAGGGAATTTTAGGTTCATCACATAGACACATTTAGTTTACTAGATGTAGAAGAATTAGTCAAGTATCCAGGGAGTTTTTGTTAACAACAGACACATGGATTAAAAAGAAAACCTAACAGCTGATGTGAAGATTTTTTTTTTAGATATACTGTACACTGAGCGAAGCCCCCAGATCACAAAGTAATCCAGAACCAGATCGAGAGCTCTAACATTGCTGGAACCCCAGATTACCCCATCCCCACCCCGTGCCTCCTCCACTCACTCCCCCTTAAGGGAAACCACTCACTCAAAACATTAAAGTTATACACATAATAGGAATTGTTGAAGGCATGTTTAATTAATTACTTACATCTGTAAACGGGACCAAATATAATTTACAAACAGGACCAAATATCACTCAGAGACTTTGTAGAAGTGACTGCTAAAATCTGCTTCATGTAAACAGAAAAAGATTTACAAGCAGACTTAAACGCTTCAGAGAGAACTAAGGTTCAGGATTTGGCAGCTTAATAAATTGAACTCTAGTTATTTAAACTCAAAGTAAACTTCTGCGTCGTCTTTTCTGGGCACAGAAACCCCTGGTGAAATCACCACAAAACTTAAATGCATGTGTGAAGTCTGGCTCGAGCTCATGGCCCACTGTCCTGAAGGAATCTTCTTTAAAGTACACATCGTGCTCATCTATGTACTTCCCTTAGATGGAGGGCGCATCCCAACTGCCAAGATTTATTTCCAATGCCGCAGGCTTTACACCTGACCTCAAAGGACTCCTCCTACTTTGACACACACAGAAGTTCTGATGGCTTCCTTCCCCCAGCTGAGCGCTGGTCCCGGCTGGCAGGGAGCCCCGCATTGTCTTCACATCCATCTGCTGGTCTCCTTGACCGGCCAGACAATCAACCATGACGCCAGCATGTGGTTACTTGGAGGAAAACAGCTCACACAATATGGGGAAGGCAGCTGGACGGGGAGGGGGAAAAGTAGCCCTAAGTGGGTGGTATTTTGGGAACAGTTTTTTAAGGTGAGATGTAAGTATGCAGCTCATTAGATCCTGGCGAGAAGACATTGAAGGAAGTGCTGTCACATGGGCCTGGCTTTGTCAGCTGAATTATCTGTGAGCTTCAGGGAAGAGAGTTAAAAGCCTTTGAGTGCTCAGTGCCCCTCCAGCAGAAGGAGCAGGCTCCTCCTCACCCCATCTTTGCCTCTGCCCCTCACTTTTGCCCCACCCATGCTCTCTCCTTCATCTCAGAACCTGCCTCTGCCTCTGCCTCTGGGAGGTGACCGTGGACAGCCCCCCATCCCACCTCTCCCACATGCCGTTTGCCTAGTGACCGTCCATCCTGGCAGCTCCCTCCTACCAACAGAGCTCACTTTGCCCACAGCCCCTCCCCTATGCCATGCCTGAGTAGGATGGGCCGTTGAAGCCTGTCCAGACGGGTCTCAGACTCTGCACTTTGACATCTTTCCTCCCTCCGGCATCCCTTAGTCCTCAAGGATATTACAGAATCCAGGATCCTGGAAAGAACAAGGGTTTAGAGTCAGAAAGACCTGGGTTTGAATCTGGTCCCCTGAACTCACTATCGATGTGACTTTGGGTAAGTCACTAACCTCTCTGAGCCTCCATTTCCTCATCTGAAACGTGGACACTTGCAGAGTTGCCTGGGGGGGTAGCATGCTCAGGGATCGAACCAATTTCCTGGCCCATCCTGAGTGCTCAAGAAGTGGCGGTCCTGCCTCCCCATCCTCTGCTTGGGTGTGGGGGAGAGAGGGCTGCAGGGTGACTCTGAGCCTGGCTGGCCGGCTCTGGTGCACAGGCTGGGGCTGCCTGGCGAGCACGGCCCAGCATGGTCTCTGCCAGCCATGCCGTGGGCTGTGTTTCTACAGCTGGAGAAGCCTCAGCCCCAGAGAGCAAAGAGGTCTCTGAGTCTCCACCCCTCGGTGGGGAGCAGCCCAACCCAGGGGGCCCCAGGGTGGAGGTGGGGGTAGGAGTGAGAATGGCAATCAGAGCTGTCACCCTTCTGAGGCAAGAACTGTCATTAGTTGTTCTGGCCCATAATTGGGGTCCAACCACCCTCTGGCTCCAGATGAATTTTGGGACCGTGATTATCTGTGATTAGCCTCTTCGTGCTTCGGAATGCTGATTTCTCAGTTCCCTCCTCTCCCGCCCAGCCCTTCCCGAGGACGCTGCCAGAAACACTCAGACAAGAGCTTCTTGCTCAGTGAGACACGCACAGCAAACTCTTGCCTCCACTTTGCTACGTTCGTGCAAGTCAAAGCCAGACACCAGGAAGTGAATGCTGCTGAGCTGCTCTGGTTCTGAGGGGAAGGTGCCTGCCAGCCCCTTCCTGCCAACCCCTTCCTCTCCGGCTAGGAAGGACACAGGCTTATGAAAGTCCAGCCCAGGTTGAGTGGCCTGGTGGTGCAGGTGCAGACGGAAGTCAGGCCTGACTAGGCCCCCACACCTGTTCTGCCACTTACTGGCTGTTTGGCCTTGGTCAAGTTCGGAAGCTCTTCTGGGCTTTTCTCGCCTGTACAATAGGGTTACCTGCCTTAGGAGGTGCAGGGAGGGTTATATAGGTCAAGTCACTCAGCTGGTCAGGGAGTCACTGCCTCTTCACTGATCCCCTCCTATGTGCCCGGTACACACCTGCAGATGCAGGTGAATAGGACAGAGACCTCGGGCTCAGAACACTTCCATTCTGGGGAGGCAGGATAGAGCGGGACGTTCACAGAGCACTCCCAGGGGCTGGTCACTGCCATGTGGTGAGCGTCACTCGGAGCTGCGGCCCTAGAGGGGGTGGCGGGGAGAGCTCTCGGGAGGCAGCATTTAATGGGACCTAAAGGCCGAGCAGGGTCCCGGCGGGCGATGGGACAGCGAGGACAGAGCCCTAAGAGGTGGATAAACATGGCTTGTTGGGAGTCAGAAGGGCCACTGGGGTGGCAGCATCCTAACAGACGGGCGGGTGGACGTCATACAGGGCCTTGTTGGCCACGGTGAGGCAAGTGGATTTCATTCCAATCACAACTCGGGGGAGGCCTGGGGAGGCCTTTCAGCAGGAGTGACCAGATCCGTTTTCAGCTTTAGAAATAGCACCTCGGACTTCTGTGCTTCCCACTGGCAGCTTCGGAAAACAAGATACCTGTCACTCGCCTTTGGTCAACGCTGTCAAGGCATTGCTCAGAGGATCAGCTGACTTGTTAGGTTGGAGGTTGGAAAGGTCAGAATGACACTCGAACCTCAGCCAACTCGGCCAACTGCTTACCTGGTGCTCCAATCCTCTCTTTAGTATTTGCTCATGTACCCGCAAGAATGAGGAACTCCCCACCTTTAATGCTAGTGTATTACCTGGAAAACACCATCTCTTAGGAAGTATTTCTTACAGTGAGTTGAACTTAACCTCCTCTCACTCCCACAGAGCACCATCTATGCCTTCCCCCATCCCACCCTCTCCCCCCAGAACTGCTGAGGCTCAGCTCCTGCCCTGCCTCAGGCTCCTCCCAGGGGCCTGCGAGCAGGGGAGCAAGTTCTTCTGGCAGCTGTGCCCAGGAGAGCCCCTGGCTCCGGAGGAAACATCTGGCTGATGCTCTCCCTTCTGAGGTCTCAGGGTGTCCACGGGCCCCTCCACTTTGGGCCTCTTTCCCCAGCTCCTCTGAGAGGACGGAAGACACAGGACAGCCCTGGACACATTTGAACCCGCTGCCTCTGCAGCCGACCTGGGCAATGCATGCCCACTCTCAGCATCTCACTGCCTGCTCCCTCCTCTCTGCACCGCTTTCTCCCGAGACTCCAGGGCAGTGCTATCTCAGGACGCTAGCTGCAGGAGCGGGTGCTACTGGGAAGCCAGCCTCTGGGCCGCCTGGGGGAACAGAGGAACCAGAGGGTGCTGTCTACTGCCCTCTCATCTGCCTGTATGAGTGCTTTCCAGGAACTGAGAGCTCCCTCCCTTTCGTTGAGCTGTTACTCTCTGCCAGGCACTGTGCTCAACAGGGCTGTCCGCGTAGCTGCTGACATTGTGCATTGCCCAGTCCCCTGGAGGGCTGCGGGGCCTGGCCCCTGGAGGGAGCGCTGCTCAGCTCGAGCACCCGGACATGCTGGTCCTGGGAGCGCTTTGCCTGCTTTGCTTCACTTGTTCCTCACACTAGAGGGCAAGGCTGTGGGGATGTCTGTTTTATAAATGAGCACATGGAAGCAGCTCAGAGAGACTGTGTAACAAGTCCAATGTCAAAAGAATTGAGGGTTGGCCAAGTTGGAAGTCAACCCGTCAACTCCAGAGCCAAGGTCTTTGCCGCTGAGCTCTAATTGCCAGGAGTTGCATAGCGGAGTGTTCAGCGACACAGATTTTGAAATCGGCCTCGCTCAGACTCCGCCTTCATCATTACGATCCACTCGACCTGACTTGGGGAAAGTTACTCTGAACTGCTGTCTTCTTTTCTGTAAAAGGGAGATGTGAGTCCTACCTCACAGAGCTGTCAGCAAGACTCAGAGAGACGTACGTGCCAGAGTTGCTGGTACAACCCGGCACCTCATAAGAGAGAATGGAATGATGGCTTAACAGACCACACTGTCCAGAGGCCCATGGCAGGGCTGGGGGCCAGCCAGGGGCAGCACTGACCCCTAATGCCCAGCAGCCGGGAAGACCAAAGCAGCCAGCCAGCCCCAGTCCACTTGGCTTCCCAGCCCTGCCCTCACCTGGCCACCGGGGGACTTATTTAGGAAACACGGGTTTCAGGCCAGCAGCGGGGTGCTGCAATCTGGCCGGCAGCAAATTGCCTCCTGCGCAGCGAGATCAAGCCTCTTCCGAGGAAGGGTGTAATCATCACGGCGTTTTAGTGTTTTAGCGCCTGCATTGTGAGCTGGAGCCGCTCCTGGGGGGGCTGAGAGCTGAGCAAAGCGAGGATAGAGGATACCGTGATGGGTGGCAGCTTATTGATTGAGGCTTTTCTGTTGCCTTGGGATTGCCGCTCAAGGGACAAAGCTGAAAGCACCGTGTGCTGAGTGGTCCCACATTCAGAACAACGGGCCAAACAGACTTACTCAGAGGAGTCTAAGCAGTCCCCAACCCCCTCCCCCACCACCGCACAACCTTATCCGGACTCTGAGCCTATGGAAATGAAGGCCTTGGGAGTCAGGAGAAATTCTGAGAACTAGGCCGCCATCCAAGGCAGGGTGATGTGGCTGTTCCCGCCCCCTCCCCTGGGTATTCTTCCACCAAGTCTAGTGAGACAGGCCCAAGAGGACATGGTAGAGGACAGGGGTGCCTAGAAGAGCCCCTTAGCATCTTGGCCCCTCTGGACATCTGTGGTGCCACCTCAGCTCTAGGCAGAGGCTACAAGCAGAGAGCTGGAGAGATGGCAGAGTGAGAGATGAGTCTATAGGGAGGGGGTGTTGCAGGCGTGCCCACTCTGGGTGTGGCGAGGATGTAGGGGTTTGGGGTGGGCCCTGGGCCTGAGCCATCCCGCTGAACTGTAGATGAAAGGGCTGGTCCTCAATGAGGGGGTCCCTGCAGCCAGAGGTGAGGGAGCACTCCCAGGGAAGAGGTGAGGGAGGTTCCCTGCTTCTCCTCTAGGAAAGGGAGGACGGGAAGAAGTATCTTTTCCATGGCAGGTCCTAGACCAAGCCGAGGCTGGGCTGTACTTAAAGTAGATACCGAAATTGAAACCTGCGTCACTCTGGACTGGCCTTATGTCTTTTTAAAAAATAGATTTTTTATTGATTTCAGAGAGGAAGGGAGAGGGAAAGAGATAGAAACAATGATGAGAAAAAAAATCATTGATCAGCTGCTTTCTGCATGCCCCACATTGGGGATCGATCCCACAACCTGGGCATGGGCCCTGACTGGGAATTGAACCGTGACCTGTTGGTTCATAGGTCAGTGCTCAACTACTGAGCCATGCAGGCCAGGCTGTCCTTATTCCTTCAGAGTACCTACAGACCTGCTTGGGTGTCATCTAAGCATTGAATGGAGAGTAGACAGAGCGGGGCTGGGGCCGTGATGGGAGGAAAACGAAGGTTCCTGATTGTGTCTACTTAGTTCAGACTGTTCAATAGGAAAACAATGTTTGACTCTTATTTTGGTCTGTCTTTTTTAAAGGAGGCTATATTATGAGGATATAAATGTGTGTGTGAGGGAAACAGAGACAGAAAGAGAGCTGGGATCCTAAAACTCTCCAAGGGAAAGGATGGTTTTAGGTCATGAAACAAGGCCTCGGAAGAAGTTGGTGGACCAAACATAGGACCCACTGTTGGGCTAGAAGCAGAATCTGAGAAACTGCGAGTGAAGAGAGAAAGAGGCAGGCCGACTGAGTGTTTCCAAGCATGGATTTGGGGGTCACGCTCGGCCACCTGCAAGTTGTGTGGCCTTGGCAAATCGCGTAACCTCCTGGGTTACCTGGAGGCCTTCTGTACAAAGTGTGAAAAACAAAACTTACTTTCTAGAAAAGTCACTGTGAGGGTTAAATAATCGATGAAAGCATTTAGTTCAGTTCTCTGACAAGAAAATGCAAAAGAAACAAAAATAAGGAAGTGATGCTTTCCCTATACAAATATTTATATTTAAGAAAAGTCACTCTCCTGTTCACAGTCCTTTAGTATATGTGCTGCGTGTACTTTTGAAGCCAGGTCGGTCTCACTTTGTCTTACAAGATCCTTTTCAGAAATAATAGACACAGTGAGCACGCATTAAGCTCTCGCAGAGGGATACATTCTGTTTGTTTTCAACTTGTATTAACTCAACAGCCATTGCTTAGCATGAGGTCTCCTTGGGTGACCTGGGTGGGGAGGTTTGCTCTTCAATCTGGACCTCCACTACAGCCTCACCTGGATGGGAGACCGTGAGTGTGCCATGTCCCAGGCTCCTGGGAGCATGAGTGGAGATGAGTGTGTGCATGTACATGGGCACCGACACCAAGGCCACCATGAGAGATGGGCACAGTTATCTGAGGTTCTGGGCACTCTTGTCAGAGCGCTGAACTACCAACTGTTGAGTGATATTGGGTCTTCTGCTTATTGTGATGGACAGACCCTACAGTGACCCTCAATAATATCCTGTTTCTGGTGTCCATGCCTTTGTGTAATCCCCTCCCCTTGAGTGTGTGCAGGAACTATTACTTGCTTCTAATCAATAGAATATAGCAAAGGTGATGGGATGCCATCCTATGATTGTATTTCACTATATAAAACTATCTCAGCAGACTAGAGAGAGTAAAAGAGAGACCCTTGCTGGCTTTGAGGAAGTAAGCTACCATTTGCGCAAGCTTATAGAAAGGGCTATATGGCAAACCACCGTGGGTCACATATAGGAGTCAAAAGTGGCCCCTGGATGACAGCCAGCAAGGGAATAGTGATCTCAGTCCTTGAGCTACAAAGAGATGAACTCTGCCAACAACCCAAATAAACTTGAAGCAGATCTTTCCTCAGTCAAGCCTCTGATGAGACTGCAGCCCTGGCCAACACCTGATGGCAACCTGGTGAGACTCTGAAGCACAGGATCCAGCTAAGCTGTGTCCAGACTTCTGACCTACGGAAACTGTGAGATAATAAGTGTGTGTACAGTGTTAAACTTTGTATTTGTGATGCAGCAATAGAAAATGTGAGTTCTGCTTTTGGTAAGGCAGGGAGAATAAATAACTTGAATTCTTTCTTTCCCCATCACTCCTGCCTACCAGTCTCACAGGGATGCAGATAAATAGCTATAAATTTTTCTAATCTCCTGGAGAAGAGCACTAATATAATGTGTGGTGATTATATCATCAAAGAGGCTTTTAATTTCATCCAAAAAGCAAATCTAGTGAATTGGATGAATAGAGGATTTTGAGAAGTTTGCAAATACACTGTGCTTGGTAAGTGCTGGAAATTGAGAAGACTTTCATTACGGATGCTCAGTTCCCATGATGGGTAATTATCAAGGCAGAACAGGATCTGCAAAGCAGCCCCTTCCTGGGTCTTAACAACAGATATAAAAGGATAGGTTCATAATCACTAATGAGGAAGATAATATAAGTTGGTGTCTCAAAGAGTAATTGTCATCCTCCAGAACAGCAGAGCCTCCTCATTAATGTTTTATCCTGGGACCCAAAGTTCAGATGGTATGCCTTTTGAAGGTGGCATAGCATGGGGCAGCCATTCTTATTGCTTGTAGAGAATTAATAAATCCCACATCATTGGACTGAAAAATTTCCACCTTACCTCAAAGCTTTGGATGTCAGCAGGTTTTAATATAATTGGTTAGACTGTGATGATTAAAGACATTGACTCTGGAGTCAGATCAGACAGACCTGAGTTCAAATCTTATCTGTATCACTGTATTAGTTAGTTCTTGCTGCATAACAAACACCCCCAAATTTGACAACTTAAAGTAAGAAGCATTGGTTTAGCTCACAAGAATGCAGATTGGCTGGGCAGTTCTGCTTCTCTGGACTTAGTTTGGTTGATTCTTTGCTGGGCTTGCTCATGAATCTGCCATCAGAGGCTTGGCTGGGGTACAGCTGTTCTTGGATGGCTTCCGGGGGGATAACTGAGCTGCCTTGGCTCTACCTCTCATGGTCTCTCATCCTTTGGCAAGCCAGTTTGAACTTATTCATGTGGCAGCTGGCAGAGCTCAAGAGAAAGATCAGAAGCTTGCAAAGCCTCTTGAGGACTAGGCTTAGAACAGGCACAGCCTCACTTCTACTGCATTTCATTGATCAAAGTCTTAAAGACAGCTCGGATTCAAGGGCTGGGGAAACCACCTCACCTCCTGATGGGAGAGGCTTCAAAATCACATGCACAGGGGGGTGCTTATAGGGAGGCTATTCATTAGGGTCGTCAATGTTTCTTCCCATGCAATGCTGTTCCAAAGGCAGCAAGAATGGGCACACGTCAATGTCCAAGCACTTTTCAAGAGGACTTGAGTCATGTTTGCTAAAGTCCTACTGGCCAAAGCAAGGGGCATGGCCAACCAGCTCAAGGGGTGCAGAAAAAGACTTCACTTCTCCATGGGAGGGGAAGATCTGTGGCCACTTTTGGCAATCCTCCAGACTACACTTCCAAGGCTTACCTGGGAAAATCTTAACCATCACTAAATAAATGAACCCCGGATGAGGCCAATGTGGCAAAATGTGATCATTGTTGAACCTGGAAGGGTAGCAGTCAACAGGTTGATGAACACAGAGTCTAGCATTGCCACAGGAATCTCTGTACCCCATGTCTTCCCCGCCCCCACCATTCCAATCTTCTCCAGCTCCTGCACAGCCAAGGCCCCTGCTCTGAGTCCCATGCCTTTGAGCAGCACCCTGCAATAGAAATCAAGTGTGAGCCACACATATACTTTCTAATTTTCTAGTAGCCATGTTTTAAAGAAAGCAAAAAGAGACAGGTGAAATTAATTTTAGTAATATATTTTATTTAACTTAATGTGTCTAAAATGTTGTCATTTCAACAAGTAAGTAATAGAAAACGTAATGTTAGGTGTATTTTTTACATCTGTCTTCAAAAGCCAATACATTTAATATCTGACACAGCCTATCTCAGTTTGGCCATGACTGGAGTGCTCAGTGACAACGTGGTGAGGGGCCAACCCCCCTGTAGTAAGGACCTCACCCCTTAATTGTTTGCTCCCCCATGACCACCCTGTGAATTTCCTTCCTAGTTCTTATGGTTAGCGAGGCAACGATTATTTTGTGTGTCACTTGGCAGGCGTTGCCATTGGACTGTGGCCTCTTCAAAGGCAAGTTGGTGTCAGTCGGCTTTATTCACTCTGGGTCTTGAGGGCTGGGACAGGGGCACACAGTACAAGTTCGCTGAATAGGTGTGTGAGCGACCCGTGGCTGAGTAGCCCATGGACTTAACTCCTGCAGCCCCTTGGAGAGAGGAGTCTGTGCAAATAGCTCAGGCCAAGGGCCCGAGCTCATCCTCGCTGGTGCGGCTGCCTGTGCATCCTGCAGACCCTGCTCCCACCGAGCGTCTCCTCAGAGCAGGCTTTCCCATCCCTTGTGTGGCAGATACCTCGGGCCTCCTCTAGACCCTCGGGAGCCATGTTTGTGATCAGCAATACTTGACATCCGAGTGTTGATGTCCAAGGCCTTGGCAGCTACAGGGCCTCATGGCCTTGCCCAAGAAGCCGAGCTCTCCCTGCGGAAAAACCCACATTCTTCCATTTAGAAACCACAGGGCTTTGTGACCTCAAATAGCACATCCTTATATGTAATTTTGAAATCTTAGCTTCTAAAGGGCTCCACCCAAGGAATTGATCACCCTCTTGTCTTCCAAAACCCTTTTAGGCAAGCTCCACATTTGTATAATTATGAAGCTGCAGGATTGCATGGTCCACCCACAGAGCTGACTGCCCTTCGGAGACCCATTTTTGAGTAAATCCCACATCCTCGTGTTTATGAGGCCACGGACCTTCAAGGGCCCCACCCATGAGGATGGGCCCCTGGGGTCCCTGAGCCGCACTTTGGATAAACACCATAGTGCTGGCATGATGGAGCTCATGGACCAACATGAAAATAGATGTTTGGGGTTTTATATGCTGTACCTATAGTTATAGGAAGACTTGGCCAGCACCCGGCCAGATCCGCAGAAATAAAAACAGTCCCCGTGGCAGGATGCATGATATTTCACTCTCTACTTCCCATACTTTCTGGAATATCTGCTTTTATAAGAAAAACTGTGACCAAAAAAACTCACAAAAAACAAAACGTTTTGTTCCTCCCGCAGGGTGATGAGGATGATTTATCAGAGTTTAACAGCTGAGTTTCCTCTCTGCCCCAGGCCTGCTGACCTTCTGGAAAATCACTGAAATTTATCATTATTATCAAAATTGATGCCTCCAGTGCCTCTGTGGTTCGTGTTTGCTCTGCACAGTGATGGAAGAGGGTGAGAGCAGTGCCCGAGTGAGGGCGGTGCATCTATCTTATCAGGGCACGCTACAACTAGGCAATTATGGTCCATTTCCTAGCGGGGACCTGGTGGTGATGTGAGCCCAGGATGAGAGCCCATCACCCCAGCAGTGATGGGGAGCGGGGAGGAGGGCTGCCCCCGGGAGGATGTGAGGATGCTGATCTGGGGGAAAGGATCCAGAAGGTCTGTGCCTAGGCCCAGGGAGGGAAGCCCTAAAGCAGGGGTGTGTCCATTGGGGGTGTTTTTCCCCTGCCAGAGGGCATCGGCAATGCCTGGAGGTGTTTTTTATTGTCACAACTGGAGAAGGGGAGCTACTGGCATCTGGTGGGCTGAGGTCAGGACCCAGGACAGCCCATCACAACAAAGCGTTATCCATCCCACAATGTCCGTAGTGCTGAGGTTGAGAACCCTGCCCTAGGGCAGGGGGCGTTCTTCTCAGGGGCCTGGGGCAGCAGTCAAGGCCGTGATAAGGAAGTGGACTCAGTACTAACAGTGGTGCTGGTAGTGACAGCTGACACTGGGCTGGAAGGGTGCTATAGGGGCCTCTGCTAAGCTGGTTCCATTTAAGGCTCCAGGGGCCAAGGCTTATCAGGGCCTCCTAATGTTGAATGAGCCCTACCCCATGCTGCCACACCAGAGGGACCCCACAGTATCCTCCAAGCATGCCCTACACCAAACATATCAAACTCAAAGGCTAACACGGGCCAAATAATGAGGTATGCAGCCCGCGGGCCTAGAGTTTGACATGCTTGCCTACACTCTGCCCTCTGTACCTTTTCCATGCTGTTCCTCTGCCTTTCCCCTCCCCCAATTCTACCTGACTTCATCAGACCCATCCTTCAAGGCTTAAATGCCATAAAGCCTGCCCTGACTTTCTCCCCCTTCCTTCACTGAGTTGAGGTTGGACATTACCTCCAGAATAGAGGAGGGATACAGAACGTTTCCATGGTGAAATGCATGAACTCTGGCTTCCCATGCATCTGGGCTGACATCTTGTTTTTGCTGTTTGTTACTTAGTTGGTGTTAGACAAATAACTTTAAACCTGCTGAACTCGGTTCCCACATGTCTGGAATGGGGCTCAATTAAGGGTTGTTGGGAAGATTCGATGGAGTAAAATGCATTTGCAAAGCTTGGCACGCAGTAAAGGCTGGGTAAACATCAGAGCTAACCTTCACTGGGCCCTGCTCTCAGAGCTTTGTCTTGTTTGTGGATGCCATCATCGCCCCGACTTTCCAGATGAAGAATGGAGGTCCCTGAGAGAGTGGGCAGCTCACCGAAGTCACCCAACAGGGAAGCAGGCGCTGGGCCTGCAGTGGAGGCAGGTGCAGGCGCTGCCCACCTCTGCAGAATTCAGACGCACATGCTTGCCTTTCCTGGGCTGCCTCCGGTGATGACAGGTACAAGTCTCTCAGCTGATCCAACCTGTGACTTTGTAGCCCGGTGCATACCTGGCTGTCTCTTACGTAGAGTGCCAGGTCTACATTCCATTCAAAGGTCAACAGGCCTTTGAGATGAGTACAACCGTTGTAGCTATTTTACAGATGAGCAATGAGGCTCCCAGAGGCTATCTGACATGCTCAAGGTCACACAGCGTATAAAAGTCAGGGCCAGGTTCAACCTAGATCTCCTGACTCCAAAGCTAACGATAGTATGTGTTTGAGTGATAATAACCTAGTCACCATCACAGATGGGTAATAGCTAACATTAGCATGTTCCGCGTTCCAGGTACCGTGCTAAGCACTGTGCAGGTATAACTTACAGGGTCCATGTCTGTCACCAATGTACAGGTCAGGACACTGAGACTTCCAGGGAGAACGACTTTCCTAAGGCTCCCAGCCAATCCGACTCTTTTACCCTGTGGTCTGCTAACTTCCCAGAAACCCTCTCTCCCATGTCAAGAACTCTGCGCCCCAGCCAGTCCCCCCCTCCCCAGAAGTCATTAGCAAATTGCTCTGGCCACAGCAGCATGTCCCTGGCAGGCCTGGCCTGGCCTTTGGAGGTTGAACTCAGCTGGTGTCTAATGAGCATCTCTGGGGACAAAGACAGCTGGACTCCTTGTTGAGGGCCTGTTGTCAGGACAAAGCATGAACTGGTGCGTGCTGGTCTTTGGTACTAAATAATTGGCTTCAATTAAGTGGGCTGGATGGAGTGGGGCACGTGGAGGAGCAAGAACATGGAACTTACAAAAATGCAGGTCGGAGGGTGGAGAGTCAGCGCCACCAGGGATCCATGCTGCCCTCTGCTGCCTTGGCAAAGGGCCGTAACTTTTCATTGACTCAGTTTCCTCCTCTGTAGAATGGAAAGAGGAAAGAGGAGCCTTTGGCAGGAGTTTTCAAATTGCACTTGGCAAAGCCATGGTGGTCCCTGGGGTGGCAGGATCTCTAGGTGTCCAGCGAGTGGCACCTGGTCAGCCAAGTGCTGCCAATAGGTGATTTGTAGCGTGCCTCCCTCCTCTCCCCACCCTGCTCTCATGGGGCCCAGCCCCCGGCCTGGCTCAGCCCACGCCACTGCCCAGGAGGGTCTGCAATCCCGAGAGGCAACACCATCCCCAAGGAGCCCTGTGAAGTCGGGCTTTGGACCCAAAGCATCCGCCGATGGTGCTCCTTCCTCCCCGGCTTTCGCAGGCAGCTCCCCTGAACTGGCACGAGGTGTTTCATTTCCTTCCTCCAGCAGTGTGCGTGCCTTGCAGATCCTTGGGAGAGGTTGCAACTTCGCCTTTTCACTGGGGGCTCGGCCAAGAATCTCTGGATTGGCACTTTTCTCGCCCACCATCTTCTCTGCTGTCCCACTGATGGGCACTTCCTTGGCAGCTGGGGTGCGAGCTGGCAAGTGGGAGTGATGGCTCCGGCACAGCTCCTGGCTCAGAGCAGATGTTCCCCAGACGGGAGGAATCAGAGTTGAGAAGGCTCCCTCCCTGCAGGGACACCCCATCTCCCACGGCGGGCTCGAGACTAGGGGAGACGCTGCCAGTCCCTCTCTTTTTCTCCCCAGTGGACAATGGCTTGAGAGAGGGATGGTGCAGATGGCGGCCCCACATGGATCTGTCCTCGGCAGCAGATGCGTGTTCTGCCCCCCTGAGATACCTCCTCACTCCCCAGCCACGATGCCTGTCCTAATGCCTGATATTTACTGTGCAGGTAGGTTCTACCCTCGGTTTCAAAAGGAGGTACAATACATGTGATGGATAGTACTCCGCCTTAGAAAAGAAGGAAATTCTGACACACGCTGCAACACGGATCAACTCTGAGGATGTTATGTTGAGTGAAGTAAGCCAACCACAAAAAGGAGGGACACTATATGACTCCCCTTATATGAAGTACCTAGAGGAGTCAAGTTCATGGAGATGGAAAGTAGAATGGTGGCTGCCAGGGGCTGGGGGAAGGAGGGGACAGGGAGTTCGTGTTTGAAGGCCACTGAGTTTACATTTTACAAGATGAAAACGGTGCTGGAGGTGGATGGTGGCAATGGTTGCACAACAAAGTGAATGTGCTCAATGCCACCGAACGCTGCACTTCAGTGAAGATGGTATACTTTAGGCTAGGTGCATTTTACCAAAATAAAAACCCAGAGGAGTTGTTGCCCGAGGCTACATAGCTACTAGGAAGTGGAGCCTGAATTGGAACCCATGCAGGGTGACTCTAGAATTTACACTCATTATCCTGAAGCCTTTCCCATGGACCACTGTGGTGAACAGGGGGAGAAAGACCCTGAGCGAACAAGCCAGGGCCAGCACAGCACAGGCCAGGGATGGAGGTCGACGGGGGTGTCTCCCAGCCTCTCTCTGAACCAGTGCCTCCCTACGGAAGGGAGATCGTAAGGAACCACCTCAAGGGGTGACTGTGAGGATCAAACGCGATCAGGCTCTCAGGGTGGTGCTGAGCTCAGCACAGAGGGTTAAATATGTCTGAGAAGAGGGTAGCCCGTGCCACAGCGTGGGCCCCATCACTAACGTTTGCGCAGTCTGCTGTGGGAGTGATGCAGGAAGTCATGTGACTGTAACATCAAGGACGCTCCTTGAAGGAGGTATTATTTGAGTGAAGGGTAGAGTAGGGTTTCAACAGGAGGCTGTGAGGTGGGATGGCATTCTTGGTAGAGGTTACAGCTTGAGTAACAATCAGGAGGTGGGTGTGTGTGTGGGGGGTGTCTGATCTGCTCTGAGAACTTAAAACTAGGCTCTTGTGGCTGGAGTGTAGGACTGAAAATAATTGATCAGTTCTTTGGGATGCAAGTTAACAGAAACTCAGCTCAAAGGGAATTTTTGCTCACGTTATCAAGAAGAATGTGGGCCATGAGCTTCAGGTGTGGCTGGATCAAGGTGCTCCAGGCTTTCTTCCATCTCCTAGCTCTGCCTTCCTTGCACTGGTTTCGCTCTGAGGTAAATGAATGTCTCCGGGCTTTTCTCCCACCTGCTTCAACCCCAGATGGGAAAGAACAGATCTTTCCCAGTCATTTCAAAGTCCCAGAGCTGACACCGATTGACCCAGTTTCCATGTCAAGCCATCCCTGAAGCATGCCATGCTCAGAACTATTGCTTGGACTGGGGCTTGGGCCCACTTCTGGATCTGGGATTGGGAGGGAAGTGTCATCCTGCCTGGATGCCATGGGCTGGGAGAGGAGGCTGGGCAGTCCCTCAAAGGAAAACCAGAATGATGCCTCCAGAAGGAGGGAAATGAATGGTAAGCAGACAAAAACACCGGATGTCTTCTAAAGGTAGCAAGAACTAAGACTGCAAAGAGAAGCCCTCCTAATTCACACTGCCTCCCTCCCCCAACTCTCTCCACCTCCCAGCCCTCCCCCCCCCCCCACACACACACACTCCAATATGCACTCATTCACACCTCCTTGGTTCCTCTCTGCACGTGTTCTCAACCTCCCTGGATGCTGGGTGTAATCTGGTCCCATCAGAGGTGCCAGCAACACCTTCTGGCAACACAGCACCTGCCAGCTGCCACCCCCAACCCATTTCAATGTATAGGAATTGATGGCGGGGATGTGTGTGTTCTCTGGCTGACCTGTTCCTGCGACTCCCACCCCCAGCCTGTGAGGTCCCTGGCCGTCTGGGAGAGCATGAGACATTCTGGCCCAAACGAACCTTAATCAGGTTTTTGAGTACAATCCCAGAAGGCTCTCACAGGCTCTGCTGACATGCCAGCGCCAAATATAGAACAGGCCCAGCCACCCCACCCCTTAATTCTGTAATTTGTTCAATCAGATGATAACACTAGCCTGGGGAGACATTATTTGTGATAACCCAGCCAGTCCCCCTGGGTTTGATCCAAGACAGCATCACTGTGGAGAAGTATGCCTGTGGCTTCAGCCCTCTTCTCTCCATCGTCTTCCCTTTTTAGCTCCCATTCCTGGTCCCAATGGCCATCTGCTGCTGCCGCCTCTCTCCCCTCCTCCCCAAGTCCCTGAAAACCTCACGCGGTGTGAAGGAAAGGGGCCATGTACTCACTCATTCACCCAACACATAATCGTTGAGCTCATACTACGTGTGCAGACACTGAGAGGTGCTGGGGACAGAGGCAGGACGTCACCGACTGGCCCTGGCCCTCAGAAGACAGCCTAGTGGGGGAGGGGAAGCCGAGTCCCTCTCGGGAGGAGGTGGGGTCTTTGGTGACAAGCCTCCCAGTGAAGCAGAGCCAGAAGGGTGTCAATCACTATCTAGGGGCAACTGGGCCCGGAAGTGTTGCCCAAAGTGAGTAACTGGGCATGCCCAGCAGATTCCCGCTCTCATCTCCCTCAAGGGCTGACCCCTTGACCATGGCCATGGGCTACTGTCCTGTCCAGGTTTGGAGATGGTCTTCTCTCGAGAGAGAGATGAGAGCACCTCGGGCTTTGGCCCTTCCCTTTCTGTGTCCTCCCCACTCCAGGGGACAATTCCCATTCATTTCACAGCAGAAAAGGGTAGTAGCACCTGCTAAGGCGGGGAGGCAAGGGGGGTGGCAGGGGCGGGGAGCAGGCAGCTGCTGGGGGACAACGGTGGTGAGCCAAAGCCACGACAGAAACAAAAGGGATTCACACGTGAATGTTGAAGGTATCTGTCTGTAATGAAGGAAAGGTTCCGGGCTGTGAAAAGCAGTAACAGGGCAAATTAACTCCTGGGGGTGGGGAGGGGAGGGTGTCAGGGGAGTGAGCATTGAAGGCAGTCCTAGCAGACAGCTGGAACTAAGTCAAGGAGATGGGGGAGGGGCCGGGGGAGAGACCCCTGCTCCAGGCCAGAGCACACAAGGCAAGGACAAAGGTCTGGAGGCTGGAGCGTGGGGGTTGGAGGAACAAGGGGCAGGGTGAAGCTGGAAGGTGGGTGGTCTGGCCCTTGGCCCTTAAACTTCATTTGGTGCAAAGATGGCCACTTTGTGGGACTCTGGTTGGTCTCCCGTCCCCGCCTGTGGGTGCCCCTCCTGGGCGGCTCCGCCACCCTGCTCGAGGCCTGCACTCATGACAGCCAGTTGCATTTGACTTTCAGATAAGCAAGGATTTTATTTATTATTATTTTTTTTTGCATGAGTATGACCTGGCTTCTCCATATTTAGACTAAAATATTATCTTCTGTTTCTCTGAAATTTAAATTGCACTGGTATCCTGTTGTATTTTGGTTTTGGTTTTGGTTTGTTTCTGTGCTGAATCCAGCAGCCCTCGGTGGGGGGATGGAGACCCTCCTGCTCCTCCTTGGGCTGCCACTATCCCCGCAGGCTGATTGACTAGACCACGGCCTGCCCCTACCCTGTCCTTTGCTCTGCCCCTCCTTTCCCTGCCCCCTTCATCCTGCATCCTGCTCCGGGGATTCCCACTGAGGGAGCCATGGGAGGAGGCAGCCGGCCAGAAGGCCTCTCCCGGTCACAGTCAGGAGCAGGGAGAGAATTAGGACTTGTCAGTTGTAGGGCCCAAATAGGGCCCCACAGTCCCACTCTGAGCCATCTCTTAGGCTGTTCCCTCTGCCTGGCACTCCTTCCTCGCCTCGCCTGCTTGTCAAAAGCCCAGTTTGTCACCAGCTCAGAAGAGTTTTTTCTGACCTTTCCATCTCTCCCAGTTCTGGGAGACTTTGGTGACAGTGATAGCATCAGCCACCATTTGCTGTGCCAGACACTTCACATGTGATTCTCACGTCACCTGTGGGCTCCTTTCTCGTTGTGCAGATGAGAAAACAGGCTCACAGAGGCCAGACAGCAAGGGTGCACACTCAGGCCTCACCTGGGACTGCACGCTCCCTCACTCCCAGGCAACCAGGGCACAGCTAGGCTCAGTAGCGTGGACCATTCTTGCCAACAGCATTTTCAGGCACAGAAGCCCCCTCAGTCACTCCCCCTTTCACACCTTTCTCTTTCCAATTATAAACCCATTTCCTGTTCAAACCAGCAGGAAGCAAGGTTTCCTGTTTCCTTTTAAAATTCCCAACTAGATTTTTCTTTGACCTCTGAACCCTGAGGCTGGTCTAGCAGAAATCCATAAAGAGTTCTTGATTAAAAAAATAATAAGTCGGCCGTCTCCTGGGCTTTCGTCTTCCTCTCGTCTGTTGTCATCTCGAGCAATTTCGTGGTGCTCAGCCAGTCCTCGCCCCCAGCTCAGAGCAGCAGCACGGGCCTCTGCCTTGCTCGCTGGCAGTCTCCACCTGTGCCAACCTCTGCCCAGAGCTCTGCATCCCAGACTGGGGCTAATCAGGGTGATTGGTCTTAATCAGTTCCCTGCTGCCAACAAGCCACCAAGCAGCAGAGTGGGGATGGGCAGGGCAGGGAGTCTGAGCCAGTGGGCAGGGACTTGCTGTGTATGACTTGCTGAATGATGACCTGCTCTGAGCTTCAGTTCCCTCTTTCATATACACTGGAGAGAAAGAATCAAATTCTATAATAATGAAGGCATTTGTTCATGAGGACTTTTTGAGCACCTGCTACAGGTGCTAGAAAATGTTTGGGCCCTGGGATATATTTTTTTACTAAAAGGGACAAGCTTCCTCCTCTTAGCAATTATATTGTCTTGGGAGAGAGTGAGGCTATAGACATGCCCCGCCCACTATGGAAATCACTGGCCTGTATGGAGGTGTTGCACGTACTGTCATCTATTGGAGTCTCGACACCAGGGCTGGAGAAGTAAATGTGGGTGTTATCAGTTGATAGATGGTATTTAATGACCAGGATGGTGTCACATAGCACTTTAGGCTTAGTGACAATTGCTATCATTGAGTCCTACTTCACATCAGGCATACTATTATCTACTTTATCTTATTCAATCCTTAAAACAACTCTGAGATTAACCTCTAATTTACAGCTGCGGACACACAGGCCCTTGTTCAAGGTCACACAGGATTTGACCCAAGCCCGTCTGGTTCCAAAGCCCTCACTCCCTCAGTGGCCCTAGGAGAGCTGTGGGTGTGTTCTGACTGGAGCAGGCTGACCAGTTAGTTTGGACCTGGCTGGGGAGGACCTCGGATGCCAGCCTCGGAGCGCAACTCCATGCAGAGGCAATGAAGTCCAAGTCTCAGCAAGGGGCGGAGGCCACCTCACTAACTTCCCTGGGCTCTGCTTCCTCCTGAGACCTCATCCTCACCAACTTGCAGCCCTGTTGACATCCCCCCGCCTACGGGTCTGCCAGACAGAGCTGTGGCCTGACAAGGGGCAGGGAGGAGAGGCCTGGGGGTTGCTGTCCGCTCCTCTGAAATAAGCCCGGGGAGCACGGAATGCCCAGGTCTCCCCTCCTGCCCAGAGACATGCCTTCTCAGGGAAGGGCGGACTTCTTTCTTCTCCTCAGTGTCAGGGCTGCTGACAGCTGTCCTCATTCACCCCTCCTCGCGGGACATCCGAGCAGAAAAGGCCTCTGAGACCATGTGAGCAACTCTCTCACTCACTAACAGATAGAAACCGGAGGACAGAGGTGAGTCTGGACTGGAATACGGGTCCCTGCCTCCGTCTCGTGAGATCACATGGTCTAGAAGCCTTTCTCTTCTTCCCCCTGTCTCAGAACGGACAGTGATGGTTCTGAGTGTGCCTCCCCTGGCCAGCAGCACTGGGGCAGAAATGCAGTCCCTGGGCCTGGGGCCCAGAGACCTGTGCATTCCCAAGCTCTCCACATGATTCCGGGGCCTCCAAAGTTTGAGAACCACGGGCTCCCCAATTCAGTTCCTTCAGGTCGTGCAGTCCTCATTCTTTACTGCATTTAACTGAGTCCTTCTAAATACAGACACGATCACGACACATGGCTGCCCCAAACCCTCAGTAGCTCCCGGAATCAGACAGCCTTGGGCACCACTCCAATTTTCGTGGCCGTGCCTCTCATTTCAGCCGCAGCTGTGACGCCCAGCCCCATGCACGTTTGCTTGTTGGCTTTCCATGCAGATTTTGACCAGCTTCACCCGGGGCCTGTGCTGTCTCTAGCACCAACACGTGCACAGCCCAGAAGTGCAGAAGTTGCTGCCCCACAGGGCCACCTTGGCCAATGGGAGATGGAGCCTGTGCCTGAACGCGTCCCCCACTTCTGGCGCTGTCCTCCTGGCAGTCCCATGGGAAGCAGCGACTTGGGACCCACCCCCAACACAGGCTTCCAGTCCCTGGATCACACACTCCAACCAAGTACTCACACTCAAGTCTCTGTTGTAGGCTCTGCTTTCTGCAGGCCCCTGGGCTCAGGCAAGCCCATTACCTATTCATGTCCAGCTGAAGAATGTTTGATTCATGCAAGGCTAGACTCTAGGACAGAAGTTATACACTGAGCAAGACAAACTGCCCTCCTCCAGGCCCTAATAACCAGTGCATCATCATAGTGGGGAAGGCGAGGGCCCTCCATAAGGCCTCCCTCCTTTCTTAGAGGTGTCCTGTGATGTGACATCAGACTCCAAAGGGAAGGAGCGCCCTGCTTTCTGGAAGTGGAGACATCCCCGGCAAGTCCTTCTTTTCTTAGACCTGATCTCTCTTTCTGCATTAGATGGGCTCCTCTCTAACCCCCTGCAATCTCTGAATCCCTAGAACTTCTGCTGCAGAAGGACACAAATTGTTGTGACCATGTGCTGAGTGTTCACTGTGGCCGGGCTCTGCGGGTAAGGGTTGACGGTGTGGCTTTGGGAACCAGACTCCCTGGGCTGGAGTCCTGGCTTTGCCACCTGTCACCCGCACAAATTTGGGCAAGTCACAGCCAGTCTGTGCCCCAGTGTCCGTATTTTGTGAAATGAGGACAGCGATACTTGTCTCGTGGAATTGTGATGTGAATGTACATAAAGTGTGTGGAGACATGCAGCGTTCACAGTTAGTGCGATGTAGGTGTGGCTGTTATCATTAAGTTGTTAATCTCACCATAACCCTGTGATCTAAGCATTATCATCCAAGTATTCAGTTGGAAACCGAGGGTCAGAGAGGTTAAGTGACTTGCCCAAGGCCACAGAGCTGGGCAGAGGTGGAGCTGGTACGTAAACCAGTCCAGTCCAGAGCCCTCAGCACGGAGGGGCTGTTGCCTGGTGCTTGGGCACTGAGTTGCATTGTTCAACCTTCCTTCCACCTTGAAGGGAGGCCTGGGTGCTGCCTGAGCTCCCACCTGTGGATGCGCTTTGTTTATGTGATGGATGGAGACCATCCAGGGACTTGTATGGGCCCTTGGGGTACAGACCAGCCTCCATCCCCCCCCAAACCTTGCTCCCTTTTCTCCTGAATCCAGTCACCGTTTCCCCCGGCATTAGCTGTGGCCAAGCGGTGACATCCAGGCTGCTGAAATCAGGGAAGGAATTTTTCTATGACAGTGTTTTCAAAGCTGCATCTCAAGGAAAAATGTGTGCCCTTGGAGTCCTAGTGGGGTTAAACAAAGAACAGCCCCGTGATTAAATATGCCTGGGAAACGTCGGGTTAAATCGAGTGAAGAGGCCTTTTTGTCCTGGGGCTTCTGGAGAAACTTTAACATGTCGTTATGATTGTGACTCTTCCAGGGGGCATGAAGCATGCATGTTTCCCAAACAGATTTCCCCAGGGAACCCTTCCCGAGGACAATCTGTTGGATGTGCAGATCTCACTTTGGGCATAGCTGCTGCTAGAGTGTTAGGAACACTTCTACCCTCTTCCAGACGGACAGGTTGCCTTAGACAGATGGGGACTTCCCTCCTGCCTGGGAAGTCTGTTTCCTGCTCTTGGAAGAAGCCATGAGTCACCCATCTTGAGCTTTGGGTGCCAGCTCTGGGGTGTGGGGAAGGAGGTGCTCAGCGGGAAGGCACAAGCAGCCTCCGTGGCCATGGTCCTGTGGCCTAGAAAGTGAACGCCACCTCCCAGGGCAGACCCGACAGTGGCTAAGGTTCTGCCATGATGCATTGTTGATTACAGCCATCTTGGTAATTAAAACTGAAGTTCTTCCATACCAGTCGGTTAAACGTTGCTTCTCTGAACACCCCAGTTCCCTCACCCCTATGCTGACCCAGCCACCCTAGCCCCTCACCTGGGATCCTCTTGGCCCTTCTCAGCAGCCAAGGGGTTATGCTTGGCACAGCCTCCAGCAGGCCTGGGTCTATTCCAGCTGGTCACAGCCCTGCCACACCAGATGACAAACAATTTCACTATCACCCTCAGTATCAACAGTGAGTACCTATCAGATGCTGTAACGTCTGCATATGGGCAGATGAAGAGCATTGAGCCATGGGGAGAAAGAGCTTGGGACTCAACCTCTTTCTCTGCCATTTCCCAGCTGTGTGCCCTTCAGAGGTTACCCTCTCCCCCTGCTTCTCAGCATCTCACCTGCAGGCTGGGTGTTATGGGGGTGAAGGGCCACAAAGAATGTCAGTTGTTTCTTCCTTCATGGTGGCACCCAGGACATGATGCTGGGAGGGGGAAGGTACCCGCAGTGATGTTCCTCTTAAGTGTCCCTTGCCCAGAACGGCCTCCTTATTAAGGGAGCTATTCCACATCCACAGCTAATTACCCTCTAACTGCTGCTCCCCGCTGGGCCCCGCCTGCTTTCTGCCACCTGCCTTGTGCCTCCTGCCCGAGCAGGAGATGACGTCTAATTGGAAGTCACTGTGCCAACCTGGCAGGACTCCACTCCTGCTGGGGGAAGCATTCTGGATGGGAGGCTGGCCCGCCTGGCTCTTGCAGACCACTTCAGCTGAGAGACAGGGACAGCAAAGGCAGTTCTGGCTTGGGCTGAGTGACTAACCCAGGGAGAGCAGGACGGGAAGGGTGTCGGCCGAGCTCGTGGTGTGGGAGGCTCTGCATTGGCTTGATTGTCTGTGAAAGCAATCTGGAGTAGTGGTTAGGGGTACACCGCTGGAGCCCAACAGACCTGGTTTGAATCTTGACTCTCTGATGACCAGCCTGTGACTTTAAAAGCCTCATCCGATCCTCAGTTTTCCCATCTGAAGAAAGGGCATGCTATGGTGGGGAGGAAAGGGGAAAAAGACATAAAGGGTTTAGCACAGAGACCAGCCCACAGCAAGCCCTCAGTCACTGGGGCTACTGTAACAGTTGTACACTCCTGATTTCATCCCACCTTTAACGGTCGAAGGCCCCATCCGGATCCTTTCACATCATTTAATGCTCACAGCACCTGAATGAGGTTGGTTTGATTTTTATTCACAGAAAAAGAAGCAGATTCAGAGAGGTCAAGTGACTTGTTCGAGATCCAACCAGTAAACAGAAGAGGTCTAGTCCCATCGCTCTTTCTGCATCTACTCCTGACGTTCATTCATCAATGCACATTTATTGGGTGCCTATCACGTCCCCCACTAGATTCCAGCAAGCACTGGCCTCCAGACTTTTGGTAAACACTGTAGCTTTATCGCCCATCCCCTTTTCCCGGCATACCTCTGTGGTGGAGGTGAGAGATACTACTCTAGACACTCTGGAGATGCAGCAGCATCCTGTTGACCTTGAGACCTCAAACAGAAAGGACTCCAAGACCAGTTGGAATTCTGGGTTGCTGGTGGCATTGTTGAGGCCTGAACTACCACTCCAGTCATCTCCTCCAAATTGGTTTAAGGGCTAACTTCAGGCCAATGGCTCTCAAAGCGTGGTACCTGCGTAAATAGCAGCATCAGGATCATATAGGAACCTGTTAGAAAAGCAAATTCTTACCCTTTCCCCACCACCTAGACCAGCAACACCAAAAACTCTGAGCAATCTTGGTTTTAACGCGCCCTCTGAGTGATTCTGAGGTGCACTGAAGTTTAGGAACCACTGGTTTAAATGCCTGGGTAATTGGGTGCTTGTTTAGTTGCATCTTTGTGCAGGTCTCAGTGAAACCACCTCTCTGAGCTTTTGCTCAAAGCTTTTTTCTCTGCCTCGAACGCCCAATTTCTCCCTCCCCTGCCAGTCTTCCTTGTTAAATGCATTCATTTTCATCATAGAAACCCAGAATGGCAGAAAATTCAGCTGCTGTGACTTGGCAAGGTGGATGATTGTATTTTGGACTTGGTCTCAGACATCTTGGTGGGCTAGATATAGATGGGCAAAAAGCTGCACGATTGTCCCATTTTTTTAAATTTCTGGTTCCAGCTGGAACACTCAGAATCAGTGTTTGTCTCTCTCCCTTTTACATGAGACTAGAAGGAGGATCTGCATGCTCCAGTATCCTTACTGTCGGCAGCCACAGTTCCCAGAGCTTCTCGTCTCAGTAGGGCCACAATCTTGTCCATGGTGGGCTGCTAGTACGTCGAGACAGCTGTTTTATTTAGACTTTGCTGCGTAAAAAACCACGCCAAACTTGGCAGCTTAGAATCACAATTTATTCTTTCCCTGTCTCTGCAGTTGCCTGGGCAGTTGTTCTGCCTGTCTTGTCTGTATTCAGCTGGAACAGTGGTCGGCAAACTCATTAGTCAACAGAGCCAAATATCAATGGTACAACGATTGAAATTTCTTTTGAGAGCCAATTTTTTTAAACTTAAACTGTATAGGTAGGTACATTGTTATTAACTTAATTAGGGTACTCCTAAGCTGGCCTTTGCTAAAAACTCAAGGGGCCAAAGAGCCACATGTGGCTCGCGAGCCGCAGTTTGCCGACCACTGAGCTGGAAGGTCAGCTGAGCCCAGAAGGGATGGCTGTGATGCTGGGCCCTTCTCTCTCCACGTGGTCCTCCCCCCCAGCCTTCTTCACAGATGGTGGTCTCAACACAGAGTTTCTAGGGGGCAAAGGCAGATGCTGAAAAGCCCCTAGAGACCTAGGCTCCAAAACTCACACAACCTCACTTCCACCAGATTCTACTGGTGGAGGGAGTCACAGGCAGCTCAGAGTCAAGGTGTCGATGTAAGAATGTCCAAACCTGTAGAGAATTTTTGATTTATTTGGGTCAAACTGACAATTGCTGGGAAGCAAAATCTCAATGGATTGAGGAAATGCTCCAGAGAATGGGCAGTTTTGCAGCTTATTTATGCACTAGAATCAAAGGAAGAGGCGTAAGGGGGGTTACATGAAATTCACTGGTGGCAGATGAAGGGGGTGGGAGAAAACAAAGCCGGGTAATCTCAGGGATTGGATAAAAAGTCAACGGAGAGACACATACTTCTTTTACATGGGTGGGTAGGATAGTTAACAATTAACATTTACATCCCACAGAGGTGGTGGTTGGCGACCAAGGGAACAATGTCTCATGATCTGTGAGGTGGGTGTGCGCTGAGGGGTCTGGAAAAGAAGATTGCTCTGACATTCCAAAGGTATGTCCATGGAGATGCAAAAAGACAAAAGACGGGCTCACTTCAGGTAAAGACTGACCTTTGTCAAGGAAGCTACAAGCTTGGGATGTGACTATTCCCCCTGACCCGCTTCTAGTTAGGAATTTATGTCCAGACCATCCTATGTGATTACTTTCTGTCTCTGAGTTTGTAGGGCCCGCCATGCTGGCCTCCCCTGAGCTTGTCAGATTTAGTATGTGGCCCCGTTTACGTCCACAATGGGGATGGAGCGTCAGGCTCCACCTCCACCTTCAGCGTAGTCACATTGTGGAGACCAGACATCCTAGGATGGGAGGAATGGATGGCCCTTAAACAGCTCACCACAGCATCTTCCTGGCCTACATTTGCTTTAACCCACAAATGGCTTCATGTTTCCTCTAATAACTTACTATTCCAAGTCCATTCTTGGTTCCTGTTTTCCTGTTAGTCAGGAATTGCTTAGCTACAAGGAACAGAAAGGACCCAGACCAGCTCAAATAAGGTCGGGGAGGGCACAGGCGTCAGGCACATGGAATGGTGTCGGGCCTCATGGAACCTGGAGCTGTGAGGAACCAAGAAGGCAACTTATTCTCATTTATGACCTCTCTCTCTTTCTATGTGGTCTGTCTTCTGTGCCTCTCTCTCTTCATTTTTTTTTCCCTACTTACTTGGCGTCCTTGTGGCTTCTCTCCTCCCCTGTAATTTTGGTCCAAGATACGCAAGTGAGAGTCTGCTGGTCTAGGGGGCAGAGAGGGCACAAAAGAGAATCTTGCCAATTTGACTTGCTGTGGTCTCCAAACTGGCCCCTGTTCCTCAGTCCCTACAGACCCAGAGGCCGCCAGTCATTACCCAGAGACTTCATGTCTCTTAGTTCATGTTTTTATTAAAGAAAAATGGTTTCTGCCTCGCAGTGGGCTGGCTCCCTGGATCAGCTGTCCATCCCTCAGATCCCAATGTCCAGGAAGATGTAACATGGCAATGGCTCCCCAGCTGCACTCCCGCAGCCGGGCTGTGGGCCTGGGTTCTCGGGGCAGCAGGCTGCCGAATTCAGTCAGGACTTACCCTGGGATGCCGGGATCCAGAGAGAGCCCTCCAGTGTGTCTCCTGGAGACCAAGGTAAGGGGACATCAGGAGATGGTCTTGCTGGTCAACCCACCAACCCTCCCCACCAGGACCTTTCCTTCCAGGTCTCCTCAGGAATTGCTGCTTTTCTCCTAGAGGGTGAGCCTTCCCCTGTTCGCGATGGTGAGCTGCTCTGGGTCTGGCACGGAAAAGCGACTCTCGTGCTGGTCCTGACTTTTATGAAGGTGGGACCATCACTCCATCTGGTTCTCCCTCTGCAGGAGGGGTTCGGGGAGGGGCAAAGGTAGGGAATATCAATGCCTAATATAGCTTATGGTACTGGAAACCCTAAAAAATGATGGCTGAATAACAATAATGGTAGTAATTGGTAGCATATATCATTAATAACTAAGCTCCCTTGGCCTGTGTGTTTTGAGGGACTGAATCCCCTACTGCTTGCAGATGACTGGGACCCCGCACAGCCTTGGGGATACAAGAGGTATCAGGGTGTGGCGTGCCTCAGTCAAGTGACACCTTGGATCTCCTTGATGACTGGTGGTGGTGGTGGTGGTGGTGGTGGTGATGGGTGTGCAGTAGGCCTCTGAAGACCTACAGCTCCCAACAGTCCAACTCTTAAATCAGCCACGGCTTGGGGTGGGGTTCCTGCAGCAGGTTAGAGTGATGTCTCTGGAGCAGGGATCCCCACAGCCTTTCCACCTATTTCTGAGGTCGGCTAGGTCCCTGTGAGGCCCCAGGCCCAGCACCCAGGTAGATCTTAGGAGGCTCTGGGTGAACTCTGGGGACAGATACCCACCCATGGATTCCGCAAACACTTCTCTTTTCTCGGCTTTCTGCTTCGTGGCCTCCGCCTGCTTGGAGCACCCCTATTGGAACATGGGTCAGGACTGGGTCGGGCAAAAATGCAAATTTGTGACTCAGTTCCCAGACAGCAGCCAAGACTGAAGATCCAGGCATCTGTGTGCATATGGGGGGTGGAGGCTGGCCCTTGCTTGCTGGCTGTGGAAATCGGGTGACTCAGATGACAGCTGTCGGCCATCCTGCCTCCGAGATCTAAAGGAGATGGTCTTTAAGGCCTTTGTTCCAACACCCAGTGAAGTTCAAAGCCTTCTCCTAGACGTTTGCTAATTTCCAGCAGGAGCTGGAAGGGGCGGCGGAAGGGTGGGTGCTCACCTCTGCTGGGGGTGCTGCCTCTGAGCGGCACCTCAGTGACCCTGACATGAGATCGGACTGATCTCCAGAACAGCGACAACAAACATTTACATAACGTACTTTCGCGTCAGTATCTTCTACTGGACATTGGTTTGGAAAACCTGGGGATGGGCCTCCTCTCAGGATGCACAGCCTCACACCCTTCCCTGCTGCTTCTTTGCCTTTGCCCCACAGCAGTGGTCAGGAGCACAGATCTGGAGCCAGACCCCCTGGGGTCATATACCCGCTCTGCTGAGGCTTACTGGCTATGCAAGCGTGGGCACCTTCCCCTACCTCTGGTTGCTTCTATAACATGGGGGTACTAATGTGACCTGTCCGGATGGTTGTTCTGAGGCGAGGACAAATTAAAAGAGTTAATGATTGTGAAGTACAGCCAGTCCTCTCATAACATCCGTTCATTACAAGGTTGACGAGGTGCCATAGGAACTTAGTTCTGTTTATATCAATTGGCCTGTGGTAAATTGGTTTCATTACGTGTTGTTTCGAGAATGTTAAGTGAGGACTGATTGTACTCACGGCAATGCCTAGTTCAGACCAAGTGCTGTAGCGGCGACTGGTCAATTTCACCCCTTTCACTTGAAAACTGGGACTGATCATAGGACTTATATCAGGGTAGCTGTGAGCACGGCAGGACGTCACCCGTGCGGTGGACATTTGTTTTTTGCCTCTTGGCTGTGCCTGCTGCCATTGATGTCACCACAGCTGTGGATCCTGCCCCATGGCCACCAGGGTTCCTGACCAGTTTCTGAGCCTGGTGCCCCAGCTTCCTAGCAGTCCTGTGAGCTCCCCAGCCTCCAGCTGTGGCAGAGACTCCTGCTCCCCCGGGGGCATCTCTCCTCATGCAGTAATAGGCTATTTTGCTGGCCCGGTGGCTTGCTCAGAATACAGCTCTATTGTCCAGCCTCCCTCAACCAGCTGTGGTCATTGAGCAGGCTCTGCACAATGGCGTGTGAGCGGACAGATGTGTGCGCCTTCCAGGGGGCCCCATTAAGGGGACGGACAGCCTCTCTCCTGCCTTATTCTCCTTCCTGCCGGCTGAAACGTACAGAGGCCATTGAGCCTTCCCGGACCACATGCGGAGGGCCTGAAAAATTCATAGAGCAGAACCACCGTAACATTGCAGCTACTTACTAAGAAAGAAAGTCATTGCCACCTTATTTAAACATTGCTATTTCTGGTCTTCCTTTTCTAGTAGCCGCAGGCCTTATATATACCTCATACATCTCCTAGATTGTCTCAGCTGCTACAGCTAGCCAGAGGGGGTTCCTTTGTCTCGTCCTTTTCTGTTCTGCTCTTTTTCTTTCCTTTCCCTCTTCCTTTCTCTTCCTTCCTTCCTTCCTTCCTCCCTTCCTCCCTCCCTCCCTTCCTTCCTTCCTTCCTTCCTTCCTCCCTCCCTCCCTCCCTCCCTCCCTCCCTCCCTCCCTCCCTCCCTCCCTCCCTCTTTCTTTCTTTCTTTCTTTCTTTCTTTCTTTCTTTCTTTCTTTCTTTCTTTCTTTCTTTCTTTCTTTCTTTCTTTCTTTCTTTCTTTCTTTCTTTCTTTCTTTTGTAATCAGGCACCTGATTGCTGCAATATGCTAAGCATGAAGTGTGCACATTCCTTAGTGGGGACTGAGATATCGTAAACATTATTCAATTGTTCTGCCTCATTCTGCACTCCCACTGTGCTGGATGCCCTGCAAGCTGCAACCTCCCTCACAGGGCAGCGCCTCTCTCACTCTGAGGCTTTGGCCCGTGGCCCACAGTTCTTACCTTCCTTCCAGCACTTGTCAAAATATTTTTTTCCAAACAATGTTATATTTCCTCCTATAACGAGCTCTGGAGCGAGCTGTTAGGTTATTAAAAGTTCTTCCCCTCTCATAGGTTTGTTTTGTTTTGTTTTGCCTGTAAGTGTGGTGTCCAGCATTTCTGTCCCTTTGATCTCTAACTGTAAAATAAAACCCAAGGGGCCTGGGCTTACGGCCTGTGGAGAGAGGCCTGCTGGGTCAAGTTCAGCAACTCCTGGGCTGAACCAAGGCTTTGGGTGGCAATTGGAGAATATCAGATCCAGACGTCCCTGAGATGCCAGTGGGGAAAGGGAGGCCATTGCTGGGTGTTACATGGTGAGCCAGGGGCCACACCAGGAGTTCTGCTTCCTGGCCAGTGATTCTGCTGCTGGACCAGAGGATCACCTAGGTCAGTGATCGGCAAACTCATTAGTCAACAGAGCCAATTATCAACAGTACAACAATTGAAATTTCTTTTGAGAGCCAAATTTTTTAAACTTAAACTTCTTCTAACGCCACTTCTTCAAAATAGACTTGCCCAGGCCGTGGTATTTTGTGGAAGAGCCACACTCAAGGGACCAAAGAGCCGTATGTGGCTCGCGAGCCGCAGTTTGCCGACCACTGACCTAGGTTGTTCCTGTGCATGTGTGTGTAAGGCACACAGAAGCATCAGATATGGGTCCTCTCCTCCTGGGACTCACAGGCTCATAGAGGAGCCGAGACATGCTCCTCAAAGTCAATGCCATGTGGTAGAGAGCGATCATGACTTAAGAGGGCTGTGAGCACCAAGGAGGGAGGGCTACTTGTCTCAGAGCGGAAGCACAGGGAGAATTCCTGGAGGAGGGGGCATGTTCGTTGGTTCTGGAAGGATAGGGAAGTTAGGAAGGGAAGGCTTTCAGAAATAGGTACCTTTTATCCCACAAATGTTTATTGTGCTGGGTTGATGCGCAAGACAGAGATAGCCCTGCCTCCAGGAGCTTACCATCGAAAAGAGAGACAATGAGTGAGTCTAATCACACAGGCCAATATCTGATTACAACCCAAAGGGTGCTGTAAGGAAGACCAGGAGACATCCAGCAGGCCCTGACCCAGTTGGGATGAGGGAGGGTCTCCGAGGAGCTGTCATTTCATCTGAGAGCTGGAGGATAAGTAGGCGTTGTCATATCAGAGACGGGCTGAGCTCTCAGCAAGACACCGGCCAGCAAAGGCACAGTGTGTGGGACGGCCCAGGGCAGGGAAGAGTGCAGGGCGCCCAGAGCACGAAGAGGGGAGAGAAGGTGCGGGAGATGCAGGAAGAGGCAGCCATGTGTTCCCAGCAAGGGAGTGAGGATACGCGGGCTGCCATGCCAGCTCCAACCAATTAAGTGAAGTGAGTGTGGCCATGACTGCTAGTTGCCCCTGATCTCAGTTCTTCCTTTCTTACCTGATCTCAGAACTCCAGTTTTTCTGCTGAGCATGTAGCCAGTCAGATTCAAGACCACATTTCCCAACCTCCCTCCCAGCTCTGAAGCCGTGTGACTAAGCTGTAAACATCGAAGTATAAACAAAACTAGTGTGTGCAATTTTCAGGAAGTGTCTTTATATGGCATGGGAGAAACTTTCTTTCTAATAGCTGGAATGCATACATGATGGTGGGAGCTCAAGCAGCCATCTTGGTCCATGAGTTAGGAGACCTTTTTAAGTGTAATGAAGCAACAAGCTAGAAAGAGCTGGGACTTGGACGGTCATGGATCTTCTATGCCTGCCCTGAATTTGCCTCTAGGTTTTTTTCACTTGTGAAAAATCAAAAGTTCTTATCCAGCATAATTCAAGGGCTGGGGTGATGAATCAAGAGATAATGCAAGGTGCAAGTATTTTAAAGTATGGAAGTAAATACTCCAAAAATGCAACCCCAAAAGTTGAAAGTGTAGTAGTTGCTTCTGAGAACTGATATGAGAGCTGGAGAGCAGGAAGCAAGTGTGGCTTTTTTTAAAAAAAAGTACTATTTCATCTGTAAAGCTATACTTTGAAAATATAAAATTTAGAAAAACTGTGACCTGGATGTGGACTTTCCCTCTTTTAAACCCCTAAGTCACGTGGACAGTATTCTCTGAGGATAACACATAGGCTTTGTAATCAAAGTGACTGTGGTTGGTTTGCAATTGTACCCACTACTTAGTAGCTGTTTCCCAGGGAAAGGAGTGACTCTCTGAGCCTCAGTTTCCTCATCCATGTAATGGGCACATGAGTCTTCCTCACATGCTGCTGTGGAGAATTGATGCAGGAAGTGCTTGGCACACATCTGGCTCGCAGTCCTCTAGGTGGCGTGTGCCGTGGTTATTTGTCTTGTTTGTTCTGGATTAAGCATCTGTAAACTCATCTCATCTCCCAGTGATTCCCAAACTTGAGCGCGCATCCGTCACCTGGAGGGCTTGTTGAGAGATGGCTGAGTTTCTGGTTTGGCTGGGCTGGGCTGGGCTGGGCTGGGTCCCAGGGGAGGCCAGAGCTGTGCTGCTGCTTCAGTAACCACACTGCTCTGCTGCAGAGCTGCTTCGTGCTGGAGCCAGAGTTGATCTTGGGAAACAGACTTACAAGAAGAGCTTCTTGGGGGCGGTAACTCTGAGCGGGGCAGCAGCGCCTTTGTGGGAGGTTTCACAAAAGAGGTAATGCTTGAGCTGAGTATCGACAGCCCAGGAGAAATTTGCAAGGCTAGCTAGACCAAAAGCACCCCCAGCGAAGGGAACAGCCAGTGCAGAGGCCAGAACTCAGGAGATGACATGGCACATGGAGACACAGAGTCCATTTCCCTAACTCCGATGACATTTGTAGAGGGCACGGTGGGACGAAGGGGGCACCCGGCAGCCTGTTGTTTGCGCATTTGAAGATCTCTTTGAAGGGCTGCGGTGATGAGTAACTCACCCAGGAAGGGGTGAGCGGGTCCGAGCTGGAGAGACAGCGAGAGCCTTGAAACTAAAAGGCTGCCTTAACACCCTCCAGACAGGACGGCTTTGATGGTTCTCACGCATCAGCGATATCACGCACATCGAAGAGTACAGAGCCTCATTATAAACGTCTTTAATCCCAATACTGCCCCTTCCGTGGGCGGCTTTTCACATCCTCAGGGAAGATGGAGCTTGGAGGCTCACACATGAGCATTTCCAGGGCGTGCTTGGTGGGAGCAGCAGGGCAGACTATAAAATGATGTCTGAACCCCAAAACCCAGGTTGCAAGGTCACTCAAGGGCGCAGCTCTCCTCTGTGGAGGCCTCCTCTGCCCCTGGTCCCTCAGCCCCTTCTCCTTTCCCGCCTCCATCTCGCCTGTTGCCTGGCTGTTTTCCGCTCTGCTGTAAATCTCACCCCAGAGAACACAGTTAGTCACTGGCCTGCTATTCCAATTACGCATTAATGGAGGGTCAGCAGTGACTCACGCAGCAGGTCTCCGGGCGTTTGAAGGTTCCCATGCTGAGTTCAGGTCCCAGTTGGCTGCTGGGGCCCCGTCCCTCTCTGGGGGAGCTGCAGGCTGGACGCCTCCAATTGCCACCACCTGCATCCATGTCCCATGTTGGTTCAGTCCCTACTGTGTGTAAGGCTAGTTGCTGCAGGGCGATGTTGTGGCTCTGTCTCCTCCATCCAGTCACCTCTCCTATCAAATGCCTACCAATGCCCGCCCAGCATGGCTCCATGGTTGAGCATTGACCTATGAACCAGGAGGTCACGGTTCACTTCACGGTCAGGGCACATGCCTGGGGTGAAGGCTCAGACCCCAGTGTGCGGCATGCAGGAGGCAGCCGATCGATGATTCTCATCATTGAGATTTCTATCTCTCTATCCCTCTCCATTCCTCTCTAAAATCAATAAAAACATATTTTTAAAATGCCTACTGTTTGAGGTCCCCGTGCTAGAGCCTTTCCACACATTGCCCTTAAATGAGGTAGGCACTAATGGGCCTATTGTACAGAGGGGAACAGTGAGTTTCAAGCAGCGTAGGTAAGCAAGGCAGCTGAGGGGACTGTGGTGTGCGGGTTGAGCGTGCAGACTCTGGCATCAGCCTGTCTGAGCTCAAGGCTCAGCTCTGTTCTAACCGGCTGTGTGAGCTTGGGCAAGTGACTTCACTCTCTGTGCACCTGTTCCCTCCTCTGGAAAATGAGGGTTTCTTTGAGGGTCATGTAAGCCGAAGTATGTCAAGCACTTAGAACAGCGGCTGCCATGCGTGTGACAGTTCTATTGCTGTTATTAAATGAATTCATGGGCTGCAAGTGGCTGACCCCTGCTGGCTCCAGGCTCCTGTCTGCCCCGCTGCCCCTAAGGCTGGTCTCTGGGCGGTCGGGGAATAAGGACGTGAGGGATCACAAAGGTATCCGCACTCTGTACCTCAGAGTCAGACTGTCGTGGGTTTGCATCCTGGCTGTGTGACCTTGGTCAACTCTCCTGACTCTCTGAGTCATAGTTTCTTCATCTTTAAAATGTGTCACGAGTGCTTTGAGGACGAAAGAACCTAATGACAGCTGAGTTAACCCGGGCTCTGGAACCACACTGCTTGGGTTAAATTCACAGTTGTACCATTTTCCAGCTGCGTTCTTTGGATAAGTTACGTACTTTCTTTCTCTGTCCCTTGGTTTCCTCATGTGTAAAGTGCGAATGGTGATGGCTCCCACGTCATTAGGGGGATGAAATGAACTGTCCCACTCAGAGCCCTTTGAATAGTACTCGGTGCATAGCAAAAGCTACACAAGTGTGTGCTGAGACCGTCATGCCCACAACCACCAGAGGCCTGGCACGTAGTAGGTGCTCAATAAACATCAGCAATGAGGAGGCGACACAATTCAGCCTTTTTTCTTACTAACTTAAAGCCTCTGGGCCAAGGATTCCCAGTCCAGACTGTTCATTAGAACAAGGTGGGGAATCTCCGGGGGACCCACACCCGGAGATGCTTACTTAATTGGTCTACACAGGGCCTGGCACTGAATGATTTATTTGAAAGCTCCCCCGACACTTCTAACAAGCATCTAGGACTGAGAACCCCTGAGTGAGAAAATAACTGAGGGGCCCACTTGGAGGGGACATTCTAACTAAGTAGAGGGCAGGCCTCTCTGAGGAGGTGACATGTGGGCTGAGATCTGAATGGTGACAAGGAGGGAGCCAGACAAAGACCTGGGTGGGGGATGTTTCAGAGAACAGAGCAGGTGCAAAGGCCCTGAGCAGGCATGAGCTTGGTGTGTGGGAAGAAGAGCCGGAAGGCCAGCGTGGCAGAGAGGTCCATGTGAGTGGAGGACCCGAGCCCAGATGTCAAGTAGGAGAAACTGAGTCCCCCTCCCGATGGAGGGATACATTTAGCCCTCGGACTAGGCAGAGAGCAGCAGGGGGCATCCCCACTCATGCCCACAGCTGGAAATCTCTGTTGATTCAGGCCTCAAACTCCCAGGAGAGTTTCCTCCCCTCCATCTGCCCAAGAAGGATCCTTTTTGACAGCAAGGTGGGGAGTCATTCCAGGGTCCAGAGAGGGAGGAGGGGGAAGAGGCTGGGCTGAGTGTGGCCTGGGGGCCCATCACAAAGGCCACCTGGGCTGGTGGCCCTCTGGCAGCGAGGGGCAGCAGGACTGCCAGGAAAATGCCAGTCTTCCGTGAAGGCTTAATTAATCTGCTCTCACCGCTGCCGGGTAATGGCTTGGTGGGGAGCAGGCGTGTCTGTTTTCTGGCACAGTTATGTGGACAGTGAGGCAGGGGCCACCGTGGATGTGCCTGCTGCTGTGTGTGCACTAGTGCTAAGGAGTATCTGTGTGGGTGTGCATGGGTGTCTGTCTTGTGCAGAATGGCATGTTTGTGTTGTGTCATCCTGCTGGTGGTATGTCTGTGTGTCCTTCTCATGTCTGTCTGTGAGTCCATGTGTTGCAGTGTCTTTGTGTTTCTGTCTCACTCATATCAGAGCACGTTATGTCTGAATCTAATTTCACACGTGTGGCTGCTGTGGGTCTGTGTGTGTGCACATGGTATATACATAGCTGCCTAAATGAAGGTGTGGCCTGGCTCTCAGACCTGCAGCCTTCAGAGCAGGCTAGTCCCACCTCTGTGCCCATGGCCTCAGCTGCTGAGTCGGGCCACAGGTCGCGGTCCCGGGGCCACACAAGCACACATGGCTGTGTGGAGTCTCCTGAGAATACGTCTCAGTCCAGCTCCTTTGTCCGGGGCTGTGGCCTGGCCACGCCCCATGCCACATCCACATGCGTGCTTTGTACCGTAGGGCCAGACGGAGCCCAGCTGCATCCTGGCTTGGGCTCTGACGTGGGCTGCGCCATGAGGCCTGGCCCGGGGTTGCCTGGGCCCCTGTGTATTGTCTGTGTGTGTGCATGTGCGTGTGTGCCCCACGGGAAGAGCCTGGGCGGCTTCCCTAACAGCTGGGGTGCAGGGAGAGGTGCAGAGGAAGAGGAAGTGACTCCCCTTCACGGGGCTCAGGAAACATCATCAGCCCAGGGCCAGCCAGGACCAAAGGATATGAGACCTTGGGGAGCCTCTCTAGTCATCAACAGGGAGGTGATGGGTTTCCATGGAAACATTTCACAGCTTGTGCCTGAACCCTCACTCATTAGGCACTTGTCCAGCATGAATTGAGCCTTTGCTCTGGGTCAGGCTTTGAACCTGGGCTGATATCAATCACAGAGACGGTAATAATGAAGCAGCCCCATCTATTCGCGACACCAGCACAGACTTCTTCACATGTTCCTCCCACCACTTTGCAGACCCCCCAGGCCTCCTTGCAGAGCCCCTGGGTTCCTGGGCCTCACCCACCCACCCCGATCCCTCCTCAGGGCCTTTGTTTGTGCTGTTTCCTGGGGCTAGAGCATCCTTCCTCCCGACCTCCCAGTGCCTGGCTCCTTCTCATCATCTGGGTCTCAACTTAGAGGTCATCTCCCCAGAGAGGCCTTCCCTGGAGCCCTGTGCATGGGATTAGTGCTCTTGTAAAAGGAACCCCAGAGAGCTGCCTGGCCCATTCACCGTGTGAGGACACAGCAAGGAGTCGGCAGCCCCCACTCCTGAAGAGGGCTCTCATGGTAACCCCACCACGCTGGCACCCTGATTTGGACGGCTGGCCTCCAGACTCTGAGATATGAATTTCTGTTGTTTGTAAGCCACCCAGTCTGTGGTATTTTGTTACAGTTGCCCGAACTGACTAAGCGAGCTATAGAGGGCAAGAAACTAACGCCTTCTTTCTAGACCCACAAGGCATTGCAGGGGCCTTGGAGACAGTTCCTGGGGTGCCCATGGATAGCTGCCCCATAAGGTCCCTCCTTCCACTCACTGATTTCTGGCCCAGGGAAGGGCACTGGACTAGGAGCGTAGCCCCCCATTCTCACTTGCTGGGTGACATAGGGTGGGTGTCTGTCCCTCTCTGAGCCTCAGTTTTCTCACCTGAACGATTTAGGAATTCGCACTTAACGAAGATGACCTCTCAAGAAACTTGCAGCTTCTGCTCTTGCTGTCTTGGAACCTACTGCCACAGGAAGCAGCCCGAGCTAACCCTCTGGAGAGGCCAGGTAGAGGCAAGCAGGCTGCCAGCCCAGCCCATCGCCAGCCCTGCGAGGAGGCCACCTGGGGCCAGCCAGCCCTCGCCAACCTGCCACCTGACCTTCCCTTTTGCCTAAATCTAGTCCAGCCAACACCACACGGAGCAGAGAGGAGCCATCCCAGCCGAACCTTCCCCAATACCAAAGCCTAAATCATGAACAATCAATGTTAGTTGTTTGAAGCAACTGAGCTTTGGGGTGGTTTGTTTCACAGCAGTAGATAACTGATACGCCTGTCTGTCTGTCTGTCTGTCTGTCTGAATCCTTGGCCAGACTTGTCTTACTCTTCCTGTTTCCTGATCACGACAGAGCAGAGTGTTAAAGAGCATAAAGCAGTTGTGGACCCTCAGGACCTAAGCACCTCGCATACACCCCACCTTCTAATACCCTCCCCTGAGGTTTTCAACATCACACATTTTAGGGGGATAGGAACATTCAATCTATAGCACCAGCCTCAAGCTTACTCAGCCAAAGACCCACTTTGAGCTAATCCCAAGGCTGACCTTGTCCCTCTCAGTCATTCCAGGAGTCAGGATATTGGGATCCGAACCCCACTGTGGCCCTGCTCCCGTCCTCCCTACTTTACCACCTGGGGGTCTCTTCCGTCAGCCCGTCTTGCATCCCTCCCCACAGAAAAACTTGCTGTGATGGTCCCTTCATTTGGAAGCACGTGCTCAGTGTGCCTTGTCAGCTGACCTTCCTCACATCTGACATCTCTCGTGGTTATGTTTATTGCCACCTTCCCCACCAGAATGCCAGCCTCAGGCAGGCACAGGATGACTTCATTCACAGCTGTAGCTTCAGTTTCTGGAACTCTGCCTGGCGCGTAGTAGGTGCTCAGCAAAGGTCTGTGAACAACCAATGGAACCATGGGGTAGGGTCAAAGACTAGGAAGGATATAGGTTTTGGTGGAGCCACACTTTAAACCCACATCAACAGGGTTCCCATTCTGGCTTGGCCCTTACCTGCTGTGTGATCTTGGGCAAGCTGCTTGCCATCTCTGAGCCACAGTTCTTCCTATGTCAAACCGCAGCGTGCTGGAGCACTGTGCCCAGGGCCTGACAGACACTGCTTCCCAAGCCTCACACTGAACATTCAGATTCAGGTGAAGAAAATGAGGATCAGGAAGTGCCAGACTCTTGCCCCAGGCCACGCACGGATCTGGGGCCAGGCTACCCTCGTATTTAAACTCAGATTCGTCTGCTTCCAAATCCACCAATTCTTTCTGCCTCCTGACCCCTCGTTCTGCATCTGTCTCACGAGGGTTGGACGAGAAGGCTCAGCAGGCGGGAGCTGCTCAGCTTCTTGGCCCTCGAGTGCCCCCCACGCGCCCACTGCCCGCAGCTGCAGAACCACAGCCTCCGGGGAGAATGCCAACTGAACGGAGTGGCCGCTCTTTCCAGACGTGGCCTGGCTGCATGATTAAGGCTCATTTCCCGGCTGCGACTGGCAGGCATTTATTTCCTTTTAAAACGACAATGTCAGCGGCATATTTATGATTTAATTTGTGTTTTCTCCTCCACAACTCCCCACAAAACTACTGGAGGAGACGCTGCAGTCTGCACGCCGCCTCCTCTCCAAGTGGCACCGCTGGCCTCTCACGAGGCTCAGGACAACTGCCTCTTCTGTCTGCCGGTCTTGCACCCCCCAACCCACCCCTTTTCCTCTCAGAGTTGGGCTGCCAGCGTGTGCGTGGATCTACCTGGGAAGCCTCAGCCCCACCCCCCGCCCCCCCAGACCTGGGGGGAGGTGACCAGGAGTGTCCTCCCTCTAGAGCAGTGATGGGCAACCTTTTGAGCTTGGTGTGTCAAACTTCGCCAAAAAACTGAGCATAACTCAGGTAGTGTGTCACTTTGAGGAAAAAATAACTCCAAGACTCTAGTCGCAAATGTTTCATCCTCAGGAGCAGCAAATGTTTCATCCTCGGCATGCGGCCGCGTGT
The DNA here is from genome assembly GCF_951640355.1 of Cnephaeus nilssonii. Taxonomy (NCBI): domain Eukaryota; kingdom Metazoa; phylum Chordata; class Mammalia; order Chiroptera; family Vespertilionidae; genus Cnephaeus; species Cnephaeus nilssonii. Next base: position 15,694,171 of record NC_137084.1, on the reverse strand, counting down.
CATCAGAAATGGCTACGCGTGTCAGTGCTGACACGCGTGTCATAGGTTCGCCATCACTGCTCTAGAGGGATGGCTTTGGGGACAGCAAATTCTCCTGTTGTTCATTGCTTTCATTTACATAGCCTTTTGGTTTGAAGTTGTTTTTTAGACTCACAAAAAGTTTCAAAACTAGTTGAGGGTTCTCGCCCTGCACCCAGGTCCCCCTAGTGATGATATGTAAAGTGGCCAAAGGACATTGTCCAAATCAGGAACAGGATGCAGGCACACGTTACTAACTCAGATGCAGACTTCACCAGTTTTTGCAGGCACTCCAATTGTATTCTTTCTTTTTTCAAAGAAAATATATTTTATTGATTTTTTACAGAGAGGAAGGGAGAAGGCTAGAGAGTTAGAAACATCAAGGAGAGAGAAACATCGATCAGCTGCCTCCTGCACACTCCCCACTGGGGATGTGCCCGGAACCAAGGTACATGCCCTTGACCAGAATTGAACCTGGGACCTTTCAGTCCGCAGGCCGACGCTCTATCCACTGAGCCAAACCGGTTAGGGCCAATTGTATTATTTCTAATCTCCAAATGTCAGCAGTTGTCCAAGCTCCTGTTCAGAGTCAGCTGGGCTAGGAGGTTTGTTAAGACAAGCTGCAGCTTCAGCTCTGTTCCCCTCTCCCGCCCACACCCTCTCCCCCAGAAACAGCTCCTTTCAGTTCTTTGGCGGAACAGCTGTACTCAGCCCTATGGCTACAGACCATGCTCCTGTGGTTCTGTATGGTGTTCGGTGGTAGGCCTCGTCGCTGCTTCCCTGCTACAGGAAATGCTGTTTTAAGTCCCTGTCCTTCCCTGCCCTGACCCCACACGTCCTTCCCTCACAGTCTCCTCAAATAGCCATGCCATAATTTGGGGAGCTTGGTACTCAGTGTTACAACTGAGCTTTTCATTTGCTTAATTTTCTGTATGTTGATCCCTATTTTTTTTTTTTTTAACTCTAACTCTTTCCCAGCTGTCCAAAACTTCCTCGGGACTTTCTTTGACATCCAACGTTCTATCAGTTTTGTTGTTTTGAAAGAGGTCTCTCCTGGAACCTTCTGGCTTCTGCAGCTGGCACTCAGGGATCTCCCTCCCCCATCAGTCTAAGGATCCCTTCACCTCTCTTCTGAGTTGGATTTCGTGCTTCCTGGATCCCAGGCTTCCTGTTCCTTGGTTCACTCCTTCATTGTATTGGAGCACATCCTCCAGTAGTTTCCTGAGAAGGAGTAGGTGGGAGGTAAATTGCTCAAGACCTCGTATGTGTTAGGGCAGTGGTCGGCAATCTCATTAGTCAGCAGAGCCAAATATCAACAGTACAACGATAGAAATTTCTTTTGAGAGTCAAATTTTTTTAAACTATATAGGTAGGTACATTGTTATTAACTTAATTAGGGTACTCCTAAGCTGGCCTTTGCTAAAAACGTCCTCAATCCAATTGAGGCATGTGGCTCGCGAGCCGCGGTTTGCTGACCACTGTGTTAGGGTGTCTTCACATTTTGTCTTGACATGGACTAAAATTGGCATAAAATCCCTGCAGAATCATAAAGGCATTGCTCCTTTGTCTTCTCATGTCCAGAGTTTCTGTTGAGAAGTTGAAAGCCATTCTGATTCCATATTTACTTCCCTGGACGTTTGTCGACTCTCCTCTGTGATGCCAATGTCCTGAGATTTCCCACTGACCTTCCCAGATGGAAATCTGGCTTTGTGTGCTGTGCTAATCACTTTTGAACTTGAGATGCATGTCCTTCACGTTGGGGTAATTTTCTTCAACTATTTTATTGGTATTTCCTCCCCACTATTGTCTTCCTCTTTCTAAAGATCCTATAATTTGAGTATTTAAGTTCCTGTACCAGTCCTCTAATTTTCTTATCATGTATCTCCTCTTTCCAATGGTTTATTTTGCTGTATATTCTTGAGAAATGTCCTTAACTTCATCGCCCAAATCTCTGGCTGAGTTTTATATTTTTGCTCTCATGTTTTTTTTCCAAGAGCCCTTCTTGTTCTCTGTGTTCCTTGTTTATGGCATCATGTGCTTTTCCATGGATGCATTGTCTTCTGTTCTCTCTCTCTGGATGTAGAGGGTTTTGTCTTTATTGTGATTATATATTTTTATGACTTTTCTCTGTGCACACTGTCTTTTTTCATTCCAGTTCCTTTGGTCTGCAAAAGCAGACCTCATGAGTTGTCACTACCCTGCCCCACTGTGCCAGACATTGCTAATCAATTATGACACTCCCTCCCACTGAACTAGAGAAGAATTTCTCACCTTGGCACTATTGCCATTTGGACAGAATCATTCTTGGTTGGAGATGGGGGTGGGGGTGGGGTAGGACTGTCCAATGCACTTTAGGACTTTAGCAGCTTCTACCCACTAGATGCCATTATCTCACCCCACCCCAGTCATGACAACCAAAAATGTCCCTGGACATTTCTGTCACATGTCTCCTGGGGGACAAAATTGCCCTTGGTTGAGAACTATGGGCCCAAACTCAGCCTAAACATCTTTGTCAACATAACGCTCCCATAGCTAGTCAACTTGAGCAGTGCCATGGAATGAAACCTGTTTCGCCAACAGAGCTGACCCCTTCATATAGTTTCAGAGCCTGGTAGGTCAATAATCTGGCAATTCTATAACCCAACTTCAGAGCCTTCTCTATGAGGGTGACAGCAGACCCAATCTGCCATTTTCTGTCATAGACAGATCACGGCTGGGCCTGAGGGCTTCAGACCTGCTGTATTAAGTGTCACACTGATAGCTGTGGACTTGGTCCCACGGGGCTCCCAGAACCACCCAAATGTGTCGGGAATTGGGGCAGAGTTGTTCTTTGTCTGCAGAATATGGAGAGAAGATGTGACCAGATGTCATCAGGGTCTGACCGCTCTTGACCTCAAGCTTGTACCTGCTCACCCCCAGCCTCAGAGTGATCTTCAAAGTGTCAACATGCAGTTCCCCAGGCTCCAACCAAGATCTTCCAAGTCAACATTTTGGGGATGGGGTCTGGAACCTGCCTTGTTAACTAACCAGCTTTCTGGGTGAAAACTAGTACCATGGGTAACACATGCAGACATTAACTCTGATTCAAATCCTGGTTGTGTTTCTTGGTAATATATAGCCTAAATAGCTAATATTACTAAGAATGGCTAATATTTATTATGTGCCAAGCACTGTGCTAAACTTGACCGTGCATTAGTTTAATCAATCACTTTATGGCCGGTTCTATTTTTAACATGTTTTAGATGGGAAGCAAAGGTTTGGGGAGGTTGTGTTACTCAAGATCGCACAAGTTGGAGTCAGGGAAAGCTGGGACATGTACCTGATGGTCTGAAACAACATTCTTTCAATTATACTAGAGCCTTAAAAGCTGAGACCAAGCTCTAACAGCCGCAGGAGATCATCAATACACGGTCATGTTCTATATCAATAAAGGGTAACTTTTGTTATTAACAACCCTGTGAGGCAAGAATCCTTAGCCCCACTGCATGAAAGAAAATGAGGCTCAGGGAGCCTAGAAGACTGCTCCTAGAATATGGTAAAGTCAGGACTTGAACCCAAATCTGTGTGACTTCCAAGCCTAACTTCTCAAGTTTCCTGTGTTCAGTCACTCCACTGCCCTCTCTTGGGGTCAGGTTTGATCCATACCCAGCATCTCACAAATAGGCAGGTGAGTTTGACCATTCATCCTGCCCCTTTGGGATGTTCTCCACCTTGACCCAGATAGCCACAGGCACTCCATGGCATGGGAGTGGGTGATGTCAACCAATAAGGTGAATTTTAGGGTACAGAGGTTTAAGATTTCTCAATTGCTCACTAATTCACTCATTCAACAAATCTTTGCAAGTGCCAATCATGTGACAGGACTGAGGATGCAACAATCAACGAAATAACAAAGCTTACATCCTATTGGGATGAGACAAAGTATAAAAGAAATTATAAATATGTAATTTAAAATAAGTTAAGCTAAGGGGAGAACAAGCAGCAGAGAGGGGGCCAGGGATGGCCTCTCTTGGGAGGTGACAGTTGATGGGATGACCTATAGGAAGCCAGGCAGTGAGCTGCAGGGACAAGTGGTTGTGGGGGGAGGGGGACTTCAGAAGTTGCAGGTGAGAAAGTGTGTGAGAGTGGGTGGGGGTGTCCACACAGTGTGCCTGGTTGGGGGATGATATGTCATTCCTGCGGAAATAGTCCTAGCCAAGGTCACTCAAGGTCGCCAAGACAATGAGGGGAAAAGGAAGACACCAGTTCTGGCCAGACCAAAATTAGGTCACAACCGAGCTTTCTGCAAGGAGAGCAAAGAGACTTCCTTCCCTGGTAGCCCTGAGCGCTTCTGGATGGGAGCAGGCCCAGGGCTGCCCTGCTCACCCCCAAGCACAGAGTCCTGGGAGAACTTTCAGACGTCACACAGGAATTGAGGCCCTACTATGCTCTAGGCATTCTATCAGGGGACCGTACACACTGCCTTACAATCTGGGGGTAGGAATTACTGATAGCATTTTACAGTTGAGGAAACTAAAATTAATCTTATCACTGGAAGGTGGCAGAAAAGTAGCTTGAGCCTAAATCTATGCAGAATCACATTCTTACTATTACATGGTACTAAGAAGACCAAGAGTTTTAAAGTGATTACCCAGACTGCAAGGTGAGAAGACCAGAACATCCTGAGCCTTCACTACTTATTAACTACATGGATGATGGATGGATGGATGGATGATGGATGGATGATGGATAGATGGATGGATGAATAGATGGATGGATGGACAATGACAGACAGACACAAATAGGCAAGCAGGCCCTTTTCTATAACTTTTATGCAAATGTTTTTTAAAAATGTATTTCCCTTTTGTTTTAATATTAAAATTCTGTCTTCAAATGCTACCCATGGGGAAAGTTGGGCATAATAAAAGAATTGCTCTGGATGGGGTTGGGGAAAGAGGTAGGCAAGTTACAAGAAGCTCTGCTCCTGTGCCTCACCCTCATTTCCTGTAGGAGCACCAGAGACACCTTAACAAAACCAAAGAAGGCCTTGGACAAAGGTGATCCAGAACATTCTGGTTTCAGAAACAAGAACAGACATATTGGGGAGGCGTAGCAGAGGAATGGGACATCTTAGCCAAACCCCTCACCTTTCCTGCCCACATCAAATATTACTACCAAGTGGGTTAGCAAGGACCTGCCTAGTGAAGAGCAGCCCAAGGCAGCCCGGTGACGCCTGCTTCTAGCTCTCCTGAGGATGCATGAATGGGAGAGTTGGGTGTTACTTGCAATGCTGCCACGTTGCTCACTCAGCCCAGGGGCCACAGAGAGGAGCAAGTCACTCTGAGTAACCTCTGCCACCTACTGTGTCCCATTTGTGAATCAGACCACAGAGTGGGAGCTGGTCCACGTGACCAACCTCACTCATTGGGTGATGGGCTCCTATGAGCTCCCCTAGAAGGTGGGACTAGCCAGACCAGGCAGGACATTAATTTGATTGGTCTGGGGATGCGGAGCACAGACAGGTTGAGAAATGCTGGAGCCACTGGAGCTGGGTGGGGGTGACCGTTCTGTGTGCTGCCACCGGGAGACAGCACTCTCAGATGGAGTCCAGTCCCAGAAAATTGAAGGAGTCCACCTAGACAGGACTCCCATAGAGTTCTTGGCAGATGAATATCCTAGTTCCTCTGTTGTACAACATTCTACTGAAAGAATGAGCTGAATGTTTAGGTACATGGAGTCAGCAAGACCTTGGCTGGAGTCCAACTCTACCCTTGACAGATCAGATGACCTTCAGCAAGTCACCCATCTTTTCTGAGCCTGAGGGCAGAGAGGAAAATGCTTGGAGCTGTCTGGCCTGGTTATATCCTATTTACTTAGGATAGGGTCCCAACTGCTTCACATGACTGGCCTGCCTCAGTCTATCTCCCGGTCTCCCCGGGCATCACTGCCCTCTCTCTCCCGAGGACTTTAAAACTCAAGGTTTCCTCTGGAGCACTCTTCTTCCTTCCCTCCCTTTCTCTCCATGGGGTGCCTTCTCTTATTTCCTTTTAAAGAACACGAGGTGCTGTACCAAATGAACTCCAAACATCCATGGCTTAAGGTAACAGAAGTTTATTTATTGTCCTCATGGCAGTACAAAGTGGGTGTTCCCGCCCTGCGGGTGGCTCTCCTCCACACAGACTTGGGGATCCAGCCCCTTTCTGTTCTGTGTCTCTGTCTTTCCCCAGCATCCACATCCAGATGGGGGAAAGAGATACTGGAGAAGACACACCTACTTCTTATAAGCCTTAGCCAAGGAATGGCACATATAACATCCACTCATGTTCTGCTGGGGAGATCTCATCACAAGCCCCCACCAGCAAGAAGAGGGCAGTCTGGAAGATGTGGCCCCTTCAATGACAAGTCTATACTATGCAGGGACGGCCAGCCATCTCTACCACATCTGGCGAGCTTCAGCTCCTCCTTCAGGTGTCAAGTTAAATGTTGCTCCTCTAGGAAGCCTGCCTTGAGTCTCCAGGTATGGAGATGAGATGTCCCTCCCGTGTTCATCCAGCATCCCTAGACTTCCCTGTGTCACACTGCACTGTGTTCTTGTTTGTGTCTAGACACAGAACATAAGCACCTTGAGGTCAAATTCTGTGTTTATCTGTGTTCACCTCTGAGGGGCCAGCCTATGATATGTCTGGGACATAGTAGGCACAATATATTATTGGATGGATGGATGGATGGATGGATGGATGGATGGATGGATGGATGAAAGACAGACAAATCTTCCCCACGCAAGCCTTCAAGCTTTCTCATGCCTCAGTGGTTCTTGATTCTCTGGAAGCTGGCCGTAGACTGGAGAATTCCTGGGCATACATTCTTATGACAGTGCTATGAAAACTCTGCTGCTGAAGAGCCACCTGCCCAGGAACAAGGCTGCTTTTCCTTCTGCTTCATTGTTCCTGACAGTCCCACGTGGGGCAACTGCCCCTGGGTCTCAGCCTGGAACCTGCTGCAGCCACAGGCTGGCTCCATTCCACGCCAGCCCCAGATCACCTGCTCCCTTCGCTCTTTCTGTGGGGAGGGTCCCATGAACCCCACCAAACACCTTTCTTCCATTATCTTTAGATTCACAAGGACTTGCAAAATTGGTACACTAACTATATCGGAGCTACATAGTAAAAGAACTGCATTTGAGTAAAAATTCAAAGCTTAAGCCAAAGCTCTGACAATGAAAGTTTGCAAAACCTGGATTCTAGGCTTCTCTGCATGACCTCGGGCAAGTCACTTTATGCTTTAAAAAAAATTTTTTTTTATTGATTTCAGAGAGAAAGGGAGAGGGAGAGAGAGAAACATCCATGATGAGAGAGAATCATTGAGCGGCTGCCTCCTGCACGCTCCCCCGCTGGGGATCGAGCCCAAAACCCTGGCATGTGCCCTGACTGGGAACCAAACCATGACCTCCTGCTTCATAGGTCGATGCTCAACCACCGAGTCATGTGGGCCAGGCAGTCACTTTACACTTTTGAGTCTTATTTTTTTAATTAGTGAAGTAGGAATAATAAGAATAATCTCTATGTTGTATAGAAATGAGGGACCCAGGAAGTTATAAATAGGTATATCCTTTGACCTAGAGCGTGCCCTTGAGGTGTTCATGTTGATGTTTTTGAGGGGGTTTGATAAATGTCTCCCTTCTTCCCACTCTGAGTTCTGAACCAATTGAGAAATAAGATAAACAAAATATTATTATTACCGATGAAGCCGATGATGGAAAATGTAGCTTATCTCCCTGGGCAAACGAGCGTCGTGGAATTAGGCAGGAGTTCTGTGCCCCTCCCGCCCCGGGGCGGGGGTGGGGGGGCTCCAGTCTCAGTGCTGAGATGGAGAGAAGAGCGTGACTCAGAGCCTAACCGGTGGTGGAGCTGACAAGGTTTGCTCAGGGACTGATGTGGGTGGTGAGGGGAAGGAGAGAAACCAGAGTGGCTTCTACGCTTGTAGTCTGGGGAACTGGGGGATGTGGTGCCATTTACAGAGACGGGAAAAATGGGGGTTGGAGCAGGTTACCTGGAAGGGAGCAAACCAATTCAAGCCGTGAAAGCCCACAGCTGCCTCAATAGATCACAGAGGGCACTGGCCCCAGTTGGAAGGACCCTAACGCTGGCCACTCTCGAAATCCTGTCTCTGCTGATGTCCGTGATTGTGCCTTTGGTGTCCAAGGTCCCACAGATGAGAGTTAGCTGTGGGGGGTGGGACCTGGGAGGCCCATTCTATGTCCCTCTGTCCCTCTGGAAGGTCAGCTGTCACATGGGCTTTACTCTGCTTAGGCCCATGTGGCCCCCCACATTCCCAATGCAAGGGGCACCTCTAAGACTTATGGGGAACCAGGCCTTCTGCAGGCCCTGGGACCACAGACAAATAGGACCCTGGTCTTACCCTTCAGGAGGGACAGCTGGGAAAGGCCCACCCATGCAGTAACCTCCCCTTAGAAGAGGCTGAATGGCTCAAACACGGGCCTTGTGACTCCCCATCCAGTGCTCTTCCTACTCCTTCCATATCCCCTTCAGGACAGTCCTCTTTCCGCCCAGGACAGCCCATTCCCCAGGTGCCCCCTCCCCCCACCAGAGGAGACAGCTGTGATGACAGCCCCTGGGGTCCTGTGTGATACTGACCATGCTCATAGGCTCCAGAGGATTTCACCACACCCTCGGCTTCATTCCTTGCAAACGGTCACAAGGTTCCCCAACCCTCCCACCCCCCCTCCCCCGGAGCTTCAACCCAGATCACATACAGATTATATTTGGGAAAATATTGTTCTCTCCCAGCTGGGAGCCCGCAAGTGCTGAAGGACGGGTGGATGGGGAGGGGTGAGGAAGGGGTTTCTACTCTGTACTGAACTCAGCCCTACCGTGCGGGGTGTAGCGGGGGCAGAGGGGTGCATCCTGAACACAGAAAGGCCAAGGGCAGGGGCCCTGCCTCCACAGGATGAAGCTGGGGCAGTTCTTGGCTGCCTGAGCCCATCGGACCTGAGAAGGTGGTGGGGGGGATGGCCTTGTGATCCGCCCTCAGGAAAAACAAGCACAGCCACACCAGAGAACACTGGGAAGGTGAGCTGAGGGCAGATGGTTCCACCTCCCATCTGCTCGGAGCTTGCCCAGCACGGGCGCAAACCGGGAAAGTGCACCAAGATCCCAGCAACCAGCGATGGAAACATGCACCTGGCTTTTTTTTCCCTGGGCTCGTAAGCCAATTAACAATATACTTACTCAATATTGTTTTTAGTGACTAAAATAATATCATCCATTGAGAGTTTACTCCAGGCACCATGCTAAGTACCACTTATGCTTCAGCTCATTTAATCCCCTCATGAACCCTGGGAACATGATTATCCCCATCTTACTGAAACGAACTTAGAGGAGATAAGCAGGTGAGCCGAGGCCCTCCAGCTAGGAGGGGCGGTGGGTGGGGTGGGGGGGGGGGGGGGAAGAATTGAACCAGGGTTGTTCCTGCAAAACCCACACCGTTGCAATTTTTGTCACTTTATAGTTATTAAGGAAAGTAAAATCTCCTCCTCATTATTTTATTACTATTCCTGTCCAAAATGTTCTTGGCTAATCTCAAGCTATTCCTGTTCCAAATGCACTTCACATTCCCACTGCTCTTTTCCCTGGAATTTCATTATGTTTATTAATTATCTAAAAGAGAATTGATGTCTTTGCATTTGGGATTTCCTTCCTAAAAATCCGATGTATCTCCATTTATTCAGATATTCTTTTTTTTCCCCATGCAGTGAAGTGTCAATAGATTTCTTCCTAGAGCACTTGCAATGCTTCTTAAGCAAATTGCTAAGAGGGTTTTTCGGCTTTTTGTTGCTATTATGAGCAAGATCTTTTTCTCAAATAACACTCCGGAATTAAGTATAGTGACTAGATGGGGAAACAAGTAATTTTTACCTAATTCTTCTATCTAGTTCTTTTACCGAACTTTCTTCCCCGAGCAGATTTTTGTTTGGATTTTTCAAGGTAGAAAATCAAATCGTCAGCAAATTGTTATCACGTTTGCCTTCATTTTCAGTGCTATAATTCCTATTGGGTTTCCTTGTCCATTCGGCCACCTGGCGCAATTCTGTCACGTGCCGAGACTGGGGCCGTGGCAGGCGAGGCAAAAGCCAATACTGTTGTACATGGCGCCTGCATTTTGTATTTTGCAAGCACTTTACATACACTGTCTCATCTGATCTTCCAATGGCCAGTCAGTCAGTCAACAACCATGTGCCGAACACCTCCCATGTGCCAGGTGGCACGAGACGTATTTCTTCTCTCCACGCAGCGCAGCCCAGTGTGAGCCCAGGAAGTAGACAATGCACGAATTAATTAAACATTTACAAGTGAATAAAAGATCAGAAAGTGTGTGAAGTACCATCACCTCCAGGGTACAGATGTGAAATTAAGACCCGGGATGGGGAAGTGACCTGCCCAAGGTCAAGGTAGCCTTTTTTGCACCTGGATCCTGGGGGCGACCTCCTGACTTTCTCTCGCCTGTACACGTGGTTCTCCTGGGCCCAGAGGGCCAGCTGTCCTCCAGGCCGGGCGGCTTCCTTGGCAGGGCCCGTTCCAGCTGGCTGGGGGCTGAGGAGAGCGCTCTCTGGCTTTCCTCGATGGCCAGCCAGGGAGCAAATCGCTGCCCTTGGCTGGGCTTCTGCGGAGCCCGCGGCGGCCAGGCTGAGGACCTTGAGCCCCACAGCTGTTGCCACCCAGCCGGCACTGCCAGTCCCCCGGGTTTGCCCTGAGGCTGAGCCCTGCTTCCCTTCCTGAAGGCTCTGCCCTGAAAAGTGAGGTCTGGCTACCGGATGCAACCCGGTTCCAGGGCACGTGGCTTCAGGCCCAGCTGAGGACCGAGGCCAAAGCCAGGCCTTCTACGGTGGGAATGAGCGTGGCTGTTGAAATGAGGTCACATTTGTTTACAGATGCCCAGAATATGCTCAGAATATGGTGGTTGGGGTTGAACCTTCTATGGCTCAACTTCTAAAACCAACCCTGAAGCTCCCCGCCTCTGCCCTCCTCCATCTGGTCCAGCCACATTTCACCCTGAGCAGTCTTCATGGTCAAGGCCAAATGGCGTTATTTCCTGTTTTGCGTTTGCATCCAAAACTCACTCCCTCTGTGACTTTGCTCACTCCATTCATCCCACCACGAACTCTCTCTCCCTCTCCCTCTGACCACCCCCCCATCCTTTTTCTACATGACCACATTCTCCCCGTCCCACGTACCCCAGCTCAGATGCCTTCTCCATCAAGCCTTATCTGCCCACCCGGCTGGAAGTGACCTTGCTTTCCCTGAACTCCATGTCAGACAGACGGATTCTGTTTGGGTGTGTTGGTGGACCTCTCTGAGCCTCAGTGTTGTTGTCTGAAAAATGGGATGCCAGTCCCACTACCTCAGAGAATCACAGGCTCAGGGGTAAAATCATGATAGCAGCTGCCACTCAGCAGCTCTGGCTGGGTGCCAAGCCCCGTTTGACGTGCTTTACAAACGTGTTCTTATTGTTCTCCGTCCATGAAGACAGAACCAAGGCACAGGGAAGCGAAGGAGCAGCTCCGGTGTATGCTCTCGGTGTATGCACATAGCGTGTGCACGTGTGTGTGCCTGTGAGTGCCTGTGTGTGCATGACAAAGCTCACAGCATAGGACCGGGCACCGAGTTCAGGGAGCACTTCCTTCCCACAGCCCTTTATCCTGGCCACTGTTTGACTTGGCCTTTTCTACTTCATTTCACAATTCTGCTGCTCATGGCCGTCTCCCGCCTGTCTTTGAGCTCCTGGAGGGCAGGCCTAGCTCTCCCCCGTGTCTGAGCTGCACTGCCTGACCCAGGGCCCCCACATCCGCCCACCCTCAGTGAGCCTTTATGCCTTCCTGAAGCACGCACATCTTGCCAGCTTGCCAGGGAGGACCTCGCTGGGGCACACGAGCCGGGCCTGCAAGCCCGAGGCCCCTGCTGCAAGTGCCTCTCGCCTGATTGGGAAAGGGCTGGCTCCTCCTCCTCCTTCAGGTCTCAACTCCAACATCACCTGCTCAGAGAGGCCCCCCCCCCGGCCACCCTTCCCACAACGCCTCACTTCTCATTCCCCTGTTTTATTTCCTTCAGGGAACACGTTGCTGTCTGAGATGGTCTCATCGTATTTATTCATTTGATTGTTTGTTTCTGTCTCTCTCCCACTGGCGTCCAAGCTCCGGGAGTGAACGCCCTCGTGCCGGAGTGGCTCAGAGCAGAGCTCTGTACACTGCCGTGTGCTCGTGAGTCACCGGGCAACCTCGCTGAGAGTCTGCATTTCTAACCAGTGCAGGGTGCTGATGGGGCTGATCCCCATGCGTTGAGCAGCTGGGTGCCACCCAGTGCTGTGTTTCTCAGCCCCGTGGACTCGAAAGCTCGGGGTGAGGGTCCAGCAGCAGGTGTTGAAACAGGTGATTCTGGTGCACACTCAGGCGCGCAGTCCCCTGGCTTGGAGCAGCGTCCGGGGGACCAGCCTGGAGCCAGGGCTGCCTCGGCTCAGATCCTGACATGACTTCCCTTTCCTGCGCCCGTTTTGCAGGCTGTGTAATGGGTGTGATGAGAGTCCCTTCCTTGTAGACTGTCTGTCTGTCTGTCTGCCACCACCCGGTGATTTGTCCAGTGAGGGGTTAGGTGTCAGCCAGAAGCTGTCCGCCGCAGATGAGGGAGTCAGAACGGAAGGTTGTGGCAGGTCAGGTTGACCTTCTGGGCCAGCTGTCTCCTGGCTGATGAGAGTCCCTGTTTGCAATGACTCCCATGCTCCTGCGAGATTACAGGGTTGACCTAAGCGCCCAGCAGCACCTGCTTTAAACAGCAGCTGACTTATCAGTGTTTGCTGAGGTGTTGGCAGCACAGGAATCGAGGGGCCCTGGTGGCCAGCGGTGACCCTCGCACCTAGTCTTGCTGCTTCACAGATGCTGGCTCGTGGGTGGCCGGAGTACTGGGGAGGATGTGAGGTGGCTCTGTCACCAGCCCAGATGGATGGCAGCTCACTGTTCATCACGCTCTTTCCTAGGCAGCCTCATTGGAGTGTCAGACTGCAAGCTGGACCTTCTTATCCCCGTTTAACAGCCAAGGAAACCAGAGCTCAACAAAGCTACCTGTCCCTGGATGATGGTGAGGCAGGAAGGATGATTCTGATTCAGAGGAAGGTCCAGGACCCCTGAGTGGGGGTCACCATCCTTCACCCATTTATCACTACAGGCTGAGGTGAACCTCCAAAACAAACTCAGGGTCCCAAAGCTGCCTTTTAACTTAGCACAGGGACACTGCCTGGCCCCTGTGACCAGCTGAGGGCCAGTAAGAGTAAGTGACATGTCCACTTAGAAGAGAAGCAGGTTCCAACAGGGGGTCATGACCTTGTCTATGCCATGAACCCTGCTGGCTGCTTGGTGAAGCCTACAGACCCTTTTCCACAGAATTGTTTAATCCTATCTAATGAAGAGGGAATATGCTAATTGACCCTCGTGCCATAGCAAAGATGGCCGCACTCACAGCCAATAAGGAGGGAGTATGCTAATTGACTGCCCCACCCTCAAAGATGGCGACGCCCACAACCAATAAGAAGGGAATATGCTAATTGACTGCCATGCCCTCAAAGATGGTGGTGCCCATAGCCACAAGATGGTGGCGCCCAGTCCCTTCAGTCCCACTGGGGTGGCAGGCATGTGGCAAGGCCAGGCCTGCCCCCAGGTTGGCCCAGCCACTCCACATGCCTGCCTCCTGAGTCCCCCAGTCTTCTCAGCCCCCCAGCCGCCCAGGGCCACCCGAGGCTCAGAAAACCATGGCTGGCTGAGGCTTGCGCTGCTGGCAGTGGCAGCAGCAGAGGTGTGATGGGGTGTCACCTTCCCCTGATCGGGTCCCCTCTCACCCCTGAGGGCTCCCAGACTGTGATAGGGGGCAGGCCGGGCTGAGGGACCGCCCCCCCCTCCAATGCATGAATTTTCATGCACCGGGTCTCTAGTCATAAAATAAAATGCATAGAAGCCAATTATGTTAAAATATGATTATCAAAGTAACACAAAAATTGCAATATAGTAACATATGGGCTTGTTACTGATTCATTGAAGAGCAAGATCCAGAGGTAGGCTTAATAACGAACGTGATTTCAAAGTCCCCAAGATCACAAATGGCATTTCAAGATGCCACAACTGGAATGTGACATGAAAATAGCTGGGAGAGCTCTTGGTGACAAAGTCACAGGTGTGCTAATCACTGTGGTTTGTTGCCGACACACACTTGAAGGAAATGCTGTCTTTCAAAGCATAAAGATGCATTTCCCCCCCATTCAAATCCATGGACATCAGTGGAGAGCTCTTTACAGGAGGCTAGGGCTCAGGAGCAGGGCTTGGGGCTGATGGCTGCGTGATGCCACGGCTTTGGATGGAGAGAGACAGAACTTTCCCAAGGCCCTTTGCCTTTGACCGTCCCCTCTCTGCACCTCCCAGTGTGACCCCTGGTGCTCACACCCACGTGTCACGCGGCTTCCTCTACTGTCTTCTCATCATAGTCTCAGCAGCCTTTCAGTACGTTTCAGGAAAATGGACTCCAGGGGCAAGTCCACTCCTGAGCCCACTCCCAGAGTTCATCTCCCCTGGGTTTGCAGAGATGCCTTCCCCCTACTACCAAGGCCAATGTCACACAGCGGGAGGGGTGGGCAGGGCAGGGAGAGCTGGCCACTCCTGACTGAGTCCATCCTTGTTAACCAGTTCTTTGCTGTTTACAGCACTTTCCTGCTAATGGTCTCATTTAATCTTCATTACCATCTTGTGAATTAGGACTGCCATCTCCATCGTATATATAGATGGGGCCCAGAGAGTTAGAGCATTTGCCCGAGGTCACACAGCCAGGAAGTAGAAGTTGCCACTGTGGCTGGCCACTGTCCCTCGGAGAAGTGGAAAGCAGGTCTCTTGTCTCTACAGATGTGGCTGACTAGCTGGGAAGCTGGCATTTGCATTTTGAATCTGGCTTCTTCCATCCATCCATCCATCCATCCATCCATCCACCCATCCATCCAACTGATAAATATGTGCTGGACACTGTGCTAAGTAAGCCCAAGAAATGCAGTAAAAGCAGACACAAACTGGCCCCCGTGGAGTTTATGGCTGGGGGAGAGGGGTTGCATAAACAGACAGGTACTAATTGAATAATGACACAAACATGACACATATGAATGGAAATGGCGACGGTGCCAAGTGCTCTGAGGCAGAGCTGTGATCTCCACGGGGCTTTAGCAGAGGCAGAGGAGGGGAGAGAAGGTGGAAAGCCATATCAACGGCGAGGCAGGCTCTGGGGGCAGGCTGGGATTCCGATCCTGAGGGTATCGCTGACCAGCTGTGCAAACATGATAAGCCCTTCACACTTTGAGCCTTGATTCCCTGGAAATCGGGATTATAAAAAGACGACTTACTTCTCAGGAGTGTCATGAAGATTTAATGAGACGAAGTGAGTAAAACTCTCAGCATGGTGCCTGGCCCCTGGTAAAGGCTCTGATTTAGCATTTTAGCTCCTGGTAAGTGTGGACACCAAATAAACAACTCCATCCATGCACTTTGCAGGAAGGTCGGCCACGGCATGAACGGAAGGGGTGTGTGGAAAGCTCACCCAGCGGTAGCTCAGCCTCGGCTGCACCTTAGACTCATCCAGGGGCCCAGTGTGTCCCCCAAACTGATGAAATAACCAGGGTATCTGAGGGTGCACCCGGCGACAGCAGCTTTTAAAGTTCCCATGTGATGCCAATGTCCATGCAGGACTGAGAGGAGGGTTTCCTCGGAGTCAGGAGCAGCTGGGGAAAGGTCCTGGGGCAGATGGCGGTTGAGAGGCCCTCCAAGAATTGAGAAGATTTGGATACACAGACAAGGCCAGGGAGGGCATGCCAGGCTTTGGGGAAAGGCTGAACAAAATCTTGGAGATTGGGAAACGGGTGCAATGAATGAGACGGGACTGGCTGGGTAGGAGGCTCCTGCAGTGGGGTGGCTGGACACAGAGGTGGGGTCAATTGCTGCGTTGACTTGAGGGTTAAGAGGGGCCTTTGGTTTGATTGGAATGGAACCGTTGCATGTGGGTAGGTGGGCTTAGAAAAACTCTCATCTGCAGGGCTGCCTTGTTGGAAGCAGCAGGGATGGCAAAGGGTGCCATCTTACATGCCAGTTCCCATGGACTGGAGTAGCTGCTTAGAGAGCTGTGTTGAGAAGGATTCTGAGTCTGCATCTGAGTGTGGCCATTGAGTAACAGTGGTGGCCGAGGGCTTGGGGACCAGATGGCAGCACAGTGCCAGACACTTCCCATCCTGGCTAGGGCTGCAGGGGGCAGCTGGGGTCGAGAGTAGGAAGTGGTCTTTACTTCCCTTCTGTGGTGCTTCCCCTGAAGTTGCTTCAAGGAAGAGCCCTTTCCTCACACCTTGGCGATAAAGAAGCCAGCCGGGAGCAGAGAGTTGGGTCTGTAAGCCTTCGATGACTCTGAGCTGCTGGGATGACAATGGGACTAGCAGAAGCATTCCCACCCGGAGGGTTCCGATGAGGAAACTGAGTCTCAGAAAGGTTAAGTGAGCGGAGGGGGTCACACTGCCAGGAGCCTGTTCTGGATATGAGGACAAATTAGACACCATCCCTTCCTGAATTGGAGGGGGGGGCACAGACACGAAAACAGCGGCCCCCCAGCCCAGTCAGTGCTGCGACAGAGACAGCGGGGAGGCCATTAATTCTTCCCGGGGAAGAGGAGGGCACTGGGGGGAGGGGAAAGAGGGACTACTGTGGACTTGATGGAAGCATGAGAGGTGGAAGGCACGTGAGGTGGAAGGCACAGCGACAACAGGCAAAGGCTCAGAGTCACTAAATGGGCAGTGGGTTAAGCGAAGGTGAGACGTTGAGGGTGGAAGGAAGGGGCAGAAAAGGCAGCTAAGTGGGGAGGCGAGGGGTTAGCATGAAGAGATGGGACTGGAGGAAGCAAACAGGAAGCAGGCCTGCAGGAAGTCCACCATAGAGGAGGCTGAGCCAGGACGAAACACAAGTGAAAATTTCCTCATCTCCTACTGTCCGCCATCTCCATCTTCCATCCAGCTGATGGGTGAGTAGGCATTTCCCATTGCACGTGCACACACACACCCCACACACACACGTGCACAGATGCACACTCAGCCATCGCACTTACCTGGCCTGGGGTTCAAGAGACAGTCACAGTCTGGCACCAGTTGTATTGAAGTAAATTCGATAAATAAGCAGCACAGGACTCCAGTGTGCCCGGCTCAGCTGTCACTGAGTTTGAGGCCTGGTCTTCCGAAGAGAGCCCAGGGCCTGATGTTGCCTGCCTCTGCCCGGCCTCACTGTCCAGGGTCCAGGAAAAGCAGAGCCCTCCCACACCATCCCTGCAAACCCCCCAAGCCACGCTGTCAGGAATTGGGGCAAAAGAGCTGCTGGGGAAGTTCAAAGCGAAACAGCCAGCAGGCTCTTCAAAGCCCTTTTCCAACAAAAGACTGAGAGGAGGTAGGACAAATAGGCACTGGCCAGCAGGGGGGCGGATTCTCGGCTGATATGACAGACCCCAGAGAAAGGTGAGCTATATGAAGAGGCAATTAGAGCCCCCAGGCTCTCTGATCTTCCACAGAACCCCCTCAAAGGCCCTTAAATCCCTCCAGCAGTGAGGGTGGTGGCCCAGAACGGGGAATTGAGAGGCCTGGGTGCAGTCCAGCTCTGCCGTTGACTCACTATGTGACCTTGAGCACATTATAGTCACCCTCTCTGTGCCCCAGTTTCCTCATCTGTAAAATGGGCATAATGGGGACCATTGACTTGGGTCAGATTTTCTGGAAGCAGAGCCTGAGACAAGGATTCTCATGCAAGTGACTCATTGGGAGGAACCTGGAGGGGAGGAAAGGAAATAGGCGAGGCTCTGGAAGAACCAGGCAAAGCATTGGGTTCAGCTGAAGTCTGGTCTTGGCAGGGAGCTTTGGAGTATGGACCACACCGTGGAGTTGTTACCCTGAGACAAAGGCACGACTTTTGTACCTGTCTTGGGCGGGGGTGGGGGGGGGGTAACATGTTCCCATCCTTCCCCTGCTGTGGGCATGTGAATACTGGTCCCCAAAGATGTCCACATTCTCATCCTTATCCCCTAAACCTGCTGGATGTTACCTTCCAGGTAGAAAGGACTTTGTGTTAAGGGTTTTGAGACAGAGCGGTTGGTCTGGGTTGGCTGAGAAGGCCTGGTGTGGTCACAAGGGTCCTTATAAGGGAAAGCAGGAGGATGGGAGTCAATAGCAGGAGAGGTGGTGATGGGAGCAAGAGGCTGGAGTGGTGCAAGGAAGGGGCCACGAGCCAAGGAGTGCCGTGTGGCTCTCAGATGCTGCAAAGGCAAGGACAGCGATCTCTCCCAAAGCCTCCAGAAGGAATTCAGCGCTGCTGACACCTTGGTTTTTGACGTCTGGCCTCTAGAACTGAACGAGAATACATTTGTGTGGTTTCAAGCCACTAGGTGAGTGGTTATTTGTTAGAGCAGCAGTAAGAAACTCATACAGCTGCCAAGGCTCAGTGGCCACATGACGTGCCCAGGCTCAAGGGCCCTGGCCCCAATCTGTAGCGTGAGCAATCGCTGCTCCTGCTCACTGAGCCCCTTCCCTGTGTCACACAGGTATCCCTGATCCCCCGGATGCCTCTTACCAATCCTGATTGTCCCACCTCACCCTCAGCTTCTGTGTGCTTCTAACGGCCTTCAGCCTGGAGCCTCTTTGGCCTCAGATGGGGAGAGTTAGAAGCCAGGGTGACCCTCTGCCAGTGCCTGGGGGCCTCACCTCAAGTCTGACCAACTCCTGGGTGAAACCTACCCGGAGAACACCTGGTTGTGACACCCTGGCTCAGCTCCTCCCCTCCCCTCCCCAGGCCCCCCAGTTCCCTTGGGAACATGTCCTTAATGATCCATTGCATGCACCAGAGTCCTTGTCTCCGGCTCTGCTTCTGGAGCTGACCAGAGGAGCACTGTGCTAGGAGCGGCTCTATTCTGTCCTCACAATCACATCCTAGAGCGGAAGGAAGGATGGCTCTCATTTTACAGACTCTGCCCAGCGCAGGGCCACCAGGGGTTAAACCGGTGTCTACACCCAGACACTGGAGACCATGCTTTCATTATTTATTTATTTCTTACACATATTTTTATTGATTTCAGAGAGGGAGAGGGTGATAGAAATATCAGTGATGCAAGAGAATCATTGATCGGCTGCCTCCTGCACACACCCTACTAGGGATCGAGCTCACAACCCCGGGCATGTGCCCTGATTGGGAATCAAACCATGACCCCCTGGTTCATAGGTCGACGCTCAACCACTGAGCCATGCTGGCTGGGCAGGAGATGGTGCTTTTAATCCATGGGCTCCACCACCTCTCAGAGTCCTCTTCCTGGGGCTCCCCCAGCCCTTGGGAAACAGAAAAATCACCTCTTTTCCTGCGGGCAGAGGGTGCTTGCGTGCAATGAATGAGCTGGTGCAGGAGAGGGGCTGCCCGTCTCCCCTTCCGGCCCCAGCCTGGGTCCCCAGAATGGACCGGGGTGGAGGGCGGTCTGAAGAACCTGTTGGCCCCGAAATGTGGTTGCTGAAGTCGTGGCTCCCTGAAGCCATGACAACTATTGAAAACTGCATAGGCTTTGTATTGACTCGGGCCCAGTCCTGGCTAATGATTTACCCCTCTCCCACCGAGGAGAGGATAACAACATCCACCTCACCTGGCCATGGGCGGGAAGGACAGAAGGAGTTACAGGTAGGAACGTGGCCAGGATGGAGCCTGGCATGATGGAGTCTTGTTCTGTGCTCGGCCACTCTCTCTGAGCCTCAGTTTCCTCTGTAAAATGGAGGAAATCAAACAATAGTCCCCACTGATGCGTGGTTTTGCTTTCTGCGGTATCAGTTACCTGCAGTCCATCTCGGTCTGAAATTATTAAATGGAAAATTCCAGAAATAATTCCTAAGCTCTCAATGGCGTGCCCCGTCCTGAGAAGCGTGATTAAATCTCTCACCATCCCACTCCGTCCTGCCGGGGTGTGAATCATGCCTTTGTCCAGTGTCTCCACGCTGCTTTCACTCCCTGCCCATTAGTCAGTGAGTAGCCATCTCGTTCCTCAGAGCAGCTGACCGTCCAGGTGTAGCAGTGCTTATGGTCAGGTAACTGTTATTTTTACTTAATTATAACCCGAAAGTGCAAGCGTAGCGATGCTGACAATTCGGACACGCCAACGAGAAGCTGTGAAGTGCTTCCTTAAAGTGAAAAGGTAAACATTAAACAAATTGTGCTGAGGTTGCTAAGATCTACAGCAAGAACAAGTCTACCTGTGAAACTGCCCCATTTATAAGTTAAACTTTATCGTAGGTGTGTATGCATAGGAAAAAAACAGAGTATATGTAGGGTTCCATACTATCCTCGGTTTCAGGCAGCCACAGGGGCCTAGGAAGAATGTATTCCCCCAGGTAAGGGGGCTGCTGTATCCGCCACACAGTGATCATGAAGAATGACTCAGCATCCCGAGGGGCTGCACTGGGGGTCAGGAGTATAGCTTCTGGAGTCCCAGTCCTGGGTGACTTTGCATTAGTCACTGAACCTCTCTGTGCCTCCATGGCCTCCCCTGGTTGTGAGGACTGCATGAGTGCATGTGAGTGAATTGCTCGGAAGAGTGCCCAGCACATAGTCAGTGCTGTTGTTATCGCGTATGCTAAGGGCTTGGCCAGCATCTGGTACATTGTTAGTGCTCAGCAAACAACAGCTGCTTTATTATTGGAGGAGTTTTCTGGCCCCTAGAGTGAGGAAGGTTACCTCCACACCTCTCCACAGCCCTGTGGCTTCCATCCCAACCTCCCAGAGCCCCACTGGGTTGGTTATTGGGCTCAGGCCAGTTGGGTAGAAAGTCGAATTTATGAGGAGCAGGGACCCTCCATACCCTCTCCACCTTCTAGGGCAGCGGTCGTCAACCGGTGGTCCTCGGACCACTGATGGTCCTTGAGGTCGGAAAGGTTGGCGACCGCTGTTCTAAGGGACTTTTCATGCCTCCAGCTCTCACCCCAAACAACCCTTTCCATTTTTTTCTCTCCCTACCCAAGGGCCCAGCCTTCCCGCCACCCCCTCCTTATTCCCTGCCATTAGCTAATCCGGTGACTCACCATAGAGCTGGGCCAATGCTGCAGTGGGTTCTGCCATACTTCCCAGAGGCATTTACCTTCCCACAGCTCCTGAGGGCACATTGTCTGCTATCTCTGAGAGTTTGCCAACCTCCGGGACCCTCGGGGTTGCTACTTGCCTCTTCTCCCCAAAGAACAGTCTAACGTGGCAGCCCGTTCAGGTGGGAAGAGGCTCCCTGTCTTGTCCCGCAAACACCTCCCCTGCGCCCATGACTCTGCGTGTTTGCTTCGGTGCACTCCTGCCCCAATGGGGAAATAGCAGCTTCCAGAAGCGCAGTCTGGCGCCTCCGGTGCCGGAAATGTTGTAGGCGGCAAGCATGGCTCCAGGTGTTAGACCCATAGGGTCGGACCGCACCTGGGCTCAGCCACCTCCAGAGTGCTTGAGTTCTGGCTAGGAAAGAATTCAGAGCCAAGACTCAAACTGTCAGAGAACATTTATTATAAAATCACAGAGGGAGAAGAAGTAATCTGGGGGAGAAATGGGCTGAGGAAACAAGTTATCCTGGTAAAGGAAGAGTGGAGGACGCTAATGTAATGAGCCTGGGGGAGTGAGAGGAGGTGTGCTCCCAGGAGGGAGAGCGCGTTGGGTCCTCTGTCCTCAGGGTTTTAAGGGTGGAGATTTTAGGGGAGGTCCCAGGGAAAGATCTTAATAGAATATTCAGCAGCTTTCAGGGACTAGGTCTCCACTGATTGATTGATGGGTGCCGGGGGCAGCTGATCCCGAGGGCAGCCTTGGTGTCGCTTGTCTGGTTTTGCTGCTTTTCTGGGCCTGAAGCTGAAAAACAACTGAGGCCTAAGATGTTACCTCTAGAGAGGTTACCTCCATGTTCCTCCCTTTCTGAGCCCAAATGCCTGGGACACACAGGGCAGCCCAGAGTTGGTCAGACTGCTGAGAGAAGGGCCCCCCCCCCCCCCCCCCCCCCCGTGGCCCTCGGCCTGCTCAACAGTAAGCCTGGCCTCCCGCCTGGCAGGCCATTCAGCCGCCAGGCCAGAAGCCCCATCACTTCCTGTGCTCCCAGGACCTCAGCTGGCACTGGCCAACCCAAGTTGGAAATGGCTGGGGTCATTTTCACCAGACAGGTGAGGCTTGGGTTTGAACCTGAACCACCGCCTTTGTTAAATAAAACCAACCTAGAAAACAAAGAGTAACAACCTCCGAATCCACCCACACAGAGCTCAGCCAAGTACAGGTTGTTGTTGGAGTGCCAGCCATGTTGACGATGCTGACAGGCTCTGGCTCTGGGCTGTGGCTGGGCTCAGGGATGCAGGCCCACACTCCCTCCCAGCACAGTCCATGGAGGCTCAAGGCGCTGTGCCAAGGGGACCCAATGCCCAGGTGCACAGACACAGTGACGTTCTCTGCAGATTTCCAAGGCTCCTGCAGGGAGAAGCACATCACCCTGCATGTATCTCCTTTCCCTCCACCAGCCCCTCCGACGCTGCTGCTTTTGCTGGCTCCTGCTCTCACATGCAGGCCCTTCTCTCTCCTCCCCCCTCCTCCTCCTGGAGGCAGCCCCCAGACTCACTTGCTTCAATCTGTTCTCTCCTAGATCCTCCCTGGTTCCCCACTCCTCACACACTCCACATGCCTCCTGTATCACCTTCTGCTGCTTGAATGTCCCCTCTGTCGCCACCACCCTCCTCCCCCCAACCAAGAGACCCCTCTAAGTGCGGTCCCTGAAGGGAACTCTAATGACTGCAAATATCTCAATCTTTTTTAAAATATATTTTATTAATTTTTTACAGAGAGAGAGGGATAGAGAGTTAGAAACATCGATGTGAGAGAAACATCGATCAGCTGCCTCTTGCACACTCCCTACTGGGGATATGCCTGCAACCAAGGTACATGCCCTTGATCAGAATTGAACCTGGGACCCTTGAGTCCGCAGGCCAACGCTCTATCCACTGAGCCAAACCGGTTAGGGCTCAATCTTGTTTCAACTTAAAAGAAGCTCAGCTTTATCAAGGGCTAAAATGTTGATGAGTTTTGAAGTTCAAACTCAAGGCTGCAAAGGCATTTCCTGCCCGTGAGATTAAATGAGACAAAATGGGTGAAGCTTGGCCCATGTTTCGCACTCAGGGAAACTGTGCTGGTGGAGGCTGCTTTAGACCAGCCTGGAGAGAACTTTGCTCTCCTTGGCTGTCAGGCACCTTGGCAAGGAAGGCCGAGAAGCCTTGCAGTGTATGTGAGGGGGGGCCCCAGGAACAGTCACGTGACAATCTTCGGGCATGCGTGTGAAGGGGTACGCGTGCGTGTGCATGCATATGACTGACGGGTGAGAATAGGGAGGCATGTTATAGGAATGCTCCCACAACCTCCCGCTGAGTCTCATCTCTCCCTGGGGGTCACACTTCGCTGCTCTGTCTTGTTGCCACCACCATGCTGGCCTCAGGAGGTCACTGTGGTCAGCACAGTCCCTTCTGGCTTGGCCTGAGCCCCTTCCCTTTAGTTCTCCCCAACTGTGCGGAGACTGGCTGTCATTTCCAGGATGATTTTGCAGGAAGAACAAGGTGAACACCCGATCATATTTATGCTGGCTATCTGCCCCATAATTATCACTGAAGGCCTGGTTTCTGGTCTCAAGAGACTCTAAGCAGCGAAGACATTTCAGCCTCGGATTCTCCATCCTGAGATAATCAATCACAAGACACCTGCCGATCCTGGGCACACGAGCGTTCTTCTGCACACTCTACTGACTAAGGGTCAGCTGTGGTCCTTGGGCATTGAGTAGGGGGGGAAGCGATTTCCATATACGAACAATGCCTCCCCTGCACAGGCACGCATTGCCCCATAACAGCCCGTGGCACAGGCCCAGATATGTCAAGTGCCTCGACTAAGGTCACAGAGTTGGAAATAATAGCTCCATTGATGGGACATTCTCTGTCAGGTGGAAAGTTACTCCACATTATATATGTGACAGCACAGGAGCCTCCTAAAACATCAGTAAAGCATTAGGTGCTATTGTTGCCCCATTTCACAGATGAGGAAACTGAAGCTCAGAGAGAGGAAGTGATTTGTCCAAGGTCACCCAGCTGATTGGAGGCAGCGCGGGGACCCACGGTCAGGGAGTGGCTGAGAGAAGCTGCATCCCTCACTTCTCCCAGGCTGTCTTGAGGAGGAAATGAGCAGCTCTTAACTTTCTTAGAGCTTTGTCCCAATAACCACAGTTAATTCAAGGATTTACAAGGGCTCAAGCTTAATCTGGGCAAGAAGTACTGGCTTTGGTAGGTGGCCCAGAGCCCAGCTCTGCCAGCAGCCATCGACTCACAATAGTTCTTTCTCTGGGACTCAGTTGGAGCAGGAGTTTGGGATGCTGGGGTCCTGATAAGCCTCTGCCGGGCTCCCTTACTCCATCAACCCCCAAGTCTTCCTGCCCCAGCCAGGTTCTGGGTCACTTCTGAGTCCCCATGGACCTTACTTGTTCGAGCCCTCCAGTTCATGCTTCCACTTTCTAATCTATCCTGAGATAACGTGTGCAAAGCATTTTGGTATAAAATTTGGTAGGATCTCTGCTGTCCTCTCCGGCAGGGGGACTGGCAGGGTGGAACCAGGGTGCTCCCTCGGGTGCCAGGAACCTGGGCTTAAATCCCAACCCCTCCACGCACAACCCCTGTCACGCACAACCTTAGGTGCATTCACTCACCTCTCTGAGCCTGTTTGCCTCCTAAGTTACAACCAACAGTAGTACTCGACCCAAAAATGATGTGAGGCTTTCTTCACCCCCAATCCCACCCACCCCCCTTTTTAAATTTTCAGTGAACATTATTTATGTAATACTTACTGTTCCCGGCACTGTTTTAAACTCTTTTATTCCTAATTTAATCCTCATAACACCCCGATGAGGGAGGCACTACAACTATTTTATTTTACAGACGAGGACTCTGAGGCACAGAGAGGTTAAGTAACTTGCCCAAAGTCAGACAGCTTTTTGAAAATGGAAATAAAATTAACATAGAACATTATATTACGCACAGCTTTTAAGAGGCGGAGGCGGGAATCAAACCTAGGAAGGCTGGCCCTAGCTTTCATGCTTTAACTTCTACTCTATTCTGAGATAATGTGTGCAAAGCATTTTGGTATAAAAGTCAACAAAGGGAAATGCTTAATAAATGGTAGCTGTGTTACCATGTGACATTGGCTGCACCGTTTTACTCTGTAAGTCTCCTCCCCGCCCACCCCCACCCTCCTGCACGGAAATGGGACTAGTGATGCTTCTCTGACAGATGTGTGGTGCGAATCCCATAAATAATGGGTGTTGAAGTGGCCACCACAGATCCTAACGCAGAATAGGCCACGGGCTTTTGGTGGGTTTCCTCGCTGGAAGGGACGGGGGAAGAGGTCAGAACTGACTAGTTAGACACATTCACTGAGCCAGCAAGAGTAAGGTGTAGAAAAACTGCCAGCATTGGGGGCCCAGGTGAAGCAACAGGTGTGCAGAGCATAGGTCCAGGGCCTCTGAGGCAGGAGGGGGCACCTGGGGGTCCAGGCAGGGGGAAGAAGGATGTTCACAATTATGGGGCCATTTAATCCACCCTGAGAAAACAAGAGTCTCAGAGAGGGGATGTGACACGCTTCTAGAAAGGGGGGTGATGGGCTTTGCATCCATGACAACTTGTGATTTCTCTACCCCCTTCCCAGATGGCCCATCAGCCCAATGAAGGGCCCCAGCTATGGGGTCAAGGTCAAGAGTAACTATTTCCTGAGAGGGTCTAGCAGAGAAAGGTGAGCGTCCCTCCACAAGAGTCATCCCAATAGGCAGGTTTCCAGCCAGCCCCTGGGCTGTGGGAAGAGGGGCCTGGCCTAGCACGGGGCAGGCAGGCAGATGGGTGAACCAGCAGCTGGGGCAGCCAGATGCAGCCTGGAGTCGGGCTCTGTCCTGGAAGGGAGCTGGGCCCAGCCAGGACTCAAGGGAGGATCCCCTCTGGGATCCAAGAAGGACAGTGGGGAGGGTGCTCCCCCCGCCTCTGCCCATCTCTCCAGAAGACATGCCCCATGCCCGGGGTCAGAGCAACCTGCCCAGGACTTACGCCCAGCGGGTGACAGAGCCCTTTCCCGAGAGGCTGTCTGCTGTCTTCAGAGGCAGGAAAGCCACTTCCTGTGGCTCCAACTGTACCCAGTGAAAAACCAAGCGCCCGACCACAGCTTCTCCTTCCTTTAAGCCAGAGGAAGCCTGGGATGAATTCCCCCAGGGCCCGTGCCCTAAGAGGGCAGATCTGTTTTCTCTGGAGAGATTCCTCACAGCCTTTCCATCCCTTTTGAGGGTGATGACAGCCCAGTCTGAGTCCAGTGGCTCCAGACTGAGGTCACCTGGGTGATGTCTGACCTCAGTGTTGCCATGGAGACGCTCAGCCTGCCACTGCCACCTGTCAGCAGCACCCTTACCCCAGAGGGAGTGGAAGGGGAGCGTGGCTGATGTTGACTACGGTCACCCTGCTCCTGGCTGGCCCGGTTGTTTGCTCCCAACATATGTTGTCAGATCTCAGCCCAACAGGGTGGGTCAGGGTGTGTGTGTGTGTGTATGTCTGGCTAGCTTCATCGTGTGTGTCTGTGTTTGGGGCATGGGGAGAAGTGTTGATGAGACCTCCCGGGGTGCCTCATTTCCTCCCTCCCTGGGCCCAGCTGCGATGCTAATCACTGTGCTCCTCATGGACCCAGACTGACATTCACAGCAACCTGGTCTCCATAGCAACCAGCTGTGACATCACGAGGAAGCTCCAGACCCTGTAGCAGAAGCAAGAAAGCACTTTTAGGGGAAGAAAGGCATCTGCTTCCCCTCTGGAGGCCCCTCGCGTGGTAGGGAAAGTGGGCGTAGAAACTTGGAGAGGGCGAGGGACTCTGCTTGGAAATGCCAGGTCTTTCTGTGAGTTGCAAGCCGACGCCTCTCGGGAGGTTTGAGCGGATTCTAAATGAAGTCTCTCCCTGTGTCTTCCTCCCCTCGCCCTCCCTCCCTCAGAAACTACATCCCGATCTCCTCAACCGTAAAATGGGGGTAATAGAAGTCACTCTTATGAAAGGCTTGTATGAGCCAGGCACGTGGATTTCTCATTTACCTCGTCACCACCCAATCAAGTATTTCCTCGTACTACTCTCCCTTTTATTAGCGGAGGAAAAGGAGGCATCGCACGGGATCTGAACCCAGACTGCCTGGCTCGAGAGTCTGTGTTCACAGCCTCGCAGGCGCTCCGCGGCACCTCTATTTCCAGCCACGCTGTGACAAGCAGTTCCCCACCGGCTTCCTCTCACGATGCGCTGACAGCACCTCGCCTCATGTGAGCACATTTTCCCTTCCTGCCTCAGGCTTGTGCGGTGCCCGGCACGGGCTGCTGGCGGGAGCAGGCTCTGTGTGAGGGCATGGGGAGGGAAGGTGGGCCAACCTCAATCCGTGGGGCCTGGGGACCGACTGGGGAATGTTCCTGCCAGCCTGCCATCTGGCTGTCAAGTCCGAGGGTCCTTCTATACACAGCTCAGGAGTGACCCGACACGCACAGCAGTGACCTGACGATGCACTGTTGGCTCTTCTGCTCTTCCCCCCACCCACGCTCGTATTGGTCCCTAGGATCGCCCCCAGAATAATCTCCCTGCACACATGTTCTTGCAATGGTTCTGCTTTGAGGGGCCCCGGGGCTAAGATGGTTGGCACTAGGCTAGCCCTGAGAGCAACATTACAGGGTGGCAGACGGAGCTGGGCCACTCGGTGAGATGCAGCAGGGACCCCCTCCGGCTCCTCTGGCATGCTG
Organism: Cnephaeus nilssonii; assembly: GCF_951640355.1. Classification (NCBI taxonomy): domain Eukaryota; kingdom Metazoa; phylum Chordata; class Mammalia; order Chiroptera; family Vespertilionidae; genus Cnephaeus; species Cnephaeus nilssonii. Next base: position 15,666,256 of record NC_137084.1, on the reverse strand, counting down.
AGCCTCACAGTTATTGACTGTCACCTGTGGTGCGCTGGGATGACCTGTGGGTCGAAGGTGAAGCTTGGGGTTATGTGGAACCTCTAGCCTCTGAAGGATTTGGGGCAATGGTCATTGTAAGGATCATGGGGTTGGCTGGCTTCGGTTCACTGGTTCAGAAGCTTTAAACAAAGAAAGAACGCTCTCCTCCCGCAGCCAAACGGTACCCTGTGCTGGGATCCAGGTGCAGGATGGAACTGCGAGGAGGCAGGGCTGCAGAGGGGCCTGAATGCACAGCTCTCCTAGGCGAAGTCGGAGCCCTGCTGGGGACAGAATGGGTCCCCGAGATGGCGCCACTCTGATAGATGATTCTGAGAATCTGGGAGACCCAGACTCCACTGACACTTTGAGCACTGAGCTCCTATAACTCCGCAAAGCACTCCTTGGCCAGGTAGGGCAGGGGCTAAGGCTGGGCTGCTCTCGGGAAGGCCACCGTGTCTTCGCTCACCACCACACCTGTCCCCGGCTCAGGCTCGGGGCCTGACTGAGAAACCCCAGCCACTGAGGGGTCCGTGTGTGTCCTCGAGCAGAACGCCAGGCCCTGCAGCTTGTCTCGTGTCAAATGAGCATGGGATGAATCGAGTCCCGAGCGGAAACACAAGTTGGTGAAGTGGGGACTCGGCTCGGGCTTGGGCTCAGCTAGACCTGGTTCTAACCCAAACGATCAGTAATAAAGCCACCCTTTGATGTCTCGCTAAGTGCCAGGCTTGTTCCGAGCCCTGCAGATCTGCAGGATCACAAGATCACAAGTGGAAACAGGTGGTAGGGCTGAGACAGCACTAGCGTCCCCGCCCTCGGCACCTGCTTGTTTTGAGACTGTGACGGCCTCAGCAGAAGGATGTCCAAGGTTCAGAGGAGACCGGTTTGGCCTGGTGGGAAGACCCAGGTCAGCTCCCCAGAGTGCTGTCCAGGCAATCAAAAGATCGGAACCATCGTGGGTGGTGGTGAGGTCATCATAAGCAGCTATAATGAGGGCTCTGTCTTGGAAGCAAGTTTTCAGAAACGGCTCAAGACAGCACAGCTCAGAGCAAGCATGCTCTCTGGCCACCACCCCATACTCAGTCAGAGGGCAGTCCTCATGTCCACAGCCCCCAGGCTACAGAGCATGGAACCGACCACTCCGGTCTCAGCCCCTCCTCTTTGATGCACCAGCCCTGTAGGGTAGGGGTCCTCCACACAGGGGCGGGGGGGCAGGGGGCAGGGGGCGGGGGCGGGGTTCTGGCCTGGATGGAGGTAAGGCTGTAGTGCTTGGGCTCCGGGTTTTGAGTCATAGACACCCACTCAAGCCGGGTTCAGCGGAGAGGGAGGACTTCTTCGTGAGGCCCGATGGTGTCTTCCAGATTGTTCACCCTGAACTGGCAGGAAGGGCCAGGCCTGGAGAGACTGGGCTGAGCTGGGAGCCGTCAGGGCCATCTCTCGCTCCTCCTCGAGGCTCCCCTCTGCCAGCTGGCTTCCTTCCTCGCTCTCTTTGCCAAGCAGAGCCTTCCATTCTTCGGAGGCCGTGGCTACCCTGAGTAACTGTGGCCACTCTTCTGGCTTCAGCCCAGCCACGTGGACAGTCCGACTGACTGGCTGTGTCCTTTCCTCTCCTTTCCTTCCCAAGTCCAACTGTTTGGGAGAGAGAACTGATTGGCCCAGACTGGGTCACGTGTCCAGCCTGCGTCTAATCACCCATAGCTAGGGTGCAGTATGCGGTGCAATCCCGCATTCCCCCTCCCAGTGGTGAGGGTGCGGGGAGGGAGGGGTTGCTGCAGATAGAAGGGTCTTTGGCACGTAGGCTGTGCAGACCTCCCTGAAAGTGGCCACAGGTAGGGACCTACCTCTGTATCCACCTCCTGCCTTCTCCTTTCGTCACCCCACTCTGGCCAAATGCCCACAGAGAACATTTTTAAGATGTACAACTGGTTCTAGGTCTCAAGCAATCTGTCAGTCTTCAGCTAAAGCTTTCTCCCATCAAACTGGAGCTAATGATAGTTGCATCCTTATCGTTATCATTATCGATCACTTACTGAGGGCTTCCTATAGTCTACGCACTGGGCATAGCCCTTTACACATTTTTTTTCCATTTAATGTTCACAACACCATGAAGCAGATGCCATTATCATCCTTCCTTTACAGATTGAGAAACTGAGGCACTGACAGGTGAAGCCGCCCGCTGATGTCACCCTGGAGTGGCAGAGCTGGTACTGGAGTGCTCATTCGGGGAGGGGGGGTGTAACTCTGGGCTGGAGGCTGCGGGACATGGAGCTCTGGGGGTTCCGGTTGAGAGAGAAACCTCCCCCACAAACAAGAAACTCAGGGCCAGGACTCAGGCATGGCTGGAAGGGATCACAGGAGAAGGGGGAATCCTGAACAGGCCATTTGGAAAGACAAAACAAGACAGCACGCCCAAGTCCCATCCTAGTGCCTGGCTCAAGACACACATTCCTTCCCCCCACCCCCCATCCCACCCCTTTGCAAGTCTCCCTCGTGTCAAACTTGCGCTTCTAACATAAATGACGCACTGGTCCAAGAAAAGCACCACTTGTGAACTTGAATGCACAGGCGTGAGCTGAGAAAGCATAAAGCATGTTCCCTCTCCCGCCAGTGAGCGGGCACCAAGGCTTCAGGGTAAACTGGTCCAGGGCTGGGTGGGGGGTCCTGGGGGGGATCATGCTGGATTCAGCTTCTGAGAGTCTCCTCCCTGGGGTGCAGGTCATGGGGCAGAGGCAGCCAGCTCTGGCTATGGAGCTGGGCCGTGGAGCACTTTGCCAAGGAGATCCTTTGGTCTGGTTGACCAAGAACAGGTCAGAATGTTCTGGGTGGCAGGACAGGGACAGCATTCCTCTTCCAAAGACTGAGCCCCAGACCTGAGCCCCACCCACACTTTTTTTCTTTCTTTCTTTTTTTTTTTTTTTTTTTTTTTGCTTTTAAACAAACCACCAAGCAATGAGTAGTTATGTTCCAGGCATTGTGCCAAGCAGGTTACATGGATCCCAGCCACTGCCACTTGTACAGCCTTGGGAAAACTAGCTAACCCTCTGAGCTTGTCTCCTCATCTGGGAAATGGGTTTAATAATGTGCCTGGCTCATAGGGTTATTTGAGGATTAAATGCGTTAATACAGTAGCCATCTTCGTGAATGCTGGCCAGATTTCAGCATTATTTGCATGTATTCATCCGTTTGACCTTCACAATGACCCTGGAAGGCAGGAACAATTGTCCTCTTCTAGGATGGGCCCACTGATGCGTTTGTAGTGGGTGCAGCAGCCTGGGTGAAGTGGGAAGCTGGGGCAGGTGATTTGCAAAGGCCCCTCAGCCAGGAAGGGGCAGAGGCAGGGTTTGAATGCTGAGGTAGGAACCTAAACCAGCATTATTAGCACAAAGAGCACTTCCCCGGTGGGTGGTCACTGACCCACGCTCTACTGCTCCCTCGGCCTGAGGGGTTCTGGCCTGGCCCTCTGTCCATGCAGAGTGCTGGGGGCTCTCCACCCTGGCTTCCTTTCCCCAAAGCCACCCTGAGCCGAGTCAGCCGGGGGGCATGGGACCCATCAGCCCTTGTGGATTCTGGGTGGTCTCACCGACGTCAGGGACACGTTCCCCATTGGCTCCCACAGACTTCCTCTCCAGGGCCCTCTGGTGCCACTGGGCACACAGCGAGCCTCTGGCAAACGTCAGGAGCTGCCGGAGCATTTGGTGACTTTGCTCATTTTATTAATAAATGCGCAGTGATGCCAACTCATGGAAACTGCTGCCTGGGAACAGGAGTGCGAACGTGCTCTGGGGAGTTCTCTGGCTGGATCATAGCAACGGGATCTATGGCGGGGAGGGAGGCTGGCAGCCGGATGGTCCAATTTAGGGCATCCTGGGGCATCCAAGGACCTCTGGGTTTGTGAAGACCTTTTTGGGAAAAGGAGAGTGGGGAGGAACCGGATGGGAAAAGCCTGGTGCCCTGACCCTTCAGCCAGAGGACTTTGAGCTGCTTGGGCTGGAGGCCTTGCTCGGCCCAGCAGCAGGCTGTTCCACAGACACATCTCCCCCCAGCGGCGGCTGGACCCTGCGTGCACGGTATGGAGCAGGGGAGGCAGATGGCAGCAGTACAGCACCTGCTGAGGATCTTAACCCCAAAGCCAGGAGAAAGGCAGGGAGGCATCTGGGCCAGATGCTGGGCTGTGCGGGAGGGAGCCTCCATCACACTCGGGAAGGGCAGGGCCCGAGCCTGGCACACAGCGGACGTCAGTGTGCACGGCTACCCTTGCAGCCCCTCTCCAGGATGCCGTAAAGAGAAATGCCCAGGAATGATGTGCCCAGTAAGGGCAGGCCAGGAAAGTGGGCCGCTGTAGAAGTGGCTGGCAGGAAACCTGGCAGGGGCAGGCTCCAGGCCTCCAGGCCTCCAGGCCTCCAGGCTTCGTGCGCAGGCACAGAAATGTGCCTCTCCAGACAGGAGGTGTGTTCTCTTCTATTACTGGCCGGTGAATAAATAATCGGAAAGCCTTGCCAGGATCTGCCGTTTACCCTTTAAGGGAATGAACTTGGGGAGTTAAAAAAAAAAAAAAAAAGCCTCCCAGACAAGAGCCTGGGCTGGGAGAAGTGTTTGTCCTAGTCGTTGTCATGGAATGAGCTGGACGCATGGCGTGGTGCGGACAGGAACCTGGGGATTCCCAGGAGAGGGTCTCCGCATCCCCAGTAGGCCGGGCGCCGGGGCCTTGGCACCATCCGGACAGACACCTCCTGCAGGAAGCCCGCCCAGGCGGCCCAATCCTGGGCTCCTACCGTCACGGCCTGGGGTGCTCCACCGAGTTTGCTCACGCCCTTAACCCAGCAAAAAGGTTGATCACACATATTCAACATAGGCATTCATTTATAAACAGAAATGGTGTACCACCGCACTAACACATCATGAATGTTAATGGAACACGCACAGAAATTAATGGGAAATTAAATTAGATTACAATAAAACAGTCTTTTCAAAGGTTTTAATAATTGTGAATGGCTTCTTGCCATCGTTAGCTAACATCTCAAAGCAAAAATCTCTACTTATGTTTAGGCTCATTAGCATTAATAGTGGATATAAACTCATTGCAAATTGTCTTCTCACTTCCGTTTGAAATTTGGGGACCACTTTCTTGTTAGAGGCAATGATGTTGTTATTACCTTTTCCTCACCGGGGCTGTGCCGGAGGGCAGGGCCCACACCGTGCCCAGCTCTGGATTCCAGGGCTTGTGTTACGTTCGTTGTTTTTTTACTTGTCTTCCTCCTTTCTTTTTATGTCCTTTGTCCATCTGGTGAGAAATCAGTTGAAGGGTGTTACTACCTATAAATCTGCCGGAGACTAAGCTCACATGGAAAGAAAAATTCTTCAAAATGCTAACAGCAAGGAAGAGGGCCCTGCTGCCAGCGTCTCTGTGTGGTCCGAGTCGACCCTTCCCCGAGGGACAACTCACATAAAGACCCAATGGGGACATGGGTGTCCGTCTGTAAATACCAGTAACACTTAATTCTTCTTCTTTGGTGAGGGGACACCGGGGACAGAGAAATAACCCCACGTAGGAGACCCGCATCAAGCACTTCACCTTCCCCATCACCTCCTGACCAATCTCTATTGCAAACAGTTGCAGCAGGAGCTTGTGGGAAAAATGTAGATTTGATCAAGTCACTGCCCCTCCCTTGCATCCATGGATCTGGGGAAAAAGTAAAACTTCTTTGCAGGTCTTGCTGCTTCTCTAACTTCCTCTGCGCCTGAACCGTCCCTTCTCCTACCCTACACTGTACCCGCCATGGGGGCCTCTTGGAGCTCCTTGGCCCAGTCTCATACCTCCACCCAGTACGACACGTGGCCGGCTCCCTCTCATCCTTCAGGTTCCAGTTCTAATGTCACGCCTTAGAGAGGCCAGGGTCAGCCTCTTATCTATAGAATATTACTCCCCCCCCCCCCCGCCCCCCGCCATTCTCTCTCTCTCAAGGCTCCTTTATGACCTTTAAGGCAAGAAGGTCTCTGTATAAATCTATGGACTCTCCTGTCTCCTCCATCAGATGACAAGTTTGGGGACCACCAGGGAGCAGGCACGACTGCTTCTTTCACTGCGGTATGCCAGGATCCAGATGTTTTGGGGATATAGAGGTTCCCAGTAAATAAATGAATAACGAAATGAATGAGTCAGGTTTTAGAGCATCTACAAATGTTTTCCTGGATTGGGCTTGTCTCTTGGCCACAGCTAGAAGCTACTGGATATGGGGAACTCCCCCCCCCCCGCCCCCGCCCCGGCCTCGAACCTCTCCAGCTTTCCTTACACCAGGGAGGCCCTGTCCCAGGGGTTCAGAGAAGCCTGGAGTGGTTTCCTGGGTGGAAGAGGCAATGAAGAGTGAGGTGCCCAACTCTACTCCTTTGAGAGCTGAGAACCTTGAGTGTTAGAGAAGGGTAGGGATGTACCTAATGACACACACCGCCTGGCTGGTGTGGTTCAGTGGTTGAGCGTCAACCCATGCACCAAGAGGTCGCAGGTTTGATTCCTGGTCAGGGCACATGCCTGGGTTGCGGGCTTGATCCCCAGTAGGAGGCATGCAGGAGGCAGCTGATCGATGTTTCTCTCATGAGTGTTTCTATCTCTCACCCTTCCTCTCTCTCTAAAAAATCAATTAAAAAAAAAAAAAAGACACACAACAAGGTCAGGACAGAGCATACTGCCAGGAACACAGGTGAAAAGGAGAATCGGGGTTGTCTTGCCTAAGAGAACTGAGGCCCCCTGAGAAACGTGTGGCCGTTGGGGGCAGCAGTGCTGTCGCCTGGGCTGGGCCTCGTGAGGGTCAAGGGCTGAGGCTGACTTCACCCTCTCTGGACCCTGGAGCTTGTGCTCATGGGGCCATCTTGGGACCCTCCTGGATGTCCCCACAGGCTGGTCAGGGAGGCCCAGATGAGGCTCAGAGGCCGATCCAAGCTCACACAGGGAGGAAACGGTGGAGCCTGGATTCATACCTGGTGTCGCCTGTACAAGCGGCCACCTCCCCTCCTCCCCCCGACTCCCCACCCCTGTCCCCTCAGGCCCCTTCCGGTCAGGCCCAGCAGCAGTTGTGAGGCAATTTGCAGACCTTGATCCCCCGTGATAAGCTGACACCCAGGGGAGGGACAATCACCAGCCTCACCCTGGTGTCAACAGGTGTGGCTGCTCCCCGGCACCAACCACCAGGCACCAACCACCCGCAGGGCTTCGCTCACTGCCTGCCTCTGAAAGGAACGGGAAGCTGATCCTCTGGGAAAGCCTGGAGAGAAAGCAGGAGAAAATATCTCCTTTCAAGAGAGGGACCCAAAGGGACCGTTGTCCTACCAGATTCCTTGACAGCCTCGGTGAAATGAACCTCTTTTTTTTTTTAAATGAAGCTCTTTTAATAGCTTTTTAAAGGAAACAGAAGCACAGGGGAATGGCTGGGGTAGGAAGTGCTGGGGGCCATTTCTAATTATCCTTCTCTCTTTGGGTCTCGGCTATCATGAAAGCATTGGCCTTGACAACCCACAGCAAACAAACGGTGGTGGACGGTGGACTGTCGGTGGGCTCCCAGAATGGGCTGGAATGTTCCCAAAGGTGGGGGCAGCCTGGGGCCTGACTGCCAGGGAGGGAGGAGCGAGGAGGAAGGAGGCTGTTGGAGGGAAGCGGGTGTGGTAGAGAGAGCCTCAAACCATGAATCAGGACACCTGGGTTCCAGGCCCAGCTGTGCCGCTGACTTGTTGCGTGATGTGGCCCCTTCCCAGGCCACAGTTTCCCCATCAGTGAAACTGGTAGGAGAGGGTGAGACCAATAAGCTTTGAGCTCTCCTGGGCCTGATGTGTGGGAGAGCCCCCCTCCCCCACTGAGCCACCTCCTTGCTCTCGCTGAGGACCGAGGTGCCGCTCGGATTCTCAGGCCACTGGCAGCTTGCTGCTGGGCCTGCTAATCCCCCTTCAACCCGCTGCTGCCTGACTACTGTTGCCATGAGTGGTTCATGGGGCCTCCTCTTCCAGGAAGAGAGGACTTTGTGACTTGGCAGGGGAAGGAGGCAGGCCTGGCCTCTGCCTGCCCCCGTCACCGGCCAGCAGCCCCCAGGCCATCTGTTCTTCAAGCTGGATCCCAACAGAGAGGCCATTCAGCGCTGTGCCTGTGTCTGCCCCCCTTCCAGGCCCAGGCCTGAGCAGATGGCCCACCCGCCACCTCTCCACAGAGCTCGGGAGCCCTGAGGCCCAGCTGCACTTGGGGGGCGGCGGGGTCTGCCCTTCTCTGGCAGAAGTGCTCAGCCCCCGATTCCAGGCCCTGGGCCCCTGCCTCACTGGGCCTCTGTTGCCAGGCCTGGGGTTCCACCTACCTCCCCACTGCCCAGCCAGCCCCACCTCTGCTGGCCTCAACCTCAGATACCACCAGGCCTGGCCCCTCGGTCCACACAGGAGGCACCAGCATCTGCCTAAGGCCACACAGCTCCTCAGAGGATCAGCCAGCCTGGGACTGAGTCTCTGAGAGTTCACTGCCTCACAGACCACAGGAGCATCAGGGTCACGGTGGGGCGGGGGGGGGGGGGGGGGGGCGGGGGGGGATAGGAATGCCTCTCCCTGGGCCCCGGCCCCACAGATTCGGACCCAGGAGGCCTGAGGTCTGCAAAGGGCCCTATTAACCTGCGTTCTTGACGAACTCGGCAGGAGATTTCCAGAAGGTCTCATAGGCACAGCCACCCTGCCTGTGGTCTCTGTTTCTTCCTAGCCCGAATGGCAGTGGAACACCTGGTTCAGGGGCGGGACCGGAGCCATCGTCCCCTTTTCAAGAGTGAAGATATTGAAGCCCCAAAAGGCACCGTTTCACAAAGTAGATTTCACACAGCCACGTCCTGCCAACGCCAGGCCTGGACGCTTCTGGCTTCCTAGTGAATGGCTTTTGGGCAACAGTCCTCTGCCAGGTCCCGGGGGAGAGCAGGGGTGGCCCATACACACTCCCACCGCCCTCCCGCCTCCCCCCTCCCCGTTAAAACACTCCGAAGCCCCAAGGCCTGCGAAGAAGATGGGGTCTCCACGCGCCCCAGTGCACTCCTAAGCAAGACAGCACGAAACTAAAACGAGTGTAAGGAAACCCCAGGATGGCAATAGCACTCTGATGTTTGATGAGGTTTTTTACATTAAATTCCTTATGACCACCTCCTTTCATCATTTTTTTTTTTTTTGGTGGCCTGCTATGTGGTACCTGAGCAATACCCCCACTTCCTCAAGCTCACTGTCTCAGGTGTCCCTGCCAGTGTGGGGTCTGGGTGAGGGGCTGGCTGTCCACGGAGAGCTGCCCTCTCATCCCTGACCTGGTCCCTCCCCAACTCCCTCATTTCCACCCAGTTTTCTTCCCTAGCAGCTGGGATGCACCCGCCAGGGGCGCCTGGCATCTCAGAAGGCCCTGGCAGGCAGACTCGGGTTGATGGGGACTTGGAATGCATGCCTCTGTCTGCCTGATCATCTGCTCCGCTCCCTGCGGGGGCTGTGGGCCAGGCCAGGCTCCCTCCCCATGCCTCAGAGGAAGTGCCCCTCACTAACGTCTTTAGAGAGGAGAGAGACCCCCACCCAAGACGCAGCCCAGAGCTGCTCTCTCCACACAGCCCACTGGTGCGAGATGGGGCTGGAGATTGGAGAAGCTGGGAGGGACTTCAGGGCTAAGAAAGCTGTGCTGTGTGCCTTTGACTAGCTCATTTAACCTCTCTGAACCTCATAAGGTAAAACGGCCAATATTCTAATCTGGCCTAACAGCATTATCCAGAGTTGAAAGGGAACAGCGCGCGCGCGCGCGCACACACACACACACACACACACACACACACACACACACACACAGCGTTTGGCATAGAGACACTGTCCTTACTGTCACTATGACCTAGTTTGACATCAGAAGAGCGAGCCCTGGAACGGAAGTCAGGGCACCTGCGTTCTCATTTGGGCTCTGCCACTAATGGGTGGGGGTTTTGAGCAATTCCCCCGACCCTCTTTGGCCTCAGTTTCCCCATCTGTAAACAGGAGTGTGGGACCAGATGACTTCTCTAGCTCCTTCCAAGGCTGACTTTCCCTCACTCCCTCACTTTCCATAGCTCCTTCATCCCCCACCCCCCCAACCCGCTCAGTTAAATGTCACCATTTCTAGGAAGCCTTTCCCACGATCCCTAAGCTGTGAGCCTCTCTGGGCAACCCCCACCACCACCCCACTCCATTCCTCCCACTGCCCCCCAACCCTTCCCTCCCCCCCACCCTCTGCAGGAAAAACATGTCCCAGGCTGTGCGCTGTGCTGCTGCCTTAACCTCTGAAGGCAGCCCCGGGGAGAAGCAGGGGATTAAGGTGACACTTTGCCAGCTCCCTTGGGCTGGTATTATTCCCTCCATTTTACAGACAAAGACACGGAGGGCCTGGGCATGAAACACCCCCTGCGACACAACTCGGGGAGCCTGGGAGAGCCAGGGCCCCAGCCTGATTTCTGCAGTGACTCAGCGCTCCGGCAATCAGCACGGCCGTGATTACTCCTTAAATTGGTTATTTCTCACTGTTGACTCTGCTGTGTGGGCCTCTTTTTTCTCCCTTTGCTTTTCAGTTTGCATTCACCCGGCTGGGGGAAGGGACTGAGTGTAAAACAAGCAGAAGGAGAAGGAAGAAGAGGAGGAGGGTGAGGGGGCTGGGCAAAGGAGAGGGGCCAGGATGGCCTGGGGTTTCTCACCTTCTCTGGGGCTGCTCTGGACCTTGGTGGGGGCTGGGGGCGGGGAAAGTAGGAGTGGGGGCAGAGGTGACAGGAGGTGAGTGGGGGTAATTCCAAGGGTAGAGACACCCACGGGAGGTTCTGATTAGGCTTCTTATGCTTGGGCCCGGAGCTGTGTGAGTGTAGGAGGGGGCAGCTCTCACAGTCTCCCCGCATCCCCACACTTCCCCACACTCTTCAGACACCTACCAGGTGCCCGCACTGTGCTAGGCACAAGATACAGCGGGGAACAGACTCGGAACCTAGCTGTCAAATCCACGACTGAGCTGCTGGGGTCGCTTGGGGGGCTGTGGCACCCACTCTTGGGCGAGGGTATGAGGGGTGCAGGTGGGGGTGGGGAAAGGTGTGCAGAGTGAGTGAGCTGAGATCGGAGAAGCATGAGCCAGTGCTGGCTGCTGAAGACCGAGCAAGGCCCCAGCGGGGGAACAGCACACAGGACGGAGGGATGCGCCAGAGGGCAACTAGGAGTAGCATCTGCTAGACGTGCGTCTCCATCAGCTTCTCTGATGCAACAATGGGTTCCAGCCGTCACTGGTCTCCTACGCGTATATACGTGCGCAGGCAGGCTTTCATTCCTTCATCCCTTTGAGCTGGAACGATATAAAAATCTTGGAGGATGAAGTATAAGAGCTGTGATGGCCTTTACCCTGGGGCTGTAGTTACTGCCTCACAGGCCACATCCTGTGCCCATCCTCCCATAGTAAGCCCGGGGCTCTGCACTACATTGTCATCCATTAGTAGTAATTATCCCCCGCTCCCCCTGTAATCCGTGTAGAGTAAGGTGCTGGGGATACAATGGTGAGTGAGATCAATGAGGTCTGCATCTTCAAGAAGGGTATATTCCAGAAGAGGCAGGTAAACAGGAACATTTAAACATGTACTAGGAAAGGAAATCTTACAAGGTGACACATGCTATACAAGGGCAGTGAGGCAGGGTGAAGCAGGTGAGTGACAGGGGTCTACTGTGACGTGTGGTCTGGGAAGGCTCTCCAAGGTGACCTTTCAGTTGACATCAACAGCTAGAGAGAGGCAGTGAAGGCCTGAGGGAGAGCATTCCAGGCAGAGGAAACAGCATGTGCCAAGGGCCCAAGGTGAAAACAAGTTCAGCGGCTAGAACTAGGAAGGCAGACGGGGTGTGGCTGGAAAGAAAGGACTAAGAGGAAGAAGGGGCCAGGGAATGCAGGGCTATGCTGGCTACTATAACTATATATATCTATATATCTATATATCTATATATATATGTGTGTGTGTGTGTGTGTGTGTGTGTGTGTGTGTGTGTGTTTATATTGATTTCAGAGGGCAAGGGAGAGGGAGAGAGAGAGAGAGAAACATCAATGATGAGAGAGAATCATTGATTGGCTGCCTCCTGCACACACCTCTCCTCCCCCACTGGGTATCAAGCTCACAACTCTGGCATGTGCCCTGATTGGGAATCAAACCATGACCTCCTGGTTCATAGGTTGATGTTGACGCTCAACCACTGAGCTATGCCAGCTGGGCAAGAGTGACCATTTATTCTACATTTTATTCTAAGTAGCAGGGAAAGGCATATTTCATAATCTCTGATCAGCCTTTTCAAAGCTCTCTGGGACTGCTGTGTGGAGAGTGACCTGGAGGAGGCCAAGTTATGAGCGAGGGGACCATTTAGGAGGGAATACAGCAAGTCCATGAGAGAGGACAGTGGCTTGGCTTAGCATTAGGTAGCAGGTTAGGGTGGAGAGTGGCAGCTGAGGTGAAGGGGCACAGAAGGGACAAGATGGAATTGGGTACGCTTCCTGCTCTCCAGATTAATAACAGTAATAACAACGTTCATGAGTACAAAGCACCTTTACAGCCACTTTCCTCCCTTCGTGAAATGGGCAGGACACTGGTTACAGGCCCATTTTCAGCTGTGTAAACTGAGGCTGAGAGAGGTGAAGAGTCCTCTGAGGTCCGCAGAGCCCGGAGGAGACTCACAGGAGCTCTCTCCCTGCCGCAGCATCCCCGCCGACACCTGCTCTTTCTGTAGGCCTGGCTGGGGACAGATGTCCCTTCCTGACTCCAGGACCCCGTGGGAGCAGCCAGGCAGAGTGGGCTTCGTTTACTGGCAATTTTAGCAATCAGAGAAATGCAGGGAGCTGCAGCTCCGCGTGCTTAGATCTGCAAGTGCATGCCGTGCCCTTCCTTTAACGTAAGGCTATGAAATAATAATTTATGTGTACTCAGCAACCAGAACACTTCCTGCAACCTCTTCCTTCAGCCCCACTTCCAAAGAAGGGCTCCCAGAATGCCCCGGGGTCTGTGGGGTCTGGGGAGGCTGAAGGGCAAGAGGAGAGCTGTCCTGGGAGCCTTCCATGTGTCCTTAACTGCTTCTCATCTGATTGTCAAAAGAACCCTGGCCTGGCCGGCGTGGCTCAGTGGTTGAGTGTCGACCTATGAACCAGGAAGTCACTGTTCGATTCCTGGTCAGGGCACATGCCCGGGTTGCGGACTCCATCTCCAGTGTGGGGCGTGCAGGAGGCAGCTGATCAATGATTCTCTCTCATCATTAATGTTTCTCTCCCCCTCTCTCTCTCCCTCTCCCCTCCTCTCTGACATCAATAAAAATCTTTAAAAAAAATAATAATCCTGTGAAAGGGAGATTGGAAACACAGGAGACAGAGGGACCAGGGTTTGAATCCAGGCTCTGTCTCTTATCAGCTGGTGAATTGGGAGAGTGTCTTATCTATAAAATGGAGATAACAGTAGCTACCTCATCAGGGCTGGCCTGCAGAGTCCATGAGTCACACAGCATATAGTTGGCGAGTGTCGAATAAGTGCTCAATAAACACTAACTAGCATATGAGAATGGGTTTGCCATCCTCCCCATTGAATAATGGGGAAACAGAGGCCCAGGGAGGCTACAAAAATTAACAAGGCCTGCCCGGCCGGCGTGGCTCAATGGTTGAACATTGATCTATGAACCAGGAGATCACGGTTAGATTCCCAGTCAGGGCACGTGCCCTGGTTGCGGGCTCCATCCCCAGTGTGGGGCGTGTAGGAGGCAGCCAATCAATGAGTCACTCTCATCATTGATGCTTCTATCTCTCCCTTTCCCTTCCTCTCTGAAATAATAATAAAACATATATAATTAGAAAAAAATTAACAAGGCCACACAAGTAGGAGTTGGCAGAGCCGTTGCCAGCTCTGTAGAGTTCAGAAGCCAGGGTCTGAAGCTTGTCACCAAGCATGAAACCTCTCTGAGGGTTCCACGCAGTGCTGGAAGAGGCCTACTGTGTGCCAGGCCTTGTGCTAAGCGGTGGGGCAGCTCCGGGAAGATGAGTCAGACCCAGAGCCACATATTGGAGGCAGACATAACACTAGCTCCCCTGATGCAGTGTGTCAGGTGCTGTCACCAGGTGCTCCCAGGGCCGGAGGAGACAGATGTGAAGGCTTTCTGGTGTGTGTGTGTGTGTGTGTGTGTGGGGGGGGGGGGGGGGGCAGGGGCAGAATGCTGGAAAGACATCCCAGAAATGAGACAGCCTGTGGATGGGAGAAGGGCATTCCCCCCGACACAGGGCATTCCTGGGCCAAGGCCAGAGGGCTGGTGGAGTGGAGTGTTTGGGGTATGCAGGGGTTGGTTCTCAGAGCCTGGGCACGGTGGGGAGTGTGGGGCAGGGCCTGGTGTGCTGACCCCGCCCCCTACTCCCCAACCCCAACACAAACAGCCATGGCTGTTCTTTGACACCATCTGCTCAGTGGACACGTGTCCCAGCTGCAGCCCCCTGTGCCGGCCCCTCCCCCAGTCCCCTAGTGCAGAGATGCACAGAGTACTTTCCATCCTGAGCCCCAATGGGGAAACTGAGGCAGCAACTGATCCATGGTGGTTATAAAACCCCACGGGGGGTCCGAGGTAAAAAGCATGGGCTTTGGATCCCACAGTTTCAGGGACTGGAATGCTTAGTGTGTGGACCCAGCCCGTTCTGGGCTTCAGGTCCCTGCCTACAAAGCGGGCCACCTCACTGAGGCTGCCAGGAGTTGGACGCGTTGGTCTTTCTCTTTCACTCTCCCCCAAATCAGAGTGAGGGTCTGGCAAGGAGGGGAGGGGGTGAGTGGAGGAGGAGGGGGAGCTCTGGCTCAGCCTCTGGAGCCCCCAGGGACAGCTGCCTCCGGGGGCCTCTGTGCTTCTGGGCGTGGGAGGAGGGCGCGGGGTGAGGGAGTGAGGAGTCCTGGGCAGGTGCTCCCTGCACCGGCCGCAGCCCCGTGCCAGGAGCCCCAGCGCCCAGGAGGAGTTCCCTTAGCTCGTGGCCAAGTGCGCTCAGCGCCTCTCCGCTGCTCTCCAGAGCAATTACGTAATGAAGCCTGGGTGCTTCGCGGCTGGGAGCCGCCTTTGTTATTGCAATCCGCCTCGGCAGCGGCGCCCCCGGGTATTAATAAACCGATCGCTCACAGTGCCAGGCTGGGCTTTATTTATGTGGATTTGGATTGGGGTACCTCTGAGGGAATCATAAACAGAGACACCGGCCTCCTCTCCGGGCCTCCTCTCCCGGGAGGGGGGAAGGGGGCCGGCCCCTCAGCACTGAGCCCTCCTCGCCCCCACCCAGTCCGCAGTCCGAACTTGAGATCGCGAAAAACAAAAATACTCCTGCCCTTGCGGCTCAGTTGGTTGGAGCTTCATCCCCTACACCAGACAGGGCACATTCCCCAGGGACACTCATTCCCCTCGCCGCGAGAATGGGCAAAATGAAGTGTCCGGTGTCCTTTTACAACTAGGAATCTGCTTCACGAACTCTGTATGGTTCTCAAACCTCAGCTCCCATCAGAATCTCCGGAGGCTCAGGGAAATGCAGGCTGCTGCCCAGCCCCTCCCCGTCCCACCCGCGGTTTCCCAGTCGGTGGTGCGAAGCGGGACTGAGACGTTGCAGTTCTAAGGCAGGCCCCGTGGGCACACTTGGAGAACCACTGCGCCAGGGCGATTTTATGAATTAGAATCTGTTGGCACAGGGGACCCCGCTCAGCACTTTGGATCTGGACCCAGCCCGAGGCTCTTGTTTGTTTGGCTGAAGTGTCAACTGTGCCCACAAGGGATACTCCACGCTCCATCCTGTCTGAGTGCTGGGAGCTGCCCCCTTCATAGCAGCACAGAGCCACAGGTGTCCTGGGCCTAGGGTACAAGGTCCTCAGACATGTCCCCCACCCACAGCTGCTGGAGGATGGTGTTCCTGCAGAGAGCCACATGCACTCCCCTCCACCCCACTCACTACCATTTCCACTCCACGTTCATTCACTGCGTCAATGAACAATTATTGAGCCTTGATGGTGAGCTAGGCCCTAAGCTCAGGACTTACATGTCGAGTCTCACTTAATCCTCCAAGTACCCCGTGAGTCGTCACCATTTCCCTCTTTCCATTTGACAGATGAAGAAACTGAGGCTCAGAGAGGCCGAGAAACTTGCCTGAGGCCACAGAGGAAGTTAGGGAGGACTAGGGCCTTGGCCCTAAATCCCAGAAGGTCTAGCTCTCAAGTCCTGCTCTCACCTGTCCCCGTAAGCTTTACTCTGCTGGATGCAAAAAAGGGCTCACCGCGGCCCTCTGGCTCCAGCTGTCACATGCTTCCTTTGGGAAAGGCTGGACCCTATCCTGCTGTCTGTCCCGCAGGTGAGGAGCTGCTTGGCTTTCCATAGCAGCAGCAGCATGGGAGGGATTCACGGGAGGGGGAGTAGCCTGGCAGAAGATGGGGAGGGGGGGCCTGTCTCAGAGTTCCTGAACTCCCAGCTGCTTCTCCCAGGCCCCAAGGCTTTGCTGAGCCAGGGACCACCGGGCGGAGAGGAAAGCCCCAGAGGTCTTACCAGGCAGGCTCCCAAGGAAGGAAGCTCTAGAGGAAGTGAGGGGAACCAGGAAGAGAAACCGGTGGGAAAGATGAGTGACTGGCGCCTCTGCCTCATTCCTTGGGACAGTAGCCTTTTCCTCCTGGGCCAGAATGGTGCTCCTTGTGGCAGCTCCACCCACCCTGGCCTGACAACCCCAGAGCTACCTTTTACAGTTTACAAAGCACCAGCCCTCTCCCTCCCTCCTCCTTCTGGCTGCCTATCCCCTATAATAAGAGAGGAATATGCTAATTATCCCTTAAGCCATGTAACAACCAGATCACTGAGCAGCAGGAGGGTGGGGTGGAGAGCTACAGGAGGGGGCAGGGCAGCAAGCTATGAGAGGGAAGGGGGGAAAGGAAAGGGGGGGGGAAGCTACAGGAGGGCGGGGCAGTGGGCGGAGAGCTACTGACTCACGAATTCGTGCTCTAGGCTACTAGTTAATAATACCAGCAACAATAATTTACTACGTGCCCGTTCCTTGCTTTATATGCATCCACGCTGTTAAACTCCCAATAAGCCCCAGGAGTTAGGCACTACTAATATCTCCATTTCACAGAGCAGGAAACTGAGGCTCAGAGAAATGAAAGCACTGGCCCATGGTCCCATAACTAGGATTTGAACCCAGGTCCATCAGCTCCAAAAACCTCTGGGCTCAATCACAAGGACCTCTGCCAACATCCTCGTCCAGTATGTGCGCCTCCCCCTCCCCCGCCATCTCCATGGAGGGGATCACTGCTGAGACCTCTCTCCAGGCCCTATCCCTAAGACCAGGTCCAACCCCTCCCCCTCGCCTCTCTCCTCCCCTGCCCAGGTTCTGAAACTAGGCCCAAAGCCTAGTTAGATATATTTTTTTATTGATTTCAGAAAGGAAGGGAGAGGGAGAGAGATAGAAACATCAATGATGAGAGAGAATTAGTGTTTGGCTACCTCCTGCATGCCCCACACTAGGAATCGAGCCTGCAACCTGGGCATGTGCTCTGACCAGAATCCAACCATGATCTCCTGGTCGATGCTTAACCACTGAGCCACACCAGCTGTGCAAACCAGCATCTTTAAAATCCAATTGCATTTGTATTCTTCCTGGTGCAATTCACAATCCACAAGTGATTTCTGGTGCGGACAATGACATTCCTTGTGCCCATGCCATCTCCAGCACCCACCTGCACAGGCCCACACAGACACACAGGCTCACTCACTCACACTCAGGTACAAAAGTGTGCCTGTCCCTGCCCCTGCAGGGCAGAGGGAAGCCCAGCTGCTCCCCGGTGGAGGAAAGTGATCCTCCCCCAGCTGGCCTTCCTGGCTCCATCCCCCTTTTATCTCCCTTTTGAGGGAAAGATTTCCTAATAATGAGAACCACAATAATAATGAGAATCACAGGAATCAGCCTTTCCAGCTTACAAACCTTTTTCGTCTAATTGCCTCACTTGACTCTTCCAAGCTCTGAGAGGCCGGTGTTTTTATATTTCCATGTTGCAAGAGCAGCAGAGGGCCACATAGCTAGTTAGGAGCAGAGCCAGGACCCTAACTCCCTTCTCACACCCTCAGTTCCTTCTCCTGCATCATAATGACAGCTCATTGTTACCAGGCACTGAGAACCTATTCTTGCTGAGATGTGGCTGCACTTTATGAATGCCAGTTTTAATCCACACAATAGCCCAGCGAGGTGAACGTTTTAATGCTCAATGTAAAGATGAGGTAACTCGGAAAGGTTAAGGGCAGAATGGCAGTCTAAGGAATGTTCCTGAACCAGATGCACATCACTTTAGAAAAGTGTGGGAAGGGAGAGAACGAGAGCTTCTATGGGAGCTTTAAGGAAAGTGGATGCTGGGGGTGATGGTGGTGGTCATCAATAGTTTCTTCCTTCTACTCCGGCCCCCCAAGCACTTTGCCTGTAATGGTGAGCTGTGCCACTTCCTGCTGTCTGTGTGTGTCTAAAGCCGCAGTCACCAAGAGGCTGGGCCTGAATTTGAACCTGGCAGTCTGGTCCCAGAGCGCACGTGATTAACCTTTAAGGAACTAGTGCAGAAAGAACTCAGACCTGGAGTCAAAATGCCCAGCTAGCTAGACGCCTGGGGCACCACTGCTCACCTCTCTCTGCCCCATTTACTTGCCTTGTGAAATGGAGCATGTCATCAACCCTGCCTTCCTCTTCCCTCGCCCCTCCACCCCCCTCCCCACCACCCCCCTCCCCTCCACCCCCCTCCCACCCATTTGTGACCATCAGACAAGACGAAGAGAGGCAGGCTGTTTTCTAAGGAGGAGGGTGCAGGCAGGATGTTGGGAGTTGGTTGAGCACACGACTGGTCACAGAGGGTTGAAATGAGTCCAGAATCTGGGGGGAAGGGTGTTGTTATAGGAGCCTGGTTCTTTAGGCTGAAAGGCTCCCAAAGAGCCTCCAGGGCCCCCAAACCCCATTTCACCACACCCCCCCCCCCCTGTAGTCTGACAACTGAGCATCCCTACCCCCTCCACTTGTCTGGGAGCCCCAGATAAGATCTTAGTCATGACGGTGTGTGTGTGTGTGTGTGTGTGTGTGTGTGTGTGTGTGTGTTATCATGTTATTTGGTAAAGTCACACCAAGCGGGGGGAGGTGGGGGGGGGCGGAGGAGAGAAGACTGGGCCTAGGCTGGAAGCCAGAAGGCTAAATGAAATCAAACATTCATGACAGCCATCTGTAAAATGGGATTGAACATCTGGACCTCATAGGTGGTTGTGAGAATCAAGTGAGTTGATACCCATAACACCCTGAGCTCAGTGCGTGGCACTGATGGGCAGGCAGGCAGTGACCCTCATAACTGTGCTACTACACACTCGATACCAACCAGCCCAGCAGTCCTTTCCATTTTAGACACTGGCCCAGGCTCCAGGGAGTGCCCCAAGGATATTTAAGACGGTGTGGTTTGCCGACCTATGGGGTTGTTGGTGGTCTCACAACAAGGGCGCCGTCTTCATAACTTGCCAACAAAGTCATCCTGGGCGGCGCGGGGCCTCGGTTTGGATTCCCAGGCGTCTTCTCCCCGGGCGTGAGCGCGCCCCCGGGCGGCGTTTTCCAGGAAAGCCTCCGCTGGGGAGCCCGGAACCCAGTCCCCCCCAACCTCGTTCTCCCCCGCCCGCCCCGGCGGCCACCCTGGGGGCGAGGCAGCCCGGTGCGTGGGAGGGGACGGCGCGCCATTGGCTTCAGCGCGGCACTGAGAGGAGGGACCAGCGCGGGCCTCCAGACTCAGGCAAACCCCAGCCGCGCTGGGTGCCGCTCGCAGTCCAGCCCGGCCCTGCCCTGCCCTGCCCGGCGCGGCGGCGTGATGTGAGCGCCCGAGGTCCCCCTGCACGCCAGTTCCGCGAAGCCGGCCCCGGCGTGCGCTAGGAACGTAAGTTCTGCTCCCCACCGCCGCTCGGAGCCTCGCACTTTCCCCCTCTCGCCGCCAGCCGGCCGGTGCCTGCGCAGCTCCGCGGTGCTCCTGCGGCCGCGGGGACCGCTGGGGACCGTGAGCGGGGCGCCCCAGGACCTCTAGGCACCGGCGGATTCGGCCGGGACCCCAGGGATCCTCTCCCTGGCTCTCCAAGGCGCCATCCCGCAGCCCTCCTGTTCCTTTCCTTTGCGCTCTCGGCTCGCTGCGCTTCCCTCTGATTCGGTTTCCCTCTCCTCAGCTTTGTCCCTCCGCTATCCTCTCTCTTGGACTGTTGATTTCGCCCTCAGCCTCCCCGTCCCGGGCTCTCGCTCTTGCTTCAGAGCAAGAGGGAAACGGGGCGAAAAGCAATTTTTCTCTCGCTGGAGTCTGACTCCGTCCTCGCGCTCAGTTCTCGGTCCCCTCCCCCTCCGTCTCTGCCCCCATCCCCAACCTGCCATTGTTCCCGGTCCGGGGAGCGCGCGGCAAAAACTTGCGGATCCCCCTCCTCCCCTCTTCGCCTCGGCAGGGCCCCGGAAGGAGGTGGCGGAGTTCCCGCAGCCCTCAAGTCTGGCGCTATCTTCTGGTTCGGGGGGCCGTGGGGGGGGCGGGGATCCTGGGCCCGAGGACCCGGGGGCGCCCACAGCCCGGAGCTCCTCGCCTGGAGTCTTAGAAAGTGGGTGACCGGCTGGAGCTGGGAGATAAAGGACACATTGGAGGGGGCGAAGAGCAAGGCTGTAAACGATCCCAGTCTCCAGACTGGGGTTGGGGGGTGGGGGAAGCTGGCCGAAACTGAACCCCTGCCTCAGCCCCAGTGATATGGGGGGCGGGGTAGAGCAGGCACAGGTGGAGACCAACGCCCCCACTCGCCCTCTCAGAGTCGCGCGCTCCGCTGGAAGGGGACAGTGTGGGGCCTGGGGCTTGGCGCTGGAGGGCTGGGGCCCCGGCTGTCGGCAAAAAACTCGCACCTCTGCTGCGGGTCTGGAGAGGAGCCGCCTGGGACGCCGCGCCCATCCCCAGCGCGTCTAGCGGAGCCTGGCTTTCGCTTTGGGTCCCCCTCACTCCACCCTCCACGCCCCCAACCAGTGCCGGTTCCCGCCGCCTGCCTCCTGGCAGCCCCAGGGAAGCGTATTTCTCGGCTGGATCGGAGCGCTGGGGGCGGGGGCAGGAGCGTGGCGGAGGCCGTCAAGTCCGGGGTTCCTCCGAAGCCAAGGCGGCCTCCCCGCTCCACCGCCCCAGCCCCACCGCTGCGCACTTCCTGGTTGATTTCCTTCAGACAAACTTTTCCTGATGGGGCTGTCTAGCGGCATGAAGGCCCCGGGGCTGCAGGAATGCTCACCCCAACTCTGTGGCCTCTTGGACCTTCGCCCCTGGAGGTCTGTGGAGGAGGTGGGGGGGGGGGGGTGTCCACAACCCTCTCATCCTGCAGCCTTCAAATCCCAGGGACACTGCGGGTGGGGCGGGGTGGTTGTTGGAGAGACTGGAGGAGGCTCCACACGCAGACCAGGAGGAGGAAAGATTTTTCTTGTGGAGTTGTTAGGAGAGAAGGTACTGGGTCTTCTCCAGGCCTCTGTGATCCCGTCTGAGAAATGGGTCCCGGAGGTACCCTCTGCCCCCAATATCCTGGAAGCCAGCTGCCCCGGCTTCTCCTTTTCAGACCACATGCTTAATCAGTCCTTCCAAATTCAGAGTGAAGGGCTGAGGCCCAAAGCCCTTCACCCAGATCTGGATGTCAACACCTGCTGGGGTCCACTGCTCAAGTCTGTTCTCTGCAGGAGGGGTGCGGGGTGGGGGTGCGGGGGTGTGTGTGTGTGTGTGACCCCCCGCTGCTCTCAGGCCCCTTGCAGCTTCTCCCAGCCCACGCTCAGCAGCTTCCCCTCCCCCAAGATCTCATGATAGCGATCCCCACATCCTCGCAGTGCAATTCTATTCCACACGTCCCTGGACTGTTCTGTGCTTTCACTCATTGAACAAAACGTGAGCTGTACACCAACAATGATTTAATGAACAAAGCGCGGCACTGGGAGGTAGCTGGGAACAAAACAGAGATTCTTGCCTTCTTGGAACTGACACTGAAGGGGCAAATAACTGACAAAATCAATAAGCAACTTACATAGTGTATTGGGAGGCGAAGGGGAAAAGCTGAGTGTTGGGCCAGGGATGGGATTGGATTGTTCCTTTAAATAGGGTGGTCAGGGAGGTCCCCCTGAGGAGGTGACTTTGGAGGTAAGGCTTTGAGGGAGTGAGCTGTGGGGTATCTTTGGGAAGGAAAGATCCTGCGGAGAGCAGCCTGCACCAGGGTTCTGAGGCTGGCATGTGCCTGCTGCATTGGAGGAGCCTGTGTGGCCAGTGGGGAAGAGATAGGAGGCAAGGCTGGCTGAGGGGGGATGGAGCCTGCCCGTTTCACAGAGGAGGGAAGTGATGCCCGAAACAGCATGTAAGTCACCCCGGGACATGCAGTCCAGGAGCGGCAGCTGCAGGGCAGACGCAGCTGCACGTGGGGTGCCTGATAGTCTGCCTCTGGGCCCACAATACTTTCCCTTCACCCTGCATCTCAACCGATCATCTGGTTGTGCCCCTCCCAGGGCCAGACCTGGCCAAGTGCCGGGGACGTGGAGGGGAGCCACCCAGGCTTAGTACCCAAGGGGCTGCATATCCCTGCAACCTGTTGTCAGTGCACGCAGGGCAGCATCTTCCTGCTGACCCCGAGTTCTCCCTCTTCCCCTCTCCTTCCCATGGCCACCCCCCTTTTAGTGCCCCACTCTGTAGTTAATGACGATGGAGTCCCTGTAGGGTGCCTGTCCTGAAGCTGGTAAGGTCCAAGGGGAATCTGAAGCAAGGAACTGAGTCTCCTAGTCTGAAAATAACAGCAGCAACATTATTATTGAGCATTCACTATGAAACAGGGACTGGACTTTTCTAGGTGTTGAGTGTGTGTTTTTTCACTGGGGAGAGGTCTCTTTAACAGATGAGGAAACGGAGGCTCAGAGAGGTGGTGTCACGGGCCCACGGCCATGCAGCCAAGAAGTGAGAAGCACAGACCTCTTTAGTTGTGACCCCCTCTTTTCATCACTAAGCCAGAGCCCCAGCCCCCTGGGGGAGATGTCAGCCCTGGACCGTGGTTCCGGCCCCTCAGCGTCCTGGGAGAAGTATAGGGACCCTCCTGCCTGCCTCCTCCAACACACCAGAAGGCATTTGCTTCTGGAAAAGTTGACTCCAAATGGCGCAGCATCTCTTCAAGGAAACTTCCCTCCTCCCCTCCTCCCTCTCTGAGTTCCTGAGCAGCTAGCGGGGTGGGGAGAGGGGTGGAAGGGGTGGGAGGAGAGAAGGATGTGTCCACTGCCTTCTCACAAGAGCTCTGGCTGCAGGGAATCCGGGAACCAGGCTCTCCCAGTGACCTCGGCCCCGTGGGATCCTGAAGCACCAGCCGCCTCTGAGGGTCCTGACATGGTCACTGGGAAGGACAGGAATTCTCCATGTGCTCTGTCTGCCCTTCGTGAGTGACAGCAGGGACAGGGGAAAACCCTCTCAGTGACTTCTGAGTGGTGACCCACAGCGAGACCCCGCCCCGCTGCACACAGCAGCAGCTTCAGACCCCGGGTCAAGGCCCCCCGGGATGTGCCCCCTGGGCCCTCTGCCCTCCCCCCCCCCCAATGAGAACACAGCAGGCGATGTTTACTTCCTGTCTCCGAAGCTTTGCAGATATTTGTTTGTAACAGGAGCTTGGGCTTTCCGCTGCCTTTCTGGAGCCCAGGCACCTTCAAAGCGAGAGAACTAGCGGCGGGACCTGGAGACTCGGCAGCTTGGAAGCCAGATCCTGACTGTCACAGCCAGGAGGGGCCCCAGGGACCACACTCCCCTGTGTTCAGATGGGGAAACTGAGTCCCAGAGTCTGGCCCGGTGGCCGAATCGGCCGGCGGCCTCAGCTGACTTGTCTCAGCCCAGTGGCTCGGGCTCCCCCACCAGCCCGCCAGCGTCAGAGCGAGCCCTCTGCTGCCAGCTCGCGCTCCTGGCGGCTCGTGGAAATGGAGCGTGGGATCCCTCTCTTGACGACGGAGCTTTGTCGTGGGAACCGGGCTTGTTGCCACAGCAGGATTCGCATCGTGCTCCCTCCTCTCCCTGCCAGTTCTACTCTGTCATCCTCGCCCTTTGCAGCAGCGTGGACCCTGAGCCCGCGGTGACAGAGATGGATGATGCAGCCTGGCGCACCGGCTCCTTGAGAGACCGGGCTGACTAAGGCTGGCCCAGCCTTTAGGATAATGACGCTCTCCGGGGACATGCAGCAAGGGACCCTGCCGCATGGCAGCCTGGCCTCGGCTTCCTCCCTTAGCCAGTGGGCCCTGAGACAACCCCCCGCCCCCGCCCCAACCTGCACCCAGAGACCCCTGTGATGATGTCGGTGATGCAGCTGTGTCCATCCGGCCTCCCTGGTGTCCTGTAACTTCCTAGTTTAGCTGTAACCCACCTACAACCTAGTAAGTCAGGCATTATCACCCCCATTTAGAATAAAGGACTGGAGAGGTTCAAATGCCCAGCCGAGATGTGAACACAGGTCCCTTTGCCCCCCCCCCCCCCCAAGATTCACTGCCTGAGGGCCCAGGTCTGGGTTCTGGGCTGGGGGGTCTTTAAACCCCACCTTCCCCAAAGGAGTGATGGGCTGCCCCAGGGTGGATGGTGTGGGCTCTGTGCCTCCCTTTCTCCCTGGCCAGGGCCTGCTTCTCTCTCCCTGCCTCCCGCTGCCCGGTGCTGCCAGTCCCAGGCCCCATTTCCAGGTATTTTGCAGGGATGTGATAACAGAACAATGGGTCTCCCAGAAGCCCTTCCCAGGTCCTGCTCGAGTCCCAGGGCTTAACCCCAGGGAGGCTGGACCCCAGGGAGGCTGGACCCCAGGGAGGCTGGACCCCAGGGAGGCGTGCAGATGCTGGCCACGGGCCAGGGACGCTGAAGGGGAGATGGGAAGATAGCTTACAGCTTAGTTCTTTTTGGAGGTCAGGCTCACACTCCCACCTACATGCTCCCCAACTCCTCTCAGGAGGTCCAGCTAATGTGGCTTGAATTTCAACTCTGCCACTTACCCCAGGAGACAGGTTGGCCTTCGTTTCTGTGAAATGGGGGCGATAGTACCCCCAGTCTCATGGGGCGTGGTGGGGGTTACCGGGAATGCCTGGCCTGGAAGTACTTTCGCCCCCTCCGGCCCCAGGGTGGATGCCCCGGGGGTCGTTCTCCTTACCAGATGGGAGGACAGGTGCGTCCCCGCCGCCAGCAGGGGCTCTTGTTTGAAAGGAAGTGGTTCTTGGCTGACCGGGCAGCATTGACTGCCCTTTGAATCACAGGTGGTAGGTGTTCTGGGCCCCAGGCCCCTTCCTCTCCTTCCCCTCCTCCTGCCAGACAGGTTCCACGATGGGGACCGCTCAGTAGTCCATCCGTTTCTATGGAAACCCAGCTTCCGGGGACGGGGGTTGGGAGGGGTCCTGTAGGACTGGCAGAATGCTGCCCCAGCCCATCTGCTCTGCGGCAGGAGCAGAGCCTGGGCGGCCGCCCGGTAGCCTTACTAATTGCCGTCCTTCACTTGGCACACGGCCCGTGCCGAGCCCTCCGCTGCCTGCTCAGTGTGCCTCGCTCGTCACAGCCCTGCGAGCGGAGAAGGAGCAGTGTGGTTTCGCGAGGAGGAAATAGAGGCTCAGGGAGGTTAAGAAACTTTCCTGAGGTTACCGCCTAATGAAGATAAAGCATTGAGGTTTGAGCCCAGGTTTCCCAGTCGTTAGTCTATGTCCCCTCCCCCCCCTCCCACTCTGTCGTCCGCCTCTGACTCATTTACCTCTGACACCTTTCCCACCCCTGCGCCCTCCCTTCCGGCGGGTTCAGTCTCTGGGGGCTTTGCTTGGCCTCTGCCCAGTCCTGGCCCCTCTGTCTTGCTGCCATGGGGAGCTCTTTGGGGATGATCTTCCCTGGCCTCGGATGCCAAGCCAAGCACGCAAGGAAGGGGTGTGGGGATGGGTTGCCACGAGTCAGACCTTGGCCAGCAGGGCCTCTCAACCCCTCTCCCAGCTCACTCTAATATATCACAAATGGATGTTGAGCTCACGTGCCCGGAACTGTCCCAGGCCCTGTTGACACCCCGCCTCTCGGCAATCCCCTTCTAGTGCCGGCTGCAGCTTTCTGAAACAGTGGGGCGAGGTTTCACCCGAATTCTCACCCAGTCCTCTGACCCCACCACGTCCCGGCACCCATCTGCCAGGCCCTCTGGTGTTTGCACCCTCTCCTGGAGTCCTCAGCACCCTAGGAAGCCCTTGCCCCAGGCCACCTGCCCAGGAATGGGTGCAAATTCAAGCCCAGTCCTGACTGACTGCAAAGCCCCCTTCCTGCCCTCCTCTGCCACCGGCTCCTGTGTGGCCTGGGGCAGGTCCCGTCCCCTCTGCCTCAGCTTTCTGCCCTGTGTGTTTGGAGCTGAGCCCCCCTTGGGCCCCGTGTGATCCTGAGTGTCCTGGGTGGGCAGTGAGACCTGCTTCTCTTAGCCTGTCTCATTTGCCTGTGCCAACAAAGTGCCTACTGTGTGCCAAGGCGCAGCAGGGACACTCTCACTCAGATGGGCACAATCCCAGCCCTGCCTTCAGCTCACTAAATCTCAGGAGGCCACCTGCCCATGACATGACTGGGAGAATGGGCTAGAGGTGGCGGTGGCTACTTACACCGAAACCCCTGAGTCCAGAGGAAGGAGGGCAGGGCCCTGGGAGGAGGAACAAGGAAGATGGGGTGGGAGGGGGGTGGGAGGGCAGGAAGGGCCCTCCTGGCTGAGCAGTGGTTCAGAAGTGGAAACAACCATTAAAAGGAGCGGCTTCCCAGCTTTATTGAGAATCGAGGTCAAAGCAGCTGGCCGGGGCAGAATGCAGAGGGTCATGGCTGCTAGCCACAGTCTCCCTTCTTGCTTAGCAGGTCCCCCAAGTGAGCGTGTAGATGGAGGGGCAGCCCTCCTCCCCACCTTTCCTCTTGTGCTGGGGAAATCTGGCCCCCAGGGGAGCCCTGGGGCCCTTCAGACTGCAGCTGGATCTGGGAAAGGAAGCGTGACAGCCCTGCCAGGCAGGCTTTTTCCATCGTGCACGGCCGAATGAATGAAGAGCGGAAGTGCAGGAGTGCGGGCCTGACTGTGGCAGGCGGGGTGCTTTGCTGCAGGCACTGCCCACACGCCCTCTGTGTTGGCCAGCACTTCTGCAGGGTGGGCCTTCCCATTGCCGCATTGCTCAGGGCAGACACTGAGGCTGCACGACTTGCCCAAAGCCCTGCACCTGTAGGAGAGCAGAACCGGGATTCAAACCCAAGCCTGGCTGCCCACAGCCAGTGTCCAGCCCGAGTGCAGGCAGAGGGTCGGAAGGAGGTGCCCTCTGTCCTCTCTTAGGTTAAAATGGGGCTGGCCCTAACATGAACACATAGGATGGCCTTTAATGGGGAAGAAAGTTCATGGGCAGATGAGGGGTTGCCGTGGGGGTGGGGCACGCTTAAGGCTGATGGGTATATAGGAATATTGCAGCTGCTCACCTACCTCCCCAGGCAGGGCCCAGTCCTGCAGGTGAAGATGGGACAGAACTCAGTGCTCGGGACGTTAACTCGAGGCAGGTGCAGGGGATCCACTCCCTGGAGATCAAGTTCAAGATCTCGCTCTCCCTGGGAGGCGCCAGGGCCCTTTCTTTGTTGGTGGTGAGCTCAGTGCTGGGGCTGGGCCCTGGGGTGGCTGCAGTGGGTCCCACTAGCCCAGGTCCCTGGTGGCAGTGCCTGTGGATAAAGCTTGCCCCACCTCTGAGTGATGCCAGGGTCAGGTGGAGCCCCTTTCTATACCCAGCCCCCGCAGGCTGGCACGGCCACACCTCACCGTCTTCGGTTTATGGTTCCAGCCTATGTGGCAGAGGGGAGCTTTGTGTGTTGCTGGGGAGAGGACATTGCGCAGAGGAGCTGGGGTCACTGACACCGCCCAGGCCTGAGGGCTGGGGCTCGAGAGTCAGCCTTATGCCATGGGACTGAGGTCTGGGGGCTTTGCCCAACGGGTGGAGATGTTAGGAAATGCTAGCTAGGCCCTTCTGATGTTCCCTGGCCTGCATCCCAGAGCCACTGCTGCATGGGGAACCAGGGCAGGGCCCGAGTGTCCAAGTGCCCATCTCCACCGCGCACTTTCCAGGGGCCAGACACCCTGCCCTCCGTACTTCACAGCTATAGCCTGGGTTCTCACAACATCCCTTTAAGGCAGGACCCTTTATTTCCCCAACTACAGGTGTGTGTCTGCGGGGGGGCGGGGGGTGGGGGGGAGGGGAGTGGCGGGCGGCGGCTGAGGCACAGAGAGATTGAGTGACTTGCCCACAGGCACACGGCTAAGAAGTGGCAGACAGGGTTGGAACTCGGGTATGACTTCAGCAGTTCAGCTCTTAACCGTTAGGTCTTCTGCAGCAAGCTGGCCCTTTATGAAGCTTCCTGTCCATCACGTTGTTTCTCCTTAGCCCAGCCCTAGGGGAAAGGTAAGGGTTTCCATTTCACAGACGAGAACACCGGGGCTCAGAGAAGTAACTTTGACTGATGGCTGACAGATCAGCCCCCCCTTCTCCGCCCCCCCCCCCCCCGACCCAGGCAGGGGCCCTGGGCCACCATCCTATACCTGCCTCACAGCACATCCTCACTAACTGCAGTTTCTTCATTTAAATGTGCAGGGGCTGCACTGTGTGCTCTAACCAAGCTCTTTTTGCCGCTAAATCTCTAGGAGGTGGGAAGTAGTATAGGTCCATTTCACAGATGGGGAAAACTGAGGCTCAGGGAAGTGAGGAGACTTGCCCAAGCCACACAACCGGTAAAGACGGAGTCAGGCAGCATGGCCAGCCTGGGAGGGAGGGTTAACTGACAGGGAGGGCCGGTTGGAAGACTGACCATGCCTGGTGCTGGCAGGATGGGGAGAGAAACCCGAAGGCTCCTGCCTTGTGGGGAATGCAAATGGGCCGCCGCTGTGGATGCAGTTTGGCGCGATCTCCTAGAGCAAAATGGAGGGGTAGCGTGTAACTCAGTATTTACCTTAGAGAAACGAAAACTTATGGTTGCACTAAGCCTGTATATGGATGTTTATAGCAGCTTTGTTCACAGTCATTAAACTCTGGAATCAACCCAGTTGTTCCTTGGTGAGTGACGATAATGACACTGGTACATCCGTCCCATGGAACAAATATGACTGTGCCGTGGCTCTCAGGCCCGCCTGGCAGCGGGAGGGCTGCCAAGCTGATTACAGCTTCTATCTGGATTCACAGGCAGGTGGTGGCGAGTGGCTGAGGTGTTGTGACGGCTCCGGGTCCCCGAGGAGCCGTGTGAGTAAGCCCTGGCTCCCCCCCCCCCCCCCCCCCCCCCCGCCGTGGGACTGGCCGTCTCCCGCCTACAGGCACGGGGCACTGAGCCGCCTTCTGGTGCCCCAGGTGTGTGTGGGGGCGGGGAAAGCATAGCTGCCCCCAGTTGACAGATGAGGGGCGGGGCTGGGGAGCTTCGGCGGGCCAGCACCATGGACATCGCACTCACTGGAGACCTCCCATCCTGGTTGTGCCCTGACTTCCCAACTCTAGCTGGTGCCTCCTGCCCAGTGTGTCTAAGCCTACAGCCCCATCATCCAAACGCCCCACAGTCTGATTCTCTGATCTGAGGTTTATTTGCTGGGTGCTTCCTTTTGCTTTAAGACACTGGGGGGCTGGGAAACTGGAGGGGAACCAGAGACATCTCTGCGCCCTGCCTTTGGCGGCCCTGGAGAGCGAGGCTCGCCTGGGGCCACACAGCCCCGAGACCTGGGTCTGAGGCCCAGTCCGGGAGGTCCGGCAAGTCCAGCCCAGGTTCCCGGTTGAGCCCTTGTCTGTGAACGGGGGGTGATGTTCCTGCCTTCCCAGAGGGGGGCCGTGGGTGGGAATGAGATGTTGGGATACGGGAGGCACCCACTGCTGCTCTCTGTCGAACCCCGTTGAACTTGGTTGGACTTCATTGCACTTGGGTCTTCTCATCTGAGAAAGGGGAGTAAACAGCACCCCTCTTGCCGGGCGGAGGAGTGGCTGTGACTAGAGGAGCCTCGTGCCCCCCCAGGCCAGCCTCTGGGAGCCTTTGCTTCACTGTGGTTCTCACTCCTGTCTCCTCTGCGTAGGTGTTGTGCTGACAGGAGGCGAGAACGGGCACGCCACTCATCTCTGCGTCTCCCTTGCCCAGCACGGTGCCTGGCACACAGTAGGTGCTTAAGACCTGGCCCAAGGTGGAGCTGGGAGCTGGCCGGGGACCGGGGACTGGGCACTGTGGGAAGTCATGGGCAGACACAGGGGGTAGGGGAGAGGCTGGTGGTGGGTGCTGATGGCAGGGAGGGGAGAGACCTGGCCTGTCCGAAGCCCTGCCCATGTCCCCTGGCCGTCCTTCCTCTGGCTCAGCCGGGTCCTGGCCAGCTCCTTCCCCTGCCTTCAGTCCGGGGGATTTGAGGCGGGGAGGGCTTGCTGCGCAGCAGGGATTGTCTGGGCAGGAGTTCACTGGGGAGCCAGGACCCCAGCCTCAGCAGGCCCTGGGCTGGGTCCGGCTGCCCTCTGAGGTCTGGAAGCTGGGTGGCCTGAGGCCCGTGTCTCCCTGCAGCCCTTCCACAGAGGCCGGGCTCCAGGACAAGATGGCAGCCAAGCAGCCCCCGCCTCTCATGAAGAAGCACAGCCAGACCGACCTCGTGAGCCGCCTGAAGACCCGCAAGATCCTCGGCGTGGGCGGCGAGGATGACGACGGGGAGGTGCACCGCTCTAAGGTGGGGTCTGCCTCTGAGGACCTGTTGGGGGGCAGGTCTGGCCCACCGCTTTGCAAGAAGACGAGCTGAGACCCACAGAGCTGCAGGAGCCCGGGGACTTAGCTCGTTTTTTCCGGAAACTTAATGGAGATGTCAGGGGAATAATAACAAAACTGAAAACTGATAATTAGGTTTGCGCGCTTATTATATGCCTGTTAGTGTACCGCTGTTTTATGAGCATTGTTTAATCTTGCTAGTCCTGGAAGATGCAGAGACAGGCATCAGCCCATTGTATAGATGAGGAAACTGAGGCTCAGAGAGGTTAGTTGATTTGTCCGAGGCCAAACCAGGAAGTGGCAGAGGAGCCAGGCTTCAAGCCCACGACTGGCAGACCCCCGAGCTTTCATTCATTCCCAGCCACTGTCTTTTCAGCTTCCCTCAATCCCTGGTGTCAGGGAGGCAGTGAGGGGGTGGCCTCAGTGTGACCTTTTCAGCCTGGGTGGCCATTTGGCTAAGTATAGGTACCCGGCTGGGCTCCTGAGCATGCCGGGGGGAGGGGGGCCTGGGGGGTTGTGTGGCCTGGGCATGCTGAGCACTGCCTCCCCCCGGTTGGCTCTGACCCCTCCCCTCTGTGTTCACAGATCAGCCAGGTCTTGGGCAATGAAATCAAGTTTGCCGTTCGGGAGCCTTTGGGACTGAGGTGAGCATTGCGTGTGTGTTACAGGAAGGAGCTGTGTAAGACCCCGTCTCATCGGCCTTGCCCCTCTGGTCTTGCCCTTGACTTCATCCCAGCTCATTCCCCCCCTCCCCCAAACCAGCCACCCCTGGGAACCTTGGCTGGAGAGGGGGCATCCGCTGGGGTCTGGGGTGGCAGCAAGGGGCTTGGCTGTGACCTTCCCATTGGTGCCTCCCCAGGGTCTGGCAGTTTGTTTCTGCTGTGCTCTTCTCTGGCATTGCCGTCATGGTGAGCCCCCGCCCCACCCGGAAACCTGGGCCTCTGCTAGGGGCTCCTCCCTGCCCTGGGCCCCGGCTGCCTCTCCTCACCCCATGGCCATCCTGAGGCCCCATCTGTGAAGGCTCGCTGGCTGCCTCCATGTCCTGGCTCCTGACACATCCCACCTGTGCCTGCCTGCCCCGGAGCATCCTGGATCTGTGGCCATGGTCCCAACTCCTTGTCCCTGGCAACCCCTGGCCCCTGGCAACCCCAGGGCCTCCTGTCCTGGCATGAAGGGGTGGGGGGCAGTTAAGGTCCTGGCCCCAGACTGCCCCAGGGATCCTGGCCCACTTCCTGGGGGACAATATCCAGGGGTTTTTCACAGTGACCCCCCTCCCTGTCCCCCTCCCCCTGAGCCTCCCAACTGCTGTCCCCAGGCCCTGGCCTTCCCTGACCAGCTCTACGACGCAGTCTTTGATGGAGCTCAGGTGACCAGCAAGACCCCCATCCGCCTCTATGGGGGTGCACTCCTCAGTGAGTATTGCTGGGGAGGACTCTGGGGGAGGTGATGGGAAGCTGGGGTGCCAGCTGGGATGGAGGGAAACATGGAGAGTCTTCCTCTGTGCGGAGGCTTCCCTTCCCAGATCCCCCCCTCCAGCTGATGTCTGTCTCTGCTGGGTGTATGCTGCCATCTTGCGGCCACTGTTAGAAAATGCACCCAGTGGCTTGGGGCTCTGTCTGCCATCTTCTGGACAAGCACTTTCTGAGCGCTTGCTGGTAGTGTGCCACCTGGGCACTGGGGTGCAGAGATGAATGAGGTCAAGGCCCTGCCCTCCAGGGCCTCATGGCCTCGGGAAGCAGGCAAAATAAACACGGTGTCAGTTTGGCCTGGTAGAGGCTAAGTAGGTGGTTCTCCTGGGAATGTGGTCTGCCTACCCCCACCCCCACTCCTGGGAACTCCTTAGCGAGAGTCCTTCATGGGCTCAGGTTTTCTGTCTCCAGCAGTCCATTTGAAAAGAAAACGTGATTGTAGGACCAGGTAGCCTATCAACCCAGAATCATAACAGAACCTGATAGGGGCAGGGTACCTAGAGCTCAGGTCTCCCATTTTACAGATGGAAAGACCGAGTCCCAGTGAGGAGCTGTGACTTGCCCCGTGTCCCACAGTGTGCTGAGTTTTAATTTGAGGAAATGCCTGAGGGCAGGAGATGTGGATGTGCAGGATCCGGGCTCCCTTGCCATGCAGGGCCAAAGGGACAAGGAACAGGCCCCTTGCCCCTGCCCCAAATGGGTGGGTGGGTCAGGCTGTCCTGCCCCCAAACCCTCTTTATCCCTGCCCAGGTATCTCTCTGATCATGTGGAACGCTCTCTACACGGCCGAGAAGGTTATCATTCGCTGGACGCTGCTCACCGAAGCCTGCTACTTCGGGGTCCAGTTCTTGGGTGAGTCCTGAGGCGGGCAGTGAGGGGAGGCTGGCTGACGGCAGGGTGGGTGGGGCCGCTTTGCCCCCACCTCCCAGCTCTTGCCACTTAGATTTCTAGGACGTGATGGCAACCTGTCTAAGGAGGAGGCCCCCGTGCAGCTGTGTTTACCTGCACACCTGTGCTCAGACAACGGACACCACCTACCTGTATCTTCTGAATACACACTCGGGCCTCTCCACAGCCTCCCGCACCCCGGCGCTGGGGTGACGGCACACACGGGTTTTGCCCACAAGCACACCTCAGTTCCTGCCGCGTGGGGGACATCAGAACAGACGTGCCTGTGGGGTCAGACAGCCGGCAGGACCCCCAGTGCAGGGAGCAGCCTGCCGCCCTGTGGCGGGGTGAGGGCGCAGCCCTCTGACCTCCGTTCCTTCCCGGCCTGTCTCCCACAGTGGTCACTGCCACGCTCGCCGAGACCGGCCTCATGTCCCTGGGGATTCTGCTGCTCCTGGCCAGCCGCCTCCTTTTCGTCGCCATCAGCGTTTACTACTATTACCAAGTCGGCCGAAAACCCAAGAAAGTCTAGCTGACCACTGGGCGGGGGGCCCTTCTGGGGCACGGAGGCCCTGGTCCTCAGTTTCCCTTTGGTTCATGGAAGGCAGGAAGGACCCTGCCCTGCCCCAGGCAGACAGGAGTGGCCCCCTTCCTTCCTCCCGGGCTCTCCCCGAATGCTGTGATCAGGGCTTTCAGGTTTGAGGAGGGACAGGGCCTCTGCACCCCTGTTCTGTGCCCCACACCAGGACGCCTCTTTTCTTGAGCCTCTTGGTCTCCGGATCCCCTGGACAGACACGGACTGAAGAGCCTGCATCGCGGGGTATCGGGCTGAGGCGAGGCCCCGCCCCTCTGCCCGGAGGCCCTTCTTTCTTTGGAGAGAGGCTGTGGGCTGCCTCCTTGTCCTCCCCCTCCACCCCCAGCCAACCTAGTGCCCAGGCAGCTGGAAAACCCAAGAACTTGACCTTGTGCCCCTACTCCTTGTGGGCCCTCCCACATGTGGGGGCCCCTCTCCACCCCTAAACGCAGACACCTATCCCCCCCACAGCCCGGCCGCAGGCTGACGGGTGGGGGTGGCTGTCTTTGAGCTGGCGTTTGCCCACCTCACAGGAAGGCCGCAAGCAGCAGAGCCCTGTCCCGGCCACCACGGGCTCTCCAGGCCCTTGATCCAGGCTGCTCTGCCTCCACCCCAGCTCCTGGAGGCGCCTAGGAGCCCCCCTCGCCCAACTGGCCTGGGTCCAGAGGCTGCCAGAGGCCTCACCCTCAGGCTGGCCTGACGTGGACACGCAGATCCACCTGGCAGTGATGGGGCTTGGAGATGAGAAGAAAAGCCTTGGAACCTGGCGTGTTCTCCAGGGTCTGATGCTCACCTGGCTTAGCCCCTCCCTTCCCCTTCCCCCTCCCCGGGGTGCTGCCCTCTGGACCTCCAGCCTGGGCTGCCCCCAGGGTCTGGCAGGATAGGACTGGGTGCCCTTCAAGCTCAGCTGGGGAAAAAGAGAGAGATATTTCAGCAGGCCACCCCCTCTCCTGTCCCTCCACGCCCCCAGCCCCCCGCCCCGCAGATGCCGTGGAGAAGGCGGCCACCTGGCTCCCTCAGAGCTGAACACCCCTGCAGACCGCCCCCACCCCCACCCCCGGCCTGTGTGTCCCCCAGTACTCCCTCCGCCCTCCCAGCACTGTCCTCTCCAGCCCTGTGTTCTGGAGACGGGTGTGGAGAGCAGTAGCCCAGGCCCAGTCTCGCTGTCTGTCTTGGAATAGAGAGTGTTCGGGGGCGAGTTGGGGGGTCCTTTCGTGCAGCCCAGCTCTGGCTACTGCCAGGTGGGCCTGTGTCTGGGAACCTGCCCACAGTGGGCCCCACTCTGCTGTCCCTGTGCCCAGCCGTCCCTGCAGCCACATACCTAGTGTCCCCACAGCCGAGGAGAGAGGCCTGGCAGGTCAGGGGCCTAAGGCTCTCTGCTGGTGACCATGGCCAAGCCGAAGGGCCGACAGACCTCAGGAAGGGCCAGCTCTTCCCTGGCGTCCACCTCCTCCCACTGAAGTGTGAGCCTGTCCCCAGGGAGAGCCCTAGGCAGGCTGCTCTGCCCACTTTGGAGGTGGTGTTGGTGACTGGTGGGCAGGGCCCCAGACCAAGGCCACGTCCTCCATCTGGCCCACGCCTTGGAAGGCCTGGCTAGTCCTCCGGCAGGGGGTGGTTTGTCCGAATAACCGCTGGGCCCGGCAGGTAGACCCCTCGGAGGCAGGCAGGGAAGTGGAGGCGTGGGCTCTGGAGTCGGGCTCTGTGTTGGGCATCGGCTAGGGCTGAGCTGGCCAAGCTACTTCACTCTCAGCTGGGGTGCGGGGTGCAGGGCACGGGGTGTGGTGAGGGCCCACCGGGTGGCACTGTCCAGGCTCTGCACAGGACAGCGTTCCTGTACTACTTCCTGCTGCTTGGTTAAACATTCCAGAGAGGCCTGGAGGGAGGGGCTCTGGCAGGCAGGCATGGCCTTGGGGGGCAGGGGGGCGCCGGGGGGTAGGAAGGAGGAGTCCTTGGGGAGGAGACAGTGACCAAGGGGAGCGGGACAAGGGGGCTCACAAGTGTAGTGAGGAAGGCCCAGCTCCCATCCTAAGGATTTGGGAGGACCCAGAATGCCCCTTCCCAGTTCCCGCAGGTCCCCTCTGCCCCACCCCACCCCAAATCGAGACCACCTTTCTTCACGGTCACTATTTATTCTTCGTTCCTTTTTCTTTTTGTAAGAAACGGTCACAAAAACCAGTGCAAAACCATCAGTGTGGGTGTTGTTTTATATTACAAAACTCTTGATATATAATATAAAAAGGGGGCTCACAGGAATCAACATGATAAATTAGCTCTGCTATCTACTGCGAGGAACATTTACCATTTTCAAAATAGACTTTCGACAGGGCCCACGAGGGAGGGGAGAGGGGGCTTCTGCAGACACGGGGTGCTGGGGCCTCGGCTCGTTTGGGGGTATCCCGTCGGGCCCCTCGGGCATGGATAGGAGAGGGGCGAGGGAGGCTGAGGGTGGCTGATGGGCCCCAGCCCCTAAGCTGTGTCCCTTCTCCCCGAGGCAGTAGTTTTGGAGCAGGGAGGGTGCTGGACTCCCGTGTGAGGTCTTCGCTGACCTGCAGAGGCATTCCTACCTGCTGCACACCCCCCCCCCCCCCCCCCGCAGCCGTCAGCTGCCGCCAGCACCTGTTACGTACGGGCTGCACTGTAGCCACCACATCTGGAGCCCAGGAGAGAGAGGCTGCTTATATTGGGGCAGAGCTTTCTTCCTTCCAAGCCCCTGCCCCCCGAACGGCGACAGGCAGCCTTGCAAACAGCTACCAGCCCGAGCAGATCCCGGTTTCCCCCCCAGCCTGCGGGGCCGGTGCCTGGGGAAGTCAGCAGGGTCCGATTCAGGGTTCCTTGGCACCTTTCTGGAAAGTCCTTGTCGGAGTCTCACCTCCACCCGTGAGCCTGCCTCAGCCAAATGGTCCTCCATGACCTGCCTCTCAAATCTTCTTACCTTCACGGCCCCACATTCTCCTGGGCTGCCCTGGACTGGAGCCACACAGCTGCCCAATTTGACCTCCAGTCCTGCCTAGCCAGCCTGGAGTATTTTTTGTTGTTGTTTTTTTATTAACCTCAGACTGGACATTTGCCTTTTCCAGGAAGCTGGGTATAGGTGTGTAGGTGGGTCTGGAGGGGCAGGCCCCAGGCCCTTCTCAGGCTGGGCTGGGGTACCAGCTGTGGGGCCCCCCCGATCCTGGGATGCCCAGTTGCTAGGGAGCTCATGGCATCATGGAATGGTCAGGGCAGGCTGGTACAGTGAAAGACCCACATGGAGAGGACGGGTGGGAGGGGGAAAGGGAGAGTTGGGAGGAAGGTCTAACCAAATGGCTACAGCAGGCACAGAGCTCTGGCTGTAGGTCGGCAGGGGGCAGGGGGCAGGGGGCAGGGCAGGGGAGCACTGGGCACCTGGCCGCAGCTCGCTCCCCCAGCAGTGGGAAAGCAGGGGAGGCTGGAAGCTGGCACAGGCCTGGGAGACAGAAAGGGTTTGTCCCAGACCCTGAAGAGACAGTGGAGAGGAGGGGAAGGCAGGCACCATGCTACCCTTCCCATCACCCATCGGGATCATACCGCCCTCTCCCACCAAGCCCAGGCCAACCCTCAGATCCGCTGCACAGCCTCCACCAGCCATTCCTGCCTCATCAGGGTCGAGGCATCTTGTAATCCAGTTGCCAGCACTGGTCTAGAACTCGAGGTCT
This sequence comes from Cnephaeus nilssonii, assembly GCF_951640355.1. Lineage (NCBI taxonomy): Eukaryota > Metazoa > Chordata > Mammalia > Chiroptera > Vespertilionidae > Cnephaeus > Cnephaeus nilssonii. The sequence goes on along the minus strand of NC_137084.1, from coordinate 15,628,878 downwards.
GTGTTCTGAGGGGCTGATTTGTGGGTGCTGTGTGTCAGTGAGACTGTGGGAAAACGTCTTCCTGCCTGAGCCTGGAGGGAGCACTCAGAAAGGTGCTGTGGACTGAGAAGGGGCAGGAAATGATGTCACAGCAGAAATGATGAGATGCCCTGGCATCCTTGAGCTGGTGGTAACGGGGCGCAGGAGGAAGACAGTGTGTGGCCTTAACACTCAGGGAAGGAGAGCGAGCCTTGGGCAGAACCACAGGGAAATGGAAGTCTGAAGTCAGAGGTCCAGAGGCAGAACGCTGTCCTGGGAGGTAGTAAGGTCCCCGTCCTGGAGGTGTGCAAGAAGAGGGTGGCGATGTCGTGGCAGGGATCTGGCAGGAGATATCCAAGCTACAGTTCTGGGTGGGAGAGAAGAACCGGATGATCGTGGGGGCTCCTTCCAGCGCTGGGAGGCAGGGGCTTCATGGAGAACAGGGAAGTGATGGGCTTGTGAGCAGAGACAGGCAGCGTGGAAAAGGGACTCTGGTGTGTGTTCCTGGGGCCTTAGAAGGTGGGGAGTTGGGAAGGCAATCGGCGGCGGGGGGCAGGGGCCGGGGGGCGGGGGGGAGTCTAGAATCATCTTAGCAGTGGAACTGGGAGGAGGCAGTTCCCGGCCAGCTGCCCTGACTCTTCTGGGGAAACCACGATGCTGGGACCCGGGAGCGACGTGCGCAGCTCTGAAGCTCTGGAGACCACCCAGTTCTTGTTCAGAATGTCATGCACGTGCTGTGTGACTGTGGGTGATGCTCTGGGCCTCCCAGAGATTCGGTCCAACGGCTGGGGACAGCGAGGACCCCGCCAGCTGGGCCATCCTCGGCTCCAGTGTCCGCAGCCCACTCTCGGCCTGCGCAGGAGCAGGGACAACGCCATCAACCGGAGCAGGGACTGCGAGGAGGTGCCGCGTTCTCAAGGACGTGGTGACCCAGTGTCCTTGGGCCCCTGGGCTCTGGGGGACCTCTCTCCCGGATTTGCTTTTGCCTCCTTGTTGCCTAAATCCTCACTTTCTTGGCAGCAGGTCCCGAGGCTGTGAGGAGAGGGCCCGGGCCCGGGCCCAGGGCTGCGGGAGTCCGGCGGGGCCGAGGAGGGGACCGGGCACTGGTGTTCCTTTGGTCTCTAGTGCCGCCTGCAGCCTGGGTGCAGAGCCCACGGCCCCACCCCGGAATCCAGGCGGGGCGCATCGGTCCATAGGTTCATCATTGTGTTTTGTTTAAAAAATAGCTATTTCCCCCTGCCCCTTCCTTCTCCTGGCCACTCATGATGGCCTCACCTCCTACCCCTGGACCCTGGAGCAGGGGTGCGGGGAGAGGAGGGCACTGGGGGCTGAGCAGTGGTGGGCAGGGTGACTCCTCAGGCTTCAGGCCACGCCCCCTACTGGATGCCCCGGAAGAGGCACATGGCGAAGATCATGGCGAAAAGCTGCACAGAAAGTAGGAGTTAGCTAGTTAGGCCGGGCCCCCAGCCTCCCACGGGGCTGCCCACCCTGAGCGGAAGGGGCTAACCCATGGCGGGGGGGGGGGGGGGGGCGGGGAGGGTCTGCCCCAAACCCCGTGTGTGCCTTGCTTCTGGAGCGGAGTCACAGAAGTGGGCCTTCACTTACCTCGATGGCCAGCACCCCTATGGCGAGGGCTCCGGCCAGGTAGACGTAGGTTTCGAAGGCGTTGAGGATCACTGTGTAACAGCCCTGGGGGAAAGGACCACAGGTGAATCCACAGCCCGAGGGAGAGTCAGGGGTCAGGGGTCAGGGACCAGGTCTGTGAAGCCAGGAAACTGGCATGCTGTTGGCATGGAGCAAGGCCACCATCCCTAAAGGCTGCCCGCCCTCCCTCTGCGCCCCTCTAAGCACATCCTGGCTGGTGGAAAGGGTCTGAGTGCAGAGTTGGGGGGGATTACCCACTGCGTCTCTGGGTGTCGTTGCAAGACAATCCTTCCCCCCCGTCTCTCCACACAAACACCGCCTCCCCCCCCACCTCCAGGGACAGAAGCGATAAGTCCTTCCTGTGCATGAAGCTGACTTTGACACGCCTCACCCAGGGGGCCTTGTCCAGCAGAGAGGACACCTGCCCCTCCTCTGCTGTGGGCAGTGCACCTGGGCCTTCACTGCGCATCTGGCTCGGCACCAAGGCCCTTTGGGTCCCTGGACTGAACCAACTGGGCCGGCCGATAGAGGCCCCAGGTACTGAGCAGCCGGAACGCCCTCGTGGCCCCCATTCCCCAGGTAGAACTGGGTGTGGGTTTCCCTTGCTCTTCCAGCATCCTCAGCATGAGCCTGCTGGCCCTGCAGAGTGTGGCCTCCTGAGGCCCTCACCTGGAGCTAGACTTGCCCTATTCCCCAGGCTCCAGCCCTGCAGGCCTTCTCTTGGGTCCTGGGACACACCATGCTCCCTCCCACCCCAGGGCCTTTGCACGCGCTGCTGCTCTTGCTCTCTGGCTGCACTGCGTTTCCCTTTCCAAGAGGATGAGGGGGTAGCACTTTGTTTCAAGGACAGTCACAGAGCACCCTCACTCCCAGCCCACCACAGAGCAGATGGGGACAGTGGGGATAAAGCAGGGAAACAGCGATGCTGTGGGGAGAGAAGACCTAAGATCACCTGGACAAAGGGAGAGTGTGGATGGTTTCCTTTTGGTGGCCACCACACCGGCCCAGAGTCAAGGTCTAGCAAGGTCACCACCTATTGGGAGAGCCTCTGATTTGTTTCCAGCAGAACACACTCCTGACTCTTGGGTGACTGTCTTGACCCAGGGACGGCTGAGGAATGAGCTGGAGAAGCTGTCACATGGGTTCGAATCATATCAATGGGGGAGTCCAAGTATTCATCCTGGGGTACCTTTTTTGAGATTTGCTGATTTCTCTTCACTGGAATTCAATGGTAAACAGGGTTGGTGGACTAACTCAACACCCATAGGCAAGGGCCCTCTGCCTTGGCTCCTGGTGGCCATGTGACCAAGTCCTAAGCAGAAGTCGCCTGGAGGTTTCCGGAAAAGACACCGGTGCCACCCTTTCCCCTTCTCCCGCCTGGAACGTGGGTGGATGTCTGGAGCCATGGCAGCCGTTTTGCCATCATGAAGTGGTGAACACAAGAAAAGGCCACAGAAATCAGAGACCAGGCCTTGACGGGCATGACAGAGCCACTGACACAATGTGAGAAGCCGCCGTCTCCTAGAATGTTTTCCATGTGTGAAACACAAAGGGATTCGCTTAGCCCCTTTAGTTGGGATTTCATTGCTTGCAATAGAACATGTTGCTGGCAACTGAACATGGGCTCTCAGGCCAAGTCAGAAATGCACCCTGGGCCTTAGGGAAGTAGGTTTTGGAGGAAAAGACAAGCAGACAGTCCCTTGGCAGAGGCTTTTAAAAGGGGAGGATGCTCAGGAGGGACGTGAGTGTCCCGGAGAAGGAGTCCCAGGAGTCAATCTCGGTCACCCCCAAGGGCCAGGGGAAGCGTCGTCCTGAAGAACTAAAATAGCTGCTCAGGGCCCTCTGTGGAGCCTCCGACATCAAAGCCAGGCGCAGGAGAGGGACGGAGGCATCATCAGCGTTTGAATCAGAAATGGGAGCATGTCAGGATGAAGCCCTCACGGACCAGGGCCCACGAAAGGCCTCCCAGAACAACTCGCAAGTGGCCTCAGGATACAGGTTTGGCCACGCGCACCCGACATTCCTGACTTAGACGTTGGTTTGTCTTTCTTATTAAATCCTGAGTGGTGGCGGCTCTCCATGGAGCTGTCGGCAGCTCAGGCTCCTTCTCCCTTGATACTCTGACATCCAGACATCGAGGTCAGAGATGTCTGTCACCATAGCTGCATTCCAGGCAGGAGGGAAGGTGGGGGGGGGGGGGAGCAGGCACAGTGCTTTCTCTTAAGGATGTTACCCAGTTGCACAAATCACATCTGCTTACCTCCCTTTGGCTAGAAGTTGGTCACATGGCCTAGCTGCAAGGGAGGCTGGGAAGGGCAGCCTTTACCTGGTGGTCATGGGGGTCTTATAAAGCCCCTCTTTCTAAAGAGGAAGGGGTGAGTGGAATGTGGGGGCAGCTAGCTGTCTCTGCCACTGTATAGGGGACCTGAGGTCCAGAGAGTGTGTCCTGGTGACATAGGGGTTAACAGCCAGGCCAGCTGACAGCACAGCCTGGAACTGCCCCCATGTCCTGCAGCCTGTCCTCACAGCAGAGACCCAACCCCTGGGTGGCCCACCCTCCCCAATTCGGCAGCAACCTGATCCCAGAGCCCTCGTCTCTCTCTTGCTGTCTCTCTCCCTCAGTGCAGGAAGCAGGACTGTTGGCGGTGTGTGTGTGTGGGGGGGGGGGGGGGGGAGGAAGGCAGAGGAACTTGTTTTTGGGGCCTTGTGTACCCTTTGACATGACATGGGCAGGCGCAGGGGATGACGGTGCTGAGTTGGTGAGACAAGGCTGAGGCTGGAAAGAGACTCACCAGATGGCCAGTGTCAGGCCTCAGCTCAACTGTCCCATCCCTAGGGACTCTAAGAGGCCTGCCTTGAGCCCTCTCCCCAGTCCCTTCTAGCCCATCATCTGGTTTTACTTCCTTTATAGCAATGGTTGCCACGTGAAACGATCACTTTTGGTTTATTTGCTTCTTGTTTATCATCTGCACCCTCTAACTCAGCCATGAGCCCCACAGGAACAGGGAACTGAGCCCCACAGGAACTCTCCTATAAAATTCTCATTAAAGGGCTTATCCAGGAAGAGGCATGGGTCCTCCCTCATTCTCTCCTCTCTCTCTGGTCTCACATACACACAGAGGGGTCAGGGGATGGTCTTTGGGGAACCTGTGTCACAGTAAGGGGAAGGGATTCTTCTGAGATGAAGTTCTGGGGTTGCATGAAGTCTAGGAGCCAGGAGGTGCCCCCACATGGCAAATGTGAGCTTCCCCCAAAACAGAGTACATGACCAAGGAGGGCCCCCCACTGTGTGATTCTAGTTCTGGCTCCCAACCTACATTATGAGAAGCTCAAGGAGTGTTCTGCCTGGAACACTAGAAAACTCCTGCTCACCCTTTCACCCCAGCCAAAATGCCCACTCCTCTGGCCTGTGCCATCACCGAGCCATCGGCCGCCTGCATCCTTTCCCCTTTGGTTGGATGTCAGGAGCCTGGATGGAGCTCCATCAGCCTCCATTCAGTCCCGTATCCCGTCAACAGTCCATGGGATCCTGGAGCGCCTCCAGACCTTATGGGACAACCGCCACCCGCCAGCTCTGGCCCCCACGTCCCCCTGCCTGGAGAGCAGGCCTGTACCTGCTTGTTCAGGAACAAGTCCCTTCCCAGGAGGCAGTCCTCCCTGCTCAGCAGGACCCCGTCGCGAGTCTGCGGCTCTCTCCGGCAGCAGGCCTCGGGTACCTCGTCGCTATCCAAAGTCAGGAGTCGGAAAATGGATGCAAACTTGAAGTCTTCAGGCCCGTTGACCCCACAGCAACCAAACTAGGAGGAGAGCAAAGGAAGGGTCTTGTGGGCGGGAGCTGGCCCTGCGGGGCCCAGGGCGACAGACAGCCTCTCCACAGGCCACAGTGAGGAAGCGTGATGGAACCGAGTCGAGACCCGGGTGCGGGACCCTGGGAAAGTCCCTCAGCCTCTCTGAGCCCCCAGTGTCCTCACCCGTAAAGTGGGGTCGGTGGTAACAATCCCTGCCTCACCAGGCGCCTAGTCAGCGCTCAATAAACAGCTGCTGTTTATTGATTACTATCATTGGTGACAATGACATTGTGTGGGGATTCCAGTCAGAGATGGCAGACAGGTCTCATTCAGAGTGTGGACCGTGATCGAGGGAGTGGTTGCTGGGAATGCCGCGGGGACGCGACTCCGAGGCGGGTCTTGGTGGGGTTGGCGAGGCAGTGCCCTGGTTGATCACTGGCACGAGCAGAGGGGTCTCTGGCGGCCAGACATTTGCAACACTGGGCATCACGGCCCTGAGAGCTCACAGCGCCCCTGGGCGTTGGGGGGGTCACTCACTGTGATCATGACCGAGTTCCAGGTGGCAGAGAAGACGTCTGTGTCGTTGTTGCCCTGGTAATGCTTGGTGAGCTCCTTGGTGAAGAATTCCCGGGTGAGCTGGAGGCAGAGGGAGAGGGTGGGCTGAGACCCCGCCTGGCAGCTTGGTGCTGCCCCACCCCTCCCGGCCTCTCCATCTGTCAGCTTTGGGGGAAGGGAGGGAAGCCAGGGTCCTGGTGCCAGGCTCCTGGCATTCTCCTAAGCTTGGGACGAGTCCCTTAACTCCCACCTCAAGGCCCGTGGCCTCCAGCCATCATGGGATCCCTCACATGAAAAGTCTACACACATCCCTCCGTGACCCTGAGGCCAGGGCACCCTGGGAACCTCACTCTGTCCTGCAGCTCTTCTCAGAGGGAGGCTAACACAGGGCAGGGGCTTGCCCTCACCCCCCCTCCACCCTGAGCTGTTCCTCAGACAGAGCTAAGCGGATGCCTGGGTCCCAGGCCCGGAAGAAACCACAGCATGGAGCAGGTGGCCTTTGCACATCTAGTTTCCAGGGATGTCCTCAGAAGCCGCTCCTTCCCTCAGAATGCTCTCCAGAGGTCTAACCTAGAGGGAGACCCGCTGGGCACCATGCTGGGTACAGGCTGCTGCCTCCTCCCCTCTGGGGACAGCTCCCCTGCTCACCACCCAGGGCCAGCTTGGGTCTCCTGACCCCTCCCCTTCCCCGCTTCTCTTTGCTTCCTGGCCACCTGTGGTGGGGGCCTGACTCTTGTAGACTCAGGAGGGACCTGGTGCCTGGGTGCTGGAGCCCCTGGAATAAGATGGCCCGTGGGGCAGGTGGCCCAAACTGGGTCCTGGCCAGGGCCTCAGCGAATGGTGCTCGGCCCCTTCTGTGCGTCACACGTTCCGGGCTCAGGGGACAGCCTCCCTGACTGTCCCCACACTGTCACATGACTACTGCTGTGCCATCACCTGGCAAGGTGTGGATGGAAGATTCCAGAACCAGGTGTGTGATTGCACCAGATGTTTTTGGAAGAGCGAAACCCTGAAGGGTCCCTGACGCTGGAAAAGCCTCGTAAGGAAGAGCCTGGCTGGGTCACAATTTGGGCTGGGAGTGCTGGGTCAGAGGCTGATGTCTCTGTGTGTCCCCCAGGATGGGACAGGCTGGCCGTGATGGCCTCCGACCCCTGGCTGGTAGCAGGGAGCCAGGGCGTGAGGCCCGGTACGTACATTTTCCCTGAAGATGAAGGCCAGGATGGCCGCCGAGAGCTCCGCCAAGAAGATGATCAGGATGAACAAGAAGAACTGCAAGGAGAAGGGGAGGCTCATGAATCCTGAGGGCGGGCGGCCGGGGACCCCGCTCACCGAAGCCCCCTTCCACCTGTTACGCAGCTGGCACAATGCACCGATTTTGTAAAACAAAGCAGACATTTTTCATAATAAACATACTGACCTTTGGAGTCAACAAGGCTGTAATGCAAATGTGGAAAAAGTAAACAGACAAGTCTTCCCTGCCCAGTGTTCAGTCTGAACTACCTGCCTGGCAGCCCTGGCGGGAGGCAGATGCTGAGTCTCCAGGCTCAGGGAACCCTGGCGCTCCCCAGTCCCAGCCCCATTCCCGTGGGGAGTGGGAGATGTTGGTCTTCAGCTGCAGTGAAGGAGTCAAGATTGAGGGAAGGTGGGGAGTCTATCAAATGTGAAATCCCAGGGGCCAGAGTTTGAAACCTCACAGAACCCGCTCTGCTCCACTCACTGCCTTTCCTGATGCTCCCGAGTCAACCAGGAGGCCTCTCGTCTCGGGGTCCCCTCTGCCAGGAAGGCACGTCCTTCCTCAGTCACCAGCTCCTCGTTTTCCAGCCCAGGTGCAGCCCAGGCGCTCTCCTGCGGCTCCCCCCACCCCATCACAGGGCCCCACAGAGATGTCCCTATCGCAGCCGCTGTGCCCCTACTGGGTCCCCAATGAAGTGCAGAGGCTGTAGCTCACATGCTTCCCCAGGCCCGGACAGTGCGGACCCCAGTTCGTGGCTATCAGATGAAGGAATGAAGCCAGGAGTGACCGACTTGCCATCATGACCTCGCTGTCCACTACCTCCAGGCCCTGGCCCTCCTGGGCACTGCTTTGGGCGGAGAGCTGTCAGCAGAGAAAGGAAGTGGCTGGGCCTTCACTACCTAGCACACATGGTCTGTGACCATCCGAATTGTCACCCCACCTGCGACCACCAGCAGAGGACGGAGCCCCTGGTGCAAGCCTCCCGGCCGCTGAGGCCAGCTGCCCCGAGACCTACTCCCCTGGGTCACGGTCCCAGAGCTGCCAGGCCACCCTGGATGTGCCCAGGCTGGAGGGACGCAGAGGGTCCTGGGCTTAGTGTCCGGACACCTCTGCCCGCCCTGCCATGCTGTGTGTGACTTGGGACAATCACTCGAACCCCTTCCAGCCTCAGCTTCCTTGTCAGTGAAATGAGGGCGTAACACCCACTTCGGGGCCCACCTGGGGAACAATGCAGTGATGGACGTGAAGTGTCGTTATGTCAGAAGAGAGGCGGAGCCAAGCTTGTGGCCGAGGCTCTCACAGGAGCAGGAGGGAAGCTGCTCCCCGGGCCCCAGCGTCCGAGCCCCAGCGCCCAGCTCCGCGGACACTCGTGGGGGCCACTGGGACGCCCTCGGTGTCTCTCCTGGATGTGTTCCTTCGGACAGAAGAAGCTTTCGGCCACTTTATTCTCACCCCGGGAAGACCCCAGTCACATCCCCTCCCTGACTTTTCAGCTTGAACAGGCTGCCCCGGAAGGTCCTGAGGTTCCTCCCAATTGCTTGGGCTTCACACCACCTTTGGGGAGCCACTGGGATGGATTTCAAAATGACCCGCTGAGGACGTGGCCGGGAACACATCCCCTAGACCCGTCAGATGGTCTGGTCTTGTCTCTTAAGCTGCCTCCAGCCCGGGCTCTGTCCCCCGTCTCTTTTCTGTTTAGCCCCCCACTTCCCCAGGGGAGAAAACGAGCCGGGGAAGGGAATGACTGCCCCCAAGGTGAGCAGCTCAAAAATTTCAGAGCAAATCCTTCCACTTAACCCAGCTCGTTTCCCAGGGCCACGCTACCTTGCCTCTCTGCTGAGCCTTGGGGGTCTGCTTCCCATGGGTCAGCCTGGCTGGGGTCAGCTCTGCGGGTGACCCTGGGCTGAGCTGGGGGTTGGGCAGAGATCCCCAATCCCAGGGGCCTGTGACAGAGGGCCTCCTGTGCCCCTGGCCACGGCACCTGCAGTCCATTCCAGCACCCCGGCCCCGCCCCCACGCACTGGCTGGCCCTCGGGTGAGCGAAGTGATGTGTTCTCCACTTCTGTGGCCTCTTCTCCCGACAGTGATGGAGGCCGCTGGCAGGGCTCCTGGCACTTCCATTTTGCTGGTGATGGATGGTCATCCGGTGGTTCCCCACGGCCTCCACGGGAGCCCCTCCCTGCCTGGGCCCTCCCGGTGGAGTTGCTGGCCGTCCGCAGGCTGGCCAAGTGTGGCCTCCACCCTCGGTGACTCAGCTGGCTCTCGCTATCGATCGCCGTGGCTTAGACAGCTATAAACTATGAATGAGACCGAGCTCCAGCCTCGCACTCGGCGAGCGCACCACTCGGGGAGCATGTGCTGACCAGGATGACTTTGCACAGCTCCAGCGAGACGAGGCAGCGAAGCCCGGGCACAAGGCTGGTGTGATGTGAGGGCTGCTCAGCGGGTGGCTCTGAACCGAGAGGAAGCATGGCCTGCCCGAAGGCGAGTGCTGGCATGGTGCTCTCTGGAAAAGTAACGCCAGCTACTGCCTGCCGAGCGCTTACTACCGAGGCACTGGGGCTCTCACGTGGGTCCCTTCACGGAACCCTCTCAGGAACCCTCTCGGCAGCCTGCGGGGAAACTGGGACCCGAGAGGGCAGCGGGCTCAGCAGGTAGGCTGCACACCTGGGATAAACGTGGGTTTCTGATTCCAGAACACGGCCTCTCAACACCAAGTCATCCTGGAACCCACAAGAGCCTCTAGGGCTTAAGACTTTCCAACGGCCTGCAGGGTCCCTGGTGGATCAACACCAGACCCTTTGGCTCCTCATGTATCACGTGTTCACCTGGGCCAGGAACAGAGCAAAGCCGGAGACGAGGAGGAGGGATTTCTATCTTCGTTTTAGGGAGAAGGAATCTGAGGCTCGGTAACCAGCCTCAGGTCACCCGAACAGGAAGTGGCAGAGCAGGGGTCAGAGCCAGGCTCTTCCCACATCCCCGGCACAGCCTTCTCTCTGCTCCATTGCAGGGCTGTTGACTCGGTGCCAGGCGCTGTGCGAGGTGCTGGCAAACAAACACATGCAAGGCAGACACAGTCCTCATCCTCATGGAGCTGACATTGAGCCGAGTTTCATGATTCAGGAAATGAAGTTCATGAGATGAAATGAAAGGATGAAGCTGGTAAGGCACTGACGGGGAAAGTGGGCCTCCGCAGAGGAAGGGGAGCCTGGAGCAGGGCTCCCCAAGTATGGGGACCACGGGGGGCCTTGAGTGTGCGGGAGTGTGAGTCACCTGAAGGAAAGTGCCCGCTGTGCCAACATCACAACAATGCCACTCTGCCAGCTCGCCTTCTCCCGCCTGAGGCCATTTCCTCCTCCTCGACGAGGTCACCACTGGCCATTTGGAGGGGACCCCCCTTGGCCCAGCCACAGGGCTTATCCTGATACTTCCTGGGGCGTCCCCTAATCGGGGCCTTTCCTTGGGTTCACCGAACCTCAATCCACCTGCCCACGGGCACATCTGCCAGTAGTTCCCAAGCATCGGATTTACAACACTTGGCCCAGGACGGGAACACTAACAAAGGGGCGGGGACTGCTATTGTGCCTACTGGTGAGCATTTCCAGACTCTTCTAGCCCATCTGCCTACAGGCTCATCTGCTTTCAGTTCTCACTTCTAATAAATATTTACCAAATTTATGTACTTCATGTGCCATTCAGCTCATCTATCTCTTTCAAACACACACACATCTCTTTTTGCTGTTCTCTTTTCCCGTTTAGCATGACTTTGTTATAAAATTTAAAAAAAAAAAATCGGAATCAAATAAATGGGCCAGAAAAATTCCTATTCAGAGGTAAGCAACCAGGAAAAAGGGATGCCACAACGTATCAATAATAGGCTGAAACTGACCTACTGTGTGTGAAAACGCTGTAAAACTGATCAACAGGAGTGTTTGAAAAAATGTACCTTTAGAAAAACTGACCATTAGGTGATGTGGTCATTGGGCGCACTGGCCTGGGCTCAGGGTCACTGGGACCTGTGGTTCCAGCCTCAGAGGAGGGGGGGATGCTCAGCTAAGCCCCACCCCCGTCCCTTTTCTCGCAGGCCTTTGAGCCTGGGTTCTGGAGGAGCCTCGAGTGCTCCCTCTTGGCCCCTCTCAAGACAAGTCTTCCCTCCCTCCCAGCAGCCTGAGGGAGGGGTCTCAGGCTTCCCTGAGGGGTGGACCCCACATGGACAGGTCCAGGTTAAAAGAGGAAGTGGTCCTTCTTATTTTTTAGGTCATGAGTCTTTTTGAAAACCTTCTAGAAGCTGTGGTGTCTCGCCCCAGGACATGCATGTGCACACCATATACACACACATGCACAACACACATGCACAGGTACACACACACAGGCCCTGACATAATATTTTACACATAATTTCAGGTGAGTTTTTAGCCACTTGAGTCCATGCCAAGGTAGGAGCCCCTCAGCCCTGGTCTGAGAGAAGGAGACCTGGGCCCAAGGGTCCCCTGGCTTTGACCTGCCCTGTGACCTCCAGCTTGTGTGTGCTGGGCATCAGAAGGGGGCAAGGAGAAGAGGGGATGGGAGGGGGGAGAGAGGAGAAGAGAGGGGGGAAGGAGAGGGAACCCAGCTAGGGGAAGTAAAGAGAAAGGGGGAGGGAGACAGGACAGAGGCAAGGAGCACTCAGGAGAGGGGTAGGAAAGGCAGCAGGAATAGAAACTAAGAGAGGGAGGGAGGGAGGGAGGGAGGGAGGGAGGGAGGGAGAGAGAGAGAGAGAGAGAGAGAGGAAGAAGAAGAAAGAGCGAGCAAAGAAAGGGAGCAACAGAGATGAGACTGAAGAGAGACAAAAGGGAGGAATAAAGGCAGCAAAAGAAAGGAGTGGGAAGGGGCTACTTTGAGGGTCGGTGGGCTGGACCCAGCCACGCCAGGACTTCATTCTCTCTCAGGGCAAACCTCATCCTGGGCCTCCGTCTCCTAAGCCCTGAGAGGGCCGGTCCAGACGGCAGGCTCAGAGGGAGCCACTGAGCTTGCTGCCTCCCCAGCCCCGAGCCCCAGCCCCTTCCTGGCTTGGCTTCAGAGATGAGCCCATGAACAACGATGTGCCCTGGGGGCCGAGGTGCGGGGGGACTGGAGGGGCGGTTCAGTGTGTCCTGGGACCCGTACCCAGCTCCCTTTCAAGTCCTGGGGGCTCCCCAAGCCCAGATTTCCCCGGCACCATCTGACACTGCAGAGTGGTTTCCACCAGGGGGCGCCCACGGGTTGCTTTGTTTCTCTCCCAGTGAAAAGTTTGCAGTGTGCAGGTGACTGCAGGCCAAGGGGACCCAAGGCTTCAGTGTCACGCATTTCACAGCTGATTTCACTTTGTCTCCGAGATGCGGGGCCTCTCACTGTGACAGTGGGGGCCAGAGAGCGTGTCCTCATCTGGGGAGGAGGCACTGTGCCAGGTCTCTGCCGCTCAGAGCGCCGGCAGGAGCAGCCAGAGCTTTACAAGGAAGTCCTCCTGAGGACCCGCCCGGACCTTCCTATGGCTTCACTCCCCACCACCCACTCGCCATCCACAGGGCTGCTTTTCACGGAACCCACAGCAGGGCTGGGCTCAACCCACAAGTTCTCCTAGCCCGGGGGGCTCACAGGACCCCACAGGGGGAGAGGACCCACCCACCAAGGCCAGGAAGGTGAGCAGAAGCCCAAAGAACCACAGCTCACGGGACTACCACAGACAGGAACAACATCTACCCCTTCTCTTGTTTGGCTCCCACCGACAGCTGAGCTGGTCGGCTCCTTGCTCACTTAACAAGCAAAGTCACCGAGGCTCAGAGAGGCTAAGAAAATAGACGAGAGCCACATCGTTAGTTAGGGGACAGAGCAGGGTGCACGCTCCAGCGAGGTCTGCCTGCTGCGCAGCCCATCCTTATGGGATCAACACCTCCCCGTCAGCACCTAGTGAACTATGGGGCCCATAGGAACAGTCCAAGGACTATTTACTTAGTAAATAAAGTACCTTCAGAGGTCATATCATTTCTGTCTTAGGACTGGAAATGCAAACGGTGATTTACCCCATGGCTGTCTTAGCTCTTGTACCAAGGAAGGAATTACCTATTTAAGTTCTTAAAAGCAAGCAAGTAGATAAGCATCCTGGTCCACATTCCCCGTTGACAATGCCACGGAGGAGCCTGGCTGTTTGGACCTGGAGGCCGAGGCCACGCTCCACCTGGGGGCAGCTTGCCCACACGGCCCGCGTGGCCCAGCACAGAGCGAGCTGTGGAAGCTGGGGCTGCAAGTCCACAGGGGAAAGGCTGGCGGCCCCCCGACTCCAGGAGGATGGCCTGCTTGGCCCAGACCTCAGGGCGAGTCCCTGCAGCGGAGGCACAGGGCCCCCGTGGTGGGGCGGGGAGGGCGGTACTCACAAACAGCAGCAGACACTTGTTCTCCCGGATGGCCCCGCAGCAGCCCAGGAAGCCGAGCAGGAACAGCAGGCCCCCCATCGCCAGGAGGATGTAGACGCCCGTGATGAGCAAGGGGTTGGCGGCCACGATCTCTCGGAAGCCGGTGGGATCCACCATGACCCAGATGCCGATGCCCAGCAGGCAGGCCCCACCCAGCTGCTCGCAGGTCAGTCAGGACGGAGGGGAAGAAACAGAAGAACGGAGCTCGTTTGCTGCAGGAGCAGGTGTCCCAGCACCGCGCTGGTCACTGCTCCGCGTCTTCCTGTTTGCTCTGACCTGGTCTAAGCCCACCCTCTGCCCCAGCCCCACCTCGGCCTGCTGGGAACCATGTATGTGGAGTTTATTTGCTACTTTTAAATTCCCCTTAAATGTCAGAGCTGCAGGATAAGGAGGTCACCTAGTCCAACCCTCAGACTCCACACTGAGCCCCAGAGGGGGCCAACGACTTGCTGAAGGTAACACACGGTTTTGAGAACCCTGGCCTCCCTGACTCCAGCCCCAAGGACACTCACCAAACCCCCGGAACATACACTGACACCTACACTGTGCCTGCACCCTGCCAGGGACAGGCAAACACAGACAGAAGCCGTCCCTTCTGTCCCCCACTCTCAGGTTGGGCTCCCCCACTCTCAAATCTGCACCCGGAAAGCCTTCGTGTCTATGTCTTCAGCTGCACGGCCCATCTCTCCATGCCTTACTCACCTTTGGAGAGAGGCAGCATAGCTCAGAGAAAGGGCTGTGGTACTTCTTAGCTGTGTGACCTTGGGTAAGTGGCTTAACCTCTCTGAGCGTCAGCTTCCTCATGGTTAAGAAAAAAAGATAGTAATTCCCATCTCCCAAGGAAGAAAGGACAGAATGGATATAAATGTATTTAGCAGGTTTCAATAAATATCCTTTCCATTTGTCCTGGGCACGGAGTATTGGAAACAGATCAGCTGCCAGAGAGCCAGTTTGGCATTGTTGGCTTTTGAAGGCTGTCAAGTGTCTGAAATCCCTGTGTGGTGCGGGGGCCTGAAGAATGAATGACAGATGGTGGTAGGAGCAAACTGCCGAGCTGTGGCTTGGCTGAGCGGGGTCTGCAAGCTGCGGGGAAGCGCTGCACAGTTTGGGGCAAGAGAGGATATTTTAGGTACAGTTAGGGCAGGGGTGGGGTGGAGAGGCTCGAGGCACCGGGCAGCAGGAAGAGAGAGGAAGGCAAAACCGACAATTTTGCCTCTGTCACTGGTCCTGACCAGCCTCCAGTATGACCTGCATCCCTCCTCATGGCTGGTGGAGGGGTGGGGTCTGCCACCTGTGTGCTGAGGTCCGCTGCAAGGAGGGCTTGATCACAGACTGAGCTGCCCAGGTGACTCCGCCCACGTCAGCTGGAGACACTGGGGCTGGCTGGAGGTCACCCGGCTTAGAAATTGGGTCTAGAATTCAAGTCTGTCAGGCTTCCTGCTCTTCAGAATGATGGGGCAGGGGAGGGGATCCAGGACAGTTGCTGAGATGTATTAAAAAATGGATGGAGAGAGACAGACACAATCAGCCTTACCAGAACGGGGCCTCTTTTTCATAGTGCCCTCCCCTGGAGGACATTGGTGGACCTTTCATCATCCAGGTCTTGGCTGCACTAAGATCAAAGGTTCAGGTGGGTCAGGAAAGCCTGCAGGGGCCCAGGACGCCGGGAGCGTGGCTCTCTCCCGGGAAAGGCCAGGGGCCTGAGCAGAGCCTTGGGGGCTGCCAGCAGGTGGGCAGTGCTGCGGCCCCCTGGGCACTCGGGGCTCTGTCCGTCATAGGCGGGATGGGATGGGGCTCAGCTACTGAGTGCTGACGCATGGCAGGCACTTCCTCATCTTGCTTAATTTTTTAAATACCCGTTGAGGTAGGTAATGAAGGGATGAAGATACTGAGGTTCAGAGAGGTGAAGTGTGCTTCAAATCACATAGCTCAGTGGTCGGCAAACTCATTCGTCAACGGAGCCAAATATCAACAGGACAACGATTGAAATTTCTTTGGAGAGCCAAATTTTTTAAACTTAAACTTCTTCTAACGCCACTTCTTCAAAATAGACTCGCCCAGGCCGTGGTATTTTGTGGAAGAGCCGCACTCAAGGGGCCAAAGAGCCGCATGTGGCTCACGAGCCGCAGTTTGCCGACCACTGACATAGCTGATAGGATGCTAAGCTTGGCTTGGAATCTCGGTCTCGCAGTTCTAGAGAGGTTTCTAATTCCATCAGGTTCCCCTCCAGCTGACGTCTGTAATGCTCTGGGGGTCGGGGCCAGGTGGGGCTCCCTCTGCTGTCCTCTGATCGCCCCATCTCCTCCTTTCCCCAAACCCATCAGGGCTCAGATCCCAAGACAGTGGCCAGGACGGAGGCCCTCACTCCTTGTCAGAGGAGCCGGACCATCCCGGGCCCACGAACAATACCCCTCCTAGGACGGCGGGCTTTCTGGAGTGGGGTGGGCGCTGCCGGGGCCTCCCATCCAGGAAGTCCTGGCTGGGCAGGCAGACCTGCTTCTTGCGCTGGCCCCTGTGCACCCTGGGACTCATCCCGTTGTGACTGTTTCCCAGCAGCAGTCGGTTCTGCCCGCTCAGCTGAGGCCTGGGGAGACCCCAGGCATGTCCCAGGAATACTCACAAATATGAAGAAATTGAAAACAAACATCAGGTACTTCATGCAGCTCAGACAGTCACCTTCCATGGCTCCCCCTGCAAAACAGCGAGGCTCCTCAGGCCTCCACGGCGGCTCTGCCCTCCTTCCTCCTGCCGCCCCGCCACCAGGCGGCCCCTCCACCTGCCCTTCCAGACCCCAACCGGCTGCATCAGCTGTTGTTCCCTGTCAGGAGCGGTAAGGACTCTGACGTGGAGAATTCCTGAGCGGGGAGATGAGGGTGTGCAGTGGTTCTCAAACTGGGTTCCCTGCAACTAACCATATCCTAAAGCTATTTTTTAAAAAATATATATTTTATTGACTTTTTTACAGAGAGGAAGGGAGAGGGATAGAGAGTTAGAAACATCGATGAGAGAGAAACATGGATCAGCTGTCTCCTGCACACCCCCTACTGGGGATGTGCCCGCAACCAAGGGACATGCCCTTGACTGGAATTGAACCTGGGACCCTTGAGTCCGCAGGCCGACGCTCTATCCACTGAGCCAAACCGGTCAGGGCTCCTAAAGCTATTTTTAGGACATCAAATAACATCTCAGAAATCAACCCCTCACCACTGGCCAGGCAAGTGTCTTGGGTTTTAGAGCAAGTAAACCACCCCAGGGTAGGGGACCCTGTTTCTGGGGTGATTCAGAAGCTCTGGCCACTAGGTATGGATGACTTTGCAGTACAAGCACTAAGGTGACACTTTAACATAGACTTAACCAATGACCTAGGGAAGGCAACTCTGGTAGATAAAATCCTTTAAACCTTGGGGCTCCGAGGGATGAAATGTGGGAGTCAGCATCAGAGGCGAACTTGACTTCGTGTGAATTCAATGTCCCACGTGCACTGGGAAAGCGAGCAGGAGAGCAGCTTGGGTGCTGAGTTCTGGGGCATCTGCCCACGGGGAGCACCGGGGGGAGCCCTGGACCTGCCTTGGGTCTCGTGGTCTCCAGGCTCCTGAGCCTGCCACGGTGTCCCCGCACCTGGCCAAGTGAGGGTCCCGGGCTTACAGGTGGGTGTGCTTTCCCCCAGATGCAACCGATGGTTTCTTGTATAACAAAACCAGGTGTTTAAGAGCTTTGAGGGGACTTAAGGGAAGCTTTTATTGGACACTACTGTTTGTGTAAGTGCTGGTTCGAGCTTAGCCCTGGTATAACTGGTGTCCCCAGCATTTCCATCAAAGAAGTTCTTGGTCATAAAAAGTCAGGGCAGCGCTGATCCGTTCCAAACACCCTCACACTGGAAATGAGAAAACTGAGGCTGAGAAAGGGAAAGGGGGGTTTGGCCAAGTTCCAAAACCAGCTATTGGAGGATCTGGAACTCAAGCCCAGGCCAGTGCCCATGGACACACTACAGCCTCGAAGTTTTACTTGTTGATTTTGGTAGCACACATCCCCCGCTGTTAGAATGCACACACCATAAAGGCACGGACCTGTTACTGCCACGTTCCCAGTGCCCTGAGCAGCGCCTGGCACATGGCAGGTCCCCGGTTAATATGTCTGAATGAATGAATGGTGGGAAGAGAGAACAGAGACCGAGGACAATGGTCAGCAAATCAAAGAAATAGATCAAGACAAGTCAGAAAGAGAGAGGAAGATGGAGAAAGACAGAGAACGAGCGAGAGAGCAGGAAGTGATACAGGGAGAGACAGACAGACCGAAAGAATGGAGAGGGAGAGGGGTCGGGTAGAGGGGCAGGCAACTGCTGACTTACCACCTGGGCAGTTCTTTCGGCGTCAGCAGAACAGTGTCTCCTGGTCAGAGGGGCTGCTGTCTAATTCTGTTATCGGCCCAGCTTGTCCTAGAAGAGAAAATACTCAATTACTATAGGAAGTCATTAAGGAACAGCCATGTTCAAGGCGCTGTTTATGAAAACCCGCCCTCCGGACACACACTCAGGCAAGTGCCTCGCTCCTCCAGGCCCATTAGGGCTAATGAAAAGCCCTCAGCACCTGGGCCCCCCAGCTGCAGAGAGGCCGGCAGGGATGCCCGCCTTCTGCCCCGATGGCAGCTCTCGGTGCCCCTGCTGGGGCTGCGTGGGGAACATCTTCAGAAGGCTTGCGATTTCTGGCCCGGCTTCATCGACGCTGCCACGCTGCATGTGGCTGATGAGCTAGGAGGAGACAATGGGCAGGGGTGGCCCATGTACCTGGATGCCACCTGGCTGCTCCCTGGGCATCTGCAATGATACCTCAGTACAGAGGGCCAGCGGGGCCCTGTTCATCAAAGCCCCTCCCCAGGAACCCCGTCCCCCGTGAGAGAGAAATCTGGTGTTGGAAAGGGTTCCGCAGCTTCGCATAAGGACGTGCCAGAAGGGTCCTTCAGAGCGTCAGCTCCCAGCAGTGGAAATGAAGGTCTGGTTTCAGCAGGCAAATGGGCCCAGGTGGAAAGTCCAGTTCTACCAGACTCGTGGGGAGCTCCACAGCCGGGGCCTGCTCAGACACTGGGCTGGAGGACAAGTTTCAGGGGTGACCTGAGGCCTGGGAGCTTGGGCTACGGTACATCCCCATGGGGGTGGGAGGGACGACAAGGGAGACAGGAAGGATTTCTGGGTCTCAGGTGCCCGTTCAGATTCCTTCTTCCCATTCAGGTCAGTCCATGCTCACTCCATCGCCGCCTCTTCTGCACAGCCTGGCACACCTCGCTGGGCACACCTGCCTGAGCAGCACCTGCCTGGCCAGCTCCCTGAGACCTTTCCAAAGTCACTTCCCTCCCTGAGTTGTTCAACTCTCCTCTGAAAACTGGGATTCTCCATTTTGAAGCCAAAGGTGGTTGTAGGAATTCATGATGTGAGACGTAAAATGAACCGATGTGATAGGAAAACACTTGGAAACCAGCAAAGCAGAGTTGCCGGGGGCAGCATCGTCACAGATGGGAAATAAGTGGATGCCCGAACCACATCCACCAGGTACCAATGGAGGTGAGCGCGGGAGAGAACCGTGGGCATATGGCTCACTCAGGATGGGTAAAAACATCTTTCCCCTAAAGGCCCCAAATTCAAATTAATGTTTATAGTGTTGTGATAACTGAACCGAGTAATAACTAATAATATTGAGCAATTACCACGTACCAGACTATGCTAAGCCTTTCTCCTTCTTCTCTTATTTAATCCTCACTGAGGAAGTGGGTGCATTTTGTCATTTACGGATGAGGAAACTGAGGCTCAGAGAATGTAATTAACTGGCCTGGCTTTAGTCACATGGTTAGTAAGGCATGGCCATGATTCAGGCCCAAGTTTGCGGGACTCCAAACCAGAGCTCCTGACAAAACACCAGTCCCTGGACCTGGTACCAGAGAGAGGACACCAGAAAGAGCAAGCGCTATGCCTCCGTCCCCGAGTCTCCAACCCAGTGCTGCTCTGCCCTGAATCAGGCAACAAGGCAGAATCCCAGGGACCAGCTAGCCTCCCTCCTGTGCCAGCTAGAGGCCTCTGGGGGGTAACCCAAAACTGCCACCCCTTGACAGATGGGGGCCCTGAGGCCCAGAGAGGGGCAGAGACAGGGCGAGGTCACGCAGCGCCTCAGGGGTCTCCTCTGCAGGCCCCTGCCAAGGCCAGACAGCTTTATTAATCTTGCCCCTCCCACTGCCCCAGATGGCGCCTTGGTCCCATCTGCACAGAGCAGGGTCCTCTGATTAAGAAGGACAGCTCAGTTCATAAATCACTCCTTTCACTTTCACTGCCCCCAGCCCCCGGGCACGCTTTCTGGAGAGAGAGAAAAGAAGACAAGTGGACATAAGCGATGGAGAAGCCCCCATCAGAGGAAGCAAATGTTAAGTCTGGGCTGCTGGAGAGTAAGAAACGTCCTGAACGCGCCCCTGCCAGGTGAGGGCGCTGTGGTGCAGGAGCGGCCTCACCTCCAAACCCTGGGTTCCAACCAGCAGGGTCTCTGCCCTGACAAGCTGAGACCTGGGCCACCCGCCTCAGCTCCTTGAGCCTGTTTCCTCATCTGTGCCATGGGGTTTCTCAATCTCACTCCCAGGGTCCTTGAGAGAAGTGAAGGAGATGATGTCGGTGAAAGCACTTTAGCGGCTACACATCCAGTTCCTTCCTTCCTGTGTGTGCCAGACACCTACTAATGCCAGCCCTGGGCTTGATCCAAGGCACAGAGACCAAGGACTTGCTCAAGTCTAGTGAGAGGCAATAACCCGGTACTTGGAGGGGAGTGTTTACAGCCATCAACCTAGTGCTCTGGGCATGCCCAGCAGGAGAGAGAAAGGGCTGGAGGGGATCTAGAAGCTGGGGAGGCCCGTGTGTGGGGAGGACAGGGAGGACCAACCTTCATTGGGCTCAATGATAATACGCTGTGCCAGCGGCCATTACCAATATCTATCTCACTTGACCCTTGAAAAAACTCTGCAAAATAGATATTATCATCATTCCCTTCTACAGAAGAGGGAAGAAAGTCTCCAACAGGCCAGAAAGGTCTTAGAGCCGGAACTGACACCAGGTTTTAAGAGCCACGTTTTCCTTCATCAGGATGGAGGAGGCCGGTCAGAATAACAATGATTCCAGCCGTCAGGCTCAAAGCTGAGGGGGGAGGGCGTATTTGCGCTCTGGCTGTGCCTGCTGGGCCTCATCCCGGAGACAGACGGTCTGATAAACAAGCAATTGGCCCTAAATCCTGGAGTGCCTGGCAGTGGCACGAACATGGGGACACGGACACAGCTGAGTGGGGGATGAAATCTAATTAGGCTCCTGGGAGTGGTGCCTTGAGGGTTAACGGTACCAGGCAACCTGCCTTGGAAGCAATGGGATCCTAAATGACAGCTCCCCCAGACCCACTGAACCGTGAATGTTCAGAGGGCAAAGCAGAGAGCATCCATGGCATCTGGGAAGGACATGTCTCTGGTCTCGGAGTTGAGGCAGTACGTGGGCGCTCAGCCCGTGCCACAAGCCCTTCCCTCTGTCCCACCCAGAACTCGCATACGCTGTTTCCACCAGAGAATCTCCAAAGAAGAAAGCGCCTTAGTGAGGGGTAACTCGAATGCCGGCTTTTCACACTGGGGATGCCGAGGCCCAGAGAGTGGCAGCGTCTTGCCTAAAGTCACACAGCAGGGCTGGAACCGGGAGCTGCTGGCTTTAAGCCTGCTGCTTTCCCCCACTCAGCCAGCCACCTAAGACTGACATCTTACTTTATCTTGACTTCCAGAAGCACTTTCCTATATCACCCCACTGAATTGTCCCAACCACCCAGGAGACGGGTGCTCCTGCTTTACAAGAGAGGAAACTGAGGCTCAGAGATGTGCAATCACTGGCCCACGGTATCACAGGAGGTTGGAGAAGTTGCTGGGACAAAGCAGGATTCCTCATGCTTCCCTGGCTGTCCGCCAAAGGTGTGGCCTCCGGGACTTGGGCCTGCTGATCCCCAGAGTGACCGCAATCCAGGGCACCCACATGGACCTGGGCTGGACTCAAGCCACAGGAAGTGCTCATCCCAGACCCAGGCAGTGGGTCTGTGTTCCTGCCTTTGAATGGAGACGGCCCTATTGCAAAGGCCTCTGGGAACAAAGGTTCTGCTTCCTCTTGCAGAGAATTTACTTGCCACGGTCCAGGCGCTGAAGGCAAGGCAACCTGGGCAATCTGAACTTGGTCATGAGCAGGAATGGTGGAGGTCACTCTGTGTATCAGGAGCAGGATCTGGCCTCAGAACACGAGTCCAAGTTCAGGGTGGTGCCCACCAGCGGAGTGTAGCTGAGGCAGCATGAGGGGCTGAGTTGCAGGGCTGGGAGGAACAAAGGAGGGTGGAGAGAGGAGGGAGGACACCCTCCGCCTCCTGAGGCCAATCCTGCCCTGTCCTTCGCTCCTGCTGAGCCCTGCAGGGAAGTTTCCCTGACTGCCATCCTGGTGATCTGGGGAAAGGCGGGTGTAAGAAGGACACGAGCAGACATTCCCAGAGCCCAGGGAGGACAGGTGCAGTCGGGCACACCTGGGAAATCCTGCTGGGTTGTGCGGGCACACTCAGGTTCTGGGTGATGGCATGGCATTGAGGGGGCGGGAAAGGAGGCCAGCTCAGCCGCCCAGGATGGGAGGGGCAGGAGTGTACCCTCTGGCTGTCAGACCTTCCCCACCAGATAGAAGCCTTCCATGGCCGGCACAGTGCTCCCACTTCCTCTGAGTCCCCTCAGGACACAAGGGGGTACTGGACAGAACGCTATCAATATAATAACTGCTCCTGCTCCACGTGTGCCAGGAGCCAGGCTGAGCAGGGCTCCAATATCATCTATACAGGGCGAATTATCCTCGCGTTACTGAGGCTCAGAGGACGCGAGTGAGCTCCCCGTGCTGGCCCAGCTGGCAAGGGGCAGGACTGGGAGTCAGACCCCAGAAGGCACACTGCTGCTAAGAGCTAGGAACCCTGCTGGTGGACGGGCTATTAGACAACATGCTCACAGCAAAAGCAAGTGGTGAAGAGAGGGGACTGGCTGACACGAGTCCTGGGTTCGAGTCCAGATTCTGAAAACTGGGCGAAGCCTGCCCTCCCTCTGACCTCCGAGTCCTGTGGCCGTGTCCCATGGACAACTGCACCTCTATGCCTCGAATGAGGAGCATGAACCTCAGCCTCCCCTCCCAGCAAGCAAGCATGGTCTCCCAGCCCACATTTCATCCTCCCTCAGGGCCTGGAGCTGCAAGAAACCCTTTGAAAAACCTGGTAATCCCACCCAAAATATGCAGGGCTGTTGCTAGAGCAACCTGGCTACTACATGGCCTGGATTTAAACACTGAATGGCTTCATGGGCATTAAGGGGGCCTGGGAACTAGGTGGGAAAGGGCACAGGTCTGAGCAGGGGTGAGGGGGCCTGAGCAGCCCCCTTCCCCCATGCCCATCCTGCAGAGAAGGGTGCCAAGGCTCCTGGCTTCTGTTGCTGTACTTATCCTGTCAGATCAGATCACACAGGGGAAAGCAGGGAGTGGGTGAGATACAGAATCCCACTGTTGGGGGTAGTGGGAGGTGTGTCCCAGGGGAATTTCTCTTTTGCAGGTAGACAAAGAAAACCTACTTTCTTCGTACGTGCCTACTGTGTGCAGTTCTCATATTAATTCCTCAGAACCTCTATAATTCTGTGGCAGGCCTATTATTATTTCCAATTGACAGCTGAGATAACGAGGATCAGAGACATGCAGTAACTTGCCCAAGGTCACAGAGCCACTGACTGGCAAACTTAAACCTAAGGTGTTGTGGCTCCAAAGTCAGTGATCTTTCTGTTCCATCTATCAGGAGTCAGGGCCAGAAACACTGCTGATAGCTGATAACAGTAATGGCTAGCATGTATGAATTCCTTTCTACAGGCCAGACACTGTGCTGAGGGCTAACCCACTGAACCCTCATAATGACCTTGTGAGGTAGGCTCTGTTACCCCCATGTTACAGATGTGACAACTGAGGCCCAGAGAGAGGAAGCAACAGACCGAGATCACAGGTAAGCCAGGGGTGCTGGCATTCAGGCCTCAGCAGTCCGTGCTCCATGGACTCACCTCCCTCCTGCCTGTGTGCAGTGTGGAGGGCTGGCCTCTCAGAGCCGGGGGATCCCGGGCTACCCTGAAGAGCTATCTTCTTTTAGAAAGGTGTTAACAACAATAACAAACCAACCAACCAATCTAATTTAAAATCCCTTTTCACCTGGTGCTATGTCCACGCCCGCCCAAGTTGGATAGGACAGCAAGAGGAAATGCTCCAGCACTTAGCAATAAAGATGAGTCAATTCAAGGCCTGGCTTCAGTGACTTGCTCTATGCACAAGACACATGCACACAAACTCATGCAATACAGAGCCACACAGACACAGAGACAGACAGACAGACAGACAGACAGACAGACAGACAGATAAAGAGATGCGTGCCCATAGACAATGGACAGATATATACATAGACACACAGACAGAGCTAGGCACGCACATAGGTACAACCTCATTCTGACGTGTGCTCCTTAAGTAGCGCAGTTCCTCCTGGCATCTAACCAAATTCCCTCCTACGTTACGTTACTCACAACGCAACTCTTTGCATCAATACTCTGTTCCAGCTCCCTAAGCCCTTCTATTTTTATGCTCTTGCTTGATCCTCAAAGTCATCCACTGAGGCAAGCAGAGCAGAGATGATCTTTATGGGAGTGGGGCCCAGGGAAGTGAAGGAGCTTGCTGAGTTGAAACAGCCTCTGCTTGAGGTGGGCTTTCATCGGCTGTTGTGCCTTGTTTTTGAGCAGATTTCAAGCCTTCTTCCATGACACCAGGTTGCTGTCAGTTTCACTTTGTCTGCTCCTCTCTGCAATGAACTTCCTTGGACCTCGGCCTGTCAGTGTTTAGTGAGGGGACTTCACTGGTCCCGGCTCACCTCCCTCCTGCTTCTCAGAGCCGGGGGATCCCGGGCTACCCTGAAGCTTCCCCACCAGAGCAGGGTTCCTCTCTGAGGACAGACTGGCAAGGCTTCCCCCCCGAATCCCCAGGACCTAGGAACTGTCACGGAGCAGGTACCCCCACCCCGCAGCCTCACGTCCACGGTTACACTTGCTTGGCAATAAATATTAGAGACATGGGGTCTTCCCAGGGCAACTGCAATGGACTCTAGTCACCTGGTCTGAATTAGGGAGGAATGACTCCAGGTATTTAAAGCTCAAGTCGTGATGAGCAAACCACCGAGAACAGAGAGACCGTGACAGGGTGCTCCACGTGGCTTGAGAAAAGCCTGGAGAAAAGGAATCAAAGGGCAAAGCTGGGGCCGGGGCTTGAGAACACGGGCAGGCAGGAGTCAGAGAGCCCTGTTTTCTTTCCTCCCCATAAAACATCATCCCAGGGGTGGGGGGAGTGGGGGGTCCTAATATAAGGTGACAGGAGAAGACCTGACTTTGGGTGGTGGGCAATATACAGATATTGTTGTAACGTACAAACCCACACCTGAAACCTATATGTTCATGTTGACCAATGTCACCCCAATCAATTTAATACATAAAAAAAGCACCATCCCAGCTGCTCTTGGGAGCCCTGAAGAAGCAGGGCGGGGGTGGGTCAGGGAAGAGGCTGTGCGTGGATGGAGACAGGTCTGGGTCTCAGACCATGGGGAACAAGGAGCTGCTGCATCGCTCCGCGGAGCCGGCTCACCAGTTCCACCAAGCAGCATTTTTGCAGCCAGGAAGGATGCTGGCAATCCCGCCAGGAGCCTCAGGGATGAGCAAGTATCGGTCTCACTAAGCTCCAGAAGGTTTCTACTTCCTTTTGACAAAATAATAATAAAATAATTATAAATAACAATATGAAGAAATAAAACTTCTCCAGGTCTTGGTTTCTCCATCTGTAGAATGGGACAGAAATCCCCACCCCCGCACTTATTCCACTGGGTGGTGGGGAGGTGGGGAGGAGCCAAGGGAAAGACATGAACTAGAAGGGGACATGAGAGGAGGTGCCAAGCACCCATCGACAGCAGGGCTGGGAATTTTCTTTTGCCATAAAGGGCCAGACAGTAAATATTTCAGGCTTTGCAGCTATATTATTTCTGTCACAATGACTCAACCCTGCTTTGTTCGAGAAAGCAGCCACAGACTGCATATAAATGAATGGACAGGGCTGTGGGCCAATACAACTTCATTTACTAAAAATATGGGAAAGGCTTAGCCCACAGATAGTTTGTGGATCCCCGATCCTAAGGAATATTGAGGGACTCGCCTTGGGCTAAAGTAGAGGATTAGAAGTGGATGTGTTTCCCCTAGTTGTGTGCGGGGTGAATAATGAGAGAGGCTACAGAACTGGGTATGTGGCTGGCTGGTTCCAGCCCTGCGTTCAGGCTGTGCAGCTTAGCCAAATTCCAGCACCTCTCTGAGCCTCACCAGCTTCACTGTGGACACAGGGATAAAGACGGAAGAGGGATGTCATGAGGGTCAAAGGAGGCCCTTGTGGATGATGGGCAGAACCCTCAACAATCAGAAAATCCTGGGTGAAAGACTAACTCAGACCGCAAGAAGCAGGAGAGCTGGTGAGGCCTAAGAGCTCCAGGTGGGGCATGTCTCAGTCTGAACAGCACGGGGAGGGGCGCTGTCCATCAGAAAGGGCTGAACAAACCAGAGGAACTGAAGCTGTCACCCTCTGGGGCCGGGGCCTGACCCCGCTGCCCTGTAGGAACCCAGGGAGAACCCTCCTGGGTTGTATCCTTTGCCGAGAACTCTTGGGAGGAGGGCTCTACTGCACAAGGGTTGCTGGGGGGCCGGAGAAGCCTGACCCTTCGGCCACGGCCACCGCCCGGTCTGGCACGTGGCAATGTGTCTGGGCAGCACTTCGTGGCCTGCCTGCTGCAGGCTTTGGTCCCCTCTCTGAGGCTCTCACAATGACAGATGACTGATGCAGAGCACATGACAAGCCAAGGATGTGCCCTTTGATTAGCCCGTCGTGCACGGGAAGGCATCTTCTCTGTTCTGCTGAGGTCCAGTAGCAATTACCCGGGGCAGGGAGGCTGTGGACGCTGTGGCAGGTTCTGGGAGGGGAGGAGAACGGTGATGGTGGCAATGATGAGAGTTAACAGAACGCTTACTACGCGCCATGCACAGTTCTAAACACTGTGCGACTATTCATCCACTTCATTTCCACATCAATCTATGGAGTGGGCGCAATCATTATGCCTATTTTACAGACAAGGAAAACCAGGCACAGAGAAGTGAAGTAACTTGCCCAGCCACACAGCTCTGAGGCTGCGTTTGAACCTAGGAAGTTAGTTCCAGCATCTGGACTCAGAGGGTTTTGCAGATGTCCCAGAGCTGGTAGGTCAAATCACAGATCTCTCCAGAATTGGGAAAACCACTAGAAAAGTGTTGCAGTGGGAACCGGGGGCTCAGGGTCTCGTCCTTGCTCTGCCACTAACCAGCCATGTAGTGCCAGGCAAGTTCCTCATACCCCCTACCCCACCCGAGGCTTCTCTGGTGAGGCAGCAAGCAGAGTGACCAGAGGTGTCCGAGTATCCAGGCGGAATCGCCTTCCCCTCTCGCTACCTGTGTGGCCTTGGCCTTCTGATCTCATTGTCGTGTGAACATGCAATGAGCCCACAGCGCCTGCGACAAGGGAAAGCTCTCTGGAAGTGGGAGCTGTTATCCTCATTCATTTGGAAGCCACACCCCTGGTCCACCCTGGGCCCTGCGCCCTGGGTCCATAGCTCCGTGGCTCCCAAGGCCAGTGCTGAGCAAACATCTGGGTGTCACTGGCTCCATGCGTGGGTGGAAAGAATTCGGCTATTGTCCTTTTAGAAATGGACGTGGTGGTCTGAATATTTGATAGGCAGACCTCACCATTTAAACATGTAAATACAGCCCAGTCTGTAGCATCCAGAGCTAAGAAATGTCAGTGAAATAAAGGGGTCAGGGTAAGGAGGCCCTGCTGAAACTGGGAACTCTGGGAGTGGAGGGAAGGTGGCCCCATGCACACCGGATCCCAGGGTGTGTGGGCTGTGTCGGAGCTCAGTAGTGGAGGCCACACGCCCCTCCCAAACACTCAAGCTGCCCGGCCGAGCACAGTCACTTGTGTGTCCCATGTGGCCAGTTGGGGGTGTTGAGAAGAGGGCTGTGAAAAGGGGTTTCAGGCCAGGCTCTAATCAGGCAAACGGGTACCTTTCCTCATTTCCAGAGGATATAAAGATAGAAGATACTGCCCCTGGGTCTGGGGATCTGGGTTCAAGTTTAGGTTACACGGTCAGCCAGTTAGCTCTGGGGTTGAGCCAGGTTCCCATCTCTCAATGGGAATTGGGGGGCTCGAGGTCTAGTCCTTGCTCTGCTACTAATCAATTGTGTGTGCCAGATTGTCCCTCTGCCTCTCCATTTCAAAATCTCATCTCTCTGCCTCTGTCTGCTCTCTCCCCCGTCTCTGAATGCCCACATGTGCATGTACACACACACACACACACACACACACACACACACACACACACACTCTTCCTGGAGAGGTAGAAGACTACCTGCTTACATCAGCTGGAACACTTCTCTTAAAGCACACCTCATTCAGAGGCCTAGACATAAATCCCCGCCCTGGGACTATGACCCCCAGCAGGCGGTGGCCACATTTAATTTAGAGGCTCTGCATGTATGAGCCATTGTACAAAGCTGGCTGGCCCAGAGCAACTTCAGGACTGCCGGGGCCCCGCTGAGAACAGGGGTCCTGGAGCGCCTCCTTGCTGGGAAAAGGAAGAGCCTGGCAGGTGTTTCATTTCCCTCTGGCTGCCCCGTAATTAATTAAGCAAGAGAAAGACTCAGCAAGTTCAAGGGGCAAGGTTGGGATTTCCAGGAACATGGGGTGGGGAGGGGGTGTATGGAGCAGGCTTTAGACCATGGCGGTCCTGGCTCCAGTCAGACACCATCCCTAGGTGCTGTGTGACCTGGAGCAAGCACCGCTGAGCCCCTGTAAGATGACTGCGGAGCCACCAGGGCCCTGACCACTTGGGCAGATCTGTGTCACGTCCAGGCACACCTGAGCCGCAGGGCTGAGTGAATGTTGGGAAGACGATTCTGGGTTTTGCCTGAGACCATTATCCCATTGACGGCCTCTCCCAGGGTGTGATTCTGAATAGCAAACACTGTTGGAGAAGAAATTCTATGGGATACGAGGCAGCTAGAGTGGCATCAAATTGGACTTTCCAGTAAGAGATGAACATGAAAGAGAACCTGGATCCACTACCTAAGTGACCAGAGGTATCAAGGGCGGGGTCAGCCCCTCCTGGCTGTGTGCTCTGGGGCAGGCAATGCTCCCTGCTCAGTAGGGCTGAATGGAAAACGGTGGCTTAGAATAGCGCAGGCTCAGTGAACATCTGCTTGCATTTGCCGGACTCTGGTGTTGGGACACACATTTTCACATATATCTCACTGAAGCTTTCCTGCAACCTCGAGAGGTACTAATATCCTTGGTTCACAGACGAGGAGACTAGGAGTGAGGCCCTGAAGGACTTGGAGTGGTGTAGCCAGGAGTGAGCTGACCTATGGGAATTCTGAAGCCCCAGCTTTCACCTGTCTCTCTGCCGCTTCCAGTTACCTCCCCCCAGTTGAAGGTCATGTTTCCCTCTGAAATATGGATGTAAGGATCCTTTGCTCAGCTTCATCAGTGATGCTCAAAGAAATCCTTTCTTCCCAGAATGCCTTATTCTTATCACCAGGTTACAGCTGCCCAGCTGCCCCCGGAGAGCACTGGGCAGACTGGCCTTCAGGGCAGAGGTTCAGAGGGTGGCTGGGGGTGTGGGGGAGCCAGGGCCTGGGAGGGAGCTGGGGCGGCAGCTCATCAGGAGAGAATGAACGACAAGAATGTGGCGCACTTCTACAGAGCTGCGTGTGCCAGACTCAGCCCTCGCTGACACCCACAACTCTGTGTGCTGGATGCTAAAATTACCTCGTTTTTAATTGTGAAAACTGAGGCTCAGAGAAGTTAAGTCACTTGCCCAAGGTCACTCAGCTAGACAGCTGAAGGGCTAGGATTTGAACCCAGGGAGTCTGGGCTCCTCACAATTGCCCAGCACTGCCCCTCACCCATCGGTGACAGCAGGAGCCCCAGGCCTGCAAGCTACGTTAGTCCCTTTTCTGGGCAGCCCTCTAGAGCCCCAAGGTGAAGATGGGGCCCACAGTGTGCTGCCCCCACCCAGAGTGGAAGGTGTTGTCCTGGTGGGTGGGCTCTCATGGAGGAATCCATCGCTTTTCCATCTTAGCGAATGTCAAGGCTTGGGGTCCTTGAGCCTGTCCCCTTCGTTACATAGATGATGGGTCTCAGGACCCGCCCCCCAGTCACCCTGCAGGTGCTAAGGTCATCAGCACCATGGAGGCTGGGTCAATCCTAAGATTCCGTTTCCCTCTCTCTGCGGTTCCCTTCTCAGGTGCTCTGTGGCCAGTCCTGTGGCTCAGGGGTGACACCCAGGCTGGGCCCCT
Source organism: Cnephaeus nilssonii (assembly GCF_951640355.1). Taxonomy (NCBI): domain Eukaryota; kingdom Metazoa; phylum Chordata; class Mammalia; order Chiroptera; family Vespertilionidae; genus Cnephaeus; species Cnephaeus nilssonii. Next base: position 15,598,711 of record NC_137084.1, on the reverse strand, counting down.
GCACCCAAGAGGCCTCAAGAAGTGAATATTTGGGAGATGTTCTAGGTGCTTCTGCGCTCTCATTGAATTCTCACAGCATCACTAACAATATCCCCATTTCCAGGTGAGGAGATGGGGGTCTCAGGGCTGAGTATCTGTGTGGGCCTCTTTCACACATATTTGATTTAAAACTTGCCAAAACTTCACTGGGAGATAAAGGACCATCTACTTAATTTGTAGGGCCCAGTAAAAATGAGGGAAGCTCTTACTCAAAAGTTATTAAGAATTTCGAGCCAGCAACAGCAGAGAATTAAACCAAGTGGGGGGCCCTCCTAAGCGCAGGGCCCTGTGTGACAGCCCAGTTGCATACTGTGAAGCTGGCCCTCAGGAGGTGTTATCACCACTGCCCTTGTGCCATTCAGGGATCAGAGAATCAGAGAGGTATAGTGGCTTGTCCAACATCACACAGCATTATCTTATGACTTAGAACCTCACAAACTCTCCCTCCTCAGTTCCTGCGGTGGCTACGGAAGGAATCCTATTACCCCTGCACATCTGGGGACCCAGCCCAGAGAAGGAAGTGTGAGAGCAAACCTGCCTGTGAATCTCTTGTATGTACGTATATATTTTCTTCTTGTATTTTACTTCAAAATAGTCTGCCTGCCATTTTTAATATAAAAATAGGATATTGCCTTGATGATCTATTAGAATACATTCTGTACCCCATGGCTCAGGGAGGAGCCCCCAGGCACTGAGGGTACCCAGGATTCAGTTGAAAAAGCACCATCCTAGGCAAAAGATCCGAGCACAGGCCCAAGAGCCAATACTGCACAATAAATGTGTCTCCCTCCCTCCCTCCTGCTGGCTTCGAAGGAAACCTCCTCCAGGATGGCCCCAGACCCAGATGGCAGGGAGCCTCCACAGGCGTGGTGGAGACGCCAGATCTCATTATTCCACCAGAGAGAAAGAGAGGGGAGCGGGCTTGGCTCCCTCCCTCCTGGGGGAATGCCCCAGCCTGTTCGCAGGAAGAGGAGGGCCTTATTGCCCTGCGCGCCCAGCCAGGTTCATTCACCACGCTAACTGGAACACGTAATGGTTGTTAATACAAACTAATTTGGGAAGGCGGGCGCGCGGGGTCTCTGGGGTGGGGGGTGGCGTGGGGGGAGGAGGGCCGCTAAAAATATTGCCAAAGGGAACTGGGGGTGTGGCTGAAATGCTGTTTGGTTTTGGTGCTTGCTTTGCAAAGCCTTGAAATCTGTTGTGCTGCTGCTGTGTGTGTGTGTGTGTGTGTGTGTGTGTGTGTGTGTGTGTGTACGCGCGCAAGGACTAGCAGGGTCAGTGGGCATGTGCACAGTGCAGGGCTATAGGCCCACGGGGGCGGGTGAGATGAGAACACTGCTTTATCACATCTAAAGGCAGAACACAGTGGTCTAATTCGGAGAAAGCAAACAAAGGCATCTATTTTCCCCCTGACTAACTCACCCAACCCCTATTAACACTAATTAGGAAGACTGGGAATTCCCCATAACTTCGTAATTACTGCTCACAGACTTCGCAGGGGCCAGGAAGGAAATGGAACACCCCCATCCTGTTTCCACGGCCAAGGTGACGGTGGTTCAGGTGGTCACTGTGACCTTCCCACTCCTCCAACCCTCCAAGGCACTGGCATTTCCCCCAGGGGTCCCAGGTGACCAGGATGGCAGTCTGATGAGGTGGGCAGAGGGGGGAACTGAGGCTCCCTCATGGGCTGCTTTCACTGCCTCCTTAAGGCCAGGAGGCTGGGGCGGGGCCTCTGGGGGAAACCTGCCTGTGTTAGGGGCTGGGAGAAGGGAGGCAGGAGCCAAAGGAGGATGCGGACCTGCCTCAGAAAAAGACCCCCAAGTGGGCCTTGGAGGAGGGGACAGTCCCCTGTACCGACGTTGACCCACTGCCGCCAGCTCAAGCCACATGACCTTGGCTGCCCACCCTGCCCCTGCCCACCCTCCCTCTGAGGCCCTGTCCATTAAGATGAACCATATTTTAAAGGCGGCGCCAAAGAGCTGCCAAGATCACAGCAGTGACTTCACAGTCATTAGGCCCCTTCCCCAGCCTGCCGTACCCTGCAGCCTGCCGTACCCTGCAGCCAGGCGTCTTAGGAAACCACAGTGAAGCCATTACAGGAACCCCTCAGCTGCATGGCGGCAGGACGGCCACTTCTGCCAGATGACAGGCGCAGAGCTTCCCAGAAGCTCATTCAAGCACACAGACCCTCCCTTCAGCCTTCCCTCCCCAGCCCTGCAGCCCCAACATGGCAATGAGTCCCCTTCCCCCAGTGTCTGCTGTGCATCTGCCCCCACCCCCAGGAAATGCTGTCCGTCTGTCTAGGGCGAGGGGCCTGGCTCCGCTTCCAGAAGACAGTCCTTTGTTCTTCCCTGTCGGCCCAGAAGCTGAGATCCTCCGTATATTAAGGAGCTTAAAGGCCACCTCCTTAATCAGATTAAAAAGGGCTAATATGGTACCAAATACTAACTGACTGACTGTGGGTGATTTTCTTTTATTCTTTATACTTTATTTTTTTCTCTATGATTTCTTCTGTTCTTACAAAGAACGTGTATCATTAATGTAATTAAAACAAACTGTGAATGGTCCACGTAAGCCCCACACTCTGAAGCTGCCAGGTCTTCTCAGATACTACAGCCTGGGCCTGCATTACCTCTTCTCCCTTTGTCTGTCTGGAGAACTTCTCACCCTTCACAGCCCAGCCTGACGCCTCCTCAGCCATGAAGCCTTCCCTGATTTCTCCAGCCTAGGCAGTGGTCCCTTCTCATTAGTTCCAGAGAGGGGCAGGGCCTCCCCAGGCCTCACAGCACGGTCATGGGTGATGAAGTCTGCACTAGAACCCAGAAGGGCTCCTTTACAGCACGGAGGGTCATGGGGTGGAGATGTGGTACATACTCTACTTGACTCTCAACTCCCCCTTCCTTCCCCAGAGCCAGCGCCTGCCCTGTCGGGGACAGCTTTGACCTCCGTCTTTGTTTTCCCCAGGCATGAGCCAGGGTACTCTTTCTCCCAGCCTCCAGGGGCACAAATGACTGGGGTGTGAGTGAAGCAGCAGAGAATGGCCTTGTTGTTTTTCCACAAAGGGGAGTGGGGACAGAGGCGGGGGGCGGGGGGGGGGGGTAAGAGGGGGGGGGGGCTTTCCTCCCTCCCTGGAGCTCAAGGCTGTGTCTGAATGGCCAGCCCCATGAAGGCCAGGCAGGGCCTCCCTGCCCACCCAGCTCGTGCCCTGGGCCCCTCCCTGGCTGGTGAGCAGGAGGCTTGGCTCACGCAGGGCCACACTGCCCTGGGTCTGAATCCCAACTTTGCCACCGAACAGCTGTTGTTTCATATATCTGAGCCTCATCTTTCATAAAAGAAGCTACCATCACGAGGCGCTGCTAGCAGCCAGGGAGGACGCTGGTTGGGTGTTGTATGCGCGCATGGCTCATCTTTTTTTTTTCCTTTTTCCTTGTGGCTCATCTTCAGGACACACCTGAGGCAGCTATCCTCACTCACATTTCACAGGTGAAAAAACCGAGGCTCACAGGACATGAAACCACTTCCCCAAGGTCCAGAGCCAGAAGCGACTGAGCTGGGACTTGAGTGTGAATCCATTTGGGGTCGTAAGCCCGTCTCCCAAGACAGCTATTCAGGTCGGATGAGCTCATAAGCCCTGGCCGAGTGCTCCGCGGACAAGAACACACTGAACCTTACGGCTTCTCATTGTCATTTCATGAGAATAAGCGCTGCGGCGAACTGAGCTGCGTAGTCAACCCGGCTGAGGGCCCGTGGGGAGGCGAGGCTTCTTGGGTGAGGACCAGGCAGGGGTTGGCAGACCCCTGGCAGCCCTGAAGCCCCAGGGCCCGGACTTGCTCCTCGCCAGGGGGTATTGTTTGAGAGTAAATCTTATTTTACCCTCCAGCTTAATCCAGACCAAGATCATCCATCCCACCAAAAAGCCCACAGCCAGGGAAAGGTGAGCCCTTTGCCACTTGCCTAATTGCAGGCCTGGAGCTGTGTGGGACATCAGCTCTGGAAAAGCCTGAGAGGTGCTTGGGTATTTGGCAGCGGCATCGAAGAGGCTGGATCTGGGCTAGGCCGGCAGCCCCATGAGGGTGAAGGAAGGCTGGGGCTCAGGGGCTGGTTCCAGGGGTCCCAGTTCTGCTATCCCTGCCCCAGGGCAAACCTAGCTACAGGGGGTGGTGCAATGCATCCTGAGGGTGGTGCAATGCATCCTAACTACAGGGGGTGGTGCTGCATGCTGAGCCCCGCTTGGCTGGGAAAGCGAAATGGGTCAGTGGCTGCCGGACCCTCTTCCTTTCCAGTTACCCGACTGTCTCCCTCCTGCCTCTTCCTTTGAAGTGCAGGAAGAATGGTTCTTGTTCCAACCAGTGGCCCTAACACTCCCTACCTCCCACCCCCAGTTTCTCTAAAAAAAAAAAAAAGGGCCACCAGAGAGGAGGGTCCAGCCCCAGCAGGTTCCACGCTGTTGAGAATTGAGGATCCTTAAGGGGCCCCTGCCTACCTCTCCTTCTCATATCCTCCCCACCCAGCTGCCAACTGGGAAGTGCCAGTCAGGCCAGACATAGACCCGAAGGACAACCAATGTACCCTCACCCAGGTGCCAAGTGTCCAACTAGTTCTCCCATAGTTCCCATCTCACCATTGTCCTTTTTTGCCTCTGGAAGTTTCCAGAAGGATACTTGTGAAGAGCGGTGATCAGTGTCCAGTCTTTGGAATCAAGACAGACGTGGGTATGAATCCTTGCTCTGTTCTAGGTCTGTGACCTGGGACACCTTAGTTGCCTTCTCTGTGCCTCAGTATGCTTACCTGTAAAATGGGACCGGCACCCTACTCTCTCAGTGCTGTCGGGACCACCGACTGAGATCATAAATGTAAAACTCTTAGCTAGACGGCCATCATGCTGGTTCTTCCCAGGGTAGAAAGGGTGGTTTCATTCGGAGATAAAGGCACAAAGATCACTGACCTTTAGGGGGCTAGATGGGCCGCTTCTCTTAAGGACCATGCTCACCAGGCTGCTATCTTTGGTTAAGGGTGTGGGAGGTGGGGGTGGAACTCCACTGTGTGAGGCCCATCCCTTTTATACAGATGAGGAGACAGAGGCTCCATGGTACAGTTTGCGCAGCTCCTATGCAGAGTGAGAACATGTTCTCATGCTTTCATACAGGGCTCTCCCGCACCCCACTGAGCCCCCATGTGAAACAGGCGGGAGTGCCATCCCCATCCTGCAGGTGTAGGGTCCGAGGTCCAGACAAGTCACCTGCTGGCCTGGAGCAGTGGGGCTGGCATGAACCAGCTCTGCCACGGGGAAGGCCCAGCTCATGCGAGCCCCCGGAGGGGCTGATGCTGCAGTCTGTGAGTGAGGCCTATCAGCCCCCTCGTGGACAGCAGCAACCCCCAGCCCTGCGGGATGCACCTGCTCAGAGGGCTCAGGAATGGTGCTTCGTATCTAGGCAACAGGCGCAGCCTCCGTCCTCTTCAAGACACAGGCCTTCAAGTCAGGACAGCGCTCCCGCAGACCTCCCTCAAGTGGCTAATTTTCTGCTTTCCAGAAGGAAATTAATCTTAAGGAGTCCAGACTCCTTGGCTCCCCAGACCCTGGAGGGAGGGGGCTTCCAGCCACATTTCCCTGAACTTTCCCTGCTACGTCAGCCTTGCAAATGCACCTCCGGGTCCAGTGCTCTTCCATGCTGTTTCCTTTTCTCCAATCGCTCCCCACCTCCCTTGTCCAGGTTGGATGTCTGTGTGGGTCTTGTCAACCAAACTAGACTCAATGGGTGGAAATTACAGGAAGACAGAGTTCACCTCTATACAAAGATGAGTACCCCCACCTGAGGGAGGGCTGGAAATGTGGCTCAGGTGTGAAAAGATGCTTGGAAATCAGAGAGACCCTGGGAGAAATCCTGGCTTCCCCCACACCCCACCTGTGTGATTTAGGTCGAGTGCCTCAACCTCTCGGAGCTGCAGTTTCCTCAGCTGTCAAATGCTGCCATCCCGGAGGATGGGACCAGAGGTCAAATGACCTCAGCAATCCTGGCACTTAGCTGTGATCAGGACATGCGAATGTCCTCCAGTATCTGGGGGCACTGAGCTGCCTGACCCTGGATGTATTAAAGCAGATGTTGGCGGGTCCTCGTGGGGGACTGGGTACAGTCTCACACTTTCCTTCTTGCACTGAAGTAAAGATTGCACTCAGTGTCTCTGAGTTTTTCCAACTCTAAAAAAACACAAGACTTGGCCTAGGCTGGCCGTGGGAAGATGGGTATATCACTGAGTACACACAGTTCCCCACACCCCACTCCACACATGGTGTCTGATCCATCCATATGAAATGTCCAGAAAAGGCAAAATCTATACAGAGAGTAGACTGGTGGTTGCCTGGGGCTGGGGGTGGGGACCGGAACCGATGACCAATGCATAGCAGATTTCTTTTGGGGTGATGGAAATATTCTAAAATTAGATCGTAGTGATGGTTACACAACTATAAATTTACTATGAATCTCCGAACCATACCCTGCCAATGAGCAAATTTTATGGTGTGTAAATTCTACCTCCATAAAGCGGTTAAAAACAACAACACCAAAACAACACCATCACCAACAAAGCAGCGGCCGGAAGGGCCAAGGCCATGGTTGAGGGTGATGGCTGCACCCTGTAGTGGCAGTGGCAAGCTGACCTGAGGTCTCCGCCCGTCTCCATGACTTCTTCTCTGGGGTTTCACATGGGCACTTTCTTGTTATTTAAAATGCGAGGACAGGGAACAGACCCACCAGCAGACCTCTTTAAAAACCGGAAGCAAAGCCCAGGAGATGTGAGGAGGTGGGGTTCTGCAGAAGGGTTAGGGGCCAGGGATGGTGCAGCAAGAGGGAGGAGCCTGCAGGAAACTGGTCTCCCAGAAGCCCTTGGGGAGCAGGGCTGGGTGGCGGCTCAGGGCACCAGTGGTCTGGGGTCCCTGAGCGAGGGTAAAAACCCTGGACTTGGTCTAGCCTTATCTCGAAGGCATTGATGGGTCTGCTTGAGAGGTAAAGCAATGAAGCCAACCTGGAACTGAGTGGCTACTCTGTGCCAGGGAGGGAGTGACATTTATCTTGGTGATGTGACTGGCTGTGGGACTTAGAGGTCAGCAGAGAAGACCTGGGGAGAGATGTAAACTGCTCGTGGTTGTAAAGATGTCTGGTTTAAACCTCCCCACAAGTGAAAGGCGGGTATCTATCAAACCCATTTTAGACAAAAGGAAACCGGAGCTCTGGAAGGTCAGTCACTTGCCTGAGGCCACATAAGAGGTGGCAGGGGTAGGATTTGAACCCGGGACCTGTGCAAAGCAGGAGAAGAACTTCCAAAGCAACCTGAACCTTGCTCTTAGTTGGTAGTGAGAGCCCCATCACTAGAGGTATGCAAGCAGAAGCTCAATGATGACCTCTCAAGGAGTGAAAACAGATGACTTTGAAACCCTTCCCAGTCATGTTAGCCTGTGAGGCCACAAGTCCTTGCCGACTATTTCCCTTGAGAGCTAAGTCTATACTCTGAGTAAAGCAGCAAGGCCTGAGCCCTCCTGAGGGAGGGGACTCGTGGGCAGGGCCCAGCTGGCACCTCCTCAGCTGGAACCACAGCTGCTCTGAACGCTCACCACAAATCAGCACTGATTGCTGCTTGGGGCTAAAGTGATACCTGAATACACACAGGCCCGGCCAGGGCGTCATCACAGGGCTCCAAGCAGCTCCACGTTAGCCTAAACGCAGCCCCAGGAGTGGGTGCTAACCCAAAGCAGCTGCCCAGCCAGTCCAGTGGGGCCCAGTCTGGCCCTGCAGCACCGCCTGTTCCATACCTGCCCCACCCTCCCTCCCCTCGGTGCTGGGCGTCCCAAGGTCTCAGCATCCTGGCTGCGGTTTGCAAGCTCCCTCCTCTCAGCCCTGGACTCACCACAGGATGAGCTCATAGGAGGCCCCTTCCCAAATGAGAGCCCCAGGCCTGGGAGAGGCCCCGCTGTCTTTCATGTGCCCGCCTGGCCCTGAGAAGGCAGTGAGGAGGCTGGGGCCTCTGAGAAGGGGGGTGGACTGGTCTGGGCTAGGGGCTCCCCAGTCACCTCCTCTCATGGGGCTCCGAAGCCAGCATTGAGGAGGGACCCAGGTGAATGACAGGGCCTCCCTGAGCCACACCTCCTGTCATCCACCTGGGTCCCCCGGCTCTCTCCCACCTAGCTCCATCCTCAGAGGGGTCCAGGTTTGCTCTTGCAGTTCTTGCCCCTCCGCTCCAGGTCAAGAACCCGGACCTGCAGATGGTACCCAGGTCTCCTCCCCCCGAGAGAGTACATGGAGACTTGGGGTGGGAGGGGTGGGCAGACACTAATTACAGAGCAGGACGGCCCAGATGCTTCCCAGGTACTGAGACAGGGGGACAGAAGTGGCTCCCTGGGCTCCAGCACTCAGCTGGCTCAGCTCCCCTGAGGGAATGTTCTAGCAACAGGGCAGGGCTTCTCCAGGACCCAGGGTATCCAGCCCCACCCTGTCTCCTCCCCATCCACTGCAGGCTCAACTCCGCTCTCCAGAGGCAGCCTGCCACCTGCTGGGATCCAGGGGCCTCGGCCTCTGCCCTCCCCACTGTCTTCCCAGGGCTCAGATCTCCCCCCCCTCCTCTGCACAAACCCTTTCAGGGTTCCCCAGCACTCCTGGGGACCCGCCAAACTCAGAGCACAAGAGGCCTATTGACCACCCCTCCCTCCCCCTCCCCCTGCCCTCCTGTCACTCCACCCCAGCAGCACCTGTGTAGCTCCTGTAATGCTGCTGCTCTGTCATGCCCCAGGGACTTTGCATGTGCCGATCCCACTGCTAGGCATTCCCTCCGCTCTCCTAAGTCACACACAGATTTATTTGTCACCTCTCAGTCGTTCATAATCCAAGCACCTTCCCCAGCACCTCCCCCTCCCCAGCATGGAGCCCAGCACCCCGTCTATGAGCCACCGCCTCGCAGTATATTAACCTCCTGCCACCTGCCTGTTGCTCTCAGTGATTCCAACTTGAGCTTGCATCCGAGTCCCCTGGACGGCTTGGCATAGCCCAGATGGCTGGACCTCAACCCCCAGCCTCTGAGTCATTAGGTGTGGGGGAGGTGGGGGTCTGCAAATCTGCATTCCCAACAAGTTCCCAGGCTGGGCTGCTGGTGTGAGGACCACATCTGAGAACCGCTAAGTGAAACCCTAACCTCTTTGAGGTCCACCTTGTATGACATTTCACCTTCAGCCTCTGAAAGAATCTGGTTTCTAGTTGGTGCTCAATAAACACATGAGTGGAAGGTACTGTTTCATCTGTTGTCGCCAATGTGGTGGCAGGAGAATGTGCGGAGACAACCTTCCTGATTGGTTCTCTCTGCTGTGGGCGTTCTCTCTCCCTTTCCAAGATGGTGGTTAATCACGGGGTCCTGCGCCTGGGACTGCTGTTTCCAAGGCCGGCAGAGATCGCTGGGCCGAGGAACACAGGCTGGAGCCCCCGGAGCTAGAACACAAGGGTGGAGCCTGTGAGGGAGGGGCAGAGGCAGAGGCTGGGGGAAGGGGTGGGGGACATTGCTGGAGACAACAAGGAGAAGTGGATTTTGTGGGATCCAACAGCGACAGGCTCAAGTGCCCTGACCCCGGAACAGCCTTCCCGAGAGGTGACAGGACCCTGAGGTGTCTGACAGAGGCTGGGATTCTCAACACCCAAACTCCCGGCCCGCAGGTGTAACCAAAGACCACACGCCTAGGTTGGCATGGAAATGGCTGCCGCCCACTTGCCCTCACTGGACGCTGAGGCTTGGCAAATGAGCCTCTCTGTGGGGTCCTGAGTGCGCTGAGGCCAAGCAGCCTCCTCACCACATTCTGGGTCACACAAAGGCCCCCAAGTCTCCTACACAATCCTAGGGGGCCAGTCTCCTCCCTCCCCAATGGGACTGGGATCGAATGTCCTTCAAATGGGCAAAGGGGGCTCAGCAGCAGTCAGATCCAGAGAAATAAAGGCAGATGGCAGTTGGCACCCTAGTGCTGGTAAAACTCAAACCTGCCCCAATCCGTGAGCACCGACGATGCTCTGGGCCGTGTGCTGGGTAGGCCCTGGCCCCTTCCTGATGAGGGAAGGAGAGTGGCAGCAGAAGGCACAGGTCGGAAGTGAGTGATCACCCTGCCAGGAACAAGGCATCTGAAATTGGACTGAGCCCAGGGGCTCTGACAGAAGCAGGGGCCCGGGCATGCAGCCAGACACAGTGTCCGTGCACCTGTCCCTCCAGGCCTGGCCCTAGTGTGGCACGCCTCACACCGCTCCCCTGGACTCAGGACACCGGGGATCCTCCAGGTCAGAGCAAACGGGAGTCAGAGATGCCAGGCTGCCCTGAGGACAGGCTGTGCCTGGGTCCAACAGGACCACTGAGGCACCAGCCTCGGGACTTCTGGCCTGGACTGGCCACTGTCCTCTCCTAACTGCGTACCTGTCCTCTGCCCTTAGGAAGGAAAAAAAGGAGAAAAGCCCTGACTTTGGAACATTGCTGGGAAAGGGAATGAGAGAGCTGGCCATGAGGGCAGGGGGTGGGTGCGGGGGGGCTCCATTTGCTTTTTAATTTAAGTCTCTCCGGATCGTTTGGATTTTTAAGGAGCACGTTTTACTTCTGAATTAACAACTTTAAAAATAATTTTTGTCTTAAAAGTGCAAAGCAGTCTGCAAAAATATGTCTAGAAGAAAGACGTATATGCAACGAATCGCTTACGGGCGTCATTACATAGGCCGTCAGCATCCTCTCTTGAGCGTTCACCACGTGCGCAGAGCTCTGCTCCTCGTCGTAACACCCATTATTTAATCTAATGCTCATCAGAGCCCCGGGAGCTGGCTGCTATTAGTGCTATCATTTTCTAGATGAGAAAATAGAATTTAAGAGACTAAATAACATGCCCGAGGCCACCCAGCCTCGGAGCTGGGGTCTGAGCAAGCTCTCATCCTCAGATCGGGGCACACGCCACGCCGCCTCCCACAACCGAAATGAGAAACTGACAAGCTCAAGAGCCATTTGTTTCGCGTCCCCTCCATGGCTTGAAAACCACTCATGTTGCACAGGAGCCAAAATCAAACTGTTACCGGTGCCGCCAACCCCCTTGGACACTTGGACTGAGGCGAGGAAAGCATGTAGTACAGTGAAGCCACCGTAATTCGGCCATCTGTCTACCCAGCCACCGACCACTAATGGAAGCTCCCGGCGTGCCCAGCTCTGCGCTGGATGCTGCCGACTACACAGGGTGAGAAGCTCACAGCCCCCAGCAAAGGACCAGGTGAGCACAAAGCAGACTGGGCCCCCCAGCACCTTCCAATTTGTAGGGTTTGCGTCCTTCAGAAATATCCAAAACTCCTTGCAATCCGGGATCCAGAGGCATTAAAGGAGGTGAGAATGAAGCATAGCCCTATAATCCATGCCCAGCGGCGAGGCAATCTTCTCCAAAATACTTTAGTTTGCGTAATGCTGAGCCAGGAAATTCAATCCATCCCTTCAAACCACCTAGGTACAAGGCCAGGCCAATCCACTGGGGCGGATTCTCCAGCATTTCCCTGGAACCTTAGCCCCAGCACGGAAAGGGAGGGCTTATGCAAAGCTCCAGGAGCCCGTGTACTAAAGGGTCATGGATTCAATTCCTGGTCAAAGGCATGTACCTGGGTTGCAGATTCGATACCTGGTCCTGGTTGGGCGCATGCAGGAGGCAATCAATTGACGTGTCTCTCTCACATGGATCTCTCTCTCTCTCTCTCTCTCTCTCTCTCTCTCTCTCTCCCTCCCTCCCTCCCTCCCTCCTCCTTCCTTTCCTTCCTTCCACTCTCTCTAAAAAATTCAATGGAAAAAATATATCCTTGATGAGGATTATAATAGTGTGAAAAGTAACTGACAAACATCCACCAAGTCCGACTGTAATTCAGCATTGACTGAGACACTGGACAAGGGGCTGGGGGCAAGACATGCAGAGGAGGGGTCCTGCCCTCAGCAGATCTCCCTGAGAGTGGGGCCCTTTCAGCTTTGCTTCCTCTCAATCCCCAGCAAATGAAACGGTGCCTGGCACATAATAAGAACTCAACAGTCACTGGCTGAAGAAAGGAATGAATGAATACTCATTGCCCTGGGAGCACTGAGCACACCATATAAGGCAGGGTGATGCTGAACACTGAGCTGTCTGCCTGGTGAGTCAGAGCTGCAGAATCCACAGCGAGGAGAGAGAAAGAGAGAGAGAGGGGAGAGAGAGAGAGAGAGAGAGAGAGAGAGAGAGAGAGAGAGAGAGAGAGAGATGTGAAGGCCAAGAAGGTTTGTGGTTGACCCAAATCAAGCAAAGGACAGATCTTAAAAATCACTCGACCAATTGCCTGGGAGGCAGAAGCATATGCTGTGGTTTTCCATCTATTTTTTTTCTGCAGAGCAATCTTTTTTTCAAATGAAATCATACACCGCACCCTAAATGCATCACAGAGCTGCCACGGTGGACGTCAGCTGGGGCTACGAGGCTGGCCCGCTTGCCTGTGCCCTGGAACCCCACACAGGCCCCTGGGGCTCTGGAAGATGGGCTCCCACTCAGTCAATGCCCCTCCTTCTTCCCCTCCCTCTCAGAGGCCCCCGGAAGTGGTGGCTGAGTCGGGGGTGGGGGGCTACAGCTGCTCCTCTGGAAAGGAGGCTGTCATAGGCCCGGTCTTCTGGGGCCATTGAGAGCAAATAAATGCTAAAGGAGCTCAAGAAACTTGACCCAGCTAGGGCGTGGGGGTGGCAGTGGGAATGGGGCGAAGGGAAGAAGGAAAAGGTCTTTTGAGCAAGTGGAGGGGAACTCAAGGCAAGCTGATACGGGGTGGCTGAGATGGTGGGGTGCATGTATGTATGTGTGGGCATGTGTTTTTGTGTATGTGTGTGTGTATAAATGTGTGTGCTTATGTGTATGTAAATGTGTGTGATTCTGTGTATGTGAATGTGTGTGACTCTGTGTGTATGAATGTGTGTGTGTGTGTGTGTGTGTGTGTGTGTGTGTGTGTGTGGTCTCCAGATACCTGATCCACGAAACCGAGGTCTACCTGTCAGAGGCCACAGGAAGGACCTGTTTGGGACAAATCAGCCCTCCTGCCTGCTCCCTATCCTCACCTCCTGCCCACTAGGGAGCATCTGCTGTTTTGTCTGCCCACATTCCTTTTGCTGAAGATTGTACTTGGGCAGATGGCCACCCAGAATAAAGACTCTCACTTCCAGTCTCCCTTGCGGCCAGGTGTGTCAGATATCTACATTCTGGCCAATGGGACACGAATGGAAGAGACCTGTGCACCCTCTAAAGGATGGGGCACCCTCTCCTTTTCTGATTTCCCCTCTTGCTGAGCAGAATGGAGACACCACCGGGGGCCATCGCGGAGGAGTCAAGGACAGAAGGAAACTTGGCCTCTAATGTTTTTGTGTAGAAGAAACCCCTTCGCTCAGTGTTACTTAGGAAAAAGCATCCTCTCTTGTTTAAGGAACCGTGACTTTGGGATTTCGTCACACACAACCAAACCCATATCCCAACTAATGCAAGGACCTTCGAGGATTGTGCACAGTACAGATAAAGCATCTTCACACATCCAGGCAGTCAACAAACAATGGCCAGTTTGCTCTGCTGGGGTCTGAGGATTCACCTAAGACAGATAAGCCCCTTCCCTCACGGAGTCTACATTCTAGTGCAAATGTGGACTCCACCCCATCAATGTGAGGCCCAACTAGTTACAAGCTGACAGGGCAGGCACACCATAGTAACAGCTAACACTTATTGGGTTCTGAGCTTAACTGGATACCCATCCTGTTCTAAGTCTTTTTCATGTGTTACCTTATTTTATCTTCACCACAAACCCAGAAAGTGGGTGCTATTGCTTCCTTGGTTGACTGATGAGGAAGTTGAGACACAGAAAGGTCTCAAGGCCACACAGCTAAAAACTGGTGATTCCAAGATTTGAACCCTGGTCTGCTCGACTTTAGAGCCTTCGCCACTCCTGCTAAAGAAGGGACTAAATCAGGGCCCTATGATAAAGAATGACAGGGTGCCCTGCTGACGGTTACTACTAGCAACAACAACAAAGCAGCATAACGCCCCGTGCTGAACAAGCCTGAACTCCCTTACCTCAGTGGCTGGCGTCTGGAAAAGGATTGTGTCCACGTTTCTAGAAGCCAAATTCAAAGGGTTCAAGTTGCTTTGACGACCGTGCCAGAAGCTCTTGCCACTGCAAGCTCAGTGCTGTCCAGGAGATGCCCACCTGTCAGAGACAAGCAGAGCCAGCCGTGACTGCCTCGTTGGGGGAGATCTGACTTGCTCACGCTGCCCGAGGTCTCTTGTTTTTGTTTGAAATGCTCTCTGGGCCCCGAGGAGGCAGTGTGATGAGGCAAAGACTGCAGGAGTCTGAGGTTACTCATCAGGACTGGGAAGCCAGACAATTCCGAGACGCAAAGATATGCATATGCCTGTGTGTACGCCCGAAAAAAATACGTAAGCATCTCGCTGCGTCTAGCACAGTGCACTTTGCAGAGAGGGGATGCTCAGCAAATGTTCATGGCTTGCTTGAACATAAAACAAAATTTTATACCTCTAAGTGAGGGGATGGAAACTGCGGGAGAGTTCAAGTACATTGGAGGAAAGATCCTTGCTCATATGCAAATGCATTTCAGGAATGCACCATTGAGCCAGACCAACGGCATCATTTTACCAGCAAGGAGAATGACACCCAGAGAGGGGCTGTGACTTGTCCAAAGTCACACAGCAAGTTGGTGGCAGAGTGAGGCCTGAACCTGGGTTCTCTCCTGTTTCCTGGCTGGGTGCTCTCTCTAGGGATGCTCCCTCCTTTGTAGCTGTCAGCCTTGCAGCCCCTGGAGCAGCCAAGGGGGCACAGCCAGGGTCTGCTGCCTGCCTGTCAGGTGCATGCTGGGAAAGGGCAGGGCCGAGGATGGTTTCCTGGCTGTGCTTAAGCCGGGACAAGGTGTGGGAGGCAATGCCCACAGTAGCATAAGCTTTAGAAGCAGGTGGATCTCGCCCCATGCTGGGGCAATCTCTCTCCAGAAGTGGGGCCCCGGGCAACTCAGGCGCCCTCTCAGGGCATTAGTCTCCAGATCTGTAAAACAGGGATAACGACAGCATTGTCTTCAAGAACTGCAGGGAGTAAAAATGGCTTCCATGAGTCTGTAAAGCCTTCAGTAGAGCATTTGGCATATAGCAAGCGCTCAATAAATGTTAGGGAGGCAACACAGGAGAGAATGCTGTGAGTCTGCAGGGGAGATGGAGCACTGGCCTGGGAGCTGCTTTTTGTCCTTGGCACATCTTTAGACAAAAATCTCTCCATTCCACCAGTTACTTGTTCCCTCCGATCCACCTCTACCCCTCTTCTCTGCCTCTCAGTGACCAGTGTGGGCCCGCACCCAGCATATCTGCTTCTCCCTCTGGGCTGCAAACTCCCCACCTGCCCACGGGACCCCAAGCCCCAGCCCACATTTCACCAGCCAGCAAAATGCAAATGTCATTAGCGCTCTGCAAGCTGGTGAACGCTAATGTCACACTAATGTCACACCAGACGGCAGCCAGCGTGTGAGAAGTGGAGAGGGGTGGGTGGGGTGGGACGAATCCCCAGGAGAGGTGGCATTCTCCAGTTTCTCCAAGAGGGTATGATAAAGAAATAAATAAGTGGCTGCAGGAGAGAGGTGACAACGGAGACTGTGTTAGCAGCATGGTATGCAGCTGTGCCTTTCTCACGGGCTCCCTGCGGCTGCCTGTGGTCCCTGCTCCGGCCCCATCCGGACGGCATGTGTGTGTCCGCCTCTCTGGGCCTCCTCCCAATTCACTTGATGAAGTGGCTCATCGGGGGTGACCCCCAGCCTCCATCTTTCATTTTCACCCCAGTCCATGCTCCCTCACACCTATTAAGAGAAGCAGACCACCCATCCCATTAACAGACCCATGGCTGGGGGGGCTTCATTCCCAGGAGGTGACAGCAGGAGGCTCCATGGACCTGCAGGCACAGTCCTGGGTTCCTGTCCCAGGATGTGAGCACTCAGGCACACCTTCTCCTCCATGGGGCCCTGGCTTCTCCCTGTGAGAGGGGGTGTTGGACCCGCCACCGGTCCCTGCAGTCTCTCGGGGCCAGGTCTAAAACCAGGGTTCTAATAACTCACAGGCAGATACCAAGTAAGCCCCACCCCCGCAATGTCCTGATGACCCCAGCAGGCACATTAGGGCTTCCTGGAATAGAGGGCAGACATGTGTATCTGGAGAGGAGAGAGGGTGCTGTGGGCAGGGGGGCCAGGGTGAGGAAAGGCACAGAGATACCCAGATTGGGGCCTCGGGCGGAGCAGGAAATGAGATGGAAAAGTCCTGTGATCAGCGCTTTACACCGAGAGTTGGTAAAACATGGACAGTGTCTCCCTACCTTTGCACTGGGCTGGCCCTGAATGCCACAGAGAAGACACAGGCATTTTCCTGTAGATCACAAGCAACATGAGCATTCACTCATGGTGGTGAGCATTAATTAAACATCTGCTGTATATCCAGTACTCAGAAGGTGCCAGGGATGAGTGAGGCACAAATTGCAGCTCACTGTTAAGGGACCTGGTTTTCATAGTTCAAGGAGACTAGGAAGGGCGCATCACTTGGTTCTGAGTTCAGAGAAGGGAGGGGTCCCTTCTTTTTTGAGCCCCAGGAAGGCTTTCTGAAAGAGGGGGCAGATCTGAATGTATGGAGTAGAGAGGAAGACACCACGGGCAAAGGGACCAGGGTGGAGGTACCCAGGTGTGGGTGGGTATTCAGGACCATGAGCCAAGACTGCCTAGGAAATGAGACAGGGAGGGAAGAGGGGCTGGATGGTTAAGGTCCTTGAATGATGCTGGGGTAACGATGAGAAACTTCATCCATAGGCAATGGGGAGCCATTGAAGGTCATAGAGCAGAGGTATTCTCCAGGTAGATAAAAAATAGGAGGAAACCCAGACAAGTGGAAACAGATAAGAGAATGAAAGGAGGATGGGAAGGGCCTGGTGGTAGAGGTGGAGAGTAAAGAGATGATGAAAGGGTGGGTGGGAGAGGGAGACAGGTATCGGGGGAAAGATGGTGATTAGACTTAGACATGTTGGGTTTGCCTCCCAGCTCTACCACTGTCATCAACTGTGTGGCCTTAGGCAGGTCATTTAACCTCTCTGGGCCTCAGTGTTCTTCTCTATAAAGTGAAAAAAAAATAATAAAGCCACTTCATAGGGATGTAGGATTCAACCAGACAATCTATACTAATAAAAGGGTAATATGCTAATTAGACCAGACGTCTTCCGGATGTCATTCCGGACGTCCTTCCTGACAAAGCCAGGGCCTGGGCGAAGCTGCCTGGGGTCCTGGTTGCCTGTGGCCAGCCAGAGGGAGGGAAGCCCGGATCCCGGTTGCCTGAGGCTGGCTGGAGGAGGAAAGCCTGGGTCCCAGGTGCGGGGGCTGAGGCAGAGGGGGTTAGGGCAATCAGGCAGGCAGGCGAGCGGTTAGGAACCAGTGGTCCTGGATTGCGAGAGGGTGCAGGCTGGGCTGAAGGGAAGCCCCCCCCCGCCCTGCACGAATTTTGTGCACCAGGCCTCTAGTATAATATATGAGAAGCACTCGAAACACAGTGAGTGATTGTTGGATGCTTACTTTCTAAAATGTAAGCATTTATTGCTTTTATTAATCAGCGGTGCCCTTCCCTATTGCAAATGAGGTGCTGAAGCTCAAGGCAAATGACTGGCTGGGATTGGCACCACTGGGCCTCAAATCACAGGAGAAACAAGTTATGAGCAAATAAAACTGGGATGACTCAGAGAAGAGTCTCAATTTTAAAATATTGCTTTTAAAAAGGGCTGTTTTATGACTTTTGCACTATGCGCTTATTAAACCCAAGCTATAAATGTGAACTAATAACTAAAATGAGTTAAGTTAATGAAAAAAGTCAACCTTCGGGATAGATCTGTATTACCTAATGGCAGTCCATAAACATAAACATAAAAATTTAAAATACAAGAATGAATTGCAATGCCCAGCAGCTCAGGGATTCTGCAGTTTCTCTGTCTGAGAAATAAAAGCTATTGATTTTAGCTTGGGTTCTCATTGCTCATGAGTGAGTCTTTGAGAAGTCATAAAGGAAGGAATTATTTCTGATTGTTTACTCACTAAGGATCGGATGTATTGAATTTAAATTGTCTCCGATTCCTAATTAGTACAAACCAAAGTAGGATCTGAGTGTAGCAGATCTGAAAAGGCCCTTGGCGGCCGCTAAGCTCAGTTTTCTTCGATGGACCTGGAACCGGAGGGGAGGAGGAGAGCACCTTGACCAACTTGGGCCAGTGGGGTGGGATCCAAGCCAGAACAAGGCTCCTGGCTCCCTCCCCGAGTCCTGCTCTGGTCCCTGCAGCCTCTGGGAGCAGATCCTTCGATCCAGGCCTAACGGGTATGCGGGGTATTAGGTGAGCCTCAGGGCGGCTGGCTGCTGGGAAAGGTAACCTGCTCAAGAAAGAAGCACACCGTCTAACACGGATTATTACATGGGGAGCTCTAAGACACTCCAGCACACGGTCATGGATGGCGCCCTTGAACCCCTATGCCAACCCACTGGGCCAGGCAGCTCAGCCGGGAAGGAGATACACACAGGAGGGAGGGGAGGTTCTGTTCTGAGAGGGGCTTCAGGGTGGCACAGCCCCAGGGCCAGCTCAGTTCCTCCCTGTGTCCCAGGGGAGGATGGGGACAGAAAGACCTCAAGGTATGATCGGAAAGGGAGGGTGTCTTAACTCAACCAGGTTCTCTTGCTCTCTCTCTCTCTCTCTCTCTCTCTCTCTCTCTCTCTCACACACACACACACACACACACACACACACACACACACACGAGCACCACGGTGACCAAGGAGCTTTGCATGCGTGCGTGAGTGCATGTATGTTGAGCTTCAGCCTGCACACGATTATGAAGCAGATGTTTAATTACTACCTGAGTGTTATTAATCAACACGATTGATACACAACCCATACCACATAATTACTTTGCAATTACACCAAAACGAAATATTTTACTGCTGAGGGTTTGCTAATTACCCGGCCTTGCCAAAGGACAGGTATAATGGGCAGCAATTTTTCTTCCTTCCTTTTCGCGCTCCCCTGCCCTCTCATTAATCTTCTGGGCTGGTATCCCCACCACCCAGAACGGGGAGCCCAGGCAGGCTGCCGCCTCCTCCGCAAGGCGCTGCTTCTGTGCTCGCGTCGGTTTTAATGTGAACCCTAACTCGTCCTGCCCTCTCCTCTCAGCTCTCCAGCATGGAGAAGCATGTCCTTCCCAGAAATAAAGCCCGCCTCCTGCGGGCCTGTCACAGAGAGGCATCGTGGGTCACTAAATGGAGGCCCTGGGAGGTCAATGGTTCCAGTAAGTGGCACAAGGGGCTTCACACCTAGGTCTATAGGGTGCCACCGTGGTGTTTTCTT
This sequence comes from Cnephaeus nilssonii, assembly GCF_951640355.1. Classification (NCBI taxonomy): domain Eukaryota; kingdom Metazoa; phylum Chordata; class Mammalia; order Chiroptera; family Vespertilionidae; genus Cnephaeus; species Cnephaeus nilssonii. Next base: position 15,579,236 of record NC_137084.1, on the reverse strand, counting down.
CCTGATTCTAAAGTAAGGGATTAGGGGGTCCGCTGGAGCTGCATCCTGACCCCTTTCCTGGCCCGTGCACCCCCTCCTCCCTCAACCTCAGCAGTGCTGGCTGCTAACGGCTCCACCTGCACCTAATCCTGACCCCCTCACACACATGCACACACTCCCTCCCCCCTTAACACACACGCATGTGTGCCTGCACATACGGCCAAGCCTGGTGCTGGGTTAAAGCAATAAGGTCAGTCGGTTAGGAACGCTGACCCAGAGCCAGGGCACCTTTGTTCACAGCTCCGCTGTGTGCCCTGGGCAGGCCACGTGCCCTCTTGGGGCTTCTACCTTCTCCTCTTTAAAATGAGGCAGGTATTCAATAATCTTCAACCCTCGAGGGAAAGGAGGGGGCTCAGTCCCCACAGATGGGTACAGGTGCGGCGAGAAGGAGTCCCAGGGATGAAATGAGCTGTGCCTGGAGAAAACCAGCTGGATGCCGGCTGGGCAAGAATCAAGGTCTGCTGTACCTGGCCTCATCGCGGGTGAGGCTGAATTTAAATGCCCACCATTATGTGACTTTGGGCACCTCTGCCTCAGTTTCCTCACCTGTAAAATGAGGACAATGCCACTTCTCATTCCCAGAGTTAAATGAGAAGACAGGGGAGCTCGCCCAGTATGGCGTCTGCCCCAGTAAGCCTTAGTAAATGGAAGGTGTTATTAGCATTACAATTATAGCTCCATTTACGTCCTGGGGAAACCCCAGCTCACTCACCCCTCAGTGCTAACCTCAGGTGGGCAGGGGCCCTGGGAAGTGGTTTACCTTCATCCTGGTCCTCACCCGACTCTTGGCAGCCCCAGCCCTGAAGGGGGGCTTTCCTGACCGTACCCCAGCCACACGCAGACACTGCTCTGAAGTGTTGACATTGCTAAAAAAAGAGACGACGGGCCCCAAATGGAGTCACTGGTGCTCAGCCACATCAGCAAACCAGACTTAATACCTAACCTAATTACAGTTTCAGCCTCCCCCAGGAATGTAATCTTAACTGGTCAGTCTGGAATTTCCTGGTCAGCACTAACCAGATAATCCCCGAAGACCCCTTCTATCCCACAGAGGAGGGTGACCTAAGCCTGGAGCTGGCCACTCTTTGCTAGAAATTTCCTCTTCTGCCTATAAAAGCCTTCCATTTTGTGTAACTCCTGGGAGTTCCTTTCTAACTGCTAGATGGATGCAGCCCAAATTCACGAATAAGATCTTTAAATTTACTCAGTTGTGTTTTTTTTTGTGTGTGTTTTTTTTTTTTGGTTGTTGTTAATCACCTGAGGATATTTTTTTTCCCATTGATTTCCAGAGATAGTGGGAAAAGAGGGAGGGGGAGGAAGATGGTGGGAGGGGGGAGAGAGAGAGAAACATGGATGTGAGAGAGACACATGGATCGGTTGCTTCCAGCATGTGCCCCAGGGCCAAGGATCAAACCTGCAACCCAGGAACGTGTCCTGACCGGGAATCAGACCAAAGACCCTTGGGTGCGCTGGGCCCACACTCTAACCACTGAGCAACACCAGCCAGGGCAAATTTTGTTTTTTAACACCAGTCCTCTGGACAAACAGGAGGGAAAGGAGCCTGGCATCAGGGGTTATAATCTCACCCGAAATGTGTCATTTTTTACAAGCAGAGTGCATCCATGTATCCTTACTAAATAACAACGGAATAAGTCAATCACTTGGGGACAAACACTGTGGGGAAATCCCAGGCCTTGGCCGACCCCACTGCTAAAGGCTCCGGCTGTGCTTCTCATTCCTGGAAGGGAGCCGGGAACAACAGCCTCCTCCTCTCTCCCGGCTCTGGGACAGGGACTATTAGGGATCATGGGGTCCATCTCCCGCCTGTGGGAGGGAAGGAGCTCACCCGGGCCAGCCAGGCCGGAGAGACCTCATCGTGGGATGTCTCCATGCAGATGCAGGCGGTGAGAGCGGGAAGCCTGACTCCACCCGCCCAACAGGTACTGAGGGCCTACTGTGTGCCAGGTCCCACGAAGCTGCTGTCCACGTGGCACCTGATGCATCTTCGCATGGACCCTACTCGGGAGGGATGGCTAAACCTGGGACCCTGGGATGGCAATGGTTCCAGTAAGTGGCACAGAGGTACCACAGCTGGTGTTTTCTTCCTGATTCTAAAGTGAGGGGTTAGGGGGCACTCTGGTGCTACACCCTGACCCCTTTCCTGGACGCTGCACCCTCTCCCTCAACCTCAGCAGTGCTGGCTGCTAAAGGCGCCACTTGCACCTTCTCCCCTGGTGCCATTTGGCCTCTTCCCACATCAAAAGCCCGAGACGCTCTCCCTCTCAAATGATGCTCCTTGACGCTGGCTCCTCTCCCCTCCCCCACTCCCAATTCCTGTTATGTCACAGACTTCGCAGCTCAGCCAGGTGAGTAACAGGCAGAGAATGGGAATTTTTATCTATTAATTTGATTTCTGAACCCCTGCTGCTTGCCAAGCCTGAACAGCTCCCCGGCAGGCTCCGAAAGGAGGGGAGAGAGAGGGGCAAGCAGCAAATGGGGGACAACTACATCAGCAGCCGCTGCGCGCTTCCCTGAGGGTGAGGGCAGCCCAGTGGGGCCAGGGAGTCAGTCCCCCTGGGTCCAAAAGCAGGAAGGGGGCCTGGTTCTCAGGGCACCAGCCACCGGCTCACTCTGCCCCGTCTCTCACAGAAAGAGCCCACTGCTCAGGTGCAGAGCTCAGCCAGCCAGGTACAGGGGACCCCTGTCCCCTCATCCTTCCTTCCCACAACCATCAGCTTCTTTAACCTGGCCTCCCCCTAAAGTACCTTGAGCCCTGGCTACACTGGGCATTGCACTTCACTTCATCTTCCAATCTTTTCCCATCCACCCGCACGAGGTAGCTATTGTTGTCCCCCTCCCACCCTCCCCCATCTCCCCCTCTTCCGTTCTACAGATGTAGAAGCTGAGGTTCAAAGAAGTGAGGTGTCCTCAGCAAGTTCTACATATCATCGCCACATGAGCCTGCGATTCCACTCCTAGTATATACCCCGAAGAACTGGAGACAGGGACGAAACAGCTGCCCGCACAGGCCCCGCGCCCAGCAGAACTCCTCCTGCTTGTGCAATGGAAGGGAGACCACCTCCCCTGACGAAGGGCACTTCCCTACCTGTTTTCCTGCGGGGCAGGAAGCCTGTCTTGGTTCACAGTTTATAATAAATGCAACTCCATTTCCTCCCAGCACACACCCCCAGAGCCGGCCGTTTCTGTGAAGTGTCTGGGGCTCCGTGGGCCAGCCAAGCCCCGCCTGAGTCTTGGTGTTTTACTGTCTGAGGCACCTCCACTGCCAGACTCCCCAGCTCAGGAAAAATCAGGAGTTCTGGCCTCTTAGGAGGTGGGCCCCTGCCAAGTGCTTTCCCCCATCAAACCACAGCCCCCACATCCCAGCTGCCACTCAGGAAACAGACCCATTCAACACCTGAGGTGTACGCTGGGGGTGGGGGCAGAGGTGTGAAACGAAAGGCCTATTCGCTTCAAGCTGGCGTCACTCAGAGCTGGGCGTGATTTGGATTCTGCCGCTTTCTGGCTCTGTGAAATGCTGGACACGTCATGCAACTCCTCTGGGCCTCAGTGTCTTCCTCTGAAAAGTGGGATAATAAGAGGACCCACACATCACAGGGCCATTGTGGAGATTAAAGGAGAGAGTGTGTGTCAAGTGCTCAGCACAGTGCCTGGCATAAAGTAAAGGTTCCACCAATGCAGCTATTATTGTTGTTATTATGATTCTTATTTTACAGACTAGAGGCCCGGTGCACGAAATTCATGCACGGAGGGGGGTTGTCCTTCAGCCCAGCCTGTACCCTCTCCAATATGGGACCCTTTGAGGGCAGTCAGACATCCCTCTCACAATCCAGGACTGCTGGCTCCCAACTGCTCACCTGCCTGCCTTCCTGATTGCCCCTAACTGCTTCTGCCTGCCAGCCTGATCACCCCCTAACCACTCTGCTGCCAGCCTGTTTGCCCCCAACTTCCCTCCTCTGCCGGCCTGGTCACCCCTAACTGCCCTCTCCTGCAGGGTTGATCACCTCCAACTGCCCTCCCTTGCAGGCTGGGTGCCTCCCAACTGCCCTCTCCTGCTGGCCATCTTGTGGTGGCCATCTTGTGTCCACATGGGGGCAGGATCTTTGACCACATGGGGGCAGCTATATTGTGTGTTGCAGTGATGATCAATCTACATATTACTCTTTTATTAGATAGGATAGAGGCCTGGTACAGGGGTGGGGGCCAGCTGGTTTGCCCTGAAGGGCATCCCGGATCAGGTGGGGGTTCCCTTGGGGTGTGGGGCGGCCTGAGCGAGGGGCCTGTGGTGGTTTGCAGGCCGGCCATGCCCCCTGGCAACTCAAGCGGAGGCCCTGGTACTGGAATTTATTTTCCTTCTACAATTGAAACTTTGTAGCCTGGAGCGGAGCCAAGCCTGGGGCTCCCTCCGAGGCCAGCAGCCATTTGTGTTGGGGTTATAATTGAAACTTTGTTGCCTTAAGGGGGTGGGCCCGGCCAGGGTGTGCGGAAAGCTTTGCTTCCCCTGTTGCTGGCAGCAACCCTGGCTTGCTCTCTCAAGCTCCATTCTGCCGCCATTTGTTTGAATTTGTTTACCTTCTATAATTGAAACTTTGTAGCTTGAGTGGAGGCTTAGGCCTGGCCAGGGCTGGCAGAAAGCTTGGCTTCCTCTGTTACCTAGGAAACCTTGCTCTCTGTGGCTGTAGCCATCTTGGTTTGGGTTAATTTGCATACTCGCTCTGATTGGATGGTGGGTGTGGCTTGTGGGCATGGCTTGTGGGTGTGTCGGAGGTATGGTCAATTTGCATATTTGTCTATTATTAGATAGGATGCAATAAGTGAGGCCCAGGAAGGCCACTAGGAGAGACCCAGGACCCCCTAAGCTGCTGATGTACTCCTCTCAGCAAGTTCAGATTTTAGACAGGACACAGCCAGTGCTGCCCTGGCAAACTACCCCTGGGTCTGGCATCTGAGCCACTGGGTTTGGAAATGCCACAGGCTGCACTTACTCACTTCGGTGTGGACTGTGTGCCCTGGGGAGCGTCAAGGAGACAGCATGGAGGGCGGAAGGACAGAGGGCTGAGAAGCAGCAGACTCCCCCGTTTCGTGGCCAGGTGACCTTGGGTAAGTCACAGATCCCGGCTGCTGTCCGTGCGGTTCTCTCAGTTTGGAACTCCACACCCCATCTAACGAACTCCTATTCACCCTTCAAGACCCAGTTCACATGCTGCCTCCTTTGTGAAGCTTCCCCTCTCTCCCAGGGAAAGGTGGCCACTGTTCTGCTATGCTCCCACTGCAATTTCTTCATCTCTGCAAGTTCCATGAGGACTGTGTCTGGTTTTCTGCTTTGTTCTTTGCAGTGTCCACCGAGCAGGATGCCTGCCATGTAGTAAGAACTCACTGAATGATGAATGTCTCTATTACTGCACTCCTGCATTGGACATTGACCAGAGGCATACATCTTACTCACTGGACTTGGAATGCCCAAGCACAGGACTCATTCAACAGCGGCCCCCTGCCCAGGACTGGGTCCGTCCTCGGTAAAAATCGACAGGACATGATCTCTCTAATAACTGTTGCCCTGCTTACTTCACTGCCTTAAGCTAATGAATATGCAATAAGATAACCATCAGGGAAGCACTTTTTAAATCAAAGAAGTTATATACATGTAAGGTACTGGCATTAAGAATAATCTCAAACACCAGATACTGCCAACCTTTTCAATAGACTTTTGGAAGAGCTTTTGCATCTGCAGTGGAATGTAGTTGACGATGCCAAGAACTCCACTTCAAACAAAACAAGGCGGGTAATTAGGAAGCCTTCCCTCCAGGGAAGGCGGAGAGACAGGGGCTTCTCTGATCGGCCTCTCTGTCTGGCTATTGATGGTGAGACATGCTAAGGGGCCAGGGGGTAGGGGACTGGGAACCTCCTCTCCCACCGACACCCAAAGCAGGAAGAGGAAGCTTTGGGACCAGAGAAATGCAGTCCAGCCACCTGCCAACTTTGAGATTTTGGGCGAGTCTCTCGTCAGGTGGTGAGGGGGTGTGGAGAGGTGGAGGGGATGGTGCCCCCCTCACTGAGTGGTGGTGAGCAATGAGGTAGTCAGATGTGAGAAGCACCAGGCCTGGCACGAGGAAGCTCTCAATAAACACTCATTCTCTTTCCTCACAAACTATCCCTGGACACAATTAAGATTGAAAAAGTAAACTACAGACTGGGAGTAACTAGAACTTCCATACACACTGTCAGGGTTGACTAATGGCACACCGTTCTGTTGGGCAGTGTGTGTTAAAGCCTACCCTATGACAATCCGGCATTTCCACTCAGTTACATTCCCAGGAGAAATGCCTGCACACGCCCCCAGAAAGACGTGGACCAGAATGTATGCTGCAGCCTGACTCATAAGCACCCCAAAGTGGAAACAACTCAATGCCCAGCCAGGGAAGAGTGGATAAATTCATATCCTATCTAATAAAGAGGGAATACGCTAATTGACCATCACGCCCTCACAAAGATGGCGGTGCCTATAGCCAATAAGGAGGGAATATGCTAATTGACTGCTACACCCTCAAAGATGGCAGCGCCAAGTCCCCTCAGCCCCACTGGGGCAGCAGGCGCGTGCGGCATGGGTCCAGCCACTCCGTGCGCCTGCCTCCAGAGTCCCCTAGTCCCCTCAGCCCTGCAGCGCCAGGGCCGGCCCAAGGCACAGGCAAGCCTCAGATGGCAGCTGCCCAGCCACCCAGGGCCACCCGAGGCTCAGGTAACCAGGGCCGGCCGAGGCTTGCGCTGCCGGCAGTGGCAGCAGCAGAGGTGTGATGGGGGCATCACCTTCCCCTGATTGCCGGGTCACCTCCTGCCCCTGAGGGATCCCAAACTATGAGAGGGGTAAGGCCGAGCTGAGGGACCCCCCCTCCAGTGCATGAATTTTCATGCACCGGGCTTCTAGTGTGTGTGTGTGTGTGTGTGTGTGTGTGTGTGTGTGTGTGTGTATTCATACAGTGGAATATTACATAGCAATAAAAAAGAATAAACTACTTCTGTATGCAACAACATGGATGGCTCATAATATCATGTTGAGCTAAAGAAGCCAGCCCTAGAGGAGTTTATGCGGCATGATTCCATTTACACAGAGCTCAAGCTACAAGAACAATGGCTTGATGGTGACAGAAGCCAGAACAGTAGCTAGCTGGAGGGGGTGGGGAAAGGAGAGTACTGACTGGGCTGATGGACGGGAATGGTCTAGATTTTGATCTGGATGGTGGCTATTTAGTATTTTAAAAAATCACTGAGCTGTACACTGAAGATGGATGCACTGAAATATATATATACCAGTGTGTGTGTGTGTGTGTGTGTGTGTGTGTGTGTGTGTGTGTGTGTGTGTTATTCCTAAATAGGATTTGTAAAGAATTACTAGAGTAGAGCATGGATTCGATCAGACCATCTCTGAGGTCTCCCAGCCCTGCCATTTTATGGTTCTCGGAGCCCAGAGAGTGAGTCTCAGACTCTAACGCTGGCATTCAGGGACTCTGCTCACTTGTCGTGCTCTTTGCTTTCATGTCATCTGCTTGTCTAGAGAGGCCCCTGCCCCGCTCCCCCTCCCTCTCTGATTTGGGGTCAATCTATCAGCCACTCCTGGCCTCGTCACCCCATCTGTGAAAAGAGGCTCATGCAGCCTGGACTCCCTCTCTGGCTCTGCTGCTCTCAGGTGTGAAGTGGGGCTGAGGTCCCTGCCCGAACTGCAAGCTGTGTCATGACCCAGCGGGATAATTAACGCGGTACCTCTGCACACCATCATGATGTTGAAATAGAAACAGAGCCTGAGGTTGCTCTGCCCAGCGGAGACGGTGCCTGCCCCTCTGGGAAGCGGCCAAGGAGTGGAAAGGGCGCCTTCTGGAGCCAGCCTGCCCTGGTTGCATCCTGCTCCATCCCAGCTCTGAGCTGGGTGCCCTCAGGTGCGTGAGTTGTTTCACTCCTTTGAACTTCAGGGTTTTTTTCTCTGCAAAATGAGAAGAACAATTCCCTCACCCCTGGGGCTGATAGGAGCACTGAGCCGAGATCACCTACAAAAAGGGATTAATTCCCTCCAAGCCCTGTGCCAATGTTGCTTCATCTTTTGATGTCTTATGACATCCAGCTATTACAATACCAACTTTCCCTAAAGCGGGCACCTCCCCGGTGAACCAACCTGGCAAGGACACTCAAGTCTGCCTCCCCCACCCTCACTTCCAGGTGACAACACTGGAGCCTGTACAGAGCCCTCATGTGTGCCGGGCACTGCGGGAATGCCCTCTCCACGCAGTCTCCTCAAGCTCTCAGCAGTGACTTCCGCATCGTTATCAGCCCCATTTTATAGATGGGCAAACTGAGCCTCAAGTAACCTTGCTCCAGGCCCCCTGGCTATGGGGGGTGAAGCCTTCTCCCTGTGGGGGTCCTGGACAAGGTAGCACCTTCGTTGCCTGTAGAGCAATGCCCATGTGGACCTGAGGCAGCTGTGTACTCTGGACAAGTCCTGGCTGTGGGCTCCAGTCACTGCTCTGCAGGCCCTGAGGATGGCCACCCACTCTGAGTTGGCACCTGGGAGTGTGCACACGGAACAGGGAGTGTCCTTGGAAGTACAGGCCCCAGCTCCAGGCCCCAGGGGACCCATGCTGCCTAGAGATCCCCCCAAATCAACAAAGCAGCTCATCTAGGCTAGACAGACAGCACTGGCTCACTCTGCCCTCCGGCTGCTCCCCACAGGCCAAAGTGCTCCCGAACCCTAAATGGCCCTGAGCATCTGCCCCCTCCCATCACTCTGTCACCCCCCACTCCTCATGCTTCGTTCTGGTGGTGCCAGTCTTGCTCCAGGAAGCAATTAGACAAGATGAAGGGGGCAGAGAGAAGGTGGGTGGTGGCGGTGATGAAGGTTTGACACCTGAAAAAGAGAGACCCTTGGGACTGAGAGGGGGGTGGAGAGAGGGAAGCAGGCTAGATAAGAGGGGAAGAGCAGAGGGGTTTGGAGTAGAGAGCAGATGTGCAGGGGGAGAGAGAGAGAGCAGAAGGCCCCACAGGAAAGGGAAAGAGATGGAGGTGAGTGCTATGATTACTCCCATTTTTCAGATGAGGAAACTGAGGCCAGAAGTTTAGCGGTATGCCCGAGTTATAGGATGAGTAAGCAACTGAGTGGGATTTGAACCTTCGTCAGCCTGACACCAAGCCTGCAAGCCTGACTCCCCAACTCCCTGGAGACATGAGGAAATGGAGGAAGGCGTGCTGGGGAGATGCATTTAGTAAAGGACGGTGGGTGAAAACTCCTTGTGGGGCCTTGGGTTTCATCAAAGCAAAACAAAACACAAAACACAGACTCATCGTTTGCCAATTCAGACACACACAGTGTGATCTGAAACCCAACTGTTGGGCGTCTCCCTGGGGCTGCTGCTTCCCTTCCCGGAGAAGAAACCCAAGGAGCGGAGCCCGAGGTACAAGCTGGAGAAGAGCTAATGATGGTCTCCCAATTACCCCATCGCCCCGTGTGTCCTTAGGAAAGAGAGAAAAAGAATGGTAAAAAGTCCCATTTGTGAACAGAGCTGATCCCTGGGCCACGCGTGGCTGGGCAGAGGTGGGCAGCGGTGATTAATGGTCTGGCTGCCATCATAAATTCCTTTGCAAAGGGAAGCCCCGCCCACCAGCCTGTTATTTACCTGCCCAGGAGGCTCTCTCTGGGTGGGTTATGGGCAAAGCGGCCTCCTCTGCTAGATGGGAGTGAGCACTTAATTGAGGATGATCAGGAATGGGGGGTGGTACAACTCTTCCCCTGCCAGGCCCCAGGTCCCTGAGACCCAGACGGTAACTTAAAAAGGAAAAAGTCAAGGCCCAGGTGAGGTGTGTAGTTAACCCAGTGTCTGCACTTAGGCCCGAAGTGCCAGTACCTTCTCTGCTCCACAGGTTGGCCTACCTGCCCCCTGATTCTGCTTCCCGGCTGGCCACCCTTCTGGGTTTACAATAATCTGCAGTGAATTTAGCCACTGCAAATGAGCTCAGCCTAGTCCAGCACAGAAGAAAAAATCATTCAAATAACTGTTGGAAGGCATGAAAAGTGATCACCAATGAAGTGCTGTGGGTGATAACAGGAAGGAAGGGCTAAGGCTGAAGGTCAGGGAGGGCTGCCTGGAGGAGGTAGAAGGTAACACCCGTGGCACTGAGACATCTACTGTCAAATGAGAGTAATTATCTAACAGTCACCATTTGCCATAGACCAGCATGGAGCTGGAGGCTGTATTTAGTCTCTAACATCAAACAAATTTTCTTGTTATTCTGCATTACAGATGAAAGAAGGAGGATCAGAGAGCTTAAGCTACTTGCCCAAGTTCACGGAGCCAATATGAAAGGAAGCTGGGATTTGAACCCAGGTCCACATGTCCAGCCAGGACCCTGCCCTGACCCTGAGTCATGGACAGTCAGGCACAAGTGAATAGTAAGGAGCAGTGAAGGCAGGCCTCCTGGAGGAGGTGTTTTCCAAATGTGGTGGAGGTGACTGTGTGGGCAAAGGCACAGAGTGGGGGCGCAAAGTGGTGTCGGTGAGCAGCCTCATTTGGTAGATATCAAAGAGGCACTGTCAGAAAACAAAGTCCCCAGCATGTTTAGGATATTCACGCCCATCTCTGTAGAAGGCACAGAAATGGCAGTGAAGACTGACAGCGAAGCCATGGAGGTCTCCTGTCAGTGTGTCTGCAGCCGGTGGGACCTGTCAGCTGAACAAGGAGACAGGCTGCAGACGCTGCAGGGCCAGGGGTCTCTGCCCTAAGCCCCTCTGCCTTGGTTTTCTCACCTGTACAGATGATCTGCCCTCTTAACACTGAAGAAGATAATGAACATGAATGTGGCCAGACTATGGCTGGTACCCAAGTGATGGTCAGTAAATATTTCCCCTTCCTTTTCTTGTCCAGCTAAACTGACCCAACCATTCATTCTCCAATTGGCAAATAAATATTGAGTAACACCTCAATGCCAAGAGCTGTGCAATACACTGGGATGTGATGGTGAGCAAACCAGCAGGGTCCCTGCCCCGTTATTCAATAAATAATCCAGCAAATAAATCTATAAATCCAGTTTGAAATATGTGCCATGAAAGCAATAGAGTACAGTTCTCACAAAACTAAACACACTCTGACTGTAGGATTCAGCAGTCATGCTCCTTGGTGTTAACCTAGAGGAGTCAGAAATGTGTGTCTTCACAAAAACCTGCACATGAATGTTTACAGCGGTTTGTGCATGGTCACTAGTACCCCAAACTGGAATCAACCAAGATGCCCTTCAGCAGGACAAACAGAATAAACAAATGAATATTCCATTCATATTAATGGAACATTAGTCAGCAATAAAAAGAAATGACTTCCCAAGCTAAGTGCACATTGCTTAGTCAAAGAAGCCAGTCAGAAAAGGCCACATACTATATGACTCCAACTATACAAGATTCTGGAAAAGACAAAATGATGGAGATGTAAAAAGAGCAATGGTTACCAGGGGTTCAAGGGTGAGGGAAGGATGAATAAGCGCAGGGGATTTCAGGCCAGTGGAACTCTTCTGTGTTAAATAGCATTAATGGACATAGTATATATTTATCAAAACTCACAGAATGTACGACACAAAGAGTGAACCCTAAAGTAAACTATGGGTTTTAGTTAGCAATAATGTATCAATATTGGCTCATCAATTATAACAAATATCCAAATAATACAAGATGTAAGTAATAGTGGACACTGTGTGTATTGGGGTGGGGGTGTGCGCGTATTTGGGAACGCTGTGCTTTCCTATCAAATTTATTGTAAACATAAAACTGCTCCAAAAAAAGTAAAGTTTATAAATTACAACATAAACATACCTTTAAAAAAATGACAGGGCTGTCAGAGAGAGAGACTGGATTAGCGGGAGAAGCCTGAGAGATAGGGAGACCAGTTGTCCAGGTGGGAGATCAGGGTGGCTTCTATGAAGGCAGTGATGGAGAGAAGGAGGTGGATTCAAGAGTTATTTAGGAGTCAGAATGAACAGGACCTGGTGATGGGCTGGCTATTGGGGGAAGAAGGAGAGAGTCAAGGAGGACTCCCTGGTAATGGCTCTGAATAGTGAGTGAACTGAGGCTCCATTCACTGGTCAGACTGCAGAAGGGGAAACTGGGTGGAAGGGGGAGGGAAGCTGTGAAGTCAGTAAGGAGCCTGTGGGAAATCCAGACCCTGGGGATGTGGGCCTAGAGTTTTCTAGAAATGCAGGAATCTCCCCCTGTGGGCTCCCTCCCAGCTGCCCACTTCCTAGTGATGTGAACTGGACCAGTTACTTAACCGGGATGGGCCTCACTCCCCTCACCTGTAAAATGTGACAAAGTCAGCCCTACCTCACAGGGTGTCCTGAGGATTAAAGGATCACCGGGGTAATTTGTAAAAGCTCCTACAACAGCTTCTAGCACATGAAGGTGCTGGATAAATGTCAGCTCCCCTATCTGATGGCTTCTAAGAGTCCTTTGCTTTAGAATGAGTAGAGTTTTGTGGGGGTTTTTTTTTTAACCACAGGGAACTCTTTGCCCACTTTTGATATTCAGGGGCATCTAGAACATGCCTGGCCTCCCAGCCCTGGGCCCTGACTGATGCCCATCCACCAAAAGGTAGTCCATTTCTCCACCCTCACCTCCACTTCTAAACCTTGGAAACACTCCTGCTGCTGTCTTTCTGGCCACACTGGATTTGAGACTCTGCTTGGTGTCTGTGTCCAGGCCCAGAGAAGAGTTTATTGAGAGGAGGGGTGGGCAGATGTTTTTTTATATTCCCAGCACCAAGCAAAGCAAAGCCAATAAATGTCTGTGGCGTGAATGAATGAGTGATAGCAGTGTCCCTGTGGATGCATCAGGCATGCCTGTCCTTGGCTCAGGCTTCTCCTGAAATGGAATAATTATCTTAACAATAACAGCACAATAAAAACCCCGGCACGGGCCCTGTGAGCTCAGGAAACCCAGCCCATGTTTACACGAAGCCTCCTCTCGCTGGGGTTTGAGGAGCCGGCCTCAGGAATCCTGGGCCCAGACGCTGGGGCCCTGGGTTTTATCTCCGTGCTTTCTCCTTCCTCTCATTGTCCTGCCTGGCTTCCCACAGCCGCAGGCCAAGGGTCCAGCTTTGTTTGCAGGTCACAGAGTAACCCTGACTGCCCCCGAGATGCGAAGTAGGGCAGAATGGCCAGCCCCTCCTGGGGAAACCTTCCTTTCAGATCTTTCCCCCTCACAGCCTTGTTTCCTTAGAGACTCTGAGGCCACCACATCCCCTGTCCCTGCCCCCAACGCAGCTGACTAGTGATCAGAGGCCCCCCAAAAGGCCAACAGATTAGCTAAGGTGGGGGAAGGCAACAAATCACCACACTGATTAAGTAACCAGGACCAGTAACTTAGAAGCTAAATAATGACAGTTAGGAGGGGCCTGGAATGAGAGGCGCTGATCCACCCCGCCCTCACAGAGAGGAAAAACCAAGGAGAGACTGCAAAAGTGATTTCTTAGAACTCAGCTGAACTCAAACTCAAAGGCCTTAACTCCAAACCCCCAATTGTGATGTGAGGCAGGTCTTAACAATGAGGGAAGACCCTAGAAAGCAGGAGGTCGGGGATGGGTGACCAATACCAAGCCATGTGTTTGAAGTGATTGACGGCCACAGAGAAACCCAATTCCAAGTGGACGACGTCTCTCTCCCCCTCTTCTTCCTCTCCCTCCACCAGCTACTTGACTCAAGTGAGCTTGTCTAATTGTCTCAGAGAGTGATGTAAAATGCTGGAGACAAAAATATCTCCCAGCAGTATCAATTCTATGCATTTTGGTCTGAAACCTAAGTCAAGACCTTTCATTTCTGATGATGTAATGAAGGGAGAGGCGGCCTGGATACTAATAGCAACAGCTTGCGTTTACTCAGCGTCGACTATATGCCCAGCGTGTCTTGCTAATCCTCATAGCAACTCAGGGAGGGTTTTACAAAGGCTCAGAAAGATCCCAACGCTGCCGATGTCATACAGCTAGTGGGTGACAGAGCAAGTCCTCAGACTCAGCTCCACCTGCTTGTGCCAACCCTGGTCTTTTAATCTCCCAAACTTCGTCCGGCAATACTTAATATTATACAATGGGGGAAACTGAGGCCAAGGAGAGTGACTTCTCTCTCCTTTGTCCCCAGGAGCAGGGTCTTCATCTTTATTTGGGGCCTGATGTGTTTTCAGAGTTAGACTGTGTCTCCTCAGGCTGCTGGGAAGTGCTCCTCAGATAACTGAAAGGGGCTGTAATCCCAGGGCAGAGAATGTTGGCTGCCCCCCAGGCACTCAGCTTCCTCCTCTTCCAGAGTGAAGAGTGGTGGCTGGGAAGGGGCTGTCCAGATAGGAACTACATTTCCCAGCCTCCTTTGCACATATGTAGCCATGTGATATGTTTTCACCAATGGGAATGGGAGTGATGTGAGTTTTTCCAGGCCAATATGAGGAGGAAGCAGATGAGCCCTCTCTACTATTTCTTTCTCCTTCCATGGTAAGCTTAGAAGCCACATATTGAAGAGAGAAGGAACGAGGGGTACGGAAAGCTGCTCCTCACTGTCACTGAACGGCTGCTGAGTGAGAAATAAATTTGCACCGTGTTAAGCCACTGAGCTCCAGAATTTACCTCTTATGGCACCAGGCACTGCCTGAACCAATACACTAGTCTTGGGCTCTCAATGATTCCCAACCACCTCATCCACAACCATTCTTGAGAATGGGAGGTAAGAACCTGGCAACCCTGAGAGCTCAGAGAGAAGTCCGTTTAATTCAGAAAACATTTACTGTGTACCCCCTCTCTCTGGCCCATCTCAGCAACATGGAAAAGTTCTCTGCTGTCTTCATCCCTTCACTGCCCCCCGCAAGCAGCGGTGACCCTATCACTTTCCTGCCTTCCTCATCCAGACGTCTCAAAGGAGCTGTCTACACCTCTCGTTGCCATTTCTACAGCGTCCACTCACTTCTCAACCCCTCCAGCCTGGCCTCCATCCCCAACATCCTAAGAAACAGACCCAGCAAAGGTTACCCTTTCTCCATTCCAGTCACGGTTTGGAATTTCTTAAATTCTTGGAACCTCAGTTCCTGTATCTAATGGCCTCACCTTTCAGAAATGAAGTCATCCACACAGCCTGTCTACACAACTGACTCCTGACCCTCACTTTTTATCTCAAGGGAATCATTCAGCTCATTTCTAGACATTTCTGTAGACATCTACAGTGTGCTAGACAGCGTTCTAGAAGAGGTCGAGGAGGCAAAGAAGAAACGATCCCTGCCCTTGAGAAGCAAACAGCTGATGGGTGACATCTTGTCCACTGACCCAACACACAGGAGTCATATGAAAAAGATAACCAATGTACTTTAAAAATACAGAATTCCCGTATGGGGACACACACACACACACACACACACACACACACACACACACACACACACAAAGAAGAATCCCGGATTCATCTTTCTCTTCTACCTTGTTTTATTATCTGTGATGCTCTAATTCAAAGCCAATAGCTCTCAATAATCCCCAATGAGACTAAGGAATGCCTTGGTCTTAACTTTAGCTACATGCCCATTAGTCCAATATCATATTAGTCAAAACTATTTGAGCTTAAAAAAGGTTACACCCCCTCTCTGTGCTTCACTTTCCCCTGGGTACAATGACAGGGTTAAACTAGATGCCTACTCAGGTGCCTTGCAGTCCTCAACATTTGTAACTCTAGGATAGTCTCACTTGCTAATCAGACATCAGAGATGGCCTCGCATGTCCACCTAACCCTACTAGTAAGTTAACATTTTATTGAGTGCTTATCTGGTATGTCACAAGATTGAAGTCATTTATCTTCCATAACAGCCCTATGAAGTAGGTGCTCTCGTTTTATAGATAAGAATACCAAGAGGCAGAAGTTTCAGTAATTTGCCCAAGGATGCACACCAAGTAGGTAGAACCAGGATTCGAACCCAAGTAGTGCTATGTTGGTACCTCCCACAGTCTCATCTATTTTGCAAAAGGCTTTGCCCATTGTTCCTGAGGAGTGACCCCACCTACTTGCCACAGCTGACTGGTCCAGGGAGGACATCTAGGTCCAGGGTAGCCAACCCCTTGACCTTTAGAGTGTAAAAGGCATTCAGGCTTGCACAGGGAGGCTCAGAGGGCATGGCCAGCTGGCTGTGGGGAATTGAACTGAAACCTATGAGGGCTCAGTGTCCACTCACCAGATGGTCAAGGTCAAGATAAATGAGCAGACCATGCTAGCTAACACACAGAGAGCAATAAGCCATCCTGAGAGAGCCTGACCAGAGAGAGAGATTTCTTCCGATGGCTTTCTGGCTCCAGGAGCTCAGAGATTCCCCCATTTTTGTCCCTTGGATTTCCTTGAGCCCCAAATGTATCTGGACAACAACAGCCCTTCGGTGGCACTAGGGCAGGTGGCTCTCTGTCCCCTGTAACCCCAAGGAGCTTGCCGAAACCAGAACCTCTAAGCAAATCGATTCCCTGCCTCCTTGCCAGACACTTCACTGGGTCTGACTGCACCTTTACAAACCAATATGCTCCCAATAAGTAAGCCATTGGCTCAGGCTCTGGATGTTTCTGTAATAGAGAGCTTTGTGCTGTCACAATATTTATCGTAATAGGATTTGATAAGTAGAGCACTGGTGTGAGAGACAGTTTGTATAAACAGGAAAAAAAAAAAGAGAGAAAAGAAGTTAATAAAAAAATTTAAAAAACCACTTCCCAGATCAAGAAAATGGAAAAAGCGGAGTGCATAACAGAGGGGAGAAAAGTCAATTAAATCATGATAATTACTTCCGCTGTTGTGCCCAAGAGCAGCATGAACGTCTATTAATTAGGATTTCCATGTTGACTGTGGCCAGTTGACTTCAAGGAGGCTGCCAGTGGGCTCAGTAATAACGTTCTCCTGGAGAGCAAGTGTGTGAAAATATTTTCACCCTGACAATTAGCAATTTTAAAGACACATCCACACACACAGGGTCAGGTTCCCTGGGGTCCCTGTGATCAGCATGAAATGCAAGTTTCTGCAGTCCCCACCCCCATCCCCCAGAAGTCAAGATACCCCAACCTCATCCTTATAATTACCTGCTCCTCTCAGGTCTCTAATTAGCACTGAGAAGCTTGCTGGGTGCAAATTCCTGCACAAAAGCACAAAACAGGAGCCTGAAGGAAGCAGAGGGTTATCTTGTCGAGACCCTACCACTGGCAAGACCAGCCCAAACCACTCCAGAGCCTGTCTGCAGGGGATGTGGCAAGAAGGAGGTTCAGAACAAGTTGACTCCGTCCTCAGAACCAGATTCACATCTAGAAACCAGAAACATCAATGGCTTAGATACCAGTGGATATTCTAAACAATCCATACAACCTCTACGATGATTTTCCCTGTTCAGACAGGCAAAGGCCCACAGTGTTTGCTCAAGAGGGGTCTCTGAGGCCTGACTCTGGAATATCGGGCTTGGGAGTGGTGTGAGAGATCACTTAGCAAATGGGGAAACTGAGGCTCAGGGAAGCCAGGCCATGTGCTTTTGGTAACAGGGCCAAGACTCAGGCTGAGGCCTCTGAGCCCCAGCCAGGGAGCTAGAAATTGATATTATAGGCCATTCTTGGACATATCATAAAAAATATATATGATATTATATTACATATATATATGATTTTACTTATATATATATATTTGATTTTGCATACATATAATATCAATATATTAATTATTGCCAAATAGTGTCTGGCACATGAAAGAAGGTCAATAAATACCAATTCACTTCCTTCTCCCCTCCCCTGCAAGGATAAAAGGCAGGCATGGACTGCTATGTTTGGAGCCCTGGGGGACTGATGGGAGGCGGGGATGAGGGTGGCTCCAGCTGGGCCAGGAGGGAAGCGGGCCCTGGCCTCTACCCTTGTTTTTCGGGAGAGAAGCAGGGAGACAAACACGGGACATTGGGCCAGCCACTCCTCAACAAAGCCTGTGCCACCCTCCCTGCCCGCCCTGACCCACCGGAAACAGAGAACCCAGGCCAGGAGTGGAGGGTGGGCCCTGCGGCATGCTCTCTGGCCAGCGTGTGTTGGCTGAGCCAGGAAATCCTCTGGCCTCAGAGCCCCAGGCTCTCCCTAGCCTCAGAACTGAGGGCAGAGGAAGGTCGGGGTCAGGGCCCAGGAGGGAGGATGTATAGAAATAGCATCCCCTGCAAGGGCAGGGCCGCACTGGCAGGGCTCACGGAGGAAATGGGCCTTCCTGTCATTCACCGTCAGTTCTGCAGGGGCCAAGTTAAACAACGAAGACTTGCCCACATCACACACCTAACAGAGGCAAAATGTGGACATCCTGACTTCCAGGCTGATGCCCCCTGCCCTCCTAGCCTAATAAATGTTTAAGGCCAAAGGAACAGATCTTAGTACTCAGCATGGAAGGGATCAGAGGTCTGTGGACAGACCTGCCAGCTTCCTGAATGGTGAGCTCAGCTATAGCACTCTCCTCTCTGGCCTCAAACATCCCTTCTACAAAGCAGGAATAAGTGCAGGTACCTCTGGGGAATACTCAGGCTGTATGTAAGCTCAACACTGGGGGAAGTGCCAGGACCACAGTGGCTAAGGGTTCAGACCCAGGCCGGTCTGGTAAGACTTCAGCTTCCGGGGCCTCACTTGCCCACTGGAGAAGGAGATGGGGCGGGGAATGGCCACCTCACAGGTGTTACACCTGAGGCACTTTGCATTGCACCTGGCACATGGTAATTGCTCCGTGAGTATGAGCAGTGGTTGGTATATGAGTCCTTCTGCATCTCAGTGGTAACTTGAGTTAGATCCCAAGTCTTCCCTCCCCGTAACAGAATTGCTCATCCATACCCTTGTCACAACCTCATGTGGGCAGTGACTGCCCACCCCTTGACCTTGGGCCTGACCATGAGGCTGTCTTTAACCGATGGGACATCAGAGCAGAGTTATGGATGTTCCTACATGTCCTTATGAGGGCCCTCTCGTGCTCTGGTGAACTGCTGAGAGAAAATCAGAATAGCCACTGTCGCAGAATAAAATGCATAGAGCTGACCACAGGCCCCAGCAGCTAGCTGCTGATTCAAGAAGAAGGAGAGACCCAGAGAGCAGACTCAATCCCGACCTGCAGCTGGAGCCTGGAGCCCACAGCCTGGAGTCCAGGGCAGAGCAGCCAAGTTGCAGTCCACCCCACACCCTTGAACATGAAGATAAATGTTGCTTTAACCCACAGAGGTTTGGGGTCTTTTGTTATGTGGCATTATTTTGGTGATAATACCATTTTACTATGAGAAAGGGAGGCTAAGTGACCTGCTCAAGCTCATAATGCCGGCAGGCAGCAAAGTCAGGGCTGGAACCCTAGACAGCCTCCTTGAGCATGCCCTCAGCTCCCTCTCCAGCACGCCGATGTGGGCGATGCTCACCAGGAGCTAAACAGGCCAACACCTGCCTCAGGTCCACACTTCCCCGAGATGGGGCCTTCACTAGGGTAGCCCCATTGGACTGCTCAGGCCACTGACCACAGCGCTGGCAGCAGAGCCCAGCTGGCCACAGGACCCCCTGCCCTAAAGGTCTCTCTCACCTGGGCCTGGGCACCCTGCTTTATCGCTTCACGCTTCCTTGTAGGGACAGATGGAGGAGGAACGCAGGAAGAGGATAAGCAAATAGCAGTCGGAAGGGAGGGCTGCCAGGCTCCTGCTGGGCCAGCCTGCCTCCTGCACCAGACAGCGGGCAGTTTGGGATCCAGATGCTTCCAGTAAATCTACATGCACTTGGATTAGCAGGCAGAATTCACTGGAGACAGCAGGCTCCTGGGAGCAGGGAGGGACAGGCGAAGCAGGCAGCCAGCACTGATTCTCATGACTCACTCCCCAAGTGATTCTCTGTCGGGCACAGTGTCCTCGCCTCCTCAGAGGAGGCCGCTGTTAGAGCAGAGAGTGTGGTGTTCACAGAGATGGGATCCAATTCTGGCTCTGCCTCTCGCTGGGTGCATGGCCAGAAAGATCTCTGGGCCTCAATACCTGGTGTACGGAGAAAAGACTTAAAGACCCACCCCCACGGTTGCTATGAGGACTTCATGGGTTATGAGCACCAAGGCCTGGTAGAAACTCTACGGCCGTGTAGCATGTTAAATACTGTTATGTTAGCTAGTGCCAGAGGCGCGCACACACACACAGCACTCACTTCTGATTAGAATACACAGATGCGGAAATTAGGTAAAGCACACACATATCCAATGTGGTCTCCTACCAATGTTAGTCCTAAGTGATCCAAGTGATGGCAAATGGGTGGCATACGTGCAACTGTGGCAGACATCACTAATCGGTTTCAGCACTCTTGGCTCATCAACCCAGAAGGGACCTTGGCATCCTTCCAGCCCAGTGCACTGGCAGCCACTATCACAGGTCGGAAGCAGCACTAACGGGAAAACCTATTTATCTCCCTGTCTAGACTAACAGTCTTGTTTTACAGAGAGGCCCAGAGCGGGCAGTAGACTTGCACACAGGAAGGCCCGACAGTCACTCAGGTCCCTAGATTCTGGTGCTTTCTTTACCTCACCAGCTTTTCTCACACTGGCGTGGGTTTTGTTTTCTGGACGTACCCGGGGAGAGGAAGAGACTGGTCTTCCCTGTCTCCTTAGTCCCCGACTCTGCAGTTCAGTAAGACCCTCCGTCTTCTGCTGTGCTTCCCTCTCCCCAGCCTTCTCTGCTCCAGCCACCTAGCCTTCTTTATGTCCCTGGAACATGCAGTCTTGTCCCCACCTTGTTGCCTTTGCTAGCCCCTTCGCCTCCTAATGTCCCAGGGCTGGTGGGCTCTCAAGCTCGACTCTCAACTGCCCCTCTTCAAAGGAAGTCTTCCCTGATCACTCGATCTGAAGTGGCTCACCCCTCAGCCCCGTCACTGCGGAACCTTCCTGCTGCAGCTCCCCCACGACACCCATTTCCACCTCAAGACCTTGGCTCTGGCCATTTCCTCTGGCTGGAATGTTTTTCTGCCAGTTCTGTCATGGCCAGATTCTTAGAAGAATCTGGCCATGACAGAACTGGCAGAAAAACATTCTTCGCACAAATATCACTTCATCAGAGAGACATCGTCGGTCTCTCATGTTATCCTCCTGTCTCATATCTTTGTATCACTTCCACTCCCTGAATCATTTTACCTATTTGCTTTCTTCAGTTTTCCTTTTATTTGTCTGCCCCACCAGAATTTAAACCCCATCAGGCTATGTATCCTGTAGGCCCTGTTCATTGTTTGTGTTTCTATCTAGCTGGTCTACTATAGTGGACCAGTATGCTATGAATGAATGAATGAATGAATGAATGAATGAATGATTCTACTGCTGACTCCCTGTGGGATCCAGTCCTCCTGAATGACTTTTCTCTCTGAAGCCCCAGGACTAACATGGGCATGGTTCGTGGCACTGGAACAGACACTTATGAAGTGTCATTCAATGAATGGGCTTCTGCTTTTCAGGGCCTCAGTTTCCACATCTGTAAAATGAGGCA
The DNA here is from genome assembly GCF_951640355.1 of Cnephaeus nilssonii. Classification (NCBI taxonomy): domain Eukaryota; kingdom Metazoa; phylum Chordata; class Mammalia; order Chiroptera; family Vespertilionidae; genus Cnephaeus; species Cnephaeus nilssonii. The sequence continues at coordinate 15,557,680 of NC_137084.1, read as the reverse complement.
ATGGGGTATGTCAACACTCGTCAAACTGTGCCCGGAGACCCCCTGGAGGGGGTTCCCACCCGCTGCTTTGTTGCTGCAGGTTTCCAATAAGCAAATGAGCAAACACAAGACAAGGCCAAGTTTTCATGAAGCCCAGCATCCTCCTGGTAAAGCTCTGTCCTTTCCATTTCGGGTGAGGTGGGGACAAATCTTTCTTCGTTGCAATAATGGTGCTGGGAGATGGTAGCTGTCTTTTTTTTAACATCCTTATTCTGCAACAGGAAGAGGTTGACAACCAGAAGCAGATGTCAGTCCTAACTTTATTTTTTTTTTTAATTTTATTGGAAAAGGAAATGAAGTCTGGGACCCTCCACCCTGGAGCTCTGCTGACTTGCCACAAACAATGAGGCATTTTCCACCACATAATGAAGAATTAAACTGCCCTGAGGACTCCTTCTTTGCTTTTGTCTGTTTCCTATTTTGGGCTTCCTTTGAAACTGTGGTTTTGTAGCTTTATAAAATTTGAGATCTCTGAAGACTCTAGATCTCTGAAGACACTATCTCCAAGGGCCCGTTCCCACGGTCTCTTTTCCCATCTCCAGCAAGTTGCTCAGACTTTTCTCCAGGTCCAGGTGTGCCTTCTCCCCAGGAGTTCAGAGCTGGGCTGATGGATCTAGAGGACCCAAGAGGTCTCTCCCAGCCCAGTCCAACCCTGCATGATGGTCTGCCAGTAACCACTGTCGTCCTCTGACCAAACATACTCCTTCCCAGGCCTCTCAGAGCCACGTTGTGCCCTTGAGGTGTATTTGCCATGCATGCATCTGAGACCCTGCAGATGGGAGTGGTTGTATCACCCCTATTTTAGCCTAATTTAGAGAGACCCAGTGTCTTATTCGGTGTCTTGTCTTTGCGAAAAGAAAGGTGCAAAGCCAGTTCTTAGAGGCCTTTCTCCCAGCAGCTAAGTGGAAATTTCAAGAGCCTTTTGGCAACCTGTCCTGAACCTGAGAAACTCAGCCTGTCTCCAACTTACTCACACTGTGCCCACTAATGTGGGTGTTGAGCACTGGGGCTGTGCCAGGCACTTTAGTCCATTATCTCAACCCACAAAAGCAAGCTTGTGCTATGATCCCCATGTCCCCCTGTGGAAACTGAGGCTCAGAGACGTTCTGTGAGTTGCCCACGATCCCACAGGAGTCATAAATGGCCAAACCGAGATCAGCGCTGTATCTGCTCTAAGTGCACCTTCTTCCTTTGTGTCAGTCCCCAAGTCATGGCCCCGAATCCCTGCCCACAGGCGTTCAGCTGGCCTTTCTCTGCTTGGGGTCATCTCTCTAAAATCAGCTCGGCTGAGCTCCTGTCTTGCAGAAGAAGGAAGCACCAGGCACAAGAAAGCACTGCCAGGTCCTGGCATTCCCAGGAACGCGAGGGGCCCTCTGGTGCCAACAGCAGCAGCAGCAGCCCTGGGCTGGGGCCTGCCCTTGGCATCCCCTCTTCCTCCCTCAGATGCTCCTCTGGCTGAGAACCCACCAGCCCCTCCCCTAGCCAATGAAGCTCTTTCATGAACCTGGCATGTGCCTTGATAAGGATGCCCAACCTCCTTTGGGTGTGGGGCTGATGGCCAGGCAGCTAGAGAAGCCATCCTATCATCCGCTCAGCTGCCCGTTTCCTGTGGGCTCCCTTCTTTGAGTTCCCTCTTTGAGCTGACATTGGCTGGCTCTACAGGGTACAAGAGTCAAAGTAACTGCTACTCCCCTAACCCATAACTCACCTTAGGCTTTCTCTATATATAAAAGCCTAAGTGACCAGACGACTGGAACAACCGGATAGTAGCCATGATGTGCACTGACCACCAGGGGGAAGACACTCAACACAGGGGCTGCGCCCTAGTGGTCAGTGCGCTCCCACAGCTGGAGCACCGCTGCAGCAGTGGCATGAGTCTCTCTGGTGGACACTCCCCCCTGCGCACGCGGCGGCTGGTGCAGCGGGGCCGGGATGAGCTGATTGGGCCTAAACCGGCAGTCTGACATCCCCTGAGGGATCCTGGATTAGAGAGGGTACAGGTTGGGCTGAGGGGATCCCCCTCCAAACCCCCGTGCACAAATTTCGTGCACCAGACCTCTAGTATGTCATAAGGCATTATCAGATTTCACCTTAACCGCGCACGTGCACACACACCCCTGGAGACCTCGAGTGGCCTAACCTCAGGCTACACTGCTGGCTTCATCTGAAACGCCTCCCCTCTTTTGCCCACGCTGGACGCTCCCTGGGAATGCTAGCCCCACCTTCTCCACCAGGCAAATGGCTCTTCATCCTTTCGGAACCAGATTAGGATGTCACTCTGTGCAGATGGGTCCACGCCCCACAACAGACTGTGCTCCCAGTCTGTGTTCCAGCAGCACGTGGTCTGTACACCCTCTGTGATTCTGATTATTTTCATGTTTATCATCTCCCCCTTGGAATGCCCTCCATGAAAGCCCTTTAGCTTAGACACCACTTCTATCCTACATCAGAAACAGAAAATGTCTGTATCCTGGCGGATGGATGGATGGATGGAAGGAAGGAAGGAAGGAAGGAAGGAAGGAAGGAAGGACACAGTAACAACAACACAGAACTGAGCCCCTAATGCGTGCCAGGCATCTCGCTAAACTCTTTACAAGCTTGAGCTCATTTCATGATAACTGAAACCTCAGGAAGGAACCGAGGCCCAGAGAGGTTACGTCATTTGTCCAAGGTCACACAGCCAGGAAGTGGCCAGGTTGGAATTTGAACCTAGGCCTGTGGATCTGCAAAGCATATGCTCTTTGCCCTGGGTAGGCCTGCCTGCCCCGCCGTGGAGGACAGAAGATGCCACAGCCCGAAGGCCCACCTGGTAAAGATCGGGAAGGTTGTTTTGATTAATCACTGAGAGTGGATTTCCACCAGGTGCCGCGCAAAGAAACAGGCCAATGGCAATACATGGTGTTGCTAGCCCTGCTCAGTCATGGGGTTAACTGTGACAGTTGTAATGCTGGGAAGTGAGTTAACCCTTCTATTCTTCTTCTGGGGGTTCCTTATTTCACCCACAGCAGCCATTTTCATTAAGGGCTTGTCAGCACATCAAAAAAGTGCTATGATGAACTCAGTGAACAAATACTTGCAGAGCCCCAAATTTTACACTTGGAGCTAAAGAAAATGTTTAGTAAAAGGCATAAAACATGGCACATGTCATCTAGGAGTTTATCACTAGAAGACTAATTGTACTTGTATTTCTGATTCTATTCCCAAGGCTAATTGTAGAGTGTGCCTTTCTCTCTCTCTCTCTCTTTTCTCACATCCCTTGAATGGCGATGAGTGCCTAATGGAGGCAGTTATAAAGCCGGAACATCAGATTATGTCAATAAACATAAACAGAGACACAACCTCCTAGTTGGACAGCAACCAGTGGGAAAGCGGTGGCTACAGTGTGAGAAGGCACAGATGTGTGCAAACTAGAGTGCGTGTGAGTGCGTGTGTGGGTGGGTATGCGTGCATTTAAATCTCCAATTATTGATCAGGGAAATGGAGATATTTAAACTACATTTGTAGAACCAGAAGTCTGTTATTTTGGGGTATGAGACAGATATTAACCAAATTCTTTAATTATAAATACCTGCTGGTTTAGTAGTATTAAGAAATGGTGCATCTGCCTATTTCTTTAAGTTTTAAGAAAAGTGCCTGGCCGGTGTGGCTCAGGGGTTGAGCACCGACCCAGGAACCAAGAGGTCGCAGGCTCGATTCCCAGGAGGGGGCATGCAGGAGGCAGCCGATTGATGATGTTCCTCTCACGTCTCTATCTCTCCTATCCCTATCCTTTCCTCTCTCTCAATAAAAACGTTTTGTTTTTTTTAAATAAGAAAAGTGGTGTATATCCCCAAATTGGAAAATAGGTGCTCCAACAAGTAAATGTGCATCCATGCTCATAACGGCACCACTCACAAGAGCCAACGGGTGGAAAGCCCAGCTTTTCCAATGGCACGTAGGCAGTGGGTGATTCGGGTAAAGCACTGATGCCCGAGTCGCCCTGGCCCTACTCTCGCTCTCTCTCTCTCTAACTCTGGGACCTGCACAATCGCTTTTGGGCTCTCCCAGCTTCGGGTTCCTCCTCTATAGAATGGGATCTCACCAAGCTGGGTGGGGGTCCAGCAGCTGCTATTTGGGAAAGTGATTTTGAAAATGTGAGCTGAATTAAGCTAACATTTATGGAGGGCTTACGAGTCAGATTTCTGCACGGAGCACGTTTCACTGCCTATCTCGGTTAATCCTCATAATGAAGCCATTTTACAGAAGAGGAAGCTGTGGTTTAAAGAAAATCAGAGGTAGAGCCAGGTTTCAAGCCCAGGCTGCTCTGACCGGAAGGCCACACTGCCACACCGGTTACCATGGTCCGGGAGAGCTCGCTCAGCTGTGCTCAGCACATCTCTCAATCAACACCAAGCACCAAGCACCAACCCCACCCGGATTCACGAATCCACCTCTGCATTAGTTCAACATCGAGCAAGGAGCTGGTCATTCTGCCCCACATCTCACCGACCAGCCGCTCTTTGCTTCTCAAATGGCTTCTTTCTGATTTCTTGGCACCCACTGGTGTAAATTTCCCTGAAAGTGAACTTCAAACCATTTTGTTACAAAAACAACATTATCAAACACTCTCCGGGTGCCAAGTGCCATGCTGGGTCCTGGGGAAGCAGAACGAGTAAGCCCACACCCCAGCTTCAAAGAACTCGCCATGGAGATAAATAGGAAAATAAATGAGTACTCTCAACTAATATAAACTCAGCGATAGACGTCTGTTCAGGCTATGCTGGGTTGTGTGTCAAAGGAACTCCCAGGCAGCTCAGTGTGGCACAGTGCTAGTTAAGAAGGCAGGCTCTGGTTCTAATCCTGTTCTGTCCTAGCTGAGCTGTGTGACCTTGGGCAAGTCACCTGTTCCTCCTTTGTAAAACGAGGTTAACGATACCTGCCTCAAAGGGCTGTGCTGAGGATTAAATACTTGAGGACATGTGAAGGGCTGAGAACACGGCCCGACACATGGTCATCACTACATGATGAGCACTAGCTCTTATAACTAGCATGGTCTCTGTCTGTGTAGTGTGCAGGCATGGGAACAAGTTAAGGCACAAAGTTCAAGAAAGACACGCAGTGAACCACAATAGATTCAAATGCTAAACTAACGCAGGCCTGTTGTCAAGTGAAAGTCCATGTGCAAATGGAAATGCCAGCCCTGTATGAATAAGGGCAATCAGCAGTCAGCACTACCAGGGTGAGGAAAACACAACCAGAAGACTGTCCACAAACCCAGGTCCACCGGGAAATGCGAACACCAATTTCCAAGAAATGTCAAATTATATCCCTCTCCCCGTGTAGCTGCCAGGCCCCAGGGAGTCATTTCATGTTCGAATTGCTTTTTAATCCCATGAGATTGCATCCCCCACTCCGCCCTCACCCCTGTGGTCTCTAGCCGATGCCTTTGGACAATATTACTGGCTCCTATGCTGCAGAGAAAATGTAAAAGTCAAAGATCAGGAGATAAGCCCCGTGTCTCCTTTCTAGGAAGACCGGTGAAATGAAGAGCAAAAGCCTGTGGGATGCCTTTACCTAGGGGATCCTTCCTGGTGTGTAAAGAGATGCGGGATTTTCTGGTCAATTTCCTGTCTCCTCTCCTGCATCGGGTCTGTCTCTCATTACAGCTGTTCTCTGGATCTGGGTTCTGAGACACCAGTCCCTAGGGCAGTAGCGGCAAGGTGTGCTGGATGGAGCGAGACAGTGGAGGTTCCCAGTCCTCCATCTGCTTCTTCTAGCTATAAGACCTCGGTCACGTTACTTTTCTTCTCTGAGCCTTAGTGCACTCATCTGTAAAATGGGAATAATATCACTTTTCTCATGGGGTTGCCGCAGGAGCAAGAAGAATTCAAGTGAAGCACCTGGCACATCGTAAGAGCTAAAAACAAACACAAACAAACAAAAACACCCAGGCCTCCTGAATTACTAAAATAGTATCTCCTTCTAGCCCCATCCCAGCCTCAAATTTGCAGAAGGCCGCTTCCCAGGACACTCCCCAAGTTCAAATGTTCTAGGAGACTCCCCAGCTCAGAGCCCTGAAACCCAGCCAGCCCCCAGGGCCTCCTCTCTGGGCAACTGGAGTCTGGGTCTGTCTTCCAGATCCCATGAGAGGCACCTCTAATCTGACAGCCACGTTCCGCCCATAGTGACTCTCCCTCCATGCCCAGTGCTCCACACGCCACAGGAATGGTCCGCTCTGAGCCACAGGGGCTCCCCCGACCCAATTTCCGGATGGGGAAACTGATGCTCCAAGGCACTGGCTGACTTGACTGAGGTTCCTAGGCCAGTAGGCAATGCAGCTGAGGTTCAAACCCAGACATAAATGCCAAACTCTCTCATCCACTCCACCAGTGTCCCCACACCATAACCCTCCCCCCGCCCCGTATTTGCAATATCCACCGCCACTGCATGCCCCCTCACTCATTACCTGATCCAGAGCCCCCTGTACTAGTCTTCACTGAATCTTGTTCTTTCGAATGGCTTCCAACCTACTCAATTTTTAAACTTAATCTTGAATTAAGTTTATACTATCTAGGAAGCCATGTGTTTGTTAAATGCATTTTATTAAGTAGTCATTCAGATAACTATATAACCATTAAAATGAGAAGTGTCCTTGTTCCCGTGAGTTCCACCAAAAGTCATCTGACAGCCGCATGCCGCCGACCGCTGCCCGCTGACCTCGGGTGAGCTTCCTCCCTGCTCTGGAACTGTCGAAGGAACCGGCCTCCCAAAGTCACGTTTGATTTAGATCTGCCAAAGGCTTCTTTGATTATTCAGCCAGTGTTCCAAAAATGGTTGGATTGAGCGTTTGTGGAATCAGAAAGTGTTCTTCCAGCCCCAGGATGAGTCAGACAGACTTCGATAGTGGAGCCAGGGACATAAAAGGGATACCTCTGATGACGTCCTTTCGACGTCCACGCAGTCAGTGCAGACACTGCAGGAGTCGTGGTCAGGCAGCTCCGTTTCTTGGGGAAAACCCTGGCTTCTGGGACCCCCGCCTAGACCAGGCCTAGCACAAGGGCAGCTGACGGGGGCTTGTGATGAGTGAGGTGGGAAATCCAAACCTGCGTCTTACCGACCTTTGGGGCCCCCTCCCCCAACATGCTGCACCCAACAGGCACTTAATCAATGTTTAGGAACCACATATGGTAAACTTCATAAAGTACAACCTCACTTGAAAGGAGAAAGGTATAATGGATTGCATAGTGCCCCTCCGCCCCCAAGTTCATGCTCATCGGAACTTCAGAATGTGGCCTTATTTGGAAAAAGGGTATTTGCAGATATAGTTAGGATGAGGTCATACTGGTTTAGAGAAGACACTCAATGTAATGATTGTTTCTTTATAAGAGGAGAGGACACACAGAAAGCTAGACACACAGGCCCTAGCTGGCTTTGCTCAGTGGTTAGAGCATCAGCCCGTTGACCGAAGGGTCATGGGTTCGATTCCCAGTCCAGGGCACGTACCTGGGTTGCAGGTTCGCTCCCCACCCCAATCGGGTGCATGAGGGAGGTGGCCAGTCACTGTGTCTCTCTCACACTGATGTGTCTCGCTCTTTCCCCCTCCCCTCTCCCTTCCACTCTCTCTGAAGAGCAATGGAAAAAATATCCTCGGGTGAGGATTAACAAGCTGGAAACCTAGAATGAGCACGGCCCTTGCTGCACCTTGACTTCATACTGCCAGCTTCCAGGAATGTGAGCGATTACATTTCTTGTGTTTTGAGGACCTTGGCGTGTGGTCATTTGTCACAGCAGCTCCCGGAATCTAATACAGAAGGCAAGTACCGGAGGCTCAGAGAGACCCGGCAACTAAGGTGAGGTCCCGCCACCAGTGACTCTCAGAACCAGGACTAGAACTCGGGCCTCCCAGCCTGGGTCTGGATCTCACCCTGAGAAACAGTCACTTTCTAGAAACCAGCAGCCAGAACACAAGGTGGGCAGCCAGACCCTACACCCATCCTTCTCTAATTTTACCTGAACATTGAGGAACACCCCTGAGGTGATGTTGCCTCTGTGGAAGCAGCTTCCCCCCACCCCCACGTTTGCTCACAGAGAGCTGTGAAGTGGCCAGAAATGCCACCTGTCATTGGCGAGGTCTCTGTGTTCTCAGTGGCTTTCTGGGCAGACGCACCCATCCATGGCCCCCAGCCGGGCACCGGTAAGACCAACCTTTATGACAAGTGGCGACCAGCATGGTTTCTTCCGGGTGGGCATCTCTGGGCTGCTTCAGTCTGCCATCAGCAGGACCTGCTCCCACTTCCAAGACATTGGACAAATACTCCCCACACCCCCCAGGATGGCTGAGGTTTCACTGCTAAACGCAGCTGACCAGGAGAAGGTCTATTCTTTCTCCATAAACTGATTTCTCCCCTTGAGTCTTCCCCAGGCGCCCCTGGGGGCTGGGCTCGTGGCTCACCCCACTTACACACCCCTCGCTGTTTTAGTAGCTCTCACCTCCATCCCAGAAATCATGGGGGCGGGTGGAGAGTGGGAAGGTCCTCTTGCTTTCTCCTCTATCTTCTCCCTGGCCCGCCAGTCCTCCTTAGAAATGCAATCTACTTGTTATTTTAGGCTGGGGTTAGTACATGCCTTTGGACTTGAAAGAAAAATTCAGATCCAAACCTTCAAGATAAACATACCACTGCAAGCATGAGAGTTACCAGAGGGGAGCTTTGAAACCTCAGCCTGCAAAGAATCACTCATCCACCGCACACTGGTCCACAAATATTAGTCAGGGGACTTCCGAGGGCTAGGCTCAGTGCTGAACTGAGACGGATAAGGCCTCCGCTCCCTCCCACACTCCCGCCCTCCTTCACTCCCTTGCTTCCTCCCTTCTGTACACAAAACTTATTGAACTCTTCTATTGCCAGGCACTGCAGTGTACTTGGGGTCCACAGAAGTAAAAAAAAGAACTGATATAGCCCCTGCCTGTGGCCCTAAGTGAATTCAACTAAAAGCAGAAAGGGTCAAGGAAGCAGAGTAAAGATGAATAACAATGTAATCTGATAAAGAGCAGGCGGACAGGCTCTGGGCTGGCATTCTATTCTTATTTTCAAGATTTAATAAACGCTAGTCAGACCTCCCTCTGAGTGCTGAGGCAACACTGCTGGAATGGGGCTCTGATGTACAAAAGGGTGAGGGAGAAAGAATCATAACCTCTGCCCAAAGCTGAGTTCATCATCCTGGCCCCTCCCCTGGCTCTTTCCAAATCCTCTGCATTCCCACCCTTTTCCTTAGCAGCCCCAATAATCTCTTAGGCACCTTAGCTCAAAAACTCAGACAGCATCATTTCTGCTCTTGCCTCATCCATTCATCCCAAAGTCCTATAGAGTCTTCCCATTGCCTCTTGCCTCTGACCGCCCCCCCCCCCCCCCGCCCCCATCTCCACCCATGTCCCTGCTCACATCAGGCCTGTATCTTCTATTGCTCGGACCTCTGCAGTAGACAAACTGTGTTTGAGGACCTGTGTTCCAGTCTCTCATTGCTTCAGCCCATCCTCTACACATGTATCAGAGCAAGACCCTAGACCAGTGGTCGGCAAACTCATTAGTCAACAGAGCCAAATATCAACAGTACAACGATTGAAATTTCTTTTGAGAGCCACATTTTTTAAACTTAAACTTCTTCTAATGCCACTTCTTCAAAATAGACTCGCCCAGACCATGGTATTTTGTGGAAGAGCCACACTCAAGGGTGCCACAGAGCTGCATGTGGCTCGCGAGCCGCAGTTTGCCAACCACGGCCCTAGACCATTGGCCTGACCCAAAGCCTTAAAAGACTCTCCAAGGCTGAATAAATAAGTTCAAATTCAGCATTCACGGACTTCTAGAATCTGGCTCCAACCTACCTTCAAATTTAATATTTCACTACCCCTCTACATGCTCCCAGAATTACCACCAAAGGGTATCATTCTTTGTTTGATGAAAATATATACCCCACGCTTTCCCACGTCAAGCACTGGCAAAGCCTGCCCCACCGCGTGGGATGCCTCCCTCCTAACCCCAGTCCTTTAAGGCCACCTCAGTAAAGGCTCTCTCCGCCATTACTCTCACTTTTGTCCTCTAAAAAGCCTTCACTGGCCTTGTGGATTTTGCTTCTGGCACCGTTTGTACCCTACTTTGTGTTACAGTCTGTGTTTACGCCCTTTATTTTCTCAGACCGGGTGGGGCCTGGAAGACATCAAGTATTCCATTGATGGGAAGTCAATAGAATTAGCTCCACATTCCTCTCCCCATACCCTGTCTCCACCACTGTCCCCTTCCATCAAGGGGCAGGTGTACAGTTTACCATCGCAGCTCAATGTTAAAGTAATAACATTTAAATTAATGTTTCTTTATTCTTGATTAATGTTTAAGTAATAACATTAAAAAATAATAGGAACAATAATAAAATCACTGAGTTTGAGCAGACTCAGAGGCCTTCTCTAGTAAAGCCCTCAGTATCGTTTTCTTTCACCATTTCCTCTTCTCTCCCACTATTTTGGGGACTAGTCTGGATGAACTGAAGTTCCCTACCTCTCAGCTAGATGCTGGGTGCCCATCACCTGTAGCCCCCACCTGCAGACACCAGCTACTTCTCTCCCCTGGGTTCTTGAGCTCTGACAGGTGTGTGTGTGTGTGTGTGTGTGTGTGTGTGTGTGTGTGTGTATGTGTGTGATGCCCAAACCCCACAGGCCCTTCCTGGGGGGCCGTCCTAACTTCCATCTCTACCCTCTGGCCTCTCTCGGCTCCTACTTTGGCTCCTGTAATCCATTCTCCATGCAGCAGCTGGAGGTTTACTCAAAATGCAAATAGCACCCGGAGCTCCTCTGCTTGAAACCCTTGGAAGGCTTCTCCTTGCTCTCAGAACAAAATCCAAACTCTTCAAAGGCCTGCAGCCCCCACCCGCCCCTCTCACTGCCCCCCCCCCCCGGGCTCTCCCTACCCACCAGACACAGCCAGCTTTGCTTCTCTGGGTCCCTGAACACACCTGAGACTTTGTTTGCTGTTCCCCCTCCTGGAAAGACCCCGGGGGTCTCCCCAACACCAGTGCTCCCAAACACCCCTCCACTGGCCCTGGCACCCGGTGAGGGAGTTGAAGTAGAAAAGGGAGGGTGGGGATCTGCCTTTGTCCACTGACTGGGCACTAAGAATGAATCGTCATTAAGTTTTTCAAGTCTAGAGCCGGCCCCCTGGCCTGAGTTCGAATCCATGTCACCTCTTCATAGCTATGTGACCTGGGCAGTTACTCCATCTTTCTATGCCCCAGCTTCCTCAGGAATGAAATAGGAATGAAGATGGGAGCTCATCTCTGATGAGCATTAAGATGACCTCATACAGGAGACGCTGCCCATGAAGGGCCTGTGCACACTCAGCAAGTCCTGCTGCCACTGGAGAAGGTCCCCCAGACCAGGCCTGCAGGGGCCATGCCCTCTAGCTTAGAAAGAGCACGGGGCTAAAGGCACCCCAGACCTCTTCCCCCCGCACAGAGCTGGCCCTTTCACCCATGAAACACCGCATCGGGTCTGCAGAGGGACAAGCAGCTCCCAGGGTGTAGAGGGGTGGCCCCAGGTCACGTGGCAGTAGGACACCTTCCCAGCCCCCAGTCTGCACTCCAGTGCCTGGGGTGGACAAGCAGATGCCCCCAGGCACTGGTGGCCCCTGGAGTGCATCTCCGAGAGGCATTCCCTGCTCAGAACCCAGGCTCACGCAGCATCCTGCAGACCTCTTTCCTGCCCTGGCCAGGGACTACTTCAGCTGAGCGTCTCCTTTATTCGTGGAGATGGGGATAGAGGGGGGCAGGGGTAGGAACCCAGGGCTTTGGGAAACAGAGTGGAGCCCTTTGCAGCCAGAAATAAAAACCTCCTGTGCGGCCCTGGCCGGTGTGGCTCAGTTGGTTGAGTTTTGTTCCATTGCACCAGAAGGTCGCCAGTTCGATTCCCGGTCAGGGCACATGCCTGGGTTGCAGGCTCAATACCCAGTATGGGGTGTGCAGGACCAGCCAGTCGATGTTTCTCTTTCACATCAATGTTTCTCTCTCCCTCTCCCTTCCTCTCTTTAAAATCAATAAAAACATATTTTTAAAAAATGCCTTCTGTGTGGAAGTAAGCAGTGCTTTTCCAAAGCCCAGGACCCAAGGAGGTAGCCAGCTCCTCCCTTTAGATAAACATGGCACCAACAGCCCTTCTTCAAGGAGGCAGCTGAGAAGGTCCAGGGAGCTTAACGGATGCTCCATGCACTGGGTGGGCAGCTGGGGGACCTGGATGAAGCAACAAGACCGCCCACCTGCATGGAAGCAGCACTCAGCATGTGCCAGGCGCACCTGCATGGGCGACGTAGGCTCTGACACCAGAACCATCATGGTCACCATTCCACAGGTGCAGTAATGGGGGAAAGCAGGGAGGTGGACTTCAAACTGTCTTCCACACTCTTCACCACCAGCCTGAGGTGTCCTGACTCCTGTAGATATTTTTCACTTTCTCCCACGACGCCCCACAACTCCCCAAAGCTGATGAGGTTTCTCCAGATGCCATATGCGCCCTGTGTTATTCCGAAGGTACTTATATATGCCGGGCTCTGTGCTGGCAGACACAGATACACCAGGCAGCAAAGCTAAGCCAACAGCACCAACGCAAGAGCTCACGCCACTGAGACAGACAGAAACAGAAGAATCATAAAAGAATTGCGAGTGAGCCTCAGTCCTGTGGAGGAAGCAAAAGGGGCTGTAGGGAAGAATGAATGCAATCTTTTCTTTCAGAGGAGGTAACATTGCGTGTATGGCTTTCACTGTTGATTTCAGACATTTTCAAACATGCGCACAAACAGCAAGGGTACCACATCCCTGAGCCTCGGCAACCCTGCCATTCTTATTCTGCTGCTGTTTAAAAATACATACTAGGAAATAAGCACATGGAGTTTAAAAAGCGGCAGACTGGGGGGTGAGGAGATCTGAGGTTTGGTCCTGGCGCCGCCCTAGACTGGCTGTGTGGCCTGGGCCTGTAGGTCAGGCCCCTGCAGCCCGCAGCCAGGGAGGGGTCCCCGCATGGCAGACAGCCACTGTGGCCTTCCCGAAGTCTCCCGTCCCAGGAGACAGCCTTCCGGGCAGACACCGCGCATCTGTGGGGGGAAGCTCTGCAATTAGCCCTGATTTATGATCTGACGAACTGCCCGAGAAGTCCCCGCCCACCTCCACCCAATCCTGGGCAGCCCCCCCTCTCAGAGAGGGGGTCACAAGGGGCCTGGATATATCTGGCCCAGGTGGGGAGACCAGAAACTTCTGCAGACAGGTGTCATCCGGCGTCCTGCGGGACAGCCCAGGAAGAGGCATCCCGAGCAGATCAGTCCCAAGTGCACTCCCAGCAAAGCTTCCGCACGTTGCACAAACACAAACCCACGGGTCAGTCAGGAAAATCCCTGGACCACGTGGCCAGCTCTCAGAGACAGCGCGGCTTGTCTGGCCCGGGATCCTGGTCTCCTGCAATAGCTGGCCTTCATTCACAGCATCATTTTGTCGATGCTGAGCTGTGGGCTTACGTGAAATTCAACTGAGCCAGAAGGGGGTCCCGTCTCAGCTCTGCAGGACCCAGGAGCTCTGGGGCCCCTCCAGTTCCTTTCCGTTTTTCCTGTACCTGGTCATCCTAAGACCAGGATCGAAACATGCATCACGCATCTTAAAGCATGAGTCCTGGGGAGAGGCCGAGGTGGTGGTGAAGACAGGGCCTGGCTCACGGACACTTGGTAATAATGAAGCATTCTGATCAATGCAGTGGATGGCTGAAAGCAGACCTGACAGCAGCCTGCCTGGGTTCGAATCCCGACCCTGCCACTTGCAGACTCTAACCATTGACAAGGAGCATCACTCCTCCTGCCTCAGTTTCTTCCCCTGCAAGAAGAGCAGCAGCTACCTCATGGGGTTGCTGTGACCACATAGATCGTAGCCAGCACATAGTAAACACTCAATAAATGCTACTCCTGATGATGTGCCCGGCCATGTGGTCGCTCTCTCTGTTTCCCCCACCACAGTGCCCCTCCCCACCCAGAAGCCACTGCTTATTCATTCCCTCGCCCTTGAAGGCTAATAGAAGTTTGTGGAATTAAAATGCAACTCAATACGGGTTGGGGAAACCTGAGGGAAGAATGAACCGATATCTAATAAAACCGCTAAATCCGGGGCTGGCACTGTGTGGCTTGGAGGGACCATGGGTGTTGGGGTGCAGGAGCAATAGGGTGGGGGTGGGGACAGGCTCCTGGGATCCAGAAAATCCCTCTCCCTACCAGACCGGTTTCGTCTGGTTTTCCAGGGGACAAGGTTCAGGGAGGTCTTGGGCAATGATGAGGAATGTTCCACGGGGCCCCTGGGGAGGGGGTAGCGGGGGCCTACAGCATCACAAGGGTTCCATTGTGTCTTCTCTGCACCGGCTGCCCCGACAGTGGCCCCGTCTCTGGGGAGCTCCCACGAGAACAAAAAACGAGGGAGGGGAAGGCTGAGGAGGGGGACACACTGGCTGGGACAGAGCCTGGGAGAGGGGGCGGCGGGGGCTCGACCGCCAAGTCAGAAAGGCGAGGGTGGGAGGTGGGGCTGCCCTGGGCTGGGCTCCCCTGGTTGACCCCAGTTCCATTCAATTCAAAAAGGGGGGGGGGTGGTCATGGTAGACTAGAAAAGCAGGACATGGCCGGGCCTGGACAGGGCCGAATAAAAATCCTTTATTTGCCTTAATACCCCTTAAATGCACAAACGTGAAACCCTAAACCCTCCCTCTCTGTTTCTTTTGGATGTGGCTGTGCCTGGCAGAGCTTCCCCCTCTTGCCTGAGCTTCTGACCAAAATTATACCAGTTTCCTGTTTAAAACTCTCCAACTCCATGGGCTTTTGAGATGCTCAGCACTGGCTCCAGGATGGCTGGGGGCAGGGGGAGGGGGGTGCCCAGGGGAGTCCACACTCAAGCTAGCAATGCAGACACCAACCTGGGGGGCCCCAGTGGGGCTGGACCAGGGTCCCGGACAGATGGGGGAGGGTCCCCAGCCCCTAGCAGGATAAGGGTAGTGGTTAGGCTGGTAGGGAGGGGGGTTCTCGGTAACCTTCATGTGACTACATCCTGGTTCTGCTACTGCCCAGCTGGCAAGCCACCTAATCCTTCAAGGTCTTGCTCCCCTTATCTGTAAAATGAGGATGGCGATGACAGTGCCCATGTCACAGGGCAGCGATGAGCTTTCAATGAACGCTGCATGGAAACTGCTCACAGCCGTGCCTGGCCCAGGGTGAGGCCTGAGTAAGGGATGCCATTATTATGATGCTAATTATGGCACTGTCTTCAGAATAATCCTCGACCACAGAGGGAGATTTCCCAAGAGCTAGCGTGGGAGGGCACTCTGGCCCTCTGACCCTCTGCAGAGGCAGCCAGCAACTGAGCAGATATGAGTGGGGCTGGCCTGAAGAGCCTTTCTTGAAGTGTGTTTAGATGTTAATAGGAGCACCAGAAAAAAAAAAAAAAAAGGCTCTGTGATCAGTGAAGTCTGAGAAATACTGACTTAACCCATTAAATAGAATCTTTAAAAAAAAAAACAACCCTCACCCAAGGATATGTTTTTACTGATGAGAGAGAGAAAGAGAGAGAGAGGGAGAGGGAGAGAGAGAGGGAGAGGGAGAGGGAGAGAGAGAGAGAGAGAGAGAGAGAGAGAGAGAGAGAGAGAGAGAGAGAGAAAGAGAGAGAGAGAGTTTGCCTCTGTATACACCCCTACCGGGGATCAAACCTTCAAATGTGCCCTGACTGGGAACTGAACCCACAACCCTTTGGTCAATTGGCCAACTCTCCAACCGAGTGACACCGGCCAGGGCTAAATAGGATCTTTTGTGAGAGCCTTTTGGGGACCCAATGTGCATCTTGAGTCTCCAGAAAGGGCGGCAAGAATACACCTTGGTTCCCAGACTCTGCTGTACAGTCATTTAGAGCCAAGGGTTGGTGTTATGTGTCACCCACTTATTGAACGGCTGGATGCTATTCCACCTTAAGCACGGGAGTGCTATTAATTCCTCCTTCCATTTATTCACACTTTTCATCTCTTCCTGAGCCCTTTCCCCAGTGAACATACCCACTCCACAAACCATTCCCGAGAACCTCATCCTCTCAGGCCCTGCACTAAGCACAAAGGTGATAAAGTGATGAGTGTGGAACAGAAACAGTCCTTAAGAATCTTTAGTCTCATCAGGGAGACACTGCAGGTATGTCTACCCCTCCCCCATTTCTGTTAATGGGAGGACTTTTCTCCCAGATATTCAGGCCCAAAATCTATTAGTCACCCTTTTTTTAAAATATATATATATATTTTTTTTATTGATTTCAGAGAGGAAGGAAGAGGGAGAGAGAGATAGAAACATCAATGATGAGAGAGAATCATGGATCCGCTGCCTCCTGCAAGCCCCCCACTGGGGATCCAGCCCACAACCCAGGCATGTGCCCCTGACTGGAATCAAACCCGGGACCCCTCAGTTTGCAGGCCGACGCTCCATCCACTGAGCCAAACCAGCCAGGGCTATTAGTCACTCTTTATCCCTCCTGTCCATTACACCTCACATCCATCAGCAAGTCCTACCGGATCTACCCTAAAATATGTCCCAAATCCAATTACTGCTCACCGTTTCTAACTACCACTGCACTGGTCCCAGTCTCCATCATCTCCGGCCTCGATATTGCAGTTCCTTCCTCGCTCATCTCCTGCTTCAACTCTTGCCCCACCAGTTTTCTCTACAGAGTTAAATACAATTAGATCATTCCAATCCCTTGCTTAAAACTAACTGCTTCTTCTCACACCAAATAAAAAACAAACCCTTTGCTGTCTTGTAAAGCCCCGCCCCCAATCCTACCTTACCCACCGCTTGCACACAGTTCGCCTTGCCATGCACTATCCTCCAGCCACGCTGGATTCCTTGCAGATCTCACCCCTGGGCCTTTGCACTTGCTGGTCCCTCTGCCTGCAATGCTCTTCCCCTGGAGCTTCACACAGATATCAGAAACGGCCTCATCTTCCACCTCTTCAGCGAGGCCTTCCCTGAACACCCCAAAGTAGCTCCTCCCGTCCCAACCAGCTCCCACCACATTTCCCTGCCTGCCTCCTTCACAGCACTGCATCCATTTGAACATTTTATACTTAGTTTGTTTCCCCATTTCTTTTCTCTGCCCTTGCCAGTAGGTAAGAAGCTCCATGAGGGCAGGGGGTTTTCTAGTCTCAGGACAGAGGATAATGTCTATCCATACTAGATATTCCAGAAGTATCTGCTGGACAGATGAATGGAGGATGCTCAGTAGAGAGTGGTGGGGACAGTTACTGGGTTGTAACATCACCGAGGATGGTCCCTGGTCCTGGTCCAACTGGGAAAATACTCCTGTCCATCACCACTCCTGGGCCCAACGACAAGGACCCAGGCTCCAGGTGCTGAGCAAACAGCCGGGGGTCTGCCCCACTCGGAAAGTTGTAGCTGAGACCATGTGTTGTGCCAAGTGCTGTGTAGGCACTTTTACACACAGGAGGTAACTCTAAAACCCTCATGTCAACCCTGAGAGGTTGGTTTCATCCCCCTCATTTTAGCTCAGGTCACACCGTCCATAACACAGCAGATCACCAAGTCTTTTACTCCAAAACCAGCCCAGCGGTGTAGGCTGTGAGAAATGAATGAATGAATGAATAGACCTTTTAAGCTGCCAAAATGGGGAGGGAAACAATGGTCACCACTAGGGCCCCCACCAGAGCCTTTCCTCTCTCACCCCTCACCTGGCCCCTCATCCCTCCCTCTCCTATTCCTAACCCTCCACCCTCCTCAGGGTACGGCACAGACTCTGATTTATGAACTTACTGGCCGTGTGCCTTCGGAAGAGTCAACTTCTTGGAGCCTCTAGCTCTTATCTGTGAAATGGGCAGAGTGAGCCTTGCTCTGTCTGCTTTCCTGGGTGGTTGTGAGAAATCAGATGAGTGGACAGCACAGCGTGCTCAACAGACATGAGGAGTCATTATTAGGTCCTTCTTGTGGCCTTAATGAGCAACTCCTCCCAGGAATACCCGCTTGCAAAGACTGCGGAGGGCAATGCTCATTCCTAAAGAAAGACCCTGCAGTGGTGGAATGTCAGGTGCAGTGACACCCGCAATGAGATGAGGATGCTACTTGGGGGCGGGGGATATTCTTGATACGCTCAAAGCCAATAACATAAGAAGCCCACCAGCCATAGTCCTGCCCAGTCCTGACCACACCCTCCAAGTCAGTCTCTCAAGAGCAGGCGTCCTCAAACTACCGCCCGCGGGCCACATGCGGGTGTTTTTGCCATTTTGTTTTTTTACTTCAAAATAAGATATGTGCCGTGTGCATAGGAATTTGTTCATAGTTTTTTTAAACTATAGTCCGGCCCTCCAACGGTCTGAGGGACAGTGAACTGGCCCCCTGTTTAAAAAGTTTGAGGTCCCCTGCTCAAGAGTGTCTGTTGGCTTGAGAAAGCCCTTACAGACCCAGAAATATGCATGTTAACAAATGCCCAGCTGTTGCTTTGCTCTGCCAGCCAGGGCCAGAGCGCAGGGGGCAGACAGAGGAGGGTGAGCGTGCGCACCGGGGCCTGGGTCAGCAGGCCTGGGGTTTGCTTGTTGCTGTGAGACAGGTTATCCCTGTCCTCTGCTCATAATTTCCCTTGTGCTCATAGGCAGGGAGGGGGCGAGCGATCTCCAGCATTCTGCCTTCCCTGGCATTCCGGATTCCACTGTGGGCACTGTAAGCAGAACACACACCAGAGGAGCTGGCAATAAAATTCAGAGAGGAGAGGCCCAGCCTGAGACAGGGACAGTGGCTCGGTCCGCCCACGTGACCCTGAGCTGGGTTTTTGCTTTCTAGCGCAGTGGTGTGAAAATAGAACATTTCTGCGGTGATGGTGGAGGAACCCACGGGGTGGGGGTGGGGGCAGAGGACCCTGACATCCATTTCCCACCAATCAGCAAAACAACCATAAAAGCTGAAAACAACTCTCTTACTCCATGCCTCCTCCACGGCACGAAAAACACACCTCGGGTCGTTTGCCAGTGACCTCTGAATTACGAGCGTAAGTAATTAAAATGATATTACCGTTGTCAAAATAAATTAGCAAAGAACCAGGAGCCTCCATTTTCTGCTCCTCCTTGACATCCTGGGAGTTCCCAGTTGCTGTTCTGTAAAAGCTGATGATCGTGGGCAAAGGGGCTCCTGGACAAAGGGGTGAGATGCAGATGTGATGTGGAAAGGGCAAGAGGGGTGCCTGAGGGGGTGAGGGGGCACACAAAGGCCTTCTGGTGCATATGCAGCCGTGGCACAGCCTGTGGTCTGGGGTGGGCAGTGCAGGGGACAGGCCGTGTCTGGACTACGACTCTCAGCAGGCCTGAGAGCAGGGCCTCTGGCAGGTGCCATGTCACACCAGACTCACAGAAGGCCGGCCCTCGGAGCCAGTCTGCAGTGGGCTCAGGGCATGGAGTTGGCCCCTTGTGTCTCCACTAAAAACGTGTGCATCCCACAGCTACGCACCCTAAGGCCCCACACCACCTGGGAACTAATCAGATCCCAAGCGGTAAAGACTGACTCCTCCAGGAGGTCAGGTGAGAGAAATTCTACCCTCTCCCTGCTCCTAGAGCAGAAAATGGGGTCTCAGGCTGCAGGGACCTAGTCAACCAAAAGTGGCAGCGTAAGGGGTGGCAGTTACTCGGCGTAAACCTACTGGGAGTTCAGTACATGTCTGATCTTCACCCCTGTGTGCCACAGGAGCCCACCACCGTTGCCCACTGGGATTATTGCCGTGGCCTCTACCCAGTCCCCTGCTGTGCCACTACCCTACTGCTTGGCATTTTGAATGAATGAGTAGAGGCAGAACTACCGTTATGCCCATTTTACAGATGAAGAAACTGGGGCCCCAACAGGTTAACAGCTTGTCTAATATCCCCGCCATCTGAAGAGCCAGATTTGAACCCGTGTCTGTCTGACTGCAAAGCCTGAGTCCATAATACAAGTCCTGAACTCTACACCACACACACACACACACACACACACACACACACGCGCACACGCGCACACATACATGCGTCCCCGGCTGCTTGGGCTTTAACTCCCCAGGTACTAGGAAACACTCGATGCAGGTGGAACTGGCAGAGTCCAGAGGGCTGTAATTTCTCACACAAAACTTGACCATGGCTGTTTCTCTTTCTTCCTCTTGCCATGAGTCCAGAAGATGGGGTACAGGGGGAAGGGGCCCTGCTTCTCCCTCCTCTCATGGTGCACGTTCATTCTCGGATAATACAAATCAGAGCTCCAGGATTAATGGACGTGGCTCTTGCTTTCAAGTCCCACCCGCTGACAGATCGCCTAATTCCCGCCCCTCTTCCTGAACCTTTCAGAAAAAAAAAATACAGGCGGCTTGCTTATCTTAGTGTGGGGTTGCCGTGGAAACTGCATCCCTTGTGAGATGCACTGTCATAACATTTCAGTGCTATTCGGAACACTTAAAGACACAGCTTCCTCCTCTTCGGGGCCTCAGTCCACGGGCAGTTGTCAAATGGTTGGGGAGGGGATGGAAGGGTAGTGTGGTGGGAGACGAAGAGTTGGGAAAAGCCCTGGTTTTAGACATGTCAGCTCTCATCTTTTGTGCCCAGCAAGTGATGGGGAAGCTTAGAGAACAAACATGCTTCACGTGGCTTCAAGGTCAGGCCATGGCTCTGCTTGGGTTATCTGTGATGAATCCACCTATGTCCCCACAGAGTCAAGCACTATTTCTATCCCCATTTTACAGAAGAGGAAATGAAGGCCCAAGGAGGCAAGGTCCTTGTGGTGAACACTGTGGGTGCTCCAGGCGACCTATCACCCTGGGTTTAGTTCTCCAAGTCCCACACCCCAAGAAACCCTTGGTCCCGGAGTGTAAGGTCCACAGGGGGAAATCCTTTGTCTACGACTATAACCCCAGTACCCAGAATAGTTCAGCACATTGTAGGTGCTCCATAAATATTTTTGAGTGAATGGATAAAATGCCTGCCCCTCACTGACAGCTGAGAAACAGTCCATTGATATAGGTGCTGCTACAGACTGAATGAAGCTCGCTGGGTTAAATGGCTTGCCTAAGGCTGCACAGCTGAGAACCAGGGGTGCCCTGTGCCACGGGGACTGATGGATGGCCATGACAATGAACCCATCCAACAGCACCACGCCCTGCACATTGCTCCCAGAGCCTGTCCCCTCTCTCCCGAGCAGACGCCCAGGCCTTGGTGACTGGCTTTCCTGTGCTTGGGGTTGCAGTAGGAACCAGGAGGGGGGGATGGCCCACAGAAGCGGGGACAGGGCTGCCTCTGAGCACCTCTCAGTGCCCATGAGGAGGAGGGGCTGGCGGCAGCATGGGCAGTGATTTTTCAGACCAGAAAGATGCCCCCTCCAGCTCCTTAATTACTGCCAAGGCTTTCAGCCTCCCCACACTGGGGGTTCGGATGGAAGCACTCCAACCTCTTCAGGGGACCCAACATGTCCACTATTAATTAAACATATGAGCCAATTAGCTCAAAAGTTTGAATAGAAATGATGGCAGATGGATTTCAGGCAGACTTCCTTTTTTCCCCCACAAAGGTGGGAGGAGCAGGGGCCAAATGAGAGTGGTCCCACTGCGCACCCCTCAGACCCATAGCGGAGCGCCAGGCCCAGGGGTCCTTCTCTGCTGGCACTGACTGCCATCCTTTCTGAAGGGTTCAGCGGTGGGTGGGGAGACAGGGAAGGGAGAAAGCTACCTCAGGCCCACTTTCCAAAAGCGCACAGGGAATGGAGTCACTCCCTCACACCAGGCTTGGGACGACAGAGGGCTGGATGACTCTCGCTGGAGACCGGGGCAGCCTTATTTTCTGAGGGCCTGCAGCAGGGCCTCAGAAGAGACGGACCTTGCACTTGATGCCCCCCAACAATGTGGAGACCCAGACAGAATACAAACTCCTGCCTCAGACACAAAAATGCCATTTCCTGGAGGGGCCACAGTCGGAAGCTGGCTTCGGGACCATCCTGGGGTCATCCTGTCCCGACTGCCGTTTCCTTGGCATCCACTGTGCACCTGGGTCTTCACTAGCCTGTTCTCTACCCTGTGAGTCAGCTATTAGCAGTTCCATTGTACAGATGAGCAAGTAGAGGCCCAGAGGGGCATACAGGATTCTAAACCTCATGATGTCCCCTTCTGGGGTATCGAGCTCTGCTTGACCAGGTTCTAGGTTTCCTCAGACACCTGCCATCCCATCACCCTTTTTGTTCTACAGCTCAGAGCAAACGTGCACATGAACATATATATGCACATGCAGTAGCCAGACTCCTTCCTGGCCCCGGAGAGCCCAGTAGTAAAGATGCTGCCTGCCTCACCAACCAAGGGATACGAACGAGTCCATGATGTCTGAAGCCTTGGATTCAGCGACAGATGAGGACACCCACATGATGGGTGTCCTTCTGACAGCCCAGGAAACCCCAAGAGATGCTGCTCTCCTGTGTACTAGCCTACCAGCCCACACCACTCCCCCCAGGTCTCCAAAGCACTCGTATAGAGGCTGGGGTGGGCCAAGGGTTCTGGAAGGGTCTTTCAGCTCCATGCACCCTGCACAGTCCCATAGAGACAAGGGTTGGGAGAAGGTGGGCGGGACTACATTTTTGAACGTGAACTATTATTGTTTTCCCTTTTCCAATGCTTGCAATGTCTTGCTGACAGACAATGAAAATAAAGACTCATTTCCTACTGGTCTGGGGTACTCTTTCCTTTCCGTCCCACAGATACCATAATTCTGGGTTTCTGGCACTCAGTCCACCCCTGGCTTGCTCCTGGATCAGCATCAAGAACTTGAAGCCTCCTGGGGAGACGCCTCCCTCGGCCATATCACAGCCACTCTCAAGGGCCAGGGGAGCTTCGCTGTTTGCCAAGGCCACGCCCACATTTTGTCTCACCAAATTCCTACAAGCCCCCCACAAGGTATCATTGCCCACCGTTGTCAGATGAGGAGGCTGAGGCTCAGAGAGGCTAAGTAACTTGTCTTGGGCCACACAGCAAGGTCCCAAACGAACAGACAAATCCTGGAAAGCTTTTTTCTTAGCAGCAATAGAAGCCAACAGAGCAACTTTCCTCCCAAAGGCTCCAAATTGGGCAATTGAATCCTGCTCTCGGCTAAAGGTGGGAAGAGCCCTACAGGACTCGGCATTGGTTGGCTGTTTAAGTCCCCGCCCGTGACTCATTTCTGCGGAGAAGTGAGAACCTCGGCGTCTCTGATGATCCCAGCTCTGACTTGTGTAAACATTCGTAAACTGTGAAAAGACTTCATCAATGAAGTCATGCAACACTCTTCTCCCCGGGTGAATGAAATCCAGCAACGGGCGTGAGGGTGGTTTGCAAGGGTGTTGCACGGGGGAAAATCGGCACGTCTTTCTTCCTTCGCTTTCTTCCTCCTCTGGAGGCCACGCGTGGCTTAAACAGGAAAACCCTCCCCCAGGCATGACTGCGGAGCTCCTCGTGGTTTGCTCCACACGCGTGCCCAGGCGCCCTCACAGCCTTGTTCGCAGAAAGGCAATGGTAGCCAGACGCGTGGATTTCTCCTTTCACTCGCTCTCTCCTCTCCTCGGAGCGATGGGCAGGGAATCAGTGTCAAGTCAACTCAGACACGTGACCTCCCGCATCCTGGCCAGCCTCTCAGGATACAAGAGAAACAAACCCACCGGCGAGTTGCCACCGGCTCTTGCAAAACACATCCCTCTGCAGGAAATCCCTTCTCCAACCTACGCTTTCTAATAGGGCAGCCCCTAGTCACATGTGGCCACTGAAATCAATGAAGAGTAAATAAAACTACAATGGCAGTCATGCTTCAGGTGTTGCGTGTGGCATGTAGTTCGCATACCAGACAGTGCATACATCCGGGCCCTCACAGAAAGTTCCACGGGTCAGCACGGGTACAGGAGCTGCTGAGCTTGCGCAGACATGCTGACAACCACAGCTGTCTGGGGAGCAGGGGCCCTGGGGTGCGGCTGCTCCCCGGCTCCCAGCTCTCTGAGAGTGTCTACCTGCCGGCTGTGTACAGAGGAGAAGAGGTGTGAAAAGGAATACCCAGCCAGCTCCTGTTTACACACTGGCTTCTCACCCTTTTCCTCATCTGCAAAATGAGGATAAAGGGAACTTCTCAGCCAGAGAGTGTAGGTGAAACGGACGCTGGCCTTGGCCAGGCTCCTGGTAGGCCCACACTCGGTGTGACTGCCTGCCTTGTGCTACAATTAGGGGCTTTAAGGCAGACACACAGTGGTAACAGTGAGTCGGGTGAATCTGGGAGACTTCTGAGAGCTCCAGAGAGTAGCCTCAAGCAAAGAATAGGCAATTAGCGATCAGCTCAAAAGCATCCCAAACTAGCTGGAGGGTGGGGCCGCCTGATCTCTGGGCTTTGTCTGTACAGAGTGATAGTCACACCTGCCAATATCTAGTCAGTGCTTGCTTAGGACCTGGCCAGGTGCTAAATGTTTTACATCCTTTAACTCTCATAAGAAGTCAGCTTATTACTTCCATTTTGCAGATGAGGAAACTGAGGCACAGGGAAGCTAAGAAAGCCAGACAGTCTGGCTTCTATGCTCTAAGCCACTCCCTCCCTCATGCTGCCTTCCCGTGCTAAGAAGATGAGAATCAACTTCCAGCGGCCAGCAAACGACACAGAGAATTGTCACAGGGGTCCCACTGGGTACATTTTTTTCAGCTCTGCACCAACCATGGCTGTGGAAAGATCCAAACTGCAGGTAGGAAAGGAAATATAATTCCAGGTTCTAGAATCCAACAGGGCTGGCTTTGAATCCCAACTGTGTTCCTCACTAACTGTGTGAGAGCTAATTCTACTTTCTAAGCCTCAGTTTCCTTATCTGTAAAATGGGAATCCTAAAAGTGCATACATCATAAGGTTGATGTGAGAATTAAGTGAGTCAGTGCAGATAATATCAACTTAACACATAGAAAGCACTAAAAAAAAGGTTGCTTATGTCATTACTTTCCAAGAGTTGAACATTTTGCCCCAATTTGTTTAGCATTAGAATCCATTCTATCTTTGTTGGACCCACCCCCCCCCCACCCCCCGTCTTGTCCCCACCCTCATAAGCAGCATAGGTCCTACTCTGGCTAGTAGCAAAACTGGTTTGCATTCCTAAGACTGCCTCAAACAGTGATGGAGGGAAACAGGGCAAGAGTTAAAAATACAAGTGGACAAACCATGTGCAGGTAATGGGGAAGTGACCACAGCCCTGACACCATCCCAGATCCCTACACACCTTCCACCCTGGGGGAGGAGGCCCCCAACCATTGTCCCCAGGAGTAACAGATGGCACAAAACTGGAGGGAAGAGACTAGAGGATGTCATTGAAATTTACCCTAAACCTACCCAAAGCCAGGTCTCAAGGCACAGGCCTCTTTCCCTGCCAGCGTATCCCACCACCCCAGCCCCCGGAGCTCACCTAGCCCCTCCCCGTGAGGAGGGCAGGGGTGAGCATCCCATGGAACAGAAAGGAGGCTCCAATCCACTCTGCCATTCACCAGTGGGGGACCACAAACAAATCCTGTCCTCTCTGAGCCTCAGTCTGCTCGTTTGTCATCTGGGGCCTCGGTCTGCTCATCTGTCATCTGGGGACATAACACATAAGGATGGTGGGTAAAAAGGTCTGTAGACCCCAAACTGTCACACACTGTGAAGGCCTGTGGGTGGCATCCATCAGTGCCCTGGTCTCACCTGATCCAAGCAGCTAACTAGACAGGGCCGCCCACCGTGCTGAGGACCTCCCTGGCTTCCCCTCCTAACCCTCCAGGCAGCCAGCGGTGGGCACTGTTGTTGAACCCGCCCTGCAGACGGGGAATGTGAGGAGCTAAGTGACTTGCCTAAGGTCATGCAGATATTTAAGAGCCGGTGTTCATCACCCTCTGCCACATGTCCTCGACTGCCACCCCTGCCCTGTGACCGCAGCCATCCAAGCGCCGCAGCTGCCCGGGCACCACTGTTCAGCAGGCGGCACGAGCACGAGGCCCCTGGAGCAGAGTTCTGCTTGGCCACGTCTCCACGCCACGACACACACGGAGCAAAACACCGAGGGAAGAAAACCTCCAGACAAAGGGAACACTATTAATGGCATCGGCCGCCCTGCCAAAGCCACAAGTATTTTGTGGAGAAAACTCACAGTGGGCTGCAGTGGGGGCCAAAACGCAAACGAGGCATTTGAGGAGGGAAATTGGCTTCAGGGGCCGGTGGGGTGGGGGGCGGGGCGCACATACCACCAGGAGAACATTTTTGGCGGAGGACAACAAAATCACCCATCTTCCTTCCCTGGTAACAAGGGATGGGCACAGGGCTGGGCTGGGAGCTCTGTAACTCTACCCGTGGCAGTAAAGCTCTATAAGCATTTGCTGAATGAATCTACGTGAGGAGGAAATATTAAAGTAACGGATGTGGAAAAACCATAAAAAAAGAAGCAGGAGGGGGATAAATGGAAAACCTAGGATGGGAAGAGACGGGCTAAGGCAGGGCACACGGGACTTCTGGTATTTCAGGGTTTAGGTGGTGGGTACGCATGTGCTCAATGTATTGTTATAATTCACTCCCTACATTCATTTTATAAATATATTTTGCATCTCATCCATGTATAACAGAGGCATTCACACGTGAAATTCATCAAGCCCGTAGGAAACATCTGGATTTTAGCACTAGCCTTGCCCGTATTAAGAATAATGCTTTTGTCTTATTACCGTGGTTAGGGATGATTAAAATCCCCATAGATATTTTTAATGGTGCCGTTTATTTATATAGCACTCCACATTTTTATAGCATTCACCACTCACATTACTGGGTTTAAACTTAGGAGTAAGGAGGGCAACCGTCCCACAGCAGAACATGCTAGAAACCAGAACATGCTAGAAACCAGAAGATCTGCTGTTCCTTCCCGACTCTGCCCCTTATCAGCCGTGAGACCTTAAACAAAGCCACTGATGTTCAGGAGGCCTCGGTCTCCCAATTGGGAAAATGGGAGCATGTGCTTGGGCTGTCTGTCTTGCCGGGTGGTTGTTCGTTAACCCTCACTAATTGGTCAAGTCTTCATTGAGCAATTCCTGGGGGCCAGGCACAGCCCTGGGTGGGTGTCCGGGACACGACAGTAGACACGGCAGAAGTGGTAGCGGCCTTCACAGAGTCTGCTGACCGGGGACAGAGACAGATAGTGGACAGAGAATAGAATAGGACCTCATTACATTGAGATACATATGAGAAGTGATGGCACAGGGTCCCCAGAGAGCTCACGGCAAGGGTTCAACAGGTCTGAGGGCAGAGCTGGGCCATTAATGCCTGGATTCATTCTCATCATCTGTGGTCTTGTTGGGAAGGTAATGGGCTGACATGACTGTCATAAAGACAAGAATAAAGAGGCTTTAGAGAAAATGGGATAAAAGCAAGACCGTGAGCCAGGAGCAGAAGGCTGACACAGGGCCCAGAGCCCACCACACACCCCAGAACAGATCCTGCCCGGTGCTGGCTGGCACTGGTTGGTAATTAGCTGTTGTTCTGGGCTCCAGAGTCTTCCCAACACCTCCCAGGCCCTCCTCACACCCAGAAGCTAAAGGGGGGCCCTCTAGCCCAGGAGGGGCCTCTGGGATCCAGCACCCGGACCACTGTCCACTCCGGCTGGTCAGCACCGACGTGCCCTTCAATAGTTTGCACTTCGCCCTTGAGCAAAGTGGGGTTCGAAATGGCACTTCAATCTCTCCCCCTACGCCAACAGTGCAGGCTGTGCCCTGGCCTC
Source organism: Cnephaeus nilssonii (assembly GCF_951640355.1). NCBI lineage: Eukaryota > Metazoa > Chordata > Mammalia > Chiroptera > Vespertilionidae > Cnephaeus > Cnephaeus nilssonii. Next base: position 15,529,850 of record NC_137084.1, on the reverse strand, counting down.
TTCCTCCCACCACAGCTCCCACCATAGAGCCTCTGGGATCCGAGGACGTTTCTGGAATGCAAGGAAGTTTCCCTTGTGCATGGGCCTCATGCAGCACACGGAAGGGCCAGGAGAGATCGTGGGCAACAGGCAAGAAAGAAGTTCTAGAGGCACAGCCTGTGTGAAGGAAGCTCCAGGGGAAAGAGTTTGGAGCCTTGAGGGATGGAGAAGGCAGCTCCACACGCTGGCAGACAGCAAGGGGGCGGGGCCGAGCCACGTGGAAGAGGGATTTGCCCTGGAATGCTGAAGCTGAACAGGGCCAGCGTGATCAGATGGTGTAGCATAAAGAGCCTGCTGGCTGTAGGGCCTCATAGGGTCAGGCAAGTGCCTGGAGTGGGCAAGTCTTCAGAAATAGTTGTGGAATAATCTGGATTCATGTGTTGTGATGGTCTTATTCCAGTCTGTGGCTTCCTACTCATTTTCGTAATAGCGTCTTTGATGAGCAGAAGTTTTACATTTTGATGAAGTCCAATTCTCCACATTTTCCTTTTATGGCTACTATTTTTAATGCCCCATCTAAGAATATTTGCCTACCACATGGTTGTGAAGATATTCTCCTAGGTTTTCTTCCAGAAATTAAAAAATCCTTTAACTCAATAATAAAAGGACAATCAATCCAATAAAAAAAGGGGGGGGGGAGCAAAAGACTTGAGTGGATATTTCACAAGTGAAGATATTCAAAATGACAACAAGCCTAAGAAAATATGCTCCACTTCACTAGCCAAATAGGAAAGTGCAAATTAAAACCACAGTGTGTTAACGTTACACAATGAGCGAATGGGTACAATTAAAAAGCTGACCACACCAAATGTTAACCAGGTTGTGGAAGAACTGGAACCCTCCTGCACAGCGGGTGGAGGTATGGAATGGTACAGCCATCTTAGAAGACAGTTTGGCAGCTTCTTATAAAGTAAACATACACCTAATCTCTGATGCATCCATTCTACCCCTAGGTATTTTCCCAAGAGAAAAGATAGTGTGTGTCCACCCAAAGACCTGTACTCAAATGTTCACAGTAACCTGACTACATAGTAGCCCCAAATTAGAAACAACCAAATGTCCATCAACAGGTGAATGGATGGTCAGATTATTTTTTTATAAACATGATGGAATACTATGCAGCAAAGAAAAATAATGAGCTACCCATACAGGCAACAACATGGTTGAATCTCAGAAACATTAAACTGAGTAAAGGACATCAGATACAAGAGTGCAACTGTGTGGTTCCATCTCCAGGCAGGTCTAGAGGAGGCAGAGCTAACCCACAGTGATGGAAAGCAGATCAGGGCTGCCCCTGGGGAGTGAGGAAGGACTGACTGGGAGGGGCACAGGAGAACTTCCTGGGCTGGTGAGAAAGTTCTCTATCTTGCTGGAAGTGTGGATTACATGGGTGTATGCAAGTCAAAATGTGCTTGAGCTCTGTATGTAAATTGTACCTCAATATTTTCAAAGGCACTACAGTCCTATGTACCAAACATGCCCAGAGTCGTGTCAGACAGAACAGACAGAGGCACGAACACACTTTTGGAAGGTTCCATTCATTCATCATCCAGCAAATACCTATTGACCCTACTGTGTGCTATTACAGCCTCTAGAGCAACAAATAAGATAGTGTCCCATCCATCAAGGAGCTAACAGTCATCTTGTCGTGCATGTGTGCGTGTGTTCATGTGCATGTGGGGGGCGGTGTGTGTGTGTGTGTGTGTGTGTGTGTGTGTGTGTGTGTTTAGGTGTCACGTCTCTAGAAGTTAGCCATCACATTCTCCAATGACCAATTAAAGTTGTTATAATATTAAAACAAAAAACAAAAACGGCCACTCAGCCACCTCTTGGTCCCCCAGGCCCTTGGCAGCCCCAACATCTGGATCTGTCCCAAGCAGCACCCTCCCCCGCTGGGGGTTGGGGACCAGGTGAGAAGCGGAGGGGCCTCTCTGTGGAATCTGGAGACTGTGGGACGCCCTCCAGCAGGGCCCAGCATGCAGACGCCAGGGAGGTTTTCCAAGCCTTCAACAGGCTTCACTATCTCTACTCTGCAGACGACAGGACTGGCGGGGTGCCCTCCAGTGCAGCCACTTGATGACTAAGCCACCGTCTCTGGCTACTCCTCTTGCCCTTTGCAGAAACCTCTAGAGCATCATATTTCCTTAATGTGTGTGATAAGCTAGTCCGTTCTCAATTGCTTTCTCTTAAAGGGACAGAAAAAAGAAACCACAGCTGAAAAGTCGGTATTCCACAGACAGGCTCAAAGACCCAGCAGTACTTAGAAACACATCCTTCGCCAACGTCCCCACCTCTCACTCCAGCCCCAGAAAGGGGGCAGTCGCAGGCCGTTTATTGCACCCCAACCCCCTTTAAGAAGGGTTTGGTTGATAGACTGAAGTCCCCAAACTGGCGCTCATGGCTGCTGTCCACAGGGCCCAGAGCTCTTCCTGGAGGAGCGGTACCCTGATCCCCATTTTACAGATGAGGAAACTGAGGCTCATGGAATGATAGGACATGTGCAAGGTCACATAGCTAGCAAGCGGCGGAAACTGGATTCCAGAGCTTCTGACTCCAAAAACAAGTATAAGGTCCAATGTCATTTTCTCCTTAACAAACCACAACCCATGAAGAAAATGAATTAGGTGGATTGTAGCAAGGAGGTAAGCCCCATAAGGGCACAGGCCATGCTTTTGCCTGGGTCATTGCTATCGATATGAGCTGGAATGGATGAATAGACGTGTGAAACAAAAGAGGTCAGGAGATGCACCAGCCTCATACGGTATTTGCAGTGGGTCCAGGATTCCTCCCTGACTCAATCTCCCCATTCTCCCCAGAACCCCTGATGGGCTCAGCAATGGGTCAAACGTCCTAGGTAATCCAGAGTTCCGTAGACCATGAGCTGAAGAACAAGCAAGACCACCCAAAAGTTGGGTTGCAGCATGAGAGAGAGGGGGAGAGAGAGAGAAAGAGAGAGAGGGAGAGGGCACATGAAGGGTGGAGAGGAGTTGGCAGGACGTGGGTTTGGAGAGAGGGAATCTGCAAAGGGAATGATGTGTGGGTGGTAAGTGGGTGCAGGTTGAGTGTGCAGGAGTGTGAGTAGGCATGTGCAGGCATGTGCTCAGGTATGCTTAGGCATATGGGTAGGCGTGTGCAGGGAGAACGTGAAGGCTTGGTGTGCAACCAGTGTGTGTGCGCCCATCAGTAGCAATTGAAGGCAGTCTCTATCTAAAAAAGACCATGATGGCATGCTCCATCTGCTCCCGGGGGGACAAATGTCAGTCATAGTCCTGACCCCGAAGGTTCCCAGCCTAGGAAGGTTCCTCCCCGCCCTTACACCTCCCCAGGATCTGCCCAGCTGGCCTGCCCCACTCCTTCCTTCCTGTAGCAAGTCAAAGAGGGGCCCTCACCGAATACAGAAAGGGCCCAGTGCATTGTATTAGCATCTGAGGGCCAGGCCTGGGGAGGCTGTAGACAGTTTGAAACGTCTACTCTCTCCCTGGCCCCATTTCAGAATCCCGAGGGTAGAGGGCTGGTCTCCCTTCGCATGACCTGGGTTTAAACTGAGGACACAGCCCACAGGGGCCCTGGGGGAGGGGAGAGAACAGAGGAGGAACACGCAAAGCTAGAAGGAAAGAGAGCACAATGGAAGCTTCTCCCACTGAGAAGGGCTCAGGGTCAATGCTGGGGCAGGTTCCCAGGACAGACCCCCCACTGCCTGCGGCCCTCACAAGGCCCATGGCGGCCCGTCAGTTCCTCCCTTGACTGTTTCTGTCCTAAAATACCAGGGTGACTATATTTATTTAGCAGGACGTGGGGCCTCAGACAGAGCAACTGGTTCTTCCTCCAACAAAGCAATGCTCTTCTGCGTCCACACACCCCTCAACGGGACACCCGTGAGAGCTGACCTGGTGTTCACTTCAGTATCCCCAGCACCTGAACCAGGCCTCGGACACCGCAGGTGCTCAATAAATGCATGGAGCCTTACACGGACACCTCTACCCAGCCATTCCTTCTGGAGCAGGCGTAGACTTGAAGGAGTTGCAAGAAAGAAAAGAGGGATGTGGGAGGCAGGCGGCAGGAACCACAGTGTGATCTGTTAACAGTGGGAGAGGAGAGAGAATGAATTCATTTCCTCCCTGAAGTAATTTGCCTGTAAATATTCACAAACCACGTAATTTCTCTCAGCCTTCCCATTAAAAAGAAACGCATAAATAAAGCAGCCGACCCAGGGGCTTTGCACACAGACTGCTGTTTCTGTCCTAAAATACCAGGGTGACTATATTTATTGAGCTGTAACCACCCCGCTACCCCCGAAGAGTCCCAGAAGTGGGTCACCTACAGCGCTAGGGGGTGGCTTGGAAGAAGTCAGTGCCGGTCACTCAGGAGCTTAAGTAGCTTTGCCTGCAAGGCCCCAGGAGTAGCTGACCCAGCATCCCAGAGGCCAGAACAGGTGGCCTCGCTGGCCAGGGTTTGGCTTGGCAAACTGTCCCCCCCCCTTCCCCCAGCACAACTTCCCGTTGGAGGGTCTAGAGGTCACACACAGATAGGCCTCTGTGCTCCAAGTGGAGCCCTTGGTAAGGAGAAAAACAAATGCCTTCTTAAACGCTAGAAATGCATGGCATACAGAGGGGCTATTTGAAGCCAGCATCCCCTGGGCAGGGTCTCTGTCAGGGCTGAAGTCTTCTATTCAGTGACCAGGGCCCCTCAGAAGTTACCCAGGGTCCTCTTGGTGTCCTTCCCTGAGCACCCCAGGAAGGGTAAACATCAGCCAGACAGGGGCAGGAAGCAGACTCAAGAGAGGGGCATCTCTATCTCCCTCTCCAGACTGACCGTGCAAACTCTGGGGGCACCAACAGGGAGCTCAGGACCTGAGCCCCATCCTGCTAACATGCTCGGGATATGAACCACATCCAGGAAAGCCTGTTCACCTGGACTCAACCAAGTCCTAGGATGACAACGGCAAGTAAAAGTGTCAAAGTGCAAAACACTTGCCCCAAGACAAGCTCTCTGGCTCTGAATCATCATGGCATCCCCAAGAGGCATGTTACTATTATTATCCCCATCATATAGATGGGAAAACTGAGATCCAGAAATGTAGTTGCACAGGAAGTCCGCCATAGGGTCTGGATTAAACCCAGACATTCTGGCTCTGGGTCTGTATGCAAAACCACTAGCGTATGGAGGAGGGGAGGCAGGAACGTGGAAAGAAGATGGATGCAGGGACCCAGACCAGGGCACATTGGATTTTGTCAGGGGAGAGAGGATGTGTGTGCCATTTTTCTTTTCAATATATGAAGGCCCTGATGTGCAGCCCACCCAAATCATTACCTCACTTAATCTCAGCAGAGCATTTCAAGGAAAGGTTATTTTTTAAAAAATTTAATAAATCTTTATTGTTCAGATTATTAAAATTGTTCCTCTTTTTCCCCCATAGCTCCCCTCCACCAGGTTCCTACCCCACCCTCTGCCCTTACCACCCCCCCCACTGTCCTCATCCCATAGGTGTATGCTTTTTGTCCAGTCTCTTCCCGCACCCCACACTCCCCTTTGCCCCCAAGAATTGTCAGTCCACTCCCTTTCTATGCCCCTGATTCTATTATATTCACCAGTTAATACTGTTCATCAGATTTTTTATTCCCTTGGTTTTTAGATTCACTTGTTGATAGATACGTATTTGTTGTTCATAATTCTTATCTTTTTCTTCTTCTTCCTCTTCTTAAAGAATACCTTTCAGCATTTCATATAATACTGGTTTGGCGGTGGTGAACTCCTTTCGCTTTTTCTTATCTGTGAAGCTCTTTATCTGACCTTCAATTCTGAATGATAGCTTTGCTGGGTAGAGTAATCTTGGTTGTAGTTTCTTGCTATTCATCACTTTGAATATTTCAAGGAAAGGTTATTATGCCCAATTCACGGGTGAAGAAAGTGAGGCTCACACAGCTTAATGGTCTTCTTCTTGCGAGCAAGTAAGCGCCAGGATTGGAGTCTGGGCCAACTTCACCACCGCCACCTCGGCTGGCTTCGGGTCGAGCTCCTCCACCAGAGAGCGACTTGGGGCAAGTCCTGCACTAGCTGGACCTCAGTTTCCACATCTGTAAAGTGGTCCCTTCTTGAGCCCCAGCCCAGGGTAACTGGGAAGATAGGGGGTGGCAGTGAATAAGGACCAGGGCGAAGCACACAGCCTACGCCACAGGCTCTAAGGCGTGAGAGCCGGCTGGACCCAGAGGACTGACATTTCCAACAGTGCACCCGACGCCCCACAGGATGCCCCGCCAGCAGAGAGATTCAATTATGGTCATTACGGTGCACTCAGGAAAACCAGGGAGCAGGCTAATACATTTTAGAAAGATTTGCAGCAACAGAGGTTGGATCAAAACGAGTCTGCTACTTAACCCTCAGTTAAGCAGAAAATCCATTTAACCACAAGGCAACACTGCCTTCCTAGTCTCCAGTCAATCGCTTGTTTTTTACTGTCTTCTAGTTAGATGTATGTTTTTATCACCCTGAAGCTGCCTGAGAATGAAAAATAAGTTCATTGATGGAGATAAAGATGTGGCGGGGGAGGGGGGGCGGGGGGAAGCCTCTGTGGGTTTGCAGCCTCTGGACCGACACCCTCGAATCTTTGCTCCCTCTGCTCCAGGGACACACGGCTTAGATCCATCACTGCCAACGATGCAGATGGACTTTGGAGAAAGCAGTGTGAGGGGCCCAAGAGGGGGTGCTCATTCACACCTCCCCCTCCGCCCCACAGGGAGCAAGCCCCACATCTGTAGTCATAGGAAGCTCTCAGAAAGAGGCTGGGGAAGGGATGTGCTTAGGGGGACCATCGGGGCTAGACCCCATGACCTCCAAGTGTGCAAAGCCACAGAGCAGCGCAGATCAGAGTGGTCAGAGAGGCACGATCAAGAGCAGGGAGAGATTCAAGTTAGGGAGGGTGTTCCCCACAAAATGAGAAAGAAGACCCATCAACCAGATCGTTTTCTCTGTCCTTCAACAAAGCAGCACTGACATACACGTGCAAAGAGACACTCCGGACATAGAGTTGTTGGATGAAATACAGGATGCTCCGTTAAGTTTAAGGTTCAGATAAACAACAAATAATTCTGTATTTGTATTGGCGTGCCGAGGGTGGGACTCACGTTGCCCGGGACTCCCACCAAACAATTACTCATCGTCTACACGCAGTTCAAATTTCACGGGGCGTCCTGTGGTTTAACTGACGAGACCTGGCTACTCCCCCCAGAGGCACGCCTCGTGCAGGGGAGACAAGCTGCACGTCCCCCGGCCGGCGCTGCCCGGGAAGGCCCGCACAGCTGCGAGGCAGCAGGACGGTGAGCAGAGAAAAGCAGGAAGCCTAACGGCACGGACCTTCTGGAGGCAACGCTGCTGAACGTGCGCCTGAGCGGGAACAAAAGCAGGAAACGAGGGGGCCTCTTGTCCGGAGAGGGGGGCTGAATGACCTCTTCTTCCTCTATTTCCAAGCTCTCTGTAACGCTGTTTTATTGTCTTCATAGCCACACGCACACAAACCCGTACACACGCACACAAAACCATCAACTTTTCTTACCTTTGAGCGAATCAGGTTTTCTATCAGATTTTGAGCCCGCTGAAGCCGGGGACTGGGAATTTTTAATCTTGGTATCCCAATGGATGCTCAGGCGATGAGGGAGGGAGGAAGAAAGGAGAGAGAGGGAAAGAAGGGGTGGAGAAAGAGAGTAAAGAAGGACCAGTCGGTACAAATGCCAAGGGTTGGGAAATTCCAGCTGGAAAGTGACGTCTGAGGGTCACGGGCCCTCCCGGCTGGAGGAACTCCTGTCACCCTGAGTCTCCTCGCTTCTCCTGGCTGGGGAGGCCCCTGCGGTCCTGAGCCTGGGTGGTATGTGGACAGCAGGCAGCACAAAGCCCAGCCTCTGTCCTGAGGTCCCCTGCTCCCCAGTCCTCCGCACTTACTGAGAGCCACCACCCAGCAAGGGGACGGACGCACTGCAGGATGCGGGGACAGGCCTGGGAGCTCCCCGAGACAGAAAGCCGACTCTGCACCCTCCCGCTCTGCCCGGCCTGCTCCTGGGGACATGCCTGCCTCTTGGTGCAAGTTCAGTTTAAACAGATGTGTGTTCCTAAGAAGCCCCGTCTTTGAAGTCTGGAAGCAAATCTCAGCTCCAAAGGGACATTTCCCACCGAAAAGGCTCTGTAGGGAGTCTGGGCAGAAATAAAAACCAAAAGCCCTGGATCCTTATCGCCTGGTATTTATGAGATTTTTAATAGAATGGCCGCCTCCAAGGACTGCATGACCGAAAGGGAAAGGGAAGGAGAGAGGAGGTGAGACAGGCATCCCACGGCGCAAGGCTGGGACGTCCCCAGGAGGGCCGCAGCCTCAGATCCACCAGGGCACACTGTCACCCTGAGGATGAAGCTCTCAGGGCCCGACTCTCTGTAACGCTAGACTCTGTACCCAGACGGCACTCATAACTGGAGCCATCAGGAACCGGAGTCAAATACCTACCGACTGAGGGTCCCCTGGACACCGGGCTCGGTGCGGCCTCCGCCTCAGCCTATACCAGACCCCTAGAAAGCCCTTCTACACCTCTCCCTGGAAGCTACCTGGTCACACTGCAGGACCAGACATAGGTCTCCTCTTCAGGATCTTCTGGGTACCTTCCGCCCCTCCCCCAGCCCCAGCAACAACCCACTTGGAAACACCTCCGTATCGGCGTGCCAAGGGTGGGGCAGTGGGAGCAATCTGTAGGCCATAGGGGATGAATTGTCTGTAGATAATTAAAAAGCAAACAAACAAACAAACAAAAACACGAAAAGCTCACAATTCTAAACAATGTCAGTGATAAAACACTCTGCCTTAAAAAAAAGTTTTTTTGTTGCTCTAAGTTCTTAACAATCGCTATAGTCGCTGATGAGTTTTAATATGTATGTAAGCTTCCAATGAATGTACTGTTATACCTTAATCTTTCATAAACATCGTGCTCACATGGCAGTTAGTTCGGAGAACATCCACTTATCCAGCCAGACCCAACACGAGGTGATTCTGCTACACACGTTCACCTCCATGTGGATAATAAGGATTCAGGATCCCTGGAGTTCTCTGTACCCAGTTCCCGTCTCCAGCCCCGATGCCACTTGATATTCCCCCACTTACACATACATCCGCACTAAGCCATGATACACAGTGGTTGTGAGGACAGGAAACGGACACTGGATTACTGCCCTCGCGGCCCCCTCTGCACAAGTCATTCTCCGAACCTTGTGGGGTTCCCTCTTTTGGAACTTTCTTCACGTATATTTTTTTCTTTTTTCAAAATATCCATTAATATAATTTAAAAGCATGGACCCATTGCTTTTTCTCCCCTTTATGGCTAGCTGTAATGTTTGCTTGTCTAATGGCATGGTTAGATTATGAACTTCACTAAAAGAAGAATTTTACTGTCTGTGTTTCTTTGAGAATCTATGTTGTTTCATTGCTATTATTGAAAAGAATTGAGTTGTACTGAGGAGGCAGTATTAAGACACCACCTTCCCTAGGTGCCGGAGACCGAGGTGTGCCCTGCTGCGCCTGTCCTATTCCACGTCGGGCACTGGCAGCTGAACCGGCTCTCCTTCGGGGTGGGCACTGAGCCCAGGGCTTGCTCTGGTGGCTGATTTCTCTTCTTCATGCCACGCCACTCAACAGCTCTCCGGGTATTGTGAAAATAAGATGTTTGTCATATTGTGCTGGATGGGCTGCCCTCTGGGTAGCACAGATAGCCTCCACTGGGCACCTCCCATGGGTCTCCAAGATCCTGAAGTTCCCCATCATCATCTCCAACTCACTCACTCCCTAGGTGATCACATTCAGGTCTAAGGTTTGAAATACTCTCTAGAAGCTAATGGCTCCCAAATTTGTCTCTCCAGCCCTGACCTCATCCCTGAACTCCAGGTTTGTATTTCCATCCACGTTCTTGCCAACTCTATGGGGACGGTTTATAAATGTCTCAACTTGCCCTAGTGCAGTGGTCGGCAAACTCATTAGTCAACAGAGCCAAATATCAACAGTACAACAATTGAAATTTCTTTTGAGAGCCAAATTTTTTAAACTTAAACTTCTTCTAACACCACTTCTTCAAAATAGACTCGCCCAGGCCGTGGTATTTCGTGAAAGAGCCACATTCAAGGGGCCAAAGAGCCGCATGTGGCTCACAAGCCGCAGTTTGCCGACCACGGCCCTAGTGGATAGAGCATCAGCCCTCAGACTAAAGGGTCCCAGGTTCGATTCCGGTCAAGGGCACATGCCTCGGTTGCTGGCTCAATCCCCAGCCTGGGTCTGGGAGTGTGCAGGAAGCAGCCAATTGGTGTGTCTCTCTCACATCGATGATTCTCTCTCTCTCTGTTTCTCCCCCTCCTTTCTACTCTCTCTAAAAATCAATGGAATAAATATCCTCAGGTGAGGATTAACAAAAACAACAAAATAAAAAGGTAAAATAAATGTCTCAACTTAAAATGCCCCCAAACAGAACTCGGTATGTTCTCCTCTCCCTCCACCAAAGCCTAGCCCACCAAGGTCCCCCCTTTTCAGGCACAACTCATGCTCATCCTTGACTTCTCTCTTTCTCTCCCACTCCATTCAGACCATCAGTGAGTCTGTCAACAAAACTTCCCAAATAAATGCTGAAGGTTTGGGCTCCTCGGCACCTCTGCCACCATATGTCCTTCTAAACCACCTCATCTCTTGCCTTGATTTCAACAGTCTCCACACTGGACTCTCAGTCCCACATGGTCTGTTCTCCACGCAGCAGTCAGAGCCATCTGGGTAAAACATAAATTTGATCCTGTTTCTTACTTGCTCACTGACTTCCCATTACACTTAGAATCAAAATCCAAAGTCCTTAACCTGGCCGCCAGCTCCCCTGTGGCCTCCTCTCCTTCCACATCACCTTCGCTCCAGCACCCTGGCCTCCTCACTGGTACTTCAACATGCCAGCTGCCTGCCCACCAAATGGCCCAGACTCTTGCTGTTCCTCCACCAGCAAGGCTCTTCCCTCAGAGGAAGTTAAGGTTTGTTCCTCACTGCCTTCGGGTCTCTGCTCAAGTGACACCTGATCAGGAAGGCCTTCTACGTGCCCCCCCTGTGTTGACAGCGACTCTCCTGGCCACTCCCTGTCCTTCCCTGCACCTGATACTGCCTGGCATTCAGTTTGTTTGGTCTCTGAGCTCCATGAGGGCAGGAACTTTGCTGTTTCATTCACTGTGGTACTCCCAGCATGCAAAGCAGTACTACTATGTAGGGGCTCAACAAATATATATTAAATCAATGATTGTGGACTCATATTTGACATTTTCCCTCAAACTAACTCTGAGCCAGGTATCATTATCACCGGGTTTTGTCATTTCCACATCTGCAGATGTGGAAACCGAGACTCAGATAATGAAAGGGATTTACCTCTCAAGATCTCTCAGAAAATTAGTGATAGATTCATGATTAAAACATAAGTTTCAAAGAATAGAAAATCAATACAGAAAATTAATAAAACCTAAAGCTAGTTCTTTGAAAAGAAGGATAACATCAAAGGGCCGCTAGCCAGGCTAACTAAAAACAAACAAAAAAACACACAGAGAGAGAAGACACAAATTACTAACATCAGAAATGAATGAAAGAGGGGATATCATTATAGTTCCCATGGACATTAAAAGGATAATAAAAGACTTTGAGCATGTTTTCATATGTCTCTTGGCCTTCTGTATATCCTCTTTTGAAAAGTATCTGTTTAGGTCCTTTGCCCATTTTTTTATTAGATTGTTTATCTTCCTTTTGTTAAGTTGTATGAGTTCCCTATAAATTTTGGAGATTAAACTCTTATTGGAGATAACATTGGCAAATATGTTCTCCCATGCAGTGGGCTTTTTTGTTGTTTTGTTGATGGTTTATTTTGCTGTGCAGAAGCTTTTTATTTTCATGTAGTCCCATTTGTTTATTTTCTCCTTAGTTTCCATTATCCTAGGAGCTATATCGGTAAAGATATTGCTACGACATATGTCTGCTATTTTGCTGCCTATGGATTCACTAATCATCCAAGAGATGCAAATCAAAATGGCAATGAGGTACCATCTCACACCTGTCAGAATGGCTATCATCAACAAATCAACAAACGATAAGTGCTGGCCAGGATGCAGAGAAAAAGGAACCCTCTTGCACTGCTGGTGGGAATGCAGACTGGTGCAGGCACTGTGGAAAACAGTATGGAGTTTCCTCAATCCCACTTCTAAGAATATATCCCAAGAAAACAGAAACACCAATCAGAAAGAATATATGCACCCTTATGTTCATAGCTGCATAATTTACAATAGCTAAGAGTTGGAAACAGCTTAAGTGCCCATCAGCAGATGAGTGGATTAGCAAACTGTGGTACATCTACACAATGGAATACTGTGTTGCTGTAAAAAAGAAGGAATTCTTACCATTTGCAACAGCATGGATGGACCTGGAGAGCATTATGCTAAGCAAAATAAGCCAGTCAGAGAAAGATAAATATCTCATGATCTCACTCATTTGTGGAATAAAATGAACAACATACACTGATGAACAAAAATAAAACCAGAGACACAGAAGCATCAAACAGACTGTCCAACCTATGAGAGAAGGCAGGGGTTGAGGGAGTAAGAGATCAACCAAAAGACTTGTATGCATGCATATGAGCAGAACCAATGGACACAGACAGTAGGGGGGTGAGGGCATGTGCTGGGGGGTGGGAGTGGCCGGGGAGAGATCAATGGGGGAAAAAGGAGACTTATGTAATACTTTAAACAATAAAGAATCTACACTAATAAAAGAGAAACATGCAAATTGACCATCGCTCCGCTACACCCACCAGCCAATCAGGAGGGAATATGCGAATTAGAAGGACAAAGATGGCGGCTGCCCAGCTGCTCCAGGTGCAGAGTGGCCGGGCAGGGCAGGACACCTGCTATGAGAGAGAGGGCAGCGGGGGGCGGAGGGGCCAAGGGATCTACAGGAGCGGCACTCCAGCCACAGCAAAGACGAAGACTGTAGACCCTGGAGTCTGCAGTGAAGACAAAGATGGCAGACTCCAGCCTGAGTCTGCAGCAAAGACGAAGAAGGCAGACTCTGGCCTGAGTCTGCAGCGAAGACCAAGACAGCAGACTCCGGCATGAGTCTGCAGTGAAGATGGCAGACTCCGGCCGGAGCGAAGGCCTGGGTCCCAGGTGCCGGAGGAAAACTGGTGCTGGAAGCCAAGAAAAGGAAGGCCTATTGCACGAATCTCTTCGTGCAATGGGCCTCTAGTTTAAATTATAAAAAAGGATAATAAAAGAATACTATGACTAATTCTATGCCCATAAATTACCAAGCTAGATAAAATAGATTAATTCCTTGAGAGACACAATCTGCCAAATTCACACAAGACGAAATAGGCAATCTGAATAGGCCTGTGTCTATTAAATAAATTGAATCAATGATTAATAATCTTTTAAAACAGAAAGCATCAGGCCCATTTAAGTTCACTGGTGAATTCTACCAAACACCTAGGTAAGAAATTATACTAATTCACCACAATCTCTTCTAGAAGATATGAACAGAAAGAGTATTAAATAACTCATTCTAGGAGGCCAGCATTACCCTAATACCAAAACCAGACAAAGAAAACTATAGGCCAATATCTCTCATTAACATGGATACAAAAATCCTCAAGAAAGTAATAGTCAATCAAATCCAGCAATATATAAAGAGAATTATAGACCAGAGCCAGGGAATTTATTCTAGGTATCTAAGGCTGGTTTAACATTCAAAAGTCAATTAAAGTAGCACATCACATCAACAGGCTAAAGAAGAAAAATCACATGATTATATTAGTAGGTGCAGAAAAAGCATTTGACAAAATCCAACATCCACTCATGATTTTTAAAAAACTTGGCAATCAAAGAATAGAGGGGGATTTCCTCCACTTGATAAAGAACATCTGCAAAGAACTTACAGATAACATCATGCTTGTGGTGAGAAACCAGGAGCTCACCCACTAAGATCAGGAGCAAGGCAAGGATGTCCCCTCTCACCACGGCTTTTCAACATTGTACTAGGAGCCCTGGCTAATACAATAAGACAAGGTTTTCTTTTTATTATTGAGGAGGAAGCTTTTTTTACAGGTTTGTGTTTGTTTTTTTTTTACAAATTGGGAAGGAAGAAATAAAACTGTCTTTGTTCACAGATGCCCTGATTGTGTAGAAAATCTTTTTAAAAATTTTGACAATAAACTCATGGAACTAATAAGCACTTATAGCAAAGCAAGGTTGCAGAAGACAAGGTTAATATACAAAAATCAATTGCTTCCTGTATACCAGCAATGAACAAGTACAATCTGAATTTAAAACACAATACCATTTCCATTAGCACCAAAAGAAATAACATATTTAGGTATAAATCTAACAAAATATTCACAAGATCTATATGAGGAAAGCTACAAAACTATAATGAAAGACATTGAAGGAGAAATAAATAATTGGATAGACATTCCATATTCATGGATAAGAAGACTCGATATTGTCAATATGGCAGTTCCTTCCAATGTGATCTACAGATTCAATGCAAGCTCAATCAAAATCTCAGCAAGTTGTTTTGTAAATATTGACAAACTGATTCTAAAATTCATGTGGAGAGGCAAAAGACCCAGACTAGTCAACACAATATTGAAGAAGAACAAAGTTGGAGAATTGACACTACCTGACTTCAAGACTTGCTATAAAGCTACATTAATCAAGACAGTGTGGTGGTAGTGAAATAATAAATAAATCAGTGAACCAGAACAGAAAGCCCAGAAATAGACCCACATAAATATAGTCATCTGATCTTTGACAAAGGAACAAAGGTAATACAAAGGAGAAGAGGTAGTCTTTTCAACAAATGGTGCTGGAACAACTAGACCTCTATAAGCAAAAGAGTGAATTTAGACACAGATCTTATGATCCTTGCAAAAAATGCGCTCAAAATGGATCACAAACCTAAATGTAAAATGGATCACAAACCTAAATCTAAAATTCCTAAAAGACAACACAGAATAAAAATCTAGATGACTTTTTGTATGGCAATGACTTTTTAGATACAACACCAAAGGTATTATCCATTAAAGAAAAAAGATAAGCTGAACTTCATTAAAATTTTTTAAATGATGCTCTTTGAAAGACACTGTTAAGAGGAGACAAAGACTAGGAGAAAATATTTGCAAAAGATATATAGGTAAAGGACTGTTATCCAAAATAGCAACGAACTCTTAAAACTGAACAATAAATAAATGAACAACAGATTAAAAAATGACAAAAGACCTGAACAGACAAGTCACCAAAGATATACAGATGGAAAACAAGCATGTAAGAAAGAAAATGCTCAACATCATATGTCATTAGGAAATTGCAAATTAAAACAATAATGCGATACCACTACGCAGCGATTAGGATGGCCAAAATCCAAAACACTGACAACACGAAATGCTGGGAGGATGTGGAGCAGCAGGAACTCTCATACACTGCTGGTGGGAATGCAAATGGTACAACCACTTGGGAAGATAGATTGGCAGTTTCCCTCAAAATTAAACATACTTTTACCATATGACCCAGCAATCGCGCTTCTTGGTATTTACCCAAATGAGTTGAAAACGTATGTCCACAAAAAACCTGTGCACAGATATTTATAGCAGCTTTATTCATAATTGCCAAAACTTGGAAGCAGCCCAGGTGTCCTTCAGGAGATGAATTGATAAATAAACCATAGCACACCCAGACAATGGAATATTATTCAGCTTTACAAAGAAATGAACTTAGCAGCATTATTCACAATAGCTAAACCGTGAAGCAAGTGTCCATTGATGATGAATAGATAAGCAAAATTTAATTAAGCACATACAAAAAAAGGAAGGAAATTCTGACATATGCCACAACATGAATGAAACTTGAGGACATTATGCTGAGTGAAATAAACCAGTCACACACAAAACAAATACTATATGATTACACCTATATAAGGTACTCAGAGTAACAAAAATCATAGGCACAGAAAGTATACAGGTGGTTACCAGGAGCTGGGAAAAGAAGGGGACAGGGAGTGATTATTTAATGGGTGTAGGGTTAGTTTTGCAAGATAAAAAGAGTTCTAGAGATGAACAGTGGTGATAGTTGTACAACAATGTGAATGTACTTAATACTACTGAACTGTACTCTTAAAAGCAGCTAAGACAGTACATTTTAGGTTATATATATTTCACCACAATCAAGAAAAATGGAAAAAGAAAAGAGCTATCAAGTCATGAAAAGATGTGGAGGAAACACATGTAAGTGAAAGAAGCCTATCTGAAAAGGCAGCATCTTATATTATTCCAACTCTATGGCATTCTGAAAAAGGCAAAGTTATGAAGACAGTAAAAAGATCCGTGATTGCCAGGGCTTAGGAGGGAGGGAAGAATGAATTGGCGGAGCACAGAGGATTTTTAGGGCAGAGAAACTATTCTGTATGATACTCTATTCGTGGGTACGTGTCATTATACATTTGTCAAAGCCCATTGAAGGTACAACACCACCAGTGAACCTGGGATGGGCTTTGGGTGATAACGATGTGTCAACGTAGGTTTGCTGATTGCAATATACTGTGTGCTCCACTGTGGTGCGATGTCAGTAGTGGGGAGGCCCTAGGTGTGTGTATGGCGGGGAGACGATGGTGACTCTCGGCATTTTCCCCTCAGTGTGGCTGTGAACCTAAAACTGCTCTTGAAAATAAGCTGATTTTTTTTAAAAAAAGGCCCGTATCCAGAGCCCAATCTCCTTCCTTGATCCCACAGTGCCTTCCTTTTCTAACACGGCCCTGCCCACACCCCAGAAAGGGAGACACCTCGGCAAGTCCCTAAGCCCAGGGAATGGCATGGGTCATTCTTCTCCCATCAGCGGCTCTGGGCAGGTAACAAACTACCACAGCTAACAGCACTGCCAGCAGATCCGGACTCGCTCCTGAATTCCAGGACTATTCATCGAAGTCTATTAGTTTACACTTTTAACTAATAAGAGAAGCAGCTGGGAGGGGCCAAGTGACCACCAGCCGGGAAGACTGGCAGACGAGGCCCATCTCTGCCATTGCACAGCTGTGTGGCCCCCTCCAATGCTGACATGGCATCTGCAGCTGGGGTCTCCTTCCCTCCCTCTTTGCCCTACCGGGTGGGTGTTTGAAAATTCAGAGGTGATTCACAATGTGGATATATGTCATTATTTTAAAACAACAAAGAAAAACTCTTAAGGGGGCTTTCTGCTAAGTTTTGCTGCATTAAACAGAAAAGCAATCATTTGCTCATTCTTTAGATGGGGGAAAGGAAGACTTCTTATTATCTCTCCACGATGTCAAGGAGGTCACCCCACACGGTGATAGGTCTGCCTGGCCTTGCTCTCACAGCCAATCATACCAGGGAGACGGGGCATCCCCGAGGGGACACGCCACCGACTTGGCCTCCTCTCAGGACCAACAGGTATGTGGCCCTAAGATGAACCTTCCTGGGTAAATGTAAAACAACTTGAAAAAGAAAAGAAGGAAAAGGTTTGGGATGGAAAATGGCCAAGAAGGGAGAGAAGGACCAGGGAGCTGCCATGCGTCACATGTGGACGTGAGGCTGGCCTGAGTCCAGAAACTCGGGCAGACGTTGAGCTGAGTGAGCAGGAAATGGGTGGTGAGAACCTGTCATCCTGTCCCCTCGCATACGTGTCCCAGACAGAGAGGGGGGAGCCAGGAAGGCAGATGAGGCCTGGGGGCTGCGGCCCCTTCCTGTGCTTAAACCCAGGGCGTGTGCCCCACCAGTCAGAATTAGAGAAAACTGGGGGGGGGGGGGGGGGGGAGGGGTGTTCATATGACAATGGCAATTATATCCACCGTTTCCTGGAATGTTGACTCCTTCCTAGGCGGTGGACAACATGTCTGACATCCGTCATCTCATTTAATCTTGACCATGAGTCTGCAATTGTCATGACTCTCTTTGTCTAACAGGAGAATAAACCGAGTTCATTTGCCCAACCCAAAAACTAGTTAAAAAATAGTCCTGAGATTCATCTAATGCCAAAGCCATGCTCTCCCTCTGGCATCCTCAGAGGGAAGCAGAGATGACTAGGACCTTTCAGCCAGCAGATGAGAAGGGGAGGGTAGAGATGCTGGAGAACCGCCTGGAGGAAAAGGGTCCTTGTGATGCAGCCCCACAAGGCAGATTTGGGGCAAGCAGACGGAGGGTACAAGAAAACAGATGTCAGCTCAGCACAAGGAGACACTCTGACCCATCAGAGACAGCCCAATACAGCCCCAGGCGGCACAGGCTGCAATGGAGGCCATGAGCCCAACACCCTGGAGGCGGTGAGGCTCATATTGACAACCACCTGGCAAAAACTTTGGGGCGGAGATGCTACCTAGCATTCAGTTGTCTTTAAGCCCTTCAGCCTTCATAGAGTGACCCATTTGACCCTCCCCCAACCCTTTGCATGAATAGCAGAGAATATTGGTCCTACAGAGACCATGAGGATGCTCAGAGAGGTGGAGCAACTAGCCCAAGGTCACACAGAAGAGCAGAGCTGTGACTGGGACCCAGGTCTTTCTCCAAACCATATTGGGTGTGGGTTGGAGTTTAATCAAGCTCACCTGAAACACTGGCCTCTATTCTCACCGTTGTCATCTATGAGGCCGTCCCAGAATCAGGGAGGATCAGGATGTCTCCCTCATTCCCCACTCTAACTCGATAATGGCCTCTTCACCACCATGATTGTGGCTTGGCTTCAGGGCTGCATCCTCTCCCCCTGCACTGCCCTGGGTCATCCCAGCAGCCTCCCAACTGGGCGCCAAAACAGTGCCCCATCTTCCTCTGAAAGCCGGTAAAGGAGCTTTAAAATATACTAATACCCCTCCAAAGTTACACATGAAGCAATAGTAATCAGCACAGCATGGTACTGGCATGAGGATTTACACATAGAGCAATGGAATGGAATTGCGAATCCACAAACAAACCTAAACATCTATGGCCAACTGATTTTCAACAAGGGGGCCAAGACCATTCAATGGGGGAAAGAATAGCCCCTTCCGTACATGGTGCTGGGACAACTGGATAACCACATGCAAGAGAATGAAGTTAGACCCCTATCTCACACCATATACTACAAAAGTTAACTCGAAATGAATCAGGGACCTAGATATGAGATCTCGCTCTCAGATCTCAGCAGGAGGAAGGTCCCGATGCTGCCTAGAGATGGCCTTGGCTCACTAGCTCGGCCGGTTGCAGCAGTCTGGCTGGGAGATAAAGACACCAGGAACTCCCCTTTTTGCAAAGTCCATGCAAAGCCAAGTAGAGAACATGGGAACAGTGCTACCATGGGCACCCCTGGGGTGTCACTGTGGGCATGCAGAATGCTCTATGGACACATGGGGCACGACCACGAGTGCTATGGGGTGATGCTGAGTCCTGTGGGTGCTTCCTGGCCTCTATGGGCCCTGTGGGGAGCCACAGTGCAGGTGCTGTCATTGGCACCATGGGAAGCCACTGCGGTGCTGTGGGGTGCAGCTGTGGGCACACACTGGGTGCTCCGTAGGTGTGCAGGGGTGCCACATTGTGGGTGCTGTGGGGTGATATAGCAAGCACACTACCATTGGGGCAAGAGCCCTGTGTTTGGGTCCTAATGACCTTGCTGCTTTTTAGAGGTGAAACCTAGAGTAATTTACTTCTATGAACCCCAGTTGTCCTCACCTATAAAAATCGTATTAATGCCTGCTTCTTGGGTTGTGGGGAGGATCAGCTATTATCTACAGAAAGGGTCTAGTGAAGATCATCAGGGCCAAGTGTAAACCACGGGATAAAGGCTCAGTTCATATCCGAGGTGGCCCCCAGCTCTCAGAACCGAGAGCTGACACAACCCAGGTCCCATACCCAGACCTTTTTTAGATCAGGCACGGAAAGAGGTATGTGTCTCCAGGGTAACCCCACTGTTTGGTCATAACACCCAGCTCTCACATCTCAAAAGCCTGAGCCTCTTGAAAGAGGTCACCTTGGGAGGCCACGTTACTCCAGGGGACTGCCATCGCTCAAAGCAAACAGGTATGTCTTGCTGGCAGTTTCCTCGCCCTCACAACCACCCAGTGGTTTGCCAAAAACTGAGGCTCTGGGAGATCAAATCACTCGCCTGAAGTCAAACAGCTACTGAGAAGGCAGAGCTGGGACTCGGCCTCCACCAGTCTGACCCCCAAACCCCAGCAAACATTTCCCACAACAGCACATGGCCTTATGGTCATCTTTGTATTTTTCCTGTGACTCAACCATTGATCTGTTTCTTGGCTAACAACAGGGGTAAGGCTAAATCACTCTGTTTCCTGCACAACCCCCTGAAGGTAACCCAGGAACAAGAGCACGCTTGCTTCTTTTTTTATGCACTTAAAGAAATTCTTGGCTGGCATGGCTCAGTGATTGAGCGTCGACCTATGAACCAGGAGGTCACGGTTCGATTTCCTGCCAGGGCACATGCCTGGGTTTCGGGCTCCATACTCAGTGTGGGGCATCATTGATGATTCTATCTCTTTCTCGCTCTCCCTTCCTTTCTGAAATCAATAAAAACACACTTTAAAGAAAGAGATTCTTTCCCTTTGTTCACCCAGGCCCCCAACTTCCTCTGATTAGAGAAACATCCGTAGCAGAAAGGTCCCGGGAAAGTTACGCCTTCCCCGACTCACTTCAGAGCCTTCTCCTGAGTAAGAAAGCCATGCAAGATCCAGGCGCTGTGCTAAGGCAATAGCTTCCTGTGAGGATAGGGCATCTGCTGCCAGGAGGCTTACAATTAAGATTGTGGCCCGAGAGCTGGCCAGGCTGGGGTGCTGCAGAGCACAGGTGCTATCGAGGGGGAGAGAGAGCCCACACTGGTGCCAGGCCAAGCCACTCCAATGAGGCTGTCCACTCAGGCCTCAGCCTGGCCCTGCTTTACCTGCCTCAGGGAGCTGGCCAACCTGCCTTGGATTTTAGCTGGGAAAATGCTGGCCAGCCAGCACAGTCTGAAAGCGAGAGGATGAACTGGGAGAGCAGGGGACCCTCGGATCAGTGATGAGGATAGTAACCCAGTGCTTCCCCACCACGGGCACCAGAGGCAACCAAAACTGCAAATGCCATCAGGCGGCGGGTGCAGCTCCCTCCAAGGGCTCCCTCCTTCCAATCCCTCGGCCCTCGCTTCCTGGGTGGACTCAGGAGCAACGCTGACCTGCAGCCCCCTCAACAGGGCAACCAGCCTCATGAGACCCCACTTGAGCATCAGCTCTCTCCTCACACATCACACTTGCTCCCCATTTCTGAACAAGCATTTGGGGTAGTGACGAGAGTAAAGCGATCCTTCACCTGCCCTGCATTCCCCAGCACGAGTCTCTCTCGCGCAGGGAGGGCGGGCTTGGAGGGCAGGGAGAGAGGAGAGGAGATCAGACCCTCTTATGTGAATGAGTTGAGATGCCACTCCACCATGATACCCAAATCATACCTCTTCCAACCGGTCTTTTCCTTTCAGGGGTGTCAGGATTCTCTTGAGGTTTCTTTCTGATGGTGGCTTCAGGAGACACTCTGCAGGGAGAAGAGAGAGAAATAAGCTTTAAGAAGGCATGGGTTAGCAGGGCATGGGGCTTCTGGGGGCCAGCTCAGTCCAGACATGCACCCACTCTCTGAGTGCATGCTCCCTCCTTGCACCTCTGCAGGTGCAGCAGCCAGACAGGGTCCCCATGGCCAGAAAGACAGAACTGAGCACCCAGCCCCACACAGGTTCCCAGGATGGCATCCCCAGTGCCTGTGGATTGAGGCATATTTTCCGTCTGCTAACATCAGCCCCAGAGCCTGTGCGACGTCCATGTGATGACTTTGAGAGCATGCTAATTACAACATCGCATCACGTTTCCTTGCTTCTAGCTAGAATATTATCAACTTGGTGTGGGAACTCCATTTTCCTTAGGCGGAAAAACGGCGCTCTGAGTAATTTTGAAATATGAAAGGGAATTAATCATTGCCTAATGAAAGCAGGCTTTTTGGGCAGAACAAAACTTTCAAGATCTGGAATCCATGAAGAGATAAGTCATAAGAGGAGGGGTTGTGGGTGGTGAAAAAACAGCTCAGCCCCAGAGTGCAGGGGCCAAAGTCCCACCCCTCCCACTTCCTCTGTCAGTATGACTGAGTCCCAGGTCACGGGAGAAGGATCAAATTCACCGTGCCCAGGCCACACACCTGCCTGCCAGGGCTTAGGCCAGCCCCAGGGGACCAGGTCATTCCTGTGCACAGCTGAGGAATAAAAGCAAAACTTACAGCAGACAGGGCAGAGCCAAGTTCCCCGACCTCCCCCTCCCCGCTCCGGCTGCCCTCAATGGACAGGCTGCAAAGGGGAAGCCCTGATCGAGTTTCAGGCTACCTCAAACGATTATGACGATCATCCCGACACCCTCTCCAAGTCCATGAGAAAGTATTACCACTTCAGGGATGAGGGCCAGGAATTCAGAGGCATTAAATAACTTGCCCAGGGTCATAGCTCTGAACTGGGGCAAAATGAGGACTAGAAGTCAGGTCCCTAGGAAGTCAAGCCTGATGCAAGTGCCCTCTCCACAGTGAGAGAGGTGCAAGCAGGAGAGCCGTGAGTGCAAGGTCTGCTCTGCAGTGCACCGTCCTCACAGAGAGTGTTCTCAGGACTCCCTGCTAACTGATGGGGGACAGGGCTTGGCCGGAGGATATTACCTCTACCTCTACCTCTACCTCATTCATCCAGACATTGTCAGCCTGGGGACCTCACGCATTGGGGGCCAGACTAAGGCTACAATCAGAGGAATTCATGATATACACTGAGTGGCCAGGTTATTATGATCTCTGAATGCATAATAATCTGGCCACTCAGTGTGTGTGTGTGTGTGTGTGTGTGTGTTAGAGGCCCGGTGCATGAATTCGTGCATGGGTGGGGTCCGGCCAGCCTGGCCAGGGGGAGGGGACATGGGCGGTTGGCCGGCCTGCCTGCTGGTCGAACTCCTGGTTGAGGGGACAATTTGCATATTAGCCTTTTATTATATAGGATATACACTGAGTGGGCAGATTATTATGCGTTCAGAGATCATAATAATCTGGCCACTCAGCGTATATAACATGCATGTACATATATATTACAATTTTCTAACTACAAACTGAAAGTTCTTCCTTACCCATGCATCCTAATTAACAGATAGAATTTCTGCAAAGACTCTGTACTGTGTGCCCTTCTAAATCTCATTCTATGTGAGCCCACATGCAGACAGTGTGACTTTATACAAAGGGGATCTTGCCACAGATGTTCTACATACAAGGCCACTTATCAGGGATATCATGTCTACCCATGACTGTGACACTATACAGACCTTCCGAGCTGTTTTCGCAGCTGCACGGTGCCCCGTAGTGCATGTGGACCACAATATAGTTACCTCCTCTCTGAGTGCACCCACTCTCTCAGAAACACCCATGGAAATGTGGGGTGTTGCTGTTTCCGGCCATTGCAACCTTGCAGTGACCCCCACATCTCTGTGTGGAAATGTCCGTGCAGTTCCAAAGCCTAGACGTGGGTTGGCTGGGCAGAGGCTCTACACATTCCACCTCTGACTGGATGCAGACAAACCGCCTTCCCAACATGCTGGGTGGATTCCCCTCACATCGCAGGGCAGAAGGAGCCCTTTTTCTTGGATGCAAATTGGAAGCCAGGGTTCTGTTGGCAGAAGGGCTGTGCCTGTCACCGCCCAGTGGCCTGGGACTACAAGTCCCCTGGACAAAGGGAGGAGTAGATTTCTTGGCTCGCGCAGATGGCCGCTGCTTCACTGCCCGGGGGGCATTTCTGAAGACTCGGGCCCACCTGAGCCGGGAACTACATTTACTGGCTCAGAACTGATAATGAGCTTTTATGAGCTCTGGGGACGACGAGGAACACGTATTAATGTCAAGCATGCCTGTCAGCCACGCAGCCTGGGTGAATGTCACACATTAACGAAATTAAAGGCCGCAGCCACACGGGAAGGAGCTGGGGGCTGCATGTCGGCGGTGCGAGTAGGCCTGTCAATAACCACATTACTTTCCAGCTTTTGCACTCCTGAGCCTGAAGCTGTCTCCCGTCTTCGCAGGAATTCTGCTTTCTTGCAGCCTGAGAGGAGATTAGTTTATTACCATTCTGCCAGGAGAGGCAAAATCCAGCACTAATCCTAATTCCCATTTAAGCAAATCTTCATTGTGTGAGAGAAACCAGCTGGGCTCGGAATTTCTTCCCCCTTTTCCCTGAGATCTCATTTCAGCCCCCTCCTCTCCGTGGAGGAGGGAGGTCACGGCAGATGTTGGACCCTGAGCCCTCCTGGGAGGGAGAAAAGAATCCCAGGGTTTAAGGCCAAGAGGGGAGACTGGTGCTGGTTGACAAGGGGCAGCATTGCATGACGGTGAGCCGGGTGATGGCGTTCGCTGTGGGCCTGGTTGTTCTGGGCTGTGGGAAGGAAGGGCCACCACCCTCCAGGTCAGACACTTGGTCTTGCTTTGTACTAAGATCCCACAGATTCGAGGTGGCACAGGCTCACATCCCCAGTCCAGCCCTAACTAGTTCTGTGACCTCGAGCAAGGACTTTCTTACTCCACACCTCAACTTCTTATCTGGGAAAAAGGGCTCACAACATCTGATAACTCATAAGATGTTGTGAGGATTGCATGAGGAATGTATACACAAGACTTAGCCGAGAGCCTGCCCTACACTATCCTATTTCTTGAATTTAAGGCTCTGGATTGTATTTTATGGGTTTCTAAGAAAGAAAACACGGTCAGTTAATTGATTATGACATGTCACTTTTTATATTGATGCGTCCTGGTTTCAGAGACATTAAAATATTAAAAAATAAAGGGTGCCTTAGACTCCATGAAATATTGCAAGAACTTAATCAATGGCAGTAAATGTGTTGACTATTGGCCAAGTCCTCCCATTTTGCTAAGTTCAACTCAAAACTCAGATCTTTTTCCTCTTCTTCTTCCAAACAAAGCAAACGTGCACTGTGTGAGGAAAACCAGCTCTCAGGTTATAAGGAAAATTCTGAGAGCCACTTTGGTGTCCTGGATGACACCCAGGTGAGAGACTTTAATGATGGGTCCTACTCTACTTTTACCCTGATGGCTCCCACTCTATTTTTAAATTAAAATAGGACATATTCACGACAGTGCAAACACTATGTGTATACAGCCTACTGAATTTTCAAAAACAGAGGCCCCGGCATACCTGATACCCACATCAAAGACTCTTCTCAAATTTTCCCCAATATTTGTTCCTCTTCCATCCATGTCTCTCAAATCATCCCTGATTCTCCGTCCCCACCGCCCCTGCCCATTCTGCCTGGATCGGCCTCACCATTGCCGGTCTGCTTGCTGCAAACAGCCTCCCTTCTCTTTTGCTATAGGGCTGAGCCCATAAATGTGGCGCAACACATCTCTCTCCTGCTTCAGTGGGTCCCCTGGTCTCCTTTTGCCTGCACACGGGGATTTTTATAATCTTATCCCTGGTTTCCCATCTTTCCAGGCCCACCTTCAGGTCCTCACAATACACACAGACCCCACAGTCAAACCGAACTCAAAATGTGGACAATCATAGTCCTACCTGGCAGGCCTGAGCTGGGGATGAGATGAGCTAACAGATTGTAAGTGGTTCCCTAGGTACCTGGCACAACATAAGCAGTCAATAAAGAGAGGAAGCAGGAATTGTGTAAAATAGAATCTGCTTGCTACTTACTGCAAAAATGATAGTAGCTATGACCAGTGGTTCCTTCCCTTCCTCCTCCCTCCCTCAGAGGTCTACACAAAGAACAGATGAGGTCTACACCCCAGACATATGCTAACACTTAATTCACAGAAACTGGGCTTTCTGATATTTTATACATTAAGTTCCCAGATAACACTGAAAAACACTATTTTATAATCTTTTAATATCCTAGATTCCAAGCCAGTAGGATTTTAGAGAGCTGGGAAGGCTTCCTGGAAGAGGCAGCAAGGAAAGGATGAAGGGAGGTGATGAGCCCAGTGATGAGGCTTTTCCCAGCTAGCTTCTCTCTCTCCCTCTCTCTCTCTCTCTCTCTCTCTCTCTCTCTCTCTCTCTCTCTCTCTCTCTCTCCCCTTCAGCCACTCTACATCTCTTCCTGGCTCCTAGGTGGAACTGCCATCCTTCTGAGCCCTGTGACCACAAGGACTCTTGTTCCTGTGTCCCAACAAGGGGTAGTGTCCCCAGCGAGACCCTGGAGGTGGCTCAGCTCTGGGCCCTTTGTCCCCACACCAATGCCAAGCCCCAGGATCCAGATTGAGCCACTGCCAGCTGATGCGGGGCTTATTGACAGATAAAAGCTCTGCAGTTTAAGGCTCAAGGCAAAGCCGGGGCTCTGGATTGCTTTGTTTTAAATTAGCAACGCAGGGGGTTGGTGTGGGACTGGGGGAGGGGGAGAGGAGCCAAGGCGAGTTCAGGAGGAGTTCCTGCTGTGTCCTGCATCTCAACTATTCCCTGGGCAGCCCCTAATGAAGCCGCATCCTGCCTCTGCCTCTTCTCTCGACCTGCACTTGTCTCACTGGGCGAGTGTCTGCCCCGCCCACTCACTCAGCCCCCCCTCACCCTGTTCCCATAATGAGTCCCTGAATTGGCCTGCTAATTGTGCCCCTGGGTCAGTGGGGGGCGGAGGGGGAGCCATGACATTCTCAGAAAGACTGAAATTTATTTTTGCTCCAGAAAGGGAGAGCCACTCCTTACATTTAATTGGGCAGCGCACAGTGGGCGTTGGCACGGCTAGCGAGGGTCCCAGTGGGCAAGGAACTCCCAACCTGAGTCCATTAGCTCTCGGCCTGGGGAGGGTGGAAGTGCCAACGCAAGTTAACAAGTGAAGCTGTTTCTTCTTAATGCAACTGTCATTAATAACCATCCCCCCTCCACCCCACCTCCCATCAGCTCTGGGCTTTGCTGCAGGCAGCACAGGCCAGCCAGGGTCTCTCCTGCTCTCCCCAGTAGTGCCCGTGTGAGCAGACACCACCAGGATGCTCCGCTGAGCAGGAAGGGCATGGGTAGCCTCTAGGAGCCTGGGACTCCCCTGTCCCCAGAGGGCACTGCCCTGCATTTGCTCTTGTCCTGCTCTGTCTGGAAGTGCTTTCTTGTCAGCAGCAGGAGGTGAGAACAAGGGCTACCCATCTGCTGGAGTTCATCTTACACTTGATCGTCACTCTTCTTCCTCCCACACTTGTGGATAATACTCTTCTGCCAGGGGGGGTATCATCGCTCTTCCCCTTTCTTCTGCAGATGAGGAAAGTGAGCAGCGGCATTTTTATGTAACTAACCATGGGTGCACTGTTGGTGGGAAAAGGAAGACAGAAAACGCAAATGATTCTATCCACAATGTCTGCTAAGTAAGGCTCCCTCGCTCTCGCAAAGAGGGGGTGCTCAGCAGACCTAGAAGCCTGATGTGAAGGGACCTGTCCCTGAAGGTGGAACCTGGCCTGCCCACCCCTACTCCACCGTGTCCTCTGAATGAGAAAACACATGAAAAACATGAAGACACACTCTTCCACCGCGTGGCCTGTGTCCTCCTCTCCAGTGAAGGAAGGACGTGAGGCTCAAAGAGGCCAAGCAGCACGTCGGCCCTCACAGAGCTGAATCAGGCTGAGGACCAGAACCCACAACTTGGTTTTCAGCCCAAGTCCCCAGAGCCACCTCACCTGTGTCCAGCCTGCACTAAGCCAACCCATAGTCCATCCTCCCAAGGACGTACCTGAGAGGTTCTCAGGCCACTGGACTGTTGGCACAAAGATACCCGGGGGTTCAAAGGCACGAGAATAACCGGTGCTTCCGGTGCCTGGTTCAGGAAAGGCAGAGATCTTAGTGCTGAAGTTGGCT
Source organism: Cnephaeus nilssonii (assembly GCF_951640355.1). Classification (NCBI taxonomy): domain Eukaryota; kingdom Metazoa; phylum Chordata; class Mammalia; order Chiroptera; family Vespertilionidae; genus Cnephaeus; species Cnephaeus nilssonii. The sequence continues at coordinate 15,501,920 of NC_137084.1, read as the reverse complement.
TTGGTCCTAATTCTGCCTCCGCACGTCCCAGCTCTGGAACTCAACGTGGATCCCCCGTGCAGTCTTACATGTACAGGGACGTGTTCCCCAGGACCCTCCACCTCTGAGAGCAGCAGTATGGTTATGCGCCGCCTAATGATATCAGTCAACAACGGGCCTTATATATACAGTGTTCCTCCAATACAATTATAACGAAGCCGAAAAACTGCTATCGCCCAGTGAGGTCGTAGCAGCCATCATAGCATCCACTAGTCACGTCCTAGGTGCCATATGTTGTCGTAAAGGACGTTGTCGTGAAGTCGCAGCGTAACTCATTCCTCATGTGCTCGTGGTGCTGCTGCTATAACTAACCTACTGTGCTGCCAGTCGTATGAAAGCATCGCGCACACACTTATGTACAGGACGTAATACTTGATAATGGTAACCACCGACTATGTTACTGGTTTACGTGTTCACTACACTTTGTATTGTCATTGTAGAGTGTCCTCTTCCTGCTTATTAAAAACAAAGAGTTTGCTATAAAACACGATGCCTTGTCACGCTGGCAGCAGCCTCATTCCTCCTGTGTTTATTTACCACGTCTCTTGGTTGCATTGTTTTCTCTTGTGCTTGATTTAATCTCGTGTCATTTTATAAATGCACTGTTGCCTCAGGGTACTGTGCTGGTAATGTCTACAGCTGTGCACTGGAATGTCCTGGCCTTCACATTCACTCACCCAGAGCAATTCAGTCCTGCAAGCTTCATTCAAAGTGTCCTATACAAGTGTAGCATCTATCTTTTACATTGTATTTTGACTGTCCCTTTTCTACGTTTAGATACACAAATATTTACCATCCCATCTAATAAAGAGGGAATATGCTAATTGACACTCACACTGTCGCAAATATGGTGGTGCTCACAGCCAATAAGGAGGGAATATGCTAATTGACTGTCCCACCCTTAAAGATGGCAGTACCAACAGCCACAAGATGGCAGCGCCCAGTCCCCTCAGCCCCACCGGGTGGCAGGCATGTGGCAAGGCCGGGCCCACCTGCCTCCTGAGTCCTCCAGTCCCCTCAGCCCCCCAGCTGCCCAGGGCCGGCCCGAGGCACAGGCAAGCCTCGGATGGTGGCTGCCCAGATGCCCAGGGCCGCCTGAGGCTCAGGTAACCAGGTCCGGCCGAGGCTTGCACTGCGTCAGTGGCAGCAGCAGAGGTGTGATGGGGCGTCACCTTCCCCTGATTGCTGGGTTGCCTCCTGCCCCTGAGGGCTCCTGGACTGTGAGAGGGGGCAGGCCGGGCTGAGAGACACCCCCCCCCCCCAGTGCATGAATTTTCACGCACTGGGCATCTAGTTGTGTTATAAGTGGCTACAATATTCAATACAGGTCCATGCTGAATAGGCGGGTAGCCTGGGTGTGAAGCAGGCTAGACCATCTAGATGTGCGTAAGTGCACTTTATGATGTTCACACAATGACAAAATCGCCTACCAATGCGTTTCTCAGAACATATCCCTGTCGTTAAGTGACATATGACTGTATGAAAAAGCCACATGACAGTAATAGAGATGTTTCCAAACAGGCCACCCTGCAGCTCGCAAGGAAGCCGAAAGCTGAGAACTCATAACCTGAGCTGAGGGAAGCGGCCAACCCCACGGCCTACCGCAGCTTTCCTCCTCCTCAACCTGGGGCTATTAACTCAGTCTTTACAACCCACAGGGTGGTGGTGGGGTGGGGAAAACTACACCCCAATTCTTAGCAATTCCTCCCGGCTCCCTTAAATATATTCTAGTGCAGAAAGGGGTCTGCAGGAGGTTGGACCGCAGCGGCATTAGCATTTTGATGGGTTTTCCCAACACGTGGAACAAGAGAGCTTTAAAATTCATAGTGAAGAGATTAATCCTTCCAGCTACACTTCTCCCTTCCCAGCTTGAAGGCCAAGAAGTTTTTACTCCTTTAAGACCTTGATTAAGAAAGAAAGTCAGGAACTCGGAGAGCTCACTCTTTAGAGTCCACAGAGAGGAGACAGATGGGTTTCCTATGTTGAGTGTACATGTAGAGCCCTCCAAACACAATTAAAAGGCAGAACCAGAGACAGGGGCATGAAAAGGTTGTGCCGCTGCGTGGGGGTTGGGAGTGTCTTTGACTCAACAGAAGGACACAGCCTTCTGTTGAGTCCCGAGAGGAGCCTGCTGGCTCCTAACAGCAAGGTTCACCTACTGTAACTGACAAAAGCCATTCTTCTTAACACCCATGGTCACTCGCTCAGCAAGCATCTCCAAAATAAATTGCTCTGGGCTGGGTATTAGGTCCTTGGGAGAGAAGGATCTGAGGACAGTTCAGCTCAACAAATCCCTGATTTCAAGAAACTCAGTCTAGAGAGAGAGAGAGAGAGAGAGAGAGAGAGAGAGAGAGAGAGAGAGAAACTGACGGTTAAAAAAAACACATAGTGGTGACAGAAGCAAATGTGGCTGCCCAGGGACCCCCAGGGAGGAGGGGGCCTCAATCAAGCTGGGTTAAAAAATATATTTTATTGATTTTTTTTACAGAGAGGAAGGGAGAGAGATAGACAGTTAGAAACATCGATGAGAGAGAAACATTGATCAGCTGCCTCTTGCACACCCTACACTGGGGATGTGCCCGCAACCAAGGTACATGCCCTTGACCAGAATCGAACCTGGGACCCTTCAGTCCGCAGGCTGACGCTCTATCCACTGAGCCAAACCGGTTAGGGCCCCTTTGGGGAATTCTGGTCCTGCTTCAAAACTTTCTTTTGAAAAATGCATGTGATGCAATATTAAGTGTCGAAGGGGAGGCGCACAGGGCTTTGTAGCGTATGCTCAGAGTGAGAACATAGATGGTGTTGAGGAAAATGATCCAAGGAGAGGACTGTCTTTTCGACATCATGTTGGACCACTGTGTAGCAGGCCCCCAAGGACTACTGAATTATCAAGGGATTCCAGAGGAATGTAAACTTTAACGCTGGTGAAGTTACATGTGAATTTGTAGGTCTTGTAGAAAAGATAACCCCAAAGGTTAAGACCAGGCATCCTCAAACTACGGCCCGCGGGCCACATGCGGGTGTTTTTGCCGTTTTGTTTTTTTACTTCAAAATAAGATATGTGCAGTGTGCATAGGAATTTGTTCATAGTTTTTTTTTAAACTATAGTCCGGCCCTCCAACGGTCTGAGGGACAGTGAACTGGCCCCCTGTTTAAAAAGTTTGAGGACCCCTGGTTAAGACTGTACTGCCCTATTAAGACTGTTATGCCCTGGGCATAACCAGTTTTGTATCCCAACCAGCCACCTATTCCAGTATTCTTTCTCCAGTGCCTATATAACCAGCGTCTTTAATTCTCCGGAGAACCAGCTTTACCATCCTGCTGGCTCCACATTAATGAGCTCAATCAATCTCTGACCCATGTTCATTTTACATTTATATGAGATTTTATAGAATTTACAATTTTTTGAAAATTATACTTTGGCAACACATGCCCAATCAACACACACACACACACACACACACACACACACACACACACACAATGGACAGGTGGGGGAAGAAATACAGCAAAATGTTACCAATGGGTATCTTTAGGTAGTTGGCATATATACACATGTGACTTTTATAATCAGGGAAAAAAAGTGATAAATATTATTTTTTAAGTAGAGAAACACCCCCATCTAAAATTCCCCAAATTAATAGCTAATGCCAACTGCTTGGTAATCCTATCTGTGGACAGGAAGCTAAGCACTTTCTGTGCATTATCCCATTTAAGGTCTCACCACCACCCCATGTGAAAGGCACTATTACTCTCCCCATTCTACAGATGCGGAAATGGAAGCACAAGGAGTTAGCCTCACATCATAGGTCTGAGCGGTCAGAAGGGGAACTGAATCCCAGGCAGCGCTGCCCAGAGTCTGCCTGCTTAACCACGCGGCCAGACACCGGCCTCCCACGTGGAAAAGGAAGAAATAAACACATCTGCGGGGCTGCCAGGGTCAGGCTTGGAGGAGGCTGTGTTCCCACACGCTCCTGGAGCCCACAGCATGCTGGGAGCCTCGCCAGCCTTGAATTGAATTCGCATGTGTCTCTCCCACACTTGCAGGTGGGGGCCAGGTCTTCTCCATTCTTAAACCTCCCGTCACATTGGGATGGAGGCACAAGAGAGGCTGAGCGAATGTCTCAGGACACCTCCCCACCTGCTCTGGAGGCTAAACCTTTCATGCACTCTAGAAGCCAGCTTCGACTCATAGTTCCCTCCATCTCTCTCTTTGCCCACACAGGCACTACGGAGCTGGTTCACATCTTCATCGGAAAGCAAAGGGCAGGCTGGCTTCAGCAAAGACGGGTTCTGTATGTTGGAAAGGGCCCCAGCCTAGGAACCCTAGAGGCCAAGGGCTCTGCCTCTAAATCACTGTGTGACCTTGGGCAAGTCAGCAAGTCTCCCTGGGACGGGGCATGGGGCCTTTAAAGTGGGCAGGAGGACCCACGGTGCTCTGATGCCCCAGATGTTTTGCCAGCATCAGCCTCGCTTTTGCCGCCAGTGTACTTTGCATGCAGCAGGCGTGGAGCCCTCACCAGGGACCCACGCCTATTGATTCTCACTAAAGCTCTTCATGTGGCAGGTCACTGCGGGCTAAATCTGTGCAGAAATTAGGTTTTGAGGGAGGAATACCATGTGATCTAGAAAACCAAATTGGGGGGGGGGCTGCAAGAGGGGGAGTATGGGGAGTGGGGAGAGATGCTTCATTTACATCAGGCTCTTGAGAACCCCCTACAAACCACCCCATCGGGGGGTTCATCCTGAGCACAAATGGATTGATTTATTCCGGTCAAATACATTTTCCTAGGTCTCCGAACACCTGCAGACTCAGGTAGGATTACTTGGGTAAATATTGTGTTTCCAAAGCTTCCAAATAAAAAAGCCCCATTTTCCTTGATTGAACAATAAATACCGCACAGCCTTTGTGCATGGCTGTGAGGAGGCAGGAGAGAAAATTCGGAAATGTCAGCCGCTAAGTGTCAATATGGAGAGCCACGTCTCTAGGTGATTAATTAAGACCAATGGCCGAAAGAAACACAGGAGGGCCCTCTTATAAAAACGGAAAGTGATACTGCTAATGCCAATGAGTCTAGCAAACGGGCCTGCTTCTGATTCCTGGGTGAGTTACTTACTGTCCCTTTAGGAATCTCAGTTTGAGCATTGTGGGATGCTCAAAATGGGTTCCCTGTGGGTTCCCTGGGAGATACCAAAGTGGAGGGGAGGTGGGAGGCCCAGCCCCCATCCTGCTTCAACAGGGCAGCTCCATTGCATTTCCTATTGGCTGCTCCAGGGTGACCTTTCTTTGACTTCTATGGCTGCAAGTAAGGTGAATGCCACTGAACTAAGTCATCCCAGGTCTTTTTCCCTTTAGTCTTTGGAATGCCCAAGATGGTACCTTGGTTAAGAAACCCAAGGCATTCTGGTGGCCGAATGGTTTTTAACCAAAGGCATCAGGGTGACTCATGTACAAGGTCACTAACTCCGGGGCAGGGCGTTCCATGCCAGGCAGCGAGCTCCCATCCCTAGCGAAAGGGTCTTCCCAGACAGATCATACAGCCACAGTAAGAGCTGGCAGGCCCGGGAGCACGTACATTGTCCCGGGCTTTTTACCTCTCAGTCCTCGCGGCAATAGGTGTCAATCTTCTCTCCACTTTGCAGATGGAGAACCTCAGCACCACACAACTTGGGGAACCTGCCCAAGGCCACTCGGCTCCTAAGCCAGAATTTAACCCCAGCAGCTTGATTCTTAAGCACTGCCTAAAATCGAACACCCCAGAAATCCCCAGAATACCATGCTGGATGGGGACTTGGGCATCGCTGGCCCCTCTCCTCATTTTACAGTGAGTGACTGAGGCCCAGAGAGGGTAATAGATGCGCCCAAGGTTCATCATGAGCTTGTCGCAGAGCCGGGTTAAAACTCAGATCCCATCTTGAAATCTGTTTCTTTCCACTCCACCTCGGCATCACTGCGCCCCTCAGGACATGCCCCTCAGGACGGGCAGCCTGAGTTGGTGGTCAGAAGCTGAGCTCACGTGCAGGCCGCCACCCAGCAGCAGCCCCAGCTCTGCCCCTGAGACAACACACTCGGCCCCATCGTGTTCCAGCTCGCCAGCCCTAAAATGGGAAAGGTGGCTGCGCTTACCTGTAGTGTTCCCAGGTGTGTTCTCACTAAAGTCTACCCTCTCTGACTTGGGGCAGCGTGAGAGGGATACAAAATGAAACGGATCCTTCTGGTGGAACCATCCCCCTCCCCCACCTGGCCGTGGCAAATGGACCCCTGCCCCTGTTTCCCTAGCCACCTCCGCCGGGACCTCGGTGGGGAGGAGGAATGAGACCAACCGAGACGGATGTCCTGTCTAAAGTCAAGAGCGAATCATCCTCTTGATCTGTCTGCTTTCTCCTGACCTCGTGTTAATTTCTAGCTCAAAATAAAACCAGGAAAAGGCTAGAAAAGTAATTTCAGGTCGGCACACCGTCTGCCTAATGAGATTGAACCCACTCATTTGCAGAGTCAGGGCATTTAAGATGCCGAAAGGACCTGAGCTTGAGCATCTGAGATCCTGCGGAAGAAAGTCACCATCTCTCTAAATGTAAACTGATAGCTTCGCCTCTGTTCGGAGGGAGGAAACTGAGGCCCAGAGAGGTTGAGTGATTTGGCCCATGTCACACAGCCATGGGTGGTGAAAGAGACAGTGTGAGAACCAGGTCTCCTGACCTCAGGCTCTGCTGGGGTGGGGGAGGGGAATGGGGGGATGGAAAAAGGGAGGAGAGTTTGAGTGTGAGTTTGCAAGCACGTTTGAGAGTGTGTACTTATGAGATCATGAACCTCTGAGGTTGAAGAGAAGCATTTGAGTCATTTGATGTTCCACCTGCACTTATCTGAGAAGATGGGTGTGAACAAGTGTGAGGGTGGACAAGTGAGCAAGAGGGATTTGAGTGGGAGTGAGTGAGAGGGAATCCAAAGGCTAAAGAGAGAGAAAACCAAGAGGAGGAAAAACATTTGGGCCATTTTCAAATTCCCACAGTTGAATAAATCAAAACAGCTTGTTCTAAGACAAAGGCCATTTCAAACCACATCCTTTACACCAAAGTCAACCCCAAACGGCCCCCTAGATGCTTCCTCATAACCAATGACAACAGCAACAGGAATATCACAGTCATATTTAGGATTCTTGAGCAGCAATGATGGGCCAGGTGTGATTAATGCCCACTCTCCAGAGAAGCGACTGAGGCTGGGGAGGGGGAGTTGCTTGGTCCCCACACCCAAGTGGTTTCTTGGATAAGGAAGCCTGGTAGGCAGCAGAGATCCAGCCAGCAAGCTTCCGTGGAAGCACCATGTGCCTGAGAACCAGCCCTGGGGACAGGGCTGCTCCTGACTGTGAGCGGAATGGAGAAGGAAGGGACCCAGGAGTGGGGAGTGAAGACAGCATGTTCCCTGCCAGTTCCTTCTCAGCTGCCCCCCCAGGCAAGGCAGATGCCACCTGTGCGGGAGTGCCTGGTGCCGTGACCAGCAGTCCCCACCCCACCTGGCGCCTGGCCTCGACTGGCCAGAGGAACGTCAGGGCCCCAGAGAACTCCCATTTCCCACCCCAACATCAGCAAAGGGAGCCACAATGCAGTAACCACCGAGTGTCCCCTCTCACTGGGCATGAGGGGCCAGCAGCAGGCCAGCTGTGCTCTGCCAAGCATCCACGGCCAGCAGGCATGCTGTGCACTTTCTCATAGTCCTGTCCTAACCCCAAAACAGTCCTTTGAGGTGGGTGCTACTCTTCTCATCTTACAAATGGGTAAACTGAGGCTCAGAGAGACTGAATACCTCATCCAAAGTCACCAAGTTAGTAAGTTTAGGCAGAGTCGGGACTGAGCCCCAGCATAACCAGGGGACCTTTGCTCCCTCTAACTCACACATCACTCATCCGCAAAGCCCTTGCCTCTGGCGCAGGTTGGGAGCCCCAGAGGGCAGCATTTTGTTGTGGGTTTCCCCTCCACAGAACGGGATTAAAAATCTCACCCCAGCAGGGTGGCTCAGTTGGTTGGAGTATCATCCCATACACCAGAAGGTAGTAGTAGGCTTGATTGCCAGTCAAGGCACATACCCAGGTTCCAGGTTCAATCCTTGTTTGGAGCACGTGTGGGAGGCAACCAATCGATGTCTCTCTCTCTCTCTCTCTCTCTCTCTCTCTCTCTCTCTCTCTCTCCTCTCCCTCTCTCTAATATCAATAAAAATAACAATAATATAAATTTGTTTTAAAAAAATCTCACCCTAATCGGATTGTTGGGCATCAAACGAGGTAGTGTCTATGGGTCTAGATCCGTGGTCAGCAAACTGTGGCTCGTGAGCCACATGCGGCTCTTTGGCCCCTTGAGTGTGGCTCTTCCACAAAATACCACGGCCTGGGCGAGTCTATTTTGAAGAAGTGGCGTTAGAAGAAGTTTAAGTTTAAAAAATTTGGTTCTCAAAAGAAATTTCAATCATTGTGCTGTTGCTATTTGGCTCTGTTGACTAATGAGTTTGCCGACCACTGGTCTAGATGAAAAAACTCTCTGTGCTTCTGGAAAGAAAGGGAAGGGAAGAGAGCCAACAGGTAGGTCCCTCCACACCCAGCACCAGGTTAAATAGTTGCTCCAGCCTTTGCTGTCCCTTTTTTTCCAGATGGGGAAGCTGAGGCTCAGTTAGGATTTTAAAAACTGCCAAATGTCACGCAGCTCGTAAGGGGCAGAATCAGAATCTGAACTCAGCTCTGTGGAACTCAGAAACCAGAATTCTCACGTTAAGTTCAAATGCCATTGGACTCCACAAATGCCTTTCGATTGCTTTCTTCTAGAAGAGCATTTCATTTTAATCCCATACATTTCTCACCAGCAGACACACATGAACTTTACCTAATACACTATCATCATTGTTTTGCCAAAAAGACTATCAAGGAGACCGTTTTTTTTCTTTACACGCTCACACAACAAACACGAACCTCTCAACTAGTTAGAATCGTGCTTGAATACTGGTTGGGCCACTTAGAAACAAAAATTGCCCATTATTTAAATTCAATTACATAGCAACCACTTTTTAAAGAGCATATTTTTATTTGAGCTCATTGTGTAGCAAATCCTCAGACACTTTCTTTCTTCCAGCTACTTGGAGAAGGAAACATTATCAAATGAAAGGGAGGAAATGTTATGCATATCATCCCAGCTATTGAAAATAATGCTGATGGATTTTCCTCCTTTGCTCTTAATTTATTTAAACAACACCCCCACTTCCATCAACAGCCACACCTGGGCTTCCTACACGTCCTAAGCACTCTTCTCCGGGGAATTCAAAGCTTTCTGGTCATAGTCCCTGGTCAGGATTCCCAGGGGCAACTCTAGAGGCAGAAGGAGACCCAGAGAGCAAGCAGCCTCCACTCCCCAGTGTGTACACGAGATGTCAAAAGTCCACAGCAGAAACAAGAGCTAGTTGGAGCCGAAGAAGAACTAGGCTCTAAACTCTGACTTTCTGGACTCCCAGTCCAGTGCTCTCCCAATCCCTTCAGTTAGGGAACAATGGGGACAGCAATTCATGGGATGGATCTAGGCTGTGATCCAACTGTCTTGGCACCCCCAGCCCCAGTCTCCCAATTTCATGGTTTTACCACGTCCCCAGGCCTCATGGAGTCCATCAGGCTCTGGGGTTGGCCCCCAGTGACCCCATCTGGTCTCTGGACTCCGAGGAGGGAAGCTCCCACCTGTGGCCCCTGCTCTAGCCCCTCCAGCACCACGGCCTGGTCCTCCAGCGCGCTCAGCCTTGCACAACAAGCAGGCAGCAGCCTCAGAGGTCTCTGTTTGCCTTGGCTCTGCAGCCTGCTTCCTCAGCAAGAAGCCACTGCAAAGGAAAATAAAACAACAACAGAAAGCCCTTTGATCTGCCAACAGACGGCCAGGAGGAAGGTGGGAATCACCCTCTGTTGTGACCTCTGGCCTCCTGCTCCCAAGTTCTCTGCGAAGGGTCCCAGGGCTCTTTCGCACACCCCACCTGGCCCAGGCACCTGGATCCCAGGAGATGAAAGGGTCAAAGTGACATCTGTGAGCACCAAGTAGGGATGAACAAGAGCAGAGAGAGGCTGGACAGGGCCAAGCAACTGGGAGAGAGGAGATGGACATTGGCCCAGGAAGCCACTCCACACAGCGGTCTCCCCAGATTGGGGAGCATCAGGAAAGAGGTGTGTGAGAGAAAGGCATTCCAGTCCATCGCTAGGGAACCCGGCAAAGCATCACAGATCTCCACGCAGGAACAACCAGGCATCCCTCACAAAAGGATGTGCTGCGTTCAAGATGCGCGAGCTGGGCCGCTCCCATACCCCACGGTCCACCCCGGGGGCCCCCCACAGCCTCAGGAAACATGAGTTCCCTCTGGGAGCCGCATACAAGCCCCCTTCCATCTACTGGCCTGAAGGCAGGCTGGAAGTGTCCGGGTGCCGATGTCCCAGGAGCAGCCCTCGGCTCATGGGAGATGGAAGTTGGTGAACACTCACTGGGAGGGCTCTCAGGTGAGCTCCACACAATCACTGGGAGGGTCCCCAGCGGGAGGGGAGGAACCCCAGTTGCCCACAGAGGTAGGCAGCTCGTTAGTGCGCCGTCCATTGGCTTTCGTCCCCTCCCTGCCCACTCACCTCTCTGGGACCAACCTCCTGTCTAGACTCTTTGCGCCCAACTCCTTGCTCACAGTCTGCTCTTGGAGATAACCAACTAACACAAGGCAGGTGTGGAGGTGCTAATGCCGAACCAGGGAAAACGTGCAGGAGGCAGAGCAGAGGGTGGAACATCACCAGCGGTAAGAGGAAGGTGCTGCACACGCAGATGTGCCCGTTTACCCAGAGGACAATTCGAGAGACAGGAAGCTGGCTGTCTCTGCACGAGGGGACTGCGTGAAGACGGAGAGTTAGTTTCCATTGTACATGCTTTTGTTCTATTTCCATATTTTCTGATTATTTTCTTCCTAAGCCTTTCACCACTAAAGCACGATTCTCTCCGAAGAGCTTCTGAGACCTGGGAAATAAAATAAATGACCACTGCAGAGGGAGAAAACCCTGGAGCCGGTCATCTCCCTCGCTCTCTGGCACCCTCTCACTTCCTCTCTCCCCATCGTGGCCTCGCTCTCAGCCCCGGTGCAGGAAGGCAGGTCCCCATTCCCTCAAAGGCTTGGTAGCTGCCAACGAACAAGGAATTCAGGGCTGGAAGGGAGACAAGGGCCCGGTGAGAGGCCTCTGAGCCCTCTGCGTCCTGATTTCCTCGCCACTCACGCCGTTAAGACACACCCTGGCTCCAATGGGGAAGACGTTGGTGTCCCACGGGCACAAGCCACGGAGCAGACTGGGCTTGACACTGGGTTCCAGGGTTCAGACCACCTGGGTTTGCATTGCTACAACTCTGGTAACCAGCTGTGTGGCCTTAGGCAAGTGACTTAACCTCTCTGTGCCCCAGTTTCCTCAACCATAAAATGGGGATAGTCATCATACCAAATTAGAGGGCATTACAGGCTGAACTGTGTTTCCCCAAAAATTCATGCATTAAAGCCCTCATTCCAGTACCTCCGAAAGAGAATTATTTAGAGCAGGCGTCCTCAAACTACGGCCCGCGGGCCACATGCGGGTGTTTTTGCCGTTTTGTTTTTTTACTTCAAAATAAGATATGTGCAGTGTGCATAGGAATTTGTTCGTAGTTTTTTTAAAACTGTAGTCCGGCCCTCCAACGGTCTGAGGGACAGTGAACTGGCCCCTGTTTAAAAAGTTTGAGGACCCCTGATTTAGAGGTAGGGTCTTTAAAGAGGTGATTCAGTTAAAACAAGGCTTTAGGAAGGGCCCTCATCGAATCTGACCAGTGTCCTGATAAGAAGAGATGGCCTAACACCCAGGAGGCATCAGGGATGAATATGAACAGACCAAAGACCATGTGAGGACACAACGAGAAGGCGGCCCTCTGCAATCCAAGGAGAGAGACCTCAGAAGAAACCAAACTTGCTAGCACCTTGATCATGAACTTCTAGCCTCCAACACTGTGAGAAAATAAATTTGACAGGAGTTAAGTTATTTAATCCTCACAACTCAATATATTAGATATTATTTTTAGTCCCACTTTATGGATGAGAACATGAGGCACAGAGAGGCTGTGTGACTTGCCCGAGACCGTGGAGCTGATGAGTGGTAGAGCTGGGGCTGTAAGCCATTCTGCTGGTTAAGATCAGACTTATAAGCGCCTGGCACACTGCAAGTGACCAATACATGTTTGCCATGCCCATGACCCAAAACAACCTGGAGAAGACTGGGCTGCAGAGGAGGCAGCTCCTGAGACCCTGCCAGGTCCCTGGGGTCCCTGGATGAGCGAGGACAGACAGGGTCCCTGCCTCTGGGACTTACACTAGAGTGGGGGAGACGGACATGAAATAATCACCCACACAAGTCAACAACCACCCATTAAGGAGGGGATTATGGAGCAAGCCAAGTCAACAGGGGATTTGGCCCACGCAGGAGTCAAGGAGGACTTCCCAGAGGAGGTGACAGGGGCTGGGATCGAAAGGAGGAGGAGGAGTCCGGTAGCTTAGGAGGGAGGAAAAAGCACTGCAGGAAATGTTGGGGGGAGACACAGAGTGGCCCTGGGCGGGTGGGGGCAAGAGAAGGGAGCGAAGTGGGCCGGAGTCGCGGGAGGCAGGCTTGGCTGGGGAGGGGGCAGAGGCCTCAGGAAAAGCCTTTTGAACACAAGTGAGAATGCGCGGAAGGGTTTCCAGCCAGGCGGCTAACACGCTCACATTACACAGCAGATGTTTTCCCTGACACAGTGTGCGAGTCGGACTTCTGTAAATCGAATTTTATTTTCAAGGCGGTGGGGGTCAATGGGAATCTGAGAGTTCATCCATCTGCAAATTGAATGAGGACCCTCTGACCCAGCTGGCATGTTAGAGCTCTGGCTGCCTCGAGCGAGGCCCACCTGTTAGGTAGTGACCCTGGAGAAGGACCGGCCTCCCGTCCAGGTGCCAGCGTGGGGGGGCACTGTTTCTGCTGGCCGCGTCCTTCTGTTCCCCCAGACGTCGTGGGAAAGCCCCACACTGCGAGTGTGGCTCTTCCCACCGGGCCTCCACATAGCCTGCTTCCTGGGGTGACAACCTTCCAGGCTCCCCTTCCCCAGCTTCTCCTCATCCTCTCAGCTCCAACTGGTACTTCCCTCCATGGGGAGGCCTGCGCTGCCCCCACCCCCAGACCTAATGCTTTCCCTGAGTTCTTAGGGTGCCCCGGGACTCCCCACTGGGTTGGTTCCGGTGGTATCGCCAGACAAGAGGAAGAGACGGTGCACAGCAAGGAAGGATGTGATCCCAAAGAAGCTGTTCCTGAGAATGGAATCATTCATTCACTCATTCATTCAGCGTGTACGAACTGAGCATCTGTTCCCCAGCACGGAGCTGCATCCTGCAGGTGCCATGGAAACAAAACAGCCAGGCCTCTGCCTCATCCCATTGAGGGAAGCAGAGAATCAATAAAACAATTAGAATAATGCTAACATTCATTGAATAGTTTCGAAGGGCCACGTTCAATCCTAAGAGAAACACTTACGCATTTTACGCTTATTTTATCCTCGTAAAACCCCATGAGGTAAAATGGTGGCACAGAGAAGTACCCTGTCAGAGTTCAAGATACGGGGCTGAGCCCGAGATGTGAACCCGGGCCGCTATGTTCAGAAGCCGCACTCCTCCTCCTCAATGGCACGGTGTCTCCTCTCCTGTCACGGCGTGGGGACGAGGCGGCATGTCTGAATCCTCAGCCTCACCTCTGAGCCCCCAAGCCCTCCTGGGCCCCCTGGGGATGGGCTCTGGAGCTGGGAGCTGTCTGTTCCCCTCCCCAGCCCCCTCCTTAGGCAGAGATGCCCAAATGCCGCCCCTGCAGAGAGAAGCCCAACTTGCAAAAGTCTCGGTGATTTCCAGCGCTAAAGGTGAACCAGGACAAATAGCAAGCGAGGGTGATTCGTCTCAATCAGAAATTCTCAACTTGAGAGGAGATGGAGATGGCAGGCGACTCCAGAAAGACACGTGGAAAGAATGTAAATGGTGCCTGTCATGCAGTCGTTACAAATCCTTATTTCTAGAAAACATTCCACCTGCAACTGGTTATAATTCATATACGTTGCTGTTTCCTGAGCCCAGATTGAACACCCAGCACCTTTCCAGGCCGGGAGGCGGGGAGGGAGCAGACAGCAGCATCTGACAATGGGCAAGGCAGGTGGATGCAAACACTTACCTCCTTTGTTGCTGATAACTAAGACACAAGGTGGGTATAAATCCCTACGTTATGGATAAGAACACTGAAATGAACAGAGATTAACATACCAATCACCAGGTTAACTTGGGCAAATTACTTAACCTCTTTGAGGTGGTTTTCTTGGTTGTAAGATCGGGCAATAACAGTACCCACCTGTAATGAGTTGGATTGTGAACCCCAAAAAGGTATGTTGAAAGTTATAACCCCTGGTACCTGTGAATGTGACCTTATTTGAAATAGGGTCTTTGCAGATGGACTCAAGTTAACATGAGATCGTTAGGCCCTAATCCAATACGACTGATGTCCTCATAGGAGGACAGACAGACACGGGGAATGCCATGTGATGCCAGAGGAAGAGACTGGCGTGCCCACAAGCCAAGGAACACCAAGGACGGCCAACAGCCACCGGCGCTAGGAAGGAGCAGGAAGGACCCCCCCCCCCCCCCCCTCGAGTCCTGCCAACACCTCGGTTTGGACTTCTAGCCTCCAGACTGTGAGAAGATAAATGTCTGCTGCGCGAAACCCCCGGGGTATGGCACTTTGTTACAGCAGCTCTACGAGACCCATACACCGCCGCGTCCAAAGGGCTCCTGGCTGGCCCAGAGCTCTGCCCCGGGTGTTTCAGGTGGGAGGACTGCAGACGCTGAGGTCTGGGGCGGGAGTGTTTCAGGAACCCCCCATGGTGGCGGACTCACGGGCCCGGCCGGCCTGGGTGCCTGCCAGTGGTTCTCAGAGAAGCCAGGGTCAGCGGTGCCTCCCCAGCGTCTTGGCAGCTGCAGTGGAAGGTCACCCTCTGCAGTGCCTCCAGGAACAAGTGTCCACCATACCCAGGGGGCCATGGGGCACCTTCGAACCATCGTCTCCCAAAGACCTCTCCATGCACCTCATGCGCGTGGGGGCTAAGACCCCGCAGCAGATGAGCGCCCTGGGCCTGCCCTGCTGGAGGGACCCCTACAGGTCAGGCACCAGGTGGCAGGGGGCTGCACCCCCAGGAGGCGGAGGCGCACTGGGCCAGCAAGCGCACTGCAATCTGTCCCAGCCAGAGGAGCTGCAGTTCGGGAGAGGGCCTCCCAGCAGACCCCCGCCCCCAGGCCCCATGCCCACAGTGGTAATTAGACATAAAAAGATGGGCCCAAATCCAGGGGCCAGCGCTCCAAATTCTTCTCCCATTTCACATAGAAGCCTTATTAGTTCAACATGAGAGCTCAGCCCGAGGCCACGGGGGATGGGAGCCCAGAGCCTCTTTGTCCAACGTCACGGGTGGGTGTGCTGGGCCGCTTCTAGCCTCCCCTCAGCACCGGTCCCTGGCCACAGTGTGTCTTCCTTCTTACTCAAGAGGGAGAGAAGTAAGCAAGCATGTTGACACTACTATGTGCCAGGCACTTGATTCGCTTTACAGCTTTCCCATAGTCTTCCCATTTTGCAGAGGAGAACACTGAGGCTCAGAGGGATGAACAAGTAGAAGAGTCAGGATTCAAACCTAGGCCTGGCCATCTTACTGTCCACAGAAAAACAGGGGGCTGGAGAGCCTTATCAGGACCCCTCTCTTCCCTGCCCAGTGCCATGGGGCTGCATGGATTGACAGGGAACACAGGGAACCTTGTGTGTCATTTGAGGGGACCCCCAAAGCTTGAAAGCACAACAGTTCCCAAAGCAGTATATGTGAGGCCCGAATTCCTATGGCTTTCACTATGCACGTTAAACCTATGATTTCTCTCACCTCATGACGTACACTTCTATCCCATCTTCCAGATAGTTCCTGCAGCCTTCCCCCCCGGCCCTTTCTCCACACCATGAGGGTAGGGGCGATGAAGATGGGAGCAAAAGAAGGTTCTGGAGGATTCTGGAAGAAGTCCTCTGAGCAGTAAATTTCAGGAAGCCAAAGGAAGCCATGGTAACAATGGGCTGAAGGTCAAGGGCCCTTGCTGTGTGTTCATTCACTTGCCATCTCTTGGCCTCTCTGAGCAGCCCCTCCCTCCAGTGTATCATAATCTGCTCATTTACATAAAGATCATTTCCATGTAGCAGTCTGTAATCTATAAAGAGCAACATACATCAGAGGTTATTAGGGAAAGGAAGCTTCCATGTTTTCTTTTTTAAAAATACATATATATTTTTTATTGATTTCAGAGAGAGGAAGGGAGAGAGAGATGGAAACATCAATGATGAGAGAGAAACATCAATGATGAGAGAGAATCATCAATCCTGCACCCTGCATGCCCCCTACTGGGTACTGAGCCCACAACCCAGGCATGTGCCCATGACCTCCTGGTTCACAGGTTGGTGCTCAACCACTGAGCCACATTGGCCCCAGGCAAAGCTTCCATGCTTTAAGGACTGTGTATGCAAGAAGCTTTCAGCGCATCACATCATCTCAATTAATCCTTTATCCAGGAAATGTAAATGCAGGGAGTTTGTGCTCTTGCAAATAGCCACTATCCTTCCATTCTCAGCCTCCCTTGCAGCTGGTTGGGGGCCAGGTGACAGTTCTAACCAATGTACTGGAGCTGAAGTGATGTGTGTCACCTCCTGGCTAAGCAGTTGAGTATTAAGTATGGCTTTTCCATGTCTCTCCTTTCCTTCTGTAATAACTGGGGGTGCCACAGAATCTAGAAGGGGCAATTACAAAGATGGCTATCAGGCTGGATCCCTGAGTAACCATGTGGAGCAGAGATCCATGTAAGACAAATAATGGGAGCGAGAATCAAACCTGCAGTGTAAGCCACGGATAGTTTTGGGTCATGTGCCGTGGCAGCTCGTGTTACTTGGCTTAACAGTATCATTGTTGCTATTATTCTGATTTTCACAGATAAGGAAACCAGAGCCATATAGCCACTAAGTGGCAGAAACCAGATTCAAATGCAGATCTGTGACTCCAACACACATCCTCTTTAAATTACAACCTTTTGTTGCTTAATAAGATCATTCCCCTCTGAAACAGACTTGCAAAAAGAAAAAACAAAAACAAAAAAAACCCTCCGACCCCTCACTGTCCCCAGGATGGCTGAGCAATCGATGCAGGATGAAAAGAGGGACTCTTGGAAGGCATTGTGAGCCCGGAAGATGATCAAAAGCAGGAAGAGGGGGCCTGGTTGAATCTCAGGGATATCTTTCCTGGGGTTTAGGGGCTCACAGGAGGTTTTAATATAAGAGGAAAGATCACATAGTGGTTTGGAGCACAGAATGGGGAATCCAATCAACCTAGGGGCACATCCCGGTCCCACTACTTACTCTCTTGATTTTTCTGAGCCTTACTTTCTACTCTGTAAAATGGGAACAATATCTGAACCAACCTTGAGGTGAGAGAAAGCATTATCCAGCTCCTGGCTGACGGTGAGCACTCTCAAAGTGTCGGCCACCATGAAGATCATCCCTGGGAGGGCTCAGAGCACCAGCCCTACCAGAGGGGACCAAGCAGAGGTATAGCCCGGGGAGACGGCCCCAGCCAGCAGGGCTGAGAGAGCCCAGAATCTCAGACTGTAAACCTGGCCAGGCCCACATCCCTGTAACAGACCCAAGGGCAGGACACGGAGAGAAGCAGGGCCAGCCAGACAGAATGCAACCCAGCAGAAGAGCCAGATTATTTACTTGAAAGTGGAAAGTGTCTTCCAGAGGACGGCCTTTTATTTGGGTGAATCGGGGGGCTGTGTATCAGCTTAAACTCATTATCTGCACACATGGTCTTCGTACTCCGGGTCAGGGTGGGAAACAAAGGGTGGAAGAGAAAGGATGGGCAAAGAGGAGCTGATGAAATATCATCCCTCAAGTGCCAGAAACCGGGATATTTTCAATGACGTCAAAGTGGGCTTCCTGCCATGGGGATAGGGCTATCGTGAGAATACTCACAAGACTTTAACTTAGGAGTCCTCAATGAAGCAGGGGAAGAAAGAAAGAAAGAAAGAAAGAAAGAAAGAAAGAAAGAAAGAAAGAAAGAAAGAAAGAAAGAAAGAAAGAAAGAAAGAAAGAAAGAAAGAAAGAAAGAAAGAAAGAGAGAGAAAACAAACCAAAAAAGCAGTTTATTTATGTACCCTTGTCTTCTAGCTCCAAAACGCCCTCTCTCTCTCTCTCTCTCACACACACACACACACACACACACGCTGTACCCCAGAAGATCAGAGCTGGAAAGGACCAAAGTTGATCTTCCTACTTCACAGTAACTGTATAACGATAATAATGACAAAATGAGACTATCTACCGAGCCATTTGCCACTTCCGGCCACTGTGCTGAGTGTTTTATATGTTTCATCTCATTGGCTATTCACAACCATCTGATAAGGTATTATTAGTCCCATTTTACATATAAAAAAAGCTAAGGCATCAGAGATTGAACAGCCTAGGGCTGCAGGGCTAATAACTAGGAGAAAGCCAGAAATCAAACAACTCAGGCAGCCTAACCACCGCGCAATGCTACCTGTAAAGAAACAGAGAAACAAGCACAGAGAGGGGTGGTGACTCACTCCAGGTCACACAGCTCCATGTGTAACAGAATCAGGGTTAGGACACAGATCTCCTTGGCTCCTGGTTCAGTGACCATTCCAGTCCCTCCTGTTGCCTCTTAGTACTTACTAGTACACACAGGCACACAACAGTGAACATGTTTCTGCTCATCTCCAAGTTGTTTAAATCACTAATTACAGCAGCAGTCAGGGCTAAGGGTTGCACCTTATGAGAAGTGCCCAGATGAAAGGCCTGCTTTGCCCGTTGCCAACACCGGGACTCCTCATCTCACTCTCTCTTATTTTAATAAGTGTTTCATTATCTGCTCCCCCTCCCTCGATCGGAGCGCTGATGCGGGTCCAAGGTGCCAGGCTGTGTGGCAGGAGGAGCCCAAGCTGGCAGGTTTGCTCAATGGCATCAGGTTGCAGAAATACCCGCTCAACCCATCATCTGCTCCCAGGGAGCAGGGGGGTGGGGGGTGGCAAAGTGCTGGTTTCCAAGGCCCCTCCCTTTGCAGTGTCCCAGCTGAGTCTGAACAAATGTTCCTGATTTTCTTTTCAACGGCTGATGAAATAGGCCAGCGAGCAGCTCTCTGGAAAGAGGGGTCCCTAAAAGGGGCGGCCCAGCCACCAACATTGGCTTCTCCCAGGGAAGGGGAGAGAGTGAACGCTGGACAGGCATCAGGAGAAAAGCAGCATTCGGATAGATATGGGGTCCCAGCAGGCATTGACATTACCCCCTACCGAAAACTGATGGAGGCCAGGAGCCTGGCTCACTGTGCTGTGTGTGTGTGTGTGTGTGGGGGGGGGGGGGGGGCACGGCGGGATAAGACAGCCTGGAGAGGTGTCCTCCGCTGGACCAAAGGCAGGGCAGGGCTGCCTAGCACCCGGAGAGGTTAGACTCTTCTGAGTTTAAGTTGCAAAGCCGCTCAGATCTCCTAGGCCCGTGGTCGGCAAGCTGCGGCTCGCGAGCCACATGTGGCTCTTTGGCTCCTTAAGTGTGGCTCTTCCACAAAATACCACGGCCTGGGCGAGTCTATTTTGAAGAAGTGGCGTTAGAAGAAGTTTACGTTTAAAAAAATTTGGCTCTCCAAAGAAATTTCAATCGTTGTACTGTTGATATTTGGCTCTGTGGTCTAATGAGTTTGCCGACCACTGTCCTAGGCCAGCACCCTCATGTCACAGGCTGAGAAAGCATGTCCAAGAGGGGAAGTGACTCACCCAAAGCCACACTGGTGACCCAGAAGAATCAGCGCCCTTCCCGACCCCCTCCCACAAATCCCTGACACAAGCTCTTGCTTTGATACCGCCTGGCACACCTGTCCCTGCCCAGCACCCTGTCCTCCAGCCCACCCCTCACACCATCAAAACCTTATTCAGTAACTCAAGGAGCTATTTCCAAGCTCACGTGGAATTTTTTTATTGGGGGGGGGGGGTTACTTTTTGGACCAATCCAAGGTGCCCTAACTCCAACTCCAGATGCACTTCTGCTCCTAGAAGGTGCCCTGGAACTCTCACTGATGCACTGCCATTTCAGCCACGGGTTGCGTGAAGATACCGCCAAGGCTCAGGCATTTGAATGTATTTGGGGACGGGGTGACCAAGACACAGGCTGACCAAGACTTGAAGAGTTGCAGAATCAGAGATCTCCGAGTCAGCAGCCCGGGGTCTCAGTTCCCTCTTCTCTTCAGGGCACGTGGGGGTTGGGGGGGGGGAGGGTGCAGTGCAGGGAGAATGGGTGGAACAGGACAGGGCTGGCTGGATGGAGCAGGCTTCCCTCCTCAGAAAAACAAGTCACTAAAAAACAAAACAAAACAACCCTTTTGTTTTCTAGCCCCCTGGAATGTCTTGAGCCCCAGGGACAGCGGCTCCTCCACCCTTTCCTCTGTCTCTGCTCCTCCTCTTCTCCTCAAAATAAAAATCACGCTGATCTTTCCCTGTGGCAGCTCTGTCCTAGAGCAGGTTGGTAGCATCCAGCAAAAACAATGGGTGGGCTGCGCGGCCAGCAAGAGCCTCGACTCTCTCTCTGGACCCTCCCGGCTTCCATCATCTCTGCAGGAGACTCAGGGGACACACAGGAGGGGGGCCGCCCGATGCGCGCAGTTTCTAGCCAAGAGAAAGATGAAAACTTCCGCTGGCCACTGTGAGGCCACTGCACGGTCTTTGATTTGCTCATTTGTACTCACTTGGGGTGCAGGGAGGAGGGAGGGAGTTAGAACGACGAGGCAACAGTCGCTTCAGTGTCCCTTCAATGTCGAACAGCCCCACACATGACAGAGCTCACACTCTTCACCGATGCCAGCACAGCAGCCACCTTGCTTCCCACAGCGTCAGCAGGGACACAGGGACTCAATGCACAGGGTCCCTGAGGTCAGACAGGGCACACACAGCAGGTTCCCACCAATAAGTGTGCAATGACCAGGTGACCGTGGCCCGTGGACCACAGATGGGAGGGGAGGGGGCTCTTGTTGACTGCTGAGAAAACTACAAGGGTCCCCCATCACCCCCACCCTTGCCGCCCAGCTTATCTGTGCCCAGGGAGAGTGTGGCTAGGAGGAGATGGGATATGCCAGGAGACCTCACCCAGGCACAGCAGGGTAGGGACCTGGCCAGATTCAGGGAACAAAGGTACAACTTGCACAGAAAGGGTGGTGCATTCAGCGATTTGGAGGGGTCAGACTCCAAAGAAACCTCAAAAAAAGTTAATCCTCCCAGTCCTTTTCTCCACACGAATTTGCTGTTCCTGTACAGTTTCTCTCGTTTTTGTTTCTCTGGCGGTGACTTTTTTATTCACCGATACACCCTGACAGCCGGGCTTCCCAGCACACGGGGCAGTTACAAATGAAGCACCCCAGCCTCACACTCGACCCCGCTCCCCCAGGCCGGCTGTGCGGAGGGGTGCTCCTCCGGGCGGGGCCCCGCGTGTGTTGGAGGGTCTGTGTTTGTCTGTCCTGGATTTCAGTACCTTCGTCTGGAAGGAACCGGCACTGGCCTTCCTATGGGTGAAACGGCCGGGGAAGTGCGCCCCCTGGCGGGAGCCAGCTCACCTCCACCCAGCCGGGTCCCAAAGCCGGCGTGCACCCACCAGAGCCCGCCAGCCCTCCAAGCGGACTCCCACGACACCCCCTCAGTTGGCACACACCTGGGCTTCGGATCCACCGAGAACCACACAGAATCTCTGCTTCCCCAAACCGCACACACCGAGTAGGGGATCCAGGGACCCCCGAAGGAAAGGGTGGCGCCCCGGCCTCACCCCGCCGCCAGGGACCCTTGAGGCGGCAGGCTCTCCGTGCCCCTGCTGGGCCCTGTGATCCTCCTAGCCCGGACCTTCGCCTCTCATCCCTAGACCTCATCCTGCCCTCGGACAGAGTCGGGTGGCGCGCGCACCCTCCCTCGGGGTGCAGCCCTCGCCGAGACCCCAACCTTGTAACCACACCTGCCACCCTCCGCCATTCTCCTAGCGCCCCCCACGCACCCATCCAGAGCTCCCCGAGCCGACTGGCGCTGCACCTGTCCGCGGGGAAGCCCCAGCCCTCAGCGGATTCGGAGCAGGAATCAGAGGCGAACAGGTCTCCCCTTCCTCCTCCCCATGCTGGTTTAAGTAAAACTTGGCTCCAGAGCTTCCCCGGGCCGTCCTGGGATACCCCGGATCGCACCCCTACCCCACCCACCGTGCCCAACAGTCTCCCGCGGGGAGCGCGCGCGGAGTCTCCAAGTCCTAGGGCGCAGCGGCAGGACGCGCTGAGTAACAGAGGGTGTGGAGCCCCCTACCTTTCAGCTGCAGCGGCCGGACCCCGCGCCAACTCCCGCCGGCGGCCGCGGGGGAAACTTTCCCGGGGCAGATAGGCGCGCTCTCAACTTGCTGGGCTCGGGCTGCCTTCCTGGCGGCGGCTAGTCCCGGACCCGCTGGCTCGAGGCGGCGACGACCGCGGCGGCTGCGCTCGCTCGGGGCTCGGGGCTCGGGGCTCCGGGCTTGAGGCCGGGCTCGGGCGGCCTCGCGCGGCTCCGCTGTGGATCGCCCCACGCTGCGTCCGCCCCGCAGCCTGGAGCCCCCGAGATGCCGGCGGCAGCTGCAGGCACTCGCGCGCCCGCCCGCCCGCCCGCCGGCCCCACCTCCCAACCACCGCTCCGTCCCTCCCTCTCCCGCGCTCCCTCCCAAACCTCCTCCCTTTCAGTCTCCAGTCGCCGCCGCCACTGCTGCCTCCGCGGCCGCGCGAACACTTGTCTCCTCCCGCCTCCCGCGGGCTGCCCCGCGCCACCTCCCTCCCTGGGTCTCCGCCTTCAGTCCAGCTTCCAGGCCTTGCTCTGGGGGCACTGGGGCCAACTTCGGCCCTTCTCCTCTTCCTTCGCCCCCTGAGCGCCTCCCCTCTCTGCTGAGGGACCCACTTCCGTTGTGGAAGTGGGCAGAGTGGCACGCTAGACCTGGAGTATTTATTCCAGAGAACTTGACGCTGCCCCACCGTGATCCAACTGCAGGGTTGGGGGGAGTGACCCCCTCCATCCGGGCCTGCTCCTCGGCTTCTGATGCCCTGGGGGTACCTGCTGAAAGCCAGGGGGTTCCCCTCCTGGGCTGCTATTAGATTGTGGCAGATAATAGAGGCCCCTGAAGGGGTTGCAGCAGGGAGGGACTGACCCTCGACCAGATGCAAAGACTTGATTGTAAGAGGCCAGATCTCAGGACTTATCTTTTCATCTCTGTACTGCTGCCACAGCCTCACGCCCCCTCCTCAGCCCCTGACGCATGACTTCACTGAGACATTTAACCTCTGAACCTCCTCTGTAAAGCAGCTACCCACCCCACTTGCCCCAGACGAAATGGGTAAGCCAGCAGATCAAAGCTGACAGCTCAAGTGAAAGTGTTTGCTAAACCCCAGATGAGAAGGGCTCAGGTTGTCTACTCCTCTTCCCTGGGCAGCTTCTTCTTCTTTTTTTTTTTAATCCCCTCTCTGAAGCACCCATACCCATGTTTGCTGGCCCTGCCCATTCAAGCACACAAGCTCTGTAGGAGGCCCCTTGGTCAACTGATTCGCACTAAGGAGTGAGTGACTGATAGGAGCTGAACCTACTCCAGTCTTGGATATGAACGTGGGTGATATCAGGCCACAGGGCAGAGTTTCAAGGGGCAGGAAGTTGCTGCCTTTGCTTGCCCACATTCCAGGAAAAGGATACATCCCTCTAAGGACTTCGAGGATGTCTGGTCCTTCCAGCAACTTCACTGAGTCACTGGATAAACTGAGGAGGGGCTAATAGAGTAGAGATGTGGCTGGGGGAAAAAACACATGGGATCCGCAATTTTTAAAGGGACCCAGAATGAGCTACACTTCCCCAAGGGGCGTGGGGGGGGGGTCTCTAATAGTTCAAGTTCTGTAACACAAAGACGGAAAACTCTAAAGGGCCTCAGGCTCCACACTCACGCTCTCAGCTGCCAAAACAGGGTTGGGAGAGAGGCTGACCCTTTGAGCTGAGAAACCCCACAGGCCCTGCATTTATGGAATGCTGTTGGAAGAGGCTATCTGTGTGGGCCTCTCTGGACGCAAGGCGCACATAAATTTAAAGAGGAAAAAAGCATGAGCCTACAGTAAGGGTGCTGGGACCTGGGAGGTGGAGCCCAGATAAAGTTGGAGGGAGGGAGGGTGAGAGAGTTTCTGAGGGTCTGGGGGATTGGTCAAAGCAGGCAGGAGGAAGTGGGGGGAGAGAACGCAGGAGATGAGGACCCAGCAGGCCAACTGGACAACTCGGACATCCAGCTGGGAAAAGAGCTCAAGTTCCAAGTCCAAGTCCCCCAGACCTCAGCCATCCCCCTTGCCACCATGGAGATTCTGGCCATATCTGCACACCAGCTAGAACTGTTGGCTTAATAGCTTTCTTTAAATCACCTCTTGCTTTGTTACTGTTTTACTTCAATGTGCTTGTTTTTACAAAGAAACACTATATCATTACCATAAATGGAAAACCAGAATCACATTACTATAAATAGAAGGTAACCATAAAATAAATACAATGAAAATAAAAGTGTTATTAAATTCTAACAATGTATATTAAACCACAATTTAAAAAACAAAATTCCAGCAAGATAATACTGCTTAAGGAAGGCGCTGAGCTGGGGCCCACTCTCTGTTGAAAAGGGAGATTAGGGAGGGCTAGAAGGGTGTTAAAGATGTATTAGCAACAAACCAAGACTCCCACATTGTGATCAAAAGGATGGAAAGAGAACTAGCAAGGGGCTCCCCGCCCCTCCAACTCCTGGGGAGACAGTGGGGTTCTGAAGATCTCTGGATGCATGGCCTTAAATCTCCTTGAAGAACCCTGATATCCCACAATTGGGAAACATGATTCTAAGTATATTAGGCAAAAGTCCTATTTGTCAAAAGATACCAGCCACAGGAGTTTAGTCCTGGGCAGGAGAAGTAATTTCTGCTGCAGAGAGCGGGCCTCCCTTTCACAGGTGACCTTGGGGAAGTCACTTCCTTCTCTGGCCTGTGTCTCCACCTGTACAATGAGGCGCTTGGACAAATGGCCTCTAGGATCCCTTTTGCTATCCTATCTAATAAAAGAGTAATATGCAGATTGACCATCACTCCAACACACAAGATGGCTGCCCCCATGTGGTCAAAGATCCTGCCCCCATGTGGACACAAGATGGCCACCACAAGATGGCCAGCAGGGGAGGGCAGTTGGGAGGAAACAGGCCTGCAAGGGAGAGCAGTTGGGGGCGATCAAGCCTACAGGGGAAGGCAGTTAGGGGTGACCAAGCCGGCAGAGGAGGGAACTTGGGGGCAACCAGGCCTGCAGGGAAGAGCAGTTGGGAGGGACCCAGGCCTGCAGGGGAGAGCAGTTAGGGGTGACCAGGCCTGCAGGTGAGGGCAGTTAGGGGCAAACAGGCTGGCAGGGTAGTGGTTAGGGGGTGATCAGGCTGGCAGGCAGAAACAGTTAGGGGCAATCAGGAAGGCAGGCAGGCGAGCAGTTTGGAGCCAGCAGTCCTGGATTGTGAGAGGGATGTCCAACTGCCTGTTTACGCCCGATCCCACCGGGATCGCACCTAAACGGGCCCTCGAGGGGTCCCAGATTGGAGAGTGCAGGCTGGGCTGAGGGACACAGCCCCCCACTCCCGTGCACGAATTTTGTGCACCGGGCCTCTAGTTCATTCATAAAAGCAAGAAAGGAAACTGAGAGAAGAGGGGATGAGGAGGGGAGGGACTTGGAAAGGGAGGGGGCATGAACAGGGTCAGCAAGCCTCAGGGGTGGTGTTACAGCCACTGTTGACTGATTGGAGTCTAGGTTGTCACAAACCCAGAAGTGGCATGGCCCAGAATGCTCTAGACTCCCCATTTGCCCATTCTGGACAATTTATTGTAATCCAACCACCTCATTTTACAGATGGGGAAACTGAGGAAGGAACGCAGACTAGATCCTAGTCATGGTCAGAGAGCTGTGCATCCCACTGAGGTCCTGTGACTCCCAGGCCATGGCCCGTTCTGCTCGCTCCCCTGCTGTTTGGGCGTCTAGTAGAAATGGTTCTCTTGAAAATTCTCACCTTTCTTCCAAGGGGCTCTTAGACTCTGTTTTCTCTGGCACCTGGAAGAATTGGCCGGAAAGCCCCAAATTCGCCAGGGCGTGGCCAGTGCTGGGATATTGTATGCCAGTCATTGGGGTGAGCACCCACACACTGGCATCCTGGGGGCAACTAATGCAGAGCAAAGAGCCCCAAACCAGGAGTGCACAGGCCAGAATCCCAGTCCTGGTGGCCTTGACAATTCCCTTTCCTCTCTGGACCTCAGTGGTCCCATCTGTAAATGAGATGGTTAGTTTCAAGATGGGATGGCAGTTCCTGCTTCAAGATATCCACTGGCAGCTGCAGGAGAGGAGGGAAACCCCTCTCCCAGCTTTAGCCAGAAGCAGGTTACCTTTTTATCTATTTTGTATGATGGTGCCTCACTTGTGATTTTAAGGAGAAAGTGTCCTTCGCTTAAAAAAGAATGTAAAATCACTAGAAGGGATGACCTCTTGCTCCTAATTTATAAATTTACTAGAGGCCCGATGCACGAAAATTTGTGCAAGAGTAGGCCTTCCTTCCCCCAGCTGCCGGCACCGGTTTCCCTCCGGCACCCGGGACCCAGGCTGGCTTCCTTCCGCCCTGGCTTCGTCAGGAAGGATGTCCAGAATGACGTCCGGAAGGACATCTGGTCTAATTAGCATATTACCCTTTTATTATTATGGACTAGTGGCCCGGAGCACGAAATTCGTGCACGGGAGAGGGGGTGTTCCTCAGCCCGGCCTGCACCCTCTCCAATCTGGGACCCCTCGAAGGATGTCCTACTGCTGGTTTACAGGGATCGGGCCTAAACCGGCAGTTGGACATCCCTCTTGCAGGACTGCTGGCTCCTAACCGCTCCAGGACTGCTGGCTCCTAACCGCTCACCTGCCTGCCTGCCTAATTGCCCCTAACCACTGTGCCTGCTGGCCTGCTCGCCCCCAAATGCCCCCCCCACCAGCCTGATCACCCCCAAGTGCCCCCCGTGCCAGTGTGCTCACCCCCAACTGCCTCCCCTGCCAGCCTGCTCACCCCCAACTGCCCCCCCTGCTGGCCTGCTCATCCCCACCTTCCCTTCCCACTGGCCTGCTCACCCCCAACTGGCCCCCTACTGGCCTGCTCAATCCAAACTGCCCCCCTCGCTATCCTGATCACTTCTACTGACCCCCACTGATGGCCTACTTGCCCCCAACTGGCCCACCTGCTGGTCTGCTTACCCCCAACGGCCCTGCCCCCCACCAGCCTGATCACCCACAACTGCCCTCCCCTCTTGGCCTCTAACTGCCTCTACCTCGGCCCCGCCACCATGGCTTTGTCCAGAAGAACGTCCGGAAGGTCTCCTGAAAGGTCTCCCAGTCTAATTAGCATATTACCCTTTTATTATTATGGATGGCTGATTAGACTGTGAGCTTCTCAAGGGCGGGGGCGGAGGGGGGGAGCCCCTGCCTTGTTCATCTCTGAGTCTCCAGAGCTTGGCATAAAATCAGGGCTCAAGGGGAAGTTGGAGGCCACTTCCTAAATGTGCTGCCTCGATTCAGCCACTTAAACACTCTAGCCTCAGCTGCTGCATTTTTAAAGTGGGATCGTCACCACACCTCTGGCACTGGGTGGCTGTGAGAGGCTCACAGAGAGCGCTGAGCACAGTCCTGGCACATAACAGATGCTCAATAAAGGGGAACCTGATGCACGAATGGATGGCTGGATGGTGCTAAATGGGCCACACCTTTCTCCCAGGAGGCATCTTGACCTTACAACCCAGCTTTTCCAAAGCAGTCTGTCTGCATTTTCAATATTTAATCATTGCCTCCCTGATTTTTTTCTGAATAATCTCTTTTTATATGCAATTTGCAATCACTTCCCCCAAATGACAGTTCATTAAAAGTACAACTGAGAGTGATTGAATTTATTTATCTTTGCAGTGATTTTCATAGAAATAAATTTGCAAATCCTAAGACTGTCCTTGGGGGGTTGACACATGCGGTCTTGACCCTTCAAGGGCTGGACTAGTTTCAGGCATCCCTTCCCCCTTCCCCGCCCCCCCTTTCTCTCTTTCTCTCCCTCCAACAAGATACCCACAGGCCATGGCCAGCCTGTCGGAGTGTTTTCAGTACAAGGCCCAAGGGCCCGCCTGCCAAGGTCCTCCTCCACCCCCAGGAATGCTGCTGGCTGGCTGCTGGAAGAAAGGGAGGGTGCTTGCTTCCTCCCAGCCCGCTGCAGGAACAGAGGTAGGTTCTGGGTGGCTGTGCTGGGAGGGGCCCAGTGTCCAGCTTCTGCTGGTACTTGTAGCCTAACTTTCCAGAAAGCAGAACCCGGGGAGGAGATGCCTAGCTTCTTTGTTCACCAGCTGTGTGGCTTTGGGCAAGTTACTTTGCCTCTCTGGGCTTTCGACTCCTAATCTTGAGGTGAGAAAGGGATATTGTATGCCAGGCACTGTCATAAGGTCTTTAGAACAACAGCTCACTTAAACCTCCAAACAACTCTATTACTCACAGAGAGAGAAACTCAGAGGGACTTGCCTAACATCACCCAGTAGATAAAGAACTGAGATTCAAACATTTCTATTTCCACTTCCATCAGGACAATATGTTCATGAGAAAGGGGGAGAAGGGTGAGCAGGGAAGAGGTCAGGAGTCCTGGGGCCGTCCTGGCATTGAACACTCCGGCTGTGTGGCCTTGGTGGAGTAGCCTAACTTCTCTGAACCTCCCGCCTCTTTTGTAAAAGGAGATGCTAACACCACGGGGCCGTTGTAAACTTTGAGAGAGATGAAGTCTGCAAAGGGGCTTTGAAAACCAGAAAGGGTGTAACAGATATAAGTCTTTGTTTAAATAGCCTTTATCACCCATGTGGAGCTACAAGTTCGGAACCCAGGGGTTCCCCGTACAACTCAGTCATGCAACAAGTACTTATGAAGCCACCATTGTGGGCCAGGAACCGGCTTCTAACCTGGACACCCACACCTGAGTAAGAACAAAAAATGTGCATGGTCCTGGCCTTCGTTTGAATGACTGATGGGGAACCATCAACATCATCAGTTGATTTTAAATTTAAGACTCATCTTGTACAACAGCTCTCCCATTTTACAGATGAAAAACAGTGAGGTTAAGCTGGGAGTGGGCAGGGGTAACTTACTGAAGATCCGCCAGCAAAGTTGACTTCAGAGTTTAGGGGAGATTGGGTCCTGCGTCCCCATATCAGTGTTCTTTGGATCAGTCCTTCTGCCTTATTTTCTGCTCTGTGATCCTCAGTTGCTCCCGATAACGCCTCTCCTCTGCTAACTGTTAGTCCCCACACCTCTGCTCTCAACCCCAGAGCCTCTTATGTTCTCTGTTCTCTGTGCTCTGCTGCAAACACCTCCCAAAGAGAAAGAAATGGGAAGGCAAATACACATTACTGGTCAAGCAGGGGCCTCGGGCAACATCCAGGAGTTGCTCCAAAAAGCCCCAGCGGTGGGGTCATGGCCAAGGGCTCTCCTGCCCAGGAGCAGAGGACACCTCTCATCTGAGTTGCTATGGGAGTAACGGTGATGAAGATCCATTTCCAGGCAAGAGCAGGATGTTGCTTTTGTCTGGGGCAGATTAGACATGGGCTGAAACCTCAGGCCACTGGGGCCCTGAGCAAGTCACTTGACCTCCCTGGAGCTCAGTTTCCCCCTCTGCAAAATGTAGGTAGTAACTACCTCTTGGGGCTTGGGGTGGTGAATCGAAACAACACGTGCAAAGCGCCTACAGAAGGCACACAGTAAGCATTCAAGATAGTGGTATCTACTTCCCTTGCAGACAAAGTCTCATTGATAGACGAAACATTGACGGCCTACTATGTGCTCAGAGGGAGGCGAAGCTACAAAGGCCATAGCCAAGAACTTTATTGAGATTTGGGGTTTGGGGTGGTGAATTGAAACAACACATGCAAAGCACCTACAGAAGGCACACAGTAAGCATTCAAGATAGTGGTATCTACTTCCCTTGCAGACCAAGTCTCATTGATAGACGAAACATTGACAGCCTACTATGTGCTCAGAGGGAGGCGAAGCTACAAAGGCCATAGCCAAGAACTTTATTGAGCTCTTACTAAATTCCAGCATTTCACTAAACACTGTACCTCTGTTTATTCCTCCCAAGAATGCTATTAGGAAGGTTCTATTATTGAACCCATTTTACAGAGGGGAAAACTGAGGCTCAGACCGTTACCTGTCCTTGAACACCTGGCTGGTGAGTGGCAGAGCTGAAATTGAAACCCAGGCAGTTGTGTTCCAGCCCAGGTTCTCTATGTTGACTCACGCTGCTTGGTGAATTCTTCCCCATAGCCCCGTGGTTTTTAGCATTGTCCTCATTTTACAGCTGAGTAAAGTGAGGTTCAGAGAGGTGGAGTGACTCAGGGTCAGAGCTAGAAAGAACTCCAGATGTTTTGACTTCAGTGCCATGACTTTTGAGACAAAGGAAAGGTGACCAGTCTGTGGGGTCCCTCCAGCCAGGAAGGGCTGCCTACTAAGTGCCCCTCAAGGAGTCAAGCAGGGCCCTCAGGCCACTGAGGTGCTTGAGGTGTGGTTACAAGAAGACTAGTCCTCCTCCTGATCATTACATTTGATGTCTGTCTTATGGTGCCAGTCAGCTGCAGAGTGGGCCTAAGGAACCTGGATCCTCACTGGGCCATCTCGGGGCTCCAGGGCAGACCTGCACCTGCTGTGACGTGACAGGGCTGTGAGTCAACAGGCCCTGCTCCTGTCACCCAGGCCGCACAGGCTGACTTCTACTCCCTGGCTCTCTTCAACCTCTTCTTCCTCTCTCCTACCAGCGTCCTCCCCTCTCCCTCTGCTAGGGATTGAATTGTGTTCCCCCAAAGGCTGTTGAAGTCCTAACCCCCAGTAAATGTGAACGGGACCTTATTTGGAAATAGTGTCTCTGTAGATGATATAGTTAAGATGAGATCATTAGGGTGGGCTCTAATCCAATACGACTGGTGTCTTTATTTAAAAAAAAAAGGAAGCCTGTACACAGACAGACCAGAGGGAAGACAGTGTGGAGACACACAAAGAGAAAGTCATGTGATGATGGAGGCAGAGGTTGGACTCGTGCGTCTGCAAGGCGAAGAATGCCAAGAGTTGCTGGCCACCATCAGGAGCTAGCAAGAGGCAAGGGGAGATAAGGGGAGATGCTATCCAGAATCCCAGAAGGAGTGTGGCCCCGCCATCACCTTACCTTCAGACGGCCAGCTTCAGAAATGTGAGACCAGCACATTCTATTCTTTTAAGCCATCTGGTCTGTGGTTCTTTATTATGGCAGCTGTAGGACACTAGGACCCCCTCTCTCTCTTCGCTCCCCCATTTGGCCACCACATCCAAACATGCACATCAAGGTGACCAGGCTCAAAAGAAAGGACTTGTCTCAAGTTCTCACCAACAAGTGTGCTCTGTGCCTGCTGTCCCTGGAACAGGTGCACAAGACGGTGGACTCCAGAGCCTCTCCTGCTCCTTAGAAAAGGGGTCCCTGCTTCATTAATATCACAGAGCATTTACTATGTCCCAGGTGCTTTGCTAAGAACTTTCTGAATATTTACTACTGTCATTATCCCCATTTCACAGATGGAAAAATTGAGGCACAGAATGGCTAGGCAATTTGACAAAGGCACAGCTAAGTGGCAGAGCTGGGATTCAAACTCGGGCAATGGACTCCTAGACCTGAGCTCTTAACCACTTTATCTTGCTGCCTCTAATAGCGCTATCCCGTTGTGTCTGCTTCCCCATCTGTTAAATGGGAACAACTAACAATCGCACACCCTGTTACGTGCACTGGGATCCTAGTTCCCATCATGGAGCTCACAAGGCCTTGGTGACGGAAGGAACTGTGATGATTGGCTAGCCCGCTACTTAAGTGTGTATGTGTTTGTGCTTGTGTGTGTGTGTGTGTGTGTGTGTGTGTGTGTGTGAGGGTACATGTCAGTGCTTGTATGTGTGCGTGTTTGTGCTTATGTGTATATATGTGTGTCTATATTTGTGTGCATACATGCCTGTGTGTGTGTGTGTGTGTGTGTGTGTGTGTGTGTGTGAGGGTACATGTCAGTGCTTGTATGTGTGCGTGTTTGTGCTTATGTGTATATATGTGTGTCTATATTTGTGTGCATACATGCCTGTGTGTGTGTGTGTGTGTGTGTGTGTGTGTGTGTGTGTGTGTTTCGGGGGGCTGGGGGTACACATCCACACTAATGGCATCTTTTTATTTTTCAGAGTGAGGCTGATTCACTTAATCAAATTAATGTTCACATTTCGACGGACTCATTTAATGGGAACAGCCAGTTCGTGTGCCAATATGTGAACTGACCCTCAAGACCCTCCCACCAAAAAAAGACGGACTGTGTCTCGTTCCTGCGTGAACAAGCCTCGGGCAGCGATCCGCTTTCCCGCGACTTGTTCTTGTTTTTCACGGAGACGCCCGCTGACCTCGGTCTAGCATGCTGACAAAAGAGGGTGTGCGAAGGAAGCCGGGGAATAAGGCCTCCCAGGAGAGAGGGAGAGGGGAGTAGTTCACTTATCAAAAGCGCTTTTCCCAGCCGACTTTCCTCGCAGATGCGGAACCTACAGATCACAGCGGGGCAGGGGCAGCCAAGTTCACCCGCTGATCCGCAGCGGAACCAGGGCCAAGGCCCCCTGGTCCAGCTGTCCGCTTCTCTCCTTCCAGTGATTCTTTCTCCCAGGCTTTTCTTCGCTACAACTGCCTGCCTGATTCCTGGCTTTGTATTCCAAACATGAAAACCTCTAATAAACCCAGAGGCAGGCTTATGCCTGATTTATTCCCCTGTTACACAGGAGCCAGAGCCAATTCTGAGGTGGGCGGAAGGTCCCATGTGCAGTTTTTAGAAATGCTTGCCCAGCATAAACAGCTTAACTCCACAAAGCTCCCCGGAATGTGTGCTCAGTGGCTCCATTTTTTAAGAAGCTGACCTTTGCTACAAGACCTTGGGTCTCCTCAGAGGATTGCAGCATAAAAGGTCACAGTAGCCCATGACTGAGTGCACATGAGCCAGGCACTTCGGGATGGCCTTGTCCAGTGTTGAATTCACAGCACCTAGCAACTGGTAGAGGCTCAATAAATATCAAGGGAATGAAGAAATGAATTGAATGATCAATAAAAATTATCTTTAGCAAAAAAAAAAAAAAATTAGGAGAGTAAATCCTCTAAAGGGAAAAATATTGAATAGCATAGCTTCTCGGGCCAAAAAGATCTTATTCTGATTATCCGCACCATGGAGCACCTGTTATCAGAGAAACAGTGTGCATTCTGGGA
This sequence comes from Cnephaeus nilssonii, assembly GCF_951640355.1. Taxonomy (NCBI): domain Eukaryota; kingdom Metazoa; phylum Chordata; class Mammalia; order Chiroptera; family Vespertilionidae; genus Cnephaeus; species Cnephaeus nilssonii. The sequence continues at coordinate 15,468,372 of NC_137084.1, read as the reverse complement.
CATAATCCCTCAAACCAGAGGTTCCGTTCATCTAGCCAGTGTTTTAGGGGAGCACCTGTGTTCCAGCGGCTCTGCTGGGTGAGCGCTGGGCGAAGAATAGTGACCCCAGTAGATGCGGCCCCGGCTTTCATGGCACTTACAGGTCACGGGGAAGGCAGCCCTGTGGATGCAAAGGGGACCCAGTCCCTCCTCACGTTCCAAAATGGGGAAAGAGCCCCAGGGCCCGCCTACAGGAATAGTGGGAATCGCCTCACCCTCCTAAGGGGCCCAGCCAAGGAGAGCAACAACACTTTATTGAGATAAAAACCCACTGAACGATCTGTACCCCACTTTCCATAGCCTGGTCCCTGGAACCACTGCCCCCCAAAATAAACTAGCAAGAATTCCTAAGAGGACTCCACGGGGCTCAGAGACACTGGGCAGCAGTAGATCAAAATGTGTGTTTCAACTTTGCTGGTGACGTGCTGATGGCCTGGACAAGGCTCTGCCCTTTCTGAGTGCTCTGGTTGGATGAGATGAGCCATGAGTCCCCTCCAGCTCAGCCCTTTTAAATCTGCATAAATACTTCTCTCTTCCCTGTCTTCTCTGCCCCTCAGCCTGTTATCCACCCCACCCCCACCCCCACCCCCACCCCCACTTAGGAACCTGCTTATGCATGGATTGTCCTGTGTAATTCTTAGTAATGTGCTCTCACTCTTGAAAGAAAGGTTCTTAGGGCCCTAGCTGGTTTGGCTCAGTGGATAGACCATTGGCCTGCAGACTGAAGGGTCCTGGGTTCGATTCTGGTCAAGGACTCATGTCAGGTTGTGGGCTCGATCCCCAGTAGGGGGTGTGCAGGAGGCAGCCGATCAATGATTCTCTCTCATCATTGGTGTTTCTATCTCTCTCTCCCCTTTCCCTTCCTCTCTGAAACCAATAAAAATATACAAGAAAGAAAGAAAGAAAGAAAGAAAGAAAGAAAGAAAGAAAGAAAGAAAGAAAGAAGGAAGGAAGGAAGGAAGGAAGGAAGGAAGGAAGGAAGGAAGGAAGAAGGAAGGAAGGAAGGAAGGAAGGAAGGAAGGAAGGAAGGAAGGAAGGAAGAAAGAAAGAAAGAAAGAAAGAAAGAAAGAAAGAAAGAAAGAAAGAAAGAAAGAAAGAAAGAAAGAAAGAAAGGTTCCTAGGGAGCCACTGGCCAAGTCATGCACAGCAGACAGTGCCAACTCCAGATCTGGGAGGGAACTTTCCCTGTTGGGCTCAGAAGTTGAAGGGCAAAGATGCCAGTGCTGGAGGTCCAGGGGCACAGGGAGCACCTGGGTTTAGGGCTCAGTAGACCCCTGCCTCTTCACACGTGGCCATCTGTGGCTTGCCAGAGACCATGATCCAGGCCTTTTCTCACTGTTATCCACAGGGGTCTTCACTTCTACTAGGCAATCCCCATCGAACACCCACAACTGACACAGTCCAATGAGAACCAGAGGGACTAGTGATCAAAGGGAAGACCTGCATTTGTCCTTATTGCTTCTTCAAGAAAAAGCTAAATACCTAACAGTGATCTACCAGGCCCAACCTGATCTCTCCCCTCACCCACTGCATTAGATCATCTCCTTCCACCTTCCACCTTGCTTGTGGCAGAAGTGATGGTTTCTGAGTTCTGGGACTAGATCAGGAAAGGCACTTAAGTCTCTCTCTCTCTCCTCGCTCTGGGGAAACCAGGTGCCACGGTAAGAGGTCCATATGGTGCGGAACTGAGGCCTCCAGCCAACAGCCATGAGGGTTTGCCATCTTGGGAACAGATCCTCTGGCCTCGATCAAGCCTTCGGATGACTGCAACCCTAGCTGATATCTTGACTATGACTTCAGAAGACACCCCAAACCAAAACAACCTAGCCAAACATTCTGAATTCCTGACCCACAGAGCTGTGTGTGAGTATTGTTTTATGCCACTAACTGTGGGAGTGACCTGTTTTGCAGTATTAGATAATTCATGGTGTGGACTGGCCATAGGGGGAGAGACTCCTGGGGACTTAGAGTCAGGAAGTCAGAGGAGGAGGCCCCATGGAGGACAGTTGTCCATCGAGTGGATGGATTGGATGTAAAGTGACCACAGTGGTAATGATTACTGGTGCTATCACGTGCCACATGAGCTTCATGTGCCTTTGCTCACTCATGTCAGCTTCATATGGGTCCTGTGTAATGGGAATTATTTATCATCCTCCTTTGAAATATGAATAGACTGGGGCTCAGAGGGGTCAAATGAGCTCCCTGGGGTTACAAAGTCCATGCAGAACAGAGTCAGGATTTGGCCAGAGGCACATTGAGCCCAAAGCTGTGCCCTCAACCATGACACTGCCGTTTCAGACAGAACCCCGGAAAGCCAGGTACTCAGAAAGGAGCTCAGGGTGGGAACATGAGTGAGGGCCCAGTGGGTTGTGCCTGACCATCGCTGTGGAAAGAAAGATCTGGAAGAGCTAGAGGGCTACAAGGCTTGCAAGTCTAGCGATGGGCAGAGGCCTTCTGAGTGGTCATGATCGGGGCAGGGCCACCTTCACATGATGCTAAATATCCCCAGGAACTAGGTGACTGAGGCTCAAAATGTGTGATTTTGCTGTGGGAACTCAAGGATGGCCATTTGATGGCATGAAGCTCAGCTGCTGTAACAAAAAGACCCCCAAGTACAGTGACATACTACACAATGTATTTCTCTTTCATGTAATAGCTCCAAGATTGATAGGTCCCTTCTAGTTGCTTTTTCACTGAAGTCATAGTCATTTGAAAATAGATTCCTGGCATTTCCAGGTTCTAGCCAGTGGAAAGAGGGAAGACAATGTAAAACAGGTTCACCCAGTGTCTTAAGGCATGGCCTGGGATTAGCATCATACCTCGCACTCATAGCCTTTTGGTCAGCACTTGCTCAGTGGCCATGTCCAGGTGCAGAGAAGGATGGGAAATACAGTCCACCTGGGCAGCCGTGTGCAAGCCTACAGCTGTGTTACTACAGAGGAAGAGGAGAGGGACTACCAGCGGCCTCTACAAAAGGAGGTTACTGAATGTGGCTTGACCCAACAGACAGAATATTGTAAGCTTAATCCAGACTGCCCCCCTTTTTTCTAACCTTTCAAAGGTAACTGCCTTAGCCAGTTTGGCTCAGTGGATAGAGCATCGGCCTGAGGACCAAAGGGTCCCAGGATTGATTCCGGTCCAGGGGTTGTGGGCTCGATCCCCAGTATGGGATATGCAGGAGGCAGCTGGTCAATGATTCTCATCATTAATGTTTCTATCTCTGTCTCCCTCTCCCTTCCTCTCTGAAATCAATAAACATATATTTAAAATAAATAAGTAAATAAAGGTAACAAACATCTTTGAGAACCTTTAGGGAGCTGAAGACCCCCCCCCTCCCCAGAAAAATATACACATAATTATTGTGGATTGAATGTTTTTGTTCCCCCCATAATTCATATGTAAAGCCCTAACTTCCAGGGCGATGGTATTAGGAGATGGGGCCTTTGGAAGGTGATTAGGTTTAGATGAGGTCATGAGGGTGGAGCCCCCATGATTGGATTAGTGCCCTTATAAGAAGAGAAAGAGACACCAGATCTTCTTCTCTTCATCATGTGAGGCTATAGCAAGAAAGCAGCCTTTTACAAACCACAAAGAGGACCCTCACCAGGCACTGAATCTGCTGGCACCTTGATCTTGGACTTTCCAGCCCTCAGAAATGTGAGAAATAATGCCTATGGTATTGTGTTATAGCAGCCTGAGCGGACTAAGACAATAATTTTGCATACAATTTCAGGGGCTTTAGAAAGCCTATGGAATCCATGGACTTCACGTTAAGTATCCCCTTGTAGAAGCTGGTTATAAATGCATTAATCATTGCAATTCAGCTCTGAGTTCCCCAGCAGTCAAAGCAAAAAGAAATATTGGATTCTATAGTCCTCATTTGTCTTCAGGAGAAATAAAGTACATTAAGTCCCACCACTGTCTGTGAAGAATTTATCACTGGGAGGCAAAACAGTAGCTTTTATTTTTCCATTGAGCAGGAACTGCAGGGTGCCTGGGAATTTCAATCTGCAAATATGGCCACACCACCTTGAAATGTAAAACATTGCCAGCTTCCTTCCCCCAACAATAGATGCCATCCGCCCTGGGTGTGAACACAGAGCTGGAGTTTGGAGGCAGGTTGCTAACATATGCACAGGACATACGGAGGACCCTGGGGGTGCAGCCGCCACCAGGAAACCTCCCAGCAGCCAACCTGCTGCTGCTACTGCAGCTGCTGCAGCTGCTGAGACAGCTGGGCCTGGGACACCCTGCCTGGCCACTCTCCTGGGAAGGAAAGGGACAGAGTCCTGTGACCTTTCCTGGAGCGGACCAGGGCTGTCTCCGGGTCCGTCACATGGCAGGGGTCTAAAGTCCTTCGTGAGGCAGGACTGGGACTCGCCACTGTGTCTTAGCCCACCTCTCTGCCGATCTGATTATTTCCTCTTTCCCGCTCTCCTGCCAATCTCCATTTCTGACATTTTTCCCTTTTTCTTTATATATATATGCCATTCTGGTTCTCTCTCTCTCTCTCTCTCTCTCTCTCTCTCTCTCTCTCTCTCTCCCTCTCTCTCTTTCTCCTTTTCTTACCTCTCACCTATATTCTTTCTGTGCTCCCTCCCCTCTCATTGATTCTGATCTCTGTCCCTGTTTATCTCCGCCTCCCTGCTTCTTGTATCTATTTCTCCCTCTGTCTCTTTTTGCTTTCATTCTGCATCTCTTATTAGCTCTTTCCCTTTGCCTCTCCATCCACCATTGTTTTTCTTTCTGTCTTCTGTCAGGACTCTCCCCCCCACCCCCACCCCCCATCCCTCCTCTCTTTTATCAGTGTGTTTCTCCTTACGCTTACTCTGTCTTTCTTTCCTGATTCTGAGAGAAGGGGCCTCGGCCCAGAGAATCCTCTGCTGTAAGAAGCACAAGGACAGCTCCCCAGCTCAGGACCTTGAATCTGTCTGTGCCTTACACATGCCCGTTTCCCACAGCCAGGTCACCCTCTGGTCTCTGGGCTACCCCTCACCTCCCCCTTTGCCCCTACCCTGACACACACTCAGAGTGGCCCTGGAGCCCAGCCTGGCCTGCAGGCCTCTCGGTGGGCCTGCCTCCATTCCACTCCAGGCTCTAGTGCCTGGTTGCCATGGTTTCCTCACTCTCCTCAGAGGCCACAGGGGATGGCTGGCACCGGTGGCTTGGACCAACTGGGACCAAAACACCTTTCTGGCTCCTGTGCTCCTCCTCACAGTCCTCTTTGCTCCTCTCCAGGGGACTTCAGCCTGAGAACCCACACAATTCTCTCCGAGGCCAGAGAGTTAACAAAATGGCATTGCTGGGTTCCTTTGAAAAGAGAAGTGAAACCCTGGCCAGCTCATCTCAGCTGGGTTCATGACCAGGACACCACTAGCCAAGTATGAGTCAGACTTAGGCCAAAGCTGCTGAATCCTTAGACATCCATTCAATCATCCAAGTACTCATTCATTCAAACATTTGGAGAAAGAGGGCTGAATGAAGACAGATCCCTGCCTTTGAGAAGCCCCCACAGATGATGGCTCCATTTCATGCTGAGTAAAAGCCAAAGTCTACTTGTAATGGAGCTTGAAACGCCAACCTCCCTGAGTCTAGGGCATCAAAACAGGTGTCCCAGCCGAAACCGGTTTGGCTCAGTGGATAGAGCATCGGTCTGCGGACTGAAAGGTCCCAGGTTCGATTCCGGTCACGGGCATGTACCTTGGTTACGGGCACATCCCCGGTAGGAGGTGTGCGGGAGGCAGCTGGTCGATGTTTCTCTCTCATCGATGTTTCTAGCTCTCTATCCCTCTCCCTTCCTTTCTGTAAAAAATCAATAAAATATATTTTAAAAAAAAGGTGTCCCAGAGGAGAGGACTGGGACTTAGAAGGTGAATAGGGGTAGGAGAAAGAGGGTGACTATAATTTGAGGCAAATGACAGCTTGTGCAAAGGTCCTGGGGTATGGGAGAATGTGAGAGAGTAGGTAACAGTGAGCTCCATGAGAGCTGTAGCCTTGATGCCTAACTCAGTGTCTGGCAGAGTAAATGCTAAACAAATGCTGATTGATTGAATGAATGAGTGAGCAAATGAATTGCAAGGGGCTCACTGGAGGCTGGAGGCATAAGGAGAATGGAGGGGGCTGAGGGGAAAGTGTTGGGGAGATGTATTTGGGCAGGTTTTATCAAAGACCCTTCCACCCCTGCTAAAGAGTTGGGACTTCATGCCTTAGCCAACTAGGGTTTTTGTTTGTTTTATTTTTTTCATTCATTTGTTGCTTTGCTTTTTAAAGAATCATCACTCTGGCAGCTGTTTTGAAGATGGACAGGAGCTGGAACTTGTAAAGCAGGGGTGGGGAACCTTTTTTCTGCCATTTGGATATTTATAACATCGTTCTCGGGCCACACAAAATTATCAACTTAAAAATTAGCCTGCTATATTTGGACCAACATTTAATTAACTTACCCCTAATGCCTTGGCAGGGCCAAACCATGGCCCGGGGGCCTAATGTTCTCCACCCCTGTTGTAAAGTTAACAGGTCCAGAACTGAACTCTTGATCTTCCCCACCTTCTACCAAACCAGCAAGAAGCAGGAAGAGCCATGTCCTCCTCTCTCCAGTTGATGGCAACTCCATCCGTCCAGTTGCTCAGGCCAGAAACTCTGACGTCATCCTTGACTCATCTCTTTCACCCCCTAACTCTGATCTGTCAGGAAATCCTGTTAGCTGAACTTTCAAAATGTGCCCGGAATCCAACCGCTTCTCCCCACCTCCATCACCACCACCTTCATCCAAGACATTGTCCTCTTTTGCCTGGGCTATTGTAATAGTCCCTAACTTTCTGTTTCCTCTCCCATTACCTCCCCCACTCCAAGTCTCTTGTGCAGCAAGAGACAGATCATTCCACTTTCCAGCTCAAACCATAAGTCAGATCATTCCACTTTCCAGCTCAAAACTCTGTGATGGCTCCACGTCATGCTGAGTAAAAGCCCAAGTCTATTTGTCTTGGCCAGGTGGCTCAGTTGGTGGGAGTGTAGTCCCATGCACCAAAAGATTGTGAGTTTAATTCCTGGTTAGGGCACATACCTAGGTTTTGGATTGGATCCCTGGTCAAGGCGCATATGGGAGGCAACCGATCGATGTTTCTCTCTCACATTAATGTTTCTTTCTCTCTCTCTCTCTCTCTCTCTCTCTCTCTCTCTCTCTCTCTCTCTCTCAAAATAAAAATAAATGAACATATCTGATTATAAAAACAAAAACACAAAGTCTATTTTCAATGGCCTGAGTCCCTACCTGATCTACCCTTCAGCCAATCACCTCTCATTTCCTCTCCTCCAACTCTGCGCCCTGCACTTACTACACTCTGGCCTCCTTGCTCTGGCGAGGGCTTGCCTCAAGGCCTTTGCACTGGCTTTCCCTCTGCCTGGTGTGCTCTTCCCCCAGATGCCCTCCCTTCACATCTTCATTCAGAGCCATCTTCTCGATGAGGTCTACCTGATTCTTGCACCCGTTTCCTAGGCTGCCATAAGAAGGTGATGCAAACTGGATGGCTTAACCAACAAAACTGATGGTCTCAGTTCTAGAGGCCAGAGGCCAGGGTTGGTGCCTTCTGAGGGCTGTGGGAGGAGGGTCTGTTCCATGCTCCCCTCTAGCTTCTGATGCTTTGCTGGCATCGTTGATATTCCTTCGCTTGTAGATTCCTGCCTTCTTCTTCACATGACGTTCTCCCTATACATATGTCCAAACTTTCCTTTTATTTATAATGAGCCAGTATGGGCCCACCCGACTCATATGACCTTATTTTAACTAAATAAACTACAATGAGGCCACATCCTCAGGTATGAGGCGGGGGGAAAGACATATTGACTTCAACGAATGAAATAGTTGGGGTGACACCATTCAACCCATAAAAGCCACCAAATTTAAAATTGTACCATCCCCTCTGATCTCCCTGATCCTGATCTATAGTATAATCACCATCCCACATCTAGAAACGTCCTTATTTGTTATGGTTATTGTTTACTGTTGCTCTCCTCCTGTGACAATACACTGAGTGGCCAGATTATTATGATCTCTGAACACATAATAATCTGGCCACTCAGTGTATATCCTATATAATAAAAGGCTAATATGCAAATTGCCCCCTCGACCAGGAGTTCTACCAGCAGGCAGGCCAGCCAACCACCCATGTTCCCTCCCCCTGGCCAGGCTGGCCAGACCCCACCCATGCACGAATTCATGCACCGGGCCTATACACACTGAGTGGCCAGATTATTATGCATTCAGAGATCATAATAATCTGGCCACTCAGTGTATATGCTCCATGAGAGCAAGACTTGTTTTGTTCATCAAATATCTCAAGTGCCTAGATCAGTGCCTGCCACAGCATAGGGATTCAGCGAACTTTGCTGGATGAAGGGGGATTGAGAGGCACCTGACAGACCATTTAGGAGGCTATTTCATGGCTTAGTCCAGACAACGGCCACACAAAAGGGATGACAACAAGGAGCAACTGAAAGGATTTTATGGAATTAAAATGAACAGGACGTGGTGGCTTGTAGATGATTTTAAAGCGGGGGGGGGGGGGGGGTAAAAATAGAAGACATTCCAGAGTTTTCTAATCTCTCGTGGCAGACACTGTTTATTGGCTCCCCAAATCATGCCCAACCCCCGCCTTCCTTTCTGCCTTCAACAATGTAAGGTTGGAAGTGTGACAGCTATCTTGACACCCTAAGGAAAATATCCAGAGAATCAGACAGGCTATCAGCTCCTAAAGGACCAGTCGGCAAGGAGAAGTGGAAAGGAAGAGCATTGTGGAGAGAAGGAACAGCAAATGGAAAGGCTCAGAGGCAGGGGGAGGCAGGCTGGGTAGATGGATAGATAGGAGGGAGTGAACGAATGGTGGGAGGGATGACTGACTGAATGGGTGGGTAGATGGATGGCTTTAAGAATGCATGGAAGATGCAAGAAGGCACAACCTGCTTGGCCAACTATAAGGCCAGAGCAGCTACCTCGAGCGGGAGGCCAGGGGGAGGGTCCCTGGGTCATGCCATTATCCTCCGTTGGCCCTTTGATCTGAAACCCAGGCCAACACTAATGACCACTGCCCCCACCCCCAGCCACAGAGACCAGACCTCTGGCCTCAAGCCCTTCTGTCCCTCTCCTGGGATCCTGGAGATGGGTTATTTATAGCCGATAACCCCCTACCCCCTCCACCACCAACACAGACACTTGCCTCTCTCTGGCCATTTCCTTCTATTCTTCTGCCGTATGTGTGGGAGGTAGTAGCCCTGGCTCCACCGAGGCCTCCCCCTCCTTTCTTTTCTCCTTATCTTTCTCCTGGCTGAGCTTCCTGCCCGAGGAGATAGGGAGGAAAAGGCAGACCCTCCTGTGAGTGCTTGTAATGGTGGGAGCAAGGCTCTCAGAGGCTCCGGGGTAGGGTGCACTGCTCGGGGACAAAGGGTCCCCACCTTGCCAGTTCCCCCTGGCAGAGTGATGGCGCACCTAGGCATGGGATGCCCAAGCGCGGGGCTGGGAGGGTGATGCTGCTGCATGACTAAGAGCACGTGAGTTACCTCTGCCTACCCTCATTCTTGGGGAGTCACGGCCCCCCGTGCATTTCACAGTTTCCCCATCTGTGGAATAGCGCTGGTGGCGGTGCCCATGGGTGTGAGAATTCAGGGGGACAATGGAAGTCACAGCATGACTTTTATTATTGAGGCAGACAGTCCCTTCGTGAGCTCTGTGGGGAGGGAAAGGGGGATCCGGGCTGGGCCAGCAGGACCTTGAGCGGCACAGGGGCTGGACAGCGGGTGCATCTCGGACCTCCTGAGCTCAGGTCTGAGGCTCCCTCCCCTGGGCCTGGGAATTGCTTGGGAAACAAAGCCTGCAGTCTGGCATCCTGCCTCTGGCTTCCAGGAAAGACCCGGGCTCCTGACTCCAGCCTCCCACCTCCCTCCTCCCCCCACCCCTCCACACACACACAGCAGGGATGGAGGGAGCTCCTCCCACTGTCCTCTTGCAGCAAATGGGGGAAGGTCCACAGAGACCCCTACCCCAGGCTTCCCTAAGAGCCTGATACAGCCCTTCCTAGCTGCTGGCTCAGAGCTAAGAGCTAATATCCCCCCTCCCCCTCTGTGACTTTAAAGAGGATCTTGAGGTGAGGAGGGGGCAGGGCTGACATCAAAGCAAAGAGTCCAAATGGTGGCTTTCCGGCAGGCAGCGGGGGCATATGAGTGTTCCTGGGCATTTCTCCCATGATGGCCCTCTGGTATCTCGTGTATTCATCCAACAAACATTTTCAAGCCCCTGCTATGTGCCAGGCACATTGCTAGGCCTCGGGGATACAGAAGTGACCCCAAATTGGGAGGATCCTGGCTCTCTATGGGGACAGAGGACAAGCCGGTCAACAGCAGTACCAATTACCAGCTGGGACACGTGTTACAGGGGAACCAGCAGAGTGCGGGGACAGGAAAACAGAGGGAGGCTGCTCCAGACACGGTGGTTGGGCGGCCTCTCTCAGGAGGAGACATTTAGCAGCCGAGGCCACGGTGAAATCCCGGAGACTGTTCCAGGTGAGGAAGCAGCAGGTGGAGAGGCGCGTGGGGAGAAAAGAGTTCAAAATCAAAGTGTCCCGATTCAGACCGCAGTTGGGCTCGAACGTGTTTCTCCTCCCAAGTCACTTGAGGCTCCTCCTCACCGGGCCCTACAGGCCATCGGTCACGCAGCTGAGAATTCCGCCTCTGAAATGGTTCTGTCATCACGTTCCCGCCTCCAACCCTGGCCTGGGCTGTCGAGACACCTCCTCACTGGTCCCACCCTCCAGTTCAACCTCTTCCCTGCTCCCTGGGATTGTTCTAACACCAACACTGTCATGTAGCTGCCCTGCTCTAAAGCCGCCCATGGCTCCCCATTGCCTGCTCAATTAAAACCACACCGTTTCCCTGGGCCTCCCGGATGCTTCCCAAAGTCATCACAGGCCGCTTGCCCAGGCCTATGTCCCCGTCACCACCCTAAGCCCCTCGCAAGGAGCATTTACGCTCCCCTGTCCTCTGTGCCTTTACTCATGCTCCACTCCCCCCTCCCCTCGCCCCGCCCCCCCGCTCCCCTGGCCCAGAATGCTGTTCCTCATGGTTCCTCCACCTCCCTTACCTGTGGAGCTCTTGGTCTGTGGGCAGTCCTCTGCTGCATGCCCACTGCACTCCACACGTTCCTCTGTCTACTTCCTCACCACGCTCGGTAGGGAGGGGTCCAGGTGTTGCTGTCCCCAGGAGGGATGCCTTTTTCATATTTGGGTCCTCAATGCCAGCCCAGGACTGATGTACAGGAGGAAGGCAGTGCAGCAAACTGGATGGACTTAACCTCCAACCTGGGCACTTCAGTTTCCTCATCTGTAAAATGGGGATAATATTAGTACCTGTTCCATCAACTTGCTGATGACTAAATGATGCATCTAATGGGGTGGCACTGCCCCCAGGGATGTCCTGGAAATGGATGGGGGGCATTTTGGATGGTCACAAAGCTGGGGGCAGGTGGGGAGTGCCACTATATTCAGGAGACAGTGGAATGGGGAAGGCAGGTGATGAGCAGAAGGTGGGACGGTCCTGAGCAGTGAGAATTGTCCCATGAGCCACGTGACTCTCCTGTGTCCTGCTGGACATCACACGGGGGAGAAGAGATGTTTATCATTACAGGCGTCTAAACCTTCATTCCGCTTTGCACATAAACATAAGAGCATTTTTGCACAGTTTGAATATACACTGAATTTTCCAGGGGTGGCGCTGAAGACAAAAGCGAGAGAAGCCTATATTTAGTTTATTCATTCAGAACATGCCAAGAGCTGCTCACAATTTGGGACGGTGACACTGTTGGTCTCCGCTCAGCACTCCACGTCTCTGCACATCTGTGTCTGCCACCTTCACGGTGGCTCTGCGGGGGCCACGGCTCCTGACAACCCCACTGTGTCTTCGGGAGCAGCTGGGCCTGAGCACGTAGTACAGGTTCAAAGAGATTTTATTTTACACGAGGTTCTTTTCATTCCTCCTTTATATTACAGTTGGGGCATTCTATATGGGTATTTTTAAGAGTTATGTGTGTGGGCAAGTTACGGCATTCACGGGGTTCATTCCAGAGCATTAAGGAGGGTATTACATGTGTTTAATATAAAAGGTGAGAGAGGGCGGAGAACCGCTGTTGCAGAGCACTGACGGAGCGGTAAGCATTCAGACATTATTGTTAGGGGCGCAGTACACATTTGACGGGTGAATGACTGACTGACTGGAGACCTGTTGCGGGAGGAGGCTCTCATGTTACCCTCGTGCTACCACCTTCATATGCCCTTCATATTACCACACACAGGAGACCCCTTGTTTGGGCCAGCCTGGCCCTGTCTGCTTCCGGTTCCAGAACCTTCTGTGGGGCCCGCTAAGCAAAAGGCTTCCTTGATCCCAGCAGCCAGCTCATTGCTGCTCCAGGAAATTGCTCAGGATAACTTTAAGCTTGCTTTTGGAGCCCCTGGGCGGAGGCCACCTGGATCTGAAGGCCCAGCTGGAGGTGGATCGGGGCCACTGTCCCACCCTCCGGGGCGTTTGCTCCAGTCCCAGGGTGAGAGAGGGAATTCCCACCCAGGCCTGGGCAGAAGGGAGGGAAAAGGTGGGGACCGTGGTTCTGGGTACCACGCTCGTTCCTGCTGGAAATAAATATCATCACGTTAGCCTCAAATTTGTTCCTTTATTTACCCATTTTCTCTTTACAGGAAACACATGCTCACTGTTACAAGAACTCCAACTGGTACAGGAGTGTGGGTTCTCTGTTTTGTCTATTCTTTCTCAGTAGCCAGAGGTGGGCTGGCACCGTCAATAACTTAGCATGCGCCCTTCTCCGCATGTGAATACCCAGCACACGCTTTGTTCTTTACAAACCCAGATCACATTGGATCTATTATTCTGCCATTTGTTTTATACTAAGTCATGTGTTGAGACTCCTTTCCAGAGCAGCGCCTGCAGAGCAACTGCGATTCATTTTGTCGCTCTGTGTTTATTTATTTGGCCTTAGGTTTTGTTGTTACACTCTTCGTTTTCTCATGGAAGGAATAAATCATATGGTTAACAATGATTTTAAAAGAAAAATAATCCTCCATTTCCCCCAAAGTTTCCAAGTTTGCTTTTTGTTTCTCTGGACTAAACTTTTAAAAAATACACTCCAGTTTCTTCATGTGTCTGTTATAGCCCACATCTGCCTGTGACCCTCCACAGAAAGTGAGGGAATGAGCGAGCCTTCCCTAAGGTTTGCAGTCTGGGTGATTTTATTTTTATGTTGGCAAGGTTCGTTGGCGCTGATATTCTATTTTAGTACTTAGAATTGATTGTAAAAAGTGAAAGTTAATATCCAGCAGTGTGGGTCACAGCTAACACTGATGAAACCCTTAACCATATCCTGGTATTGTTCAAAAGCACTTCCCAGGGGAGTTAACTTGTTTAATCCTCACAACGACCCTAGGAAGCAGCAACTGACATCACGCCCATTTTACAGGTGAGGAAACTGAGGCAGAGAAAGCTGAGGAGTTTTCCCGGGATGACTCAGCTAGTGCGTGGCAGAGTGGGGACTGGAACCCCAATGGTGTCAGGTCTGTGTTCTGAACCAGTTACACTGATTTGTGTTCTGGCTTCGGGGTGAGACTCCCCAACCCGGAGGAAAACAGAACTGGGAGATGGCCAGATCTGAGTGCAAAGAACATAATGATGACCCCCTGGATCCAACCGTGCCTGAAGCCCTACATGTTGACACTTCCTACATGCTGACATTTTCATGAGCAAAGATTCTCTTTATTGCTTCATCCAGTTTGGTTTGCATTTTCTGTCACTGGCCACCAACAGAATCCTGAGCATATCTCTTCTCAGTGCGGTTGAGGCAAGGTTTGCAGAAAGAGGTGATGCCTCAGCTAAGCAAGTCTGGAAGGAGAGGTAGTCACTGCTCAGATGCACAAAAATGGAAGGAACTTCAAGAACGAGGAGAGGTATGGAGGCAAGAAACGGCAAGATGAGGAAGTCTGGTCTTCCGAGAGAGGGCAGTGGGAGGAGGGCTGTGACGGGGGTGAGAGTGAGGCCCACGGGGTCAGAACTGGGAGAAGCTTTCTGTCGTGGATGCATAGACTCAGCCCGTGGAGAGGGAAGGGAACCATCAGGAAGTCTGCTCTGAGGCCACAACTTGAGTCCAAATCAGCAGGCGATGACAGGAAACTAAACCGGAGCCCTGCGGAGGGAGAGTGGGTGGCCGGACTCCATGAGCTTTGGTCAAGGTCTGATTCAGAATCAGAAACTGTGTTGGTGGTGAGATGTCGCTGAAGCCACAGCAGCCTCCAGACGGCTCGGGGCCTCCAGATGGCGACGCACAGGGAAACACGCTCCGGCTCTTCTTCGGATGCACCTGCAGAGCCTCTGTCCGAGGAAGAGAGAAGTTGGCCGTGTCCCTGGACCAGGCCATGAATCATGGCAAACACTTACACAGTGCTGTGTCTTCCTGGCCATGAACTCAGCCCTCACAATCATTTTATGAGGGAAGTCCTGCTATTACCTTTATTTTACAGATGGGGAGACTAAGGCACGGCAAGGCTCAATGACTTGCCCAAGGTTGCACAGCTCACACGTGGCCACGCTGGGATTTGAATGCAGACAGTCTGGCTCTGCCCAGGTCGCTGCCCCTGCCCTGTAGGAGGCTGGGCGTCTGAGACTCAGATGGGCCATGCAGCATCCCTGCCCCCTGCCTCGTCTTCCTCCTAACAACGTGGCAGGAACAGTGGCTTGTGGACTCATGAGAGTTCTGACTCCCCTCCTTGCTGCTGTCCCAGGAGAGGGCTCATGAAATAGGACTGGGGCAGAGTGAGAGCAAAGAGGACATCTCACTCTAATCTCTCACCTGCCATGGAAATTCTGAACCCAAGGGCCTGTCCCCAAACAGGGAAGAGATCCCGACCATGGGGGCAGTTCAGAATCATTAAAATCATAATGGTAGCAAAAAAAAGCAAAAAAAAATCAACCAGCTATGACCTACCTTAGAGCCATAGTGAGGTCAAAACTATCTGGAAGGCATTCACGTAGCTTTTAAAAATCCAAGTCTTAGAGCTCTTGAAAGCTCTAAGGAAGCTTTAAGGGATGAGGGAGGGGACCACGCCTGCTCTGATGAAGGCAGAATGGGAGGCTGAGAGCAAGGCTTTGGCTTCAGCCAGTCCCAGGTTCTGGGTTCGAGTTCCGCCTCCACTGTCCACCATGGGAGTCTTGGGCAATCTCTTTAATCCCTTTGCTCCCCAGTTTCTCATCTTAAAATGGGAATAATAAAGGTGCTCACCTCCTAAGAAGTTATCAAGTTTAACAAGTGAAGTCCTTGAAGATGCTAATCCAGGGCCCCCATACCCTCAGGCCAAGGGAAGGAAGGAGGAGGCTTATGGGGGACTTGTCATAGCCCCCCACCTTGTTCTCCACTCAGGCAACCTCCCAACCTCCAAACAACCCACATGGGAGTCTGGGACTCTGGCTGGTCCAACACCAAAAGCAGGAGCCCCCACTCACTCACCTACTCCCTGCCCCCTCCCAGGGTCCCCTCCCCAGCCTGGAGCCGGGGCCTGCGCCAGCTCTCCACTCATCACCTGAAGTGGCCCTGACCCCTCCGCACCCCAAAGGGGGCAGCATGTGGGGCAGCACTGATGGGAGAAGCAGACAGGCTGCCTAATGGGGCTCTGGGGAGGGGAGGTGTTGAGTGTGGCAGGAGGGGGTTGTGGCCGGAGAGCTAATGACATTAACAGGCCCTCGGGCTGACAGGGCTGAGTTCCCATCTGGGGCCCTGGGAGGGGACAAAATGTGGGACTCGAAGTTGGTACAGGTGCCCTGGGTACCCCCGGCCCCCTCACTTAAGCGACCCAGTGTCCTAGTGCAGGCGGGGCTCAGCTATGATGCTACTAATAATAACAAAGAGAATAAATAAGGAAATCTGCCAAAGCTCACCAGGCTCACCCCTTCTCCCTGCTTGGTCTCATGCTTCACAGTGACCCTCTGAGGGAGACACTCTGTTGTCCCCATTGTGTCTCAGATGGCACCAGAGAGGTCAAACCATTTGCCCGAGGTCACACAGCATCTAACCCAGGTCTGAAGGGATCCATAACCCACCCCTTAATCTCAATGGCTACGTCAGTGGTCGGCAAACTCATTAGCCAACAGAGCAGCAAACCGCGTGTGGCTCGCGAGCCGCAGTTTGCCGACCACTGGGCTACGTGACTCTCCAACTTCAGTGTCCATCAAATCATCTGAGGCACTGGTACATGCTGATCCCTAGCCCCAGCTTGATTCACTACATCAGAAAGTAAGGGGACAAAGGCCCCTGGGCCCAGGCAGTTCTAGTAACGGAGGCTGCAGGTTGGGAAGCCGCTGAGCGGGCAGCTGTTGCTGGGCTGCCTTACAGGAAAAGGGGAGAACCCCAGGGGTGAGGGAGGCAGAGAGCCAGCTACCCTGCCAGGCGGGCACCTGAGGGGCTCTCAGGAAGGGCCTTTGCAAATCAATGGCAAATGATGAAAAATGCAGATGGATAAATAACTTAAAAGACCCAGGCTTGCTGGAAACGGTTTCTGATCTCAGATCAGCTGCTGGGCAGCCAGGCAGGCTCACCGGCTCTAGTTTTAATCAGGGGCAGTTCGGTGGGGGTCCGCTGGCTCCGTGGGTCGCTTTGAAAGGAGGTTCTGCCTCCGTCTTCCCCACGGAGCGGCCTTTGCCCTTCCTCCCCAGCCCCAGCATGAGAAAGGTCGCTGGGAGCCCCTCCTAGGCAGGCAGGAGAGGCGGACAGCATGGCTTGGACCTCAGAAAGGGTGTGTGCAAGCTCCGGCTCTGCCACTTCTGTTAGGCATTTCTGGGCAGATCATTTACTCTTGCGGAATCTCCTCGGTAGCCCCTACCTTGCAGGGACATTTGGAGGATTCAATGGGACCGTGTATGTACAGTGCTTAGCACACACAGTACCTGCCCAGGAAGTGCTCAGCGAATGTCAAGGGAAACTGAGCTGACATTCTAGGGCAGTGATGGGCAACCTTTTGAGCTTGGTGTGTCAAACTTCGCCAAAAAACTGAGCATAACTCGGGTAGTGTGTCACTTTGAGGAAAAAACTAACTCCAAGACTCTAGTCGCAAATGTTTCATCCTCAGGAGCAGCAAATGTTTCATCCTCGGCATGCGGCCGCGTGTCATCAGAAATGGCTACGCGTGTCAGTGCTGACACGCGTGTCATAGGTTCGCCATCACTGATCTAGGGGAAGGCTGCCTGGATTCACAGCCTAGCTCTACTCAGCCTCCCCCAGCTTTGTCTCCTGACCTGTAAGATGTGCGTATTGACTGTGTCTACCTCCTAGGCGGTTAACATGAAGGTGAGGAGAGATGACACACGTCTGGTGTCAGACGGACAGTAAGCACTAGAGAGAGGGTAGCTGCGTTGCTGTTGTTGTTTCATGAAAAGATTGGGAAGAAAGATTAAATAACCCAAAGTCACTACTGTCGGGTGAGGTCTGAACCAGGGAGGGAGGTTGTAGGCTGTATCTCTACCCATCCCAGCCCTTCATCTCTGATTATCGGAGTAAGAAATGCCAGGGGGAGGTGCCTCTCGTGGTCATGAAATGTATCCTTGGGATAGGGAGCG
The DNA here is from genome assembly GCF_951640355.1 of Cnephaeus nilssonii. Classification (NCBI taxonomy): domain Eukaryota; kingdom Metazoa; phylum Chordata; class Mammalia; order Chiroptera; family Vespertilionidae; genus Cnephaeus; species Cnephaeus nilssonii. The sequence continues at coordinate 15,450,687 of NC_137084.1, read as the reverse complement.
GGTGCTGGTCCGTTCAACTGGGTGAGTGAGAGCTGGAGCCTCCACATCAGGCAGCCTCCACCTCCGGACCAAGCCTCCACCTATGGACCAAGCCTCCACCTACGGACCATGGAATGAGTCCTTTCACCTCTCCGAGCCTCAGTTTTTCCACCTCTAAGGTTCCTCCCAGCATAGCAGTTATGGTTGCATGTTAGGATTTCGGGACTTACATTAGAAAAGGCTCAAAATAAAGGGTGTTTTTTTTAGAAAAATATTCATTGCACAAGATCAGCGTCCTCAGTATGTTAGAGGGAAGGGAAACAAATTGCCCTACTTGCATATGAAGAGAAGAAATGTGTTCAACATCACTAATCATGCGGGAAATGCGAGTCAAAACCATAATGAGAGACCACCTCACAGCTGTTAGGGTGCCCTTTATACAAAAGACGAGACACCACAGATACTGGCAAGAATGGGAAGAAAAGGGAACACTTGTGCACCGTTGGTGGGACTGTAAATTGGTGCGGCCCCTATGGAAAGCAGTATGGAGGTCGCTCAGACAATTAAGAATAGATCTGGCAATTCCCCTCCTGGGTATACAAGCAAAGGAAATGAAACCATTATCTCAAAGAGGTACCTGACTCTCCTGTTCATTGCAGCATTATTCACAACAGCCAAGATACAGAAACAATCCCAGTGCCCACTGGATGGATGGATGGATCAAGAAAATGTTACATACACAATGGCATATTGTTCCGCCTTAAAAGAGAAGGAAATCCTGTCATTCGTGACAATATGGATAAATCTGGAGGGTATGATGCTGAGTGAAATGGGCCAGACAAAAATAAATGCTGCATGGTGTCACTTACATTTAGAATCGAAAACTCAGAGAGTAGAAAGGTGGTTGCCAGGGGCTGGGGAGAAGGATAGAGAGATTGGTAAAAGGGTATTAACTTTCAGTTATAAGATGAATAAGGTCAGAGGATCTCATGTAAAACATGGTGACTATAACTGATAAAACTGTATTGTGTAATTGAAATTTGCTGAGAGTAGAACTTAAATGTTCACACACACACACACACACACACACAAGGTAAAATGTGGGATGAGAAAAAGACACATGCGAGGTCGTGCTCATGCCCAGTGAATAGATTGTCCCCAAAATGCTGGGGGCAGGAGGCGTCAGCTCCCTGTCTCCCCTCCAAGGCCTGCATTCCTAGTTGATATCACACACAAGCGGGGCAGTCTGAGTCGCTGCAATGCCTCCCCCAGCTACCTGGGTACCCCTGGAGAACGGGAGACCATGTCTCCTTCCCCCTATCCCATATCTGAATTCTGGACTGGTACACAATCAGCACTCAATAAGGAGAATTGGACAGTTGTGTATGGTGGCACCATTTACAAAACATAGCCGCATGTGTTATTACCTCTCAATTCCATAAGATTGGCTTTACTACCTCCATTTCACCAGCTTGGATGGACTGGCAGACCTGCCTAAGGTCACACAGCTGCTAGAGATCTAAGTAGGCTCCCCTCACCCCTGGATATTTTCTGAAATGGCAGCTGACGTGTTTTAATTTGCTTTTAACCCTTATCGTGTCTCAGATCCTGTGCTGCGTGCTTTACATCCCTCATCTCATTTAATCCTCATAATAGCTTTGTAAGGGAAGTGCTACCAGTGCCCCCATTTTACAGGTATAGAAACTGAGGGTCCCAATATAGAGTTACTTGCCCAGGGTTGCACAGTCATTGGGACAGAACCGTGACTTGGGACCAGAGCTATTCATCAGAGCCTTTCTAAACCTTCAGAGCTCAGACTCTCAACCACTACCCTCTACTGACCAGCACTTCCTTTCCCACTCCAAGCCATGTTTGCCAACGCCACAACACCCATTCATACAAGATGTCCATATTGCTTTCTTTTCACCTCACCCCGATACCCAGGACAGGGCAAAGCAGAAGGAATAGGCAGGGGTGGACGCAGAGAAAGGAAATTACATGCTAGGGGTCAACATAACAGTTAAGCAGCAAATCCAGGATTAGAATGAGGTTTGTCAGATTGTAGAGCCTACATTCTTAAGTAGCATGTAATATTGCCTCCAATCATATTTCGTTAATTTAGTACTTAGTCTTTATATTTATACCTTATAGTGGAATACTTATAGTTTATTAATCTCTCATTTATGGTTCTTACACATTCCATTATAATTAAGGACCCATTTGTTGTAGGCGAGGAGTCAATAAGATCACGTATGCACCGTGCTGAGTGTACAAAGTCCCTACAGAGACCAGGAAATGCCCAAGTACTTCTGAGCTCCTCTGGAGCGAGGACCAGGTCTCACTTACCTCTTTAGATGTGGCACCTAGCACAGTGCCTGGCACAACACTGGTACTTAAAGCAGTGAATAAAATAAATGAATGGAAAAACCTGACCCTCCAGCCACATTTTCTGTTTGTTTGTTTTTCTGATTTCCAGAGCCATTTCCTTTACATCACAACCTTAAGGATCTGAAGTTGCTGGAACCGTGAGTGGTCAAGGGCACAACCCAGCAGAGGTGGGACGTGCCAAGGGGTGGACTGTGGATAGCAGTTTGGCTAAACATGGAGGCTCTGGACCCAACTTGCCTGGGCTCAAATTCTGACTCTACCACATATTAGTTATGGGACCTCAGGCAAGTTACTTAGCCTCTCCCATCAGTAGGAGAGGGTGCCACAGGCAAGACCTTGGTGAGGGAATCTCAAGGTCCACCAGTGGGTGAGGCAGGCCAGGTGGGGGTTTGCAGTTCTGCCCTCATGCTTCTCCTCTGTCAGACTCCCCTTGCGGCCAGCGTTGTACTCCTGCCTGGCCGAACGCATAAAGCCTTGTTAATAATGAATAGGCCCCTGTCTGCCTTACTTAACACTGAGCTCCAAGCAGATGCACAGGCCTTTATAAATGATCCAGTCCAGCTGATTAGGCCTCACGGGGCGCGTTCCTGCAGCCAGCCTCTTGTTCCCCGTAATGGAATCATAATGTTAATGTGATTTCAATTAGGGCTACGTTACAGAACACAGGTGCTGGAGTGAGCCTGGGGCCGGAGGCCTCCCCGGGGACTCATTTTCCTGGGAAAGGTATGAGTATTTCCAAGGGTTCTGCCAACCTCGGGAAAAAGCAAGTCACCCCGGCCAAAGGGAAGCTGTAAAAGCAGAGACGAGGGGTATCCAGAGCCCACATTTCCTGCTCTTCAGGGGCCCCAAACCCATGTTTCATATTCAAACTTGATTCGTATGTAACCCCCTTTTATGAGAGAAAGTGTGTCGTGGGGAACTCTGAGGTCCGCACGCAGGCCCTGATTTGAGAAACACCGGCCCAAGAACCGAAGAGTTAGTCTAGGAAAATGTCTTTTCATTATAAATGATCACAGAGAGAGAGGCATTGTCTTGAAAAATGGCAACAGCATTTTTTCTTAATAAAAACAGTTCACATATAAGGAGGGGTTTACCATGTACCAGGCATAATTCTTAGTATCTTATGGGTATAAGCTCATTTCTTAGAGCTTATCATCAAAACGAGAGCATTCAGATATTTTTTGAAATTTTTAATAGGATGCAAAGATCCCCGAGAACACACACTTCTAGTCCCCAGTCTGAGAGCAGCCAGTCCAGATGGGACCTTGGGGTGCACTGGGCCAATTCTCATTCTACGTCTGAGGAAGCAGAGAGCCACAGGCGGAAGGGACTGGCCCAAGGCCTCCTAGCAAGTCCGGGGCCAAAAGGAGACCAGAACCCAGGTGTCCTGACTCCCAGCCCAGGTTCCTCCCACCATGCTCATTATAAAGGAAGTACAGAGAGGGAAATAAAAACCATCCCAAATTCCACCACCCAGAAGTCTCCATTGCTAAGATTCTAGAATATATCTCCAGTATTTTTTTCTATAAACATATATGCACTTAATAGCATAAAATAGGATAATAATGAATAAACCTTCACAACCTGGTATTTCCCCCATCTAAATATAGCATGCCAGCCAGGCAGTCCTGGGGCATTTATTTCTGACACCATGTCATTCTAATGACCCCACAGGCTTAGGGATCCTTCAGGCCACCCCACCCCCTGGACAAATGCAGGCAGAGAGGCGAGAAAGGGCAGTGGTTCCCAAGGTGCCCCACGGACCATCACTGGCAGAGTCGGGCTTAAATGCCCAAGGCTCTGGGGTTTGTCCCCACCCTCACTGCTGCAGGCCCGTTTTCTATTCCTTGGCTGAGTACTGGCACCAGGTAGGAAGGTCAGGACTCCCTGACGCCCCTAAGTGGGGTCCTGGCTGGGACAGTTTGCCAAGGGCTTATTTATATTGGGAAACAGTATTTCTTTCACAGCAACTCCTGTAATACTCCAGGGGAGTCAATATCCAGGATTCCTGGGAGCTGACGGACCCCTCCTCCCCCAGGCCCTGAAGCTGATGGAAGGAAGTGGGACAAGTCCTTCAGCATCACCTCCATTCTGTCTGCATTGCGTGGCCTGATGGAGAAAGATGGAGCAAGGGATGCCAAGGGGTCGCCTGTAAGAAAAGAGGAAAATAAGGCATTATTTCAGGTTTTCCAAGAAAGCAGGAATTTATTTATTTATTGTTTATTATTTTTTATTGTTGTTAATCCTCACCCAAGGATATTTTTCCATTGATTTTTAGGGAGAGGGGAAGAGAGAGGGAAAGACAGAGAGAAACATCGATGTGAGAGAAACACATCGATGGTTGCCTCCTGCACAAGCCCTGACCAGGGCCCAGGCCAGGGAGAAGCCTGCAACCAACGTATGTGCTTGTGACCTGAATCAAACCCGGGACCCTTTGGTCCGCAGGCCGACCCTCTATCCACTGAGCCAAACCAGCTGAGGCCAAGAAAGCAGGAGTTTAAAATGGCAGGTTAAAGTCCTATTTATCCAAAGCCCACCTGATCCTCCCTTCCCCCAATTGGTGGGTGGAGTATGACGTAACCTGCAGGCTGGAAATACCTGAGTACCTAACCAGGCACCTTATATGAACTATACATTGAACCACCAATCAACACCTGCCAAAATACCCTAAGCCCTTGTTCCTATACGACCATACATTAAGCCACCAATCAGCGCGTGCGGAGTACACTAAGCCCCCATTCCTTCCCATTCCTCCCCTCAAAAGGCGTGTTCACCTCTGCACCTGTTGCTATTCTCCCCCAGAGAGACAGCCCAGCAGGTCTCTTTCCCCTGTAATCCTGGTTTTCGACTCCCGATTGATTTTCTCACCACCAAAAAGAACAATGAATTTGGAAGAGAGAGGGGGGGGGGGGGGGAAAGACCTCCATCTTCTATTAAACTAAAAAGTCTACCTGCTAAATGCTCTAAAATATGATCTCAGATAAGACACGAGACCTGAGGAGGAAGAGGGTATCCCTGCAGAAGGCACAGTTGAGAGGCCTGCCTGGTGGATGAGTCTCTGGGGTGAGTTTAGGCCACGGAGACATCGGGCACTTCCCCATCCAGACCCAGTTCAATGTCCCAGGGCAGTGTGGGGAGGGAGGGAGCTTGCTGACTTGCTGTGTCTCCCTGCCCAGCACCCAACACCTCCCAGCTCCTGGAGACTGCTAGATGAAGAAGTTGCAAAACGCAACTCTGGAGCCTGGCAGCCTAGAGGTTTTTGCGGAGGGTTTCAAAAGCCTTAGGGCTGAAACTTCGAGGGTTGAGGGGGGGGTGGGGGGGAGGAGAGTCAGGGGCAATGAGCTCCAGGGAAAGAAAATGAAGGATTTAGTAACATTGTTTTGGTGAGCACAAACCTAATCACTCCCCTCCCCCCCCCCCCCCCCCCCCCCCCACACACACACGATTACCTGCTCCTTTCAACATCAGCTTTCAAGAAATGGCTGGCCTTTTCCAAGATGAATAAATCACAAAGGAACATCATGGAACTGGGGGGGGGGGGGGGGGAGGAAAAAAGAGGAAATGAAGCTAAGAAACATAAGCAAAAGCCAAAAGAGCTTACATCACAAGAGGAATTACTAAAAAACAAAAACAGAGGGAGAGTTCAAGCAGATAGCTCTCCATGGACTCAGAGACTGCAGCAGTCTGACCTCTCTGAATGAGCTAAGAGATGTCAAGGGCTCCTTAAAGAGATTGTGAAGGGACAGACAGAAAGAGAATTGGCGGCACTGAGGAAAGAAATGAAAGCAACAAATACATTTAGAAATTAAAAAGACATATCGAAAAGAAGAAAAACTCAGGATAAACGTGGCACAAAACAGAAGAAGGTACATAGCAAACACCTGGAGAAAAGCACACCAAAATAAATGGAAAGAAACAAACTTAGTAAAATTTAACTGAGTGAATTTGAAGATCTGATTGGCTTTTTTGACAACTCACAAATTGGGCAGCATCCCATCTAGCAAGCAGAGAGCTACTCAGGAGTTAGACAAGATGGAAAGCTTTTATAGAAAGAAACGTGGGACAAGGAAGTAATCAGCAAGAGAAAAATGAGTTCATTGGAGGAAAGTAAGAGTTCAGATGATCATTGCTTCTCATTGGCTGAGCTGTCAAGTTTCCATTGGCTGGGCTTGTTGCTGGGCAAGAGAAAAATCGTTCTTCATCTGGCTAGAGTAGTAAATAGCTACACTTCCCGTTTGGGAGTACAAGGTATGTACATCTCTTCCTTTTGGGGTCTTTTATTGAGTCTCTTCCTTTTGGGGTCAGTGTGAATGTCTTCCTGTGTAGTGTAATTGACATGCAGTGGTAGGGCATGAGAGCGCCTTCTACAGGCCTTACCAACGCCAATTTTAGTTGATATTTCCCTTATTTTCATAAAACATACATATAAAAATGGTATATTTGTTACTGCTGTAACAAAGTACCATGAATGGGTACTTTGGTTTAACTCCTGGTTTAACACAACAGGATTTTATTCTCTTACAGTTCTGCAGACTAGAAGTCTGAAATCCAGGTGTTAGCAGTACGGGCTCCTTCTGAGGGCTCTGAGGGAGAATCTGTCCCAGGCTCACCCCTAGCTTCCAATGATGATGGGCAGCCCTTGCTTTCAGCTGTAACACTCCAATCTCTGTCTTCATCCCCACATGCCATTCTTCTCCCTGTGTTTCTGTGTCTCTCCTCTTCTTATAAGGATAAAGGGCCCATTCTAACCCATATGACCTCATCTTAACTGATTGCATCTGCAACAACTCTATTTCCCAATAAGGTCACATTCTGAGGTACGGACTTCTATATCTTTCTGGGAGTCACAACTCAGCCCATAACTAATAGTTATAGGGAAGACTAAATGACATGGCGGACAGACCAAAGAGATACAACAGCTTCACATTTAGTGTTCCTGAAAAAACAAATGGAACAATGATGAAAAGCATTTAGACATAATAGGAAAAGGCTTTCCCAAAATAAAAACTTGAATGTGGAGATACAAAATAGATTCAGGACCATCAGCATCAAGTGTGGCCTTCTAATAAAGTGATAAAACTTTAAGGATAAAGGCAGAATCACAGACAGTAGGAATGTACTGGGGAGTAGGAGCGGCCGGAGAGAGGTCAATGGGGGGAAAAGGAGACATATGTAATACTTTGAACAATAAAGAATTTAAGTTTTTTTTTTAAAAAAAAGACAGAATCACATGTGCATCCAGACAAAAGTCTCCAGTCACATGAATGGGGAAACCAGGCTGGCGGCAGACACCTCTCTAGACATCTGCCAATTTGAAGCATAGAACACAGTGTTAATGTTGTAAACATCAACAATAAGGTAATGATATGAATAAGACTAATAAGAATTGGGATATGGAGTCAAGAAGTGGCAAGAAGTGCAAATGGGTTAATTTTCTCATTTTTTTCACGGAAAATATTAATAGATATTTGGGGTACATTTGAAAAAATGTCTCTTTAAAAATAATTATTCCAATCTCATAATTAATATTTGACATAATTATGTTTCTTAACTTTAAGGGACAACAAGTGTGTGGTAAAAATAAAACATTTCATCTAAAATTTAGCGATTTCTTCTGTTTCAATTCACCAGTTTATTTTTAAGCTTTTTATGTTGAAATAATTTTAGATTTACAAAAAAGTTGCAAAATGTTCCCCATATACCCTTTCCCTAATGTCTCTTAAGGTCAACGTCTTACATAACCATGCCACATTTATCTAAACTAGGACACTAACATTTGTACAATACTGTTAACTTGATTAGGATTTCACATTTTCCCACGAATCTCCTGTTTCTGTTCCAAGAATGATCCTGGACAGCACATTGCATGTAGTTGTCATGTGTCCTTAGTCAACCCTGATGTGTGACAGTTTCTCAGTCTTTCCTCGTCTTTTGTGACCTTGACCCTTGCGAAGAGTCCTGGTCAGGTATTTGGTAGAATACCCCTCAATCTGGGTTTGTCTGATGTTTTCTCATGACTAGGCTGAGACTACATATAGATTTGAGAGAAGATTATAAAAGTAAAACGGCCATTCTCATATATCAGGGCGTATATGACAGCAACATGACTTATTACTGGAGATATTAACCTTGATCACTTGGTGAAGATGAGGTCGGCCAGGTTTCTCTGTGAAAAGAAACCCCCTTCCATCCTCTATTTGACACACCAAGTCCCTAAGTCCAGCCCCTACTCAAGGGGAGAGGAACGCACCCCCGCCCCTCCTAGAAGGAGGAATAGGAAAGAATTTGTGGACATGTATTAAACCTACCACCGTAATTAATTAATAAATATTTTAGGAGAGATACTCTGGGGACATTCATCAGTGGATCTTGCCTGCAGCAATTATTACTCTTGTGTTCTCATGGTGATTTTGTATTGGCCTCATTCCTTCTACATTTCTTATTTGGAATTCTCTAGAAGAAAATTTGTCCCTCCTCCTGCATTTATTTGTTTAGTCAATTATTTGTTTATTTCAGGATGGACTCATGAATATTTATTTTATTCTTTGGGTTACAATCAACACTATCATTATCTATTTTATTGCTCAAATTATTCTAGCTTTGGCTATTGGGAGCAGCTTTATCAGGTTAGCTTCCAGTGTTTCTCTATCTCTCTCTCTTTTTAACTTAATAAACTTCACATTTTAAAGCAGTCTCAGGTTTACAGAAAAATTGAGCAGAAAAATTGAGTACAGAGGATTCCATATACTCTGTCACCCCTCCCACCCCCTCACACAGTTTCTTCTATTATTAATATCTTGCATTAGTGTGGTACATTTGTCTCAACTGATGAGTCAATATTGACGCAGTATTATGAACTAAAGACAATGGTTTACATTAGGCTTCACTCTTTGTGTTGAATATTCCATGGGCTTTGACAAATGTATAATGACATGAGTCCGTATACTGTTTCATACAGAATAGTTTCACTGCCCTAAAAGTCCCCTTTGTTCCACCTATTCATCCCTTTCTCCCCCGAAGCCCTGGCAACCACTGAAACTTTGTCCACATTGTTTACCTTTCCCAGGAGTTCATATCATTGGAATCATATAGCATGTAGCCTTTTCAGATCGGCCTCTTTGACTAAGCAATGTGCATTTAAAGTTTCTGAATGTCCCTTTCAGGCTTGATAGTTCATTTCTTTTTATTTCTGAATAATAACCCTTTGCAAGGATGTGCCACTGTTTGTGTATCCATTCACTGATCTATTCACCTATCGGAACACCTTGGCTGTGTCCACATTTTGGCAGTTATGAATAAAGCTGCTCTAAACACTGGTGTGCAGGTTTTTGTGTGGACGTAGTTTTCAAATAAATTGGGTAAATGCCTAAGAGCATACCAGTAACTGCCGGATCGTTTTGTAAAACTCTGTTTAACGTGGTAAGAAACTGCCAAATAGTCTTCCAAAGTGGTTATGATGTTTCACATTCCCACCTGCAATGAATGGGAGTTCCTGCTGCTCTACATCCTCCCCTTTTGGTGTTGAAAGTGCTTTAGATTTTAGCCATTTTAATAGGTGTGTAGTGATATCTCGTTGTTTTAATTTTCAGTTCCCTGATGACTTACGATGTTGTATATCTTCTGTTTCCTTCCTTTTTTTGACTTGTCAGCACTTTCTTACTTACTTTCTGAGACAAGATGCTCCAGACTCACATTTTCTCTGTTTCAGCCCTTGAATCAGCCATTTCTCCAAGGAGTCCTGTTTTTTTTGTTTGTTTGTTTGTTTGTTTTATGGGAGAATGGTATTTAGAGATCAAAATCTGGGTGCCAGGTGTGCTTGTGATTATTGGGATGTCACTGTTTCCAGGTCTTCTTAGCAGACAGAACTAAGAAATACATGCACACACACGGAACTCTATGTATCTCTGTACCTACCTGTGTACATCCTATCTAATAAAGAGGGAATATGCTAATTGACCCTCACGCTGTAGCAAAGATGGTGGCACCCACAGCCAATAAGGAGGGAATATGCTAATTGACTGCCCCACCCTCAAAGATGGCGGCACCCACAGCCACAAGATGGCAGTGCCCAGTCCCCTCAGCCCTGCCAGGGTGGCAGCCGTGCGCCTGCCTCCAGAGTCCCCCAGTCCCCTCAGCCCCACAGCCACCCAGGGCTGGCCTGAAGTGCAGGCAAGCCTTAAATGGCGGCTGCCCAGCCGCCCAGGGCCGCCTGAGGCTCAGGTAACCAGGGCCAGCCAAGGCTTGCGCTGCTGGCAGTGGCAGCAGCAGAGGTGTGATGGGGGCATCGCCATCCCCTGATCGCTGGATTGCCTCCTCCCCCTGAGGGCTCCTGGACTGTGAGAGGGGGCAGGCCAGGCTGAGGAACACCCCCCTCCAGTGCATGAATTTTCATGCACCGGGCCTCTAGTATTCTAATAAATATGAGTTCATACTGGCCTCGTGATGTAACTCAGCATAACAGCATGCATTCTAGTCACCCACCTTACTTCTTTGTAACTTCTTTCTCCAATAGTGGAAAACCTGGCTCTCATAGTCTAAAATATATACCTTATTTGTTCTGCTCTAGGATACACATGAGTTCTTTCAGGGTGGCTAACCTGGGGCCCCTGAGAAACAAACGAATGAGACCACAGTGTCCGTGTGCAGTGTTTTCTCATTAGTTTCAGGTATCCAGTCAAAAACTGTTTTTTAAAGTCACTTAGGTCAGCTCCTTTTTCCTCACTGAATTTTTTTGTTTGTTTGTTTGTTTGTTTTTACTGTTAAAGTCAGGTAAAATTAAATGCAGTACTTTTTATTTTAAAATAGGGTACTTGCTATCCCATAGTATTACAGTACGTCTCTATTTTTTCTAACACTCTATCCATCCTTCTATCTCTATCTACACTAATAAAAGAGAAAGATGCAAATTGACCGTACCTTCGCAACGCCCACCAGCCAATCAGGAATGAGTATGCAAATTAACCGAACAAAGATGGCATACGCAGGCGCTGAGTGGCTGAGGGTGGGATGCAGGCGTTCCACACTGCCCCAGCCACTCTGGGCCTCTGGGCAGCGTGGGAAGGTGGAAAGGCGGCTGAGGCTGGAGCAAAGGCGGTGCCGGCAGCCAGGGGAAGGAAGGCCCATTCTTGCACGAATCTTCGTGCATCGGGCCTCTAGTGTATACATAAAGTGACACTCAAATGGTAATAACAGTTGCTTCTGGGTAATGGGACTTGAGGTGATGTTTTTTACATTATTCAGGTCCATATTCTGTAATTAATTTTTGTAATAAGCATAGATATTATTTTTACAGAGATAGCTCCTATTGGTTCTATTTCTCCGTAGAACCCTGACTATTACAAGGGACCAGGGTACTGGCCCCCTGAAGCTGGTGGGGGGCTGTAATGGATGAGCATCAGGCAAGATGAAGATGAGAAAGCCTGGCCTCCAGGGAGAAGCCACATGAGCAGCTCTGCCTACAGCATAGGGCAGTTTTAGGTCTGATAAGGACTTTCTCCTACTGGCTACTGCAGGCTGTCTTTCAAATTTCAGTCTTCCCTGACCGCCCAGCACCAGGAGCAGATTCCCTTGTCTGTGCCTCCCTCTGTCAGGAGCCCCATCACACTGAATTCTCTTTGTCTCTTCCCTGTGTGCCTTCCTGTGCTCTGCTCACCGCTGTGTCCTCAACACCTGGCCTGGCACATTCTGTGGCCCAGAAAACATTTGCTAAATGAACCAATGTGGAAGCAGGGACTAATGGATGGGTCCCAGAGTCCAAAGGGACTTCGCCAGTGGTGAAAGTCCAACACCTCTCAGCCTCATTATTTCTCACCACTTCCAGGAGGTAAAATGGGAGACCAGAGAGGTTAGAAGGTCTGCCCAGGTCACACAGCAGAACAGTGCTGATGACCGAAGCTGCAGCAGAAACAAGAGCAAGGGCTGGGAGGGGTGGGGGTCGGAGGGAGGGGACAGGGGAGGGGCAGCTGAAAGGAAACCCAAAGATCCCAGCTCTGCAATGTGTCAGCCCCTCGCTGACAGGGGCAGACTGCCCTCTTCTCCCATCCTCCCCACTCCACGGGCTGCAGGGAGCAAGCTGGCCCAGGGGCCAGGGGTGGCTGCCCTGGCACATTTGGCAGCCTGTTAACTTAATCCTCACCCAGCTGGGGGGAGCTGGCTGTCACCTCCTTTCTGAAGCAGTTCCAGGCTGCTGGGGAAACAGCTGGACTAGCCCAGCTGTATTTCCCCCCCCCCTCTCCCCCGCCCCCCAGTAAGGAAAAGGAAAAGGACAATTAAGAGGAAACCCAGAGGCAGGAAGCCAGGGTTGAGGCTGCCCTGGGAGGGGGAGGCAACCTGAGGAAATCCCTGTAAATGAATGTTAATTTTAATGGGAGGTAAAGGGAGAGGGGCGGAAAGCTATTCTGGGGAGGGGGAGGCAAAGGGGAGGGGGAGAAGATGCAGGGTCTGTGCTCACAGATGGGTCTTTGTGAGCTTCCTGGAGGCGGCCCATCGAGTGAGTAAATAGCCAAGACACTGGAGGCTGGTGTGGAGGCTGCGTCTCCTTCACTCACACCTCCACCGCCTCCTGCGTCCCTGTGACAGGACTGCATGCTAGGGGCTGGGCAAGTGAAGACCAATCTGCCCGGTCCCTGCCCTCAAAACACGGGGAGACCCACAGCGAGGCAGTCTGTGGTAATGCGTTGGGGCAAGCACGGAGCCGCCAGGATCACAGGGGCTGTGGGCGCATGAGGAGGCCCAGGGACACAGGGCAGACACCTCCCCAGGTGGTCCCACTTTTTAGGACCCAGCATTCTGGGTAGGGGATACTCTGGGCCATCCTCACCCCCCAGGCAGTGGCCTGGAGGGCAGCCACATCCTGAGTGTCTGGGAGCCCCTCCCCCAGCTTCTCTGCCCAGGGGGGTCCCTGCCATCCCCGATGGAGCCGAAGGCCTTCCTCATGACCAGACATACCCTGACCTTCTCCAGGGCAAGGCTCGCTTCCATCCCTCCCACTCACCCCCTCATTCAGGACACAGCTCTTGACAGAGACTCTATGGGGTAGTCAAGTTCAAAGCTGAACTTTTCATTTATTTGCTCATTCATTCTTTATCCATTCATTCAACCAAGTCTTCCTGGAGCATCTCCCCTGTGCCAGGCACCATCCTGGGTGCTGAGGACTTGCAGTGAACCCAAACAATGAACAATCCCTGTCCTCCTGGAGCATCTAATGGATGAAGATCATAGAAATAAGAAAAATAGACAGAGCGTCAGATACTGACAAGTGCCGTGGAGAAAAACAAGGCCAGGGCGGCCACATGCTTAGCAGGAGCTTCTACCAACACCCTCCACGTTCGCTCCTGCGAAGCGAATGCACCGGCCTCCCCCACAGACTCACCTGCTGGAGCCAGGGCCTTGGAGCACAGAGGCCCTGCCTGATTCATCTCAGAACCCCCTCCCCACCCACACAGACAGACAGACACACATGCTCGCACCCCACCCTCTGGGGTGCTTTACACATTCCTTAGTCAGTGATTAAGACATATTTGCTAAATAATAAATGAGTGCAAACTCTCAGATCCAGGAAACCAGAGAGCCCGGCTGGGCCCTGCCTGTCTGCAGTTCCCCTGTCTCCCAAGCTGCCTGCTGTCTGTCTGCTGGGAGGGAGAGACCTCGGAGCTGGGGAATGGGCCGGGAGGAACTGCTGAGCTGGCTGGCGGGTCTCGCTGGGGCTGGGGCTGGGGCTGGAGCTGGGGCTGGGGCTGGGCCTGGGCTGGGGCTGGGGCTGGGGCTGGGACCATGATGTTTCTTTTGAAAGTTTCAAGACTGGGACAACCTGCACCGGGTGTGTGTGTGTGTCGAGGGGAGCGGGGAGTAATGCTTGTTTTTCTTACTTGGTGATAATAGCTCCTCACCTAACTAGCTCCAGTGGGCAGGATGGTTTTGGGAACAATATGGAAACTGAGGCCCAGCATGGAGTCACGTGTCTGAGGTCCCTTGGTAAATAAGTGGCAGAATGATCTCTGAGTCCAGGGCTCCTTCCACAACGCTGATTTCTCGGAGCTAGATGGGCTCTGAGGGCCTGGACAGGTGGGGGGCTGGTCCCTTGGGTTCCTGCTGGAGACTTGGGGGAGTGACTGTTCCTTGAGCCCTGGGGGACAGGAGCACAGCAGCCACCTGCTCTCAGCTTTCCACAGTCCCTGGGGGCCTGCCCCAGAGCCAGGCTCCAGGCCTCCTGCCCAATCACCAGCAGTTCCCTCTGGGAACGCTCCATGTCCGTGGCTGCCAGCATTCCTGGCATTAGGATTCTCTGGTGCCAGGAGGGAGGGGGCCACATGTTCCCCATATGCCACCAGGATGAGGAGTTTATACCCAACAGCTGAACCGGCCGCTCCTCCTCCTCTTCCCCCAGCAGATTCCCCTGCCTCTCTTCTCTTTGTCTTCCTCAAAGGACTTCCCACTCCTGACCAAGGAGGACTTAAAATGGGATGTTTTAGCATTTGCAGGGCCTCTGAGCTTTCCAAAGAATGTCCACACCCATTGGTTTCAATTAAACAAATACGCATACCCTGAAATCACACAGAAATCAGACTCATATGCCGTGCCAGCATCTGCAGGGACAGGTCAAGGTGAGCTCCTCAGAGGATCACCAGACCTACATCTTTTCATCCATGTGTCCACCCATTATTCATCCATACCTCCACCTTTCCATTTCTCCCTCTCCCTCCCTCCCACCCTCTACCCTTCCCTCCATTCATCTTTCTACCTCTCTATCCCTCCCTCACTCTCGATCTCCTCATTCCTCCATTCCCTCTCTACCCTTCCATATTTTCATCTATCCATTTCTTTATTCCTCCATCCTTCCCTTCTTCCCTCCACCCAAACTTCCACTCCTTTACCCTTCATCTAGCCAGTCACTCACCTTTTCCTCTCTCCCTCCATCCCATCATCCATCCATCTCATTATACATCCATTTATCCATATCCATCTCTATTCTCCCTTCAATCTTTTCATTTTTCCATCTACTTCATCCATCCATTTATCTCTCCATTCCTCTGCCTATCTCTTTATCTCTTCCTCCATCCTTTCCTTCTCCCTCTTCCCATCCCTCCACCCCTTCACCCTTCATCTAGTCAATCAGTCCTCTCTACATCTCTCCCCCCGCATCTCTCTCCATTCCCCTCCATCCCTCCTTCCATTCATCCATCTCTCCATCCCTCCATCCACTTACTGAGAGCTCTCAATGAACCAGGCACTACCAGAGTGTCTCCTCAAGGGGGCAGTATGCTGCACACTGTGATATCTCAATAAATGTTTGTTGGCTGGACCTAATGGCACTCATGTTCTAGAACTTACACTACAGTGAGTGCTAAGTTCCCAACAAACTCCAATTCTGCTGAGTCTGCAGTTGAAACTGAGTCTGTACTTGGGAAGTGGGTGAACAGAAAAGAAACATTAGCAGGACCCCACTTTCATGAGCACTGACAGGGAGCCAGGGGCCTCTCCTTTCCTCTGGGAAGATGGATTTTATCCCCATCTTATGACTGAGGCACTGGGCCCTGAGGCCCTGGCACAGGAGGGAAATCGGAGTGCACCTCAGCCTACCATCAGCTCCACTTTGGGGATCAAATGTGTCCTGCCTTTTCTGGTTTCACTGTCTATCCCTCCTCCAGCCAGGCCTATATTCCACCAAACTCAGGCCACACTTCAAGGCTGATTTGTTTGCTCCCACTTCTGCCCCCAGCCCAGAATCCCCCAACCTTCTCCTCCAGAAGAAATCCTACCCACTCACCAATACTCATCTCCAAAATGCCTCCCTCGGGAGGTCTTCCAACCTCTATGAACTTCCACAAGATTAATCATTTCCCTTGTTCCCACAAACCTATTGTTACACCCCCTTCACACACACCACATTCTCTGCCTTGTCTGAAGATATGCTGAGTGAAAGAGTTGTGTGTCTGCCTTCCCCCCGCTCCTTAAGTAGGTTAGGGACCTGCTATCTGAGCCATCTTGCGCCCCCCACCCCACCCCCCACCACAACACACACACACACACACACACACACACACACACACACAACCTAACACCAGCACATGCACAGTGGGCAAGCAATAAATGTAGTTCAACCAGCTTGATAAGCCAGGTGAAATAAAAAAAATATTTGTCAATCAGCAAAGCATGGACACCTACTGTTGGAAAGTTGAGGACCAATAGGGCATAATTTCTATAATTTCCAAAGAGCTTCAACCTTTTGCCCAACCCCTCCTGACCCCTCTCCCTCCACATGGGAAAGAAGCTAAAAGGTGTCTAGTCTCTGGGGAGGTTGGGGTGAAGTAGGTACTAAGTGAACTTGGAGAGCCCAGGTTTGATTAGATCACACCCAACACCTCCTCCCTCGCCTTCCCTATTCTAGACTAGCCCCATCCAGGCCGCAGAGGAGTCTGGGAAGGAGGAGGAGAACCTGGGAATCAATCTATATATATAAAAGCCTAAGGGACCGACTCACCAACTGACCGGTAGCTATGATGCGCACTGACCACCAGCGGGCAGACGCTCAGCGCAGGAGCAGAAACCACAGGCATGGAAACATGAAACAGACTGATGAATCTCAAAGGGAAGGGGGGAGAGGGGAAGGCAGGAAGAGATTAACCAAAGATCTTATATGCATACTAGAGGCCCGGTGCATGGATTTATGCACCGGTGGGGTCCCTTGGCCTGGCCTGTGCCCTCTCACAATCCGGGACCCCTCCGGGGATGTCGGACTGCCAGTTTTGGCCTGATCCCCGCAGGCCAGGCTGAGGGACCCCACCAGTACACTAATCTGTGCACCAGGCCCCTAGTTAATTAATAAGAACAAATGTGTAACAAGTGCTACACCTGCTCTAGGGGCTGAGATGGACATGCACCATTTCATTTAATCCAAGCCACCCTCAGGGGTGAGTGCCACTGTTATCTCTATTTTTCAGGCAGAAAAATGAGGCTCAGGAAGATAATTTCCCCAAACTTCCCCGTGAGTAGAGTGGGCATATGGCCAGGGTTGGAATTCAAGCCGTGGGACCCCCAGGACCCAGAGCTGTCAAGACAGCCCGCACTCCTGCCCTGGCTTTGGAGGGGCCAAGAGGGAACTGCACGTAGGCAGTAGGGGGGCCCTTTTAGGACAGGAGAAAGGTTGGAGCTGAGGCTCCAGGCTTATGCACCAGCTGGTTCCTACTTGTGGGAGCTGAACCTGCACGCGCCATTTGGAAAAGAGGCCCCCGTGTGCCTGCAGGGCCTTCTGTGCCAGCTCTGCTGAGAGCCCAGCTTTGCACCAACATGGCAAGGCAGTCTGTGAGACCAGGAGGCACCACTTAACTCCCTGAGCCCCAGTTCTTATCTGTAAAATATCTGATAATATTTGCATCACAGGCTTAATGGGAGGGCATGTGGTCAGGCGCTTGTCTGGTCCTTAAAAGACATGCAGTAACATCAGTCCCCTCGACCCTCTTCCCCTGCACTGCACCTGGGCAACCAGGCTGTGCATGGAGGGGGCGGCAGAGTGGGTGGGCTTCTGAGGTCTCTTCCACCCAGCTGGCCCAACAGGGCAGACACCTGAGCCAAGTGAGAGGGAACCTGCAAGGTCCCTCGCTGGCTGGAAGATGGGCCACGTGAACAGCTGTCTGCCTGGTGTCTCCTGGGCCGCAGCACAGCCAGCTCAGGATGCTTGCCCTCGGCAATCGCAGTGCGTCACTTCTCAGGCACTTTAGGGCCCTGGACACCCAGGGTGAGAGCTGGGACAAGGACGTGGCGCCTGCTTCCTCGGTGCTCTGCTGGGTCAGGCTCACTCCATACCTTAGCTCTCGGCTCACAAGCTGAAGATTTCCATGGTTATTTGGCAGATGAGACAACTGAGGGTCGGAGACGCTAACTAACGTGTCCCAAGTTGTAGAGCTGGTCAGTGGCCAAGCTGAGGCTCAGCTCCAGTGGTGTGGCCTCACCCTGGCCCCTTGCTGTCTGGTGTTGATGTGTGAATGGCTGTGCCCAGCACCACACAAGCACAGGTTGGCAGTCACAGGGTGAGGTCTGAGCACCAGGGCACTGGCCAACAGGGCACTCCAAGGAAGCCCCAAGGAAGCAGGAGAAATGAGAGCCTCCAGAGGAGAGAGGACAGCGGCTCCCCGCCTCACAGGCCCCCAGGCCCCCAGGCAAGGTGCAGGGAGGAACTTCCTACCCAGCGCCCAGCAGGAGGCATCGTCTCACAGGCTTTAGCTCCAAGTTCCTTGAGGAGAGTGACAGGTTTTTGTGGCCTCCTTCCCAGAGAGGGCAGTGAGGAGTCAGGAACCCCCAGCTTAACCAACTTCGTGTGCCCAGGATCTGCCCAGCATGGGCACCGGGGAGTATTGCCACCCCAGTCTGTCTGCATGAGTGAGGGTGGGAGGAAGAGAAGGATGAAGTGACCCGGCTTTTATGGTTCTTCTGGGGACCCAGGAACTTGACTTGAACAGGAAATGCCCTCCTGCTTCTCCTATTTCACAGACTCCAAGCAGTTTTCTACCCCATGGACCTTCAGCCTCCAACAGGTACAAGTGAGAAAGCAGGGCTGGCTGGAGAGGAGGCTGGCTTCCTTCCTATGGGGCTCCTCCCACTTTGGTCCAGGGGAGGAGAAAGGCACGGTCAGGCGCAGTCAGCAGAATCCTCCCTCCCACCCCGCCCCCACCCCAGCCCTGCAGCAGTCCCCCCAATTCCCGCCCCCCCCCCCCCCCACACACACACACACACATCCCAGGGGCTGCACACAGCTATGGAGCTGGAAAGCCCTGGGAAATAGGGGATGCCATCCGCTGGGGGGCAGGGAAGCCCAGCCCTCAGGCCAGAGCCCACCTGGGGATTTCCAGAACTGCCCTCACCCGCCTCTGAGCTGGGGGCGGGGCTGGGGCACAGAAGGGAAGTTACATTCAGCAAGCCTCTTATGTGATCAGCCCTTTATGTCTCGTGCATCTTCACGATAACCCTGTGGGCAGGAGGCACTGCGTCCCTTTTACAGATGGGAAAACTGAGGCTCAGTCAGAATAGGACACAGCTAGGGAGTGGGGTGCTTGGGATCTGAGCTTCAACGTGTGTTCCTTCAGAAGCTGCCCATCCAGATGGGGGAGGGTGTAAGTTACTCTCTATCATGAACCCCTTAAGGGACCCTGCTGCTTGTTCCCGGCCCAGGAGGGTCTGGGTAAATCATCGGCTGGACCATCTCCAAAGTTTCCTGGAGAGTCACCCATCCTGTCACTTGGGGTCTGTCACTGAAAGCCACTCTGGTCCCCGCAGGAGAGCCTCCCAGTGAGGCTGTGTGTGGGCAATGCTGACGACCTGGACAAAACGTCCTGTGGTCAGTGCCTCCGGGCCTTGTCACCCGGGAGAGAACTTGGGGCGCGTGCTCACCGATGGGATGCCTGGTCCTCAGGACACACTCTGTGAAGGACTAGCGAGAGGGCGCCGGCACTGTTGGAAGAAATGTGCCAGGACGCAGAGGCTGGATTCAGGAGACGTGGCCAGTCACAGGCTGTTCAGCTGTGCAAGGGATTGAGGCTGGCGTTTCTGGGGGATCTGATTGGAGTTTGGGGCTAGGGGCTCCCCACAAGCTCCAGCCTCGAGCGCCTCCCTCCCTGGCCTGTCTCCTCAAGGAAACACGGTATGTCCTGTGTCTGCTCAGAAGCTGACCGTTGTGCAAACCCAAGTTAGCTGTAATGTCTGATCATTGTGTTTGGTGAGGGCGGGGTCTCCAGCTGAGGCCACCATGGAACCCCATGGCACAAGTCTACCTGTGTGCCTGCACATTCTGCCCACAGACCCACTCAGGGGAACACACAAAACGCTTTCCCTCAACCATCTGAGGGCAGAAAACGCCCTCCAGCCACAGAGGTCCCGCAATGAGGGTTCCACAGGCAGACCCCCAGGTAGGAAGGGGCATGGAGCTGAGCCCGGAAGCAGGGGAGGGGAGAGGTGAGCGGGGATGGCAGCTGCTGAGCCAGCCCAGCTGTTCAAACATCCAGGCCCCCTTCCCTTTTCCTTCCAAAGGCCCTGCTCAGCACTCAGGCCTGGCTCTCGGCCACCCTGGGGCCCTGCAGTAAACACCACGCAGAGATTTCCTCTCTAAACCTCAGGGGCCAGAGGGCCACCAGCTCTGGGGGAGCCACCGGGGCTGGATGGAGCAGGGGATCGAATGGAGGACCCTGCTGAGCTCAGAGGCAAGCATAAGAAAGAGCATGGGAGGAGGAGAGGGGCCACAGGTGTTGGCTGCAGCCAATACCAACCCCCCCTCTCTCCCCACATTCCTACCTCTAGCCATTGTCCACAGTGGCCTCCCTTTCTATGTCTTCTCTTTTTTAAAATAAAAAAATATTTCTTTATTGATTTCAGAGAGGAAGGGAGAGAGATAGAGAGATAGAAACATCAATGATGAGAATCATTGATCTGCTGCCTCCTGCACGCCCCCTATTGGGGATCGAGCCCGGAACCCGGGCATGTGCCCTTGGCCAGAATCGAACCTGGGACCCTTCAGTCCGCAAGCCGACGCTCTATCCACTGAGCCAAACCGGCTAGGGCAATGTCTTCTCTTCCAAGGCCCACTTTCAAGGCCCCTACTGAAGTGTTTCCAGATGGAAAGCATCTCTCTCCATCCTCTGGCCACATGGTACCTGGTCTCCTGTGGCACCGGTCATTTCCTGCCTTACATGATAGACATTTGGGTGGGGTCACGGCTGCCTTCCTGCAGCTCTTGAGGCCAAGATGTGAGCTGAGTCCTTCCATGTGGCCCCCAGAGGGTACCTAACTCTGCCTCGGGGAGGAGCCAGAGGAACTGATCGGTAATAAGTTAGTAACTTTGCCCTTGCTAGGACTTACCTGCCTCATTAATCCTCACACAAAGGCGGAGAGAAAGGCCCTGCCCTGTACACTTTTATAGATGAGGCAGCTATTGTAAACACTATCATTTCTATCATTTTTCTTATTTTCGTTTTTGAATTGTTTGTACTGGGGCACAGAAACATAGTGGATTTTTCTATGTCGATTTTTTATCCGGCAACTTTGCTAAATTCTTCTGTTATTCCTAACACTACATCAGTGAGTTCCTTTAGGTTGCCCACCATCCTGTGCAAGTAGTTATTATTTCTTCTTCCTTTCCAATATTTATATCCTTCAAGCTTTAAAAAATTTTATTTTATCTTATTTTCTGTCTTACTGTGCTGGCTGGGACCCCAATACAACACTGACTGGAAGTGGCATGTTTGTCTTATGCCCGATGTTAAAGTTTTCAATCATTTCTCCGGCTTTATAATGTGTGTGCTCTGAAAGGTATCACTTATTAGACTAACAGCATTTCTTCTCTCCCTAGGTTCCTAAGACTTTTTTCATGAATGGATGTTGACATGTATTGCATTCTTTTCTGCATCAGTTGAGATGATTACACACGTTCTGTCCTTTGACTTGTCTGATGTGGTGAAGGACTCCAGTCCATTTTCCAAAGTCAAACTGACTGCATTCCTGGGATAAACTGAACACGTCATGATGTGCGGTCATTCTTATTCATTAGGAGAGTCTGTTTGCTCACATGAGTTTCGTCTCGGTGTCCACGAGTGAAGCAGCTTCCTTCTCCATCGTGCTGAGTCTGGCTTGGCCACCAAGGTTTTCCTCGCCTCATAAAAATGAGCTGGGGGCTATCTTCTCTGCTTTGATCTCTGGAGCATTTTGTGCAGGATTGGAATGATCTGAAACCTGACTGTTTGGTAGAACTTGTTTGTAAAGTTGTCTGAGGCTGGTGTTTTCAACTCTGAAAAGTCTGAAACTTTGGAGTCAGTGTCCTTTGTGGGACTATTCTGGGGCCCCACACACATAACTTTAGAGGACACTGTTTTTCATCATATTTCTTCTGGTGGCCATTTTCAAGTTTTATTTTTCTAAGAATTTATTTATGTCCCATAATTAAAAAAAAAAAACATTTCAGAGAGGAAGGTGGGGAGAGAGAGAGAGAACGATAGAAACATCAATGATGAGAGAGAATCATTGATTGGCTGCCTCCTGCACGCTCCCTATTGGGGATAGAGCCCATAACCCGGGCATGTGCCCTTGACCGGAATCAAACCTGGGACTCTTCAGTCCTCAAGCCAATGCTCTATCCATTGAGTCAAACCAGCTAGGGTGTGTCCCATAATTTTTAATATGTATTTGGAGAAAGCTCATACTATCTTCTGATTATTTTAGCAGCTTAATTGCTGTATAATTGACATAAACTAACTTTACATATGCAAAGCACACGTGTTGATGACTTTGACATATGTATACACTGTGAGACCATGACTGCTTTCAGGACAGAATATATCTATCATCCTTCAAAAGTTTCCTCATGCCCCATCCTTCACCTTCCCTCCAGGTAACTACTGATTTGCTTTATGTCTCTGCACATTTGTTTGCATTTTCTAGATTTTTGTGAAATGGGCCATATAATGCATACACTGCTTTGTCTGGCTTCTTTCACTCAGTATAATTATTTAGTTGTTGTGTTATCAACAATTCATTCCTTTTCGTTGCTGAGTAATATTTCGTTATATGGATATACCACCATTTGTTTATTTTTTCACATTTTGATGGCCATTTGGGTTGTTTTTAGTCTGGGCTACTATAAATAAAGCTGCCATGAACATTAGTGTACAAACTTTTTAATGAAACATATGCTTTTACTTCTTCTGGGTAAATAGAGGTGGAATGGCTAGGTTGTATGACTGGTGTATATTTGACTTTTCAAGAGACTGCCAAACTTTTCCAAAGTGGCTGTATCATTTTACATTCCCACCAACTGTGTCTGAGCGTTCTCACATATCCTCACACACTTGGTAGGATTGACTTTTTCACATTAGACATTCTAATGGTGGATAACGGTATCTCCTTGTGGTTTTAATTAGCATTTCCTTATCTGGCTAATGATGTTGAGTATCTTTTCATGTGCTATTTGACATCTGTATGGTATATCTTTCTTGGTGAAGTGTCTGTACAATTTTTTTGCCCTTTTTAAATTTTTATTTGTTGAGTTTTAAGTGTTCTTTATGTAATTTGGATAGAAATTCCTCATCAGATAAGAAATTGGCAAACGTATTTTTTCTTGCTTGTGATTTGTCTTTTTATTCTCTTACAATGTCTTTGAAAGAGCAAAAGTTCTTAATTTTGATTAAGTCCAGATTTACAGTTTTTTTCTTTATTGGTCCAATGTCACACATATCTTCTGTTATGTTTTCTTCCACAGTTTTATAATTTTATGTTTTACATTTAGGTCTATTGTTCATTCTGAGTTAATTTTTTGTGTATGGTGTGAGGTATGGAACAAAGTTGTTTTTTTAAATATGAACATCCAATTGTTTCAGCATCTTGTATTGACAAGACTGTTGTTATAACTTTGTTTAATGAACAGGTGTTAAGTGGAGCACAGGGTGAGTCAAGGTTCAATAACAGACCACAAGAGACATGGAAATAGGGAAGTTTATTATCCCCAGGTCTTGGAGGAAGTACACCACATGCCTTGAGGGGCCCCATGTGGAGGTCAAGGAAGAGTGCAGATAGAGAGCAATAGGAATGGGGGCACATGCCTTTGTTAGGGTCTATGGGTGGAGTGATTTGAGTTCCTGGGCTAAGGCCGGATTACCAATTCAAATATGAAAAGCAGGACTTGGTAAACTCTCCGAGGGTCTTACCTAAGGGGCACGCAGGGGAAGGCCCTGGGAGGTGGGGGAGACTGTTGGTCACAAAGGCTGTTGAGGAAGTTGTGAGCCCACAGGCTGTTCTCTCGGGCATGCTCTTGCAGGAGGGGCTAGTGTCAGGTTAAGGCCCTTGAAGGCACTTGGCCAAACAAAATGGACACCAAGGCAGCGATACCATGGAAGCTTAGCTAAATTCTTGAGAACTATCCTTCTCCACTGAATTGCCTTTGTACCTTTGTTCAAAATCAATTAACCATGCATGTGTGTGGGTCTAGTACAGACTCTTCATTTTTTTTCTTTAATCCATTCATCTATTTTGATGCTAGTAGCACACTGATTTGATTACTGTAGCTTTATACTCACTGAGGTAGTGCAAGCCCTCCAACTTTGTTCTTCTTTCTCAAAATGCTTTTCGCTGTTCTAGGTTCTCTGCATGTCCAGGTACATTTTGGAATTAGCTTGTCAGTGTGTACAGAAAATAGCGTGCCAAGACTTTGATTGGGATTGAGTTGAATCTGCAGATCCATCTGGGGAGAACTGACACCTTAACAACATGGAGCCTCCCAGTCCATGAACATAGTGTATCTCTTCACTGATGTAGGTCTCTTTAACTTCTCCCGGCAGTGTTTATAGTTTCAGGTACAGTCTTTTCACATCTTTTCTCAGATGTGTCCCTAAGTATTTCATATTACTTGATATGCTTGTAAGTGCTAATTTTTGTTTCAATTCCCTATTGCGAGTAGTATCAAATTTTGTATATTGGTCTTATATCTTGTCACCTTTCTTAACTCACTAATTAGTTATAACAGTATTTTTGTAGATTCCAGAGTATTTGTTGCGTAGATCATCACGTCATCTGCAAACTAAAGACAGTTTTACTTCTTCCTTTCTTATCAGGATGTTTGTTTTGTTTTTGCCTAAATGCACTGGAGGTTTCTGGCCATGAATTGAAGGAGGGTCAGTGGACATCTTTGACTTGCTCCCAATTTTAGAGGGAAAACATTCAGTCTTTCATTGTTAAGCATAATGATGGTTGTAGTTTTTTTATAGTTACTGTTTGTCATATTGAGGAAGTTCCCTTCTATTCTATTGTTGAAAGGTTTTGTTTTGTTTTGATTCTGTTTTAAATCAGGAATGGATGTTGAATTTGACAAATGCTTTTATTGCTTCCATTTCGGTGACCAAATGACCTCTATTTTTTAGTCTGTTAAAATGTGAATTATAGTGATGGATTTTTAAATGGGAAGCCACTCTTATGTTCTTTAATAAAACACTACTTGGTCATGATACCTTATCAACTTAATGGCTATAATAAAAAAAAAGTCAGATAATAACAAGTGTTGGAGAGGAGGTGGAGAAATTAGAACCCTCACATATTGCTAAAGAGAATATAAAAAATGGTACAGCCACTCTGTTGGTTCTTCAAAAGGTTAAACATAGAGTTACCGTGTGACCCAGCAATTCCAGTCCTAGAAAACAGACATTCACACAAAACATATGAAAAATAAAACACAACCCCACAGAAACATGTACAGTCATGCACTGCCTAACAACGTTTTAGTCAATGATGGACCGCATATATGACAATGATCTCACAAGATTGTAATGGAGCTGGGATGCCGTAACCGTCATAACATCATAGGGCAACGCATTCCTCACGTGTTTGTGGTGCTGCTGGTGTAAACAAACCCACTGCGCTGCCAGCCGTGTGAAAGTCAACACGTGAAATTATGGACAGGACATAATACTTGATAGTGATAATAAATGGCTATGCCACTGGGTTGTGTATTTACTATACTAAGCTTTTAGTCATTATTTTATGGTGTGCTCTTCCTTTATACATCTGCTATGAGGTAAGTACCTGCAACAACCTCATGCATCTCGTGGTAACTGCGTGTCTGGATTGCACCATGTCCTCTTGCGCTTGATTTAATCTCGGGTTGTTTTGTCCAGTAACGTGCTGCAGAGGCCCGTGGCCTAGGAGCAGTAGGCTGGCCCACACAGCCCAGGTGGGCAGCAGGCTGTACCATCCAGGTGTGTGGAAGTGCGCTCTGTGATGCTCGCACAACGACAAAATCACCTAATGGCTGTACATGAATATTCATAGCAACATCATTCATAAAATTCAGAAGGTAAAAATAGCCCAACTGTCCTTTCACTGATGAATGGACAAATAAAATGGACAGATAATATTCCTTACAGTGGACTGTCGCTTGGCAATAAAAAAGAATGAAGTATTGAGCCATGCTACAACCTTGGGAAGGGTAGGCAAAGTGAAAGAAGCCAGTCACTCAGCACCATATCTTGCGTGATTTCGTTCAATGACGTGTCCAGAGTAGGGAAAACTCTAGAGACAAAGTAGAAAGTAGTGGAACCTAGGACTGAGGAAGTCTGAGGGAAATGGGGAGAGCTAATGGGCATGGAGTATCTTCTTGGAGTGATGAAACTGTCCTCATGCTGACAGTTACACAACTCGGTGCACATGCTAAAAACCTGGACCTGTACACCTCAAATTGGTCAATTGTGTGATATGTGAGTCACATCTAAATTGAGCTGCTATTTAAAAAGAACAGCAAACAAACCAACGACAAGCAAACGTAGGCTCACAGATAAAAAAAATAATAACTGGCTTAGAGCTGAAATTTAATTTTTAATTTAGTCTGAAAATTTAGTCTTCTCACCAGAACATTTAGTCCATTTACACTGATTGTAATATCTGGTTTTATTCCCACCATCTTATTTTGTGTTTTCTATTTGAACAGCTTTTTCTGTTTCTTTTCCTTCGTGTCTCACTTTGAATTAAATGAATTTGATCCTCATTGAAAAAAACATGTTAACAGAAGAAAAACAAACAATAGCAACAATAAGTAATGTGACCCACCAGTGTCCCCAAATCTAGCTCTGGGAAGATTGTCTGCTTGGGGTGAGCTGCCTCCTCTGTGGACCTCTACTCTGGGACCTGCTCATATGAACAGTAATAAGACACTGTTCAAATTTCTATGTATATTGAGTTTCATTTCCCCCTTTACTAGTTAAGCAGTTTTATTTTCTTTCTTTATTCTCCTGGTTGTTACCCTTAATATTTTCACATTCTGACTTAGCATAGCAAAGCTAAGAAAGTTCCCTTTTGTTGTATCAGACTCCCCCACATTAGACATTATTACCAATGCATTACAGTCACTGTGTTTTGAATTTAAGCACACATTTACCATCATCTTTGCTCAGCATTCTTCCTCGAATCTCAGGCCTTCCAACTCTGAGGTATTTTTCTTCTACCTAGAGTACATTTTTTTAAAAGCAGCTTTATTGAGCTATAATTCGTCTGCCACATAATTCATCATTTTAATGGTACAATGTGATGGTTTTTAGTATAGGCACAGAGTTATGCAGCCATCACCATGATCGGGTTCCCAACATTTTCATCGTCCCAATAAGAAATCTCATAATCACTAGTAGTCACTTCATATTTCCCCCCGAAACCCCCCAGGCCTAGGCACCCACTAACTTTTTTTTCTGTCTTTTTAGATTTGCTATTCTGGACAATTCACCTAAGTTGAATCATGCAGTACGTGTTTTTTGTTTTTTTTTGCGATTGGTTTCTTTCACTTAGCATAATGCTTTCAAGGTTCCTCACAATTGTACATGTATTCGTACTTCATTCCTTTTTATTGCCAAATAATGTTCCCTTGTATGAATATACTACATTTTATTTATCCATTCGTCAGCCAAAGGACATCTGGTGGTTTTTCACTTTTTAAATGAATAATGCAGCTATGAACATTTATATATAATTTTTTATATGGATGGATGCTTTTATTTCTCTTGGGTATATACCTAGGAGCAAGCAGAATTGCTGGGTCATATGGAACCCCATGTTTAATACTTTGAGGAA
Source organism: Cnephaeus nilssonii (assembly GCF_951640355.1). NCBI lineage: Eukaryota > Metazoa > Chordata > Mammalia > Chiroptera > Vespertilionidae > Cnephaeus > Cnephaeus nilssonii. Next base: position 15,422,742 of record NC_137084.1, on the reverse strand, counting down.
CTGTCAAACTGTTTTCCAAACTATATTTCTATCAGCAATGTCTGAGGGTTCCAACTTCCCCATGTCCTTGCCAATACTTGATATTTTCTTTCTTTATTCTTTCCTTTTAAAAAAATAGTTTTTTATGATAACCATCCTAGTGGGTGTGAAGTGGGTACTTATTGTAGTTTTGATTTTTATTTCTTTGATAGCTAAATATGCAGGGCATATACCTATGTGTTCTTGTACTTATTGGCCGTTTATATATGTCCTTTAGACAAATGTATGTGTAAACCCTTTGCCTATTTTTTAATTAGGCTATTTGTCTTTTTAATATGGAATTGTAATAGTTCTTTATGTATTCTAGCTCTTACCAGATAGATGATTTCAAAATATATTCTCCCATTCAGTATTTGTTTGTTCACTATCTTAATGGTGTCCTTTGAAGCACACAAGTTTTAAATGTTGATGAAGTCCAACTTACCTATTATTTCTTTGGCTGCTGTGCTTTTGGTATTATATCTAAGAAGGCTCTTCCTAACTCAAGGTCACTAAGACTTACGCCTATGTTTTCTTCTAAGGTTTTTATAGTTTTAGCTCTTACTTTAGGTTTAGGGTCCATTTCGAGTTAATTTTCATGTGTGCTTTAAGGAAGGGGTTCCAACATCTTTATTTTGCATGTGAATATGGAGTTGTCCTAGCACCATTTGCTGAAAAGACTATTTCCCCTCATTGAATTGTCTTGGCACGCTTTTGCATTAATGTACTAGTTTATTTCTGGTTTCTCAATTCTGTTCCATTGATCTATATGTCTATCCTTATGCCAGTACTATATCGTCTTTTAGTTAAGTCTGTAGTAAGTTTTAAAATGAGGAGGTATGAGCCTTCCAATTTTGTTGTTCTTCAAGTTTGTCTTAGCTATTCTTGGACCCTTAAATTTCCATATGAATTTTAGGACCAACTCAATTTTAAGATGAGGGCTATTTCTGTAAAACAACCAGCTAGAGCTTTAATAGAGTTTTCATTGAATTTGTAAATCAATTTGGAATGCATTACCATCTTAACAATGTTAAGTTTTCAAATTAATGAATAGGAGATATCTGCCTGTTTAGGTCTTCCTTGATTTATTTATTTTGTTATTTTCAGAGTACAATTTGCCCTTCTTTTGTTAAAGGTATTTCCAAGTATTTTATTCTTTTTGATGTTATTGTAAATGGAATCTTCTTAAGTCCATTTTTTTATTATTCATTGTTAACATATAAAAATACAATTATTTTTTTGTACATTGATCTTGTACTGCAACCTTACTGAATTTGCTTATTGGTTCTAATAGTTTTTTAGTTGATGCCTTAGGATTTTCTATGTGCAAGAACATGCTCATCTGAAAATATAGTTGTACTTCTTCCTTTCCAATCTGCATGCCTTTAATTTCTTTTTCTTGCCTAACTGCTCTGGCACAATGTTAAACAGAAGTGGTGAGAGGAGACGTCTTACTCTTGACTTTAGGAGGAATGTCCTTTAGTGAGGTCTGTTGGTGGTAAATCCAATCAGTGTTATTACATTTTTGTTCTTGAAAAATAGATCCATTAGAGAATTCTAGGTTAACAACTATTTTATTTCAGCTATATAAATTTTAAGTATACTAAAAAATCATTCGGCTGTCTTCTGGATTGAATCATTGCTCTTGAGAAGTCAGCCATCTGCTTAAATGCCATTCCATTAGAGGTGACTTTTGTCTCTCTGACTGCTTTCATTCTCTCTCTCTCTCTCTCTCTCTCTCTCTCTCTCTCTCTCTCACACACACACACACACACACACACACACACTTAGTTCTGCTGGTTTACTGTAATGTGTATAGGTGTGGCTCTTTTAACTTTTAGCACTTAAGAATTATTGGGTTTTCTGCATGTAAGCTTTGCTATCTTTCCACAACTCTTGAAAATGTTATTATGATCTCCTCATATATTTCCTCTTCCCTACACTCCTCTCCTCTCTGTCCAGTATTCTAATGAAACATGTTAGATGATCATACCTCTTTTCACTTGTCCTCTACATTCCCCAACTCTTTTCTCTTTGAGCTGCATTCAGAATAATTTCTGCAGCTCTAGCTCATGTTTTACTAATTATGTCTTCAGCTTTATATAATCTCCTCTTTGGCTTTGAATTCTGCAATTTCAAGGGTTGTATTTTTCATTTCTAGAAGCTGTACTTGATCAATTTCCAAATCTATCTAGTTTGTTGGACTCTTGTTACTTGTTCACATTTTTAAGTGAATTGAGGAGCTTCCTCTAGCAGTGGTTCTCAACCTTTCTAATGCTGCAACCCTTTAATACAGTTCCTCATGTTTTGGTGACCCCAAACCATAAAATTATTTTCGTTGCTACTTCATAACTGTAATTTTGCTACTAATTTTAATGAATCATAATGTACATATCTGTGTTTTCCGATGGTCTTAGGCGGCTCTACAGCAGCAGTTCTCAACCTGTGGGTCGCAACCCACACTCAGTCGCCTAAGATCATCGAAAAACACAGATATTTACATTATGATTCATAACAGTAGCAAAATTACAGTTATGAAGTAGCAACGAAAATAATTTTATGGTTGGGGGTCACCACAACATGAGGAACTGTATTAAAGGGTCACGGCATTAGAAAGGTTGAGAACCACTGCTCTACAGCTTTATATTTGTCTCCATGGTGGCTTTTGACAGTAATCATGTGCTATTTTTATAATAAAAACACGAATGAAAACTTGGAGTGTTCATTGTGAAAGGCTGAGGTGGGGTTGGGTAGATGGGGAGTATGTTGGGAAGGTTTTTGGCATCATTCCTCAAATTTAGTGGACCATGCACCCTCCCTACTCTTATTCTGTTTTTGGTGGTAGTGGTGTGTATAGGTGTATCTCCGGAGTGAACATCCCACAGGCAATCAAAATGGACCCAAGTTCCCCTCCCTGGGGCAGAGTGCTGATGGACATGACCTCATTTAAGCCTCACACTGGCCCTCTGAGGCAGGTCTGATTATTATCCTCATTTTAGAGAGGAGGCCCAGGTAGGTACCCAGCTGGTGAGTGGAGGAGCCTGTGTGTGCGTTTGGATCTGTCCAGCGTGGTCTCTGGGAGCACAGCTGCTTCAGCCAGGCAGAGCAGCCTGCAGCTGGGGGAGGCAGGGTGGTCGGAGTGTGCTAGCCTGGGGCCAAGGACCGTCAGTGTCTGTCCCAGGGACGGCCCCTCCCCCACCCAGGATGTGTCATATTCTCAGGGGCAGCCAAGGGTGAAAGGTAAGCGGGGCCTGGGGAGGGGTGGGACCAGGGAGGGTGACGTCAACCCCACTCTTAGTAATGCTTTGGCAGAGCCTGAAGCTCCCACCTTGGGAGGGAGAGAGGAGGGAGGAGGGGCAGTGCTGGAGCCGGCAGCTAGGAGGCTGCCAAGTCGGTGATCAGGAGCGGGCACTGTGCCAGGAGCACCCGGGACCTGGCCTCCTGGGGAGGGGCCTCCAGTAGAGGAGAGACAATTTCAGAGTCCTGGGAGGAGACTCTAGAAAGCAGTGTCCATATCAGATGGATGTGGATGATTGTCAGTGGTCTGTCTGTCTCTCTGTCTGTGTAACTAGCAAGTCTAGTGGCCAGCTGTCCCTTGATCGGTGCCTGACTGTCTGGTGGCCTGATTTCTTCACTGCGTGGTGCACTGTCTCATTTATGTGACTGACACTTGTAGATGTCAGCAGGGATGGCCGGGATCTCCGCCCACTTCTGTGAGACCTTCCGCTAACCTCTCACAGGTGCCTGATGCTGCCCCTTCGGAACAACCAGGGTCAGGTGGCAGCAAGGGAGGAAGTGAACATCTACAGGGGCCAGGGGCCAGGGGCCGGAGGGACAAAGCTGGGTTGGACAGGGCCTGCCTTCAAGGAACTAGATTCCTACCTGTGGTGACTGACTGGCACTGGTGCTTTGGATGAGCTGGCCTCATGGGCTGGGAGAGGAAAGCAACTTGATTCTTGTCTCCCGACATCTGTTTGTGGCACATTCACTGGAGGAAGCTCTTCCCCGTGCCTGGGTGAGAACTAGGCAGCCCTACAGTGTTCTGACCTCTGTTTGGTGACAAAAATGCTTAGGTCACTTTAAGTTGCAAACACGAGTCCAATTAGCCCCTGGTCCCAGGTGGTAGTCACTCACAACTGTGAACTTGGTTTAGAGTTAGTACCCTGCCCTGGCTCTCCTCTGCAGGCAGTGAGCTGAGGGGGGTTTGACCTTCCTCCACCCAGCACGTGTCCTTGCTCCTCGTCCCTAGGCCCTCATCCTGCTCTTCACCTGTAGGGCTCCTGACTGTATGTAGGAATGCTGTTGATTCTTCACAGGTTCCTAGAGCCCCTCACCCTCAAGGAGCCAGATCCTCCAGGGTGGGCCCAGGAGCCTAGATTTCTAAGAGGCTCCAATAATTGTTACATACAGCAAGCATGGGGCACTGCTAGCAGGACGGTAGCCCAAGTTCTTTTCTGCATCACCTTATTTCACTCTGGCACCGATAAAGGGATCCTTTATATTCATCCATCCATCCATCCATCCATCCATCCATCCATCCATCCACTCATCCATCCATCCACTCATCCATCCATCCATCCATCCATCCATCCATCCAAAAAATATGTATTAAATGCCTTTAATGTGTCAGGCACAGTGTTCCAAGCTGGGGGCAGGGCAAGGAACAAGCCAGAAACCTTCCCTGCCCTCAAGGAACTTAGAGTTCAGCCCAGAAGACCCAAACCCTAACCAGCAATTACAATTTTCTGCCAGGAGAGCCCCCGTGGGGAGAACAGTGCCTGGAACCAGGCAGGAGAGCTTGCTCCCTCAGGCAGACGTTCCAAGCCTGCCCAGCTGCCAACTCATTTAGTCAGTGTGAGGCTGGGACCGGCAGTATGCCCACTTTTGGGAGGAGGAGCTAAAAGGTTAACTCACTTGCTGATGGTCACTTAGCTCAGGAGGGCAGAGCTTGGATTTGAACCCATGGCCCTTGTGTGCGGACCGGAGGCAGTGCTAGAGGAGGGAACCATGCGGGGGGGGGGGGGCATAGCAAAACCCTGATATCATTGGGGGCGTGGTCAGGGAAGCCGCCTGAAGGTTGATCCAAGGGGGAGCAAGGTTAGGCAGGAGAACAGAGGGAGAATTTGTGTGTGTGTGTGGGGGGGTGGGGCTGGAAGAGCAGGACTCCTTTCTGAGAGAAGGTCAGAGCACTAGGGGAGTTTGGGGCTGGCTACTTACTCTAAGACACCAGGCAAACAAGTGTGGGAGACCCACCTGACCAGCAGCTGATGAGTCTGGCAGGTGTGGTCCAGGCATTTGTAAATCTTGTCTCCCCCCCTGCCCCCCCCCCCCACACACACACCAAGGAGGCCTGCAGCCGTGAGTCTGAGCCCCAGGGTTGGGAGCGGGGGTGGCTAGATTCACATGCCCTGTAGCCACCCACTCACCAGCTGTGTGACCCTGGGCAGGCTAAGCCTCATCAGTTAGAATGAAGATGACACTGAGAATTCTTAGATCTTCGTGTTGTTTGGGGGAAATAATTAAGATAATGTGTGCAAAGTGCTGACAGGAAACGTTGGTTTTCAGTGTCTGCTGGTACGTGGCTCTGAGCATCCTCTCCGATGGAACGATGAGGGGACGGAGGGCCAGAGATGGGAGTGACTAAGGTTTCTCAGCTCCAGTGCAGGGGGTTTGGCAGGCTGTCCCGGAGGAGGGCAGCCATGTGTGGGATGCGAGGCCTCCCCCCGCCTCTCACCTGGGCACCTTCCTGCTCTCACGGAACATCTGCTGGGCTCCCAGGCCACACAAAGGCTCCTGGCAGCTAGATTCTGACGGGCCAGGGCACCTGGGCTGGGCTCTGGGAACTTTTGGTAGGTCTGTGGCTACCCCGCCACCCCAGGGGTGTGATCGCCCTGGGAGCAAGAGATAGCCCGACGGACCCTGCATTCCCATTTGAAAACAGTGCAGCCAGGAGATGAGGGGCGCCGTGCCCAGTGCCTGGTGGTGGAAGATGGCTGTGGTCCAGCAGCTAAGCAGAGGGCCGGGGAGATGGGTGGGGATGAAGGATGGATGTGGCTTGTCAGCTATGGACACCGGGGAGCAGGATGCAGCCTGTGCTTCTCTCTCTGCCCCTCCAGCACACGCCACCTCCTCCTTCACCTGCTGCCACTCACAGCATAACTCCTGGGCATCATTGAGGCCTGGGCATCATCACGGCAGGGAGCAAACCAGCTCTTAGAGTCAGGGACACCTTCCAGCACCCCCACTCCCCTTTCTTTCTCCTCTCAGCCTCCCAGGCCCAACATGCCACACACAGGACCCAGGGGAAATTTCAAAATCCCTTTTTAAAAAGCCACAGCTGTGGTGATAGAGTAAGGAGAGGCCCTCCCTAAACTCAGCCAAACCTGGGACTAATTCTGTCTCGACCACTTACTAGTTAGGTGGCCTCAGGTGGTCACGTCCCCTCTCTGGGGCCTCCGTTTCCCCATCTGTAAAGAGGGGATGATCCTAACTACCTCGGTGTGCACTGGGTGACGGCCTGGCATGCAAGGGATCCAGGAAATGTCACAAAAGGAAGACCACTGTGGAAATGGGCACAGGCTCCCAATAAATATCGGCTGATTAAATAGGAGGCGGCATAAAAAAGAAATGACCGGCCCCGACATCGCTGCCTTCGTCTTTCTTTCTTTAGAGGCACGGGCTGGGGTGAGAGAACAGCAGGGTGAGCTCCGGCATAATTCTTGGGGCAGGGAAGGCTGAGAACATTCTCAATGACGTCAGCCCCTGTGTGCAGAATACATTACACTCCCACAAGCTCTCTCTGACATTGAGGCTGGTCTGGGAAGGAGATTCAGAACTGACTCCAAGAAGACAGACTTTAGGTTCTAACCTTGGCTCGGCCTCTTCCTGTCAGGCAGCCTTAGATGAGGCCCATGTCCCCTCCAAGCCTCTGTTGTTGTTTTTTGTCTATAAAGTGAGGGTCCCAGTACCAATTCTCAGAGCAGCTGGGAAGATGAAATGAGGTCATCTGTGTCGTATGAGAGCATGGGCCTGGGCCTGGCGTACAGTAGGCCCTCTGCAGGTGATGCTATCATTATTACTATCGAAGGTCATCATTGTACCAGTTAGCTACTGCCGTGTAATGACTACCCCCAAGTTTGGGGGCCTAAAGAACCACGATGGATTTCGCTCACAATTCTGTGTGTCCAAGAGGACCAAGAGGATTGGCTGCCGGGATCACAGGGTTGCTGTCACCCTGGACGCCGCAAGCTGGGCTCACCAGGTGTGTGATGCAGGGGCAGAGGCTAGACCCCTGCACCGCCGTCAGCTGACACCACTTCCCCTTCCCACACCCCCAGCCCCAGCATCCCGGGAGGCTGTTCCCACCTCCCATCCTCCCCAGCCCCCCCCTCTGCACGTCCAGCTGTTCCTGCCACCCCCACCCACCCCCGCATCCTGCAGGAAGCCCATTTCTGTCTGCAGAGGGTGCTGCTAGAAGCATCTCGGGGAACATTAGGGGGTGGGGTGACTGGCTTGGCTCCGGGCCTGACGTTGCTCCAGGCCGGACGGCAGATGCTGGGGAAATGACTTCAGAGGGGTCAGCTGCGGGTGGGAGTGGGCTTCCCAGGTCAGGTGTCCTCTAGCGGCCCATCCTACCTGGCTGCACCTTCCCCAGAAGCCAGGAGGCTTCGCCCCACCGGGCAGGGGGCTGGGCACTGATTCCTTCCTGGCCAGACTCTGGACCAGCCAGCAGTCCCTGACCTGGAGGCACAGACACACCTGCCTGGCCTGCCCGGTCCTGTCCAGGGGGTGGCAGCACCGAGGGAGGGATCCCAGGGAGCAGGGGAGCGGTCCTGGGACGGGCTGCACTGGGAATCAGTGCCGGGAGCACATCCCCTCACTTGCTCCACGGTAACCCTGGAGGTAGGAACTCCAGTCCCTTCTCACAGATGACACTAGACAGGTGATGCCACTCTGCCAACCGCGGTTTTGAGTTTCTTTCATTTCAGCTGGGAAGGGGTTTACCGTGGGAAAGGCTAATTGCGCAGTGTGGCTGGGGGGTGGGGGGCTGAGTGATGGGCACTTCCACCCTCTATCCTGTTTGTTCCACTCAATGTTCATTATTCAGCTTCCTTCCACAGGATGCCAGAGGCCCGGGATGGGCCCCGGGGGTCCCCAGCAACACTCAGCATGGCCCATGCTGTCAGGAGTTGGCAGCTGTGTGCATGTGTGACCTGTGTGTGCATGTATGTCATGGTACAGGTATGTACAGAGGAGTGTGCCAGACTCCCCGCATTCACCAGAGCACAGCTGCCATACAGCGTCTTCGCCACTGTGCTCTCAAAGCCTGCAACACTGGCGCAGCCTGCCCTGGTGTGCCCACTGCACAGTCACTGCCAAGGAGCCCCAGGGGGTACGGGGGGGGGGTGGGGAGCGGGGAGAAAGGACTGAGGCACAGACACAGGGATGAATCTCCCTGTGAGCCCCTGCTGTCCCCAGAACCTGGTCAAGCCCCAAAAGGAGGGGCAAGTAGGGGAATATTACCAGAGGCTGCTGCTCTGATAAAACAGACTGGCTTAAAGAAACAGGAACACATGCTCTCCCGTTATGGGGCCAGAATCTGAAATCTGGATGTCTGGGGCTGTGTTCCCTCCAAGGGCTTCAGGGGAGGGTCCTTCCTGCCTCTTCAGCTTCTGGGGGCTCCTGGCCACAACCCTTCAATCTTCCTGTGGGCCCTCCTCCATTCTTGAGGATCATCTTTCACATAATCAGGTGCCCCCGCCCCCCTGCCCATTTCCTGCTGATCAGGAGCCCCACCCCTCTGTTCAGGTGTCCACTTCCGGCTGATCATATGCCCCTGCCCCCTGTTCACGTGCTTACTTCTAGCTGTTCCCACTTTCAGCTGATCACAAGCCCTGCCCTCCTGTTCAGGTGCTCACCTGAGGCTGTGCCCCCTTCTTGCTGATCACAAGCCCCGATGCCCCCCTGTTCAGGTGCCCACTTCCGGCTGCTCACTTGCCCCTGCCCCCTTGTTCAGGTGCCCACTTCCGGCTGCTCACTTGCCCCTGCCCCCTTGTTCAGGTGCCCACTTCTGCCTGATCATGAGGCCCCACCCCCTTGGCAGCTGGTGGAGGTGCCTGTCAGCTCAGCTGAGTTGACTAGGAGGTGGGCCAAGGCTAGGGACCTCCGCTCCCCCTCTCTGAGCCTCAGTTTTGGCATCTAGAATCTGGGCACGAAAACCCAGTTGCTGGCTCCTGTCAACCCAGGTGCTTCAGGAAGGGGAGCCCCAGGCTGCTCTCATTAGGGGAAAGGCCTGGGAGGTAAGGGCGGGGCTTTGGACTATCCTCCATCATCCTATAGCCTGGGGCTAGGCAAGCGGAGGAGTCCCTGAGCCAAGTTAACTGCAATTCCCACCAACTGGTAGGTGTCCATTAAGTATGCACAGGATGAATGAATGAATGAATGAATGAACCTTAACCCACAGGTTCCAAAGACCCCCGGGGGCAGCCAGATATTGGCCCTGAGGTAGCTTGGCCACTCAGGTCTCTGTCCCTCTTCAGGGGAAGGAGGCGGTGGTCATCCTGGCCCCAGAGATGCCCTGGTGCACAACACCCTCATGTCACGAGTGTCCCCCTTCACCCTGCTGCTCCTCAGCCTGGGGACCTGCTCACCTGGAGACCCCGTGGCAGAAGCTGGTGGAGGCTCTGCTAGGACACTGGCAGGATTGGGATGGGTGGCCAGGTGCTCTCCCAGCGCAGGCCTGGAACATTCTAGGCTGGCAGACATTCTGCCTTTCCTACCCACCACTGGCCACCGTGGCTTAATCTCTCACACCTGGAAATGGACTGAGCTCTCAGGGGCTCAGGGCCTGTATGTGTGTGTGTGTGTGTGTGTGTGTGTGTACTGACATTCAGTGGTACCCACACAGCCACGCCAATTACTAAAATGTTGTAGTATTTCTTTACTGATTGACTGACAGTGCCCCCAGGCCAACCCCTAGGCGGCCCTGCACCTCCCACCAGTCCACAGAGCAGGCCCCTATTCCAGCTCAAGTCTGGCTTTCATTCCCACTGGTCAGTGTCCATGCCAGACTGCACCCCCTGAGTCCAGCTTCCTAGACACTCCTAGGACACCGACACTGGCTCCCCAAAGGACCAGAGAGCAAGCTGGCACCCACCTGTCTCCTGCCTGGCCCCAGGGAGCTGTGGGTGGGCACTGCCCAGGGGTACCTTGCCTCCTGGTTCAGCAGCCAGGCCACTGTGGGGCTCATATGCTTGGACATTGCGGGGAGAGAGAGCAGCCTGGGGGTGACCTCCATCCCCACAGGAGGCCTGAGAGCAGCTCAGCTCACCCAGCAGCTCAGAGAGGGAAGCTAGAAGCCCCAGGCGGTCTCCAGACCGATGACGGGCTCTAGGGCCCCCAGGAGTTGGGGAAGCCGGACTGTCCCTTCCGTGCGGAACTTCAGGCTGACGCGGGGTCCGCCCCAGGAGAACGCAGGAAGGGGCCCCACGGGTCGGTGTTTGGTGACCAGATTCCACAAAAGTCAGGGCCATGGTCTGACAACACAGCACAGCTGTGGGGCTGTCCGAGGACACCTGGGCGGTGGGAGGACTGAGGGTGCCTTGAGTCAGGGCCGTGTGGTTCCAGTCCTGGCGCTGGCACTTGCCGGCTGGGAGGCCTGGGCCTTGCCATCGGGGTGGACCCGCCAGAGGAGGCAGGCTGGGGGACTGAGCCCTCCCCCTCAGTAACTGCTGCCTTCTCTCAGTCCCCTCTGACGTCTTTTGCAAACAAGGTTTCGAGCCCACCCCCTCGCTATGTGGCCAGGGCTGCGCAGGAAGACGGAGGTGGAGCTAGATTGCAAACCAGGTCCCCTGGCTCCTAATACATGGCATTTAGGACAAGCCATCCTGAGAAGGCCCCTGTGCCCTCCCCGAGGGGGAAGCTGCGGGGCGGCGGGGGGGGGGGGGGGGGACTCCACCATGATGACACGGCCCGGCCTCTCTCCTCCCCTCCGTGCCCTGAGAGGGAGGTGGCCAAGGCCACCGAGGGGACCTGCCGTTGATCCCTCTCAGCTGGTCCCATTTAAGTTGGAGGTCAGCAGGGGGCCAGGACAAGGTTAGCTCGGGTCTCCCTTGCCCCCACCTTCTCAAGGTGCCCAGCCTAAGCCCCAGAGCCCTGGGCTCACTCATTTCATGCTCCATTCTTGGCCAGCTACCATCTGCTGCTGCTCTTTGGAGAGGGGCCTCTCAGCTTCCCAGACCATCCCGGCACCCCTTCTTCCCACCACCCAGGCCGGAAAGTGAAATCGGCATGGGGGGAACAGGCCCTGATGGAGCCCTGAGAGATGGCTGGGCAGAGCCCCTGTCTGGAAACCCCAAGCCTGGTTCATGCCTACTTCTCCCCAGTGTCATGCTGGGGGCTCCCACCCGCAGGTGGCCTGAAGGGCAGTTAAGCTCCACCATCTGGCAGCCCAGGCTCTCCTGACACCTGCCCAGAGGGCCCTGTGCTCGTCAGTCCCCGCCGCCTGCGGACCCTTGCCCTCTGTATGGCTCCCACTGCCCTCCACTGCCACGGTCTCAGGCAGAGACCGCAGATGTCTGCTCAGCTGGGGGCACTATGAGGTGGGCCAAGGCAAGGGACCCTAATTAATTAGGGTCAGATCACTCTGGTTCAGGGCTCCTGGGGGCCAGGTGCCTCCATGTCACCTGAGCTTCACATAACCACGACAAAATCCCAGTACAGAGGAGAAAAGAGAGGGGTGTGCCAGGGGCCCCGTGGCTACAAGACACCAGAGCCTCCCTTGGAACTCAGGTCTGCCCAACCCAGGAGCCAGGCCTTCTCAGGGCAAAAGGGATGGGCGGTTGCACCCCCTCCCAAAATCTAGTGATGTGGAATTGCCGCATGCGCACAGAGGGACCCCTGAGTGCCCTCCCCACCCCACACAGCCCCAAGTCCAGCTGAAGCCCCAGAGTCCCCTGGTCTGCAACCAAATGGCTAGGGGGTGGCTCCCAGCGCCTCCTACCAAGGATGGGATGTTGAGGAAATTATCGAACCTGTCTTCATTGTCTTATCTCTAAAACGGGGATAACCATGAGCATGCGCCTCATAGGACGGCAGTGAGCAAGTCGGTTAACATGTGTGAGTGGGACTAGGATGGAGCGAGCGCTACCTAAGCACCACGGTATGTGAAATCGTCGCCCAACTGTTTCACGTGCATCCACTGGGTCTTCCTGGTTCCTCCTTGGCAGAGGCACAACTCCTTTCCTCACTGACAATAACCGACACAAGGTCACACAGTAGGCTCTTTTTGCTTTGGTCATGAAGGGCTATTGAGGTTTGTGTGTTGGAGGGTGGTTTGAATTCTAGATTCCAGCCAGCCACACCCTTCCTAGTCGCTAAGCATGAGGAAGCCTTGGGGAAGGAGAGCCGTATAACTGACAATAGTTCCTTTTTTTTGCTTTGGCCGCTGGGAAGCTCAGAGGCAAAATTATACATGGGGTTTGCCCAACCCTGTATGGTTCAACTAAACAACTGGGGCTCAAGGGTGGCGGCTGCTTTCGTGTTGCAATTCAACCTGGTTGATGGCTCGTGCTGAGCTGAGCAGGATTCTGAGGCTGCTGCGAGTGGTGGCCATAAGAATGGTTGGGAGCATCTGGGCTAAGAAGAGAACAGTGATCAATCAGTGATGTCTGCTGTGAACTCTCCATCTCTCTTTGGGGTACATCGGTGGCTACATTGAATCAGGGCCTGAGAATCTAAAAGTACTGTGATTTAGTAACCACCTCCGAGGGCTGATAACAATGCAGATTCCTTTTCCCGGCTCAGAACGGCAGCATCAGAATTCCCGGGCCCTGGAATCTGCATTTCGCCAGTGCTCCCACTGGAAGGAGAGACCGCAGGCCTGGGGCTGGTGAGGGACCTGCAGTAACAGGGACAACTCCGGGTTCCTAGGCTGGGGCAGCAGCGCCACCTGGTGGATTCTTCTGGAATACTTCCCATCCGTTGCCCTTCCTGCCCTACTGTAGGGAGGCAAGTCGCTCTCCCCCAAACCCTCTGCCTCTTCCAGGGCCCCAAGAAGTTGGAGAGGAGGAGATGGTGGGGCAAGTGCCCTCCTATGTCAACCTTTCCCCTGACTTCCACACCCATCTCAGCGGAGAGGGACCTCCCGTGACATGCCTTACAGCCGCTGTGCAGGCTCATGCAGCCAGGCCGGGGGCGTGCTGGGTCTCCCTCTGTGTACAAGTGAGAGCTTCCTTCAAGGTCCACATTGCATTGTGAAAGCTCCTGAATTCTGCACATCTTGCGCCATCACATTTCTTTAATACAAAAATGCTTCCTTCCTTTGTCAAAACCAGATGCTCAGACAGAGGCCAGACTTGTCCTGCGGCCTCCCTGGCCCCTCCCTCACCAGCCCACTTTCTGTACCTTCTGGGGCCACCTGGTCTCAGAGGCAGGAACCTAGAGGTACAATCTACATCTGTTTCCATATGCAAGTCAAATTCCAGCCACATGGGCAGCTAGGCGAATGGACCAAGGCACGGGGCTGAAGAGGGGGCCAGAGATGCCGAGAAAGGGTCCCTGCCCAGGGGACAGTAGTGGGTGCCACCACGCTTCCCTGCAGACCCAGCCACTCCACTCACACCCTCTCTCTCTCCCCTCTCGTCCTCCCGGGCCCAGGACGCAGCATCCCCAAGTCAGACCAGATTCTTACAAATCCTCTTTAATAGTCAGTCTTCAGATCTGCAGCGTGCTTTACAGAGCGGCGCACGGAGCCCTCCTCACCCTGCAAAGCGCAGCCTCCCCCACCCACTCCTGGACAGCTCAGGTCCCGGCGAACGCAGGGCCAGCTCTGTGCCGCACCCCGGGGACGTACCCCTCTGATTCCCTAAGCAGCCCCGGGGCCAGGCCAAGCCCCCTGCAGCCCGGCCCATCTCGGCTTTGCTCCCACGAGGTGGCCCAGGCAGATCGGAGCTGCCTGGGTGGGGCTGGGTCAGGCCTGGGGAGGGGGGCTGTCCCTAACGTCTGGTAAAGCCTACCCTTTCCCACAACCTTTAATGAAAATATGAAAGCCAAGGTATAAGCCTTAGAGTGGAAAAACAGTGGACCCACGCAGTGGGTAGTCCCCTGACAGCCCAGGGTGCCTTATCGACCCCCCCACCCCCATTTTTAATACACTTGCCCCCTTACAATATATACATCCCCCGAGGCAGGTAGAAACCCAGCCCACCTGCGCAGAAATGCTGCAGGGGGGGTTTTCGTTGAGTTGCTCCGAGAACCCTGGCGGGCAGCGAGCCGAGGAGCCACAGCGCAGCCGGGCTCAAGGCTGAAGGCAGAAAGGCAGGGAGGGGTCCAGGCCCCAGACAGCCCCTCACTGCCAGCAGCCCAGGGCGCACAGGGGCCTTGGCAGTGAGGTGGGAGGCGGGCCGGGCGGAGGGAGCCAGGGACACCCTGGGAGCCCTGAGGTCGGGGGACAGGCAGGGAGGTGGGGACAGCAGCTGCCTCAGTACTTGGGGACCTTGCTGTAGTCTTCGGAGTGCACGTTCCGGCACAAGCAGATGGACAGGAGCATCCCCAGGAGCTGTTGAGGGAGAGGGCGGGAGTCAGCGGGGGCGGGCTGCCCAGCCCCCAGAGGCCCTGGGGCAGCACCCCACGGTCCAGGTCCACACACACAGGGAGTAAGAGGACCCTCGCCCGACGGCATGGCTCCGTGGGTGAGCATCAACCTATGAAGCAGACCATGGTTCCATTCCCGGGCAGGGCACATGCCCAGGTTACAGGCTCCATCCCCAGGGTGGGCTGGGGGGGGACGTGCAGGAGGCAGCCTATCGATGATTCTCTCCCATCATTGATGTTTCTATCTCTCTCTCTCCCTCTCCCTTCCTCTCTGAAATCAATAAAAGACTGAGAGAGAGAGAGAGAAAGAGAGAGAGAGAGAGAGATTCCTCAGCCGTGGCCTCGGACCAGCCTGAGATTCAGGGGGCAGAGGGCCAGGGCGGGACAGTGCTCAGGCCAGCCTTGCCACAGGGCCTCCCCCAGGACATCAGCACAGCAGGGACAACCCACGGGGACAGAGCATGGGGAGGGCTGCAGGGAGGGGACACGGACCTCAATGACAGCGACGCCCACACACACGCCTAGGATGGTGCCCAGGTTGTCCTGCAGCCACGACTGCACCTTCTCCATGCAGCCCTGTGAGGGAAGAGCACAGCCACGTCACCCACGGCCCGCGCCTCACCCCATCACGCAGCACCGCTGGGGGCACCCCGGCCCAGAGGGGTCTGTGTGCATCTTGAATAGACATATTAGTGAATAGGTGAAGAAGGTACCAATGACAGGCAGACAAATGGGTCCAAGGCAGGAACAACTAAGTGAAGGAAGGGGAGAGGATGGAGCGGGAGCCCAGGCGAGCCTGGGTGTCTCCGAGCCCAGCCCCTCGACCCCACAGCCCTCTACGTACCTCCTGGTACACGGGCCACTGCTCGGGGCTGTTGCCACCCTGGGTCTCGTTGCCACCCAGGGTCCCGTTGACGTCGGACGCCTCGCAGAAGCCCTTCTTCACGAGCGGGCTCTCGTCCTTCCCCTTCTTCTCGCAGGAGCAGGGGTAGGTGACGGCGGTGCGATTCATGAGCTCGGCATTTTCTGTCCAGTTGTAAAAGCTGACCCAGCCACAGCACTTGCCCTGGGCGGAGAGGGGACAGGATGCTCATGCCCATGCCCCTCCGGCGGGCTGCCCTCCTGGCAGAGGTGGGGCCGCCTGGGAAGAGGCTCAGATCTGCTACCTCTAGGTCTCCCCGGTCCCAGCCACACCTCCAGGACTTGAGTTTTTTTAATTTAAGTTTCGCTTTGGCTTCTGTGAGCCACGAAGAATGTAAAGGGGCTTTCGGGAAACACATACCATAAACTGCTAAACAGTAGGAAGGTAAAAATCAGGACCAGCAAAAATATGAAGCGGAGCAAGAGGGAAGTTCAGGTTGAAAGGCAGAACACAGGTGTGGGGACAAGTAGGAGGGCAGATGGCATTCGGCTAAGAGGGTGGGGTCTGGAGTCAGGCTCCTGAGTTCAAATCCCAGCTCTGCCACCTACCAGCTGCTCAACTTTGGTCAAAGTACTGGCCTCAGTTTCCTCATCTGCACAATGGGGTAATACGTTGTCTAACTCCTTGCTACTAGGACTAAACGGGACGAGGCAGGCGGAGCGCCCAGCACAGGTCTGGAGAGCACAGTAATTGCTCAGGAAAGGCCAATTCCACTGCCAGGGGCTGGGCCCGTGCCGGAAATACCCCAGGAAGGCCGAGCAGAGTGGGGGTAGGGCTCCTTTCAAATCCTGGCCCTGCCCTGTGCATGGGCAAGCCGCTGCCTTTCTCTGGGCTCGACTCCTCCCCTGGAGAATGGGATGGCAATAACCATATGCTAGGATCCCTGGGAGGACTAAATGAGTTGCATGGGTGAGCTGGGTGCGCTGCGTGCCACCGTGCCCAGCACATGGTCAGTTCCTCAACCTGCTTCCTTCCCGTCTCAGTGATGAGTCCCTGCCAAGCAGCCCGGTCGCCAGCAGGGGGCGTGCCAAGCATCTCGGGTGTTCTGGGGCTTCAGGTTGTACTTTTTATGTTGCAGTTGCCTGTCTGCCTTCTCTCTGGCAGAAAAGTTGGCACTTCGGAGATCCTCCCACAAAAGGGGGTGGCTTTCCTTGGCCATTAACTGCACCAGGCGGAGCCCGCCTCTCCAGGACCTCCTGCCCTGACTCGTGCCGAGGTCTATCCCCACCCACCCTGTGTCTCAGTGGTTGTGCATGGCGAATAAAACACCACATAAGTGCTAAGTGCTGCCTAACCAGCACATAAAGCCACGGGCTTTGAAAGTTTATCCCACGAATGATATTGTAACTATCCAAATGAGTATGGATCAATAGCCACATTTTATAGATGAGGAAACTGAGGCTCAGAGAAGGTCTGGCCAGGAAGGGGCCGAGTTAGTATCCCAGTCGTCAGGAGCCTGACTCACAGTCTACGTTCTTAACCACCTTCCCAAGTGGGGTCTGACAGACATCAGAATCAGGGAACCCAGCTGCAGGGAACCCCCAACCAGTCAACTATCTCCCCCGGTGGGATGCTCCTCAGCTCCCAAGGGACTCACTGCTCCCCCCCTCCCCCCAGGCTCCTTGAAAGGTGGCACTTGTTTATCCTGGGACAGCGACTCCCTCCAATCTGAGCAAAGCATCTCAGGAATTGTGGGTCAAACTAAGGGTGTGATGACAACAGTCTCCTGTGTGCACCCAGCCCTCCAGGTGACCCAGGCCCTCCTACCTGGCCCCACCTGGTCCTCACCAGGAAATCCGAGAGGCACTCAGGCCAGAAAACACCACCCTCCCCTTTTCGCAGCTCAGAAGACTGTGCCCACGTCTCCGGGACAAAGTCCCTCCTCAGTCTCCAGACGCTCCTGCCAGTCGGTGCCAGCAGGTCCTACGTGATTGCTGTGCCCAGCGTCCTCAGGAGAGAGGAGGAGGCTGCAGCCCAGAGGAGGGGTCCTGGCCAAGGGCACACGAGAGAGGGGGACGCTGGGACCTGATCACTGAGCTGATGTGTATGTGATGATGGCTCACCACCAAGGCAGGCTGGGAGCCCAGTCAGATGGCCATTCATTCAGTCAGTCAGTCAGTCATTCAGTCAGTCAGTTATTCCATCAGTCATTCAGTCAGCATGCCAGTCTGTCTGTCACGTAGTCCTTCATTCTGTCAGTCATTGGTCTCCGCCTCTCCCACTTTAATTGAGGTGGAACACACATACACTAAAGTACACAAATTCAATCTGTGAGTTTTATCTGCATGCCGGCATAACCACCTGGATCAATGATTAGAACATCCCTTTTACCCCAGAAGTTCCCACGGGCTCCTCCCTAGAGGTAGCCTCCATTCAGACTTGGCACCCCGTTTCTTAACCTCCAGGGTAGAGCTCCCAACACTGGCCAGCCTGGCTTGTGGTGAGAGGGCCGAGAGCTGACCCCCTGCTCTCTGGCCACAGGTGGGAGCACTGTGAGCCATGGGACAGCCTCCAAGACCCGGGGCCCCTGAGAAAGGAGCTGTGCTGGTGCCTGAGGTGCCAGGAGCCCCGCCCCCCCCGTCCCCCCATCAGATGCACAAACTCGCTAACCTATTCTGTCAGGTGCATACAGGCACACGGACTACCAGACCCAGACACACAGATACCCACAGGCCCGGAACCTCACGCTGGCCACCCCTCCCCACCCAGCTTACCTGCGCCTGCACGTAGTCCCAGCCCTGCTGCAGGCTGTCCTCCTGCCCATCTTTGTAGTCCCGGATGAGCTTGGTCACGATGCTGCCCATCTCCTGCTTCACCTGCAGAGAGGAGAGCCAGGGTCAGGTCTGATTTCTGGAAACCCACGCCCACCTCTGGTCACATCGACTTAAACCGCCTCTCCCCCTCCCTCGCCCCCAAGCCCGGGGACATGCTCACGGTGCCACAGCTTTTCATTGTCCATTCCAACCACTTTCCTGGCACTTCCTGTCGGTCACCACGCTATGCCCAGTGCAGCCAGGACCAACCACTCCTGCCCTGCAGTCTATTCGGCACTCAGCAGCCGCAGGCCCCTTTAAATGTGAATCTTTCCATGTCACTGCTGAAAACCTCCCAGTCGCTCCCTGCAGCTCTCAGGACAAATGCCAGCATCCTCTCAATGCCCACAAGGCCCTGCCTCATCTGTCCCCTGCTCTCCCCAGGCCTCGTTCCTTCTGTTCTTGCCTCCTCTGCTTCTATTCCACCAGTCTCCTAGCAGTCTCTGTGCTGGGCTCACTCCTGCCTCAGGGCCTTTGCACTCGCTGTCACTCTGCCTGGAATCCTCTTCCCCTAAACATCAACATGACTCCCTTCTTTACGTCCTTCAGGGCTCTGCCCAAATGTCACCTCCTCAGACAGGCCTTCCTGGACCACCCTACAGGATAGTGTCCCTCCCAGGCCCTCCTTGTCTTGTATTTTCTCCATAGCATCGTCATGACATGATCATTTGTTTCCAGGATTTATCATCCCCCCCCCCCCCCCCCCGAGAACGTCAGCTCCGTGGGAGCAGGGATTGTGTCTGTGAGCCTGGCCAGAGTAGATGTGCAGTGTCCACAATAAAGAACATGTGCAGAACCGCTGCTATCTGCAGGCACCCCGAAGTCCTCATGCATGCACCCCACAGTTCTCATAACCACCTCTATCTGCACGCACCCTGAAGTCCTCATGCACACCCCCCCAGGTCCTCATAACCACCTCTATCTGCATGCACCCCACAGTACTCATGCACGCACCCAGAGGTCCTTATAACCACCTCTATCTGCACGCACCCACAGTCGTCATGCACGCACCCTGTCCACCCTCATGCCTGCCCTGGGCCCCACAGAATCCACATCCTGGCAGTGCTGGTCGCCATGCTCAGGAATTCAGAGGCCCACAATGAAGAAGATAAAAACACACCCGCTTTTCACTAAATGCACAGAGAAGCACTGATTTACAAATAAGGCAGATGAGGGGTGCAGGATCAAAAGAATTCACCCCAAAGGCCTCTCACTGGGGTCCTGAACTGAGGACCTCACTACAGCAGCTTTTCAGGAACGGGTCAGGTGAGCGAAGGGAAGCAAACCGAAGCCAGCCCAGGTGGCTGAGGACAGGGCTTTCCCCAGTGACTAGAACGGCCCCATGTGGACGGGGCCCCGGAGCCAGCCCTGGCCTGGCCCCACCTGGCCTCTCCCGTGGACCTTGCCAAGGCCCGGCTCAGCATGCACAGGCTGGTTGTGGTCACCCCAGGGCGAGGGGCCCGAGAGGCCAGGGGCACTGAGGACAGCTGCACACCTGCCCCTCAGCTATGAGAAAAGGGGATTAGGGAGAGGGGACAGGTGCTTCCAGGCAGGGGCTTTCGCAGCCTGGCTCCGAATCCTGTGCGTGGGACTTCCGCCAGCGCCCACAGGCAGCCGCGCCTGCTGTGTTTAGAGAAACCACATCCTCCGGATGGACCTGCGGCCCTGGCGCCTGGGCCTCCGTCACTAACCTGGGGAAACCAGCCCGAGGACTCGCTCTGCCCTCTCCCTCCTGATAAAACTCTTCGCGTGTCGCTTCTTGTTTACTCCCCAGAGCTCTCTACAGTTTACAACGCTTCCTGGTCAGTAACAACCAGCCCAGTGGCTAACATGGACTGAATGCTTGCTTTGCACCACTGCTGAGTTAAGCACTTTGCATGCAGCATCTCACTTCAATCCGCAGAGCAGACCTATCATCTGGGTACTAACCTTGCTCCCTCATTTTAGAGATATAGAAAACGAGGCTCAGAGAGCTTCGTTAACTTCCTCAAAGTCACACAGCCAACAAGTACAACAGCTGAGGTTTGAACTGATTCAAAAACCCAAGCTTTTACCCATTCAGCTCTACTGGCATTTTAACCATATGGCTATACCTTGAAGTGGGTCATAGCGCCTTTAAGAAGGGCCCAGAGAAGCCTAGTGGTTGGCCTCTGCCACATAGCTGGGGCTGTCCACCTGCAGATCTTGTATCTTTCTGCCCCCACCATCTCTGCTCCCCACCTCTGCCCCAGGGAACGGATGATCTCTGAGGTGTGGAAAGGAGGGGGTTCCCCAGAGGCATTTGCTTGGAAAGCCACCTCTCCCACATCCTCTCACGGCCTTCCCCCACTGACCCAGGCTCTATTTACACCCCGGTGTGGTTGCCACAGCAGCCCGGACTTCCCTGTTTCAGGCCCTCCTGAAATGAGAAGGTGATGGAAACTGCGTGCTTTCCACTGACACGGGGTGGTTTCCATGGAAACACCATACCATCCTCCAGCCCAGAATGTGGCTGAAGGCCACAGCTGAGCCACAGGGACCACGGCTGTAGGGGCTGGTTCAGCTGGCAGCTGGTGTCTTGGGATCCCAATCCCAAGGCTGTGTTGGGAGCCCAGGGAGCTCACCCTGGCAACCAGGCGGCTCCTGAGACGAGGAGGAGCAGGGAGATAGAGTGAGAGGATGCTCACCATCTCGCTTCGCCTCCGCAGGCTGCCTCTGTGGTTCCTGACTGCCCTGCACCCATTCTCCCTTCTTCTTGAAATAACAGCTCCTTTCCTTAAGGGTCAGCACCCCTCAATCCATCTATGTACGTGCCTGACAGGCCTCCCCCGACCCCACATCCCTGCTGCTATGGGCAGGCAAAGACCCAGGCTGCCACTTTAATGCCTTCCACATCGTTGGAACAGCGGGTGCTTAGGGATGAGTATGAGTCCCACGGCCACACACATAGGCTCTCTCTTTCTACTAATCTGACGGGAGGAGGGCCGCCACCTTGGGCTCCACTGGGGACAGCCCGCCTGAGAAGGGAGCCGATGGAGGAGAGGAAGTGGAGGAGGGAGAGGAGAGACCTGCTGGCAGCCTCGGGATGCCTGGGCCCAGCTGAGCCTGCGGCCAGCTGGCTACTCTCCGTGGGTCACTGCCACAGGCGATCGAGTCCTGCCCAGGAAGAACCGCATCTTTATGGCCAGTGCGAGATGGAAATGCAGGGCCCTCGCTCACAAAGGACTAAGAATTTCGAAGCAGCAGAGCAGCAGGCCGAGCCCAGGACCCTTCTAAGTGCGGGACGCTGCGTGACTGCTCAGGTCACGTGCCTAAGAAGCCAGCTCTGGTCCTGCCCAATACCATCCTCCCATTTCCAGGAGAGCAGACGGAGGCCCCCAGGGTCAGAACCACTTCCCAAGGTCACACAGCTGCAGGCAGCAAAGATATGGCTGTAACCTGATGTGTGCAGCTCCAGAACCCCGAGATCTTAACCACAACAAGCCACTCTCTGTCTCCACCGTCCCCCGGATCAACACCTCCCCGCCTTACCCCACCAATGCTGTGCTTTTATGTCACCCTGTAGTGTGACTTTTCACAGAGAGGCTAAGTTAGAAGAGAACTTTGAGTCCAGCGTATCATCTACGTGTAAGAATCCTTCTCGTACTTTTCCAGGTTCTACTTAAATGCTCCCCTTGATGGGGAACTCAATACCACACAAAACAGCACACACTACAGGGTTGAGGGCCTCTTGACAGAAGCAATTCATTTTAAGTTGAGCCCAAATGATTTCCACCATTTGTGTTAGTTCTCATCCTCCCTTTTCCTCAATGGGGAACAGATCAAATCTCTCTCTCCCAAGACAATGATGTTTCAGATATTCAAGACCAGACCACGTCTCCCCTTACCCCCTTCTTTCCAGGGGAAGTTTCTAGGTTCCTCTGGTCACCCTTAGAGATGGTGTCCAGACTCCTCGCCACACTCTTTATACTAACTCAGAGGTGGGAGACATCCTGCCCACAGGCCATATAAGGCCCACGAAATCATTTGGTCTTGCCCTGCTAAGGCAACTGCTGGTGGGACTAGAAATTCAATAAATCTAGGAGCTTTTTTTCATAGCAACATCTATATGTATAAAAGGCTAATATGCAAAGTGTCCCCTTGGGAGTTCAACAGGGAGACCAGGAGTTTGATTGCTTGCTATGATGTGCGCTGACCACCAGGGGGTGGTATGGAATGAAGGAAGGCCCTTGATCGGCCCTGATCACTGGCCAGGCCTAGGGACCCTACCCGTGCATGAATTTCATGCACCAAGCCTCTAGTAAATTTATATAAAGTGAATTATATTAAGGGCCCTTGGCAGAAAAAACGTTCCCAACCCCTGCTCTAACCTGTCAAATCCCCTTAGAATGGGTGCCCCAGACACAATGTAACGGCTACATTCTCCTGTCTTCTCCCTGGGTTCCACGGGCCATGTTGCTGAATGCTTCCAGGCGTCACCCGGTGTCCTGAGAGAAACGAGCACCCTTTGCAGTGGCTAATGTGGAGGGATGGCATGTTGACTCTTAATGACCACCGGGGTCTTTCCTGAAATTCCACGGCAATCCAAACAACCAGAGACCTCGAGTTCAGCAGGAGGCCACACCATGTCCCCAGTCACCTTGGAAGGTGCTGAGGGCAGGCCCTGCGCTGGAGCCACCCATGCAGCCCGGCACCCGGCAGGTGCTACAAGTCTTTGTTCCACTTTCCCTGTGATCCCTTCCCAGAGGGGCAGCCTGGATACTTCCTTCCCTAAAGCAGAGAGAAAGGGCGCCCTCTCCCTGCCCTGCTCCAGCTGTCTCCAGTTCCCCAGGAAGTTTCATCTCCGCGAGCAGGCATCTCCCAGACTCACATTGTCCCCAAGGAACCCGCTTCACTGCCTGTGCTTAGGACGTGTGCCCGGTGCCTATGTGGGCTTCTCGAGGAGAGAGAAGGAAGGAGCACAGCTCTCCTGACCACACTCTCTGAGGACCCCAGGGCAGTCAGCTCAGACAGTGTCCTGACCCCCCACCCCCAGCTCCCACCCAGACCATGCGAGCCCCTCCCCTGTCAAGCTCTCATCCCCCAGGCCTTCTCCTCAGCCCTTGGTATAACAACGTCATCTGTGCAGGCTGCTGGGCAGGTTAGAAGTGTGCACTGCGTGAGTGCAGTCAGCCCGGTGCCCCGCACGTCATAGGCAGCACTATCAGCCCACTTCCTTCCTCCTGACCTCCCACGCTCCACTGCCTGCAGGGAACACGTCAGAACCCCAGACTGTCAGGTCACCTGAGGCTCAGAGAGGCTAGGTAACCTGTCTAAACACACACAGCAATCAGTGACAGAGCCCACCCTACAACACAGGGTCCCTGAATCCCAGACCTGCCCTTTGCCCACTAAATGGAGGCTGGATAAACAGTCAGGCGAGGAAGCAGCCAGGGGAATCTCAACCTCACACTTCCGGTCCCATAGTCCTTGCTAATATCAATATTGATACCAACAACAACAGGAACAGCTGCCATTTATTGAGTCCTTATTAGGCATCAATGAAGTTAATAATGGTGACAGCAGCAATAACACTTGCAATGATGCCAGCGAACATCTGCTGGGGCCAGTACTACACTGAGCCCCTCCCACATGTCAGCGCCCTTCACCCTCGCCACGGCCTATAAGGTGGCTCTTGGGGCCCACGTGCTCCAGCATTGAGGTCCCCCAGTTTCACAAAGGAATCAGGCTGTGTCACAGCCCAAAGTCTCTCCCATTCACATTTCCCGGGGGACACCTGAATGGGGTACACAAAGGCCACAAAGAACCCCACTTTGGTTCGGGTCCATTTTGCCACCAAATGAGCTGCAATTTTTTTTTTTCCAGGGGAGCAATTTCAAAATGGTTTGGGGTTTCAGAATTGCAGACAACTGCTTATTGCCATTTGACACGCAAGGCAACTGAGGCCCAGAGAGGCTAAGTCATGTGCTGAGGGTCTCGGCGCAGAGGTTCCAACATGGGTGGTTTACTCTGGAGTCAGGCTGGGCCACCACTCGGTGTTTTATAAACGCGTTGCAGTCGGTGCGCCTGGGTGGGGGTGGGGGCCAGGCAGGTTTATCCCTGATTTATAATCGAGGAACCCAAGGCCGGAGAGCCCACATGCCTTGTCCAAGGACCCAGCTGCCCTCGGCTCTGCCCTGGAAACAGTGGCCGCTGGAAACGAGGGGCAGGAAAGACAGATGGCAGCCCAGGGGTTCCGTCCCTCCCACCTGCCCTGGAGAGGGGGGAGAAGCCCCCCGCCTTGGAACAGGCCTTTCCTTCAGGCTCCCAGCCCCCCCTCCCCAGCTGGGCCTCATCTGCAGGAATAAACACCATCAAGGGCATGTTTAGTCTTTAGCTGGGATTTACAATGTGTCGGGAAAGAAAAAATAAATCATTCATTCCAACTTGGGCGATAGGATGGCGCCAGAACTTCCCCAGAAAAGCCAGAAAATTTCCCTTGCCTTCCAGAGAGGAGGTGGGCCAAGGGGAGGGGGCTGGGACCAGGGGAGAGGGGTGTCGAGCCCGTGGGTGGTGAAGGAGGCAAAGAAGGGGACAGAGTCTAGCCTGGAGTCAGGAGGGGCGATCCTCCCCCCAAGCCCTGCTCTGGAGCTGGGGACACCTCGGAGGTGTAGCTCCGGGTCGTCAGCCAAGCAGAGACTGTACCATCCTGTGGGCAGGCGGCGTGGTGTAGGGGGAGGCGTGGGCCTCGAGGCAGAGGAAGCGGAGGGAAATCTCCACTCTGACACCTCCAACCTGTGGGTGCCGTGACCAAAAGTCACTTCGCTTTTCTGGGCCTCAGTTTCCTAAAGTGGAAAATGCTTGAGAAACTGAAACGTGTGTCAAGTTATGAAGTCAGCTCCTAGCATGTGGTTGGTGTCCACAGATGGGCACCACCTTTATTACTGTGAGATGGGGAAACACACAGGGTGAGAAGGTGGACTGCCCGACACCCTGCAGAGCTGACTAGCTTCTGAGTCATAGGAACCACCTCCTGGGAGCCCAGTTCTGATCTAACCTGATGATAATGTGCAACTGACTGGGTCCCAGAAAAGCCCCAGGTACTGATCCCAAAACCCTGTCTCTGGAAAAGGATAGTCCCTGCCCTAAGCATTTGCTTCCTGTGTGATGGCCAAACAAGCTTCCTTTCATCTACGGAAACTCTTTCCCCTTTTTTCCTTGACTGCCAGGAAGCTCAGTGTCCAAGTTAGCCCTCAGTTACATGAGACTCTCATCCCATGGCTTCAGGAGCAGTGGTCTTCCTCTCTCTCTCAGTGTGCATTCTGATCTCTCCAGTTTGGTTTTCTGTAGGAAATCAGGGCCAGTACTCCTGGGAAACAGGCTGGGTGTGGATTGTAAATAAGTAAAGCAGATTTAGGTAGGAACCACCACAGGGAAAAATTTCACCCGCGTGAACCCAGAAGCCAGGTTGCTGGGGTTTGAATCTCGGCTCTGCCATTTACTAGCTGTGTGACCTTTGGCCAAGTTGCTTAACCTCTCTGTGCCTCAGCTTCCATATGTGAACATGAGGGTTTTCCTATCCATGATCTCATGGAATTTCTGTGAGGATCGCATATTAAATGCAGCAAGTGCACCACATTCAGTTCCAGGCGTGCTCTAAGTGTTAGCTGTTGATGGTGTCATGTTTTCTCAGCTTCCTTCTAAGAGGGATTGGAGGTAACTTGACCTTCAAATGGTAAGATGCAGGAGCCCACATGGCTGCCGGCTCTGCACCTGCTCAGTGGACCAGAACTGTAGCCCTGGAGGAAGGCAGGCGCCGGCCCAGCTGGGCCCCGTGAACTCCTCCTGGAGTCCTGGAGCCTGAACTCTCCCTGCTCTGGCCATTGACCTGCTGGGTGCCCTCACGCCCTCACCTGTAGGACGGGATTCTCACACTTGGGAGAGCGTGGTGGGGTCAGTGAAAGAATGAATGTAAAGTGGCCAACACTGACCCAGCATTGGTTTGTGCTGACCCAATGGAGGGATGGTGGAGGCCACTGTGACTATTGCTGATGTTGCTACTACTATTCATCTCTCTGAGCATCTGCTTCCCTGTCTGACAACGTAACACTTACTGTACAGAGCTGCTGTGAGGAGACACTGTGTGTGTAAAGCTTCTAGAAGTTACCATGTGCACATAGTAGGTGTTCCTTAAATAACTGTGATTACCACCATTGACTGGCTCACCCAGCAGCCACTCCCGGCTCCTTGTGTCCCTGTCTTTCGAGTCGGAAAGCCAGATACTTTCTCAGCCACCCTGAAAGCCAGGGGTGCCTCTGTAACGCAATCGGGGGCACATTTTTAGGGGCCTCGCTCTTCTTCCCCTGATCTGGCCACAGCAGCACAAGATGGGGCGGTGGCAGCCCCCTTGGGACCACAAGGTGAGGGGTATGCTGTAGAAAAGCCGTCACAATGAGGATGCTGAAGAGACCGCCAGGACCACGGTCCCTGAGCTTCCACACTTGACTGCTGGCTACGTCCACCAGCGTCCTTAGATCTGAAGCCCAGTAAGTCTCAAGTTCTCTTCCTCAAAGCTGCGCACCTCCCCTCTGGCGCAGGGCTGGTGTTTTTATTGACAGTCTCCGCCCTGGGCCTCCTCTGTGGGGGCGTGGCATGGATTTAACAGTTGCTAAGGAGCCTTAACATTAATGGAAACTTTTATTGAGTCCTTACCACGCCAAGCACTAACATAACTCACTGAACGCTCCCAACAACCCAAAGAGTTAGATTTCATTCTTGTCCCCAGTTTACAGAGGGTGAAACGGGCAGTGTGAGGCAAGAGGCTTGCGCACAGTGGCTAAGGCCTAGAACGAGGTGGGGTGGAGGGGGATCCTGGTCCAAGAGGGACTCTGCCCAAAGACCCCGCCTTCCAGGCTAAGGGTCCGCGGTGTAACCACAGGGAGGCTGCCTGCACCCACTGGGCTCATCTGGCACAGCTGAGGCTTCTAGCCTACCCCCACCCCCGGGCCGACCCCCCACATGGCCATCCAATGCCGGTTGGGGACCGAGGGAGGGGTGCGTACCTTGTCCATGTTGAAATAGAAGAGGACGCCAGCAGCCACCTGGGCGATGAGGATCAGGAGGAGGAAGACGAAGTACTGGGGACACAGAGCAGGCAGGTTAGCTAGAAGCCCTCACCACATCCCCCCACAGGTGCCCCCCACCCAGCCCGGGCCGGGCAGGACTCAGGGCAGGGCAGGCAGAGGGGGCGGTACTCACCATCCCCAGCAGGCAGCGGACCTCGTTCACCGCGCCGACGCAGCCCAGGAAGCCCATGAGCATGGTGACGGCCCCCACGCCGATGAAGATGTAGGCGCCCACGTTGAGCGAGGGGGAGGAGGCCTCTGGGGGATGGAAAGGAGGGTGTTCCATCCAGCCTGGCTGTCTCGCTCTCAGGAAGTACAGAATCAGGGGCAGGGCCCGAAGGTCCGGGACCTTCCTTGGAGTCGGGGTGCTGGGTCAGCCTCCCAGCAAGGAACCTGTTCCTCGCCCCCTTTGGAAGCTGCCTGGATGTGCCTCCCCCAATCTATCCTAACCCCCATCCCTGCTTTACTTGATCTCCTCAGCACTGACCAGGAGTGAGAAGATGACCTTTGACGAATCTCCTTGCTCCTGTCTGCCGCCCCACAAGAATGGGAGCTGCAGGAGGGCAGGGACTCGGGTTTGCTCCTGCTCCCAGATCCCCAGCCGTGTCTGGCACAGCAAAAGGATCAGTGAACAGCTGCTGAATTAACGAACCACCGACTGGCTGGTCCTGTTGGGCCCACAGACACCACTGCCTGCCTTCCTCCTCATCCATATATAGTAATACTAGAGGCCCGTTGCACGATATCCGTGCAAGAATAGGCCCCTGGCTTCACTCTCAGCCGCCCAGGAGCCAGCAAGTCCCCGCTCCCTGTCGACCCCGGAGCCAGGAAGTCCCCGCTCCTGGTCTGCCCAGAGCCGGCAAGTCCTCGCTTCTGTCTGGAGCACCACTCCAGTAGCTCCCTCCACCGCCCTCCTTCCCCTCATAGCAGGCTTCACACTGCTCTGCGCCTGCATATGCAAATTAACCTCCATCTTTGTTGGGTTGATTTGCATAGTCACTCTGATTGGCTGTGAACGTAGCGGAGTGATGGTTAATTTGCATGTTTCTCTTTTATTAGGTAAGATAGTAATAAACACCAGCCTCTCTTGCCCACTCCCTGTGCCTCAGGGGCTTCACACAGGCCACCTCCATCTCTGACATAACTTGGCACAGCCACTTCCAGCTGAGGAAACGGAGGCTCAGAGAGCTGCACCAGCACAGACCAGAGCTGGGATTTGGAAATGTGCGGACTTTTAAGGACGCTCTTTCCACCAATGCACGGAGCACATGTCCTGGCACGGGGATGGCACTTGTTCATTCATTCAGCCAACCAATGTTGACCAGGTGCTCACACCTGCCAGATACTGTGCTGGCTGCTGGGGATGCAGAGTCAGACGGCAGAGGTTCCCACACCCAGGAGCTGACAGTATGTGGGGCGGGGGGCAGAGGGGGGTGGGGACAACAAGAAAACAATACAATCTTCTGGCTGCATAAAGGGCCATGGAGGTGCTCAGCCGGCTAACGTAGAGAACTACGGAGCAGGGAGTGGGTTGCAGTGTGGGGAAGGCTGGTCTGAGCAGGTGACATCGGAGCTGAGACGAGAAAGGAGAGGTCAGTCAAGTGAAGACCTCAGGTGAAGGGAAAAGCATTCCAGGCAGAGGGAACAGCAGGTGCAAAGGCCTGAGGAAGGAGTAAGCTTGACGTATTTGAAGAACGGCAAGAAGGGGAGAAAGAACGGACCAGCGTGAGTGAGAGAGGAGTGTGACAGGCGATGGCAAGAGTCCCTCCCCAGGGCCATGGGCAGACAGAGCCCGCCCCTGTGGGTGGGGATGGGCAGTTCTGTGCAGGCATTTGACCGGCATTTCCCAAGAAGCCCAACAGATCACACAGGGCAGAGCGCATGTCCACCTCTGGCCTGTAGGCGTGAGGTACCCACTAGCCTGAGGCTGGGACACACCAAGAGGCCAGGGTAAATGTGCCCCCACAGGCAGGGGCTGAGGGCTCACTCCCAGGAGGCCGCTGGGAGCAGAGGCTGGAGACCACCCTAGCGATTGGAGGAACTTCCCAGAGATACTGATTCCTGGGTGCAGCACAAGACTGCCTGGATCTGCATGTTCGATGTGCTTCCACAGGCCTGGGGCACAGTCGGAGCTGGCCCAGGGAGAACACAGGCCTGCCCCTGGGGGCCTGGGAGGCCACCGAGGGGGTTAGTGCCCTTAAGGAATAACCACACAGCTGGAGTGTGGGTGGGAGGAGGGCCTGATCCAGCTCCACTTCCTGGTGGCAGACAGAATGTTCTGGAACTCAGGAAGAGCCTGGCCCGCCCACCCCACTCTCAGGGTGCCAGGGCAGGGCTGTGTCTGTCTAGCTCCTCACAGGCCCCCAGGAATCCGGGCAGAGCCCTGCTGGGGGAGGGTGGGGCTTCCTTTGGTCCCAGGCCCTCGCCACCCTGGCTCTGGGCAATCTCCATGGGCAGCAGGAGCCCACAAATTTCACTTTCCCTACACTTCCTGGGCTTGGGTTCGGACAGATCATCCCAGCGACGACTCCTAGAACAAAGGAACTGGCACTGCTGGTGTGTGGCAGCCCCAGCCAGGCCCTTTACCCATCATCCTGCTTCACCTCCTCCACAGCCCCGCGGGGGTGGGCTCACAGTCTGATTGGCCCCTAAGGGCCCGGGGCCCAGAGAGGCTGAGAGGCAGCCGGCCGAGGTGGCCAGCAGGCCAGGCCCAGGGCTGAGACCCCAACTCAGGCTCCGCCCCTGGGAGGCAGCTGAGCCTCGGGGTCCTGGTTTCTCAGAACATTTCCTCAAGACCAGTCCCTGTCCTCACCCAGGGCTCAGGCCAGCCCCTATCTGAGCAACTGGCTGAGGAGGGGACCCGTGACTATTCCAGGGAGACCCATCTGTTGATCTTACTGGGCCAAGCAGGTACCAGCGAGGGCGAGGGAAGTGGCCAAACCGAAAGGGACTGGGGACCACAAGGAGGGAGCTCTAATCCCAGCTCTGCTGCCCACAGCCTCTGGGCACTTGACCGGCACGTCCCTGACGGTGCGAGTCCTTATGGAGCGCATCGGAAATGCAGACTCCGGGCGGTCTTGTGCTGCACCCATTTCCCTGGCCTCTATTTCTTTCTCTGCCAAAAGGAACCAAGTCCCGCTTCCTGAAGATGTTATAAGGATTAGGTGGCATTATTAATGCTATTCTTTACCAATTATAATTATTATAAAAAATACAACCATCGTTATAAATATTAATCTTTAACAATCACTTCGTTTTCTAAACTGTTTTTGAACGTTAACTCATTTAATTTCTCGCCATAACCTCATGAGGTACAGTCTATTGCTTCTATTTTACAGACAAAGAGGCACAGAGAGGAGAAGTCATGTCCCCAGGATCTCGGAGCTCACAGGCAGCAGAGCCGGGCTGGGAACCAGAGGAGCCTGCATCCAGAACCTGCACTCGTACCCCGGGGCTTGCTCCCGCTCACTGTGTGAACCCTGTGAACCCGCGGTGTCCGCAGAACTGCCAGGGTTCGGGAAGTGGGGGGTCAGGAGCCGTGCCACCTGGCTCACGCCCCGGCTCTCCACCTTCTGGCCGTGTGCCCTCAGATAAGTTACTTCCCTCCCTGTGCTCAGTTCCCTCCACTGTGAAACGTGGATAGTAATGCGGGGAGGATTCCATGAGGTGAGAGAAGCGCTGTGTCACACAGCCTGCACACAGTGGGTCAGGAGCCCTGGGTTAACAGCTCCCATCCTTACTTGCGATGTGACTTAGCAAGTCGTTTTCCCCTTGCCAGGCTCAGTTTACCCCAGGGTAGGGTGACTGGGCTGGCAGATCAGTGTTTCTGAACCCTGGCTGCCTGGGGAACCACCTGGGGAGCTTTGTAAAAACCACGGTGCTCCAGGCCCCACCCACACCCTTGGGGTGGGTCCTAGGCCTGGTATTGGTAAAACACACACAGTGTGCATCCAGGAGCCTCTAAAGTCTGGCCAGCTTGAGATTCTCAGACTTGAACAGGGAGGAAGCAGGAGGAGGCGGGAGGAGCCGCGGGCAGTGCCTGGAGCCCTGGGGCGGGGTGCAGAGGGCAGAAATGCGGTGGGTGGGCTGGGCCTCAAGACTTTGCCCTGTGGCACGGTGCCTACTGGGTATGAGCCATGGCCCAGGAAGTAGTGAGCCTGGGCTTAGTTAAGGCCAAGGAGGATAGGTCCCCCCCTTGGGAGGGCACGGGATTGTGAGCACCCGGCTGAGACAGGAAACCCGGACCCTAGCCCCAGAATAGGGGAGCAATCTGCTGTCCCCCAAGTAGGAGGAAAGACTGACAGCCCCAGGTCGAATCTGATGTGGCTGGAGGGTGGCTCATCCTTGCTCCCCTCACCCTCTGAGGGGAGAAGGCCTTGCCCCCTGGGGCCACGGTGACAGGTGTGTGCCCCTCCATCACCCATCCCAGCCCGGTTCTGCTTTATTCAAACCAAGCAGCTGTCGTGGGCCTGAGTCCAAACCTGCTACCTCCACAGCTGCTGGGAGGGGAAGTGAGCCAAGGATGACACACTCGCTGATGGGAGCGGCATCACTGGGCTACTTGGGGCCATGTGCTC
Source organism: Cnephaeus nilssonii (assembly GCF_951640355.1). Classification (NCBI taxonomy): domain Eukaryota; kingdom Metazoa; phylum Chordata; class Mammalia; order Chiroptera; family Vespertilionidae; genus Cnephaeus; species Cnephaeus nilssonii. The sequence continues at coordinate 15,390,737 of NC_137084.1, read as the reverse complement.
AGCTTCCCTCCCACCACAGGCATCCATGAGAGGTCAGTGCAGCAAGCCTGGTGGACTTCCTGGAGGAGACTGCGAGTAGACTGGGAATGGCTCTTATCATCTTGGGTGTCTTTCTTCCTGCTTCTAAATAGTGAGAGAAGGGCCTTCTGTGTTGTGGCTCTCTCACCCTGTGCAGCGTTTAGGACCAACGCTCTCCGAGCTCACGCCCCACACCTATCCCTCATACGCTGTGTGAACCTGAGCAAGGGACGGGAGTCCTTTGGACCTCATTTCTTCATCTGTGAGGCAGGAATAGCACAGTTCCTACCTCGCAGAGCTGTTGTGGGATTCAGACAATTGATGTATGCAACATGCTTAGGCCTGTGAGCACCAACAACAGAAGTGGTATCTGGTGCCTTCCTCCTCAGTGCACGTGCCCAGCCCACCTAGGCAGTGCCAGGCACACAGCAGGCACCTCATCAACACCCGACAACCTGCCATTCCTGGCTTTCCTCCGTCTCTCTGAGCTGGGAAGGGGCGGGAGGCTGCCCACACGTTGCTGAACGGCCAGTGGAGAATGTAAGAGGCTTTCTCAAGGTCAGGGCGGAGGGAAGGGGCCAGGATGGGAGAACAAGCCTCCCCACCCCCCAGTGTTCTCCAGACAACAGCGCTTTGTTTGGGGAGGGAGAGAAATTCCTTCCCGAACCCCCGCAGCCGTCAGCGGCAGGACTGGGCAGGGCCAGAGGTCAGCCGGGAAAGTGACCAGCAGCTCTGGAGCTGGAGTCCTTGAGGGCCAGCCCTGCCTGCGCCTGGCCCTCCCCTCCAGGGCCGGCAGGGCGGGGGAAGCAGGGATCCTTACGCAGCACAGAGATGAAGCTGCTCCTGTCGGCCAGGATCCACACCCCGAAGCCCAGGATCACTCCGCCCAGGATCTGGAAGAAGAAGCGGGGCGGGTTAATGCGGGGACGGAGAGCAGGTGGAGGAGATAACCCTGCCCAGCTGTCCCTGTAGCCCAGGCCAGGGGGATACAGGGGAGCCACTGCTATCCTTGCCCAACCCAGGATGTCAAAGTGGCCTCAGGCCCCGAACCCCAAGTCTCAGTGAACCCCAGCAACCCAGACAGCAGGACCATTGTGTCACTAAAGACCAGAGCTGGGACCCTGAGGAGGGCGAATGGGGCATTTGCTTCAGGTGTTAAAAATTAAGGAGATACCAAAAGACTCACCAAGATAAATAAGAGTTTACAGCAATTATTTTAAAAACAAACAAAATTAATGCAAAAAAATCCATGATGAACAAAATAACTCCTAAATAAAGAGTGTCTCAGTATTACTGATTTTTCCCTTTAAAAAAATACTTCTATTGATTTTTAGAAAAAGAAAGGGAGAGGGAGAGAGACATTGATGTGAGAGAGAAATATCCATCAGCTTCCTCCTTCTGCAATGCCCTACCAGGGATGGAGCCTGCAACCCGGGCATGTGCCCTGACCTGCTGGAATCGAACCAGCAACCTTTCGGTGCATGGGACGACACCCAACAAACTGAGCCACACCTGCCAGGGCCGATTTTCCCTTTTGACAAGGAGTGGGGGTGCCTCAGACTGCACAGCTTACTGGGAGGAGGGGGGGAGGGCTTTACAGACCCTGGCAGTTAGGTTCCCAAAGACTCCTGAATCCCTGCCCTCCCCACCCCAAACCTCACAGCACAGCTGGGCAAGCACCCCAGTTGGGCCCAAGATCTGTTCCTGTCACCTCAAACCCACGAGGGCGAGGGAGTCCCTGTCTCACCCACCGCCTGTGCTCAGAGGGCAGGGCAGGGTGGGGAGAGGCACCCTTCCAAAGAGGGATGAGAGGCAGGGCAGAAAATTCCCTCTGGGCGAATGTAATCCCAAACAGAGTAAATCCCGGGCTGCCCGGCTAAGCTCCTCGGCTCTCCCGGAGAAACCCGAGGGAAGTCCCTGGTGCGGCCCTGTCCGTTTCTCTGCCGGCCCCATGACTGCAGCCTGACCCGCAGGTATGGCAGGTCAGCCACCAGGTCACGCTGCTGCCAGAAAGGAGGCCGGGCCAGGTGGCTGACCAGAATGGGGGAGGCACCACGGTACCCCCTTTCTCTGAGAACCAAGACTGGGGCCCTGGGACACACCCCACATTAACGGCCCCCCACCCCAGCCCTGCCAGAATCCCACCCCCCACACCTCCCATGCCTCTCCAGGAGCTGGGGTCCTGACAGTCAGTGTTCTTCCCCAGAAGCCCGCACCAGCAGCCTCAGGGTTCTCTGATGTCAGAAAAGCTGATGGGGCACTTTATGAGGAGTCTGGGGTCAGGAGGGTGTAGGCAAAAACGTACACGTGTACACGTGTGCATGTGTGAGCATACACGGCAGCCAGAGCCATATTTCCAAACCACAAGTCCGCTCACGTAACTGCTTCCCACTGCGCATAAAACAAAGATTAGGATCGCTCTGGGAAGCCTGCGGGTGTGCCCTGGAGAGGCAGCCTCTGTCCCATTCCCCGCTGGGCCTCAGTTCCCGCCGCAGCCACCCGCCCTCCCCAGCCACACGGAACTCCGGGAAGCCTTGCTGAAGGCCCAGCTGAGGTCAGGCGCCTTATCCGCTCTCCTAGGGCGGCATCCTTCCTTCCCAGAACCTACAACTGCGAGTTCCTCACCCGTTTGAGTAAGTCTTTGTTTGGAGCCCACCACCGCCCGGACGTAAGCCCCATGACCGGCTCTTCTGCTGGTTAGTGTGTACCCGGCACCCCCACAGGGTGTAGATGCACAGAGGTGTCAAATACACATCTGGTGGGTGAGTGAACTGCGAACACACACTGTTGCCTCCAGCTCTCTCCTTTCCTTCTCGTCCTCTGTGATAAAAGCTTCCCTCCCCACCACACCCCCTCATCCTGAGGGGCCATTCTGGCCCCAGCACACAGGCAGTTAACAGCTGACTCCCGCCAGCCCCCTGGAGGAGCTGGGAGGGAGCCAAGCCCCAAGAGCAGCCCCTGGCTCTGGCCAGAGAGAATTTTCCAGTCCCTGGCTGCATGGGGCTGCCTCGCAGAACAGGAAAGGACAGTCGGCCAAAACCATCAAGCCCGAGGCCTCTCTCCACAAAGTCTCTACCCTCCCTCCCACTGCATGGGGAGAGGGGGTCTACCGTCCTGAACCCCAAGCCGCGTCACCATCTAGGACAGTGATGGGCCACCATTTGAGCTTGGTGTGTCAAACTTCACCATAAAACTGAGCATAACTCGGGTAGTGTGTCACTTTGAGGAAAAAACATTATTTCGCAAATGTTTCATCCTCAGGAGCAGCAAATGTTTCATCCTCGGCATGCGGCCGCCTCAGCGGCCACGTGTCATCAGAAATGGCTACGCGTGTCAGTGCTGACACGCGAGTCATACGTTTGCCATCACTGATCTAGGATATAGTCTAGACCCCTCTCTCCTGTGCCTAGAGCCCCCAGGGATGGAGCCACAGCACTCCCACCCTGTCCCCCATGGGCCCTAGAAACCAGGGAGCCTCCTGCCTGCCAGGGAAGGCTTGGCTCCGGCTGCTTGGGCAGCTGCTTTCCACTGACCTGGGCCAGCCAGGAGGGCCGGACTGCCAAGCTGGGGAAGCCCAGGTGCCCAGGCCCTGCCCGGGTGGCTTCCCCGCCTGGCTGCCATCAGTGGAGGGCCTCAGCGTGGTCCTCAGGAGGGAGGGGGGGCTGGAGCCAGGGTGGTCCATGTGCATGTGCATGTACATGTACATGTGTGACACGTGTGAGCTTACATATGCCAGGAACTCACTTGTAAGTATCTGTGTGTTGAGTTAAAGTTATGAGGAGGAATTTAGAATGATTCTTTACTTTCTAAACCTTCCATAATCCTAGGTAACTTGTAATATAAAGCAATTCCTCCCCTCCCCCACAAGTAATTCATATCTATTGTAGAAAATTTGAAAAATGCAGAGGCACAAAGAATAAACCCCAAATTCCCAGGTATCCAACATTAACATTCAGAGGTATTTTTTCTCCTCTTAAAAATGTTCATGCATGTGTACAATTTTTAAAAATAAAATTAGTTCATAAGAAACATCCTATTGCAGAACCTGGTTTTAACAGCACGGGGTGAACCAGCATGGAGAGGCCGCAGCCTCCAGCACCAGTCTGGGCTGTGACGGCCCCTCTAGGTCACCCTCACCCCCACCCCATCACACACACACTCATACATACGTTCTTGTGCACACATTCTCTCTCCCTCACACACTCACTCCTACTCATATACTCTCAACACACACACCTACTCATACACTCTCTCTCACACACCTACTCATACACTCTCTCACACCTACTCATACACTCTCTCTCACATACACTCTCTCACACACACTCATACACTCTCTCTCACACCTACTCATACACTCTCTCACACACATACACTCATACATACTCTCTCACACCTACTCATACTCTTTCACACACACACACACACACTCATACACTCTTTCTCACACACACTCATACACTCTCTCTCTCACACCTACTCATACACTCTCTCACACACACATACACTCATACATACTCTCTCACACCTACTTATACACTCTTTCACATACACACACACTCATACACTGTTTCTCACACACACTCATACACTCTCTCTCTCTCACACCTACTCATACACTCTCTCTCACACCTACTCATACACTCTTTCACACACACACTCATACACTCTTTCTCACACACACTCATACACACTCTCTCTCACACACACACACCATCATCCTGGCAACTCCAAGTCAGAGGATTCAGTCGGTGCCAGGCCAGTGAAGAGAACCAAGGCCCCAGAAAAACCAGGTCCAGATGTGCATGGAGCTCACATCTGGGCGTCCCCTGGCTCAGGGACCTGCTGATGCCTGCCAGGATGGGTCTGGGGGAAGGGAACTGTGCCTCCCCTGGCCCAGAGCCCAGCCTCCTCACATCCCCTGGGACTCGGGCACATCCTCCTCAGTGCGGTGGGAGTGTGGTGAGGGCAGCAGAGACCCAGCACTGTAACGGCAGGTTCTCAGAGCGGCAGAGGAAGGTGGTGGTCAGGGTGGGACAAGAAGGATTCCAGAGACACCCCCTCACACACAGTTCCCAGATGACAAGAATTTAGGGGATGCCCAGAGGGCTTCCTTCCCCGAAACCAGGCTCCAGACCTGGCAGCCTGGCCTGGCCTCAGTGCTCCAGGAGAGGGGACGCTGGGCCAGGAGTCCAGGGCTCTGCATGGAGCCAACTGGGCATGCCAGGAATCTCCTCCCCACCCCGAGCCGGTTCCATTTGGAATGGTCTGCCCTCGGCCCGCACCTACCACGCCTCACCCTCACCACCGTCCCCAGGCCTGGCAGCTCTGAAGGGTCTCAGGCTGGGATGCACCAGGGACAAGAGTCCTGTTGGAGACAGTCAAGCAGCGCTGGCCATACTTACAAAGAAGAGCAAGTTGAAGAGGAAGAGGAAGTATTTGGTGACTTTGACACAGGCTGACCCCATCCTGCGGCCCTGGAGCTCCCTGTGGAGAGAGGAGGCAGGTAGGTCAGCGTAGGGTGGGACTGGGTGGGGCAGGAGGGAGGGAGAACCAATGCTAGTGGGCGCCGACCATCTGCTGGCCCCAAATCCTCACAACAACCCCAGGAGGTAGTACTAACAGGAGGTCCCGTTTTACGGCACCTTGAGGCCCGGAGAGGTTAGATGACTGGTCCAAAGCCACACAGCTGGGAGGTATGGTCCTGAGTAGTTTCAGCTGTTAGTTGCTTGGCAGTCAGGGTCTGAGTCAGCCACTCTACTGGGGCCAGGCCTGGAGGAAAATTATATGGAGAACCTCAGGGTCTGAGACTTGCCCAGATGGGCTCATGGAAGTCCAGGGAGTTAGTGAGTGACTGCTGGACACCCAGAGGGTGAGACCTGTGGCTTGTCCCACGCATTTTCAGATCCCCTCCGACACCGTTCATGCTTCTGAACAACACACACCACGCTTGAGCATGCTGTGACCCTTTACTCAGGACCCCAGGCCAGGGCAGGACTGGGGCGGAAGGGGGAAGCTGCAAGCTGGCTGCCCCTGTGCCCTCCCCCAGGCCAGACAACTCAGGAATGACGGAACCAGAGCCAGGCAGCTAGGGCTGGGACAGCTGGCCAGGGCAGCTGCATGGCTAGAGCCAGGCTGGGGGTGGGGGAAGCAGGCACCAGACCCAGCCATGTTCCCACCACCCTATGAAAGCGGGGGCGGGGGGGAGGGGAGGGCACAGAGCAGAGAGAATAGGGGCCCAGAGGCCCTTGCAGGGTGAAGGGCATCCTAAGTCATGGGAATCTCCCCTGTCCATGTGGAGGTCCCTCATGTGCTCTGGACATAATAACAATGTTCCATCATCCCTGCCAAGTGGAAGCTCGGCTTCAACTTTATACACTTCCAGCCAGGGACGGGGGAGGGGGACAGGGGGAGGGCTCACCGCGCCAAGGGGCCCAGTTCAGTTTTCTGACATCCCTGTCTTTAGCTAGCTGCCTTTCTAGGGGTCAGATTTGGGCCCATGAAGCAAAGCCCCCGAAAGAAGGGAAAAGGCTGCCTGGTTGGTGGTGAGCGCCCCATCACAAGTCTCATGGAAACACAGTCTGAGTCAAGACATGGGGGGTTCAAGTGCTCCTTGGAGAAATTAGACGAAATGGCTCTTCCCAGCCACGGGGGCCCACGGTCTGGGTCTGAGAAATGGAAAGAGGGCAGTGACTTAGGAACCATGAAAGTCCAGCCTTAGCAACTCTGCCTGGGGACGCCCCCCCCCCCCCCCCAGGACCCAGGGGGAGAAAACAGGCTGGCCACCCCCATGTCAGGAGACACAGAGATCTGAGAGTAGGCCTGCGGGGGGGCTGTGGGGGGGTGCAGTCTGCATACAGGAGAGCTACTGTTTTCCTCCGTCCCCTCCCAGCACAGCGCCTGACACCCCACAGGCACTGCACACACTCGCAGGGAACAAACAGCCAGCGAGGCAAGGTCCTCCCATGGAGGGAGGCGTGCGTTTCTCCCCTCCTGGGACCGGCTGGCCTGCCTGGGTTTTCTCCCAGTAAATGACACGTGATGCCCGCCCCACGGGCTGACACAGGCTCAGCCAAACGGCCGGTAGATAAAATAGTCGGAATTTCACCAGAAGAGCTTTTCAGTAACCACGTCCCAGGGTGGAGGGGCCCAGAGGCAGAGCGGCGGTGCCAGTCGGTTCTTGTGAAACTGGAGAAGTGTGGAAACAGCCCTTTGGCAACGGCAGCGGCCTCGGAGCCTGGGAAGGGAGTTTGTACACTTTCCGGCTCCCACATCCTCCTCTCGGGCCAGGTGTTCCCGGCAGCTTTTAAACATTTTTTTAAATGTTTTTTCTTTTCCATTGATTTCAGAGAGTGAAAAAGGGGCGGAGCGGGGGGGGGGGGGGAGAGGGGCTAGAAACATCAATGATTTGAGAGAATCATTGATCAGCGGCCTCCTGCACACCCCACACTGGGGATCAAGCCCGCAATCCAGGCGTGTGCCCTGATGGGGAATCAAACTGGGACCTTCTGGTTCATGGGTTGACACTCAACCACTGAGCCACACCGGCCGGGCTGGGATGGGGCAGCTTTTAGACAAGAGTGAATCGCAGGCCTGCCCAGTAAGCAGGAGGGACTGCCTGTGAACAGCCATTGGCCTCGGCCATCCTTTTAAGCCTCACAACCTGCCCGGAAGGTGGGAAGGTGAGGAGGGTATTCCTATCCTGGGGAGGGGGTAGGACAGGCTCAGGCAGGTGCAGTCACGTGCCCAAGTCACACAGCTCCTTAAGCAGCTCGAGATCTTTCCGCCATGAAATGCGGTCTGCAGGGAGTGGTTGCCGCTGTATCTGGGGATGCTGGGATTCCGTTGACCACGCAGGTGGTGAGGACCAAGGTGACTGACTGCTCAAAGGCGCTCTGGTTTGGAGGGCAAGAAGGAGGCAGAGGCTGCTGGGCTGGCATCCCCAATACTCCAGCCCCCGGGTCACTTCACTGGTCTCTTGGTCACTCACACAAATTGTACCAAGCGTTGGGCAAAGCCTTTCAACATCCTACGATCAAGCTAAGGCACAGAGCACAGGGGGGTAAAGGAGCTTGACTGGCCAAGGCAGGGCCCAGGCCGCTGAGCCCTTGGGCCGCCCCCTCCTCTCCAGGAGGCAGCTGGTTGGGTTTAGACGCTGGAGCTGGAGCCAGGCAGCCCCTTGACTGGCGGGCAGCTTGGCCAACCGGGGTAGGTGCAGAGTCTACCTGGGCATCGCCTGAGAGAGGAGAAGGTGCTGAGAACCAGAGTCTGGGGTGGGTGGCTCCTGGGCTCGTGGGCCAGGATCCAGGATGCAGAATCTTTCTGCCGAGACATTTCCCTTTAAGCCACAGGGAGCAGGGCTCTCCACGCCCGACAGGAGATGTGTGGTTCCATGAAGGGCAGGGGGTCAGCGCAGGCTGGGAACACACCCATGTCGCCCCACGATGGCGTGTGGCATCAACTTTAGGGAGCCCACCACCACCACCAGGCCCCCAGGAGACTCCAAAGTTGGAATCAGAGGGCTTGGGGTTCCATTCTAGCTCCACCTGCTCATGCTGAGGGGTCTGAGCCTCAGTCTCCTCATTCACAGATATGAATAAGGGCTAGGGTAGGACAGGGGGTGTGGCCTGCCAGGCCGGCGGATCAAATCCAGCCCCCACCCCTATGTTTGTATGGCTTACAAAGTAAGAACAGATTTTTACATATTTAAATGGTTGGGAAAAAATAAAAAGTAGAGTATTTGTAACACATGGAACTGAAATGTCGATGTCCATAAATAAAGTGGGTTGGCACACAGCCACACCCTCTCGTGTGTCTAGTCGGAGGCTGCTATGGCGCTGTGGGGGCAAAGGGGGCAAAGCTGCAGCAGACCCTCAGCCCACAGAGCCCGACACACTTACTGCCCGGCCCCCTATGGAAAATGTTGGCCGGTCCCTGGTGCAGGGGAGCAAATGGTGGTGACACAGGATCCCCGGACAAGGTGCAAACCCTGGCTCTGCCAGTCCATGGCCACAGGGAAGGACTCCCGGGCCCTCATTCTCTTCACCTGTAGAGTGGGGCTCTACAGGGGAAGCCCCTGTTATGAAGACAGTGAGGTCACAGCTGGCAGTCAGGACTCGGTGAGCGGAGCTGGCTAAGCATCTATACTGGGACTTTTGGAAGGAGTGAGGGTGAGCGTCTCATTTGCAGATGAAATTAAGCAGAGAGCCTCTCCCGGCGTTATGCTTCCTTGTATACACTTTCTGCAAACACTGGAGGGTCTGCCCATGCTTTCCTATGAGAATGTCTTAACAAAACAAGCACATTTTATTGGGGAAATTCCAGAACAGTCCCTGACAGCTGTGTGAGCGGTAGGAGGAAGAAGGTACTGATTTTGTGTTAGGCTTTATAGCAGGTAAATTGACCATTTCTAAGCATCTATCATTTAAACCAGGGGTCCTCAAACTTTTTAAACAGGGGGCCAGTTCACTGTCCCTCAGACCGTTGGAGGGCCAGACTATAGTTTTAAAAAAACCACTATGAACAAATTCCTATGCACACTGCACATATCTTATTTTGAAGTAAAAAAACAAAATGGCAAAAACATCCGCATGTGGCCCGCGGGCCGTAGTTTGAGGACGCCTGATTTAAATTGACCATATATATCATTTTATGCCAAACCAGTTTGTACAGTGAAATTATTATGCTAATATATTATTAATTCCTCTCATCCTTCAGTCTCACCTCAGACATCCACCTCCTCCAGGAGCCCCCCTACTCCAGCCAGTCCGATCACCACTGCCACGGCCACCCCTCCCCGGGTGCCAGCACACGTTGGTTAGGGATGCTCCCTCTCTGCTCCCTTCCAGCAGCACTGGATGCTGGAGCGGTTCCCAGAACAGGCTCTGGCATCAGACTGCCTGGGTTTGAATGGGATCCTATCACCTCCTAGCTGTGTGACTTTGACAAAGACATTCACCTCTCTGAGCCTCACCTGACTCATCTGTGAAAAGAGGAAAATGAAATCTATTTGGCAGATTTGCTCAGACGATGTGGGTAAAGTATCTGGTAGGCTTTCAATAAATGGAGGCTACTATTCCAACTCAGAATGCTGTCCAGTAATTTTCTACTCGCTTATCGATCTCCCCTATGGGTTGTGGTACCTTGAGGGGAAAGACTATGTATTATTTATGAGAACAAAGTAGGCTCCCAAAAAATATTGCCAACTGGAGCATGGGTGGATCGAGAGCTAGGAGGATGGAGGAATAGACAGAGGGATGGATAGATGGAGGAATGGATAGAGGGATGGATGGATGGATGGATGGATGGATGGAAGAATGGAGGGATGGATGAAGGGATGGATGGATGGAGAGGTGAAGGGGAGGGGGAAGAACTTCCACATCAAATACCAGGACTTTCAAGTACTCAGCCACCTGAAGGGGGTTGAGACCCACTGCCCCTGGGTCAGCTGAGACTCTATTTTCAGGCCTCTTTTGTCCTCACCAAAGGGATGAGTGGGGGTTGTGTAGGGTGAGCACCCAGGGCCAGCTCTGAAAGTCAGACCCATTCCCAAGGCTCCCTGCACCTGTAGAGGAGGAGGTTTGGTTTGTCCCTCAGCTGAGGAGGAGGAGGAGCCTTCCACCCTGACCCTAGAACTTGGATGTCCCCACCTAGCCTTGGGGACACTGGGTGGGGCCTGCAGCATTGTACCTCAAGGCCCAGAGTTAGGAGGTGCGGGCGGAGGCCTGCTCTGACGGGTCACTCAGTAGGAAACCTAGCACAGGTGACTGTCCCCACTCCCACCCTCCTACCCTCCCACGCCCACCCCACCCTCCTCACCTGTCAAATGACAGGACCAGAGCAGTGTTTCTGGAGTAGTTCCTCCAAATACGAGTCCTAGGAGATTCCTGTTAAGAACAAAAAGTTTTGCTGTCACCAAGTTTGGGAAGGAACAGTTCTCTCCAAGAGTCACCATATATTAGGCTGTTAAGGACTCCACACTGGCTATAAACACCACTGATTTAAAACCATTGTTCACTTAATAGCCCTTAACACCATGTGGAACATATCCTAGCTCTTGAGGTCTTGAGGTCCCTGCGGGGAGGAGGGGCAGTACTCCAGGATTCTAAGTACGCAGGATTCAGGGGAGGGGACAAGATGGCCCTTCTATCCTCCAGCTGAGCACCTGAGAGCCTCAGGCAGGTCTCTGCCTCCTCCCCTCCTCCCACAGCCCAATCCAGGGCCCCTCCTGGCCCCACGCCTCACCTCCCCGTGGACCTGTACTGTTCCCTGGCTGGTCACGGGTTCCACTCCTACCCTTCCCAATCCGTTATCCATACCCCAGGAAGGGCTTTGCAAAATGTAGGCCAGATCTTGCTGCTCCCCAACCCTGCAGCCCTGCAGCCCTACAATGGTGATACAGCCGACAGGTTTGCTATAACATCCATGCTCTATGTGGCCTCCGGAGCCCTGCCTGGTGTCCCCTGCCCACCTCTGTCCTCAGCACCTCCCCCTTCCCACACACACATGTTCATTCCTCAGGCCATAAAGGCCGTGCTTTCCTGTTGTTCCAGTAGAACAGGCCCTTGTCCACCGCAGGCCCTTGACCGGCCTCGTCTCCCAAGACCACTCCTCCCCCAAAACCCCAGGCTGGCTCCTAACCTCCTTGTAGGCTGAGCTCCCTCCTCCCAGAGGCCTTCCCTGAACACCTGATCTACTCACTGGGCCTCACCTCCAGCTGCACATTAGAACCAAAATATGGCAATGCCTGCCCCCCATCCCTAACCCACCAAGTCATCAAAACCTTGGGGGAACTCCCCCAGTGACTATACAGAGCGGCAGCTTTGACACGTGGCCCTGTCACACGCCCTGTTCACTGCATTTGTCCTCTTAGTTCACTACTGTGTCTGCAGCCCCCATTAGAGTATGGCTCCTTACGGGGAGGGGCTGAGTCTGTCTTATTCACCCGATACCCCAGAGCCTAGGACAGTGCCCAGTACATAGCAAGTACTTGGAAGGGGGGGGGGGGGCGGGGGCAGGCTGGAGAGGCCAGGAAAGGTTTCTTAGAGAAGATAAGACAAACCGACATTGATCCTGCAACTGGAGGCTTCTGGTCCTTAGAAATGGCGTGGCTGGCTCGTGGGGAGGGGGTTGCTTCCCATAAGAGTGGGATTTTCATCTCCTTTGGGTCAGAAAAGCCAATGGGAGCTGTGAACTGTCCCCCAAGAAAGACACACACAGTGGGGCAGGCAGATGCTGTCATCTGGCCAGGGGGCCATAAGCAGGGAGAGCCAGGAGGTGCTTACTTCCCCTTTGTCTCCCTTTCGTGTGGAGCAGCGCCCTCAATCATGGCTGCACACAGGAATTACCCTGGGAGCGCTGAGGCTGGCCGGTGCCTGGACCCCTCCCAGAGATGCTGATATAATTGGTCCGGGGAACAGCCCTGGCATCAGGATTTTTTAAAGCTTTCCTGGGGACTCTAACGTGGGAGACCCACTGCCGTAGGCCCCATCCGCAGCACGGCCCGGTGCCTCTGCTGCGAGCGGGATGCAGGCAGGCCTGGGATCCCGGTGCAGCAGGGCCTGGCCAGGGAGAGTTCCCACAAAGCTCCGGGCACCTCTGCTCCATCCTCGACTTCCTCAGGAGGCACATCCCCCCTGAGTCACCAACTCCAGAGCAATGTCCGCTCTGCGGGGCGAAGACCTTTGAGATCAGTGCATTTTTCAGAGGGGCCCGGAGGGAGCAAGAGCCTGCAGGTCACACAGGAAAATCAGGGCTGAGCACGTGATGGAGGCCTGGGCGAGTCTGGGTCCAGAGCTCTTCTCCCTCCACCCGCGGCCCTGTCCCAGCTCACCAGGCCTTCGGCATCGGAAGGTCTCCGAACTGAACTCAGCCACGCAGTGACCCTCGGTTCCCTCCCGGGACCTGCCACATATCAGCCACCTAGCCCTGGGAGACACTGCAGAGCTACCTCCTTATCAGCGAATGGGGACACCAAACCCGCCCACCCACACTGCTGTGACGGTGACCTGCTATCAGGCTGGCACCCAGGAGGGCTCAGACCGTGCTGGCACCCTAGCCCACTCCTCCTCTCCCTCCCTGAAATGCCAAATCGGCTGCATCTTACCAGCCGTGTGGCCTTGGGCAACCACTTCGCCATTGTGCCTCAGCTTTCCCACCTATAAAATGGACTTAATAATGGGTTATGATGAGACTTACATGAATTAGTATCTGTAAAGTGCCTGGCACCCAGGAAATGTCAAATAAATGCTACCAATTACGACGATGATGATGAGTCTCCGGAAGTTGCTAGTTTCCACCGACAGTCTTGACCAGCCTCCAGCTGTGTGCCCGGCCTGGAGGGCTCCGGGTCAGAGGGTGACTGCCGCTGCTCTGAGGCAAGGGGGTGGGGGTGAAGCTAAACAGGGCCTCTGCCCTCACAGGGGAGGGGCCTCTGGCTCCGAGCCTCGGGCTGTGCCCAGGGGCCTGTCTCAGGCCTGGAGGTCCAGCCAGTCTGGTGAGTTGGACAACTGACCCCGTGGGAGCTCAGACTGCTTCCTTGGGCAGAAAGTGGAGCGAGAGAGCCTGGCCTGGCTGCTCTGCTTGGAAGCCCTATCCGCGGGCACTCCACCTGCAAGCCCGTTCCTGCCCACCCAGCCCTCCGGTGCCTGGACTTTGTCTCGATCACCCCTGCAGAGGCTGGCCACAGGTGGCTGTATTTGTTTTCACATGTGACAGGTGATGCGTTTCCTGAAAACACGGCTGACTCCAGGGACTGGCTTTTTGAACTCTTCACTCTCTTATTTTTCAACCTCTGATCTTGGTTTGTTTGGGTGTTTTTTGTTCTTGTTAAAACAAAACAAAAGAAAAACAAAAGTAAAAGGCTGTTACTCTGGGAAACAGAAAAATCGTGAGGCCACCGGTGTGATTAGGATCTCAAGTTTCCTCCAAGACCTGGGTTTGAATCCCAGCTCTTGCTTCCTACTAGCTGGGTTGTGACCTTGAGCAAGGGAGTTATTAAACCTCCCAGAGCCCAACATCTCATCTCTGACACAGGGACACTAGCAGGACCCTCTCGTAGGATGGTTGGGGGACTGAGATAAGGTGTGTAAAGAGCTTTGGGAAAACTGTCAGTTGCTCAATACAAGTGAGCAAATCCCACCACCGCTGCCATCATGGCTTGGAAGAAACATATGCAGACCAGACCCTCCCAGGAATCATGGGATTTCTGAGCCCCAAGGCCTCCTTTCTTCTTCCTGATGCAGAACTCGAGGCTCCATGAGGAGCGGCTCCTGCCATATGATTCCATCCACGTGTGAAATAGGCTCCCATTCTCCTGAGGGCTTAACACCCTGGAGCTGGAACTGACCCTGGCATTTGGGGGAAGGCCAAGGGTACCACAGGAATGTAGGCAGCAGCCACCCCTGGCCAGACTGTGGCACCGGAGGGACAGCACTTTACAGTTTGTATCATGCCATTCCCACTGTCCCCCATTTAATCTAACACCCTACCCTTGAGATATTATTGCCCCCATTTAACAGAGGACAAAACTGAGACTCAGAGGTTCAGTGGCTTGCCTAAGGTCACACAAGTAAGTGACCAAACCCTGATTAAAAATCAGGTCTGGCCCCAGCTTGTGTGGCTCAGTTGATTGAGCATTGTCCCATGCACTGAGAGGTTGCTGGTTCGATTCCTGGTCAGAGCACATACCTGGGTTGTGGGCTTGAGCCCCAGTGGGGGGCATGCAAGAGGCAGCTGATAGATGGTTCTCCCTCATCGATGTTACCCTCTCTCTCCCTCTCTCTCTAAAGACGTCTCCGTGGACGTCCTCTGCTCAGAGTTTCCGACCGGCTGCCTGTGGGAATGAGGTAGATGGTGGGGTCTGCCTACCCTCCCCTTCCATACCTCTGTTTGCCCACCTGCCCTCCTGCCCTCCCCCAGCTCTGAGGCCTGACTCTTAGCTTCCTGTCAGGAAGGAAAAGATCAGCCCCACCAAACCTGGCCAGGGTGTTCCTTCAGTGTGCCTGATGAGGCTGACAGATGTGGCCCTTCCCAGCATGCTTTGCTCTGAAACCCAAGCAATGAGACTGGAGAGCCTTCAGCATCAAGAAGGGGTCCCCCTTTTCTCTCTCTCTCTCTCTCTCTCTCTCTCTCTCTCTCTCTCTCTCTCTTCCCTTTTTCCCTCTGGAAGGCGGCCGGCAGGGTGATCTCCAATAAAGCCTGTGTCCTGGTATCCCATGGTCTCCGGCCCTCTGTTTCATCTTTCATCATGCTGCTGAACCCTGGGTGAGCATGGACTATCCTCGAACCTAGCCCTGAGCTTCTGACTCCTGATCTGGCTCTGCTCAGTGGTAACCTAGCCCCGAGCTTCTGACTCCTGCTCTGGCTCTGCTCGCGGGCATGGTTCTGAGTCGATTGGCCTGCTCAGAACACTTCTCGAACCCTGCCGTACCAGGACACGTGGGAATCTCGTCGCTTTCTTCTAACCAGTAGGCTTAACCTTTTGCCACCGGATTGGAAAGCGTTTGAGATCCCTACGAACAGGCTTTCCCCTCCCCACCCACCCTCTCGCTCTCCCCGCTTGCTTTACTCCTCTGGAAGCCCTCTTTGCCCTCTCAAACCCCTTTCTCTTCCTTCTGACTCTTTCAACCCAGCGGATCGTTTCTCTCCACGTGTCTCAATCTCGCCACCTCCTTACAATCCTAAACCTGTCCCTCTCTGACTAAGCACTCTTTTTCCCAGGTCAACGCCGGACTGCAGGATAACTTTCTCCTCACAGTTCCTGAAGTCGGTTTAGCCATTTTTTTTCCTTTACACACACTGGTCCCACCCACTGACAAAATAAAAAAAAAAAAAAGAAGGGGTCCCCTCTGGCAGCGCGGGGAAGAGCACACACGTGGAGCCTTTCAGCCTCCCCATCTGTCCCTCATGCATTAAAGACTCAAGATGAGGCAGAGTCATTGCCTGTGGCCTCTCCTTCTCCGTGGCTCCCTTTCTTGATGATTTTGGTCTTCTTAGCAGGCTGCTTGGACCCCATGCAGACCCTGCTCCCTCCCAGCACTGGGTTCTAAGGCTCACACACTCAGATCACAGTGCCAGAAAGGCCTTCGACATCACCTACATCGGTCCCCATTTCTCAGATGAAGAGACTGTGGCCCAGAGAGGACCACAAATCCCTACCCTTAGGGGGAAAGTGTGTGTTCAGTGTGTAGGGTGGGGCAGGGAGGGCAGTGGTTAGAGCCATCAGTACTTCCCAACCGGTTTCACATCGTGACACACAGAGAGAAGTATACATATTTGTTCAGTGCACTGGGGTGGAGAGGCAGAACTATGCCTGGTCTTAGGGGACCGGCCAAGGGCGAAGGGGAATCTCAACACATCTGTAACCCATTTGGGCATATCGGTTGGGAGGCCCTAACTGGAAGGGAAATTTAGATAAGATTAAAGACTTTCCAGGAGTCCCAGATTCCAGGGGCCCTGCAACCCAGATTCCCAGGGAGGCTCTACAGGCCACAGAGGGAGGCAGAACAGTGAACCAGGTCACATACTATGGACTTGGCATTGAGAGAGACCTAATTCCACTACCATCTCGTAGAGCTGGGTGACCTTTAACAAGCTGCCTACCTACTCTGAGCCTCATCTGTAAAATGGGGATATCAAGGCTTGCCCAAGAAGATGGCATAATCAGCTGCCAACCCGCAGAATGTGCGTGTGACAGAGACAGGGGACTCTGGGGAGAGCTCATGTTAGACAGAGCCCCCTCCTCCCACGTCAGGGGGAGAATATGCTGCCCCTTGAGATGTGTGACACACTCAGGTTCCTATAAACTGCCCCAACAGGTTGCCATCGCCCGAGAACTTGAAACAGAGGGAGAACTGGTGAGTGAAACAAAGACAGAGGAAAGCACCCCCATGGGAGCCTGTGTCCCACATCTTATCTCATTTAACCCCACTCCCTGCCGCCAGGTGAAGAGCATGGCTTCATCGTCCCCGTTTTATCAGCAGGACCTCTGGGCTCCGGCAGGTGGCACTTGTCCTGGTCACATGGAGACAGTGGCCTAGCTGAGCTCTGCACTCCAGACTCTCTGACTTTGGAGCCCCAGGGCCTCCCTGTTTTGTAATACTGCTTCCCACGGACGGACGGTCTGAGGGGCAGCCCTCCCAGGGGGTCCCGAGTGGACGTCCTCTGCTCAGAGTTCGCATTCACTGAATCCCCACTCTGGGTGGTCCCCGAGCTGGACACAGGGGACGGATGAATGAGACCTATCTCTGACCCCGGGAGTGCCCAGCGGAGGAGCACAGACATGAAAACAAGCAATTATACACCAACGTCATCATAAAGTAGCATGGCCATCCCACCCAGCCTCCAGCTCTCCCTTTAATGACCCTATGAGGTAAGCATTTTACAGTTGAAGATACCGAGAATCAGGGACTGAGGCCCGAGGCCAAGGTTACAGCCGATGGAGCTGGGGGTTGAAGCCCAACATCTAACGCAGAGCCCCTGTGCTTTCCCGTCATGCTGTGCTGCCGGCAGAAAGTTATAAATGATAGGAACTAAAATAACCTGACCAAGGCCCAGCCTACGTTCACTGGCTTTCACAGCTCAGCCTCTAAGCCTAACCAACTGAAGACATCCTGTGGCTGCACTCGGCACCAGGGGCCAGCTTGCACACCCACCCACGAGCCTGGCCGGCTGGGAGCAGGCGGCTAACAAAGGGTTAACATCTGGGCCAGAACTGGGGTTCCTCAGAGACGGAGGCTGGGTGTTGGGTGTGGGCTCTCAGCAGGGTAGTTAGGAAGAGGGAGGGGGACACTAATCAGGGACCCCACATAGCAGCAGGCTGGTAATTCAGTCACAATTCCCCAGGCACTGGGCTCAGGAAGGAAAAGACAGGTCTGCTGAGATGCGCCCTCCTTCAAGCAGCCTTCCCAGAATATTCTCCTGCGCAGACCCTCACAGAGCCCTATCTGGCAGCCCTAACCCTCTCAGCATGAGTACTTAAGGTGGGCATCAGACGGATGTGGGTTCAAACACTGGCTCTGTCCTCCTCTAATTGTCACATAGCTTTTCTAAGCCTCGGTTCCTTTATCTACAAAATGGGCTAATACTTCCTACCTCCCAAGGCTACAGTTCACACCCCACTTTGGCTTTAGGGGTACCTGATGGGGGGAGAGAGGGGGGGGAGAGGGAGAGCATGAGTGAGACACGGTAAACATACTGTATGTGCTGCTTACCTGTGGGTCCTTGGGTAAAAACACAGAAAATATGGGGACAACTCTAACTCTAAGAGCCTGAAGGTGGGTGGGTGTAGTCTTCCTGGCTGAGACCCAGATAAGGAGAGGGCAGGGCGGGGCTCTCCAGAGGCTCACCCATCTGTCCTTCGGTCTTCCCTCTCACCTGTCCCTTCCCTTCTGTATATGGCCCTGCCTCTGTGAGTGGCTTCCTCTGAGTCTTCCCCTCTGCCCTGACTCTCCTTGTTTCCGAGACCATCTCTCAAGTCTCTCCCTCTCACATCCCGAGAGCCTCTCTGAACATGCAGCGTCCAGGGCAACCTCACCCAGCACACAGGCGCGGCTCCAGCCTAGCCACCCTCCCATGGCGGGCAGCCGCTCCAGGGAGGAGTGGCCCAGAGGAATCCACTTGCAGTCAACTGCAGGGTCCCAGGCCCTCTGAGCATAGGATGAAAGGCCACAGCATCCACACGGCACATAAAGCCCAAACCCCAAGTCCCAGGCAGGGTGATGGCCATTTAACCAGACACCGGGCAGTTGGTGCAGGAAAGGGATAACAGACCAGCACAGCCTGTCGGGGCTCCCTGTCCCAGGAGAGACAGCCCTGGGCTCTCGGGTCCTCTGGGATTCTGGGGAGCTGGGCCTGGCCTCGGGCCTCAGCCTGCTAGACCCTCCTGAGACGCTCTAGATCCAGAGGGAAACTGAGGGGGGTGAGGGCATTGGTGGGAGGTAAAAAGAGAGGGGGAGATGGCAAGGAGTGAGTGAGTGAGGCAGAGACAAAGAGATAAGAGAATATGACAAAGAGACAAAGACAAACAGAATGACAGGAAGAAGGGCAGGGAGAGACGGATCCCAGGTGCAGGAACCTCATGCATCCAGGCCCTTTGGTCTCCATGGAAAGCCCCCAGGGAAGCCCGAGGCAAAACCTGCTCAGGAATGCAGCCCTGCTGACCCAGGCAAAGCCCCACCCTGGGAACCAGCCCAGCCCAGGTCCGCCTCCCAGACCACCCCAAATGCTCTCTCTCATCCTCTTCTGTAGCCAAGAGAAGCGGCCTCCTTGAGGGATCAGGACCCTCTGGTCTTACCCACAACACCCTTCCCCCACCAGCCATCAATAGTGGCCCAGCCCCTCCCCAGCCCATTCTTCTCAGCCCTGGCCTCGCCCAGATCCTGTGAGCACTGGGCAGTGCCTTGGAAGGAGACCCCCTCCCCCACGGAGATTCCAGAGAAGGCTGGGTCTTTCCCACGGGCTACTGCAGTCATTCACAGGCACCAAGGGAGCTGAAGCAGGGAGAGGGACTTGCCCTCAGCCAGCAGCAGCCACGCTGAAATGAGCACCGAGGTCCCAAGCGCCCCATGAAATCCCCCGAAATGGAGCCCTCAGGGCCCTGGGGAGGAAAGAAGAAAGGGGCCCTGCCCAGCCAGGTCTACCTCGTCATCACGCCCCTTCCCTAAACCTCAGCTTCCCCATCTGTGCAATGGGGGTGGTCCCTGTGCCAGCCCCCAAAGCAGAGTGAGCATCTAGGACCCTCCACCCTGGAGATCTAGGTCTCTGCCACCCTCACTTCCTCTCAATCCATTTCCTACTCTTCAAGGGCATCCCCCCCCCCCCCCAAGACATTTAGCCAAGAATGTGAGCACCTGCTGAGAGTTGGGGTGGGGGTGGGGGGTGGAGAGGTCATGAGGCCCAGCTGTGGGCCTTGGATGCCTCCCCCACATCCCAGCTCCTTTGGTCCAAGACCCCCACTGCCACTCTGGACCAGGGGACTCTGCCTTGGAGTTTGGGGTGGAAAGCCCCTTTCAGCTGTGACCCTGGGCAAACAGGTCAGCTCCAGGACCTTCCCTCTCTGGGATAACAACAGTTCATTCTTTCCTTTCAGGGAGGTGTGAGGTTTGAGGAGAAAAAAACGCTCTAGCTCAAAATAGGGAAGTAGGGTGATTATTATCACCGTGAGAGATTCTGGGCCATAGTCAGTTGGGAGGAGGGGGTGTACAGACAGACAGACAGACAGAAATGGAGCCTGCCGGTGTGGCTCAGTGGTTGAGCATCGACCTATGAACCAGGAGGTCATGGTTCAATTCCCAGTCAGGGCACACGCCTGGGTTGCTGGCTCAATCCACAGTGGGAGGCGTGCAGGAGGCAGCCGATCAATGATTCTCTCTCATCATTAATGTTTCTCTCTCCCCTTCTCCCTTCCTCTCTGAAGTCAATAAAAATATATTTTTTTTAAAAATGCAAAGAAAATGTGCTTGGTGCTCTAGGATGTGGTCTGGCATAGGGTTCCAGGGGTTAGCACAGGGACCTGTGGTGACAACACCTTGGTCTCAGAGAGTCAGGCAGGGCCTCAGGCCTGGGTCCCCAGGCTGCACAGGATAAAGATCAGACAAGCTGTTTTCCCAGGGGGAGGGCCCAGCACTGCAGGGTCCAAAGCCAAGAGCACAACAGCCTGGTGAGCCTCCGGGTGTCCAGAGGGAAAGTAGACTGTTTGCTTTGCAGCAGGAAAATGGATATGTAAATGAGCCACTTCTGCCAGCCTCCAGGCTCCTGGGAGGGGCACGCAGAGCCCACTCGTACTCCTGGATGCCCCCTCGGACTCATGCAAGTCCACCAGGGAGCCCCGTGTGATCCTGAGAACACAGGACATATATGACCCCGTCCCACAGATCTGGCAACTGGGGCTCAGGGAGGTACTGTGCCCAAGGTCACAGCTTGGAACTTGCACAGCCTGCTTGGAGCTGATTCTGTGCCTCTGCCCAATCCTTCCCCCATTATTGGACGAGAACACCCCTAGCTAGAGCAGATAGAGTTCAGGCCTTAGACCAGGCCCAAGCAGTCGCCCCTCTCAAGGGGGTTCGGTGGGTGGCGGTGGAATGAAGCTGACTGCAGGGACGAGGAGGGGTGGCCACTTCCTGAGCTCCTGGAACCCACCCATCTCAGCCGTAGTATTTTGCGTGCTTTGTCTTACGCAAACCTTCCGAGAGGTCAGTGAGGCACATAACTTCATTTTCAGGAGAAGGAAACCAAGAGTCAGAGAAGATAAGTGACTCACTCAGGGTCACAAAATATGGGAGTCACAGGTCTGAGGCTGACCCTGAAGTCATCAGCTGTCCACAGACCATGCAGACCCAGTGCTCCGAGTTCTGCCAGCCTGGGAGACCCCACAGGGGCCTTGAAGCCACAGCAGCCACAGCAGCCACAGCAGCCACAGCCCTTGCTCTCACAGCCTCACTGGGGAGTTACTAACCCAGTGAGCCAATTCACCTGTGGGACAGACCAGAGAGAGTTGCGTTGGCTTGGCCGGAGTACCAAGGCTCTCTCGGGGGAAGAAGGTGGCTGGAGCTGGGCCTGGAAGAATGAGGGAGACTCAGTCCAGTCAGGAGATGGGGAGGAGGTGAGGGCATTCAGGCAGAACCACAAGGCCTGGGCACCGATGTCTGAGTCTGGAAAATTCTGCATTTGGAGGGCAGGTACAGGTTCCAGGGGAAGCCAGGGGCTGAGGTGGGAGCGGGGGAGAGGGGCTGAACCCCACTTCCCCCCACCAACAGGGGTCTCAAATGCCCAGGTCTGGGCAGGAGCTGGGAACAGGGACAGCCTGGACCACCCGATCTTGCCTCCCCAGGTTCCTGGTCCAGAGCAAGAATCTCAGGATACCCTTTCCTGGAAATCTGGGCCCCTTGCACCCAACATTTCCCCCCATTCCCCAGCTCACATAAGAGCTCTGGGATCCCTAATCCTGTGGTTGAGAATAGAGAGGAGCCCAGATTTCTCCCTCCTCAGTTAGGGGGCAGGGTGGGGTGAGGGACCAAGCTCAGGATGGAGAGCAAAGAAAACATGGTTTAAATCCTGGCTCCAGCACCTCCTTAGCTGTAGGATCCTGGGCATCTCACTCATACATAGCCTCTGTCATCATCTATAAAATGGGCTCGGTAATAACACCCTCCCTGCCTATTTCACAAGGTGCTGGGAGGCTTTTAGGACTAAGAATGTGAGAAAATGTCCACTGCTAAAAGCTATAAAGCATAAGGTATCATTATGAGAAATGAGGATTTGGAGGCCTCAAGCATGGGAGTGACTTGCCCACAGTCACACAGTCACACGGCAGCAGAGCTTGGTTTTACTGGGTCTCCTGATGGCTGGGCCAGGGCTGTCCCACTGTAAGACCCCAAATCCCAGGGAGCCCTGCCCCTGGGGCTGACCCTCTTTGCATGGGTGGTGGCCTCCCCACATCCCAGCTCCTTCGGTCCAAGATTGGCTGCCACTCTGGACCAGGGACCCTGCCTTGGAGTGTGGGATTGAAAGCCCAGTTCTGCCCCTTTTATAAGTAGTTTCAGCTCCAGGACCCTCAGTTTCCTCATCAGTAAATGGAGACTGATAATAACCTCTACTTGGGGGTCTGGTGGGAGGCTGACCTGACATCGTGGCTGCAAAGTGCCCAGTGCAGGATCTGGCACACATTAGATGCTCCACAGATGAGGGTTCTCTCCTCGCCCTCGGCTCTGCCTGCCAGGCGCTCCCAGGCTTGGCAGGAGCAACTTTCCGTCCTCCGGGAAAACTTGGCCAGAACTATAACTGGGAACATAAACTGGCAGGAGGACACCAGATCTTGGAAGAAGATCACATTACTGAATGGCTAGCAGCGGGGGAAGGGAGATAAAAAGTAGAGCAAGACCCAGGCTCGGAGACAGTGTAGGAGACCTGCCTTCCCAGCCCCCTCACTTGGGGTCCCCTGGGGAAGCACAGTGTTCAAGGAAGGTACCCCTGTTCCTCCCCTGGACCCGCGCAGAATAAGCCCAGAGTTGGGGAGGGGAGGGGAGGGCGCAGGGAGGAGACAAGGCCAGGGGTCCTGTATCAGTGCTCCTGCTGGCTTTGAGGGCACACCCTTGGACACATCAGGTCCCCTGCCAGAGCCTCAGTTTTCCTTTCTGCAAAATAGGGACAGTGATAATCATCTTATCCTCCTGCCCACAAATATATACAGAGTGCACACTGGTGGAGGGTGATGAGGTGGGGGTAGGGGAAGGTGAGTTCAGGCCTCACATGAGGCTTTACCAAATAGGGCAAGGTTCCTGCTGTCAGCAGCACCAGGAGCTGAAACTCACCACACTGCCCCCACGCGCCCCATTCCACTACTCCATTGGTTCTCAAAGTGTGGTGCCCAGACCAGCAGCAGCTCCTGGGAGCATGTTAGCTATGCACATTCTCAGGTTGCCTGCTGGCGCCCCCCCCCCCCCACCCCGCCCAAGACCAACACAATCAGAAAACCTGAGGGTACAACCTGTGCTTCAACAAATGCTCCAGGAGACTGGCATCTGTCAGTGTGAGAGGCACTGCACCCCCATGATCCATGACCCACTCCTACTCCAGAGAAACTTCCTCCCACAGCCTCAGCTCCCCATTCCCTGGCTCCCGGAAGGCTGCCGGGGAAGGAGTCACCATGGAGAGAGGTCATTAAACAGTAAAGAGAGCCCATAATTAGTTAATGACACCACTGGCTCTTGAAGAGGGGGTCAAAAGTCAGATTACAGTTGAGGCGAAAAAGCTCCCCCATATCTGTCTGTCTTTCACACACACACACACACACACACACACACACACACACACACACACAGCAAGAGCTTGTCTCGTTTCTGTGGGCCTGCTAACTAGCAATGAGGGGCACTGTCTGTCTGTCCCTCCCCACAGGGGGACTGGAGCTAAATTTGGGGGTACATTCTGGTGGGTGTCAGGGAAAGGGCTTTTCCCTGAGAATCTGGCCCTCAGACCTTGAGTTTAAAAAGGTCTGAGGGCCAGACCTTTTTATGGGCAGTTTCTAGTCACCTGACTAGAAAGCCACTTGGAGGAATTCACTCCATGGTTGTTGAGCACAGAGTGTATGTCTGGACTAGGTGATCGCTGTAGCAATGTGGACAGTAATAAAAAATGCAAACTGGCCTACACGTGCAACAGCAGGGGAGCACTAAACTGGGTCACAGTAGGTCCATGTGGCACAACGCTGTGGACAGAGAACCATGCCGTGGGAGAGGATTAAATAATGTGGAAAAATCCTCCCTTACAATGTTAACTGATATGCCACAGCACAGGAAGTAGTTCATGTGGTATGCTCCCAATCGTGTGTGTGTGTGTGTGTGTGTGTGTGTGTGTGTGTGTGTGTGTGTTCACACTACTTATCTCTGAACGGTTATTTCCTTCTCGGCATCTGTTCTTCACCCAGCAAATTTCTCCACAGAAACCATTTCTTCAATAATTAGAAAGTTATTCTTTAAGTGCCCATTTCGTTCCTATGGAGATGACTTTTTTTTTTTAACAGAAACATCTCTTTTGTACATCAGATTCACTGGCCTGGGGTGGCCTTGATTACAAGAGAGACTTAGTCCTCTCAGAGAGTATCCCACATCCCATATGGTCCCAACAAGAATGATCAGGATCAACGAGTGGAAGCGAAGGGAGGGTGGGTTTGCTTAAATCCTATACCATATTTTTAAAGAGTTAGATCTGTCCAGAGAGAAAAGGTAGTGAACTCTCCAAGCCTTGAGGTATGTAAGCAAAAACTGGATGTTTTCCATGGGATCAGACTTGGTAGGTGGGTTCACTCAATGAACCATAGAGCTACCCACAAAACCACAATCCTGTGAGTCTAGTCACAAGCACCCAACTTGGCCTTCAACTCTAAGCCAAGAGCACCCAGGTTGAGGATGGGGCTCGAACATTCTGATCAAGGACCAAGCCGGCAGAGACCCAAGGCCCTCCGGACCCCCAGAGCTCCCAACAGCCTGGGGAATCTCCCCTCCAGATCAGGGCCTCACTCTGTGCCATTTCCCCAAAGGAGTGGCAGGAGCAGCCTTTGCTCATCATTATCAATCTCGTTAGCTTTTGGCTTGGAGGGAGGATGCATTCGGAGCTGTTGCCCCGCACTAATTGTCTCATTTAATCCTCATGCAAGCCCACAAGAGAGGTACCACTATCATTCTCCATTTCACCGTAACGGACCCAAGCTCTGAGAGACTGCAAAACCTGCCCAAAGGTGAGCAGATGGTGGGAGGAAGAGCTGGGCCATACCAAGGTCTGGCCAATGGCAAGTCCTAAGAAGCCAGAAAGAAGCCCAAGCTGTAAGTACAACCCCAGTGGTTCCCTACGTGCAGCTTGCACCCCTCTGCCCCTTGTGGGGATTTCTGATATGCACAAAGTTTGATAAACATGATACCATGTTATACAGTCTCCTGGCAAAACAAAACAAAACAAAACAAAACAAAAATCCTCTGCTGGACCCTGCCATATCTGGAGCATTTGTTAAAGCCACTCCTTCCATTCCATGACAAGGTGTGGGACAGAGAAAAAGGGAACCTGAGAAGCTTTTTTTTGGGGGGGGGGGCGTAGACGACACATCCTTCCTGCCCCAGTTACATTTCTGCTGCATATTCAGAGAGGCCAGAGGTCAGGGAGGTCAGCTGCCTATATGACCAAGTGACCTAAGGCCTACCCACTCATTCCCTTGCCACAGAACCTCCTACAGACCAAGGCGCCTCACTCCCCATGAGTTTCTATTTCCTCTATTCAGGATGTCTCATCAGGTCCCATTGCAACAACATTCTAATATTCCATCTCCTAAGACAGTGAGTGGGAGAGTGATTTTTGCAACCGCAGTAGTAGAATTACTCTTTGTTATCATTATCAGCAGCGACAAATGAACACTTACCGAGTGCCCATTGCATACCCGGCATCGTTCAAAGTGCCTTATATTTATGAGGGGGAACACATATTTTTTCCTTGACCAGAAACCTCTACTGGGAGAACACCTCTGGCCTCGCCCCGCCTCCTTCGTGCCAGGACCAACAGTGGCTTATCGGATTGGTTCGTCTGGAAGGCACACTGGGCATGCTCAGTGGGCCCGCCTCCGGCAGAGCCCAGCTGCCTGCTGGAGCGTTCCATCACCTGAGCTCCTCTCTGCCGCTGCCACCTGCTTCTGCAGCGAGGCTGGCACCTGTCCAGCGCCGCCTGGGACCGGACGGACGGGTAACCCTGCCAGTGCCAGGGAAGATGGCTAGCAAGCCCTCTGGGTCCCGGATCTACAGCCACGTTCTCCGGCTGGCCTTCTCAGTGATGACGCTGACGTTTGGCACTCCATCTTTGTCAACAGTTTTCTTTTTGCTTGCTTCCAAATTCCGGAAGAAAAAGGGGGTTCCTTCGAAAACCGCAACATATTTAAGCTTCTTTAACCCTCATAGCACCTCCCTGAATTAAGTATTATTATTTCCCGCAATTTTGACGTGAGGAAATTAAGTCTGTTGGTGTCAAGGACGGTTGAAAAGCTTGTTGAAAAGTTGTCTAAACACCAAGCAGCACTCGGGGCGTGTCCACCACAATGGAAACTGGTGAAACTCCCGTCCATATCAGACTCTTATCTCCCAGGATCTGAGGCCCGTGGCCAAGGCCACTCCTTCCATAGACATTCCCTCTGTCTTTTGCAGATTGACAAACTGATATTCATTTTTGAAAACACATATGCTTTACTAACAACAAAAAGCTCAATGTGAGCCCAAGTTCATATAAGACATTTTTGTTTAACTCTGTATAATAATGATTTTTGATAGCTTTATTGTGTCTTCTTTCTTAAGCATAAAAATAATATGGACTCACTACAGAAGATTCAGAAAATAGGGGAAAGTAAAAAAATAAAATAAAGGTCTGTAATCTGATCTCTATAATTTCACAGGTATGTGCATATTTAAGTGGATTCATCTACTTGTGGAGTACAGTCGTGGGGGTTGGGACAGCTCTGCCATTCTGTGCCTGTGGTGTCTCCACGGTAGTGCCAGGACCTGCCCATCTACAGAATGACTGCAGAATGGGCCAAGCACCCAGAAGTCCCTTCGAGAATAAAACCCTGCAGATGGCCACTGTGACATCGCATGGGCCTCGCTTACAAACACCACGTGCAGCATAATCGTTATAATTTTGTAGCCCAAGAAGGGCTGTAACTTGTCCAAGGTCACATGGCAAGTGAAGGATGAGCTGGGATGAGAACCCAGCTCTCCTGATCTCCAGACGCAAGCTATTCTCCAAGGTTTTCTGCCCCCCAGAGACTTAAATCCTGCTTCCTATTAATAATAGCCAGCCTACCAAAACCAGCTTGTACCCATATAGCACTTACTCTGTGCCAGGCACACTTCATAAATGATTCACGTACATGAATTCACACCGTTCTCAAGCAGCGCTCTGAGGCCAGTATATTACCATCTCCATTCTAGATGCCGAGACTGAGGCACAGAAAGGTTAAAACACTTGCCGAAAGTCACGCCCCGCAGCTAAATAGCAGAGGCGGGGATCATTCATAGGCCGCTTGGTTCCAGAGTCCGTGGCATTGCCATGGTTCCTTCCCCACTCTCCTGGGCCAAGGCCAGCTTGGACCCCAGGCCAGATCTGAAGCCAGGCTTCCTCCAGCCCGGCCTCCAGCACTCCGTCTACTTCTCTGCATTGGCTCTGTGAGCCCAGGTCTAGATCCTCAACAACTTCCACCCCGGATCACCCTTCACACAGGAGGGAAAGCCAGGGGTGGTGCCCAAAAAAGGGGCAGGAGCCCCCACTACCGGGAAAGAAGACAGGGGAGAGGGGAGGTGCTTCCCAGAGCGTCCCACTTGGTGGTCTGGAGGGATAATATCAGGGGTGGACTTCTTGGAGGAATGGGCCTCCCATTCCCCCAACCCTGAGCCCGTGCCCTCACAGGGCAGAAGCACCTTCCGCAAATGACTGCTGAGTTGAAGGTGCCTTCTCCGGCTGAGTCAGGGTTCACTAAGGACCAGAGTGACCCCTCAACAGGCTGAGGCTGGAGGAAGTCTGGTTGTTCCCCTCTCAGGAGGCCAAAGGCCAGGCCTCACAAGGGAAACTGAAATGCCAACTGAGCAACCCCAGGCCAGCAGACCATTCCCGCCTCCCTGGACCCAGGTTCCAGGAACGGGGAGGGCAGGCCTGAAGGGCAAGGCAGGGGCACTCAGACCCTGCTTCCAGGCTTCGCCTTTGCCAAGGATCTGGCACCGAGCTGGGTCCTGCTGGGCTGCCCCAAGGAGAATCACTTATTCATCCAACCATCATTTCCCGACTGCCTGCTGTGTGCCAGGCCTTGAGCCAGAAGTCAAGGATACAGAGACGGGCAGGGCAGTCCCGGCCTGGGGGCTTCACTCAGTATGCCAAAACACAGCAGCAAAGCGCAGAGTACTGGGTGTACAGAAGCACAGAGGAAGTGGGTTGGGGAAAGTCGGCCACTGACGTTCAGACCTACTTCCCCTCAGGAAGCGTAGAGTCATGTTGGGGAGTCCCAGACACCACCAGGAAGAGCCAGGCGGCACCACACAGCCAGGCGGCACCACACAGCGGGATATAACTAGTGCCGTGTGGCACAGACACATGTTGGAGAGCACAGAGGGCCCGTACCATAGGTGGGTGCTCCAGGCGATGATCCTGCAGACTCCAGAAGCAGCCTGGCCCGAGCTTTGAAAGATGGGCCAGGGGCAGGGAAGCACAACAGCTCTCCCTGATGGAGTTCTCGCTGAGTGCTAGGTATAAAGCTGCTAAGCTTCATGGACACGTTTTTGTTTTTTTTCTCGTGTTCCCCTGTGAGGGAGTTACCATTATTATCCCCAATTCTCAGACTCAGAAACTGAGGCTCAGACAGAGTCACATAGCGAGGAACGAGCAGGGTCACGATTGTGGCTCCAAGTCCAATTCTTCACAACCAGGCTACCCCATGAACCTAAGCGGCAGCCAGATGGGAGGTAGGTGAGGGTGCTTCTAGTGGAGGAATAAGCAAGGGTGAGGAGGGGGGACTGATTATTGTACATCTGAAAGGAGCCACCCACTTCCACTCTGTATTGAGAGCCTGTGCTGTGTACGTGTGCGTCTGTACCCTATTTTACAAAGGACAGATCCTGGCTATAGAACCCTCTGAGAGCCAAGTAGACAGGCCATTAGCAGAGCAGAAGGGAAGCCTAGAGAGGAGAAGGTACTTATAGAAGGTCACACAGCCTGTAAACTGAGGACTTGGAATGAACTTCATGACCCAGAGTACAGGCCTCTTCCCTCCCCTCAGCTGCTTCTCCATGTCAGCACAGAGTGAATCAGCTTCGGACAGGAAAACCACGGTGTAGGGGGAACCCCAGGGGTGAGGCAGGAACCAGCCAGAAACCCAGACACCAACTGGGTCTGTGGCTGGCCTCCTCCTCACAGGCAGCATCGGGGCGAAGGGAAGAGGGAAGCCACACGTCCCACACACTTATGTTTACCTCTGGGCTTCCCTCCTGGCTCCTTGGATTGAGGCTTGGAGGAGCGGAAGTGGTGGGCAGGGCATTTCCTACAGAGATGAAACCAGCTCTTCACCCCTGACCCCTGCCTTGTTCCAAGAAGGGGCCCAGACTCTTCCCTCCCTCCTGCCTCCCCCAGAGTCAACTCCTGAGGGTTTGATGCACTTGATGACATCATAACCGCCCCCTCTGATCTTCCCCCGGGGGTGGAGGGAGTGGGTAGAACAGTTTGGAGCAGGGGGTCAAGGCCAAGCCAAAACCAGGGGGTGCCAGCTGACCCCAGAAGCTCCAAATCCAAAGGAGCGCTCAAGGCTTGGGTCTGCTCGGCCCCGTGCCAGGAGGGCCTGTCTGGTCCTCAGGGAAAATGGGTTGGGCCCAGGGTTGGGGGTGGAGGGTAAATGGGGAGGAGAAGCTTCCATTCCGTGGCTTAAAAGTCTGAGGCCTCAAGAGAGAGGGGACTGCCCCACATGGCAGAAACTTCCGAGGAGCCTGGAGGAACCCAAATCCACCCCCCCACACAGGAAACTGGTGCCCCCACTGGCTAACCTCTGGCCCGGGCCCTCCCTGGGCTAGGGCTATGAGGGGGAGAACCACAGGCATTTCTCCCCGTCTACCCTGACTGCTGACTGGCTGAAGCTCTGCCACTTGGCCCAGGTGCCTCCCATCATGGCAAACGCGGGGCCTCCTTGGGTGGCTCCTCCCTATCACTCTGTAGCACCCATCACCCTCCCAGCACCTCCCCCGCCCACCCCGTCCAGCACCTTCTGAGCCCCTGCTATGCACCGTCATCTAGCCTGGGCGGAGAACAGAAAGAAACACAGGGACACTCTCACTTCTCCCATGTCACCCGGGTCCCTCCCACTCCTCTGGTGGTGCCTTTTCTAACCCCCAGCTGCAGATATCCCCACACCTCCCCAGACCCCTCCTTTCCCTGTCACCACAGCCATCAGTTCCTTATCCCTTAACCGCTGGGTCACCCGCTCCGGCATGTCTGGCAGCCCGCCTTTCCTGAAGTGCCACTCTGACGGTGTCACTCCCGTGCTCACAAGCCTCCAGTGGCTCCCACTTTCTACAAATCCAATCCAAATATCTCACCTTGGCATTCAAGGCCCTCCACGAGTTGACCCAACCTACCGTTCCCCCTTCACATCCCTGCACAGTCCCAACTCTTCAGCTGGACTGATCAGCCCAGAAGTTTCTTTAAATCTCTCTGAACACTCTGACCTCCGTGCCTCTGACTAGACATTTTCCGCTGCCCCAAGCACTGCCTTCCTTGTGGCTGCTGAACCACCCCCCACCCCCAATCCGTCAGGCCCACCCAAACTCCACCTCTTCCAAGAAGCTTTCCTAACGATCCCTCTAGACCTTTTTCATTTATCTCCTGCAGAAGCACTGGGATCCTTGTCTAAGTTCCTCCCCAGACTGGAAGCAACTGAGGATGTCACTGTTGGTCATTCATGTGGGGAAGAGAGTGGTGCATAGGACTTTCCAGGCGATGCTTACTAAGCATCTCCCCCGACAGGCACCACCTACTGACCTCTCCCTCCCCACCAACCAAACTCCAATCTTATGTCCAATGCTTGGAGAGGGGAGTCTGGAGCCCCAAGTTGATTCCAGCCCAATCTGGACTTGGGAGCCCAGGTAGAAAGTCCTGCTCAAGTCTCACCAACGCTAAGAAGTGCCCTCATTTCCTGCCCTGCTTTCTCCAGTGTCTCACCTCTAAGCACCACATCTACCCCATACTTTCTCTTTCTCTCTCTCTCTCTCTCTCTCCCTCCCTCCCTCCCTCCCTCCCTCCCTCCCTCCCTCCCTCCCTCCCTCCTCCATTTGATGCAGCCTTCAATCAGACCCTTCCCATTGTATTTCCCAGCTGGTTCTAAAGTGTAGGGCTCATCTCCCCAGGAGATGCTGGCAGCCGGCATACAGCATTCCCAATCTCCTCCGGTGCCCATCTCTGATCAGACAGATAACAGGTGCCCACACTACCCCATACCTCCGCCCAAGCCCAGTGTGCAGTAGAAGAGCTGGATTCCAGCCACCAGAGCAGTACAGACCCATGAAATCTCATCTGGCCTGGAACCCTGGATCCGAGTTACCCTCTCCCGAAGGACCGTGGTGGGGATGGGGAGTCCTCACTGTCAGCAGCTCAAAGTGAGGGCAGAGACCAGGTCGGGCTAGTTCACCTCCGAAACAACACCTCCTAGATAGTAGGTGTTCAGAACACATTTTTGTGCTTATTTAACTGGACACCCAACCAACCTCAAGCAATATTACAGAAAACTCAGCCGCTCTTTGGTTCAGATGACAATCTGAACCTCAATCCTGAAATGGACAACGTGATGCTGGTGGCAGGTGGCAATTTCTGGCTCACACAGGGTCAGAAGGGGATGCAGCCAGTCTCTGACCCTCCAAATCCTAGCTCATTCCCAGGCAGGAAGCCAGTCCACCACCTGCCCATCCACATCAGAGCAGCTGATGGCATGTAGCGTGGCCTCACCGAGAGCCTGGCGCCTTGCTAAGCACTGTTTTCACATTATTCCATTAAGTCCTCGCTACTACCATTGGGTACTGTCATTACCCCCATTTTACAGATGAGGAAACCGAAGCTTACAGGGAAGAGCAATCCAAGTCAGTTTGGTCCCAAAGCCCAAGCCCCTGACCACTGATTTAGGCTGCCCAACTACCACGTCCCTGGCACAGGGGACCCACAACCACCAAGGACAGAAACCTCCAGAACCAGGAACTAACCTAACCCTGGGCATGCAGCAAGAACCCCAGGCCCTGGGCTTAATCTGGATCCAAAGTTTGGCCGGGTTTCCCCTTATCTTTCCCATTCACCGGATGACAACTTGTCCCCTGCTTTTTGCCCTGGGCCCCCCAGGCCAACTCACCTGGGAAATAAGCCCTTGGAGGTGGACAAAAACCCCCTTGAGTTTCTGGCCCAAAGTCATACAGGGCTCTCAGAGTTGGGTGGGGGGGGGGGGGGGGAAGAGACTGAAAGCTCCATTCCCTCTGGGCTTGTGGGTTCAAGCCCCATCTGAGTAACTAGTGTGGCCTTTGAAGCAATTCGCTTCACGCTCCCGAAGACGTTGCTTTGCTCAGGCAGAAAACTGCGGTCTGAGCAACGCGATTTGAATGTCTGCGGCTGAACTGCACTTGGCTCTCACCTGCCAGCCCTCACCTTCCGGGGTTTTAGTGAGAAAGGGCAACGGGACCATGAAGTTCGGCTGGTTCAATCTCCTTTTCCTGGAACCCGAGAGGTCTAGAGCCCAGGGGAGGCATGTGCCGAAGGACACACAGCTGGTGCATGGCGGAGCTGGAGAACTGGGGTTCAGGACTCCGGAACTTCAGCTTCTTCTCACCCACCAGCTGCCTTCGTGGCCCGACCTGTCACTTGTTCCGAGAAAGCTGCCCAAGCGCGCTCTGGAAGGGGCGGCGAAAAACTAACTTTGCTACCGGCCAGCACCCCCGGGCCCCCTGCCCCTTCTCACCTGCTGGTTCTGCTTTCTGTTCGGCGCAGCAAGCCTGGAGTCGCGCGATCGCAACCCTGTCAGCGTCCGACTGTGCAAGAAGGGCTCACCCACTCCCCGCGGTCCTCGGAGAAAGCAGAAGCCTCGGCCAAGCCCCGCCCCCGCCAAGGACACGCCCCGGACACGCCCCCTGCCTTCCAGACGCCGGTTCGCCGGCCCCGCCCCCGGGCGCTGCTGGGTTGTAGCCGGGCTGCGAGCCAGATCAGGCTCCGCCCACCATGTCCTCCCCGACTCCGAACCGGCCAGCTCCGCCCTGGACCCTGCTGGGGGCGGGGCCCCGCCCCTTGCCCCGCCCCTTGCCCCGCCTCGCTGCGGCCGCCCAATCTACACCGCCAAGCCCCGCCCCCAGCACGCAGAGGCTGAGGCCCGCCCCCGGGCCCGCCCCCGCAGCGCGGTCCTCTGTGCCTCTCCAGCTTCCAGGCCCGCCGGGATGAAGCCTGACTCCCCGCCTGGCGGGGCTCCGCGCTCGAGCCTTGCAGGGTGGGAAGCCCCACTCACGGAGCTACCTAAGGGCCTGTCCCTCCTCGGCCTTCCCAGTCTTACCCTGGCCCCCGCCCGCTAGGAGGAGGCCACGCCCCTCCCTTCCGCAGCGCCTACCAAATTCTGTCCTTCCCTGCCAACCCAAACCCGGCGGGCGGGCGAGCCTCCGGCCCCCACGCTGGCCTCCCAGGGCGGGTGTATCCGGGTGTGACCGGTGAACGGTGTGGGAGCGGTTTGCGTTCCAAGTCCGAACCTCTATCAGGAGGCGGCTTGGGGCCCAAGCACTTTTTGAAAATACTAACAGCTACCACCGACAGAACTCTCGCCAGGGGCCGGGCTCTATGCCAAGCGCTGTAAAAACTACTGGCTCTTGAATTTGCACAACTCTATGCCGATATTGCGCCCATTTTACCCAAGAGCAACCTGAAGCTGAGGGAAGGGAAGTCGTGGAGGTGTGAGAGGGATCCAGCCCCAAGCCCTGAATCATAGGCTTGATGCTGCCCCAGCTTGCCTGGACTGGCTGGCCCCTGGGGAAGTGGCCTGGCCCAGCCAGATGTTGGGGCAATGCCCAATAGGCTGACTGAGGTGAGGGAGGAGGCGTGGGTTGATGAGGGGGGCGGGGGGATGGCAGGAGGGGTTGTCGCGTCGACCAGAGACCTCAGAAGGTGACTTTCTCCCTTGAGAAGAAATGGCCCAGAATTAAGATGGGCTGCAAAAGATCTCCAGATGGCTGTGGTGCCCCCACCTGCATTCCAGCCCTCTGCATTCTCAGACCCCAGGGACCAGCCTCAGGAAGGTCCCCCACCCCCACCCCCCGCCCTGGCAGGTTACTGACCAGGACCATTTACTTGCGCAGTAGACAAAGCTCTTTCATTCCCATTATCTCATTGGAATCTCCTGTGGACGTCATGCTGCATGGGTGGAGGAGGAAACTGGATCTCAGCCAGCATGGTCCTTCCCAAAGAATGGTCCTTGCACCGCAGCAGCACCTGGGAACTTGCTAGGCATGTGTGTTTTGGGGCCCCATCCCAGCCCTACTGAATGAGAAATTCTGGCGGAGGAGCCTCACAATTTGTTTTAACAAGGTCTCGGGAGATTTTGAATCCCGCTCAAGTTTGAGAAGAAGTTAGGGTGGTCGGACAATACAGACCAGAAAGCCTCCTGGGAACCTTGTAGCCAAGGCAGGTCCAAACCTGTAGAGAATTTTTCTGAGATGATATGAGCCAAAACTGACGACAATTTCGGGGAAGCAAGATCTTAAATGTTTCAAAGGACAGGTTAGCAGTTTCCATTATGCACTTGAAATTACGTGGGAAGTAAGAAAGGTTACAGGAAGGTGAGATGAGAGCAAGGTGGGGATTGGATTACAAGGTATAGTTAACAAGATTATGTGCCCTCTTGAAGATGGTTATGATTATTTCAAAGATGTGTATATTTAGAAGCACAAGAACATTGGACAGAGCTTGCTTAAGGCAAAAATAAACCTTTTACTAAAAAAAGTTATATGCCTGGCAGGTGACTACCCACCATGACCTGCCAGTTAGGAATTTATGATCAGATCACCCTGTGAGGTTACTTTCTGTAGAGTCTCTTTTCATCCACAGCACTTCACTTTTCTGTGATAAGCCCTTAAAGGGGTAATAATACCAATGTTGAGAGTGTCTGTTGAGGATCAACTCCGATAGTGTTCATGAAGCGTTAGCCCACACTTGGACACTGCACATGCCCAACAAATGTTATTTTCCCAATAAAAGTCTTCTTCATAGAATCTCCATAATAAATTGTTCTTCCCACGGAGGGACACCATCTACCCTGCCAGAGGCCAAGAGCCTGACCCGCTCCCAGATGATGTCGATGCTCCTGGTTCAGGGACACACTGAGAACCACTTTCCTGTTCCGTCTTGGGCTGGGTTCGCAGCCAACCCATGCAAAATGGGCATAAAATGCCCTCCTCTTCTACTGTGCTCATGTCCCCGCCCCTCAAACTGGGTGTGTTGGTGATGGTGATTGGCCGTTGGCAAAACAGCTGGATCCCATTGGCCCCTCCCTCCTCCATACAGACATCTGATCACATTAGTCCCAGCTGCTACTCATTCCTGCTTCTGTCACTCCAGATTAGAGATGGGAGCAGCTGCGGCAACATGAAGGGCAGTCTACAGGCAGCTTCTGGAATTTCTGCCATACTCCTGCCACCCGCCCCCACTGGGGCACTGGTCCCATTCCCTAACATGAACTACCCTAACATGTTAATAGTGCAAATTAAGGCCCACATACCTTACATATAAACCTTTAACAGACTGGAAAATAAAACATGTTTATTCTCCTGTCTTGAGAAATATTCTTTACTAGAGGCCTGGTGCATGGATTCGTGCACCGGTGGGGTCCCTCTGCCTGGCCTGTGGGGATCAGGCTGAAACTGGCTCTCCGACATCCCCCGAAGGGTCCCAGATTGCGAGAGGGTGCAGGCCAGGCTGAGGGACCCCACCGGTGCACGATCAGGGCCGGGGAGAGATGGCGGGAGGGCCCATCTCACCCAGTCCCAATCAGCCGGACCCCAGCAGCAAGCTAACCTACCCATTGGAGCATCTGCCCCCTGGTGGTCAGTGTGCATCATAGTGACTGGCCGAATGAATGGTCAGACACTTAGCATATTAGGCTTTTATTATATAGGATAATGACCAAGAAGGCCATGTTCAGATTTAGAATTCTTGGACTCTTGGAATTCTCTGCAGGAACTGACAGTGTGGGGTGGGTCAGCCCTCACCCCAGCTCTCAGCCCACCCATCTTGGTTCTCCTCCTAGCCCCATGTCTGTCCTATGTTACAAGTGGCCTAGGACCCAAGCATATAAACATCCCAGCCCATGTGGCCAAACTGTCCACCTGTCTTGCCTATAGTTTGTACTTGGTCAACTTTCTAGGGGTGCACACAGGGCCACATTGTACCCTCAGAAGGATGATCCTGGGGAAAGTGCTTGTGTAAGCCCTAAGACTGGTGTTGGGTTCTCTAGGCAGAGATTTCCAGGGTTTTCTATACCTAAAGCATGATTGAGGAGAGGGATGGGGTGGGGTGCAGACGCTGAGTGGACACAGGTCTATGGGTGGCACTGCCATTTGTCCTTGTCTCCCCAGCACCTAGCACAATGCTCACACACATTGGAAGCTTAAGGGACAGTCACTGAGTAGATGTGTGAGTTCTTTACTGACATCCAATCGGGCTGGTTGTCCCAGCATTTCCTCTTTCCAGCAGGAGTCATGCTTTGCCATGGCTCACCTGGGCATTTTGCCGGCAGAGAGCAGAGCCCCCTCTAGTGAGAGACTACTGGCATCGCTTGTGAAATTCTCCAGTCCATCCAGAAGTGAAGCTGGGAGTCCTGGAGGTGGGGAAAGGGCCAAGAAGAACCACTCTAGAAGCCCTGAGAGAAGATATCAAATGGCCAACTTGGAGGCAGGGGAGATGGTAGGATGGCAAGACCTCAGAAGGATATGTCCATGGGGTTCCCAGCTTCTCAGAGGATCCCCCACACCAAGTGTGGCACAGGAGCTGCGGAGCAGGGGACCTGAGGTTCTTGTGGGCAAGAACATGGCTGTCAGGGTCTCATGGCGCCCGCAGGGAGGGAGGCAGGGGGGCAGGAAGAGTGCTGCATCTGTTTCCTATTGCTCGGTAACAAACCACCCAATCGTTTAGCCCATAAATCTGCAATTTAGGGTGATTCGGTGGGAAGGGCTTATCTCTGCTCTGTGCAATGTCAGCTGGTTCAGCTGGAGCTTGAGAATCCATTTCTAAGATGGCTAGCAAGCTGGTGCTGAGCCAGAGCTGGGGACCAAGGCCTCAGTTCCTCTCCGTGAGGCCTCTCTGCACGCGACGTGGGCTTCCTCATTGCAAGACAGCTGGGTTTCAAGAGCAAGCAGAGAAGAAGGTAGAAGCTCGTAGCCTTTTCTGACCTAGACTTTAATCATGTAGCATTGCTTCTTTCGCATTCTATTCGTGGAGGCAGTCACCGAGGCCCACCCAGTTCAAGGGGAGAGGACATACTCCCTCTCTGGATGGGGGGGTGATGTGGCAAAGTTTAAGAAGACCTTGTAGGACGGACACTATTGTTGCACCTTTTCTTGCTGGCCGGGGCCTCAGTCAAGAAAATACACCCTCTCCCAAGTAGGTTGTTAGAAGGACTGGAGTAGAAATTCCTCTGATGGGAACCGAGAGTCCGAAGTAAGCTGATTCCACTTCTGGGGATTTATCCGAAGGAACTCAAAACACTAATTCAAAAGAATGGTATGCACCACTCTGTTCATTGCAGCATTATTTACAATAGCCACGATGTGGAAGGAGCCCCAGGGTCCACTGATGGGTGAGTGGATAGAAAAGGCTGTGGTACATATGAATGAAGCTGATTTAAAGAAGGGAAGTAGACAATATTTCTCACATAACCATTCGTGCATGAATGCCTAAGTCCCACGGCAGACAACGAGTCTTCAGTACTTGGGTTATTTAGGATCTTCCTTCTTCAGAGTCCTTCCTCCGAGTAGAGTTAGCACCTTCTTCCTCTCATCCTGCACTGTTTCCTTAAAAGTTATAAGTTTATTTATTTATTTAAAGTTATCAATTTAAATAGCACTCATTTGGTCCTTATAACAAGGACCCTATGAGGCGGTGAATTTCCCAGATGTGGAAATAGAGACACCGAGAAGGTACGTAACTTGCCCAAGGTCACAAATAGTAAGTGATGGAGGGAAGAGAAATGAAAGTTGATGGCCAACCCAGTTTTGTTGCAGAAACCGAGCCCCATGAGAAAGGCCCGAGCTGGGCAGGACACGGGTACCCAGATTCTGAGCACCCAACAGTGAGCCACATGGTCCATCCCCAAAGGCTCTCATTGATCAACGAGCCCCCTACGCCACCCCCTCCCTTAGGGCCTAGAAGGGACCCTGCTCCTTCAGGGGAGAGAAAAAGAATGTTGGCCCCCAGGGGAAAAGTCTGCCCCACATTTTGTCCTCTTGCTGAGTCTCTGGCCAGGAAGTGGTTAATAGCAGTTCCTCAAGCTTAAGTCTGTTTCTAAGGAGTCTTTTTCTGCATTTGAACGGGCTCAGCAGGACCATGACTTTTACTGTCTTCTCCCAAGGACTGAAGGAGGATCTGAACTCTGAACCCATTATAGCTGGGTTGTAGCTGGGATGTGACCCAAGTTCACACCAGAGAGACTGAGCCATTGATTCCTTCAGTCTCAGTCACTGAAGGAAGGTCATCATTCCCACCTGCCCCTGCTACATCTGAAGGTCCAGGGGTTAATCCCACCCGCCCTGGCCTCAGGGGGCTTTTGGCGCAGTGGGGACGCTGACCCATAAGCCTGTGCAGTGTTGCCCTGCCATGTCACAATAGCAGTAGTGATGACAACAATAACAATAGGAGTTACCATTTAAAAAAATATATATTTTATTGATTTTTTTACAGAGAGGAAGGGAGAGGGATAGAGAGTCAGAAACACCGACGAGAGAGTAACATCGATCAGCTGCCTCCTGCACATCCCTGGAACCAAGGTACATGCCCTTGATCGGAATCGAACCTGGGACCTTTCAGTCTGCAGGCCGACGCTCTATCCACTGAGCCAAACTGGCCAGGGCAGGAGTTATCATTTTTAAAATAAGCTGTTCCCATGCACCAGATGTTTTAAAAATGTCTTTGTGTATTTTTAACTATCTGGATAATTAGCATTTTGTTGCGCTTTACATATTAAGAAGCTTTTAAAAACAACAACTGTGGCACTAGGGTAATAGTTGAAACTATTAAATGACGTCTCCCCATCCATAATTTCTGGTAATACCTGTTGTTTTCCACTTTGGGATATCAGCTTAACTCTAGCAGGGGTTGGGCACCCCGAACAGTGATGATCCCACACCCCAATATATGTTAGTTTATTTACTTATAATTGAGATGTACTAGTATGTACCAATTTGCTAGCCATTTTGCATATTCCGAACCATACATAAAAACAACATGGAAAGAGACAAATTTTTAAAAATTACTTAAAATATTCAATATATTTTTAAAAATAAAGAAATTCTATTATTTTCTCATTGACCTACCATGACTCTCATTCCCACAGGGAAGAATTGTTGGGACAGAAAGCAGAGACGCCTCCTCTGGACACCCCTTTCTCTGTGTCTCAAAATACTCCTCAGTGCCTGAGATGGACGAGGAGATGCAGCAGGAAGGGGATTAGGCGCCCTAGCCGGTTGGCTCAGTGGATAGAGGGTCAGCCTGTGGACCAAAAGGTCCCAAGTTCAGTTCTGGTCAGTTCAATCCCAAGGTACAGACTTCTCCCCAGCCCGGGCCCTGGTCAGGGCTTGTGCAGGAGGCAACCAGTTTCTCTCACATCGATGTTTCTCTCTGTCTTTCCCTCTCCCTTCCACTTTCCCTAAAATCAATGTAAAAATATATTTGGGTGAGGAAAAACAACAACAAAAATAAAAGAAGAAAATAACAAAAAAGAAAAAGAAATAAGGGGGACCAGGCATGGGAGCCCTTGCACCTGCCACTGGGTGTAGCTGCACAAAACCAGGCTGAAATCCTTCCCTAATTAGGCCAGGGCTATCAAGTGCACGCCTGTGGCCCAACACACGTGGTGTGGACATTCTCCTCACTGTACAGGTGAGAACGCAGAGAACTGAGTTGAAAAGTTTTGAATTTGTCACCAGCATTTCAAAATTGGGAAATTTCAAATGAACATTGAGATGTAGAACTTATTTTGAAAAACAGACAAATCCAAACAGCCTGATGTGTATTCTCATGGAGCAGCAGCTGGCTGGAGCTGAGTGTGGGTGCCCCCTTCAGTCGTAATATACACCCTCCAGCTGGCCACAGTCCCCACCACTCCCTATTGCCCACCCAACCTGCTTTTCTCATTTTGGTGACCTGCCTGGTCCCTGCGGGCAATGAGTTTGCAGTCCTGGTGTCAGCAGATGCTGGTTGAATTGGCGAGCTTTCTAAGTAGGGGCAATGCCAAACAGACCTTCGCAGGAAAACAGGGACCCCACATTCTTTTGGTTCCTACTCTCCACCACGCTGCAGGCAATGCACATACAACATTTGCTATGTTAGGGCTCTAAGACAGACTAGTTTGTTGTCTCCAAGTCATTACTTTCACCAACAGAAATAGAGTGGAAAAAATAAACGTTACTCGCCATACTGTTCTCTTCAAAGTGGGTATTTGTCGCCCTCTGGTGTCCACAGCACTCAGTGCAGCCAGTCAAGAGAAGCCTAGAGAGACTAGGGGAGAGAAGGAAGGCTGGAGGGAGGGGGAAGGTCCCCACCCGGTTCTGGTAGCAGGAGGGCCAGGCGAAGGTAGACATGAAATTAGGTCTCCTTAGCAGGTTCTAACGGCAGATTCCCCACCCAAGGAAACTCGGGGTATGGGATTTACAAGCCAATGCTAGCCAGCCGACAGTCCCCCTGGGTGTCTGGAGGCCTCAAGGACCCAATGACTCTTATTTAACAATGGTGATGAGATAATATTAAGTCTAGTCGGCATTATAAACATAGGAAGTGTAATCTGGTGGTTATGCAGAAAAAATGTACTAAAAGGCATTTGCAAAGCCCCCTGAGCTATTGGGAGGTGGAGGCAGGGAGGAAGGTTGGGGTTGCTGGAGAGTCAGGATAAAGCTCAGTTTCCAAGAATAAGGTCTCAAATTACTGCAGAACTGGCCTAATGAGACAACTGTCTTCACCCTCCTCCATCTGACACCCATTTCCCCCAGGAACCCCTGGCAGGCCACCACCAGGAGGTCACCTCTGCCACCACCACAAAACATGGAGCTCCTGGCAGGGCTGTTCCCTCCGATACAAGCCTTGCACGGAGGGTCTGACTGGAGGAGCCTAGGCCACTTGCCGAAAGGGCTGGCTGCCGGAAGGCTGGGAGTTGGAGTTCCCATGTGCACTTTGGGTGGTAGAACTTGTAACGTAGGAATTTTGTCAAATCTGGAAAGACTTACTATTTAAAAGACACAAGGCAGCTTGAATATGACAGATGTCTACCACAGCTCCTACTGCTGGAGTGTGTGCTACATGCGTGCTGGGCACTGTCTCATCTGATGCTCACACTGACCCCTTGCGGTGGGAAAAATTACCCTCCCCATTTTATGGAGTGGGAAACTAAGGCTCAGTGAGTTTATAAATAATTTGAATAAGATCTCATGGCTGACAAGTGGCAAAGCTTGGAGCAAGACAGGACTGTCTAATTCAAAACGCAATAAATAGGCTCTACTGTCTCCCCAAAATGCCTCCTTTTTCAGGACTCATGTCCCATTTACTGAGAATGAGCCGTAGGGTTGAGGATAAGGGCCTGGAAGGGACTTCAGAGGTCACCTATT
This sequence comes from Cnephaeus nilssonii, assembly GCF_951640355.1. NCBI lineage: Eukaryota > Metazoa > Chordata > Mammalia > Chiroptera > Vespertilionidae > Cnephaeus > Cnephaeus nilssonii. The sequence goes on along the minus strand of NC_137084.1, from coordinate 15,348,843 downwards.
TTAACTACTTCTCCACTGCTACCATTTAGCCCTGTATTAGTCAGTTTTTGTGAGGTTATGCTGCAGTAACAAAGAACCCTGACAATCTCATTGACTTAGAACAAAGAGTTATTTCTCATTTATGTTAAATGACCACTAAAGATTGCTATGAGTGAGATGAGAGTCTTCTCCTTCCTTATGTCTTTCTTATTCCTAGATTCAAGATGAAAAATTGGCCCCCATTTGGGATATGCTTTTCTTATGGGAGAAGGAAAAAGAATGTCCAAGCCCCTTGATGGCTCTCAAAGCTTCTGCTCAGCTGTGGCATCTGTCCCTTTTGCCCACATTCTATTGGTTAAGGCAAGTTACAGAGCTGAGCTCCACCTCAGTGGACAGAGAAGTGTCCTCTCTCATGTTAATCAATCACATGACAATGGGCAGGACTATCTAGTCTTCTTACAGGGATGGGGAGTGGATCATTGGGAACAAAAGGACATTCTACCACCAGCCGCTCCAGCACTGCTAGCTACATTCCAGGTAGCAGAATTACCACCTACGCCAGTTACAAAACAACATAATGCAAGAAATCATGCTTAATACTCTCATCTGACTAGAATCCATTCCTTCATCCCACAATTACTTGTTGAGTGCTTTCTGTGTACTGGACAATATTCTCACACTGAGGAGACAGTTGAAAGCAAAACAGTCAAGGGCCCTGCCTTCTTGAAGCTTCTTACCTTCCGGTGAAGGATGGACAATCCTATATAATAAAAGGCTAATATGCAAATTGCCAAACGACCACAATGACCAGTTGCTATGATGTGCACTGACCACCAGGGGGCAGACACTCAATGCAGGAGCTGCCCCCTGGTGGTCAGTGCACTCCCACAGGGGGAGCACTGCTCAGCCAGAAGCCAGACTCATGACTGGTGAGTGCAGCGGTGGTGGTGAGAGCCTCTCCTGCCTCTGTGGCAGCGCTAAGGACCCCTCAGGGGATGTCTGACTGCCGGCTTGTGGGGAGCGGGCCTAAGCCAGCAGCTGGACATCCCCCAAGGGGTCCCGGACTGTGAGAGGGTACAGGCCGGGCTGAGAGAGGCCCTCCCCACATACATGAATTCGTTCACTGGGCCTCTAGTAATAATATATAACATGGTGGGTGGCAGTAAGTGGATTGGAAGAGTGAAGCGGAGTAAAGGGTAGGGAATTTCTGGAAGAGGAAAGCTGTTTCATGTAACAGGTCAGGGAAGCCTGAGATGACATGTGAGCAGAGACCTGAACGAGCCCTTGAGGATACCTGGGCACAGGGCATCCCAGGCACAGGGGTTGCACGTGCAAAGGCCCTGAGGCTGAGCTAGGTCGGAACAGGTTGCATGCAGGGAAAGTAATAGGAAAGGAGGCCAGAGAGGTGTCACAGGCCCCATGAGGGAGGGCCTGACGGGCTTGGGCTTTAGTCAGAGGGAAGGATTTGAGCAGGGAAACGGGATGATCTGACTGTGTTTTAACAGGTTCCTCAGGCTGCTGCTGAGAACAGGCCTGAGAGAGGCAAGCCTAGACGACAGGAGGCCAGGGAGGAGGCCACCGCACGCATCCCAGGTGGTGCAGTGAGCATCCAGGGCACCTCTATCGATGGCGACCCTTGTCAGCAGTCACAGTGAGAGGAAACGGGAAGAACGTCACTATCACCTGCACGTGGGGGCCGTGACGTAAAGGGAAAGGGGAGCCGTGCCCATAAAAGGCCCAGCTGAGGGAAGCTCCGACACGTGAGCATAAAACGGAGTCCGGGGCCTTGGGCCACCGGTGCGATGCTGGAAACATGGAAACAACCCGGCTCGGCGCGCTTCCCAGGAAGCGTGATGGCCATGGACACCTTGACATGGCGGGGTGCGCGCCCGGAGTCCAGCGTGGGGGTCCCATGGGGAGGGCCTGCAGGCTCCAGCCCTCTTCCCGCAGCTCCGCTCCCAGCCGTTCTGTTTACATGGGAACAAGATTTCTTCTGAAGAAAGGGTACACACCGTGACTTTAGCCATCTTTACCCCAAACTCACTCTAAGGGACACAAAGCCTGCTCGCGTGAGTCAGCAGAAGAATGGCAGGAGCGCGGCCAAGCTGTGGGTGGACCCAGCGTCGCTGCGCCTCAGTGGGTCTCCCCGGGGATCCATGCCCATCATCTGTGCTGCGTGATGGGCCCTGTGCCGCCTCTCCCGCCTCCTCACATTATTCATTGGGAACGTTTTCCACGAAAGAGGAAAAGCCTGTGGAGAAAGAGGGTGAGCCAAGAGACCCAGAAAACCGAATCCTATCTAATAAAAGAGTAATATGCAGATTGACCATCACTCCAACACACAATATAGCTGCCCCCATGTGGTCAAAGATCCTGCCCCCATGTGGACACAAGATGGCCACCACAAGATGGCCAGCAGGAGAGGGCAGTTGGGAGGCACCCGGCCTGCAAGGGAGGGCAGTTGTGAGGGACCAGGCCTGCAAGGGAGGGCAGTTGAGAGGGACCAGGCCTGCAAGGGAGGGCCGTTGGAGGTGATCAACCCTGCAGGAGAGGGCAGTTAGGGGTGACCAGGCCGGCAGAGGAGGGAAGTTGGGGGCAAACAGGTTGGCAGCAGAGTGGTTAGGGGGTGATCAGGCTGGCAGGCAGAAGCGGTTAGGGGCTATCAGGAAGGCAAGCAGGCAAGCAGTTGGGAGCCAGCAGTCCTGGATTGTGAGAGGGATCCCAGATTGGAGAGGGTACAGGCTGGGCTGAGGGACAACCCCCCTCCGTGCACGAATTTCATGCACCGGGCCTCTAGTCTATGAATAGAAACGTTTGGTGATGAAAGACATGAATGGAGCTCATTTCTGCTGCTACCATGGGGCACGGGCGTGCTCCCAGGAAGGGCCTGTCTCAGGGGGCCCTGCCTCCCCGCTGCAGCGCCCCCACCTGGCTGAAGTGGACATCTGATGAGGAGAAGGAGCAGGCCTACAAACTGGCCAAGAAGGGTCCGACTCCCTCAGAAACTACTGTGATCCCGGGAGACTCACAGGGCATCGAACAAGGATGTTTTGTAACACGCAATAAGATCTTGAGAATTCTGAAGTCCAAAGGACTTGTGCCTGATCTTCCTGAGGATCTCTGCCATTTATTTAAGAAGGCAGCCCTAGCTGGTTAGGCTCAGTGAATAGAGCGTCGGCTTGCAGATTGAAGGGTCCAGGGTTTGATTCTGGTCAAGGGCACATGCCCGGGGTTGCAGGCTTAATCCCCAGTGTGGGGCGTGCAGGAGGCAACCGATCAATGACTCTCATCATTGATGTTTCTATCTGTCTCTCTCCCTTCCTCTCTGAAATCAGTAAAAAATATATTTGAGAAAAAAAAAAAAGTGGTTACTATTCAAAAGCATCTTGAGATGACCAGAAAGGATAAGAATGCTAATTCCATCTGATTCTGATCGAGGGCTATATTACTCACCAGTTGTATTTACCAGTTGGCTCAATATTACAAGACCAAACGAGTCCTCCCCCCTCATTGGAAACACAAGTCCATCCACAACCTCTGTCTTGGTTGCATAAAATGTCTACGTACTCAAGCAATAAAGTCATTGTTTAACTAGAAAAAAAGAAAAGAAAAAAAAAGTATGGGTAAAGCTGTTCACTGCGCCACGCATGTGCCTCCATCTATGGCACACACACACACACATATTTTTATGAATAAAAACGTAAAGGACACATAAACGTGCTGTTGGTTCTGAAGTGCATTACCACATTTCCTGAGCATGACATGTTTTTTAAAAACCTAGAGAAATGGTGAGTGGTGGACTGACAACCTTCACCCGCCAAGGAGCCCCTGATCCATTGTGTCCACACAGTGTGTGCCCAGCGGACAAGCAGGCACACCAATGAGTCCATTCGGGGTTGAGTAATTAGGCGATTGGTGTTTTAGCCACTTTATGTTTAAATAATAATTGGGGACTTGGTTGGGAACTTGGGGTGGGTTAGGAACGCGTTATTTTTGCCATGTAGACACAGAAGAATGTAGTCCCTCATTAAGCAAAATTCACTGTGTAACACTTCAGGCATGGATTCGATTTTTAGGCTGAGACATATACTTCTATATATAAAATGAAAGACCTGGTCATAGTGATACCTGATATTAACGGGTCCTTCCCATGCCCTGAGACTGTGCTAAACCTTTAACATGCTGTAATTTATTTGATATTTGAAATAGGCCTGAGGTTCAATATGCTTGTGATGATTAATGCTAGCTTAAAAATGAGGAAAAAGAAGAAAGAGGCTGAGTAACTATCCCAAGGTCACAATTCCTGGCTTGGGTAGACAGACATTTGTTTTTAATATTGTCCTTATGGTGGACATACACGTTTTCATATACATGTGTATGTGGGTTCTAAATTTCACCATAAATAAAAGTAAAAGGAGGTAGAAGTAGAGGGAATCATTCCTAACTCATTCTAGGGGGCCAGCATTACTGTGACACCAAAACCAAAGACATTACAGAAAAGATAAGGAAGCTACAGACCAATAGTCTCCATGAACCTAGATGTAAAAATCCTTAATAAAATATTTGCAAATCAAATCCAGCAATGTATAAAAAGAATTATACAGTGTGACCAAGTGGGATTTATCCTAGGCCTGTAAGTCTGGTTCAACTTTCAAAAGTCAATTAATGTAATCCATCACATTAATAAGCTGAAAACAGAAAAATCACATGATCATATCAACAGATGCAGAAAAGCAATTGACAGAAAAAGTATCCACCAGCCTGGATTTCTGAGGAAGAAGAACCAACACTCATGCATGACAAAAACTCTCAGTAAACTAGGAATAGAGGGGAACTTCCCCAACCTCATAAAGAATACCTAACAAACGTACACTCACACACGCATGCACACGCACACAAACTACAGCTAACATTGTACTTAATGGTAAGAAATTTGAAACTTTCTTACTAAGGTCAGGTACAAGGCAAGGATGTCCCCTCTCACCACTCCTTTTCAACACCGTTTTGGAAGTCCTAGCTAATGCGATAAGACAAGAAAAGGAAATAAAATGTATGCAGATTGATAAGGAAGAAATGAAACTGTCTTTGTTCATAGTTGACACGATCATTTATGTAGAAAATGAGGGGTAATAATGAAAATACCTCCTAGAACTGTTAGGTAATTATAGGTTGTAGGATACAAGATTACTATACAGAAGTCAGTTGCTTTTCTATATACCAGCAATGAACAAGTGGAATTTGAAATTAAAAACACAATACCATTTCCATTAGCATCCCCCAAAATGAAATATGTAGGTATAAATCTAAAAAACACGTATAAAATCTATATGAGGAAAACGACAAACCCCTGATTAATGACGTTAAAGAAGAACTACATAAATGGATGTTGTTAATAGTGACACGGATGGTGGTGGCAGTGTTAAAGATGGTGATGATAAGGCAATGGGTATGGGAGTGGTCGTATGAGGATGGTGATAGTAGATGGTAACAGTAATGGTGAGAATGGTGATGAGTTGTGGTGACATGGATGACATCACTGGTGACATTGATGATAGTGGCTGATAATGGTGATTGCAATGATTGTCACATAATACAACAATATTGTATGCTGCAAGCTTCTTGAGGGAAATGCCTCTCCTATGCTGAAAGTTCCTTTAGGGAAAGGATCACATTTAGTTCTGTGTTTATAACGCCTTAGACTGTGCCTGGCACATGGTAGGCCTTCAATAAATATTCACCCAGAGGAAGGAAGCAAGGGAGTGAATGTGTCCAGGCACCTTCCAGGAAAACGCCCGTAACATTTAACAGGATGCCATGCTCAAACGTTTCCACAAGGTGTCGCACTTGTCCCTAAAAGTGGGCACGTCCAGGCCTGCACACTGCGCCAAGCCGCCAAGCCGCCAAGCAGCCAAGCCGCCAAGCCGCCAAGCCTATGGAGGGGCAGGTGATACCTGAGGATGGTGCTGACCCAGCAGATGGGTGGAGGGGGGGTGGTGGAGAGGGGGGCTGCATTCAGCAGGAGGCACTGGGAGAGGTGTGCAAAGCCTCACCATAGCAGACCACATGGGCAGTGGAGTCTTAGGTGTGGGTTCTAGATCCAGCTGGGAACACCGAAGAGTCCATTCCCCCCCCCCCCCCCCGGGCCTCAGTTTCCTCATCTGCCAAGTGGGGGCCATAATGCTCTGACAGGACCCTATCTGATCGTTGAAAAGCATTGGACTTGCTTTCTTGTTTCTCTGTTTGTGTTTAAGTTGGCCTTTCCCCTGCCTTTGCTGGAGAAGGTCAGGGCATTCTCAGACCTCCCCCCCTCACCGATTCTGCCTCTCTGAGTGGAACTGAAATGAAAAATTCCCCAGCCTGGGATTCATCCCTAACAGAGGTAATAATAGTTGTTGATAACAACAGGTTTGTTTGGGATATTAAATGAGAGACTATGTACAACATATGCTATTGTTAAATCATTTTATTATTTTTTCCCAGGGGCTCTGAGTGAGAGAAATCACAGCTTCTCTTCTCAGCATTCAAGGGTCTTCAGTCTGCCCAGCCTCTCCCCTCCCACACCACCTCACCACACTCTCACTTCCAGGTACCAGCTCCTTCGACCCTCCCACAAACACCCACCTTTGCTGCTGCTGCTGTTCCTCCCTGACCCTGCCTCCATGCAAATCAAGAGTCCACTCCTTCCCTCTCCTCTGCTTGTCCAGTGTCTGCTCAGCCATCACCATCTGCTCCAGGCCTCCCAGGTCATGGGGACCTTCTCGACCCACTCGCTGAACCCTTTCTCAGCTCACTTGCCAAAGAAAGGAGTTCTCACTACACGAAAAAGCTCGCATGTGATGAGAGCTAACAATGACCTAGGCCCTATCCCAAGCACTTTTTGCATATTAGCTGATGTAATCTGCCCAGCAACACTATGAGGGGGGTGGGGGGGTGGGGGGTGGGGCTATTACCGGCCCCATTTGACAGGGGAAGAAGCTGAAGCACAGAGAGAGTAAGCAGCATGTCCAGATCGCACAGTTGGTATGTAGCAGAGACAGGCTTCAGCCAGGCCAGGCCAACTTAAGTCTGGGCTTTTCAGAGGTGCTGGTTGCTGTGGACAGGGGGCCACGTTAGGCCTGCCTCAGTCCCACTTACTGGTTAGCACCACCAGGCAAAGCAGAATTCAGACTCCAGGCCAGACCGTGCACTGTACACCCCCAGTGGTCACTGTTCACGTGGAATGCAGCATGAGGGGTGCCCCCTGGAACTGTACCGCCCATCGGTCCCACAGGCCGCCCTGCCTGACCCGGTGTCTGGCTTCCCCTGTACTCACTGGAATTCTGCCATCTTGTGGACACAGCAGGAATTACCTGTGTTCTGCATAGCTAGCAGGCAGGCTAGTATTTAGTTACCTCCAGCTCAGCCACCAGACCGTCTCAATTGAACATCTGGGGCTGCCTCCCTGATTCTACTGTGCCTTCCAGTTTGTTCTCAGCCAGTATCAGAGTCACCTGTTGAAGAAGATCCCATCCTGCTACAACCTGCTGAACACTGTGTCCAGGTTCACCCTGCACGCCCTGTCCCCTGTTCTTCTCTATCCCTGTCACCTCCTCCTCTTCCCTACTCACCCTGTTCCTGCTGCACTGGCCTTCTATCTATTGCTCACACGCACCAGGTTTGCTCCTGCCCCAGGACCCTTGCACTGGCCGTTCGCGCTGCCTGGAGCACCTTTTCCTTGAAGATGTCATCCAGGTGCCAGCTCAAATGTCTCTTCTCAAGGGGGCATCCTTATAGGACCCTAAGGTAGCCCTGCCCCTCCTCCAGTCTCATTCCCCAGTGTCTTTTCCTCACAGCTCTTGTCATCTAAACCATCCTGCCCTGTTTCCTATGTCTCACTCCCCCGCCCCCCCACCACCACCACCACCAGTGTGTGCACCTTGAGAGTACAGGATTGTGAACCTAGAATACGTCCTGGCCCTCCGTCACCGCTCAAGAAATATGTGTTGCTTGCTTGGAAGGATACATGAATGAATGAACCCACCAATGGCATTTTTCTCCAAATTGGGGTATACAAACCCAAAGACAGTCAGAGCTGGAAGGCTCTAAGTAGCTCACAGAGCAAATGGCCCATGAACTTGAAATAGATTTCTGGGCCCCTCCCCCTGAGATTCTGATTTGTAGGTGTGGAGTGGAGACCTGAAAGAAGTAGGGCTCCCCCACCCCACCCCTGCATGAGTCCCAAGTGATCCTGATGCTGTGGCAGTTTAATGTAGTTTCACTTTCACAGATGGGGAAACTGAGGCTCTGAGAGGGGCGGAGCTGGCCTCAGATCACACAGAGGGTAGGAGGCAGCACACTGTTCATGAGCCGTGTCAGCTCTGCCAGCCTGAGGCATTGAGCTTCGGGGAAGGGTGAGGGGTGGGTAGGTTCCTCCTGCCTTAGGTGAAGCTAGACGGTGGGATACCAGATCAGGGCCAGGACTGGGGGGGAGGCAAGCCAGACACCCGGAAGCAAAATGTAAGGAGGTGCTTCTCTGTGTGTGCGAGTGCCCACCCTCCCAGGAGTGCCTCCTCCATTCAGTTCCGTGCCCTGGACACCAACTTGCCTCACCCTGGTCCCAGCTCTGGGCCTCTCCCTCAATCCCTCCCCCAGCCTGGATTCTTCTGGAAAGAGGACTTTGGGGTCTGCCTCCCTACTTTGAGGGCAGCCCCGGGGGCTAAGCTCAAAGCTTTGATTTCTTTGACTTCTTTAGCCCTGGAGGCCCCGCTGAGCAACAATCCCCCAGTTCACTACACCTTGGGCTCCTCAAGATTTCTCAGACACATGAACACACTCCTCCTGCCCCAGGGCCTTTGCACGTGCTTTTTTTCTCTGACCCAATGCTCTTTTCTTAGCCATTCACGTAGCTCATGCCTTTGCTTCCTTCAGAATTTTGCTCAAACTCACATCAACACCTTCCCTGGCCATTTTGGGTAAGGTCATGGCCCCTTCTCCATTTGCTTTTCTTTTCTTCCGTAGCATGTGCCTCTCCCATACTGTGCTTATTTTACTTCTTTTCTGTCCCTCTCCACCAGGGCATGAGCTCCAACAGGTAGGAACGTTGTCTATTTCTTTTCAACTTCCTTATCTCCAGAACCAGAACCATGCCTGGCCCAGGGAAGGAGCTCGGGGAACGTTGAGTAGATGAATGAGTGGAAGGAGAGCAGGGCGCTGGGACGGCAGCCTTTGGCAGGGAACAGTTTCCAACTGAAGCTATTACACGATTTTGTCTTCCTTGTATTTATTTTTCTGGTTACCTTTTATTTCTGATGGCAAGTGATACTGGGTTTTTCATTTGTGGAAGCGATTTAAAATTTCCTTTTAAAACAAATTTATTTCACTGGGGGAAGTACATTTATTTAAAGAATAATATCCAGTTAATAAAGTTAGGGGAGTTGGTGAACAGGACAAAAATTAGGAAGGAGGGGCCCGAGTGACCGAGGCTGCCTGCTGGCTGGAGTCCGGGCCCCCCAGGTGACAGCTGGGCAAGCTGACCCCCAAAAGTCCAGTGACTCGTTCAAGGTCACACAAGTTAATGCCAAGGTGAGCGCCTACACCTTGGTCTTCTGATTCCAGGCGTGGGTTTTCCATCTTTGTTCTACATTTCTATCTCACCCAGGAGTGGCCACTGAAGCGGGGTGGGCAGGGGAAACCTGGGCTGGAGAGGATACGCCTGAGGCATTTTTAAAGTGACTTCATCTCCCTCATCAGAACAGTGCCTGGCATGAGGCGCTTGTTAGAGGAATGAGTAGAAGAGAGAAGAGAAGACCTGGAACCCCATGTCCCGCCCGGCCGAGCACCGGGTGCTGCTGGGGAGAGACCGGCCTATGGCACACAGCCAGGCTATGGAGGAGTCACCTGTTGGTAGATCTCCACGGTGAGTAGTAGATACCTCCGGACAGAGGACAGAGGAGGCGGTGGGTGTGAAAATTGGGAGTGGGCACGCCCTTTGGGATGGGGAGAGGTCAGGCCACACGTGGACTGAGCTGCAGGAGCCGCTTAAGCAGAAAGCGAGAGGATTCCTTCCTCCCCTCAGGCCCTGAATCCGACATCTCTGGATGGAGCACAGCCTCTACTGCTCACGGACCGTCTTCAGCATCTTCATCGCCTTCCTCCCTCTCCGAAGGGCTAGGTCAGGGTGCTCACTGAGCGGCCGGTCCTTACACGGAGGGAGCTCAGAACAGCGAATGGCTGGCATGTCAGCGTAGAGATCAGGTTCAAGGACGGCTTAAGGGCACCAGGATGTCTGCTGTGCATGCTTCTTGGTAGCAGCGTTCTAAGGCTGTCCATTTGCATTGCATTGAAGAGAATCAGGGACAGTGAAGACCCTGCCTCTGTGGGGCTGGGGCAGGGAAGGCGGAGGCTGGGGGCTGAATCAGGAGGCTAGAGAGGGCCCAGGAGCGAGGGGGGATGGAACCTGTGTCAGAGGGTCAAGCCCAGGACCCTGGCCACACCACTGGCTGGGCAGAGCTGGGATTGGAGGCCATGTGTGGGCTCCGCACGCTATGACCCGCCCATAGTTTCCAGCTGCTTCCAGACTCGAGGGCTAGCACTTCACTTGCCTTGGCCAGGCCTTTGAGACCCGGCAGCCTCGCCTGGCTTTGCTGCTGAGTGGACCCTGAATGACGGGGGACTGACCTGAGCCTCAGGTGACCCCTCTGCACGACGGGGAGAAAGGTGCTGCCCAGGTCATCTCACGGAGCGTCCTGCAGGTCAAAGGAAATTGTTCTTATTCCCTTGTATTTCTCCCCCAATTATTTTATTACTCTGACTTCTAAGCTGCCTGGCTCAGCCCCTGGAAGCCGGGGGACACCTGAGGACAGAGCCGACACCCCTGCCCGCCGGGAGGCTTGGGGAGCGGGCTCTCAGAAGCCAGGCCTCGGGGTGCTGCAGGGCATGGGGAGCTCTTTCCCAGCCCCCGGAGGAGGAGGAGGAGGAGGATTTATGGTTTGGCCTGCAATGTGGTGAACTGCTAAATATGCAGATTATGGGTACAAATCCGGGGGTGGCAGGGAAGGCAGCCAGCGGGGTGGGGGCGTGCTGGAGGTCTGGCTGCAGGACCATGTGTGTGGGTGGGGCCCGGCTCTTCCAGATGCGACTGCACATGTGCCTGCAGTGGGCGGGGCTGCCCCATGGCCTCCTCCCCACCTCCTCACCCTCCTTGGGCCTCCAAGCCAGGCCGGCTGACTATTCTCCTCCCCACCCCCTCAACTCACCCCCCACCACCCCTGCCCAGGCAACAGCCATTGAAACCCTCTCCTGCAGGCTCCTTGGAGTGTCTGGGCCATGAGAGAGATGGGTGGGGTGGAGGGGAGGGACACTGTCATTGCTCAGCTGGGGAAATCAAGTCACAAAGAGGTAGAGTCGTGTCCCCCGGGGCCACCCAGAGACTCAGCGACTGGGTCTGAAACCAAAGGCTGGTCTTTTGGCGCTTGCTCAGCCCTGGGCATGGCTGGGCATGAGGAGGGGTGGCTCGGGCCATGGCAGCTCAGGTTATGTCCCCCCAGCAGCCCCATGGACCAGGCTGGTCATCGCTGCGCGCCCCAGGACACGGGCCTGAGGCCGCTGGCTGGTGCAGTGGAGCCCGTTTGTCCCCAGGGCTGGCCGTTGCCCAGAGGCCCAGGCCGCCTCCTCAGCGGAGCTGGGAGGATGGCTCAGGAGGAAGGGAGCGCACGCAGCACGCAGGGCCTGCCCTCCTTGGGGTAGCTGGCGTCTCACTGCAGACGAGCGGGGGCTGCCTGAGGGGAGAGCATCAGGAGGTAGTCCTATTTCAGCGGAAAGATTCGGACATTGAAACTAGAGAAAGGGTGGGGAGGGAGGGGGCTCACGTAGGAAGAACCAGGCGCAGGGAGGGGCAGCCGTTCATTCAAAGAGCACAGCAGTGGGAGGGACTCGTAGCAAAGGGATCTGATACCTTGGCTTCTTCCCAGGCTGCCTGCGGTGAGAGAAGGTGCTGCAGAGCCTGAGATCTGAGCCTCCCTTGTCCTTGGCTGCGGTGCAACTTTGGCCCGAGGGTCCCCTCCCTGCGCCCAGACCCTGTGACCAGTCAGGGGTGACTGCGGCTTTCCTCCCCATCCAGCCAACCCCCTCCTCGCTCCTCCCCCCCTCCCCCCCCCCCCCCCCCCCCCGCCCCGGGAGTCCCAAATCATGGGAGTCCCTCCCAGTGTCCCTGACAACAGTGCAGGGGAAGTGGGCCTGTGAACTTGGCTGTCCCCAGCTTCCTGTTCTGGGGTCCTCGTGGGGACCAAGGTGGCAGAGAGAAATGGAACACAGAAGCTCAGAGTGGCAGGGGGTTGGGATGTAAAGGCAAATCCATCTATAGGAGATAAGAAATGGAGTCAGAAACACTGGGACCCTGGGAGGCAGACCTCATTCGGGTGTGGGAGTCAACAAGGTGTTCCCAGGACACTTGGGACGTCCCTGGGGAAAGCAGGACCGCCCAGAACATGACTGACAGGGGCGCAGATTCCCCATCACACACGCAGCGGCTGCCGGAGGGAGGGCCGCTGCTGTGGGAGCCTCTGCCTGGATCCCACCTCCCTCCCTCCCTCCTTCCCCCACTCTTGGAGCCCCCACCAGTGCAGACTCACTCTGTGACAGCTTTGGGGGAGGAATTCTCAAGGGTGGAGTCAACTCAGCGTGAGCTGGGAACCTGAGGGACCCAGGTATGGATCTGAATCTGTTAGCTGTGTGACCTTGGGCAAGTAATTTGACCTCTCTGAGTCTGTAAAACTGTATGCTTGACACATAGTAGGTGTCACCATCCCCTTCGTTTGTTTCCTTCTGCTGCCAATATCCCATAGGCTTCTTCTCCCCGCAACCTGCTTCTTCCCCCGTGATAACAAGACCAGGGAAGTGACTCGGTAGCAGCAGAAGCTACCAGGCCCTGTGTCGGTGTTTCTATCGCTGCTGAGGGAACTAACCGAAGCTCAGAGAGGTAAAGTCGCTTACTCAAGGTCACACAGCAGCGAAGAGACTACAGCGACTCAAGCCCAGACGTTTCCAGTCCACCCTGCCATCTGCCTCTTCTAATGAATCATAGACTTCAGACTCAAAAAGATCAACAAGGTGGGGGTGGGGTGGGGGCACTGGGACCATGAAGCTGAGGGTGCGGGCTGGCAGGGCCTGGAGAAGGGAAGTGGCACTCTGCAGGGGCGGGGGGGGGGGGGGGCGGGCAAGGGCTGAGTTTGTCTTCTCCCAGTTCACAGAACAGGGGAGGATGGAGTAGGCAAGGGCCAGAGGTGGGCACACCGTGGGCATCCAGGGGCCGGAGGGAAGCTGGGCTCCTGAGTGTTCAGAGGAATCTTCTGAGCTTCAGAACGTTTGGCCCCACCCCCTCCGAGCGAGCCACCAAAGCAGGGCTTTCATCCCGGGAAAGGAACCGTCCCGCCCCATGTCACTGTATTGACTTCAGCAGAGCCTTTTATTTCTCATTCAGGAAGTGTCCTGACAATAAAGACATCATCGATCTGTTAACGCACTTCTTCAAAATTTCAGGCACCTCGTGGAGAGAGAGTTTTTCCAAATGGAAAACAACCCTGCCATGAAGTGAACAGTGTGGGCCTGCCTGTCCCCGCTTTCGTGGTTGGGCTTTGAGCAGGGCGGGAGTGCTGGGGAGAAGAAACAGTCAAACGCGAACCAGCCAACCAGGAAGGGCAGACTCCCCCCTCAAGGTCCGCCTTGACCTTCTGGCTCATTCCCCAGCTCCCCAAGGTCATTGCCTGCGGGGCCTCCTTCAGCCACTGTGGAGGGGGCTGGTCTCCGGTACCACAGGTGGGAAAGCGAGGCTTGCCGAGGCCACCGGCCTGTCCGGTGTCACCCAGCCAGAAGGTACAGAGTCGGGACGCAGACCCAAACCCCACTGCTGAGAGAGAGAGTGGGAGGAAGCGGACAGACGACAGAGGTGGCCTGGGCTCTGGTTCTTGTGGGGCAGCCAGGAGTCCCTCCAGCCCTATCCCTGCTTTTACCTTCAGTGTCAAAGTTAGGCCAGCTTCTCCTTGGTGGGAATTGACTTCTCATTTATTCAACAGACGCTTTGGAGAATCTTCTAGAAGCCGAGGCTTGTGCTAGTGCAGGGACAGAGTGATAACAAGACCCTCAGCCCCTTAGACTTTGAGGGGTCCGGCCCCTTTCCCTGCCACCCCCAGGACCCCTCCTCACTGGAGAAGGGACAGCTGTGGCCCTGATCTGACCCAGATTCCTCCTCCACCCCCAGGAGCAGTCCCCGGAGAGGCACGGACCCAGTGAACACTGGCTGGTACCTCTCCCTCCCTCCCTCTCCACAGCCATCCCCTCCCCCTCCCCCTCCCCCTCCACCCTCACCTCAGCCTCAGAACCGTCTGGTTTCAGCTCTGCCTGGGACAGGCCAGGGCAGGGGAGCCCCCGGGGAGCCTGGAGCAGAGGCCACGAGGGGGTGGGAGGGAAGCAGCGAGCAGAGGTGTGTTTTGAAATCTGCTTCCTTTTGGCCACGCTTGAACTTCCAAGCGCTGGGTTTGACTGACAGGCAGGGAAAGGCCGCAGGGCTCCCCGTGGAGCCGGGGCTGAGATGCTGAGATGCGGGCGGGGGGGGGGGGGGGGGGGGGGGGTGTCCACAGGGGCTCGGGCTCCAGGGCCAGCACCCCTTGCCCTTCCTCTCTGCCCAGGAGAGCCTGGGGCGTGGGTCCCGGGAGGCCAGGGCCCGGGTGGAGGTCCTGGAGTGTCCACAGGAAAATTCCAGAATCCCAGCAAGTCTGACAACCGCAGCACCATCAACAAGGATGGGCAGCATTTATTGAGTGCCTGCTGTTTATTCTTTAAACACATGCTTATTCACTAAGTGTGTCTCAGGGAAAATCTTAGAACAGTGCCCAGTGCCTAGTGAATACTAGATGTATATGCACTTGTGAATGGATAATAAATTGAGGCTTGGGCCTCCCATGTGTCTGTTCAACTCAGATCTGTCCCCTGTTCTTCCTTTGTCCTACTCTGCGTCCTAGGGCTGACACCTGCCAAACCGCATCTCCCAGGACCCTTTGCCAACCAGCTTCCTGTCAGCCTTGGCCAATGGGAGGGGCCAGGGGAGTTATCCACCCCCTCTTTTGGTGGGATCTGGGCAATGACTAGGCCACCGCCTTGGGTCCAGGTCCTGGGGACAGGCCCTCAGCCCAGGTCCCCGCCTGACTCTGGTTCCAGGGTCCCCACTGACCTTGGCCCCTGGGCTCTGATGTCATCACGCCCTCCCTGTTCCCTCTAGTCCTGGAGATGTGGAAGCTTCCTGCTGCTGCTGGTCTCTGAGTTGCCCCCTAATACCATTCAGGCCAGTCAGCAATTCCAACCCCCACAGAAGGAGTTCCCTGCACTAAGTCCCCTCTGTTGAAATACCTGCCTGAGTTCTGGCTTCCTGACTGGATTGAATAGAAGCCCCTACTATGTGCCACATCCAGGTCCCTGCCTTCAAAAGGTTTATAATCTAGCGGGGAAGAAGGGCATTCACCGAACCATCACATAAATACATAGGCAAGAACAGGGGCTCAGTGCTATGAGGGACAGATCCGTGAGCAATGGCCCTACTGAGGGGCCTGGCTCCCTGGGAAGGGGTGTGTTTCCCAGGCACTGCAGCACACGCCCTCCATACACGTTTCTCCACCTCGTGGCAGTTCTGCGAGGTAAGGTCGTCATCCCCATTTCCAGGATGAGGAGATGAAGGCCCAGCAAGGTGTAGCTTCAGTCCCGAGGGGCCTGCTCTGTGCCTGGCTCCATGCTACCTGCCACCGGGAACCACCGTTTTGCAGAGGCAGGAATAGGCCGAGAGAAGGGCAGTGACTTCCCCAGAGCCCCCGAAGTAGGAGACCCAGGTCACCTCGCCCTGGTGTACGTCCCAGGACCGCCTCTGCCCTGGGAAATGTTTCTTCCTGGCTCAGCTGCAGACTCAGCGCTTCCTCTTATCCCTCCTCCCTCCCCAGCTTCCCTCCAGCCCCAAGGCTGAGGCAGCATCTGAAACCACAGTTCTGGGCCCACTGCCAGAGCCTGCCCCCTCAGCGACCCCCTTCCCACTGTCCTGGGTTTCTGAAACTCCTCCCTGTCTCCAGGGAAAGCTTCACAGTGTGTGTGTGTGTGTGTGTGTGTGTGTGTGTGTGTGTGTGTGCGCGTGCTTACCTGGGGCATGTCTCCCCTACAGTAGGAGGTGGGGGCGTTCTCTTAGAAATAGAGTCCTTTCTAAGATTAGAGAAGCCCCCAACCCTCCTTGGGAGTCAGCCCCCCTCAGATTAATTACTGAAAGTTTGGGGGTGACCTCCTGCTGCCAAGGGCATGGATGGGTGAGAGCTGGGAATGTGGGGGCTTTTCAGGGCCGACCAGTCCCTGCAACAGGTGCTGGGGGCATGGAAAGGGGTCCTCACTTTCTGGCTAGGAGCCGGTGGGGACAGAGGGCAGGCCCAGAGAGAGCCAGAGAGGCAAGACTCCAGGACATCTGGGCTGGGGGAAGGTGCAAAGTATTTGTGCAGGAGGTGAAGGCCTGGCTGTGCGCGGGCCTGAGATCTCAGATGGGGAGTGAAGGCCTCGGAGAGCAGGGAGCTTGGCTTGGGATGGGCTGGGGGAGGGACCCTCAGCTGTTGAGAGAAGCTGGCGGACGCCTCCTTGAACAGATGGGGACACTGAGGCTGGGAGGCGGATGATTTGTTTGAGGCAGAGGCTGAGAATGAACTAGTTCTTCCCACTTTGTACCCCATCATTCCCAGATCAAAGCTAACCAGGAACCACTTCTTTAAAGTCCTAAACGCCTTAGCCTAATTTTCCATGGCTAATTTCCCAATAGCCAGCATGTATTAAGCCCCCACCACCTAAAGAACTCACAGCTGTCATTCCTTGTGTCCTCACAGTAACCCCACGAAGTAGATGCTGTTCTCATTTCCACTTTACTGATGAAGAAACTGCAGGTAAGTGAGGTTAAGTCTTTGCCCAAGATCACTCAGGTCCAGGATTTAACTCAGAGACCCAGAGCCCTCTGTGGTGCCACCCAAGACTCCCTGGAAAATGGGTCACCTTCAATGTGCCCTTGAGGCAGCCACGGGGTCTTATCGGTTCTCATTGGCATCCTGCGCTCTGCACGTGCTATTATCCCTCTTCCTTCCTTCCTTCCTTCCTTCCTTCCTTCCTTCCTTCCTTCCTTCCTTCCTTCCTCATTCTACAGGTATTTACTAAGCATTTACCGCCTGCCAGGGGCTGGAGATTGAGCACAAAACAGTCATCATCTCCGCTTTCGTGGTGCTTACATTCTAGTGGGAGAGAGAGAAAATAAACCGAGAAATGCACAATTCAATACCAAATACTCATACTGCTATCCAGTATCAAGAAAGGGGATGGAGCCTGGCTGGCGTGGCTCCGTGGTTGAGCATCGCCAGGAGGTCACCATTTGATTCCTGGTCAGGGCACATGCCCAGGTCGGGGGCGTGCAGGAGGCAGCTGATCAATGATTCTCTCATCATTGATATTTCTATCTCTCTCTCCCTGACCCTTCCTCTCTGAAATCAATGAAGTATTTAAAAAAAGAAAAGAAAAGAAAGGGGTGGAAATGAAATGGGTGGCATTTTAGATTTGGGGGGCCAAGGAAAGTCTCTGAGAAGGTGACACTTGAGCAGAGCTGTGAGGGAAGTAATTTATCCCAGCATGCATTCATTATTCTCTTGTGATCTCTTTGATGTCTGTCTTTCCCACTGGACTGTTGCGCCATGAAAACAAAACATTTGCCTGTCTTGTTCGCGAGGGTGTCTCCATGCTTAGAACAGTGCCTCGCATGTAGTATGTGCTCAACAAACAGTGCCTTGCACTCAGTAGGTGAATGGGTGAATGAATGAATGAATGAATGACAGAGGCAGAAAATCTTTGCAGGATCAGGTTCTAATCTCACTCCAGGCCTGAAGAGGTTGCAGAAATATCAGTTTCCTCCTCGAAGCCCCCCCCCCCCCCCTTCCAAATGGTGAGTGAAGCGGTGGGGCTTGACTGATCTTTTGAGTCAGGTGTTGAGAATCCCAACTCATTAAATGTCTGGACCCGAAATAGGCAGTTAAGAGAGCCAGCAAGCAGCAAGGCTGGGGAGCTGGAGGACCAAGGGAGAAAGCTGGAGAGGGGACCAGCTGGCCTTGCTCCAGCTTCTCCCAGACTGCCTCGATGGGCCGTCATCCACACCCCCACTTGCAGCGCTCGGAGCCCCCACAGGGACGCCGAGGTGGTGGGAGAAGGCTGCTTCCTAACAGCTGTGCTGACTCTGGAGCCGCAGGCCTGGACAGGAAGGGGAATGTGGTGGGTACCTCCAACCCCAGCACAGAGGGCTGTAGGTGGGCAGGAGGGCAGGGCCCCTTGGGACCACCCTGGGCTCGGGAGAGGCTGGCTGGCTGCCAGGGGCTTTATTCTACCAAAGGGACAGACCCCTCCCAGAGTGGGGTTGTGAGTGAGGGCCTGGGCTTTGGGGAGCTCCTCTGATCCCCCAGTGGAGAGGCCAAGAGTCCACCTGCAGAGTCTTGGCAATCGCCAGGTGTGGCCCTCCTGAGCTGGGACGGGCCTGGGAGGGAGGAGGTGTGGGACTCGCCGAGGGGTGGTGGGGAGAGGGCAGAACGTGTATATCCCTGGCTCAGCGCCCACTGGCTGGGAGCCTGCGAGGCATGACCCCTCTCCGGACCTCACTTTTTTTTCAGCGTGTAAAATGAGATGATCACAGTACCACTGACCTCACAGGATTGCTATGGGGGTCAAATGGGAGAATATGTGTGACGCCACATTACGGTTCAAACGCAGAGGGTGGGCACTGGGTGGTAGGCTCAGAGCAAAAAGAGGAAACTTGCCTGGCGTTTGCTGATTCTTTCTCCCGGGCGCCGCTTAGCTGAACAGCCGAGCACTTGTGCTCTGGAACCAGGTGACTCCATTTGCCTCCTGACTAACGAGGCTCTGAGCCGCGTTCCCATGCCTGTAACACGGATGAAAACAGTAACTAGCGAAACAGTAAAACACATCGCTCAGCTGCTGGCATGCAGGAAAACCCAACAAATGGCAGTTTGGTTAACATCATGGAGTAAATTCTGGGAGTTGTCAAGATGGAGAAAAATGGGCTGCCTGCCCTCAAGCGCATGGTTATGGGGACATACCGAATGACTGTGGAACGAGGTTGGTAAGGCGAGGAGTGGGGCAGGATCCTGAGGAGAAAGCCCCATAGAGCAGGTGGCACAGATGCCAAGGCTGCAAAGATGGGTGGCACTTTTACAGGCTCCTGCACTCCAGGCAGAGGAACCTGCGTGGGTAAAAGGCAAGGAGGCTGGAGAAGCCCGGGACATGCGTTGGCTGAGGATGGGCCACTGAGGGAGTCGCCTGGAGGCGCTCTACCCAGAAGTCCTCAGGGGCCAGACAACAGAGGAAGGAGGCCAGGCCTGACGCCCCCTCTGTGCGTGACCCTGAGCCACCGCAGCCCCGTGGGGCCTGGCCCGGCTTCCCCTCTATTGCGCAGGGCGGAAATCCAGCGGGGCAGCCAGCTGACATCAAACTCTCCCACCGCAGGCCTGGCCTCAGCCCCTCTCCGGGCCTTAACGAAGCCATAAATCCTCGGGCAGGGTGGCGGGAGGGGCAGGCCCCCGCATATGTCCTGGCGGCCGGACAGAGGCCGGCATCTCTGGCTGGCGGTGACTGAGCGCCCCGGCACCCCATCACTCATCCCCCACGCCCAGCTGCCCCCGCCTCGGCAGCAGCCCATCCATCTCGGCCACGGGCTTTCAAGTCCAGCCCCAGGCCTCTCTGCTTAGTGTTAAGATGAGCCCCGGCTCACGCGGACTGTTCTTATTTATCTTCAGGTTTGTCCCCCTGTGGCCATCACTCTGCGGGGCGGCCCCCGTTCTCAGGACAGGCCCCCAGAATGCGATCCTCCTCCGGCTTCCTCTCCCGTCCCCACCTGGCAGCGCAGAGAAGGCCTGCAGCTGAGGGCGATGCATCTTAGTCACAGGCCACGCCCGCCGGGCGCCTGGGCCTCTCCCATCCCTTGGCAGCCTGACAGCAGCCCTTTGAAACATTAGTGCCTGCGTTCTGCAGCGGGGGAAACTGAGGCACGGAGAGGGGAGCCCTTCAGCTCAGGGCTTCCCTGGCTGCCTGGCTCTGCTGCGGGTACCAGTGGCCAGCCTTTGGCCAAGCACACGAGGCCTGGGGGAGCCTTTGCGTGGCTGCCCTGCGGGTCTGGGCTGATGAGGTCATGTCCATGCCCGCGGCTGAACTGGGAAGTCCTGCAGGCGGGCACACGCTGCCTCAGGCCCCCTGCCCAATCTCTCAGGCCTGGGGAGGGGACTTACTAGTCGTTCAGAGGGTCATTTTGGGTTCAGAGGGGTCATTTTGGAATGACACAGGGCTTCAGCCCAGTCTCTCCACATCCCAGCCCGTGACCTCGGGGAGCTGTTGATGTCTCCAGTCTCAGCTCCTCCCGTGCAGAGGGAGGACAAGCAAAGAGCCTGGGGAGTAGCCCAGGGAAACTTCCTGGGACTGTGCGGGCCCAGAAGGCGTGTGACTGCGTTTACCCTCACAGTCAACCTCCCAGAGGCTCTCTACCCGGGATCCAGAGAGAGGTGATAGTGGTGGGTGTCATCCCACAGTCCCCGCAGTTCTGAGGCCCGTACAGCCCCTCTCAGGGAATCCCGGCCGGACGGACAGAGCCGGTCTGAAGGCGACTGGAATTCCCACGGCCCAGTGCGATCATGACTGCCACCTCAGAGGACGGCCACAGGCACATTCGAGGCAGAAGAACAGGGAGACAGGTTCATTATTACTTTCAAAACAGAGTTTGTTCAAGAGACAAGATCTGTCAAAGCACAGGATAGTAAAAGCCACCTTCCTTGGGGAAAAGGCTAGGAAGCCCTCATTCAGTACAGCGCCGAACCCTGTGCACCGGCTCTGTGTCCGCGATGCCCTGACGCCCCTCCTGTCGGCCTCTGAGTGTGGTCACATCCAGCTGAGGAAGGCGAGAGTTATGGAAGTGACGTGACTTGCCCGCGGTCACAATGGCGGAGTCGAGGCCAGGCCTCTACTGAGCAGAGGTAGAGGCCTTACGGAGGGGGACCCGCGCGTGGGCTTTGGAGCCAGGCAGACCTGGATCTCGGCCCGGCTCTGCCACCTGCTGCTGGGAGAGTTTGAGCAAACCACATCTCCTCGTCTGGAAAGAGGGTGTGAAATCACTTCAATGAGTCCAGGAGCAAGTCTCCAGGTGATCTGGCTCCTGGGCACATTTTCAGAGAGGGGGCCTGGCATTTCTGACACCCGAGGGTCTGCGGTCCAGCTCCCACACCCTCCATCGCAGTCGCGATGCCTGCTCCTGGAGCCGAGAGCCACGGCCTGGCTGCCGGGGGAGGTGAAGCTTCCCAGGACAGGGGCCTTGTCTGCTGCTGCTGCCCAGATGTGGGGATTTTGTCTGTCGCAGACGATGGGCTGAAGATATTCACGTCTTTGACTCTCTGGTTAGAATCCCCTTTGACCTTGGGGCGAGGAGGAGGAAGGAAAGGACGTGAAGGAGACCTGGAGAGTTCATCGTTAGGCAGCACAGACCCCCAGGCCTCCATTTCCACACCTGTAAAATGGGTGAGAAGGAAGGTGATTAGATGATCTCTTAGGCCCTGTCCAGCTGAGGGCTGGGTGCAGACCTTCCTGAGGCTGGGGCAGGAGATAGGCGTCTCTGGGCTCCTTATCCTGAGACTTGCAGCCCCCACAAAATCAGAGCCAGGAGAGACTTGAGTGAACACTTCTTTTTGCAAATGAGACACAGAGAAGGAAAGAGACTCACCCAAGGCCACACAGGATGTGCATGGCCAAGACTAGGGAGCAAACCCGGTGTCCTGACCCTAGCCTGGGGCTTACCTGCTACACCATGCTTTGTGCCAAAGAGATGCCAGTTGTTGAATGAATGAATGAATGAATGAACATTGAGAACCTTCAGGCTCCTCCTCCCCTCCCTCACTCGCTTCCTCCTTCCTTCCTTTAATTTTTCCTTTCTTTCTCCTTCCTCCTGTATCCCCTTGGTCCTCCTAACCTTTACACACCCCCCCATCAAATGGAGCTGACCACATCCCTATCCTCTGGTGGTGCTCAGACAAGTGCGCAAGATCCTCTTGAGGATGCCCAGGCCCTGACTGGTCTCCGAATATCCCTCTCTCCCAGCCTGACCCACCCAGGATGGGAAGGGGTTAAATAGCAGGGGGCAGAGCAGGCCTACTCTCAGGCCCTCTTTTCTGCCCAGCCAGCAGGCAGCTTCTGGGGGCTTGCTGTGCTTCTTTTTCTCCTCCTCCTCCTCTCTCTCTTATTTTAAGGAACATATGTCACTCGCCATAACTCATGCGCTTATTATAATCATGACCATATGCTTAATGGGATGTAATAAAACCACTGCTAACCTGGCCCTGCTCGCAAATCTCTCCCCCTTGCTCCACTCTGACCAGTCTGCCTGCCCCTGAACAACGTTAACATTTCTCCATGGCAGGACTGACCTGAGGAAAAGAGGGAGTAAACTCAGTCATTCACTTTTTGTTCATTCATTCATTCATTCATTCATCACTCATCATTCATCACGCACCCATTCACTAATTACTGAGTGCCTACTATGCACCAAGCACTGAAGATGCAACAGTGAATGAGGCCAGTCATGGTTTCTGTCCTCACAACCTCTGTCCTCACAGCCTGTGTCATCTGGTAGGAAAGGCAGATGTCTTGTAAACAGGTAATTAAACACTTAATTAATTACAGCGAATTACAGAGGAAAGTGCATTACAGGAAGGCCTGCCAAGACTGGATTGGTGCCTTCACGAACAGAACCATGTCTACTTATACTTGGTCCTTGGTAGGTCCTTTATGAATATTTGTTCAGTAAATGAATGAATGAATGAATGAACGAACAAATGAGTTGTAGATCAGAGGATGCCTTCCTGAAGAACAAAGATTGAGTTCTAAAACAATGTCTCCAAAGTAGAGTGGGCAAGAAGAGCCCGTGTGGAACACAGAGAAAATGTGGCTAAACAACAGACATGTATTTCTCACACTTCTAGAGGCTCAGAAGTCCAAGATCAAGATGTTGGCCACTTGGTTCCTGGTGAGAGCTCTCTTCCTGGCTTGCAGACAGCCACCTTCTCCCTGTGACCTCACATGGTTTGTGTGCACATGAGTGGGGAGACAGAGTTCTCTCCTTTCCTAAAAGGCCACTTATCCTACCAGATTAGGAAACCATCCTTATGGCTTCATTTAACCTTAATTACTTCCTAAAAACCCTATCAATATATATAAAAGCCTAAGTGTCCGTCCGACCATCCAACTGATAGCTATGATGGTCAATGCGGGAGCTGCCATAATGCGCACTGGCCATTTAAAAAGAAACAGCACCATGGACCTGGCACCAACAAACCAACATTTGGCTTCCCCCAAATGGGACACAGGCCCCACCACCACCCCACTAAATCTCAGCCAACACTGCCAAGACCCCATGGTGCAAAATGTGGTCCACAGCCCAGCCCAGCAGAGAAACGGTCACTGTGGGCACTGGGTAATGATGTCATGTAGCAATACCCGGCTTCCTCTGCCTAGTGGCTAGCCTTGGATTTTCTTCAGCCCAGGAACACAACTTACTTTATAGCCAGGTGCAAACATTTTACACTTCAACCAAATGTTTGTGAAGCATTTTCCCATGCCTCATCTCATTTGATCCTCACAGAAGTCCTGGAGTAGGTACATAGGAGACTCAGTAGAATCTTATTTTCTTTTCATTAACAAGACAATGGAGATTTAGAAAGATTAGAAACTTGACCCGACTGAAAACAAGTAAGAAATGGTGGGCCTTGAAAATGACTTCAGGTTTTCTCACTGCACAGAATATAGTCAAACAATGCTACAGTTAAATATTTTACCCTTTGTTCTCCCTGCATGATCTACAATAATAATCTGCTTCATGTTGATATTTACTGCTATGTTGCTGACAATTACTTGAAAGAGAAGTTGGGGTGCTTCACTGGGCTGGAAAACGTTTAGCTAAATCAGAAAGCAGGTCTAATTAAGCAAGTTTATTATATATAATGTGCTAAGTTGACTTGCACATGCGTAATACATATAAAGCTCTCGCTGGCGCCAATTGCATGCGTGTGTTTTGATCTGTCATTATTGATCGTGAATTTGGTTGACCCTTCTATTATAGCGAAAGGGAGATTATCGATATTAAAATATTTCTTCTAATTAATTTCCTTTCAATGTGCACGAATCTGTGCACTGGGACACTAGTCTTCAGATAAATTACATTGGGGGTTAGGGCTTCAACATATGAATATGGGGAGGGAGCACACCCCTACTCTAAAGGAGGATGGGGCTGAGGCTCTGGGTGAAGGTGCTAGGGCAGTGGTCGGCAAACTCATTAGTCAACAAAGCCAAATATCAACAGTACAACGATTGAAATTTCTTTTGAGAGCCAATTTTTTTAAACTTAAACTTCTAATGCCACTTCTTCAAAATAGATCCGCCCAGGCTATGGTATTTTGTGGAAGAGCCACACTCAAGGGGCCAAAGAGCCGCATGTGGCTCGCGAGCTGCAGTTTGCCGACCATGGTGCTAGGGGGAGGGAGGCCCACGTTCTAAAGCAGTAGCTGCTTCAAAAGCCCTGACATGGGACTGAATTTGGGACTATGAGGAACAAAAGTTCTTCTCTTTCATCTTCTATTCTTAGAAAGGCATTTCTTCCGTCTAGTCCAACTTCATGCTGGTGTGGACCGAATACCCTTTCAGATGCACAGAACTATGCGGGAGGTAGAGTCAGAGTGTGAGATGAGGTTCCAGGCCCATGGGGGTTTCTGGAGAGTGGAATGGCTCAATGGAGGTGACAATACTACAAAAATGTAGCAGAGGTGTGATGTGAGTGCCCCAAACAAACACCCAAGGCATGAAGCTGGAGTCTTCAGTCTCCTGCTGCCACAAACCTCCACCCGCACCTCCCTCTCCAGCCTCTCCTGCCCCAGCTCAGGCTCCACCTGCATAGCTCCAGGACCCACTCGGGCACTGTCATGGTCTATCCCACGGGAGAATAGCACAGAGAGCGATCCTTTGAAAACATACAGATGAGCATGTCACTTCCCCATGAAATACCCAGAGCTTCTCCCACACACAGATATATCCAGAGTCCCTGTCATGGCCCAGGGGCCCTGAATGAGTTGGCTTCTGGCCACCTCTTCCAACTTCACTCGAATCCCAGCCTTTGCCTGACATAGGAGCCTTTTTGCCCTTGCTTGAACACACCTTGCACACTCCCACCACAGGGCCTTGGCACTCGCTGTTATCTCTCCCTGGAGGACCCTTCCTCCTCCCTTTACCCCAGTGATTCACTCCCTCATTTCACTCTGGTCTCTGCCCAAAAGACAAGGCTTCAAAGAGATCTCCTTGGGCCACCCCATCTGAAACAGCTCCCTTTCCCTCTCTAGCCCTTATCTCTGCTTTCTTTTAATATACTTGTCGCAACTTGACATGTATGTTTATTTGTAATATTGCCTTTCCTGCACTAAAATGTAACCTCTGTAAAGGCAGGAAATTTCTCTGTTTTCTACTGCACATTCAGGGCTTCTCAAAGTAGCTGGCACCAGCCAGTGCTCATTAAACATTTGGCTAACGAATGAATGAATAAGTGAACGAGAGAAAAGCATTTTTGCAATGTATACTGCAAAGATTGTGTAAGGTGAGGTGAGAGAGAAGGAAGGGACCAGACCACAGGGGGTCTGCAAGACCCTGGTAGGGAGTTTGGATTTCGAAATTATTGCAGTGGGGAGCTACTGACGGTTTAATGTGATAGTTCTGTTAAATTTTAAAGATAACTCTCCTTAGTCACGCTAGAGCAGAATAAAAGGGGATAGTTTTCAGATATTTTAAAATTCAATATAAGAAAATCAAGTGTATACTCATCTTGTCCAGATTGTCTGTCAGCAGCTAAGAAATTTAATCTTTACTAAATCAATCTTCAAGCACACCCTAAAAGGAAAGAATTTTTGAATATGGCATTGGGGAAAAATAGGGGCAATCTGGTAGGATTATGGGGAAAGCAATAATTTCAGCCTCAGTTTCCCCATTCATTCTCCCCTCCTCCACCCCGACCCTCTAAAGGATCTCCCTGAGATATATTTTTGGTTATAAAACAAAGGAATTAATATAGGGGGGTAAAGTCACCAGTGTGCCGCATTGAGCCCTCTGTGCGTTTTCTATCTGTTCCTGGTGTCTTCCCATCCGCGCGTGTGTGAGAAGAGGGTCCAGCCCTGATTTATGCTGCTGACAGAAAATCTAATGAACTGAAGACATAAAAGCATAACAAGGTCCCCCTGGGATAAATCCGTTCTGGATCCAGGCCTTTGAGGGGGGCGCGTGGCCGTGCTGACAGCCCAGTGTCCGTGATGGATGCGGCTCTGGACGCCCAGCTCAGGGGCACCGGGGGCCTTGTTGGGGGTGGTAATGGGAAGAGCCCGTGTAGACTTAGGAGGCTCTAAAACATCCCAACCTTGTAGCAAAAGGAGCTTAAGGCAAATCCAAAACGGAGATTCCAAGCATGTGTGGGGTGTGCGCAGGGCCGATTCTATGTACCGGGAAGGATGCGTGGAGAACATGAGGCAGATGGTGGAGCCAAGCAAGCACCCAGGGGCCTTGGCTCCTGCCGCAGCTTTGCCACTAAATGCAGTGGCGCACCCGCCCCTCGCAGGGCATCTATGTCCACCAGTGAAATAAGGTCTCAAACTGATCAGGGGCTGAAAATGTTGGTGCCTACAGGGGCCCAGGACAGATTTTGCATAAATGAAGGGAGTGGGCTTGGTAGGAGTTGTAAAAAAAAAAAAAAGAAAAAGAAAGAAAGAAAAGAAAAAGAAAAGCAAAGAAAATAGAGAGCATTCAGTGTTTGTAAGAAGTGGCCACCACTCAGCTCCAGCCAACCGGATGATGGTCAGAATTGGTCCCGGGAAGGGGGCGAGGGCTGCTCTTCTGCTGGTTAAAGAGAAGTCAGAAAGTGGGATTCATTTCTACGTGGAATTCCCCCTTTTAAAAATGCTGGCAGCTAGTTCACTAAAATGTTAAACCATGCTGATTGCATCCAGCCCATGGCCACCTTCTTGAGACCTCTGAATGAGATGACACTCCAGGGCCCATCTAATTTTAGTTCAGTCCCTTCAATAACCATTTGCAGGGAGCTTGATATCTACCAGAGACTGTGGATGCTGTAAGACCAGCACAGGGCTCAGCATTCAACAACTACTTGCTGGGCAGGACAGTGTGAATACAGGCTCTGAGGCTGGGGGTCGATGGTACAGTCCAGAGGTGGCCAAGAGAAGGCAGGGACTGGGGCTGAGGCCACAGGCAAGTGGTGGCGGATCCGAGGGGCCTGGAAGGCCTGGTGGAGGCGGGGTTCTTTGTCCTTAGTGGCCACATGTCCACTTTGAGGGCGAGGGTGGGTCAGTGTCCATGTTAGATTGCACCTTCTGGTGGCTGTGTGCAGGATGTGAGGAGCCGCCAGGGAGACCACGTGGGTGGCCGTCTTAATAATCCCGGGGGAGATGGTGCGGCTTTGGACCCAGGCAGAGGCAGAGGGGAAAGAAAAGATGGCACCTTTGAAGACTGTTGGATTCCTCCCCATGTGTGCTGGGGCATTTCCCTGCTGGTTGACACTAACTACTCAGAGCTCCTGGTGGCAAGCAACGGAAACCACATGTGGCTCATTCAAGCAGATGAGTGCTGGAACCAGGCTTGGAGGTGATGCCACGAGGAACAATGCCTCAGTCACATGGGAGGACTGGTTCATGCCACCACCATCCCTGAGCACTCCTCACAGTGCCCCAGTGCCTGGCACACAACCACTCAGGAAATGGCAGCTACCGCTGTGGTCTCCACATCTCATCATCGTTACGGTTACTTTCTTGTTATGAGTCTCAGCGAGCCAGTTAGCCTTGTTCCCGAAGAAAAGTCCTCTCTACTGTGCTTTTGTGCCCTCAGTGGTACTTGGCATATTTTAGGGACACTACCCTCCAAAGTGTCATCCAGTGTCTGGTGTGAAATGGCTCTTGGGTAACTGACTGGATGGGTGGATGGGCTGTGTGGTGGAAGAATGAATGACAGGCATAGCAAGTTAAATATTTCAAATGTTTCTCTCCAGTTGAACAACCACTCTCCTTTTTCACTCACTTGGACCATGCTCCAAAGGGAGAACAGATGTCCCCTTAGTCATACCAAGGATGCCCCAGAATTGGCGAGGCACCATCTGTGGCCAGCTCCAGGTCTCCCACTGGGATTCCAGATGTTTCTGAGGAGCTGGATGCTCAGCTGAGGAGTGGCAGGTATGGATGAGAGGTCAGGGTCTCTGAGTGTCAGCTGGCATGAGAATGGGAGCAAAGCACAGTTCAGGGAATGAAGCCCAGCTTCGGGGAGCATCGGGAAGGTGCTCAATGCCTACGTGTTGCAACAAAGGCTCATCACCCCACCATGACGTCACGGAATGTCAGAGGCAGTTGGGACCACCAAATATTCCAAGTGCTCCTCCCATCTCCCAGACTCCCTTGCAGCTGGGGTGGGGCCATAGGGCTCCTTCAGCCAGTGGACTATGAATGGAAATTTTGGGTGTCCCTTCCAGGCAGAGGCAGTGAGAGCCAGCAGCGCCCCTTCCTAGACTTTTTCTCCCTTGCCCCAGGTCCTTGCTGGCCACGTGTTACAGATGATGCAGCTAACACACAGCAGACTTTATGTGCTAAGCTGCTGAGGCGTCAGGGTTTATCAGTCATCACAGCACAGCCTAGCCTAACCTGACTAATAGATTTCACACCTAAATACATCTTGTACGGTTTTTTCAGAGATAGTCAAGAGCTCATAGTTTTGTCAACATGAGAGCTAATTGCAAGGATATTCATTCAATCACCCCCTTTTCACAGATGGAGAAACTGAGGCAGGCCCAGAGAGTGGAAGCAACATGCCCACTGTTGCAATCAGGTGGTGCATGGGTGAGTCCACAGCTGGGCCCCTGATCCGAAGCCCATCTTTACCACTCTGATCACATATACATTTCAGTGAAAAATACTCTAAGAGCTCAAGAGACTTGCTCCTTAAAAGAGGCCTAAAAAGACATCTTGTTTGCGGTCGGGCTTCTGGTCTCCCAGATGCTGCCTGCCTCTGGGAGCTCACTGTAGACCACCCTGGCTTCCCACAAACCCTGCTGAGACCCCTGCTCCCCCTCCCAGGCCCTTGACCACCCCTCCCTCTCTTGCCTTCTGAAATTCTCTGTTGGAGGTCTCAAGTGAGGTCTAATCCTGTGGCTGACCCAGCACTTCATGAAACCATTAAGGCCCCTTTAAGGAGACATAAGGTTTATTACGCAGTGAGCAGCCCATACAAACGGAGCCCCACCATTAACACATAGTTTCTCAACTCCCAGATGTTTGCGTGTGTCCCTTTTCAGGATTGAGCAGCATCCGCTGGTGCAGGGCTGGGCTCAGGGATTGACAGAGAAGTTGAATGCACTCATTGAACCAATGTTTATTGGAATCCAACCCCCCCCCCCCCCCCCCCGCCACACACACACACACACTGTAAATGTGCTACATTCCCTGCCCCAGGAGTGGATGTTCTGGCAGGAGAGCAGACATGGAACAACTGATTAATTGTGATAAACATGTTATGTGTGAGACATACAGGTGCATGGGAGCAAATAATGGCATCGAGGGTAGGGTGGTAAGAGGGCCCTCTTACGCAGGATTTAACCATGAGAGAAGCACTCCTGCAGAGGAAACTGCATGTGCAAAGGCCCGGCGACAGGAAGGAACTTGGAGTGTTTGGTGACTTTGAAAGTAGTCCAATGTGGCAGGAAGAGAGAGAGAGAGAGAGAGAGAGAGAGAGAGAGAGAGAGAGAGAGAGAGAGAGGAAGGATAGTGCCAGTTCCTGAGATGGGGAAGACTAGGTTTATGGGGAGAGGGATTCGGGATTCGTTTATCACTGGATGTGGGTATGAGTTATGGAACCAGCAGGGGGGGCTCTGGATGAGAACGCCCTACGTTGTAGGCAGGTGGTAGAATTGTCACTTGTTTACCTCAATACCCATTTTCCTCTTCCTCCTGAGTAATATAAACTCCGGCTCTTAGTGGGGCATGTAACCACCTGAAATACAGAACACACTTCCCAGCATTCCTGCTAACAAGACGTAAGCAGAAATGCTGTGTTCGACTAGTGCCCAGTGCCCAGAACAGGAAATGGTCTGCTCTCGTTTGTTTTTCTCCCTCTTTCTGTATAACTGGAAGGTGGACTTGATGTCTGGAGCTCAAGCAGCCACATGGACAATGAGGAGTGCGTCACATGCTGAGAATGTAGAGCAGCAGCAACGTGGACGAGCTGGGGACGTGACAGTGTAGAGCCACACCAGCCCCGGACTACATACCTCTAGATTTCTCTGTCATGGACCTGGCCAGGCCCTAATCAAGATTAGGAACTTGGACCCCTGACTATGGGACTGTCCTCCCCTCCTGCCCTCTCCCTCTCACTCCATGCCGGCAACAGTGGCTTTTCTGTTCTGAGGCTCCAAGCTTGTTCCCACTCGGAGACTTGGCATTCCCTGTCTCTTCTGCCTGGAATGCTCTTCCTCTACATCTTCCCACCGGGCTCCACTCAAGCATCCCCTCTTCAGAGACGGTGTCCTGACCACCTTTCCCACCAAGACCCTTCCCCGAGGTGTCCGTCCTCTGTCATATCGTCCTACTTCCTTTCTTGCACAGCCTTTCTCACGGTTTGGGTTTGTTGCTCCTTTATGTGTTTACCTGGGATTTACTGCTGCTTCCCCCCAGGATGGGTACGTTACAAGAGTAGAGAGCCCGGCTCTTTGTCCATCTGCATCGCCAAGACCAGACAGGAGTCAGCTGCACTGTGGGCTTACTGCATGGGCACTAAAGAACAAAGGAACTGGAGCAAAGCTTCATTTTGCCAAGACTATTGAGGCCCAACAAGGAAACTGCCTATCCCAATCTCACGGTTCAGATCAAGGACAGCCCTGGGGTCCCAGCCTCCTAGCACCCAGTCCAGGGTGTGTCTGCGCCCACATCTCAGTGGGGACAGACAGACTCTTGAGGCACCAGCATCTCACGGGGCAGGAATCTCTGCATCAGGACATTCCACCACTGGCCAGGCTCCTGGGACCCCAGGACACAGTCCCTCAAGGCCTTTTGTCCCTCTCCTTCACCCGGCCCAGCATCGCCCTGAGCTGGGGATGGGCCTCGGGCCACATCTGGAATTAAGAGCTGAAAACCCAGCTCAGCGCTGATAACACTTTATTGACGGGAGATGAAAGCGCCGGGGGCAGTCCCTCTCTGCACTCGGTGCCATGGTTTTACGAGGTGTGACACACTCTGCTCCCTTCAGGAGGCCCCTGCCCGGCCCCTTTCCTGCCCAGCCCACATCTGAGCCATCACAGTCAGGGCGCTCCCGCTCTGGCCCAGGGTTCGGGCAACTGGTCCTGCCTCAGAGAACACGAAGAAGGCCCTGCCCGGTGGGGACTGGAATTTGGGAGGTGCCCTTTGCCAGACGAGCCTTCATTCTCCCATCTCGCCACATATCACAGGTCCTGGAAATTAGGACAGGGGCCTATTTGGGGAGCCATGTCCTGCCTACCACACAGTCAGGGAGACATTCCTGAGAGTGCACGCACATGTGAGCACAGGGAACTGGACATTCTAGCAGGAGCCAACTCACCGTGTGAGGGCAACAATAGCACAGGTATACAGGTTACAGGTGATAGGCTCAGGTGTGCAAATACGTGTCAACTCTCTATTTTTCTGCCACGAACTTTCATTTGTGTTCAGAAGCCTCATTCTGCTGATGCAATAAAACGTCGTCACATCCAGGCAGACACTCACAGCAACGCGATTTCCAGGCTTTTGCTGAGGCAGGATGACCCCGCTGGGGGCCACTGCCCCGTCCTTCCATCCCTTCAATGTGGCCCTCAGAGGTCACTTCCTCAGGCTGGTGCCCGAGGAGGCAGCTGGGCCTCCGAGGGCCTCTCCTTGCAGCTCTTGATACTTGGGGTTCACAACACTTCCCAATGGGACCCACTTGGGGCCACCGTCTGTCTGTGTTCTGTCGTTTAGCCAACTTGAGTCCCACAGAGGCAGTGGGGTGGTGTCTCTAGACACCCACCTAGAGGCTGTCCACCCCACTCTGGGGCCATGGGAGACCCCGCACATCTAGCTCAGGGGATCTTGGCACAGGTCCTCCTGGGGCCATTGTCATACCTGGGGACAAAGGGCTGCGCTCCAGGCCTGCCTCCGTTTCCCTGGGCAGGTTTCCCTGCTCCGTCTGCCTGTCCATCTCCCAATGTATAGGGGACTGTTATTCTCACCTCCAGATTCCGCCCAATGCTGGCAGAGCCCCGATTCTGAGTCAAAGCCTCCTGCTACCTCCCCCAAACTCTGCCTTTCCCGAAACAAACCCTCTTCCCAAATTGCATAACTAATCACCTAAATCTCAGCGAATTATGAAATCTCAGAATTTCTGTTCTTTCAAGGCTGATTGTGCCGCATCCCTGGGGACAATAGCTAGCGACTATTTAAAGGCACAAGTGAAAGATGGGGAGTGTCAAAGGGTTGAGAAAGTTGTAGAAAAATCTATTAACTAAGGTGTCACTTATCAGCCTGCCATGGTCCTGGTGTGATGGACAGCGTGGGCTCCCTGATCCGGGTGCTGCAGCTCAGTTTCCCTTCCTGTAGAATGAGTACAGGAATGTTGCGTCTACCTCAGAAGGTTGTCTGAGGGTCAACCAGAAGCAGGTGTGTGAGTGTCAGCCCAGAGCCTGGCACCCTACACAGGCTGGCCAGGGCGTCACAGCTGCCATTCTCAGGTGACAGGTCAGCTGTATCGGGGGACTCCCATTTATAATATGCAGTGCTGGCAAGCAATTGATGTACAGTAGACTAAAACTTTGCTCCAAGCACTTCGATTGTGTGATCTTGCTTAGACTCGTTTTTTAAAAACACAGAGCTGCTATAAAGTTGAAAACATGAAGTCCTCATGGGAACAGGTTACCCCAGTGCTGTCTCCCTCTCCTCTAAAGCAGTGGCCACTGGCTTTGGGGAGAGCCCACAGGGTGTGGCTTGTGTAGCTTTGGGGTTTCTTCCTGCTTGAGCTGCACAGCAGAGGGCGCATGGTATGTTTTACGTGCACGTTACCTGTGGTGTGTGCGCTTGGTGGGTGCTTTTCCACCTCGCACTAAATCTAGATGGACTTCACCTTTTGGAAAGGCTCATGGAATTACACCAGGTGGATGCATTGGACCCCTCAGAACAGTGCGTGCACCGACACCTGCCCATTTTACAGATGTGGATACTCAGGGCCCAGCTCTTGGCACTGTAGCACCAAGACCAAAGATGTGCATTCTGGAGCCGGGGAGACTCTGGTTTAAATCCCTCAGCTCTGCCATTCCTCATGGTGGGTGATCTTGGGCAAGTTGTTTCATTGGCTTCAGCCTCAGTTTCCCCTCTAACAAATGAGGATACCAATAGCACCTATTGTCAAGATAGCATGTCCCTTACACTGCTGTCAGGATCATTAAATGAGGTCATGTACAGATCCATTTTACAGATGGGTAAACTGAGGCCCACAACATGATACCAGAGACCCATCAAAGGCTACACAAGTCCCTAGAGAAAAATCAGGATGAGAGTCTGGGTCTTCACATCAAAACTTGAACATCCCTGGAGAACAAACCAAATCCCTGGAGAACTAACCTCCACTCCCAGAGCTGGGCTCAGACCCCTGAGCCTTCCATCAGTTTCCTTGCCTGCCCCTCCCCTTTCTCTATGGGTGTCTTCCTCCCCATCATAGTGACGTCATTGGTGTCTGTGTCTCCATAGCTCTTTGGACAAGGTGACCATGCAAAGGCTTGGGGGAGGGGTGAGAAGCATAGCATGTGCAAAGGCCCTCAGCTGGAAGGACTCGGCATGACTGACACCAAGGCTGGTGTGAGTGACGTGTAGTGGTCTGGGGAGAGAGCTGAAGAGAGGAAGTCAGAGAACTCAACAGGGCCGGGTCTTCCAGGGCCTTGCAGGGCATGGCAAGCTATTGCGTAGTTCAATGCAGGAAAATTACACGGTCCAGACTTGACTTCTAAAATGCCCTTTTTCTGTGGAGTGTAATGTGCATGGGAGGGGAGAGAGGCAAGAGAGAAAGCAGAGAATCGGGATCAGAGGTATATTCCTTTGCTGGGGCTGCAGCAGCAATGAACCACAGGCTGGGCGGCTTGGACAATAGAAATTCATCGTCTCACAGTTCTGGAGGCTGGGGAATGCAGATCCTGTGAGGGACGATCTACTTGGTGCCTTTTCCCGAGCTTCCGGTGCTTTGCAGGCATCTTTGGCATTCCTGGCTTATGGACGCTTCACCCTGACCTTCACATGGCCTTCTCCCCGTGCGCATGTCTGTGTCCGAATTTTCCCTTTCTATAGGGACACCAGCCCTATTGGATTGGGGCTCACCCTACTCCACAATGGCCTCATCATAATGAATTACATCTGCAATGACCCTATTTCCAAATAAGATCCCACTTCGAACTCCAACGTATAAATTCAAAATTTATGAAAATTTCAAAGCAAAACAGGAGGCTACTGCAATTGTCCAGGAGCGATAGCCTGTGCCTGGGGATGTCAGCGCAGATGGAGAGATTGGTTAGACAGAAGACATATCTTGAAAGTAGAGCTGATGGGCTTTGCTGATGGATTGGATGTGTGATGGAAAGCGGTTGTAGCAGGGAGAGGAGACCCATCCAGACTTCAGACTCTCACTTGAAGAACCAAGGGGAGGTTGGGTGGGACGGGGGCACGGGGCGG
Source organism: Cnephaeus nilssonii (assembly GCF_951640355.1). NCBI lineage: Eukaryota > Metazoa > Chordata > Mammalia > Chiroptera > Vespertilionidae > Cnephaeus > Cnephaeus nilssonii. The sequence continues at coordinate 15,314,011 of NC_137084.1, read as the reverse complement.
GGGGGGGGCAGGGAAGTAGGTCTGGGGGCGAGAAGTCAAGAGCAAGGTTTTGCAGCCAGCTGTGGCGGACACATCTGGCGTTTGCCCCGGCTTACCTCGCGGGTCCACCTTGTCCTGGGCTGGAGGAAGCAGGCTCTAATGAGAGGCAGCTGTGGCCGGGCGGCCGGCTCACATTTGTTCTGCTTTCAGCATCAAAGGCCTGAGAAGAGGTTGTTCAGCCCTGAAGGCCACGGCCATCCATCTTGGAGTCTACACTGCCAGGAAGCCGGGTCCCTGTAGCCAGCGTCTGCTCACTGCGAGTGCAGGAACACCCCCACCCCGCCTGCCCTCTCAGCACCATTTCGGGGCTGCAGCTCTGGAGACTCCCCCTCCGCCCAGGCCCTCACCCCTTCCCCGGGCAGATCAACCACCTGAGATGAAGAGGGGCGCTGCAAAAGCGGAGAGGGAGAGGCTCCGGGGGCCAAGGCTCACTGTCCCCAAAGTGAGCCCCAAGCACGTTCAATTCTACTTAATAACAGAGAAAGGGAGCCATTCAGCAAGATGGTTAGAAGCGTAAGTTCTGACATCACCTACTTGTGTTGGAGCCCGGATCTGCTTCTCCTCGCTGCTCTGTAAAAACTAGGGAGAAATAATACCTGTATATAAGGTAATTGTGGGGCCTAAATGAGGTGTAATATATGGAAAGTTCTTAGTGCAGTGTTTGTCACGTAATACGTCCTTGCTAAGTTATTTATTACTGTTACTGTTATTCTTGTTATTGGAGTGTAATCATCTCATATTGAAATTTTATATTCGCACTAACAAACCAACAAAGGCTCCAACTCCTACACTGATGCTCTGCTTAAGTTAGAAATTTAAGCAGTTGTGGTCTGATCATCTTAAAAATTAGCATTAAAGTATTTATACTGAGTGGCCAGATTATTATGATCTCTGAACACATAATAATCAGGCCACTCAGTGTATATCCTATATAATAAAAGGCTAATATGCAAATTGTCCCCTCGACCAGGAGTTCGACCAGCAGCCAGGCCGGCCAACCGCCCATGTCCCCTCCCCCTGGCCAGGCTGGCCAGACCCCACCCATGCACGAATTCATGCACCGGGCCTCTAATATAAGTATATATATACTGAGTGGCCAGATTATTATGTGTTCAGAGATCATAATAATCTGGCCACTCAGTGTATATCCAAACCATGTGCTGGTGTGGACAGATCACTTACCGCTGTCCGCAGGCCTGGAATTCTAATCTCATCTCTGCGGTTCACTAGTTGTGGGACTCTGGGCAAGTTGCCGCACCTCTCTGAGGCCCTAAATCAGGGTCAGGATGACAGGACTACAGAGCCTGGCGCAAGACGTGGCTCGTGGTGAACGTGTTGAATGCACAGTAGTGATAGGTGTTGTGGTAGATGGGTGGCAGTGACGCTTCCTCTTCCTCCCCCCACTGCCAAGTTCTTGACCCTCCCTACATGCTCGCCCTCTACCTTTTGTGCCCTTCCTCTCTGACTGTGACTTGCTTTGACCAATGTCATATCTGTTAGCAGACATGACGCCAGCACCTGCTTCCAAAAGCACTTGCATGTTCCCACTTCCTGTCTCTTGCTCCTCTGCACCTGCCAGAAGACGAGGACCCCCTGTGGGAAGATGCGACCTGTGCCGCAGAGCTGAGTCAGCCCGGGCAGCTCAGACGAAGCCATCCCGGATCAGTGGAGAGCCAGCCAGCTCCAGACATGTATGCAGATCCACCGGCATGGAGCTGCCCAGACACCCCATGACTGGCTGCAGATGCAGGAGCGGGTCCAGCCCAGGACAGCCAAGCCCCGCCCAGGTCAGCAGAACCCTACAGACCCTTGAGCCAAACACACATTTCTCATTGTATGCATCCAAGCCTCTGTGGCTGTAACCCAGCATTATTGTGGCAATAGATAATGGATACAGGTAGGAATATGCCACATTATTGACACTTGCTTATGAAACACAGACTCTTTTAGATGGACCTTGGGGCCTCTGGGACCCAAAGATATTGACATTTGTAATGAGAGTTCACTCTTGTCCTAATCCCCGTAAGATTTTTTGACAGTGAACCCATAAATCTCTAAATCTGAAATATAGTAAATAAGCCTCCTTGTTTTGTTTGAGATAAAGAGCCAAGAATAAAAAATGCCAGAAACATGATGATGTTGGCCAGACAGAAGAAGTGAGAGGGGGGAACAGGCCAGGCCACTGCTCTTTCTGTCTCCTAACCCAAATTTTGGAAGACTTCTTGGCCCCGGAATAATAAATTAGAGCCCTCTCCTGAGGACCTTCCTTGCTGATATACAAATCTGATTATAAGCATCTTAATATGATGGCTTTATCCACCTCCTGGGCAATTGTTCATCATTGAAACTAAGAATCTCCTGAGTCTGCAATCCACTTAGCTCCCACCAGCCTATTGTGGAGGGAGGCTGGCCCAGGGCTGAGAGCATGGTTTGGCATCAGGTACCCTGGACTCGAATCCCAGCCCTCCTGCTCTCCGGCTGTGCAAGTGTAAGCAAACCACAGAACATCTCCGTGAGGATTTTACAGAGGCTCCTCTGTAAAGATGGACGTAAACTTGGTACCTGTCTCCTAGGAATCAGTGATAAAAACCAAGGGAAGTGAATGATTTGGAGCTGCCGTGTTGAATGAGTCCATTTGTCCCAGGTACAGCACCTAGCCTGCATGCCCCCAAACTGTGCCCCCAGGGTCAGTCCTGGCACCTGAGGGTTATTATAAATGCACGGTCCCATCCTTCTATTTTCAGATTTGTTGATTTTTTTTCTCTGAACTTCATGACAGTTTTGTTCCTTGGGTTGCATTTTCAGCATAACCAGAGTAACCATCGACAACTGGATCAGGGAAGGTCAGGTTGGTTGATTTTACAGACAGATTTAAGTCCTGAGAGCTTAGTGGTTGGTTTAACATGTAGATGTTCATTTTTCATCTATGTAAAGTCTACATGGCAGCAGGCCCCAGGGAGATGCTCACTGTATATTATCATGGACCCAAGGCGGATGGAGTCTCTGCCAGCTTCACCCTCTATGATCAAAGGTCATTAACATTTCAGTCAGCAGACTAAGAGACAAGGAAGAGAGAGTGTAGAGGCCCGCGGGGAGGGATTGTATGGGCCCAGTGTGGGAGGAACAATCACTTTTGCCTATATTCCATCTATTAGAACCAGTAACATGACCACACTCAGATGCAAGGGGGTCTAGGAAATGTAGTCCCTGGATTGACTGCTGTTTGCCAGAAATGACTGCATTCTGGAAGTGGACAGATGGCTGCCACTGCCTCAGCATTCCCTGAGCACATACTATGTGCCTGCACCAGGTGATGATGCCCTTTATGCCCATCATTCATGGATGCTCACGAGGGAGAATTCATATTATCACCTCGTCTTCCAGCTATGGAGTGAGGCCCTGAGAGACGAGCTAGGCCAGTGGTCGGCAAACTCATTAGTCAACAGAGCCAAATATCAACAGTATAAAGATTGAGATTTCTTTTGAGAGCCAAATTTTTTAAACTTAAACTTCTTCTAATGCCACTTCTTCAAAATAGACTCGCACAGGCCGTGGTATTTTGTGGAAGAGCCACACTCAAGGAGCCAAAGAGCCGCATGTGGCTCGCGAGCCGCAGTTTGCCGACCATGGAGCTAGGCTCTGCAGTTCTGGCTCTCAGAAGCAGCAGTTTCTCCTGCATTCTCACTGTGCTGGCAAGGTGGCTGGGTCCACTATGGACCCTGCTTGAAGGCTGACCATTGGTGCTGTCTTACCAACACAACAGTGCTATCCTGTCAGCTTCTGCGTTGCACCCTCTCCATCCCCCACCTGTGCAGCGACCCAGGGCTAATATCCCTGCCCAGCGTGACCACCATTATCAAACCTCAGCTCTCACCAAGCTATTAGCCTTTGGATGGCTCTAAATTAACATGGCTTTGCTCTGCTCTCTGTCCTAGCCAAGACTGGCGGACAAGCATACCAGGTTTCAAAGCATAGTGTGTGAAAGAACTATAAGACCCTACAGTTCATGTGTTGCTGTCTTGATCACTGTGGCTGTCAGAGTTACCACTGTGGAAGACAGAATGATGCTCTCCCCCTCAAAGTTGTTGTCCACATTTCAGTCCCCCAGAGCCTGTGAATAGGTTACCTTACTTGGCAAAGGGGAAATTGAAGAAGTGGTTAACTTAAGGATTTTAAGATGGGGAGATGTCCCTGGATTATTGAGGTGGGCTCAAGATAATCACAAGGGTCCTTATAAGAAGGCAGGAGGAATCAAAGTCAGAGGGAGTTTCTTGGAATGCTCTAGATCATGACCAAACTGGACCCCCAAAATTTATTAATGTGGCTCGTGAACCTTCTACAACTACCTCCCACCTCTTGAGCACATGTTGCCCCAAGGCTTCCAGTATATTTGCTACTTCTTGTTCATCTAGTCTGATTAAAATGATGTCATCAGCACAGTAGACTAATGCAATGTTCTGTAGAATGTCTGCATTGTCCGTTACCTTCAGATGATATTGTGACAGAGGGTGGGAGAATTAACATAGCCCTGGGGCATGACAGTAAATGTGCACTGTTGTTCCTTCCAAGTGAATGCAAACTGTTTCTGATCCTCCTGTCTGCTAGATGTGGGGAAAAACACATTCAGTGTTCAGTTACCCAAGTAAATGGCTGTAGGTCTCTCTGGTGAAAGGGCTGGTCATATATACTATACCTGGAGACCATATTAATCTGCTCCAACAAAGAAACCGCATCAGACACAGTAGCTACAAGAGAGGCTACTACTTAAGTTTGAAGGGGTCTCTTGTCCTCCTCCAGATTCTGCCTGGCTTTTATAGGGGCCAGACTGATGAATTAAATGGAAACATGACGGCGACCACCTTTTATGCATCCTTTGGAACTTTAAGAGTGGCACTGATTGCTGCCATTCTCCATCCCTCACCCCAACTCTGGGATACAATACTGTTTTTTATTTACTGCTTTTGCTGGGGCGAGGGAAGCAGTTTCCAAAGTTTACACTTGGATCGCACTCCACATGCTAAGCAACCAATGCGTTTTGCCAACTTCTAAGTAAAGACATTCCAGTGATAAATTTGGGGTTTTGGGCAAATGATCTGAATAAGTCCATAGACCAAATAGACCCACTGGGCTGGCCTGGCTCCCACATGTCTCCATTCTAACAGAAAGCCCATGATAATGCTTTCGGTATCGATGTCAACGCACGCCCTGGGTCTAATGGCCCTCAAAATGTTTAGGACTATCCTTTCCCCAGTGTCCAGTTATCCAAGTAAACCGGGCTGGAGAAATCCTTATTAAGTTCACCTGCCACAGTGCTGCAGGCTCCTTCCTCCTGGAGACCCAGCCTCTTCTCCAACCAGAGGGGTCTAGGTCTAAAAACTGACTCAGGATCAGAAACTGGTCAAAGAATTGCGGCTTTTTATTAGGGTGGCGACTCTCAGACTCCTGATCATTCATTCCTAATTTAAGAAATACCCTGGTTGATTGGATGTCATTTTCTCTTAACCAACTCTGGTTGGCTATAACTTCCGAGTAGAGTACCTTTCCTCCATTACCTGCCATGTACCTCTCCACCTAAGTTATGCTGTGAATGAATCCCAGTTATTGGTCTGACAGGCAGGAGAGAAGGTAGGGGCACATCGTAAGGGAGATATACAGTATATTGCCTTGTAAGTCAGACGCCTCTGCATTGCCTTCAAGCAGCGCCCAAAGATCCAAGGTCATCTGGGGACAGACGATTTTCAAGTGTATCGATCCAGATAGCCCCTTGTCATAGCCCCTACTCCTTTACAAAACTCTGCCCTTTCATAGAAGCTGTTTTCCTGGAGCTAGTCAGTCCTGCACCTGATGTTCAGTTGTTCTTGCCTCCTGGCCTCCAGAGATTAGAGTCTCTTTTCAAACTACAAAAGAGACCTTCTGGCTTTCACAATTAGCCTTTCCTTGATGGTTAAACACCCTTAGCCTTTCCTTGTCTATCTCCAAAGCATCTATTGCTACATTCTTTTGATTCCATTGTTCCTAGAATGACTACTTTCCCCATACTTACCAAACTCTTGTTACATGGTCCAAACCATCTGTTCTCTTCTACGCACAAGCCCTCCCAGTTCACCACCAGTCAAAGACTAGTAACTTCACGGCTACAGTGTTCTCATGATGATCAGTGCTCCACATACCAACAGTGAGGGGGCCCTCAGTGTCAGTCTGGCAGCAGATAATCCAGCTCCAAAACCCCACTTTGAAGTCTGTCTTCTTGGATCACTCATAGCACCAAATATCACAGGTCCGATTCCCTGGGAACCAGACTCTGAAACAGACACTTGCTTGTGGAAGGTTTACTGGAAGATGCTCTCAGCCTCAACATCTGCCAGGCAGAGAAGGGAGCATGTTTGGGCACAGAAAGAAGTTGGGCTGCACTGCAGACACAACAAGAGCCTCGGCCAATCCCACAGGGAGTTCTGGAACCTGTGGTTACCCCAAAGTGGGGCAAGAGGCTTAGGTGTTTATAGACCTCCATTAACCATTCATTGGATTCAGGCTGCCCTTTGGGCAAGATGTTTCTTTTCTGCCAAGAAACAGTCCCGGGGGTGCAATCCTTGACATGGCGTGGTACTCAGCTCTGAGCTCTCAGCTGTCAACCCTCTTCGTAGCTGAAGGAGGATCTGGGTCATCCAGCACAGCATCCATTACACCACAATTTTGTTCACATGAAGAGATGTATAAAAGACCCCCGAACGAATAGAAATGTATTCTACACATTTTGCACATTTAAAATGTTGATTGATGTTGTCAAATTTCTTTCCAAAAAGCTTGAACCATTTATACTTCTAGCAGCAGTGTATGAAAATGCCTATTTTCCAACCTCTTCGCCAGCTTTGAGTATCTGATCTTTGAAAACTGTCAATATGATGGGGCGGGGAGGTGGGGGATACATTTCATTGTAGTTTTCAATTCTTTTATTACTAGAGAAGTTGATCATCTTTTTGAATGCTGTTCATATTCCTTGCTTTCCCCCCTCACTGATGTGTAGCAGCTATTTCTATCTTATGAATAGTAAATGTATCTCTGTCATATTTTTCCCCAAGTGAAGCTTGTCTTTCAACTTTATCTGCAATGTATTTTACTATAAAATCTGTAAAACCTCAAACTGCCTATCTTTTCCATTATGGCTTCTGGGTCTCATTTGCCACTTAGAAAGGCTTTATCCTTATAAAATATTCTTCCATAGTTTTTTTTCTAATATTTTTATGGTTTGGGTTTTTACATTTGGATTTTATTCCATCTGGAGTTTATTCTGGTGAGAGAAACTTGAATCCATCTCTTCACCCTCCCCCTGCCCCCAAATGGCCAGCCAGTTGCCCACATCATCTATTAAATAATACATGACTAGAAGCGTGTCTTCTAGTTACTAGGTTGCCGTATTAAGTTGAACTTTCTTCTCTATTATATTGATCTGCCTATTTTTGATCCCATATCAAAGCATCTATATTATTCTATCTTTAGGTTTCAATAATCTGCTAGTAGAACTTCTCCCTCTTTTCTCATTTTTTTTTTTTTGCCCCAGATTTTTATTCTCTCCTATACATTCTTCCAGATAAAACTTAGAAAACTCTGACAATCTTCAAAAATAATCACACTGGAATTTTGATTGAAATTGGGTTGAAATTTTCAATACATTTTAGGAGAATTGACAATTGAATAATTTTGAATCCTTCTAGATAAGAACAAGATACATATCTATTTATTCGAGTCTTTCTCTCTATGCTACATGTAGAGATATATTTTTTCATGTGAACCTGCACATTTCTTGTCAAATTTACTCCCAATATTTTATTCGTTGTCATTGTTATTATTGTTGCCTTGGTAAACAGGCTCTTTGTCTCCATTGTACTGGTTATTGTTGCTGTATAAGAAAGCTACTGATTTTTGTATACTTTTTGTAACTAGGCACTATAGCAAGCTGTCTTATTTTTTATAACAGTTTTTTTCATTCGTTATCTTCTCTTTCCAGCCTCCCAGATCTATGCTTCAGAAAGGTGATTCTCTAAAAACAAAAATGGGGTGAGAGAGGTTGGAGGCACAGTGTGGCTTAGTCCTGGCTGGCCTATCATATCAAGTACTAGAGGCCCAGTGCCCAAAATTCATGCTTGGGTACAGTCCCTAGGCCTAGCCTGTGATCAGGGTCATCTTTCCCGGCTGCCCACAGCCAGCCACGCCCCACCCCCTCCCACCCCCACCCCAGTTTCCTGTTCCCCATCGGGTGACCAGAGCCTGCTGGCCGGGGGGGGGGGGGGGGGGGGGGAGGGAGGGGTAGGAACCAAGAGGTTGGCCATTCTGCCTGCTCACTGGCCCCGCCTCCGCCGCAGGTTGCCCTCTGTGTGTGGGGTGACTGGTGGGGCAGGGGCCTTGGCCTGGAGCCACCCGCATCTCCCACCCACCCCCAGTTTTCCATTCACCATTGGGCGATCAGAGCCTGCCGGCCGGGGAAAGAGACAGAGAGGTGGTCAGTGTGCCTCATAGTAACTGGTCGAGCGGTTGTTCTGGTCATTCCACCTTTAAGGTCAATTTGCATATTACCCTTTTATTATATAGGATGTTTTCTTTCTCACAATCTACATTAGGACAGAAAACTTTGAGGTTAGTTGACAAGAATCCAACAGTACTGACTTTTGAATTGACAATGAGGTAAAATGAATCTTCAATTCCTTGAAGTGCAACTTGGTTATGTTGAACTCTGATGTTGTACTGCAGAAAATCAATCAGTGTGGATAAAGTATAATAATAAAAGCGGACACTGACAGAGTACTAACTGTGTGCTAGACACTGTCCTAAACACACACACACACACGCACACACATTCTCTCATTTAATCTTCAAGGCATTCCTTTGAGGTGGGTATTATTAGCCCCATTTTACACGTAGAGAAACTGAGGCCCAGAAAAGTTAAGTGAGTTGCCCATGGTCATACAGCTTATAGTTGATAGAATCCAATGACTCCAGAGTCCATTGCCCATAGTGAATAGAGCATTATGGGTTAACTCAGTACAAATCTGCTCTTTAGACTAAGCTGCAGAATAACCTCTGATTCCCAAGTTCAGATTCACCACAGGGTTTGCCTTCTCTTTTTTGCATTTCCTTCGACCCGGCCCCCAGCCCAGGAGGTCATGGACTCCCAGCTTTCTAGGCAGCCTGAGGACACTGGACCGGCCGAGCAGAGCCATGTGGGCAGGTTCCAAGGACAGGGCGCGGAGATGAGTTACGGGGCAGCAAGCTGACACTGACATGTTACGACCAAGCCCTGGAAGATCTCATTTTTCCAAATGAAAATAGTCTCTGGGTGGCTCTCTCATCTCATTACGTTGTGGTTGATGGGCCAAGTTTTCTTCCTCTTTTGAAAATTGTCGCTGGTTTTTGATCCTGACCTCTTGCTCCCTGACCCAGGGGCCAGCCTGTTCCTGGGCGGGGTTTCCAGGCCTCTAAGGCAACAGGGCTGAGCTATTCTCTCAGAAAAACCCTACAGCTCCTCTCAGCAGCTCTGGACCAACTCACCTAAAACCAGTTCAACCACCGGTCAGCTGGCCAGCGTCTGTATGTCTATCTGTCACCAGGCACAAAGTGCCCTGGGAAATCAGAGACGGCTTCAGAGAGGAGGTGACATTTGAGGCATTTCCAAATTAATTTTGTATGAACAGTATTGATATTAATTCCTTCACTGAACAAATAAATATTTACCGAGCCCTTACTAGGTGCTGAGGATATAGTGATAAATGAGATTTTACCCTAAAAAAATCTTACATTCTAGACACTAACAAGTAAACAAACGAATGAATAAAATAATTTCAAATGGTGAGAAATGCTGTATAAAGGGATAGAAAGTGAGAGGCGGGGAGGAGTGACTTAGGACAGTTAGTCAGGATTCTTTTCTGAGGAGATGAAATTAAATTATACCTGAATGTTAAGAGCCAGAGCTGTGAGGATCTGGGGGTTACTAGGCCATTGTGTGGAGAATGAAGTGGGGTGTTGGGGGACAGGGGCAAGTGGGAGACCACTCAGGAAGCAGTGCAGTGAGCCAAGGGTGTGATGATGGAGAATTGGAAGGAGAGGAAGTGGTGGAAATGCAGAGACACGGCCCTTAAGGGACAGATTTAGGATGTGGTACCATCTGGACATGGGTCAGCCCTTGGGAGAAAAGAAAGTGAAGTGTCAAAGGCGACTCCTGGGATTTTAGCTTGAACAATACTAGACAAACGGCGAGGCTGTGGTCTAAGAGGAGAAACACAGAGGACGGAGCAGGTTTTTGGTGAGAGGAAATGAAAAGTTCATGAATATAATGACAACAAGGATTACTATCGTTAATGGGACACAATGTGCTCACCATTTGCTCATATCATTAGCTTCGTTAATTCATCAGTGACACTGTGAAATAGATACTTTCCCATTTTCCAGACGAGAAAAGAATTTCGGAGAGGGGAAGTGACACTCAGATTATGAAGGACAGACCTGAGATTCGAACCCGAGTCTGCCTGCTCTTAAATGTTAGACCCAATGGTAGCTTTGTAAGTAAACTTTTATAAATTATAGGATTTTAAAAACTGTTGTGGAAACATTTTACTCTTTTTCAGCAATTTTTGTTACTCAATAAGTTAACATTACTTTAAAAAAATACCAAAAGAATAGACAAAGAGGAGTAAAAGAAATACCGTATTTTCTGGCTTATAAAATGATTGGGTGTATAAGATTTTCCTGGGTTAAAAAGTCGTTTTATACGCCAGAAAATACGGTAGTCCAATATATCTAATCCATTATATCTAATCCCATCAATATAGTCCAATATACCATATTTTCCGGCGTATAAAACGACTTTTTAACCCAGGAAAATCTTATACACCCAGTCGTCTTATATGCTGGAAAGTACGGTAATAAAAAGTCTATATGCATGCCAACGATTCCAGGGAGGGACGGGCATTAGACACTCTGGCCATTAGGCAAGTGGCCCATAGGCACACGGAAGACACGGGTTGGCCCTCAGTGGCCAGGACACAGACCTTTAACATGCTTTTCAGGCCCGGCCTGATCGGCCTCTCCTCCAGGATTTCCAGCCCATCCCCCATGACCTGCCCCCTCATCTCTGTCCTCCCACTGACTGGGACTTCATTCCTTTCCTCCCAAACTCCCTGCTCATCCAAACCTGGGATCTTTACTCCTCTGCCCCCTCTCTTGGTGAACTCCTACTCGTATGACAGAACACAGTTGAGCATCACCTCCTCCAGGGAGTCCTCCCAGGACTCCCATCTGATTTTTCATTTCAAGCCTCATAGAATCCAGCTCTTCTCAACACTTCCCTTAGTTTTTAATTCCTACCCATCAGTGTGATTTCCCTCCATTTTCCCACTAGGCAGGGAGGTCCTAGGAGGAGGAATTGAGGTACCCCAGGTCTTAGCTCAGAGCTGGCACTGAGTAGGAACTCAGTAATTGGCAAGTGAATGAATCATGTCTCTTGGCAACGTGGAACTGCTCTGCCTCGTCTGTGGGTCCTCAGAGGAGACTTCTTGGCTGGGACTCCTGCCCTCGCAATACCTGGCACTTCCCCCTGGAAGAACCATCCTGGTCTCCGTACAGCCAGAGCCTTGTTCCCAGGTCACTTGCTTTCCAGGCCACAGCGCTCCAGAAAGGCTAGCACGGCTGCCAGGACTGGAGGGCGCGGGGGGGGGGGGGGGGGGGGGGGAGGGGAGTACAGGGGAAACCCAGGAGGGGAGTTATAGGAAAGAGGAGTAGAAGGCTACTGTTGAGGTGTCACAGGCAGGGCCCGAGGTCTCAGCATGGCGTGCTGTCACTTTAGCCCTGTTATCTGGACACACTGCCCGCCTCAGGGCTCCAGACCACTGGCAGCCCTGCTCCAGGGGAGCTTGGGAGTGCAGTGTCCGTGAAGGAAAATGATGACTTAAACAGAGGCCTCCCTTTCCCGGCTTGGAGCCTCCTCTCAGTCAGGTCCCTTACAGGAAGGCTTCATCTTGAGGCCCAAGTGAGGCTGAGTGGGGAGAGAAGCTCCACAGTCCAAATATTTGTAAACGGAGCTGTTTTCCCAGGCAAAGCAGAACCAGATGCCACCACCCTCCGGGGAGGCCAGGCCTTGGCACTGGGCAGCAGCCTGGAGGCTGGGAGGCTAGACTACAGAGTGGGAAGGTGAAGGCCGGCCAGGGATTGCAACGTGGGGTCCGGAGAGCGGGGTGCTTGTCAGGAAAGATATTTTTGTGCTGCCTGGCCAGACAGTGAGCCAGAGGAGGGCAGGGCCTACATCTCACCCGTATCTGGGTTCCCTGCACGTGCTGAGGCCAGGTTCCTAGTGGGACCTCAGTCGATGTCTCCTAAAATACTGACCGGCTAGCACCCGGACCAGCTCCAGCTGTCAAGCCAGTCAGACCTGAAGTGGGCCACACTTGGTAGATGCACAGCCTTGACCACATCACCTGATGGCTCTGTGCCTCAGTCGCCTCATCTGTGTAATGGGAATGATACGGTGCCTGCCTCACAGCACTGCTGGGGCTCCAGAAGTCCATGCACATAAACCTAACCCCACACTTGGCCCAGCATTGGCTCTCAAAACATGGTTACTCTTAGTCACCTTTAATTGTCTGGGGGAAATTGGCAGAGTGGGGGACACTGTTCCATGAGGGGTCAGCATGTAGACTCTGAGGATAGGGAACCGACAGGGGACAACAGGCAGATCCCCACGGAGCTGGTGCCACAGTGACCAACAAGCACATGTTTCAGAGACTCGGGCTCAGAGTTCAGGGGGATGCAGAGAGCTGGAGCTTAACAATTTCTAGATTCTTCTTTTCCATGAAATTTCTTTCCACAATGCAATGTACAGATCATGTACCATAGACATGTACACTTGACATCTATGATCTTATTAGCCAATGTTGCCCCAATAAATTTAATAAAAAATGATATTCACCAAGTATATATATTTTTAATTCTTTGTTTAAAATATATTTTTATTGATTTCAGAGAGGAAGGGAGAGGGAGAGAGAGAGAGAGAGACATCAAGGATGAGAGAGAATCATTGATTGGCTGTCTCCTGCACACCCCCTAATGGGGATCGAGCCCGCAACCCAGGCATGTGCCCTTGACTGGAAAAAATACCCGGGACTCTTCAGTCCACAGGCCAACACTTTATCCACTGAGCCAAACCAGCTAGGGCTAAAACATTTTTTAGGAAGAAAAAGTCTATGTGGGATGGAGGACAGAGGGGTACCACAGAGAGGCAGGATGAGGCAGAGGTCAGCTGTGGGCCCTGGGGTCAGACTGCCGGGATCAGACCTCAGCACTCTGCAGTGCCTACTGCCCCACTTCACTGTGCTACATTTTTCTCCTTTGATAAATGGGGTGCTAGAGGTACTGATGTCATAGGGCTACTGTAGGAATTTAATGAGTTAATACCTATTAATGCCCAGAGCAGTGCCATGCCTTGTTGGAAATGATTTTTGTGTTTGCTTGAAGAGAGACAGATTGGCATAATGGAAAGTACATGGATTTAAGTTCCATATCTGAGTTCAAATCCAGCTTCCTCTCATTCCCAGCTATGTAATCGTGCATGAGTCTCTAAGCTTCTCTAAACTTTGGGCACTTGCTCTGTAAAGTGGGGAGGATGGTGATGATGGTGGTGGTGGTGGCAATGATTATTCGGATGCTGTGAGGATTAAATTGTAGTGCTCAGCAGGTGGCTGCTTCATATGGTTACCATGGCCTGAGCTCTCCTGGGGTATGAGGGCTTATTGTCAAGAAAAACTAACCTAAAGGCTGGGCTTTCAAGGATCTTGTGATAGTTACTAGTATGTGTCAACTTGATTGGCCACGGTGCCCAGATATTTGGTCAAATATTATTCCTGATGTTTCTGTAAAGGTGCTTTTGGATGACATTAACACTTAAATCAGTGGACTTTGGGTAAAGCAGATAGCCCTCTAAATATGGGTGGGCCTCATCCAATCAGTTAAAGGCCTGAATAAACAAAAGACTAACCCCACCCAAACGAGAGGAAATTCTGCTAGCAGATGGCCTTCGGACTTGGCTAGTCCCTAGGTCTCGCTTGCTGACCAACCCTGCAGATTTTGAATTTCTCAACCCCCATAATCTTGAGTCAATTTCCTCTCTCTCTCTCTCTCTCTCTCTCTCTCTCTCTCTCTCTCTCTCTCTCTCCCTCCCTCCCTCCCCCCTCTCCACACACACACTTTACTGGTTCTGTTTCTCTGGAGAACCTTAACTAATACAGATCCTGTGTTTGTTGATAATAAAAAGTATGTCTAGGACAAGCCACCTCATAGATGAAAAATGGGAAACAGGGGTCCTTAGCAAGGTGTCTTTAGAAGTGACCTGAACATATATCCCCAGGAAATAGACCTTCAGGGGCCCAGGCCCTGGAGAAGTCCTGTTTGGTTGTAGGGGTGGAGGGTGGGAACTGGCCCCAGACATGGGTCTGGCTACTCTGTGAAACCACAGCAGATTCAGCAGAAGACAAGGAAACACCCTCGTGGTGAAAATGTCAAGGCAATGAGGTTGGTGAGAAGGCCTATGGAGCTCAAACTGTTGTCTACACCCAAGGACTCACCTTGGATGAAACACTGTGGAAGAAGAGAAGCCTGGGTCCTAGCCTAGTTCCCTTCTGGATCCCTGGGCCTCAGTCTAACCACATACAATGTATGATGGAGGCTAAGACTTTATAATCGCTAAGGCACCTGCCAGCGGGGTTGCTGAGCAAGACAGTGACCCAAGCAGAGAACACTGGGTAGGAGTAGAAGTAGCTTTAGGGAATGCCACTCAAGTAGCAGGCTGGGAACAGATCCCTTGGAGGAGCATGTCCTTAACCCTGGCAAGGATCAATGAGAAAAGCTACTTCAAGGCTTGCTGGTGGGTCTTTGGGAGAAGGAGGAACCCTTTGGATTTCAGGGATCCAGAAGAACAAAGATTTTTCCTGTGCTATCAAATGTTTCTATTAAAATTTTCTTCAAAAGCATTTTTAAATTATTCAGGCACCCTCCTCTCTAACCATCTAATTTAATTTTTTTGTATGTTGTCATTAAAAAGAATAACTTTGATGTTTGCTTTCTTTTTACAAAAATAATAAGTATTTATTATAGAATGTTAAGAAAATTAGCATAAGGGGGGAAAGAACATTGCCAATGCACTCATTAGGACAGACCACCTGTTGTTAATAAACAACCTCCAAATTTCAGTGGCTTAATATACTAGATTATTTCTGCTCATGCAATAGTTATTTCTGCTCATTGCTCTAGTGACAATATTTGCTGCATAGCCTTTCTCTTGATGATTCAGGGACTCAGAATCCTTGTATCTTGTGGCTCCATCATCCTCTAGGGCTCGGGGGGCTTTGTCTCTAACCAGTGGTTGGGGAAACAAGAGAGTAAAGATTGTGAAGTGGGTTTTATGGGTTAGGCTTGGAAATGGCAAGCATTATTTCTGCTCACATTTCATTGGCCAGAATCTCATCACATGGCCACATCGGACTGCAAGGGAGGCTGGGAAATGTAGTCTAACTGTGTCAGGAAAAGAGAGGTGGGTTCTGGTGAACCTGTCACATGATGTCTGCCACAACCTGAACTTCAGCATCCTGAGAGAACCCCTATTCAAATTTTGAGGGCTTTCCTTCCATTCCTTTTTCTATGTCATATACATTTTGTGTAAGAAAGCATGAGGCCGGCCTAAGTCACCAGTTCCTGGGAGGCAATCTCTAAGTCCTTGGAATTTTCAGAGTAATAAAAGTCCCCTTAATATTCCTGATGTCTCCTGGGACCACACCTGATAGGTTATGCTAACAGGATGGCTCAGGATGGCGGCTGGCCACATCTGAAAAACCAGTCATGGGATTAGAAGGTTGGGGCTTTGAGCCCCATGATATTAGTCCCACCTCTGGGAAGGGGAGGGGCATGGTGACTGAGCTCAATCAATCATGTCTATGTAATGAAGCCTCATTAAAAACGTTGGACACCTAGGCTCTGTTGAAATTCCTGGTTGGTAGTACTCTTTGCCACATGTCAAAGGGGAATGTGGTCCTGGGAACCGGGTGCTTTGTGTCTGGAACTCTCCCAGGCTTAGCACCATGTCTCTCCTAATTTGTGTCCTTTTGCCGTAATAAAACAGAAATTATCATTACAGAGCTTTCCTATGTTCTGTTACTGTTTCTAGTGAATTATCAAACCTGAGGGAATCCACAGGGGCCTCTGAGTTTGTAACTAGCTGGTCTGAAGTGAAGGGAGCCCTGAAGACCCCCGGTGTCTGAAGTTAGGAAAGGCTTGTGGAAGACCATGCCTTACGGCCAATTTGGGCCCAACTCTGGGTCCATATGAATATGTAGATTCACACATATACTGCTGATTGAAATGCACATATATAAAATATGGGATCACTCTATAAATCCTCTTTTATAAAGTGTGGGGTTTTTTTCCCCCCTCACTTCACTTGTTGCTGATGTCTTTCCAAGAATTTGATTTAAATTCTAGGTTACTCCAGTAATCCAGCCAGCACTCTGGATTCCACTTGTTTTCCCAGGTTTAGGACAGATGGGTTGGCCCAGCCTCAGCCTCTCACCCTTATCTGGCTCCTAGTCCCATACCTGGCCCTTGTCCCCAACATCATCCAGAAGCACCTCTGAAGGAGGACGGGGTTGGCTTAGCAGCGCTAAGTGTGGGCAAGAGAGACCCAGGCCTATGGCAAGCTCTGCAGAGCGGGGATGGCAGGCGCCCCTGGTCAGAGCTGTGGTGCAGGGAAGGGTCTAGAGCAGACCAGGAGGACAATGTGGGCTGAAGCAATGGCTCCACCCAGGCTGCAGCCCACATGGCCTTCTGGACTTGGGGCCGGGCCCAGCCAGCCCTGGAGCAGAGATCCAGCCTGGAGGCCCAGCACAGAGCTCCTGCTCCACCCAGGCGCCTGCTGTCACCCACCACTGTCCTGCTGCTAAAGTGGGGTAGAGGTCGGGAGGCAGGCAGAGAGACACAATGCTTACCCACCTTAGGGTCACATGCAGAGCCTGAAACTGACCTTGGACATCCTCTATGCCAGTGATTGTCAAACCTCAGTGGCTGTTAGAATCCCTTGAGGAACCTGTTCTAAAGGCAGATTCCCAGCGGCCACCCTCCAGACAGGCTCGTCCATTAGGGCTGGGTGGGGCACAGGCACCTGCAATTGTCACATCCCTCACGTGTGATTCTGGAACAGATGAACTCTGGGCCACTTTCTCGTACACCCTCCTTGGTTTCCAGCGGCTCAGAGATGGTAGGAGATATCCAATGTCTCACTGCTAGTGGGAGTCAGATCTCAGGGAAGAATCCAGGTTTCCTGATCCAGCTCAAGGCCGGCCAGTGCGGGGAGGGCTGGATAGACACATGGTAGAGGACAATCTGAAGAACCCCGGGAAGGACCCCACAATTACAGGCCTGCCACCGTGTCCGAAATTCCACTCTTAGGCAGTTATTCCTTCGGGCCTTGAAGATTTGGGGTTCCCCAGAGTCCACTCTGAAAATGCTAATCTTTCTGGGATGGAAACGTCCTAAATTATTACAATGGGCACATTGACGACTGGCTTCCCGGCACCTGACAACAGGGCTGGAGGCTAGGAAGAAGCACCAGCTACATGCCAGGTGTTAGAGCCCCTGATGGGCCCAGGGTGTCTGGATGGGGATGTGGGTGCAAACCAGAATGAGACTTACTGGCTTGACTGTCTTCAGACACACAGCATCCTGTCTGAGAGAGGGACATCTCCGAGTCAGCCTGGCCTGCCACTCCCCAGCTCTGTGGCCTTGGGCAATCCAACCACTGCCTTGCTCTGAGCCTCAGGTTCCTCACCTGCAAAACAGAGTTGGTGCGAACTCTGAAAGCATCTTAATTCTCAGATCTGTGCCCTGTCTGTCATGATGTGCCCGACCTTGAGGAGGCCCCAAGAGGCCAGCAGTCACTCAAGGTCACCCTGCCCTCCGTTTTGAGGCCAGAATGAGTGGCAACTTTGTTTGCCGAGGTCCCCCTGGCCCTCAGGCATCCTTGGGGCCTGGGTACTAAGGGAGGCGAAGGCCTTGTCATCCCAGCAGCGGTTTACATTCTTCCGGATCCTTGGCGTCTGGAAACTCATCGCTGCCCTTTCTTCTCTTTAGGAAACAACAACAACAAAGCCACATTCCTGTCTTAGGGGACGGCACTGCCTATACCCGGCAGGAATGGTGGGGAGAGAGCTTTTCCCACCCTCCCCCCCCCCCCCACGCTAACCACAACTGTGCTGCCCCTGCCTTCCTTCCCTCCTCCGGGGCTGGCAGCCAGCAGGGTGGAGGTCCCTGGGAAAACTACCCGGAGGAGCCGGAGCTGAGGAGCCAGCAGACGGTGCCTGGGGCCTTGGCAGGGGCCTGAATTCAGGCTGCCTCCTCCACGGCTCAGCCTCCGGTGGGGATGCGCTGACGTGATGTCTGGGGTGTTGGCGCTGGCCTGGCAGCGGGGTGCAGTGCAGGTGATGCACACGCATGCTGCTCTGTGTTTCCCAGGGCGAGGCCTGCCTGGCCAGGGAAAGGATGGCCAGAGAGTTCAGTGCCCAGGGATGGAGATGGAGTGTTGGGGACAGCAGGGATGGGGGCCGGGGACGATGCTCTAGACTCCGAAGACAACCAGAGCCTTCTGCCTCTGCCGGCTCTGCCTCCTGCAGAAAACTGCTGACCCACCGCTGTCTCCTCCTACACAGGCAGCCGCCCTGGCCTTCTGCTCCCAGCTTCCCACCCGGCGCCAGAACAGCCTGTACAACCTCCTTATTCACTGCTCATCCAGCCCCACCTCGGACACTTGCAGCTCTATCGTATTGCTCAAGAATGCAGTCATCGTCGCGATGCTGAAGTACAGATAAGAAGAAAAAATGAATTATTACCCCTAACTCAGTATTTAGAGAAAAACAGTCTTGACCCAGTATTGCATTTCTCCCCAGGCTTTTGTATAAGATACAAAGCAAGGCAATTCCAAGTGTGGTCTGGGTACTGTGTGCTCCTGGGGCAGGAAGAGATAAGTATGGAAAAGGAGAGTAAGCCTTTAGAGACGTGTACAGCAATCTGACCTGGCCACCACATTTTTATTCACTGTGTTTCACAAAAGCACCGACTTAGAACAGATTGGAAACCAACCGAAAAGGGGTCCTTCAGCGTAGCTAGTTGAAGAAGCACTAATACAGATATTTTAATAAAAGTGGGTTCATATTCTGTTTTGTAGCCTGCTCCCCACCATGTCTTCCTATGTGTTTTCCTTACCATGTCACGTGTTCAGTGGCTGGTAGGGGGTGTGCTGCAATTTTGTTGACCAGTCCTGAATCCTGGCAATTCAGATATCCCGTTTTCGAGATAACAAGCAACAGCTGATGAATGTCTGTCTTCTCTCTTTGTGCGTTTGTGCCATTATTTCCTTCGGATAAAATTTCGGAAGTGGAATTGCTGGAGCAAAGGATGCACACCTTTTTAAGATTTGAGGCACCTGTTGCTAAAATGGTGGAAAGAAATAAGCTGACCCAACTCATAGTTTCACCAGTAAGTTAGAAGGGCTCGGTGTGTAAGGCAGGCATTGTTGGGGACAGGCGGGCATTGTATAAAACAGCCTCCTCTGCCAGTGACAGCTGTTCAGAGATATGGAGACCATGACCATGGGTCCTCTTTTACAGGCTCCCTGCCCCCAGGTCCTTCAGTGACTTCCCAAGAACGAGCAGCTTTAAATATCCCAGATCAAGTCCCTAATGTGGGTTTCATGGGACACTGGTTCTTCAGGGTATTTACTAGACTCAAGAATTTTGTGATGAATTTTTCTTGGGAATCAGTGAGTTAAACAAATCCAAGATGCTCTCCGCTGCAGGACTTCTTAGAGCATTTAATATACTCATGTACCTTATTTATCTTTAAGAGGGGGCCACCAGTGCAACAGAGAAGTAAGGAGATGCTGATTTGAGATCAGGAGGACATATTGAGTTAGGCCACACTGAGGTTGAGGCCTGCTATGTATTGAACTGTGTCTCCCAGCCCCTAAATTCATATGTGGGAACCCCCAAATCCCAGTGTGGCTGTATTTAGAGTAAGGAAGCAATTGAGGTTAAATAAGGTCATAAGGGTGGAGCCCTGGTTCGATAGGATCAGTGTTCTTGTAAGAGGAGACACCAGAGAGCCCTGTGAGGACAAAGCGATGTCTGCAAGCCAGTGAGAGCGCTCTCACCAGGAACAGAGTTGAACAGCACCTGATCTTGGACTTCCAGTCTCTGGAACTATCAGAAAAACGTCTACTGTTTCAGTCACCCAGCCTATGGTATTCTGTTATGGCAGCTCGAGCTGACTCAGACAAGACCCTTCTAGGTGGAAGTGAACTTGGGTGAGACTCCACCTGGGAACACTCTTAGGGATGCAGACCTGCCTGGACCTGGGGCCAAGTACCCAGACGATCAGGTGTAACCATCACCACTGTCTACATTCAAACTTTTATCATCCCAAACAAAATGTCTAGACCCATGGTCGGCAAACTGCGGCTCATGAGCCACATGCAGCTCTTTGGCCCCTTGAGTGTGGCTCTTTCACAAAATACCACGGCCTGGTTGAGTCTATTTTGAAGAAGTGGCATTAGAAGAAGTTTAAGTTTAAAAAATTTGGCTCTCAAAAGAAGTTTCCATCGTGGTACTGTTGATATTTGGCTCTGTTGACTAATGAGTTTGCCGACCACTGGTCTAGACCCATTAAATAACTCCCCTTCTCTTTCCCCCAGTCCCTTATTACATCAATTCTCCTGTCTGTCTTTATGAGTTTGCCTATTTTAGGTACCTCATATAAGCGGAATCATATACTATTTGTCCTTCTGGGGACAAATATTTGGCTGGTTTCATTTAGCTTCATGGTCCATCTAGGTTGTAGCGTAGAATTTCACTCCTCTTTGTGGGGGACTGGTACTTCCTTTCGTTTACCCATTCATCTGTTGGTGGACATCTGGGTTGTTTCCCCCTTTGGCTACTGTGAATCACGTTGCTATGAGCATGGGTGTCAGCGGCTACAGCCTTAACTACCAGGCTAAACTGTTGTTCTGTTTTTCTGATTCAGTGAAAAACATTTTGTCTACAAAGTAGTGGGTAAAAAAGGAGTCGTTGTGTTTGAATTGAGATCTGATTCCTCCCACAATCTCCCCACCACCTTGCAGCAGCTCCGTGACCCCGGAACACCTTCCTGAACTCTGTGAGAACGTGAGTTCTGCCCAACCCCCTGACATCCGCTTGCTGTTGAAGGTGGCACTCTCTGACCCCAACCCCTGCAGCAAGTGGACATCATCATTCGTCCAGCTGCTCAGGCCTCAGATCTTCATCCTCTACTTTCCATCACATCGTACATCAGCAGCTCCCGGCAGCGCAACCTTCCAGGATACAGCCTGACTCTGCCCACTGCTCTCTCTCCTGTCCAAGCCCCCATCCTCTCTGGCTTGAACTGAAACACACCTGCCAGATCTCCCTGCTTCTTCCCACTGCCACCCTGCAACCCACTTGCCTCCCACTGCTCGAGTGGGCGCTTGAAAACAAAAGCCAGGCTCTAGCTGGTTTGGCTCAGTGGATAGAGCGTCGGCCTGTGGACTGCAGGGTCTCAGGTTCAATTCTGGTCAAGAGCACATGCCTGGGTTGCGGGCTCAATCCCCAGTAGGGGACGTGCAGGAGGCAGACAATCTTTGATTCTCTCTCATCATTGATGTTTCTATCTCTCTCTCTCTCCCTTCCTCTCTGAAATCAATAAAAATAAAAATATATTTTTTAAAAAGCCAGATCACATCATGCCTCTTTACAGCTTGCTAGTGGCTTCCTAGTCCATTTAGAATCTACTCCAGGTCCCCCCACCCCCCCACACACACACACAGACATGACTTATAATGCTCCACATCTAGGCAACCCAGCCATTGCTATCCCACCAAGTCCATCTGGTACTTTCGCCTGCTCACACTCTGTTCCGGCCACTCTGCCCTTCCCTGCTTGCTCAGTTTGATGAGTTTTGTGCTCGAAACACTGTTCACCCAGATGTTTGCATAGCTGCCTGTTTATCACCTCTGAGGACTCCACGCCACTGTCACCTCCTCCAAGCAGCTTCCCAAACCACCAGACTGAAGCACCTGCCCCACGCGCCCAGGCCCAGGTATCTCCATCCCATAACCACGTGTATGGTCTTTGTAAACATGTTTACGGTCTTTGTACCACTTACCAGTACCTGAAAGCATCTGCTATCTTCCTTCACTTCCTGGTTCATTTTCTCTTCTCCCTCCTAGATGTAAACCCCGTGAGAGCAAGGGCCTGTCCTGTCTGTCATCCCACTCCCTCCAGACACAAAGGCGCTTGCTTGGTATTTAACACGGAACAATGAAATGCACGAGGATGTGGGACAGAGCTGTGTCTGTGTCTGTGTCTGTGGTTCACAGTGGGATCCAGGCTCTGTCAACACTTACTTGTGGCCCAGGGTCTCACATACAAGAAAAGTGTGGACTTTGTTCGGATGGGTGGTCACATGAAGGGCACTTTCTTGTCACCTACATCAGCTGCAGGGGAGGGTGTCTCTAACGGAACCGGAGCAAGCACAGACCTGGGCCCCTTCATGAATGCGCCCACCTGTGAACAGGGCATCGGGACGCTGCAAGGGAAACTGGTCTACCTGGGTACGGCCTCTGCTCCTAGCAGTTCCAGGAAACCTCGGGGCCTCCCAACATGTGGTCTATTCTGCTCCTGGGAGGAGGGCCGTGCTTCAGAGACAGCGCCTCCCTGTCTTGTGGTCGGGCTATTCTTGTGCCTCGGAATGCTCTGCTCCTTGCGCTGACAGCCGCCACCTCTGGGGGTGGGGCTGGGACTCTGGGGCCTTGCTCACTGGGTGGCGAGGGCTTCCAAGTCCCCCACGCCCGCCCGCCTGGGCTCTGGCGGGCGCAGTGGGGGAAACACAGAGCATGTAGCATTGGGGGGCTCCTCTCTGGAGTCGCCTGGCTCTTCCTCCTCCTGTCACACAAAAGCTCCCTGCTCAGACAGGGACAAGAGCCCGTTTCTAATTGTGGAACAAAAAACAGACCAAGCCCTTCTAGCAGGGGGAGAGGCAGGGTTGCCCAGGGCCTCTGCCTGATTTGCTCGGTGTTTCCCAGGCTCAGAGCAGCGCCAGAGGCCGTGGTGGGAACGTCCACCTTCTGGAAGAAGCGGAAGGTCTCTGTCTGTGTCTGTGTCTGGTCTCTGCGTGGGGTCATTTTCTCTACCCCACTCTCCGCTGGCCCTTGCAACTGGGCTCCTCTCTCCCATTTTCCTCTCTGGCCTCTGGACTGATGCTCCCTTACCTGATGCTGCCATTTACTCTTCCTCTGACACCCAGGTTATCATGTCTGGATTCTTCCAGAAACTGGTAAGAGTTCCCTTTTCCTCCTGCATTGTTCACCCAGGCAGCATGCACTAAATCATCATCACCATCATCATCATCATCATCATTCCCATCATATGTATCATCACATAGTTACCATTTACTGCCTTTATCATTATCCCCAGGGTTACCACTGACCAGCATCACCATGGTTGCTGTGTGTATGGCACCATGTTAAGCGCTTTACATGTCTCATTTCCTCCTTGGAAAATAGTTTCCATTCTTCTCTTCATTTCACAAATGAGGGAAGTGAGCTCAGAGAGGTTGAGTAACCTGCCCAGGGTCACACAGCTGGCAGGTGCCAGAGCTGGGATGCTAACCTGATGCCAAAGATATGCCCAGCCCTCAGGGCATATGCCAGAGGGTTTCAGATGTAAATTCTGAAGCCAGACTGCTGGAACTCTTCAGGGTTGCTGTGAAGATTAAAGGAGTTACTATATGGAAAGCATATCAAGTGTTTAACATAGTGACTGGTGCATTGTACATGCTCTGTGATGAGTACAGAAATGCAATAAGGCCCATGAGCTTCTAGTCCAAAGGGAAAGGTCATGGTATCGGGGGGGGGGGGGGGCGCGGGGGGGGGGAAGAGGGGGGAAAGAACGCAGGGGTACCTGGAAGGAACACCTACTCACTTCGGGAGCTTCCACTCATGGTAATTGTCTTATTTTAAATAAACTTAATTTTGAAATAGTTTTACAATTATAGAAAAACTAATAGCCCCGCGCACAAATCCATGCACCAGTAGCTTGCCAGTAGCTCGTGGCCGCCCTCCAGTAGCTCTCTGCCCACTGCCCTGCCCTCCTGTAGCTCCCCCTGCCCCCCCCCCCCCATAGCTTGCTGCCCTGCCCCCTCCTGTAGCTCTCTGCCACCCGCTTGTAGCTCACTGCCCCACCCTCCTGCTGATCCGTGATCCTGTTGTTACGTGGTTGGTCGTTACACTTCACGGTGTAACGATAATTTGCATATTCCATCTTTATTAGATAGGATTGTAAAGGTAGTACAGAGAGTTTCTATATACTCTTCCTCCAGCTTCTCCTGTTAACCTTACATAACCATGCTCCACTTCCTACCACTGAGAAATTAACATTGGTACAATCCTATGAACTAAACTACAGTCTTTGTGTGGATTGCATCCGTTTTCTCAACCCAGCATGCAATTCTGGATGCCATGCTGCAGTCAGCCAGCTTTGTTTTGAAGGATGAAGAGGGGTTGGCCAGGCCTTGGTGCTTCTGTGCATGGCAGAGCAGATGGGAGTGCCACCTGACAAATAGGCTATTTTCACAGATGTGAGAACAAGGCAATGGGATCACAGAAGATGTCCATCATGTTAACTATTCCTTGGTACACTTCCTCCAACCATGACCCCATGGAAAGTTGTAGGAAGAGATAAGTATCATGGATTCAAGCCAAGGCCACTTCCTAGAGCCCATCTCTGGCACAGAGAGCCTGAGCTGTTAGTTATTGCTGTTACTCTCCGCTGGTGCCTAATTTATAAATTAAACTTTATCATAGGTATGTATGTATAAGAAAAAACAGTATATATAGGGTTCGCTATTATCTTCAGTTTCAGGCATTCTCTGGGATTCTTGGAAATTATCTCCCCTCGAAGAAGAGCAGGGGCGGGGGAGGGGGGAAGGCTACTATAAATCTTTTTGTGGCTCCATAGAGTTTCCTACTGCTGCCATAACAAATGGCCACAAACTTGGTGCCTTAAAACAACATAAATCTACTTATTTTCTTACATTTCTGGAGATCAGCAGTCCAAAGTCAGCCTCACTGGGCTAACAAGGTGTCGGAGGGCTGCTGCCTTTTGGGGAGAATCTGTTTCCTTGCCTTCACCAGCTTCCAGCGGCTCCTCCTTCCTCCATCCTCTAAGCCAGGGGTGTAGCACCTTCTCCCCTGTCTGACCTCTGCCTCTGTCCGAACATCCTTCTCTCTTAGAAAGACTCTTGTAACAAGGCCCACCCCGATAATCCAGAATAACCTCCCCATCTCCAGATCCTTATTTAATGATTCTGCAAGCTCCCCTTTGCCATGGAAGGCAGCATATTCACAGGTTCTGGGGATTAGGCCATGGACAACTTCGGGGGGTCCTCAGTCAGCCTACCACAAGCTCTTTTTTAAAAAAAATAATATATTTTTATTGATTTCAGAGAGGAAGGGAGAGGTAGAGAGAGATAGAAAAATCAATGTTAAGAGAGAATCATTGATCAGATGCCTCCTGCACACCTCCTACAGGGGATGGAGCCTGCAACCCAGGCATGTGTCCTGACTGAGAATCGAACTGTGACCTCCTGGTTCATAGGTTGATGCTCAGCCGCTGAGCCACACTGGCCAGGCCACAATCTCTTTCTTCAAGTGGTTGAGAGCCCAGGCTCTGATGTCCACAGACCTGGGTTTGAATCCACACACTCTGCCATTTCTTAGTGTATGACCTCCTGTTAACGAATCACTCTGTGCCTCAGTTTCCTCATCCATAGTATGGGACTAATATGAAGCACACTCAGGGGTTCTTATGAGACTTAAACAAGCTTTTGTATGAGTTCTAGCCAGAGAGCCTGAGTTATAAACAACACAAGTTGTCCTGGTGCCGCTTTAAGCAGAAAAGTAGCAGCTCATAAAGTCATCAGAAAGGCTGGACATGTGGGGTCAGAAACTGCCAGAACACGGGAGGACTGGCAGCTAGAACCCCAGTCCCGGCCATGCTACGTAACCTGCCCAGTGAGGCTTTCCACGTACCACCCACAGCCCCGTGCACCCAGTGCCTGCTGCTGCCACCTGGGGCTCCTCCACCCCAGGACTCTGGAAGCTGTGGGGCCAGACCCTCCTCCGTTGCTCCTGGGCTGAATCAACACTAGGTGGGGACTTCCAATTGGCTGGCTCTGGTCACATGACCACTTCCTGATTGCAAGGGTCCCTGGGAAAGCTGGGATCTGGCCTTCTCAGCTTCTTGGTAGACGGCTGGCTCTCCTTTCCCTCTGGACTCATGGGATGGGGAATTCCCCAAACAGAAAGGGGAATAGAGCACTCTTCAATGCCAGCCATGAGGATTACTAGTCCAGGCTTTCGCCTGAAGGACGCGGTAAACTGTACCCATTCCCCAGAATCGGAGCGGGAGGGGGAGCGCCTGGTCCCTGTTAAACTTGCATGGACGTGGCCCAGTGTCACAGGCGCTCACGCCCAGATGCCAGCCAAACGAGGAGGATGTCAGCCATTCCTGGGAGGCCAACCAGGCAGCGGGACCCTGCGCGGGCTGGAGAGCGTGCACGTCTGGCTAAGTCCGTCAGCTTTTGTTGGATGGAGAAAAAGAGAAACCGGCGGAGTGAGAATGAGCGTGCAGCCCGGCAAAGGCGTCCGAAAGATGTTTTTAATGTGCATCAGATTATGCAGCCAAGCCAGGGGCCTCTGCCCGGCTTCTCGGCACGTTCCTGCCTGAAGACAGCTTGATGATTTGAAGGGAGCCGCGGTCAGATTGTATACCTGTCAACTGCCTCTCCGCGCTCGCTGGGGTGCGGGCTCTAATGAGGCCTGACACCTTAGGAATCCAGCAGGATGTGAAACAGCCGCAGAGGGCAGGAGGGGAGGCAGGAGGGGAGCCAGGCGGGGAAGCCAGGCGGGGAGCCCGGCGGGGCCTGCTCCGGCCACTGGGCCTGCCTGGAATGTGCCAGAGGAGCAGGGGAGGAAGCCCAGTGGGCCTGACTCCAAGTTCTGCCTTGGCTGCTTGCTGGTAGATTAATGAGAAAGTCACATCACTTCTCTCAACCTCAGTCTCCTCATCTGTAAAATGGGTTCTAATATTCTCTCAAATGTTTATTGGAAGAATTCAAGATAGTGCATACAAAGTGCCTAGCATGCAGCAAGACCTAATAAATGACCAGGATAAATCTTAACGGCATTGTCAACACCCTCATCAACCTGATTTACTCTCGTCTGCTTCAATTGGCTGTCGAGGTGCTTAGAATACACCATTCAAGTGTTTGTCCACCATTATTTCTTTTCTAGTTATCTTGAGATAAAATTGACATATAACATTGTGTAAGCTTAAGGTGTACAACGTGTTGATACACTTACACGTTGCAAAATGATTATCACCATAGGGTTAGCTAACGCCACCACATAAGTATTGTTTCTTTTTTGTGGTGAGGACACTTAGGATACAGTATTATTAACTACAGATCCACCATTTCTATTGGTTCACCTCCATGAGAGCCTGCTAGGGGGATTTTTAGGCTGAAGGAGATTGTGGAGATGATCTTGGCCAACTTCCTCATCTGACTGTTGAGGAAATCAAGTTTTCAAGAAGGGAGGTAATTACCCAAGGTTAACTGCTTGGTGGCAGAGGCATTTAAGACAGCCAGGAGGGAGACAGACATGAAGGGCCCTGGCTGCCTGGGGCAGAGGGGGGGAGGGACTCGATCCTATTCTTGTGGCTCTACCCCAGGCACATTAGGTCAGTGTAGAGAAGAGGACTAGCAGGTGTTCGGTGCCATCCACCATCATCCTGGAAAACATGGGCTGAGCATGTCCGAGTGCCCTCTGCACAGAGATGCGTAGGTAAGGTCCAGGGGTCCCAGTCCTCGTGCCCTAGAAGAGAAAGTGGGCACCTAACTCATCCTGGGCACACCCCGAGAACAGCACATTGCAGGCCTGGCGTGGGAGATGAATTCTTCCTGGAGGGAGGTGTTTTCACAGGAGGTGGTGATGAAGCTGGGCTTCAACAAGGTGAGATTCGGGGGAAAGAGTCACATCGGTTAAGGAATAAAGGGGACTTCATGAAGGAGATGGGATCCGCCCTGTGCTGTGCAGGAGGAATAGGATTTGCAGACACAGAGGGCAAAGCTGGCAGTGGGCACAGCCTGTGAGCAGAGGCGTGGAGGTGGCAAAGCACAGGGTGTGCTTGGAAAAGAATAGTTCGATGTGGCTAGAGAATTAGGAGCAAGAAGCAGGGTAGGAGGAAATAAGGCTAGAAAGTGGCTGGGATCAGATGGTGGGTAGCATGAAATGCCATGTCAAGGCAACTGTCCTGAATTCCAAGTGAACAGGGAGCCATTGAAGGCTGCAGAACAGGGGCGTGGCATGCCTGGGGCTGAGGTCTGTGAGAGGAAGTGGAGCAGGAGAAACAGGGCAAGATGGGCAAGGAGTGTAGGCTCTCACCACCTCCAAGATTTACCAGTGCACAGCCTGCCGATGCTAGAAATAATGGACATCTGTTAGCCCAAACTCAGCGAGCCCATCTTACTTTCTTCAAAGTGCCAAGTCTTTTTTTTTTAAAATTTCTTTATTGATTAAGGTATCACATATTTGTCCTCATCCCCCCATTCCCATCCCACACCCCTCTCCACACATGCCCCCACCCCCCTGTTGTCCTTAACCGCTGGTTAGGCTCATATGCTTGCACACAAGTCCTTTGGTTGATCTCTCCCCTTTACCCCCACCCTCTCCTACCCTCCCTCTGAGGCCCGACAGTCTGATCCATGCCTCCTTGTTTCTGGGTCTGTTGTGCCAAGTCTTATGCCCTTTCGGCACGTCTGGCTTTCCCAAGAGGAAGTCTGCCTGGAATGCTGGTGGGAAGGTGTGGGAGCCTCTTGCTTAGCCAGCTCCAGCTGAATACTGAGGATGGACGGTACCTTGCCCTAACAACACTGGAAATGGTTCTTATTACTCAAGGGCTTGTCTTAGGCCACAGCCAGTAAGGGGAGAGGAGAGTGTTTGGGGAGTGCCTACACTGTGCCAGGCAAATGTCCTTTACTTAATTGCTTTATTTAATTCACACGACATCCATGATCTCATTTAATCCCACAGCAACCTCACGGGGCAGATGTTATTGTTTCCATTTCATTGATGAGAAAGCGAAGGCTCAGACGGATTCGGTAACTTGCTCAGGGTCTATGAGCTACAAAGGGGCAGATCCAGGACCCAAATTCAAACCTGTGCCTCTCTAAACTCTGATCCTCCCCCCATATTCTCATGCTCCCTCAGCAGAACCGAACCTGCCCTGCATGACCTGGAGGAGACGCCTCAGCCTCCTTTCAAAGAGCTGCACCGCGGAGGTTAGTCCCACTCTGTCCTCTCTGGGGGTTTGAGAACCACGGGCCATGGCAGCCAGAAACAGTGTGGTCCTGGTCGGATCCTGCCGGCCCATGTCTTCCATCCCACACTGTTCATTATCCCTGAGAACTGGAGCCCCACCTGCCAGGAGGTCTCCGCCTACAGTTCCTTAGAATGCAGGTCCTCAAGGTTCTGCCCCAGGACACGGCCTCCATCAGGGGAGTTCCCACACTCAGGCTGCTTCCGGTTTGCTCCCGCTTGATCCTGGGTCGGGCGGCAGTGATGTTGGTGCTGTTCTCTGCAATGTTCTCAACCCCTCCCATCCTCCCCAGCAGCATCCCCGTGGCCACTCTCAGCTGCGTATTGCCTGGCAGCTCTCCTCCTCTCCTCGCTCCACCGCCCCCCTCTCCCCCCCGCAACATCCCACTGATGCCCTTCCCTCCTGGGGCTTCTCTCTTACAGACAAGCATCCCCTCAGTGGCTGCAGCTGGACAAAAAAGGTCCATTTCCTTCTGTGTCCATTTCCTTTCGCTGTTTAATTCCTTTTTGCCTGCTTACTTGTTGGCAAATACCTCCCATGCCATCCCGCCCCTGCCAAGCCCCTCCCAGCCAGGAGGTGACCACCATCCTCTCTGGCACTGGTCCTCCCTTGGTCCTGCCAACTTAGCCATCAGCACCACCTCCCAGGACACCCAAGCTCCAGATCCTTGGCAGCTGCCTTAATCAGGTCTCTTTTATTGCAAGTGACAGAAACCCAGCTGAATGCACCAAAAGCAAAATGGAACGGAATAGAATAGAATAGAATAGAATAGAATAGAATAGAATAGAATAGAATAGAATAGAATAGAATAGAATAGAATCATTGCCTAAATAACAAGAGCTGTGGGGATGGGGACAGGACTAAAAGCAGAGTTCAAAAATGCTAACGATAATTGTGTTCTTTTCTCACTGCCTCCCCAACGCTCTCCACGTGCCTCATTCTTGCCTCCTATGCATGGGCTTCTCCACATTTAAAGAGAAAGCCTCTAGGATCCCGAGCCTGCAGCTTCCCAGCCTATTGAGTCCAGTGGGAACAGAGCCGGCTTCCTGCTCCCGGTGTCCTCACCAAAGAACAACTCACATGTTCACCCAACCGCTGGCGCCAAGAGGATGTGGGGTGATGGGTCCAGCCTGGGCCAGCCTGAGCTCACCTGAGGCGCGAGCAGGGCTCCTGTTACAGAATGGAGGTGGGGCGCAAACTGTGCCCAGCGGAAAGCAGAGCGTCCATACGCCAGGGGAGGGGCAAGGAGCGGGGGGAGCAGTGGGCATCAGGCTGCCCTTGAGTTAGCCCAGGAGGGCGTGAACAAGGAGGGGCTGCCCCACGCTCTGGACCAGCCCAGGAGCTGAAGGGACAGACATGAGAAGGGGCCCAATGTGGAGTGACAGAGAAGAGGTCTCCACAGCAAAGGAGGGGCTCGAGGCCCCCCACCCCCCACAGGGAGCTTCCCAGCTTCCCTGGCAGGTTGGTGCCAAGGGGCAGAAACCAAAGTGAGAAGATGAGAGAGAGGAATCTGAGGAATGCAGGGGCTGCCGTCAGAAGGGCTGGGCAGAGGGCAGGGGCACCCTGCTGCTCACCAGGTCAGCCCCTTGCCTGCCCCCCCCACCCCCTCCCGCCACCTCCTCTGGGGCGGGAAGAGCCCTAGCTGGTCAGGAGGTAGAGGATGGCATCCTGCCTAAACCATTAACTCACTGTGTGACCTGGGTGGTGTCACCAGCCTCAGTTTCCCTGCCATGAAATGAGGAAGTTGGAATGGAAGCGGCCTCAGCCTCCCTTCTCTTCCCTCAGAGCCAGCCCCAGCTCACCCCAGCTCATCACCCTGGGAGCGAGGGCACCCCAGAAAGCCCTCAGAGCCCAGGAATGTGCCCCAGGCCTCAGCCTGCCCTCAGCTCCTCCCCGAGGAAGCCGGGGGAGCAGTTGGCAGGGTAGCTAAAGGTCCCCTCACCTCCCCCTCAATTCCCTGAGCCATCGCTGCTTCCCCTTTCTTTCCTCTCCTGGCTGCAAAGCACATGCAGATGTGGGGCTGTCGGCCACAATCAGGGGGCTCAGGTGAGGAATGGGGCCTGGCAGCCCTTGGCTTGTACTCGTTTGCCGGAGTGCAATTTCCCCGTAATTACACTTCCTAACTTTTCAGCATCTGTGAAAGATCATCTCCTGACACAGTGGAGTCGGGCTCGCGCGGCCAGGAGGCGCGGCCCTTCGCTCGGAATCATTTTCAACAGGCAGAGAAAACACATTCGCTCCTTCCTTTCCGGCATGTGCAGGGTCCCCGAGAGACAAGCCCAGGGCCCGGCGGTGGCTCCCACCAGCCCGGAGCCGGAGCCGCGGCGCCCGCCACCCCATCGCGCTCTCACACACTCCGACGCTCCCCGCCCGCCACCAGCCTCAAGTCCACGCTTCTCCCTGGTCACCCATCGTGGTGTCAGGGACATGCTCACCCCCACTCTCAAAGTCATCCACTTAAATTCTCACCAGTCGGGTCTGTCCGTCACTCACCGGACATTTCCAGGGTCACCTCCACTGCCACCTGTCCTGCCTCACAACCACTGCAGTTCCACCTCCTCAAACCGTCACCCCCTCGCGTGCTGCACTGGTCACCTCGTCACCCACCCCACCCACAGCCACAGCCACGCCAGCATCCACCGTGGCACGCACTCACAGACGCCCTTTTAACTGCTCTTTCCTGCCACCCTGAGCAGAGCTGAGGCCCGTCTGAGCCCTCCCACACTGGGCCCATGCCACATGCATCCCCATCACCCCACAGCCGGCAGGACCCTCTCCTCTTCCGCTCTGTGGCCCCAGGGTCAGCAGAGGTTGGGTTCAGGGCCTCTAAGCTCAGGGCTCATGACAGCTCTCCCAGGATCTCACAGGAAGACTTGCTTTGACAAAGTGGGGCTCCAGCAGGAGAGGCAAGAGAACCGAGGGCTTCGAAAGAGATGTGGCCAGGCCCTGGACAATGAGCAACCGCGATGCAGGGTGTGCAGAGGACCGAGGGGGGCAGGCTCCCAACCCCCTGCTGGGTAAGTAGACCAGGTAAGGAGCTCCCACTCCAATGGAAACCAAGTCCCCCCGGAGCCAGTCATCATGCCCACGGGGGCTGCTCCCGCAGTTCTATAGGAAACATGAGTGCTTCCAAGACCAAGGAGCTGGAAGAAGCCTGGGTGTGGGGAGTGGTTTCAGGCAAGCTTTTCCTGTTGTCCAGCGAAGCAGATCTGAGGCATCTGTACCCTTTCCTGAGCCCCACGGCAGACATCACTAATCAATCATGGCACAGAGAAGTTAAGTAAATTGGCAAAGGTCACATAGCTGATAAATGAGAAGAACCAACTTTTTTAAAAGTATATTTTTATTGATTTCAGAGAGGAAGGAAGAAGGAGAGGAAGAGATAGAAACATCAATGATGAGAGAAAATCAAAGATTGGCTGCCTCCTGCGTGCCCCCTACTGGGGATTGAACCAGTAACCCGGGTATGTACCTTTGACCGGAATTGAACCCAGAATCCTTCCGTCCGCAGGCCGACACTCTATCCACTGAGCCAAACCGGCTATGGCAGGAACCAACTTTTTTAAAAATTAATTTTTTAGAGAGAGGAAGGGAGAGGGAGAAAGAGAAACATCAATGTGAGAGATAAACATCTGAATGCATCCCGGCTGGGAATCAACCTTGAAACCATTCAGAGTGCGGAACGATGCTCCAACCGAGGCACACCAGCCAGGGCGAAAGGAGCTAATCTTTAAACTTGGGCAATCTGCCGGGCCTGTGTGGCTCAGTGGTTGAGTGTCGACCCATGAACCAGGAGGTCATGAGTCGATTTCTGGTCAGGGATCAATCTCCAGTAGGGGGCGTGCAGGAGGCAGCCGATCAATGATTCTCTCTCATTCTTGATGCCTCTATCCCTCTCTCCCTCTCCCTTCCTCTCTCTGAAATCAATGAAGTTGGCAGCCTGGATTCAGTTCTTTATCTTAATGACTACGCTATACTGTCCCATGCAAGCAGCGGCCTCTAGCCTCAGAGGCCGGTCAAACTCCCCAGAAGACATAACTTTTCGGAGCCCTTGTTTCCTCCATGGAAACATGGAGACAATAGTAGTGTTTTATAAAAGAGTGTAAGACACCTGATTATAAATGAATGCATGGCACAGTCCCCTTTATCTAAAAAGCAATGTTGTAGCAGCATTGTTCACAAAAGTCAAAAGGTGGAAGTGTCAGTCAGTGGGTGAATGGATAATCACAATGTGGTATATCCATACAATGGAATATCATTCAGCTTTAAAAAGGAAGGGAATTCTGACTTGAACTGCCACATGGGTAAACCTTGAAAACATTATGCTAAGTAAAATGTCAGTCACAAAAAGACAAATACTGTGTGATTCCACTTATATGAGGTACCTAGAGTAGTCAAGTTCATAGGATGGTGGTTGCCAGGGGCTGGAGGAGGGGGAAATGGAGAGTTGTTGTTTAATGGGTATAGAGGTTCAGATTTGCAAGATGAGAAAGTTCTGGAGATCTTTTCACAACAGTATGAATGTACTTGGCACTACTAAACTATACATTAAAAAATGGTATAAAATGTCAATTTTATGTTCTGCCACAATTAAAACCATCAAACGCACAAAACACAAGGACTCTGTGGCCCAGTAAAGTGTGTGTTGGGTGATGTGGTGTTGAACAGAGGAGGTGGCGGCCTCTGCTGGGAGGGGTGGGGAAGGCATCTGAAAGGAGCTGGTGTTGGAGCTGAGGTTTTGCTAAGGGCACCTGGGTTGGGGAAGCTCTGAGGCTGGGATGAGTCCATCGCCAACTGCCCAAGAAACAGTTCCTCAGATGGATCCCCATTCCTGCCCTACCTACCCCAGAACCCCCCGGGCTCCAAGGAGAGAACGTGCTATTGGGCATCTCAGTGGGGAATGGAAGAGCCATGCTTGGAGGGAGGAGTGGACAGCACTTCTTGCCCTGGAGAACCTGTTCTGAGAGCAGGTACCAGTCCTGAGGGCAGGTGCCAGTCCCACCATGGGGCATCGATATTCAGTGAGCACCTACTGTGTGTCAAGCTAGGCAGAACAGTATGGGGAGAGGGATAGAGGCCAGAGATGGAAGGCCACGCTCAACCTCCAACACGACAAGGCTTAGTGACATGGAGAATCTCAGAGGCCCCCATGAATACTGTGCCCAGCATGGAGCAGCTGAACATGAGGAGATGGACCCAGAGCTTGCTCATTCCAGAATTCAGTCCTGGAAGATCCTGTCAGTCTGATTAAATCTTCTTTCTTCAGGGGCCAGGGCAAGGCCTGCCCTCTCCCATTCAGTTAGCAAAATTCCCTGAGGGCCTCTCTGTGCCCAACCACAGGGAGGAGTGTCCCTGGCCCCACCTCTCCTGCCCAGCTACTCCTGCTCTTCGGCGCTTGTCCTGGATGCCCATCCTGGCTCTGCCACCAGCTAGTTCAGTATGCCCCGACTTCCTTATCTGTAAGATGGCTATTAATAGCACCTGATTCGTGGGATTAGAGAGCATTCAGCACCGTGCTGGCACATATAAGACCTCCCTAAATCTGAGCTGCTTTTATTTTTGCCCTTATTTCATCCTCTTCTGCACTCTTTTTCCTCTTCTTGCCCATACTGTTTATCTGACTGAGTACAAATACACTATTTACTTTTTTTCAAGCATAAATGATGCCCATTCGGAGCAGGAAGCTGAGCTGGGAGCTATTCATTCAGTGGGGTCACTGCGTAGGTGACCCTTGGGTGGGCATCACATTTCACTTCTCAAGGCACCTAGCTCGCCGGGGACTTCGGGGACATGCTCTCTCAGCTAAGGGGTGATGCTCTTCCACCAAAGACTGAGTGAGGGCAGTGGGGACGTCTGGAAGGAGTTCCTGGCACCAGCAGCTGTGAAGCCCAGGGTTGCCACGACATCCTTTCCCTCGCAGCGCTGGGCATCTCCCAGCCTGGCTGTGGTGCTTGCTGGGAACACAGACATCTGGGCATCCCTGCAGTCATCCTGCATCAGGACAGTGGGGGGTTGCGGGCGGGGGGGGGGGGGGGGGCGGGGAAGTGCTGTATTCTACCTTCGGAGAAGAGTTCCAGTCACTTGTTGGAGCTGGGGCAGAGCTGCTTGGCCCACTAGCCAAAACATAAGCATCACAGTTTTAGGAGTTGGCATCAGAATTTGGGACATGCCCCACCCTGTCACATACCACCTGGGTAACCTTGGACAAATCCCTCCTCCTCTCTGGGCCTCAGTGTAGCCATCTGTAAAATGGGTCGTTTGAAATGAAGACTTTTTAAGGCTCATTCCTGCTGCGACAGTCTCACCCCCCGCCCCCACCCCTTGCCAAGGAGGTGGAGGGATCCCTGTGGAGAAGCGGCCATGCAACCCAAGGCCCTGGCTCCTTCCGAATCTGTAGTTCAGTTTGGGGGTGTCAGAAAAACGAGGTGACAAATTCCAGATAGTGAAAAAACACTGGGAATAAAGAAAACAAAGTAATATGACGAAAAGCCAGGAACAGCCCTGGTATTTGTGGGGCCCAGCACAAGCCCAAATGGAGGTCCCAGTCCACAGCCCTCTCTCCCTTAGCCCTACACCCTGAGAGGCCTCCCATTAAGTGTGTGGCCACCTAAAAGGTTTGGCCATCTCCTCCCCCACCCACATCACACACAGCACCCAGCGCCCTGGGGCCACCCCTCAGGTTGAAGGTACCCACACAAGCACATAAGTTGGCCCTTGGTGGACAAACCAATTGGGGAAGCAGTCCCCATGCCTCTGGAAGGGAATTCCAGATTCTCAGACCCCTGGGTGTGGTCAAGACGGGGTTGTGTTCTCCAGGTGGGCACCGCACCTCAGCCCGTGGACTCCTCCCCGGAGGAGTAGGCTGCAGCCAGATGTTCGGCCTCTCAGTCAGGTTCTGAGGCTGGTCCTATGGGAAGCCACAGGGCAGGGGAGGAGGGGGCCTTTGAGCTGGGACCTGGCTAAGAAACGGGCAGCCCCAAGCACCCCCGGCAGTGGGAGCCGCTCAGCCCGCTCTCCAGGCCACTGCCCACACCTCCGGGCCCACCCTTGGCCCCGGCCATGCTGGGAGGGGTCCTGCGGAGGCCACCTGGAAGCAATCTTCCCCAGCCCGCTGCCTGAAAGTGAAAGCCGTTCGCTTTGATAGTCTCCAAATTGCCTTTCTTTCCAGGGAGGGAGCCTGCGGGAGGCTGGGAGGGGAGCGAGGGAGGAAAATAAGCCAGAGCCACTGGCCTTGGTCCTTCAGCCCCGAGTGAGCAGCCCTGGAGGTCCCTGGGACCGCTCAGCCCACCGCCCAGTTTTCTGTATTACTGAGCACAGAGCCTCGAGACCAAGGAGAGGGCCCTGCTCCTCTAGGGTGGCCCTGCCTGAACTCTGACCTGTCACTTTCCCTCTGTGGGCCTCTGTCCCGACGAGGAGAAAGGCAAAAGATCCGACTTCCTACCAACGCCGCCAGCTTCCATCCTGCCCGTCTCCTCCGAGCACCATTTCACACAACTGTGGCCAACATCCAAGTAATATTCACTGACAACCCAAGGGGCCCAATATTCTCTAGCCTTTTAAGCATGTCTTCAGGCTCTTCCACATTCCTCCCATCAAGAGGTGGGGACTAAGGTCCCTCCCCTGGAACCTGGGCCAGATTTAGTGACTGGTTGGCCACTAGACAGTAGGGGAGGGACGACCTGCAAGTGTGGGTCAGTAAAGGTGATGCTGCCTCTGCCGGGTTCACCAAACCCTCGTGCTGCAGCCCCAAGTCCCCCGCTAGGGATCTGCCACAACAAAGCTGTGTGCTGTGAGGAAGCCCAAACTGGCTCACGTGGAGACACCGCACGGGAGGCCAGAGCTTTCTAGAAGCAACAATACCTGCTCCCACCCAGCCCTTCCAGCCCCTCACCCATCAAACTCCATGGCTATCTGTCCTTTACTGTGAGAAGCCACCAGCAGAACGGCCCTGCACAAGCCCTTCCTGGATTCCTGACCCAGGAATCTATGAAAGGCATTGCATCATTGCAGGTGTGTCTGGCCAGTTTGGGGCTGTTTGTTATGCGGCAATAGTGACGGGAACAGTCCTGGTCTCCTTCCCGGCCTGGCTGGACTTCTCCGTTTGCCCCTCTCCCCCCTCCCTCTGTCTGTCCCAGCCCCACCAGGCCAGTTCCCCTTTCCACATCTCCTGTGTGAACAGCATCTTCAGGCTCCTTGGCCTCTGGCTTCTGGTTGTGCCTCGGCCAATAGGGGGCGCTGCAAGGAGCGGGGGATGAAGAAGAAGAGAGGGGGTGGGCATGTATTTCCTGACTCCCTCCCTGCCAGGTCAGCCAAGCCCTCTGCCAAAAGCCACAGCTCCTGTTGGGGTACCCTCACCGGACAGCTTACTTTCTAGGTACCAGTAGCTGCCCTCACCCCTTGCGCCTCCAGGTCTGGGGCAATGCCCTCCGCCTCCCCTGCCAGTCTTTCTCTGTCCTTTTACCTTCCCTTAACCCTGATCTTTATAAACAGCCCTTTGTTAAACTCCCCTCTAGTAATTAATCTGCCTGAGTGTGTCCCGTTTCCCACTGGGGCCTTGATGGACGGTGGATGCCAGCCCTGGTAACAGCTCTGCTTCGTCACATTCCCACCCACTGCTCTGCTGTGGAGGCAGCAGGTCCATGTCAGCACATTCATTCATTCATTCATTCATTCATTCAACAGCATCTCTTTACCACCAGGTGTCTGGCCTTGTTCAGGGTCAGGGATACAGTAAACAGGACAGACTACGTGCTAATGTCGGGGGAGGCACAGGGGACACAGATGGTAAGCAGTTATAAAATGTGTGAGAGAATTCCAGACAGTGATGGGCCAATGAAGAAGACAAAGCAGGGCCATGGGATGGAGGGAGACACACAGCCCCGGAGGATATCTTCCAGGGTTGTGAGAGCCGCCCTCGAGAACCACTGGGGCACACAACCGCTGTTCACAGCTGCTTGCGGATTGATCAACTGAAAGAAAAAAAGCAAGAAGTAAAGCTCACCATTGTTTACTCTGGTGAACTGCATGGGAGGTTTCACAGGTTGGCTCCACGCTGGTGTAACCAGACCTGTGGCTGATTGAACTCCAACGTGGACGAAACCGAAAGGCAGAAGCCATCCTTACACTTCTCTGGAATCCACACCTGACCCTCTCCCTGGGAGATTGGAGCTGCACACTCAGCTCTGACTCGGGGTTCTGACTTGTGGGAAGATGATGGGGACAGCTGGGGGAAGTGGCCCCAAGTCTGCCTGCAAAGAACAGAGGCGCCAGGCGGGGCCACTGAGGCCAGATCTCCCATCCCTCCTCTGAAGCGAGGGGCAGTTCCCATGACACTCGCCCTGGCCTGCACCCCAGCTGGGCACACACAATACAGCCGCTTGTTTGAGGCCCCAGTGAGGCCACAGGCCTTCCTTGCCCTGAGATGGACTGGAATGAGCGAAGGACTGGGCCACTTTGCCCAGCTTTGGAGAGCTGTTCCCAGCATCTCCGGCCGGCCGGCCATGGTTCCTCCACTGACTGACAGCTGTCTCCATCCTATCAGAAATGCTACAATGCTTCTTTCCACCTGCAATTCTCCCCTGTCCCTCCCTGGTGCTTCAAATCCTAGACTGGTCAGTAAAGACGCCAACCCTGTCACCACTCTCACTTTACCAATGAGGCTCCTGGAGGAGGGTGAGTTGCCCAAACTCACAGAGTTGGTGTAAGAACCCAGGAGAATGAAGTCCTCCTGGGCTCCTGTCCTCTTTCCATCGGCCTCGCCCTCCATGCGTGAAGCCCGCCCAAGCCCGCCTCCAGGAATGCCCGCCCCAACACCAGGTCCCCCTCCCCATCCTCTTCCCCCGCTTCTCCTTTCAGCACCCTGGCTGTGCTCTGCTCTGCTCAGCTCATGGAGTGCGCCCACCTGCTTCTCTAGCTGTGCTTGCACGTGAGCTCAGCCTCTCGGCAAGAGCAGGGCCTCTTTCTCCTCCTTATTTCCATCAAAATCCCCAGCAGAGGCCCAGTCACACACCGACTCTTGAGTGAATGCTTCTGGTTTGGTTAATTCATTGGTCAGCAGCATCTTTGGCTTCCCCTCGCTGAACTACCTTCCTCCACCTAAGAGGAATTAGAGAACTTTATACAGAAACCAGTAGCCCTGCACACGAATCCGTGCGCCAGTAGCTCTCTGCAGGGCCTGGCCGCTCTGCGCCCGCTGCCCAGAGGCTCTCCACCATGCAAGCGTTCTGCACGCTGGCCTGACCAGAGATCCATCCGAGGCAGGTACAGAACACTTGGGGTCCCACAAGCAATACTGCCGCTTAGAGGGCCTCAAGAGTATGGTAGTCTGGCCTCCAGGCGAGACCTTCCAGAACCTCACACTGCCTGCTCTCAGCGGCCGCCTCCCCGCCCCCGCCCCCCGCCACGCCGGGACTGGGGGACTCTGGTGAGGCTGAGAGGACTGGGCACCGCCATCTTGTGGCTATGGGCACCACCATCTTTGTGATGGAGTGATGGTTAATTTGCATATTACCCTTTTATTAGATAGGATGCTGAAGCAAACAGAAAATCTCAGCTATGCCAGGCCTGTCCAGGTCATCTCCGAATTCCCAGCATGCTGAGGGAGGGAGGGGATAGGTGGTGTCACAAGGTCCAGAGGTCCTAGCTCTTGAAGAAGTGTGTTTGTGGGGAGCCCTTGGCAGTTCGGTATCCGGTGTCCATGGTTACAGGATCCATGTCAGCCAGGTCGGACCCTCCCATTTTGCTTGGAGCAGTGGCTCTAACCTCGGCTTCTCTTCCCTACCTGCTGCCACTGCCCAGAAGGGACAGGGGAAGGGACAAGAGGCCAGCATATGAGCCTCAATGAGCTCTCTGAGCCCCAGTACCCCACCCTCATTTCCAAAAGGCTTTTCTCCTGATTTCCAGAATTCTCTCATTTTTTTATCTTCTATTTTTTACTTTTTTCCTGATGTGTTTGCAAATGATGAATAGAGGATGTCAGTCCGGCTTGTCCCAGCAGAGCCCCCTTCCGCCTTGATCTTGGCTCCTCTGCCCACTCCCCCGGTGCCCTGCTGCCAGCTGGCCACTGCCCGGGGGTGGAGGCACAAAGGCCCCTTTTGGATTGGCCCATGACCTGCGCTCACTGGAGTGCTTAGGCATCTCCACTATCCCTGCCTTTGTCAGCTTCACTTTAATTAGACAACTGAAAATCCCATGCAACAGCGGGAGGAGGCCCCGAGCTTTCAGGGATGCCTTTCAACAAAAGGACGGGGGCAGGGCGGCCTCAGGAGAGGAGAGGGACCCTTGGTGGAGGTCTCCATGCAGGTACCTGTGAGCACATATATGTGCGAGTACGTGAGCTCCTTCCACAAAGGGAGGTCCAGGCAGCTGC
The DNA here is from genome assembly GCF_951640355.1 of Cnephaeus nilssonii. Lineage (NCBI taxonomy): Eukaryota > Metazoa > Chordata > Mammalia > Chiroptera > Vespertilionidae > Cnephaeus > Cnephaeus nilssonii. Next base: position 15,273,094 of record NC_137084.1, on the reverse strand, counting down.
CCAGAGAAACACTGAGCGTCATCCTTCACATGGAAGGAGTCTTGGGATCTTCTATCAAGGGAGGCGTTTTGTGAGCCTCAGACCAGATTCCTCCCAGCATCTGCTGAAGATTCGAGAGCAGCTGTTTTCAACCTTTTTCATCTCATGACACATAAATTAATTACTAAAATTCTGCAGCACACCATCAAAAAATTTTTTTTGTCGATCTGACCCAAAAAACAGGTATAATTTTGATTCATTCACACTGGCGGCTATTTTTTTTTTTTATCTGACAATCTAAGGGAAAGAGGTCAGTGGCCCTGACTAGTGAGGTACCACGTGCTTTAAAAATTCTGCGGCACACCAGTTGAAAATCACTCTTCGAGGGCATTGCTGTCCGGTAGAAATATAAAGTGAGCCGCAGCTGGGAGCCACATATAGCATTTAAAATTTTTAAATAGCCACATTTAAAAAATGGAAGGGAAACTAATTTATTTTAAGAATAATTTAAATGTTAACATTTTCTTTAACCAAATATATCCAAATATTATCATTTCAACACATAATCAAAAGAAATTATTGAGACATTTTACATTCTTTTTTTTTTTTCAAACTAAGTTTTCAACATCTGCTGTGTATTTTACACTTACAGCCCATCTAATTTGAACTAGCCACATTTCAAGTGCTCAGTAGCCGCATGTGGCACGCTGGCTGCCGTATTTAGGGTGACCAGCTGTCTGGTTTGCCCGGGACCTGCTGGTTTTAGTCCTGACAGTCCTGTGTTCCAGGAAACCCCTCAATCCAGGCAAACCTGGATGGTCGGCTGCCCTAAATTAGAGAGCAGAGTTCTAGACTTGCCCCCACCAGAAAAATGCACCGGCACTAGTCGCCCTAGAATTTAAAGAGGTGTGGTGCCCCCTCGCGATTCTTAGTTGAGGGAACCCCGATCCCATTTTACAGATAAGGTAACCCAGAAAGAAGGGACTTGCCCAAAGCCACGTGGTAACTTTGCGATTAGAGCTGCGACAAGGACCGAGGAACCCTGATTTCAGGATGCTCTGTGCTAGCCCATCTGGGAGGTGCCTGGCGAGAGCATGGCCCGTGGCCCTGGGTTCCTGCGTGTGAACAGCACTGCCTGGGGCAGGCTGATGCCACAGCCTGTGGTGCTCCAGGGTGAGCAGCCACTCTCTGGGCCACAGAGCAGGTCTGCAATCTGTCCGTCCCACACAGGACAGCGAGGCCTTTGAGGTAAGTCCTATTATTATTATTCCACTTTACTGACAAGGAAAGTAAGACATGTTTTAAAAGCTTAAAAGCATTGATTTAGACTTTTTATACACACACACACACACACACACACACACACACACACACCGTTTGCAAACACATAGACACATTACACAGATCATTTAGCAACCTGTTAAAACCCAGATCTGATGAAACAAAACCTAAAGTAGGGTCCCACAAACAATACTGCCGCTTAGAGGGCCTCAAGAGTATGGTAGAGTCTGGCCTCCAGGCGAGGCCTTACAGAACCCCCTTCCTTGCCCTCCCGCTCTTGGCAATTGAAAGGGGGAGGTGAAAGGCCGTTGGCCTGGAACCCTGTGTCCAAGGTCTCCCCAGGATCTTCTCAACCCCTAACAGCCAGAATGCTAAGTGATACAAGGTATCCTCATTAATTATCTACACCCTAACTGAGTCAAAAGGTGGTTGACCTGGCCGGGGCTGCAGACACTTCTCCCATTTGGCAGAGAGGGGACGGGAAGGGTCCAAGGTCACTGTACAGGTGAAGGTGGACAAGCTCTACCTACCCACATGGAGGCACCTGTCTGAGATCCAGGCCAGATGTTGAGTAAGTAAATGACCAGCCTAAGAATCTTACCCACCTCCCACTTCCCTGCCGCTGTCCTCGGCCTCTTCCTAATCAGTGGGTATGAAATGTTAGCGGCATCAAGGCTCTTAGTAAATGCTCGCTTCTTGGGCCACCTTCAGAGATTCGGAATCAGGAGGTTTGGAGAGGGACCTGGACATTTGAATCTGGGACACACTTCCCCTCTCCCCAGCTCACACGAGCTCCTGAGTGGACACAAATGTGATGCCAATGCTGGTGTCCAGAGAGGGGTTTTAATCCATTGTCTTCCTCTGTGGCTTCCTTTCCTGCCCTGTTTGCACAGCGCCCCCTGGCGAGAGTACTGGCATTGTTCAGAAATCTGTGGCTCTGCCCCTCCCTTGGGACTATTTACTCAGCAGGCGGAGGGGGGGGGGGGGGGGGCGATGAGGGCCTGGCTCCCCTTAGCCTCTCTCTCCCAGGGCCCACCAGACTTAGCCTGGGAGAGCTGATGAATGTCCATTACCACAGCGGGCCCCATAAAAGGATTATGGGGTGTTGCTGAATTTATAAGCCTGTTCTTGTAAAGCTGCCAGACTTGGGGTGGCCACAGCCCCTATGGAAGAAGAACAAAAATGAATTTTCCTTCTGCCCAGTGCCACACACCCAGTCACTCTCATGGGAACCGTGGTGGCCTGGCTGCAAGAGCACTAGACCATGCATCTGAAGTCCCAAGCAAGTGGACAGGCTGCAGCTCACAGCTGAGCCACTGGATCTCGCCAGGCCTCTATGTTCCAATCTGTGAAGTGGGCCTTTCTCTCACCTCTCAGAGATGGTTGTGAGGATGACTCGAGCTAAGCCTTTGATGCTGCAAAACTGTCCAAGGGCCCACATCAGGGAATGTGACTGGGTGAGGCAGGTGACTCAGCAAAGTTGGGGAAGAGAGGTGTGCTTGTACCCTGCGTTCCCGTTGCTGCTCTGGCCCCTGTGGGTCAAGGGTATGGCCTCCCAGGCAGATGGCAGGGTGTCTGCTGGGAATGAGAGAGGTTCAGGAGCAGCTCCCAGAGATCCCCAGGCCTCCTTGGCACCTGGCCAGCTGGCTTCCTGGCCGCCCTCACCCATTTCCGGGCCTGGTTTGTGTCTGGCAAGAAGCCCCAGGCTGGTGTGGCTGCTCACCCGGCTCCCCGGGCCGGGCTGGGGTCCCAGGAGCACCTCGCCCAATGCTTGATCTTCAGCTCTTTCCCGTCTGCTTCCAAACCTGGATTGTCTGTGTCAAGCCCTTTCCAAGTGATCAAACACAGAGCCCGGAGCCTGTGGAGCACCGGGAAAGTGTGAGGTGACTGGGCATTGCACGTGAGTACTTACTCCGTCAACAACCAGGCCACCCTGGGAACAGGGGGAAGCCCCCTCCTCCCTATAGAGCTTCATTAACGTTCCCAGCAAATGCGCCCAGATGGGGGTTTGAATCTTGCTGGCAAAAGACCAGAGAAGCCGGTTGCTAGTGGTGCCAGCGAGGGGTGGCAACGGGGGCCAGATCCTCAGGGCAGGATGCAGCCAGGGCCACGGTGACTGTGGCCCAGGTCACCTGGACCCCGAAACGAAGGATAACAGTAAAAAGAGACGAGCAGGCATCGTGCCATGTGCTGAGTGAGCACGTTGCTCTAACTCTCAGCACCACCCGATTTAGCCGGGTACCTTGGCAGCTTGAGATTGGCCTGGGGAAGGAGTATTTACACCACAGGAATCAGCAAGCGCCACAAATCAGGGCTGTCTCCCTCCGGCCCTGGCTGTTAATCATTTCCCAAAACACCACTGAGGGCTGGGGAGCTTCAGTGGGGACTTGGGGCAGAGCCCACGCCCAACAGAGGGATTGGGCTACTCTTCCCTGGTGGGATTTACTTCCACCCCAGACTCCCAGGACTTATTTTATTTTTGTATTTAAAATACACTTTTTTTTTTTTAATTCTTTTTATTCTCCAGTTACAGCTTAGAACAAAGGAGGAGTCTCCTGCATTGATTGGGGCCCATTGTTCCAACTCCAGCCATTGGTCTCCACCCCCCATTGTCCTGAGCCCCTCCCAGCGCTTCAGAGGCTCCTCCAGACAGGAGCTGGGAGGGACCGCGTGGTCAGGGCCTTGGGCGCCAGCCCTGTGTGCTGGTTGGTGGCTTCTATTGTGAGTGCCCGAGGATCTCGGGGTTTCCTTGTCCCTGGGCCTCAGAACCCACTGGGGACCTGCCTGTTTATGGTAAATGATGCCTTTTCGCTTTGATTTCTCGTTCAGACCCCGGGGCCACTACCGTGTCCCCACGAATGAAAGGCTGCCTAAACTGGGGGGATTAAGCAATACTGTGAAGCTCTGGGAACGTTGGGGCACTTTGAGAGCAGCACACTGAGGCTCCTCGATGCAGCCAGGAGCCGTCCGTGTGCATCAAGACCCTCTGGCCGGTGTCACTGGACTGGGGGACCATGTGCTGCTCTAGACCCACATTCTGTTGAGAAAGGAGAAACATTAACTTCCACCACTGTCTTCGCTTCAGCTGTTCCCCCTGCATGCACGATCCCCCCGCCCCGTCATTACACCCCGAACTGAGGGAGGGCCCCGGTCTTTCTTTCAAGTCTAACCCAGGAGTAAAAGTAACGATGCCCAAGACATGCCTGGTCTCAGAGTTGACAAAGTACTCTCCCATGGTTTTTTTTAATCGTGTTAAAACACACATAACATAAGATTGACCATCTGAGTCATTTTTAAGTGTGTGGTTCAGTGGTATTAAATACATTCACATTGTCGTGCCGCCATCGCCACCATCCATCCCCATAATTCTTTTCGTCTTGTAAATCTGAAAATTTGTACCAAATAAATAAGAACTCCCCATTCTCCCTTCCCTGGAGTCCCTGGCAACCACCATTCTATTTTCTGTCTTCATGATTTTGACAATTCTAAGTACCTCCTAACAGTGGGATCATACAGTCTTTATCATATTGTGACTGATTTATTTCACAGGAAATTGTTCTCAAGGTTCCACATTTTGGTTATTAATTCATCAGTGGATGGACAATGTGCTGCTTCCACAGTTCAGCTATTGTGAATAATGCTACTACGAAAATGGATACACATGCATCTCTTTGAGACCCTGCATTCAGTTCTTTTGGGTACACAGTATTCCCATAAGTAGAATTGCTGAGTCCTATAGCAGTTCCATTTTGAATTATTTGGGGAACCTCCATATTATTTTTCTATTTGTTTGTGGTGGGTTTTTTCTTATAGTAGCCATCCTAATAGGTGTCAAGTGACCCCTTCTTGTGGTTTTGAGTTGCATTTTCCTAATGATTAATGGTGTTGAGCATCTTTTCATGTGCTTACTGGCCATCGGCACATCATCTTCAGAGAAATGTCTGTGCCAGTCCTTTGCCCACTTTTGAATTGGGTTGCTTTTCTGTTGTTGAGCTTTAGGAGTTCTCTATATATCCTGGATATTAATCCCTTATCAGATAGATGGTTTGCAGATATGTTCTACCATTCTGTGGGTTGCCTTTTTACTCGGTGAAGCGTGTCTTTTGATGAAGAAAAGCCTTAACTTTTTATGAAGTCCCATTTGTCTGTTTTTCTTTTGTTGCTATGCCTTTGGTGTCACGTCCAAGAGATCATTGCCAAATCCAATGTCATCAAGCTTTTGTTCTATGATTTCTTCCAAGAATTTCACTGTTTTTAAGTCTTACATTTAGGTCCTTGATCCGCTTTGAGTTGATTTTTGCATAAGGGGTTGGGTAAGGGTCCAAATTCATTCTCTTGCGTGTGGATATCCAGTTTTCCCAGCACCATTTATCGAAAAGACTGTCCTTTCCCCCGTTTAATAATCTTGGCACCCTTGTCGAAAATCACTTGACCATATATCCGAGGGTTATTTCTGGGTTCTCTATTCTATTCTATTCTATTCTATTCTATTCTATTCTATTCTATTCTATGGATCCATACGCCTGTTTGTATGCCAGTACCACACTGCATTGGTTACTGTAGCTTTGCAGTAGGTTTTGAAATCAGGAAGTCTGAGTTCTTCAGTTATCAAGATTGTTTTGTCTATTCGGGGTTCCACCCCATGCTTGGTTCTACCACCGCACATGTTAATTCAACAAATACATATTAAGTCCCCACTCTTCGCTGTGTCCTGGGGATTGGAGGTGAACAACACTAAGCCCTGGTGTGATGGAGCTTATACACTGGGCGATGTTTGAGATGGGCAGGGCCCCAAGCAAGCAACCCCATTTGATAGATCGGCAAACAGAGGCTCAGAAAGTAAAACCACTCGCTGCCAAGTCACAAAGCTGGGGTGAGTGGAGTCTGAGACATCTACCTTCCTGACTCCCTCCCCCACCCCAACCAGCTTCTTTAACTGGTGGCAGGGATGGGAGGAGGAGAGAGAGAGAACTGGTATAGAGCTGCTATGCTCTGGGGGACCCCGAAGGTGCAGCATGAGTGTCTAGAGAGGGCTTCAGGCAGTTTGCTGTTCATGGATAATAGAAGCCCCCGCCACCCCCGGGCCCAACCTTGCTCAGGAGACCTTTGGTAAAGACTAACATTACAGTTTCAGATCTGGTGGTAGCAGATCAGAGTGTCCTTGCCAGTTTCATTCTATCCATGCCTCCCTCATAGCCTCTGTCACTTTATTTCTTGTGTTGCTGAGATCCTGGCTGCTCGTGTGCTCCCTGGAGGCGGCAGCCCTGACTTCTGTTGTCTGTGACTTTCCTGAAGCCCAGAGCAGGGCCCGGCACACGCAGGAACTCTAAAATGTTTGTGTAAAAAATAAATGAGCACCCTCCCCCTCCATCCCGAAGTGACCCGGGCTACCCCATCAGATGGAGGGCACCTCTCCTCCGTGACCTGGAGTCTCACCTGGCGGGGTTTACAAGGCCTCGGGGCTGGCTGGGAACTTGAAAAGGGATAGAGTAGGCATCCTTTCAGGCTCCCATTGAAAGGGGAACACAGAAGGCTGCTTTACAGAAAACCTCCCACTCCCATCCCTAAGGGCAGGCAGGACACTTTCAGGAGTGGCAGGTCAAGCCATTTCTGGTTTTGGTGACATCTATCAGTGGGCACAACCGAGGCAGGGAGGACTGGCTCCTTCCCCCGCCCATCACAAGCACAGGGGGAACCAAGGCCCAGGGAAGGGACTCCCCATGGCCAGTTTTAACCTCGTTTCCTGGCTCCCTCTCTGTCCGAACCAAGCACTTCACATTCCTGATCGTGTTGACCTTGCACACATAGGTATATAAATATCTCTTTGAGGCCCTGCTTTCAATCCTGTTGGATATGCACCCAAAGTGGAATTGCTGGATCATCTGCGAATTCTGGTTTTAATTTCTTGGGTAACCACCATACCGTTTGCATAGCGGCTTCACCATTGGACATTCCCACCCACATGCCTCAGGACGCCCCTCCAAGGCAGGTCCTGTCATCACCCGCTGTGTCACAGGTGTGCAGATGGAGGCTGGCTTGCCCGTGGCCCCCTGAGGTGAGAGGTAGCAGCCAGGATGCAAACCTGGGCAAGCTGGCTGCACTGCTGGCCTTCCCAACCCCAGACCTCGTCACGGCCCCTGAAATGGTAAGGGTCCCCCCTACTTCCCGGCCTTACCAAGAGGGTGAGAACAAGAGTGTCTGTGGAACACAGTGTGCCGTGCCAGGCCCAGGGGGACACACAGTCCCGAGCCCTCCCTTCAAGGGGACAGAGCATCGCAGAGTGCTCCTTCCTCTTTAAATCCACACCCAGATCCCAATAATAAGGAAGTCCTCTTGCCTTCCAACATTGTTTGTGAAAAATCGGACCTTACCTAACCCCATGACACACACGAACAAAGCTTACAAAGCCTGGGGGCACAGCTCGGTGAGTGCTTATGTTTGTATACATCGGGGATTCCAGCCTTCCGACCGAGAACCAGAACGTTTCCAACACCGCAGAAGGTCCTCATTGCCCGCTCCCACCCAAAGCCCTCCCACAAGTAACCGTGAAATGAGGAGCTTTTAAACACATGCATGCATGTATACAGCCACTCAATATGGCCGGCTGTCATTGTTGTTGTTGTTGTTGTTATCCTTGGCCCAGTTTCCAGAACATTCTGCCAGCTCAAAGCCACACACTGAAGGGTGGTGCCCAGGGCTGGTTTGATAAGTCGCTGAGGTATGTCATCCCACGTGGGAGGGCCCTGCCACCAGCCTCGGTTCTTATGTGGGGACTTGAAGCATTTCCGGTGTTCTGAGCGTGCCCTGTGGAGATGCCTGCACCTGGGCAGGTCTGAACTATCCACTGTGATCCGTGAAGGCTTTTGCGCTCATTCCCATTTTTCAGATTAAGACACTGAGGCTGTCTTCGAGCCTGGTCTGGAACCGAAGTCCACGGGGGCACCAGTTGCTGCGGCACCAGGAGGTCGCTGGCAGTTGTTGCCAGCAGGTGGAAGGCGCCCAGGGAACCAGGCCTTCTTCAGCTTCATTTGGGTCAGAACAGTGATCTCTGTGGACAGAGCCCAACCCCCGACCCCCAGGGGCTGTCATCTGAGCTCCCTCCTGAGGCCGCAGTCCCAGGGAGTGGCCCGAGGTGGGGTCACTCTGCCAGGACAGCCTCAGCCCCACAGGGCTCCCTCTCTCTCCCACTCCGAAGGGCCTCACCTTCCCTAGTTCCCATCAGCGCTTCAGCGTCCATGAAATATTAGGAAAATAGGCTGAGTATTAGGTAATGACTGTCCAATTTATTCTGACAGCAAGAACCAGGGGGAGGAAATTGACATTGGTGATTTTACTTAGGCCCTGACAACTTTAATTCATCTTCACTCCTTTCCAGGGAGCGGGGCCTGCAACCGCTGTGCTGAGCTCGGAGGGGAAGGCCTCCTGTCTGCTGACCACCCTCTGCAGCGTGGACAAGGCCACCAACTGGAGGAGTCCTGAAGGACCCAGCGTGGCTCCAATCAAACCAGGAGCTGGTCGTGGGTCCCTCCAGGCACACTCACCAGTCCCGGCCAGCCTCCATGACCTTAGCTTCTCCAAGGAAGGCAAAGGAAGCCAGAGAGCCCCTACCCATTTCTCAGAGGGGAACACCGAGGCCTAGAGAGGGGCCTCGTCTCACCCGAAGCATGCTGTGAATCAGCCCCAGAGTCCTCTAGCATCTCGTGGCCACCGCACCTCAGCAGCAAGGATGGCCACATCCTGACAGCGGCCCTGGGTGGACCCAGCAAGGAGCGGGCCACAGCGTTTGGATAATTTAAAACGCAGGCCCCCAAACGCCATCCCAGGGTTCACGGCTTAGAGGGCACCAATCCATGCAGATGCTGCCAGGCTGTTACAAGGAAGGGACGCAGGCTGGGAGGAGACACGTCTCACCAGCCAGCGCCCCCACCCGACGCCCTCCTCGTGAGCCCCCACCTCATCCCTCAGCCATCTGACAAAAACTCACTGATGAAAGGGGATAGCTTGCCTCTCCCCAGGCTCAGACATCTCTACAGGGCACACCTCCGAAGACCAGAGATCCTCCAAGACCCCAAATAAGAACTGAGGTTGGTGACAAGGGACCTGCAGGGCCCCTTAAAAATGGGGTTACATGCTTCATTGACAAATCAAACCAGCCCTGGGCACCGCTCTGTAGTGTGTGGCTTTGAGCTGGCAGAGGTTCTGGAAACTGGGCCAAGGACAGCAACCACAACAACAGCCAACACACATTGTTTCCATGCACTAAGCTCTTCACTCACGGATGACCACTGTCACATTGGGGGCCTCCGACCCCCCCTGTGAAGAGGGCACCATGGTGACCCCTTTTCTCAGAGGCTGCAGCTCAGATTCCGCGAGAGTAAGCGAGTCCCCAAGGTCCCAGAGCTGGCGAGTGGCTGAATGGAACGCACGGCCAGTTCTCTGTCACCCCAGCGGACCCGGTCACCGTGTGGCCCCAGGGCACTGGCCTGGCCCCTCTGACCCAGAGAACCCTGGAGACCCCCGGCAGGTGGCACAAAGACACCACCCTCTCTGACCTCAGATGAGCCGCTCCAGCCACTGTGCTTCCCAGCTCCCTGAACTCGGGCCTGGACTCTGTCAAGCCCCAGACCTGTGGGTAATTAGGGAAGTCCCCAGGGGTGCGTGACTCATCCCTCAGCTATGTGAGGACCCCCCCTCCCCCCCGGAAGGCCAAGGGGCGGACCCCTCTTGCCTGTCCACTCTAATTTCAGGTGGTATTGTCCAAAGCCTGCCTGGCTCCCAGGCTTGGCATGGGTCCAGGGGAAGGAGAGAAGGTTGGACATTGCACCACGGGTAGGAGGTACGTTGCCCACATCCATTCCTCCCTGGATCCCTTCACTGGTTTTATGAGCCTCAGTATCGTGTCTCCCCGTAAGATGAGGACATTTGCACCCCCTACGTGGGGATGTCCATTGGCTTCAAGGACAGGGCTACAAGGATCCTTCGTGCTGTGCGCTCCAGGTGTTCGTAATCAGTTAGTAGCACGAGGTAAAGGATGTTTCCACAAATAACATCAACTCGAGAGGTTTCTGGGTGTAGTGAAAAGAACACAGGCTTTGGGGGCCCACGGCCCTGGTTAGCGTCCGCTGTGCCCTTCACTGTCTGGGTGCTCCTTAGGTTCCAGCCTTAGTTTCCTCATCTGCAACATGGGCTTAATAATCCCTCCCTTGCAGCATGATTCTGATTCAATGAAATAATGATGTAGTATAGTTCAAAAAAATAATACATTTTAACAAAAGAGCAGCATCAGTAAGTGCCCGGAACACTGTAGCCAGCATTTTCCCGCCCATCGGCTTCATTTTTGACCTGTTCTTGTTTTACAGGCGAGGACATGAAAGCTCAGAAGGTTCAATGGTTTGTTCGCAGCTGCTGAATGGCAGAGTTTGAATTTGAACCCAGGACCCAGTTGCTCCAGCCTTAGGTGAGAAAGATGCCAGAGGTAGAAAGAAGGTAGAAAGAAGTCAGAGTCTCAGCTTTTGCCTTGTGGCCTGGGCCCCAACCTCCTGGTATACCCCTCAACACCCCCACCCCATCCTCTGCTTCCCCATCCCATCACCCCAGAAGCCCCGTCGTCCCATGAGGGGGCCAGCGTCAGCCCTGGCACCACATGGAGGTCCCGTCCTGCTCTGGGATCCAGCTTCACTCTCAGTCAGGTTCAGAGAGGGCTCTCTCCGGACTCCATCCTCTCACTCCCTCCCCCAGCATCTGTGGGAGGCTACTCTGGGGGCAACAAGCTGAGCAAGAGGTGCCTCAGCCCTTGAGGGCAGCTCTGGGTACTAGTGGCAGAATGTGAGTTGGCCCCAACGCCCACGTGTTCTTCCTTTTTCCATCGTAATTTAATTGTAACTAGACACCTGGCTACATTTCCCAGCCTCCTTTGCAACTCAGTCAGACCATCTGACTAAGTTCTGGCCAATAGGATACTAGCAAAAGTGTAAAGTGAGTTTCTGAGTCTTGCCCTGAGCAGGTCCAAGTTCAGATCTCTGCTCTCTGCCCTCCCTCCACCCCGTTAGCTGAGAGGTGCCTGGCATTGGAACAGACACCTGGGAGCCATGTGACAAAGATGTTAAAACACTCCCACAAGCTCTGGACTATGTGAGAGAGGAATGAAATTCCAGGTCGTTTAAGCCACTATGTGTTGGGGTCTCTTTGTTACAGCTGTTGACCATACCCTTGCTGAGAGGGTCCCATTTTCTGCTCCAGCCCCTCTTCATTCATTCATTCATTCATTCATTCATTCAACAGATATTTGTTGAGCAACTACTATGGGCCAGGCAACTTTCTAACCACTGGGGATAGGGGAGTTGACAAAACCCGAAAGTCCTGTGCTCATGGATCTGATATTCCAGCAGAGAAATAAAACAACAACAACAAAATGGAGAGAATCATGTCAACTGGTAATAATTATGAAAACAAAACAGGCGGGAGATGGGGCGTTTCTTTACATTTCTGGGTCAGGAAAGGCCTCTCTGAAAATGGGGCAATTGCGCTGACACCTGGATGACCAGAAGGAACCTGGCAGGTGAAAGGGGAAGAAGGTTCCAGAAGGACGAACAGCAAGTGGCAAATGAGCTTTGGGGTTTGAGGAACATAGAAAAGGGAGAGTGACTGGAGGAGGGCAGAGTGGTGGTGGTGTGGGGGGGGATGAAGTGGAGGGGAAGGCAGGAGCCAGGTTTTATTACCTGTTAGGTCACAGTAAGGGGTTTGGGTTGTATCCAAGTGTGACGACAAGCAATGGAAGGTTGAGCAAGTGGAGATGTGATCTGACTTACCTCTTAAAATGATTATTCTGGCTGCTGCATGGAGAATGGATTTGAGGGTGTGGAGGAGGGCTGGTGAGAGTGGAAGGAGGGAGACCAGCAGCATCTGCAGCAGGAGAGGGGAGAGGTGATGGTGAACTCAGGTGAGGGCATTGGAGCAGAGAAATGTGCCCCTATGGGATGCATTTTGGAGGTGGCACCTTCTGTCATGTGCCCCCTAATCCTACCCTATTTGGAAAGGCAATGCTCAAGAAATGTATTTCCTGCAGAGAGGCAGAATTTGAATCCAGGTCTGTCAACCTTGAAGTTCGAGGCTCATGCTTCCTTGTCATGGGAATGGCCCCAATAGAGATTCCTTTCTCTGAAGCCTCACTTGCTCTCCGCAGAGATGTACCAAGGCCCCAATCCTCAGTGTGCACCAAGATCCGCAGGCATGCTCTCCCGCAAAGCCCCTCACTGCCACACTCATGTGTTGATCCAGAATGATGTTCCCAGTTAACACTCCTGCTCACGAAGATGTGGACAGCAGCAGCCTGTGCAGGTCAGAACATCAAGGCCAACAAGAGCCCCAGCTAACAAAATCTGTAAGAAAGAAGAAAGGAGGAATGTGCAGGCAAACTCAGGACGGCAGTCCTGGCTCCGGATTCATTCACTCCAGGGGAGTACGTTGGCAGACAGTGTGGGGAAGAAGATACTAAAAGAAGAATGGATAGACATATGAGCACTTGTTCTATACCAGGCAGTGTGCAAAGCCTCCTACACACTATTTCTTGTTTAATCTTCTCCACAGCCCCGTGATTGGGTGCTATATTGATGACCCCTTACAGATGAGCAGGAGCTGCTCCTCACCTTGGCTTTGCACCAAGTCCTCAGGAGATGTCAGTGACCTGGCTGCTGGCCAGCAGTGCCAACAGCCGCCTGCCTTTGGAGCACCTGTGTGCTGGGGCAGGCTACACCTGGTCTTTCCTACAGAATGATGTAGGGTTGCTCTGGTCGATGTGGCTCATTTGGCTGGAGTGTCGTCCTGTACATGATAAGGTGGCGGCTTCAATTCCCAGTCAGGGCACATACCCAGGTTTTGGGTTGGATCCCAGTCAGGGCATGTACAGGAGGCAATCAATAAATCTCTCTCTCTCTCTCTCTCTCTCTCTCTCTCTCTCTCTCTCTCTGTTTCTCTCTCTCTCTCAGATCAATTTTTTAAAATATATTTTATTGATTTATTACAGTGAGGAAGAGAGAGGGATAGAGAGTTAGAAACATCGATGAGAGAGAAACATCGACCAGCTGCCTCTTGCACACCCCCTACTGGGGATGTGCCCGCAACCAAGGTACATGCCCTTGACCGGAATCGAACCTGGGACCTTTCAGTTCACAGGCCGACGCTCTATCCATTGAGCCAAACCGGTTTCGGCTCTCAGATCAATTTTTAAAAAAATTATGTAGGGTCATTTGCAGCTAATGACTTAAATAAGAGGAACTAATGTCTGTACTAATTCATTCATTCACATTCATTCATTCATTCACCAATTATTCCCAAGTGCCTACTGTGTTTCAGCTACCATATTAGGCACTGCCTTCCAAATCTCATTGTCTATTGGAAAAGACAGAAGTTCATTAAACCATCACCCACACACACACAAATGTAGAATGACTTTGGGTGGGTAACTGATTCAAAGAAGTGAAAGTTGGTGTCGGGGAGTGAACAAAGGTAATATTTGACTTAGTCCAGGAGGCTTCCTGGAAGAAGTCGACACAGAGCTGAGAGCTAAAGAAAAAGTGGGTGTCAACTAGGTCCAAAAAAGAGGTGGCGATGAAGCCTGTCTAGGACAAAGAAACAGCGTGTGCAGTGGCAGTGTGGCTAGAGGGGCACAGTGGGCACGCAGGAATGGAGAAATCTGGGTGACTAGAGGGGAGTGAGTGTGGTCCAGGAAAGAATTGGAGAGATCAGCAGAGGATGGGCCATACAGGGACTCCCAAGCCATGATGGTGATAACAGATTCTGCCGTCAGAGCATCTGGGAGTCACCGAAGGATTTAAGCACAGTGAGGTCGAGTAAGCCAATTTATGTTTCCAGATCATTCCAGCAGCCATGCAGAGAATGGATCTGAGATACAAGAATGTATAGGAGGGGATTGCCAGTAGCTGCCACTTTCCTGCGAGTAAACCATTCGTGGGCCTTGACCTCATGCAGAGCTCAAGGACTTCTGAAAGATTGGGGAAGGTCAACAGTGAGGAGCAGGAGCAGAACCGAGGTGTCCTGGGCCCAGTCCATGGCTCTCTCCCCATCCTGGGTGAATAATGACACACACAATGTGACCTTCACAACAGGACCGGGTTTTGTCACCATTCCCACTTTACCTGTGGTTGTTCTGGAAGGAGGTACTGACGAAGATGAAGAAAATGCAAAGGGGTGACAGGACTTGGTAAAATGTCATGATCCCTCGCTGGGCTGAAACCAAGTTGCTTTTTCCCCTTGTTTTCCAAATTAATTCAGCATTCCAAATGAACCCAGAGAGACTTAGTTGGGGGGCCCTTTCATGTGGATTAAAACTCATAAAGTACAATTTGCTGAGTTGCAGGAAAGCAGAGAATTGCGTTCCACCTCCTCCCACTTGGCACCACCCTGGAGGGTCTGGAAGAGAGAAAACTCTTGGGACCGCGCCCAAGTGGATTTGGGGCTTCATGCATCAGACTCAGTGAAGGACTACTGGAGGAACAGCAGGATTTAGACGCAGGAGAAAGTCAGAGGTAGCTGCAGCGGATGCCATGAGGAAGAAAGCTGAGCCCTGAGACTCAAGGAGCTGAGAATATGGGGAGGGCTCTCCTCAGCATGCTTCATTGATGAGCCCTCTGAGAGTGGAGCTTGGAGAAAGGGCGTCTTTCCAAGGTGAAAAAAGACTTTGTGGCTGGACCTGAGGAGTTTCTCTTCTTAGATGGACCCTTTGTTGCCAAGAAGGTATAAACAAACTGTGCAGAGAGCCAAGGGCCAGATTTAAGGAAGGAACATGATGAAATCTAAGGGATTGGCTCTATAGGTTTAATATCGCTATAGGGAGGAAGGTGTATACTTCTAGGTCATTCTCTAGTCCTCCTGATTCCCCCCCCCCCCCAATCCAGGTGTTATGGACTGAATTGTGTCCCCTCCCCATTCATCTATTGAAGTCCTAGCCTCCACCCCCACCCCCACCCCCAATGTGACTATATTTGGAGAGAGGGCCTTTAAAAAAGTAATTAAGATGAAATGAGATCAAAGGTGGGCCCTAATCCAATGTGGTGGGTGTTGTTATAAGATGAAGAAAAGATACCATGGATGTATGCACGCTGAGGAAAGGCCAGTGAGCACACAATGAGAAGATGGCCGTCTGCAGGCCAAGCACAGAAGCCTCAGAGGAAACCAGCCCTACTGGCCCCTGGATCTTGGCCTTCCAGCCTCCAGAATTCTGAGAAAATAAATTTCCGTTATTTAAGCCACCCTGTGCGTGATATTTTTAAGGCAGCCCTGGCAAATTAATACAACAGATTTGGTTGTCCAGATGTGAATCTCTCCTTCCTTCTATCACCTATTCCTACAAAGAGTAGCAGCCTTTGCTCACCCCCAAATACTGGGAATGACTCCAGGTTTTCCATAGTCTTCCCCCCCTCTGCTCTTGGGACAAGCATAAAAGGAATATCAAGAACCTTTCTTTGGTCAGTCCAGTGAGTTGAAAATGGTCTTTGTGAGCAGAGGTGATCTTTTAGATGTCCATAGTGGCTCTGTATGAGAAATTGTCTTGGGAAGAAATGCTTTTGCTTTAATAAAGCCACTGTTTTTTTAAAATGCACGAAAGATCATCAATAGGTATTGAAACTAGTGTGTAAAAGTTTGAGGGTTCATAGGATCTGTTCAGAGTCTCAAAGTGTCTCCCCACAACCACTTTCTAACTATAAAGGAAAAATAGTAACTCTGCATCAGAGAAAGCTGGCAGACACCCCTATTCAAGAAGATAAAGTCAACATCCACAATGATGGGGCACACAGGATCGTGGGCCTCCTGATGTGATATACTGAGAAGGGCAGGACATCACTGCAGTGACATCCCCGTCAAACATGCATAGCCCAAACCTACACAGGAAGAAACCTCATACTAGCCTAACTTGAGGGACATCCTATAAATAAAAGGGCTGCTCTGGAAAAATATCAATAAAAGTCTGAGGAATTATTCTAGATGAAAGGAGTCTAGAAAGACATCTCAACTAAATATAATGTGTGAGTCTGGATCCGAATCTGGACGAGAAATAATGTCTGCAACTTACTCTCCAATGGTTTGGAAAACTAATAGTCATTTGTCTATAGAGAATGATAGAGCAAACTGGGCAGATGTTAACAAGGGTGAATCTGAGTAAAGGGTATAGAGGGATCTTTGTTCTATTCTTGCAACTTTGCTATAACCTTGAAATTATTTTGAAACAAAAGGTTTTATAAAAAGTCATGCACTCTACAGGAGTCCTTATAAATGACCAGGAAAAAACTAATTTTCTTGGGAAGTCAGACTTTTCCCAGCGCTAAACACTTCCTTTCGAAAGACAATGCAATGTGTGTAATCGATTGCTTTCCGTTTTTGCCTTGACTGCTAGGAAACCCTTCCACGATACAAGGATGGATCAACTTGGACACGTTCCTAAACCCCTCTAAATCTGTGAAGTGGGTAAAATAATAATCCCCACTACTGAGGGTGGTTGTGAAGACCTGAAGTATTCAACACAATAGGTGATGCAAAGTAAGCACCCTTTAGTTGTCCTTTTGTGTTATTGTGATTGTGATTTTTATACTACCCATTGTTCACTCAACCCTCTTTACTACAATGACCTGTGGCAGACTCACCTGTCCGAGCTTGCAAGGGAGGGGACTTTCCCATGTGTACCTCATCAACACAGCAAAGGTGCTGAGCTCTCACCAGAGGACAGTCCATGTGCCCTCAAAACACGGCCGCAAGGACTATGGGAATAGTGGGAACAGAAATAGCTATAGAGCCAGACATACTGAAGTTCAACTTCCGGCTCTACCAACTCACTCGCTTTATAACTGTTTGCCTCAGGAGGGGCTGGGTTAAGCTGCAGCAACAAACGTCCTGAGGTTCAGAGGCTTAAAACAAGGCCCATCCCTCACTCACGTAGCATGTCGACTGCAAGCTGGTGGGAGGCTCTGCTCCATGATACCCTCCCTCCAGAACCAAGACTCTAACAGGGCTCCCACCCTCTGAAATGCCACCACGTGCCTGGGCAGTGGAAGGCGACAAGGCACTCGCTTTTTATCAGCGAAAGCAAGTGCCTGGCCACAGATAAGTCTAAGGGAAGTACAGTCTTACCAGGTGTCATGAAGTTCAACCAAAAATATCTGATGAACTACACTCATGATGGGCACAACACCCTCGGACAAGTTTTATCCTCTCGGAGACAACATTTTCTCGACATCTCAGCAAAGTGTGATGATTGAATAAGACAAACGGGAAAAGCAAGTAACCTGGGTCAGAAGCATAATAGCTACTCTTTATAGTAACTTACTAGTATATTGTTTGCCCTCATCCCCCAGGTGTCCCAAAGGAGTAACACTGTCCTCCTTGTAGATCTAGAAAGACAGACAGACAGATAGATAGATGGATATCTAGTAATTACTTTTAGGAAACTAAAGGACAAGAAGACCACAATAAAAAAGAAAGAAAGAAAGAAAGAAAGAAAGAAAGAAAGAAAGAAAGAAAGAAAGAAAGAAAGAAAGAAAGAAAGAAAGAAGGAAGGAAGGAAGGAAGGAAGGAAGGAAGGAAGGAAGGAAGGAAGGAAGGAAGGAAGGAAGGAAGGAGGAAGGAAGGAAGGAAAGAAGGAAGGAAGGAAGGAAGGAAGGAAGGAAGGAAGGAAGGAAGGAAGGAAGGAAGGAAGGAAGGAAGGAAGGAAGGAAGGAAGACAATTTGTCTCAGGACTAGAGAGCAGACTTGAAGTTTTTTTGTTGTTTGTTTTGCTTTAGGTCATTGGGTTTCAGGACCAATCGGGCCTACAGAGATCTCCAGCCAGGAGTGCACTGAGGGGATGTGTTTATTCATTTAGTGCCTACTGTATACCAAGCCCTGTGCAATGCCCTACATGGCTCAGACCCCGTGAGAGCTATGGGGGCTTAGAAGAGGAGGATAGACATGTAAATAAGCTCACACACAAGCGTTGACAAGGATGAGGGCAGCATGCTAAGTGGGAGTAGAGGAAGACGTTTCTGGAGTCTACACTGAACTCCTGGGGTGGGGGTTGGGGAAACGGGATTATGACCCTATTGTGTGTGGTGTTGGACCTGGTATCCTCTAGCCACTGGCCAGGTGGTCCGAAGGTCTCAGCATCAGCAGAGGCAGGTTCTGAGTGTGCTTTCCCCTGGAAAGTGATGTCTCTGGTCCAGGTTGGGCTTGAACCACACAACCCCCACCCCAGGCTGACACCTGTCCACAGCACCCCCCTGGGGGGTGGAGGAGGATTTTAACCTTTCTTTCCTGGCTTATCTCAATTGTCCAGTTGTTCTCCATTTAATATGTAATTACTATTCCTCTGTGAGGCCCTGTGGGGGCAGAAGTGGAATGAGTGAGGGATGCTTACTCAGAGGCCAGCTCTCCCACTGTGCTCTGTGCTGCCCCCCTAGGGGCGGCTGTCTGTCCTGGGAGATGTGAGAAGAGCATTTGGCCTTTCCATTTTTTGAAGGACTTCCTTAATTGGTGAGGAATTAGGGCAGCCGAATACTCAGAGTCCTTTTGCCTTTAAGACACTATTCGTTCCAGAAAAATCACTAAAAAGGCAACAAAAAATCTTTTATCTCTGACACCGGGTTTCCTGTTAGCCCCTGCCTAACCGGCTCATGTGTCTTTTCTGTGTCTTGGCTGCTTTTAGATGTCAGAGCCAGAAAGTGCTTCCAAGACCATCTTCTCTAAACTCCTGGAGGTCTAGGGGGTGCGTGTTGTTGTTTCTTTTCATTTCTGTCCACAAACCCTGGTGTAGAGGCGGAAACATGGTGGACACCATGCCCACGTCTAATGGACTGCAGACAGCACTGTGGTCCACAGGCAAGCAAGACCCAGTAAGGCCATGACATGCCTCCACCACACAACACAAGGGAGCCCGAACTAGGACGGGGTCTGACTCAGCCCTGACTGCCCTGTCCCCCACCGCACCCCCTGGCCTGCTCTTCCAGGCAATGACCCAGCCACAGATTTTACATGAGTAAGGTCTGCAAAGATTAAACGTCCAGCTCAGAAATGAAGCAAGGCCTTATTTGGGCGGCCTCTCCCCCTGGGTCCAGCGGGAGGCCGCCCGAGGCCAGGCTGGGCAGACAGGGGGACAGCTGTCAGTCTCTGGTAGGGAACCTGCATGGGCCCCCAGCATCGAACAGGAGGCACAAGAAAGAAGCCCCAAACAAAGAACACACATCAAATGCCGCACACACGTGTTCGGAGGGAGAAAATTCTTGGTATTTCATTAGTGGAGGCTGAAGCCCAGAAGGACGTTTTCAGTCACAGCGTCTTCTGAGGGTCACAATGTCTGTCTTTTTGTTTTTGATCTAAAGGAGGAGGGGGAAAAAAAAGAAAGAAAGAAAAGAAAAGGAAGAAAGGAAGGGAGAGGAAGAGGGGGGAAAGAAAGGAGAAATCCTCCTCGCGGTAATTGAATTACGGAGCTGGCCTCTGGGGCCGAGGCTGGAATCCAAGAGGCCTTTGTGCAATGTCTGGAGGACCCGGGACAGCGGCAGGGATTTCAAAGGAGAGAGGAAGAGCTGGGGCAGCCAGGAAGCTAATAGGGATGGAATGGGCTCAGGAAGGGAAGGGGGAGCTGCAGAAATTGAAAGCTGAAGGCCCTCCTTGCTCCAGGCCCTGCCCTGACCCAGGGTGGCTGCCCCTCACCAGAAACCCAGGCCGAGGGTGGGACAGGAGGCAGGCTGCACAAACAGAGAGGTCCCAACAGAGGCCAAGGCTCCCCAGGGGCCATGCCTGACCTCGGCCAGGGTGGTTGGAATTAACGCTCCCTGCTCCCCTCACCCCTACCCCCAAAGCACATCCTATGTGCCAGGCTTTATGCTCAGACCTGGGACCATACAAGTAGCTTGTGCTAAGCGCTCACTGTATGCCAGGCACGGGGCTGGGCTCTTTTAAGTGCATTGTCTCAGTGAATCCTCAGAGGGACGCAGTACTGCAATATCCTCGGACTTATAAGCAAGGAAACGGAGGCCCAGAAAGTTAAGCGACTCGTCTGAAGTCACACAGTTGGCTAGTGGCAGAGCTAGGACTCACATCCAGGTCAGGATCTTACCCTACACTCTCGTCATCTTCTCCTTTCATCCTTACAACAGTCCTGCCAAGCAGGCGTGATTCCCAGAGGGGGGAAGTGAGGCACATTTTGAGAGATTAGGTAACTTGCCAAAACTCATCCAGGCAGTAAGGGCTGAACTGGGATTCAACCCCGTAAGTCTGGCTCCAGAGCCCGGAATCCTCCACCCGTCTGCTGGGGTGCAATGGAGTGGCTGCCTGCAGCCTATGTCCTGACCATGCAGGTGTCCTCTCTTGGTCCCCTGCCCAGCCAGAGAGCAGGCAGTGGAAAGAACATGAGCAGGAGCGGCCCAGGACAGAAGAAGGGGTTAATGTGGCCAGATGGGTCCCTGGGATGTCATGTGCCAGAGCAGGCCTAGGGCCTCGGTGAGGAGCTGGGTGTGGAGTGGTGGTAGGCCGATGCCCTCCTGAGAATCCTAGAGGTGCATTTACAAGATGGTTTCCACCTCAACCATCCCTCCATTCAGCTCCTACCACATGCCGCGCGCTGCTCAAGGCCCTGGGAATGCAGCAGTGAGCAGAACACTGATGTTCTAGCGGGAAACCAGATTAAGAAAAGAAACTAGTGGAGAAGTGTTAGGAGAGAGCAATGAGCCAGGGACCGGAGTGGAGCCGATGGGCCCCCCAGTTACAATCAGCAAAGTCTTACGGGGCGCCTCATGTCCCAGGCACTGTGCCAGCCAGACCTGTCCCTGCTCTCAGTGAGTTCACGGTTGCTCGCGGTCCAGTGAGGGGACAGATGTGTGTTCCCCACAGGCCCAGCTCTGCATCCTAGAGAAGCAAAGCGGCCTCAGAGGTGTCCCTGCAGCTTGCTGCTGGTGGCTATTCTGAGCCCTCGGAACCACTGGAAGTGACTAGCACTGATTAAGGTTTTACGAGAAATGAGAAAATTCCTCCCCGGCCTCTCCACAGTGGCTCCAAACCACCTCAGAGCCGGTTTATTAACTCGCCCAGCCTGGAACCAGGCCTGTCTGGCGTGATGCGGATTTATTTTTCCGTTGAGTCTCGGCCCTGTGCTGGCTTCTCTCTAATAACCAGCCCGCCTGCTCTGCCATCACAGACTAGCCCATCCCTGGGAGCCGGCTCCTGTCCCCCAGCTGGGAGAGCTGTGACCTTCTCGGCTACGAGAAATGAAGGCCACCTGGCTGTCCAGGTGGGCCTACCTGGCCCCGATGTCCTTCTTCACTCATGTGCACATACTAGTTCATCCAACATGTGCCACTAGCTCCTCTCCCTGCTACCTCCTACCAGGGACACAAATGTCCATCCATATCTCTGCCTCCTGCCCTCCACTCTCCCCACCGCAAACACACCTGCTTCATGCATGACCTCACCAATCGTCCCGGAAGATAGATTGGAGCACCTACTGTGTGCCTAGCTCTGCAAAACACAGAGGATACAAGAAATTAGGCACAGGCCATCCACTGGGTCTTCAGACCCAGTAATCACAATGCAAGTTAACATGACTTCAGTGATAAAGAAAGGCATGAGCAATATGCTTTGGTGTATAAATGAGTAGCTTTGTTCAATGAAGAAATCACACAAGGCTTCAGGGAAGCGGTGGCTTTGAGCTGAAGATGAAAGATGGGAAAGCATTTCACTGTGGACAGTTTATTTAAGCACTAACCAGGTGTCAGGCATTGGACTAAGCACTTCCATACATCCTCTCATCTTATTCTTACAATGGTCCTATGAAGGAGATATTATCCCTATCCCCATTTTAAAGAAGGGAAAACAGAGGCTTAAAAAGCTTAAGTAGCTTACTCAAGGTCACGCAGGTCCAAAGGGGAAACTGGGAGTGCAGTGCTCTTAACTTGGACACTGTCCTGCCTCAGGTGGAGAAAGGGGGAAGGGCTTGCTAGAACCCATACTTGGCATCTCTTCCCAACTCTGCTTTCAGTAATGTTATCAGTAGCTTGAAATCGGCCATAATGGGAGTATTTACACCACAGAAATTGGCAAATGCTACAAATCAGCATTGTGGTTTTTTTCTTTCTGGAGAGCCAGTTGACCAGCATGCCACTTGGACAGGAAGCAGAGTGAGAGGAGGCACGGAGGCCTGTGAGTGCCCATGGAATAAGCTGGAACACAGGGTTCTAGGAAAAGTGCAGAGGAAGAGGAGCCTGAAAAGACACTGTGGGACAGAGCAAAGAACCTTGTACTTTATCCCAAAGGCCCTGGGGAGCCACAGAAAGTTTTGAGGAGGGGGAGGAATATGGCCAGATTTGTGTTTCAAAAGGACCACTCTCCCACGGAGTGGGGTGGGGGGAAATGTTGAGACAGAAGGTTGATTAGGAGGCATATGCTAAGGCCAGCATCCACCTTTCCTAAGGCATGGGGGCTTCTATAAGTCCAACTCCTCTCCCTGAGGAGGCTCAGGGGAGAAGCTGTGGCATCACATCAAATCCAGGAGGTCCTTAGACATCTCCTCTGGACCATCTGAACCAGGTTCTTCCTTTCCAATTCCAGTGCCTTCTGGGGAGACTGAGCCCAAAGTGGTGTGTCCCAAGTCTCTGCCCACACCATCATCATCATCTTCGTCATCATCATCATCATCATCATTATCATCATCATCATCACAGCCAACTCCTCCCTTGGGCTTTTCCTTCTCTTCATGCCGCCTGACATATCACAACAAGCAGGGCCTCTTGGAACAGGGCCACCCCTAGTCCACCCTCATAACCTCCAGAGCACAGTGATGACTCTAAGGGTGGATGAGTGGGTGGGTGGGTGGATGAATGGATGAATGGATGGATGGACAAACATATGAACAAATGATGGACAAAGAAATGGATGCAAGAAGGAACAAAGGAGTGAGTAGGTGAATTTCCTGTCCCAGCAAAGCCCCCGGGAAGGGCAGGAGGTCACAGAGGAGCCTGAGAACCTTGGCAAAGCCAGCGGATTAATGGCCAGGAGACACGTGGAGAAGAAAGAATGCGACAGGAGAGACTATGACGAACGCAGCTTGCCAGGAGACCAAGTGGAGCGGGTTTATGAGCCAGTGTCTCTTGTCGCGTCAGCTTGTAAAGCCGCTTGGTTTCCTCTCTGTCTTGAGGCTGGCGTAACCGAGGGAGAGGAATGTCCTTGCCATACAGTGGGGGCGTGTGGCTGCTTTTCTGGTGGGCAAGCGGTTAACCACAGGGTGTCGCCCCTTCAGAGCAGTGCCCCTCATTCCTGCCCCCACCCCCAACACGCACAAACGGGGAGGGACAAGGCTTTCCTGGGCTCGGTGAGGGCAAACCCTCCTGACCTGGGACTTGGTTTCTCAGCTGTGACATGGAGAGAGCACATGACCACTTCCCCTCCCAGTTCTGAGGAAAAGAGACGTGAAAGCGCTCTACAAACGGCCAAGTGCTGCTCCAGCGTGAGGTATCAATACACCGGCTGTTATTCTGTCTCCCCCAGGACTCCAAAGGCTTGGTGGGGGGCGGGCAGTGGGAAAGGAGAAGACTGAGGAAGAATGAGAGGGGCATAAAGGCAGTCAGGGACCATCCAACCGCTGGTGACAAACATCGCTCCCCTTTCCCTGGAGCACCCAGCCCTCTCCCAACAGCAGCAAGGGCGATAATTCAGTTGTAAAAACCATCGCAGGCTTCCCCTGCTACAGGCTAAAGCTCAATTTTCTCAACCAGCTTGAGCGGCTGCCATTGACCTAAAGCTTCTTTACTCACCACTTCCCTGACCTCGGAGCCAATAAAAACCACAGCCACCGTTGACTTTCTATGTGTCAGGCACGATGTTTCATCAAACCATCTCATTTAAAGTCCCCTTTCCTCAACTCTGAATAACTGACTCTTTCTTTTTGAGACTTGACTTACATGTTCCCGTCTCAAAGGTGCCATCGAACCACTAATGTAGAGTCCTTCATTATGCAGCAATAGAAAAACAATACAGTCCTGCCCTGGCCAGTGTTGTCCAGTGGTTGGAACATTGGCCCGCACACCAAAGGGTCGATTCCTGGTCAAGGGCACATACCTGGGCTGCAGGTTCGATCCCTGGCCCCGCTGGAAAAGGTATCCTCGGGTGAGGATTAACAAAACAACAACAGCAAAAGAAAAACAATGCAATCTTATTTCACAAGACCTCTAAGAAAGGCAGCCCCATGCTCAGCCCTTCATCCCCACCCCTTCACAATAGTCCACTCTGTACCCAATTCCATGAGTATCCATTTCCATCACAAGGCAAGACACCTCTGGATTTCTACCTAGAGCTGGCCATGTCAAAAATAAAGAATCCAGGTGTTACACTGGGACAACTTTCATCATTCAGAGAGCTAGCTAGCGGCCCATGCAGGAAACCTGAATTTTATAAATATAAAGAGAAGCATGCTAGTGTCTTCTCTCCAGGATAAAAGCCAGGTCAGCAAGCGGGAAGATTCTTGCACCCTTGCTCTGGGAGGCATTCATGATGCAGCAGCCACTATAGCCGTCTTGCCAGCACGAGGCAACTACCTCGCACAGTGAAACCAGGAGAATGGTAAAAACCGGGGTCTTTGGTTGCACCAAACTTAGAATTTTCGGTTTCCAGATTGTTTTCTTATGGGAGACAATTAAATGTCTTTATTGTTGAAGTTATTGTTAGTTGCACATCCCATTGCTTGCAGGTGAAGACACTGGTAACAGAGACACGATGTCATATGCGAGCCAGTGTGAAGGGCAGGGGAGCGTCTGGGGGTGGACATCTCCTCCAGGATCATGGGGTCAGAGGGGGAGAGGTTCCTGCAGGAAAAGCAACGTGTGTCACCAGTGAAAGGGAAGACAAAAAAGATGCTGCGCCAACAGCAGTAGCTGCTCATCACCTACCAGGTCTCAGCCTCTGGGCCACACCTACCCACCCCTCTCCACTCCCTTAAGAAGCTGCCTGGGTGGGGGTGTGGGGGAAGAGGGTACAGGGTATTCCCACGCTATTCCCTGGAAAGAAGATGCCAGCTGGCCCCTTGTCCCTTATCTCCAACCCCTGCCAGGGGGAGGAAGGGGGTGTGTGCTCTGTGACCACAGCCAGGTCTTCCCTGTTTTCTCTGTTGGAAGGACCTGTAGCATCTCACCAGGCTACATGGGCAGCAATGCAGGGACAGTGGGAGGCCTGGGATGTAAGCCTCGGCTTTGCCATTTTACTAGCTGGGGTCAGCAGGGCTCAGTTTTCCTGCCAATGAAATGGGGCTACCCCATGAAAAAAAAACACACAACTTAAAAGTAGTACTAGAAAATAAGTGGGTTAAGTAACAGGACCTACGTCACAGGGTTATTTTGGGGGGAAAGAGGATATTTGTAAGGCTGGCGCCAGATGAGGCTGACCCCTCGGCCGTGTTCCCCAAGGGCAGTTGCCATTGTTACTCATTTCCAAGAGCCTGTTTGGTTCTGACTGTCCATGACCTTGAGATTTCAAGTGAAGACCTGGGCTCGATGACCACCCCAGGGCTCCCTTTTGTAACAGAGCAGAGGGCTTCCCTGCCATCTTGGATTAGGGGCGCGGGGCTGCCACTGAGCCGCCTCAGCCCGTGGGTTTATTTTTCCAGCTGCGAGAGCTGCTCTGTGTAATAGTTCCCATCCAGCTTCCTCCCGTGATTGAACTTGAGAGACTGTGTTTGCTTAACACCCGCAATGTTCCAGCTCCCATAAAACACAGAAAGAGCACGGGCTGCTCGGGACGATCTGGCTGGCTCCTGAAATTGGGGCAGACAATCATAATTTTGGTTTAACCTAAAGAACCTCAAGCTTCTTCCTCCCCGTCCCACACCTCTGAGGCCTTGAATCTCGGGATTGCCGTGCAGGCCCTCGCCCCCTGTACCTCTCTGCGGTGTGCTGGGGTTTGCTCCTCCACTGCTGTCTTTGGGCCATCAGAACAGCAGTCACCGGAAGATGCAGTGCGTCTTAAATAGGGGCTCCCCAGGCAGCCTCCACTCCATGCCCTCTATGTCTTTTCCATCATTCTGGCTGGCTCTTTCTCTCCTGTCTTCCTTTCTCTTCCTCTCTTGTTCTACCTCTTCTCTCTCTCTCTCTCTCTCTCTCTCTCTCTCTCTCTCTCTCTCCTCTCACTATCTCACCATCTGTCTGTATGGCAACCCATCCCTATCTTTCTCTTGATATTTCTATTTCTGTCTCCCCATGTTCTCTCATCTGTCTCTGTCTCCCTCCTTTCTCTCTCTAAGGCTGGGTCCATGGTCTCCGGCTTACACACAAGGCCCCATCCTCTTCCAGGGGGCTGCACTTGGCTACCTTTACAGATGGTCTTCCCCAACAGCCATATTCAACAGGTGATTCCTGACGACTATAACTCATCCTCAAGCCACAGCTTTACCCTCAGATGTTCCCACGTGCTATGGAGAGGCACCTCCTGAAGAATTCCCTTCCATATATTTCCCTTGGGACCGGGGGCTGTGTTGCCAAAGCAATGATGCTGAGTATCTCTGCATGGTCTGCCCTGCTGCAATCAGACAAAACTCACACGAAAGTTCATGTGACTCATACTGAGAACCAGGTGCACTTAGTTCAGCCCTTCCATCTCACGCATGAGGGGGGAAATTCAGAAAGGTGAGCTATTGTGACAGGCTATTGAAGCCTCTGTTTCCTCATCTGTAAAATGGGGACAGTTATTGTGAAGATGAACTAAGGCACCGCCCCTGCCCAGCACAGGCCGGGCACACAGTGAGCACTTAGTGCATATGAGCTAGCTCAGCCACTGCGGTTATTATAATTCCTATTCGAGATGGCGGAGTAAAAAGGCTCCGGCCCTTCTCAAGCAGGCTTGTGCAAACCAGAGCCCTGTCGTCACCTGGCCTGGGAGCGCTTCCCATTGCATCCTCACCGCCCCTGCCTCCATTTCACATCCCCAGGCACCTGGCAGAGCTCCCCCAGGCCCGTCCCTCCATGCCCGCTGCTCCTCCAAAGCCAGAGGCCAGTTCAAAGGGTTTGCACCCCCCTCCCACAATGGACACAATAGCCCATTCCCCCCGGACCCCGAGCCGGCAGAAGAAAGCACAGGCGGGAGATCAAACGTGGGCTGAATGGAAGACAGAGGAGACAGAGAATGAGCGGCGAGATGGGCAGCAGAAATAATGACTTCCATCCAAGTCTCTTCCCATAAACCCACAGTTCTTTGAAGCCCGCTTTCCGTTAATAAAATGCACTATTATTAATGACCCACGTGGAGCTTTCTGGGCAGGACAATGCCCGACTCCCTGGGGACTCCGTGGGGCCTCACAGATAGGAAAGCACTCAGTGGCCCAGCGGATGCCTCCACACACCCAATACCAACAGGCACGTCAAAGGGTGGGGGCAGGGTGGTGGCTGCATGAACATCGGTGGGTGCCACCTGCATTTGGGGCTGCTCCTGTCCCCTCGCTAACCTGGATCTCAGGCGGAACCAGAGCCAGCAGGGTCTAAGCTGCTACAACACAGTTGGTACAGTTATTCCACAAATATTTATTGAGTACCTACTATGTGCCAGACCCTGCGCAGGATCGAAAGGGCAGTTCAGGCACGATTCCTGCCCCCAGGAAGCTTGGAGTCGGAACAGAAGAGAGTATTTGTAAGAAACAGGAGCCCAGGCATTGAGGGGGTGTGAGATCCCACATTCTAGACTTAATCTTACATTTCATTCTCCCGCAGGAAGCTCTACAACTCCTCCTGCCCACCTCATTATCACCATGACATTGTCCCTCATGCACCTCCCCTTGTGCTGCAGTTGAAAGTCAAGGTCACTTAGTCCTTGTCAGTCACTACAGCAGACCCTTGGCCACACTCCCTTCTGCCCATTTGCAGCTAAAGGGACAGTCAAAACCCTGCCCCGCTGCTGACCTTGTGGCCTGCTGATCTGGGGAAATGACTCCTCCAGATGGAAAAAGAGGATCTTTGGAAAGAAACGATTTTATGTGTTCCGAACCTGGACGGGAACTGAACTAGCCCCGATCCTACGCCACAAAGCAGCAGATGAAAGCCCAAAGCCACATGCCTGCCTGTGACACCTTGACCCAAACATGGGGACTTGGCTGACATCATGGAGAGGCTCAGGCCCCAGGAGACAGACACCATGACATGGGGACTCTGTGTGCTCCACCCCCACTCACACTTGCTTAGTACAAACACAGACCCGGGCAGGCGTCCGGCATATCCCCATTTACAGAGAGGGAAACTGAGGTCCAGAGAGCTCAGGTGTCTTGATCTCACAGCAGGTGAATGGCAGAACCAGATGACAGCTGAGCGGGGTTCCAAGCTCTGGGGTGGAAAGGAGGATGAGAGGAGCGTGGCCACCACTTCCTGGGGACGTGGGCAGGTCCCTGGACCTCTCTGAGCATCTGCTCCACCAGGTGTAAAAAGAGAGGGTTAGACAGCCCCTGGGAAGACTCTAGGGGTTTGGGATTCCTCCAAGTCATATGAAAAGCTCTGAGTGTGTGTGGCTAGGAGTAAATATCGGGAGAAAAGAACCCAAACCTGTATTAGATCCTCCTCAAAGTGCCTGGCCCACGAGAGATTAGGAACAAGGAGCCGGGTGATCTCTAAATGCCGTCGTGCTCGGCCGGTCTGTGATTCTGAGTCCAAGGGTCATTTCGTCCTTTCATTCACACAAACCTTTATCAAGCTCTCACTTTGCGTCACACACAGAGGCCCTTTGGTCCCACATTCCCAGGACGGTCCTCAGAGTGGAAGGAGAACGTAAATGTGAGCACCCCTTACAATTCTTCCGGTGAGGAGCCCTCCCACCGGCCCACAGCAGGTCCCATGTCAATCCCTTCTTTTGGGGTCTTTCCCTAAAGAGTCATCCCTCCAGGGAAACCCTCCCCTCGTGCCTGGGCCCTCACTCCTTGGCCCCGGCCCCTGCGACGTGCTCTCTGCATGATGAACCTTAGGGCGGTGGGAGAAGACCCAGTGTCTGTCCCTGACTAGCCTGGCCGCAAGTGGCATTTGGAAACAATTAGTACCAGGCCAGAGACCCCTCCCAGCGCTCCCGTCCCATGGGGGCTACTGTTGGGGGAAGGGATAGCAGCTTCGGGGACAAAACAAAGGGATGAAATAAGAAGGCAGAATATGGAGCAACGAGGCCCCAGAAGGCCCTGCCTGGGCCCTTGATGTCCTGTTGGAGCATTTGGGCTCCAAGCTGTGGTCAAGGGGCGGATGCCAGCCTGGTCAGCCAGCTCCGGTGAGAGCCAGCAACTGCCGGCCAACTTTCCATGACATCAGAGGGCAGCCTGGCCCAGCCTGCCTGGGCAGGGAGGCAGCCCCCACTCCCCTCCCTTCGTCCAACGGGGCTTGTGCCTTGGTGGGATGGCCCCGGGGTTTGTCCCCATGGAAAGCTGCCAGGACTGAAAGGTCCCAGGAGCATAAAGAGCAGCCACCGGCTGCCACTGGAAGGAAACAGGCCAAACCTCCAACAATGGAGGATGCACTGATTAAATAAATTATTGTACATTCACCCATACGCTGGAGCTCTGCACAGTAACTTAAAATAATGCTTACACGCCCTTTTTAGAGGAGTTAGGTTCCATGCTAGGCGAGTGAAGAGCAGGGCATGAAATGGTGGGAAAACAGGATGTTTTTAAACACATTTGCTTATAATTTTATTCTGTTTGTATGTAAATTGTATTAAAAATCTGCAAGGACACTGACAAGACCCTGCATACACTGACTGGCCGCCCCTCCGGCCCCACCTTATGCTGCTCACCTGTCCCCTTGCTCAGCTCCATTCAGCCACAAGGCTGGCTGTCAGCAACGACACACCCAAACCTCATTCTAGCAGAGTCTTCTCACTTTCTGCTAACCCCCCTGCCCCCACACCTCACTGCATCTTATTCATTGTCCTTCAAGCCCACGCTGAAATGTAGCCTTAGAGTGTCCTGTTCTTTATGCTTATAAGGCTCATCATAACACGTGGCTATTAGCATATTCATCCCATAAATTCATTAGCATCTTATTTGGGCTGTGTTTGCCTCCCACCCTCATCCCAAAGAGGCTGTACAATCCTCCCAGGGCAGGTAACATGCTTTGATCTGTTCACCTCTGTATCCCTAGCCCCTCAAACAGTGCTTGACACACAGTAAGTGCTCAATAAATGCTTGTTGAATGACTGAATGAGTTTGATTGACACTGCAATGGCTGACATTGATTCAGTGCTTACCAGGGACCAGGGGCTTTGTATGTATCACAACTTCCTCACAGCCATTCTAAGTGGCGGGCCCTATTGGTGGGCCAGTGTTCTGTTTTATAGACTGAAAGATACACTTGGCGGAGTTAAGAAATTTGCCTTTAGTCATGCAGCTAGCAAGAGGCAGAGTCAGGATTCGCATTTATGGCTGTCAGTCTGAACAGCACATATTCTTAACCCCTCGACTCTCCAGCCTGAGTGAACAAGGCAGGAGAAGGGAAGACCGGAAGGAAGTATGGCGCCATGGACCCACTGAGGCCTCTGGGTGATGGGAGGCAGCTTCTGATTTTACTATCTACTTTTGCTTTTGCAGCTTTTCTACAATGCACGTGTTTTTTTATGTACAATCAGAGAAAACAAACAGTACAATAGTATTTTTTTTTCTAAAAGAGCAGCAAACAACCCTGATGGAACCTCACCAATTCTCCCAGAACCCTCAGCAGCCCTCCAGTCATGAAAAGCCAGCATCCAAGCCCACCCATCAGTAGGGCTGCCTGAGAGACCACCCACCACCAGAGAAGTTCCTACTGGATAGGGAGATCCCTAGACCATCTGCAGGGCCTGCAACCCCCACCTCCCACCCTCCCCCCATTTCTCAAATGGAGAAAACAGAGGCAAACAGGGAGGCAAATGCTCTCCTCCCTCACCTCCCCTCTCTCGCCACCCAGCTCCTCCTCCAGCTTTGTTTCATGCCCCCGTGGCTCCCCAGACTTGGGACGAGCAGCACAGCCCACCCCAACGATCTTGCACATGATTCCATTTTGCTTTATGCATCCCAAATGGTCTGCCCTTCGCTGGCAGGGTTTGCAGCAAATTATTGCTGGTGAAAACAGGAGGCTGGGGTTTGGAAACCAGATGAAGCTTTTACTTTTACTGGCTGTGAGGCCAGGGTGCGTCTCAATAGGAAGCATCTTTTACAGACAAGCTCCATCCACTCATTCATTCATTTAATAGACACGTGTTGAACATCGACTGGGTCCCAGGCACTGTGCCCGGCTGGGGAACGGGGATGGGGAAGAGTGATGTGATCATGCACCTTGTGGAGCTGACACTATGGTCAGAAAGAAAAGACAGTGTGTTTGATGGAATATGGAGGGTTGGGAGGGGTTGGGGGGGTATCTGAAGAGCAGAGGATGGGGCCAAGTGGAGAGCTGGCAAGGAGGAGCATGCCCACTGGGAGACAGCTTCTCCCATGGTCCTAAGGGGGAGAAGACAGTGTGTGTTCTGAGGGCAACCAAGCCCACTTAGACCCAGTCAGTGGGCAGACCTTAAATGTGACTAAAGAGGGAAGAAGTCACGGACTACTCATGTTGACGGGAGATGTGTAGGTTGGTGCAATTGCTCTGGCTTTATCTCCCAAAGTTGAACATTTAAACCTATGATCCAGAATATTCAACATTTAAACCTATGATCCAGAATATTCAACATTTAAACCTATGATCCAGAATGATTAACTCCTGGTATTGATCCAAGATAAATTCTTGGTAACTGTACAACAGGACACACGTGAGAGTGGTTTCATAGCAGCACTGATCATGACAGCAAAACCCCATAAGCAACCCAAATACTCGCTGATGGGTGGATCAGCCTGGCGAAGTCACAGAGGGAAATATTATGCAGTTGTCAAAATAAGTGGACCAGAGAGTTGCTGTCACAGATTGGAGGAGACCAAGGGGACATGACAACTAAATGCAATGTGGCACCCAACATTCAATTCTGGAATAGAAAAGAAAAAGGACATTCGTGGAAAAACTAGTGAAACCCAAATAAAGTCTATAGTTTAGTTTCTACTATCAGACCAATGTTAACTTCATTTGGTTCACTGCTCTGTGGTTTTGTGAGACATTAATATCAGGGAAAGCCTGGTGAAGGGGATATAGGAATTTTGTACATTTTCTTTATCTGAGTTCCTCTTGGAGAAAAAGGCAAACACATGGGTTCATGGCTTCAGCTTTGGCCAGGTTCTCCCCAAGCAAAGTCTAAGCTATCTGACAGCGCCTTCACATTTACATTCTACCAGTTTAGCAATCCAAGGAAAGAGGGTGGATAAATCCTGGGTCTCATTGGCCCAGCTTGGATCACATGACCATCCTGAACCAATCACTTGGCCAGAGAATGCAGTGTTCTGATTGGGCAGACCTGATGATCACCTATCCAGTCTTGGAACCAGACAAAGTCGGGTCTATCTGAATCTCATGGACCAGGGGCTCTCCAGAGAAAAATCTGAACCCTATTATCATAGAAAAGAAGGGGGTGGGGCAGAAATGATGCCTAGCAAAGAAAATAAGGAATGCCTCCACACTTCTATATTGGGTGTTGGCCTATGATGAATCTGGCCTGGGTTAAGGTTCTGGAATAGTAGTTAAAGGCTCCATGTCCTACACCACCCCCTCCCCAAAAGAATGACAGTGTATGGAAAAATGATAGCGACAGGTTTGATTTGGAGCAAAGATGAAAGCAAATGAAAACGACACATCATCACATGTAACCTCATGACAGTCCTGAGAATCAGGTACTGGTATGATCCCCATGTTACAGATGAAGAAACTGAAGTTAAGAGAGATGAAGTCACTTGCCCAAGATCAGGAAGCTCACAAGGGGCATAAGAGAGTGGGTGGGGTATGTGTCTGTTGGGGGTAAATTGGCAGAGAGGCTGCACCTTGGGACTCTGCATATTTTGAAACCTGGGGGCCTTTCTGAACTGTCCCAACAGCGACTGTAGCGGGCAGAAGAGAGGCCCTTCCAGAGGCAGGATTCAGGAGACGTCAGTTGGCTCCATAGCCTCACTGCAGCGGTTTGTAACCCAAGTCACCACCTTGGAATTGGCAGAACAGGGAAGCAGAACCTCTGTCTCTTCCTCACCCAGGGATCCCTCCTCTATATTTCACAGGGGACTGGGGTAAAACAGAGATGAGAAGGATCCAGAACTCCTGGGGCTCCTGTTCTGGGAGCCTGGTACCCAAGGAGAGGAGAGTCAAGTACGGACCCTACACGCAGATGACCCTGGGCTCGGTCCCAGCTCTGCATTTACTGTCAGAGCAACCTGGAGGGTCTTCCTCAGCGTCTCTGTGCTCAGCATCCTCATTTATAAAATGCCGGCGATAGTGGTACTTATCTCAGCGCCCTTGAAGGAGTACTGTGATACTGAACATGATGTGCTTCATTCATAGTGAACGTATTTTCATTTCTTTCCCCCCAAACCACCTGAGAATATATGGAGCATCTTTCGGAAGGTCCAGAACTTTCTATGGTCCTTTGCCAGGAAAACTACTCTGGGACAATGTCCTCAGCTGGCCCCTTGACCAGAAGGCCACTTGCCCTGTGGACTAGGTGAGCAAAAAGGATGAGCCCCTCTTCTGAGGCATCAAACATGAGCCTCAGAAGGTTTGCAATAGACCCCTCATTATGGGCCCTCCTACTCACTATTGGCTGTGAAGGTCATGGGGGTCACTCAGGCCTCCCCACACTGCTTGGTTTCTCCCCCTGTCCTGCCCAGGTTCCCCAGGGGCTGAGAGGACAGGGTCAGGGCACATCTGTTTCAGTGACTGGCCCTCCATGGAGACACCCCTCCATTATTCCTTCATAACTCAGAGGTGGGGCGTTTCCCGTGGCTCGTCCTAACGCCCAGCAGCCTGGCAGCTCCAAGGCAAGGCTGGGTGGGCCAGGCGGGTGTGGGAAGGGGTCCCTGAAGTGTCGCCTCGGCCTCCCGCCAAGCTCAGGCACAACAGAGTGACAGCAGCTCCTCCTCCTGCTCCTTCTGCGGAAAAGGGGGCCCAGATCCCCGGCTGCTCCCTCCTGCCTGTGTGTGGTAAATGCTTGTGCAATCTGGCAAGGTGGCCCCGACCAGCGAGGTTCCCATGGCGGGATCTGACGCTTGGAACAGATGAACCCCACCAAGAAAGTGAGGCTCATGATGGCACAGCCCCAGAGCAGGAGGTCAGGGAGGGGCTGAGCCCCATCCAGGGAGCACATCCCCCCGCCCCCCTTGGCGGGTCCTGGGACTCCAGCCCCATGGAGGGGGGCTTCCAGATAGTCAGAGTCACAGTCCCTCCCCCACCCCCTGTTGGATGAGATTTCAAAGCCAAGACTCAGGAGGGGGTCCGGGGAGGGGACCCACGCCTTCCATCGGGATTGCTTCATTCCTGGTTTTGCATTGTTGGAAATCTCTTCACTGGAGGCCCAGGATTGCAGCAACATGGGCTTTAATCTGGGCTGGGCACAGGGACTTGTGGCCAAGAGCCTCGAAAGAAGAGCAATTAATGTCTTCAAGGCTGGCCCTCTGTCAGGCTCCGTTTCCCCTGAGCCCCCACTAAAGGAGACTGCCCATGGCCCTGTCAGAACCACATAGGCTCATGTTCTGGAAAAGAGACATTTTTCACTGCCTCTCTCTCTCTCTCTCTCTCTCTCTCTCTCTCTCTCTTTCTCTCTCTCTCTCCTCTCTCTCTCTCTCTCTCTCTCTCTCTCTCTCTCTCACACACACACACACACACACACACACACACACACACACACGGGCAGATTCGTGAACTTTCCATCACATGCTGAGGGTAGGCAGAACCCAAGTTCACTGACTTAATAACAGGACCTGGAAAATGTGACCTTTGGCCTGTCAGCATCATACCGGTGCTGCTTCCCACAGAAATCACTGCTCTGGGCCTCAGTGTCCTCAGCTATAATGAGGGGGTTGGAACCAGTCAATTGCTTTTCAGAGTTTTTGAGCCATGGATGCCTTTACCAACAGACCTACAAGGAGGTGGGACCTATGGCAGGTGGACTGGTGGGCCAGACCTGTGCTCCCACCATCTCAAAACACTTTCTCTACTTGGCCTCAGCTGTCACCTGACCGCACTGGCTGCCCCTTCTTGGTCTCCTTTATCCATTTCTCCTCATCTTAACTCATCTCTGTCTTATAGTCTGGTTCCTCTAAACCTCTCAAAGCAGCCCAGCTGATCTTCCAAAAACCGTTATCTGATCACGACCATGTTTCTGTGGACTGAATTGTGGTTCCCCAAGTTCATATGCTTCCCCAAAGTAATTGTTTTTGAAGATGGGGCCTTTGGGAGGTGATTCAGTTTAGATGAGGTCATGAGGGTGAGACCCTCATGCTGTGATTAGTGCCCTTATGAGAAAAGACACCTGAGTGCCCTCTGTGTGTGTGTGTGTGTGTGTGTGTGTGTGTCTCCATCTCTTGCCTCCCTCAGCCATGTAAGGGCACAGGGAAGAGGCAGTCAATTGCAAAGCTGGAAGAGAGCCTCACCAGGAACTAAATCTGCCTGCACATTGACCTTGGAGTTCCAGCCTCCAGGACTATGAGATGTAAATGTCAGGTGTTTAAGCCACTTAGTCTGGTATTTTGTTATGACAGCCCAAGCTATGACACCTGCTGAAAAACCTCTAGTGACCATTGTCTAATGCTCCAGGCCCTCACTCAATACTCTCCCCCTCACATTCCTGGTTGCAGCTCTGCCAGATATACACTGAGTGGCCAGATTATTATGATCTCTGAACGCATAATAATCTGGCCACTCAGTGTATACACTCCATACATACACCCCAGTCTCACGTGCCAGGTGTGGGAGGAGCTTCTAAAGTAGCTCTCAGAGATCAGGGGTCACCACCTTCTGGGACTCATGGTCTTGTGGAATCCCCTCCCCTTGAGAGTGAGCTGGACCCAGGGACTCCCTTCTGATAACTTCTGACCAGCAGAAGCGATGAGTGTCACTTCCCAGGTCATGACAAACTGTGGCTGCTGTCTTGTCCTCTCACCTTCTTGCTCAGATGAAGCCACCTGCTATGTTGTGAGCTGCTCTATGTAGGGACCTACACAGTAAGGAACCAGCTGGGTCAACCTTGGGAGAAACTGAGACCCTCAGTCCAACAGCCTTGGAGAAACTGAATCCTGCAAAAATCCAGGTGACCGAGCTCAGAAGCAGATCACTCCCAGTTGAGCCTTACGATGACTGTCAGCGCCGCTGACACCTTGATTGCAGCCTGTGAGAAACCCTGAGCCGGAATACTAAGCCACGTCCAGATTTCTGATCCACAGAAACTGTGAGATCATAAAGGTGGTTGTTTTAAGCCACTAACTTCGGGAGTTATTTGTTATGCAGCAATAACTAACTAATACACTAGGCTTTGCACAGGCTCTCCCCTCCACACAGGACACTCCATTCCCCAGCCAGGCTCCTCCCCAACGGGCTGCTTCACTTCCACTGGCCAACAGGTGCCACCTAAACCATTACTTTTCAGTCCCCTAGATAGTAAGGTCTGGTGTTTTTCCTAATTGCTCACCTTACTCTTTTTTTAAAACATATTTTATTGATTTTTTTACAGAGAGTAAGGGAGAGGGATAGAGAGTTAGAAACATCGATGAGAGAGAAACATCAATCAGTTGCCTCCTGCACACACCCCACTGGGATGTGCCTGCAACCAAGGTACATGCCCTTGACAGGATTCGAACCTGGGACCCTTCAGTCCACAGACCAATGCTGTATCCACTGAGCCAAACCAGTTAGGGCCTCACCTTACTCTTGATTGTGACAACTCACCCTTTAGACTAACTCCGTGGAGACAGGGGCTACTTCTGCCGATTGCTATCTCCTTAAGGCAAGCGCATAGGAGGTACTCAGTAAACATGAGGAGCATGAATAAGTGAAACTCAATGAAAGAGATGCGGCTTTAAGTAAGATGGGGCCTCCTGAACCTCTCACAGAGCCCCAGATGCCCTCTCCTGCGTCAGCTGTTTGTCCAGGATTTGCTCTGCACCTTTGGATGGAGACAAAGCCACAAACTGACGAGTTCCCCGCCTTCCTGAAACCCAGCAGCAGGGAAGCAGCCAAGAGTAGGATAAAGACAGCACACACGTAAATGCATGAGTTTATCTCCTCTCCTTCCTCAAACGCCTTGCAAACAGCCAGGGTAACGAGGAAGGAAGAGGAGAGGCCACCAAAGGTAAAAAACGTTTGGAAGATGGAAAGTGGAAGGATCCTGGAAACTGACTTTGTAGCCCGGAGGAACAAAAATCCAAGAATCCCTGGGAAAAAAAGAGGCCAACATGAGCCACCAAATCCAGGAAAGGCCAGGCATTAGATGCACCAGATATGACGGAAGGTGGGAATGACGCTCAGGAGAAACGGAACCGGAAAACCCTGAACTTGGGGGGCAAGTGGAAGGATGAAGTGGAAGTCCACAGCCGGAGCAGTGGTCCCCCAGCTCCCTCTTCCCACTCAATTCTCAGAACCCAGGGACTCCTATCTTTCCCTCCCTCCTAACCAGGTAGGAGATTGGTGATCCATGCCTGCAGGGACCTTCAGCCAAAGGAAGAGAATTAGAGACCCATGATCCAGGGAACTCCCAACCAACGTCTGGGTTCCTCTCCAATAATCCTACACAAACCCTGCACAGCCCATACACAGACTTCCCGACAGCATTACAGAGGCTCCTCCCACACAGACAGCCAAGGTCACCAGGACCTAAGAAATCCTCTAACAAAACATACCGAGGAAAAGGAGGAAGGGGAGGAGAAGATATGGGGAAATAGGT
Source organism: Cnephaeus nilssonii (assembly GCF_951640355.1). NCBI lineage: Eukaryota > Metazoa > Chordata > Mammalia > Chiroptera > Vespertilionidae > Cnephaeus > Cnephaeus nilssonii. The sequence goes on along the minus strand of NC_137084.1, from coordinate 15,235,039 downwards.
GATTCACGAAGCATAAGAAAATGCCAAATATTATCGTTTACATGCTCATACCATAGGGCAGTGATGGCGAACCTATGACACACGTGTCAGCACTGACACGCATAGCCATTTCTGATGATGTGGCCGCTGAGGGGGCCGCATGCCGAGGATGAAACATTTGCTGCTCCTGAGGATGAAACATTTGCGAAATAATGTTTTTTCCTCAAAGTGACACACCACCCGAGTTATGCTCAGTTTTTTGGCGAAGTTTGACACATCAAGCTCAAAAGGTTGCCCATCACTGCCATAGGGGAAGATTTTTCATCCATGAGACTATAGGCAGCCAGAAAAAAGGAACACATGTAGAAACAGCTCTTTCAAATTAAAAATGAGAGCTAAAGTAAAATATTTAATAGAAGAAAAGCTAACAGAACTGAAAATGCTTGCTTCTGTAGAGCAAAGAGAAGGAGGGTCAGGAGAGTGCTGGTTTTTTTACATATACACTTTATTATCTGACTTTTAAAGCCATGAACATATATTACTTTAATAAGACAGACATTGCATCTCAAAAGAGTCAATGAGCATGTCATGAAGCACCAGGAAGAAGCTAGAGTAGGGAAGGGAAGTGACGTGTTGGTGGGGATGCTTCTCCGGGGTGGGTTGTCTCTGAAGGCCTTTTGACTAAGTGACCTTTGAACTTAGAACTACAGTCAAGCCTCGTTTCTCCAAGGTCTCTCATCTCCAACAACTCGGTTCTCGACCAAGTAGTTCACAGAAAAAACACATCTCCAGCCCTAACTGGTTTGGCTCAGCAGATAGAGTGTCAGCCTGCAGACTCAAGGGTCCCAGGTTCAATTCCAGTCAAGGGCATGTACCTTGGTTGCGGGCACATCTCCATCGTGGAACCAAACTCCAGATTTTGACCTGACAACCCTTTCATGCAGATACCTCAGCATGACCAAAAGCACCTCTCAGGTCACAAATAAAGCAGAGAATGCTTTTGTTGCTGAAGTTAACATAAAGAGGCCATCAAGAAGGTTAACGTTGCTAAAAGTGTGGAAAAAACACACAGTGATCACAGGCAATGGGAGAGGTAGAAAAACTGTTATTGATTTAGATAAACAAAAAGCAGTTAGCCTGTGACAGCATTTCGGAAGCAAGATGTATGAACACGTAAAGATGCTGCGTGCTGACCTGAAAGATACCCCTGGACCGGGTGCTGAAAGTGATTCATTTAAGGCCAGTAGGGGGTGGCTTGATACATTTAAGGGAAAAAAAGTGTTTATTTATAGGTTGAACAGTACATTACACATGTACTATATATAAGAAAGGTTAAAATAGGGAATCATTCGGGGTCTGGAAGAGATTCATTGAATTTACGTTGTTTCTAATGGGAAAAAAATGATTCCATTTTTTAACAAATCACTTCTCGAACAGCCTTCTGGAATAAAGGTTCCACTGTAAGTGAAAATGTGTCAGCCACATGAGGGTGTGGAGAAAGCATCCCAGACAGCAGGAACAGCATGGGCAAAGGCTCGGGGGCGAGGCCAAGGTTGGTATGTTAAAGGAACAGGAAGGCCAGTCAGTGTCTGTGCTGTGTCCGAGAGCAAGGGGAGGGGCTGGATTGAACTTGGAGAGGAGAGGGGAGACCCTCTGGGGTGCTGTCGGGGGGGAGGGGGGTGGACTAGAGAGGTGGCCATGGAGGTGAAGCCCCGAGGAGACATCAGAGCTGGAGAGGTCACGTGGGAGATCAGCCAGGCAGCAAGCAAACAACCTGCTTTCAAGAGTCCCTGTAGGAGCCCTAACTGGTTTGGCTCAGTGGATAGAGCGTTGGCCTGCAGACTGAAAGGGCCCAGGTTTGATTCCGGTCAAGGACATGTTCCGGTCAAGGACATGTACCTTAGTCGCGGGCATATCCCAGCTGGTCAATGTTTCTCTCTCATCGATGTTTCTAACTCTCTATCCCTCTCCCTTGCTCTCTGTAAAAAATCAGGAAAAAAAAATTTTTTTTTTAAAAAAGAGTCCCTGTAGGAAGCAAAAAGCAGAAACTCAGGCACCAGTGCCCTACACCGATAAACAGCAGAGAGAATAGCTAAAACCCTTAATGAGGATTTTGTATATCATGCTCCATCACAAGCCTGTTCCACTTTTCAAAGCAATTTCTCGCCTACTATCACTATTTCACTTCACTAAACGAACAGGTTGAGATTAAAAATGTAAGTAGAAACACAACTCAATTTGCTAATTGTCCAACCTGACAAGGACCCTCATAGGCCTTTCCCCAGCGCCCACAGGCTCAGTCTGCCTGGATCCTGCTACACCGCTTGCACTCATGACCTCCTTGACCTCTTGACCTCCTTTGGTTTCACTAATCCCTGCTCTAGAACTCTTTCTTAGTAGGCCTTTCTGGTGGACCAGGCTCTTCGACACCACTTCCCTCTTTCTCAAACTCCAGCCTTCCGCATCCCAAGGCTCAAATTCATGGTCCCCGGATTTCATAACCCTCCCACCAAAATCCCATGCCCAGGGCCTCAGCGCTCAGCCCTGTCTGAGTTCCGGACACCGCTCCCAGGAGAGCAGGACAGCCACTTTGATAGAAGTGGGTTGAGAGCATAGGCTGAGAGCTGGGTGCAGCTCCTGCTCCATCACCCCCACGGAGGACCCCTGCCTCCTTCCTCTTTAAGTTAGAGGCATATCCTGATCCTAAGGGACATATTCCAGGGAGACAAGCTGGTAGCAGCACCTGCCTAGGGTTGCCACACAGTAATGGGTCAAAACGTTGTCTTGAATGAATGAATAAAAGAGCCTTGCTATCATCCTGCATTTAGTGATGAGGTACCAAGTGAATTTTACACTATGGTGTAAGTGACTGATATATTAGACATTTTTCTTGTGTTTTGTGTATTATCCTTCAAGACCTAGCTCCGGGTCTGTCTCCTCTAGGAAGCCTCCCTAATCACCCCAGCCCACGGAAATTCTCCTTTCTCTAAATTCAGATCTCCTGAGTGGGATACTGTCTACAATGCTCATAGAGATTCATTTTTTCCCACACACATATCCAAAAACCAAACAACAGAATATGGAATGGAAGAAGCCACATGTCCTAAGCAGGACTAAACACTCTCAACGTTACGGACCATGTCTTCTGCTCTGTGACGACACCCAGTTTAAAATCAGAAGTCTTAGTTTCCAATCCCGGTTCTGCCACACGTTGGCTGTGTGACCTTGGGTGAGCTGCTGATCCTCTCTGTGCTTCTATTTCCACATTGATGTAGTGGAGGAGCACTATTAACATCCTGGGCTCTTCTTAGGAACGACTATATAAATGCTTTGTAAACTGACAAAATGCTGAGCAGATGATCAGTTATGAGTTGTGATTAATACAGTATTCAGGTTGTTCAGAACTTTAAATATTTACAGAAAGGGCTTCCAACCACTTCTGGGCTGAGATTTCACCGTGGGGCCTGCTCTGACCTCCCGCTCATTCACACCACCCGAGGAGGGTGGCCCAGAACGAGGGCAGAGCTGGGGAAACCAAGGTCCCCAGAGAGTGCATTGGCCTTGACCATGGGGTGGAGCTGGGAGCTGTACCCAGACATCCTGGCTCTGCACAGGCACGAAGCCAGCAGAGAAAGGGCTCCTCTGATGTGGCTGGGGGTATTGTTCAGTCCAGGGTCTTTGTTGTTTGGTGTTTTGTGTTTTTTGTTGCTGTTGTTGTCCTCTTGCTAATCCCAATAGGAGGCCGGGTGGCGGGGAGGCATCGTTTGGAAACCGGGAGCTCTGAGAACCCCACCCACGGCTGGCAGGTCACTGTGACTTCTCCCTGGTGGAGCCAGGGATGGCGTTGGGGGCAGATCGTGGCTGGAAGTCTCCCATGAAGAGCCAATCCTCCTGCCCACCCAGGAGAGGCTGGCCTGGGAGCCAGCAGTCTCACGGGGTTGATGGACCATCAGTGCATAAACTGTGAGGATGAAGGGCCCCGTCCCCAGCTTCCAGTCCATCAGTTCCCAAAATGGGTTCTTCAGGAGCCAGTTCTCTGGATGTTAACAGACGTGTGTAAGGAGGTAACATACCAGAGTCAAATGCATTTGGGAAGTGCTCACAGTCAAGTGCGTTCTTTTTAAGTGCAGGCCTTCTCAGAACCTTACATTTGCGCATGTAATGCTGTGACTGTCCAAGAAAGGGCCACGGGATGTTATTGACCAAAAATGTATTTTAATGGGAGGAATATTATATGTGTGTGTCAGCATCGTCCAGTAGCACTACTCTATCAGATGGAGCAAGGTTGCCAAGAACACGTAGATTATTTCTCTAAAATTACTCTAACTTCCCTTCGGAGCCTACATCCAATGGGGAGAAGGACAGAGGGCAGAAAGGAAGGAGGGAGGGAGGGAGAAAGGGAGAGAGGAGAGCTGAGTTTTATTCAATCTGACTTAAAACTCATTCCAGTCCAATCAGTTCAACACTCTCATAGCATCGACTCATTTTCTTGGCTCACTCTTTTCAATTCTTCCCCAGCTCTCCGGCTCCTCTTAAGATAACGACTGGGCGTTTGGGGAAGAGACTTATAACCTCCGGGCATGCAGGGGGTGGGCAGTGGGCGCAGAGCCAGGCCCTCTGAGGTGGAGCTAGCTGATGCCCACCAAAGTCCTGTCCTTGGCCTTTTTCCATGGACCTCATAGTTTGTATCGCTTAACATCCCCCCCCCCCCCAAATCAACGCATAGTTTATTAACATAAATATATTTTGGGGGCCTTGTCCTAAGCAATACTATCCTCAAAATTGCAGGTTTGATGCATGAGTTGTTGTCTCCTAAGACCCATTTCAATGAACACATCAAAATGTCCTTAATTCACCTGTGTTCCACCCCAAAACATTGCATGCATCACTAGCGATTTGTTCCCCTGCACTCGGACCATGGCCAGTCTGGACCAGTCTGGACACTCTAGAAACACCAGGCAATTAGGAGTGGGCTTCCGGTTCTGTGTCTGCGTAGGCACTTGCACCAAAGAACTGCTAATCTGACCCCAAAACTCTATGGTGGCTGGGGGACCTTAACTGAAGCTTTTCTGCAGGGCGCGTGGTGGAGGGGAATTGCCAGTGAACCTTACTGAAAGCCCCCCTCCCACACCTGTCCCTCCCCTCCTCCCACTTCCCAACAGGGGTCAAATCTCTTCCCCAATTCCACGCAGCACCCCTTCCCAAATAAGCCTCATTTCTTAAAAATTAAAGTTTTTAGAAAATCTCTTGGACATTCAGCTGTTCCCAGAAAGCTTCCCACAGAGAGGGACCCCTACGTGGAGAGTAAGAAAAGAAGGGTGGCTGGCAAAACTCTTCTTTATTTTCAAACCCTTGTCACTCAGGAGAGAGAGGCTCGCGGGGAGGGGGGCGCGGATCATGGAGGAGCCCCCAAGTCAACGTGAATTGGTGGCAATGAGGAGACTAGAACCTTGGTCCCCGCTCCAAGTCCAGGGCCCGTTCCTGCCCCTCTCGTTTTTCCCAGTGGAGGCAGGGAGCCCAGGCCCAGGCACCGTAGTGGGGAGAACCTGCGCCTCCTCTCCAGGAAATGAAGTGACCTCCTGTCTTTCCCCCAGCCCAGACCCTGCTTGAGCCCTGCTCTAAGCCCCCCGCCATAAGAAACAGGATTTACAGGCCAGCTGCTGTAATCCCTTTAAAATGAGGTTTGGGGACTAGAGGGACTCTTGGGGCGTTTCATTTTTTCAAAACAATATTCTTGGCTCAAAAGCCAAGATTTCATTATTCTCAGGGGAGTCAAGACAAAGGCTGGCCAGGGCAGCCCAGGGCCCGGGGCTCCCCTCGGGGGTGAGAGGACACCCCTGCGTTTCTCCTGGGGCTCCCGAGGCAAAAAGCTTTGAAGGAATAGATGTTACTGCTCCGTGGGAGTCCACACGTTTCTTTCCTGGGCCTGACACCTAATTGCACAAACATCTCCCCCACCAAGAAAACAAAAGCGATTCTTTCCACTCTTGAAATGAGGCTTCAAACGCAAAACCCGAAAGGCGCTCACTCACTTGAATCATCCCCAAGGTTTTAATAACGGATAGCTCATCCTTTCCTGAGAGAGTCCGTCTCAAGGAGGACAAGGAAGGTGTGAGACCCCAAAATGATAGAAACACGCATAACAAGGAGATGGGAAGCCACAGGCGGGGAGGAGCTGGGTGGGGTGAGACCACCTAAGATGAATTCCAGGAAGGTCTGAGGGCCCTGGCTCTAGCGGTTTGGGACCTGGGGCAAGTCATTTCAACTGAGCTGTACCCCTGGGGTCCAGGCCTCTGCCTGCCAGACCACCTCAAAGGATGGTTATTATAATGAGCCACTTAGACAGACCTGCTCATCTGTTTTGCCCAGGACTTTCCTGCTTGTAATGTATCCCTGGCAAACCCACTTGTCCTAAGCATCATGGAGATGAGTTGGCCGCCCTAAGCCACACCCACCTCCACTTTGGCCCCGCCCTCTTTACCGGATTGGCTCACCACATCCCCTGCATGGCTGACTGGCAGATTTGGGGTGGGGCCAGGGCTGTGTGTTTTAATCAAGGCCCCTACCAGGGATTCTTTTCACCAGGCACCTGGAGAGACACTGACAAAGGAACCTCTAGTAAACCCCTGAATAAACACTGCCATTTACTCAGCAACATCACACGCCCTGCGCTGGACTGAGTGCTCTAATTCTCTCTGCCACCTTATCAGGTAGGTGCGCTTATCCCCATTTTACAGATGGGACCACTCGGAGAGGTTAAGTGCCCTGCCCAAGGTCACAGTGCGAGCTAAGCGGTGGTGTTCAATCTCAGGTCTTTCTCATCCTGAAGCCCATGTTCTTATTCTGAGGATATAAAATAAAGCAGGGATTGTCAGACTTCTCCTGCCAAGGGCCTGAGAGTAAACATTTTTCGGTTTTGCGGGCCATCAGGCCTCTTGTTGCAACTACTCACCTCTGTGGATATAGTGCGAAAGCAGCCATGGGCAGTGCATCCTCAGTGGACATGGCTGTGTTCTAATAAAACTTTATTTACACACACAGGCAGCAGATAAGATTTGCTGACCTATCCCTGGAGGAAAGCATGCTCACCAGCTTGTCCATACACCATCACCCCTCCCCCCCACCACCACCACCACTAAGAACAAGAATGCAACCACAAGGATAACTTCAGGGTGTCATGGGGACCTGCCTAGGTGGCCACAGCTGCCAGCCATCACCTTCTCCCCGTGGCCCTGAAGTTTCCTTCTCTGAGGTGTTTAGGCGCAGTCCCAGGGGGCAGGCAAGCAAATCTGCACATCTTTCTTCTGGGCTGACTTCACCAGGCCATAGACAGCTCTCAGCCTCCTAGAGGATCCCACGTTCCACCCAAGACATCCCAAAACCAGAGGGCTGGATTCTGGGACAGTCACCCCGATGATGCAAAGCCCCAAGAAACAGTAAACCCCTCAAAAGCCATAGTCATTACCTGCAGGGGACACTTTCGGTGCCTGCCGGGCCATCACGGTCTCCGAGGCGGAGGACTGAGCCTCAGACGCCTGCTGCCTCGCCCTATATACACCCCGCCAGGGCTCTGATGTCCAAGAAGCTGTGGCACAGGCCATGTGATGTATGAAGCTGGGGAAGCCTTTCATCATCACTGTCACCTCAAACCGCCTGCTAATAACTGCCTGGCGGTGGGTGGCTGGGTCTGGGGAGCTTCAACCAACCTGCTCTGTTCGGGGCCTGTACAACGTCCCAGAGGGCAGAGCAGACATGGGAGCTGCTGAAGGGGCATTTGGTCCTCAGACGCTGCGCCCCCCCCCCCCCCCCCCACACACACACACACTGGGAAGGGCCACCTCTCCTCTTAGGACTCATCATCCCCCTACTTTGCATCTACAGGTCATCCTGGGGCCTGCCCCGTGGGCACTAATGCCAACCCAGGTCTGCTGTTTCTCAGACCCCAATAGGCACTGGGGCCAGATGGGGATAGTCATCATGCCTGCCATCCACCCTGCCGGCTCCTTCCTCTTCTCACCTCACTGTGTGTCTACGTATGAATGTATTCTAACACAGTGAGAGAGAGAGAGAGAGAGAGAGAGAGAGAGAGAGAGAGAGAAGAAAATGTTTACCCCTGTGTTCACCTCATTAGGGGAAGGTTTGGGCAAACAGAAGCTATGGCTTTGAAGAAATTGGATTCTGTCTCCTGACCCATGAGCATCCAGTCTTATCTTGACAACTTCATGGTCAGAAAGATGTCAGGAGAGCATCATTTCAGCCATAGCCCTTCCAAGCACTACACGGTGCCCCATTTTGTCCCTGAAACACCCCATGACTAGAGTACTCATGGCCATGGCCCCATTCGGTGGCCTCCCTTGGATCCGTGCCTTTGCAATACAGACTTTGAGCAACATGAGTGACATCGCCCTTCCCGTGCTGTGTGAGGAGGCATGCGCAGGAGTTGATGTTCGCTGTTTTCAGCCACTGGGTTGTGGTGTGATAGCCTATCGAGAGGGGCAGGCTCCATTGTTCTCCCCATTTTACAGATGAGGAAGTTGAGAGCAAGTAAACACTTTCCACCGCTTACATGGAAACAGAGGTGGGACTCAGACCCCCATGGTTTGTTGCAGGCTCCGGTGTGTCTTCAGGGGCCATTATAAAATGCCCAGGCGGGGGCTGCATCAACAGAAGTGCATTTTCTCCCGGTTCCCGAGGCTGGAAGTCTAAGATTAAGGCGCCATCAGGGTCGGTTTCTGGTGAGGCCTCGCTGCTTGGTTTGCAGACGCTGCCTTCTCCCTCCATCCTCGGTGCGTATGGAGAGAGAAATCTCTGCTGTCTCTTCCTCTTCTTATAAGCACACAATCCTCTAGGATCAGGGCCCTCCCTTAAAACCTCATTTAACCCTACGGCCCTATCTCCAAGTTCAGTCACATTGAAAGTCAGGGCTTCAAAATATTCATTTGGGGGTGGGTCCAAGTCAGTCCAGAACAAGGAGGTAACCTCTACAGCAAATCACCTTCCCAGCCACAGCGCAGGCCACACGTAGGAATGCTGACTTCCATTTACAACACGGGAGCCTGAGCGTCTGAGAGCTGAGCCCTGGGCTCCGTGTGGCCCTCACAGCAGCCACACGGCCCCCACATGGAAGCTCCCTCTTCTGATTCCCGGTGTGCAGGGAGCTCCTGGAGGACTGGGCCTGGTCCCCATCCATCTCCATCCTTGCATCCTTGTGCCTGGCAGAAATTTGGCCCGGGGTAGACATGGAGGGAGGATGGAGAGAGAGGCAGCTTTGACTCCAGAACTGTTTCCCAGAAGAATTTAGCCCCAGTTGCCCACAATAATAACCAAGTTGATCACTTGATCATTCACCCTTTGCCTGCTCTTCCCCCACCCCACCCCCTCCTCTGCTGGTGAGTCCTGGAGCCAACTACCACAGAAACTATTTGTCGTAGACTCCTTGTCTGTGGGCCTGCTTCTGGGGAACCTACATGGAGAAACCTTCCAATGCAGGAAAGAACCTCTTTTCTCTCCTGAGGGCAGGAGCTGGTCCAGACCCTGATGTCTGAGCTGATCCTACAGAATTCCAGAGCTGGGGAGGGGGCGGGGGGGGGGGGGGGGGGGACACATCATCTACACCAAGCATGTCAAACTTGCAGTCCGCAGGTCACATGAAGCCCACAACGAATATTTTTGTGGCCCAGCCCATATAACGGTATGTAAGAAACATTTTAATAAAAATTTCGTAACTTAATTTTTACAACATCTTGTTATACATAATCTTATCTAATAAAGAGGAAATATGCTAATTGACCCTCATGCCATCACAAAGATGGTGGCACCCACAGCCAATAAGGAGGGAATATGCTAATTGACTGCCCTGCCCTCAAAGATGGCAGTGCCCACAGCCACAATATGGCAGCACCCAGTCCCCTCAGCCCCGCCAGGGCGGCAGGAGCTCGGCAAGCCCGGCCACTCCGTGCATCTGCCTCCAGAGTCCCCCAGTCCCCTCAGCCCCCCCAGCCGCCCAGGGCTGGCCTGAGGTGCAGGCAAGCCTCCAATGGCAGCTGCCCAGTGGCCCAAGGCCACCCAAGGCTCAGGTAACCAGGGCCAGCCGACACTTGCGCTGCCGGCAGTGGCAGCAGCAGAGGTGTGATGGGCGTTGCCTTCCCCTGATTGCCGGGTCGCCTCCCACCCCTGAGGGCTCCCGGACTGTGAATTTTCATGCACCGGGCCTCTAGTTATCAATAACAAACTACAGCACTCGATAATGACTGATTACTATAATCGTGTTGCATTCATTTCCCTTATGCGCCTTACACGCAGGCGCACCATTTCTCTCCACTAATACTAGCAGCGAATATTTTAGCAGCCGATTGCCACATCATTAATCTTGGATTGACTTGTTTGGTGTGCGCAACAGGAAATATTTCCCTTTCAGAGAACAAGAAAAAAATAGGTTTATTTGCATTACGCTCATTAATTTGTGCAGTTATTAAGTGTCTGGTAAGCTCATGTTCAAGAAAAAATATTAACTTTTATTAAAATGTTCTATTATCTCATGTTAACGATTACTCATTTATTTCAGCCCTTTGTATTCAGCATGTCTCTATCAAAATAAACCGATGTTTCTATGAAAATTAAAGCTTGTGTTTTTTTGCGGCCCACATACACTTAAACCTTGTTTATCTGGCTCATGTTTGAGTTTGACATGCTTGATCTAGAAGCTCCAAGAGATGGATTTCTACACACCCGGAGACACCCCCCCCCCCCCCCGCCGCCACCGCCCCACCCCCCACCCCCGAGCTTGGGGACAGCTTTACCTTAAACCTGAGTCATTTCTTACATTTGGATGTGCCCCGTGGTCACGCTGTGGCCAGAGCATGGCTGGGAACGAGGGCCCAGCTGACGGAGCCAGAGGCCTAATTTCCTAAGACTTTCCTTTGCGTGTTGAGTTGCGCATTCACAGGACTGGAAACAAGACCACAGCCTGGCGAGCGCCTCTCCCGACCCGCTGGATCCTGCCAGGCAACGGGGCCTGGAGTTTCTCTACTGGACGGAAAACGGAAAGTTGCAGGGTCCACTCTCCCCGAGGCCTCCAGGGAACTCTCTGATCATCACCCAGCAAACCTTTCCACCTCAGGAAACCCCTCAAAATAGGCAAGATGGTAAGAATGTGCAGACTCCGCGCCGTCCTGCTGGGCCAGGCCTGAGTGGCGTCTGCTCCTGAGAACACCTCCTTCCCCTGGTGGCTGGATTTCGCAGCCCTGCCAGGGACGGTCGGTAGGTTTCACGTAACTCGGTTTCTCAGCCCATGTCCCTATGAATTTTTAAATGTTCTTTTATAAAAATAAGAAGGGGACGTAGGATGGGGGGGGGGGGGGGGAGGTCGAGCAACTATAAACAAAACATAAAAGTTGTTTAATGGACATAATGAGGCCGCCAGGAAACTGCCTGGCATTGATTTTCCCTGACATTTCATCTATTAAATTATGAGCTTCTTAAGGAAGAGCTCGGATTTTTTTTCTTCTTCTTCAGTCAATTAAGATACTTTAAGGAAGAACAAAGCTGCTATTGTCTGAGCTCCACGTGGGCCCAAATTCCTTGATAAGCAAATGGTGATGCTTGGAATGGGGTGGGGGGAAGAGGGGGGGCCCTTGGAGGTCCAAGATGCCTCTGGACCGGGTGGTGAAGTCCAGGCCAGGACCCCACCCTGTAAGCCTCTCCTCAAGGATCTGATGCTTCTTTTCCTGAAGTCAGGGCTGGGGCCCAGGAGAGATGGGGGATCCCTCAGATGGGGCTGCATGAGAGCATAGCAAGGTCCTTAGCAACCCAAACGCTTTCAGGAAAGTCTACGTTGGGAGGCCAAAGTGTGGGGTCTTGAAATACAATCCACAGATCCTGAGACTAACCGGCTAGCCCTGTCGGGGAGACAATAGGATCCCTATGTAACAGATGAGGAAACTCAAGTTCAGAGAGATGAAGTCACTTGCCCAGGGCCTGACTTTGTGTGTAAGGGGCAGATTCAGGACTCTCTCCCTGTTCTGAAGGTCTCCAAAGCCCACCTTCCTTTCATTACACTCACTGCCCCCAGCGCAGGTTCCCAGCCAGCGGATCGGCAGGGCAGTGAGGAGCCGGCCTCGGGGGGCAGTGCAGGAGGGAGGGCACAGCCACAGCCTCCCTGTCCTAATAATTTTCCCCATTCGTAGGGCCTGAGCTCACCTCCTTTCCTACCCCATACTCCCTTCTCTCCCTTACAAATTTTGTTCTCATAACCTTCATTCTCAGAGAGGTGTCCTCAAGGATCTGATGCTTCTTTTCCTGAAGTCAGGGCTGGGGCCCAGGAGAGATGGGGGATCCCTCAGATGAGGCTGCATGAGAGCATAGCAAGGTCCTTAGCAACCCAAACGCTTTCAGGAAAGTCTACGTTGGGAGGCCAAAGTGTGGGGTCTTGAAATATAATCCACAGATCCTGAGACTAACCGGCTAGCCCTGTCGGGGAGACAATAGGACCCCTATGTAACAGATGAGGAAACTCAAGTTCAGAGAGATGAAGTCACTTGCCCAGGGCCTGACTTTGTGTGTAAGGGGCAGATTCAGGACTCTCTCCCTGTTCTGAAGGTCTCCAAAGCCCACCTTCCTTTCATTACACTCACTGCCCCCAGCGCAGGTTCCCAGCCAGTGGATCGGCAGGGCAGTGAGGAGCCGGCCTCGGGGGGCAGTGCGGGAGGGAGGGCACAGCCACAGCCTCCCTGTCCTAATAATTTTCCCCATTCGTAGGGCCTGAGCTCACCTCCTTTCCTACCCCATACTCCCTTCTCTCCCTTATAAATTTTGTTCTCATAACCTTCATTCTCAGAGAGGTGTCGCTAGTTATTAACTGTCTGAAGTTAAGCCCCCAAATACAGAGTAAATGGCAGAATTTCCTCACTGACACCGAACCAGTGATCTGCCCATTACACCGTGGCTGCCTGAGATGGTGGCTGAGACCTTGACCGCTTTCACCCTACCCCATGATAGTCGCCATCTAAAGTCACCTTAGCCCCAACTGAGGCTCCAGTGTCCCCTACAGGTCAGTGGCATGATGTAAAGAGCAGTGCACCATGGGTAAAGACACTGGACTGAATCGGACTTTGCTTTTTAGCACTAGAGTGAGGCCAGGCCAGTCGCTACCCTTATCTGTATCTCTGTCTCTATCTCTACCTCTCTGCCCTCCCCACCATCTAAGTGCAAGCATTCCAGCATTGATTTGACAGTTCCCAGTCTCCTTCTGTCATAATTCTCTGCCATCCCTGGCCCACTGCCCTTGTCCTCATGGTCAAGACTGGTTAACTCCCTGCAAACCCACACTCCAACCAGGGAAGGAAAGGACACCCCACTTCCTTTATTGATTTATTATTATTATTTTGTATTGATTTCAGAGAGGAAGAGAGAGGGAGAGAGAGATAGAAACATCAATGATGAGAGGGAATCATCGATCGGCTGCCTCCTACAAGCCCCACACTGCAGACTGAGCCCACAACCCAGGCATGTACCCTTGACCAGAATCAAACCCTGACCTCCTGGTTCATAGGTCGACATTCAACCGCTGAGCCATCCCGGCCGGGCCCCACTTCCTTTTAAAGGCATGACCCATAGTTGTGCACATCATGTCTACTTTACTTCCCTTCCTCCTTCCTGGCAGGACCCCATTTTATTTGGGGGATATCTACCCCTCCCTCCCACACCTCAAAGAAGCATGGCCCCATCCCCAGACACGTGTATCCTCACTGGGCTAAGCCAACCACTAGGTCTGTTCCCCTGTTGGGGATGATTGAGACATAGCCTGTGACTTAATTCTGACCAACAAGATTAAAAAGAAGCCAATTGAGGGCTCCCAGGTAGGCTTTCTTCACTGATTTACCAAAAAAAAGCAAACAGACAGGGAAGAGCTATCCCTCTCATTCACCAGCCACTATCGTGTCTGCCTACGGTGGGTGAACTTGCCACAACTGCTTTGGCCGCCATCTGGAGGAGAGGCCAACCCTCTGAGAATGCTCAGCAGGGAGGTTGCACACTCCGCTCCAAGCACTATCCTACCCCAGGGCCTTTGCACATGCAATTTCCTCTGCCGAGAACACCTCCCCCAGATTTCACTGAGCTCATTTCTCTGCTTTATTCTGGTCCCTGTTCAAATGTTGGCTTTTCAGAAGGACTTCCCTGCCTTCTCTTCCCTCCACCACTCTCGATCCTCTTGTTTGTGTTTGTTATAGATCTTACTTGACATTATGTTATTTATATATCATATATGCAGTGTGTATAGATAACATATACACACACTGTATTGATATACACTATATGTAATATATATAATTATGTATAATACATGTGTATATATTGTGTATACACTATATATATTACACATATTCACAGTATATGTTTGTTATCAGTCTTTTACACAAGAATGTAAACTCTAAGAAGGCAAGGACTTTGCTTTTCCACCATAGTAACCCCAGGGCTTAGGAAAGTGCCAGGCACATAGAAGGTGCCAGTAATGCCTGATGGATGGAAGGCAGGAGGGAAGGAACGAAGAGACCTGTGTTTGTGGAGACGCTTGGAGACTCTAAATCAGCCAGCCCTCGGGACTCCAGGTTGCTGGTAACAATCAATATCCCTTATTCAATAAGGTTAAGCGCATTGATTTAGGAGTCTGTCTCGGGCAGCTGAGCTCTCTATTTCACGTGTCTGTGCAGCTCCCCTCGTCTCGGCTGCCCTTCCCTAACGAGTCTCCCTGGCGGCCTCCTCCGCTTTCAGGCGTGGCTGCCATCCTGTGCCCTCTCCAGAGCACTGCGGCAGAGGAATTCGAAGTGGCAACGTCAGGGTCAAATCCCAGGTTTGCGGCTCACCAGCTGATGATCTTCGTCAAGTCACCTAGTTCTTGCTTCCATCCCCTCGGCTACAAGATGGAATTGCAGTGATGGTGCCCACCGTGGGGGCTTCATAAAACCCTTCAGTGAGTCATGAGAGGGCTTGAGAGTCAGGTGCACTGGGGCCCGGGGCCCAGCCTGACCACTTTCCAGCAGTGTGGACAGGAGCAGTGGATGTCTCTCTGGGCCTCAAGTCAATGGGGACAATAGCAATGCTGACTTAAATGATTAAATGAGATGTTGTGTATCAATGGCTTAGCACAGTGCTTGGCACATAACAAGTGCTAAATAAACTATTATTAGGAGGTGTGGTAAACATTTCCTTTTGGGGGGGAATACAGGGACCATAAGACCACGCCCATGACCTCAGGAGGCCACAGGGGATGGAGCTGAAGACATAGACAGGGTCAGGTCTTGTGGGGTGTTCCCCGATTGGTCCTCCCAGAGACTTTGAGGAGTTCATTTCTAACCCTTCCCCCTACCCCGGGCAAGGCCTGTCTTCTCCACCCAGGGAAGAAGTGGCAGTGGAAGAGCATCTTACCCAGGCGGGGGGTCCAGGAGCCCTGCTTGGCACTGACCTTGAGAAGCTTCAGTCCCAGGCCAGTCCCCTCAACCACCCACAGGAAGTAGCAGAAGCCGCTGGCTCATCTCTTGTAGAGGCTGGTTTTAAACTGAAGGCATTAGGTTCGCTAATCGCCTGTAATCACCTTGTTTGAATTAGCATGGCAAGTGCTTCCGACTAAACGGTCTGTTATTCCAAATAACCCTCAGTGGTTTTAATTACCTCCCCTGGAATGCGTGGCCTCCTGGCCCTCGGCTTTATTAGGGAAAGGTCCTGTAAACGCAGGATGGGGCGTGATTCCTGACCTCCCCTGCACAGAGCCGTCATACAGAGAAGCCGGAGAAGGTATGTTACCCATTCAGATGCGTCATGCTGCCTTAGCTCTATTTTTAAACCCAACACAGGATGGAGGAGATGGCCCCACCGCCAGTCCCGGGTTCCATCCGCTTCCAGCGACCATCGGAGCTGTGGCCCAGCGGCCAGCAGAAAGCCCTCCATTCATTTCTACTTGGCTTTGGAATGCACCATCCCATTCTTTTTACCCAAACTGGATTTCCTCGTTCTGTTTGGCTTATGCCAATGCCGGACAGTTATTCATTATTAACATCGCCCTAAAACTTGGTAGAAGAAAAGGCACAGAGAAGTCGTGACCAGTTCAAGGGCACGCCATCGAGCAGTGCTTTTCACAAGAACCCCTGGGGATCTTGTGCAAATGCAGGGTTTGATTCGGTGGGTCTGGGGTGGCTCCTGCCAGGATTCCATCTCCAACCCACTCCCAGATCCGAGGACCACACTTTGAGAAACCAGTTGGCTGAAGGGAAGGAAGCTGCCATGATGGACTCTGTCCTGGCCAGGCACTGTGCTGGGCTCTTTATAGTTTAATTTGCAGACTCCATCCAGTGTCAGGGTTAGGCTGAGAGCTCAGGTTCACCCATCAGCCCCTGAGGTTGGGAGTATGGGCATGAATGGGGAGGGCACAGGGAAGAAAAAAATGAACCCCCATTTCCTAAGAGAGGTGGGATGCCAGGATTCAGAGTTCTGGCTCTTTCCTGGCCTCCTGACCCCATGTCCCATGCTCCATCCACGGTGTCCTACTTGCTTGGCACAGGGATTGGCTCTGAGGAAGGGGTAGGAGGAGCAAGGAAACATTCATTCATTCAACAGCTATGTCCCGGGCCCAGAGCCCGGCACAGTAAATACTTACTGATGAAGGAGAGGAACGAGGAGGCTCCTATGTCCGGGACCTCTGGAGATGCTGGGAACACAGTAGTGAGTTGAGCAAGCACTGTGCCTGCCTCCAAGGGGTTGACGGTCTGGGAAAAGTTGAGCAGAGCGTAGGGGCTAGGACTGAGGGCTTCCTCTGTGCTCCTTCCCTCCCAGGCCTTGTCTCACTGAATCCTCATAACCACCAAGTGGAGAGTGTTAGTATCCTCACAATTGAAGAAACTTGGGGTCAGAGAGGGTGAATCACTTGCTCAGAACCACACAGCTGCTCGTCAAAGGGCAGAGCCGGCCTTCACAGCTGGTCTCTGGCCCACATGCAGCCTCTCCCCTCAGTGCAGCCACCAGGACCCGGCTGGGAGGAAGGGTGGGGACGCTGCAATGGGATGGTTTCACTTAATGGCCTGGGAGTGGGGGGACATGTTCCCTGTCCCCACGCTGACACCACGGTGAACCTTGAACTGCTAAATTGAGCGAGATGGGGGCAGGGCAAAAGGTGAAAGGAGCCTCTCGCAGCCCACAGGGCTGGGAAATGAGCTAATTAGGATCCTTCAGCGGTGCCGGCCCACATCTGGACAGCCCCAGCTGGTTCTGGGTGGACTGAGTCCTCCCGGCTCTGGGTTCAGAGGGTCAGCAGGATGGCCCTGGCCCCGCCTGTCTGCTCCCCTGCCCCACCCCCCGCCCCGGGTGCTGCTGGACCCATGCCGCTCTGTGGACAGATGGCTATCACTTTCATCCTTCTCTTTGGAGATGTGTGGTTAGCTTAGGGATGGTGATTTCCAGGCAGCATCTGGTGGGTAGGCTTGTGCCCTTCGTCTCCCTGGTTTTCATGTGGCCCTGCCCACGAACCCGCCGGCCTGGACAGGAACCTCCAGGTTGGCCAGGATCTAGGAACAAGACTGCTCCATTCACCGCTGGTTCCCCGCACCCAGCATGGGGCCTGGTGCCACCTTGGGTGCTTAACAGATATTTTTTGAATGAATTAAGAAAGAAATTAGCCCTTGCCAGTGTGCTCAGTGGTTAGAGCGTTGGCCCACAGACCGAACGAAGGGTCATGGTTTTGAGTCCTGGTCAAGGGCAGGTACCTGGGTTGCAGGTTCAACCTCTGGCCCTGGGTTCATGGGGGAGGCTACCAACCGATGTGTCTCTCTCACATAGATGTTTCTCTCTCCCCCCCTTCTCTCTCCCCTTCCCTCCCTTCCTTCCACTCTCTCTTAAAAAAAAAAAAAAAAAAAAGTCAATGGAAAAAATATATCCCTGGGTGAGGATTAACAAAAAAAAAAGAAAGAAAAAAAGAGGAAGAAATTAGCTGTGTAAATCACAAGGGTGTGTGCCAGCCTTCTCAGGGCAGTGTGGGAGGAGCTGGGTTTGGCTTTGTGTCACTGGGATTCATTCCATCAGCATTGACTGGTCACTATCCCCGTTCGGGGCCCTGGGAAGTCCCCGGGGAGCTGCAGTCCATGAGCACGACCTCGCCGGTGCTGTTTTCAGCTCTCTGCGTCTATGGAGAGTCAAGAGCAGCTTCTCGGAGGAGGTGGCATTGGAGCACATCCCAAAAGGAGGAGTGAGGTTAATCATGTGGAGATGTGGGGCGGCCATCAAATGCCAGCCCCTCAGCAGGATCACGGTCACAGGACCTTGTGAGTTCTTCTCAGGAAAGAATATTCCGGCAGGGCTCCAACCTCCATCAAATGGACCTAAAGGCCCCAGCCAGTGGCCTCTGTGGTTAGTCTTTGATGCAGGGCTCTCAGGGAGACCAGGGGAGCTCCAATTCATTCACAGAAGGGACCCAGGGAAGACAGAAAGGGATGTTTGCTCCGTACCTATCAAGGTCGGCCCTGGGTCCGCAGTGGGAGTGGAAACAGGCTCTTTGGCAGCTGATAGAGTGACACGTGATGTCAACCCCGCACACGATGCACGGTAAATACACACGGGGCTGGAAGCTGTGAAGGGAAGGCACAGTGTGCATCCAAGAGGGAGCTGAGCCAGGGGGAGCGTTTGGGAAGGGAGGGAGGAAAGACGTCTGGGATCACTGATGTGTGAGCTTTTCACATTTACTTTTGGGTCAAGTGCTCAGCACAGTGCCTGGCCTAGCACAGCTCAGCAAATGGCAGCAAGTGCAATGTCACGTCATCTAGACCACCACAGTGCAAGGAAGGCACCCTAATGACCCCTTTTACAGGTGTGGACACTGAGGCTCCGAGGATCCCATCGCAAGTGTAGGACGGAGCTGGGTTTCCACCCGGGCAGGTCTTCCCAGCTCTCCTCCAAGACACGCTGCCTCCTGTTTCCCCAAAGCTAGTTTGTGAGAAGGGGTATGGGGAGTATATGGTCTCTCCTTGTGGAGAACTGAACAGATCCATAAAGTCCTTCAACAAAGCAAAGCATGCCCTGACTGGTTTGGCTCAGTGGAAAGAGCGTCGGCCTGTGGACTGAAGGGTCCCAGGTTCGATTCCAGTCAAGGGCATGTACCTTGGTTGTGGGCACATCCCCAGTGGGAGGTGGGCAGGAGGCAGCTGATCGATGTTTCTCTCTCATTGATGTTTCTAACTATCCCTCTCCCCTCCTCTCTGTAAAAAATCAATAAAATATATTTTTTTTAAAAACACAAAACAAACAAACAAAAAGTAAAGCATGAGAAAGCTTCCAGCAAAGGCCAAGTCCATGCTGGCTGTCCAATCAATTGGAGCATCACAACTCTTAGGAACAGAAGGGGCCTTAAAGAGAAAGCGACTCAACAACTAGTCTGTTCAACGCTTGGGAACAAGTTTTATTTGTCTAAGGGAGTCACCATTAAAGGGTCAGACAAGATACAGGTTAAAGTGAAAAAAAACCTTTTTAATAGTCATTTTCATCATCACTGCTATTATTTGCAAACTGTGCTAAGTCTGTGATAAAGGTCTGGAGACACAGGCATGGAACATCCTACCTCCCGGCTAAGGAGGTAAGACAGAAATGTGTGGGTGTCCGGAAAGTTAAAGAATACAAACAAGAAGGGACGATCTGATTTTTTTTTTTAATGTCACCCCATTAATTGTAAAGGGAGTGGTTCAGGCTGAACCCTGAGGCTGGAGCCATCACCAAGGGGTGGCTTCCCATCGAAGTTAGGGGCATTGCTAGGTCTTGAGGAATGGGGGACATTTGATTAGGAGCTGGGGTGGGGGCAGCCACCCTGTTGGTTTCTGTCACCCTTGAGATAAATCCCTTTGACATGTAGAGCAGGCCACATCAGCTCTCCTACAACCAAGACTTTTTTTTTTATATATATATATATTTTATTGATTTTTTTTTTTTTTTTACAGAGAGGCAGGGAGAAGGATAGAGAGTTAGAAACATCGATGAGAGAGAAACATCGATCAGCTCCCTCCTGCACACCCCCTACTGGGGATATGCCTGCAGCCAAGGTACATGCCCTTGACTAGAATCGAACCTGGGACCCCTCAGTCCACAGGCTGACGCTCTATCCACTGAGCCAAACCTGTTAGGGCACAACCAAGACTTTTTTATTGGGGGGTGGGGGGAGAGATCCAATTTGGGGTCCGTGGGCAGAAGAGAGAAGCAGGAAGAGAGTGGATGCCCTTGGCCTGCCTCCTCCATCCAGAAAGTGACACGTCCGGAGAAAGTGGCCCCCCGGCAGGAGGGCTGAGCGGCCCCTTGGCTGACAGCGGAAAGATTTTCCCATTTTCCTAATGTTCTGCAGCAGGCCTGGCCTCACAGAGAAGAAATGCCAAAACTGGCCCAAAATGTAAAAAGTGGGAGTTTCCCGCTCAAAACAGCTTGAAAAAAAACCTAGAACTTGGGGGGTCAGTGTGGCTCCTCTGGGGAGCAGTTGACCAGGCCTCTCAGGTAAGATGTACTCAGCTGGTGGCTCTGGTCATGGCCAGGTCGCCAGGTCAAGGGATCTGGCTTTCCCTCCTTCAAGGTCTCAAGGCTCAAGTTCAGTTCTGAACCCCCTTCACCAGGTGAGAAGCTCACCAAGTTGAAAGATCCCTGCCTGCTGGACTCCCCAGCCCCACTGACACCCCCTGCAGACGTGGGACCACGGGTCAGGGAGCAGAGAGCTGGCCCTCTGTCCCATCCCTGCAGCCATCAGCCCCAACGAGGCCGCGAGTGGGGGACAGAGCGGCATTTGAGTCAAAGCCTCGCATATCAGTTTTGATTTCAACTGGAATCGCCTCCCTCGGCTGGATTTCAAAAGACAGCGTTACTAATGAGAAACACACAAGTTCTTGAAATGAAGTTAACTTCTTTAAAAAAAAAAAAAAAGGCCTTTTCTTTGGCTCTGTTGATATATATTAGAACCACATTGTCTAAGAAAAAAGAAAGGGGGGGGCGGGTGGAGAGGGAGCCGTTCTGCTTCTGAACAGAAATCCGGGAGTCCTGTACTTTGGAAGACACAGAGGCTGGTGCCCGGCCCATCGTATCTGTCTGGATTTGGAGAGGTCTTTTGGGTTTGGGTTTGGGTTTCTTTGGGTGCCAGGGATTTACAAATTCAATTTAAAACAGAACAGAATAAAGGAGGCAGAACACAGTGTCTGAAGTGGACTAAAATGAATGCAAATGGCCAGTGAGGATTTTTTTTGAAGTGCCCGTTCAAGAGAAGCCGGAGTGTCGCACCGAGAATGGACTTGGGTTTGCCACCTGCCCTGTCGCCTTCCATTTCCCAGCTCCGTGGGCCTGGGCAAGTCACTGCACCCCACGTAACTGTTCCCTCTGTTTCTCCATGGGGCTCGCGGTGGCCCACGAGGAAGTGTCTGCCTTGTGTGACATTTAGTGTGGCATGGCCAGAAAAGGATGCTCGGCTTGGGGGGTGTCATCGGGGAGCTGTTAGGTCCCAGGAGCACACTGCGGCTGGTTCTCTTGGGAACACTCCTGTCTGGTTTTCTCTGGACCCCCCCAGAGATGCAAGAAGTCCTTGTGTGAGAAGTTCTCACCTTCGGAGCTGACAGAGGGCCTCGCTCTTCCCCAAAGAGGAGAGGAGAGGTGCCTTCATCTCATCTTGAGCCAAACAGAGCCGAACGAGACCTGGGAAAGAGCGGGACTTTCTGTACCCTCAGAAGCCTGCGGCCCAGAGCCTGTTTCTCCATAGTCCGTGTGCTGGTTCCTCCCAGAACCTCCGAGCAGGCCCTGGACTATCCACTTCCTGCCCATCCAACCAGCTCTTCTCCAGAAAGGCAGCGTGAGCTCCTGGAAGGCTCTGCGGCCTAGGAGTCAGGAGCCCACTGCAGTTCCCCCAGGGGCAGCGCCTTCCCCTCTCTGGGCCTCAGTTTACCCATCTGTGCCAAAAAGGTTGGGCGAGATGACTCCCATGGTCTCTTCCAGAGCCTGCGAAGGCCTGAGCTGCCATCTGGCATGGAAAGGCTTTCCGATGCGGAACAGGGACTTCCAGACGCAGCATCCATGTCTGAGCCAGCTCATGGCCCTCAGCATCTCCTGCAGCTTCTCATGCAGCTGAGCACCCAGAGACACTGATGTAGTCGGGAGACGGGTAGCTTGATTCCCGCCCTGGTGAAAGATGCACTTGTCTGCCAAGCCAAGCACAGCTTCACTCCCAAGGAAAGCCAAGTTTCCCGAAGGAATGACGTGTGTGTGTCCTTAACCACACTGCCAGAAGGCCAGCTACGATGAAATCAAGCTTGGAAGAGGGGACGGGGGACCCAGCACCAGCTGGGTCTGTTCTTGGTTCCATGTGGCTTTGATCGATTCCTTTAGCTTGCAGGGCCTTCGTTCTAAGAAATAGGACCTTTGCCCTTTGTCAAAGCAGCCTGGGGACATATCTCGGATGCTCTTCACCCGCCGCTCTGCCCCTCCATGCTGCACTCCAGGCTGGGGCTCTCTCTCAAGGTCTCTGGGAGAAGAGGGGGAGAGGGTATCAATTTCAAGGGGTTTCTTCCCCGAGGATCAAAAATCTATCTCAGCAACGCTCCATTTTCAACTGAGTGGCTTGAAATCTTAACCTTTCTGAACCTCAGTTTCCCCACCTGTGAAGTGAGAACCCCTAACTGACTGGTCTATCGTGAGGACGAGAGCCCTGTGGCTGGATTTCTCTGATTGGGAGGGGCCCTTATTCAGATGCTTGTCAGGTATTGCACGCTCCTTGCACGTCTAGAAAGTGACTAGTGGCAAAGTCAGCAGGTGAGTTAGGAGTTGTCCTAAGAAACCCATCTTCGCCGTCCCATCTTGGCAGGTTCTGCCATTTCTCGGGCTGGGCCTAGCATGCGTCACGTCATCCCCCGGTCAGCTGGAGTTCCCCAGCAGGCACCCCAGAGGCAGGCAGCAAGGAGGAGGTGGAATTTGCAAAGTGAGAGGAAGGCCACAGACCAGGACTACCCTAGCCCATCAGGATTTTCTGGCCCCAGGACCTCACAGCTACCCCCTCTCAGGTGTCTCTTCAGAGTCGGGGTCTTTGGGGGTCAGCAGACCCTGACGGGGTCAGTCAGCTGGGCCTGCACTAGCCTCCTCTTCGGTGTTGTCCCAAGCCTGGCCCCTCCACATCTGGGGGACTTGTTTTCAGCCAAAGCCAGACCCTGACCCAACCAGCCCCAAACCCTCTCAGTCACCTTGAACGAGGAATGTTTTTTTCATTAGCATCCTCCTTCTCTGCTCTCCTCCCCAGCCCCCCAAGAGGCCCCCAAGCTTGAGCTTCCTCTCCCTGTCTCTGCAACTTCATAATATCCCCAGGCAGCTGGAAGGGCGAAGCAGTGATCTCAGCTGACAGCCATGCGCGGCAGCCCCCGCCGCCCACCCCGACCCTCGGCTCACAAGCTGTTTTCCTTCCTTCGCCCACGGTGGAGGGTGGGGACAGCTTCTCTCCTGCAAAGGCTCCTGGGAGCGTCTACCCCGGGGACCAGCTCGGAGACAGGAAAGAACGCCACCCTTTTATCCGCCAGGCATGCTCTCAGACGCTGTCTGGTTTAATCATCCTTCTCCCCATTAGACAGATGAGGAAACTGAGATGTCTTGTTCTGACTCTTCGCCAGCATGAGCCCTTCCTTGGTGGAGGTGGGGCTAGTCCTGAGCTCCCTGGGCCTCACCCTGGCCACCCCTGGAAGCCACCGAGCCTTCGCTGTGATGCATAGCCTCGCCAGCTGTTCACATCTGTGCTGACCCAGCACATCACCGCCTCTGCTCGCCACCTCTGTCTTCCTCTCCTCTTCCCTCAGAAATGCTGACTTCAGTCAGTAACACAAACTTTACTTTGGAGGAAACTGACAGGCCAGTGGCCGAAGGAGTCAGAAGGAGAGCACGTTTCACCTTAAAAACAAACAAACAAAAAAAGCAGAGAAACACGACTTGGCATTACAGTCACTTAGACTTTGGTTCTCATCTGGCCCTGCCACGTACTGGCTGTGCGACACCCCCAGGACCCCTATCGTCTCTGAGTGTGGTTCTCCCTGCTGTTCAATGGGTTTATTGGGGGAAAGTACCTATGTCCCAAGATTTGAAGCATAATTAAGTGCAAATTGTAAGTGCTCAGAAAGTGTTCTCTGTGGTGATGGAGAAGGAAAGGGAGGGAAAGGAGGAGAAGGAGGAGAAATTTTTTAAGACTCCTGATTCTTATTGCAACTTGTAATCGACTCCACTATGGAGCCCAGATTGCCTTCCCGCCCACATCAGGAACCCTCTGATACTGCAGCCACTAGCCACGGGCGTCTATTAAAACTAAAATCAATTCCATGTAAAAGGAATTGCTCTATCATGCTCAGTAGCCGCACGTGACTGGCTGCGCTGTGAAACAGCACTGATCCGAGCAGGGGCTCCGCAGCCAGGCTGCCTGGATTCGGACCTTGGCTCTGCCATGTAATAGCCATGTGACTCAGGGCTAGTTCTTTCCATCTGTCTCAGTTTCTTCATCTGCAAAATGAGAATGAGACGGACACATACCTCCTAGACTTGTTACCAAGATTAAATAAATTCATCTTTGTAAAGCGCTTCAACAAGCACTTGGTTGTTAAATAAAAGCAGATTGCAGATGAGGTAAGTTAGCATTCTTTTTTTTTTTTAATTGATTTTTTTACAGAGTGGAAGAGAGAGGGATAGAGAGTTAGAAACATCAATGAGAGAGAAACATTGATCAGCTGCCTCCTGCACACCCCCTACTGGGGATGTGCCCGCAACCAAGGTACATGCCCTTGACTGGAACCGAACCTTGGACCCTTCAGTCCGCAGGCCAACGTTCTATCTACTGAGCCAAACTGGTTAAGGTGCAAGTTAGCATTCTTTGTCCCTATGTATGTCCTTCCTGGTGCTCCTTCCAGCGGCTTCGGTTCACCTCTGCCCTTGCTCATGAGCTGGCCAATGAGAGGAGGCTCCATCCTAGAGATAGGCCTCCTTCGGAGAGGGAACTCCTGAAGCTCAAAAACCTTCAAGGCCCAAAGCTAGGAAACTCTGATGATGAATCGTGACAGGCAGGCAAATGGCTCTGGTTCAAGGCCCTTGCTAGGGGCTGACTTGTATTCCTGCAAAATTCTATGTTGGAGTTTGAATCCCTAGGACCTCAGAATGTGAGCGTGTCTGGAAGTAGGACCTTTAAAGAGGTAACTTAGGTAAAATGAGGTCACAGGGGTGGGCCCTAATCCAACCACTGGCGTCCTTGTAAGAAGAGGAGCTCAGAATACACACACACAGAGGAAGGGCCATGTGAAGACACCAGGAAGAGAAGATGACCATGAACAAACCAAGGAAAGAGGCCTCAGAAGGAACCAACCCGGCCAACACCTTGATCTCAAACCTCCAGAATGTGAGGAAACAAATTTCCATTGTTTAGGCCACCCAGTCTACAGCACTCTGTTATGGCAGCCCTGGCAAACTAAGACACCCCTATTAATTGGACCACACACACCCCAAACAAGACTGCCAAGTGAATCTCAGGACTCGGGCAGAAGAGAAACAGAACAAGCATGTACTGAAGACCTACTGTGTGCAGGCGCGCACACACACACACACATGATGTCATCTAATCCTCCGAGCCCTGCCAGGTGCAGTATGGACCACATCTCCCAACTGAGGACACTGAGGTTATGT
Source organism: Cnephaeus nilssonii (assembly GCF_951640355.1). Taxonomy (NCBI): domain Eukaryota; kingdom Metazoa; phylum Chordata; class Mammalia; order Chiroptera; family Vespertilionidae; genus Cnephaeus; species Cnephaeus nilssonii. Next base: position 15,209,371 of record NC_137084.1, on the reverse strand, counting down.
CAGGCGTGACGCTCCTCTGAGCTGTGTTGGAACTCGGGTCTGTCTAATTTCAAGGCCTGGGCCCTTTTCACCAGTTGTGCTGACAGGTAAAGGGACTCCGGAGCCAGAGGAACCTACACAGAGCTTGGGTGGCCATCAGGCCATAGGGTCACAGAGGGGTTTCCGGGGTGTCTATCCACAGGTCTTCCTGAGCTCAGGGGTTTGCTTTTGGCCAAGCCATGTGCTCCTGAGCAGAGTTGATTCCATCACCACCTCTGGAGCACAGAATTTGGGCCTGGCCCATCAGAGGGTCACTTTCCCCTAATCATGGTGATTGGTTCAGGGGTTGGCGTTGGCCAGAGCAGGGCTGAAACTGCCATGCTGGCAATGGCAGGCACTATTTCTCATTGCGGTGCAGGTAGAAAGGTGGCGTGGAAGTACCTGGTGCTGCAGGAGGCCCCACGTGGAGCCTGGAAATAGAGTCAGCGGGATAGATGACAAGACTGAGGGAAACTGGGGAGGGACATTGTTTGAGCCCCTTGGAAAAATGAGCCAATTCAATACTTCTTTTGCTTCAAAGATCCCCCAGGTGTGCCTGTTCCCCTCCCGTGAACCAGTCACTACCACAACCCTGGTTTTTCTCCCTCCTGCCACAGGACCTTTGCATAGACATGTCTTCTCCCTTGACAACTCTTTCCTCCCATCTTCACATACTTAACAGGTTCCAACTCCATCTTGACACACTCCCCCTACCCAGACCTCCTTATCAAGGTCCTTTTCCCCAGTCTCATACCTTCATATCTGTTGTTTTTAATGCAAAACACAGTTAAATTTTTACAATTGTCTGATGATTTCATATCTCTTCCCTATTCAACTATGAGTTCCATGAGGGCACAAATGACATCTGTGTTTGCTCACTGCTGTCCTCCCAGTGCCTACCTAGACACTGACACTCCCTGACTGGTAGTAGGTTTAAGAACAATTTAATATTACGTGTGGTTGAAGAGGGGGCACGCTATTAAAGCACTTTCACTCTCTAAGTCATGTATATCTCTGTAATGTTCCACTTCTTCAGCCGTACCCATCCCTTTTGTGATCAGAGAATAAATTAAAGATTTGTTTTAAAGAATAAAAAATAATGATCTTCTTGAGATCCTATGAGCCATGGGTAATTTATTTCAGCGTTAAAATCTATGAGAAATGGTCTCATTCACATATACACCATGAAACGAACAGAATTACTTCCCGCTTATGTTTTGCTCCCATGAAGTTTTCTAAACCCTGTGCTGTCTGCTGCTGCATATCTGCTGGGAGCTCCTTCAGGGAATGCGCTAAATGAACCCACCGGGATCAGACAGGCGGTTTCTGCTGTCATCTGGCCTCTGTGAGACGCCAAGGCAGGCAGGAGTGGCAGTCCAGAGACCAGGCGCCAGGTTATTGCAGAGATGCTGACTGAGAGCCTGAAACCGAGAGACATGGAGCATTTGAGGAGCTACGTGAGGCTGGACTCAGTGGGACATCTCAGCGCAGCTATGAGGGAGGTTTCCTTCCCGCAGGAGGGAAGAGGGAGCAGGGGAAGAAATCTCTGGGAAAGCGGAGACTGGGACAGAAAACTTCCTGCATCACTTTACTCACACCCAACAGGGCGAAAGGAAACAAAAATGTTTTCTGACAAGTAAATTGTGTCCTTCCATATGCAAACGTGACTTTCTGTCAAAGGTTGTTTATCAGCCTCAAAAGGCCCTCTGTGCTCCCACCCAGCGAGCCCAGAGCCTGTAATGCCCGCCCCCCAGCTTCCCTCCCCACCCCGCCAACCCTGGGGGTAGCAGCAGATCCTTTTTGAAGAGGGCAAAGGAACCCTGACCAGGGTAACGCCAGTGGGACACTGGGGCATTGACCGGGCCTGGGTCCCTCCTCTGCCAGGGAGGGGGCGCGTGGCTGTCATCCTGAGGCCCCTGGCTCTGGTGGCAGAACAGACCTGGGGATTGAAAGGGGCCATGGCGAGCTAATCAGTGCGGCCTCCGACAGCCCCAGGCGGTTCTGCTCACAACAGTTCACCTTTCATGACGGGTTGTACCTTCTGAACAGGCTGCGAGGGCCCAGCCTGGCAAAGCGGCCAGCCATTCACGTCTTCCGTGGCTGGAGATGGGTTTCTGGCTGGGGCCAGGGGTCCTCACCCTCCCTGTTCCAGATGGAGAGGGGCTCCGGAGAGATTTGGGGTCACTGATCAAGTCAGAGGCTGAGGGGGTCCTCTGAGCACCAGCTTCCCTTCATCCAATCTGTGCAGAATCGATGGTTCACCGTGGAGCCAGGGACCTGGCTTTGTGTCCCAGCTCTGCCACCACAAGCTGTGTGAGCTTTGACATGCTGCTTAACCTCTCTGAGCCTCCTTTCCTTATCTATAGAAGGGGGGGTGCTATAATGCCCCAGGGCAGCCGGGAGGACTAAGTAAGCGCCCAGAACAGAAAGGCAGCTGAGTCAGTAAATCAAGGCCAATATTATTAGTTACAGACCAAAATTCAGGGCCACTCCATGGACACGCACAGGGCCAATGGCACTGAGGATTTTAAACAGCAGCTGGAAACCCGAGGGCCCTCTACCAAAGGCTTCCAGCCGCAGCTCACTGATCTGAAGATGAAAAACCCAAAGACGTGGGAACTCCTTCCCGCCTGGGGCGGGAAGTCAGGCACAGTGGGAAGATGGAGATGGATCCGGTCGGTTTTAGAGGTGGGAGGTGACAGGCCTTGGCGGGAATGGGGAACACCCTTGTGAGGTAACCAAAGACTAGCGCCCACTGCAGGCAGGCCACTGCGCCCAGAGAGAAGGCTCCCTCCAGAGCAGGTCAGGGCGGTCCGGACTCCAACTCAGCGCTGCGATCAGAACTGGCAGGAAAAATCAGGAGGCCAGCCCCCATCTGGCTTCGGGAGGGGCCAAGCATTGTGCTAATGTGGGAAGAACATGATTAATGAGGCATAAAGAGCTCACGCAAACGAATATAGTCCGACCTCCTCTGTGAGTTTCTACCAACATGACCCCCTTTAATCCTCAGAGCCGCCTTAGAAAGAGGCACGAGGAGACTGGAGTTCAGGGAAGTTGAGGAGCTCCCGCAAGTCACCCAGTGGGTGTGGGGCAGAGGCAGGCCTTGGAGCAGAACCTGGCTGCTCACTCACACCAATTTCTGGAGCCAGCAGACCTGCAGCTCAGCTCTTTCTTCATGCTTTCCCCCCAACCCACCGCCCATGCATCCCTGGAAATCATATCCAGGGGTGCTCTGTGGTAAGATGCTCAACGGGAGAGCGAATTCTCCATCTCACTTCCCAGAACCAGGCCACACGCCCTAGGGACACACTCAGGTGTATCCCTCACTCAAACCCCACAAGGACCTTGCAGAGGCCTAGCTCTGAACCCCTAGGCCACCACTGCCATCAGCATGTAAATCAAACCCCACTGGGACCCCAAACCACAGTGATTTTCTGAACCTTGAAATGAACACAGACCTTGCTGACTTCCAGAACCTCAGACCCAGTCGGAGGTTCATACCTCCTGAAGGCAAAGCCAGCCCGAAAGTAAAACACACCCAGACAGATCGAAGCCCAAACGCCTGCTCCCAGAATGGTGTCAGGCCAAACCCAACGTCCCCAACCTTCTGATCAGGCTTTTGAGCCTTTGAATATGAGAAGGAAGGTGTTAAAGAGTCAGACCAAATGGGGACAGGGGGTGGGGACAGAGAAAAGGGGGCCCCAATGTGTGAAGGTGCAGAGGCAAGCCTCTCTCAGCCTGGCGTGTCTGTGGGAGAGACTCCCCTCACCTGTGGGAACAGAGGAGGTGGGTCCTTCCCCTAGGAGGCTGCCAGTTACCCCCAGAGTCCCAAGGAGGGCAGGGATGGAGCAGAGAAGACGGCGAGAACTGTGGCCAGGCATGGGGTCCACCCCGTGAAGCCAGAAGGCTCACACAGCTTGTCGTGGCAGAGCTGGGAGGGTGAGGGCCCCTGGCCCCAGCCAGAAACCCATCTCCAGCCACAGAAGACGTGAATGGCTGGTTGCTTTGCCAGGCTGGGCCTTCGCAGCCTGTTCAGAAGGTACAACCCGTCATGAAAGGTGAACTGTTGTGAGCAGAACCGCCTGGGGCTCAGAGAGTAAGTAGCATGTCCAAGCTCACACAGCTTGTCGTGGCAGAGCTGGGACACAAAGCCAGGTCTCTGGCTCCATGGTGAACCATTGATTCTGCACAGATTGGATGAAGGGAAGCTGGTGCTCAGAGGACCCCCTCAGCTTCTGACTTGATCAGTGACCCCAAATCTCTCCGGGCCTGGGCTACCACCTTGCAAGCCCCACTCCCTGTCCTCCAGGCTGCAGAGGGAGTGGAGGTGCAGGTGCAGGGGGCCTACATCAGGTAGCACTGAGGCCCCGCCCTTGAGGATTCTTGCTATATCTGGTCTAACTTTGACGTCTGGTGAAATAGTGATCTGGTCATGAACTTGGAGGATGGCCAGTCACCACTACTGGCCCACAGGAGGTTCCTGATGGCGAGGTTAAAGTGAGACCAGGCAGCGTGGTGGTGGGTGTGTATTCCTTGCCATGTTCAGCCATGCAGGGACAGGGGCAGAGTAGTGGGAAGGAGTCAGGAGAAGGGAGCCTTGGTGATCGAAGCCACTGGAAATTGGTCTTTGCGGCTCAGAAGCTGAGAGCCTTGGAGATGAAGCTTGGGACACACAGAAGTTGACAAGTACAGAAATTGCCAAGCCTTTCCCCAAAATGAGGTGCCCGCCAGCATCCTGTGCACACCTCTGCCCGGAATAGGGGCTCAGCCAGGGCTGTCCCCTCCCACAGGGAACCAGGCTGCTCCTCCACGGGGGCCTGAGTGGGGACGCTGGAGCTGGGTGGGAGGGGCAGGCTCTGGGGCCCAGCGGCCACTGAAGGACGAGCTCCAGTGCATGGAGCCGGGGGACAAGACCCACTGCCATGGTGGCAGGAGGGGAAAGGGAGACTTAAATCCACAAGGGTCCCAGAGATGGGATGGAGCCAGCAGTCTCGACAACCCAACACAATGGCGACTTAGGTAACCTCAGTTCGGGCTCAGCCCTTTCCCTGGGACAAAGAGCCATTCTCTTGGTGAGATAACCCTCCAGAAAGCTCCTGGCACAAAGTAGATGGTGTCGGGCAATCCATCAGGAGCCAGAAAGGGCTGAGTTCAAGCCCTCACGTTGCTCCTGTGTGCTTTGGGCAAGTTACTTAACCTCTCTGATTCCCAGTGTCCCAGTTGTAAAGTGGAGCTACTCATACACCCTTTGCCCACTGGTGCAAGGACTAAATGAGTGTGTGCTATACAATGCCAGGCACATAGTAGGTGCTCTAGATGTTGTGGGCACTCCTGGAGTGGGTGGTTGCCCCAGGTGCCTGGAGAGGGTTGGCTTCCTGAAATGCTTGCCCACCCCGACCCCCTGCCCAAAGAACATGAGCTCCCTCTGGTAGTGCAGGCTCAGAGCCCGGCACCACCAGCCTTGCCCATGCCCGAGGCTGGTTTAAAGAAGGCCTTCTCCCAGTCACCAGCTTATGCTTGGTGAGCCCCTTCCACGGAGACACTCGATCGGCTGGAAAATCCCAACTACAGTTACATTTTCAAACCTTCTCACAATCCAAATGTCAACACCAATCGAAACAATATGTTTGTTTGCAGACCTCCTGCCAAACCGGATTAATTTTTACAGGCTCAAAGCCCATTTTGGAACTGTAACGTCTCAATTTTACAGATGAGAGGAGGGAGGGGAAAAAACACCAAACCCAGCCTTGCCTTCCTGATTCGGGAAGTGTTGGGGGAAGGAGAGGACTGGGGCAGGTTTTGTGGTTGGCCCTGTCACCCAGAAGGTCCCATCAGCCACAAACCGCGTCTGGGGTCCCCCATCACTCCTGCAGCTCGCACCTGCCAGCCCACCTCTGGCCTCTGCCTCACAGCTGCCTTCCCCCTCTGTGAGGGTCACAGTTTCTCTGCCCGATGGTCTGTCTGGTGGGGCGGCAGGTGGGTGGGCACATTCCGCCAGGGTCTGCAAGACAAAAGCCAAATAAAAGGATGAAATTTCTCCGGAGCCGCAGGCTTCACGTGGGCCCCAGATGAGCTAGGACCTGGTGTGTGGCTTTGTAATAAGGAGAACAATGTCTTGAGTCGAGACACGGCCCCGCTGGCAGAGGACCCGGCCCTGCCTCAGACGTCCTGGCATGTGCTAGGCATTAAGTGGGTGCCTCGCACCATCTGGAATCCTCACAGCGGCTTGGCAAGGTGGGCATGGTCCTTATACCCATTTTCCTGAAGAGCAAACTGAGGCTCGCCCAAGCTCTCCAGGGTGCATGTGGCAGAGTCATGGTTGGGGGCTGCTCTGTCCAAAGACCGTGTCCTTTCCAGCCCAGTGGACAGCAGCCGTGGGAAAGCAGCAGACGGGTCACCCAGGAAAAGCTGTCTTTGGGGTGGTTTTCAAGCTCTCCCCACCTCACCGCTGAAGCAACCAGTGACCCTTGGATGAGGGTAGAAGGGGAGAATGGATTGGGCTCTGAGTATTGCGCTCTGTTGTCTGGCAAATCCCCCTCTACTTACGATCCCAACTCAACCTGGCTGAACAATAAGTTCAACCTCCCCTCTCCTCAGCAAAAGTCGGATTCTAAGACCCGTTGTGGAAACAGGCAAAGTCATAATGCGGAAGGCCTGCGAACACTCCGAAGCTTCCCTTCCCAACTGCGAGCCCCGCGTCCCAGCTCCTTCCCTTCCTTCAGGAAGCCTCCGCTGTCCCCGTGCTCTCGCACTGGAAAGCATGTCTTCTGTTCCGCCTGTGTCCTGTGCAGAGGTTTACATGCCTGCAGCCCACAGGAGGTCCAGGAAAGCGTGGCACACAGGAGGGCCTTGGAAAAATCTGTGCTGAAGGAATGAGTTGAGAATGAAGATGTGTTAGCACTGTGAGGAAGGTACCATATTGCCCCCATTTTAGAGATGAGGAAACTGAGGCTCAGAAAGGTGAAACTGAGCTGGTCCAGGTCCTAAGCCGGTAAGCAATAGCACCCAGTTCACAGCCCAGGTCTGTCTGACTCCAGACTTGCATAGAGTCGGGAGCAGTCAGCGGTGCCCACTCAGGACCCTCCTCCAGGACCCCTGCTCCACCGGCCACTGCAGGAGTCAGACTGGCCTCCAAGTAAAGCAGGCCTGCCTGCTCACATCTCAAAGGCACTCCCAGAGGGGCCTGCCTGACAGGCCAAGGGACCCAGGGCATGGGGCTCGGGATCTCAGGATGGACACATAAGTAGACTCACTTCAAATGGGTGTCTCTCTCATTCCTGATGGGGAGCCAGTCCTGACCAGACAGGCCCCCCAGGGCTGGGCCAGAAGACGGAGCAGGGTCTCTTCCCCACGACCGTCGGGTGGATTTGGAGGCGGCAAAACAAACAGCAGCCGAGGCTGGAAAGCGCATGCGGGACCGCCCTGGACATCTTATCCTGGTGGGATCCTCAGTCCAGGGGGCCCGAGGGGAGGCCTGCAGCCACCTGGCAGAGCCGATGCAGATCAGCGTTCAGGGTCGGCAACGGAGTGACAGATCCCAGGAGCTCGTGGGAGGCGTCTGGGCCGACTCGGCCATGGGGTCCTGGTCCCCGGCTGCGTGCTGGTCCTCTTACAACACCAGGGTCCACATAGTCATCCATTGATTTCTTTAGTTATGTGCATTCCTCTTTAAGTAGTTTTTAGGACTATAAAAGGAGTGAGCAAAAGGAGACAAAAAAGAAAAAGGAAGGCTACCCACAATCCCACCTTTCGGAGGTGACCTCTGTGCCTGCTCTGGCAGACTCGACCCGGATGACTGTCTACGTGTTTGTTTTGAAAATGTGGTCATATCTTTCAAAGCTGTTTTATAGCCTCCTCTTGTCAAGGTAAAATGATTGTGTGTGCCCACATGCTCACATAAGCCCACAGAATTTCTGGAAGAATATATAAGAAATTATTAATGTGGTTGCTTCCGGAGAGGGAGACAATAGGTGTACAGTGTGAGGAAATCTACTTTAATCTATTTTTATTTAATAAGCAGTTCTAGCGTGTTCCCTAGATGCCGGGCACTGTTCTCCTAACACTGTACCCATACTAACGCATTTCATTTACTTTAAAAATACTTCTGTAGAGTTTTAGTTTCTTACGGTATCGGTGTTACTTTTGTCATTAACAATGAGTTTAAATTCGCACGTGTGGTGAACGGCTTTCCATGTCAAACACTGGTCATTTGCATATCCCTGTACTAACTGCTGCTGGTGCCCCCCCAGTGACGGGCCAGGCCTGTTTACGTGACCATCCCCGGACCGAGAGGACCGGACTTACCCACTTCCTTGAAGTGGAGCCGAAGCCGAGAGAAATGAAATGACACCACCCCCGTCGGGCAGCCCGCCTGCGCATCCTATCTAATAAAAGAGTAATATGCAACTTGACCATCACTCCAACACACAAGATGGCTGCCCCTTTGTGGTCAAAGATGGCTGCCCCCATGTGGACACAAAATGGCTGCCACAAGATGGCCAGCAAGGGAGAGCAGTTGGGAGGAACCAGGCCTGCAGGGGAGCGCAGTTAGGGGTAACCAGGCCTGCAGGGGAGGGCAGTTAGGGGTAACCAGGCCTGCAGGGGCGGGCAGTTAGGGGCAATCAGGCTGGCAGGGGAGTGATTAGGAGGTGATCAGGCTGGCAGGCAGAAGTGGTTAGGGGCAATCAGGAAGGCAAGCAGGCAGGCGAGCAGTTGGGAGCCAGCAGTCCTGGATTATGAGAGGGATGTCCCAAATTGGAGAGGGTGCAGGCTGGGCTGAGGGACACCCTCCCCTCCCCCACCCCCGGCACGAATTTCGTGCACCGGGCCTCTAGTGTTTCATAAACAGAAACTCTCTCTGTCCTTGAACCAGGACAGGGGGCAGACAAAACGCCAGACACGCCACATTGAACCTCAAACCAAAATGACCCCAATCCTAATTTTAAAAAAAACCACCAAAATGTCAAGAAAACAGAGCCATTTTCTTAAAAGCCAAAGTGAGCATGCTCCAAGTGGGACTGACCTCTGCACTTTCCCGAGCAGCCCCCCCGCCCCACCACCACCACCACCAGACCACTCCTCAAGTCTTGCATGAGAAGACCCGTTTCGGGATCTCCAGGCCCTGCATTTCCATCCGCTTAGTGACAGTGAGAGCAGCATCCACAGGGGCTGGGCTCCAGGTGCAGAGAGGCCCAGGTGCTGGGTGACCTTGGATGGGTGATAAAGCGTTCTGAGCACCAGAGTCCTGCTTCCTAGGACTGCTGTGGGATGGAAAAGCCCTAGGAAGAGGGTCACAGGGTGCACCCCAGCCCCTTGGTGACGGCCACCGTCCCGGCTGGAATAGCGGAAGGCCTCAGAGAGCAGCACCCCTCAGGCCCTGTCCCACCGGCCTCGGCTAAGCCTGGGCCCAAAGCCTGGACACTGCCGCCTTGTTTCAGGCCCTGAAGGTCACGGGGGGGTGGGAGGGAAAGCAGTGCCGCCCCAGCTGCCTCCCCTCTGAGGTCACACCTGCTGGGCTCCAGTTGCCCATCCCAGATTCCAGGCTCGGCCTAGGAGGCAGCATCGGCCACTGCCCCACTGAGAAAGAGGGCCCGACGGGACAAAAATGGAGCCTGGGGTTTGGCCTAGGGAGTAAGGCAGCCCCACTCCCCTAGACCACTCCCACACCCCTCTACCCACAGCAACGGGCCCCCTCCCAGCACTGAACCCTCCACAGGCAGCTGCTGCCTCCACCTGGCTCAGGGCTCTGAAGCAGCTTCTGCAAATCACTGCTTCTGCACCAACTGTTTGCACCGTCCCTCCCCCGCCACCAGGAGAGGAGGAAGGGGGCTGAATGCCCCTGAACTCCCCTACGAGGAAGTGGCCCCGACCTTCCAGGGTGTGATCAGGGACTTCTGAGGGAGAGGAGATCCCAAAACGAGCCCAGGAGGCCACGTGACCGAGCCCAGCGCCCCGGCACCGAGTCCTTGGCGCAGCTCCTCACGCTCAGCCCTCCTGAGCCTCCCAGCCACGGGCTAAGGTGGATCTCGAGCAGCATATTCTAAAAAGATGTTTCTTTTGAACGCGCTTCACTAACTTCATGGGCCTTGGAGTGACCCAGGAAGACCTCACAACAGAGACCTTTTCTGGGGCAAGAGTGCCCCCACCTCCCCAGGAGAGGCAACCAGGTCAGAATGCAAGCCCAGCCGTCTGCTTGGAGGGAAAATAATGTCACCAGATAAGCCAGCACCACAGTCCCCGTCTCCCACCTCTCCTCACTGCTGGGGACTGAGCCCGTCCTGTGTTCCTGATCTGCGCTGGGGATTTCTGGCAACCGGACATCAAAATGTGAGCTGACCCTGAGTCAGACCTTTCCCCCTAGCCTCCCTGGGAGAGGAGGGGTCAGGGCGGGGCCTCCGTCTCAGGCCCCAGGCCCACCTCCTGGAACTATGGTGACAGCTCAGGAAACTTTTTACCTAAAATGTGGTCCAGTCCTCAGGAAAAGACTTTGATCACTGGAAGACCCCAGTGATAAAAACCCACTTTACGTGCCCAGGAGACAGAGGACCCCATGGACTGACAGGAGACAGGTCTCCCAAGAAAGGTTCTGGAACTCAGAACGGATCCCAGGAAAACACATCCCTCGGTTCCTGGAGGCGCCCAGCACTCACACCCCGGGGGCCCCCACCCCCACCACCCACGCTCAGCCAGCAAATACTTCGCATTCTTCCAAATTAGAATGGCAAGTCCCCATTTTGACTAAATGAAATTTAAAACTCAAATGAAGGGACCCACCCCCCCACCACCACCCCAGGCTCCTTGGAAGCCTAGCTGGTTCTCCCACAGCCGTGTCTGGCCTCTCCTCTCTCTCACCAGCGTCAGTTTGCTGGGGGATGCTTGCGGTGGCCCGTAGGTAATCATAAGAATTATGCCCCCAAACGAACGCTACCTGGACATGGCTTACCAACTGTAATTTAGGGTGATAGGTTTCCGGGACAGGCAAACAAAGAATGTCCCTTTGGCCTTGCCGTTAATCTTCACAGCAGATGTGAGTTTTGTAGCTGAACGTGAAGGAAAAACGCACTTGGACGTGGAGCCGGGCCTGGGTCCGCTCTAAAATGCATGCACAGCTCACAAGGATGCATCTGATTCGTGGTCAACGAGCATGGGGTCCTGAGGGTCAGCCCATGGGACGGCCACATTAGCAACAGATGACACTGTCCTGTACGGCGATGTGACAAAAACCAAGAGCGAGCCACGGTGACTGTGAGACCAGGGCCGCGGGGTGGACAGAGACCAAATCTCTGTGATTTCTTCTGTTCTTTGTTGGGGAAGAAAGCAGAAGGATAACCCCCGCAAATGAACGGAAAGGAAACATGAACCCAACTTCCATTCAGAAGTTGCCATTGAAAAGGAGAAAGCGAGATTCAAATGTAACCGTTGGGTTTCTTTTTCTCCCCTACCCACAGGGTGAGCTCAGAAACGCAGGAGGGACCGGCCTGGGAAAATGGTCTCTGGTGATTCTCTGATAATCCGGCTCGTACTGACGGTCAGGAAGGTCATTTAGAAAGGACAGAGCTCTTAAAACCAGCCAGGCATTGAACACAGCGCAGTGACCGCGGGGAAACGGGCAGCTGGCTGGCCTGTGGCCGGCAGGCCCCGGCGGCACCCGCGGCCAGCGGGTCGGTGTTTCAAACGCGCCTGTGCTTTGCTGGGTGTGGAATGTCTCGAGCTTCGGCCCCGGCAAGTCTTATTGAAAACATTATCTTTTCCATCAATAATACCTCTGAGTTCTTTATTAGCAAACTCCCCGGCAAAGCTGACATATTTACAGCACGCAGTAAACTTTACGTATCTGCAACAATATTAGAGGAGAGTGGGGGGGGGGGGGGGGAACCCCGACCCAGTGACCATAACAAATCATTCCGTCTTAAAATGACCAAGTGGGAGGCTAATTGTCCTGAAAAGAAGGGCTCCTGACGACTCCCGTCCCATCCAGCGGCCAGAAGGAGCGTTAACAAAGATGAAAAAAAGGACGTTTGAGGATTGGAAACACAAGAATACATATTTAAAAAAAAAAAAGAAAGAAAGAAAGAAAAGAAAAATCCCAACTGATATCACCGTCTAGGCTGAAGGAGAAACCTGATCTTGAGATGGAATGGTTAACATTTGGGGTTGTTTGGAGAGAATTGCTCCAAGCTGTTTTTGTTCAAAATGTATAGATTTAAGGTAAGAAGCTCTGTGTAGGTCACAACCACTCTGGAAACAAGTCCCCCCATTCCTTTGCGTCTGACGAAGGTAGGGACGCCTTTTGTTTTTCCCTTCCTTTAACCGGGTGGCTTTCGTTGGCTTTAACTTGGAAGTGCGCTAGAAAAATATTTACTTGTCTTGCTCTTTTTATGAGTCTGCCAACATTTTCTCCTTTTGGATCCTGTCTTTCCCTCGGTTCTTTGACCCCTTTCTCTCTTGCACTCAGGCCAACAGAGTGTCGACCCTGGGTCCCAACTCTATCCCAGCCCACTACCCGCCTCGAGAAAGAGTGTCAACTCTGTGGGAATTCGTGGAAAGGAAAATTTTATATATATATATATATATATATATATATATATATATATATATATATATATATAATGAAATCTCAAGGTTCCCAACGCGGAGAGCCCTAGGGAAGTGAGGGCCCCCAGCCTCCAGAACTCCTAGCCGGCGAAAATGATTTGTTTAGATGAAAATAAAAATAGATGCCTATTTATTTGGGAGGCATCCCATCGATGGTCTTATGGGAAGTATTCGATTTGTAGCTGTGATTTGACAAATCCAAAGAGGGAATCGGGTGTCCATTTGAAGCTTCTATTTTCCGTCGATTTTGTTAAATGAGTCTCCCTCCTCCTTGAACTTTACATTAAACTGTTTTCCTCAAGGAGAAAAGAAAAGAGAGAGAAAGAGAGAGAAGATTTCCAACTCTAACAAGCCTAAATATTTTTAGAAGACAATAGTATCTTAGAAAATGACAATAATTGTTTTACAGTAGGATGATTTTAAAAAGGATTTTGTGAACTGCTTTTGAAAAGAAAGGCTTTGGGGACTCGCATTGATAACCGGCTTCCCTGGGGCTGTTGGTTTGCAGGGAGCTGCTCCTTCCCACAGCCAGCAACGTTAAACCCCTCTTCAAAATACACGCCTTCTCTTCTAACTTCACAAACGGATCATCGCACCCCCTCACCATTCAAAGAAGAAGAAGAAAAAAGGGAGAATAGGGTATATTTAAACTAAAAGGGTTATCTTCAGGTGAAACGTTTGATAAAGAAATCTGTATTTTAAAAAAGAAAGCTATATTAAGAGTTCTGTTTTTAAAGGCAGTAGTTGGTGCAGATTAAAACACAAAATTGGTGACAATAAAATGTCATCAGATTCTTATACTTTCGCTGTACAGAACACCATCAAAGCCGCCCCATATGTTAACATGGTTTTTATATCTTTTGAATGCGGCATCAATTTAATTTCTATCAACAATGACAGTCCCAATCTCCAAATATTTGTGTCAGGGGCAGGAAAAGGATACGCACCCCAAAATATCCTCAAAATTATATACTGATGTCAACACCACTCTGCCGAGCTGTTATGCTTTTGTGGTTTTTTCTTCGGGGAAACATCTTTTCCACGGGCTTTCTGTCCGCTCCGTATCTACACACAAGGCTTTTTTTTTTTTTCCTTGCCCTAATCGGGACCACAGCTTTGGCGGCTCCATCAGCCATATCTTTAAATTTGTTCTTTCAACCTTGGGGAAGCCGTACTATTTCTTTTTCGCTTGGTCTGGGCTGGAAATGAATTCCACAATTCACAGAGTCCTCGGCATCCCTTATCCTGTAACAATACAAGATGTGGAAAATGTGCTTAAGATTGAAAATCGCATTTTGGAAATCCAAGCGTTTGTCTTTCTAGGCGTTCGCTAAGCAGCTTATTGTATAAATCCAGGTACTGGTTAAATATCTCTAGGGGTTAAAAAAACAAACAAACAAAAAAAAAGAGCGTGATGTACTATTTATTATATTTCATTAGATAAACCTCAGAAAAGTAAACATCTTCTCCCTTCAGTTCATCCACTGCCTGTTTCAGATTTGAATGCAATGATATGTTCTTTTTGGGATCTTGAATATTTATGTTTCAGAACTTAAATATCTTTATTTAAACCATACAGCCTCGATCTCCAAAACCCCGGATTTTTAATATTTTGGCGACTGAAACCTGGCATGTCGGAAGGTTTGCCTCTCTGCAGAAATCTCATGTTATCCAAAGTAGAAAAACAAGCTGGAGACAGATTATAAAGTGCCCAGCGCTGGCTGCTAGCGCAGCAAAAACACCGCGGTGGACCCCCTTTACGCTCTGCCCTGGGGACAACTGCTTTCTTAATAATAAATAGGGAAAATGTAAAATGTTTTCTTTAAATTAAAAATCGCAACGAATTGTTTTAATGAATATCTCTGGTTAGGCGGGCAAAGCGTGCCTTCGTGTGTACACTTTACGAAGAAAAAATTTCCTGTGTGGTTTGCCCTGTGAGATCAAAAGGAACTAATTAACTTTTCTATAAGGTAAACAAAACTTTAACTTGAAATATCCCCGTGAAGTATGTGGGAAGTGAGCTTTTGTGTGAGGGAGGGCAGGAGGGTGGGAGCGGGGAGAGAACGAGGGGACTTCATTTTATATTCGAAATCGTCTCCTGCTCAGAAGGTATTGGAAAGTCAGCCTTGTCCCAAAGGCAGCCTGCTTTTTTCTCCCCATTACCAAAATGATATTTAAATCAAAGGCTGAAATGTTGCCAAGTTCAAATCCCTGGTAAGATTAATAGGGCATTGTTCTGTTCATAGGAAATGCGTTCTTAGAGCCCCTTTAAGAAGAACTGGGTGTGTGAGGGAGAATGCAGGAAGGAGTGTGGGAACGGGGGATGGGAGGAAAGGGGAGAGAATCTTCAAGAAGACAGACCCCCAGCCCGAAGCGATTGGGGCCAGAGGGACCAGGCCCCCAGCTGGAGCCTCGTTTCCCAAGAACTTGGCTCATTTTCTCAGGTCTCTGGGGCGGAGGAACAGGAGGAGGAGACAGCTTTAAGGGGACCGGAGGGTCTTGGGGTTGTGACCCCCAGGGGTGCTGACCCCTGGGCAGAGAGGGCAGAGAGGAGTCCTGCCCCTCCCAGGAGGAGCAGCTGCAACCCAGGGCTGCTTCCCTCTCAGGACAGAGAGTCCTTGGCCTGTCAGGGCGAGCCACGGGGCAGGCCCCTGGCTGGGCCTCCGCTTTGCCCTTGCCAGGGCGAGGACAGGCAGCCAGCCCAAATGACAGAGATGGCCGGACACGGCCTTGTGGGAAGGAAAGGCTCCTTGACCGAGGGCTCAGCAAAACAGGGGGCCATGTCCCTGCCGCCAGAGTCTGCCCTAGGCCTGGGATCCCCAAAGCAGAGGCAGAGGTCACACACACCCCCTCGCACCCTCACACACCTCTGCTCATCACCACCCCCATCACCCTTCACAACAGCCCTATCTTAACAGCTAACATTTATTCAGAGTTTACCAGGCACCAGGCTCTGCACTGAGAGCTTTATCTAAAACATCACAGCAAATATAGGAGGCGGATACTACTATCCCCATTTAACAGATGAGAACACTGAGGAAGAGAGAGCTGAAGTAACTTGCCCAGGGGCACCCAGCTACTTACACAGGTCACTTACAAAGGGTCTCCAGTCAAGGACGCTTCCTAGGATAACTAAACCATACTGCTTGGCCAGATGCTTGGCCACTAAGCTAGAATTGGGGTGGCAGGGTGGGGTACACCCGTGTGAACTCCGGAGCCACTGGCACAAGCTCAGTCCACCTGTATGGGTCTGTGTGGATCCACGGGGGGGTGTTATTAGTGATGAGTGGCCCACTTTAAGTCCCTTTATTCATTTATCTAGCACCTAAGTTTGCAAACGTTTTATTTTTGGGCCAGCTGACGGGGACTAGTGGCCACCCATAGAAACTGTCCCTCTCACTCATCCCGGCATCAGGGAGCTCCCCTGAGAGGACTGGGAGGTGGGCTTGTTGGGGAGGGGTTCATTGCCAGAAGCCCATGTCTCTCATGGAGAGACCAAAACCAATGTCCTTCCTGGATGGTATGCCAGAGCGGGGAAAATCCCCAAAATTTGAATGCCCCAAATGGATCCTTTTTGCTAGGGAGAAAAAGCAAAATTCCTCACAGAGAAAAAGAAAAAAAAGGGGAGGAGGAAAGCAGGCAATAACCATTATGCTAGATTCAGTAGCAAGACCAGCAGGGGTTTTCCCTAAGGCCCCGTGTGGGAGTTGATTCATACCTGGCTGTGTGACCTTGGGCAAGTTGCTTTACCTCTCTGAACCTCAGTTCCCTCATCTGTTAAATGGAGGTCATTAACTATCTACCTTTAATAGGACAAAGTGTGTTCAGTCCCTAGTGGTCAGTCTTCACGGGGCTTAAAGAAAGACTGCCCCTCTTTCCCCCTCCCCCCCCACCCTACCCCCAATCCCACCCACCCCCACCCCGGCGTGACTCAGTGGTTGAGCATCGACCTCTGAACCAGGAGGTCACGGTTCCATTCCCAGTCAGGGCATATGCCCAGGCTGTGGGCTCAATCCCCAGAGTGGGGAGTGCAGGAAGCAGCCAATGATTCTCTCTCATCGATGATGTTTCTATCTCTCTATCCCCTCTCCCTTCTTCTCTTAAATCAATAAAAATATAGTTTAAAAAAAGAAAAGGAAGACTGCCCCTCCCTTCCCCATCCCCGACTTCACCTGGAAATAATCCCCACCCCTGAACTGCCCTCTCCCCAAGACCAAGCCTGGACTCCCAGGGCCTTGGCAGGACAATTCCCAGATCACCTGGACGGAAACACTGTCCCTCTGTGCCCTTGCGCTCTCTGAGGCCCAGAGCTCCGAACCAGGCCCCTGAGCCATTCATTCATTCAACAAACACCTGCTGGGCAACTACTGTGTACAAGTGGGTGGACTTGGTGCGCTGGTGCCTGGGAATTTATGTGTGACTGAGCCAGACAAGGGCCTGCCCCCTGGAGCTCATGGGCTGGTGGGCGGGGTCAGATCAAGACACAAAAGTGGGGTTCACTGGGACAATGGGGGTGTGGGTACACAAGCCCCCCTCCATTGCCCTGCTGCCTTTGGACAAGCCCCTACACCTCTCTAAGCCTCCATGTTCCCAGCATTTTATCCGGGACCTCCTAGGGGGCAGGCTCTGTGCTGGACTCTGGGGGCAGGGCAGCCAACAAGACCCAACAGCCCCCTCCGAGTCTAGTAGGGAAGGCAGGGGAAGAATGAATCCCTCCTGTTGAGGGGAAGGCTGAGACACAGGGGCCCCCAGCGAGTCTGACTCGGCCTTGCCTGGCCTGGCCCCACGTGGAGACAGGAGCCTTAGAGGAGGGCGTGGAGCTTGTGGGACACACGGGAGGCCCGGGACACGGAGGCCGTCCCCAGGGAGCACTGGTGCCCCTGCATCATGAGATGCTCGGTGGGGGAGGCAGGAGCAGGTAGCCACGCATCCCAGAGGCTCCTCTTCTCTAAAAGTCTTTTATTCCATGTCCCCACCAAGATGAGACTGTGGCAACTGACCTGAAGGGGCTGGTAGCCTTGAACCTGACCCTGCTCATGTTAGAGGAGACCCAGGCCTTCCCTCCCGCACCCACCATGCTCTGTGCTGCCTCCTCCCCTCTCTCGGGGTTATGGCAGCCCCGGGGAACTAACACGTGAGATCCATCATTGACGAGCAGGATTACCTATGCTGGTCACTAGCCTCCCCAAGCCTCTGAGCATCCCTACGGCAAGGACTGCCGCTCAGGGGGGTGCGGTGAGAAGTCAATGAAAGGCTGTACCTGCTCATGTTCACCTCCAGGCTTTGGCAACATTTCCCAGCCGGGGGATTCGGAGCAGACTCTGCTTCCCAGCGAAGCCCCCACTCCCTCATCTCGTATTTGGTTGGCTTCTGGTATAATCAGCTCTGTGCATGTATTATTTATCTACAAACACATATCCCTCTCCAACTGCACACACACATACACACGCCCTGCAGAGTGAGCACTAAGTAAATATTTGCTGGCAGGAATTGTTGAAGATATATACGCATGCATCTGCTATGAATAGAGATGTGTCCAATATGCATAAAGAGATAGACACATGTGGTTTTGTATACAAGGTCAGAGATCCGTTTATGTGAGCGTATATACATACATAACTTTATTTCCCGTTGGCATCAGGCAGTCAGCTGGCATCTGGTATAAACTAACCAAGTGTTCATTCACTTGGTTACAAACGTGTAATCTGTGTGCACCGAGTGAAAAACATGGCTGTTTTTTCCCCCCTTTTCTTCAAAATGTTGAATATACAACTTGTGATACTTTCCATAGAGATTACATAAATATGATCAGCTTTACCTACTTGTTAACTTGGAATTTCCAGAATGAACCATAAGAAATAACAGGGGGCTGTCAGGCCCTCCATAAGCAACTGGGAGCCCAGCTCTGGAGAACTGCTGTGTTTAAACATTGATGTCAGACGCCACTGCCGTGTACTGACCTGCTCTGGGCTTGTGTATGTCACTTCATTGAAGCCTCACAACACCCCTGAGCGACAGTCCTCCTTAGGGATGCTCAGAGGCTTGGAGAAGCTAGTGACCAACACAGGTAATCCGGCTCATAAGTGATGGATCTCACGTGTTAGTTTCCCGGGAACACGGGAGGCCTGGGCAGCGCTAACCTAGTACCACCCACTGGGTGACTTAAACAACAGAAACCTATTTTCTCCCCGCTCTAGAGGCCACGAGTCCACAATCCAGGGGTCACAGGGCCATTCTCTCTTCAAAGGCTCTAAGGAAGGAATCCCCCTGTGCCTCTCCTGGCTTGTGGTGTTGGCCAGCAACCTCTGCTATTCCCTGGTTTGTCGATGCCTCATTCACTCCCTGCCCCCATCTTCTCAGCACCTCCGCCCCTGAGTGTCTGGGTCCACATCTCCCTCTTTTTATAAGGGTGCTGGTCCTGGGATGGGAGCCCACCCGAGGCCAGCCGGACCCATTTGAACAGATTACATCTGCAAAGACCCTCTGTGCAAACGAGGTCACACTCACAAGGTCCGGGTGGGGGTGAGTTGGGGCAGGGGGGTCACTGTTGGACCCAGTTCAGTTAGGATTTGCACCAAGTCTGTGTGACTCCAACACTCCTGCCCTTTCCACGGCAGAACTGGGCCCAGGCCCTCCATTGCAAGGTGGCGGGCGGCGGCAGTGCCCTCTGGCTCCCCCGCCCGGTGCCCTCTACGCCAGGGTCATACACAACTTATTCGGCCAAGTTGCACAGGGAGCATCTGCAGATGCCAGAGCTCTGGGGGAGAGTGGGAGGAGGTAGGCGTATGGCCCTTGGTGGCAGCTGGCCCAGAGGCCTCTTCTGAGACTTCTGAGATCATGTCCCTCTCAGTCTGCTGTCCCTGGGGCCCCAGGAAACAGCTTCCTCTCCGCAGATCCTCCCCTATCATTGCAGACACTTGCTCTCCTGCCCTCCTACTGCATTCAGGAAGCCGCATTGGAGGCCCCACGGCTTCAGGAGTCTTGGGGGTCAGCGCTGAAGCCGAATGTAGGGTCAGGCACCTCCCATGGACCTGGGCTCACCTAGGTCCTAGGAAAAGCTTGATGCTCCTGCCCCAGATACCCCCTGGGAAGAGGGGAAGCATGAAAACCAGGTGGGTCCTGCCCCACCCCCTAGATTCTAGGGCCTAAGGTGCCAGCAGACGGGCAGCCATTGGCCACTGCAGATGCCTCATTCACTCCCTGCCGCTCTAATTACCTGTGACGTCATCACATCATTATCAGTATCTGGGGAAGCATGAAGAGCCAGTGTTCTGGAGGCTAACGGCTGGGTCTGACTCCTGGGCCTGGGCCGGCACTTATTAGCTGGTGACCTTCAACAAAGTAGTTGGCCTCTCTTTGCCTCAGTTTCCTCTTTTGTAAAATGGGCTTAACAATAGTACCTACCTCATAGGGTCATGTCACGAAAATTCAGCAAGTTTCTGCAGGCAAAACACCTGGCATGGGAAGAGGGACCTGGTGACATGGGTATGTGTCAGCCATCATGATCTTCGTCGTCATCTCTGCCGTGGAACGGCTGTTCCTACCGTCAACTGACCTGCAGCACAGCGGGGAAGGAGACTGAGCCGCTGGTTCCGTTGTCACGGTCTCCAAACGGGGGACTGTTTTTGCAGAATTGGATTTCTATAGAGTAGGATATGATGTGACCCTCTAACTCTCACGCCAGTGGTTCCCAGACCTGCCTCTTATCTATAATAATAAAAGCATAATATGCTAATTAGACCAGATGTCCTTCTGGTCGGAGCTGCAAGGGCCGAGGCAAGCTACCACGAGAGCCGACACCTTTGCACGAGTTTCGTGCATCGGGCCTCTAGTAAACTCATAAAGCTGTGTGACCGGCAAGTCAGCTGACCTCCGGGGGCCTGGGTTTTCTCCTCTGTAGTGGTCTCCTCCCGCACGGTGGCGGTCTGGAAGAAAGGCAAGTGTAGGGGTTGTCACCATCTGTCACTGTCCGCCCTGGAGCCTCTTGGCATCACCTTTCCTCGCCTGCGAAATGGGGCGAGAAGTCATCCCTCACACAGTTGTCAAAGACTCAGAGGCAGTGAGCATGTGGGTGTCCAGCCCACGGGAGAAACGCAGGAAATGACGGTGGACGTTGTTGTTGGTCAGGACCAGGGCGCCTCCCCAGGTAAATGTGTGGACGCTGAAGGCATTGGCCCCTAAGGAGGGAAATTCTGGGGAGTGGAGTTAGGGGTCACTTCCACACATGCCCTGCCCCTCCCCTCAGTCCCTTCTACCTTCTAGTCCCCGTCTGTGATAAGGGGTTGGGTGCAGAGCACCAGAGTGGGAGTCTGGGAGTCCCGGCCAGAACCAGGCACAGCCGACCTTGATGTGGGGAAGGCCCAGAGGCAAAGTGGGAAGCAGGCCTCAAGGGGTGAGCGCTCATAAATTCATTGGCAAGTAATTTATGGCAGCCAAGTGTAACACCTAATGCCTGCCAGTGTGAGAGGTTAATGGGGAAGGTTAAGGGGCACCGGGCTGCTGATTTATGGGCCTGGCCAGCAGCTTTCATCCGGGCTCTGGCTCCAGAGGCTGGCCTGGGGGAGAGGTAGGGACGGGGGCAGCCAGGTTGAAAGGGGGGGGGGGTGGGTGGAGAGGGAACCGGGGAGAGAGGGAGAGTCCAAGGAGAAGTAGAACAAGAGATGGGAGGAAACAACATAGAAAAAATGCAAGAAGGTACCGTTATACCCGCCCCTACAAGGCGGTGGTGATGGGATGTGCTTGCTCTGAGGCCCCGGAGGCTGGTCGTGTGTGTGGGTTTCAGAACAGTGTGCATCCATCACCAGAAATACAAGTTTAACAAGTACACTCAGTGAAGTAAGCTGGGGGATGATTTATGTTGGAGGCAGTTGACAAATAACGTCACCATCAGCATAGTAGTGCGGTCTGAGGCCAAGACAGGTAGATGTCACTGTGGGGAGGCTGGGTTCAGAGAGGCCAAGTGACTTGCCCAAGGTTGCACAGCCTGTCAGTGTGAACGGAGCCAGGATGAGAACCCAGTTCCCTGGTTCCAAGTTCAAGACTTTCTCCCTGTGCCCATCACCTTGGATGCAGAAGCCATGCTGTCATTTCCCAGAGGGCCCAGCGCCACTCGCTCTGGGGAATTGTGGGTGGGGGGACAGAGGAAAGGTAAAGACAACCTCCCTGGGTGCGCCTCCCCACCCCCTCGTCATGGCTCCTTCCCTCTCTGCTCTCTGGACCTTTCTCAGCTAAATCCCCCTCCAGGCCGTTTTGTGTGTTCTGGCCCAGTGAGCCTGTCCCCCCATATCCTACTCTATCCCATGGCCAATGCCAATTCCCAAAATCAAAGGTGGGAGGTTGTCCTGATTCAAACCTCCCGAATGCTCCCCACCCCATTATCTGACTCCGTTCCTGTGGGGGCTGTCTTCACAACTGGGACTAAGCAGTGGGGATGGACAGGCTGTCGGTACCCCCACACACACACACACACACATGCACACAGTTAGAACAACCTCCTACATGCACATGAACAGACAAGCACAAACATGTGCACACACGCATAGACACATTAAGCCTCAAAAGCCAAGCCAGCTCATAGCCCCTCTAGACACAGAGCTTCAATTCAAGAAACATCAGCCAGCCTCCTGAAGTTCCTTGAAATTCCATTCAAATGTGTGCTGCGGCCCAGCCGGTGTGGCTCAGTGGTTGAGCATCGACCTATGAACCAAGAGGTCACGGATTGATTCCCGGTCAGGACACATGCCCGGGGTTTCGGGCTTGATCCCCAGTAGGGGACATGCAGGAGACGGCCGATAAATGATTATCTCTCAGCCTTGATGTTTCTATCTCTCTCTCCCTCTCCCTTCCTCTCTGAAATCAATAAAAATATGTTTTTAAAAAACGTTTACTGCAGACTCACAGGAAAACGAAGATTACATTCATAATATGACATACCGAAAACTCCTTGAAGACACTCACTCTCCCCTCTGGTCCTGCACCCCAGGCTCCTTCTCTCTAACTCCAGATCCTCAAAACCTCACTCTCCTAACCCCGCCTGCACCTCTACCCTTTCTGCACTTTTCCTACAAGTACATCCCCTGTCTCTGCAGCCTTCCCCATGTAAATGTGGTCGGGTTTTCTAGCTTCTCAGCCCCTAGCTAGCCCTCCCTCCACAATCACTCCGTTCCATGGTGAGGTGGGGTGCAGGTGGGGCAAGAGGCCATGAATACTCAGGCCTTAGCATTTCACACACACACAAGTAAATGCACACACAAATCGATAAAGGGTCCATCACTCTTCGCCAATTCCTGGGCCTCAGGGCATGCAGACCACGTATTCAGTCAGAACCTCATACCTTCTTCCTGCCCACCTGGCTTCCAGGCTGCAATATGGAGTTGGGGGAGTGAACTGGGTGTGGCATCCCAGGAACTCCCAGCCCCATTTCTGCTTTGCCACTTCCTGGCTGTATGAGCCCAGAGGAGTCACTCAAATTCCCCGAGAAGGCCATGAGTCTAAGAGGCAAGATGTGTACAGCCTTGCCAGCCAGATCCAGATTCAAATGCCAGCTCCGCCACATCCTTGCTGTGTGTCTTTAGGCAAGTGCACAACCTCTCTGAGCTTTGATTGCTCCATCATGAAGTGGCATCCTATATAATAAAAGCCTAATATGCAAATTGACCATCACTCCAACACACAAGATGACTGCCCCCATGTGGTCAAAGATGGCTGCTCCCATGTGGGCACAAGATGGCCACCACAAGACGGCCAGCAGGGGAGGGCAGATGTGGGCAATCAGGCCTGAAGGGGAGGGCAGTTAGGGGTGACCAGGCTGGCAAGGGAGGGAAGTTAGGGGTGACTGGGCCAGCAGGGGAGGGCAGTTGGGGGTGACCAGGCCTACAGGGGAGGACAGTTAGGGGCAATTGGCCCAGCAGGGGAGCAGTTAGGTGTCGATCAGGCTGGCAGCGGAGTGGTTAGGGGGTGATCAGGCTGGCAGGCAGAAGCGGTTAGGGGCAATCAGGCAGGCAGGCAGGCGAGCAGTTGGGAGCTAGCAGTCCTGGATTGTGAAAGGGATGTCCGACTGCCCGTTTAGGCCCAAGCCCAGTGGGATCAGGCCTAAACGGGCAGTCGGACATCCCTTGAGGGGTCCCAGATTGGAGAGGGTGCAGGCTGGGCTGAGGGACACCCCTCCACTCCCGTGCATGAATTTCATGCACCGGGCCTCTAGTCTAATGATAACAACCTGACTGATTTCTGTGAAAACAAGATAGTGTATGGTTGTGAACACAACTATTTGGGAAATGTTTCTTCCAACATAAGGGCCACAAGCCTTCAGTTTTGACAAGGTCTGCTGCTGCCCTAAAGGGAGTCAAGTGGGCAAGGGAAGGCGGTGTGGAGTAGGAGAACCACAAAGATTTCAGCCCAACATTCTGAGGTGGGAATCCCAGTGCTGCCCTTCCTGACCGTGTGCCCTTCATCAAGGATCCTGGCTTCTTCTCTGCCTCAGTTTTCTTATCTGCAAAATGGGGATTATCATAGCACCCTCCTAGAAGATGGCTCTGAAAAGTATCCATTGTTCAGACAAAAAAAAAAAAATTAAAAATTTGCTGGGCATCTGTTCTGTGCCACGCACTTCTCCAGGCCCTGGAGATGGAGCATGAAGAAACATACCAGGTTCCTGGCATTATAATGGGGAGACAGACAGCAGACAAAGAAAATAAATAAATAACCCAGACGTTACAGCTACCGATGAGTGCTCTGAAGAACTGAAAGAAGGGGAGAGAGCTAACTTGGATTGGGTGGCCCAGAAGAGAGAATCTACAGCACAAGCCAAGAAGGGGGTATGGCTTGTACTAGGTGCTCAATAAACAGTGATAATTGCTGGTTATTATTACTATACACAGATACACAGCTTGAGCAGGAGGGGATTCTGGGAGCTGGCCGAGCAGGAGCAGGTCTCTGGGAAGGGAGAGGGAGAGATGCCTGGGGATGGCCCCGCGAGAGGGCAGGCCTGGCCGGCTCCGGCTGCCATGCTGTTTCTGGAAGCTCCTGCGCCACCTCCTTCTCCAGCCCCCATCAGGCTTTCATTTCCTCAGGCGGAGGCTGAGTGCCAGCGCCCTGCTGCCGGCCAGGCCGGCACATCAGACACTGGGACCATTTGCCGCTGGTTTCACGGGGTGTAAAGTGCTCAGCACCCATTAAAGCTAGAGCGGCCGCAGGGTGGGGGCTGGGAAGCTGCCTGAAAGGCTCAGAAACACTTTGGAAAGAGCCAAGATCAGCCCTGATCCCTGGCTTTGCCCTGGAACTGTTTAATCTCAGCTTTAAAAGGCCATGGGCCAGGCTGGGCGTTTGCATTGGAAAAGGACATGTGACTCTCAGAGCCGGGATGAGTGAGGGGGTCTCCCTGAGAGCTCCCCAGGATGGGCAGTGCAGCTTCCTGCCAGTCCGGCCCTCCAGTGCAGCTAGTAGGCACTGTGGGTGGGTATCCAGGAGAGGCGCCTGGAGTAGCAGACACGACACAGTATCTGCTTATTATCTACTTGAGGTAGGAGAGGAAATAAAATACATTTGTCAGGCGCCTGCTAGGTACCAGGCCTTCCCCTCATTTCCTTCAGTCTTCACAGCAATGGATCAAAGCAGGCGTTATCATCCTCATTGATCAGATAAGAAAGCAGAGGCTCAGAGAAGTTTAGTAACTCACCCAAGGTCGACCAGCGAATACGTGGCAGAGGCAGGACTCAAACTCTTGATGGGAGAACAGTTTATACCCATAGAGAAGGTGAAGCAAAGCAGCTTGGAAGAAGCTGTTCTTCCCTTCTGGGGAGGTGGGGTAGAGTGGGGGAAAGAAGAGGAGCCCTGCCCAGAGACCAGGGAGTGACAGATGTGCAACCAGGCCCTCTCCCACCCTGGACAGTGAGAGTGGGCACTTCCCTACGCCAAGCACTTCCCATGGACTTTCTCAAATAATCCTCTCTCCTCCTCCCAGGACCCAGTTACTAAAGTTATTCCCAGTTTGCAGCCAATGGTGACTCAGCTCAAATCATTCTGAACCAGTGTTTGACCTGCTCACGACCCACGCACGTGACTCACAATCACTGAAACACACGCCAGGTCAAGTGCCACCCTCCGTGTCCCAGGCACTCTGCAGTTCACGCCCACTTTTTCCACTCATCATCTCCACCGAGGGCTTGAGCGAGCCTCTGGAATAGGGCGACCCAGGACCCCGGCTTCCATCAGCAGCCCCACGGTGGCTGTGAGGGCCTAAGGAGCGGCTGCAGGTGGCAGGAGGATCTGGGCAGTCCCACAGCTCGGGCCTGGGGAGGCTGAGGCTTAATCAGCCTTCAGGCATCGGGACCCTTAGCCTCAACCTCCAGGACCCTTAGCCCCCACATCTGTGACAGTTTGGATACATCCCACCTTCCATTCTTACCTGGAGGCAAAGGAATAGACTAGAAGGCCTAACTGACCTCTCTTTTGACCTGTGTCCTGGGTGTAAGACCACTGAAATACAGCACCTTCGAATGAAAAGGGGGTTGTGAACTGGTTTCCACGAGATTTGGAACTACCCGGATCCTTCTTAAAGGGAAAATAATTAATCATTCCCAAAATAGCTGCCTTCATGGAGGTAACTCAAATGAAGTGAAACCGTTTCCCAACCAGTTCTACTTAGTTCATTTGTTCATTCATTCATTCATTCATTCATTGGACATTCTTTGCCTAAGCCCATTCCAGCCTAAGACGACATTATAGGTGATAAGAGGTTAGAGTGAATATTGTTGAGGGGAGGGCCCATCACTCTGGTAGATCCAGGGTATGGGGAAAACTCCAGAAGATGAGACTTGAGCCTCTCCCCAGAAGCTGCTGGGGAGCAGAGAGAGGGCATTTCAGGCTGGACGCATGGCATGGGCAAAGGAGGCATTCCAGAAACCCTCTGGGGACCCATCTTGGCAGGGCCCAGCCAGGCCCTCACCCCGGCTCCTTCCTAGAACGGAGGCCACTGGCACTTCCTGATAAGGTGTCATGATTTCCTGCCTTCCTTTCCAAGTATTGGCTCCCCAATTTGTGGGGATTTTATTAAAAACACACAGTTAATGGCTAGGAAAGAGGAGGCATTTTTGCCTTCTCGCTCCCCACCCTGAGCCCCCCCCCTCCGGCTGGAATGTAGCCATCAAAATAAACATTAAATGCAAAATGCCCGAGCTGAGTTATTACTTGTGAGGGTGCTGGGAGAAAAATTTATAGCAACATTACAGTGTTTTGTTAGAAATCTCTTAATGTACCAAAATGGGAAGGTGTGTGTGTTTTTTATTAAAATGTTACACTCTATAAATCCGATCTGCAGGAAGGACACAGGTGGCGACGCGGGGACCCAGCTGAGGAAGCTGTCACTTCTATCTCTGGGCCGTCCTGGTCCTGTTCCCCAGCTCAGGGAACAGCCTCTCTCCCCAGCCCTGCTCTCTCTCCTCCTCCTCCTCCTCCTCCACGCCTCTCTCCTTCCCTGGAAAAGAGCTAGCTCTTCCCACACCGTCCCCACCCCCCAGGAGGAGAAGCCAGGAAGGGGCGTAAAGATCTTTGCCACACTTCCCTTGGGGTCTGGCTAAAAGTTGCAATTTTCTTAAAAGGCCTCTCAGAGCCGTGGAGCCCCTACAGGGCCTTTATGAAGTCTGTCTGACAGGGGGAAATTTCCTGTTGGTCCATTTTCACAAATTTAGATTCTGGCTGATGCTGCATTTTTCAAGAGCTTCAAGTAAAAAAAAAAAGGCAGCCCATGTCTGCCCCTAGCCTTCTGTTGTGGAATGCCCTTCTTCAAAAGGGTAGATGATATCACAGGGGCCGGAACGGTGGCTTCATCTTCTCCTCCTAAGCACATGTGGGGGTGTCCTTCCTTAAAGAGAACGGTGGCCACGGGGACGGTTGCTTTTCTCTCCACCTTTCTGACTGTGGCAAGTACATCGGATTCCTTGCTTGGACAGGCGTTTGGGAGCCCCTGAAGGTGTATCTAGACTTGCAGGTATGCGTTTGTACTGAGTTAAGTGGTAGCCCCCCAAAAAAGATATGTCCGTGTCCTAACCCCCAGTACCTGTGAAGGTGACCTTATTTGGAACCAACGAATATTTATAGTTCAGTTAAGTAAAGGACCTCAAGAGGAGATAATCCTGGATTCTCCAGGTGGGCCCTAGATCTGATGAGGTGCCCTTAAGAAGAGACAGGAAAGGAGATGCAGAGAAGAAGGCCATGTGAAGGTCAAGGCGGAGATGGGAGTAATGAAGCCCCCCCCCCCCCCCCCCCCGGGAAAGCCTGGAGCCATCGGGAGCTAGAAGGGGCAGGGAACGGTCCTCCTAGACCTCAGACTGCTGGCCCCCAGAGCTGCGAGAGAATGCATGCCTGTTGGTGTAAGCCACTGAGTTTGGGGTCATTGGTTACAACAGCGCTGGGGAACTAAGAGAGCCCCCATCTGCTGCCTCTCCAGGAAGAGTCCTCAGCCTTCGGCAGATGGTTCAGGAGAGTGGGTAGCTGTCACCGATGCAAATGCTTGTGCGAAATTGTATGTGTGGAGCTGTCACTCCTGCACAATGAGAATCGGACCCAGCATTTGGACGGGTGGGGCCATCAGAGACCCTCCCTGGGCCTGGTTCTCCAGCTCCCTGCCCCATCACCCCACCCCCTGCTCTCACACACACTGACTCCTGGGTCCCGAGTTCCTCTCACTCCCACCCACCTCCTTGGTGCCCTAGGCCTCTGGGATCAACTTTGCAAATCGTTTTTGGAAACCAAGTGCTTTTTAAAAGCACCGAAAAGAGGAGCCGAGAGGGCGTGGAGCCCTGGTGTCCAAGTTGTCTGCCTGCACACAGCTGGGTTCTGGGAACAGCCAAAAAAGGAAAGCGGGTCCTTTCGGGGTACTGAAAATGTTTTGGAACTAGAGGTGGTGGCTGTACAACATGGAGAATGTATTCAGTGCCGCATGTAGACTGGTGAGGCATTGTAAAGGAGGCAAATTCTGAAATGAATGGATTGGCCGCACTTGGGAGTGAGCCACGAGGCCCCAGGGCCCAGGGAGGATGAGGAGCTGGGAAACCTGGAGACTGGCCACCCGAACACCACTGGGCACGAACGACCGTGTGGCTGAACGAACTGCCCATTCCTCCAAGCCCTGCAAAACCTGCTCTGTCCCAAATAAGCGTCAAGACTGGAGTGAGGGGAGCACTGACCCACGGACCTCTGAGCCTACCCGCTTTCCCAGGAGATGCAGACCATCCGGGCACTTCACAGATGAGGACGGCCAGGCGCAGAAAGGAGAAAGCTTTGCCCAAGGTCGCAGCACTGCAGGTGGGCACTCGCACCCCGCTCTGCCTGGCTCTAGAGCCTGCCTGCGCGTTTCCAAACACCCCTCGGAAAATGGACTGGACCCGGAAACGAATTCAATTTAGAGGAAGCAGCTAGGAGTTCCCACGCTCCTGGGGACGGTGGAGCAGTTGGGGGAACAGGCTGAGGGAGGAAGCCGGGAGGCCAAGGGAGGCCCCACAGCGCATCTCAGCGCAGAAGCAGGGGAACACCAGCGCTCTCGGCTCTCCAGCCACGGTTCGTGCACCATCAACTCTGCAGGATCTGCTTTTCCCTGTTTCTAGCAGGCGGCGCCTCTTCGCGGCCTGGACCTGCCTCCTTGAGCGAGAACCAAAGAGGATGCCTTGCGCGGATTTGCAGAGGTGCGCTGGGCCCTGAACTGGCACCCAAACTACGCAGCCCAGCTCCTGGGGCCTCGCCCCTGTCCCCAATAGATTTGATTGTTTCTTTTATCTCAGCGCCACCTGTTTGGTTTTCCAAGCAGATTCACGTCAGTCCGTGAGCGCGCACCTTAGGTTCCCCCAAGCGCTAGGGCTTGGTGAATCGCGCTGCTGTGCTGCGCTTCCCCGCTTAATTCGCCAGTCAACGCCCCTGCTCCCCACGCCCCATCCCCACACACACACAACCCTCGGCTCCGGGTGGACAGGTGGACTCGAGAGGTGTCCACAGTCTCCCCGCATCTGTGCGTTCTGGGCCGGACTCCCGGCGTGCCAGGGGATGCGACCAGGCCAGTTGTGCGCCTACAGGTCCCAAGGAGGGAAGGACCGCAGGCGGGTGGGAAAGAGAACCTGGAGGTCAGGTCAATGGCGTCCTCGGAGGGGGCTGGGAAGGCTGGGAGGCAGGGAAAGCAGGAAGCAATAAAAATGTAACCACCCCCACTTATTAAGCACCTACTATGTGCCAGAGCTGATTGTATCTGTCTCTCCTTCTGTCTCTGGTGCCTAGGGTTATTCAAGAACATCTCTCCTGCATTCTCCTCCGCCCTGCCCTCCCCCAACCTCCCTCCTCTCTGCCTTCCTCCCTGCCAATCACAAGCCTTGGGATCAGGCGAATAGAATGTGTACTGGGCTGCCTCCCACGTCAGGTGCAGGGCCGGACCCCTCCCTCCTGAGTCTGTCGGCTGGCAGAAGAGCGGGTGCAGGCTGCGGGTGCTAATGCCTAACCCTTCGGTGAGATCGCGGGGTACCATGGCTGCAGGGGCAAAGATACCAGGCCTGACCTCTAGCTTACAGTGTGACTTTGGGCAAAGGGTGTCCCTCTCTGGGCTTCCATTTTCCAGACTGTAAAACAGGAATGTGGACTCTCCCCCACAGGGGCCTGGTGAGCTCACAGAGAGAACCAGCGAGGCCAAGGGGCTGCTGCTCTAAGTGTGAGGTGGGCTGGAGCCAGGAGCTGGAGGGCAGCAGACCCTTCTACCCTAGCCCCCCCCCCCCACACACACACACACATACACACTCAACCCCGCAGAACACACACTCACCCCACCTCCTGCCTGCACCAACTGATGGAAGGGCAGTCGTGCCCGACCCGGGAGGTTCCATTCATCTGGCCTCTTCACTCCTAGAGTTTTGAAAGGACCATGCCGGGCAGGAGTTGGAGTCAGAAGCGAAGAATGATTATGACCCATTTTCCAAACCTTGAAGGGCAGGGCCCTCGATTGGTCTTTGCTGATTCTTTAGGGCCGGGCTATGGTCGTTAAATAGCAGTATCTCCGGAGGTCGTTATTGCTGTTATTGGACAATACCTTAGCTGAGCACACTCTCATTTAATCCCTGTAGCTATTTTTATGGAGTAGTTACTGTTTTTATCCCCGTTTTACAGATGAGGAAAGCAAGGCCCAGGAAGGAAGTCACTTTGCCCATATTCCACAGCCAAACAGTGGCAGAACTGGAGTTCAAATTTGAATCTAAAGCTGGGCTCTCGACCACGAATGCAACTGCTGACTGGGCATTTTGCTGCTTCCTCCCTTTCCCTCCTTCCCCAGCCCCATAGGCCTCCCCGCTGCCACCGACAGACTCCCCAGCCAAGCTCCGTCCCCGAGAACATCGCCCGGCGGAACGGGAGACCAGGTCTCACAAGCTTTGGGGCCGTTGTTGTTTTTTTTTTTCCGCGGGGCTCACCCAGCAAACCACCGCCCGGGCGCTCGCTCCTGCGCGTAAGGAGGGGCGGAGGGCCGGGCACCCCGCTCCGCTGCGTGCCCGGCCGGCGCCTTCAGACTGGAACCCCAGCCCCGCGCCCAAAAGTGCGCGGCGCCCCCCGCCCTCTCCGCCCCGAGCCTGGAGGCGGATCCCCGAAGCGCTTGGGGGGCGGGGGGGACTCATAGGTGTGCGTTTCCGCGGCGCGGGCGTGGACGGCGCGGTGGGTCGTTTTCTAACCTCCATCCCTCCCGCTTTGTGCATCATCGACGCTCACCACAGAACTCTGTGAGCCACAAGAACTCTCTAGAACGCTTCGATCACCCGGCATTTCGGGAGTTAGCGCTCTTCGCCGGTGAACGAGGACGTGCCCTGGACGCAGACTTCCCCCACCCCCTGACCGCGCAGCGCACGCAGGGGAAGCGGGGTGGGTGTCCTCCAGGCCGGCCCCAGCCCGGGCCCACGGGGCGGGCCTCCGGGACAGGCTGGCACCTCCACTGCGGCCGGTGCTTGCCCACTGAGGCCTTCGCAGTCCCCACTAAAGCCCCGCGGGGGTTACAATGCCCGTATTTTTACAACGATTTTAAAATCGAACCAAAAAATGGAACCGCAGAGAAGGGAAGCGATTGCGTAGGGTTGCCCAGCAAAGCAGGGGACGGGGATTCCGCGGGCGAGGAGGAAGGCGGCGACGCGGGCTCCCCGGGCCCTGCTAGGCACGTGGGGACCTGGTCCCAAGACCCCGCCCCCCTCCCGCGGGGCTCAGAGCGCCTAAGCCACCCCCAAAGGGGGTCCTTCGCAGCGCCCCTGGGGAACCTCGGTGGGACAGTCTCCCTCCCTCCCTCCCCGGGCAGCGTGGGCGCTGGAGCCGAGCGCGGGAAGGTGCCCCTGCGCCGCCTTGGGGTGTGGGGGGCGAAGCAGTGTCGCGAAGGCTGGGTGCGGGCGGCGGGCGCAGGCGCTGCCTTCCAGGCCTCGTTCCCTACCCCGCAGAGGGCACGGGCCTCCCAGCGCGTGGCTGACCCGATTCGCGCTGTGGCGCCCGCCCCCGCACCCGAGGCCTGGGAAGTAGGAGTTCCTCTGCGCGCCCTCCAGCCAGGAGGGATCTGGAACCTTCCAACCCGCCGCTCCCCGAGATCGCTGAGCGCCGCGCTGGGTTGCGAGGTGGCCGAGGGCGCTCAGGGGCGCGGAGCGTGGCTGCTGGGGTGGGCTCGCCAGTGCCGGAATCCCAGGTCCCCGGCTTTGCTGGGTAACCCTGAGCAATTGCTTCACTTCTCTGTGGTTCCACTTTTTGGGTCGATTTTTAATGCTGTAAAATGACGGTAAGGTAGCCACCGCGGGGCTTTTGTGAGGGCTGCAAAGATCTCAATGGGCAACGGCTGGTGTAGCAGTTGTCGGACACATAATTGCTAATATGTTATGCCCAGAGTGTGAGATTTGTGCACCGGGGTCTGGAGGCTGGAGGGTTCCTGCTGCAAGATTCCTGCCCCGCTCAGTTGTCCAGAGCGTCCTTCCAGTGTCCCCAAGCTTCCGAGCAGCCTTCGTGTCCCGGCGCTTTCCGAGGGGCAACTTCCAGCCAAGTGGTGTTCACACTCTCTGAGGCCGGTGTGGTCCCGTGTTACCCACACCGGAAGTCAGGCGGGGTCACAGCCCTAAGGCATCTGCTGGGTGGAGCTGGGGTGCCCCCGCCCCATCTCCACTGTTTGTCCAAGGCTCTGGCAGAGGGCCGCGGGGGCCGCGGGGGAGAGAGCTCAGACCGAAGAAGGGAGTCCAAATGAGTCCTCCCCTTTCAAAGGAAGGGGTGTCTGCTGTGCCTCCCCCTTCAGGGACCTTTCAATCCACTCTCACGGGAGCAGTTACTCTCCAGACCCGACGGGCGCAATGCTCCTCTGATATTCGTTGGTTCATTCATTCATTTGACTCATTCGCCCTTTAGTTATTCACTCAACAGATATTTACTGAGACAAAGACTCTTCTTCACCACTCGCCCTCCCAGGCAGTGCGCAGAGCCCAGGGAGCCCTCGGGAGGGGAAGCTGCTTCCCGGAGGGCTGAGCCAGAGATTCAAAGGGGAGGGAGAAGGGGCGGCCAGGAGGTGCCTGCCAGGCAGGAGGGTGCAGGACTTGAAGCCGAGGGCTCTGCTGACCCCACCATTCCTGGTTCCCAGTGGAGTCATCGGAAGTGCAAGGAAGGTCCTGGCATGTCAAGGGCGGCGGGAGAAGATTAGAGGAAAACAGTAAACCAGGGGGATCCTTAGCTTCAGGAGAAATAACATGCAGAGGCCAGGGCCAGAACCAGCCTTCCGCACCCTGGAAGTTGCCAGGTGGCAGCAAGGGTGCCGTGTGTCTTTGAGGAGGAACTGGGTGGGAGTGGCTCAGCTTTCAGCTGTGGATGGATGGATGGATGGATGGATGGATGGATGGGTGGATGGATGGATGGGCCAGCCCATGGACGAACAAATGACTGAAGGCACAGCACACAGAAATAATCAGCTACATTTATTAGCATTCTCCTCAGAAAGGTGTGTTTGAAGAGACTTAGGAGATGGGCTCAGGTGGCATTTTTCTTGAGGCAAAAGGCTTGCCCAGAATATGCTCACGTGTTGCAGGCAAACCCTCTGGCACTGCCTCCCTCACAGGCACACACTCACTCTTTCTGAGTCCAACTCTGAGGTCCAACGTAGGAAAGCAGGTTCCAAGGACACAGGGTGGATTCCGGCTGAGGACATCAAATGCTGAGCCCCAATGCCCTGGGTCTGAATCCCTGGATGGCTAGGGAAAGGTGGAACAATGAGGCAGTAATTAAACAAGTAGTTACCGGCATGGCTCAGTGGTTGAACATCAATCTACAAACCCGGAGGTCCGGGTTTGATTCCTGGTTGGGACACATTCCTTGGTTGCAGCTGGATCCCCAGTGTGGGGCGTGAGGGAGGCAGCCAATCGGTGGTTCTCTCTCATCATTGATGTTTCTCTCTCTCTCCCTCTCCCCTCCTCTCTGAAATCAATCTGTATATTTTAAAGGTGCATGAGGGTAGGTGGTCAGAGGCAGCACCCAAAGAAAGCAGGAGGCAATGTTTTGTGTTGAGTGCACACAGCGCAAAGGTTACCGGGAATATTGCCTAAGTGCAATTACACCTGTCTCCTCTGATCCCACCCCATGTGTCTCACTTCATATAGTCGTCGCCTAGAGCCTGAAATTGGGGGTGGGGAGAGTGGAGGGGTTGCTGCCCCATCTGGGTGTTTGCAGGCAGCTTCTGGGCACAGGGATGGAAGCAGCCAGCTCGCTTGGAACTCCATGGCAAAAATGCACCTCTCAGCCCCCAGATCACGTGGTGCTTTCATTCATTTATTCATTCAACGCACACTTCATGAGTGCCTACTATGTGGCAAGCCCTGCACTGCTCTGAGAGAACTCACTGTTGCCATGCAGCTTCGAAGAGGCCAGCCAGCGCGCTCTTAATTTTGTTGTTTGATTCGTGAAGAGGGGGAGGGAGAGCAACTCGCCATCCACGGCTAGAGGAAACCAAAGATGTTGGGAACTGGTGCCTTTGCTGGGCAGTGGAAAGACCGAGGGTCTGAGCCCTGGTTTTAACATTTTCCCACAAATATTTGTGGGGACGCCAGTCACGGCAGAGACTGCCCTGGAGGAACCTCCAACTAGGGAGATCCAGATGAACACCCACCCTGGCAACCAGACAACCATGAAGCCCAGGGCGCAGATGCTGCCAATTGAAGCACCAAAGCAAACTGGGGCCGATGGGAAGGCTTCCTGGAGGAAGCAACTCTAGGCGGAACCCCAATCATTGGTGAGACAAAAGTGCAGCAGGGCCCGGGCTGGTGTGGCTCAGTTGGTTGAGCGTTGCCTCATGCACTGAAGGATCACTGGTTGGATTCCTGGTCAGGGCACACCCAGGTTGCAAGTTCGATTCCAGGTCAGGATGGGTGCGAAAGGCAACCAATCTCTCTCTCTCTCTCTCTCTCTCTCAAGTCAACAAAAATATTTTTTAAAGAGCAGCAGTAAGATTGGGGGATCCAGAACTTGGCAGGATCAAAGAACTGGAGGAAACTGGCTGGACAGGAGCCAGTTGGGACGATGGCAGGCTCCGCTCATCCACTTTTTGCTATCTGAGTTTGGAAAGTGAATTGGTGTCTTTGAGTATCAGTTTACCCGTCTGCAAAATGGGCTTGACAAGGCAAGCATCTCCAGGTGGTTGGGGGTGTCCAGGAGGATGGCCTGCGGATGGCTTCCACACAATAGGTGCTCAATAAATGCAAGATCCTCATGGGGCTTAGGTCTGTGAGCCAGAAGGGTGGGTGGATGGGCAGCAGGAGAGGGGTTCATGATGGGCACCCCTGGCCACTGTTTGAGGAATACCTTTATTAACATGCACTTCAAGGTAAGCCGCGATGGAAACCAGATGTGGGATCACACGGTCACACTGAGGCAGGGCAAGGAGCAGAGATACCACCGGGAGTCGCACTGGAGGAAGGATTAGTTGGGATGACGTTGAGGGTAGAAGCAAACCCCCTCACCCCGAGATATTTTTTCTTTGAGAGATCAGAAGATTGCTTTCTGGCCTGCATTCCTGGGTTCAGGGCGCTCAGGCCCACATTTTCCTTTGCCCCTTCAACTCTGACCCCGCTCTCAGTCTCCCTTGAGGAGTTCTGTGCAGAACTGTGCAAATGAGCGCCAGCACCCTGAGCTAGGTACTTCCTCCATCCGGGGATTTTCCCTGCACTTTATGGAAAGCTTCTCTATCTGGTCTCCTTCAGCGGAGTCCTTCCACCGCGGGGAGACCTGTTTCCTCTGTTCTTTGCATTTTCTCCGTCCAAAAGGTCCTCCCAGATTGGGGACGGGGCTAGCTTCAGCCGGGGCTCCAAGGCTACCTGCGAGCTGTGTGACCTCGTCCTGGTGATCGCACCTCTCTGAGCCTCCATTTGCTCGTCGGAAAATTGGGGACCCCAATCTCCACCACTCCCTGTTAAGTGTGGAAGGGGCTCAGTGCGCCGTAAACGTTCTTTTCCCTGCCTGTGGCCGGTCCCAGGGCCCCGAGGCATGCGTCGGTCAAGGAAACCACAACCCATCAAACCAGAGATCACAGACTGCCTCCCCCCCGCCCCCCCCCCCCCCCCAGCAGTGAGCAGGTGACAGCGCTGCAATGGGGCCATGCCTGTGCGTCTCCAAACTCCACGCTCTCCACCCGGCCGGCCAGAAAGCCCCCGGGGCTGGGCGAGGAGGGGAGACAAGGGGAAGAGGCCGCTCTCTGAAGCTTCTGAAAGCCGGCCCAGCGGAGGGCTTCTCCCGTGGTCGAATGAACACAAGTCCCTCCGCGCCCCTACCCAGAGCCCTCACCGAGGACGCGAAAGGGGCCGCGCAGGGACGGCTGCGGCGCGTGTGCGCTCATTTCTCGGAGGAACCGACCTTGGGGAAGAGAGGTTGGAAACGGTGGAAAAGGTACCAGCGGGGAAGCCGGCAGCTGCGCCGCCAGATTCGCGCAGAAAGTGTGCAAACGAACGCCTGCACCCCGAGGCTAGCGGCCCATCTGAATCCGAATGGCAAAACCTGTTAGGTGTTTTTTTGTTTGTTTGTTTTTTGTTTTTTAATCTGTCACTCAAGTTTTGCATGCCCTCCTCCCCTAGGCCAAAGCTGGGACCAGATCATTTCAGCCCAGCCTCGGGAGCCCTAAGGGTCCCGACACCTCCGCGGCCCCGCCTAGAATCGGAAAAGCCTTCGGCGCCTCGGGTAGAATCCTTAAGATCCTCTACCACCGGGGAGAGGAAAGAAAGGGCCGGGGCAGTGGAGGGAGAGAAGGGAGAAGGGGTGGCGGGAGAAGGGGGTTAAGAAGGGGGGAGGAGGGGAGAAGAAAGAAGGGATTCTGATGGGGAAATTCACTCTCTATTCCCCACCCCCCACCCCTCCCTCACCCCTTCAAAAAACCTTAAGAGGGTTTTGGGAGATCAGGTCGACTTTCCGAAACATCTGAATCTTTTTACAGCACTCGATTCTTTTCCTGGGCCAGCTGTGGAGGGGAGGAGGGAGAGGCGAGAGTAAGAGAGGGAGGGAGGGGAGAGAGAAAAAGAGGGAGAGGGAGAGAGGGAGGGAGGGAGAGAGGGAGAGAGAGAGAGAGAGAGAGAGAGAGAGAGAGAGAGAGAGAGAGAGAGAGACCAGGAGGGAGGAGGGAGGAGGGAGAGGAGCGAGCAGGCCCGCCCGGAGCGCACAGCCTCCTCGCTTCTCCAAACTCCGGGCCAGGGCGCGCGGTGGCGTCCTCGCGCTCTCGCTCGCGCCCCCGCCCGCCGCCCGCGCTCGCCAGGCATGAACGCTGAGACCTGCGTCTCTTACAGCGAGTCGCCGGCCGCTGCCATGGACGCCTACTACAGCCCGGTGTCGCAGAGTCGGGAGGGCTCATCGCCGTTCAGGGCATACCCCGGCGGCGATAAGTTCGGTGCCACTTTCCTGTCGGCCGCCGCCAAAGGGCAGGGATTCGGGGACGCCAAGAGCCGGGCTCGCTACAGCGCGGGGCAGCCGGACCTGGTGGCGCCCCTGGAGAGTGGCGCCGGGGCGCGGGGCTCCTTTAACAAGTTCCAGCCGCAGCCACCCGCGCCGCCGCCGCCGCAGCCGCAGGCACAGCCGCAGCCCCAGCCGCCGGCGCAGCAACCGCACCTCTACTTGCAACGAGGCGCCTGCAAGACGCCCCCGGACGGCAGCCTCAAGCTCCAAGAAGGCAGCGGTGGCCACAACGCGGCCTTGCAGGTCCCCTGCTATGGTGAGTGCACGTGCGGGTCCCTCGAGGCTGGGGACCCCAGGGCCCGCGGCTTCGGCGCCCTCGAAACCTATCAGGCTTGCGGGAGGCAGGAGTTGTTGGGCTGCGGAGGTGCGGGGCCGAGCAGCGGGCGACTCCCGGTAGAGAAATGGGGATCCGCGGCTCCCAAGGGACCCAGAGCTCCGTCTTGCCCTTTCATCTCTACCGTCGCCAAGGCCGAGGAGCGTTTGAGCTGTTAAACCCGACTCGGAGTTTGTTTCACCCCCTCTTTGCTGTTTCCCCAACCACTCGCTTTGCGCTGCCTTCGGCCCGGCTCTGACGCGGCCGTTCCGCACCGGCTCCAGGCGTGCGGCGGGAAACTGGCGGCTCCGCGCTCGGGCGCAGGGTTCCCGGCGGCCACGGCCTCGCTCCCCGCCGGCCTGGAGGCTCCTCTGGCGGCGCCACAGGTGGGAGCGTCGCAGGTGCGGAGCGCAGTCGTCGGAGCGCCCGCCCGGGATGCCGTGCAACAGGGACGCCACACGGACTCGGGTCCAGAGTCGCCTGGGGCCGCGGAAGACCCGAGTCCAGTGGCCACCCGAGCGCGGCTCGCCGCCGCCGCCGGGAGGTGGACCGGCCAGGGTTCCGGAGCGTTTCTCTCGAGGCCAGCCGCGGAACAATGGTTTAGGGGTGACTGCCGGGAGGCAGGAAGCCGAAGATCTGGAGGGGGCTCGGTGCTGGGGGAAGAGGGACGTTTCTTGGTACTGACTTGGGCCCACAGGGGACCGAGGCCTGAATGACCTCCAGGCCCCTGGAACGCAGGCCTGGGCTCCCAGAGCTCAGCGGCCATAGTGGAGAAGAGGGCCTCTCTCAAGGGCGGCCTGAGCCAGAGCAGCGAGGAGCCTAAGCCCTGTTTTCCACAGACTGGGAATTGGTGAGCCCCGAGCTGGGAGCGAGGGAAACGGAGAGGGGAGGGGAAGTCTTCCCTGGACTAGGAACTGTAGGTACACACAGTCTCCCCCTGAGGCCTTCAGGCAGGCCCTAGAGACGGGCCGGTGCTGACAGGGCAGTGGCTTTCGCTGAGCCGATCCAGGCCAGATGGAGAGGCACCAGGCCTGGGACAGAAGTGGGACCTGGTGGAGGCCTTGGCAGTGGAATAGCCTTAGGAAGGCAGCCCACGGCAAGCACTTTCTTGCACTCAAACGCGCTCTCCCTCAGGCTCCGCATTAGTTCATTAGGTGGTTGTTGACACGCACAAAAATTCCCACAATCATACCCCTGTCTACACTTGCATTCTACACACACACACACACACACACACACACAACCTCTTCCTCAGGAGCCAGCGTGGTCACACATCAGATACACTCACTCATGTGGCCTCGCACATAGTCACACACTCCCAAACCCATAGGGCAGGACTGAGAGCAGATGTAGAAGGATCCGGTGGCCTTTCCCCACTTCCTCCACCTTCCTGTTGGAACGAGATCAGGCATTCAGATCACAGCCGCTCTCAGCTCACACAGGTGCTCCTTCCACGCTCAGCAGCCCACCCTGTCCCCATGCACTGGCCTGCCTCCTGGCCTCACCCAGGGCCCTCCTCACCCATGACAGTTGGGACTGTTAAGTGAGAGCAAGTCACAAACTGGGGGCCCCATGGAGGTGCATTGCGCAACCCCAGGAGACTCCCATGCTTTCTCTTCCACGGCACCGGCACCGGCACCGGGTTTGCGTGGTTTAAAGAAATTCGCTGGTGAGGCTGCTGAAGAGGCTGCCACTTTAGGCAAAGAGAGATCCCACGTGGCTTCCACGTTCTTCTTTAGAAGATGCCTTCAGGTCCAGGGGAAAAGGGATAAGGGCTGGTCCCCTCCGAGCACCCCCTCTGAGCCCCACTGGGCCTTCACAAGCCAGCTTGGCTCTTTCTCTACTTGCATCAGCCACTGGGGCTGCCCACAGTGTGACCTGAGAGCAAGTAACTCCCCCACACCCCAGTCCTCACCTGCATTGCGGGGAGATAATAGGAAGGCCTTATTGAGTGGTAAATGTCCCCCACGGAGAGAGGAGAGAGCGGAGTCTAGTCCAACCTCCTCCACATTTCCATGGGGGGGGGGGGACTCTGTGCCGTTGAGAACCTCTAAGCACCCAATTCTGAGGACAGGACGGGCACCTGCCCCCGCTGTGGGCAAAGCCATAAGCTGAAGGTTGGGACGAAAGGCAGCCCGAATCGCAGACAGGGCCCACTCCCGAGGTGGAGGCACATCTCAGGGCAAAGCCACAAACAGCCAGCCGCTCTTTCCTCCTCGCAGCACCGCGTTTCCCTGCCGGGAGGAGCTCTCTGGTCCTCGCACAAAGGCGATGGGCACGTTAGGTACAAGATCAGGAACCGCAGGCACCCAGAGGTGAGGCTCTGCCCTTTCCAGGGGTGGCGGGGACCAGAGCCTCTGGGGTAGACTCTCTGGACCGCCAGCAAGGAGGGGAACGGAGGCATGTGCTGACAGCTGTCCTCTCCCTCGCTTGTCAGGCCGTGTGTTCAAAAGGGGAGAAAAGAGGTTCGAGGAAAAAGCCTCGGGATGTTCCGGGGAGCTTGGGGAAAGTGGGGGCAGACAGGGCCCGGAGCTGATGCTTGGCTGACCTCGGTCCTGACCTCAGGTAGCTTCCATCTCGCACCCTCCTCCCCAGCTCTGTTGGTCGGAGCGGAAGCCAGTGACTACACCGAGCTCAAGCTCGAGGCTCCCAAGTTTCCTCCTGGACCTCAGCCCTGGGATCCACTCCCTGAGATCAAGGGGTCCTCTGCCTGGGGGTGGGGGCCGCCGTCTGGACTGTGTGGAGGGCGGGGGGCGCATGGTAGGGCAGCCGCCTGGGTCTCCACAGCGTCGGCGGGATTTTCTCCAAGTCGCCAGAAGTGAAGGTGAGAAACCCTCGCCCTCTCTACCCCTAACCCGGCCTCGGTTTTCCCATCAGCACTAAAAGGGCGACGGGCTCCAGGAGCCGGCAGTCCCCTGCAGCGCATTCACCAAGAGCCCACCGGGGTCTGGCCTGCTGCGGTACCGACCTCATGGGCTCTGGGCGCCGGGCTCCTGGGTCTCCGGGCTCTGGGTCAGCACTTCGACCTTCCGAAGTCCCTGCCTATCCATGGCCCGTTTTTGAGCGCCTGGGCCCCAGGAGACTCGCCAGGTTGGAGATTGGACATTTCTCAGCGGCATGAACAGCCCCCTCGCTGCCGGGGTGGGGGCTCAGGAACCTGGCCCTCAAACCCAGGGCCAAATCCCCCAGCCGCCCCAGGCGCTCCAGGCCCTGCCGTGCGCCCCGGACTCTTCTGGGAGCAGCCCCGCTTCCTCTGTCTTTCGCTTTCGATTCGGTGCACGCAGGTTTTCGTTGCTCGCGGATTGCTACCCCCCCATCCACCGGCGAGGGCAGCGCTGTCCGCGCTGAGGTCCCGCCCGCCCGAGGCTGCTGGGGCGCCCCTGAGGGCCGGCCCTGATTTGTGGAATGAGAGGCACTTTTTAAACGCTCAGGATATTTATTTCCCCACACAGACACAATCACACACCACAAAAGGGTCAACTGTGCCCCAATCGGGTGCTCTTTGAATTTAGTCAAAGAACCAGCGCGGGGTTTTGAATGGGACCCGAGAGACGTGGGGAAGCCGAGATGCTGGCGGAAGCAGTGAGCTCCTTGGCTGGTGGTGTGGGGTGGCCGCGGGGACGCTGGAGCCTGGGGGCCGTGGCATCGCCGACCCCCGTCAATTTTGGAGGAGAGGGAGCGAAGGAAGATGCTTTTCATTTTTTTCGTTTTATAATTTCGATAGCCGCCAGCCTGCTCCAACAATCCCGCTTAAACACAGACCTTCGTAAACAGAAAAACAGAAGCCCTGCATTAAGGAACTAGTATTACTTTAAATCGATCGATTTGAACAAAAGTTTTCTTTCTTACGAATCGCTGGCACGCAGTGCAGTCCGGTGGGAAGGTGGAAGAACCGCGTGTGTGTGCAGCGGTGTAAGGACCACCTGGGTCCTGCCACCCCTGTGTGTGTTGTGTATATACACACACACGCGGAAACTTCGGGGGGAAAGTTTTGATAAGTTGCTCTAAGAAAATTGCAGCAGAGACCTCGGTGAGCTGGGGACCACGCCTGTGCCAGTCGGTGGCGTTTCCTTCGGGAGGATGGCTTTGTATGCCCCGCATTTGCGGGGTCCCGATGCCGCTCAGGCAGCAACCTCGCCGCCTCCGCCTCCGCCGTCACCGCGATGCGGAGATGCCCAAACCCGGAGCGGTGCGCGCTGCGGCCGGCCCGGAGCGGTGGTAGGAAACCAATTTAAAATGCCACACCTGCAATCCAGCCCGAGCCCCCGAGGACTTTCCTTTTGGAGAGAGGCCGGGGCGCACTTTTCCAGGGGACCCACCTCTCGTTACCTTGGCCTCAGCCTGTTTCTCTCTTCCCGCAGCTCTGCGCGGGCAGGGCTTTGTTTGGGTGGCCCATGGAAACATTGAAATTCGTTCGCAATGGAAATACTGCGATCTTCGCAGACACGGGGGTGAGGGGAGGTTGGACTCCCGCGTGTTTGGCTTCTCCGCCGACCCCTGGACCAGGAGCTGGAGGCAGCAAGCGGGGAAAGAAGGGGGAAGCTGCCGGAAGCGCCCGCAGCACCGCGGGCACGAAGCGGGGACGCTGAGTGGTGCGCCTTTCTCTGCGAGCAGGGGGAGCTGGGGGAGAAAGCTTGGCAGGAGATGTTTCCTTCACTAGGAGCTTCATCGTCCTCAGCTCCCACGTCCCTCAGGGACCTTGGCCCAGGCCCTGATTTGGGGACAGTGAGATCCCAGTCTGGGTCTGGGCCCGCGGGCCAGGCGCCACCTGCCCACATATTTCCCGCAACAGCTAGGGGGGGGCGGGGGGGGGGGGCGCCCGGGACTCGCTAAGGTGACAGGGGAGACATCAGACTCGGAAACCAAGACAGTGAGGCCCCGGCTACATGGCGGAGTGACATCGCTTGGGCGATGTATTAAAAATGAAAGCCACCCTTGGTCTTGGTCAGGGGCCCTGGGCGCCACACTCCATTGGCTGGTTTGCCCGGGACAGTGAGAAGAGGTCCCTCTTCCAGAAGGAGCCCTGTGGCAGAAAGAGGAGGCGCCTCTCTCTAGTCAACAAGCGCCCCCTCCCCCCCCCCCCCATTCTAGCCACAGGCTGGTGCCTGGCGGAGTTACTGATGCCCCCAGGGGCCTGCCCTCCAGAGGTGCAGCCCTGTACCTTCTCCTCTGGTCTACAGGTGTGCCAATGAGCGACACCCCCACTCCATGCAAGATGCTCCTTCCTCCCCCAGTACAGGGGTGCGGGTGGCCTGGGAGCTGGTATCCCCAGAAAGGCTGACTCTGTGGTGCAGCAGAAGCCCCGGGTGCATCCAGGGTGCTGTCTCCGGGCCACCGGGCACACCAGACCCGCGCCCACCACTGTCCCCAGTGGTTCTGTCTCCTGAGCAAAGACCCGCTTCTCTACCCCATCCCACCCCAGACTGCCAGCACGGAGGAGGAGGAGGAGGAGGAGGAGGAGGAGGAGGAGGAGGAGGAGAAGGAGGAGGAAAAGGAGGCGGAGGAGGAGGAGGGAGAAGCTCCCTGGAGAGAAGAGTCAGGCAAAGTGGAGACTCAGAAGAGGGAAAGGCTGGGGGGCACGGGGGGGGGGAGGGGGCGATGCGGGGGCAGCAGGCAGGTTCCGATTCTGGCTCCTGAGGCAGTTGCGGGGGCGGGGGTCACTGTGGTGCCCATGGCATCTGAAATGCCTTTTAGGAGAGGAGGGTGACTGGGAGATACTGGTATGGGGGTGGGGGTGAAAGAGGCACCATAGTCCTTCAAATACCAGCCTTTCCCTGTGACCCCTGCTTGTACTTGGGACCTCCAGATAGAGGCTGCTGGGCGCTGGTGGGAAGCCCGTGCGTGCTTCATGGGATTCGGAAAGCAGATGGCGGTGGAGCGGATTCTCCTTCCAAACGGGGCCGCAGATCATGGGTGTCACGCCAGGCACCTAGGTGGGGGCACAGCGGCTGGCCCTCAGCGCGCGCCTCGAGCTGTGATGGAGAAGACAGAGGCTGTGGAAGGTTCGGTCAGCGCCGGGAGGCGGTCAGCCCTGGGACAGGGGGCAGGCGGTCTCCGGACAGGGGGCAGGCGGGCTGCATGGCCTTGGGAAGGTCCCCTCCTCTCCCGTCCTGGGTCTGGATTGTAGCGCAGTGAAATATTGGAGCTTGGACAAGTTTCAAAGACCCTTGAGGCGTTTCTGTGCCGGTACCAGTTTGGACCCGCCTTCTCCGTGTTTCCCTGCCCTTCCCACCCGTACACACACTTCTGTCCAGGAGAAATGGGACAGCGTGGACAGAAGAGGCTTCCCAGGAGGCAGCGATGGGCCCTGGGGGCTCCCTGGGGTGTGCTAAAGGCACAGGGACCAAGTGGGCTGCAGTCTTGGGGGGCCACAGTGGTAGACAGGCTGTAGGCTCCAGGCTGGGGCTTAAACGTGGAGGGGGGAGCTACGGGGTGTCTCTACGCTCACAAGTGGCCAGGCTCAAGCCGAGGCTGTGGAGTTCCTGGCCCCTCCAGGCCACTCGAGTGCTGTCTCCCTCATCTTCCTGCGCTGCACCCACTGAGCACCTACGCGCAGACCTGGTCCTGGGAGGACAAGCCAAGCACCTGCCTGCTACCCTCTGGCTTCCGTCCTTCCGGGGGCATATGTTTGGGCATAGGAAGTGTGTACGGACTGGAAGGGGGACTGAAGAATTGTGTCTCGTTCAGACAGAATGTGGCTGGAGCATGGGTAGGGCCACCTGTGAGCATATCCCAGCACCTTTGTCGTGAGTAGAGGCCAAGTAGGTGTTCGAGTGTGCT
Source organism: Cnephaeus nilssonii (assembly GCF_951640355.1). NCBI lineage: Eukaryota > Metazoa > Chordata > Mammalia > Chiroptera > Vespertilionidae > Cnephaeus > Cnephaeus nilssonii. The sequence goes on along the minus strand of NC_137084.1, from coordinate 15,164,715 downwards.
AATCTGTGTGCACTCCTGTGTGACAGAAGGGCACGACCCCCAGTGTACATGAGCCTCGTGTGCCCGAGGGCACGCACCTACGTACAATGCCAGGGAAACAGTGCTAAGTGCCTGTGCATCACTGCCTGTGGCCTTCCCTGCCCCGGGTTGGGGCTCCTCCTGGAGGCTGACTCATCCAGTGGCAGGCAAAGTCTCGCTGTGGCCCATGGGGGTGGCACCCAGTCCCCAGCATCTTCCCGGGGCCTCCACAGGGTCCCCCCCAACCCACCCACACTGCAGTGAGGCCTCCCCTTGACCCCCAGCTCTTGAGCTATACCCTCTGCTCTGTGTGGCTCACTCTGGAGAGAAACGATTGTCTGCACCATTGTTTTGCATGTTGCAGATCCCATTTAGCAGATGAGCAAACTGAGGCCCAAAGAAAAATGGGGCCCTGTAAACAGGGTAATGGGAAGGAGGGAACCACTGCTGAGTTCTCTTCCTTTCACTGCTGGGGGTGGAGGAGGAGGACGGACTTGGGAAAGATCTGCTCAGGCTCACCCACTTCCTTCATTGTAACCCCTCTACATCGCACACTCTCTGTGCACCAAATACGGTAGATGCTTGTTCCCCCCTCTTCAGAAATAGGGCAACTCCACCACCAATTCCTGGAGATTGCAGTGGCAACAGGAGAGCACCCATGGAGTCCCTGTGGGGTTGCAGGTACTCATCCTACCCGTGACCGGGCAGGGCTGGGACCCCTGCTCTCTGCCTGGCTCCCTGGGCCAGGATTTCTTTCCTACGTGGTGGAAACCATGAGGGCTTGTGCCTGGGGGGTTAACTGAGGCCACATGACTGACCTCCTCCTCTCTCAGTTGACCATGTGCCAGGCCTGGAGCCTCAGGGGCATCCAGGAACCCTGGTACTGCCCACACACACACAGTGGGTCCTGGTGTCAGGTGGGGTGTCCCACCTAGTGTTGGAAGAGGCCCCAGACGTCTGTTGGCCCAGATGTCCTGTTTCCCAGAGGAGGGGACTGAAGTGCCTGATTCCACTCACTCATTGCTCACCAAACTTAGCCCGTCACTGTGCCAGGCCTTGTGGGGGATTCCGAGAAGCGCTGGACACAGCCTTGCCTTCAGGTCCGGGGTGGGGCACAGGATAGTAACTTGGAGGTTCCAGTGCATCAGGCAATGCTGGAATGGGGAGTCCTGGCTCAGGCTGGCAGAGGAGGGCAGCTTGGGTGTGTAGTGGTGGGAAGGGCTGTCTGCGGGGTGTGTAGCTCCTTAGAAGTCCCCCTGCCCCCCAGGTGGGCATCACCTTGCCCAGGAAGGGGCGGTCTCAGAGAAGTTGAAGGAAGCTGGGAGTCGCCACAGGCCTCCTGGATCTTCTCTGGTAGCTGAAAAGCCCTTGCTGCTTCTCTCCTTTCTCCTCGCCCCCCTCCCCCATCCATGCCTTCTTTGGAGATCAAGAGACCCGAGTTCAAGTCCTGGCTTTTCCATGGAAATAGCCAGTGTCTTTGGAACAATCCCCTTATTTCTCTGATTTCGCTCCTATTTTTTCATTTGTAGAACGGGGCTGTTTGGGCCTGTCCTATGAGGAAGGGGAGCGAGGGGTGTTGGTGCCGAGAGGTACGGTGCCTGCAGGATCTTCACCGAAGAGGGGACTGAAGTGCCTGATTTCATGAGAGCGGAGGTCAGTCAGGCGGCCTCAGTTAACCCCCTCAGGTGCATCCTGCAAGGTCAAGTCCTTTGCGGGGGGAGGACGAAGGGCCCACCCCCTCTCATTATGGATCCCCTCCCCTCTGAAGCTGTCAATCTGTTCTCAGTATACATAGTCTGTCTCTACTTCGTTTATTTGGTTCATTAGCTTCCACATGTAAGTGAACTAAAAACATTTCCATCCTCTCTTCCTTTCTCCTTCCTTTGAATCAAGGCCTGGGGGGAGAACCTGACATCTCCTCTCCCCCGAGCCCCTGAAGAGCTCTGTTCCCCTTTCTGTCCCTATGAATTTTCCCGCTCTGTTATCTCATAGACGTGGGATCCTGCCAGCCATACTTGTCCTTTTGTGTCCGGCCATTTGTACATCTTCTTTGGAGAAACGTCTACTCAAGTTCTTTGCCCATGTTTGGATGGGGTTGTTTGGTGGTGGTGGTGGTGGTGGTGGTGGTGGTGGTGGTTGAGTGGTAGGAGTTCTATTCTGGGTATTAATCCCTAATCAGATACGTGATTGGCAAATATTTCCACTCGTTCTGTGGGTTGTCTTTTAACTCTCCAGATGGTGTCCTTTAAATGCAGAAAGTTTTTAAATGTGAGGAATTCCAATTCATTCGTTTTCATTTAGTTTCCCGTGCCTTCTGTGTTATACCCAAGAAATCATTGCTCACGCCAGCAGCATGAAGACGTTCCCTCGGTTTTCTTCTGAGAGTTTTATAGTTGTGCCTCTAAAGTTGAGGTCTTTGACCCATTTTGAGTTCATTTTTGCCTGTAGTATAATAAAGGGTCCAACATCATTCTTTGGCATGTGGACATTTGCTTTCCCCAGAACCACTTGTTGAAAAGACTGCCCTTTCTCCAGTGAATGACGTTTGTCAAAGACCAATTGGCCGTATGTTTGAGAGCTTATTTCTAGGCTCTCTGTTCCGTCCCATCGGTCTGCCTGTCTGTCCTTGCATGCCTTCTTAGGTAAAGTCCAGAATCCCAGAAAATGGGGAACCTCGTAAGTCAACCTGTCCGCCCCCCCCGCCCACCACCACCTCCAGGCCAGTGACTGACAGGTCAAAGAGATTCAGCTCGGGGACACATTTATTTCCCAGGAACGGGGCTGGTGAGAAGGGGTGGAGGACAGACCCCCAGGCCTCTGGCTGGGCCCCCAGCCGGTTCAGAGCCTCCATGTACATCAGCTGACCCTCCTGTGAGAACTTGCTTCTGGGGGGAAATTCTCAGGTGCTCTTAGGGCCTACACACCTGACAAGCCCACATTTGGGACTCACTCCCTTAGGTAAGATGACCCCAGAGCCCTCCTCTGTGGAGCTGGAGGAGCTCCGGGAGGAAAGGACTCTGTCCACGCCCCCACCCCCACTCCAGCATGTTGCCCTGTGAATATAGTCACCCCCCCCCCTTACCCATGGAGGGTACACTCCAAGACCCCCAGCGAATGCCTGAAACTACAGATAGTACTGAACCCTACATACACTATGTTTTGTCCTGTGCATACACACCTATGATGAAGCTTATAAATTAGGCACAGTAAAAGATTAACAACGATAATAAAATAGAACAATAATAACAATATACTGTAATAAAAGTTATGTGAATGGCTTGGGGGCCATTGTTAAGTAAAATGAGGGTCACAGCACAAGATTTTATCACACTGCTCAGAAGGGCGCACCATTTAAAACGTATGAATTATTTCTGGAATTTTCCATTAAATATTTTTGGGCCTCTGCTGCCCACGGGTAACTGGAAGTGTGGAAAGAGGGGCCGTGGATAAAGGGGCTGGTGATAGACAGAGGACTGCTTGAGCCTGTCACCCAGAGGGTGCCCAAAGGCAAGCTTCAGGCACAATTTCTAGTATTCCTAGAATCTTCTAGAAACTTCGTTCTTTCCCCAGTTGGGCTGGAAGGCTGCCTAAAACTTCAGGTGCCTTTGGTTTGGGGAGGCTGGTGTAGCCGGGACCTGGAAACATTTCCGCTTGTGCACTTGGCAAATTGGTTGGACTTTTCCCCTTAGTTTCCTGATCTCTAAAGTGGGGATAAGAATACCCACCTTTCAGGAATATCGTGAGCAAGGAGCTTGGGACAGTTCCTAAAACAGATCAACGTTGGCCGTCACTATCGAGGGGATTTTGCGGGAACTCCGACTGTGTCGGTCTGGTCAAAACTGTAACAGAGAGTTATCGCTGACCTCAATGCATAAAATTGGAAAATTATTACTTGAGCTACACTGTGTGGTTAACAAAATCTTTTCAAATATGGATGAGTAATGAAAGGAACGAGGCTGGCTCTCTGCCTCGCACGAGGGCAGGAGGGATCCAAGTCCGGGGAGGGGCACCCCCAGGCCCCTCAGATCCTACAGCGCCCCCCCCCCCAGCCCCACTCCACCTTGTACCCAGGCAGTGCGAGTGAATGTCTGTTCTATGTGTTCATCTGGCCTCCACCTTCAGACCAGAAGGCCCAGGGCGAGGCTTGTGCGGTGTTCATCTCTGCGTGGGCACAGCTGGGCACAGAGAATAACAATAATCACAGATAGCAGCTAAGGGCACCTTCTCTGGGCCCCAGCTTGCCCCCCTGTGATTAGGGAACATCTGTTCAGTGTCGCCCAGGGGCCAGGCCTGGACTGGGATCTCTCACTGAAACCTTTTGGGAGGTGTTAGCAGCCCCGATTCACAGATAAAGAAGGCGGAGAGCCACCCAGGGCCACTGTCCCCGCTGTGAACTCAGCTCAGGCCCCCTAGCCAAAGTCTGGGCCTTTTCCTCCCCACGCCTCTGCCCTGGGGGCTGATGCCCACTGCCTGGGTGGCCTCATGCCTGTGCCCATCAGACAGGGCCAAGCACACGAGAGAACTCCGTAAACTGTGGCCTGGAGCGCACCTGGGAGGGGTTGTCAGTGCACAGCACACCGCCTCCCTCCACCGCTGACCTGGCCACCCCATCCTGACTGCCCAGACCCCACCTCCCCCTCCTTCCAGAGCCGTCCTCAGAACCAGCCCAGGGCTGCTCCCACGCGTGGGAGGAACGGACAAACCCCTCCCCAAACTTCTGATCACGGACCACGTAGAATGGCCTCCTGGTCAGCTCAGCATCAGCGTCTGGACCCACGTGGAGAAGCATTGCCTGAGCCCCCATGGCCCTGAGCCACTGAGGTCTGTTTCTGGAATGGCCGCTCGCTGCTGTCCCTCCCACCCCCCAATCTCAGGTGCATGAAGGAGGCACAGGACGCTCCCACGGAGAAACTGGTCCTTGAGCACTTACACGTTCGCGCGCCCACCTAAGAAAGTGGCCCAGGTGTCGCTGGGAATGTACGTGGGAGCCAGGTTTCTGTAAGTCGTTCACAGCTGACCTGAGCTCGGTCCGCTGGCCCCTGAGCCCCCCGGTGCTCAATGCAGCGATTAAAACGACAGTGTCCATTGCGTGGTTGTGCCTTCAAGTTGCCACCTCCGTCAGTCCAAGTACGTTTATGTGAGGGTCTTCCTTAAAAATAAACCAGAAGTTGGTGGGGTTTTTTAAATCTTTATTGTTGAAAGTATTACATAGGTCCTCCTTTCCCCCCCATTAACCTCTCCCAGCCGATCCCATCTCCTCCCCGCCCTCCCCCGCAGGCCCGCCTCACCCCACGGTCTGTGTCTGTGGGTTATGCATATATGCAGACAAGTTCATTGGTTGATCTCTTCCCACCCACCCTCCCCTGCCTCCCCTCTGAGGGTCAACAGTCTGTTCATGCTTCCGTGTCTCTAGGTCTATTTTTGCTCATCAGTTTATTTGGTTCGTTAGATTAAACAGGACGTTTTTAAAAAATACGGAACAAAATAAAGTGAACATCTGATTTTCACAGCGGTGACAAATGCGTCACCCCCTCTAGTCTTCGTTGTATCGATGTGCAATGGGCCCTGATTGAAGGGGCCCCGGGCGCCTTTGGACAGACGCCTGTAAATGTCCACGGCAGCTGGCCTGGATGGGAATCTGAGCTGAGGAGAGCGCACCGGGGGAAGGAGGCACGCGTGGGATGAGACGGTTACAGGTCGAGTGATTGTGCTCAGCTCTCACAGCTACTCTGGCCTAACTTGCCCCCAAATAATAACTATTAACACATCACAGCCAATTCCCATTGGGAGACACAGTCCTGAGGGGCTGTGTGAGCACTGGGGGTGTGTGGGGGAGTCTCCATATCCTGCCTGTAAGGTGTGGGGTGGTGCTGAGCTCTGGGACTTATTGTGGGGGTGAAGGGAGGCTCCCTTTGCCCCTCTGAGTGGACCCGTGTGGGTCAGCTCCCCTTCCCCTGCCAGGTGCCAGAATCTCCTGCAGGGCCTGGAGGCAGGGCTGGGGGATGGGGCCTGGACCGGGCCTGGAAGGTGGGCGCTGGGAAACCTCCAGTGTCTGAGAGGAGAGCAGCTAAGGGCAGTTCGAGTCCCTTAGACTAAGATCACAATGCCCCACCCCAGTAAATATCAGGAAGTGATATTCAACTTTAGCCATCAAGGGGGCTTCTCATGGTGACCCTAAAGCTCAGTGTAGCCCTCTGCGATGGAAATCACTGCTGTGGCTCAGTCATATCTCCCCGGGACCCGATGAAGCCTATCTGTGCTCCTCCCTCCTCCCGAGAGCCCGAGAGCCTGGCTCTGGAAGAAAGACACCTCATCGCCTGCCCTGAGAGGTGACAGGCACCACGCTGGGCTTGTAGCTGGACCGCTGGGCTTCAGTCCCAGCTCTGCCCCCTCCTAGCTCTGTGATCTCAGGCAAGTTGTTAAACTAGTCTGACCTCAGTTTCTTCCTCTGTAAAATGGGCAACAACACTGACCTCCTGGGCATCTGGGGAGGATCAGACACAGAAGTGGATGGCTCAGCACCGCTCAGACACAAGGGATTATGTTATTGTTGTTTCTATTATTGTCAGCAGCCCTGGTGGGAGGCCCCGAAGGCTTCTCACTGGGTCATTTATGACCAATTTTGGGAGTTGGGAGTGTCCTGTTTTACCAAAAATGGAACATGCCTTGCCAAGACCTCTCTGGTTTTCAGCATTCCGTTCAAGGCCATGCATTGCTGAAACTTCTCCCCACCTTTCCCACCAGGACTGCCTGCTCCTCCCTGTGGACCTGCTGTGCCAAGGATGCTCTGGCCCATCGGGCCTGGTAATAACCCTTGACTTGTCTGTCTCCCTCCATGAGGCCATGACTCAGGGGAGGCCCTGGGGAGGTGTTCAGTGAATGAACAAGCAGGTGACCCAGGGATTTGATAAATGAAATCTAGACATAGCATGTGGGAGAAGACAGGGACAAAGAATTCAGGGCATAAGCTGGGGGTGGAGGGGACCTAGGACCGGATGGAGCAGGCCGTGCAGGCTGCAGGCAGGACAGAGGGCCTAAGGGACACTGGCTAGTGGACTTTCTTTCCCTTTCCTCCCCCCAATTTCTTAAAAATATTTTTTATTGATTTCAGAGAGGAAAGGAAGGGAGAGATCATTGATTGGCTGCCTCCTGCACGCCCCCTCCTGGGGATGGAGCCCGCAACCTGGCATATGCCCTGACCAGGAATTGAACCCTGACCTCCTGGTTCATAGGTCGATGCTCAACCCCTGAGCCCTGCTGGCTGGGCTCCCCAATTTTTTATTGTGATAAAATACACATAACAAATTTACCACCTTCGTCATTTTTAAGTGTGAGGTCCGTGGTATTAAGTGTATTAATAATGTTGTGCAACCATCACCACCACCCATCCCCATAGCTCTTTTCATCTTGCAAAACTAAAGCTGTGTACCCCATTAAACCACAAGTCCCCGCCCCCATCACCCAGCAACCACCATGCTGCTTTCTGTCTCCATGAACTTGACTGCTCGAGGTACCTCACAGGAGTGGAGTCATACAGGATTTGTCTTTTGGTGACTGGCTTATTCCACTCAGCTTGATATCCTCAAGATTTATCCATGTGTCAGAACTTCCTTCTTTGAGGCTGAATAACACTCCCTTGTACTGCATATGCCACAGTTTGCTTATCCATTCCCCCGCTGATGGACACTTGGGTTGCCCCCGTGTATTAGTTGTCGGTAGGCTTTCTATCTCACCACTTTTTTTTTATATACAAGGAAACCTCACTCATTTACTTTAACTGTAGGAAAGCTGAAATTATAATAGGCTCAAAAAATAAAATACATTTTTAACTGAGTTCCAACAGTAGCTTGACCTCAGGGAACAAAATACTGCCTCCTGCAGGCCTCAGAGGAGCTGGATGGAGACCGTGAGCTCTGAGCCGCCAGACGCTCCTGTGACAGTGAAGGTTTCCGAAGGGGGGCTTGTTCCCAGAGTTGGCATCTACCTTGTCATTTTAATGACAAAATCACAAGAGGCTGCGGACGGTGAGGGGTAGGCGGGAGGTTGCTAACTAAACTCCAGTCTGGGTCCTGTTCAGAGGATTACAAATATGGGTTCCGAAGTAGGATTCCTGGATAAAGTGGTTTTTCCTCATTTATCCACATTCTTCTTTAAAACAAATTTTTGTATTAAGGTAATTTCAGACTTAAAGAAAAGGCACAAGTACAAAGAATTCCCAGATGCCCTTTACGCCAATTTCCCAAGTGTTAATATTTCATCATATTTGCTTTATCCATCTCTCTTGCATTCTCTCTATGAACATATTGTATCTGTATTCATAATATGCATATAAATATAACATACGTATTATTTCCTTATGATCTTCTTAAGAGAAAGTTGCAGACGTATGCCTCTTTACCTCTCAATACTTCAGTATTTGGTAGAAAATGAATGCAAACCAAGACATAATGTCAGGGAGAGAACAAGAGTTAGTTGGGTGTAAGCTGGGGGATGTTGGAGACCCTGAAAACAAGTCCTGAGACAAGGCATTGGCCCACACTGGCGATCCCAGGTGTCACGGGTTCTGTCAGGGCCAGCACTGAAGGGGGGCCGTGATGGGGCCGACGTAGAGGCATCTGCAGGGAGCCATTCTCCTGAGTCCCAGTCATTTCGCGTCCTCCTTGACCTATTCCTGGTGCCGTGTCCAGTCCCACACAGGGGTATCCACCCCAGGAAGGTCCAGAGGAAATGCCCAGGCTTTGGGTTCAGACCCTACCTCTGCCTCTTATCAGTTGTATGTTCTTAGACAAGTCATTTACTCCCTCTGGCCTCAGTTTCTGGGCCTGGGGAATGGGGATATTTCACAAAGTTGTACAGAGTCAGTAACCGTGACCGTGGTGGATGATAGATGTCCTAGCACTGGGTAAAGCACGAAGCACCGTTCCTGGTTTGTAGGGAGAGCTCAGTGCTCATTCGGTTTCCTTCTTTGGCTCTGGGAAGCCCCCTCCATCCTCTCAACCAGAACAAGACCCCCACCCCCCTGTGCGGGAAGAACAGAGAGAGCTTCTGTCTGCAGCCCGGTCTCTGCTGAGTCTCCCTTGGGAAGAACCCACAGAAGAGTTGGCATCAAATCTGCCAGCCACATGGAAAGCCAACCAGGCAAAACACCAGGGCCCCTGGGGAGGGGGTGCGTTCCTCAGCTCATTTGCAAGTAGCTGGAGAGCCAGGACTCCCGGGCTCTGCAAGGGAGGCAGCTCAGGAATAAAGGGAGCTCAGGGCAGGCTGCTCCTCGGCGCCAGTGACATTCGAAGGCTTCCTCTCTCTGAGCCTGTTTTCCTACCTCTAAAATGAGGGTGCTCAGACCACCATGGGGACATTTTGAGAGGATCAAAATGAGTCAAGAATGTGAAAACCCTCAGAACTAGAGGAGGAAATGGCTCCATGGGGAGGAGCAGGGGCCCACCTCACCCAACTGTGTCCCTTGTCGTGCTAGGACAACAGCAGACACATAGCAGGACTGAGTAACGACTTGCTTGGCAAACCCTCCCAGGTAGGTTATAGACATTTCATCAGGGGACTGGGGCCCTGAGGCACCACCTTTGCCCAGAGGAACTTTGTTGGGACTGCAGTGCCTCCTGGTGGCCAGTGTGAGCAACTGCAGCCTTGATTCTGGCCACCTGGGAGTGTGGCCCTATTACCTTCAGGCAGGGGCCAGAGACCCCACCCTGGGGTGAGCAGAGCACCCCAAGACCCAGTGACGCCTCCTCTTGGCTTCCTGCAGAGGCTGTTCCCTATCACAACCCTCCCCCGCCCCCCACTCCCTGGCTAAGATTTGAACAATACTGATGGAGCCGAGGAAACAGAAAAGCCAAGAGTTTGTTCCCGACCACAGAGGCTGCGGGGGCCACCTTTGGTCTTCATGGCCTGCCCTGTGGCTGGGTCCCTTGCGCCCCCTCATTCCACAAGGTCTGCTTTCCCACCCCGATGCTGCAGCCACCCCCCACAAGCAGTGTGTGCCGGGGGGCCAAGGCCTGGGTCGCTTTTCTACGGAGCCCTTGTTACCCTCAGCAGGGCAGACAAAGCTGTCCCGGTGCCACCAAGGACAGGAGCCTAGGCGCTGGCTCAGGACCCAGCAGCGCATCCGGGAGGCCCGGCTCTGAACTCCTCCGAGTCTTGTGGGGGCGCAGTCCCATGAATCAGCACTCACAGGCAGGGAATTCAGTGCTGAAGAGGGGAGCCCAGCCTAGGAGTCAGGTTGGGAGAAGGGGTCACCTTGGGAACCCAATAGAAGCAATTCACAAAAATGAACCCAACAGAAGCAATTCACGACAAATGCAAGGTTTCACTTCCCTGGTTATTTCAGAAATGCAAACGCAAACAAAATTCCGCTTTTATCCATCACACTGGCAAAGATTTAAAAACAGTATGGCCCTGCAGCAGCGGGCACCCTGCTGGTCACCGAGGAAGTGGGCACGGTTTTAGAAGACAGTTTGGCCGTGTCCTCCAAGGTCTTGAGGTGTGTGCATGATTTAGCTCAGTATTTCTAGTGCTTGGAGCTTCTTCTAAGGAAACTACAAGTGTACGGAGGGGTTTGCTGATAAGGATGGTCATCAGAGGCCTGTGATAATTTCAGAGAGTCAGAAACCCAACCGTAGAGGATTGATCAGATAAAATAGAGTTTGTCTATGTGGTGAAATACTATGCAGCCATGAAAAAGGATGTGGTGGAAGAATATAGAAGAGCATGGAACGATGTACAGGATAGTCTTAGGTTAAAATAGACTTACAGAAAATAGGTTCCGTGTGTGTGTGTGTGTGTGTGTGTGTGTGTGTGATCCAGGAGGCCTCAGAGTCTGGAGGGGCCCGGTTTGTGAGGACGTGGCCAATGCTCACTGCAAAAGGGGACTTTCTCTAAAGCTTCTCCCCTTCCTCCACCCCATTCCAAGTGGCGCTCATGTCCCTCCTCCCAAGATCCCACAGCAGCGTCCAGCACTTATCACTGATGGCTACTTTCAAATAGCATTTTAAAGTGATAAAAGCAATTCCTGTTCATGGTAGGATAAACAGAAAATTAACCCAAACCAGAAACAAACAAACAAAAAGAACAAAATGAACCCATATACCTGTGTTCTTACCTCTGGAAACTTATAGTATTTTCTGAGGACAGATACTCCACCCACCCACCCCTTTTCCCCACCCCTCAAATGATAGTCACTTAATATATTATGAACATTTTTTCCAAGTACTAAAATGCTATTCTTCTATAATGTCATTTTCTTTCATTTGTTCATCAATTGTTTATTGAACACCTACTACGTGCCAGCCACAATGCTAGGCAATAGAATGAAGGTCAACAAAACAAATATATTCAGATATACACCCTATTTTATGGAAGGGAGAGAGAGAGAGAGAATAAACAAAGGGGGAAAAAAACAAATAAATACGTCATAATATGTGTGTCAAATGCCAAGTAAGAAACAGTCTGCAGGGGAAAGATCTTCCATTTCTAGAACCACCGTCCTTAATTTAACCCATGTCCTTTCCCAGACATCCCAGTTATTTTCAGGGTTTCTGCGTAATAATGCCACGATGAACTTCCTCTCTAGTTAATTCTTTGTGCTCATCATAATCATTCCTTTAGGATAAATTCCTAGAGGTGGGATTACTGGGTGAAGACCTACAAACTTTTCACTTGCTTCGTTTCCCTTAGTATATTTAAACACAATTCTGTACTTTCTTTACTCACATCTCTTTTATTTTTAAAATAAGATGCTGTAAAGTTTAAATTGGGGGAGGGTGTCAGTTTTATGAATTTTAACACATTCCTGTACAGATTGGGATACCGGATGGGTCCACACACCAGCGTCACCCTTTGTGGTCAAACCCATCTCCTCCCCTGACCCCGGCCACCAGCGGTCTGTTCTCCGTCCTGACACTGTTGCCTTCCCCAAAAGTGCAGGGATGCGTTACGTTCATTTCGAGACCGGCTTCTCTTGCAGACCATAACCTGCCTTTGAGAGTCAGCCCTGCCATTGCTTGTATCAACACGTGTTCCTTTGATCCCTGACCAGTACCCCATCGCATAGCTGCACCGCAGTTTGCTCGGCCAGCCACAGTCGGGTTGTTTCCAGTTTTGGGGCGATTATGAGCAAAGCCGCTCTAAACATTGCATGCAGATTTGGTGTCCCCCCCACCCCACCCCCACCCCCCGAAAATGTCTTCGTTTCTTTCGGGCAAATGCCTGGCAGTGAGCCTGCTGGGTCGTGTGGTCAGCGTATGGCTCTGACACGGCCACACTGTGCCCACCAGCGACGGGAGAGTTCCAGTTGCTCCGTGTCCTCGCCAACACTTGGTACCGTCAGGTTCTGATTTCCATTGCAGGGGGTGTGTAGTGGCATCTCACGGGGCTTGTCGTCTGCCTTTCATGGTGGGCAATACGCCGAGCCTGTTCCGTGCTTATTTGCCACCTGCGGGGAGTGTCTGTGCACATGCTCTGCCCACTGTCTTTGTTTTCCTGAAACATCCCCGTCACCTGAACTCCACAGCTTACTCAGGTGTCACTAGCTTCCCCCAATGTCCTCTGACTGTCCCAGGCCCATCGAGGAGACCAGCGGGCACTGAGTCCTCTGGTGTCCTTAGCCCTGTGGTCGGTGACGGTTTCTCAGACTGACCTAGTCCGGAGAAGCATTCAGGGCTGGGGCTGGTGCGTGTAGGTCCGTGGTCGGCAAACTGTGGCTCGCGAGCCACATGCGGCTCTTTGGCCCCTTGAGTGTGGCTCTACCACAAAATACCACGGCCTGGGCGAGTCTGTTTTGAAGAAGTGGCGTTAGAAGAAGTTTAAGTTTAAGAAATTTGGCTCTCAAAAGAAATTTCAATCGTTATACTGTTGATATTTGGCTCTGTTGACTAATGAGTTTGCCGACCACTGGTGTAGGTGAACAGGAGCGCTGCGTCACCCGGTGGCTGGCTGGCCCACGCACCTGGGCCTCCGCCCACTGTCCTCTGCAGGTGGGCAGCCCCGTGGGGCAGGGACACCGCCCCCACTGGTGCCCACGGAACAGGCTCCACGCGTGCTCGCTGAAATGCCACTCCTTCAGCCTTCCTGATCGGGCCCGGGGCTAAACTAGGGCCGTCAAGCTGAGCTCTGGACAGAGCCCGGTGGCAGAGGAGGTGGGCCGGGGACGTGATCGATGGGTAACCTTTGACCTCCACCCCACCCCCACACGACTGTGTGGACAGCAGTGGGTTTAGTCACTGCCCTTTAAATAGCATGGAAGGGCCTCACGCGGGCCTGTTTTGTTTAAGGAGATTACATCGGCGCTGTGCACTCTGCCACAGGGGGTGTGAGGCCGTTCACCCGAGAACAGAGCGAGCAGAGCGAGCGGCATGTCCCCTCAAAGCAGATGTTTGGAGGGAAAATAGATGTAATCAAAACCAGGGAGGATACAATTACTCAGACCCCTTAGACATACACTCCATATGCAAGGGCCTGGGCACAACTACACACACACGCACACTCACACACACACACACACACCACCCCTGTCCATACCCACCCATGTGTATTTGCAGGATAATGCTTGCTTACACACACCCACACGCAATAGCACACACGTCCCACTTGCCTGCACAAGCGCGCACGCTCCACAGGCAAGCACACAACTGCGGCCGTGCCTCCTGCCCGAGGGCGCACTCCGGGCACACGGAAGGAGAACCCACGCAGAGGCGCCCGGCACCCTCTCCCCAAATGGCTTCAGAAGTCCCTTCTCTTTAAACCACAGTCGTAACACAGTCTCTTTAAATCCTAGTCATAAAAAAGACTCGCCGTCACCTTTGGAAACCTGTCAAGGGCTTTCGCGTCAGACAAAGGTCAGGCTAGATTAGAGTGACGCCTCTGGGTTGAACCAGGACAAGTGGGCAGAGGGTCAGGGGATGAAGAAAGCGTTCCCGTTTCTCGAAACCCAACAGCCAGGACGGTCCGGCGGCGGACCCGGCGGCTCCCAGAAGAGGCTCAGCCTGAAGGAGCTCAGGCAGAGGCCCCGGGCCCTAGGGGCTGCTGATGAAGAACAGAACCTTGAACTGCAAGCTCCCACTTCATCAGAAGCGGGCGATGGAAGTAGCATTTGCCTCGGGCTGTCTGAAGGGCAGGCGGCACCGCCGTGGCCACCAGGGCCTGCGCACCTTCCGTGGGGCCCGCGGTGCTCACGTTCCATGTCTTAGGCACCTTACGTGATTCTTCCGGGTGGCCTGGGGGTCATTTCCACATCGGGACATTCCACGGGGAAGATGCAGATCAGGATTTCAGGGAATTGGGCACCACAGCCGGGGACAAAGCCCACTGTGGAAGGGACCTGCCTCAAGAGGGGGCTGGGGAGGAGCCCGACCCTCAGGGCAGGCCGGTGACCTGGCCCCAGGCAGGGCTTGCTGCTCCTCGGCCTCATGCTGGTGCCATCGTCCTGAAGACGGCGGTCCTGCAGCCTGGCCAGCGGGCGGACTCCCAGGGGACTTTTCTCCACGGGTGCGGAGCCATCTCCTGGCAGATGCCCGGCTGGGGTTCCTGGACATGGACATGCCCAAACCCGTCTCTGTGCCTCTGCCTCCTGGGTCTGCCCTGGGAACTGGGGGGCAGGGCGGGGAGTTGCAGGAGCTCTATTTTCAGTGCCATCTTACTGAGAAGGGCACCCAGGTCTCAGGATGCCATGCTGGTTCTCCACCAGCCCCTTGGAATCATCCAGCCAGAGAACCATTTGCTGGCACCATCCCTGGCATCCCCTGTCTCCGACAGGCTCCATACACTCGGGGCCACCTGAGGAGCAGCGGGGGGACCTGAACCTTTATAGTCCGGAGATGGAAGACTCCGAGGGGGCAGCCGGCTCGCAGTGTCCACACGGCTGCCTTGGGGGGCCGGGAGGTTTCGAACCAGGACCAGTGCGCCAGATCTCCAGGAGACAGACAGGGCCTGGACCTCAGGATGGATGTCCAGCTGCCAGGGGGCAGTGAGCCCTGTCACCAAAGCCAGGGCAGCAGCACCGGGTGGAGATGCTGGGGGTGGAAGGAGGCTGAGCTAGATGCCCCGCGTCCGGGATGTTTGGACCGAGGACCTGAGAGGGCCTCGGCTTGTCATGCCACCAGCTGGGTGGCCACAGAACCTCGGGGAAGGCTCCTTTGCTGTCGAAGGATGGCAAGCAAGGCGACCACGAATCAGGACTGAGATTGGGAGGCTCTTCTTCCTCTTTGAGCACCGGAAGCATCCATTTGCCAGGATCCCTGCATCTCCTGCCTTTCCAGTCAGCCGACGTTCGCCTGGACACAGACACGCCTGCCCCCCTCCCCATCCAGATCCCAAGGGGAAGGTCCATAGTCCCAGGGTGGGAGGGGTTCTCCACCCCGCTGAGGCGCGACACCCCCTCGGCCTGCTCCCCCCCCCCCCCCCCCCCCCGTTTCCGAGGGGCGTGCCTGCCCCATCTGCAGACGAGTCTGATGTGAGACGAGTCCCACGAAGTCCTGGGCAGACCTCCCAGCCCTCGGTGTGGTGTCTGCACACAGACCGTGCTGTCTCCCCATCTCCCCCCTCGCTCCCTCTCAGTGGGAGGCTGGAGGTGGGGGGCTGAGTTCTGACTCCTCACCGTGGAAGACTGGCTGTTCTGCCGCCTCCCCACTGGCTAAGGCCAGCCCAGCGCAGCGCTGAGGGGCTTCTCTCAGAGGCCGCATCCTTGCTCCCTCATCCTCGGGCGGCCCTTCTGCCCCAGGACGCGCCGAGCAGGGCTCCTTGGCTACGGGAGGCCCGGGTTCCTCAAGGACCCAGGAGCTGAGAGGGTTAGCACGCATTCCCCGCGCTCTCTGGCCTCAGTTTCCCCCCCAGTTAAAACCAGGACTTTGGGCAGGTCCCTACCAACTCTCCATTTCCATAACAGGGAGTTCCTTCTGCTCAGCCCGTGAGGCTGTGCGGGGCGGGCCCAACCCCAGCCTGGGGGCCAGAGGCTGCTCTAAGGGTCCACGGGGTCAGGGGGTGGGGCCCGGGGAGCCCAGGGCGGGGGCAGGAGGGGTAGGGGCTGCCCCCTGCCAGTCTGACCTACAGGAAGTTGCATAACAGGGATGTTTATTTTTGGTGAGGCTGAGTGGGATTTCTTCTCTTTAAAAAAAAAAAAAAAACCACCCCAAAATATAAAACTTATTTGTCTGCCAGGAAGATAAATATCTTTGCTGAAAGCTTTTGGCCCAGCTGCCAGCTGCAGTTCCCATGAAGCTGTCACTGAGACCTGGCAGTCTGTGCCGGGCTCACATGGTGTCATGCGTGATCCCGTGGGCCGGCCCACCCCCGGGGGCGCCAGCACTGGCCGTGACCCCCGAAATGTCCTCCTGGAGCTGCTTCCAGGCTCCCTCACCTCCACCCCCTTGTCTTCAGTGCCGCGGACAGGGAGGTGACAGTGACAGAGACGAAATGTCCCTCGCAGCTTCCCCCGCATGAGGAGAGCCCCGGGGTACCCACAAAGCCTGGAGGGGGCCTGAAGCCTCAGGACCGGGGCAGGGGCAGGAGACCTGGGCCAGAGGCAGCGTCCCAGCACGTACTGCCCACTGCTTGGGCCTCGTCCCAGAAGAGGAAAGCTGGGGTCAGGGTGACCCTCATGCTTGTGGTGATGGGAGCTTGTGTGTGAAAGGTCTTGTCAGATGCTGCGCACATGGGCCTCATCCATCCGTCGCGTTCTCTCACTCCAGTTACAGACAGGGACTGCGGCTCCGAGAGGGGCTCACACCCCTGTCTGCAGACACCATCCCGCTCCCTCCCCACAGTGCCGCACACACGCTCACACTCAGGGGCTCCAGCGAGGGTCTGCCCACTCGGAGGACTTCTCCAGGGTCAGTCCTCTGCTGTTTGCCAGCCCAGACCACACTGGGAATAAGGACACTGGCAGACACGTGCACAGCAGGTACTGCGCCGCGTGCTTTACAGGGTGGCCTCTTTAATCCGACAACCACCCTACGAGGATACCTAACCACTGCCATCCTCAGCCCCATTTTACAGAGGAGGAAACTGAGGCACAAAGAGGTTCAGTGAAGTGTCCAAAGCACACAGCTGGATTCGCACCTAGGGTCGGGCTCCAGAGCCCTTGCTCCAACCCCGGAGGCCGTTGTGTCTGCCCAGGTGCTAACAGGGCTCTCTGGATGCGGACAAGCCACTCCCCGCCCCACCCTCCCACCCCGGCCTCTGCCTCATCCCTGACCTGCATGGGTTGACTGGTCCTGTCTAGCTTCTAAGAAGCGGTGGGCGGGGCCCCGTTCTGACAGACAGCAGTGGCTGTGGGCCTCCAGCTTTGTGTAAATCTACCAGGGCCCACCTGGAGGGGGCCGGACACTGCTGGGCCAATTGGTGAGACCAGTGGGGAGGGCAAGGGGATGTGGATTTTTGGAGAGGAATCTCCGCAATTCCTGCTGAACCTCCAGAAGGACCAGGCCAGGAAAAGGGGCATTTCCGCCTGCCTCCATGCTGGCCTCTCCTCCTCACCCAAGCTCAGTTGGGCCAGAAATGTCTGCTGAATGAGTTTTCCCTTCCATCTCAGGGATCCAAGGCACTGACTCACACCCTCCATGCCCAAAGGAGTAGTTCTGGCAAAGGAGGCCTTCTAGATGGAGGAGATTGGGCTCAGTAGGGCGGGAATTAAAGGTCATAGAGGTCATAATGACTAACCCAGATTCACATAATGTTGATGCTAAAAGGGGACCATTTTGAGATGATGGTAAAGTCTCAGAGAGGGAAGGGGACTTGCCCAAGGTCACCCAGCATGGTAATGGCAAGCCAAGATTAGAACCCAGGCCTCCTGACCTCACATACAATGAGAAAAGGCAGAGAATGGCACCCCTGTCCCTCCTTCCTCTCTTTCTTGATTCAGTGACTGGTTTCTGACCTTGTTTCCTTCCCCCTCAGCAAAAGAGAGCTCCTTGAGTGAGCCAGAGTTGCCACCCGACTCTGATACCGTGGGGATGGACAGCAGCTACCTCAGTGTGAAGGAGGCTGGGGTGAAGGGGCCCCAGGACCGGGCCAGCGCCGACCTCCCCAGCCCGCTGGAGAAGGCTGACTCGGAGAGTAACAAGGGCAAGAAGCGGCGGAACCGAACCACCTTCACCAGCTACCAGCTGGAAGAGCTGGAGAAGGTCTTCCAGAAGACCCACTACCCCGACGTGTACGCGCGGGAGCAGCTGGCCATGAGGACGGACCTCACCGAGGCCCGCGTGCAGGTCAGTGAGGGTGCCTGGGGTGGGGTGGGAGAGCAGGGCCTGCCCTTGGGCTGGTGGCTGGAGCTGAGCCTGCCGGACTGTCCCTCAACCACACTGTCTTCACCTCGTCCAAGGAGAGCCCCAGAGGCTCCCAGCCCGCCCCTCATGCCCCTGCTCCAAGTCTGTTTTTGTCCACTGTAACATTGGGCTCCTCCCTCTGGTTGGAGCAGGAGTGGGAGAAGAGGGCCCTGTGGGGAGGGGGCGGGGCAGGAAGCCTGTAAGCTGTATTTGGGCTCTAAGTGGTGTGAGAGTCTAAGTGGTTTCATAAAGGAGTAAATGACTAGTCTCTGCTATGGAAGACCTGTCTGCTATGGAAGGAAACAGGGTAAACTTAAAGACATCTCAGCAGCCCAGTGGGCAGAGACCGAGAACAATCCAGCTCTTCCTTCTGCCCAGGATGGCCACCTTCTCCTCTGTCTTTCAGGTCCCAACTCTATATGCCTCCTTTGAGAAGTCTTCTTGACCATTATGGTGAAAGCAGAAGCCCTTTCCACCACCCAATCACACAACAAACACAACACAACATAACACAACACAACACAACACAACACAACACAACACAATAAAATCCAGCACAGCTCAATCCAATACAACTCAACTCAACCCAGACCAACAAAACACAACACAATACCACCCAACACAACTCAACACAACACAGAAAAATCCAGCACAGCTTAATCCAGTACAACCCAACTCAACCCAAACCAACACAATGCAACACAACTCAACACAACTCAACCCATCCCAATGCAACAAAATCCAACACAATTCAATACAATCCAACTTAACACAACGCACTCAACCCAAACCAAGTCAACTCAACACAACACAACCAAACCAGATTACCTACTGCCACATTATCCTATTTTATCTTCTTTGTAGAAATGACTGGCTTAAATTATTTTATGTTTGTCTCCTCCCACTGGAATATGAGCCCTTGAGAGCAGGTACTATGTGACTGTTCATCTCTGTATTCCTACCAATTAGAGAAAGCCAAAATCAGAGAAACAAAGGCAAAAAGTAAATATTTGTGGGCCAATTGACCTCATTTGCCCGATTCCCTGCATGAAATTACAGCAAAGAAAGAACCAGACAGGAAACCGAGACCTCTGAGTACCCCAAACAGGTGACAAAACTTACGTACTAAAGCTCAGGCTTCAGCTTCGCACAGAATGAGTATCATGCTCAGCCTGCTTTCCACCCCAGAGCTTGTGAGAAATGGCAAATAAAGTGTTGTCAGATAGCAGGGTTCCCCCTCAGTGTGCTAGGGAAATCAACAGCTTGAGGAAAAGGGGAATTGTTTTTGCTTTTTTTTTTTTTTTTAAGCAGCACAGCACAGCTCAGCTCAGCTCAGAAGGACTTTCAGTGCCGGGACAAAGAGCCCTGCCTTACTCAGCAGACCCCAAGGGCACCCCCTGTTGCATTAGTTCACTAAGGGGTCTTATCAGAGTTCTTCTAAGGCAATACACGCTTCATCAGTCTCGCCAGGTGGAGGGAGAGGCATTTGTAATGTAGGCCAGAATCATGATGTACGATGGCTAATGTGGAAAAGGACTGGCAGTTTCAGTAAAGACATAGCCATCCAGAAGTGGTTCTGTACCACAGTGATTGTGAACAGTGGGGTTGTTTAAGCCTAAGTTCCCGAGGGCAGGCTGTCTGTTGTTTTTTGCTCTGGCCCCAAGTGAATGTTTGGGGAAGGAAGGCAGGGCCGGCTTTACTGGGATTCCAAAAGCCCTCTCACACCCACTGTCGGGGATAACCAGCCACACGACCTCACGTGCTCAGAGTCTGGACAGGAACCCCAGAATCTGGCCTCAGCTCAGCCAATGGATTTGGCAGGAGGTGGAGAAGGGGTCGGCGGGGGGTGGGACATTCCTGTAGGTCCTGTGTTGGTGTGGGATTAACCGGTTCATTTTCTGTGTAGGATGTGTGTACATATATGTGTGCTGTACGTGTTCCTAACAAGTGGATGGGAGTACCCAGGGGTAGAATTCCCTTAGCATTGAAAGAAGGATGGTCCTTCTAGTACTAAACATGGAAATAACACTGGGGCATGCCTAACATTTTTCCGTCACCACCATCCAGCTAAAATAGTGTTCTCTCTGCACACACACACACACACACACACACACACACACACATCTATGCCTGCCCCCAAAAAGGAGTTGAGGTAGCTTATAACTGAAGATTCATTATTTTCACCTAAGAACAAGAACAATTTCATAAAATGGGAAGGTAATTATGTCAAAAATCTAGGGTTAGGATCATAGTTGCCACTGAGCACAAACTTCGCCTCTGAGCTTCCTGGCAGCCAGGGCAGAAAGGGAAACCCTCAAGTGTTGCATGTTTTCTGACCTAAGGGGGCGATCATAGAATTATAGGGTATTAGTGCTGGAGAGGATCACCTGGTCCTCTCATTGGATAACAAGGAGCAAGAGGCCAGAGGGGGAGTGGTTGCCTGTGATCAGGGGACTCGGGAACGGGATGCGGTGGCAGTGTTGAGACTAGGATCTGAGACTCCCGGTCCCATCCCAGGGCTTCTTTTGCTCTAGTTTGCTGTCCTAGGACACGGGCCAGGTTGTTCCGAGACGTCGTTGTATAAAGGCCCTGGCAGGGTGGGTGGGATGTTCATGTGCGTCAGACCTCTGGGTTGAGCGCCGAGCCTGGCAGTGCCCTGGGGGCAGAGGGAATGGTGGTGGAACCCCCTGCCTGCCTCCGCTCAGTTTGTTTGGGGCCCACAACCAGCTGGTGGGAAGCCAGGTGCCTGGTGTGGGGGGGACAGGAGGAGGTGATGGGGGTGCCGAGATGGACCCTTCCTGGGAAGAAGCCTGGGGTTTGGCCCGGCTCCAGGGGGCTGCAGGGGCCTCGCTCTGTGTCTGGGATTCCGATCTGCGCAGCTGGTGTCTGAAGACAATAAGACAGAGGCCTTCCCCGCCCTGGGCCACCCCGCCAGGGCCCCAGATGGGCTGCGGTTAGCAAAGCCTCTGCCAAGAAGGTTGGCTCCTTGGGGAGAGGTCTGTGCCGAGTGGGCTCATGCCGGAGAGGCCTGGGAATGGGGTGGTCCTGGGGTGAGACACACAGAACCTTGTGGCCTGCTCTCCTCCTGGGGGTGTGCTGTGGAGACAGGCCTGGGGCACAGAGAATCTGGGTGGAGGGGAGGGTTGGCTCTCAGAGTGCCAAGCTCCAGGGGTCAGAAATACAAGGACACAGAGCCTCAGGACCCATGAATGTCGGCACAGGACGGGCCCGTGGGGATGCCCCTGCCACCACCCCATTTATGTGGGAGGAGGTTGCAGACCAGAGAGGCTAATTTAGCTTAAGGCCCGATCTGGGCAGAAAGCTCCAGCCTTGTGCACAGGGTGGGGCCCAGGGAGGAAGGAATTGCAGGGGGAGGTGGCAGGTCTGCTCTCAGCAGCCTGCTCCCCCACAGCCGGCCGCCTCCCACAATCTCCATCTTCAGCCCTCAGCCTGACCCCGGTCCACTCCCCTCCCCAAGCCAGTGCTCTCTCTGCTGCCTCTCCCTCGCCTGCTCATCTATCTTCCCAGATAACCAGGTCTCCCCTCTCCCGGCCTCCTCCTCCCCCACAATCAGCTCCCCCACATTCCATCCCCCCCACTCTGCTCCTCCCCTCAATTCCAGGCTCCTTTAGGGACACTGGCCTCCTCCCTCCTCGCTCTGCGTCCCTCCCAGCCCATCCAGGCCTGCTGAGGCTTCACCAGCACCTCTCCACTCTGCGTTCCCACACAGGGACCCCGAGTCCACAGACTCCGGGAAACCTCAGCAGGCGGCAACTGAACCTCTTCTGGCCTTCTCCCCACCCCCACGAAAGAACGAAGCCATATATCTTGATGCCTCCGGTGGGCTTCTCCCCTCCCCCTGGCTCCCCCCACAGAAAGCCCTGGGAGGAGGAGGAAGGAGCGGAAAGGCTGAGCTAAGCCTGCAGGAAATTAAACATGAAATGAAAACAAGCTCCTCTGATGCACTCTCTCATCCTGCCCCCAGCCCCCCATTCCGGGCCGCTGATAAAGGGGGATCCCGTTTCAGCCGCGCAGAGTGGAGATCTGACCCGCCCTTGGCTCCCAGCAGGCTCTGGGGCAGGGCTGAGACCCCAAGCCCAGGAGAGGGCCCGTCTCCAGGGAGGACACAGGAAGACCGCTTCTCCTGTACCAGAGTCAAGAGGGGGAAAAGAGTGACTGAAAGAAACGTCGGCAGGCGTGTGTGTGTATGTGTGTGTATGGTGTGTGTGCATGTGTGTGTGTGTGTGTGTGCATGTACACTTGTGCACATGCATACTTGGGACTGGGGGGCAGGGAGGTGCAGCGCACATTCCCTCCTCACCCCACCCTTCCCACTCTCGCATGAGATACATATACTCCAGCTTTCTTGAGCCTTTCCTCTAGCGAAAGACAGTAAGGAAGGTCAGGCACTATAAGTAAACAAATGTGGAATACTCTTAAAAACGGACAGAATTTCCCATCTGTCTCACCTATTAGGCATCACCCCTGGGAGATGTCAGTACAGATATTGGCCCATTTTCCAGATGCAGAAGCGGAGGCTGTTGGCCGTGCCAGCGCTCCCGTGGGCACTCCATTCCTGGGCGACACTGGGAGCCTGTACAGCAAGCATGTCAACGTCGCGGCCCGCAGGCCGCAGGCCTCGTTTACGTGGTCCGTGTTAGCCTTTGAGTTTGACAGGCTTGCTGCACAGCCTGCCCCCGGGGAGCCCATCTACCGCCTCTGACTCAGCCCCAGGCCATCCCTGGCCTGGAAGCTGATCCCTCCTCACCCCCTCTCCCACCTGGTGATTCCGAGTCAGGCAGGGCTCCCAGGCCCCGAGGTGAGCTCTTGCCTACGATCCTTGGGGAAGTTCTCAGCCGGCCAGAAGTGCCCCAGCCACCCACCATCGATTCCAGCTCCTTCACCTGCCCCGGAGACCACCCCCCTCCTCAGGCCCCCATCAGGCCAGCTTCCACCACCCATGCTCGGTGACAGGTGGCCCCCAGCCCTCTTCCCATCAGGCCCCCCTTCTGAGTGAGAGCTTACACGTCTGCCTCTGCTGACAGCACCAGGGGCAAACCCCTCCACTTGGCCCCCGAGGCCCCCACAGTCTGACTTCTGCTTCCTCGATTCCTTTCTCCCACCACTCCCCAGCTGGGCAGCGTGCCCGGTGTCTCTAAACTCAGGCCTGGACTCTCCTCCCTCCAGCCAACACTCCAGGCCCCCTCCAGCCCTCCCCTCCAAGAAGCCCTCCCTGACTGCCTCTGTTGCCCAGCTGGGCTCTGTAATCCTCAGGCCCTTTAACACGGGGGTTTCAGAGCTGGGAGACTGTTTCCCACAAGAATGGCGGAGACAGAGTCAGGAGGGGAGGGCCTCTGGCTGGTAGGCCACAGGGAGCCACGGGCCATTCGGAAAACCACGTGTGTGGCGGTCTAGTGGGACAATTTTCTGGAGGGGTATTCGCGCTTTTATCAGCTTCTCCACGGCAGATGAGGCCACACCTCCCCATAAATGCTCATGACCAGGACGCGTTTCATGTGTGTGACGCTTGCTTCCTGGCCAAGGTCACGCTCATGGTTGGTTGGGGGTAAGCAAGCTGCCTCCCTGACTCTCAGCTTCGATCGTTCTAGATGGTAAGCCCTTGGGGATGCACACCGAAGCAGCGCTTACCGGCAGCCCCACGGCCTGCTGGGCTCACGCTCACCGCTGAGGGCTAGGCCTCGGACCCTACGACATCCGCTTTGTCCTGCAGGTCTGGTTCCAGAACCGGAGGGCCAAGTGGCGGAAGAGGGAGCGCTTCGGGCAGATGCAGCAGGTCCGAACCCACTTCTCCACCGCCTACGAGCTGCCCCTCCTCACTCGTGCTGAGAACTATGCCCAGGTCAGTCCCTGCCCCAGCTGCCTGCTCCGACCCCACCCCCCAACTCAGAACCCGCACTTCGGAGAAGGACCCAGGTCCTCTGAGATGGGGCTCATGGCTTCCAGGTCCCTCGGGCCCAGTCCAGCTGTGTGCCCTTTACACCAGAACGTGGGAGGCCAGAGCCGTTTCTGTCCCACATGAGTGTTGCCCCAGGCTTGGCCGAGTCCCCAGCTGCACCTCCCCATCAATGCTTAGAGGGGAATGGGGCCCAGCGGTGGAAGCTGGGGAGAGGAGAGGGATCACAGCTGCATCCAGCCCAGCCCCCACCGCTGCCTGGGCACCCTCCACCCCTTCACCCCCCAGACATGTGGGTGCCCAGCTGGCTCCATCCACTCAGTCGCTGCGCTCACCTCCCGAGGCAGTGTATCCGTTCGAGTGAGTTCTGAGACCTCAAGGGCGTCAGCTCCGAGATCCTCAGCCACTGACTTTGGCTTCTGGGAGATGTAGGTCCCCACTGCCCACTAGCACCCCCTCCACACCACCACCTACCAGCCCAGAGCCCATGCTCCCAACACCAAGCTCCCCACTGATCGGGTACCTTGGAGGCCCTGGCCTGGGAGGAGCCAGAGGTAAATCAGTTGCTGACCTCCAGGGGTCCACGGACAGAGAGACAAAGTCCGCAGCTGCGTCTATGATCAGGAGGGCAGCGGCTGAGGCGGGCTGCCCTCGGCTGCTTAGCTGTGGCCCCAGCCTCTCACCGGACCCCTGATGAAGTCTGAAGTTCGAAGCAGACAGAACTTCTATCTGCTGCAGGCCTGGCCCCGGGAACAGCCGCCAAAGCACGCAGCCCAGGCTCTCCTGGGGGCGCCTGGGGGACCTTCATGCTTAGAGAGGCTCCCAAGCAAGAATGCTGGGCTCCTGAGTGGGGAGAGCTCATTGTGGGGAGAGGTCACTCAGGGGGTACTCCTATGTACTCCCCCCGCCCCAGGCAGCTGGTGACATCTCTCCCTCCTCCTCCCCAGATTCAGAACCCGTCCTGGATCGGCAACAATGGGGCAGCCTCGCCAGTGCCCGCCTGCGTGGTCCCCTGCGACCCGGTGCCAGCCTGCATGTCCCCTCACGCCCACCCCCCTGGCTCCGGGGCCGGCGGCGTCACCGACTTCCTGAGTGTCTCTGGGGCTGGCAGCCACGTGGGCCAGACGCACATGGGCGGCCTGTTTGGAGCCGGCCTCAGCCCAGGCCTCAACGGCTACGAGCTCAACGGGGAGCCGGACCGCAAGACCTCGAGCATCGCGGCCCTCCGCATGAAGGCCAAGGAGCACAGTGCGGCCATCTCCTGGGCCACATGACAGGGCCCCTCCTGCCCCGTCCCGCGCCCTCCCCCACCTCGGGGCACTGGCCATGCCCATGCTTTCCAGCCCCCAGCCTCCCGCTCGACTTTCCTCTTAGGAACCTGGCCCGGGCCAGGGGCCTGACCCTCAGCACTTTCAGCCACCCCAGGTCTGAGGCCCCGCGGACTGCTGGGAGGGAGGGGACAGCAGGCCCCTGTCCCTCCCCACACCAAGGCCGAGTCGCCTGCTCCCGGCCAGGGGCAGCGGAGGAAGCTGCGGCCGGGGTTGCGACTTCGCGTCCATTCTAAGCTGAAGACCCTCTCCTCAGTCCGGCTCCTCCATCCCGCCTGGTGTGCCCACCGAGTCAAGTCTAAATTCCCGCCGAGACCCAGCAGCAGCCACAGTGCGGTCACGTCCGTCCATCCTTCTTCTGTGTGGTCCCCGGGCAGCAGGCCCAAGACTGTCTGAAGGACAGGCTGCCCTGCAGGGTCAGCCTCCCGCCCTCCTGGCTCCTTTCCTCTTCCTATCACCCCACAAAACCTGACCTCCTGGACCCCAGGCACCTGCCTCACCGTCACCCAGAATGGAGGAGTCCCCGTCCTGACTGTCCCCAGGCCGGACACGCCCAGAGGGAATGAGTGGGCCGAGAGGCTGGGGCCAAAGAATCCAGCTGTCACCAGCAATGCTGACACGCAGGAGGGGGACGCACCCGGAAACTCTGGATCTGGGTGAATTGCCGGGGAGGATGCAGACCACACGGTACCCCCGGTGCTCAGGGGAGAAAAGCTTCCAGAGAGAGAAAGGGCCACAGGGAGGTGTCCGGGTCGGGGCAGGGCTCGCACACACGCTTCTGTCTCGGGCCCTGACATCCGGTTGAGGGCAGGATGACAGCGACCGTGAGCAGGTCGGCAGGTCTATTCTCCATCCAGTTAGGCCCCTCCGGGGCGTCTTTCTCCCTCCTGCCGCATCCTGGTCACTCCCTGGGGCTGCTGAGCAGTGTCTTGGTGTGAAAGGACTTACACCGGGGACACTCGAGCCAGGGCCTGGGGGCGGCACCGGGTCAGGAGCGCGTGCGGGATCTGCTGCAGGACCTGTGCCCACGCTCGGTCTCCAGGCTGCCTTCCCGTCCTCCGCCGTCTCTGGCACACCGCCGTACCTTCCAGAGCCTTCCACGGCGGTGGGGCTCCATGGTCTTCCAGGCACAGGGCAGACAGAGCCCACCCCACGCTTCTGCCTAAGGGATCGGAAGCCCAGCCCCTCCCCCTGGCCTCTGGGAGGCTCCTGGCTCTGTCCTAGCTGTGGCGGCAGGATGCCCTCCGCAGCCTTTCCCTGCCTGTAGGAAGGGGCCTCCTTCGAGGGGGAGGGGCACTCCACGTCTGCCCGACTTGAGACCTGCCGCTGGGCCCCAGCCGTCACCAAAGCCATGGCACAGAGTCCCCGTCCCCGTCCTCCGGGAGATCCATGGCAGGCAGCCCCCGCCCCTGAAGTGCTTGTCTCTTTTACTTTCTCCCTTGATGCCGCCAGTGAGGAGGGCCAGGCCTGTCAGCCGCGGGGCCTGGACGCAGGCCAGCCTCTTGGGTTGGGCGGACGGGCGTCAGATCCCCTGCCCCTGAGCCGCTCCGGGTTTACAGGAAACCGCAGTGTCCACCTCGGCCCGGAGTTCTCCTCGGCTCCAGAACGGGACGGGGAGCATCTGGCTCTGGCCTCCCCCATGCGAGTCCGGCCTCTGTGAGCCGTAGCTCTGAGGTCGCTCTGCTGGAGTGACAGGGGTCTCGGACATGGCATTGGACGTCCTTGAAGGCGTGGCTTTCCGCATTTCATTTGCTGGAGGATCTTGGAGTGGCTCTTGGGAAGCCTTTCCAGTTCCGAGGGCCACTGAAATAACCCAGACCCCCCCCCCCCCCAACCTAGTGAGGGAAGGAGCAAGCTGCCCACGGCTGGGAGCAGTCCCGTTTCCTCCTAAATGCGGACGTTCACGAAGGCACGTTTTCACCAGGAGAGAGTCCGTGCACAGAGAAAGCCCCAAGCGGGGAGGAGGGCTTGCGGTGGATCCTTCTGGAAGGGACCCCAGCACCCAATTCTCTGTGCGTCTGCTTTAAGAGAAGGCCTCTGGTAGGAGAAGTCGCTCCGTGGCTCTGGCCGCCTGTCCCACCACCGGAGCCCGGTATTCATGATTGACACGTCCCTGCTCATCTCCCCACAGGTGGCTACCCTCCCCCAGGCCTGTCCTCCCTGTCCTGCCCTCTAGGGCCAGCCTGACACTCTGAGAACCACATGGAGGAGCTGGGGAGTTGGGGGTACTCTAGTTTAAACCCCTTACAATGGAGACAGAAGACCCGGTTCCCAGGGGAGCAATGACTGCCCTGACAGGTCTAACCAGAGGCCAAGAAAGCTGAGAGCAGCTTGACATGCTGCCCGGGCTTTGACCGCCGGGCCTTAGGGGGCAGCTGCTGCAAGAAGCACACCCCCCCCCGCCCCGCCCCATTCCCCGCCCCCCCCCCAGGGCCAGCACTCAGCTCTCTGCTCTGGTGCCTCGCCCTCCTCAGCTGCTTCTTTCTCTCGGTTCTTCCCCAGGCGGGGGACGGGGGCGGGGGCGGGGTGTGGGGGGTTAGGCCCCAGCCTTCCGTGTTCCAGGGCAGGAAGCATCCCTGAAACAGCGCCTGGGACAGCTCAGCCCGCCTGAGGACTCTGCCGGCTGGTGGCTCCTCAGGACAGCAGCAGGGAGGAGGAGGAGCAGGCGCAGCCCTGCTCTGTGGTTGCGGAGAAGCTGAAGAGGTGAAGAGTTCCTTGGGCTATCTGCCTAGGATCTCAGCAGAGGTGGCGCTGCAGACCTGAAGTGGTGGGCAGCCCCCCATGCCGAGAGCCTCATCCTGCTGGGGGTGCCCCTGCGGCCAAGGCTGGACACTAAGGTGCTGCCCCCTCATGCTGTCACCGCTGCGGGCAGGGGAGGAGGAGAGGGCCTGGGGGCAGGCACGCGGAGGGGCTTGTCCGCCGTCTTCACTGGACTTGGAGGACATGGGCTTTGTAACGTCCCTGAGTTCTTCCGACGATACTTGATTCTCAGCTCTGGCTGCCGTGCCCCAGCGCGGGGAAGCACGGTGGCCAGGCTGGTCCAAGGACTCGGCGATGGTGAGGTGGGGCCCGGCCCACATCCCGTGGCCACGCTGGGCCCAGCTCCAGGGCCCTTTCCGCCCTCGATTCCGCCGGGCGGACAAGAGGAACTCTCCCATGAAAACAGCCACGCGTCCTGCTTCCGCACTCTCTCTCTCCGGGCTGGGTCGTGGGGAGGCCGCCTTGGGAGACACCCTGGGGCTTCTGCTCGGCGTGATGGCCCTGACTGTCAGGCTCGCTGGGGAGGACGGCTGGCAAGCTGGCCCCCAGGATAATAATCCACATAAAAGAGAAAAATGAGGAGACCACACAAACCCTACTTCTCGAAGTCGCGCCACCTGCTTCACTTCATGAAGGATGCTGGCGGCAGGAGAGGTGTCCCAGTAAACATGACCTAATCTCGCCCCCCCCCCGCCCCCCCACTTACGTTCACAGAGCTAGGCCTTTATACTACTGATTTTGAAGGACAGTTTTCAATGTCTAACAATCTGGGTGTGCAGTGGTTGGAAAGAGGGCTGAGTGCTAGAAGGAACATGAACCTCAACCAATACTGACTGTTCTCATTGTAAGATATTTTAACCCTGTATAAACGCAACTTTTCCTTTAGCTTGATGGCCTGGGGTGGATATTAAAAATATATATTAAAAAGACATTAAAAATCCAGAAAAAAAATGTATAAAAAATGAGGTCGGTTCCATAAAATTTTACTGCCTATACCACCAAGTAACTACATTACAGCAAAATATTAATAGAAACGTTCTTGCCTTTAAAGTAAGTTATTGCACTTACATCCTTTTGGGGAGGGGAGGAACATGGAGGAGAAGGAGACCTGGGGGCCCAGGCCTGGGGCCGCTGGAGAGCGGGAGCCCTGGTCGCCCCGAGCACCTGGCTGGGCACAGCCCAAACTGTCTGTTTGGTTGTTGTTTGCAATAAACTCCTTCTCCTTCCTCCTCTCAACTGGAACCTGTCTGTTTTGTTCCTGACTTGTGACAGATGAAATGTGATCAGAGGGGCCTCTGAAATCTCACGTTAATTGAAGTCGGCAAAAAATACTAACAGTGCCCTTTTGAACTGCTGACACAGTGCAGGGTGGATTATGAGGCCTAGATTAACAACAGGTGGCCGCCCGGCTCCTGCGCCAGGAGGGGTGCATGGCCTGCGAGGGTCTGGAACGGTCCCCCTTTATCCCAGGGGATCCGCCTGCGCAGCCGGGGGTGGGGAGAAGCAGGGCTACCATAGTCCACTTCTCAGGCAGCAAAATGGGGTCCCCACAGCAGCTCCTTGGCACCCCTGCCTCTGGGGCTGCTCAGCTCAGCCCGCGCCTTGGGTCTCCCCAGCCACACGGGCTCCCTCCAAGGCACTGAGCGCCGGGCCGTGGCTCCAGGGGCTGTTCTGAAGCAGGCTCGGGCCAGGACACGCAGGTCCGGGGCAGGAGGCCTGGTGGCTTCGCACAGAGCACAGGAGAGGCCTCCAGCCCAGGCAGGCCCCGGACCTGGTCTCCTACTCGGTGGCTGAGGGAACTTGCCGGAGGTCCAGCCAGATGACTTTTAAAGCAAAGCTCCGGAAACAAATGATCAAGCAGCAGGGCCCAGGCTCTGCTGCAGACAAGCGCTCTCTCGCCTTCCGCGCGAAGGTGACCCGGGGAGAGGCAGTTCGCTCCAGGGAGCCCTGTGCAGAGAGGGAGTCCTCTCCGTTCACCAGACAACCTGAAGGAGGGGAGTAAGCCCTGCCTGGGTGACCAGCTAGCGGGGCGGATTACAGGTCACACACATGCACGCACTGGTTCACGTATGAGCAGAAATCCTCAGTTTGCTGGTGGGGCATGGGAGGGGCAGCAGTGATGGTCTTCTCCTCACACAGGCCCAGACTCGCAGACTCAGCAGCTGAAGAACAATAGGCCCTCCCCAGACCGCCCGCTCCCCGACACAGGGCTGTGCACACTGTCTGCTTTCTCAGAGTGTCTAGTGCCAGCGCCAGGGACAATGAGTGTGAGAGCTGACATTTTCCCCAGGAATTCTGATTCCAAACAGATTTTTTTTTTGTTGCTCAACACACACCAACAGGCTTGAGGAAGGGCGAACTTCCGAAAGGAGCTTCAGTTTAGGACCATGTGCAAACCATGTGTTCAGGTGTTGCCTTAACTAGTTGGGAGCAAACCCGCTGTGGGGGCCCGTGTGAGGTCTCCCCGGCGTCCTGGCTGCAATGCTCTTGCCATGCCTCCTGGGGCCCCTCCTTTGGCTGCCCCACAAGCCCCCTCTTCAACCCTTCTCTGTCCTCTACCCACACCGTACCCCTAATTTCCAAGCTCTGTGGGGAAGGAGGAGCTCACTGTGGCTGTGGCATTCAGGCCGCGATGCAATGTGGGGAGAGAATGAAAATCAATGAGTGTGTGTGCTGGGGGACAAGGGAAGGGGATTGAGCAGAGGAAGGAGGCACGAAGGCAGCTCTGTGCACATGAGAGCGTGGAAAAGGACCAGCCAGGATGCCGGGTGTTGAAGTGAGAGACAAGAACCCTGGGTTTAAGAATGGATTGCAACTAGGATACAAAATAAACTCCCAGAAATCTATGGCTTTTTTATACACCAATAATGAACTCACAGAAAGAGAAACAACAACAACAAAATCCCATTTACCATTGCACCAAAAAAATTAAGATACCTAGGAATAAACTTAACTAAGGAGGTAAAAGATCTGTACTCAGAAAACTACAGGACGTTGAAAAAAGAGATAGAGGAAGACATAAACAAATAGAAGAATATACTGTGTTCATGGACTGGTAGAATCAACATCATTAAAATGTCCATACTACCCAAAGCAATCTATAGATTTAATGCAATCCCCATTAAAATACCATTGGCATATTTCACAGACCTAGAAAAAACTCTCCAAAAGTCCATATGAAACAAAAAAAGACCCCGAATAGCCGCAGCAATCTTGAGAAAGAAAAACAAAGTTGGAAATATCACAATACCAGATATCAAGCTATATTACAAAGCCACTGTTCTCAAAACTGCCTGGTGCTGGCACAAGAACAGACATATAGACCAATGGAACAGAACAGAGAACCCAGAAATCGACCCAAGCCATTATGCTCAATTAATATTTGACAAAGGAGGCAAGAGCACATGGAGTCAAGACAGTCTCTTCAATAAATGGTGTTGGGGAAATTGGATAGATACTAGTACATCAAAAAAATGAAACTAGACCACCAACTTACACCATACACAAAAATAAACTCAAAATGGATAAAGGACTTAAATGTAATATGGTAAAGCATAAAAATATTAGAGGAATCCATAGGCAGCAAAATATCAGACATATGCTGAAGCAATATCTTTACTGATACTGCTCCTAGGGCAATGGAAACTAAGAAGAAAATAAACAAATGGGACTACATCAAAATAAAAAGCTTCTGCACAGCAAAAGAAACCATCAACAAAACAACAAGAAAGCCCACTGCATGGAAGAACATATTTGCCAATGTTATATTCGCCATGTGCCTAATCTCCAAAATTTATAGGGAACTCATACATCTTAACAAAAGGAAGATAAACAATACAATCAAAAAATGGGCAAAGGACCTAAATAGACACTTTTCTAAAGTGGACATACAGAAGGCAGAGAGACATATGAAAACATGTTCAAAGTCACTAATCATCCGAGAGATGCAAATCAAAATGACAATGAGGTACCATCTCACACTTGTCAGAATTGCTATCATCAACAAATCAACAAATGACAAGTGCTGGTGAGGATGTAGAGAAATAGGAACCCTCGTGCACTGCTGGTGGGAATGCAGACGGGTGCAGCCACTGTGGAAAACAGTGTGGAGTTTCCTCAAAAAATTAAAAATGGAACTCCCATTTGACCCAGTGATCCCACTTCTAGGAATATATCCCAAGAAATGAGAAACACCAATCAGAAAGGACATATGCACCCCTATGTTCATAGCAGCACAATTCACCATAGCTAAGATTTGGAGAACATCCTAAGTGCCCAACAGCAGACGAGTGGATTAGAAAACTGTGGAATCTACACAATGGAATACAATGCTGCTATAAAAAAGAAAGAACTCTTACCATTTGCAACAACATAGATGGACATGGAGAACATTATGCTAAGCAAAATAAGCCAGTTGTAGAATATAAATATCACATGATCTCAACTCATTTGTGGAATATAATAAACAACATAAACTGATGAACATAAATAGATTCAGAGACAGAGAAACATCAAACAGACCATCAAACTTTAGCAGGAAGGCAGGGGAGGGGGGGCAAGAGATCAACCTCAGGACTTGTATGCATACATATAAGCATAACCAATGGACACAGACATTAGTGGGGTGAAGGCATGTGCGGGGGAGGGGGGTGCCTGGGGAGAAGTTAATGGGGAAAAAGAAGACATATGTAATACTATATGTAATACTTTAAACAATAAAGAATTTAAAAAAAAGAACGGATTGCAACTTACTAGCTTGGTTATCTTAGGTAAGCCACTAAAATTCTCGGATTTTCAATGTCTTCGTCTGTAAAATGGGGATCCCAACTCTCCTGCTTACCTTGCAAGGTGGTTATGAAGATCAAGAGTCTAAAATATTTGGAACTCGTGAAGAGCTGTGCAGACAGGAGGAATCATGCACCCAGGTGGTTGGGAAGGGCCGTGGGGTTAACTTTCATCCAAGTGGCTAAAGGCAGGACGCCAAAGGCTGGGGTTCTGGTCACAGAGTGTCACCATTCTTACCATGAAGCACCGGGAACCCCGATATTATACCCATGGGATTGGCAAGGGATCTGATGGTGAGTAGCGTATTAGTCTGCTCAGGCTGCCAGAGCCAACGACCACACACTGGGTGGCTTAAGGAACAGACATTTATTTTCTCACAGTCCTGGAGACTGGAGCCCGTGGTGAAGGTGCTGGCGGATCGGTTTCTGGGAGGCCTCTCTGGCCTGCATACGCTGCCTCCTCGCGGCCTGCTCACATGGCCTTTCCTCTGTGCTCACGCAGAAGTGCACACTCTAGTGTCTCTTCCTCTTCTTAGAAGGACACCAGTTCTATCCAATGAGGACTCACCCTTATGACCTCACTTGACCTTTATTGCTATCCTTATGGGGCCTACTGGGGGCTAGGGCTTCACTATAGGAACTGTGTGAGGGTGAGCGATTCAGTCTGCAGCAGGCGGCGTGGGCTGGGATGTGCTATAAAGGTTACGGGAAGACACGGAAATGGACAAGTGGCTGCCCTCCCCTCCCCTTATCCCAAAGGGTATCAGTGGGTCCAGCAAGTTCCCAAATGGGCCCAGCAACCACTTGGCTCAGTGTCAGGTCACCTTCTACCTGGGCTCTGCCAGGTGGTTACATCCCACCCTAGTCCTGCCCTGTTCCACTCCATCACCGCTGATGTCAACGTGCCGGAGCCAGAGACCAGCCCATCACACCCCTGACCCGAACCATCATCTGAAAAGCCTTCACACTGCCGACAGACAGACATTCCAGCTCTCTGTTGGGTCCCAAACTCCTGTCCAGCCTCATCCTTTCTAATTCCCAAACTGGACTCCGTGCTCCTGCCAATCGGGACATCATTATATTTTCCCATCCTTTTCCTGTCACTCCTCTCAGCTCCAAGTGCC
Organism: Cnephaeus nilssonii; assembly: GCF_951640355.1. NCBI lineage: Eukaryota > Metazoa > Chordata > Mammalia > Chiroptera > Vespertilionidae > Cnephaeus > Cnephaeus nilssonii. Next base: position 15,130,518 of record NC_137084.1, on the reverse strand, counting down.
TGGCCCAGCCTCCCCACACCCCTGTTCACCTCATGCTCGCCCCCACCTGTTAATTCTCCAAAGCCCACCTCGAGTGCCACCTCCCTCACCAGTCAGAAGTGATCGCATCATAGCAGGGAATGTGTGCAATTCACCCTCAGTCATGCACTGTCTTATACAGTAGATAGGACTATTGATGACTCATTAGTTCGGTTACAAGCTCCTTGAAGGCGGAAATGGTGTCTTCTTCACCTATTTGTACCACCTGGCACAGTATCACAGCAAGCACGTAATAGATGTCAGCTAGATGGCTGGCCAGTCTGCCTCGCACATTAAAAAACCCTAAACTAAGGCACTGTGACAAGAGGCAGCCGAGATCCCGAGGCCCCAAGCCCTCATCCAGGTTAAGAAGGGAAAGAGATACGGGCCCATAACAAAACTGAGAAATTCTGAAAGATGACAGATTTTAACCACCACTTAACAAATAATCACCTATAGTGAGGTATAATTTACATAACATTAAACGCACCAATTTTCAGTGTAGAGTTGGATGAGTTTGGACAGATGTATATGCTCATGTAACCATCACTTCAATAAAAATGTAGAACATTCCCCTCGTCCCCAAAAAGTACCTTGTGCCTCATAACAGTCAATCTGACTTTACTATCAGGGAAATAATGGCCACGTCAAATGAGTTGGGGCACATTTCTTTCTCTTCTATTTTCTGAAGAGTTTGTATAACATTGGTATTATATCTTCCTTAATGGTTGGATAGAATTTGCTAGTGAAGCTATATGACTTGGCTTTTCTTTGTGAGAAGTCTTAAATTATAGATTTGATTGCTTTAACAGATACAGGGCTATTCAGATTTTGTTTCTTCTTGTGTCTTCAAGGATTGTGTCCATTTCACCTACGAGGTAGAATTTACTAGTATAAATTGTTCATATGTATTTCCCTTTTCGTATTTGTAGAATCTGTACCAATGTCCCCCTGTGATTCCCAATACTGATCATTTATATCTTCTCTTTTTGGCCCCTTAACAGACTAGAGCAAGCATGTCAAACTCGCAGCCCACAGGCCGCATGCCGCCACAATGAATATTTTTGCGGTCCAGCCAATATAACGTGTGAGCAATTATTTACAATTATGAAAGGAAATAAGTCTCCTGTCAGAGCCAGAATTACTGACATTCACCTTGGGTCAGTTTTGAAAGTAATCACTGGGAACAAGATTTCCCCCGAAGTAGGAAAGATAGTAGCAGAGAAGCAAGTGTCAGGAAGAAGACGTGAATTTTATCATTGCTCTTGTTCTTTTTTTTATACTATACTTTCCAAAATAAACCTACGTTTCTATGAAAATTGAAGCTTTTGTTTTTTTTGCAGCCCATATAAACTTAAACCTTGTTTATTTGGCCCATGTTAGCCTTTAAGTTTGACATGCTTGGTCTAGAGCAGTGGTTGGCAAACTCATTAGTCAACAGAGTCAAATATCAACAGTACAACGATTGAAATTTCTTTTGAGAGCCAAATTTTTTAAACTTAAACTTCTTCTAATACCACTTCTTCAAAATAGACTCGCCCAGGCCGTGGTATTTTGTGGAAGAGCCACACTCAAGGGGCCAAAGAGCCGCATGTGGCTCGCGAGCCACAGTTTGCCGACCACGGGTCTAGAGCATTTATTGATCTTTTCAAAGAACCAGCTTTTGTTTGATTTTTCTTCCTGTTGCTTTTCTATTTCATTTACCGTATGTCCACTCTTATTTTTATTCGTTGTGTCTTCTACTTATTTTGGATTTAATTTGCTCAAGTTTAAGGAAGAAGCTAAAATCACTGATTTTAGTTCTTTCTTCACTTCTAATATAAGCACTTCAAGCTACACATCTCCAAGTACTCCATCCCACACATTTAAATACGTTGTATTTTCATTTCAAGCAGTGCAAAATATTTTATCATTTCCTTTGTGTCTTTATTACCCCCTGCACTATTTAGAAATGTTATTTAATTTCCAACTATTGGGAATTTCCCCAGATATCTGTTATTGATTTCTGATTTAATTCCATTGTGATCAGAGAGCATTCTTGTGTTTTCCTTTCCTCTAAAACTATTGGGACTTATGCTGATGTGGATGTCTTTAGAGTGTTTTCCCTGTAGGTCACATATAATTGCTCTTGCTGTTTAATTCAGAATAATAAAATGAAAATATCTTTCTAGTATTCCATCTCCAGTATTGTCTTATTAGCTATGCCTTTTTAAAAATGTTCAGTGTCTATTTTACAGATATCTTCCTGACTTACTGGCAACTCCTAAGGCTTCCTTTCCCTTCCTTTTCGTCTCTCCTTGTAAATGACAGAGTAGGCCCAGTAATCAGGCCCAGTCCCTTTTCTCTTCTCCACTCAGGCTGACTCTCTGGGTAATCTAATCTAGTCCTATGATTCTATATCCCACCTACATTTTCAGTCTTAACTTGCACTGTGAGCTCTAGCTATGTTTAAATTACTCTACCCCTTACATATTCAATAGACACCTCAAACCTAGCATGTCTAAAGTAGAGGTCTTGATCTTCCCTGCCCTCATCCCTGCCAGTCTGCTGTATTTCAGTGAATGGGATCACTCAGTTAGTTGTGAATTCTCTATTGTTTTAAATTATTTTCATCAGCAAAAACAACAGATTCTACTCCCAGTATAACTTCTCACCGCCTCTGCTGCTACCATCCTCAGCCACCACTGTCTCTTAGATTCCCTAAAATAGCCTCCTGACTCCCCTCCTTTCATTCTTACTCCTCACAGCCTATTCTCTGCACAGTGGCTGAAATGATCTTTAAAAAAACCAATCAGATGTCGTTCCTTTGCTTAAGACCTTTCAGCGTCTTTCCATCACATTCACAATAAAAATCTAGAATCCTTTGGCTACACAGTCCTAACGCAATTTGGTCTTGGCCTACTTTTCTGCCATCATCTTTACCATGCTCTTCACACGCAATACACTGCAGCCACACGGGGGGTCTTGCTGTTCTGAAAACAAGCTGAGCTTGTGCCTTCCCGAAGGTCTTCATGCTAGCTCTTCCCTCTGCCTGGAATCCTCATGATCCACGCTAACATTTAGATCTGTGCTGAAATGTCACTTCTGGCCGACCCATCCGAAATACCTCCTTGTGCTCAAGTCAACACCTGCCTCCCCTGACTCTGCTTCATCTTCTTTGTGGCGTTATAGTCACTTACTTGTTTTCGTTGTCTTCCTTCTTAGAAAGTATATTTGATGAGAGCAAGTACTTTGTTTTGTTCAATGCAACATCCTCACACTAAGAACCATATCTGGCATACAGTAAGTGCTCAATAAATATTAAGTGAATCCATCACATCAGGTTTTGTGAGTCAACAGAATTCACAATAGAGAATTCACTTTTGCCTGGTCCCTTCTCTAAGCGATCTAAATCTGGTTGTTAATTTCACTTCTCTTCATTAATAGACTTCAGGGCTCAGGTTGCGTCCACAAAGATTTTGCTGCTGAGTGACTCACCAGGCTAACCCATCCTGAGAATATGGTGATCCCTATCCCAAGTTCAAACAGACAACGAATGCTGTGTCCAGCTCATAGTCTCACTGGACACTCTCGATGTGTTCCCAAAGCCTGGAGAAGCCAGGAATCACTCTTTAGGAAGTCCTAACTTGGAGCATTTCCCAATGTCCAGACTTCCACACAGTGTATAATACATGGCACTGGGCGGTCAGATGTTTCCCTTTTCTCCCGAGGTTATCTTAGGTCACCTTCTCCATTGAGGTGGTGTAGCCATGGGACCAAAGCAGCATCTATCTGTTATTAATGGATATTCCCCCTTGTGACTTCTAAAAAAGGGCCAAGGTACAACTGGCAACTGGAAGTTGCTATGAGAGAGGGGAAAAAAATCCTTTTATCTTCCAGGCATTGGAGAAGGTGGAGTTAATGGAGTCCTCATTTGCCCAAGCTGTCAACATACCAAACCAACCTGGTAACAAGAACAAGCCTCAAGGCTGTTCGGAGAGAAATTATTGGGTCTACCTCCAGAAAACCAGGACAGAGATCAGGTGCAGGGTAGGCAGAAGGAAGGAGATGAAGGCAAGCCCCTCAGGATCTTACTAGAGAAAGGCTATTGGAAATCTTATAGGCGCTGCTGCCACCAATGCACAATTTTCGTTAATTACCTCAATTGTGGCTGTTATCCCCTTAATGAGAAACACAACTTCACTTCTAAGCAGGCACTGAGGCTGGAAGAAAGCTGAAACCTGAAAATCAGCAGATACAGGGCTGCATACAGCCCTTACTATTGAAATTAAGCCACATCCAAAACATAGGGGAGGACTCCAAATAGCTTCAGACAGCAGCCAGGCAGGCAGGGCCCTCACCAGGCACCGGATGGACGCTCTCCTGACTCGTCAAGAGGCCCAAATCCCAAGTTCTCATTTCAATAACATAAGAAAATAAACATGGGGCTTATTTATAGCACAGGAAAGGGACTTGGGCAAAAGAACTGCTCATTCGGTAATCCACCCTGACGGGGCCAGATAGGATCCAGACCCCCATGCTCTCTGGTAACAGAAATAGGGGCCGGAAGAGGGCTGGCTGCCAGCATCATCAGGTACAATCTGGTAAAGGTCCTGGCTAAGAGACGGAGAAGCGATCTGATATGTCATTCCATCTCATCAACCAGGATCTAAGTGCTCTTGCTGTGTCCAATTTCTGGGTGAGGAAACTAAGGCCCTGAGTGGACTCTCTCCAGGCCAGGGAAGGGCAAGGGTACAACTCAAGGGCAGGTGCTATGAGGAAAGGAAATTTAAAAAATCCTTGAGCCTTAGCTGGTTTGGCTCAGTAGATAGAGCATTGGCCTGTGGAGTAAAGGGTCCCGGCTTCAAGTCAAGGGTATGTACCTTGGTTGCAGGCTTATCCCAGCCCCAGTCAAGATGCGTGAGGGAGGCAACCAATTAATGTCTCTCTCACATCGATGCTTCTGTCTCTCTCTCCCTTCCACTCTCTCTAAAAATCTATGGGAAAAATATCCTCAGGTGAGGATTAACAACAAAAAACCAATTTAAAAATTAAAAAAAAAAATGTTTCTTCTTTAAAAAAATTAAAAATCCTGAATCCTCCAGGCACCAAAGGAAATGGTGTTAATTATCTCATTTATAGCGGGACTAAAACCTATGTGTGTAGAGTCCTCGGCCACTAACGGGCTCACATCATCCTACAGAACTCAAGAGCTGCGCTAGAATGAGAACTCCTTTCTATCAGCTTAGTCTTGTTCAATTCTATCTCCTAGATCTAGTACAGAGCCTGGCCCAGAGTATATTTTGATGAATGACTGAATAAACGCTCTTATCTCACCTGGATCAGTAACTAGTTGACTATTCTTCAGCTGTGATGACCAAAAAAACAGACATTCATTGAGTATATCCCTGGGTTTAGGAGCTAATGCTGTTATATTGGCAGTTATACACAATAGCCCAAATAGATATGCGGATGATCCTTGACTTACAATGGGGTTACGTCCTGATAAACGCATGGGAAATTGAAAGTACGGTAAGTTGAGAATGCATTTAAATCATATAGCCTAGTGACTATCAGAGCTTAGCCTCGCCTACCTTACCGGTGCTCAGAGCACTTACAATAGCCTGCATACGGAGAAATCATCTTGCTGCTGCCCAGCACCACAAGAGTATTGTACCACATATTGCTAGCCTGGGAGAAGATCAGAATTCAAAAGGTGAACTATGGTTTCTACTGAGTGGGTGTAAACTCCACACCAGGTGAAGTTGAAAAATCGTTGGTCGAAGACTGTATTCTGAAGGTGAGGCTCTGTGAACTGACCGGGGCCTGGGTCTGAGATGATAGGTCCAGCCCCTGCTCTGTAGGCAGCTCTCACCCTCTGCAGCTCCTGAGGTTGTAGACAAATTGGTGCTTTGCTGAGGAAACGTCCAGCGGGCACAGCTGCCTGGTACCTCTTTAAAACCACCTACGTCTTTCCCTTCCTCCGTCTTCTACCTGAAAGCCTGTGCCCTCAGGGGAACGGGAAGAAATGCAATCTGAGGCCCAACCAGTTGGGAGAAGAAGAAAGGAAAAAGCTCTATCCCCAAAAGGTTATAAACTAGAAAAAACAAAATGGCAGACACAGATAATTGGTCACCCATTTCTTTTTATTTTTTAAATATATTTTTATTGATTTTAGAGAGGAAGGAAGAGAGAAAAAAGAGATAGAAACATCAATGATGAGAGAGAATAATTGATCGGCTGCCTCCTGCATGTCCCACACTGGGGATCGAGCCTACAAACCCTGGCATGTGCCCTGACTGGGAATTGAACCAGGACCTCCTGGTTCATAGGTCGATGCTCAACCAGTGAGCCACGCTGACCAGACAGTCACCCTTTTCTTGAAAGGAAGCTTGGAAAGCCAGAAGAGGGGGTCAAACTCTCCTGTCACCTTCCCTGCGTTGCCAGGTGGTGAGCCCGACATTAAAAGTCCATGGCCCAAAGCTGCCCATACAGACCCACACACGCTCCTGGGAACCTGGACGTCACAAAGCCTGAAGCTGGGGGTCCCTGAGAGTCCACTAATGGAGGTGGAGGAGAGGCTGTGAGTTGCACTATCCTAGAGAGAGGGGGGAATCGCGGATTGAGAGGAGTTCTGCTTGCCTACTTCCCACTGCCAGGAGCAGCCCAGGAGGCCTGTCAGATGCCCAGACCATGCAGGGTTGGCCTAACGGGGCCAGAAGCTATCCTGGACGTTACTCAGAAGTAGAAAAGGCGAGGATCAAACGCTGGCCCGGGACGGGAGCCCAGGGCCTGGAACAGAGCTCTGGGCGAGGTGAGCAGACAGGCCCGCAGTCTCACTGCCTCGGGTCTGCGGTGGAAAGCTCGAGGGCTTCCACAGCCTTCCTGGACGGCAGCTGCCTGCCCGCCTCAGCGCTGCTGCCAGAACTGCGCCTCCCTGGGGATGTGGCTGGGAGAGGCCGGGGCCCGTTTAGCTCTGTGCCGGCCTCTCTGTGCCAGGGCTGCTTGGGGAACCGCCTGCCCGGCTTCTTTCACTGGAGCAGATTACCTAGGTCCTAGGCCAAGAGAAATGGAAAAAGCAGCCTACGCAAAAAGAAGCTACTGTCCCCAAAGCTAAAGAACCCCCCCCAGGCTCAGAATGGGTGGTTGATGGGAAACTTCCAACACCCCAAACCTCTCCTCTCGCAGCTGGGTTCCCACGGATCTCCCAGCTGCAGCGCCAGGGCCAGTCTCACCGGAACGAAACACCTCCCAAGCCCCGTCTCCGCTGTCTCTCCCTCTTCATTCTACCTTGGCTGGAAGCCATCGAAGTGTCTGGGGTTTTAACCCAGTGGTCATGTCTTTAGAACTTGTAGCTAGAAACCACCTAGCTTTCAATGGTCAGAACACTCCACACTCCAGAGACCACTGTCCTAGGAAGCGGCTGAAATCATGGCACGTTAGCAACTCCTTCGGCGAATGAGACAAAGAGGCAGCTGCCCTCTTCCAGCTCCCAGTCCTGGTCAGCACAGCCCAGGAGGATGGTCACTTTCTCCCAAAGGTAGCAGAGAAACGAGCCCCTCAGAACCACAGGTGTGAAGCCCAGCGGGAAGCATGCAGGCTGTGGCGCAGAAGCCAGAGCAGTCAGTTTTGAACGTCATGACACGGAGCACCGAGAAGAGACAGCACAGCATCGTGCGCAGGAAAGAACCAGACACTCTGAGAACAACAACAGATATTTTCCCAGAAATGGAGGTTCCTGCCTAAACGTGTGTGAGGCTTGGTAAAACACGTGACATGAGAAACAGTAACACTTTATCTAACGTTAGCCAGCGAAAATGTGCGCCCAACCTTGCTCTCCAAGCCGGCTCTCCGAGGGACAAAGGCAGTGGCCGAGGGCACACATGGGCCGGGGCCAGCTCAGGCTTATCTTCTGTGTAGGCCAGAAGGATGCGCTTTCTTAAAAAAGATTTCTTAATCTAAAACCAGCTGTTGCCTGCTGGAGGCCAGGACATGACATTTTAATCAGCATTGTTGTTCCGCGTCTGAAACCAGGCCCAATGGCATCCAAGGGCAGATGATCCTGACCCGGGCTCATGGGTGAGGCTGGCTGGTGAGCAGCTCAGGAATCCGCTCACAAGGGGGTGGAGCTAGGCCTGCTGAGTCCCTGAATCATGGTCACGGCCTGTTCGACTGTCCTGAAGTTCCCTGGGACCTGGACAACCTGTCTGCTCGCAGGAGAGAGCCTTTGAGGTTAGTTTCAAGTGCCTGGGATAGAATAGTCATTCTGTAATATACATTCTTTTATGCTGTGTTGTAAGATCTAACCCCAATATTTAGTGAGGTACTTTAAATGAAGGTTTAACATCCTTAGGAGGCCAATGACTCATAGGAAGGTGATAAAATCACACTAACACAGCTCCCTGGGGCTCCCATGATCTCAGATTAAAGAGTTCCTCTTCCAAAATCAAAGGGCTAACAAGGTTTGGAAAAAAAAAAAAAAAGAAAGAAAAAGAAGAGAAAAAAATGTACCCATTGGGAGGGAGCACTGGATGAGAAACCAGCCACTAAGGCAGCGCATTCGGTGATGAGGAAAAGGGCAGACACTTGGAGCGGGACGAGAGCAGAACACAGGGAGATGGAGCAGACATAATGCCAGCACAGTTCTCGCCTTTAGCAGGGACGTGGTGTGATGCTCTCCCCCTCTACCTGCCCCGAATTTGAAGGGACTCACTGTCTGTGTCAGCTCCTAGTATCTGGGTGACATTCCCAGATACTAGGTTTTTATCATGCCATTCCCCAGTATTAGGAATATGAGACCAAAGTGCCTTCCACTGCGCCCTCCTGACTGGTGTGTAATGAGTCAAAAGGATGCAGTAAGCAAGCCCCAGCCGCAGCGTCTGCCTCGCTCAATGACCTGAATGAGGGCTCTCATCCCTCCCACCTGTGAGAGTCCACGCTTCTTTCCCTCCTTCACATGAAAGACGAAGCTCTCTCGACTTCCACTTCCAATTTTACTTCTCCTGAAATTTCTCCCATCTCTCGAAAACCTGAAGGGACTCGTGAAAACAAGCAGGTTACACACGACAGCGTAATCACCACTCACCTCTGTGTCACTCAACAGAACAGTGGGATGTATTAGTGACTTCGACTGGCACACAACTAGGCTTCAGTAATTATATCCATATTCCAGGCAAATTGTTATATATTTTGTGTTCTAGGGACATATGTTATGGCTAAAGCCCAAACTGTGGCTAATCTTAATATTAGAGCCAGATAAATCTGTTTCGAATCCATAACATCTAACATTTGCCAGAGTAGATTTGTTCATCAACTGGGCTTAAAGAGGTATAATTCACACATGTGCAGTATTACTAAATGCTGAAACTTAATGATTTAAATATACCAGCAACCATTGCAAAGCAGTTGTTACAGCAGCATTTAACATTAGCCAGAGCCTCCCTGGCTAATGTTACATTTATACCAAGAGAATGAGGGAAAGTTTGGCATCCCCTAGGGGTGGGGTCACAACTCCCTCAACTTTCACAGTATGGTACTTGCTAGAGCAACTCAGTGCATGGCTATTAGAGGCCCCTGTTTGTCCCTGAGAAAACCTACGAAAGACTGATTGGACCCAATAAGGGGAAAAACAAAACCTTTGGAGGTTTGGGAGGCATCTTCTCTTACAATGTTTAGGTTGGGGATCTTACTCTGCTTGGTACACATGGCACCACATATTCCTCCTGGCTGTGTCTTCCCAGACTTGGATGTAGACTGGAGTTAGAAGATGCAGTTAAATACACAAAAGAAAGATGCTCCTTAGACCGCCCATAATCAATGCGTTAGACATAGTTGAAAAGGAATAAAAATTATTTTAATCACATTAAAAAACCAAATCAAACAGGAATAGTTATGGAGCTTATAAGCTCCCCGCTCGGCAGCTGATGCTCTTCTGTGCGCAAGTCCAGTGCCCCAGGTCCAGGCACACAGGGTGGGGCAAGAGTAGGTCTGCAGTTGTGAGTACGTGAAAGAGTTTATTCTTGTATCTTATTTATTAATTATTGTATTGTTTTCCATGCGAACAACTGTAAACCGACTTTTGCCCACCCTGAGCTGGACCTGAACCTGGAGTGCCACCAAGGCTTCCATTCGGCATCTTCGAAGAAAAGCCACTGGAGACCACGGAAAACACCAGAACAGAGGAAGCCCTCAGTGCTCAGGCATCCTCCTCAGGCATCCTCCTTCCCGTTCTTGAGGAAGTAGGTCAGTATGTCGATCTTCACTCTGACGTCCCCCCTGCTGTCAGAAGTGCTGGGGGGCGTGTTCTCTCCCTTGGTCCAAGCTTAGTGTTCAGACCCCCGGCTGTGGCGGGTTTATAAGCTGCCGATGTTGGGGAAGCTCTTCAGTTTCTCAGGAAAATCGTCTTTGTACAGGACAGGGTCGGCTCGGTGCTCCACCACCTTGAGAGGCATCGTCCCAAAGACAGAAGCAAACTTGTTGATGCACTCAGACCTGTGGGGTTCAGGGAGCAGGAGGGCAGGTGAGCAGATGAGATGGAGGGGGGTGGGGGGAAAAGAGAAAATGTTCAAGAGGCTGAGAGATGATAGCAAAATACATAATATTCAATATCAACAGAAAAAATCCAAGGAGGTCCAGCCTGCTCCCAGGTTCGAAAAGGCTGGAGGGGTGTGGACACAGAGTGATGTGGCGGTGCTCTGACTATGAGCTCAGTGGGAGAAAGTGAACAGGGAATGCTGTCTGGAGGGCCTGCAGAGGTCAGAATATCTCTTCCCTTCCCCCCAAATTCCAGTCATTCTTCCAGATCAGCACAAGCAGGCCTCAAACCAAGGTGGATTAGCTGCCAACAATCTTAACCCCGTCTCTGCCAGCTAAAGAGAAGGCAACCAGTGGAGAGGAAAAAGCCACTCGGATCTGAGCTCACTGAAGTTTAACAGGCAGAGAGGAGTCCCCTACCACTGAGCAACGGAAGGCAAAAGAAGCTAATGGGGGTGGTGAACCTCAATTTCAAACAATAAACACTTTACCCATTCAACCAACATTGGCTAAAGGCTCTAAGTGGCAATCTCTGGGAATTACCAGTCAACTTCCACAAGCTGAAGTTCCCACAGGACAGCTTCCAGGATGGGAGCCACAGCCATGTGAGAATCAGCAGCCACAGCCCATTGGGAGACAGGACAGCCCAGCCTTGGAGCAGGGGAGAGTCCGTTTCCTCATCATCCCCAACCCCCAGCCTGGCGAGCAACCTCCTAGGAGGTGAGCGGGTCAGGCAGGCTGGCGGGAAAAGGTTCTGGCCCATCAGGCCAACTGAGTGTGACAGCTGGCAATGAGGACACTTCAGCCTCAGACCAGGGGGAATAACAAGCCTGTAAAAACCGCTTTTGAAGTTGAGGGGAGCTCCAAGATGGATTTCAGAAAGGTCAACATGCTCTCTCCTCAGTTAGGCCCATGGCACCTGAGAGCTACAACAAGAACAAACTAATCAGAGGCAGAACCATTACAAGGGGCTAAATTTCAAGACACAGACCAGGAGTCTCTTCTGCCCTCAGAGGTACTGTCAGATTTATTTCAAAGTATTTTAATCAACAAGTTTTTATCGGAGCACTCTGAGCTTTAGGAAGAAATCAATTATTAAAGAAGCCAGTCATTATCAATTCTTTTCACTTGGTCATTATGTTTCTAGAAAAATGTGTTGCTACTACATTTGAGCTCTTCTAATAATAGCACTGAGTCTACCAGCACCACAAATTAACAACCAATACTTACTGTGTGTTAAGAGTGCTTTCATATAGCCCAGCTGGCATGGCTCAGTGGTTGAGCGTCGACCTATGAACCAGGAGGTCACAGTTCAATTCCCGGTCAGGGCACATGCCTGGGTGGTGAGCTCGATCTCCAGTAGGGGGCATGCAGGAGACAGCCAATCAATGATTCTCTCTCATGAATTATGTTTCTATCTCTCTCTCTCTCTCCCTCCCTCTCTGAAATCAACAAATATATACTAGGTGTACCGGTTAATAATGTGGATTTTTTTTCAATAGAATTACACATATGTTGATATATATGTGATTTGATATGTATGCTATTTTGTTGTATTGACAAAAAGCTTCAAAACTTCATATGTCAAATTTGCTGAAGGTGTTAACTTCATAGATATTTTTACACTTATAAATGTCGAATTTCGTGCCAAAAAAAGAGCATTTGCGGAAAGTTTTAATTCATTACTTTATTTTGAAGAAAAGTGCTGCTGAATACTTTGGGAAGCTTATGTGAATATGCTCCATCTCAAGATACTTGTGAACGCTGGTTTAAACGCTTTAAAAGTGATGATTTCAATGTGAAAGACAAAGAACGTCCAGGTCAACCGAAAAAGTTTGAAGACCAACAATTACAAACATTATTGGATGAAGATGTGTGTCAAACTCAAAAACAACTTGCAGAAAGATTAAAAGTTGCTCAGCAAACAATTTCTGATCGTTTACAAGCAATGGGAAAGATTTTAAAGGAAGGGAAATGGGTGCCATATCAACTGAATGAAAGATAAATGAAAACCCGAAAAGTCATCAGTAAAATGTTGCTTTAATGGCACAAAAGAAAGTCTTTTTTGCATCAAATTGTGACTGGCAATGGAAAGTGGATTTATTTTGAGAATCCCAAATGCACAAAATCATGGGTTGATCCAGGTCAACCATCAACATCGATTGCAAGACAAAATCACTTCAGAAAGAAGACAATGCTCTGCGTTTGGTGGGATCAGGAAGGTGTGGTGTATTATGAGCTTCTAAAATCAGGTGAAAACGTTAATACTGATCGCTACCGACAACAAATAATCAATTTGAACCATGCTTTGATCTTGAAACGACCAGAATGTTCCAGAAGACACGGAAAAGTAATTTTGCTTCATGATGACGCACCATCACACACTTCAAAACCAGTTAAAGACACGTTAAAAGATCTTGCCTGGGAAGTATTAAACCACTCGTCATATTCACCAGACCTTGCTCCTTCAGATTACCACTTGTTCCAATTGATGGCACACACATTTTCTGAGCAGCACTTCAAAACATATGAAGAAGTGGAAAATTGGGTCTCTGAATGGTTTGCCTCAAAACAAGAAAAGTTCTATTGTGATGGTATCCACAAATTACCTGAAAGATGGGGAAATGTGTTGTAGCGATGGACATTACTTTGAATAAAGCACTTTTGATGTTTCTCTTGAAATTATCATGTTTTCTTTTATTACAAATTCCGCTATTATTAACCGGTACACCTAGTGTGTGTGTATGTGTATAAAAAATTTTTTTAAAGAGTGCTTTCATGTAGTAGTAACCCATTTCATCCTCACAACAACCCTATAGAACAGGTCCTAATTTATCCCCAATCTCACATTGGGAAGGCTGGGACACAGAGAAGCTCAGTAACATGTCCAAATGTCAAGTAACTAGTAAGAGGCAGGGCCAAACCCAGGCATTCTGGCTCCTAAGGCTAAAGTCTTAATGATGAGATGATACAAATTTATTTATTAACACAATTCTAGGGTCCAAGGGGAGGAGCTGGAAATGAGTAACTGTTGAGCACCTATTACATGCCAAGTCATTTACATCCATGATCTTACTGCTTCCTTAAAGTAGCCCCCTCTATGCACCCAAGGCAGGGCTATCATAACTTCGTGATGCAGGTGAGACATTAGGACACAGTGCTTAAATAACTTGGCCACGGACCAAGAGCTGGAGTGGCGGGCGGTTTCAAACCAGGCTTGAACCGGCAACAGAGCCTTCACTCTTCATCATCCTCAACCACGACTCGAAAGGAACGGAGCTTCCCTTCTGCTGGCAGTCTTTTGAAACTCAGGAGGCAGTCATAGGTTCCAAATTGAGGAGAAATTGGGCAAAAAGACTGAGCATTTTTAACAAAATGGTATGAATCGAGCACCGGACAACAGCTTTCCTCTCCTCAAATAATGGGGTCAAGGCAGTGGCAAAGTCAAATCTCTACAATGCCTTACTTTTGACAGTTCCGCCTGTAATTATGTACCGATTCTGCACTTTCAGTTATTACGCCTGTAGACTCTGGCTAGCAAAGCCCAGCGGTGCCAGGATAGGTACCAGCGAGCATGTACTAAAGAAGAATCATGGCTCTTGGCAGAGCAGAGAGGCTCCACGGCCCCCTGTTCAACACTGAGGACAATGTCTCCTCTGTAACTAGATCTGCCAACAGGGCCGGGCCACCGGCAAGAGGCCACGGGGCTCCGGCCAGCCTGACTTGCTGACAGCTGCCCCTGGCTAACTCAGGCTCCGTGTGTACTTCTTTCTCTCCACACAGCCTGCACTGGAGAAGTGGCAGGCCACTCTGAATGGTAAAGGTCCTGAAGTCTCCCACCAGGTACTGACAACGCTTCCTCCTTTCTTTTCAGGGAATCTGGTTTGGAGAACAGATTAGGGTGAACGAGGAGCTTGGCTTACTGCTGGTCGCCCCTGAGTTGTTCTGTCATGTATCCAGCTACCCCATCAGTAACTGTTCCCCTGAGTCCATTTTCTAATTGAGTATAAACAGGCTAAGAACTGCCAATGTCTACCTCTAAAGTCTGGAAGCATCTAGGAGGGTGGCGGGGGGCGGGGTAGGGGGAGAAAGAAAGGACTAATGCTGTTCTGTTTTCCTTTCAAACACATACAATTACCTAAACAACCAGGAACCTTTAGAACTAATGCTGGGGAAATTGGGAAGGAAACAATCTGCCAGGCACTGTGCTACAAGCTTTCTTGTATTATTATTTTACTTACCAGCATGTAATATGGTGTTTGGTACAAAGATGCTCAATAAATATTTGTTGAACCAATGAATGGACACTGTAATTTGATAGATATTAATACCCCATTTTAGGAGGTGAAAAGATTGAAGTTCAGATAAGGTAAGTCGTTTTCCTTAAATCAGACAGCTAACAAGTGGCAAACTCATAATCTGAACAAAGATTGGCCTGAATCAAAATACTATGTTCTTTTCCTTAAATCAACACTGTCTGTCTGCCATACTGCCTTGACCTCTTTGAAGCTATTGGTCAAAATGAGCAGCTTAAAGAAGTAACAGCAGATCCTGGAAGAAATGGATGCTGGGTAGTGCAACTGAGATTTCTGATTCTAGAACCCAAAAATAGAGTAAGTAAGCTTTTTGAACCACAAAACCCAACACAAGGTTCATAACTTGCGAAGTGGCTAACCCCTTTCACTATTGTGTGCAAAATGTGATTCTGCAAAGGGGACGATTACAAAAAAGAAAACACCAATGAACACTCTACAGTCCACCTCTTGGTTTACACAAGAGGCTTAAATCATGTCTTCCCTCATTATCTAAGGACCTTATTTAATAATTCGGTGATCCAGTCTTTAATCCAAATAGTTTTACTCCCAGTTTCTAACTGATTTCAAGACTGATTCCCTATCAAATATCTCAAAAGGGTAATCTAGATTCACTAACTCTACTTCTCACCACAGGCGCACACCCTATGCCTTGGGGCCCCACCACTCTATGGCGTTATTTTTTTCAAAGTCACCAATGACCATTCATTTCAAAGGCCTTTTCCCGGTCTGCATGGTCCCTGCTCCTCTCCCGCTTCTGAGCACTGCAGATCCCGGTTCTCTCCTGGCCTCTCTAGTGGTCAATTCTCTGTTTTCGGTTATTCTTTCTTTCTCCTAAATGTTAGAATTTCTCAAGATTCTGCCCTTGGCCCTTCTTCAGTCAATTGCCATCTCTGGGCAGATGCCTTTAAATAGCTTTGTTTTACTCTTCTTTCTTGAGTTCTAGTTCCACATTTCCAACTGCCTGCCCCATATCTACACCTGCACATAGAGAGGACAAAAGCCCCCAAATCACACACCTTACTGCTGTCCAACTTCGGCATGATTAAGATCTCTTCCCGTCCTCATGATTATACAGTTAAAGGTACGACTACTCACCCCATCCTCTCTGCTAATTAATGTCTCCTCCTAACTATATTTACACTGTTAAGGTACTACCACTCTTCCGGACTGGAAATCTAGAAGTTATCTTTCTCAACTCCTTCTCCATAACCTTCTCACACCTATCCAGCTAGAAATAAGTTCTAGTATATCTTTTTTTTCTGGGGGGAGGGGAGGAAATCTCTTGCAATTTAATTCCTTCTTTCCTTTCCACACTCAATTTAGTTCAAGCCTTCTGACTGTTCTTTCTTCAATCTCTTTATTTCATTCCATCCTATGCACTACTTCCAAATTAATATCAAAACAATACTTAGATGAAGCTACTACCCTGTTGCATGTAAAGAACAGACTGGGAATATAGAAGAAGAAAAAAAGCTACCCCCCTGTTCAAAAACCTTCTATGGCTTACCAGAGCCTGGAGAAAAATGTCCAGGCTCCTTAATTGGGAATTCAAGGCAGTTTGGAACTAACAGGTCAGAACTCGATGCTCTAGCCAAAGTGAGCTTCTTCCCCCTAGGTTAACTCATAATTTCATTTCTCCTACAATTTGATTCAGGGTCCAAATGAGTTCCATATGTTGCAATTGCCTGATTTAGTCTGTAGGTTACCCCTCCTCTTATTTTCCTCCAGCTATGCATTTGTTGAAGAAACTGAGTTGTTCAACCTGTCCCCACATGTGGACTTCGCTGACTGCATCCTATTGTGTCCTTTGATATGTTCATCTGTCCCTTGTATGTCTTGTCTATCAGTAGCTAAATTTAGAGTCTTCATCGGGTTTGATTTGGGGATAAGAATACTTCAGAGGTGAACATTTATCAGGAGACACAAAATGTGTAATTGTCATGTCTCTTTTTGTTGTTAGCAGCCATTGACAATCATTGCCTAGATCTATTACTTTTCCAGAGTTTGTATAATAGTGATATTCTAATCCTATCTTTTTTCCCTAATTATCTAGACTTCTATAAAGACTAAAATCCCCTCATGAACTATTTGAATGCCTGAAGTACAGCTGACATTAGAATGAACTTAACTGCTGGCCAAATACACCTTGAGCTTGCTGATGGACACTTTTGATTACACAGTTCCCCTGCCTGGGATCCTCTCTTGCCCAGCACATCATTGGTTGGGATCCTAGTGGTCTTTAAAGACTCACTTCAAATGCCATCTCTTTTACAAAATTATTCTTAATAATTGACCTAGCAAGATGTCACTTCTCTTTCCTCTGATCAATTATAACTTTTTTTTTTTTAAAATCTCACCTGAGGATATTTTTTCCATTGATTTTTGGAGAGAGTGGAAGGGAGGGAGGATTGGGGAGAGAGAGTTAGAGAAAATCATCGATTTGAAACAGACACATCAATTGTTTGCCTCTTGCACACACCCCAACTGGGGACTGAACCTGCAACCTTCGGTGGGCCAATACTCTAACCACTGAACATACAGGCCAGGGCTCGATTATAACATTTTGAGCTTCCCTTATGTTACTTATTACATATAGTTTTGGATTAACTTTGATGTGTGTGTGTGTGTGTGTGTGTGTGTGCATGTGTGTGTGTGTGCGCGCGCGCGCGCGCATTTGTTGTTGTTAATTGTAAAGTCCGATATAATTTGACTCAAGCCTAACAATATCTGGGAAGTTGCCTTTTCTATTTTCAAAAGCCTTTTTCTGATTGGAAGCCTCCACATACATCTCCCTTATTTACTTTCTTCAGTGTATAGTAATAAGTACATTCAACTTAAATCTCTCTCACTGCATTTTAGGTTGCTTTACATTTGCAGTGATCAATAATTTCTCATTGCATTTTAAGTTGCTTTGCATTTGCAATGATCTCAGTGGTGCTAGAGGAGAGATGTTTAGCCTTAGCACATGCTTCAAAGTCATTATCAGATCAACTTTTCTCCCTACAATTCATTTCTTGGACCATATAACCCCAACACTTTAACTTAACCCAATCAACAACCAATTGCTTAATGCTTTAAGTTCTCCCAGACATAGAGAATAGTGGTAGGTTTAAAGGAACAATTTCACGTACTCCAAATAGAACTATAATTGGGGTCTCTCTTCCAAATGAGCTATGACAGTTAATGTCACTGCCTTTGACAGTGTAATATTTATACCAGTGATGGATATTTCCAAAATCACAATAATGTATTAACAGTTGACAAAATTCCTGTTATTTGGGTAAGATATTCATATATGAAAGAGATAAAGAGATATTTAGAGAGTAAGAGTAAGGAATAAAGAATTATATAAAAGAATCCAGGCCAACTGAAAAGAAACACTGGTCTGTACAGAAAAATCCTCCAGGCTTGAAGGATGCTAATATGGCTGACAGATTTCAGAAATGAATGCTGCAAGCAGAAGCATGAGACCTGTGGAAACTTGAACTAGATATCTCATTCTACTACTGTAGCTTCTCCGAGTGAATTTTGGTTCCTTGACAAAAGTGCTACTGGATGCCAGAGCCTGCTGTCTTACATAAGGAGCTGCCTTTTGGAAGAATTGGGTTTGATTCAAGAGATTCGAAGCTCGGGTACCTTTGGGTTACAAGTAAGAACTACTAGGTTTACTGTAAGATTATAACGATCTCCACTCCTTTTAGATGCACCTACAAGGCCTGGTGTTACACTCCGCACAAAGTGTGCTTGTTGAGGAGCTGACTGCATCGAACTAAAGGAGTATTTCAGAGCTGCCCTCTCCCGCTCTCTGTAATGTAGAGCTGTGCTTTCAGTTCTGTTCTTGGTAGGTGTTTTAGTAGTGTCAGCACAGGTAATGTGTCCCTGGTGGGTTTGGTTTAATTCTTTCTAATCAAACGTCTACTGTAACATGGAGATATTACCCTGAAAAACAATCCAGTATTTCCTTAAAATTAACTACCTTCCACTCTAATGACTGTGGATGGTTAACTGCTTAGTCTAAATGGAGAATCTGGCTTCTGGAGCTTAAGGCCAGCAATATTTTTAAGACCCTTCCAGCCATTACAAATTGAGTAAGTAGCATTCCAAATTAATTCTTTGGGTGACCTGGGCTTGAACTAACCCAACTCCCACAGTGCAAAAGGAGGTGACTATGGCTACCAGCTGCTGTCCTTATATTTCCAAAAAAGTCCCATAAACAGGACCACAGCAGGAAATGGGGATCAGAAGCCGGGGCAGACTTTTGGTAAGAGGCTCACTCACCTCTCCACCATGTGCGTCTGGTCCAGAGAAAGCCCATCAATGGCTGTGCACTCTGGACACTTGAATTTCTTCCGCGGTGTTACCTACCGGAGGAACACAAAAATACCTGGCTGTCAGCGCCCAGGACAATAAAACCATGCTTGTGACACCACTCTGCATGCTCCTGTTCTGTAAGTGGAGATGCCTGTTCCCTCCATACACACACGCACACACCTCACCATTTCTCCATTCAATTCTGTCTGGCTCGGCCAACGGCAAACTCACAAGGGCCCAATAAAAAAGGCTTGGAGGGCTTTTGCCTTCTGTAGCTGGAAAGAAGTGGTGATGACAAGCTCCTTAATTCCTGTTTAATGACTGTTTTCTCACTGCCAAGGTCCTTGTATAAACACCATTTGTTCTTGCAGCCATAAGGGCGATGAAATACAGCTTCCCATAACTTTCACCGTAACCTTAGTTCCAACAGGCGCTCTTTCTCCTTCTTCCAGCTCATGGCAAATGCTATGAGCTGCACAAGGCTCTTGAAGATGCCAGGTTATTTTGCAATTCCCTTGAATCAGAAAAAAACAATCCAATGGTCCCTCAGCCTCTGAATCCTTTTCTCTGATTCTGCCTTACCCTCCCAAACCTTAAACTTCCAGTGCTTTTCTAGCACACTCAGGGGAAGCTGCTACCCTAACCTAGTGAAGGTAAGTAAACAGCAGAGGGACTGAGGGTGGGGGGGGGGGAGCGAATTAGATGACTAACTAGGCCAGGTTAAGAAGCATAGGACACCAGGAATTATTGTCCAGAGTAAGCAGGCACAGCCAAAACATCTTGTCAAAAAGCAGATTTGGAGATAAACTTCCTTTAAAATGAATTTCACAATTCACATTCTTTCACTTTCCTTGCAGTGAGCTGTCCATGGAGTTATTTAGAGAGCTGGGGGAGAGGATGAGGACTGCAGGGTTAGAGAGCACCAGTAGTGACTCATCCTCTTTCCTTAGTCACTGTGGTTTAATTTGGCTTCTCTCATCAATTAATAGTATGAGTCAGCCGGGAATGTCACACTATATTTCTAATATAAGCTTCCAGTATTGGAAGATTCCAGGATCAGGAATCTGGCCTAGAAGTAGTGCCTATTGTCACACACAGAATTCTGACCCAGAATGAAAGAAGGTTGAGATGACTCCACTTATATAAAAAAGATCCCTCCACATATCCAGGGATTTAATTTGAGAAAAATCTACATTTCAAGAATAGATATCAATCCCCAGGGGGTCGTTGATATATTATAGGAAAGGTAATTTTTAACAACCGGTAATCAATATTTACAAACATCATTTAGGGCATATACTATAGTTATAATTTACAAAGTGTACTAACTTTTCAATGTCTATAAAAAAAAAAGATTGGCTACCTTAAGAAAGACGTAAACTGTATCTTTTACCTAACAGAACTAGATTTCAAATCAGCTTTGAGATTAAAATTATTTTTTAAAAAACATGATTTGTAGATGGACCATCACAGCCTTTACGTCTGATACTGAAGTTTAAAACCAGTAACCAAAGAAATTGCATAAAAAAAAGAAAGTATGTTTAAATTACCAAAGGCTACCCTTCAACTTTACAATGTGACAATGTTAATCACAGAATCTTAAAAAGTGAAAAGGGAGCTCCAAGTTCATCTCGTCCAATACTTCATTTTATCTAGTTAGAACTTCTCAGGCTCAGGGAAAAGAGACTTGCTCAAGATCACAGAGCAAGTCAGCAGCAGAGCTGGACCAGGATGCTCCTACCTTGATGACAGCTTTCCCCGTGACATTAGCCACCAGGAAATTCATGGCAATGTCTTCACAGTTCATATGAGCGTCCACCCAGTTCTTGATGTCCCCAGGCATTTTGTAGGTATACAGGTAATTAAAATACTATTAGGTGAAGAAACAAAAAGAAGAAACATTCAAATAGCAGTTCCCTCCGGCTGATTCATAAAGTGCAAATCCATCAAGGCATGGGGACAGCTTTCTCTCATAAGGTTAATCACAAGGCTGTATCCACAGAAAGGGCAAAGGAAGTATTAGAATGCTGTTGGCCAGGTGACCAAAAGCTTTAATATTGTCATTCCTTTCAAAACCACCCATTGAGAGCAGAGGAGAGGTACAACGGTGCAGGCCCATTGGATTGATTAAGTGTTTTACAAATATTGTTCAGAGACACACTATACATTCATCTTTACTAAATCCTTCCCTGGAGTCACAATGCCCAATCCTGTTTTCTCTGTTCTGTCCATAGATTGCAAAGGGAAACAGAGATAAATTAAAGTGGATTGACATTGCAAAGGTATATGCTTTTTACAGTAAAACAAAAATGAGGCAATTCCACCATAACCTACCTACATATGAAATAGTATAGAAATTCACAGCCAAAAATAAAAGTATATACAATCTACTGACACAAACCTCCCAAATTATAAACCTTATTTATTATCTGTTACTAAGAACAAAAAAACATTTCTGGACCCAGAACCCTGAAAACTACGAGGGCAGCAGCGCCAAGATAACGACAGCAATCAGTGCAAACCCGGCTGAGCTACCTGAACTGCGCCGGGCGGAACAGATCTTGCTCCTGCATCATGCCTCACACCACTGCTGACAGTGGACAAGTTGTTACTATTTAATTAAACCATACACTTCCAGGGAACACTCTATTACTAAACCGAATATTCTGAAGTCCAATGCATACCCTTCAACCACTCCCTAATTAAGAGTCAAAAACATGAAGTGATAATTCTTAGACAAGGGAAATACAAAAGGCTCATAAATAAACGACAGGAATTTCAATCTCACTAGTAATCAAATCAGTTAAAACACTGAGATCCATTTTCATGGGCATTTCATGCAAGGGAGGCTATGGTAGGATAGTTTTATATTTTGCTGGTGGGAGTGTCTATTGACACAAATGATACTGAAAACAATAGAAAAAATATATATCAAAACCTTCACAAAATGTTCAGTCCCTGTGATAGAATCTATCATAATGCTCAAAAGTATAAACAGTTATGAAAATGGATATTAAGCATTAAACATTAGATATTAAGCATTATTTAAAATAGCAAAAAAGTTAGAAACAATCTAAACAAGCAATGACAGAATAATAGTTACACATAATTTATGGAATACCAATATAATGTTATATTAGCAACTCTGTTCAGAAAACAATTATGGAGGAATGTTAATGACATGAGAAAATGCTCACAATATAATACATGAAAATAGCAGGCTAATGCAAATATTTGTAACAGTATGTGTGTATATATGCATAAGTAAGTAAATAAAAGGCAAAGTGGGAAAACATCTAAACAACAATAATGGTTCTAAGTGATATATAAGAGACTTTTCTTATGTAATAAAATTTGTTCTGAATTTTCCACATTTTCTATTATAAGCATTTATTATTTCACAAGTAGAAAAATAATAACTTTATTCTTTAAAAAGTATCATACAACATGGCCTTTCTAAGATCTCTGAGTAGAACATTATTCATAAATTCAGCAAAAATTAAATTGGGCCAAATAAAAACAGTATCATACTCTGTTTTGTCAACTCAGACCCACCTGCCCCAAGCCTGCCCCACACCTTACCTTGTGATAAAAAGCTGCTCCCGTAAGCACCATGGACACCTCATTGGTCCACTCGGACTCATACTTCCACTTACTCATCTCATGGTCCCAGAGATGCAGTCGACCTGGGTAACCCACCAACCGGTCAGGAAACTCCCGCCAGACCTAAGGCAGAAGCACATCAACAGTCCATTCTCAGTTCACACACAACCAAGCACAGAGAGTGAGCGTGAAGTTATCCAAACAGGTATCAACAAACAGACTCTGGAGGTTCAAGTTTTCACAAACCAAGGTCAGAATGCGCTTCTGAAGATGTTTATTTGAACAGGTGCTAGCTCTTCTGCCAATATTCCAAGACAGATGTTGATTCTGATTTCCTCCAACACTTCATGTGCTTGCTTAGAAATTTCAAATAATGTGGAGAAATAACTTACTGAATTGAGTCAAGGTAGGTAATCTCTTAACATATGATTAATGAAATAGGTTCTGTCCTTAAAGAACATACAAATGAAGACTAAATGGAACCCTGCAACTACTCACCTGTTCTGATTTATATTAAATTTTGGCAATTGTGAAAACTTACAAAGTCTCTGTTTCTAAAAAAAAATTAAAATTAAAAACAAAAACGATTTCTCCAGAGCACACAGCCAGCCATTCTTATGATCTTTTAGAAGCCATAATTTAAGTATAGACAAATAATCTGTGACATATTGAAAACAAAAATGTTCTTAGGTACAGTTTTGTTAAAAAGAATTTGGTCATTTGGGGGTGAGGTACTTCCAATACCTTTCCCCATGTATTTCTGTGTAATTTAGTTTAACCATTAATGAGTATTGACAATTTGCCCGCTGTTCACAGGGCGCTGCTTTTCAGCATCAGGATTCCTTACCCTTTACCAAACCTCTAGACAACAGAGTTCCTGAGGACCCAGCCCTGGGCCCTCTGATCTTCTTTAAATTCTTTAAGTAATCTCATCTAGCTTCAAACACTTTAAAAAAAACCACCTATAATCTGATGTCTTATAAATTTATGTTTGACGCTGAAAGTTCCTGAGATAACCAACTATTTAATATCTTCAGCTGAATAAACAAGACATCTCAAACTTAACATGTCCAAAGCATAACTCTTGATTCCATATCTCCAGATAAGCCATTCTCTCAACCGTCTCCATCTAAACAAACCATCTACCCAACTGTCCAAGTCCAAAAGCTAGAAGTCAGCCTTTATTCCTTCCTTTTCTTTCTCCACTTTTCCCATATCCAACCCATTACAAGTCCTCTGACTCTACTGACTACCTGTAACCACTGTACTACCTCTTTCTACTTCAAACCACCCTCATCTCTCACCTAGACTGTCACAGGCTTCTTCCTTATCTCCTTGCTTCCACTCTTGCTCTTCCAAATTATTGAAGAGCATTCCTAAAAAGACCATTCCTAAAACAATATTAGGGTATGCTGTACAGGACAATTCTACCAATGGGCTCTATCCTATAATTTTAAAATTTATATTATTTTCATTATATTTTTACCCACAATACAGGGGTGGGCAAAAGTAGGTTTACAGTTGTTCATATGGAAAATACAATAATTAATAAATAATAATACAAGAATAAACTGTTTTGCATACTCACAACTGTAAACCTACTTTTGCCCACCCCTGTATATGTCCTATGGTCATACTGCTACAGCAACTGGAGGCTTCCCCAACCCCCAAGTGCCCCTGCGCCCAGGGAGGATGCTCCTTGCTTTCCCAAGGACAGAGCCAGTGAGCTAGCACTTCTCTTTTCTGGTTTACTAGGACTGTTGTAACTCAGTAACACAAACCAGTGGCTGAAAATAACAGGAACCTACAAGTCCAAGATCAAGGTGTTGGCAGGGCCATGCTCCCTCTGAAACCAGTGGGGGATCCTTCCCTGCCTCCTCCGAGCTCTGGTGGCTGGCTGTCAGTCTTTGGCATTCCTTGGCTTGTACATGCATCCCTCCAAACCTGTCTTCACGTGGCCTTCTTCCCTCCATGTCTCTGTGGCCAATTTTCCTTTTATAAGGATACCAGTCAAAATGGATTAGGGCCCACCCAATGACCTCATTTTAACTGGATTACCTCTGAAAAGACCCTATCTACACTAATAAAAGAGAAAGATGCAAATTGACTGTACCTTTGTGACACCCACCAGCCAATCAGGAGTATGCAAATTAACCCAACAAAGATGGTGGGTTAATTTGCATACACAGACGCCGAGTGCAGGTGTGCTGCACCACCCCAGCCACTCAGGATCTCTGGGCAGCTTGGGAAGGTGGGAAGGCGGTGCCGGCAGCCAGGGGAAGGAAAGCCCATTCTTGCATAAATCTTCATGCATCGGGCCTCTAGTCCTATATAATAAAAGACTAACATGCAAATCGATCAAATGGCGGAACGACCGGTCGCTATGACATGCACTGACCACCAGGGGGCAGATGCTCAATGCAGGAGCTGCCCCCTGGTGGTCAGTGCGCTCCCACAGAGGGAGCACCGCTCAGCCAGAAGCCCAGCTCAAGGCTGGAGAGCACAGCAGAGGTGGCACGAGCCTCTCCTGCCTCCGCAGCAGCGCTAAGGACCCCTCGGGGGTCCCAGACTGCAAGAAGGCACAGGCCGGGTTGAGGGAAACCCCCCCCCACCCCCAATGTCATATACCGGGCCTCTAGTTTCCAAATAAGATTACTAAGAGTTAGAATTTCAACATATCTTTTTTTTTGAGGGACACACTTCAACCCATAACATCCCCCAAAAATCTTTAAATGTTTCACCCCCAAGAACATCCAAAACTCTGCAGCCTGTTCTAAAGGGCCTACCACTCTTCAACCTCTTCTCTCACCACCTCTCTCAGACTGCAGTGTGGCTTTCTGTTCCTTAACCATAACCGGACCTCAAGCCCTTTGTGCTTCGCTATTCCTTCTGACTGCTCTTCAGAAGGCTGGCTCCTGCTCACCAGTCAGGTCTCTGCTTATGTACCTCCTTTGAAAGGCCTTTTCACACCTTCCTAAGGAAAACACCGTCCCCTTGCCAGCCACTCTTCATCACATCCCCTCAACCCCATGCTTTTCTTCACCAAACTATCATTTTTTCTAAATTGTTCTGATTATTTATTGTTTCTTATTTATTATCTATTTTCCTCCCACAGAATTTAAAGTCTGTGAGGACAGAGAATTTGTCTTATTCACTGTGGTGTCTGAAGCACAAAGAAAAGGGCCGGCACACGCCAGCATTCCATGCACACGTGTTGAATGCATGAACGGGCAGAATCTCAGCAGGCAATTGCTGAGAATGAAAGAACGGAACCAGAGAGCCTTTCTCTGTTCTTCACAGCCAGAGCCATTATATTCCTTAATTCAGAAAGGATGTCTGCAACAGTATTGATCAACCGGCACCATTAATAATAATGTGATATCCTTTGTGTGTGAAGATCACAGTAATAATTCACCATCACTAAAGCACATGGTTCAAATTGCTTTTCCAGAAGCGGGTAAAGGGATATTTGCTGAGTCATTACACTCTCTTGCCCAGTCCTCCTTGTGATCATCTACTACATGCTTTTTATGTGATGTCTGCCCTGGGTCTTGAGCATGGTCTGGAGCTGTGAAAAGAACTTTCCTTTGTGTGAAACCAGCTCACCTAACAGGCACTCAAACCCACAACCTTGGCCTCATTAACACCATGTTGTAACCAACAGAGTTAACTGGCCACAGGCATCATCCTAATAGCTGCAGACAAACGAATCCATGTCAAACATTTCCTCAGCTGTGTAATGCTGCTGCTGTGTTCCCTACTCTGGGGTTTGTATTTCAGCAGATTAAAATAATATGATACTATTACAGTTTTATAGAGCCCAGAGCAACAACATAGTACATGAGCCACAACTTCGGTTTGGTTTGTGGGCCTGGGCAGGCTCCATTAAAATGCACGGCCAGTTTCCTCTTCCCAGCACCCAGCACCTGTCTATGCAAGTCACACCAGCACAACACTCACTGATTCACTTCAATAGAATTCGAGAGATTTCTGAAGGGCTCCAAGCACAAGTAAGAAACACCAGGATGGACAAAGTGGAGGAAAAGGGGTAAGGTGGGGGGAGAGGGAGGTACCCAATCAGTGGGAACCTCTGCTAGATGGAAGTTGCACCCCCACTTACTCTGAGTCAGCACAGCTCTGTAATCCACGCAAAGGAAGTTGAAATCACTTTCCCAAGGGGTTCTTTTTTTCAAGCCCCCGTTTCCAGCAATAGTAGTAATACTGGCTCAGTTTTAGGGTTGAATGCTGTTAAGATTTCAGTCCTCTTCCTGTTA
Organism: Cnephaeus nilssonii; assembly: GCF_951640355.1. Taxonomy (NCBI): domain Eukaryota; kingdom Metazoa; phylum Chordata; class Mammalia; order Chiroptera; family Vespertilionidae; genus Cnephaeus; species Cnephaeus nilssonii. The sequence goes on along the minus strand of NC_137084.1, from coordinate 15,103,484 downwards.
GCTGAAGCCACTTATCAGCACCCTCTCCAGAGGGACTTAATTGGTGACACTGGGTTGCAGAGTGCTAACTGTGCGGCTCTGAAAGCATCCGAGGTGTCCCCGGTTTCAGATTCCTTTGGAGCCTGTAGTGAGCGCTGCTCCTCACGCGGGGCCTCTCTGCCCTTGACTTATTCCAGGCAGCTGGATACAATCAAGATACCATCCTTGTCACTTCATCTATAACTCTGCAGCTGACTACAGGATCAAAACGGAGTGGAGCAGGAGGGGATGGGCCCTCTCTAATCGAGCCCCAGTGTAGCACAGAGTCGATTATGTACATAGTAAAGCATTTTCCCAGCCAGAAGAGTGAGAACTCAAACTCTACCCCCCTCTCCTCTTGGCTACCCACCTCCTACTCTAATTCAACTTTTTTCTTCTTACCTCAGGAGACTGCTCTGGGGTCAGCCTTTGACATTACTAGCAAATGCCTTTCTATATTGTACAGTGCAGGCATTTCAGACTTCACACTCTACCCCTGCGGGTCTAGTAACAGTGCTTCCATCGCTCTCTCAAGTCACAAAGCCATGGCTCCACTGTTGGCCCAGACCACTGTAGCGCTCCACATACTGTGTCCTCCTCTATGTTTCATCACACACATCTTTGAAGACAAAAGCCAATGTCTCTTATAATAAATTCCATGGCTTGGTTAGGGGCTCAGCAATAATTTGAACAGTCCTTACATTTGGGGCCAGAGATTATAATAACATAATACCATCCTCCAACTGTTTCCTTCCAATCTAATTTTTATACATTTGGTCCTAACCACCTCTTTCCAGGATTATGAAAACTTCCTCTTCTGGACTCCCAGCTGTGATCACATGACTGCTTTCAGAGTTACCGATTTTGTTTTTTAATTTTTAAGCTTCTGAGGTCCTTGTGGCTTCCCATCACTAGAGATCAACTAAGCTCTACCTTTGTTTAAAAGGCACAGGGGCAGCCTAGATTACTTCCTACAGAAAAGACAATGGGGGACATGGTTAAAGCAGATCCAGAACTGGCTCCGCCGCAATCGTGCAAGTGACCTATTCAAGTTGTCCCTTTCATTTTGCCATCTGCAAAATGAGGGGCTGGATTAGGTGACCTCTAATGTCCTTTTAGAGCTAAGATCATTTATCTTCTCCTTTACTAAGCTATTCCCAAGGAAACTAACCCATTAATTGCAATCAGTTGCAAGTTATAGGTTTCTAAATAGCATGGCCTGCATTATTTAACTTTGTTTAAAATGCCATACACATATGGGTACCTAATAAATGTTCCTAAAAAGAGGATAATGCACTGTATTCTAAGCCAGCTTAAAGAATGCATTTTAAACTCAGGGTGTGAGCTAACCACAGTCACATTCAGGAAACTGACTGGGGGGAGAAGGGGAAGGTACAGCCACAGGTGGTGCCCATGTGGGATATTCAATTAGGAAATCATGGGTCAGCTCCAGGAGAAAAGTAACTCTCTGAAGTGGCTGCTACAGTTACCACACTTTCAAAGGCACAGCTCCACAGGGATATTGCTACTGTGAGAAGATGCCACATGTGTTAGGATTCAAGAGCCAAGAGAGGGACTGAGAAGTGGTGAGGTAAGTATGGATCCAAGGTGCACCAAACCGGGCCAGGGTTTCATTTCTCTCCTTGCACACGCCCCCGAGTGTTGGCAATCCCTAACCATCAAAGTGGAACAGAGCTCTATGAACCAGGCCAGCCCTGTGGTCACATGCTGGGCTCGGCCAGGGCAGAGTTGCAAGGAACCCAACTTGCAAACGTCTTTGAATTACTGGCCCTTCAGGCTTGCGCTGCATGCTACCCAGATGGGAAAGGGGTAGCTGGCTGGATTCCAATTCCTAGCTGGTTTCCACAGAGGAGCCAGTGATCGGATTCACTCTCAGCCCTCTGGGAACAAAGCTCACCTTTTATATTTGGAATTTCCTGAAATGAGAATGGAGGACCGATTGGCTTCATTTTCAGCTCATGCTTTTCATTACACTGGGGTTGGTAGTTTTTGTCAAGGGGGTGCCTGAGACACAATTAAATGCTAATGTTAGACATTTTAGAGGAAAGGAGCCCTGAAGTTATCACCTGGAGTTCCCTAGTGCTGACTGGTTTTGACAAATACATGTGCATGCTGTGTTATGAATTAAGATCTACGTTGGATCACACCAATCTACCTGAGAGACCTTTCCAACCAAAGGCAGGATGCTGCTTAAAATAAGCCAAGCAGAGCCCTGGCTGGTTTGATTCCCGGTCAAGGCACATACCTGGGTTGTGGGTTCGATCCCTGGTCAGGGCGCATACAGGAGGCAACCGATCAACGTTTTTCTCTCACATCGATGTTTCTCTTTCTCTCTCTTCCTTCTCCTCTAAAAAAAAACCCAAAAACACAAACCACAAAACAAAACAAAAAACCGAGTGGGAACAACAGTATCACGGGAAGGCTTCTGGGATCTTGGCAGCAATCCTACTTTGCCCAGCCTGGCTGAGGTTAGTGCCTTCGTGCTGGGGGACACGATCTCCAATGCCTCCCAGCTCCTGCTTCAGGAAGCCTGGGGCAGTGACGAAGGCAAAGAGGCAGTCTGGAGTTGGCCACAGCCGACAGAGGAATGTGTGCTACTAAATCTCTCACCAGTTACCACTACCAGGAAGGCACAGCCGCAGAAGGTGGCTTTAGAACTCCTTGTGCCTTCTGTGGGTGGTAAGGAGAGGCTCACTTTGATGGTCTAAGTTGTGACCTGCCGACACTCTCAGGCAGAGATCCTCTGACCAGCTCCCTCACTACACAAAGAAAACTGAGAGCTGGGGAGGAAGTGGCTGTCCCAAGGTGACACTGCTAGTTCAAGCTAGGTCCTAACTGCCAGTCCAGTCGTCTCTCATGACGTCATGATTTCCCACCCTTCTGATTCTAAAAAGCACCTCATCTCCCCATGCTCCATCCTCGCTCATAAACAAAGAAGTCAGATGCACCCTAACCGGTTTGGCTCGGTGGATAGAGCGTCGGCCTGCAGACTGAAGGGTCCCAGGTTCGATTCCAGTCAAGGGCATGTACCTTGGTTGCGGGCACATCCCCAGTGGGGGGTGTGCAGGAGGCAGCTGGTCGATGTTTATCTCTCATCGATGTTTCTAACTCTCTATCCCTCTGCCTTCCTCTCTGTAAAAAAACCAATAAAATATATTTAAAAAAAAAAAAAGAAGTCAGATGCTGTCTTAAATCACACGCAGTGTCATCAGGGCAGAGATGGTAAAGTCACACGTGCATGCTGATGGCCAAGTTGAAAATAGAAAAGGGAGGGGGTAAGGGGAGGGACGGAGGTGGGGAAAATGACAAAACCCTTTGCTCTCAGCAGTACTCATCTTCTAAAAGCTGAAGGCTCTTCATGAATGTGGTTTCCATTTAGCAAAGAGAGCCACATGCTCACACCATTAAAAGAGGAACTCCCGTCAGCTATGTAGCAAACTAGAGAGATGCACATATGACATCCCCAGGCCTACTGGAACCTTGTCATCTGTGAGGCTCTGGGGCAGAGAAGGAAATACAAGCAAAAAGCAGCTGAACAAAAGATTAAACTCAACTACTATTTTTCATGAGGCAATGAATCCCTTGAGTGATAATAAAGAAGGAAAGAGGAGACGTGAAATTGAGGGTATGGGAGGAGGAAGAGATAGGTCAGGATAGGGCCATGGATTTTCTAATTTTGTGCTCCTTAAGACCCACTAAACATGAAATCATTTTTGTTTCCATAAGCTCAACTCCAATGGGGGCCATACTAATCTAAGTCCGGTCCCAGGGGATTGCTTAATGAAGTTAAAAGAATAGTGATCATAAGCCAATGGCTATTCTCGTTAAATCCTGCACGAGTGGAAAAAGAGATGTTAGTTTTATAAATAACCATTATCAAGTCTTCAAAATATCAAGTGGATTTTGTTTTCTTCTCAATGAAGAAAGGGAGGAAGTGGCACTGACCACAAACCCTGTAATCCTGGCTGAATTCAAAGCATAAATGTGGTTCAAAATAATTTCTTAATAAGTAAATTCATCACAGTGCCCTTTATGTGTACATAAACCCCACAATCTCTTGGTGGAGAATCAAACAGCAGAGGGACTCTTTCGAATTATTCCTTTATATCCGATCTATTCCACACCTCTCCCCAAAAGACTTGTGGTGTCTTAAAATCCTACCTAATAATAGACAAATATGCAAATTGACCGTACCTTCGCTATGCCCGTGATTGGCCAGGAGGCGCAAGGGGGCGGGACTCAGGGTGGCCGGGGTGGCCAATTGGGCCAGCAGGACACTGAGCTCGCATCGCCAGCGGCGGCTCGAGCTCAGCGTCTGCGCCATGGCTGTGCTGCGGCACAGAAGGGGCCTCTGGGGCAGCGAGCTCATGTCCCACCTCGGACCATCAAAAGCGTGGGAGCTGGGTGCCTGTCCGCTCGGGCACCAGCGAACAGGCACCCAGCTCCCCCGTGATTGAAAGCGAAAGCGTGTAGGGGACCCTACACGTGCATGATTCAATCATGCACTGGGTCTCTAGTAAAAGATAAAAAGTATAATAAAGTCCAAACTGTCAAAACAGATGATGTCCTCAACAGCATTAAAAAAAAAAAAAATCTGCCCTAGCTGGGTGGCTCAGTTGGTTGAAGCATCATCCCATACACCAAAAGGTTGCAGGTTCAATCCCAGTCAGGGTTTGTATGGGAGGCAACCAATAGATATTTCTCTCTCACATCCATGGTGCTCTCTCTCTCTCCCCATCCCTTCCCCTCTCTAAAATCAACAAAACATCCTTGGGTGAAATGTTTTTAAAAATCCAGAAATTTCCATCTATTTAAAAAATATTAATCCTGATATCAAGTTCTAGTATGGCAATCCAACAGCAAGCTCAAGTCATGGCAATGGAGAGATTTGAGTATCCCTATTAAATCATTTATGCATTCAACTCACAGATACTTATTGAGTTACCACTATTTTTTAATTAAGCATCTTATTATGAGACAACTACAGATTAAAAAGAAGTTGTAAGAAAAATGCAGACATCCTGTGTCCTCTTTACCAGTTTTCTACAAGGGCAACATCTTGCGAAACGATAATGTGATCCATACCATCAGCACAGTCAAGATACAGAGCATTTCTACCACAAGGGTCCCTCCTGTCAATCTTTTCCAGACACCCTCCCCCATTCAGGCTCCCACTGGCAACCACTAATCTGTTCTCCATCTCTATATAATTTTGTAATTTCAAAAAGGCTACATAAATGGAATGATGCAGTATGTAATCTTTTGGGACTGGCTTTTTTCACACAGCACAATTCCCTGAAGATCCATCGACATTTGTTCCCTTTTATTGCTGAGTAATAGTCCACGTGTACATGTACTAGTTTACTCACGCAGGACATCTGGGCTGATTCATTTGTGGCCATTGCAAATAAAGCTAGTACGCATTTGTGTGTGCATAAATTTTCACTCCTTTGGGATACATGCCCAAGAGGACAACTGCTGGGTCATATGGTAGTTGCGTGTTTAGTTTTATAAGAAACTGCCAAAACTGTTTCTCCAGAGTGGCCTCACCATTTTACATTCCTGCCAGCAACGTTCGAGTCATCCAGTTTCTCGGCATCTTTACCAGCATTTGGTATTGTCACTATTTATTTTCTACTTTAGCCATTCTAATAGGTGTATAGTGATATATAAATCATGGTTTTAATTTGCATTTCCTAATGGCTAACAATGTTGAACATCTCTTCATGTGCGACTTGCCATATGTATATCCTCTTCCGTGAAATGTCTGTTTATGTCTTTGCCCATGTTCTAATTGGACTGTTTGTTTTTTTAACTGTTGAGTTTTGAGAGTTCCTTATAGATCCTAGATGCTCAGTCCTTCGTTGGATATGTAGTTTGCAAATATTTTTTCTCTCTTTTGATCCTCTTCAAAAGGTCTTTCACAGAGAAGTTTTAAGTTTTAATGAGGTCCAATTCATCAATTTTTCCTTTTAGGATTATGCTTTTGGTCTTAAGTCTAAGACTCTATTTAACCTGAGATCAGAAAAATTTTCTCCTTAAGTTTTTTTCCTAAAAGCTTTAAAGCTTTATGTTTACTTTAAATCCATGATTCACTTTCAGTTAATTTTTCTATAAGATGTGAGGTTTAGATCAAGGTTAAATTTTGCCTATGGATATCCAACTGATCCATCACCATTTGCTGAAAAGGCATCTTTCCTCCACTGAACTGCGTTTGCACCTTTTGTCAGAAATCAGTTGCCCCAACTATTTTTAGGGACTGTCTTATACTTCAATGAGTGAATACAAAAGTAAAGCATATATCTTGTTACTAAGGAGCTTATCATTTAGAAAAGCTAATGACATATGCATAAGAAGCCAGAGATGAAACAAAGCAAGGGTATAAGAAAAAGTACAAAACAGAATTAAGAGGATAGTAGGATTACTTCTAGATTAGGGTGGGAAAGCAGGGAATAAGGAAAAAGCTTTATGGATTTCATTTCAAGGGAAGAAAGAAAAAGAAAGTTAGTTAGGACTGAGATTCTCATTACCCACAACCAGATACGTAAGTAGCACAAAATTACTCTTTTTTAAAAATATATTTTTATTGTTTTCAGAGAGGAAAGGAGAGGGATATAGAAACATCAATGATGAGAAAGAATCATTGACTGGCTGCCTCCTGCATACCCCATCCTGGGGATCAAGCCCGAAACCCAGGCATGTGCCCTTGACCAGAATCGAACCGGGGAACCTTCAGTCTGCAGGCCAACGCTCTATCCACAGAGCCAAACTAGCTAGGGCACAAAATTACTCTTTGCTGTCTATCTAGCAGGCCAAGAAATGGAAGCCCAGGATTCCCTACCTAATATAGAATAGAGTATTTAACTTTGAACAGCTCCTTATAATTTTACTCATAGAAACTATATAGGAGAAAATTCTATGTCCAAGCACATTAAGTTCACTCTTTAGTCAATAAATATTTACTGAGCATCTACTATGTGTCAAGCACTAGGCATACAGTAGGAAACAAGGCAGACACACTCCTGTCTGAATGTACAGCTCCAAAGGGGAGTTTTTCAGTCTAGCCCCCGATCTATGCCATGGAATGCCATGGATTTCATGATGGCCCTGCTTGTAAGTTAGCCCCCTTCTTCCTTGTCTCAGAGCAGTGTCAACATTTCATCAAGACTTCTGACCCACCCCTCAAATCTTCAGCATAACACACAGTCTGGCTGGGAACTTAGAAATATTAATTTTAAAGGTTGCCAACTCTTGATCTAAATGAGCCAACAGACAGTAAAACACACAGTGCACAATTAATGTGAATCCCAGGCACCAATTTTTGGGCACGAAGCAATGGATGTGATCTAAGAGATGTCAATATCACTCTGACCATCACCTTGCTTTCTAGACTTGTTTTCCCAATCAGGACGTTTCTAAGGTCAGGGGACTATTCTGATCCTTTAACTTTTCTTTCTCTTTATTCTTACAAATAATGCTACGTCTAATGCATTAGCAATCATCAACCATGGCCTCAAACTCACAGTTTGTAAGCAGTTTACAACGGGCAATGCATAGCTCAGCTTCATGTTTGGGAACAACAGAGAATTTTCCTGAGAAAGCTATTTTCCTGAGAGTGTAGCTGGGAGAGTTCGGGGCCTGGGTGCTGCTGTGGCTTTCCCCTGGCCCTATGCCAAGCCTGCCCACACACCTCCTTTAAGCATCTCTATCAAAATCAAGGCAGATAAGCAGCCCATGCAAGACAAATCCCCCTATCCCCAAGTCAGAAGCCAAATCCCAAAGCCTGAATTCCTGGAGAAAAGCCTGTAATCAACCCCAAAGAGACAACAGGCAGCTTTTGGAACAATAACCTCAAACATATGGATCCTTTCAGGGTTGGAATATCATTGCAGTTATCTCTGTTTGATGGGGTGGGGGAGGGAAAGTGTGTGTTCTTTAAGCCATCAACTACCAACACCTCTTTAAAGGAACCACCCCTCATTATAAGCACTAAGCTACAAAGCCAGGTGGCCCTGATGGCACCGAGGCAGGAAAGATGCTGAGCCCGGAGGGGAGCACACGGGGCTGGAGCGGCAAAGTCAGGAGAGCTCTCTCCTCACCAGCACTGCCTGGCACAAAGCAGGCACCTACGGAAAACACTGACACCAGCTCCCCTGACTCGCTCTGCCCGGGAGTCTGAGGAGACACCCCTCGATGGAAGGTTGTGCCAGCAAGAAACATGCTCCCTTCACTTGGGGAGCCGGAGCCCCCTGCCCCACATTTGATGCTTTGTTCGTGGCTACGTAAACAAATTCGGAGCTTGTTACTTTTAATGTGCTCAGTGGGAAAGAAAAAAGTGTCACTCCATTGTCATTCCCAACTGGGTGCTTTTTAACCGCTCAGGTGTTATTTCACGGTTCAGCATACATATTCGATTTCCTTCCCTTAATATTTGTTTGACTTATTCTCCGACGGGGACTGGGTGCTTTAGAAAAGCTCTGCGAGGTCAGCCTTCCCGCAGCCTCTCAGCACCTCCGTGGGCTCCCGGCCGCGGCCCTGGCTCTTCTTTCAGCAGTTCTCGCTGCAGCAACCACACACACCAACCATTCTCCCGCCAGGTCCCCTGGGTCTGGGGGTGTAAATCAAAGCAAGCTGGACGTAGGACAGACCGAACAGATTATTCAGTTCCCCCACAGGCTGGAAACAGGGAGCCTGAAGCAACATGAAGAGTACGCAGGGAGAGGGGTCTCTAAGAAAGAACGACTCACCTCTGCCACAGCCTTCCAGTCTCCTCTGAGGGAAGCTCTGACTACCCACTACGGGCAGGGGGCGGGGTCACTCACAGAAATGAGCTATTTGGCCCATTCCCTCTTCCAAAGATGACAATCTCTATTAAGGGCAACTCTTCAGGTAAGTAAGAAAAGTGAAAAATGAAGTAAAGACAGACAGATGTCCTTTTCGATCTTTATTCCTGTACTGACATTATGCCCAGGCCCAGGAAAGGTACTCAGAGGGGGTCCGTCACTCATGTGTCACACGCAGGCTCCGAGGGAGCTCACAGCCATCAGCTTCTTCAGATACTTAGTGAAGAGGGTGCACCACAAACCCTAAGAAAGGTAGAGTTTTCAAAAAGTGCAACTTGGGCTCAGCGGTTCTAACTACATTGTAAAGCTTTAGTGTCAGACCTGGAAAACGCTGATTCAGAACAAGGTCGGCGAGGTCTGACCCTGTGTGTGCCCCAAACGGGCCCAGCTCTCCGCGCCCGCAGCCCCCAGCGCCTGCAGCGCCACGTGCACTCCCTGTTGGACTGGCCCCACTGGGCACTCCTGCTACAGTCCATCGGCCAGGTAAGGGAAGAAAAGACTTGAATCCCAGTCTTTCCAGTCACCCATCGGGTCAGATCCTGTGGAGGCTCAAGGACCCAAGTCAGCCAAGAGGTCAAGGAATGGAAATCTAAGGTACTGGCTCTCACGAAGGCTGACACACTTCCAATAACTGCATTATCCACCTACCCAGGGATGTTCCTTCATTTATGGGCCCCCCTCAGGGACTTTCCCTTTTTATTAGTCTTGGTTATGCAAGAACTGAGTTTCTTCGTGCCCTAGGTGAACTCCAACGGTAAGTCTGCTCTAGAGTCCATGGCAGGATGATAGGTGGTTCCATGAATCACCAAGAAAAGCCTCCTGGATTCCCAACAAAACTGAGCGCATTTTCACATTTAGGCTCTGAGGCTTAACATCCAGGGAGGAAAGCAGTTAACTTTCTGAGAGAAGGATCATGACCATGAGTCTGTGAGGAGCGATCTCAGACCCAGGCCAAGGCTGCATGTACATTTGTTTGTTCCCCAGACCTGGTATCGGTGGCACTTTCACTGGCAGGAAGCTCAGAGAGGGATGAACACAAGGACAGAGAGTCTATTTTTTAAAAAGTTATTGGCCTGCTAACTTTAAAAAGAGATTATTATGAAGTCTAATTCCATGATAGGTTATTTCCATCTTTCATCTCTTCTAGTACAAAGGGAAAACATGGGCTAGTTTATTTAGAATCACAGATTTTATCATCTCTCACCCTTCCCCTGGATGAATGTATGGATAGCTATACATTTTACTAATTATGTTTAAAATGTGACTGTTATATAGCGCCTCAGCTCTGGAATTCTCCAGTTAGCGGAATTCTCCAGTTCTCCTCATCACAAACTAAATCTAAGCTACTTGTAAGCCTTTTTCTTCTCCTTGGTTCTTCAATCCATTTGAACATTCAGTTGACAGATTTTCCACTACCACGGCCTGTCCCTATCTTCACTCTTTGTCATCTCCACTTCATTCTGTGATCTGACTGCTTTTCCCATACACCTTCCCATAAACCGACAGTTCCTCTTTACCACCTTACCCTCCTCAGCTGGCCTCTGAGCCTATCTGTCAGCTGGGCCTCTACTGCCTAACCGACCTAGCGTCCATTGTTAACCAAAACATAAGCCCCACCCTCAGCACATCAATCTGCTTGTGACCTCCCTGTGTGACCACACGTACCAGGCTCATTCTCACTTTGGTGCCTTTCCCCTCAGTGTCTCCTACACCAGGAACACTCCAAGGCGGTTTTATGTTCTCAGGGGGAAAAAAAAAAAGTGGGGCATTCCAAGCTACTTTGCTGTCTTCCCATGATTCTTTGAGAGTATATTCTTGCCATTACCTTGGGTAGCTGTGAACAAAATAATACAAATAAATTCTCAAAATTTATTAGCACCCAAGAGGTTTGACCAGCCTCTACAGCCCATGGGATACCCAGGCAGAAAAAGGAAGTAAAATGTTAGGCATTTTGTACACCTAACAACATACAGTTGGCTCTTAGTGAAGTCCGTTTACCACGTGAAGTACTGACTTTATAGCCAGTATTACTAGCCAAGAGTGTTTCACATCTCTCAGGTGAAAAATGTTCAACACTTAAGTGCTACTAATAATTTTTATGGTTGGAAATGAGGATCAAAGTATGAAAGGAAAAATAAATTCACGGGTTCATACATTCAGCCAAGTCTGCATGGCTCATTTTCTGCCACATGTTTTAAATGGTCTCTCTAAAAGGCGGGGGAGGGGAGGAGGAAAAGTTGCATTTTATTTCCCCACTCCTTAGGTCTGAAATAAAAGCAGACAGACTTGGAGGGGAAAAAAAATCAAACATTCGAGTAACACTATACACTGCTACTGTTCCCCCAGGAGTTCCTTGCAAATGAGTATCAAGAACTCAATAGATACTTTCCTGGTAAAATACATAAACAGATAAATAAATTATTCCAGGCTGAAAAGAATTTCAACATCTGGCAGCTCGCTAGAGCTTGTCAAACAAGTCAGAAGCACGCGGGGCCAGAGAAGATCATTCTTAGCTCCTGATTTTGGGGCTGGAGAGGGAATGCAACATTTCCCAAAGCTCTTTGCCTTCCAACAGGGAATATGACCCATTTAAACAGGCAATGACCCCTGTGTTTTCTTCCAATAAAATAAATAATGATACACAGCATTAGGTCTCTGATCCTAATGTCTGTGTGTTCAAGTCATAGACAGTGCAAGAAAAAAGGCCTTTCCTACATGGACTGGCCTTTCATTCTCAAAAACTTGCTGTGGTATACCTTTAATGGCTATATTAAATGAACATTTAACACTTTAAAGAAGGAATTTAATTAACCCTGGCTGGTGTGGCTCAGTTGGTTGAGCGCTGTCCCATGCACCGAAGGGTTGTGGGTTCAATTCCAGGTCAGGCACAAACCCAGATTACGGATTTGATCCCTGATCAGGGCTCAGGCAGGAGGCAACCAACCAATTGATATCTCTCTCTCTCTCTCTCTCTCTCTCTCTCTCTCTCTCTCTTTCTCTCTCTCTCTCTCTCTCCCTCCCTCCCTCCTTCCCTCCCTCCCTCCCTCCTTACCTCCCTCCCTCCCCCCCTTCTTCCTTCCTCCCTCTATAGAGTCAGTGAAAAAAATCCTATATAATAAAAGGGTAATATGCAAATTGACTGAACGGTGGAACAACCGGGCACTATGACACGCACTGACCACCAGGGGGCTGACACTCAATGCAGGAGTTGCCCCGGTGGTCAGTGCACTCCCACAGGGGGAGTGCTGCTCAGCCTAAAGCTGGGCTCACGACTAACGAGCGCAGCAGCAGTGGTGGGAGCCTCTCCCACCTCCATGGCAGCAGGGAGCAGGCCTAAGCCATCAGTCGGACATTCCCTGAGGGCTCCCGGACTGTGAGAGGGCGCAGCCTGGGCTTAGGAACCCCCCTACCCCAAGTGCACCGGGCCTCTAGTATTATATAATATCCTCAGATGAGGATTAAAAGAAGGGATTTAACTTCTTTGAACCTCAGTCTCCTCAACAATGAAGTGTCAGGATATCTCTAGTTCCCTTTACGTTCTGACTTTTGGATGCTTAACAGGCATGCTAAGATTCTGGTCCTTTCAGCCAGATCAGCAGGGAGGCCTGAGGGCGGGTCCCGTCTAGTGCAGCAGCCTTGTCTATGTGCTGTAGTGCACAGCATTAGCATTGCCTGTTTGTGTTATGTTTTGACAAAGGCTGGGAAAGCACTGTTGTGGTTCTAAGAACTTCTTCCTGGAGAGGATTCTAGGGATCACTATCATTTTCAGATGAAGAGTCCAGGTAGCCCTTCCCCCATCATTCCTCTTACATCTCTTACCTTTTACAGTAGGGGCAGCCAGTGCTAGTTATTAGTTACTGTCTCGCAGCCCCACCCCTGCTTGGAATGCTGGGGCTGAGACTCCACAAGAACATGTCCGTCTTGGCTACATCACTCTGAATGTTCCCCTTCTCACAAAAATAGATACATGTGTATAGTTTGAAGCCATATAGACAATGAAGAGAGAAAACCTGCAGAAACAATTGGTCTTTTGCCCTGAGTTGGCTAGAGAAACAAGTAGGTAATTTGCTTTTTTTTTAAAATGGGAATGAGATTTACTAAAAATCATCCAATACCCTAAGTGTGATGATGTAAAAGACATCTCTATGAATGAAAATAAGTCCACAAAGATGAATGTACGTGTGATTAGCTACTCGCAAGCCTTTCACTGGCCAATAACTACAGTGACCAGGGTATCTCACACCTATTTCACAACAATTTCTTTTGCACCCAAAAGGAGTTACATACATACATATTTTTAAAAAATAACCAGGGAAAACTTGAGCTTTGAATTTTGGGTGGTAGTGGTGATAGAGGGATTCCTATTTCTTTCCCTTAAAATTCACTTTTTATTTAAGGGCTAGAAAATAAATTTCTATAATAAATACACGTACCAAAAATGGTTTCATTTAATAAAACTTCATGATTTCTTAGAGCCTCAAATTCAACAAATCCCAAGTCAACTAAGGAATATGGTTCCCTCTCCCAAAGGCTGGATAACTCCAGGGGATCAATGTCACCACCTTCACCCATGCCAGCTGTAGCTAATGGATTTATATACTCTGTTTTGCTTACGTCTGATACCACCATTACGCCCCTGCAGCCACGGGCCTCTCCTGTCGCCATCATGCATCTCGCGTACATCCTCCCCCGACAGAGCTCATCAATTCCTATTGCTTTTCACCAGGCCTCAGCTCAGGGCACTTTCCCCTGGGGAGACCTTTACTGGTCTCCATACTTAACCCTTGAACCCTGCCTAATCCATCAGCCGCATCGAATGAACAGTGATAGAGAATGTTTCTCCCTACAGACAGGCAGCCAGCCTCCCCACTTAAAACTCAGAAAGAAAGCCATCAACAGGGTCTGCTTTCTGTTTGTCAGCGTCGCCAGCTTCTTCACTTACTGATGTTTTTATTGTTGCAGCGCCCAGCTGCTCGAGTCAGGGGAGCGCTATTCAAAAGGAGACATCAATTAAGTGCTTGTTAAATGCAATAGATGCTCTTTTGAAAATGTCCCCTGGGACTCTCCTTGGGAGTTCCCAAAACTAGTGGAGGGACAGTTGTCATTTTGGAATAGGGTTTCCCCAAAGTTTTAAAGAACAGCTTCATAACCCCATGCACAGCTTTGGACTCTATTTGAACTTAAAAAGTATGACTCTGGAGAATAAAATACAATAATCTTTATTAAGAAAAGTAAGTAATAATAGGCAATAAATATTAAATATGTAAATATACTGCTTAAAATCGCCTTACCTCATAACCAAACTGCAGCTCATCAGAGGTCAGCATAATGATGTCATCATCAATAGCCAGGACAGCCTCTGTCTCGATTTCGTCATAAGGGAAGAAACGGTTACTCAGCTTGTTTTCAGCCGTCCTCACAACCTTTAATGGAACCCGGATTTTGGGCCAGAGAGACTCTGGAAAAAGAAAACACAAGGTATTTATCTCCAATAAAGTGGTGACAGCAGCATATCACAGATGAGTTGGAAGAATCAAATCCACACACACAGTGTGCAAGGGCAGTTCTTACAAATGTAATTTTATAATATTTTATACTACAGGCCTGGTGCATGGATTCGTACACCGGTGGGGTCCCTCGGCTTGGCCTTTGGGGATCAGGCCAAAACCGGCTCTCCAACATCCCCCGAGGGGTCCTAGGTTGCAAGAGGGTGGTTCTCGGGTGATGCACCCTGGAATCGGGCTCCCTCCTCTCTGGTTCCAGGTGCGTCACCAGAGAACCGCAGCTGCCAAGTCACTGCAGCTCAGCAGCTCCTGCGTTGAGCGTCTGCCCCCTGGTGGTAATGCACGTCATAGTTACTGGTCGAAGCGTCTGCCCCCTCGTTGTCATTGCACATCATAGCTACCAGTCAGATGGTAGCTCAGGCTCATACACACACACACACACACACACACACACACACACACACACTGAGTGGCCAGATTATTATGATCTCTGAACGCATAATAATCTGGCCACTCAGTGTATATTATGTCTATCCTAAGTCCCTACAACACTACTAGTTCTCATTGCTGTCTCCACCAGAATGCATAAATTGGCTTCTTCTCATAACTGAGATAGGGAAGCCAAATGACCATGATCACAATGATAAGAGAAATTGAGCCTGGATTGGCTTTCTCAGACCCATGGTTTTAACATCAGAACCCTACCACCTTTGCAAAATACATTCAGGTAGGTCCACCCCAGCTCAAAGCTTGCCTGTGTCTCTGTTAGAAAACACAATGCATGTGCTGAAGATGTCTGCTCCAATGTGCCCACCTCCAAAATGCAACCACAAACAGCCATCAAGGCCGTGAAAATCCGCCCCTCATCCAACTGTTTCACTGAACAGGTCTATCTTCCTTAACTTAGCACTTTATCCCCTCGACAGTCCTTCCTCATGATTTACTGTCTTTGGTTTCTCATGTCCAATTTACAGAGTAAATATCAAATGTCTAGGTTCAATTATGTGGGATTTTCTAGTAGAGTGAAGAAACACCAACCCATGACTTGCCTTACATTTTCCCCATTCCACTTTGAAATGAGAGAAGCAATTCAACCGCAGGTTCCTTATTTTAAAATGCTGCATTTAGCACAGCATGAAATCAATCCTTCTTTGGTACAGTACCCATCTCTACACACCTCAGGGGTCTTTACACGTGGGCAGTTTGTTCTTCACACATTTGTTAAATTAGAATAGGAAAGCTAGGTGTTAAACTGCTTCCCCAAAGTTCATCATGTGACTGTGGACGATCTAGCTTTTGAGTACTGAAGCCCCCAAATGCCGGTGGCCACTCCACACTCCCTACACTGAAGAGAAGCATTTCAGAGGGAAAGTCAGAAGGGGAAAAGGCTGCCTTCACTGGCTGCAAATAAGGTATCTTACTTCTGGGTATTCTACAGTAAATCCATTCACCACCTTGCTGGGGCATTAAGGGTCTTGGAAGAAGCCTGTGCAATCAAGAGGCCCTGTAATTAAGGACGATATTCAGTCTCAAATAAGCACAGAGCCTAAAAAAGAGGTCAACTCCAAAAGAAGCGTGCTTGGAAAAGGACTGAACTGGAGACCAAAAATGATCCTATGGGTCACCTGTCTTTTAATCAATAACAACAGTTCATTGTAGCTGCATTCTTGGCACAGAATTACATAATTAATAAATATATCTGGAACAAGTGAATTGGCATAGAACTGAGAGACCAGAGGCCCGGGTGCTGCATTATCTATGGGATCTTAGGCAAGTCCCTTCTTCTTAGGGTAAGAATAAGCAGAGAAAGAAGGGGACCTTTATTAAGCAACTACTATATGCCAGACACGTAAGAGATGCAGTGTCATTTGAGCCTCCTGACAACCCTATGGGGCAGAAATTATTTACAAAGCAAGCTTTACAAGGCTCAGAGACGTGAAGTAACTTGGCTGGGGTTACAAGCTAATAAATGATAAGGCTAGTATTTGAGTTTAAGTCTGTTTGGTATCAAAGACCAAGTAGAACCTACACCATCTATTGCAGTTTGAAAATCTCATGTTTCTCTAGATCTGGAATAAGACACTAAAGTTCAATAATTTTCTCCAGCAATCATTCTTGTTTGTTTCCTATGCCCTCTTCCAGATAAATAAAAGTGCTGTCGTAAATCTACTGTCCAAATCCTCATAAAGGATTATGTCTGTAATATCTAAAATGAAGAAGGTTATAATCCAACCTACTAGACCAGCAGCTCTCAAACTTTTTGGTGTTAGGATTTCTTTGTGCTCTTAAAAACAGTTGAGAACCCCAAAGAAGATTGTTTACGTGGGATACACTCACACAATTTATTGTATTAGAAATTAAAACTGAGGAAATCTGAAAACACAAGAACACATTCCATCAGCTGTGAGGGTGATGATGTCATCCATGTCGTGGAGCTTGTCCACTTGTGAAAGAGTAAGAGTGGGAAAGGGAGGTGACTCAGTATTATTATGAAAATAATTTCAACCTCACAGACCCCTGAAAGGATCTCAGTGATGTCCATGGTCCCTGGACCACACTTTGAGAACCTCTGTGCTAGACTGTTCTGACTTGGGTAGCACAATCCAGGGAAAGTCTGAACAAACCAGAAGACAGTATGGGAGGAGTTACGAGAATAGTGCAGGCACCTGAATCCAGGATTTCTAAAAGAACGCGTAAGAAACAAAATGTGCCACTGGTCAATGTATTGCCTCTCAGCTTCAGTTTCACCCTTCACTGCCCTGACGGCGATGCTGGAACTGGGTCCTGCAAACAGTTCCCTTTGCCAGCTGGCACCGTGCTAAGCTCTGTCAGTAGAGGGTGCTGGAGGGACACTGCAGGAGGAACCCGGCTTTTCTTCCTGGGTCCGGGTGCTGTGTTACTTCTTGCTCCTTCTGTACTTGGCCAGCGGATAGGCAGGCAGGAGCATTTATTGCCAGCAAGTTTAACTGCCCCGCCCCCCAGAGGCAGCTTCCAGCAGGTTCTGCAGACACCCCAACCAGCTTCCCAGTGAGTTCAACAGCACCTCTGTAGGCAGCTTCCCAGAAAGTTCTACAGATACTTCCAAGAGCACTCAGCTGAGGTTCTGCCCACATGGTTCCCAGTGAGCTGCACTGAGGCCCTCACCAGTTTCCCAGCAAGGTCAATAACACCCCCTGGGCAGCTTTCAGTTGAGCCCCAGGGGTATGCAAGGAGATGGTTAGTTGCTTGCTGGCCAGACCTGGCCTGTGGCACACCTCAGCAAACCTCACCATGCAGTGAGCTGCATGGTCTGAATCTCAGACCTAGCTGGAGAAGGGATGCTCCCAAACTTATTTTCTGTAATCTTTAGAGCTCTTTTTACCCCTTAGTCACCAATGTCCTGTTACTACTTAACAGTTCTTTACTTTAAACTTTTCCTGTTCAAGTTCAAAACTTGTCTCCTCCCTGGACCTTGGCTATACACCAGGTCTTATTGGAAAGGCTATCAGATGAAAAGGGAATTGTTCTCTATGGCCTCTAAAGTTAGAACCATGACCAACAGCTGGGTGAAAGTTATAGGAAAATTGATTTAGACTCAAAGTAGGTAAGAACTTTCTGATGGCATAAACAGTTTTAAGGTGAAATTAAATGCCTTCAGCAGCAATATGGGATTTTATTCTGTTGATAAAATCAGGACAAAAGCATGAGGTAGGAAAGAAAAAATTGATGGTAAAGTTTGTTTCTTTTTTCCTTCCACTGGTATTTTCAAAAGAATAGATTTACAGTGGAACCTTGGTTCTCGAACTTACTTACTTTGTTCCTGAGGGCTGTTCAAGAACCTAATGTTAAAAAACTGAGTTATTTTTTCCCATTAGATATAATGTCAATTGAATTCATTCATTCCAGACCCCCAAAGAATTCCGTTTTAACCTTTCTTATATGCACTGCATGCCTAATGTACTGTTTAATCTATAAACAAACACTTCTTTTCTTAAATTTATCAAACTACCCCCTACCAACCTTAAATGAATCACTTTCAGCACTCAGTTCAGGGATGTCCTTCAGGTCAGAATGCAGCCTTTTTGCTTGTTCATATATCACTCCCTCCCAAATGGCTCTCACTGGCTAACTGCTTTTCCTCTATCCAAATCAACAACAGTTTTTTTTTTACCTCTTCAACTGCCTGTGGTCATTGTTTTTTTCAGGCCCTTAGCAACATTAGCAGGCACTTTTTGTCATGCTGAGGTATCAGCTTGAAAACCAAAGTTTGGTTCGACCACCAAGACATTTTTTCAGTGAACATATTGGTCGAGAACCAAATCACTCACAATGGGAGGCATTGGAGAAATGAAGTTTGACTGTACTTTAATGTTTGAGTCCCCGACAAGGACCTAGTTCTTTTACATAATCCCAAGTCGGAGAATTGACAAGACATGATGATGTTCCTACTGATAACGGATGATCTAAATAGACCCAGTGGGGCTTTGTGCAAAGAGCATGAGCTTTAAGATCCAGAGAGGCCTGTGTTTATTTCTGACTCCACAATTTGCAGTGTTGTGGCTCAGGCAAATTACTCAATTAATCTGAATTTCATCCTTGTAAAGTGGGGATAATAACAGCTTTCTCATAGGACGAGAGATAATATATGTAAAGCACTTAGCACAGTTCCTGTTCCTGGGATGTAAAAGGTATACAATGCATGGTTATAATAACATCGTATCACTATCTTCACAAATGGATTCTTATACAGTCTTATGAACTTCACTTCTCTACCGACAACCTGAAGAGGTGTAGACAGAGGACATGTGGTGACCTCTTAGGACGCAGAAGGAAACAGTGTCACGGCCAGAAGTATTCAGGCCCTAATTCCGTCACTTAGCCCAGATGGGGTATTTTTCCTTACACCTTTAAATTCTAAATGGAACAGTTGGCCCTGTATCCTGGGTCCCATCCTGTGGCTCTGTAGCTGGCAAAATAAAAATGTCCCCTTCCATTCACCAACAAAGAAGTCTGAAAAATAGGATTTTCACACACACTAAATTTATGAAAAACACACAGCTGAGCCAGCTGACCCGGTAACTTCACAGTTATAAGCTTTAGTATAGCTCCAAGGAGAAAAAAAAATCTCCTTGTGTTAAGGACTTTTAAAAAATGTGTTTTGATGAACGGTTTTCTCCATGCTGGATGCCAAGGGAGATGTGAGTAAAGAGAATTTTTCTCCAACCTGGCAAAGGTAGCACCAAATGTTCCGGCTGACTGAGGACGACCGCAGCCCGATCCTGGCGGTCACTGTCACAAACACAACCACAGATCCATAAGTGAATGAGGAGATTATCTCCATGCCAACCTGGAGCTCACTTCAGGAGGGCTCGGCTGCTTGGTGTCCACCTGGTCCCCAGGGTCCTAATCCCCACAGTTGCAGAATTTAGCTCTAAAGGAAGGTAGCTGCTGCTCCCACTTCCCTGTTGCCTCCTCTGAGCTGACCATCCTGACAGGCGCAGCCAATCCCGTCCCGCCTGCTAAGAACTATGGAAGTTGCAAGGTTAAAAAGCTGGGAGCTCTTGAGATCGATTCAAATTTTAAACTGACATCAGTTAAAAAAGAAGGCTGAGGTCAACTTGACTGAAATGGACAATGGAACAGCTTCCTTCAAACTGAGGCCAAGGGCCAAGCCAAATAACTCCTGTATCCATCAAGTGGGGAACTGAAGAGTTGGGGAGCAGGAAGGCAGGGGCTGCCTTTTCTTTCTGACAAGGCTCAAAACCAACGTGACGAAAGCTCACTGGAAATTTCTGTTGCCTTGTCTAAGTATTTATTTAAACTTCAAACCAGGCAATTTAGACTTAAATGTAACCAAAAAGAAAAAGGTATTTGGTTGGATTGGAAAGTGAAAAAAAAAAGGGGGGGGGGGATGTTTCTGACTACGCTAATCCTCCCAGCAGCAGACATGTTAACCACAATATTTATCTTAGTAAATGTAGGGAAAGTGAAAAACATCACTCCTGCCTCTAATATTTCAAAGCCGTGGATTTGTTTTTTAAAATACATATATGTTACTAATGCTATACATAAAAAAATCAGATGGCTTTGCCAGAGCTGACAGCCCCATTTACCAACTGAACAAACACCCCCCTCGCCCCCCGGCCCAGAAGATTAAACGTGGTTCATGCTCTCCCCAAACAACCACACTGACCGAGCCAGAGGCCTGACCTAAAAACCACTGTTAGAAAAAGGCTGGTCCAGTCTCTAAACGTGTCAAAATTAGGGCCTCATCAGTTGAGGGCTCTCTTTCCTCCCTGGAGCCAAAATATTTCAAAAATAAACTAAACTCTGGGTCATAAAATTAACCAGTACATTTTAGTAGGGTCTACCAAAAATCAAACTGAACACCCTGCTCCCAAACCTAGCTTCATGCTATTGCATTTAGCTATGTCAACATGGGGGCTTGGACCAAGAAGAAAGAAAAAGATCCCTCCTTTCGCATAGTTTGCAATGAATACTTGCCCAAAAGAAGGGACTCAAATTCACAATAAATAAGTGGCTAACCAAGCTTTCCAAGGACAAGTCCCTTTTACATTTAGCACCAGACTTTGCAACTCTGCCTCTGGGGCAGGGAGCAGGGCTGAGAGGCTCTCTGAAAGCTTGTGGCCTTTGTGAGCAGGAGCAAGTGCATGAGCTGAGGGTGAACATACACAGCCCTCCTTCTTAAAACATGGCCCATCCTGCCCTGGCTGGTTTGGCTCAGTGGACGAAGCATCGGCCTGCGGACTGAAGGGTCCAGGGTTCGATTCCCGTCAGGGGCACATGCCCAGGTTGTAGACTCAATCCCCAGTGGGGGATGTGTAGGAGGCAGCCGAGCAATAATTCTCTCTCATCTTTGATGTTTCTACCTCTCTCTCCCTCTCCTTTCCTCTCTGAAATCAATAAAAATATATTTGAAAAACAAAAACATGGCCCATCCTTTATCCACGAAGAGACTAATTAGCAATACAGCACCATCCAATCCACTTCACCTTGGGGGAAAGGGAACAACTGTACTGATGAATCCAAGGCAGCTGTTAGAGGCCCTCCCATGCTCCTCCCTTGCAACTCCTTTTTTGTCTTCTCTACCTGTTCCTGCCGGTCAGTCTCTTCCTCCCTCCTTACATGATGCCACCACCTCCCTTTTTATTCTACCCCTTCCCCCCACTTTATTGACATCAAATAAATTAAATTAGAAGCTGAGAAGAAAAAAAAATTGACATAAAAATATAGTTAACAAAAATTTTTTTAAAGCAGTGTGTGTGCCCGGCCAGTGTTGCTCAGTAGTTGAGCATCTACCTATGAATAAGGAGGTCTGGCTTGATTCCCGGTCAGGGCACATGCCCAGGTTGCGGGCTCCATCACCAGTAGGGGCCGTACAGGAGACAGCCAATCAATGATTATCATCATTGATGTTTCTATCTCTCCCTCCCTCTCCCTTCCTCTCTTGAAGACATTAAAAACATGTTTTTTTAAAAAGCAGTGTGCTTCAGGACAAAATGCAGGACCTTCATTTAAAATGCTACTTCATTAACTCACACACACCTTGGCTCCCTAAATCTAAAAAGAAAGTACATGATTCTCTCAGAGAACAAAAATACCACTGAGTGAAACATTTTAAGTGTCTGAGGAGGAACTAAAGAATTTTCATGAAGCAATTTCTGATCTGCCTAACAGACAGAAGCATGGTCTTCTTCCAGCCTAGACTACACATCCACTACTGGGAGTTTCCAGAGTTGACTGTCTCGACTTCAGTATAACCAATTAAAAGGGACTAGCCATAAAAAGTGCAGAGACTACTGTCAGGCAATAAACTGGACCTTATCGGTGATAGTGGTGCACATTACAAACTTCAAACTGATTCCGTGCTCTAAGCCATCAGAAACTTCCTGGCTTTAATAGGCTATAAAGGGCAGGAGCTTTGAAGTCCCTGGGATTAGGATCAATAATAGACGGACTGAATGAGAAACTAAATGGAGGTGGAACATACTCTATGCATTCTGAATTAAAAACAAATCCAATTAATCAAATAGTCCTGGACCCTAGCTGCCAGCCAGCAGATTGCAAGGGTGGCCAAGGCAAGGAACACAGTGATTAAGGATGAACCAATGGGAACTCCAGTGAGGGCTCCCTTATGGAACTGCTTCGCAGACTGGGAGGGCATGCTTTGCTGACTTTCCCCAACAGAGGTGAGGCTATCCTTTTTTTTTTTTTTCTTTGAAGAGCACAGTATCAGAGCCGAGATAAGGAAGGAGAAAACAAATGCCTTTTAAACTGAGTTTTCATGTAAACAAATCAGCTGAGAGGGCTGAGGGAAGCTGAGATCTGTTTTCCCAAGGCTGATGGGCTTTGATCCTACTGATTCCTAAGCCCTGCCACTTGTGGCTACAGAACAAGCCATGGGCTTGGAGTTAAATGGGCCATTCTAGAACAAGAATGAAATGATTGATAAAACTGGGGTCAAGCTGTCTCAGAAATGGCATTATTGCTGACAAAGTGGAAAAATTCATTTAAAACAAAGGAGGCAATTAACTTGGCTAGCCACAACGGATCCAGCTGAAAGTTGTACTAACACCCAAACCACCAGGCCTTTCCGGAACACACGACCTCCCCACTCTTCTTACCTTCTGGAGGACTTTTATTCTGATTATTCCAGACGACTAGCAGCTTGGATAGACTGGGCACCTTAGACACTTCTGTGATGACCCGGAAGAGACTCTCCACTCGGTCGTAGGTGAGGACGATGGCGGTAAAACCTTGAGACTGTGGTGGGATCAGTGGGAGGAAGAGTGGGTTGCTCACACTACCCCACTTCTGCAAGAGAATAGATTAATGAGGGTCAGAGAAGGATCTACTAACAACAGGGCTGATCTCTTTCCCAACATCATCAATAAACCCGAACATGGGAGGTTTGGTGGCTTCTACCATGACCAATCCAAGAGCTAAGCAATTGTTCAAAATCTTCCCTTCCTCAAAATTCATGCTGACTCTCTGTAATTCAGTTTGGCTCTGATACTATTAAAAACAGAGCAGAGAACTGTTGCAGCTGAGGAGAGATTTCTAGCTAAACATGGCAGATTAAACCCATGCATTTATCTCTATCCCCTCCCCAAATCCCCTGAAATGACAGTTAATAAATATAACATACAAATCTACAATGACAATAAGACAGGAGAAAGGAGAGCTGCTGATGAGCGATATTAACATGTTTCTCAAAGGGGCCAGAGAAGTGGCAACAGAGTAGGAGAGTGAGAACTGAAACCTAAGGACCTACAAAGGGGGAAGCCAACAAGGTTCAAGGTCAAAGTGTTGAACCCCACAAAGGCTCAGGAGTTAAGCTCAGTGGGTACGTTGTGAGGATAAGAGGAGGGATAGGATTGAAAATAGGAGGACTGGTTAAAAAACAGAAGGAGTAATTGCAAAATAAAATATGATTTTTAAAAAAGTTTCAATTTGAAAAACAACACACACAAAAGACACACATAAGGAGCAGTGAGAGACCTGGATTCACAAGCTTTTCCTTCACCTACCACTCAGCCAGAACTCTACTCTTCTCCTCACCCCCGCTCAACAAGGAGGTTTATTCTCTGAGGAAACGGAAGCTCCAGACATGGAAACACGGGCACAGCTGAGAGGAAAACGCAGGTGAAAATCTATATTCTGAATGATGAGCCCTATAGCCTTCTTCCCCTGCAGTTCCTAAACTGCGGGCAGCTGTGTGGAGAGCTTGCCACTCGCCATCTTACAGCAAAACCTTCCAGGCAGCAAGCTGCCCTCATACAAAGAACTTCTGATCCAGTTTTTAGTGCTTCTCTTGTAACCATGAGCAGATCCTAGAATCTCAGACATTTTAAGAACATCCTCAGCATGAAGAAAAGAAACCAAATGAACAAATAGAAGAACAGGAACTCAGGAGAAACAGAGACAATAGAAGCAGAAGGAAATGAAAACATCAACAAATTATATCCTCAGAGAGAGATTTTCATCCATGAAAGAATGAATTGTTACTTTTATTTTAAAAGATCTATCAAGAACAGGAGAGAACTCTTAATGTGATAGCTTGTAATTATGTAAAAGGCAGAATTGAAAGATAAAGATGATAACATATTCCAGTACGGTGAACAAAAAGTCAGATGAAAAACAGGATTGAAAAGATGAGAAAATCTAGGAGGTCCAACATCCATCTAACAGGAGGTTCCTAAAAAAACAAACCATACAATAT
Source organism: Cnephaeus nilssonii (assembly GCF_951640355.1). NCBI lineage: Eukaryota > Metazoa > Chordata > Mammalia > Chiroptera > Vespertilionidae > Cnephaeus > Cnephaeus nilssonii. The sequence continues at coordinate 15,078,876 of NC_137084.1, read as the reverse complement.
GGAAGAAACAAAACTATCAAAGAAATTAAATAAGTTCTTGGAACAAATGACATGAGACACACAAATTATTCAAGTTGAAAGCGTCCAATAAGTAATAGTACACTGAATTAAAAAAAAGACAAAACCCAAAGCAGAACAATGAAACAAAAAACACAGCTATATCAAAGCACACCACTTCTGAGTGCTGGGAATAAAGAGTGTAAAAAAAAAAAAGTATGAATCCAGGTGATGAGCATGTGAGTTCGCGGGACAATCCTTGCAGCTTACAGCTCTGTAAGTTTGAAATTTTTTCAAAAAATATTTTAAAAGTAATGAAAGAAATTCAACTTCTTTGCTACCATTAAAATGCTAAGTAATTTTTATTGCAGCAAAGTAAACAAAAGTATTTTTGTACTGATGATTGGAAAATATTGTTAAAACATTATTACATTTTAAAACAGCTCTATTGAAATAAGTCATACTATAAAATCTACTCATTTAAAGTATATAATAGTTTTTAATATATTATAGTTTTTTAAACTGTGTTATTGAAATGTGCTATTGTAACCATTTGTAAGTACAATTCAGTGGAATTAATTACATTCACATTCATATGTTATTATGGAAAACCCCAGGATCTAACTTCATTTCTGCCAGAAGGCAGTTGAATATGAAATGCCCTACCTGTTATTCTGGCTGCTTACACTTCCCTAATGTCTTTTATAATCTGGGATTCCCAAGTTCCTCGTCAACCTCATCCATATCACTGATGGACACCCATCACCACGTAGATGACAACAGCTGTCTGCCAGATGTAACCATGTGGGACAGGAAATGTACACAAACATATGGAATACACATGGGATGGGAACTCAAGGAGACTGGATGGTTTTCCCAGAGTCCTAGTGTAATCAGGATATTAAAGCCAAAATGTCCACAACAGACCATAATTAGACTTCATAACTGAGAGACACAATTGGAAAGGCTACCTTAACACTGACTTTGTTTCCATGACATCACATGTTGACATTAAGCTGTAGGATTAGGAAGGTGCCTGGATTTTAGTATTTGTGCCCTAGCATCTGATTCGTTTGTAGGAGCCCTTTTTAGTTTTCTTCCCCAAGCCTTACTCTTCATATCTTCCTGACTTTTATGGAAACTGAAGTCAGTAAAGCAGCCCTGTGCTCAAGTCATAATTAATCCTCAAGGTTCACCCTCTGCCATCACCATCCCAACCCACTCATCTACTACTCCAAAAACAATACTCTCTTATGCTTCAAAAACACCATTTAAATGGAAAAGAAAGGTGATTTTTTTTTATCCTCATCCAAGGATATGTTTATTGATTTTAGAGAGAGAAGAAGGAAGGGAGAGATAGATAGATAGAGGGGAGAGGAGGAAAGAGGGAGGGAGGGAGAGAGTGAGGGAGAGAGAGGAATATGGATGTGAGGGGCAAACATCAATTTGTTGCCTTCCATGCATGCCCTGACCAAGAATCGAATATGCAACCTAGGCCTGTGCCCCAACCAAAAATCGAACCCACAACCTTTTGGTATACAGGACAATGCTCCAACCAACTGAGCCACCAGCCAGGGCAGAAAAAATACTTTTTAAAGAAGTGTGTAAAATATTTAATGTGTGATGTTCAAAGAGTCAAGATTTACTGAGCACATACTTACGGAGTAGTAGGCACTATGCTTTACATGTATTATCTTATTTGAGTCTGACAACAACCTCCAAGACAGATACAGTCATTATTCTCATTCTATAGATGATGAAATTATAAAATCAGAAAAGTGAATGATGTCTCATTTGCTTTACCAGCCAAAGGAAGAGAAGGAAGGGAGGGAGGCAGGGAGGGAGGGAGGGAGGGAGGGAGGGAGGGAGGGAGGGAGGGAGGGAGGGAAGAAGGAAAAAAGAATAAGTGATGTTCAAGGTTACATAACCTCTAAGTGACAGATGTTGGGGACAGCCCAGCCATCTGACTCCAGAACACCAAACGGTGGTGGTTCACGGCCCTTCCCCACCCCCTCCTGCTCTGAGCCGGAGGTACAGCATCACCATTTTACAGACTTTGGAAACTGGAACTGTGGGTTATTCCAGAGTTCATTGTTTCTAGCTATTTTCTGAGACAAAAATGCTAAAAGTTCTTTATCCTTGATAATAAATCTGCACCAGTTATATCAGAGGGTATAAAACACACCAACGATGTAACGCTGAGACAAAGGGAGCACGTTCATTTTAAAGGGTACATACACCTCTGACATAGGAAAAACCATTTAAAAACCAACAAAATAAGGTCTGTTCTTGGGGAGCAGCAGGGAATGCTAACACTTGGATGCCTTTGTGACATTAAAAGGAGAGGGAAATTCCCTGGGAGAGGAAAAGCTTGGTTTCAGACAACGAATCCCTTGGGACTGAAACTGAGGCACCCCTGAAAGGCACCACAGCTCTGATTTCAAGGCCCCGCCAGGCAGAACGAGCTGAAGTCTCTGGCGAGACCACAGATCTCATCTCATCCCGTATGCCAGCTCCCTCAGAAGATGATGGTTATGAGGGGGGAGGAGAGGAAGGTACGGGTGGGTGAGAAGCAGACAGTTACTCGTCTTGGTGTTCAATTTTTCCACACTACTCACTTGCATACCAAATAGAGCTTGAAAACGAGAAGCAGAATAAGGCCACACACTGAGGAGACAGAGCATGTGAAGGAGCATAACAAGGACTGAAATCTTGCCATCACTTTCCATAAAATACAGACACTGAGATGAACACAGGCGACATCTAGCTACTGAGCACATATTTGCTCTGATATAGGCTCGGATGCTTTACTGCAGGATGCACCCCAGGGTTGATGCAAATGACTTTAAAAAAGTGGGTCAGCAAGCTCAGAGTCCGTTTGGGAATCATGAGTCTTTCATCTGAATCGAGGTTCTTTCACTTACACCAGCAGTGTGGCCTAGGCAATGTATTCAGCCTTTCTCACACTCCAGTTTCTGTATCTATAAAATCATAATAATACGACTCTTTTTCTAGATGGTATGACTTGACATTGTAATAATTACTTATATTATGATCATTTCTTAATTATTATTTAACAATCCAGCGGTTGTTAATAAAAGTAAATAGGTGTATATGTAAAGTCCCTGGCACGTACAAACATTCAATAAGTGACAGCCAGTACTTGATCTTGTGCAAGTAACAATTTCTCTGGGTTTAATTTTCTGCACGTCTCAAAAGTGGGGTGCGCAGTAGCCTAAGCAATCGTGAGGTATATCCTAGCATCAAGAATTCTAAATCCTTCGCTGCCTTTATGTTATAATGCTTTTGGGTCATGGTTTACCTGGCTTTTCTACCTCAATTTCTCCAAATAACTGCTTTTCTTTACAATTTTCTTTTCCCTCCTATTCTTTATACTTTTACTATCTGGAAAGCTCCATGAAAGCAGGAGCCATAAATGTTATAACACCCAGTACCTAGCACAGTGCCTAGTGCTACTCAATAAAACCTTGCTTAGAGTTAGTAAATTAAACCCACATGATGCAGGTCATGTTCTTTCTGATCTCCTTATGTACGGATGTGAACAGCTGATGTACACTCAAATGAGTGGCATCATGAATTCTGAAATGATTTCCAACTCAATTCATTCATTTGAAAGTACTTACCAAAAATCTTATTGTGCTAAGTATTCTGAAGAAGTGTAGGATTAGGATATTTAACTGCCATTTACTAGTTCTGTAATGTGTAAAGCTACTTCTGTGAGTATTAATTTCCTCATCAATAAAATGGGAAGTGTGATAGTATCTACCTCCTAAGGTTTTAATGATTAAATGAGATTATGCACAAATACACTTAGCAGAGGGTTCAGCATAGACCTCCATGAATGGCAGTTAAAACAAACACAGAAAACTTCCAGCTCTCCCCAGTTCGTATTCTCCTTGCCTGCTAAAACAAAGGCATTAACCATTCACAGCAATCATTCCTGCCAATACTATTTCTGGTACTCATTCATTCAGGCAACGTTTCCTGAGCACATACTATAAGCCTAGAATAATGTTAGGAATGCAAAAATGAACAAATTCCTTCCCTTCAAAATGTTCATAATATAGTGGGAAAGACAGCCCGGTAAAAAGATAAATTACAAAGCAAAAGAACAAGTACTAAAGCAAGGATTAAAGTCCTGCGGGGACATAAAGGTCTCCCCAATCACCTCTGTCTCCCTGGAGATGAGGAGGGAGCTCCTGAGTAGTCTTCAAGGACAAGCAGGAGAGTGCTGGCCAAAGAAGCTAAGACATGCGTACAAGCCGGGGAAGGTTCCACCTGGTTGTACAGTTGGGAGGAAGCAGGAGGGAGAGCAGAAACGAGAGAAACTCAGTCAGGCAGGATACAGCCACATCATGCAAAGCCTTGTATGTCAGAAGTTGTTTTTAAGTCACATGATTAGCTTTTGAAACTTTCTTTTCCTGAGGACTGTTTGATAAATTAACATTGCTACCTTTATGTTCTATTTCAAAAGGTCAGAAATAGGAAACACCGATCTGCAACTAAGCTTCTGTCAATTGCTTTTTCCCTCCTCAAACATAATCCCATTTGCCTCTGGAGCCCAGTGACCGAGTGGAGAAAGGCAGCTTTAATTGGGGTGTATGCCTTCACACAGGCACTCCACTCCACTGGGGTAAGGTCAACAAACTAACCCCCAGAGGAAAAAACCATACTGGAGAAGGACATTTGAAAACGGCATTTAGTCACCTCTGAAATACCTTTAAGACCTGACCCCCTGCTGGCTGACCAAAGAGAGTGTCTACAGTCTGGGACCTCTTGACCCCACTTTCTGCAGGAAATCAAGCAAATTTAAACCTCCATCATTTACTCAAGAGTCTGACTTCTGCCAGGGAAAAGGAAACAATGCTGGCAATTAACTCTGTTGCCTGATTAAATTTCCATCACGGCAAGATAGAACATGGAGCCAGGCACTTGGCAACAGAGACCTAAAAAAAGGCGAAGCCCCTCTACTGCAGCTGCACCTTCAGAATCTTGGTTATCAATACACCTTTCAAATATACTCAATAAGCTGTTCACTCAAAGCTGGAAGGAGGTACCATGAGGAGAAGTGTGTATCATCCTGACAGAGTACCGGCATTTCGCCAAGATGCCTTGTTCTCTCTTGCCCACCCTTTGCTTCTCACTCCTACAACAAATATTCATTGTAGAAGCTTCAGTAAGAAATCCAGATGGTTAAACTGCAATCGCATAAAAGTAATCCATAATAGCCATGACAACTGTCAGGTCACAGTGCTCGCTTTAGAAAAGTTCTTTCCTATCGCTTATTCGGAAAGCCCTGGTGAAGGAGCTAGTGGTGAGCAGACAGACTAGCTAGAGGGAGTTGTAGGTTCGGTTTTCAGGATGCCCTGAAAGAAAGGCCTTGGGAGACGAGGCAAAGGGATTTTTCTCCTTCAAGAAAGAGATTCAAATTCCAACAACCAGGTGTGTCTTTTGGCAAGCTCACCGAAGCTAGTTGTCCAAGCCCTTCCTGAAGTCCCGGTTTGCTTTCTCTTAGCGGAAAGGTCACGGTAGCCCTTTATGACTAACCAAAACCATTCTAGCCAAGGTTACCGACCACACAAAACTTAGAGGAAGGTGGAGAGCAAACGGCCTTTGCTAACCATTCTGAAATGTTCCCACTGCAACTACTTGAGGATTATAAAATCAAGAGTGAGGAAAGCCACATTTCATTACCAACCAAAGGACTCTTTCAGTCTAAATCAACCCAATTCCAGACAGGAGAAATCAAGCTCAAAGCAAGATGATGCAAACTTTAATTCCCATTACTCATCATATCAGAGATTTTTTTAAATGTCACTATGTATAACTTTATGTGACAAGAAGAGAAGTAAGCAGATATTTGAGTCAACCCATATTTGACTTAAATAAAGGTATTTTGCCTGAGCAGAAAAGTGAGAAGAAAGAGAAGACAGGCCTGTTGCACAGAAGCTTTTGAGCCCCTGGTAATGAGTAGCCTTACCTATCCCTACCTTGATAGAAAGGGCAGTTTTCTTGGTTGTTTTGAAGTTATCAACCCTTACCTCAATGTGGTTTCAATTATGAATTACCAGACTAAAAGGGGGGGAAAAGCTTTGATTTATTCTTTTTTGCTCCAATTATGCATGATGTGTTTCCACTGAAGACTTTGAAAAGTATTTCATCATGCCTCTCATCCTGAAGTGGTCAGAGGGCAAAACCAAAAGGAGCTAACCCTTTCATTTCTCCTCTAGGTTCAAACAGACTCCCTATCAATGGCTGTAAGGCAGGGCCTTTGAAGCAAACAGAGCAACGAAAGGGTTAAGCATTAGCATCATGTTACTAACGTGCACAGGGGTGGTGTCCCCTGTCCAAAAGGGTGAGATGATATTTATGTTAATGGTTACTGGGAGATTTGAAAGGGGCAGTCAGTAATGTGGCCCGTGCTGCCTTAACCATTAAACCTCTGCAGCCCCAGTGACTCCGCAGCACACTCTTCTGGGCGTGCACTGACTTGGGAAACCGGAGAACTACAGAGATCTAACAACGTCTTCAAGGAGGATGAAGAGAGAAAAGATTCGGAACAAGTCTGAAGTCTACTTGCTGCATGATGTCCTTAATTCATTCCACCAACAAAAAATAACTGATTGTTCTGAAAAACAAGAATAACACTGATGGCTAAATCTCACTGACTTCACATTAAACAGACACATGAAAGACGACGAAATCGCAGGCTAGAAATCCCCTTAGTGCTGCAGACTCAACTAAGGGAGAGAATAAATTATCAACTTAGAATTCCTACAACTACTTGCAGTAATCTGTTCATAAATAAGTTTTCTCATTGGTGGAGCTGGAATGTATCTAACCGCATTTGTACTGTAGTAACAGGTGCTGCAGCTCTCTGACATCCAAAGAAACTGAGCCATAGAGTCTAAATCAGGGTCACAGGAGCAGGCCAAATAGTTCTACTATTAGTCTCTTTCCTCTAGGTGTGTTTAACATCTTTTCTTTTTCTCTCTCGCTTCTTCTGGAACTCTGATTAGACATATGCTGGAATTGTTCCCCACATCACTCCATGATTCCTTCACATCTCTTTGTCTCCGTGGGCTGCATTCTGAATAATTTATTGGAACCTAATAATCTAATCTTATAATCTGAAGATCTCTGAAGGTGTCTACCTTATTTATAGTTTTGTGGTTTTTAACTGTTAGCTGCTCATTTTCCTTAGACCCTTTGTTTGTAAAAATTATTTAAGACCCAAGTTAAAGCAGAGTTCCTCAAAGAGAGTTTGTGTCTACTTCTGCTGGTCCCTATCAACTCAGGCCACTTTTAATCAAATTCTACTCTTAAGGCTTATTTGGGCCACACTTGTAGTATGAATTTGGACCACAAAGCCACAACGGTGGCTTATGACTTCAGTTCTCAACATCTTGGTCAATACAGATTTACTGTTCTTTACTCTGTCTCTGACGATACAATCTTTTAGTTGCCATCCAGGAAGCTTGGGTTAAATCCTCCAGCTCACAGGCTTTACTCCTGGTCCCCTGTCCTCTGCTTCATACAGTTATCAGGTAGAAGCTCCAGGTCATCAAACTTGCAAAAATCTCCACAGCAAAAGCTGGCTTTGGCTTACAATCACCTCCCAGAATGCCTAGTTTCACTTTGTTTAGGGAACCAACAAATACCACCCTTTCATACAAGCTTAGCAATAGGCTAAAGCTGCTTTATAATAATTCATTCCGTTTTTTAATTGTTCTGTTGGGAAGGTCATTTAGCATATCTAATCTATCATAAAGCCAGTGACAGAGTCTTCTTATATTTACACTGTCAATCTAATTGTGTACTGTTGTGTTTTCTATTTAATTCTGGGGTCAAGATAAAAACAATTATTAAGAAATATGGCAGTATAATAGGTGGCATGATCAACTGAGAATCTCTGCTTTAGACAAGTCACCATACTTCTCCAGACCTCCATTTCCTCATTTATAAAACAGAATGATGGGGAGGTAGATCTCAAAAATAAATCAGTCTCACTTTCTTCATCTGTAAGAACAACAGAACATAAAAAAATAGAGCCTATCTGGGTTCAAAAAATGCCCTCTAGTACAGTGGTCACCAACCTTTCAGACCTCATGGACCACCAGTGGTTGGCGATCGCTGCTCTAGTAAGTACATTCCAAATTTCCCCTCCAGAGTCCCACCAATTCTAAGCTCTACGTTTCCATATGATAAAACTAGCAGCCTTACATTAACAACACTTCATTTTTATAGCACTATACATACTCTTACAAAATGGTTCCACACGTATTATTTCATAGTAACTCTGTGAAATAAGTAATAACCCCATTTTACAGGTAAGGAAAATGAATTTCAAAGAGATAAAAAAGCACAAGATCAAGTAAATAGATGGTTTTGAACTCAGGTTTGAATCTAAAATATCCTTTTCAATGGCCTTGATTAGTAATTGGAAATCAGTCACTCTGTTCTTACCTAAACCCAGTCCTACAGATGAGCAAACTACTACAAAGAGAGATTTGGTAAGTAACTGCAGGTTACTCAGATCACCCCCAGGAAAAAAGGGATTAAAACATGCAGTTCAGGAATTTCTGAGCTATAGTTAGCTTACTGAAGGCTCACAGGTTAAACCCATCTGAATGCCTCTCTGAAAATTCCAGTTATTATCTGAGGTTCAGCTACTTACATTTTTTCTGTATATAGCACTAAAATTTACATTTGGCTTGATGCCCAGCCTTCTTTTGTAAAGCCAAACTACTGTCAAGAAGAGCAGGAAGGGTTGCCACTGATTGCTTTTCAGGTAGTAAAGGAAAAAGTTGACATTTCATCCTCCTCGCTGGAAGAGAAACCAATCATTTATAAGAACCCTGGTCTGGCTCTGCTTCCATCAGTGGGATGGACAGAAGCCAGTTAAATGGCTCAACATAAGCCATATTAAAAGAATTTGGAATGAGAAAAGAGCAGGTTCCATATGCTGATGCTTTTAATAATTCATGAGTTATATCAGTCTGCAAGTAATAAATTTCACTAAGTTTATCTATGGTAAGATGGTTTAAGATACTGTCTAATCAATTAAATGGGTGAATACAATAAAGTAGGAGCTCCAAAAACACATCATTGATTTATATTTTGATATGTTAAAAATAATAATTCAGCTCTTTGATAGTGCAAAAGATCTGGATTATTCTTAGAACATGGCCTTGAATACACAATCATCATCCCTGGATCTGTTGCTTAATATGTATACTGCAAACACTTAAAAGAAATGCTTCAATGAAAAGACTTGTAACTTATTTGATTCAAACAAACAAGTCAATCTACAATCCAAAGTGTCTGAGAACGTTAATGGTGGCTTAGTTTAAGTAGTTTACTATTTCTCATGAGAGGCAAAAAAAATTTTAAATTTCATCTGACTATCCCATATTTGAACTACACTGACAGTATGAAATAGATGCTTGTTCTCTGGCCTGGGTATAAAAATGTTTGCTGGCAGCCCACTGACTATATTATAGAGGTCAGCTATGGTATGGAGGAAGAATTCACTGGAGGAAACTCTACCTGGGGGTTAAATGAACTCTATCTGTGTAGTATGGAAAACTCCTATGAAAAATTAATGTTAAAAAAAAAGTGATTTATCTCTGCACTAGCTCTGGAACACCTGGCAGAAGCAAAAAACAAAACAAACAAACAAACAAAAACCACAAGAGCAGATAAACTCTCTGGAGAAATACCACTTTATCCCCAGTGGCAAAGATTTGCACAGAAAACCTATGGAAGATGAATTTACATTCCAAAATTATAAAGCATAGAAGAAAACAATGCAACAAGAGCAATAGGCAGCACACAAATGATAGGATTAGAAACCTTAAAAGGAAGTTAAAAATTGGAGAATATAAAGTAAGTATCTCAAATAATTAAAGATACAAAAGAATGAATTAAATATAAAAAGAGACAATGAAAAAAACTGGGGCAGGCAGATTTGAAAAATAATAGCACTTCTAGAAATATCCACTGAAATTAAAATCTTAATGGATGGGTAAAAATCGCACTGGTCATAGCGGAAGAAAACAGCAAATTAGATGTGAAAAATTATCCAACATGCAGAGAGAGAAAAATGTGGAAAACATGAGAAAAAAAAATCTGAGAGACATAACAACAGAATGAAAGAGGTCTACATACATTAATTAAATAGGATTCCGAAAGGAAAGATTAGGGAGAGTGACAGCTATGTAATATTCAAAAAGAAAATGACTAAGAATTTTCCAAAACTGATTAAAGACATGAACCCCAAACTTAAGGAAAAATCACTCTCAAAAGCAGCTAGAGAATGGGAATTAGAAAATCACCATTTGGCAACCATTATAACAATTGATTCAGGCAAGAAATCATCAGTGGATGCTAAAACTAGTGGGTGAAAGTTTGAGGAGTGACAGGATATTTATAGTCTCAAAGTATTTCCCCACCAGTGATTCCATACAAGAAGTATTTGGGGGTAAAAGTACATCATATCTGCAACTTTCAAATGATTCAGAAGAAAAAAGTATGCATATATACAGGGGTTGGCAAAAGTAGGTTTACAGTTGTTCGTATGGGAAATAATACAATGTTTCCTAAATAATAATACAAGAATAAACTGTTTTGCATACTCACAACTATAAACCCACTTTTGCCCACCCCAGTATATACATACACACAACATCTATAATAATAAAAGCGTAATACGCTAATTAGACCAGATGTCCTCCAGACGACCTTCCAGATGAAGCCAGGGCTGCAAGGGTAGCCCGGGTCCTGGGTGCCAGAGGAAAGCCAGTGCCGGCAGCTGGGGGAAAGAAGGCCTACTCTTGCACGAATTTCATGCATCGGGCCTCTAGTATATATATATGTAAATGGAGAGAGAGGGAGAGAGAGAGAAAGAAAGAGAGAGAAACAGAGAGAGACAGAGGGAGAGAGAAGAATAAAGGAAATGTGGCAAAATATTAACATAAGGAATATGGATGAAATGTGTACAGAACTCTACTATTTTGGAATTTTAAGTCTGAAATTACATTAAAATAAAATAAAAATACAGAGAATTTTAGGTCTATTTAATCAAACAACAAAATGCAGACAGAAGAACATACATTACCAGCAAAACAAAAAAAAAGGCTGAACCTTCCAAGTATGATAATAAAACGACTCAGAAATTGGAGGTATTAGGTGTCCAGGAAGAGGAACTCTGAAAACAGGAATAAGGAGCAGTTGGCCCCAAGATCCCTTAAACTGACATGCACAAGCAGGCCAACCCTCTTGCTGTCCTGCTTAGCAGGGGAGGGTAGTTTACTCTCTGGAGAAAATGAGTCAGAGAGATTCCATACTCAGAGACAGTAGGCATGAAAGGCAGGGTGAGACACTATACTGAACAGAGCAGATCAAGCATTTATCTATAAAATGAAGAAGAACCCATCTCTTTCCTCCATTCAGCTCCCAAAATGCTTATAGCCCAGACTTATCCCTCCTCTCCCACACATCCAAGGCAGAAAGATTATTCTCTGGATCAATGAACCAATCCAACAGAAATAACCCATGAATATCAACATTTGGGTAAACAATCAAGTCCCATCCGCTAAACCTAATAAGGCCTATCAACTCACAAGCCTTACCTGTATACAAAGAGCTTCTAATCAGCTTTGAGTGCCTCACTCTTAAATAAGAGCAGACTGCTGAGAAACATCAGGCTATTGAAGCAAGTTTCCAATATGAAAGATAGAAAATAACAAAATGAAAAAGGAATCAAAGGAAACAAACAATACAAGGAGCTAAAGAAAAATTAAAACCACAAGTATCTTCAGAGAGAGAAAGTATTGTATCCTTAAAAAAATAAGACTAGGAACCTATAAAAAAAGATTAACTAGTAGTCAAGAAAAAACTCTTAGAAATTAAAAATGCACAAAATTTAAAAAAATCAAAAGAAAAGTCATTAGATAAAATTGAAAAAATATCTAAGAAATTAAACAAAAAACAAACCACTAAAACAAAAAGAGGTAATAAATAGGACAGAAGAGATAAGAAAAATAAGGATCAATCTAGTACATTCATCATTTAGACAATGGAAGTTCCATAAAGAGAGGAAAGGAAAAACAGGGAAAGAAAGTAATCTATATCTATATATATAAAAAGCTAATATGCAAAGTGTCCCCTCGGGAGTTCGACTGGGAGAACGGGAGTTCGATTGCTTGCTATGACATGCGCTGACAACCAGGGGGCAGCGTGGAGCATGGCAGGCGACCAGCAGCGGGGGTGGGGTGCTAAGGGAGCGAGGGAAGGAGGAGGTGGGAGGGGGGAACCTCGAGGTAACAGTGTGTGGGTGGCAAGGGAAGGAGGCGGGGAGGCGGGGAACCTAATCAGCCCTGATCTCCGGCCAGGCCTAGGGACCCTACCTGTGCATGAATTTCATGCACCGGGCCTCTAGTAAAAAATATTAAACACATAAATTTCTCAGAAGTGAACATGAACCTCCAAATTGGTATCTAATGAACAAAAAACAAACAAACCACTCATACCATCATAAAATTTCAGAACATAAAATTCCCCAAAAAGATTAAAATGTTACATATAAGGATCAAGAATTAGAATGACATCTCACTTTTTGATATTAAAATGGAAGCTTAGAAGTCAATGGAACAATGCTGTCAAAATTCTGAAGAAAACTCACCCCAACCAGAAATGTACACTAGTCCAACTATTAATCAAATGTGAAATGGAATACATTTTCAGACATGCAAGGTGACAAAAAATTTCTCTCCCTATAGTCCCCTTCTTAGGAAGCTATTGGAAAAAAATAAACCAAAAATGAGGATGATGTTGGAACCTGGAAACAGAATCCAACAGAAAAAAAGGGAATTCCCAGAAGCATGGTACACTGAGTTCAGGATGACCACTGTAGAGGAGACCTAGAGAGCAGTCAACCCAGAAAGAAAAGTCCTATAGTTTACCTGTGCTTGACCATTTTATTCTTTTGTTGAAGAATTTAATAAAAAATAATTAGTGATAGGAACATGAAAAACTAGGAGGAAAAAAAGAGGCAGTTATTAACTATCTGGAAAATAAAAGTTACACATTGTTTACTGCTTGGTTCAGTTGAAAATAATACTTATACAGTCCTAATAATGTATACAATAAATACTGCTTTAATAAAAAATAATGATTCAGCCCTACTGGTAAGATGGGAGAAAAAGAAATGTGTAGAAGAAGGGAGAACAGGAGAAGAAGTGCTAACTCAAAGGAAGCAAAAAGGTAATGTCTATGACTGAGAAATCAAAGAGTAGCATGCAAGCATTTTCTTGGAAGACAGGAAGATGAGCAGCAGAGGGAAGCCTGAAGAGTTGAAAGCAGCTGCCCTTTGGGAAAAGCCTTACTTCTGGTTATATGCTTTATTTACTATTTGAATTTTAAAAGCATACGAGTGTTAAGCTGTACTATTTTTTCAAATATAAAATTAAGAAATATAGCTGAGATAAAAAATAAAGAGAACCAAAAATGAAGAATCCACTACTAGATGGAGCAACATGGAAATTTTTCTACTCTGAAGCTGTAATGACTGTTTATTAGAAAATTATACTTTAAATATTAATTATTTGGAAGCCAGGTATCTAGAATAGGATATCAGAAATAGAAACAAAATTTATTAGTTGAAATACCCAACAACTACATTTTCCTGGTAACTTCTGCTACTGGATCATTTAAGCAGACTTGGAGGGAGAATTAAAATGGCCCCTGAAACAAGGAGAAAGGGAATTTGATGCGCTAATAAGTGAGAGCTGGGGCATGAAGGATGACTTTGCCAAACATTCAATATGTTCTTAATTACTCTGCTGCCAGATCAAGCTCCCACAGACTCAGAAAAACTATTCTATTCACGGCCCTCCTACAAGCTGTGTGATGTAAGGAAGCAGCCAGGTTTTGATTCATGACCACTGGAGCCATAAAAGTGGACTCTCAAGCAAGCAGCAGGGGAAGGTCTGCATCCAGGGAAACAATGTGTACAGATTCACCCACCACTACTGGAGTTGCGGTGCGGCTGTGTGTTACACAGGCATACCCATCTCTCTCTACTAGGAAGGGTCCTGGATGCCTGTGCAAAAGACCTGATTGACATGATCATCATCTTAGCAACACCTCTGGGTCTGGCTTTTCATATTCCTTACATACCCCCCACCCCCGACCCCCCACCCCCTAATCTGGATCTGGCTAGTGAGCTAGTCTTTTTTTCCTTTTTCTTTCTGACCACCAGAACCGGCCAAATTCTCTGCTTGGGACGCTGGATCAAGCTCTTTGGATCTTCCTGCACCTCTCCATCTGCAGACCCGGCTCGGCTTTCTTTATTCCCCAGCTGCTGATGACCAGGAAACAGCTTGTTTCCACAGAAGTAACTGCAGACAGCAGACAATTCAAAGGCAAAGGATACTCAAAGAAAGGTTTGGAATTTGGGGTAATATAATGGATTGCTTGTGCAACTGTGATCCTATCAGTGTGATACCTCTAAAAACAAAGACTTCAAAAAGCTTAAACTTACTTAAAATTCAAGCTAAAATTTCTAAATTCCATACATACTTTAGTCATATCTAGGCAGTGGGAGGAAGAAGGGGAGAATGAGCCCAGAAGGCCTCCTGGGGGGCAGAGTAGGCTTTCAAATTCCAGAGAAACATTCCACAACCTGGAAGTTAAAGGGCACTGGGTTGAGTTAAACTGACTGCTAACCTGGTGTCTTTTCAACTCAGAGCGCTGCTTCAAGCATCTGAGCTGGTGCTTCTTCAGCCTGCAGAGTGATTTATTGCTTGTTAGTGTTTACAGTTGAGTGATATTTTCAGCTGCTTGTACAACTATAACCTTTGTGAGTGAGAGCCGCTGTCTGGACATCTACTAAGTACAAGCAGCCCTCTGAGTTTTTCATGCAGCTGACACAGATGTAGTCTGAACCCAGTCTCTAGATGCTTCTAATCCAAGCCCTGAGGGTCCAAAAGAGGAACTGGATGGGGAGAAAGGGCGAGCCTTCTCCGGTCATCGTATTAGGACACACAAAGGGAATCAATCCCACATCAAAGTATGGTCCCTAGACCAGCAGTATCAACACCACTTGGGAACTCGCTAGAAATGCAAATTCTAGGACCCCACCTAGACCTACCCAATCTAAAACTTGGGGTAAAGTGGCAGCAATCTGTATTGTCCCAAGCTTTTTGGGAGATTCTGATGCATACTAAAGTGGAAAACCACTTCCCTAAGATCTTAGGGGACTCCAGCAAACTGCCACATTTTACCCACAACTCGGATTCCTGCTCCTCACGGATTCCTGCTCCTCACGGGTGGTAACTGCCAATCAAGTACGCCTATGCTATATCCCGCCTACTGATCCCTTCCCTTTCTGTCTTCAAAAACTGGACTTGGACCGAGGCTAACAGGAAGTGCAGGTAGGTATGTAATCCTCATCTGAGGCCTTTCCTGCAGCTAAATCGCCACTCTGGCTAGATTTCATAGGAATGAGCTCTTGTTTTTCCATCTTATTCCTATGCTGAATACAATAATCCATTTTGAGTCATTTCCCCACTTTCCACATCAATTTTTATCAATGGCCATGGGACTCCTGCCCTCTCCCCTATCTGTTCTAGGTCTAGTATGGTCAAGGAAGAAAATAAACAAATGTGGAATTGCTAGTGTTATCTATAATAGCAAATTTGGAAACAACTGTCAGTCAAAGGACTGGGTAAATGAAACTATGACATTGAAAAGGTAGGGAATAATCTTTTAAATTACATTGTAGAAAAATAACATGGAAAAATATTCCACCCTACAACATGATTTTAGGGCTATATTACATTTAGTTTTTAGAAAATTATTGCTGAGAAAATATGGTTTGGGTGACATATCCCAGGAATCCAAAATTTCACAGTTCCTGCCAACTCCATCCCCATATCACATTTCAGTCTCTGTCCTCTAGACATGCGCACATCTGGCAGAGAACCAGAGGCAAGGCGAGGGAGGGCATCCAAGGAGATTCCCACTACACAGGCTAGGCCCAGGTGTAGGGATGGGGCCTGCCAAGGAGCAAGACCAGAAATGACATTAACATTCGGAATGATACAGGTGTGGAGTATTTGGGGAGATGATAAAGTTTTGCTGATATGTGCAAAAAAGGGGAGAAAATGAAAGCATGAAGAGACTGGAAAGGTAGTAAAATATACACAGCCTTGACATGAGGAGCTAAGAAAATTAATGATAAAAACAAACTCATCCTCTCATAAAGAACCTTAGCTTGGTGAGAAATTCCTCCCAAAGAAGAGATTCAAAACAAAGGGCCAATGTCTCTAACCAACAGAGCTGCTACTTAAAGTTATGCTCAACAATTACTTTGTCAGACTTTTTCAAGTTTTGAGAGTGTGACACAATATGCATAATGTGATCAGTCTCCTACTTGGTTACAGGAAAGAATGACAGGGCACCTGGTGACGCAAATACTTGTTTTCTACAAGGCCACCCCACACTGTCTTCATAATCCACATAATGGGTTTTGTTGTTTATTTATGTGTTTTTTATTGACTTTTGGAGAGAGAGGAAGAGAGAGGGAGAGACAGAAACATCAATAAGAGACAAACATCGTCCATCAGCTGCCTCCTGCACGCCCCCTACTGGGGATAGAGCCAGCAACCCGGGCATGTGCCCTGATGGGAATGGAACTGTGACCTCTTGTTTCCTAGGTCAATGCTCAACCACTGAGTCACACGAGCCAGGCTATTTGTTTGTTTTTTATAACATTAGTTAGATTAAGGCGGCAGCATCTGGCCAAAATAGGGCTCCACTCTCATCCCTTTCTCTGCAGCCTGAGCAAGCTCAGTGCATGGCTGTAGGCCCTGAAAGCATATGTTTGAAAAATCAGACCTCCCTTGATTTAGTCACCAAGATCCATGCCTACTCTCACCTCAGGGTTTCTGATATTGTACAGTTGATGGAATCCAGAAGGGAGACTCTCCTGCAAGTTGGGTTCCTAGTAATCATATCTAGAGTAGGTTAAGTATTTCTGAAGGGGAGGAGCAAGTTAACTATAAATAAATCATCACTACTCAGGCCAGTTGCTTTCACTGAAGATGCAGAATGTAAAACCCACCTGAGAACCTACAAATGTGATCAACACTAAATTTCCCTGAAAAGGACTATTTAAGAAAGAGTTCAACATAAAAATTTGGCATATATTTTCCAACTGCATATCAGGATTTATGCTTTTTATACTTATGTTATTTCCAAAATTTGACTATTTTGTCCTAAATTAAAGCACATCTATTTCAAAACTGCAAAATTTCATGTACTATTTTCTTCTAGTTTATATTCTCATGAAAGACAAAATTCCAACCATTTATTCTTATTACACTTTTCTTAGTGCTTTAGATAAAAGTACAGAATCAAGTCCCACTGTGCCCACACTTTCTGGCTGGGTCATGACCATCCCACCTGCAGGAATTCTCAAGCAGAAGAACAGATGTGATACTCTTTGTCTCAAACTTGTACCACATGCTTGGAATAGTGGAAATGCTTCAGCCATGAGGAGGCTCAATGGCTCCCATAAAATTCCATAAGCAATTCAAAATAATCTACAGGTGGAAGCCCTGGGTTCTCACTTGCTTACACAACTTGCCAATTATATGACTTCATATAAGTCATTAGGCACCGTGAGTCTCATTACATCAGCTTTACAGCAGAGAAAGAACTGATCCTTCCCACCTTCCCACAGGTTAAGGTCCAATAAAATAATGGATGTCACATCAGTGTGAGTGAGGCTTGGATGGCTCAAATCCTGAGATCCCAATTTTCCTCCTCCTTCTCTTCTTTATATATCAAGGGCTTCCTGTCTGAATTAAATTGTCCTAGGTATTGTGAGGAATACAAAGATAACACAGAAGTCCCCTTAAAATTATACAGGGAATTATGCTTCTATGCATGTTAAATGATAGGAAAGAAATACAGATAATATGCTCTAAGAGTTACGAGGAGGAAAAGTTACTTCCTGCTTAGGAGTCCAGGAAAACCTCGCGGAGGAAGGGGTATATGAGTGGGCCACTGAAATCTGGATCAAATGTGGACAATTAAAGGCAACGGTGATGAAAGGCATGTTAGTGAAAGGACCAACAGTCACAAAGGCACAGAGAAGGAAAAGCATAGAGTATTCACAGGAAGAACCAAGAAATCTAGAACTCCGTTAAAGAACAGAAGGAAATGAAGCTAAAAATGCAGACTGGAGGCAGACTGAGAAAGGCCCTGCAGTCAGACTGAGTTTGGACCCCAGTGCCATCCTCACCCAACACCCCATGTGCCCACATTCTCTATCTGGATAAACTACACCATATACCTCAGTTTTCCTAACCACCTTCTTTTGCCAGTTTAGAGAGCTAGTTCTCCAGGATATTGCTCAAATTTATCCTCTATTAGGTCTCACCTAGATTCCTAAAATAGTCTCCTGTCTCCAGTCTTGTCCCATTGCAATTGATCCATTTTCCACACTGATGTAAGACTGACCTAAAACGCAATCTCACCACATCACTTCCGTTTAAATGTTTCAGTGATTTCCTGTTACCTGCAGGTAACACTCCAACACCTTCAGTAAGACATAAGATATTTGGTGATCTCTCCAGGCTTCATCCTCTGCTGCTCCCTCACAAGTCTCCTTCACTTCTGTCACACTGACCTTGAAGTTCCTTAAAATACCATGCTCTCTTCACCCCTTTGCACTTCTGAATTTGCTGTTCCTTCTGGATAAAAACTAACTTTTCCTCTTCCTCAGACTAGATAATACCTACTCTTCTCTTTTAACACTCAAATTACATTTAACATTGTTCTAGGAGTACTAGCCAATGCAATTAGATTTAAAAAAAAAAGTAAAAGGTTCAAATGTTGGGAAATGGAAGCAAAAATTAGCATTTGTAGATATGATTATATATCTAGAAAACATAAAATAATCAAATTTTTAAAATGAGACAATTGTAGAATTCAGTAAAATGATACACAATTTATATACAAAAGCCAAAAAGGTGCCTTGGCCGTTTTGGCTCAGTGGATAGAGTATCGACCTGCGGACTGAAGGATCCTGTGTTCAATTCTGGTCAAGGGCACATACCCGGGTTGCAGGGAGGGGTGTGCAGGAGGCAACCGATCAATGATTCTCTCTCTTCATTGATGTTTCTCTCTCTTTCTCCCACTCCCTTCCTCTCTGAAATCAACAAAAATATAATTTTTTAAAAATCCAATAAGGTATCTTTATACAAATGGTAGCTAGTAAGAAACTATGATGTCAGAAAGTATTTCTTTATAAGAGCATAAGAAAGATATAATATCTAAGAAAATGTTTCAAGACTTAAGAAGGAAAATGTTAAAATTCTACTAGAAAAACAAACCTTGCTTCCAGATAGCAATGTAAACTCCCCAAAGGCATGGACTTTCTCTGCTTTGTTCACGGATACATTTCAAGTACTAGGAACACTGTCTGGGATGTGGCAGGCACTCAATAAAAACCTACAGAATGAATCTAAAAATCTAAAAATTCAATGTGGCAAATCAAAATACAAACTAGATTTATATGTGTATTCTGAGGGGAACTGACAAAAATATCAACCTTCCACTTAAAAAATACATGTAAGATCAATTTTACCTAGTACATGAGCAAAAATTCAAGTATTCAGGATTACAGAAGGCAAAGAGAACCAGAATTATCAAAATGTTATTGGTGAACTATAAGTTGGTATAGTCATTTGAAAGGACAATTTCTTAATATCTATCAACATCAAAATGTGTTTATTCTTTAAGCAATATCTCAGCTAAAATTAATTCCATAACTATATTCACACATTTATGTGCAAACATATATGGAAGAACGTCCCTTGTATTACTGTTTGAAAATGGGGGGGGGGGGGGGGGCAATCTAAATTCCTATCAATAACAGATCTGTTACGTAGGATACACCTAACTGGAATACTATATAGCCACCCTTAAAACTGAAGTACAATCATCCACTGGTATAGCAGGGGTTTGGTTCTAGGACCCTCCCCCAGGGAAGGGTCCAAAATCTGCAGATGCTCCAGTTCCTTATATAAAACGACATATTGTTTGCATATAATCTATATTTGCATATAGATGACGGCAGGGTATGCCCTACATATCATATCATTTCATTCCTATGGATTCAGTATAGTGCTCAGCATGTGGCAAATTCAAGTTTTGCTTTTTGAAACTTTCTGGGATTTTAAAAAAATAATTTTGATCTGTAATTGGTTGAATACACAAATGCAAAACTCAGAAAATTGAAACCAGTGGACATAGACAGCCAATTGTATACTATCCAGAATGAAATGGAAATAAGTCAATGATCTATTAAAGCCCAAAAGACAAGGTGAGAACAATGTGTGTTGTATAATCCCATTTGTGTTCTGAAATTATATAACTACTAGAAGCCCGGTGCACGGATTCGTGCCCCGGTGGGGTCCCTCACCCTGGCCTGCAGGGATCAGGTCAAAACCAGCTCTCCAACATCCCCTGAGGGGTTCTGGATTGCGAGAGGGCGTTTTTTGGGTGATACACCCCAGAATCGGGCTCCCTCCTCTCTGGTTCCGGGTGCGTCACCCAAAAACCACAGCTGCCAAGTCACCGCAGCTCGGCATCTCCTGTGTTGAGCGTCTGCCCCCTGGTAGTCAGTGCACGTCATAGCTACCAGTTGGGGCATCTGCCCCCTGGTGGTCATTGCACAACATAGCTACCAGTCGGTCGGTCACTTAGGCTTTTATATATATAGATGCTTATGTGTGACTACAAACATTCTGTAAGTTTACCTTTGGTAATGGATTCAAGGAAGGAGATGAACAGAAGTAAACTTTACCTCAAGCAGAACAGAAAGGTTTTGTTTTGTTCATTTTTAGCCTAAAGCCTATATTTACTTCCTCTCAGGCATCCCTTCAGGAAGTGTTGTGACCCCTCCCGCCGAGGAGGGCTGCCTCCCCCTGTGCTCCCACGGCATTCTGTACACCACTCTATGAGAGCACTTCACATTCACTTGCAGCCTTACTCACTGGCTTCCCCAGTTAGTGGAGTGTTCTTTTGAGGGCAAGGACTGGCTTCTTTTTCTATATTCTCAGCACCTGGTGGAGTGTCTGACACATAGCAACTGCTTAGTAAAGATTGGAGGAGGATGGAGGGAAGGGGGGAGGGAGGGAGAAAACGAGAGTCCTATATGAAGATTAACGAGGCAGCAGTATACAGCACTATTGAGAAGGCTGAATCAGGAGACAAGGAGGGCTGGCCGGAAAGAGAGCAATGATTAGAATGAGGAATGGAGTTATCTTACATGAAAGCTTGGGGTCTATGAACTAGACAGCCAGGTGCTCCAAAGCAGCTAGAAAGCAATAACTGCCAGCCCCTCAGCCTCAGGCATATTCCATGTGAAAGAAGGTGTGGCCACCCCACAATCCCCAATGCCACAAGGGCCTTGTGACTCCTTCAAGCAAGGAAGAAGCCCTGAGGACAGCTTCTGATCATCTCACCGCTCTGCCGGAAATACCCAGGGACCTCTGCAAGTGACGTGGCAATCCATGCTGCCTCTAGATCGCCTTTGCTGGCTATTATCCTCACAGGGTGTTAGAAATATTCAGTGAAATAATCCATGTAAAGCATTTAGCCCAGGCCCTGGCAGAGAGTAAGCACTTAAGATAGAAACTATTATTA
Source organism: Cnephaeus nilssonii (assembly GCF_951640355.1). NCBI lineage: Eukaryota > Metazoa > Chordata > Mammalia > Chiroptera > Vespertilionidae > Cnephaeus > Cnephaeus nilssonii. The sequence continues at coordinate 15,057,135 of NC_137084.1, read as the reverse complement.
TTAAGTAATTTAGAGAATCTCTTCAAGAGTTCTAAGCATTGCTACTGCAAGCCATCAGGAAGGCTTCATTTCCTACAAGACCCAAGCCTCCCCGCTGATCTCTGCAATAAACATACTGTCTTCCTAAGCACACTTAAACTAGGAGCTGCTGCTTTTGTATTTCTTACTTTTATCATCATTTTAGAATTAAGCCGGCCTTATCAGACCCCAAGTATAACAGCACGCTTTCATTTTAGAAAGCTAGAATTTAAATAACCTTTACAAATTCAGTACATTTTCCTTTGTCCCATCCCAACAGCTGGACCGTGCCCAACATGGCTAGCACTGGAATTCACTTACCACAGTCGGAGGGTCATTCCATTCTTCATAGGAGATGGCAGCGTAGGGGTAAATCCGGTCATTGATAATCTGCAGGGTGGCCAGGGCAATGGCTTTAATTGACTGGAAGTATGCTTCCCAGAACCACCGTGCCTGCAAAGAAAACAACACTGTTTTAAGTGAGCAAACAAGTGAGATAGAGCGGAAGAACTAGCTGCTCTATCGCACCTGACGCTGGGTCTGGGTAATTCCTTTATTCCCAAAGAGGGGGGAGCCTATGGCAAGTGCTTCCTGCTGTTCACAACAGCTCCATCAGAAGTGTGCACTTATCAAATGCAATCAAAACAGAATGTGAGCAAGGGACCCATACACTGGATTCAATTTAGATATAAGAGAAATTTTGTGATGATGAAAATATGGTTACACCAGAGCAAGTTTATAGTCTTTTTAAAGGTATGACATACATAAAGTGCAGAAACCTTAAGTGCACAGCTCACTGAATTTACATGTATGTACATACTTAGAACTATTACCCAGGTAAATACAGAGAACATTCCAGCACCCCAGAAGATTCCCTTCTGCTGTGCCCGTCACCCTCTAAGAGCGAATCATTCTTTTGAATTCTAATGTGTCCACGACTAAATTTCATATAAATGGAATCAAATAATATTTACTTTTTTCTCTCTAACCACTTTTGCTCAAATCTTATAATATTTAAGTCAGATTTTGGTATTAAGATTATGCTGGCCTCATAAAATGAGTTGGAAAATACTCCTTCTTTTTCTATTCCTTGAGAAATTTTATGTAAGATTGGCATTATTTCTTCCTTGAAAGGTTTAGAAGAGTTCATCAAAAAAGCCATCTGGGCTAGGTGTTCCTTGTGTGTGGTTTTAAATCATGGGTTAATTTTCTTTCATAGACATATAATTGTGTGTATCGTCATGTGTGGGTCAGTTTTGTAAGTAGTATTTTTCAAGGACTATGTTCATTTCAAATAAATTGTTAAATTTATTAGACTGAAAGTATGTGTTAACATCTGTTTAATGCTTATAGAATCGCAGTAATACACATTTTGTTCATGATACTGAGAATATGTGTTTTCTCTTTGCATGTGAGTCTTACTAAGGTTTATCAATTTTAATAATCTTTAAAATTTTTTTTGGTTTTGTTCATGTTTTTTATCATATAATTTTCTCTACTTTTTCCTTTCTGCTCTTATTTTAGTCATTTCCTTTCTTTCATTTTGAAGGACTTGAGTTCACCTGGTATTTAGTGTCTTAAGATTGAAGTTGAGATAACTAATTTCAATATTTGTTTCTAATATGTGCATTTCAAGCTATAAATTTACCTCTATCCACTATTTTAAATGCATACCGGACATTTGTATCTCATTTTCATTATAATTTAGGTTAAAATTGTCTAATTGCCACTGTGATGTCTTCTTTGACCATTAGTCATTTTAGAAGTATATTGTTTAATTTCCAAATATTTTTGAATTTTCTATTTCTCTGTTACTGATTTCTACTTTGACTGCACTGAGATCAGAGAATATAAACGTTCTTTCAATACTCTGTAATTTATTTAAACTTGATGTGTGGCCTACGTACTTTATTCTTGTAAATAATCTATTAAAAAGTATATTCTGCAGTTGATGATTATAACCCTATATAATAAAACCCTAATATGCAAATTGACCGAACAGCATAACAGTCGTTATGACGCGCACTGACCACCAGGGGGTAGATGCTCTATGCAGGAGCTGCCCCCTGGTGGTCAGTGAGCTCTCATCAGGGGAGCACCACTCAGCTAGAAGCTGGGCTCACGGCTGGCGAGCGCAGCGGCAGTGGCAGGAGCCTCTCCCACCTCCACTGCAGGTGGGTGGTAAGGAGTGAGGGGTCCCGGAATGCAAAAGCCCCGGACTGCGAAAGCCCTGTACAGCGGGAGGGATGTCTGACTGCCAGCTTAGGTTCGATCCCCCTGGTGATCAGGCCTAAGCCAGCAGGTGGACTTCCCCCGAGGGGTCCCTGACTGCGAGAGGGCGCAGGTGGGCTAAGGGACCACCCCTCCCCCCACAGTGCATGAATTTCTTGCACTGGGCCCTCCAGTGTTTTATAATTATCAAGTAGAGTAAAGTTGATTATCAGTGCGGTTTAAATATTCGATATCTTTACTGATTCTTTTCTGCTTGTGGATGCGTATATGTATATGTATATGTATATGTATATGTGTTTATTTCCACACTCTTACTTTCAAATTTGTGTTCTCAAGGCTTATCTCTTGTAAAAAGAACATAAATAGATCTTAATATTTTATCCCATCCAAAAATCTTCAACATTCCAATTGTACATATAGTCCCATTTATAGTGTAATCATTCAGTTGGTTTCATCTGTTCTTTGATCCTTTATTTATCCTTTCTTGCCTTTAAAATTGATCAAACAAATTTAATTATTATTCCATGTTTTTCTTCTTCATTAGATTGCTGGTTTTTTAGTCTTCTGTTATTCTTTTAGTAGCTATCCTACAATTAAAGTAAGCATCATTGATTTTTGTATGATATTATACTTCAAATTAGTAATTTCACAACTTACCAAACAATATAAGAAAACCTCTGTTTATTCTCTCCCATTTATTGCGTTATCAGTGCCAAATATTTTTCTTCTACATATTTTCAATAGCATAAGACATTATTATTGATTTTTAAAGTAAATTTTCATTTACATTTACCATATATTTTCCCTTTCTGATAGTCTTCATTTCTTCATGCACATTTGAGCTTCCATCTCAAATTATCTTCCTGCTGCTTGAAGAACTTGTTGTTTTTGTGGGGGGTTTTTTGCTGCAGGTCAGCTGACAGCAAATTCTCTTAATTTTTATTTGCTTGAAAATTTCTTTTTCCCCCCACATTGGCTTTGGAAGCATATCTTTGCTAAATAGAGAATTTTAGGCTAGGAATCATTTTTCCCCAGCACATTATAAATACAATTTCATTGTCTTCTGGCTTCATGCAATTTTTGCTAATAAATAAAAGCTGTTGGACTTACTGGTGCTCCTTTGAAGACAACATGCCTTTTAATTCTAACTGCAGTTAAGCTTTCTCTGTCTTTGGCTTACAGCAGTTCAACATGACATGCCTAGGTTTGGCTCTTTGCATTTACCCTACTAAAGAGTGCAGAGCTTCTGCAATCTGTGGTTTGATGTCTTTCACTGCTTTTAGAAAACTCTCAAGCCAATATTTCTTTAAATATTGGTTCTGTCACTTTCCTCTTCTTCTAGGGCTCTAAACACACACATATGAAATGTTTTCACTGCATCCCATGTCTCTTATTCTCTTTTCTGTATTTTTTCTCTCTGTGCTCTAATCTGGATATTTTCTACCAATTTTCTCATGGTCCAATAATCCTCTCTTCTTTTTGTGTGTGTCTAAACTGCTATTAAACTCATGTGTTGAATTCTTACTTTCAGTTCTTACATTTTACACTTCTAGCATTTTCATTTGACTTTTTTAAAGCAGATTTCATATCTTTGTTGAAATTCTTCTATTTTATTGAACATAGATTCTGACAGATAACACCAATATCTAAATCACCTATAAGTCTCTTTCTACTATCTGTTTTATCTCTTTATTTGGTTTCAAATTCTAGCATGCCTCTTAATTTTTCATTTGCTAGCTATTCTGTATGTTAAAAACTGTCGAGGTTCTGGATGATCCAGATTATCTTCCTCCTAAGAGTGTAATATATTCTGTCAGGCACAGCAAATGCAGTCAGAACACTTTAATCCTGTTAGTGGTTGGTTTTAAGTTTTGTTAGGGCCAACTTTTTTCAGCTTTTCTTACTCTTAAGACATGGCCCTTTGGAGCTTTCAGTTAAAGCCTGGGTTAATTACGAGGACCCTTCCACCTTGGCAGGCCTGAACACACCTTTATCTTGTCAGCACTATATATGATTTACACAGCTTGTTAGGCACCCAGCTGTTTCTTTCTGCAGAGATTCTTAGAGTCTTGCTCTGATCATGTGCACCTTGGAAGTTGGCCAACACCTCAAGGGACATTGCATGCCCATTTTTTCTTACTTCCCTGTGGTCCCCTTTTCCCTTGGATTCTGTCTTTTAAATTTCAAACACCTTCATAAACCCTAACTCCAGCTCTCAGCCCTGTGGGACTACTGCTTTCTGCTATGACTCTATACCCCTATGTTGTGAATTAGAATGTGCCCTCAGGGAAAAGACTAGAGTGAAAATGTAGCTCACCTGAGTGTGCTTCCTTTCTCTCAGGAATCCCAGTCCCTCAAGTACTGACTGCACTGGTTGCTCTTCAAAGCCCCTACACTGTTGTTTTATCTATTTTAATAAGTTTTATACTTCTTTTTCTTTTCTTTCTTTCTTTCTTTTTTTTTTTTTTTTTTTTTTTGGTAGGAGTCATTACTTCAATACTCTGTCATCGTCCAATATAGTCTTCTGAAAGAAGACAGCTTTTTAGCCAAGCAGAGTTTAAAACTCAAGTTATTAACAAAGCAGGATGCTGGTCTAGACGATCTCAACTTCATTGAGACCTACGATTCCACTCAAAATCAAAGACCATTAGGATTTACACAGGGGTGAACTATGAAAATTTAACAGAGGAAATTGGAAGCAGAACCCAAAGAAGTGGAGGAAAAAGATACTTTTTAGTCTAGACTTGCCAACTTTGGTTCTGTTGCTGGGCAAGTCCTCAATTCATTAGTTAAAGCCCAAGATTACTTCTGAGTTATGTGACTATCCTCTCCACTAATTATGTGAAAAAGGCAAAAGCATCACAATGAGAATTCCTCCTATTCAATGAAAAGCTGAAACAGATTTAGCTTCCAAAGGCATCTGACTTAAGCTGTCTTGTAGTTTCCCATCTGGGTACAGCCTGGGGGCCGGCTGGCTGCCTGCTGCTGCTTCTCCAACCTCATTCCTGTGTAAATTCATGTTGCTGCTTCCCCTACCCCCAACATGCCATCATCTAGTCAAAATATTCACAATTTATGAGACCTGAAAGAATCTCTCTTCTCTATGAAACTTTAATTGATCACCCCAAATATCAACAATCTCCCATTACTATGAAATTCCGCAGCACTTACAGCCTTTACCTTACAGGTTAGTCCTGTTATATACTGTCCTATAATTGTTTTACTGTTATTTCAGATGATCACTTTTCTCTCTCCAGCTAGATTATGAGTTCCCTGGGTGTAGAAATAGGCTTTCTTTTCTTTTTTTATTAGCATCCTTGCAAATGTAAGAATGTTTTACCTGCTGCAAAGCTCTTTTGTATCCATGATCACCTCTGCTCTTTATAACCAGCTTGTCCCTTATTCAGAGCAGATACGTACAAGTTTCATTTCATATGTGAGATACAAAGATGTTACGTGGCAGAGTCACAACTAAAATCCATGAATCTTAACTCTAACTCTAAACTCAGACCTTTCCCTATTCCATTCCAGAGAATTCAGAGTATTAGCACATGGTAAGTTTTAGGAAATAGTTCTTTTTCAAGAAACTGAGAGGTATAAAAATGCACTAAGAAGCATGAGCCCACACATAAACACACACATCCTAAAATTTACTTTCCTTTCTATCAAGATGGGTCCATCATCATATGTTCTTTTAGTTTAAATCATATTCAAATTAAACCATGCTCAAACTTAAGAATTTCAAAGCTTTATGTTCATATTTAATCACAGTGGAGACACCAGCCTTTGGGATTTATAGGAAACAATGATTGATAACAAATCCATCTAGAATACCAGCCAAAGGCACAATTGGAGGACAGAGCTTCTCATTTAAAATGTCTCAAATCATCTCCCTCTGTACACCAAATGGCAAGTCTTGCCAATAATCTACGGAAGCAAGTTTTGCCAATAATCATAGCTCAAGTGTTTCAGCCTGAGGATAAGTGAACTTCTCAGGCTTAATTGTTTCTGCAGGACCTCTGTAACACCTTGAAGAGTTTAGAAGCATTATAATTTACAGCCCCTCCAGAACGCAATGGCAGCCACTTGTCGGTAGAGAGAAAGAAGTTTGCAGCTATCCTGGCCATACCCAAATGCAAAACCTTATGTTTGGGGGGTTTTCTCCCCTAAAACATGAGCCACATTTATCTCTATCTGTAAAGTTTAAATGAGGGATTCTTTACAGCTGTGCAAAAGCCCCAGTCACCCTATACTGTGGGAGCTACACAGTTGAAAAGTTAAGTCACATGTGAACTGGGCATACCAACATAAATGTGGACAAAGTGTTTAACCTTTCCTCATTAAGCAAATACCACCATAATTTTATAAAACATGCATATTCCAAAGCATATAAATTACAAAGTTCCTAGAATCCTTTCAAACATGAGAATAATAAAGTTCCTAAAGGGCAAGGATTAGGCCAATTTAAAAGGACCATAAGCAAATAGGTACTTTAAATTGAAATTACTACTTCAGTTTATACATCAATTAAATGTACTTAATGTCTCTGATTTTCAATACCATAAAGCTAAAGCAATAATACAAGTTTAAAGGAACCAGTGCAGTATAGTAGAAAGAGCCATGGCTATGAGCATCTTGCATAATTTCAAGTTTGAAATATGTAAGATGAATTTCCTAACGCCTATCTCATGAAGCTTTGATGACTGATGAGATGAGGTTTATGAAGCTTCTTTTTTTGAAGTCCTAGTGCAAAACAGACAATCAGAAAATGTTAGCTCTCTCCTTACATCCATCCTGTCCTCTTAGGGTCTTCATCACATTAGAATGCCTTTTTGTTTTGGGAATGAGAGAAGGAAGAAGACAGAATGGGATCTCAAGAATTCCAACTGGTCAGACAACAGAGTTAGAAATAATAAAAATACATCAAATGGGAGTGTGACAGAACTTTATAATGACAAGTACAGCAACCAATAACATGTGTCTTGTAGCTGACTCTATGCTTTCAAGGAAGAGGACAGTACTTCTGCAGAAACCATGGGCGTGGGAATGCATCTGGCTTTGCTCACAATGAATTCCCAGCCTCTAGCACAGTGCCTGCCAAAGAGGAGTCAGTCAAATGTTTGTTGAAAGAACAAACCCGCCCAACAATACTGCCTCATAGGCACAAGGAGGCACAGGCAACTCACGGAACTTTCCAAATCTTCTAAGTTCCAACCCACAAAGTTAAAGGGGCAAATAATCATTTAATAATAATGACTGCATCTTGTATACAGAATTTTAAAAGATGAAAGATGAGGGACGTATATTTGAGGGAGAAAAACAAAATTTCAGGTGACGAGCTCCTCCAGGAGAGATGGGGCACACATGATTTCAGCTTTGGAAGAGTACAGAAGGGAGAGGTGGCTGCCATAAAAGCAGCCAAAGAAGGCAACTAAGTTTTAATGAATTCTTAAAACTGAGTGTGGGCTAGTAAAACAATGTGGAAGCTCCAAACACAGGGGAGTCGCATTTATTTACAAGTTCTATTCTACTGGGTGTTTTTGAGAAGGATTGCGGAAGGGAAGGAAACCAAAGAGAGTCCTGAACAGCACACACCTAAAATCCCTGCCCATTTCTTGGACTTTTTTCTTATCCAAAGCAAAGGCTTTCAACTGCTGGGGGAGGAGCAGAAAATGCTCCCAACCCAAGGTCAGTCACAGAGGCACTGCCTCTGGGAGAGGATGGAAAGGCAGCCTGCCACTGGGGAGGGTTGAAGCCACAGCTCCTGTGAGCTGCACCCCAAGCCTTGCACTGAGGAAGCCACAGCAGCCCACTGCTGTGCCAGGGGCAGGCCACCCTCCCACCAGCAATCCCAGACAAGGCTACACGCCCTGTGGGAGCAGAAGCAAAAGCCACCGGTCCCTGGAGGACAAGCAAGAAAACTTACTCAGGTCAGGATCCTGCACTGACACCACGCAGAGGTCAGCTACCACTAAGAGAGGGGCAGGGCACTCTCCAACCCAAGATTCCCTGCAGCAGACAGCTGCCACAGGCGGAAGAAGCAGGAACCCTGAGAAGGCCCCACCAATGGGCCTGCCTGAGTCTGAGGCTGGGCCGGGGGTAGGGAGAACCCTACTGCCCCCATCAAGAACCAGCACCTCACACAAGCAGTGAGAGGCTCCCGCTGAGGGGGCAGGCCTCCTCAGCGGCACAGGGTGAGGTGGGAAGTCTGAGAAAAACCTCAGTACTCGGGCCCCATACTAATAACATAGTAGCAGCAGCTGACCGCTGGCGGCATCTGAGTGTGTGGTGTGCTGAAGGGAAGTCTAGCAACAGCAAAACCCAAACTGAGCCCAAGGACCAGAGCGAGTCAACCTCCCACATGCATGGCCTGACAGAAGCGGTGTGTCCGTTTCTGGACACGACATTGACCTCAGCCTCCTGTTTCTCTACAGAGGGTGTCCATCATTCAACCAAAATTTACCAGGAAAAAAAAAAGTAAACAACCCACTGCCATAATATAAAGCTGTCTAAAGAACCAGACCCAAAGAGGACCAAGATGGTAGAACTATCCGACAGGGACTTTAAAATAATTATTAGTAAGTTAAAGAATCTAGTGCAAAAGGTAAGCAGCTTGCATGACTAGGTGGGGATTTTCAGTAGAGAGATGGAAACTAAATAAAACCTTCACCTTCTTCCTCAAAAAGCTTAAAAAGAAACACAGCTGCACCATTAAAGATGCAAAAGTACTCTGCCTCTGCGCAACTAGGAAATTCAAGAGATGTGAGCTATAGGAAATTTTCTCTTAACACACTCACACTGACAGAACCATTTATTTCAGGGGAAGGGCTGGAAAATATTTCCACACCTCATGGATTAATTTTTCAAAGCTGTGTCTGAAGATGAATCTGAAACTTCCAAAGGGATTCCAAGTCTTTCCAAACACATGTACGAAAGGCGCCTTACGTCCTTTCCTTTGTTCGCTGTGACAAATGGAACCGCGGGCATCCCTGCCTGTGCCAGGAATCCTAGGTGCGTAAGGGTGAGCGCGCAGGCGCAGGGAGCCGATGCCCTTCAGGAGTGACTTTCCAAGTGTCCTGATTTCTAGCTGAGCATGACCACAGGCAAGCCCGGTTTTGTTTCTTCTTTTGCTTACTCCATTTTATAAACGTAAGAGTTAGATGACAACTTACTTAAAATTAGGGGAAAGAAGAGCAACAAACCACTCAGAATGAACAAAAAGATAGATGCAGAGGAAGTAAAGCATCGAACAGATGCCAAATTACAGCGGGAAGGCTGGGGAGTGTTGGGGAGGGGGAAAAGAGATCAACCAAAGGACTTGTATGCATGCATATAAGCACAACCAATGGACACAAGACACTGGGGTGGGGGGTGGGATGAGGGCATGCGACAGGGGGTAGGGGAGGCTGGGGGAAGGTCAATAGGGAAAAAAATGAGATATATGTACTACTATATGTAATGCTTTAAACAATAAAAAATAAATAAAAATAAATGATAAAAAAAAAACACACTCAGAGGCATTTCTCCTGTGCTGAAGGTTTTACAAAACTGTACAATGCCCATGTGACCAGATTTTCTGAAGGAGTTCACAAATATTTGATACACCTTTACTCAAGGATTCAATAAACAACAATAGAAGTTGCCTTCTTTAAAATAAAAAGGGATTTTCTGAAACATAAAAGGCTATGATACCTGGGATTTATCAGTACACCATTTTTTTCTTAAAACATTTATTTTGTTAATTTAGTTACATTTAAAATACCTTACTACTTAAAATACAACTGTGCTTTTTCTCTCTCCTTCCTCATGAAGCTGCTTTAACTGCTCTCTCCACATGCGTCCTCCCCCTGAAAGTCTGTGATGCCTCGCCAGGCCCTTTGCCATCCTCGAGGACAGTGTTTCCAGCCCCATCATCTCAATCACTTGAACACGGCACCTGAGGAACCCACACATATCACACTCACTGGAATTTTACCCCAAACCACAGACATTTGTTCACAAAACAGTAAGCGGAGTTCATTTCACAATTTTTGGTAAGTATAATTTTTTTTTTTTACTTCTTTACCATGCAAAGTTGTAATTGCTTTCTTTTTAAACTTTTTGTTTTGAAATAATTTTAGACTTAGAGAACAGGTGCAATCGTAGTGCAGGGCGCCCCCAGATCTCCCTCAGCCTGAGCTGCCACCAATGTTAGCATCTTGTATCACCATGGTATAATGATCCAAACTAAGAAGTTAACTAAACCATAGGCTTGTCAGATTTTCTCAGTTTTCTTCTAAGGGCTTTTTCTGTGAACTCTGACCCAGGATGGCACATTGCATTTAGTTGTCATGTCTCCTTAGCCTCCTCCAATCTGTGACAGTTTCTCAGTCTCTCCTCGTCTTTCATCACCTTGACACTTTTGACTAGAAATGGTCAGGAATTTTGTAGACTGTACCTCAGTTTGGATTGATCTGATGTTTTCTAATTATTAGAGGTTATGGTTATTAGAGAATACTACAGAGGTGATATGCCCTTCTCTTCACATCATATTAGGAGATATCTGATATCAACATGACTTATTACTGGTGAAGTTAACCTTGGTGACCTGGTTACGATGGGGTCTGTGAGGTTTCTCCATTATAAAGTTACTACTGTTCCCATTCCATATTCTATTCATGTCACCATGTTCAGTCCAAATTCAAGGTGAACATAATTAAGCTCCACCTCCTGGAGGAAGGAGTACCAAAAAAATTAGCACACTATATTTTAAAATACATTTGTTATTGATTTCAGAGAGGAAGGGAGAGAGAGCTAGAAACATCAATGATGAGAGAGAATCATTGATCGGCTGCCTCCTGCAAACCCCCTACTGGGGATCGAGCCCGCAACCCGGGTATGTGCTCTTGCCTGGAATTGAACCCAGGACCCTTAGGTCCACAGGCTGACACTCTATCCACTAGCCAAACCAGCTAGGGTTAGCACACTATATTTAGTGTATTTTGAAAGGAATAAAAACCATGAAGTTGAATTCACTGAGTCTTATAAATTTTTCAACCTAGTTTATTTACATACAGAATGGCATTCTATTAAAATCCTTAAATCTATGGGGATCTGTGGATGATTAGAAAGTATTAAAAAATTTTCTTTCCTCATTAATAATTTCACTAAAATTGATAATCTGATATTTGCCTTAAACGTTAAGTTGAAGCCTGATAACATATCTCATCTAGAGAAAAGAGAAAAGAGAAAAGCATATAGCCAATTTTTATTAAAAATATTAGATGTGAAATATGCTGAGACCTCAAATATTTCTGAAATTTCAATGCTTTTAATCTAATACTTTAACTTACTCTGATGTACTCCACATTACTATACAAAAATTTAGTTTACAATTTTGTAATTTGGAAAAGAATGAAATAAATCTAAAAAATTAGTATAAGAAAGCAGAGAGGAAAGAAATTTGAAAATAAACCCTAGAGCTTTCCATAGATTTGCTATGAAGAAACCTTGAGAATCAGCTAAAAACGTGCCAGTGCTAAAAGTAAAAATTTATAAAGTAACCAGCTACAAAATAATTTTTTAAATAAATAAAACAAAAAAACAAACTCTCACATTCCAGCAATACCCAGTAAGATTACACACACACACACACACACACACACACACACACACGAATTAGTATTACCCCAACTTCTCACAGTCCAGATTATTCTTAGTCCTTCGGATAGACGTCAGCTGCCTCCCCATCATCCCTCACCTCCTTTTCTAATTCATCTGACAATTTGAACACAAAAGTCAGGATGTATTCTCTACTCCCTGATGTTTAGGGGGTGGAACTTACCTTACCAGCCAAACTAACCATTTACTAGCCCCCACTGAAGGGCAAGGATTCAAGAAATTGGCCAATAAGCACTACAGATTTAAGGTAGTGGGTTTCTGTGGGTTCTCACGGCTTCTTTACACTGGTGTCCTGCAGCCCCTCTAGAGTAAGGCTCAAGTGTCTTGGAAAACTGGAATGGATTAAGGTAGAATGCCCTTGTCAATGTCACCACTCATTTTTCCCAACAACAGCAACAATGCAGGACTAGACGTGGCTTAACCAGTAGGGTCTCTATTTTAAGCTGTGCTGCTGAGAGAGAAGAGCTGAGAATCCTTTTAAATGCAAGTGCAAGATCCAACGTATCACACCTTAGTGAGCATGGTTTTGCTCTTCTCCCAGGATCTCATATAGAGCCCAGTGATTCTTACTAAGAATTAGTATCTTCTAGGATTCAGTCTCAATTTTATTTTTACCTCATTCCCACATTCCCAGCCTTCTAAAAATACACTAGAATTTAGAATCCACAGATTTGTTGTTGTTGTTTTGTCTTGTTTAAAATAGTCTTTATTCAGTTGGCACATAGGAAATGAAAAGAAAAAAATCACCTTATAGTAACAAATGCTGTTATGAAACTGTACCACACTAAATGGATTTTCTCTTTCTCGCCCTTCTCAGAACTTTGAGAACTTGCTCAAAACCTTGTCTCTTGGCTGGCTACAAGGTATGTACCTCTTTAAATCTAACTTTCTCCATGCTTAGCATTTTGCTAGCCACCTCTTCATTTCCCCCTTCTCCTGGCACTTCGATGAAGACATTTTTACATGGTCTTCCAGGCCATGTCTCCCTAGCACTGTCAAGAATTTCTGAAGAACTCTCAACATCAGAGCAGTCCTATCCCAAAAGAACAGCTGAAGACACAACTTTCCCTTTGTATAGCCCAGTTCCTAGGAGTTCGGATCTCATTCTTACATCCCAAACTATGAGTCACTCAAAGGTTAGGAAAACAAGCAAGTACATGGACCAGTACCCAAATACTATTCTGAAACAGCGCTGGTGGGAAAATTCTCAAAGGTTCATATATAAGCACATTTCAGCCACTTAGAAGCAAAGCTTTCCTCTGCTCACCTCCAGTCTCAGCATTTCTATTTATGGGAAGTGATTAAAGATTTAATATGCAGTTAGTTCCACTTATACTTATCAGAGAAAGTGGCTACAGCATATTCCTTAGTCATCCCAAAAATGTGAGAAAGAAGTCTAAATGATGAAGTCTATGGCGATACTTTCTAATGGCAAAGCAGTGCGCTTGCTTAAGTTCATTAGTTTTTAATCAGACCAGCTGTTTTTTTCAAGGGTCAGCATGTATTTACAAACTCTTTACAACTCACATGGCATCGGATTACATGCTTGATTCAAATAAAGAGTTTAAAACCCTGAGTTATCATCAGAGAAAGGATACAGAGAAAGAACTAGAACATGGGACAAGGTGAGGCCCAGTTGTACATGTATAAGTTGGGGTGTATGTTGTGTGGTTTGATCCAGACGATGTATTTATGTGAGTCAACAAACAGTAGGCATGTATGGTTATAGGCTAAGTTAATAATCTCGTTAGAAACAGAAGTACAATATTTTTATATATCTTTTTCTTTTACTATCCTCCATTTCTCCTGCCCCCAAATCAATCTTGAATGACACAAGCTTAAGAAAGAAGAATCACCTTTATCACAAAAAGGGGTTTTCTGCATTGTTAAATCTTTTTTGAATTCTCAAGCATTTTTAAAGTCCTAAAGCTCTCAATCTGGTGCATACTCCTATACTTTTAACTTTCCCTTTCTGTAATTAAAACATGAATTGTGATATTTCAATTTCAATGGGAAAAAAAATCTCACTGCTAAGAACCTTTCCAACAAAACAAAACAATGTAAAAACTGAGCATTTGCCCTAGCTCAGTTTTTATATTGTTTTGATAGAGCATCAGCCTGCAGACTGAAGGGTCCCAAGTTCAATTTTGGTCAAGGGCACACGCCCAGGTTGCAGGCTCAATCCCCAGAAGGGGGGCAAGCAGGAGGCAGGAGTTCAATGATTTTCTCTCATCGTTGATGTTTCTATCTCTCTCCCCCTCTCCCTTCCTCTCTGAAATCAATAAAAATACATTTGTAAAAAATTGTTCTTTACCCATTCCCCCCCACCCACCTTTCTGGATCTACATTATTGTTACTGCTGAGAGCGGGGTTACGAAAAAACACCTCAGAAGTGGATTCCACAGTAAGGAGCAAAACCCCTCTTAACCTCAATTGAGCCACTAAAGGACACCTATTGACTTTGGCTCTTGTACCTTATATGGACATTGGTATGGGATGAACTGTGACCTCTCAAAATGTATATGTTGGAGCCCTAACCCTTTGTACCCCAGAATTTGACTGTAGTTGAAGATAGGGCTTTAAAGAGGTGATTAAGTTAAAATAAGGTTGCAGGGTAGACCCTACTCCAATCTGACAGCTGTCCTTATAAGAGGATAGTTGGATGCACAGAGAGGCCCTGGGGGTGCTCATGCACAGAGGGATGACACGCAGAGAGGCAGCAAAAGGGTGGCCATCAGCAAGCCAAGGAGAGAGGGCTCAGGAGCAGCCAACCCTGCTGACATCTTGATCTAGGACTTCCAGCCTCTAGAACTGTGAGAAAATAAATTTATGTTGCTTAAGTCACACAGTCTATAACGTTTTGTGCTGCACCCCTAGCAAACTAATATAGACATTAGTGACACTGCATACCTCCCCCTTCAAGATTGCTGGCTGCTTGAGCACAAGGACCATGGTTTGTACAGTTCTGAACCATGTACAGTATCTTACCAAACATGGGCATTTAATAAATAGTGTAGATGATTATAAGAAGTTCAAAAGGTGCTCTAAACGAAGGAAAATAGAGCGTTATAAATAAACTTCATACTTTTTAATCACATGCCACAAATTCTTCCCAATCCCAAGTCGGCTACATAGACTTTGTAACCTCAGGCCATCAATTAACCTCTAACTTTCGCTTTCCTCCTTTATAAAAATGAGAATAACAAGTAGCTCATCAGATTTCCATGAGGAAGCTCCCAATACAACACCAGACACAGGAGAAATGTTGATTCCCCTTTCCCTTTGCCAACTGGGAAATTTAAGCTCATGACCACAAAGTAAGACAGTGGTAAAATTAGGCCTGGCTCTTCTGAAACCTGGATACCTGCTAAAAACTCAACCTATACTCAGAGGCAGGAAAAGACCTTGCCAGCATGTCCTTTTACAGAAGATTTCAGTAATATTCTATTTGAACTCCAGAAAAGCAGAGGACCTCAACGGAGATCATTTGCTCCCTTTCTAAGCTAAAGGCATCATGAGTAGAAGAGGCATTCGCTATCAATATTCTTAGAATGAGAAGTTTGATTTCTTGCCAGAGAAGCTGTATTGAAGTCATCTAACATCCGTGGGTCCCTGGGTTTGCCTCTCAATACTAAAGCTCTCACTCCTGTTCCTTAGGCAGGAAGCCAAGCAGATGTGGGAGGGCAGTCCATGATACTTCTGTCTTCTTGCAAGATGTTAATTTTCCCAGAAGGTAGAATGGAATCAAGAAGACAGTGAAAAGTACTGCAGGGCTATCTTACAAGGAGGGCTCCTCTGATCTGGAAGCACTAGGTTGGAACATGTAAGCCCCATTATTTTTTCAGTATGTCATCTTTATAATTGTACTTCCAGACACCAAGGATGAACATGATTTTTCATGTTTTAGTCCTATTTAAAAGGAAAATTCTTTAAAAATGCATGCTACTTGGGGCAAGTCAGAATGAAAGTGGGTGAAAGAGCTTGAAGGCAGGGGAGGACTTTGTGAATACTCGTAGGGAATGCTCCCATGTTATGATCTCCAGTCCTATGGGAAACAAGAAGGGATCGAGGAGGAAAAGGGGGAGACTGAATCGTGTTTCCTGACATATGACAGACAGCTCCTGAAATAGAAAGCCATAGGTTTCGAGTCTCAGGGGTATCGCCTTCAGATATGTCAATGTTCTAAGGATGGATCAGTTTTCCCAACTGCTGACATCCTGCTGTGAGGAGAGATCCCAAGCAAAACAGGAGCCTCTGACTGGGAGCCTTTGAGGTGGCAGGAGCCATGAGGAGTTCAAAGGCAAGGCCGGCCAGTGGCTTACAACACCAAGAACCATAGGGGTGAAAGGTTACTAAAGCAGGAGCCACTGACCAATAAAACTGTGTTTGGTCAAACCTTCTCAGCTAAGAGACGAGGCACTCATGTCTGCTGTGTCCAGATTTCTGAGTTATCCACGCCTCTGGGTCCCACTGTTCCCTAGGTCCGGTCAGGGAGCCTGGGTAGTGATTAGCAGCTGACCAGCTCTCTCCTGACTGCTCCCATGAAAGAGCTGAAAGGTGGATTGGAAACCTTTAATCAGGATCTGTCATCAAAAATAAATAAATAAGAGCATAACTTGGGTCAACTTGTTGCAAAGGAATCTGCCTGGGGTGAGATTTCCCATGTTTGCTATGTTAAAACCCGGAGAAAGCGAGCATTCGTTTGTTTGATTAGAGAAGGCAAATATAAAACAAGCCTCACTCCAACCAGGCACACTTGAAAGGCCTGCCTCTTTTAATTAAGATACACACACAAACACAATATGTGAAGGGACTAAGAAGACGGAACTTGGAAACTTATGTCATCCCCAAAGCTGTCATCATGTCACGCCATGTTAGGGTGGCGTTCTCTCTTCTACTGTTGCCCATGTTGTAACGCTTCCAGGGAAGCTAAGGAGATTTCTTTGGCAGGTTCTTTAATTAGCTGGGGACACTAACTCAGCAGTCAGCTCATGAGAGCCCTTCACTGTCCCTGTGCACTCTCAGGAAAGGAGAAATTGAGAACAGTGTCACTTCTCCCCTGACAGCCACACAGGAGTCCTCTACCAGCTGTTTGCTGCTGGAAAGCCCCACCTTCTGATTAAGTGTCATCAATGTGAGCTCTCCTTTTGATTCTGAGTAGAAACCCCAAGGTAAGTTCCCAAAATTGGGACTGTGAACAGACGGAGAAGCTTGAAATAGCTACACATGCTAAGTTAGAGGTTCTCAATCCCTCCCCCCTTTTTTCACCTGAAGGCTGACAATATACCCACAAGTAAGAGTAACTCAGGTTCATCATGGCAGAGATTCTAGAGAGAAATCCACACCCCCCACCTCCTAACCCAGAAAGCATTTAGGAATTTGAGTGACAGTGAGAGAGATGTGTGAAGTTTGAAAATCCCACAGGGAATTCTGATCCCCCCTTCATCTCACAGTTAAAAACAGCTATGGTAGCTAATTAGACAGTTGAAATCTTCTTCCATAGTTTCCCATCTGCAAGTTATACCAAAAAGATTTCCAAAGATTATGCTTGCTTTATGTCATATGTAAAGTTACCTACAACCTGCTAGGCAAAGAGCTTTGGGAGAACATTGATTTGTGGTTATTCTAAGCCAAACGGAGTACAGTCAGGTCCGCTGTTCCCTCGCACTGCGCTCAATCCTTCAGGATGTTATTCTGACCCTTCAGTCTGCCACCACTTTCAATCGTTCGCATCAAATGCCAAAATGCCTCACTGCAGAGCTCAGCCCTCAGTCTGCAGCTGAAACCAAAAACTGCAAGCTTTTCCTAGAACACAAATGATACATTTAGAAGATCAAGACCTGGTCAAAATAACCTAAAGTTAAAAACACTTCACTACATATATGGACTTCAAATACCTGACAAGAAAACACTTGCTCCTTTTAGTAAAAAGTATTGGAATCTGAAAGATAACAAGTGAACTGCTCCCCTACCCTTAAATTCCTTAATAAAATGGGAAGTGCACATTTAAATAAAACAAATTAAGTTATATTTAGTTACCTCTCTCCTTATAAGTTACAAGGAGAGAGATATCTGTACTATCAGAAATGATTTCTATGAAGCTACTTCTGTACCAACCCTGATCTGATTCAGTATTAAATATCTTTTTTTTATTATTGATTTCTAGAGAGAGAGGAAGGGAGAGGGAGAGAGAGAAACATTGATGTGAGAGTGAAACATTAATCGGCTGCCTCCTGCATGCCCCCTACCGGGGATCGAGCCTGGAATACAGGCACGTGCCCTGACTGGGAATTGAACCGGCAACCTTTTGGTGCACAGGACTATGCCCAACCAACTGACCTACAGTGGCCAGGGCTTAATGGTCTTTAAGTGAAAATAAATGAATACATGATTGTTGTCATACATTCTCAAGAACAGTAGCACAGAATTATAAGATAATGTTATTATAAAACTGAAAATTATGCCATGACAAAAATAATTAAGCAACTCCAAATTCTCTCAACCTCTGCAATGCTGAGGGGGACTGAATATATAAATATATAATCTATAATAATAAAAGCGTAATATGCTAATTTGACCGGACAGCCAAATGTCCTTCCAGACGACCTTCTGGACGAAGCCGGGGCTGCAAGGGCCAAGGCAAGCTGCCCCAGTTGCGAGGGCCAAGCCCCTTGCACAAATTTCATGCATCGGGCCTCTAGTCATATATATTAATATTTATAAATGAAGGCAGAAATCCTACAGATCAGTTTAACCCTTACAGAAGATTTGAAACAATGAATTCTTTACCAAACATATCAACACTTGATAATTTATAAGTTGTTGTTTTATAAACAAACCTAGATATTTTTCTGAGTAGGTATATAATGAATTCACAAAGCCTGAACTACTTTTCCTGTAGGGAGTAATTATTTCTCAGAAATGCTTCACAAATAGCCTCACCCTGTGGGAAACCAGCCCCAAAGAGTTAGACAAGTCTTATAGGCTGCAAGTTAATACTTAATACTTTTATTACAGAGGCCATTTTTTTGAAGCAACACCCCATATTCCATAAAGAACTCACAAGGGATTAACCCATGGTTTTCTTTAGAGAGAGCTCTCCAACCTAACCAATGCCCATGAGGCATCTCCCCTGACCCTTGAAAAGGCTGTGTATTGAAGACTAATCATAATCATATTTATTGAGAACCTCCAAGATATTTATTTATTAAATATTTTAAATTTGTTAAAATTATACCATAAGCAATAGCACCCAGTTCACTAAACTTCTTAGTAATTACAAGGTATGAATTCAGTCCCCAGAAATGTATAAAAAAGCAGTTCTTGCTTTGGAGTCTGGGGCCTTGTTTTGTTTTATTGCTTATTTGGTTTTTATACCTAATTACTCTCCCCACAGGAGCTATACAAGTAATAAAACAAATCAGTAATTTTTTTATTGTTTGCTCAATGAAAATCATCAATCCTAGATCAACAGCGCTATAATTTCACTTACTACAAAAATTCCTTGCTTTTTGCCCCAACCTCAAGCTAAATGGCTATTTTAAATTGAACATACTTGCAAAACTGCTCATGTCCAAAACTATTTGAAAAAAAGTAATGGGTTTGTGCCAAAGGAGCAGAACAGTTGAAAATATATATCCATTGGATTTTGCTTATCTCTACTAATCTCTTCCTAAAAGCTTTAGTTAGGAGAAAAAGGACAGGCAGATATGAAGCCCATCGTGAGGGCACATCCCACCCACCCCACCCCTTTGGAAAGCAAGGCTGGAAAGCCGAAAGGAGGAGGGTAAGGATGCACTCTCTGAAATGCCTGGAAAAACATTCTGGTCAGGAGATGCCAGAGATTTTGAAGCTCCCATCAAGCTGCTGGCCTAGATCCAGGTAATGGTTTTTCCTTCCCCTTAGCTGTCTGCTGCAGGAGCTTTCCAGCAAAGAAAGAAAGGAAGAGTGGTAGGGGAGAGGGAGGAGCAGCTTCCAGTCCACTTCTCTGTGAGGGAGGGTAAAGGGCCAAGCATGGCAGGCTGACATTTATAGAGGGCCTGGCGTTTCCAGGGAGCACTCTGGGAGGATTACTGGGGGTTAGCAAACGGGTCTAAAAGGGCAGCAAAGCAGACTGATGAAAGTCCCTTTAAATTTGATAAGTGATGCTGTGGACACAGAGACAACAAGCTGGAGCTGGCGAAGACAGGCATGCAGAGGTCTAGCCAGTCCGACGGCCTTTAGGGAAAAAAAATACACTGTAAACCTGGCTCCCCTAACTCTTCAGGGCTGCCCAGCTCACTTGCTGGAGCTCAAAAGCACAAACTGTCAACAGAACAGCATTTCTAATCAGGACAAATATAAAAGCCCTTGCAAAATCCTCCCTTGCCTGACCCTTACTGCCCTGCCCCTACCAACCAAGAGCAATGTATCCCGCAATGGCAAAGTTCCGGACCTGCAAAGGTTAATGATCTTGCTAGTCTTTTACCTCCAAGTCACGGCTGCACCACCCAGTCCCTTCTGCCTGGCATTTTCTCCAATTTTAATATCAGAAGTTTCACACGCCTGCCTGAGCTCCTGGACTCGGCAGAAAGGCCCATATAGCTGTCAGCAAACTGATAAGAACTTTAAAATTACTCCGCAGGGCCTCTTTAAAAAGAAGAGCCAAAGAAGCCCATAAAGAAAGAGGGCAGGGGCCACGGAAACCAGCCGCTCACACTGTTTTAACGTGGCATTAAAATGAGCTGCAGATTTATGGCAGTGTTTTAGCCCCTGGCCCAAATCATCTGGGATGAGGCTCTCTTCTCTGCTCTCCAGAGGGATTTCAAATATGGGATGGATCTGGCCAGAAAGGAGCGGGGGCAGGGAGGCAGAGGTAGGAGGAGGAGAGGGAAGGGAAGAAGCGAGTACAGGAGGATCATATAGAAGAACTCGTTCTCCTTTCAGAAGACGACAACCAGCTAATTGTAAAAGATACCTGACTTAAATTCACATGAAAATCCTTTCTTTTTAGCTCAGACCCAGTAAATTCTGATTCAGCTACTCACCACCCAAAATGTCAATTCTAGTTTTAACTTCTCTCCGTAAGTTTATCTTTTTTCATTTTTTAATTCAAAAATCATGATTTGGACCAGCCGGCATGGCTCAGTGGTTGAGTGTCAACCTATGAACCAGGAGGTCACAGTTCGATTCCTGGTCAGGGAATATGCCTGGGCTGTGGGCTTGACCCCCAGTGTAGGGCGTGCAGGAGGCAGCCCATCAATGATTCTCTCTCATCATCGATGTTTCTATCTCTCTCCCTCTTTCTTCTTCTCTGAAATCAATAAAAATACATTTTTAAAAACTTAAAAAAAATCATGATTTGGTAGAGACACATTAGAAGAGGGGAAAAAAGCCTTAAAATATTTTTTTTTTTCTCACTGGAAAGGGGGGAAAGTAATAGTACTTTATCCAAATGTGCCAATGAAGTTTTTTAAAGGCCAGCTAGAAAACCACTTATTTTAATAAGCAATTCTGATTCTAACAGAAAAACAGAGGTGAACCTCCTTGTTAAGATGTAGAGTGCATCAGAACCCACAGGAATAAATTATCTTTCCAGCTTCCAAGCCCAGAAGCAAATGCATAATACATCCGCGCTGGTAATTCACTGTGGTTCCTGAAGCCCAAACTCCATACCAGGAGGCTCCTTCCAATATTCAAACCCAGACTCAGGCGGAGCGCTCCCAAATCACTGCCAGCCTGGAGCAGACAGTCCAGAATCTCCATGCTTTAAGCAAGTTACTCACTGAACCATAAGACTGCTCTACAGTATTGTTAGTCCCGGGCCTGAGTGAAGAAAAACTGAAGCTTGGAAAAGTCAGGTTACTTGCCCAAAGTCACAACGCTGGTAAGACAGCACAGCTGAGGATATGAACTCAGGTTTCTCCAACTCAAAAGCTTTCCACTACCAGCATTTTTCAATTTTTTTGGACTAGGAACCACACTAAGAAACACATAAACACATTTTATTCTGCAACTCCCTACATATATACATATATAACTGAAAGGTTTCAGGAAATATTTACCCTTACTGGGAAATATGATGGTATTTTCCTTTCTATCATATTTCAT
The DNA here is from genome assembly GCF_951640355.1 of Cnephaeus nilssonii. NCBI lineage: Eukaryota > Metazoa > Chordata > Mammalia > Chiroptera > Vespertilionidae > Cnephaeus > Cnephaeus nilssonii. Next base: position 15,035,136 of record NC_137084.1, on the reverse strand, counting down.
TATTTAAAAATAAAATGCCAGTCTTGAACCAATGATTTAACTTCATGAGCAACTAATGAATCATGGTCCTCAGTTTGGAAAACACTGCAGTGACAATGAAGAAAAAAAAAAGAATCACCAGACTGGGTTCCAGCGGCTCAGCTCTGGCTCTGACAACCCAAGTTTACTTAAACTCCAGGGCTTACTTGTGATTGTAAAATATGAGGAAAGGGCTGAATCTTTTCTAAGGTTCCTTCCAGCTCTTTGATATTTTTTTTTCAATCCGCTTGATTGAAACTGTTTTCCCCTTTCATCACACATCTTCTCATTACTCTTCACTTGTCATTACTATCCTTGCCTTCAATTCTCTGCAGAGAATTTCCTTCAGTTCCCTACTGGTATTCCAAGTCCCCCAACCCCCACCTGCTCCATCTTACCTACTGAGTCTCTCAGAGAAGCCACACCCCCACCCCCAGGTCAGTGCACTAACAGAGCATCACCCTCCCTGACACCCCCGCCACGCCACAACTAACTACACAGCCCTTCCGGCCTTTAATATATTTTGCTGAAAGTACTGTCCCAACACTCTTGAGGGCTTTCTTAAAGACAGGATCCCCCTTTTAAAATCTCCCTCAACATGCCTGTACAACTAGGAACAAAGCAGGTGCCTGATACATATTTGATTTGTTTGCATTATGAAATTAAGGACTCTATCTTAAATTTAGAGACTGTTTAGGTGGGCTGCTCTAGGAAAAGTCACAAAAACAATTAAAGCTGGTATCACAATAAGGTACGTGAGCATTTACAGACTAAGTTCCATAGACTACTCATTCATGTTTGCCATGGACAAGGGAGGCCAAGGTTGCCAAGGAAAGCAGCTTTATGGTCCCTCCATCTGGCCTGTGAGGATTTAAATCTCAGAAGCTATACAAAATAACTGCAAATCAGCCCAAACCTTAAAGACAAGAAAATTTATTTACAGGCCCTAGTGTACTATAAATTTCAGACAGTTCTATTAAAATGCTTTTTTTGGCTTCCCATCAGATATTTGGCAAAAGTCTTTTTCCAATAGGTTTTTAATACTAAAGTTGGAAAAGAAAAGTTAAAACACACAAAAATGCTCTTCCTTAAGAGTTCCAATTAAATGAGTCCTTATTTTATCCTGCTTTCCACAACATACATGGGCCAGCATCCTCCACAATATGGAGTTATACCTTCAGAAAAACTCAAACACAGAGTACACAGTGCTTTGGAAAAGTATTATGAAATTCAAACTATCCCATGAAGTGGTTACACTCATCCCCACGGCTCTCCCACTGGCCAAGGAGCGGACTCTGTATCAGAACCATGGCTGTCTGTTTCACAGGAAGAACTCCAGGACCGGGTCAGTGTGTTTTGTTTAAGAGTAAGCAATCCAATACCTTTCTTCGGGGCAAGTATGAAAGCAGAGATTGGGAAACAGCTTGGAGTGGCAGGTTGGGACTGGAGTATGGGGGAGAAAGGGAGGCACGAATATTAGTCATTTTTTAAAAGCCTTGAGAGTTCAGTTAAAATTTTTTCACTTTCACAGTTGGGGGGATAAGAATGACAGGCATTACAATATTGATTCTGGAAATTAGAAGTGAAATCTTTTCCACAGTCTTTACAATATATTTCCAGGGATGTGTCCAATCTAAATGTCTCAAGTAATAACTTTTTAAAGACTATCTAATAAGCAGTTAGTCTGAATTACTGGGAAGTTCATCCTGATTTTCAGCCTCAATCCTGGCCACACAGTGTTTTGAATAATTTGTGGGCAGCAAAATAGGTTGGGCTCCCTGTCTGTCCCTCACATATTGTGTGGTCTTGGGAGGATTACTTTACGTCTCTTTATCCTGTTTTTTCACATTGAAAGCTTCACCTTACTCTCCCAACTGCCTATCTCACTACTCTGTTTAAAGCATAGTGAGATACCTTTAAGTGAATCACAAAAACACTTTTAAAAATAAAAACAAACATTTTAGATAGAAAACTTTATAAAATACATAAACCAATATTTTTAAATATATATATACTAGGGGCCCAGTGCACAAATTCGTGCACCTTGAAAGGAACTGTGGGCCACGAGGCTGCAGTGGGCACAGGGGTGGGTCTTGGCACATCCTTTGCACCCCCGCCCAGCCCCTCCTGCTGAGGCCCCCAGTCCCCTCTCTGCTGGCAGCCCTACTCCCGCTGCCGCTGCTCCCACGCAGTGATGGAGCCAGCCCTGCTCGCACCTGCAGCTGGTGCTGGAGCCACCACTCGCACCCGCTGCGGCACCCAGCAGCAGTCCTGATTGCTCGGCGCCATCAGCAGATGCAAGCGGTGGCTGCTGCCCCAATCGCCCCTCAGGAGCAGGGGTAGGTTGAGAAGCCCTCAGGGGCAATTTGGGCCAGCAATCGGGGCCGGTAGCTGCCACTTGCATCTGCTGACGGCACCAAGCAATCAGGACCAGCACCGGATGCTGGCAGCGGGTGCAAGAGGCGGGTGCAAGTGGCGGCTCTGGCACCAGCTGCGGGTGCAAGTAGGTCCGGCGCTGGCAGCAGGTGCGAGCACCAGGTAGGACTGAGGTGCGCAGGAGCAAAGAATTTTCAGTAACCACCAGAGGCTCGCCCCGCTGACAGCGACTGGTGCCCAGCCTTGGTCTGGCGTCCCCGCTCACCTGTTCCACTATCCCACCACAGCCAACACCTGCCATGTTCCGTGCTCTGCTGCCTACTGCCAACACCCGCCATGTTCCGTGTGCACCCCCTGGTGGTCAGCGCACGTCACAGCGACCGGTTGTTCGGTTGTTCTGCTGTTCAGTCTATTTGCATATTAGCCTTTTATTATATAGGATACTAAACAATTTAAATCTCTGCTTAAAGATTCAAGGGCATCACAAGGAATATACATTTCTGTATTTCCTACACTTTAAGATACCACATCAATAACAGCTTTAGGGGGAAGGAAAAGAACTATGTTCAATGTTCAAACTGATGGTGAAAATCATTTGGGTGTCAGAAATCCAATATATGTAACACAAACAAATATGTACTTCTTTGAATTGTAGAATTCTGCCATCTTTCAATGATACATACCGAGTATAGTGATGGAATTAAGCCTGCAAAGCTGCCTGCAGTATATCCAATGTGCAAAGAGATCTATTTTTTTAAATGTTGTTGTTTTTTAGATAGGAAGGGAAAGGGATAGAGAGATAGAAACATCAATAAGATAGGAACACCATCAATCAGTTGCCTCCTGCACACGCCCCCACTGGGGATTGAGCCTGCAACCCCAGCATGTGCCCTGACTTGGTTCCTGGGTCAATGCTCAACTGCTGAGCCACCCCGGCCAGGCAAGAGATATATTTTTAAAATAGCTTTTCCACCTTCTCAGTTCACACCAGACTGGCAGATGAGCCATCTCAGAGACCCTCACTTGTAGTCCCTCACCCCTTCAAATTTGTGATTTTTATACTATGGCTACGGAAATTGGATAATTCAATGTGTTGAGATTATGTATAAATAAGATAAAATGAGAGCCTAGTTTTAGGGATGCTCCTGGGAGTGAAGTGCACACACACTTGCTGTTCTGTAGTCTGTTCTGCTCTCTCCTTTACCACCTCCAGGCCTAACTCCCTCCTGGTAGGTGATGGCACCACATGCCTGGGGTTTTATTTTCTTCAATAGAAGCTTTTTTTTTTTTCTTGTTCTTAATCAGCCCATTATATATTCAAGAATGCCTCTGCAGCCCCAATAGTTGGTATGCTTGGTAGGAAAATCAGTTTGCTGAAGGCAAACTGAGTGAGTCAGTGCAATAGACCGAAGAGAAACTAATATTTTAACGTACCTAAGCATTAAAGGTGAGAGAGAAAAGAAGATGCTGAATGTTTCTGCCACCCCAAAGCCTCCGAGTCAACTGAGTACAAAGAAGAGTTCAAAGGCAAGGCAGGCTCCTGACTTCCACCTCCTAGTGTGGCTGAGGTTAGAGGTCACTGCTGGTGGAGCCACTGACCAATAAAACAATGTTTGGAAACTCCACTCAATAGATAAAACTAGGGATCCATTTACACCTTCCTCCCTATCTACACAAACATTTCTAACTATCCAGTCTAGTGTCTATCCAGCCTTCCAAGATCCTCGATTGCTTTCTTTTTCATTGTGCTTCAAGGGAAACTGGGGATATGAATGTTCCATTTGACGATAGAAAAATATTTAGTTGCACACTTCTTCCTGCTTTCCACCATGAGAAAGATGGTTGATGGGGCACTCCATCTTTAAAGCCTTCCACAAATGCCACCTCTCCAATAAATCGATCCCTACCCCATATCTTCTTCCTTCCATTTCAGACCCTAATGTACTTTGGAAAATCTGCACCATCTCCTCAACTTTCTTTGTGCTCATACCCATATGTCCACAAGATGACTGTTAGGCCTTTGAGACTGAGGATCACAGATTTTTTATCTCCTATCATCTCCCCTTGAAAAACCCCCACATTTAATTAGGGTTTCACTAAATTAATCAACTAGTTAATTTAGCTCATAGGACAATAAAAGGCTGATTGATACTGTTTTAACTATTATCCTCTACCAATTGAAGGGACTGGTTTTTAACCTACCCACAAAACTACAACAACAACAACAAATGATAAGCTACCCCTAGCTTGTCCAATGCCTTGTATGCCGGCACTCTTGTTGCCCTTCAGGGTAGATAACAGAGCCATCGGTTGTACTCTTCTTTAAAAATCTTACCTTAACGAGAGCTCTAACTTACTTTAGGCTCTAGCCCTGTATTTCACATTATGGCTGCTTCACTATCACATCTAAAGGTCAAGGGGAACATGTAATTTCTTCTTGTCAGGCTAAATATGTTTCTGTCTCGGTACATGCTAATTCCCAAGGCACAATAAGGACTTTGGCCACTGTATACACTGGTCAGAGCGTAGCCTTTCTGATACTGATCTCTAAGTGGCAAAATGTTGCTGCAATCCCTTCGTCAAGATCCCAACCCATTCTTGGGGTCAACTCAGAAACGGTAGCTCTATCCCATCTAGGGAGAGCAAAATCCTGTGCTGAGCACTTTTTTCCTCAATGAAAGAATCGTTTCTGGAGAAGGGCTTTGAGGACGATGTCGGAGTGAAATACCAGAGCAGCTCATGGCATTTAGGATTTAGGATTTCTTGGAAACATTGACACAGAAGGAAAATGAGTCACTTAAAAGTGGATGGAGACCTCTGCTGGCTACAACTGTCCATGCAGCTCCTTCAACTAGTTCTGAGTTGCTCAGCAAAAAAATCACTGGGCTCTTCAGCCTCAGGTCACTCTGGCATACCAACCAGGGGCTCTATAGATCAACCACTGAGGCAAGAGGTTTATGCCTGTCTTACAAAAAGATCCAAATGAGACCTCCCCAAAGAGAATTCACTAAGGTGTAAAAACTTCCCAGAACCAGCTGCATGCTATTTTTTTCAGCTACTCCTGCCAAGGTCAGTTTTAAACTGATGGACAGTAAACAGAGGGCAAAGTGTCCAGCATAATCTGGAAAGGGTCCTACAGAACAAAAGAACTCTCTCTAACCTTAGAGAGCTGAGACTTTAACTATCAATGAAACAGTGGCTCTCAATCAAAGCAATTTTGTCCCGCAGGGGACATTTGGCAATGTCTAGATAGTTTTGATTGTCACAACTTGGGATGAGGGTGTGCTATTGGCATCTAGTAGCTAAACCTTTATACCTATCTGGGAATTACTTCAACCTGATAATCTCACCTCTAGTTGGTATCAGTCCAGTCTAGAAATATGGGATTGGGAGAAGAGATCATTTTTGGAACATAGAATACTCAGAGAAGGGGCATTGCAGAGGAGTGCTTTAGAAGGTCTCAAAGTAGCACAGAGAAAAGGGGCGTCAGAAAGCAGGAGAGAGACGTAGAAAGGGAGGCAGGAAAGTGCCCCTTTCTTCTGCAGGTTGACATAATGTAGGGCAGTTACCAGAGGAGGTAACTGGCCCTTGTGACTAGAGGGGTTCAGGAAAAGAGATGACCTTAATTACTTCTTGGCCTCTTACCTGTCTCTGCATTTCTTCAATCTGTCTTTGGGGGATGCTCTGCAAAATGCTGTATACATCTGCCATCTTTTCTTCTGGCACAACCACAGAGGCTCTAGAAACAACAGCAGAACAATTTACAGACGTACAGCCCTTTCACAGAGCACTTCTATATACATTGCCTGTTTAGTTCTCACAAGCAGAAACGACAAACCTCCTTCAGCTAGCTGTACACCCAATCCACTCATTTACTCAGCACGTATTTATGGAGACCCTGTTAGGAACCAGGTGCTGGTAATGCGACAGTGAGCAAAGCAGACAAAGAAGGCATGGGAGTGAGAGAGCCATGAGAATACCTGAGGGAGGAGCACTCCAGGCAGAAGGACTAACAAATGAGAGGCTCTGAGAAAGCAGCGTGTCAGGAATGTTCCGGCAACAGTAATGAGGCCAGTCTGGCTGGAGAACAGTAACGAAGATGGAGATGAACAGAAACCGGGGAGGGAGGTTTACAGCAAAGCATACAGGCCACTGTAAGGACGTGGGCTTTTATTGAGGTAGAAAGTCACTGGGAGATTTTAGGCAAGCGCGGCACGATCTGATTATGTTCCACAGGATCACTCTCCCTAAAGTGTTAGAACAAACCACCAACACCAAGACCAGAAGCAGGGAGAAGAGTTAGAGGCCACCGCCAAATCTAGGCAAGAGTTGCTGAGGAGGGAGGAACTGACGAAGGTGATGAGAGAGGAGAGCCGGCAGCATCTGCTAACAGATCAGATATGGTAGGTAAGGGAAAGGGAGGACTCAACAGTGATTTACCCTTCATGGCATTTAGCAGAGATTGCAATTACATTTGCATAGATTAATTTATTAAAATCTAAAGCCCTCTCCCCACACTACTAGTAGACTAGTCCATTGGGAAGGAAACCACGCCTAGTTCCACTCACCAGCATATCCTGAACATCTGGTACATTGCTTAGCACATACAGTTAGCACTTAATAAATATTTGCTAAATAAATACACGATTTGAACTATACAGATGGGAAAACCGAAGCTCAGAAAAGATTAAATGATTTGCCAAGATCACAAAGCTAGCTGGTTATCTGAAGCCAGGCTCCCTGACTCCAAATCCAGAGCCCTTCCACGACTTATCCATAATTCAACTACCCAAGCAGATCTGGCTTCCATAGGAAAACCTTCTCAGACTTGGCTCAGGGTCACTGCCTCTGTAAAGCCCTCACCATCTCCACCCCAGCAATGGTATGTGTCTCCTTCTCACTCTTCTCCAAGCACCCCACCCAGAGCTGAGTCTCATCACAGTATTTGGTAATTACTGATTTACTTGTCTATCTTCCACCACCAAACTATGCACTTCTTGGAGGTAAGGTTTGACCTTGATCATCTTTGTATCCCCATACCTAACACAGTATAGTACCTGGCAAATAAAAGACACTCAGTCATGTTTTCATTGATATATAAATGACTGCAAGTGGCTCATCATTTCTCTTAGGTACAAAGAATTGCATACCCTCTTCTTCCAGGCTGATTTAGGCTCCCTCCTCCATTCTGGGCTTTCATCGCCGCCCTGTGCATGCATCTACTATAACCCTTAACACATAATATTATAATTGGTTTGTCTTCCTCACTAGATTCTAACCTCCTTAATAGCAGAGACTGTATTATTCACAGTAGGCTTTCCAATAAATGTGAGATGAATGAATGAATACAAATATGAATGAATACACATATGAATGAATGCTAAATTATTCAAATATCTGTAATGATCATAGTTGGATAGAAATATATAAAAAAAAACTGGGAAGGAGAAAGCAATTAAGCATTTAAGACCAAATTGAGCCTGAGAAGCATATATAAAAGAAACTAATTTCCAATAATCTTTAACCTCCAAAGTCCTAGGGAAATGAAATAACATAAGCCTCTCGGGCTAGTCTGTTTTTTGTAGCATTAACAGCCATAACCAAGCAGAGCCTCCATCTGTCCACTGGGAATGTTTCTAAGCTTTCATCCATGGGGAGGCACTCCACCTCCAGCTAGTCACATTAGGCAAATTCAATAAAGACTCCAGAGCAATGGTTCTCAACTGGGGTTATAAATTATACCTGAGAGCTTTAAAATTCAGCATTCCTAAGGCTAAGCCCAGGCATTTTGAAAAGTTCTCCAGGTAAGTATACCTTGCAGTCTCTACAAACCACTGCTTTTTGGCCAAGAATTGGTAAATGTTTCTGTAAAGGGCCAGAAAGTAAATATTTTAGGTTTTGTGAGCCACACAATCTCTGCCACAACTACTCAACTCTGCCACTGTAGCACAAGACAATATGTAAGTGAAAGGGTGTGGCTGAGTTTCAATAAAACTTTATTTATAAAAACTGGCAATCTGCCATATTTGGTTCACAATCTCTGCTCCAGGCCAATGAGCTAACTCTCCTGAAGGAAAACATAGCCAAACAATCTACAGAAGTTCTCACACTTAGGAAGGCATCACAATTACTCGAAGGCTTCTGAAATCTAATACACACAGAACCACTCGTGTAAAATTTATTAGAAGGTTAACACCTACCTCTTCCAGTCAAGCACTTCGGAGAAAGGCAAAATATAGGAGTCTGCAATGACAACTGGGACACAGCCAGCCCGTAGAACGTCACTCAATACCGCCTGGCCCAGCCGAGCCCCACGAAGAACCACACAGAAAGTAGCCTCCTGCAGGAACAGAAGCAGAAGTAGGGGTTTACAAACCAGTTTCACTGATCCACTTGTGACCCCTGCAGACCATAAAGTTCTCCCGAAGACTGCAGCCAGGCAACACTGAGGCATCCTGTCACAAAAATGCAACAATTAACTCACCCTTCGGCTCTTCAGCGTTATTTCAATGATCAGCTCACAAACTCCAGAAAACAGAGCAGGTAACACAGCCCTGGATTACTTATAATCTTCAGAACCATTTCTTTGGCAATTTCTTTGTACAACTGAACTCTGTTGCCATCCTGAAAATGTTTAAAACCCACCTCCAAGTCTTCTCTGGACACACACTATGACTGCACACAGACTCTCTTTCAGCTCTATTGTACCATGAAAATATATGTGGCACAGTGTACTTACCACAGCCTACCGTGTAATAGAATTATTTTGTCTAGGCACATCGGGTTCTCTAGAGGACCCCCTAATGGGAAGGTATCAAATCTCATTTCATCTTTCCACTCCCCATGGCATCTAGCAGTGTGCTTAGTATACAGATGATAGTCACTTCATGAATGCAATACCTTTGAAAACACATTAAGACAGAAATGTTCTATTTAGAAAAAATAAATTGGACAAAATGAAAAATCTCAAAAGATCTTTCCCATTCACTCCCTCAGTGTGGGAAACATCGGGGGAAATAAGAGATGCAATTGGTAAACCAAAATAAGAAAAGACCTCTCTAACACTCAGTTTCTCCCAGTTTTTGCCTCGTCAGGAAAAAAAACAGATTTTTAAAAAGACAGACTATTTAATCTTTAAAGCTAGAGAAAAGGAACATTTAGAAAAAAATGTGAAGAAACTCAATATGCCAAACTCCTCTGGGGATAAATAAAAGCAGCAGCAAGAGTCAGAGAAGAGAATCAGTCATGGCGCCCGGAGGCGCAGGTGGACAGCTCCGCCGCCCTGAGGAGTCGGCATCCAGATGTGGACACACGTGCTGATAACCATTTTTCCTGTCTAGACAAAGGTTACTATAAATACTCCTGTTCACATCACCACTGTTATCAGTCAGACATTCCAGAGAAGATGCAGCACTTTTTGAGAGAAAGTATTTTAACAATCTCAGCATGGGCCAGTTCTCTTTGGAGATTAAAAAAAAAAAATCATACCAGCACCTTGATATTTCCCCTTGAACTAACCTGTCTTCATCTTAAATATTTAAGTGAACAAAACTCAACGTCTCCTTTCTTAGCCCCCAGGCCCTTGGAATGTCAAATATCCTGCTTATAAAATATCCCCAAAAGGATTGCTTTGCCCATGGTTATGTATATTTAAGTATAGGACATGCCACCAGTAGGACATGCCACCAGTTTTGCTAAGGGTGGCAAAACACCAAAAAACAAAACAATGACTAAAAATAAAGACCTTCCACGCCCAGAAAAAGCTGACTGTAGTCTGTGGGCCAGCAGTCAGAGGGTTCAAGCTGCCACTTAAAGACGACCATTTCTCTGCCTGGCTTATGAATAGAGGTGTAACAGCAAACGACATCTGCCTGCTTTGTCTATGTGGCTTCTTTGTAAACCTCTCACATTTGCAGTTTTGAAGTATAAAGAATATCTGAAAGGCCTATGCACTCTCACAGGCCAAGCAGCTTTGCACAAACACTATGCCAGACACCGAAGCACCTTTAGGTCTACACACCCAGTAAAGAGCAATACTCCGCTTCCTCCTCCCCTGGGGGAGCTCTCCTGGCTGCCGGTGGAGAAAGCGCCTGTTGGTCGGGGTTAATTTCACCTTGTGGAAGTGAACTCTTCCGAGGCTTGAGAGAGGTAACGAATGGCACTCACCTGCAGCACCTGGGGGTAATCGAAGACCTGATGCTTGTGGCAGCGCTTCCGGACGGAAAGGACGTCCTCGGAGAGGTTGGTGCATTTATCTAGTACTAGCACTGACTCTCCGTGTTTGGCCTGGAGGGCTCCCAGTTCCTCTCGGTACTCGGGGTGGAGAGCCATCTGAGACGACAGGAGGAAGTATCGCCGGGGACTGTAAAGGAGGGAAAAGGTGACTGGGAAGCTGCAGCTGGTGTGGCAGTCAAGGTAAGACAAACTCTGGCATTAAACGTATGCCAATAGTGTTTTCTCATCAGTTTTCACATCTCTTGACTTTTTGGGAAATAATACTCTAGCATGGCTGATTGTTTAAAATATTATATGCTGTAAGAGAGTAAGGTATGACTCATTCACATGCTGAAATATTACACAATAGGTGAAAATTTTATTTGGAAAAAGTTCTTAATGTTTTGAGGAACTGCTTACAATATGCCAAGCCAAGCTTAGCATGCTATAAATGTGTGTGTGTGTGTGTGTGTGTGTGTGTGTGTGTGTGTGTGTAAAAAGAGAGAAACTGACTGACTGGTTGATTGGAAGAAATGTTAACATGTTATTATCTATAGCTGATCCTCTGGTCTGAAAAAGAACTGAGAGTTGGCTGCATCCTTCAAATGGGAAAAGAGGGGAACTTGATGGGCAGCACTGGCTGTAAGACCAGGAGAGAGAAGGACTGCTCTGGCTGTTGAATGGCACCCTAATGCTATGAAGAAGCTCCAGGGAAAGACAGCTCCCATGGCGAAGGTCAGCCGGCCATCAGAAAGACGGAACTGGTCATTGAGAACAGGTGGAAAAAAAGTCTTTACCAGAGGATGGAATCAGTCTTAAGATCTGGACAGCAAGGATGCTTAAAAGAAAATGGAGTGAAGAAAGGATTCTAGTGCCATTTAGAACTCCATAAGAGATAAACATGAGAACACAAAACTACTAAGCCAACATCAAGGGGGGAATTTTGGGGAGACCATCTGGTAAGTAATTCCCTCCTGGAAGGCAAGATTCCCAGAAAACAGAGAGGTTACAGAGCATAGACCCTGTATGGGGTGATAGACCACTAGAAAAGAGTAATACAAAGCAGGTTCCAGGAGGAAATAAAATGCCCATCACGCCTAGGGAGATTTAACGCTCACTTAAATCTACCTCTAACTGGTATAGGCCATGGAAAATACGAGGGCTGTGCACCTCATAGGCTGAATGATAATATGAGTCTGTTCATAAGAAAGGACCAAAAACCTATGCTCTGTGAACCATCTCGCTCTCTTTTTTTCCTTGCTTTGGGAAGAAAGGGAGGGTAATCGTTTCACTTTTCTTTCTTAGACTTATTTAGAGGTTCATACATCCATTGCCAAAGACTAATCAGTCATTCTCTAAGTGAGGTCCCATCTTTTACTGATCACTAAGCTTCAGGTCCAAACCACACAGAGCAATGATGGAGAAGGTGAACTGGCCTGGCCAGCCAGATCAGCTCACAAACTCCAGAAAACAGAGCAACAGGTAACACAGCCCCGGATTACTTATAATTTTCAGAACCATTTCTTTTGGTAATTTCTTTGTACAACTGAACTAAAAGCAAAAGGCATTTCCCACACCATAGTGAGGAAACAAAAGAATAAGCAGATTCCCTAGAACCTCGCTGTCCAATAGCAATTAGCCACCTCGGGCCATTTAAATTAAATTAATTAAAATTTCAAATTCAGTTCCTCCACCACATCACCCACATTTCAAGTGTGGGCCCTATGTGGCTAGTGGGTGCCTGACAGCACAAATCCAGACCACCACCTCAACACGGAAGGTTCTGTTTGCTAGAGCTGCCCTAGAAGGTAGCTTAGACCCAGAAGCCTGGGTAAAGGTAAGTGGAAATAAGAACCACATGGAATAACATCCCATCAGGGAGATAATTTTGATCAACTGCACAGACTGGTTCCTCTCATCCTGGGCAATGTCCCCCTAAGTTGTAATTTACTGAACAATAAGCTGAATATTTACATCCAACGTGTTTCTTCTGGACACTGAAACAGACTCTTGGTTTCTACTCCCAGCTCTGAGCCCCAACAATTTTTCTTTTGTGAAAGCATTCATTTTGGAGGAATGACTTAGTGGTGCAAAGACCAGATACAGGGAGCACTCTCAGATCACCTCAAAGTATTTCCATGATCCATCTTGTCTGCTTAAACAGGAGAAAGCGCTATAGCCAAATTCACAAGATAAGCAGGGAAACCACCTTAACAATGAAAGCTATCTGAAAATGATGTGGACTGCAAGAGTTTTTCTTATTACAAATCAGAAAACTTTCTGTTTCAAAATTATAGTGAAAAGTCATGCATCAAGTTAAGGCTAAATGGCCCCTAAGGGTCTTTCCAATTCCCAAGACACTGGAACATGGTACTTGCTGGATGTTTCTGGAGACTTTCTATTTCAGTAGAGCTGCTAACAAAAACGCTGCAAGAATAGGCATGTTGGCATCCAAGAGGGTGTGCATGCAGGACGATGCAGTGTTGAAGTCCTAGCAGGAAGAGGGTGTTTCTGTATGAGGGTGGCCCACATGGAGTGTTGAAGGCCTTGTGGAGTAAGACTTTCTACTTGGGGAATAGCAGGGAGGTGGCCCAGTGCAGGGTATCAGAGCCCTAAAAGGGTGACTGGCTAAGGTTTCTGCACTATGGACAGGGATATAGGTAGTTATGGCAACCCATGGGATGCTGGAGACCAAGGGAGGTGAGGGGGCAGCTGGGAATCCCAGAACAGTCAGTCACAGGACCACTGGATCCCCGCTCTGTTACTGCTCCATTTTCAACATAAATGTGCAGATGTGAACAAGAGTCTGAAATGATCCCCTGCTTCATGCTGGCTCTCCCTGACCTGACAGATGGTTGATGGAGCATGCCCATTTTAGTTTTAAGCAAACAAAATGTTCAGGTGGATTTGTTTTTCTTTTAAGGACTAAAATTACTGGCTATGACTTTCATGTTTCCTCCCAGCAGTGTTGATATCTAAGTTTAAGTAAAATCATGCTGAGAATTTGAAGTCTCCCTCAAGAGTAACAGTTGTAAACTCCCAATTTAGTTCCTTTTAGAGAGAAAATGACAAGAATTCCAGCTGAGGCCAGCACAGCTGTGAGAAGGAGCTATCAATAGCAGCAACCCTCAGCTTCCCATTGAAAAAACAGAGAGGGATTTAATATAAAAATAAAAACAAAGCTCTTGCTACTCTATATAGCCCTCAAGAGATGTGGGAATTCCCTTAAAAAGCAACTCTCACAAAGAGCAACAAATACCAAACGCTGCCAAGAGGTCCCCCACCGTGCCTCCTCCCAAGTCCCTAGAAAGGATGGTGAGTCTGGAGCCTGTCTTTGCCTTATTTTTTTACATTGGGGGTGCAGGCGGTGTTTATAAAAGAAACACCACAGCTGCAGAGCCAAACTGTGAGCTAGAGGGGAAATGTGGGTCCACACTCAGATGTGAAATGCACCAACTGGCCAGCAGAGGGAGGATCATGCCCAGTGTAGCCTTTAACATCTGCTGCTGCCCTTGTATATCGTGTATCTAGTTGCTGACGCACAGAACTTCAGAAACTCAGAGACCTTAAATGATCTAGTTAAAGATTTATATTTGAGTCTAATTATATATAATAATTAAAGAGATTCACTAAGAAAACAATACCAATATAGCAGTTTAAGTCTTTGAAACTATTTATATATATATATGTGTGTGTATATATATATGTGGGTGTGTGTGTGTGTGTGTGTGTGTGTGTGTGTATGTCTAAACAACCATTCGACTGGTAGCTATGATGCACGCTGACCTCCAGGGGACAGACGCTTTGACCAGTAGGTTAGCTTGCTGCTGGAGTTCAGCCGATCGGGACTGGGCGAGATGGACCAGACACGCCCTGGATTAATCCGTGCACAGGCCGGTTTCAGCCCGATCCCTGCAGGCCAGGGATTGCGGGAGGGCTCTAGGGTGTGTCTGGCCTGTCTTGCCCAGTCCCCATAAGGGCCGGTCAGCCTGGGAGGGACCCCACTGGTGCACAAATCCGTGCACCGGGCCTCTAGTTTAAAAATAATTTTACTGTTCAGAGTGATTTATTCTCTGTTTTTAGATCCTCTCTTTTTAGTCTGTTTTCTGTCCTGGATTATATCTGCAGGGAATTAAGAGTCCTAAACCAACATAAGAGAGTGATATTATACTGAAGAGATCAGATAGTAAAGAAAGTTTAGTTCAAACAGTCTTAAGAAAGATGGAGGCCCAGAGGCCGCCAAACCAACCTGACAGACCTGATCCTCACGGCTCACTTTCTGCCTCACCCAGGCTTCTCAGGTGCTCCTGGCACTGCTGATGTTTGGATCCAATAATTCTCTGTTGTGGGGAGTTGCTCTGAGCATTGTAGAGGGTTAGTGGCATCCCTAGCCTCCACCCAGCAGATGCCAGGTAACACAGCAGGCCTGTTTTCCTTTGAAAGGTTGGCACTTGGCTAGTGTGTGGGAACTTCGATTTGGGAGATTTTCTACCATTCCCAGAACTGGTAAGAACTGTGCCTAAGCCCCTGGCAGGGTGGCTCAGTTGGTTAGTGTCATCCCATATACCAAAAAAAGAAAAAAAAAGGTTGCAGGTTCAATCCCCATTTGGAGCGCATTAAGGAAGGTAGGTCACGGATCAATGTTTCTCTCTCGCCCCCTCTCAGCCTTCCTCTCTCTCTCTAAAATCAATTAAAAACATATCCCCAGGTGAAGATTAAAAAAAATCATTTCTTAAAAAGAACTGTGCCCAAACTGTTTGTACAAGCAATATGGCTTATACTGAGCATCTGCTTTCCTTCTGGGAGTCTGGAAGTTTGGCACATGCCAGGCAGTGAATGCCCATGTGATTAGCTCTCAATAAAAAGCTGGGGCACTGAGTTTCTAAGGCGTTTCCCTGTGGGCAGTATTTCACACACGTTGTCCCAACTGGTGCTGGGGAAGTACGTAGTCCTGTGTGGCATCACTGGGAGAGGACCCTTACATGCCTGCACTTGGTGTTCCTGGACGCCACCGCAGCGCCTTTTCCCTTTGCTGACTATGTTTTGTATCCTTCTGTAATAAATCATAGCGAGAGTACAACTACATGCTGACTCCTATGAGTCCTTCTGGCAAATCACGGAAATTCAAGCTGGTATTGGGCACCCCGACACACACCCCTCAGTGATAACAGTGGAACATAGCTCCATATATTGGAGGGGGGCAAAATGTCCTCAGGGCAACAAATCAACCCTTCTCCCCTGTTGAGAAACAGCAGCCTCACCACACTTGGTCCAAATGGCCTTCAATAAAGGTTTGAGTTGAGCTGAAGTGAACTGAACTGACTAAAAAAAATTCCAGAACTTCAGGAAAAATAAAGCAAAGGGTTAAAAAAAAAACACTTTCAGATGGGTTTGGCTCAATGGATGGAGCGTCCACCTGCGGACTGAGGGGTCCTGGGTTCGATTCCGGTCAAGGGCATGTACCTTGGTTGTGGGCACATCCCCAGTGGGGGGGGTGCAGGAGACAGCTGATCAATGTTTCTCTCTCATCAATGTTTCTGACTCTCTATCCCTCTCCCTTCCTCTCTGTAAAAAATCAATAAAATATATTTTAAAAAAACTTTCAGAAATCACACAACTGACTTAAATTTCAGTAAATGTTCACAGAAGCTGCAAGCAGAGGAGTGAACTTTTTTCAAGCTCAGCTGACTTTTCTCTACCTATTACAGTTATTCATGTCTAGTGCTACATAAATATACCAAATTAAGATACCAGCGGATGACAGAAACTGTACCACCCCAAAGGGTACAAGCTGTACTAACACAGAATATCCTTTTTCATTTTATGGAAATCCAGCCTTGAAACAAAACATGAACTATATCATTTTTCCAGGCTACAAATTCTCTGTAAAAGTTATTTTCTAATATTCACTCATGATAATCCAAAAAAATTAGGACAGGCATATTTTGCTCATATTTAACGATGAATACTACTAAGTATTTTTCAATATTCAAGTTTGTATTTAGTGGACTAAAATTTTTCTAAACTTTGCTGAGTGAAGATTTTCATAATAAAATGTTGGGGGGGGATATGAATTGTGCATCTCTACGAGATAAAGATCCTATATAATAAAAGCCTAATATGCTAAGTGTCCGGTCAGCGGTTCAACCAATCAAAGTGTAATATGCTAATAATATGCTAAGGCCACTCACCGCTCGCTATGATGTGCACTGACCACCAGGGGGACAGATAGTCGACCGGTCAACCAGTCACTATGATGTGCACTGACCACCAGGGGGCAGATGCTCCAACCAGTAGGTGAGCTTGCTGCTGGCGTCCAGCCAATCGGGACTGAGCGAGATGGGCCGGACACACCCTGGAGCCCTCCTGCAGTCCCTCCTCAGCTGGCCAACATCCTACGTCCCTCCCTGCCCTCAATCGTGCACCAGTGGGGTCCCTCGGCCTGGCCTGTGCCCTCTCACAATATGGGACCCCTCGGGGGATGTCAGAGAGCCGGTTTCGGCCTGATCCCGCAGGCTAGGTCGAGGGACCCCACTGGTGCACAAATTCGTGCACTGGGCCTCTAGTCTACACTAATAAAAGAGAAACATGCAAATTAACCATCACTCCACTACACCAAGCCACGCCCACCAGCCAATCAGGAGCGGGTATGCAAATTAACCCAACCAAGATGGCGGCCGGCCACAAGCTGGAGCAAGCAAGAGGCTTGGGTTGCCCCGGCAATGGAGGAAGCCAAGCTTCCCTCCCACCCTGGCCAGCCCTGGCCTCCGCTCAAGGCTACAAAGTTTCAATTATAGAAGATAGATAAATCCTAGATACTTGCTTCCAGCCAGCCCTGGCCTCTGCTCAAGGTGGTGCAGAAAAAAAAAAAGGAGGGGCTGGGACCTTGGGTCACCAGTGGGTGATCAGGCCAGATGGGACAGCAGGGGCCGTTGGGGGTAAGCAGACCAGCAGGGGGGGCCAGTTGGGGGTGATCAGGACAGCAGGGAGGGGCAGTTTGGGGTGAGCAGGCCAGTGGGGAGGGGAGATGGGGACGAGCAGGCCAGCAGGGGGTGAGCAGGCTGGCACGGGGGACAGTTGGGAGTGATGAGGCTGGCGGGGGGGGGGGGCATTTGGGGGCGAGCAGGCCGGCAGCGGGGGGCAGTTGGGGGCGAGCAGGCTGGCAGGCAGAGTGGTTAGGGGCAATCAGGCAGGCAGGTGAGCAGCTGGAGCCAGCAGTCCCAGATTGTGAGAGGGATGTCTGACTGCCGGTTTAGGTTCGATCCCTGTAAACCAGCAATAGGACATCCTTCAAGGGATCCCAGATTGGAGAGAGTGCAGGCCGGGCTGAGGAATTACCCCCCCCCCCCCCCCGGCTCCCGCAACCCCCATGCACGAATTTTGTGCACCGGGCCACTAGTAATAATATAATATGCTATATTAAGGGAAGCTTCCTATTGTTAAAAAAGCAGTATGGAGGAGGACAGCATCACCCAGCATACAACATTATAGGCAAATCAAACCCAAAAAACTGTTATTAACTCCATATTCACCTTGAAAAATGCAATTCAGTTTCAAAGAAAAAGCCCCAGCCATCACATTATGTTAATCTGAATGATATTAATGATAGTTTTATAGATTTGTTTGTATTTAATTTATAAATTTGTTTTAGTTTTATAGTTGTATAAGCACAAAGAGTTTAGATTTTTTTATTTGTACTTATTCAAGTTGCATTATTTTAAAAGTAATTAAATTCAAGGAACCTTTCCCTGGCTGGGTGGCTCAGTTGGTTGGAGCATTATCCCACACACCAAAAAGTGGCAGGTTCTATTCCTAGTTGGGGTGTGTACAGGAGGCAAACGATTGATGTTTCTCTCTCACATCAATGTTTCTCTCTCTCTTCCCCTTCCTTTCTCTCTAAAATCAATAAACATATCCTCGGGTGAGGATAAAAAAAACAAAATCAAGAAACCTTGAATAGCTACCAAAAAGAAACCTTGAAAAACAAACACAAAAATAGAGGACTCACATTTACCAATTTCAAAACTTACTACAAAACTACAGTAATCAAGACAGTAGGGTAGTGCTATAAGGAAAGACATAGACCAATGGAACAAAACTAAGAGTCCAGAAATAAACCCACACATCTATAGCCAGTTAATTTTCAACAATGGTGCCAAGATCATTCAATGGGACAAGAATAGTCTTTTCAACAAGTGTTGCTAAAACAACTGGGTATCTAAAAGTAAAAGAATGAAGTTGGACCGCTACCTCACACTATATGAAAAACTAACTCAAAATGGATCAAAAACCAAAATGTAAAAGATAAAACTACAAGATTCTTAGAAGAAGACACAGGTGTACATCTTTATGACCTTGAATTAGGCAGTGGTTTTTTTAACTATGACACCAAAAGCACAAGTAACCAAAGGAAAAATAAATTGGAGTTCACTAAAATTAGAAACTTTTGTGTCAAAGGACACTATTAAGAAAGTGAAAAGACAACCTACAGAATGAGAGAAAAGATTTGCAAGTCATATCTGATAAGGATCTAAACTATACAAAAAGTTCTCATAACAACAATAAAAACAAAATGCAACTTAAAAATGGCAAATGATTTAAATAGATATTTCTCCAAAGAGGTCAATAAATGATCAATAAGAACATGAAAAGATACTCAACACTATTAATCATTAGACATATGCAAATCAAAACCACAATAAGATACCATTGCACATCCACTATGATGGCTAGAATAAAAAAGAAAGACATAACAAGCATGGCAGGGATATGGAGAAACTGGAACCCTCATACATTGCTGGTGCAGCCATTTTGGAATACAATCTAGCAGATCATCAAAAAGTTAAACATAGAGTGACCACATGACTCAGCAATTCCACACCAAGATATACATCCAAGAGCATTAAAAACACATGTTTACACAAAAACCTGGATACAGATGTTGACAGCAGCATTACTTAAAACTGCTAAAAGTGGAAACAACTGAAATGTCTGTCAACTGATGAAGGAATAAGCACAATGTGGTATATCCATCGATATGATGAAATATTATTCAGACAAGAAAGGAATGAAGTATTGATTCCATGCTACAAGATGACTAAACCTTGAAAACATTATGTTAAGTGATAAAAGACACAAAAGGTCACATATTGTATGACAACATTAAATGAAATGTCCAAAATGGGCAAATCCATAGAGACAGAAAGCAGATTAGTGGTTGTTGCTGGGGGCAGAGGGTGTGAAGTTTAGGGGCAGGGATAGAGAGTGACAGCTAGTAGGTAATCGGTTTATTCTGGGGGTGATGAAAATGTTCTGGAATTAGATAGCAGTGATGATGATAGTTATACAAACTTTGTGAATATACTAAAAAAAGCCACTGAATTGTATCAAATCCAAACAATATACACCTAACGCTTACACAGTGTTATATGTCAATTATATCTCAATTAAAAAAACAAATTAAGTCAACTATGGGAGCCCGTGAACAGAAAAATATTCCGAAAGTTTATCTAAGCAACACATTCATGAAAGATCCGGTCTTTCTTTGCACTTTCCTAAGGGTAGAGTAAAAGATGGTTCGATCTCATCTGAGCTTTTTTTATACATTGTCTAAAGAATAAAATTTCAAGGAACTTCCATAATTTGGCCCCAGACCACATGGCAGAACACACATACTCAGGAGAGAAATGTCTTCACTTTGCAAGGCTTCTAAAGGGAAGCTCTGAGAATGCACACTGGCTGTGCTGAGCGCACCTTACCCTGGTCCTTTCTCTGGAAGGTCCACCTCAGCTGACAGCGGACTATAGACAGGAATGCTGACATCGTAGCCTTGCCTGTAAGTCCATGTAGAAAAGCCACCACCAGCCAACAGAGCCCTGAAAGCAAAAAAAATTTGTCAAACAGTAGGAAGATCTTCATGCTGATAAGCTCCATAGAAAGGGACAGAAGTAGAGTAAGTCTTCACTTAACATTGTGGATAGGTTCTGTGCCTTTAAGCAAAACAACATATAACGAAATCAATTTTACCATAGACTAACTGATATAAACAAGAGTTAAATTCCTACTGCATCTCATGAATGCTTTAAGGAAACGAAGTTGAATGAAATGACATTATTCAAGGACCTGCTATAATTGAGTCAACAACAGCTAATGTTAACTTAGTCATTTTCCCATAAAGACGTGGTGCTAAGTGTTTTACATCACATCTCCTGGACATCAGCTGCATTCCATCCTTGAGTTACCAGCTTTCCTCCAGGGTCCTAGTAGTCTTTCCTTACTTTCCATTTTTAAAAATAGATGACAGGCCAGAGGACACCCTCTGCTATCTTATTCAGCTCCCATTCACCTCTCCCAAAAGCCATATCCTGGTCTTAAACACATTTACGATAACAGGAATAACAACAGGTCTGCAGAGGAAGACTGGCTGGGACAGTCACTTACCTACTCATTGACCAGAATCTCAGGAAACAATGGGCACCGAGAGCAGCAGTGACAGCAAAGCATCACATCTCACTGCATATGCCCCAGCTTCTCTCCAATCCTGCCCAAGCAGTTCTTCCCACTGTTATCCCTGAGCTACACGTGAATCATGTAGCCTCTCTCAGCAATCACCTTCCATTCTAGTTAATCTTGTTAACCCAATTCCCTGTACAGGAAGCAGAATCCAGACCTGGACCTTCAGTGCTTCTCTTGCAGTTCACATGCACTAGTTTTTATTCTCAATCAGAAAGCTGGGAACACACTGTTCTAATTGGATCCAGCAAGTAGTAAAATGACACTTCATCAGAAAAAGGAAGCAGGTGTATATCACACCAACTTTTACTGTTATTCTGTCTTTGGGGTTCCAAAGCCATCAAAATCACTTACTGGCGCAAAGTATTGCCAGTTCCTTGCACTGCACAGTCTAGGCCTAACTGTCTGAATTGAGAAACCACATTTTTTACAGTATTGATTGCTACCAATCCCCTCCCTGTTGTGATGACAGTGTGCATTCCCTTCCAACATGAGCAGTTAAAGTTCAAAGATTTTCAAACCACCCCTGGAAATCCCAATCTGTTTGTTTAAGCTTTCTGAAACCAAGAATTGGTTAGTGAGGTAATGTGTAGGCTAAAAATCTCTCCAGCTGCCAGTCTACTCTGTAAAACTTAATGACTATCCTTAGTATCAACATACGGTTTTATTCTTCCTGATTAGCATTCACCAGTGAATACATCCAACATGAATTTGGCAGGTTCCATGACCATGATGGCAAACAGACTGTATGGGCCCCCATGACCTCTGTGCAGAGAAGCAAACACGGATCCAATATACAGGCAGTGGGCAGTCTAGGTAAGCCAGGGTAGTGAGTGATTAGATAATTACTCCCACAACTCCAGAGGAGAGGGGTGTGTGTATGTGGTGAGAAAAGAAGCACCAACTTCTACTGTTATTCTGTCCCGGGGGCCCCAAACTTCACCCTGTTCCAGTTTATGCACTGATAGTAAAAGAGCATGCAATCCTAAGCATGTCTTACATCACAGATCATACACGTGCAATCTCCATTTGTGATCTTGAAAATAGCCACAACCGCCATTAGGCACCCAGACCTCACACCAACCCTGTCACTGACAAGACTTCAATTTTAAGTCATTGCATCTTCTTCTGCCAAGGTTTCCATAACACTGCAATGGAGAAAATAATTGTAAGCACCCCTTGCTTTAAAAAACACGTGTTTTACATTGACTGAAAAGTGAGCTTCTGAGAAGCACATTCTGTTTTCCCATTATGCATCCCAAAATCAGAGATCAGTTCCAAAGCTGCAAGAAAGTAGGCAGAAAACTCACAGCTAAAAAATTATTACTATGACTAGTGGCCCGTTGCACGAAATTCGTGCACATTAAAAGGGAATTAATTAGAGGAAATATTTTAATATTGCTATTTGCCCTTTCTCTATAATATAAGTGTCAGAGATGAAAGAAAATTAGTAAAATATATATGAAAATCTTCCTCCTGTCAGAGTCTGGGGCGCGCCACAGGAACCAGAGTCAAGTCCCCGCCCACCCACGTGCACCTCAAAATTGCGTGAGACCCAGACCCAGCCGAACCCACCCCCATTGGGCTAGATCCAGACTCGGCCACCCCACCTCCGTTAAGCCCCGCCGGGTGCGGGGACGCAGACTCAGGTCGCCTGGCCCAGTACCGGGGCGGGAGGCTCACCTTGAGGTCCCCTGGCCCGGGCCAGAAGGCGCGGCCTGAGGTCCCCTGTCAAGCCCCAAAATCTAATCCAGTCCGTCTAGTTTCTAATTTCCGAATAATCTGATATGCAGCTCCTGCTGAAACCATTCTATGTCCCTGGTTCATGCCTCCTCTGAATCCAGAAATAAGGACAAAGAATAAGAAAAATTAACACATAAATCTTCTATTCCTTACCCCAACCAGGGGACCACCTAAGTTTCAAATGAATTTCCCACATTTAAAGATACAGAGGACTATATGGTGATTCATTACTTGCCACAGGATTGCTTCTAATCACTTACAAAAATACATGCACAGGGAAAACAATTTAACCTTCCTGATCCTTAACACCTAAGAACTAGCAAGAACTTAAACTTTCTCCTCACCACTTGACACTTTCCTGCAGAGAAATGAAACCCCATTTAACATGTGTACTTGATAAAAATAAAATCCTTCTCCCAAGCAGTTACATATACCAAAATGTCAGCAAAAAGCAAAATGTCTCAAACAGAAATAAGCTCTTCTCAAAATAAACCCAAGAACAGCAGGTGAAGACATTGCATTCCTAACAGCTCTTTTCCTTCCCTTCTCTATTCACTAAAGTATTTCCCTTTCCCAGAACAACCAAATCCATAAAACAGTAGCCCACTCGGGAACACGGGCTGAGAGCCAAACCAAGGATCACTTCGGGTTTAGCTGGTTTCTATAGAATTTGTGTAGCGTGACTGCCCTCTATTGTCCAAAATGGTTTCCATGGCAAACTTGAGGAGTGGTCCTTGTGTATTTCTCCTAGTGATATTTCAAGAAAGAAACACAACACTGACTCTAGATAATACTTAAAGCATAGAGGGCTTAGATTTAATCAAAATAGTAGTACTAAGTGTAGATTTTCATAAATATAAACATTGGCCTCTAACAAATTGAGAACACAGCTGGCCTTGAGCTATTCACTCATCTTTTTCAGTAACAATGATTTTAAGAGTTAAACATCAACTATAATAAAATTGGCTATAAATGAGTTCATGCATAAATTTATAACAATCCTATACCTTGAGTATTGCCCAGGACTCTTATCTTGGACCTAAGCTTTCTGTTCTCCTTAAACCCTTGAACCCAGTACCAGGAGAGGAACCTTAAGTGGCACTTCAGTCCTGAGCTTCCCACGATGCCTCCAGCCATAGTAGGTCAGTCCATGTATAAAAGGGCTGATAAACATAGTAACTGAACTCAAAATCATAATCACATAATCATGGCCACCCCATACCACATCTTTTGTCCGAAGGTTAATTAGGGAGGGAGGAAGGGAGGGAAGGAGGGAGGGAGGGAGGGAAGGAGGGAGGGAAGAGGGGGTAACAGGAAGAAGAGAGAAAGAAAAAGGAAGAAAGGCAAGAACCCCACTAGCTGAAACAACAGAGACAAAATGTTAACAAGAGTGGTCTCCTTTCCCAGAATTATAGACTGTGGGCATCACTTACACCAAGCATGTCAAACTCAAAGGGTAACACGGGCCAAATAAATGAGGCATGCAGCCTGTGGGCCACAAGTTTGACATGCTTGACTTACACACATCCACGCCTCTTCCCTCAGTAAGCTGTAGTTCTAGTTTTGGCAAATGCTCACAAATTCAGAGTTGACACAAACCAATCATGAACCCGGCCTTAGGGGCGTGAGGGTGCTACACTCAGAAGAGCATAACCCAGATTAAGGAAAAAAAGATAGTTTTTTAAGATGTTATGCTAGAACATAAGCTGTCATCAGTTCTCCACAAGGGATTTAAGCTGGTCTTAACAATTCTTTGTCTTGAGGTAGAAAATACCTAGGGCAACTTTTTAACACTCAATGCTGATTACAAATATGATTTCACATGAACAAAAGGGTACTGTACTTACTTACTTACTTACTCCTCAGAAACCCATCACAGTTACAACCCCAAACGCACCTACCTGTCTCTGGGGACATCCAGAGCTGTGTTATAGTCTGGGGGACCTCCAGGCAACATGTTGAACAGCAGATGGTTTGTACCTCGATCCCACCTATTAAGAAATTAAACATGTAAGAGAATTAGCATGTTGATGATGAAGAAACAGAAACAAGAGTCAGTCACTAGATGACAAGTGGCAAGTATCCCCAGCCGGAAGCAAGCCACTCCTCAGGCAGCAAAGTGAGCTTCTAGCAATCCCAGCAGCACGTCGGGCATTAGCCTGGAGCCTTGAAAGGAAAAAACGGGTGGATGTGTACTCCAAGCTTGTCTACCACAGAACTGCTTATGATAATGAACACTCTCTAAAGGTGTACCATTTGGTTAAAGAAACAAAAATAAATTACATATAAAAGGCTAGTTAAAAACATTATGGAACATGTGCAAAATGGAAAGCTATTCAGCCCTTAAAATTATTATTATTTTTTTAAATATATTTTATTGATTTTTTACAGAGAGGAAGGGAGAGGGATAGAGAGCTAGAAACATCGATGAGAGAGAAACATCGACCAGCTGCCTCCTGCACACCCCCTACTGGGGATGTGCCCGCAACCAATGTACATGCCCTTGACCGGAATTGAGCCTGGGACCCTTCAGTCTGCAGACCGACGCTCTATCCACTGAGCCAAACTGGTTTCGGCCAGCCATTAAAATTATAAAGTAAGAGAATATGACATTATTTGAAAATATACTCATGATTATTTAAGGGGGAAAAGCAGTAAAAGAGTATGTATTGTGTGATCCCATTCTTGACAAAAAATTTTATATATGTGTGTGTTGTTTTTTCTTTATCCTCACCCAAGGTTAGGATATGTTTTACTGATTTTAGAAAGAGAGGAGGGAGAGAGAGAAAAACATCGATGTGAGAGAAACATCAATTGGGTGCCTCCCATACATGCCCTGACAGGGGATCGAACCCACAATCTTTTGGTGTACAGAACGATTCTCCCACCAACTGAGCCACCTAGCCAGGGCTATGTATATATTTTTATACAAAAATATATATTCATGCATGTGTGTAATTTTTATACAAAATTACTGTAAAGTAACATCAAAACATTAATAATGATTATTTCTTAGAAATAGGATTATGGAATGAGTCTTATACTCTTCTTTTTGTTTATCTGTATTTTCAGACCTTTTACAATGAACATGGACTTGTAAGTAATAAAGGGGAGGGGAAAGTATTTAAATTTAAAAGAAACAGTATAGGAAGATGAGCCATCCTTTGTTTTTAAACTCTAAGAAGTTGTGAGCCATAGCAGCAGCCCCAAAGGCAGACTGCTGCTTTTCACTGGTAGAAGCCAGCTGCTCACAGAACTGGCCTCACGCTACAAGCCAGTCGCCCACCACATGCCCTCCCATGAGAAAAAGAGACAGCAGCTGGGGGCCAGCTCAAGCGGAGAAACATTCCTCTCCCTCTCCTTCCCTTTAGTTCCCTGAAGGACTTGGCTCCAGGCTGTAAAAGTGCTAGATACCTAGAGAGCTGGGCCAGTGCTTGCGCTGTCTCCTTAATGCGGAGCGTGTTCTGGTTCAGCACATCGATGGAGGGAACAAACAGGCAGGCCCGGTTGATGTCGTCGGTATAGTAGTCGCTGTCTGAGATGGCCGTGAGCAGCTCATTATACTCCCGGGAGATGGTGTTGCTGACGGGGACGCCAGAGTCATCCACGTACTTTTTCAGAGAGTAGATAAACACCTTGATTTTGTTTTTTGGGTTGAAGCCACAGCGGTAGACGTCAAAACACGTGTGCATTCTGCAACTGAGATCGCCCCGCTCGGGGATGGGACTGTCGGCCGGCAGCCTGACCACGGGCACGTCTCGGACACTGCGCTTCTCTACGCTCCAGTCGTTCGAGGATTCGATGGAATGAGGCCAGAACTGAAACACGCCAGTGGCAATGAGGCCCAGGAGGACAACGGAGAAGAGGGTGATGTAGTAGATTCGGTGCTTGATCTTCATCCTTGGGATGAGGGCAGGACCCCGGATATTGTACTTGACCGACGCACACATAATGGCACAGACAGCCTCTTCCTCACGCTCCTGGTTACCAGGTGGAAAAGGGAGAAAAATGAAGTATTTAAGCAAATGACAATAAAAAGGACTGTTTAACTTTCAATATATCTATTTCTTTCCCTTAAGTGGTTTGATGAAATAATGAAAAGGAATTTGACCCTTCTTTGTCTAGAAGAATATATGCTATGTAACATCTTTAATATTTAATACTACATATACTACTTGATATAAATATTGATATACAATGTTAAAGTGCATCGATAGCCTATAAATATTCATTCACCAAGAGCAGAAGCTGGTAAATGTGTGGGGCCTAGAAGCGGGGTGCTGACTAGAAAGAGAAATCCAAAGTGGAATAGCTAAAGACTGTCATTTTGTTTTGTTTTTAAGCACTGCCCACCATAAACTGATGCTTCATCTGGACACATGATCTTGGTTATTCTAAAATCTGTTTTCATTCATTTATTCATCCTACCCCAGCAGCTAGCATGCACTGTGAGGAAACAAAGAAGAAAGCAGAGACCCCACCTTAGAGGAACTTAGGTTCTAGTAAGGGAGATAAGACAAACAAAACTGTAACAAAATGCCAAATACAGAAATACCACTAGAAAAATATCAATAAAGTGGCAAGGGTATTAGAGAAGAAAATATTATTCTTTAATAAAATACAGATGTCAGCTGACACATTTAAATGGAAGGAATGGAGAAAGGAATGGGGAGGGAGAGTGATGCCAACACTCCTTTTCATCAGTGAATGTGCATGCCACTTTTCCAATCAAAAGATGCAACCTATTTCCCTTCCCACTGAATCTGGGCTAGTCCTGTGACCTGCGTTGACTGACAGATGTGCCAGAAGTGAGGCCCCGCCTAAAGAGACCCTATAGTTGCTGCTTTTGGCCTCTTGGAGCCCAGCCGCCATGCTGTAAGGAAGCAGCGCTCCCAGTGAGGCAACCTCAGAAAGACCCCAATGCAAATGTGAAGCAGACACAGACCATCTCACCCAGCGCTACAGATTGCAGGATCCTGAGCAAACAATGACTGATGTTGTTTTTTGTGTGTTTTTTTAAATAAATGTCACCTGATCATTTGATCTTCTAGTAATATTTTATTTTTTATATATATTTTATTGATTTTTTACAGAGAGGAAGGGAGAGGGATAGAGAGTTAGAAACATCGATCAGCTGCCTCCTGCACACCTCCCACTGGGGATGTGCCCACAACCAAGGTACATGCCCTTGACCGGAATCGAACCTGGGACCCCCTCAGTCCGCAGACCAACACTCTATCCACCGAGCCAAACATGTTTTGGCCTGATGTTGTTTTTAAGCTACTAAATACTGGGTTGGTTTGTTACTCAGCCATAGCTAAAAGAAACAGCCAATAAGCACACTGACTGATACAAAGCAAAGTCTTAGTCCTCAACCGAAAACGTAGAGTTCCCCTGTAGATCACAACTTAAGATACTTATCAAACAAACCTATATGTACAAGTAAACCTATGAAATATTTACAACACAACAGAGACTATCTATTCAAATATCTCCATCCCAGGTCTCACGCCTGACGTTAGCAGAAGCAGCCTGTGTAAGCTGTGCATTCAGCTTCCTTTGCAGTTCTGCCACAATTCTGATTAAATTTTGGTCTGATTTCAATACAGTCTGCTTGCCAGCTGCAAAAGATGCTGCCATACAGCCTTCTGTCTTTCACAGGGTGTCCTAAGTTGATATCTGGCTGATCTGAAACTGATCTTACCTCAAGGCCTCTAACGGAAATTTAAAAAGCCAGTCAATTCTACTGTTCTTATCATTATCGTTCCCCACATACTGGTCAAGTGCCAGAGCTACTGTACTAGCCAGTGCTTTCCCTTCTCCCTGAATCTCATCCCCATCCACCACTGGGGAGTCTTACAATTGTGATGGTAGGGAGTACCAGGGCTTATCAACACCTCATTACCAGCAAAGGGGTCCTTGTTGCCATCGGAGGATGAGTGATTGTAGTTTCACCAACTACTCCCAGAGCCTGCTTTCTAGAGCCACTTCTAGTACCAACTGTCGTAGTTTATGTTCTGCCAAACTAAGAAGTGACTTGTGTGCAAGTAGCTCACAGAAGTAAGAGAAAAGGCCAGAGGGGAGTCAGAGAAGAACAGAAAGCCATTGGGGTGCATTGCGGAGCTGGTTACCATACTAAGCTGGGCAAATGGGGCTCAGTCCTGCTAGGGTCCCTCTGGAAAATGCACCCTAGAACTCTCCCTCTGAAGGATAGGGAGCTATGCCATTCACCCACCAAGGCCCATCCCCTACTGATTGCGGGCCATTCCCAGAAATGTACTCACATTTCTAAAGGTCTGCCTACACAGGCCAAGCAAGCTCCCACAGGTCAGTGCCAACCAGCTGAGAGATGTGGCAAGGACTTGAGACAGAATAAAAAAATCAATGAGAGATAAGGTAAAAAGCCTCAAATGAAAAAGAAAAGGATGAGAAATGAAGAAACAGCCCGTAAGCGGTTAGAGATAGAGAACCTTCTCTGGGAGTAGCCACATACCTTTGACATACTTCATGGCGGCACTTGCTACATTATATTCATTAGTTAAGTAATTGCAAGTCTGTCCCCTCTACTGGCCGTGGTTTCCTTGTAGTCAGAGTTTTTCCTTTCTGCCCAGTATTCTCAGCCTCAAATACCATGTCCAGAACACATTTCATATAACCACAAAGTCTGCTTAAGGAATGCGTGTCTCTATCCCTCCCAGTTCCATCAGTGCACACACTATTCAGGGCCCAAGTTTTGAGTTATGATATGGTGATGAATGATTCTTTTCTTTATTAGTTTCCAAAGGGGGAAAAAATGGCTAGGTACCTAACTTTCTGTGTCCACCCTGTCCTCCTCAGGGAAGCTCATTGTTAGGAGAGAGGACAGACCAAAAGGAATCTCGTACTAATGCATGTTTGTTCCATATAATACCATAACCTGAATCAAATCAGGAATTTCACAACAAAGCCCTACAAACTTTACCCTCCTTGAAACACATCAGACCTGTCCCTGCAAAACACTGGAGCTGTCTGGCTGGCTGTCAAGCACTGAGTCACTGGAAAAAGCTGGTAGCCCCATTCTACTGTCCGGATGAGATGCATTTTCTGTTCCTGGAATTCTTTATTCCTAAAATTTGCCTAAATAACCTTTCCTTGGTGCTATAGGCGACAACCAACCCAGTTAATCCAAGGCTCTGAGCCACAATCTCTTACCTTAACCTTTTTAGAAAAGCACTCACAGCTGAACTCCCAGGGCCACTGGGACAGAACTTAACCAAACTGTGCCTGAAAACAAAGGAACCAAACACCAGCAAAATCTGCAACTCACTGCCGTACCCAATAGAGTTCTTCATAATAAAGTTATATTGTGATTCACCAAAAATGGTTTCCAATTAAAAAAAAAAAAGCTGTGTGCCTTTGTTAGTGGGATTATACCATAATCAAGTCAATGCATACAGTTAAGTAACTAATAGCTAAACTTTACTGAGAATTTACTGCATGCCAAGATCTGTTTTAAGCACTTTGAGTTAACATGTTTAATCTTCCTAACAGTGCCAGGTGACAGGCTATTATTATCCTCAGTTTACAGACAGGGCAAGTGCCACAGCAAGGCTAAGTGAGGTGCCCCATGGCACACCCCTAGAAAATGCCCAGGCCAGATTTGGCCGGTGGCAGTCCGGCTCTGGAGCCTGGTTCTTCACACGTGAAGCTGCCTCCCCTGATTACCTTTCAAAGCCTGGATTAGATCACCCTTTTTCACTCCTCCACGAGCCAAGCCAGCATAACTTGACAGAAGAAAAATCTATCCATTCATACCAGCATACACAACCAGAAGGCCTCAATCAGCGGAAGTGAGAAATGACGGAAACTGAATCATCTATTTCATTGCCGTGAGTAGCTTTTGAGCTCTGAAATTTACAAACCAAGCCCAGTTGAAGTCCTTAGAGCACTCCCCTGACCTAGCATGAAAATGGGCTCGAGCAATTATTTGCGTCTCAAAACGTGTACAGTACGTAGATCTCGTTCCCACCGCCAGTAGGAAAACTCCTAATGCCCCTTAGGCTTCAAGTGGATGCGGGAGCCAAGGCCCCCTGGGCCACCTTCCCCACCTGGTCCTCTTCCCGAGGTGGGTGGGGCGCAGGGCACCGAGTCCTGCCCGCGGCGTCCCGCACTGTCCGGGATGCCACAGGCCCCCGCAGAGCCCCGAGCACAAGAAACCCCCGTGGGAGGAAGCAGGTCCCCGGAGCTCGCGGGGAGGAGTGGGAGAGGTCACGGCGGAGGGTGGGAGAGGTCACGGCGGAGGGTGCGAGAGGAAACTGCAGGAGGAGCAGTGGGCGGGGAGACAGGTGGGAACCCAGTGCGGGGCCGGCCAGGTGAAGAGGGGGAAGGCAGTTCGTGAATCAAAGCGCTCCCGAGCGGTAAATGGTCGTGAGCGGCCCAGGGGGGTGGGGCGCCTCCCGCAGCCCTCGGGCCTCCGCACGGCCCGGGCTTTCCCGGCGGCCCGGGGAGGCCCGAGCCCGCCCCGCCGCACCCGCTGGCCCTTCCGCGCGGCGCTTACCTCGGCCACGGCTGCCTCCGGCTCGGCCCCGCGCTCGGTCACCGGCTCATACCGCAGGGCGGGGGCCACGGCAGCCCGGGAGGGATCGCGGCGAGTCGGCGGCCGCCACCCGCGGGCGCCAGGGCTGCGCGAACGAGCGAGGAGTGCTGGGCCGGCGACCGGGCTCGGCGTCTGACAACTACCGCACTGCGCATGCGGGAGCGCCCGGGCCCGCGCCCCCTGCTGGCCAGGAGGAGTCAGGGCACCGCTTAGGTTTCTCCTGGCAGGCGCGTCCAGCTCAGGCTCCAGGGTGAAACTCAGTCAGGCAGCCTAGTTCATAATTAAAGAAACTGCAAACCGAAACAACGAGGCAGCGTGCTTCACTTATAAGACGTCTAAAGCCGGCAAAAATGTAACATTTTATTATAATCAATACTGGTGAACGTGCAACATCCCTGGAAGGCAACTGTCAGTCAGTATCCATTAAATGTAAAATGTGGAAATCTTACCCTAACAGCCCTCTGTATGAAGTTTACCTTATGGATATTCTTAATAATGTTTATCAAAGATATGCATTACAACACGATTTATAATAATAGCAAAAACATTGGACTCAACCTAAATAGATTATGGAACATGATTAGAATGAAATAATACAAAAATGCATATATGCGTTGGTATGGAATTATCTTCAAGATATGTTCATATGAAAGCATGGTCCAAAACAGTGGGCAAGTATGACTCCTTTTATGTTAAAAAGTAAAACAACTTGGGAGACAAAATATATATGTAGATGATTACATTAAGGCATATGTATAAAATTTTTTTCTGGAATGAATCCAAAAAGAAATTAACAGTTATGGGGGAGAGCAATTGTGGAGGAAGAAATGGGGGAGAGAAACTTTCATTTTCATTTTGTTTTTGTATTATGATCTAGCCTTCTAGATGTTAGTAAAATTCTTGTCCTAAGGTAGTAAGTGGAGCCTAAAAAATTCAATCAAAAGTCAGTGATGTTACTGAGAAGTGAATGAAATGACCCACTCGCTGAGCCTATGCAATTTGCTGATACTGGCTGCAGAATCCAAATCTATTTCTGGTCCCAGCTATACCTTAGCGCCATCTGGTGGAAGTTGTCTCTTCCACTCCAGACTCACTGGGGCTTCCAGCAGCAACAGTGATTTCAGAAATATTCTTGTGAGCTAATGCCTGCTTGTCACAGATCCAGGGAGATTGGGACCAGAGTATTCTGGAGATGGAATACTTCCACTTCTCCACATCCAAGAAAGCAGTTCTTAGCATTCCAAATCTACACAGCCCCTAAAATAATAGGAAATTTAGCACACAAACACCCCAATAGAGAACTGGATAAGTGGAGAGCATTTTGTTTTCTTCTGTCTTTCTCTGTATTAAATATATACATATGTTTTTAATTAATCATTTTTCATTAAATGAGAACTTTCTGTGTTGAAGACCTGTGTTGGGCACAGCCTTTGAGAACCTATCTGGTTTACTTTATAACGGAGGCATGCAAAGTGCCTGGCACATAGTAAGTGTTCAGTGAGTCTTTTTTGGATGAATAAAGGGAACCCCAAGTTGGAAGAGCTCAATATCAAGAAGACAAATGCACAAGTAAGATAAGCCAAAGCAGAGGGTGAAAGATGGCATAGGAGGTTATAAACAAAATGCTACAAGGCTCAAAAGAGAAAGGAGCCCTAGCTGGTTTGGCTCAGTGGATAGAGCATCGGCCTGTGGACTGAAGGGTCCCGGGTTTGATGCCAGTCAAGAGCACGTACTTCAGTTGCAGGCTCCTCCCTGGCCCATGCAGGAGGCAACCAATCCATGTGTTTCTCCCACATCAATATTTCTCTCTGTCTTTCCCTCTCTCTTCCACTCTCTCTAAAAATCAATGGGAAAATATCCTCTGGTGAGGATTTTAAAAAAAGAAAGAGAAAAAGCAGTCACATCTAGTTGGAAAGATGTAGGAAGACTTCATGCTGACATATTTGCTGGTCCTGGAGGACATTTAGGATTTTGATAAGTAGAGAGGTCAATAGGGCATTCCAGGCAGAGGAAAAAGTCATGAACAAAAGCACTGATGCTATAAAGAGGGAGAAGCAAATAAACTGATGATCAAAAATAGACCCAGAGTCATAGAAGCATAAACAAGCCTGTTGAACCTCAGAGGGAAGGCAGGGGAGGGTGGGTGGGAAGAGATCAACCAATGAACTTGTATGCATATACGCATAACCCACGGACACAGACAATGGGGTGGGGAGGGCCTGGGGCTGGGGGAGGATGGGAGCAGGCTAGAAGAGGTTAATGGGGGAAAGGAGGACCTATGTAATACTTTCAACAATAAAGATTTTTTAAAAATAAAAACAAGGAATCAGAAGGTTAAAAAAAAGGAGAAGCAATTGGAAAGAACAAGTCTGGGTAATCCAGTGTGGTTAAAATAGTATGGCTACATTTCTAGGGGTGGAAACCATGCAAGTAATTGGAGGTGAGAAAGTATAGAAGCTGTGATATTAGAAGCTACCCAAAGCTAAAGAAGCCGGGGGTGACTGCAGAGAAGGAAAGAAAATATGAGTCAGGACCTAAAATCTCTGAGAAGGTAGCAAAGTGTCCTAGTAGTTGGTGGTTAAAAGAGGAGAGGCTATTACAGTATGCACTTGGAAGGTACAGGACAAAGCAAAGATGGCACTGAGAGTTGGGAAATGTGAGGCAGGAGTGCTTTCAAAGAAAGTGGCATCATGAGAGTGCAAAGAGCACAGGATTTGGAATCAAACCACATTGACTTTGAATCCTGGCTGATACTTTTTAGCTATGTGACTTTGGGAACATCACTCCATCTCTTTGAGACTCAGTGTCCTCATCCCCCCTCAATGGGGGATATTAATGACCGTTTCCCAGGCACTCACTATGCCAGAGTTAGAAATAATACATGTAATTAACCCAACACAGTCTCTGGCACATTGAAGGCATGCAAGAAAAGACAGGGAGGAGGAATGAATGAGAAGGAAGGAAGGAAGGAAGGAAGGAAGGAAGGAAGGAAGGGGCCTAAACCAAATAGCATTGTTGACAGAAAGGAAATGCTGATTTCACCAACATTCTCTTAAAAGAAGAACAAGGAAAGCTTTTCTAAACAGGAGTGGCGGGCCCTGGCTTGGTAGCTCCATTGGTTGGAGCATTGTCCCCATACACCACGGTTGGGGGTTTGGTCCCAGATCAGGGTACATACCAACGAATGCATAAATAAGTGGAACAAATCAGTGTTCCTCTCTCTCTCTCTCTCTAAAAAAAAATTTTTTTTCAATAAAGTAAAATCCTACCTAATAATAGACAAATATGCAAATTGACCGTACCTTCGCTATGCCCACGATTGGCCAGGAGGCGCGGGGGGCGGGACTCGGGGTGGCCGATTGGGCCAGCAGCGGCGCGAGCTCAGCGTCTGTGCCATGGCTGTGCTGCGGCACAGAAGGGGCCTCTGGGGCAGCGAGCTCACGTCCCGCCATGGACCATCAAAAGCGTGGGAGCTGGGTGCCTGTCCACTCAGGCACCAGGCCTTTCAGAAGCCTTCGCCACACCGGAGGCTTCTGAAAGGCCTGGTGCACCAGCAGACAGGCACCCAGCTCCCCCGCGATCGAAAACGAAAGCGTGTAGGGGACCCTACACGTGCATGATTTAATCATGCACTGGGCCTCTAGTAAATAAATAATAAACAAACAAACTGGAGTGTCGGCACTAAGAAGTGTCCTCAGCACATGGCTTTAAAGGTGATCGGCAAGCTCATTTGGGCTCTGGACAGGAGATACAGTGGGTGGCTTTCTGCACTCGTAGAGTGGAAAGCCCAGCCTTGGTCAGCCTGTCCCAACAGCAGCCTCCATTCAGGGTCCAGCCCCACACCACCCCCCACAGTCATGGGTGGGTCACTCTGGTTGGGGATCGTCAGTGAAGGTGGCTCCTTCCCAGGAAGGAGGAGGAGGAAGAGCATCCCAGAGTCAGAGAAGCCTCGCCTGACTCCCACCATGGGGTCCTGTCCGCCTGGCCCCAAACAGGCTGTCCCAGGTCCCTGGCCCCAGGTCTACAGATTCTAAGTGTGTGGAGAACCATTTGAACATGTAGAAGTCAGTCCTTTCTCCTTACAGTTTGGAAATTACCACTCTTTTTTATTTGGGTGGTGCACTCTCTCTCATATGTGTTGTTCCTTTGACTTGTTTCCCTGGCAACAAAGGAGGAAGAGTGAGAAGACTGCTAAAAAGAAGGGACAGGCTGCTTGTTTTCTTTTCATGACCACCGGGGGCTGAGGGCAGTCACAACGCCTCCATTCTATAAATTACTCACACACAGGCTTCTAGTTCCTCCCAGTTTTGTTTAATAGAGTGGGAAGGGGCCGAACACAACTTAAGGAGTCTCCACTGGCACTGAGAGAGGCAAGGAACAGTTCTTCTTCAGGGGCAGGGCTATCTTCCTGGCCAACGGCGCAGCCACGACCAGTCTGTGAACCCCTGAACACCCCTCAGGCTGGCAGTACGGGCCACAAGGCAATGGCCAGCTCAGATGTGCTGGCCCCTTGGCTCCTGGGTCTGAGAAGAAGGGGGGTCCTCTGCCCCCTGGAGTGTGCCCGTGAGCACCTGCCGGATCCTCTGCATCCCTGGGAAGGGGTAGTGAGGGCCCCGTCAGCACTGATGGCTGGGTGGGTAGGGAGGGATAGCTCAGGCTGCTGGGTCCGCAGTGGGGCCAGAAGAAGGCAGGCAGGAAGGATACAGTTAGGAGGGGGGGCTGCGAGGGCAGACCGCTCACCCAGGCAAAGCCGGTGGGCCTTGTCCGAGAAGACCAGGCGGAACCACCCGGGCTCTTTACACTCGAAGGCCTTGCCGAAGGACAGCAGCACCTTGTTGTCCAAAAAGCGACGCCACAGCAGCCTCTCCTCCTCAAAGGTGGCCTCGGGCAGGTACTGGGAGGGCCGAGGGGCTCAGGATGTGGAGGAGACAACCCCGCTCCTCACCTGCTGGAGGGAGGCTTAAGTCCCCTCCCCCCCCCCCCCCCCCGCCCACCTGCACTACCTTCCTCAGGTCGGCCCAGACGAAGAAGCCTGCGCCCCGGCTCAGGAAGGGGACCCCCAGGGCCCGGAGCTCTCCGGAGACATAGGCGTGAGCAGCCTTGAGCCGGGCATGGTTCTCGGGCAGGTACACCTGGTTGATCCAGTCTGTTTGGGCGAAAGAGAAGCCAAGAGATAAATCCCCCATCGGCCCTCCACTCTGTCCCATGAGGCTAAAATGCTGAAAAGAAAAGGTCACCAGCAGCCAAGACCGGGTGAGTCCCTCCTCTACCTGGTTGATTAGGGGAGATGGGAATATTCAGTTTTGGGGGTAAAGCACCTTAAATCAGGTCACTTGGCCCTGACAATGCCAGGTCCCGCTGACAAGAGTCCTTCCAGATACAGACCCTATTCAAAGGCTGAACCCCACTGAGTGAGGCCTCCCAGTCACACCAGCTGAGGTTCAACTCCAGCACGGCCTCTGACAAGGTGTGGGCAAGTTCACCTCCCTGATCCTCATTTTTTTTTGGTATCCCATTCCATGAATTTTCACACACGTATAGATTTTAATAACCACCCCCACGGACAGGATACCGAGCAGTTCCCTCACCCCAAAGAACACCCCCGTGCTATCTTTATAGTCCCATCATCCCCTTCCCCACAAACACTGGTCTGTTCTCTGTCACTTCTCCAGGATGTCATAGCCGTGGAGTCACACAGTCATGTCATCTTTCGAGACTGGCTTCTTGCGCTCAGTCTACTGCCTTTGAGGTTAATCCGCACCGTCGTGGATTTCATGGCAGAGTAACGCCCTGCCGTGTGGACGGCCACTGTGTGCTTCTCCATTACTCTGCGGAAGGCATTTGGGTTGTTTCCAGTTTAGGAGACGATGAAGAGAGCAGCTATAAACATTCCCGTAGAGCTTTTTGCGTGACCATGAGGGTAAACACCTAGGCATGGGATTGCTGGGCCATTTGGAATATAACTTTAAAAGCAACTGCCGATTGTTTTTCCAAAGTGGCCGCACCATCTTACATTCACCCCAGCGCGGTAGGAGCATTCAGCTGTCTGTGTCCTCACCAACATTGATACTGTCACTATGTTTAAAATTTTAGCTATTATAGCAGGTATGCAGTATCTGGTCCTCGTCTATAAAATAATTTATTTTCCTCGTCTATAAAATAATGGGGAAAATACAGGAACACCTGCCTCCTAGGATGCTGGGAGAGACAACAGAGATGACGAATTGAGAACATCTACTTGGGCTCAATACATGGGGGAAAGTACAGGTCCCTTTACTACCTGAACTCGCTATCTGAGCCTGGGAACAGAACAGACCCATGTAGAGACAGAGAGAGACTTCCATTATAACATTTTTTCCATTCGTAGCATCTGCTCTTTTCTAAGTGCTCACAGCTAATAATAATGAGTTTACATTGGCCAAGTGCCTATTATATGCCAGCTACTATTCTAATTGAATGAAAAGTCACTTTAGCCCTACAAGATGGGTACCATTATGATCCCTGTTTTACAGATGAGGAAAGTGAGGCTCAAGGAGGTGAAGGACTGTGCCTCCAAGCCAGGAAGTGACTGAGTAGGGTATGAACCCAGCCTGGGGCCCCAGCTGGTACTCTCAAACACCCTAAACTCTTCTCATGCACGAAGCATCCATGATCCCTGGCCAGTCCCAGACCTACTACAACCCTCCCTCCCTTCTCAGGCGGCCAGGCCCAGGCAGTCACCGCGGTCCTGGAGCAGCTGTGCCACCTGGTGCTGGACCAAGCCGCTGAGGCCATGGTAGCGGCAGAGGGAAGCCACTGCAGTGGCCACGTCCCGATTTTCTGTGTACAGCGTGCCAAAGCGGAGCCCGGACATCCCGAAGTCCTGCAGGAGAAAGACACCCTAGGCGGTGGCCGGCCCTCCACAGAGAGAGCCGGTTCTACCCACCTCTCCGCCCTCCCACCTCCCTGACACCCCAAGGCCAGCCAGGGACCCACCTTGCTGGTGGCCCACATCACATGGGTCCTCTGAGGGTCAGGCAGCCTGCAGAGAGCACAGTGTGGGGTTGGAGGCAACACAGACCCGCGGGAGCTCACACGTGTGGTTGAACACAGAAGGAGATGGATGGATGAATCTGGTTCTGGGTCAAGCCCTGGTTTCGTCTCTTGAATCACCAACTCCTACACATCCTTTAGAGTGGGGGTCAGCAAACTACAGCCTGCAGGCCACATCTGGCCTGCTGCCTGTTTTCACAAATAGTTTTATTGGGAAAGAGCCACACTCTTTCATGGATGTACCATCTACGCTGCTCTGGCACCGTAATGACAGAGCTGAATGAGTAACCACGTGGCCTGTAAAGCCTAAAATAGCCATTTGACCTAAAAGTGCTTGCCAACGCCTAATCTAGAGCAGAGCTCACTCGTCACTTCCTCAAACAGACCTCCTCTGACCACCTCCCAGTAGACCTGGACGATCCTCCCAGGACTCCCAGGCTTCTCCATTTTAGCACTTAATCAAATGACTAGCCGTGTATTTAGCCACTAAAATGGTTTTTTGTTTTTTTCTAGAAATAAAAGTTCTATGTAGAAAGGGCCTATGTCTCTCTTGTTGGTTGCTGCATCCCCAGCACCTCGCTTTTCCTGCGTCTCACTTTTCTAATCCATGTATGAAGCCCATGCTCCATGCACCTGGCAGAGCTGTGGGAGAACTGGCTGAGAGAAGGGACGTAGCAAGGCCTGAATAGAGATCAGAAACTATTAGATTCTCTGAACGGCAGATTTACAGACTTTACAGGTGATCTGGCCCAAGTGTTTCCAAAAGTATTTTGGCCACAAATTCTGGGCTTAAACTAAATATAATGAAAAAGTCCAAATACCCAGAAGTGCATGGCATATGCAAGAGGGTCCAGAGTATTTGCTGAATGAATGAACGTAGGAATGGATCTGGAACTACTTTGTGCATGAAGGAAACAGCAAAGGACAATTTCCCACCCACCCGGCCCTCCCTTAGGACTCCTAAGCCACCCCCTTGGGGCTCTCAGAAACCCCACAGAACAATTTGAAAACCACCAATCTGGCCCAGTCCTCCCCTGATCTCATTAGGGGCTCTGGGGGACATGGGGAGTGCAGAGTCAGCTCTGATGTGGCAGCCTCACCTTTCCAGGCTCAGGACACTGCGGTAACCAAGCGACTTCTCAAACACAGACAGCATGTAGACCTCATCCACCACCACGTGCAGCTCATGCCTGGGGCCGGAGGTTGGGGGGGGGGGGGCGGATGGGCAAAGGAGAAAGAGCTTGGTTTATGGATTCAATGCATCCCCCAGGGCAGGGTGGCAGTGACCCAGAAATCCAGAGGGACGGGATCTAGCCCAGGGTTCCCAAACTTGTTTCATCCAGGAACAACCTGCTGTTGACTATATTTTTCAAACACACAGGAAGCCACATACACAAGCAGATGACATGGGGCTTTTGACGCGCTGTGGGGCAGAGGCGGAGCCCTCGGGCACCCCCACGGAGGAAGGGCACAGTTAAGTGCAAGACAGTTAAATACAAACAGACCTAGATTCAGACTGGCTCCCCCCTGACCCCCGCCCCCCATAGACTCAGTAAACTGAGGGTAATAACAGTATCTGTACCTAACAGGGTTATTGGGAGGATTAGGTGAGATAGAGTACAGGAAGTGCTTAGCCGGGTGTCTGGCCCCAAGACTATGTAGTAAATGATAGTTGTTACAAAGTGGGAGAGAAAGAACTAGCATCCCACTAACCGCTACCTCCCACCCCACTGCCAGGAAAGCCAAAGCACGTGGGAGCCACAGTGGAGAAAAGAGGGTAAAGGACTGCCCCAAAGCCTTCGCCAGAGCCCTCATCTGCCAGGTGCTCTGTAGGGTGAGTGTGGGGCGCCTCACCTCTTGGCAAACTCCAGGTACTCCCGCAGCTCTCCTGGGGAGTAGATGTCCCCCAGAGGGTTCTGGGGGTTGATGAGGATGAGGCCTTTGACCTTCACACCCTGAAACCACCACAGGGCAGGACACCATCAGCTCCTCCCGAAGGCCAGAGCCTCACGAATCCCGGGGTGGGGCTGGTGGCTGGGCAGGCCCCCAGGGAAATGTGATGGGACCGTGTTCACCACCCAACAGGAAGCGAAGGAGGGCAGAGAACTACATCTGCAGCATCGTGTCAGCTATGAAAGAAAACAAATGCAGAGAACACAGCCTGGAGGGAAATATGCCCAGATGGCCAGCAGGGGTTGCCTTTGTTGGTAGAATTATGGGAGGGGGTTGCACTTTTAAAATTCCCTCAGTGGGCATGTACAGCTTTGATTACTACAGTAAAAAAGGATAAGTTGGCAGACTGTTGAAAGTGGACTGAAAAGGAACCGCTGGAGGATCCCTGCTGTATGCCTCTCTCCTGGGGGCCTCAGATCCCCCCCAGAGGGAGGACCACCTCCTCAAATGGCCAGGGAGGCTGCTGAGCTTCAGACTGACCTGCTGCATCGGAATCAGGTGACGTGGGGTAATATTTTTAATCACGTTCCCTGGTTGATGATTTGTACACTGAGGCCTCAGAGTCTTCCTCTAGGGCGGGGGTGGGGAACCTTTTTTCTGCCAAGGGCCATTTGGATATTTATAACATAACTCACAGGCCACACAGAATTATCAACTTAAAAATTAGCCTGCCATATTTGGTCAAGCATTTAATTAACTCACCCCTAATGCCTTGGCAGGGCCAGACCAAATGATTTCACGGGCCTTATGCGGCCCTCGGACCTGCCGTTCCTCACCCCTGCTCTAGGGGGAAGACTCTCCATGGGCAGGCTCCTGATTGGCCCCCGGAATGGTTCCATGCCTACCCCCATCTCATCACGGAGTGCCACCCCTACTCGGAGTAGACCGGCCACAGGAAGAGGGGTCTGTGCCTGGCTCGGACCCACCCACTCCAAGCCTTGGTTTGGTTTGAGCCCAGACCTCAGCATTAGCTCCTTGCAGGGCCACCTCCAGCTTCTCCACTGTGAGCTGGAAGGGGCGTGTGTCCAGCCCAGTGACCTGGAAAAAGATCCACAGCCAAATTCAGTGACCCCCTCCTCAAACCCATGAACTCTGGGGGCTCTCCTGCCCGTCATCTCCAGCCTCCTTAGAATAGTCTCGAAAAATACAGGTGGGGTCACTCCCCTCTCACTGCCACCCGCCCCCAACCCAGCACCACATCAGGGACATCCTCATCACTACTAGGTTTCAGGAAGAGGCCCAAAGGTCCTCAGATTGGGGTCCAAGG
Source organism: Cnephaeus nilssonii (assembly GCF_951640355.1). NCBI lineage: Eukaryota > Metazoa > Chordata > Mammalia > Chiroptera > Vespertilionidae > Cnephaeus > Cnephaeus nilssonii. The sequence goes on along the minus strand of NC_137084.1, from coordinate 14,993,446 downwards.
ACTTCCATGTCGAGGTCTGCTCTGCCCCATCCTCCCCCCGCCATCTTGGTGTGGTCCCCTGGGATTGCCCTTGGCTTCTACTAGTACATCAACCCCAGGGATCTCAGCGCTGGGAGAAGGGGAGGCCCCGGGGAACCCAGGCACTGGCCATGGGCAACAGAAGCCTCTACTCCCCTTTCAGCCATTGCCCCCGAGCCCTCAGCATGGACATTCTCCCATGTCCACCCTCAAATTCAGATGCAGGAAAGTCTTGGCCTGCAGGAACCCCTACCTGGGGTTCCAGGAACTCTTACCTCGCTGTCCAGGTAGACATAGACCAGTCGGACGTTGCCATAGAGATAGACGTGCTGTGTGATGGCTCCATAGTAAGGGGCAGGGATCAGGAAAGCCTCTGGGGGCAGGAGTGGGCCAGGGCTTGTCACCCGCTGGCTGGAGCTCATGGACCCCCTGTCCATTCACCCCAGCCTCTCTAAGCCTTCAATGATCTTGGAGAACATTTGCGGCAAGCTCCCTCCCTCAACTCCCAAAACTCTTTCTAGAGCTGGGCTCCACTGAGATCAGTTCCTTATCTAAAAATCAGGAGCTAATATTAATTGAGCACTTATTATGTGCTGGGAACTGAGCTAAACATTTATTTGCATTGTATCTCATCAGATCCTCATAGTCACCCTGTGAAGTAAGTACTATTGTCCCCCTTTTTGTTCCAATGAGGAAACTAAAGCTTAGAGGATCCCACTGAGGCACTCAGTATGGGGGAGTTCACTCTAAGGAGACTTGGACCCATCAGTCGAAGCTACAGGGTGATGATCTGGGCTCAGCAAGTGGAAAAACTTGACGGCATATAGAACTGCCCAGAGATATCATATGCTGCTTCAGGAGGACGGGGTTCTCCACCCGTGGGGGCATTCACACAAAGGCTGAGAGCATTTGGAGAGGGATGTCATGCAGAGACTCCAGCTGGGGGGGGGGGGGTGTTGATGAGATGACCGTAAGCTCTACTCTAACGGAGAGCTAACGGCATTCCTCCACTTCTGAAGAGGAAACAGAGGTCAAGCTACTCTCCCTTTCCAACCTTCCGCTAGCACAGTCCACTCGACTCACTGCTAAAAAGGGCAGCCTTTGTCCTACGTGATCCTCTCCCCAGCCACAGGGATTGGACCAGAGCTAGACAAATGACCCAAGGTAGCCAATCCACTGGCTGGCCGGAAACCCACCACATCTTCTCCCTCAAGACTTTGCTCTGAGAAGCACAGACACTTGTGAGGACGTGAACTTGAATGGGAAGGCCACGTGGAGTGGCAGCTGGACCAGCACCACTGGGCCATATAAGACCCAGGAAGGTCCAGAGAAAGGCCTGCATTAAAAGGGGCGGGGGAGACTGCATATCCCAGTGAGAGAGAGTGTTCCACTGACCCCATTCGTGATTGTCCTAGAATGGGCAGGAAATGTTAGTAATGTTATCATTACTGATTATGATAGCATGGGTGGGCCTCAGTTCCTGGCAACCAGTAACTCCTGACCATGACTACGGTCCCTGTGTTCTCAGTACGACTATGTAGCTCATGTCAAGCGACTTATTTCAGGCCCCTGTAGGCTAGCAGTCTATTATGGCCCAAAGCATTCTGATGCAGCCCTCGAGGACAGGCAGCTGGGACACCGCAGGCACAGAGCAGCTCCCAGTGCTAAGCGGGCCATAGTCCACTTACCCCCGACCTCACACAGCACCGTGGCCAGAGCAGAGAAAAGAGAGGCACAGCCGTTCAGGACAACCACCTGGGGGTGACACATCCATGGGACAAAAGTGAGTCTGTTTTAGGAGGGACCCAGGACCTGCGGCCTCTGTCCCTGCATGGCGCAGAGGGAGAGCCAGGTTGCAATGGGTGCCTTTCAGGACTCTGTCACAGCAAGGCCACAGGGGTATCTGCAGGCCTCTCCTGACTAATGGCCAGTTCATTCCTGTGGCTTATTTGTGGGGACGCTGCCCTAAGTCAACTGAGCAAGGAAGAGGGAGCTGCCCATTCGGAGTCTTGTTCAAAGGAGTGGAGGCAAAGAGGGGCCACAGTGTTAGGGGCAGAAATAGAATAGGGGGGACTAGATATAATTATAAGAAATATTAATCCTGCTCTGATAACCGTGATTGTTCTGTTCTGACCAGAGAGAGCACATTCTAACCTGGCTGAGAGCTGTACGCACCAGGACATGGGAGCTAACCCAGGAAGGCAGTCATCCATTCTCCTTTTCTGATAACTGCCTATCATCATTCAAAGATTAACAACCTTGTTGCTGGAACAATCAGGCGCCAGAGGTGCCCACCGTTTGCGACCACCCCAGCCCTCATTGTCTGTACCTGAAACCATTATATCTTGCCTACTTCTTCATGCCTAGTAATTCCTACTCTCCCATCTTTGTCCTTCCACCCAATATAAGCAGCTGGTTGATGGGGAGGTGTAGAGCAGATTTTTGTGGGTGACCTACTGCTGTCCCATACGGTCGACATTATTGGAATAAACACTCATATATGATTCTACCCGGTCTTTGCTTAATTGGCTCAAGTAGAGACAGGCAGCCTGAACCCACTGGTTGTCAGTTTCAACAGGACAAAGTGGGGCAGAAAGCATACCCAAACTCTAAGGGAGGGGCGAAGAGAGGAGGTGTTCTTAATTCCTCTTGGAAATAAATCAAAACAAAGTGAAAGGCAGATCCTTACCCCGCCCCCCCCCCCCCGCTCCCCCTCCCCCGCCCCTTATCCCTGGCCAGCCAAAAGCTGCAGAGGGACAGAAGAGCAGGAAAGAGCGGAGGAGGAGGGCACTCACATTCTCTGGCTTAAGGGGTGCAGGGCTCCTGCAGTAGAAAGACAGGAACCTGGCCACTTCCTCCCGGAGGCTGCAGGTAAGACAGACAGAGGGGCAGTGCTTGTCAGAGGGTCTTCAACCCACAGTCCATCCCAAAGCTCCTCTGGTGAATCTTCAGGCAACGGCCATTACCCAGCAATGTTACCCACAAGAGAAAAGTGATCAGTAAATGTCTCCACCCACCTCTCCCCTTCCACCCCAACACTACCCGCAGGCATGGAAACTTTCATTCTCAGTAGTTCTAGGACAGCCAGCCCCACCAAATCAGCAGACCTCAGGGACATCATAAGCAATACTCTCTGTAGATCTAGGTGGTAATAATAATAATAATAATAATAATAATAATATTGTTATAACAATGACTATTATCATAGTTATTATTGGTAATATTTATTGAGCATTTACCTTATGCAGGTGTTATTTGGAGAATTTTATTCATTAAGTTTTGCAACAACCTTATGATGTAACTATTACTATTATTATTATTCTCATTTTATAGACAAATAAACTGAGACTTGAAAAAATTAGGTCACTTGGCAGAGTCCACACTCAAGGCCAGTGGTCTGGGCCCACCATCCTCATTACTGTAGGAACATGTGCTTTGGAGTCACTCTTGGAATCAAGTCCTGCTAAGTCACTATGCCCAGGACAGCATCTGGCCCCTAGTAAGGGCTCAATAAGTACAAACTCTTACGAGTATTATTTACCATCTCCCACCCTACCAGTAGGAGAAATCCCCAGCCTGCTCCCCTTCAACTGATTCTGGCTCCTCTAAAGCTACTGAGAAAGTGGGGTTAAGGACCCTTCATATGAAGGCCCTCCCCATGCCTCAGAGCCAGGTAACCAAGCTAGGGAGCTCCTGATCTGGGGTGGGACTGGCAGGAGGCACCAGGCCCCTGCAAATGCTCTAGGAGACCCCCCGATCACCCGCCAGGTCTCCAGGACTAGGTAGCCCTCAGCCTAAGGCAGGCTTTCTCCACCTGCCACTCTTGACATTTGGGGCCAGATAATTCTTTGTTCTGGGGGCTATCCTGGGCATTGTAGGAGGCTTAGCAACAACCCTTGCCTCTACCCAATAAATGCCAGTAGCACTCACTTCCCAGTTATGACAACCACAGATGTCTGCAGACATTGCCGTATGTCCCCTGGGGAGCAAAACTGCCCTGGGGTTGAGAGCCACTGGCCTCTGCAACTACTTACAACAGATGTCCCCTCCAGTCAGGGTACTGCAACAGAGACGGCTTCACCTGCAGCATGTCACTCTGACTCAGCTGGGGACAGAGAGGGAAGAGCAGGGCTAAGGGTCACACATGCTCACAGTAAGGGCCGGTGGGTACTACCACTAGCATCACACAGCACCAGGGCCTCCAAAGCCAAGGGCGTGGTCTCCTCATCAAAGAAACGGTGAGAGGGGCTCACGGGGCCAGCATTCTCATGCCCGATTTGCTAGTGAGGAAACAGAGGCTAAACAAGTCAGGTGACTCAGCCAAGTCACAGAGCTACCAAGTGTCAGAGCTGAGAATCTTAGAATGTTTGACTTCCAGTCGAGTGCTCTTTATTCAACACTGACACCTACAAAAACCCAGAGGGGGCATTTGCAGAGGCCGTGATGGGAGTCCGGGGGTGAAAGAAGAAGTTGTTGGAATTGGCTCTCGACTCCAACTTCTGGAGGGAGTCAGGCCACTGTCGTCCTGCAGGCTCAGTTCAACCTCACACTTTGGAAAATGTGGCCATTTCTAGACCATCCTGACCCTGACCAGGTGCTGGGTTAGTGACTCCCAGGGCATCACACACACACACACACACACACACACACACACACACACACACAATGCCAAGGAAAGGCCGGGTCCTTGGGCAGTGGGACCACTCATATATGACTCGAGCCTTTCCCTTTCTCCTTCATCCCTTAAGAGCTGCACTGCCCAATACGGAAGTTGCTAGACACATGTGGCTATTGAGCACTTGGAATGTGGCTAGTCGAATTGAGAAAAAAATGGATATTGAAGACTTGATCTGAAAAAAGTACATAAACTGCCTCATTGGTTATATATTGAAATGGTCATATGTTAAATATATAAGGATAAATAAAGTATATTATTAAAATGAATTTTACCAGTTTCTTTTCCCTTACTTAGTAGAAAGTTTAAAATTATATATGTGGCTCAAATTTTATTTCTTTGGATGGTGCCGAGCAACCTTGGAGTGTCCCGACACTGGCTTTAGGTAGAACATGCCTTTCAAGCCCACTGCCTACACTGCACCCCTCTCCCCTTGGGACGTGAATTTGTCATCTTTGGACACATGTCCCTTTGAGGTAAGCATCACTCTCTCTACAATCCCAAAATCTGACTGCTAGGCCTTGGGAGACATTTAACAGGCGTTTCCAGTGGTTTGCTAGAGATGGCTGGCACCAGCTCAAGCTGTGTTAATAGACAGCCATTTCAAGAATTAAATTATACAAATTATATAAGTGAATTACATTAAAAACAGAGGTAGTAAATACTCAAACAATATTGTTCTTGATTATGTTACTACATTTTACTATCCTCTGTGCTCTTGAGGTTATTTCTATCTGTGTGTCTAGAAGAGAAAATACTATACAGGGTGGGACAAAAGAAGATTTACAGTTGTTCATATGGAAAATAATACAAAAATTAATAATACAAGAATAAACTTGTTTTGTGTACTCACAACTGTAAACCTACTTTTGTTCCCCCCTGTATATGTGTGCCATTGCACTTCTCTTCCCAATTTTGTGTGCAATAATGTCATATCAGTAGCTTGAAACCGGTCCTGGTGGGAGTATTGACACTATGGGAATTGGCAAAAGCTACAAATCAGGACCACCCCCACCCCCCAGAGCCAGCCGTTCATTACTAACAACCCCCCCACCACCACCCCACTGAGTGTTTTCCCTGCGAGCAGGGACCCAGCCAACAGGAGGATCTGTGTGAGGGGCAGAACATGGAGAGAAAAAGAAGCTGTATCAAAGTAGGCGAGAAGTGACTCGCCCAAGACCACATAGAAAGTTGTCCCTGAGGCAGATCTAGAATCTGGACTCCTGACTCCCGGGCCAAGGCCACTGAGGTAAGCAGCAGGCTCTTGTGGGAGAAGCATTCTAGGGAGACCAAGAGAATCCAGGCCTTCAGAGCTGGTGATGCCACCCAGATGTGCACCGGCACTCACCCGACTGGACAGAAGGTCAAAGCAGAGCTTGTTCTCACTGGTGCCCAAGTTAATGATGCCCTGGAGAGGAGAGGCACAGAGGCAGGGTGAACATGGCAGAGGGAGGCCAATGGAAGATCAAGGAAGCAGCACAGCGGAGCTCTCTGCAATCCCACCCTTCCACCCACCCCTGTTTGACTTGGTTCAATATACAGAACTGTTTACTGTCTGTCTCCCCGCTAGACTATAAACTCCATGAAGGCAGAAACTTTATTTTTGTTCACTGCTATACCCCCAACGTCTAGGACAGTGCCCAGCATCTGAAAGATGCTCAACAAATAAAAATTTCTTAAAGGTTCTTATTTATGACAGCTCTGAAGGTATTACTGGGAATAACTTGCAACAACCAGGACAAATAACATTCATAATAATAGCAGCTACCATTTACTGAATGCTTCATGTGGAAACACTGTGCTGATAACTTTGCACAGTGATCTCATTTCATTGGGACTGTTCCATAGAACAGGTTCATTATCTCATTTTAGAGATGAACTGAAGCTCAAAGAAGTTAAGTAATTAGCTCAAGAATACACACCCCATAGTAAAACAGTTGTGGCCCAAACCCTAGTTCTGCCCCAGCTCTCAAGGCGAACAGTTGACGGTCTGTGGGTCAGAATCCACATTAGATCATTCCATGGTTCTCAAATTCCTCCCTCACAAATCAAGTTCCCTTCATTATAACTGGGTCATTTTCTTCATATGTATATATATATATATATGAAGATTGGTTTATTGATTGATTTCAGAGAGCAAGAGAGAGATAAAAATATCAATAAGAGAGAATCATTGATCGGCTGCCTCCTGCACACCCCACACTGGGGATCTAGCCCGCAACCTGGGCATATGGCCCGACTAGGAATCGAACTGTGACCTTCTGGTTCATAGGTTGACGCTCAACCACTGAGCCATGCCGGCTGGGCCTAACTGGGCCATTTTCTAACCCAGGTAATAAACTGGGGCCTTTCTACACCCTTCTTCAGGGTACCAGTGAAATATATTGTTTGTTCTCCCCAATTCTTGCAGAATTTTAAATAAAACACATCTCCCCAATCTATTGGGGGGTTTTGTAGGTGTAAATGGTACTGCAGTTATGCTTTACCTAATCCTCATCTTTTAGAGAAATGTACTGTAAATTTTACAGATAAAATGAGATACTGCTGGTATTTGATTAAAAATAATCTGAGGGTGGGATAGGTGAGTGTATAGATGAAACAAAATTGGCGATACATTGATAATAGTTGCAGTTGTGTGATGGATATCTGGGAGGTCGTTATGCTATTCTCTCTACGTGTTCTATGTTACATCAGAAGCCCTCCTGGAGGTCAGAGGACCCTAAGTCTAACCTGGCAAGGGCAAGCTGGATGCTGCCCTGTGAGTCAAGATAGGGTATCCCCACCCTGCAGTCCAGTGGGAAGGGGGTTCACTCACATTGGGGTTCTTGTCCTCATCATACTCATCCATGTGGTAGGTCCTGTAGCCCTCCTCAGCCGAGTCCCAGAACCACTTACTGATTCTTCCTCTGGAGGACAGGTGGGAGCTATCAGAGGAGAACGTGGGGGTGGGATCGCCCACTCCATAGTGCTCTGGCAGCTTCTGGTCTGGTTTTCTGGAGCATTCTCTTTCCAAACCATCCCCATAGTTAGTGTCCAGGCCCAGACAGGTGGTAGGTGCCCTGGACTCCTTCTTAGGGAGGGTAAACATCTGCAAAGAGACAAAAGCACTCGATGCCTGATCAAGGACTTGCCACGGGAACAAGCATCACAATGAACTGGGAATCACGGGGCCTCCTCCTTTCTTTCCCTGCCTCTCCTTTAATTTGATATACTAACCGCATCCTGTGTCCCTGACTTGTTGCAACCATGTGTACAATTACTTCGAGTAAATTCTGCAAAGTGTATATTCCGTGCCAGGGGTCTGCACATGCTACTTTTATACAACTTTACTATATAGCTGCTTGAATTTGTTTTACTTTTGTGCGTTTTTCATTTTTCCATTTTTGCTGATCTCAATTTCAAAAAGCCAGGTTACAGTATTCTGATGGAAAGCAGAAAGCGCCTGGAGTCCAGGGGCGAGGCTTGGGGGTAGGATGTCTCTGATGTCAACAGGGGTAAAGGGTGGGATGGGAGTTTGCTGGGCTGAAGCGGACCTTGGGCGGGGACTGAGGGGCTGCTGGTGGGACCTTCGCAAGTGCAGGCACCTGGCCGGGCTCCAGGGTCCCCCTTCCCTCTCAATGGTGGGGGCCTGGGTTGGGTGGTCTCACCCTGCGAGCGGACGCCAGCTCCTCCCCTTTCCAAGGCAGTTTCCCCATCTGCACAGTGGGTATAACCGCATCTACTTCATGTGATAGCCATGAGGACATGCGTACAGGAGTTAATGTAGATAGAGCGCTTAAATCCTGGCCCACAGTCAAACTTCATCCAATATCACTCTTCGCTGATTTTCCCAGTCCTAACAGGCAAGCCCCGCATACCAAGTAACGGGGGACACACCAAATGATGAGGGTCCAGCCAGGCAGCAGCTCAGGGACTCTGGGGCTCCAGCTAAATTGTGCTCCACGAAGTCTCCTCTAGGCTCCTCCCCCTTTGGCTGCGCTCCCCAGCGTTCCCCCCCTCCCCCCAGCCCCCCAGCCCCCAGCCCAGGCCTGCGGACGGGCGAGGCCCGGGAGGGAGGCCGGGAGGAAGGCGGACACCCGCGCTGCGCGGAGCCGAGGGCGGGCTCGGGCGTCCAGGCGGTGGCGAGTCCGCAGCGCACCCCACCCCGCGCCAACCGGGCCTCGGACCCGCAATGGGACGGACGGAAAGGCGCCAGCGCCTCTGCCGAGGGCCGCTCCGGGGTCCGGGAGGAGGAAGTGCGGCCGTGCACAGACTTCCGGACAGAAGGACCGACTTTCGCCGAGTCCGGGAGCCAGTCGCCAAGGGAGGGCTACCTGTCTGCCCGGCAGGATCCCACGGACCTGGCCGAGCTGGAGGAGCGACGGGCGCTCGGTGGACGCGGGTCAGCGTCGCTCCCTTCGCCCGGACAGCCCGGGGCCCCTGGGCTTCCGCAGGAACGTCCCCACCGGCCGGGGCTCGGGGCGGGGAGAGCACAGATCGCCCCTCGCGACCGACCGATAGGGGGCGCACGCGCGGTCGCGCCGCAGGGGCTGGGGCTCCCTGACCCTCTGGGATCCTGCGGGCGCCCAGGGAGCAGGCAAAGAAGGGGCCCAGGGCCGGGCTCCAGACCTTGGCGAGGAAGGGGCAGGCCACCGCCACCCCCTGACTCTGGTCTCCTCCCGCTGGCTCTTTGGGGCGCCTCCCTTTGCCTCCTGGTTTAGCTCCCCAAAGTCGAGGCAACTGAAGCCTGCATGCAGCCAGGGAGAAGCCTTTCCGGACTAAGGCGAGGGCATCCTTAAAACATCCTTCCCTAGGAGAGTTCACACTGGAGTTTGCAGTTGCTCCCTTTGGATCTATGCAACATTTGTTGAAGTCTGCCGCCGACCCTACATGTTCTGGGGTTTGGCGGTGAGTTACACTCCCCAGGGCCCGGGCTTGCTCAGAGGCTCGAGTAGAAAAGTCTCCTTTCCCCGTGAAAGGACAGCAGCAGGTTCCCTCTACAAGCATGGCGGGAAGACCTGGCTGCCTTCTGACCGCTCCATTTGTCTTCACGTTGGCCTCGCCACTACCAGTAATTAGCATCATGACCTCAAGCAGCTCTCGTGGCTTTTTCAGTCCTCCGTGTTTTGTTCTGCAAAATAAGCCACTTCTCTCTGTACACGTCATAGCATTCTATTTACTCCAGCTCAGTGGTCTTATTGAATGGCTGTTTTGTGCCAGATCTCGGCCAGTGCTGCGATACAGTTATGAGCAAATCCAGCGGTGGACCTGTATGGTCAGTGGTTGGCAAACTGCGGCTCGCGAGCCACATGCGGCTCTTTGTCCCCTTGAGTTTTTAGCAAAGGTCAGCTTAGGAGTGCCCTAATTAAGTTAATAACAATGTACCTACCTATATAGTTTAAGTTTAAAAAATTTGGTTCTCAAATTTCATTCGTTGTACTGTTGATATTTGGCTCTGTTGACTAATGAGTTTGCCGACCCCTGTGTATGGTTGATTGGGAAGGCAGACACACACATGGGATAACTGTTAAGAAATGGACTGCTGAGTGCCCTGGAAGCATACAGCAGAGAGATTTAATCCATACCCCCACAAACACACACCCCATAAACACAGTGGGGTGTTAGAGCAGAACAAACATTTTGATAGGGCCTTGAAGGTTAGAGTCAGTGTAGAACATGCATGAACAGTACAAATCTAATACCTCTGGAACTTACAGGTGTGGAAGAAAGGCCAGAGATACAAACAGGGGTTAAGACATGATTGTTAAATAAACCATGGTAAGGACTGTGGAATTCTCACTGAAGGCATCAGGAAAAATACATTACACATGACAGAGACTAAAGTCAATTCTGTAAGACTGAGAATAAAAATAAGAATGTCCTCTCTCACCACTTTTCAACATTGTACTGGGGGTTCTAGCAGTGGTCGGCAAACCACGGCTCGCGAGCCACATGCAGCTCTTTGGCCCCTTGAGTGTGGCTCTTCCACAAAATACCACGTACAGTGCGATTGAAACTTCGTGTCCCATGCGCAGACGTCGGTTTTCGGCCTGGGCGAGTCTATTTTGAAGAAGTGGTTCTAACACTGAGCCACACTGAAGGGGTTAAAGAGCCACATGTGGCTCACGAGCCACGGTTTGCCGACCACTGTTCTAGGCAATGCAATTAGAACGGAGAAATAAATACCAAAAAGGACAAAGGAAAATTATCTTTATTAGCAACATGATACATTTGTGTACAAATTGCGTACATTGAAAATTCAAAGAAATCCCCCTTCCAAAAAACAAACAAACAAACAAACAAAAACAATGAGAGCTAATAAGTGAATTTAACAAGATCACAGTATTGTTGGGGGATGGTTCTTTCTGGGTCTCTCACATTATTGCTTGTCTTGCAGGCAGGGACCTTGACTGCCTTTGTTCTAGACTATGTTTTCCAAAGATATACATATGATATGTATATAGATGTGAATATGTACACAGCAAACTGCCTTTGAGGATTGTATATCAGCTACCATTTCCGAGATCCCAAGATGCCATGTACCTTCTTTTCTGATTCCATGATGCCATGTACCTTCTTTTCTGATTCCCTCATTCATCCAATGAATTCCTCTCTGTTTCTTAGCCATCGTTGATTTCTAAAAAAAGCATGTGTAGAGGAAAAAAAAACAAAAACCTGGAAGAATCATTTGTTCTTATGCTTTTTGATTAAAAAAACAAAATCAGGAGATTGTCATCAAAAAATAACAACCACCAAACCTGGACCCAAAAGAGAGGATGATCACAAACTCAAGTGACTGACCAAAGCCATCCGTTGGCGCCGAAAGCTCCTTCCTCCTCTCTAAAATGAAGGTAGTCGCTGCTCTGTCTATTTTAGCGTAGAATTATTGCCTCTCGTGTCCCTTCAGTGTTCTGACCGAAGCCCAATAAGCGAAGGCTTTGCAGAGACACTCCTGGCTGGTGTGATTTGAACAGCTGAAGAGGCCAGAGAGAGAAATGGAAGTCCCCAGGCTTGGCACCAGAGATTCCTTTTAAAAGCTTTTTTGAAAAGGCAAGAAGGGAAAGAGCTTGTATTTGGAAGCAGGGACATCTGCAATTATATCGCCACCCTGCCATTTGGCAACTCGTGTGGAAGGGGGCTGTGATTTCATTAGGGTTCTCTGGGACACTGCATCTCCAGCCCTAGAAAACCTTCTCCAGCTCTATTCTTCATGGATAACCTGCCTTGGAATTTAAAAATAAAAAGGACAAAAAATTAATAGTTCCTAAAGGTGATTATGAAGAGTGAGGAAGAAATAAAACGGGCCTGGAATTTAAGAGAATATGGACTTTATTAGGTTTCAAATACAAAAATAAACCCAATTAAACAGGGAGGCAGAAAGCTCCCTTTGTTACTCTAGGATTTCCAACCCCAACCCATAAAAACATTTTGCTCACACACAATGGCTAGCAACGAGTAAAAAGAAGCAAGTTCTCAAAAATAAAAGGGATCAAAGTTTTCTAAGGAGTAGCCGCTGGAGGATGAGCTGGCGGCCTGGTGGACAGGGGAGGACACAATTTCCGCCATTGCATCCGCCAGTTGCACCTCTACCCAATCCTGCTTAACGTTGGCTAGCACCTCAGAGAACCGCTCCATGGCTACAGGATCCAAATGGAGATAGAGAGAAATAGAATTAGTGGGTTTTCAGGTGGGCCCCAGAAATCCCCATGTCATGGTAGACCATCACGGAGCCACTCTTCAAGGATGTTGAACTTCAGCCTACCCTTCTTTGGGATGCATTTCCAAGTCTACCCACCATATCCCTGACAGCTCATTTTGAGCTTCAATGTCACAGCATGTGCCTACAAGACACTTTGTCTCATAAAATCCTATAACCTGGTGATAGACTTGGACTCATCAACGTTTCTATCGCCTCTAGTGTCCCTTCACTCTGTCTATTCTCCTCAGTAGCTCATATATTTTATGAAATAAATGATTTTTCTTCACTGCTCTATTCCAAGCAGGCAGAACAGTGTCCAGCATGTGGTGAAATGCAACAGATCATTGTTAACTGAATGCCATGTCCTCATGACCTTCAGAGGAGAACCTCACTGTATAAAATAACATCCAGGGACATCCATGATCATCTCTGCCTGTCTATCGCACCTACTAACTCCAGCCCCACAGGGCAGAGGACCACTTCTGATTAGTGCCCTGCTCTATGGCAGGTCATGCAATCCCTGTTTGCAAAGGAACTTAATCAAAATATGAAAGTGCAAACCATCTATGGTATAGATGAGCTGAAGCTATAGCTAATAAAGGCCAATAAGGGAAGACTCAGCTATTGGACTACAGGAGTGGAAGACACCAGGATTGGAATGTCAGCACCACTCACCAACTTCCAGGCGCTGGGGCTTATCCGTAAAGGTGAGGCGGAACCAGCCAGGCTCCTTACACTTGCAGGCCTTGCCAGGGGCCAATAGGAGCTTGTGGTCCAGGAAGCGGCGATAAAGGAGCTGCTCTTCCTCAAATGTGCATGGGTCCAGGTACTAGGGAAGGCAGGGGGACAGAGCTGAGCCCAAGACCTATCAGGCAGGTCTGCCCAGGGACACCTGTCCTCACTCCCAGAGCTCACCTCTTTCAAGTTGACCCAGATATAGAGGCCAGAGCCACAATTGAGAAAAGGGACCTTCATTGTCTTCAAGTTGTTGGTGATGTACCTGTGAGCCTCCTGCATCCGGGAGCGATTAGTGGGCAGGTACACCTTTTCAATCCATTCTGGATGGTGATAGGGGAGAATGCTGTCACAGGTCCTCTGACACAGAACTGCCAAGAATTCTTTGCCACATGCTCCCTACCTGGACTTCCTGGCAGCTATTTCTGTCCAAGACTGCCTCTGTACTATATTTGAGCTGATGGCATTCATATTCAAAACTCACCTCCTACCTACCTACCCACAGCTCTGGCAAAGACACTGGGCTTCTCAGTAAACCTGTAGGAGTGTTCTGTTTGAGTTTACAGCTCTGACACTAAGAGTCAGGGCATCCCCTGTAATGGGTTGATGCTGCTGATGTCAAATGAGCAGGAAGCAGGAACTCACAGCTCCCCCTACTTCAGTGATGGGCAACCTTTTGAGCTTGGTGTGTCAAACTTCGCCAAAAAACTGAGCATAACTCGGGTAGTGTGTCACTTTGAGGAAAAAACATTATTTTGCAAATGTTTCATCCTCAGGAGCAGCAAATGTTTCATCCTCGGCATGCGGCCCCCTCAGTGGCCACGTGTCATCAGAAATGGCTACGCATGTCAGTGCTGACACACGTGTCATAGGTTCGCCATCACTGCCCTACTTCCTGCCTTACAACCTCACACAGTGGGCTTTGAGGTATTAGGTGATGATCTTAGCCCAGTTGTTCTCAGCATTGGCAGCACATAGAACCACCAGGGGAGCCTGTGAAAATCCTCATGGCCAGGTTATATCTCCAGATCACCTAAGTCAGAATCTTTGGGGTGGAGCCCACACATTGGCATTTAAGCTCCCCATGTAATTCCCATGTGCTTCCCAAATTGATAGCCATGTTCACGGGGCTGTGAACCAGGTTTCTGCCAAATATCAAAGGGCCTGGCACCATGTAGGGAAACAGGTCATTGGATTTCTCCTATCTACCCTTTTACTCACCCAAAGATGAAAGTAAAGTTGTTTTCTCAATGAGATTATTTGGTTACTTTCATTTATTTAATTACTAGAGGCCTGGTGCATGAAATTTGTATACAGAGGGGGGAGTCCCTCAGCCCGGCCTGCACCCTCTTGCAATCTGGGACCACCAGCACCTAACTGCTCACCTGCCTGCCTTCCTGACCATCCCTAACCTCTCTGCCTGCCTGCCTGGTCACCTTAACCCCTCTGCCAGCGTACCCGATTACCCCTAATCACTCTGCCTGCCTGCCTGCCTGATTGCTCCTAACCACTCTGCATGCCTGCCTGATCGCCCCTAACCCTTCTGCCTGCCTGCCTGATCACCCCGAACCAGGTGCCTCCCTGCCTGATCATCCCTAATGGCTCTCCTGCCTGCCTGATCACCCCTAACTGCTCGCCTGCCTGCCTGCCTGATCACCTCTAACCACCTCTACTTGCCTGCCTGATCACCTCTAACCACTCTGCCTGCCTGCCTGATGCCCCTAACTGCTCACTCACCTGCCTGCCAGATTATCCCTAACTGTCTCTGCCTCGACTCCCACCACTGTGGCTTCATCCGGAAGGTCGTTCGGCTGTCCGGTCTAATTAGCATATTATGCTTTTATTGTTATGGATATCCCAGCTTTTAATTTAAATCTGTTAGACTGGCATCTGTTCTACTAGAGGGAATTAAAGGAAGGGGCCCTTCTCTATGTTTGGGCCATGGCACTAAAGGGGGAAGTTCTCCCTGAAGCCAGCATTCACGGCAGATCCAAGGGGCAGAAGAACCCAACGGCCATAGATGTAGCCACAGCAACTTGCCCAATGGCAGCGCTCCCTTGGCCACCTTGGAAGATGAGGTTAAGTCATAAATGAGGAATCAGGGTGCTTGTTTCTTTGTAATCTTTGCTTGAGCAAGCAGAATATTGGAAAGGGAAAAGAGGCCTTGACATAAGGACAGATTTCTGAAGTTCCCCCTGAGGTCTGCATATAATTGCCTATCCCTTTTCCAGGCAGAGCATGAGCTACCAGACAGCCAGAAATTAAAGCCCATCCTGGCTTTTAGAGCGGCAACTCCCACTTCTGTCTACACCCTAGTACCCTTCTGAGCTACATCCTGCCTTCCTTCAAACTTCCTGTCCTCCACCATGACACCTGAGACAGCGAACAGGATGTCAGGGGACTGAAGGCATGTCAGAGGCCCAAGCAGACCCAGGAATCCCCCCATGGCCCTGATCACCGAGATGTCTGGATGGAGCTCAGTACCTCTGTCCTGGAGCAGCCGACACAGCTTGTGCTGGGTGATGCCAGAGATACTGTGGAGGAAGCCAAAAGTACCTACGGCAGAGGCCACCTCCTTGTTGTGGGTATACAGAGTGCCAAAACGGAAGCCAGAAATCCCAAAACTCTAGAAGAAGAGAGTAAGGGAGTGAATACCTTATGTTCTTGGTTCCCAACCCTTCTCAAGCCAAGAATAGGCTATTGGGACTCACCTTACTGGTGCCCCAGATCACATGGGTCCTGTTGGGGTCAGGCAAGCTGGAGAGGAGAGAGTACAATCAAGGTTATAGAGAAATATTTGAGTGATGAAGACTTAAGGTCTGTGTGTGGGAATGGGGAACTGGATTTGAGGTCCTCTACCCAGACCTTCTGTAGAGGTTTATCTTTATTTTAGACGGAGGTATTTCTACCTTGCCCTCAAGTATCTCATATACAACATGGTATTTAGATCAAAGGTACTTAGGAGGAAAGATCATACTTTGTTTATTTTCACATTTAACTCAATTCCTAAAATTTAGCCAGGTAAATTTATGACACATGAAATCACTGTGCAAAAGCAGGAAGGTAATGTTCTTATTCCCACTTCAGCTGAGACCAACTCACCTTTCCATGCCCAGAACACTGTGGAATGGGATGGATGCACGAAACACAGACAGCATGTAAATCTCATCAATGATCACATGTAGGTTGTGCCTGCAAGTTAGGCAGAAAAGGGAAAACAACATCAAGGTTCTCTTTCTCATCTTAACTCACTTTCTTTTATAGTCAATTCTGGATACAGATCAGATTCTCCTACTGCCCCAGCAGCCCGTCCACCAAACATCATGAAGGCAGGGGGGCTGGTACACCAGAAAGGACCTTACACATGGTTATGGAAGGCATAGAACCCAAAAGATACACATGAGAAAATCTTACTGAACCTTTCAATACTCAAGCAGAGACCACTTTGTGGTGTTAAGTGGGTTAAGACTTATACACACATTGCTTATTCTCCCATTGGCCCTCTGAGGCAGTACTGTTCTCTCCATTTCACAGACGAGGAAACTGGTTTCTGAGACAAAGTTAATACCCTCTATCAGCAGGTTTTGAAGCAGGGACTTGAACCCAATTCTGTCAAATTCTAGCCCAGGACTTGCAATGTTCTTCCTTTTGTCCCCATGCTTCCCGTTAATTGGTCTGGTTAGTTACGAGGCTTAGAATAGAAGACTATCAACTCCTAACAGGGCTGTTTCTGGACTCCAGACATGTCAGATATGAACATGTTCTTAGGAATGGGACATAAAGTTCTATGGGGATAAGTCTTCATCTTCACCCCACATCGTCCAACAGTCTCTCTTCCCTGGCACCTCAGGCCAAGTAGTTTGGAAGTAGAGGCTGGAAAAGTGCTCATGCTACAAAAAGTGGATGAGTAACAAAACTATTGTATGATTGTTACATAGGTGTTTGCACATGGAAAATACTAGAAAGAAATTGGGGGGAAAAGTTTGGTGGAAGCTGTAGCATGTAGTTGCATTTTCCTTCATTCCCATTTTAGTTAGTTGTACACCACTTTGCAGAGTACAATAAGCAGTAAGCATAGTTACAAAAAGTATTTCTGGTTCTGACTTCTTGTCCATGACTGATGGCTATTTGTTTAATTTCAAGGGGTAAACTCCTACCTCTTGGCAAATTCCAGGTATTCCTTCAGTGAGTCCTGAGAGTAGATGTCTCCCAGGGGATTATTGGGGTTGGTGAGAACAAGACCTCTGACCTTTTTCCTCTGAAAGAACCAAACATAACCCAATGAACTCAAATCCTTCACATCTACTTCATATTCAGCCAATGTCAGTCAGGACACCCAATATATGTCACATAACCAAGGTCTACAGAGAATCCTGAAGCAACTACCATACTGCCCCAGAGCAGAGCAGGAAGTAGCACTGGGGACTGCCAGTGAGAAGGCTCAGGGCTCTCAGAGGGACATGTCCCTGGGACACTGTTTCTTCTGAAGAAGGAGCCCAAACACTCTTGCTGAGGAAGTTGGAGCAGAGTCCCAGCACCGAACCCCCTTCAGGGGCAGCAGTGCCCACCACGACCCATGGTCCTCTCCTTACCTTAAACTTAGCCTCAACCATGGCTTTCTCCAACTTGTCCACAGTCAGCTGGAATGGTTGGGTGTTGGCCTCAGTGATCTGGAACACAAACATTGCCTGAGGACCGCCCATCTGAAAGCTTCTAAGCTTTGGTCTCTCATTCCCACAAACTGTGAACAATCCTTGGCCTTCATACCCAGGGTACCAGTCCCCACATGCCCTCTGTGCTAATTTCTCCATCCTTATCCCATCATCACTTATATGGCAGGAAAGCTAGCCCCACCCATAATCCTTGGAATGCCCCAGAATATTTCATTGCCTAGGTGGGCTGAGCAGGAAACGGGCCCCATTCTGACCTTACTCTGCAGGTGGACATGAATCAGCTCAACTTTTGAATACAGGTCAGAAGTTAATGAGAAGCCGGAATAGAAGGGGGTGGGGATCAGAAAGGCATCTGGAAGCACAGGGAGACAAGGCTGTCAGTCCAGGGTCTCTCGGTCAGAACCACTACAACCTCCTGACCCCCAGACCAGCAGCAACTCTACTGACAGGGTAGGTTACTTGGGCAATCCCTGCCACTTGGGAAATGCTTTGGGGCTCAGGCTCTGTAAAAGGTAGCCATTCTTATAAACAATATTTGGGGAACAAAACTCAAGTGTCCTTGCCTGGGGGCTACACAATAGAAGGAGACAAAGGAAGAACAGTGCTCTGCATGGCTCAGAAACCAAGGTGCAAATCAAGCCTACCTTGCTAGCATGGTGGGCACTGATCAAATTCCGGTCAGCTCCAGGGTAAACACCAGAGGCTGAGGCCCCTGCACAAGGAGGGCTCGTTCTTTCCACATAACTCATGTTATCTACATCTGGTGGTCTCAAGTGTGCTTCTCTTCCCATCAATTTGCCTTATTGATGAACTAATCAAGGACCTACTGATTTGAAGGAAACTGGCCACCTTGGTAACTACCTTCCATGTAGCCAAAGCTCATTAAAGTCTGAGACTCTTGTTTGGACATTGTTAAGGGGGACATTGAGAACAGATCTCTCAGCCATATTTGATCTAGAACTCATTAGACACTGTTTTTGAGGAGTAGAAGGTGGTAAAAATTCTATATAGTTTGAGTCAGTTTACCAGGGCTCTCTGTATTGGAATTGAGCCCCAAATCCCAGCTAATAATATACTGGGTTGGCTCCCATCATCACCATTAACAAGGGCATACCTCCTTGAGGACTCTCATGATTTCCTTCCTCATAAAGTGAGGATGGGAATCCCTCACTCCTATAGAAATAGTAAGAAAATACAACCAGTATAGGAGAGTCCCAGCGTTTTAGGGGAAGGGACTTCTTCTCTGAAGCCCCGTGCCTGTGTGCTGCTATTTCTCTGAGGGAAATCAGAGCTCATCAACTTACCACCTGGATCACACAGCACCATGGTCAGGGTCAAGAAGACAGAGAGGCAACTATTTAGAACAACCACCTGAAGAAGATGCACAGAGGTAGAAGTAAAAAACCAATGTCCACGTATGATGGGCTAGTCCCTCCGTCTCCCTCCCGCTCGGTAGGGACAGGGTCTCGGAGCCTCCAAAGTTGGAATCCATTGGCTTTCATTCTGTCTTGGCCCTGAAGGCCTCTGCTGGTTCTCCCTGGACCCTTTAGAAAATGCAGAGCCCTCAAGAATACATCTCTCCACTAGGACAGCAGTGAGGCTGGGAAACTGACTCACATTTTCTGGATCAAGCCGCTCAGGTGCCTTGCAGTAGTAGGTCAGGAACCGGGCTACTTCTTCCCTCAGGCTGTAGACAGACCCAGAGAGATCTTGTGGTTTCAGGCCCAGGAGCCCTTTCATATTCAGTATCTAGACTTTAGTCTTTATCCAAAGAGCAAGGCGCCCAATCTCATATTTTAGGGTTACTGACTGAGATTATCGATTCCCGAGGTGACAATTAGTGTGAGATCTTGGGCTATTTTTATTATACCAGGCTGCTTCCTAAAGTTGTGTTCTAGACATTTTCTAGAGGTTTCACTGAAAGAAACAGAGGTAGCCAACCAAGAATCTGATACTTTGAATTCTTCCCTGCCTTAGAACTGGTGCCTGTGGACCAGGAGGCCATAGATCTGGAAGTTACTTACAATGCATGTCCTCTCCAATCAGGATATTGCAGAAGGTCATCATCAATGTAGTTCATGTCACTCCGACTCAACTGTTGACAAATGAAGCATGAGGACAGCCAGTCCAGGGAAGCGCCACAGTATTCATCCTATTCCTAGGATGAAGGTGGGCATTTGCCCTGCACCACAGGGCCTCCCAGAGGGCAATGGGCACACATGCTGCATGCTCCTGAATGAAGGAGGCCCTGATCTTCTTATCAGATCACACAAATGGATAACTTACTGAGAACTGCTTAATTAACAACCTCCCCAACAACTTGGGCCAGTGGCTCCCTTGTCTACCAAAAATATACCCATCCAAAGAATACCTCTGATGATACGTGCTATTCTAGAAGCTGTTTCCCCACTCCCTTTCCCAATCGTCTAAGTCCCACTCCTATAGCTGCCACATGCTAGGGGCCTGGGCCTGAATATGGGCCCCAGCAAGCCCAGAACTTGGCTTACCCTTTCAGTCAGCAGATCAATGCAGAGCTTGTTCTCACTGAGGCCAAGGTTAATGAAGCCCTGCAGATGGAAGGAATCTGAGATCAGTCCTCCTGCCCTGCCTAGATGAACCCTTTAAACATGTCAAAAAGCACTCTTCTCAGATGATTTCCAAAGGGGAGAGCTCACTGTCCCATGAGGCAATTCAATCCACGTTTACATGTTTGAAAGTTTCCCACAGCCCCATAATCTACAGTTTGCAAATATCCCCCTTTAGAGCTATAGAGATAAATAGTTGTATTACATGCCAGTGACCAGTCACTTGGTTCTTATTGACTAGAGTCAATAGGCTATCATTAGTTTAAGTGCTTCTTATTCATTGCCTTCATTCTTACAACTCCTAAGAAAAGCGTTCTGTGATGATTCCTGCTTTAAAGGGAGGAAAATTTCTCAGGGAAAGAAACCAGAGAGAAAGAGGGGAACCCTTCACCTTTCTTAGGCAAGTCACTCTATTTGTGCCCTTTCCCTTATCTATAAGGATCAATACCATCTACTTTATAGGGCCAGGAAGAGTAAGCAAGAGAGCACAGTACTTGGCACAGGACTCAGTAAATCGTAGTGACTTTAATCTCTAGTTTACCCTTTTCATATGACCTTGGTGATGGGCAGACTCTACCTGCCTGCCCAGAGCCTAGATCCATTAGTACCACATACCATCTCTTGTTATTCCCACTTCCATGTGCAGGCCTTTCAAGTTATTAGAGGAGCTATAGTTCCTCAGAGTCCAAGGATGTACCTGACTCATTTGGCCCCCAGAAAAGCAAATGGCCATTAAGCACATGTCACTCAGCTAGAAGCAGAGAGATGATCTGGCTGGAGAGCTGTTGTGAACATCCCTTGCTGGAAGCCTTTCATTGACTCCCTGTCACCCTTGGGATAATGTCCTACCCCTGTCCACACTTGTCACAGCCCTCATTGTCCCTACTCTATTCACATGGGCCTCCTTTTCCATTCACTCCAAGCCCTTCCCACCTAAAGCTTCACACATGCTGTTGCTCCCATCTTTCCCTCCCTCCCCCCTGCCCAGAAGACCCCACAACCCACTATCTCTGGCTGATTCAGTCTTTAAGACAGCTTTCCAGAGGACCCAAACCTGGTATCCCCTTAGTGCTCTTTGAAATGTCATTAATCTTTGTATCCTCATGGCTGATGACTATCATCTCTAGACTGGGTCCCATGAGAACAAGTCAACTTCTACTGTGACCACAGTGACTCCTAGAAGGTAAGAGCGGGGATTAGGGACAGCAGAGGGGAAGAAGGGAACCCAGTCTCAGCCCTTCACCTTTCTTGGGCATGTCATTCTATTTTGTGCCCATCCTCTTATCCATAAAGAGAGAATGCCACCTACTTCATAAGGCCGGGAAGAGTAAGCGAGAGAGCACAGTACTTGGCACAGGACTCCGTAAATCCTAGTGACTGGGCCTCTCTAGTGTGCCCTTACCACCACTCACATCCTCACCAAGGTGTTCTTGTCCTCATGGTATTTGTCTCCTTGGTAGGCTATGAAGTCCTGGAAGTTGGACTGGTATAAGGCAGAGACGTCAATCCCACGGTTGGATAGGTCACAGCTGATAAATGCAGTTTTCAAATCCCTCAGTTGGTGACTTAGCTGGTCAGGCTCCCTGGATGACTGGGCCTGTTGCCCACCTCCAGCATCACCCCTTGAGTCTTGGGATAGTTGAGGCAGTTGGAGCTCCAGGCTACTTGAGGCTCCGGAGTGTAAGAGGTTGACCACCTCACACATTAAATGGACAAGGATGGCTTCCTGATCCCTGATGTTCTGACTGTGCTGTTGCTTCTCCTGCTGCAGTTCCTCCTGCTGGTGCCTGCTCTCCAGCTGCAGGATGTACTCATTTACGATCTGCCGCAGGCGCATGATCAGCTCCATTACCCTGGGGTGGGGCTTCTGGGTTTTGAGGCCCTGGCCCTTTATCTGGCCACAGGGTTTGTGGAGGCTGTCTGATTGGTGACTCATAGTCTGGGTCTTGGTTTTGGTCTCAACAAGCTTTCCTGAACCTGCAGAGAAAGAGAGAGACTATGTACTGCAGCAACATAGACTCCCCTTACCTTCAGGTGCAAGCCTGCACAGGGGAATTCTAGTATGTATTTAAAATAATATATTGTTCCAATACTATTTACACTGTGCTAGAGAAAAGGAAAAGAATCCACATTCTATATAATAAAAGGCTAATATGCAAATTGTCCCCTCAGGAGTTCGACCAACCAAGAATTCTACTGCACACTATGATGTGCGCTGACCGCCAACAGGCTGCATAGAATGAAGGAAAGCGCTGGTCGGCAACTGGCAGCCAGGGGAAGGAAGACCCCGCCCCACCCGGATTACCTGCCAGGACTAGGGACCCTATGCGTGCATGAATTTCTTGTAGTGGGCCTCTATTCCTATCTAATAAAGAGGGAATATGCTAATTGACCCTCACACCATCGCAAAGATGGCAGCACCCACAGCCAATAAGGAGGGAATATGCTAATTGACTGCCACGCCTTCAAAGATAGTGGCGCCCAGTCCCCTCAACCCCATTGGGGTGGTAGGCGTGCGGCAAGGCCAGGCTCACCCTGCGTGCCTGCCTCCGGAGTCCCCCAGTCTCCTCAGCTCCGCAGCCACCCAGGGCCGGCCTGAGGTGCAGGCAAGCTTTGGATGGCAGATGCCCAGCCATTCAGGGCTGCCCGAAGCTCAGGTAATCAGGGCTGGTTGAGGCTTGTGCTGTTGGCAGTGGCAGTAGCAGAGGTGTGATGGGGCATCGCCTTCCCCTGATCGCCGGGTTGCCTCCTGCCCCTGAGGGCTCCCAGACTGTGAGAGTGGGCAGGCCGGGCTGAGGGGACCCCCCCGCTCCAGTGCATGAATTTTCATGCACCAGGCCTCTAGTTTTATAATAAAAAATAGTGACATCACATTTAATGAAATTTAAATGAAGAACTATGAATGAATCTCACATGTGATTACATTATCAATACTTAAAAGCTGAATAACACTTAAATCCAACAGCATCATAAGATAACCTTGTGGGGTTAAATGAGAATGAAAGAGTAGTTCAATTCTACATTCATATTAACTTCATTAATAAAGCGTAAAAGATAAAAATCACTTCACCTGTAGATGCTAAAAAGACATTTGACAAAAGTAGACAACCATTCTTGACTTAGTAAACTTATTGAGATGAATGGATACCTCTTTAACATAAATCAGTCTCAGCCAAGAACATTAGGCAAGGAAATACCGTATTTTCTGGCGTATAAGATGACTTTTTAACCCAGGAAAATCTTCTCAAAAGTCAGGGGTCTTATATGCCAGAAAATACGGTACCTGTATTCCCCCCCCTAACCCCCCCCCCCCCCCCCAAGCAGCTGTCCCAGTGCTGGAGCTGAGAGTGAGTACCGTATTTTCTGGCATATAAGACCCCCGACTTTTGAGAAGATTTTCCTGGGTTAAAAAGTTGTCTTATATGCCAGAAAATACGGTAAATCAGGGTTAGAAATTGGGGATTTGGGTATTGTTTTCTACAGATTGTTACTGTCTTCTTGTAAGACAGACTTAACAGATGATTTACAAGATAATTTGGTATAGTTATAGAATAGGGGCCCACCTCATGTTTCTGCAAATACAGTTTTATTGTAACATAGCTACACCTATGTGGCACATATATGCCAGGCAGAGTTTGATAGTAAATGCTAGATCCCCATTTTCAATCTGGACCATTTACCTAATTAGTGAGCCTAATGACTGCTCAGAAGCCCCATCTACATACAGCTTTGTTTCCATTTAATCCTAAATGCTGGGAGGTCAGAATTCTTCCCAATTTTCAGATAGAGCAATCTATATATATATAAACCAAGCAACTGGAACGACGGAACAACCGGAATGACAGGTCACTATGACGTGCACTGTGGAGGCCAACCAGACCGATGAGGACCCAATCGGCGCCCCCAACCTCCCACAGCCCCTCCCCCAGTCTGGCCTAGCCCCAATCACCCACCACAACCCTGATTGGGGGCAGGGCCAGCTGGCTAACCTCCGGAGTCCCCTTCTTCCCCACCAGCCCTGCCTAATGGCCCCCATTAGGGCAGGCTGGCTGATCCCATCCATGCACAAATTTGTGCACTGGGCCTCTAGTTAAGGACATAATTTATAACAGTCCATTGAATTTAATGAGGTCACCCGATATATCCAGGATGAGAATGAATGGTGCAGGTTACTTTGGGGGACACAGAACACTCTGAAAACACAATATTATCAATGGCAGGCTCTGGTCTAAGGTCTTTGTACACACACGTGATTGAATCCTCAACACGACTCTGTGAGGAGAGCACCTCCATTAGCCTCACTTTACAGATGAGAAAACAGAGGCCCAAATGCAGGAGGTAACACAAGTTTGGGACAGGAGAGCTTTAACACGAAGTCCACTACCCTCAGACTCTACCACCCTCTTAAAAATCCCTCCTCAAGGCCTCCTTCTAGAAGGATGCACATGGCATTCACTCCTGGGGATGCATAAGCCCAATAAGTTCATCAGTTTCCAACCACACTGGCCAGAGAGGATCCAGGAAGCCCCAGGATGTGTCTGGTCCAAAGCCACCCTCTTACTCCACATCCCACGGCTCTCCTAACCCTGCCACCAACACTTACGTGGGTCTCTGTTTCCACTCATCTCTTCTTTGGTCCCAAATCCTTATGCCCAAAAAAATCAACCTTGACCAGCAGGGCTCAGGCACCGCTCCAGGGTCCTCCTCCTCTCACTAAGCTTGATTCCTGTGTAGGGCCTGCAGCTCTGCTTTTAAGAAGTATGAGCTATTCAGGGCAACAATGAGATCCACCCTTTCCCTTTCTAGGGGATCTCCCCAGGAGCTCCCTATTACCTAAAATGGCCTTCCTTGGCCCCATTACAGAGAAAGGGTCTGCTATGCCCACACCTGAGGTCACTCCACCTTGGAGCTGTGGTTCTCAAACGTTGGTGGCATTGGCAACACCTGGAGAGCGAAGAAAACCCTATAGGCAGTTGGAGGTAGGCTAGGGCCAGGGCCAGGGAGTATCTCAAGATCACCAGGTGCTTTGAATACTTACCAACCTTTGAGAACCACTGGGCCAAGTGAATCTCAATGAAATCACCAATGAGCTACTAACTTTCTGTGTCTCTGAAAAGACTGAGATTGAGAGCAATCTGAAATGAGCCTAGGGCAGAGGGGCAACTTGACAAGGATCCCTGGAGTGATCTTCAAGGATCCCTGGGGTGATCTCCAAGAGGGTTGGTCCCCAATCCCCAGCCCTACCTGGCTCTGTGTCCTTGGCAAACCTCCCCAGCCTTGCAGGTCCTCAGTCTCTCCTTGTTAAAGCAGGGAGGGTGACATCCAGCTCACAGAGGGTGATGTGAAGGCTAAATAGGAGGACAGGACGTGCCAAAATGACAGGTAGAACTGCCCGATGACTGTGTCTGTGTCACGCTGGTCAGCTCCTGTCCTTCCTTCCCTGGAGATTAACAAACAGAAGCAAGACCCAAAGCAGCCTGTGGTCTGAAAATACCCTGCCTTGTGACTCTTCTCCAACTTCAGTGAGTGCTTGTTTAACATGCAGGTGCCGGGGCTCCACTCAGGGTCGGAGTCAGGAGGCCATCATTGGGCCCAGGAGTCTGCACTGTGAAACTGCCTCCAGTATAGAGCATGCTAGGTGGGCGGGGCTCATGCCTCTGCTCTAGCTGGGCTGCAACGCCCATACTGCTCTGCTCCCAGACACCTGCCTGGCTCACCCCCTCTCCTCCTTCAAGTCTTTCCTCAAATCACCTTCTCCTCTGGCCACCCAGGTATTTCCACACGCTGCTCTACCTCCCACACAGCACTTCCCCCGGCCATTCTACCTTTCATTTGTTATAGCACTTTCTCCCTTCAAATGTACCGCAACTTTACTTTCCGTGTTCCAGTTTCTTTTCAGTTCCCCCTTCTAAACTCCATGAGAGCTAGGGTCTCAGATTGTTTTGTGTATTGCTTTTTCTCAAATGCAACAACCATATTGGCTATTGGGGAGCCCAGTAACATTTACAAATGAACAAATGAATGAATGGACGCATGATACTGTAATGTGATTATCCGAGGTCTGGGTCCCATTCTGGAACACAGGTTTCTCAGCTTCTGCCATTGTTCCAAGGCACAGAGGGGGTTCTTGGTTAGGGTTTGTTAATGGTTATTGGTCACTAACCAATGAGTGACTAAAGACGGGAATGGAGGAATCCATCAGTTTTTGGGTCCAGGTGAATGCTGACAGTGGAATGATTTGCCCAGAGAAAAACCTCATGTTCCTCAACCTCCTCCATTTCCCACCACTCCCTCAGCTGATGCTCTCTCCTAGCAGTGGGCCCCGCTCCCAGCTCAGCGCTGTCCCATGGATTTGCCAAAAGGGGTCGCTGAATCCTAACTTTCCTTCCTGGCTCAGAAAACTCAGGGCAGCTACAGCTGAGGACTCAGAATCCAGGGTGAGAGTGGAAGGCAAGGCCTGGGAAGGCCCAGAACCCCTCCTAGAGCCGCCAGTGTGTCTTCTGCAAGTATCATGTCCAATAAGGTACTGGGCACCTGGCTGGGCTCTGACCTTGGCACTCATACCTAACTAGATTGTAAAGGCCTCGCAGAGAGAGAACACCTGTTTGCTTGTACCTCTCTTTAGCCTTAAGGCCTGAGCATAAAGTAGGTGTCAAGTAGCTGCTTTTGGTTTTCTTGTTTGCATCTGACATGGGAAAACAGGTGACAGAAAATGGACAGCATATTTAAATAAATGGAGTTGGATAAGTTCTGTGAAGAAAACCCATGCTGAGTAGAGGATTGAGACCAAGAGAGAAGGCTGTGGAGATAGGGTAGTTAGAAAAAGAACCCCAGGAAGGGAAGGAGCAAAGCATGTGGACCTCTGGGAATAGTGTTCCAGGCAAAGCGCAGCAAGTGCAAAGGCCCTGAGGTGGCAGGAAATATTTGCTGTATTTGAGGAAAACACACACAAGGTGTGATGAACCTTGATAAAGACTTTGGCTTTGATCCTGAGCATGATGGGAAGACAGGACAGATCTTCCAGAGCTGCTGTGTGAGTGACTAACGGCCTTGTGGGGCTGGCTGGGGTTCACAAGCCGGTCAGGACGCCTCGGGCCATGGGAGAGATGTTTCTGGTTTGGATTCACTTGTTATTGCTACAATAGATCCCCGCTGCTCCTAGGAAGCCCAAGGTCTTCATCTAAAGTCTGTGGAGCTGCAGGATAACATTCTCCACCAGGGACACCTGGGAAGCCCCACCCCCCCACCAATGCCAAGTTTCACCTCTGCCCCACTGACGCAGGGAATGAGCATCACTCATTAAGAACCACTGTTTCAAGGGCCTGTGGATGGACTTCTCATCCCACCCCATATTTTATCTGCATGTACATTTGATATAAAAGGGATGAGAAGATCCATGGCTTTCATCAGACACCCCCAAAGATCCAGATTCATATTCTAAGGTAGCGGGGTTCTTCCAGGGAAAGCTCGGTTAGAACCTACCACCAGTGTTGCTCACTGCTCCCTTCACCCACCCCCCTCCCCAGTTCCTTTACTTTGGCTCCTCCATCTCTTTCCTCTGCCTGGATTTTTGATGGAGCATCTCCTTCCTTCCAGCACTTAGTCCGCTGCCAGACTTCAATAACCTCTTCAAATATGAGTAACCCGTTCTCCTTCCAGACCTGAGGCTCTGTTCCGTGAGTCTTTTCTGGGATCTTTCTGTTTGCTTTCCCCAGGGTCTTCTTGCTTTATCTGCCCCAGAGGAGTTGGTTCCAACCACCCCGTCCTCCCCTGCCCAGGACTCAGTTTAGTGCTTAGGACTTGAAGAAAACGTTTGGTTGTTGTTTTATTAAATACTAGAGGCCCACTGCACGGAATTCGTGCACGGGTAGGGTCCCTAGGCCTGGCAGGTGATCAGGGCCAATTGGGGCCTTCCTTCCCCTGGCTGCTGGCTGCCTGCCAGGGCCTTCCTTCATTCCGCACCGCCTCCTGGTTGTCAGCACACGTCATAGCGAGCGGTCAAATTCTCAGTTGTTCGAACTCCCGAAGGGACAATTTGCATATTAGCATTTTATTATATAGGATATTTTTATTCATTTTAGAGAGGAAGGGAGAAAAAGAAACATCAATGATGGGAGAGAATCATCAATTGGCTGCCTCCTGCACCCGCAACCTGGGCATGTGCCCTGACCTGGAATCGAACTGTGATCTCCTGGTTCATAGGTTGACGCTTAACCACTGAGCCACACTGACTGGGCATGAAGAAAAGGCTTTTGTTTCACATCCAGGGACACTATCTCTGCTTGTCACCCACACTTCAGAGCCCAGGAGCCCCTTCAGGAGCCCTTGTCCTGGGATAAAGGCCAGGCCACCTGGTCCTGGGTGTGCTGGGGAGAATGTGCAGGAGACGGCAACAGAGGGTGCCTGGGGGTCTGGGTCCCTGAGGACAGCACTGTCTGGCTTTCGCAGGCACTGAGCTCATCTGCTTCTTGTCTGGACCTGATGGCTATGGTCCCGAGAAGTTTCTCTTTCTGTGTGGGGTGTGGGGTGTGGGGTGGGCAGTGTGCTCTGTATGGAGCTGCTGTCAAGCACCTGGGGTTCAAGCCACAGTTTAAGGCCCATCTCAGCCACTTGCAAACCTTGTGGCTGTAAGTTATTAAGTATCTCTGGGATCAATGTCTCCTGTGTGAAGAGACATGAGGGAACAGGAGTTGAGGAGATTATGTGAAATATCGGATATAAATTTGATCCTCTTGTTCCAAACTCTTTCCAGGCCCAGCCCCTGTCCCCTGGGTCCAGCATGGCATCTCCCTGAGCAGCTTCCTGCTTCCCTGGCTGCTCCCAGGACACCTCCCCCTCCCACACCAGCTCCTTAGGCCCAAGGAACCCATGGGCCCGGCTGAGCCACTTTGGAATGGGCTGCAGGGCAGGGCTCTTCCTGCCCGACCTCTTGCTTCTCTCTTCTTGGCCAGGGCCACAGCCTGCGAGCCCTTCCGCCTCCTCCCACTCAGGTCCGCTGTCCTTCACAGCTGTTTCCTCAAATAGGAGGAGGCTACTTCACCTAGAAGGGAGGACCCTGGTGGGCACAGGTGTGAGACATTTCAGTGTCTGCTTGTCCGAGGACATGAACTGCCAGTGAGAAAGCCGAGGTGCTAACGCAGGGAGCCCCTGCCTTGGTTTCTCTCCAACACCCCAACTCTCAGGAAAAGCAGGCATCTCCTAAGGTGGCCACCGCCCAGCCCTCAGAGTCCCCAAGGCCACAGTGAAGGAAGCTGCAAGGACAAGTAAACAAGGGGCAGGAGCCCCCACAGACACACTGGGGGAGCCAGGCAGACACCTGGCTCTTCAGGAGCAGACAGGGCCCAGGAGCCTCCAGACAGGACTGGGATGGATGGGGTGGGGGGGGGGGGGAGGGGGGAACGCTAACAGTGGTTTTCTTCTTCTCTGCCTCAAGTCCTTTCCACACAGTCTCACACTGACTCCTCCCAATGCCCACACAGCCAGTATTACAATCCCCTCTACAGCCTAGGGTTGGTCTCCTCATCAAAGAATCTGTGACAAAGGCTCACCGGGACAGCATTCTCATGCCATTTTGCTGATGAGGAAACCGAGGTTAAAAATGTGAGGTGACTCAGCCAAGGTCACAGAGCTAGCAAGTGGCAGAGCTCAGAAAAAAACCTAGAATGTTTGACTTCTTGTCAAGTGTTCTTTATTCAACACTGACACCTAAAAAAAATGGAGGGGGGCCCTTTGCAGAGGCAGGGATGGGAGTCCGTGTTACCCAGCTCCTCCCTGGGGTGAAAGAAGAAGTCCTGGAATTGGGGGTCACCCTGGTCTTGGCTCTAACTTCTGGAGGGACTCAGGCCACTGTCATCCTGGAGGTTTAGTTCAACATCACACTTTGGGAAATGTGGCCATTTCTAGACCATCCTACCCTGACCAGGTGCTGGATTAGTGACTCCCAGGGCATCACACACACAATGTCAAGGAAAGTCCTTGGGCAGTGGGACAAGTAGAAAGGTAGTCAACCACTCGTATTCAACTTGAGCCTTTCCCTTTCTCCTCCATCCTATAGAGCCGCGCTGCCCAATACGCAAGTTGCTAGCTACATGTGGCTATTGAGCACTTGGAATATAGGTAGTCTGAATTGGGACACACTGGATATTAAAGACATAATCTGGACTTTAGGAGAATATAGAATTTATTAGATATGGGATACAAAATAAAACCCATCCAAAGCTCTCTTTATTTCCATGGGCTTTTCCACCAAAATCTCCTAAAATCATTTCACACCACAAAATCACTAGCAAAGATTAAAGATATGCAAAGCTCCCAGAAATGACAGATGCTCAGTGGAAGGAGGGCGATGATGGGGTCAGATGAGCTCATTCCTGGAGCCTCACTGTTTGCTCTGTCACAGCAGCAGGTAAATACTACACCAGAGGCTGATGTCAGGGACATACTAAGCATGTGATTGGCTGGAACTTCTGGTTGAGGGAAGAGTGGGTGGACCACTTATTCCCCCAGTAGGAGCTTCATTTGCTTCTCCACCAAATACTGCTTCTGCTCCAAGAGTGCCTGTGAGAACCGGTTCATGGCTGGAGGATCCAAATGGAGACAGAGAGAAAGAAAGACTTAGTAGGTTCGCAGGTCATGGTAGACCATCACGGCGCCTCTCGTTCAGGGATGCTGAACTTCAGCCTGATCTTCTTTGGGATGCATTTCCAAGTCAACCCACCACATCCCCAATGGTTCTTTTTCAGCTTCACTGTCACAGCATCAGATTGCCAGACACCTTCGTGTCTCATATAAAATCCTATAACCTGGCGATAGACTTGGACTCATCACGGTTTCTATTACACTAGTGTTCCTTCACTAGGTCTGTTCTCCTCCATAGCTCAGAATTTATTTTTATAACATAAACGCTCTTTCTTCACTGCTGTATTCCCAGCAGGCAGAACAGTGTCCAGCACGTGGTGAGATGCAACAGGTCATTGTTAAATGAATGTCATGTTCTCATAACCTTCAGAGGAGAATCTGACTCCATCGAATAACATCCAGGGACATCCATGATCATCTCTGCCTGTCTATCTCACCTACTAACTCCAGCCCCACAGGGCAGATGACCACTTCTGATTAGTTCCAATGCCCTGCTCAATGGCAAGTTATGTAATCCCTGTTTGCAAAGGAACTTAATCAAAATATGAAAGTGCAAACTATCTATAACAGGCATCCTCAAACTACGGCCCGCGGGCCACAGGCGGGTGTTTTTGCCGTTTTGGGTTTTTTTACTTCAAAATAAGATATGTGCAGTGTGCATAGGAATTTGTTCATAGTTTTTTAAAACTATAGTCCGGCCGTCCAACGGTCTGAGGGACAGTGAACTGGCCCCCTGTTTAAAAAGTTTGAGGACCCCAGGTCTATAGTATAGATTAGCTGAAGCTATAGCTAATAAAGGCCAATAAGGGAAGACTCAGCTATTGGACTACAGGAGTGGAAGACACCAGGATTGGAATGTCAGCACCACTCACCGACTTCCAGGCGCTGGGGCTTATCCGTAAAGGTGAGGCGGAACCAGCCAGGCTCCTTACACTTGTAGGCCTTGCCAGGGGACAAGAGGAGCTTGCTGTCCTTGAAGCGACGATAAAGGAGCTGCTCTTCCTCAAATGTGCATGGGTCCAGGTACTAGGGAAGGCAGGGGGACAGAGCTGAGCCCAAGACCTATCAGGCAGGTCTGCCCAGGGACACCTTTCCTCACTCCCAGAGCTCACCTCTTTCAAGTTGACCCAGATATAGAGGCCAGAGCCACGATTGAGAAAAGGGACCTTCATTGTCTTCAGGTTGTTGGTGATGTACCTGTGAGCCTCCTGCATCCGGGAGCGGTTAGTGGGCAGGTACACGTTGTCAATCCATTCTGGATGGTGATAGGGGAGAATGCTGTCACAGGTCCTCTGGCACAGAACTGCCAAGAATTCTTTGCCACATGCTCCCTACCTGGGCTTCCTGGCAGCTATTTCTGTCCAAGACTGCCTCTGTACTATATTTGAGCTGATGGTATCCATATTCAAAACTCACCTCCTACCTACCTACCTACAGCTCTGGAGGAGACCCTAGGCTTCTCAGTAAACCTGTAGAAGTGTTCTGTTTCAGTTTATAGCTCTGACACTAAGAGTCAGGGCATCCCCCTATAATGGGTGGATGCTGCTGTTGTCAAATGAGCAGAAAGCAGCAACTGACAGCTCCCCCTACTTCCTTCCTTACAACCTCACACGGTGGGCTTTGAGGTATTTGGTGATGATCTTAGCCCAGTTGTTCTCAGCATTGGCAGCACATAGAACCACCAGGGGAGCCTGTGAAAATCCTCATGGCCAGGTTATATCTCCAGATCACCTAAGTCAGAATCTTTGGGGTGGAGCCCACACATTGGCATTTAAGCTCCCCATGTAATTCCCATGTGCTTCCCAAATTGATAGCCATGTTCATGGGGCTGTGAACCAGGTTTCTGCCAAATATCAAAGGGCCTGGCACCACGTAGGGAAACAGGTCATTGGATTTCTCCTATCTACCCTTTTACTCACCCAAAGATGGAAGTAAGTTGTTTTCTCAACCAGACTATTTGGTTACCGTATTTTCCAGCGTATAAGACAACTGGGCGTATAGAAGATTTTCCTGGGTTAAAAAAATCGTCTTATATGCCGGAAAATACGGTACTTTCATTTATTTAATTATATACCAGCTTTTAATTTAAATCTGATAGACTGGCATCTGTTCTACTAGAGGGAATTAAAAGGAGGGGCCCTTCTCTATGTTTGGGCCATGGCACTAAAGGGGGAAGTTCTCCCTGAAGCCAGCATTCACGGCAGATCCAAGGGGCAGAAGAACCCACGGGCCATAGATGTAGCCACAGCAACTTGCCCAATGGCAGCGCTCCCTTGGCCACCTTGGAAGATGAAGTTAAGTCATAGATGAGGAATCAGGGCGCTTGTTTCTTTGTAATCTTTGCCTGAGCAAATAGAAAATTGGAAAGGGAAAAGAGGCCTTGACATAGGACAGATTACTGAAGTTCCCCCTGAGGTCTGCATATAATTGTCTATCTCCTTTCCAGGCGGAGCACGAGCTAACAGACAGCCAGAAATTAAAGCCCATCCTGGCTTTTAGACCAGCGCCTCCCTCTTCTGTCTACACCCTAGTGCCCCCTGTGAGCTGCATCCTGCCTTCCTTCAAACTTCCTGTCCTCCACCATGACACCTGAGACAGCGAACAGGATGTCAGGGGACTGAAGGCATGTCAGAGGCCCAAGCAGACCCAGGAATCCCCCATGGCCCTGATCACCGAGATGTCTGGATGGAGCTCAGTACCTCTGTCCTGGAGCAGCCGACACAGCTTGTGCTGGGTGATGCCAGAGATGCTGTGGAGGAAGCCAAAAGCACCCACAACAGAGGCCACCTCCTTGTTGTGAGTGTACAAAGTGCCAAAACGGAAGCCAGAGATCCCAAAACCCTAGGGAAGAGAGGGGAACCTTCTCGGTCTGCCTTCTTCTCTTGGTTCCTCTTCCTTCCCAACCCAAGGACAGGCAACTGGGACTCACCTTACTGGTGCCCCAGATCACATGGGTCCTGTTGCGGTCAGGCAAACTGGAGAAGAGACAGTACAATCAAGGTTATGGAGAAACTAGAGGCCCAGTGCACGAAATTCGTGCATGGGGGCGGGGTCCCTCAGCCTGGCCTGCACCCTCTCCAATCTGGGACCACTCAGGGTTATGTCCGATGGCCGGTTTAGGCCCCATCCCACAGGGGCCTAAAACCGGCAGTTGGACATCCCTCTCGCAATCCAGGACCGCTGGCTCCTAATCACTTGCTTGCCTACCGGCTTGATTGTTGCCTAACCATTCCCCTGCCAGCCTGATGGCCCCCAACTGCTCTCCCTTGCTGGCCTGATCACCCTTAACCACCTCTGCCTTGGCCCCCACTACCTTGGCTTTGTCTGGAAGGAAGTCGGACAGTAGGAAGATGTCTGGTCTCCTGGTCTAATTAGCATGTTACCCTTTTATTATATAGTATAGATATTTGAAGGATAAAGAATTGGGGTCTTTGTGTGAAAAGGAGGAAATCAACTTGAGGTCCTTCCTCAACAGAAGGGCCTACAGGGTAAAATTTCAAAACTCAATTGCCCCAGTTAAGCCAAGAAATGAATACAAGGTATTTTGGGGGAATAAGATGAGAGGGCTCTCAATTGCCTATTGAATAAAATCAGGACCCTCAGCCTGGCTTGTGGGCCTGCCTCCATCTGGTCCCAAGCCACTTCCTGTTAGTTGGTTCTTCACACATGAGGTACACCCACCATTTCTAAAACGTGCTCTCTTCTTACTGCTCCACCCATGTTAATACTTTTACTTCATCCAGGAATGCCATTTCCTTGCTTTGGCTGTTAGAATCCTATCCTAGGGCCAAATACTGTTCTTAAAAAGTTCTGCCCCATTTCTACATTTTCCATAGGAACCTTTCAAGAGGTTCCTACATGGAACTTCAGCAGGACTTCATCTTGACTTTTTAAAAATATATTTTTTTATTGATTTTTAGAGAGAGAGGAAAGAAGGGAGAAAAAGAAACATCTATGTGAGAGCAGAGCATCCATCAATCAGCTGCCTCCTGCACACCCCTTACTGGGAATCCAGCCTTCAGCCTGGGCATGTGCCCTGACCAGGAAGTGAACCAGCAATCTTTTAGGAGGACACCCAACCAACTGAGCTACACTGGCCAGGCCATCTTGATTTTTGATAGTGCACTGTCCACCTTGCCCTCAGATTTTCTCATGTACAAAATGGCATTTAGAAGAGAAGACACTTGAGAGGTTGGATGAGGCCTTGCTAGTTTTCATATCCCAGTTGGTACTTATTTTAGTTCCAAGCACTTAGCCAATTAAATTTAAGGCACATAAACTGATCCAGCAAAGCAGTTTATGATTCTCATTCCCACTCAAGCTGAGACCAACTCACCTTTCCATGCTAAGAACACTGTGGAATGGGATGGATTCATCAAACACAGTCCCCATGTATATCTCATCAACAATCACATGAAGGTTGTAGCTACAAGTTAAGCAGGAAAGTGAAAACATCAAGGTTGTCTCTCTAATCTTAACTCACTTTCTTTTATGGTCAATTCTGGATACAGATCAGATTCTCCTACTGCACCAGCAGCCCATCCACCAAAGATCATGAAGGCAGAGGGGCTGGTACACCAGAAAGGACCTTACACATGGCTAGGGCGTACTTGGAAGGCATAGAGCCCAAAAGACACACATGGGAAAATCTTACTGAACCTTTCAATCCTCAAGCAGAGACCACTTTGTGGTGTTAAGTGGGTTAAGACTTATATGCACATTGTGTTTATTCTCCCATTGGCCCTCTGAGGCAGTACTGTTCTCTCCATTTCACAGACGAGGAAACTGGTTTCTGAGACAAAGTTAATACCCTCTATTAGCAGTTTTGGGAGCCGGAACTTGAACCCAATTCTGTCAAATTCTATCTAGCCCAGGACTTCCTACATTCTTCCTCTTGTCCCCATGCTCTGCTATTGATTGCTCTGGGTTATATGAGCTTGGAAAAGTGCATCTCTTCTAGAAAATAGAAGACTATCTACGCTCATTAACAGGGCTGTTTCTGGACTCCAGACATGTCAAATATGAAATGTTCTTAGGAATAGGACATTTCTTCATCTTCATTCCACATCATACGATAGTCTCTCTTTCCTGGCACCTCAGGCCAAGTAGTTTGGAAGTGGATTCTGGGAAAGTGCTCATTCTAGAAGTGGATAGGCAACAAAATGATAGTATGATTGTTACATAGGTGTCTGCACATGGACAAACACTAGAAAGAAATTGAGAAAAAGAGATTGGTGGAAGCTGTAGCATGTGGTTGCATTTTCCTTCATTCCCATTTTAGTTAGTTGTACAACACTTTGCAGAGTACAATAAGCAGTAAGCATAGTTAGGGAAAAATATTTCTGGTTGTGTCTTCTTGTCCATGACCAATGGCAATTTGTTTAATTTCAAGGGGTAAACTCCTACCTCTTGGCAAATTCCAGGTATTCCTTTAGTGAGTCCCGAGAGTAGATGTCTCCCAGAGGATTATTGGGGTTGGTGAGAACAAGACCTTTGACCTTTTTCCCCTGAAAGAACCAAACATAACCCAATGAACACAAATACTTCACATCTACTTCACATTCAGCCAATGTCAGTCAGGACACGCAATATAGGTCACATAATCAAGGTCTAGGCTTGATCTTGAAGCACCTCTCATACTGCCCCCAGGGCAGAGCAGGAAGTAGCACTGGGGACTGCCAGTGAGAAGGCTCAGGGCTCCCAGAGGGACATGTCCCTGGGACTCTGCCTCTTCTGAAGAAGTAGCCTACACGGTCTTGCTGAGGAAGTTCTAGCAGAGTCTCAGCACTGAACCCCCTTTAGGGGCAGCAGTGCCATCCTGAGCCATGGTCCTCTCCTTACCTTAAGCCTAGCCTCAAGCAGGGCTTTCTCCAACTTGTCCACAGTCAGCTGGAATGGTTGGGTGTTGGCCTCAGTGATCTGGAACACAAACACTGCCTGAGGACCGCCCATCTGAAAGCTTCTAAGCTTTGATCCCTCATTCCCACAAACCGTGAACAATCCTTGGCCTTCATACCCAGGGTACCAGTCCCATGGGCCTTCTTTGCCCTGATTTCCTTATCCTTGCCCAACATCACTTATATGAGAGGAAAGCAAGCCCCCCTACCCCACCTTCAAATGCCTTCCAGAACATTCCATTGCATAAATGGGCTGAGCAGGGAAAGGGCCCCATTCTGACCTCACTGTCCAGGTGCACATGAATCAGCTCAACATTCACATATAGGCTGGAAGAAAACGTGAAGCCAGAATAGAAGGGGGTGGGGATCAGAAAGGTATCTGGAAGCACAGGGAGACAAGGCTGTCAGTCCAGGGTCTCTCGGTCAGAACCTACCACACACCCCAGACCAGCAGCAACTCTACCAACAGGATGGCTTACTTGGCCAATTCCTCCTACTTGGGGATTAATACTTTGGGGCTCAGGCTCTGTAAAAGGTAGCTATTCTTATAAACAATATTTGGGGAACAAAACTCTCGTGTCGTCCTTGGGGCCTCACTAGAGGAGGAGACAAGGAAAGAACAGTGTTCTGAATGGCTCAAAAACCAGGGCACAAATCAAGCCAGCCCTCCTAGCAGGGTGAGCACTGGGCACTCACAAATTCTGGTCAGCTCCAGAGCAAACACCGGAGGCTGCTTCTCCACATGACTCAGGTTATCTGCAACTAGTGGCCTCATGCATTCTTCTCTTCCCATCATTTGGCCTTATTGATGAGCTAACCAAAGACCTACTGGCTTGAATGAAACTGGCCACCTTGGTAACTACCTTCCATGCAGCCAAAGTTCATTAAAGTCTGAGACTCTTGTTTGGGCATTGTTAAGAGGGACATTGAGAACAGATCTCTCAGCCTTACTTGATCTAGAATTAATTAGACATTATTTTTTAGGAGGTGGTGATAGAAATTCTATATAGTTTAATCCAGTTTACCAGGGCTCTCTGTATTGGAGTTGAGCCCCAAGTCCCAGCTAATAATATAATGGGTTGGCTCCCACCATCACCATCCTTAGGGCATATCTCCTTGAGGACTCTCCCATGATTTCCTTCCTCATTAAGTGGGGATGCAAATCCCTCACGCCTACAGAAGTAGGAAGATGTTCTAACCAGTGTAGGAGAGTCCTAGCACATTAGGGGAAGGGCCTGAGTCAAGATGTTTTTCTTCTCTGAGGCCTAGTGCCTGTGTGCTGCTATTTCCCTGAGGGAAAACAGAGCCCGTCAACTTACCGCCTGGATTACATAGCACCAAGGTCAATGCAGAGAAGATAGCACAGCAGCCACTTAGAACAACCACCTGAAGAAGATGCACAGAACGCAGAAGTCAATCCCCATGTATGAAGGGCTAGTACCCATTGGCTTTTACTTTGTCTTGACACTGATGGGTCTCTGCTGGTTCTCCCTGGACCCTCTGGAAAATGCAGAGTCCCTCAAGAATACAGCCTTCCACTAGGACAGCAGTGAGGCTGGGAAACTGACTCACATTTTCTGGATCAAGCTGCTCAGGTGCCTTGCAGTAGTGGGTCAGGAACCGGGCTACTTCTTCCCTCAGGCTATGGAGAGACCCAGAGAGATCTTGTGGTTCCCAGGTCTAGACTGCAGTCTTTTCCAAAGGGCAAAGAGTCTAAATATGCTTCAGGGATTCTGACAGAGGCTATCAGTTCCCTGGGTTACATATGGTAAATCTCGCCAGGATCTCAAGCCTTTGGAATTAAACAGCAATGCCATTTGTACTACAGCAGGCTACCTCCAAATGTTGAACTCTAGGCATTTTCTAGAAGTTGTTCCCCAAAGAAACGGAGGTAGCCAAGCAAGAATCTGATACTTTGAGCCCTTCCCTGCATGGTGCCTGTGGACCAGGAGGCCATAGATCTGGAAGTTACTTACAATGCATGTCCACTCCAATCAGGATATTGCAGAAGGTCATCATCAATGTAGTTCATGTCACTCCGACTCAACTGTTGACAAATAAAGCATGAGGACAGCCAGTCCAGGGAAGCCCCACAGTCTTCATCCTACTCCTAGGATGCAGGTGGGCATTTGCCGTACACCACAGGGCCTCCCAGAGGGCAATGGGCACACATGCTGCATGCTCCTGAATGAAGGAGGCCCTGATCTTCTTTCAGATCACACAAATGGATAACTTACTGAGACCTGCTTAATTAACAACCTCCCCAACCGTACACTTGGGCTAGGGGCTCCCTTGTCAGTCTACCCAAAGTATACCCATCCAAAGAATACATCTGAACACTCAGAAAATCCAGGAGATGACACGTGCTATTCTAGAAGCTGTTTCCCCACTCCCTTTCCCAATCACCTAAGTCCCACTCCTATAGCTGCCACATGCTAGGGGCCTGGGCCTGAATATGGGCCCCAGCAAGCCCAGAACTTGGCTTACCCTTTCAGTCAGCAGATCAATGCAGAGCTTGTTCTCACTGAGGCCAAGGTTAATGAAGCCCTGCAGATGGAAGGAATCTGAGATCAGTCCTCCTGCCCTGCCTAGATGAACCCTTTAAACATGTCAAAAAGTACTCTTCTCAGATGATTTCCAAAGGGGAGAGCTCACTGTCCCATGAGGCAATTCAATCCACGTTTATGTGTTTGAAAGTTTCCCACAGGCCCAAAATCATACAGCTTGCAATATCCCCCTTTAGAGCCACAGAGATAAATAATAGTTATATTACATACCAGCAACCAATCATTGGGTTCTTATTATGTGCCAGACACTAGACTAAGTGCTCCACGTGAGTTGCTTTCAATTTCACTATTCCTGAGAATAAAGTTCTAATATGGTCCCTACTTTTAAGTGAGTTAAACTAAGAAAGATTGAATAGCCTACTAGCCATAAGACCTTGGTGATGGGTAGACTTTACCTGCCAGCCCCCCAATCTGGATCCTTAAGCAGACCCTGCCTCATACCCATCTCTGTTATTTCCACCTCCATGTACAGGATTTTCAAGTTATTAGAGGAGCTACAGTTCTTCAGAGTCCCAGGGGGTATCTGACTCACTTGGCCCCCAGAAAAGCACATCGCCATTGAGCACATGTCACTCAGCTAGAAGCAGAGAGATGATATACTCGTGCTGCCCTCCACCCTCTGGCTGAAGAGCTGTTGTGAACATCCCTTGCTGGAAGCCTTTCATTGACTCCCTGTCACCCTTGGGATAATATCCTACCCCTGTCCACACTTCTTGTCACAGCCCTCATTGCCCCTACTCTATCCACATGGGCCTCCTTTTCCATTCACTCCAAGCCCTTCCCACCTAAAGCTTCACACATGTTATTGCTCCCCTCCCCAGAGAATCCCCCATCCCACCACCACCACCTTTAAGACAAAGCTGGCATCCCCTCAGTGCTCTCAGCAACATTATTGTTTCTTTCCCAATGGCTGATGACTATCATCCCTAGATTGAGTTCAATGAGGGCTGGTTCACGTACACCAGTGATGGCGAACCTATGACACGCGTGTCAACACTGACACGCGTAGCCATTTCTGATGACACGCGGCCGCATGCCGAGGATGAAACATTTGCTGCTCCTGAGGATGAAACATTTGCGACTAGAGTCTTGGAGTTAGTTTTTTCCTCAAAGTGACACACTACCCGAGTTACGCTCAGTTTTTTGGCGAAGTTTGACACACCAAGCTCAAAAGGTTGCCCATCACTGACTTACACCTATGACTACAGTGACTCCTAGAGGTAAGAGCAGGGATTAGGGAAAGAAACCAGAGGGGAAGAAGGTAACCCAGTCTCAGCCCTCCACCTTTCTTGGGCATGTCATTCTATTTTGTGCCCATCCCCTTATCCATAAAGAGAGAATGCCACCTACTTCATAAGGCCGGTAAGAGTAAGCGAGAGAGCACAGTATTTGGCACAGGACTCAGTAAATCCTAGTGACTGGGGCTCTCTAGTGTGCCCTTCCTGCCCCCCCACCCACCCACATCCTCACCAAGGTGTTCTTGTCCTCATCGTATTTATCTCCTTGGTAGGCTATGAAGTCCTGGAAGCTGGACTTGTATGAGGCAGCGATGTCAATCCCACGGTTGGATAGGTCACAGCTGACAACTGCAGTTTTTGAATCACTCAGTTGGTGACTTAGCTGGTCAGGCTTCCTGGGCAATTGGGCCTGCTGCCCATCACCACCCCTTGAGTCCAGGGAAAGGCGAGGCAGTTGGAGCTCCAGGCTACTTGTGGCACCAGCCTGTAAGAGGTTGACCACCTCACCAAGTAATTGGACGAGGATGGCTTCCTGCTCCCTGATGTCCTGACTCCGCCGTTGCTTCTCCTGCTCCAGGTCCTCCTGCAGGCGCATGATCTTCAGCTGCCTGGAGTACTCATCTATGATCTGCTGCAGGCACAGGATCAGCTCCATCACCCGGGGGTGGGGCTTCTGGGTTTTGAGGCCCTGGCCCTTCATCTGGCCACAGGGCTTGTGGAGGCTGTCTGATTGGTGACTCATAGTCTGGGTCTTGGTTGTGGTCTCAACAAGCTTTCCTGAACCTGCAGAGAAAGAGAGAGACCATGTACTGCAGCAACATAGACTCCCCCTGATCTCAGGCTGGCCTAGTGTCCTCCCTCATCCACACTAGGTTATAGAACTGAATTGGTTCTGAAAGAGTTACCTACTCATTCAAAGGCAATGCCTAAGTGGCCCCAGCCCAGATCCTTGGGCAATGTGCTTCCAGCATCAAGCCCTGATCATCAAAGCCCTCAAATAACCACCACAAGACAGAAAGAAGCAAAAACAACAAGAATAACATGAAAAACACATTAAGCCCAGTGGCATTATCACTTTTGAGGAGATTGTTAACATTGTCTGACAGGTGTGGCACCTGCCTAGTCTGTGCGCTGCAATGCTGATGGCCAACACCCTGGTGACGTCATAGATGATGTCAGCAGTGGTGCAGTGGAATGCCCAGCTAGTTAAGAACTACAAAGGAAAATGTTTCAATTAAAGATCATTTGACAACCAAAATTATATTTTTTATTTCTTAGGAAAAAAGAATCTTAGGGCTCACTTTGAGGAAAAGTGGAAACTGAACAGACAGGCTCTGAGTTCTCCACCCTGAGCTTCAACTAGAGCAATTCCTGCTTCATAGTGTTCTAAGAAAGGAGAGGGATGCTGCTGCTATAAGAAAGGAGAAGGAAGAAAAGGAGGGAGAATAAAGGAAGGGAGGGAGGGAGGGAAGGAGACAGGAAAGGAGGAAGGAAGGAAGAAAAGACAGACAAAAACCTTGTCACTTCTCTTATATGTTTGTGGCACCAACATTTCAAAATACTGGACACTATGCCCAACCTCTCCAAACTATGTTTGGTCAACTTGTGATGTTCCCATAGCAACCTATACTTCTAAGTGACAATACTTGTTCAGTGTCTGTATATATCGTTATATCCTTAGCACAGTGCCTGACACGTGGGTAACTAGTTGTTTAAAGTGGTTAGAATGAGCACCTCTACAGGCAAGTTTATGGAGCAGAAAATGGGGGTGAGGTCAACTAACCAAAAGAAGAATGTTTTCCTGGTAAAATGTGTTTTCTGATACAAGGTAACTGAGCATGCAGAAGGCCAGAAGGAAACCTGGCAGGTGGGCCTGTGCCAAGACCAGTCCTTTCTACTAAAAGAAAAAAAGTCTATGAATGATGCTTCCCATAAAGGCCATAATGTCCCTAAATTGTCTAGTGTTGAGTTACACCAACCTCTCCTCAAGTCTTTTGCCTATACCTCTGGTTTCAGTATTCCTCAGCTTCCAACCATCTACACCTCTCAAGCCACATGCAGGGGTTTTCTACAGCAGCTAGAGCAGTGTCTCAGAACGAGCCCAGCTGGTGCCAACAGCCCTCCGATAAGAGCTGAAGGACAGACAAACAGTAGAAGCCAAGAAGGGGACATGGACATGGGAAATGAACCAGCAACAAGCCGGTCTCGTGATCATTCATGATCTAGCACATGGGTATACTCTTCAGACCCAGGACACTCTGAAAGTCCCTTTTCCTAGTGCCCTACAAACCCTCTCCCTCTGCCTTGTCCTCCAGGCTTCCTTCCCCTTGCCCAGAGCCTCCCCTGGTGTCTCAGTATTCTAACCTAATTCGATTCTTCCTTCTTAGTGTGGCAGTACAATAAGGATCATAGAGTTTTCTTAACATGCATGGGAAACAAGGTGTTTGGGGATATGGATCCCTAATACTAGTGGCAAAATTGAAAGCTCAGGCCAAAGCAGCCTGGAGAAGCCTAGATTCTACTCTACAGTAACTATTCACCAATTGTCTGATGTCGGAAGAACTATTTCCCCTGTCCGGGCATCAGTTTTTCCATACGTAGATGAGAAGATACTTGCCTCAATTCAAGGTAATAAAACGGAAGCTCAATGAAGACAAGTAACTTCTATGGTTCCCCAGTAGAGCCAGGATTTAAGCCTCAGACCTCCCACGTTAACCCAGAACTCTCAGACGGAAGAGAGAACCAGCAGAAAACCAGCCCTTGCATGGACCGTTCCCTTCACCTCACATTCCCCCAGAGATTTCAGGTTCTAAAGTTGGACTACTATGTCCAACAATATTGTCATCTGGTCCTGTGGGTGACTCAGAGTCCTTGGACAGAAGCAAACAAATTTCTGGAAGTGGTTTAACTTAGCCCTCGAATTTCTCAAAGGGTCATTTTTGAGATACAGTGT
The DNA here is from genome assembly GCF_951640355.1 of Cnephaeus nilssonii. NCBI lineage: Eukaryota > Metazoa > Chordata > Mammalia > Chiroptera > Vespertilionidae > Cnephaeus > Cnephaeus nilssonii. Next base: position 14,949,789 of record NC_137084.1, on the reverse strand, counting down.
CCAGTACACAGAACATCCAGCCACATGACCAAGCAGCATGAGCTAAAACCAGCACAGACAACAGAAAGACCAACTGGACTCCAGCTGCCAGGAATAGATTGTAAGATCATTGCTTTCCCATTCATGGGATGGGATCCATGAGTGGGCAGTGAGGTCTGGGTCCCCTTCTGGACTATAGGCTTTTCAGCTTCTACCATCGTTCCAAGGCACAGAGGGGGTTCTTGTTTAGGGTTTGATGATGGTTATTGGTCACTAACCAATGAGTGACTAAAGACGGGAATGGAGGAATCAATCAGTTTTTGGCCCCAGTGGAATGATTTGCCCAGAGGAAAACCCTCATGTTCCTCAACCTCCTCCATTTCCCACCACTCCCTCAGCTGATGCTCTCTCCTAGCAGTGGGGACCCCTCCCAGCACAGCGCTGTCCCATGGATTTGCCAAAAGGGGTCGCTGAATCCTAACTTTCCTTCCTGGCTCAGAAAACTCAGGGCAGCTATAGCTGAGGACTCAGAATCCAGGGTGAGAGTGGAAAGGCAAGGCGTGGGAAGGCCCAGAACTCCTCCTAGAGCCGCCAGTGTGTCTTCTGCAAGTATCATGTCCAATAAGGTACTGGGCACCTGGCTGGGCTCAGGCAATCCAATCCCGTTCTAACTCAAATCAACCCTTGTACTCTGAGGGCCTCTAGGATATTGGTCTTATAGGCAGGACCCCAGGCTCAGTGGTCACACAACTAGAAATCATCAGTGGAAGGATTAGATTCCAGATTTGGCAAATACTAGTTCCCTCCTCCACTCCCCTTCCAACCCAGTTCCTTTTGGCTTCTCTGTTCCAAGGGCAAAGCAAGATTCCAAGTCTGGCATCTGCCTTGGCCCAACTCAGAAGGCCTTGGTTCTCTTTGCTGGTGGGAAGGCGAGGAGGGAAGCAGAGTTCCTCCTCCAAGAACACTGCCTGGCTGCCCTCAGCTCCCCCGATCCTCTGATTTGCATCATGCTTGTTCCCTTGATTTCTATTCCCTGGGTTTTCAAGTAGTCACTTGCCCACAGGCAAATTCACTTTGGAGGGAGGAGCCTGGCAGACCCAGGTGTGAGGGTAAAAGGGGGAAGATTCAGCAAATGGTCCTCTGACCCAGCTCAGAGAGAGACAGCAATGAAACCGAGGATCTGGGGGGCCTACCCGAGAGGACCCGGCCTGTGCACTTTGTGTGGCCAGAACCTGGGAGTCCAATGATGGGGCTTTCTTTGCTGATGGGGGTCCTGAGTTCCACATACTGGGCCTCCCAACAATGCAGGGAGGAGAATGACCTTGGTCCCACTGACCCAGGGGATGCACGTCCATCATTAAGAACCTGTTTTGAGGCCCTGTGGATGGACCTCTCATCCCAGCCCTAATTTTTTCTGTATGTGCTTTGGTGTAAAAGGGATGAGAAGGTCCATGGCTTTCATCAGACTCCCCCAGAGACCCAGGGTCATTCTAAGGCAGGGGGGTTCTTCCAGGGAAAGCTCGATTAGAGCCCACCATCCGGGGTGCTCCCTGCCTCCTTTGCTCTCCCAACCCCCCCTCCCCGCCCCCCCCCCCCCCCACACACACACACACACCACTCCCCAATTCCTTTGCTTGGCTCCTCCATCACTTTCCTCTGCCTGGATTTCTTTTGATGGAGCATCTACTTCCTTCCAGCACTTAGTCCGCTGCCAGACTTCAATAGCCTCTTCAAATATGAGTAACCTGTTCTCCTTCCAGACCTGAGGCTCTGTTCAGTGAGTCTTTTCTGGGCTCTTTCTGTTTGCTTTTCCCAGGCTCTTCCTGCTTCTTCTGCCCCAGAGGAGGTGGTTCCAACCACCTGTCCTCCCCCGCCCAGGACTCAGTATAGTGCTTAGGCCACGAAGAAAGGGGTTTTGTTTCATTTCCACGGACACGATCTCTGCTTTGTCACCCACACTTCAGAGCCCAGGGCCCCCTTCAAGATCCCTGGTCCTGGAATAAAATCCAGGTGACCTGGGCCTGGGTGTGCTGGGGAGAATCAGGGGACGACAGCACGGGGCGCCTGGGGGCCTGGCTCCCTGAGGACAGTGCCGTAAGCATTGGCGGGCACTGAGCTCATCTGATGGCTATGGTCCTGAGAAGTTTCTCTTTCTGTGTGGGGTGTGGGGTGTGGGGTGAGGGGTGTGGGGTGTGGGGTGTGGGGTGGGCAGTGTGCTCTGTATGGAGCTGCTGTCAAGACCTGAGGTTCAAGGCACAGTTTAAGGCCCATCTCAGCCACTTACAAACCGTGTGGCTGTAAGTTATTAAGTATCTCTGGGATCAATGTCTCATCTGTGAAGAGACATGAGGGAACAGGGGTTCAGAGGATTAATGTGAAATAATGGATATAAATGTGAGCCTCTCTTTCCAGATTCTTTCCAGCCACCCACCAAACCATTCCTTCACCTGATCATTAAAATACTCATTCTTTCGATCCATTTTCATTGAGCCACCCCTCTCCTCCCCCCCTTCCTGTGCGCGCTCGCCAGTCTCCTGGGGCTGGGGCCATTTCAGGGAATATTCTGGAAGGTGCTGACTCCTCTCACCCGTTCCCAGAAGACCTAGATGATGACGAGTTGAGAGTTTCCACCGGACTTTTTCTTCCAGTCGCACCACGTTGCCCACTTCCTCCCACTGGGAAATCTCCTGCCGGGAAATCGCCTCCTTGTCCCCAGGAGCCCTGCTCTGACTTCCTCGCTTCTGCTGACCCGGGTCTTCCCTCAAAACCAGACTCTGCGGAGCTGGTCTCCCTCCTCCCTTCTCCCTAGGAATTCTGGGGCTGGGGCAAGGCCCAGCTACCCCCACCGGCCCACTGGGCTAAGTTCTCCTCAGAGTCAGAAGGCTTCTCGCACCCCAGAGCCCTTCAGAGAGCTGTTTCCCACGGCCCGGCCTCTGTGTGGGCGCATGTCCTGAGTCCTCTAGACGCTGTGCTGAGCGCTTTGCAACGTTACCCTGCCACCCTCGCAGCCCGGGGGCAGCAGTCACACCGGTGGCCACAACGGAGGCCCTGGGTGGTCTCCTCCCTGCCGGCTCTGGCTTGGCCATGTGACCTGAAGAGCTTGGGCCCTGGGTTTGTCCGACTGGAATGCTTGCCCTTAGCAGCCAGCTGCCATGCAGGAAAGCAGCTCATGCTGGGCTGTGGCGTGACCAGAGGCCCAGGGACAGTCTGAGGAATGAGAGGCGTCTAGCCCAGCCCAGCTCCGTGGAGCGCGCCTGATTTCAGCCACATGAGTAACTTCAGCAATAACACGCAGCCCCGATCGACTGCCCTCCTGAGCCCCACTGACCACGGACTCGAGAGAAGCAGCAAGTCGTCGTTGTTTTAAGCCAAGAAGTTCAGGGGGCGATTCCTTACACAGCCAGAGAAAACTGAGACAAACCGCCTGTCCTGGAGTCTATCATCATCCCATTGCACCGATGCTGAACCTGAGCTCAGAGAGCTTGAGTGCTTACCCTGAGGTTGCCCAGCGAGGAAGCGAGTGTGGAGGCTGGGAAACGGCACAGTGGGCAGCTTCGTGCACTGACAGCCCCTGTTCCCCAGGTCCAGCACAGCGTCCTGCTTCCCTGGCTGCTCCCAGCCCAGCACTGGGCACAGCAGGGGCACGAAGCCCAGCCTGCTCCCAGGACACTGCCCCCTCCCCCGCCAGCTCATCAGGCTCAAGGAGCCACCGGCCCGGCTGAGCCACTTTGGAATGGGCTGCAGGGCAGGGCTCTTGCTGCCCGACCTCTTGCTTCTCTCTTCTCAGCCAGGGCCACAGCCTGCGGCCCTCCCGCCTCCTCCCGCTCCTGCCCGCTGTCCTTCTCAGCTGTTTCCTCAAAGAGGAGGAGGTCTTTGCAATCCCATTTCAGTGTCTGCTTGTCCGAGGACATGAACTGCCACTGAGAAAGCCGAGGTGCTAACCCAGGGAGCCCCTGCCTTGGTTTCTCTCCAACATCTTAACGCTCAGGAAAAACAGGCATCTGCCAAGGTGGCCACCGCCCAGCCCTCAGAGTCCCTAAGGCCACAGTGAAGGAAGCTGCAAGAACAAGTAAACAAGGGGCAGGAACCCCCACAGACACTCTGGGGGAGCCAGGCAGACACCTGGCTCTTCAGGAGCAGACAGGGCCCAGGAGCCTCCAGATAGGACTGGGGATGGATGGCGGGGAGGGCAGGCTAACAGAGTGGTTTTGTTCTTATCTGCCCCAAGTCCTTTCCACACAGTCTCACACTGACTCCTCCCAAATGCCCATGTGGCCAGTATTACAATCCTCACTTTACAACTGAGGACACAAGGCTGAGAGGTGAAGCCACATGCCTGGAGTCACACAGCTCCCATGTGGCGGGGCCAATACTGAGAGCCAGGTGGAGGCTGTGCGGTCAGGTGCTTTCCAAATCCCGGGTGTAAGTCCCTGTCCTTTCACATTTTCCAAGAAGACCTTGGGCAAGTTTCTTAACCTCTCTGATTCTCAGTGTCCCCATGTAAAACATGGACTCTAATTGTCCTCCTCCCTAGGGACGTATTAGTTCTGTCCCCCACCCGCCGCCCCTGCCTCCAGTCCAAGTAGTTTTCCGTTCCACCGCACAGTTTCCATCCTGCTATGGACACAAACAAGGTAAGGACTTTGAAAATCCCAAGCCCACGCTGATCACAAAAGCCAAAGTCCAAGCCTGATTCGTAATCTGGTGTCATATTTATTCCTATATATATATATAAAAAAAATCCCAGCACATTAACAACAGAAACCCGTATAAATTAGTGAGGGACACAGAAAGATCGAAGGCTCCACGCCAGGACCCAAAAAAGAATCCCTGGATTCTTTCCCCATGAGGGGAGGTTTTCCATAGGGAGACAGTCCCGTGCTTTGGCGCAGGGACCTCGCTGCTTTCTCCTTGAGAAAGCTCCTGGGATAAAAATAGCCAAGCAGAAGGCGGCCCCTTCTGGGGCTTGGGGAGGAGAAGGGGAGCGATGGAGGGGAGCTCCCAGATGCCTGTGTCCTTGAGAAACAGGAGGGGGAGTGGGCTCTGCAATTTGGGGCCTGAGCGGGAGGTGGGAGATGAGACCTCCTGGTGAAGAGGAGGAAGGAAGGGTCAGGTCAGAACTCCCCGAATTCACTGAGCCAGAGAATCCTGAGAAAGTACTGCTTGGGGAACGAGAAAGGAAGCGGTGGGAACTAGACTTCGATAGACCACCTGCCACCAAACAAGGAAGACTAGGAGGAGCCCCTCATACATCCAGAGCAACGCAAAACAAAACAAACAAACAAAAACAGAAAGCAAGGCCCAGGGGCCCTGGTTTGAGTGAAATGAACCCAGGCCACTTCCAAGAGCCCATGTTCCCCAGACGTTGTCCCCGTGCCCTTTCTGGCAGGAGCCTCCTGTCTTGTCTCCCGCGTCCTCTCCGAGCATTCGCACCAGGACAATGGTCCCTTCACATTGGCACTCATCGCACAAATATTTAATGGGTTTCTACTTAAAAACCTGAGCTCTCAGTTGGATATATTTATATTCTAATAGGTTATCTAATAGATAATCGATAGAATCCCAGGGAATACTCTTTGATGTCTCAGCCACACACATGCACATGCACACATGCCCAGGGTTTGTCAGGATCGCCATCACCCACATGTGAGCTTGGAACAGGTCAACATGTCCCTCCAAGTGGACAGTCTTGAAATATTGCTTTAGCATTGGTTTGGTGGGGGAGGAGAAAACGGATTTCATCAGTATAAAAATTATTTATCTCTTTTTTATGTTTAAAACTCCTTTATTCATTTATCCACTCACTCAACAAATATTTATTGAGCACGTACAGGGCTGAGGATAAGGAGAGATAGGAGGGCTAACTTATATGGCCATGTTTACACGTTTTGGTCAAAATATGTTTTGAACTCCTTTCTAGCTCTGTGCTAAGTGCAGGGGACAGAATGGTGAGCAAAAGCAGATGTAGTCCCTGTGCTGGCTGACGTTACCATGAAGCGGGGGAGGTGGCCATTACTTAAACAAGTTCACTAATAAATCCACGGCCAGGACAGCGGTAAGTGCCACGCAGGAGTGCCAGTGTCAGAGCCAGCGACGGGCGACTGGACCTAATTGGCTGGGAGTTGGGAGACAAGGTCAGGGTGGAGGTGCCAGGGGAGCAGGTGTCAAGGCAAGAAGTGAGGGGAGCAGGGACTGAAGAGGTAGCGGGGGAGACGGGCAGACGTGGACAGACCTGAGAGATCCTTTGGAAGTAAAATGACAGCGGGCGGGGAGAGGGAGGGGCAGGGGCTCCTGGGTTACAGGCCCTGAAGGCAACACAATATTTTAACTTATTTGGACTTTTATTTCCCAGCCTTTCCATCATGCCATGTGCCTAACTTGAGTCACCCTCAGCAGCTAAGGACGGGAGTAACTCACATGGATATGTTTACAGACTCTTGTTAAAAATATAGAGCAAACTCCTCCATCCTGGCTTTCGAAAGTCAGCGGCACCTCACTCAGCTGTCTGAACCTCTGGCTCCTCCTGGGAATTTTCCATCTTCTCCTGCCGTTTTCCAGACCAGACAACTTCTCGGGAGACGCAGGCAAGGGCTTTGAGCTTAGATAACAAAGTCAATCAGATTCTCTCAATGATCAGCACCATACCGCCTGTGCTTTGGTTTCAGCGTTCCCACAGCCTGGGACTCAGGACACTCTCAGCCGCTGCTCTGCTCTGGGGCCTGCCTGCCAGCGAGCCGCACATGCCCGTGGCAGGACCCCTCAGCAGAGCGCTCCACAGAGAAGGGAGGTTTTTCCTCTCCCGTCATCACTTACACACAAGAGGGGCTGATTTCAATGTTGCCAATCTTATCACGAGCCCCCTCTGAACATCTGAATGACCTTGAGCCTTATGCTCACTTCATTTCAGGGACATTCATCCCTGCATCTCCAGCACCCGGAGCAGCGCCTGCACATTTTAAGTGCTCAGTAAATATCTGTTGAATGAATGAACCTGAGGATGTTTTGTTGTCTTCCATTCGTATATGGGTCCCCTTTCTAGTTCTTCCATCACCAGCCAGTTGTTTGGAGCAGGCAGCTCTGGTCTCACTTAATAAGAAAGAAGACCTTGGTGACCAGGAAGGACAGAGGGAGGAGAGAGCTGAGGGCTGGTGCCGGTGACCTGTCCGTTCAGAGTAACTAGGGTGTGTGCTCTGTGAGCTGCCAGAGTCCCTCACGCCTCCTGGGGTGTGAGAAGCGTTTGGGAGATGCCCTGTGGGCACTCGAGTGTTGGTATGTCCAGGTTGATGGGGTCAGTGAGCTGGAAGCCTGGGAACTGGGCTGGAGGATCAGCCCGCACACCTGCTCCGGGCTGGACCTGTGCACACAGCGCAGGCGGATGCCAGCTCATGCAAGGATGCTCTTCCCACTCTCCAGGCCTGACCCACTGGGGATTGTTGGACCCTGTGTGCCATTTCCAGGAGTCAAGACGGATCTCATGGCACCATCCAAACTCCCACCCACACCGTCATGTGGCCAAAGGAATAATGAGCATCTACGGAAACCTACTGCGTGCCAGCCCTGGGTGCGGTCATCCTACCTTTCCGTTGTCTCATTTAATGCCCACCACAAACCAGCAAGGCATGCTTGTCCCCATTTTACACAGGATGGGCCTGAGGCTCAGAGAAGTTGAGTGCCCAGCCCAAGGCCACACAGCTCTTTAGCAGAGGCAAGGTTCAAGAGTTATCTGCCCCCTTACACTTAGGTGCCTTTTCTTGGACTGAATCCAAGACCTCGTCCCTTGAGGCAACAGGGACTTGATTTGTGAAAAGCAGCTTCATTCTGGGACAGACAAGAGGGCCTGGGTGGCCCATCACTGCCAAGCTGCCTAGAACTCTATTCCTAGGGGGATCCTGAAGCCCCCCACTTGGCCCAGACATTCCCCAGAAGCAGCGGCTCCAAACTCCACATCTAAGAGAGGCGTCTGGGAAGTCCTGGGCCTTGGGGCCTCTTTCCACCCAGGCTCTGGCCAGGAGGGGGCCTGGAGCCGGGCTGCTTCATAAAACTGATTTTAAATAAGACTCGGCCCCCGGAGAACCATCCATCTGAGGAAGAAGGAGCCTGTGACATTCCTGAGGCGGCCCAGGCAGCTCTGGCAGAACCCAGAGCAGGCCAGAGGCAGCTGGCCCTGCAGCTCCCTGCCCCGAGGGGCTGCCCGGTGGCACCAGCTCTGGCCTTGTATGGGCAAAACTGTCCTACCAAGCCTGGCTTTGCAGGCAGCTTTCTCTCTATTTTAGGCCCCGGGGTAGTGTCGGTCTCTGCCCTCAGCTCTCATTGGCTCAAGCATTAGCCAGGCCTGCCAGACCCTTGATGCAACCTGGGGTGTGGGATGGGTTAGCTTGAGTCCCCAGCCTCAGGGAGGAGATCACTAAAAATAATAACAACAATAATAGCAACAACTAGCTATTATTTCTGCCAAGCATCATGCTAACAGCTTTCCATGCAGTGCCTCTTTAAGACCTTAAAGACAGTGGGTCACATCGTTATCCCCTCTCTACCAAGCACCTTCCTAGAAGTTGGGTAACTTGCCTAAGGTCACAGTCAGCTAGGGGCTGCAAAGCCAGGCACACTGGCTCTCAGCCGCGAGATGAGCGGCATTCAGCTGGCACCCAGCGCTGCAGGGGCCTCCGCCTGCCTGCATCCAAGCCAATCCCTCCACCCCACCAGGGAGCCAGAGCCTCCCGTGCTGCTCTTTGGTGGCAGGTCCAGGCCTAGATCACTCAGACTCCAAGGCCCGAGCTCTGCCCCTTCCCCCGAGCACCTGCTCCTAAGGGTCTAGCCACCCCTCCTGAGCCTGGCCCAGTTCTGGGACCCAGGAAAGAATCTGCACAGGGAAGGGCCTGGTAACCCTGTGGGCAGCCGGGGGAGGGGGGTGGGGGGTGGGGGGGCGCGGGCGTGGGACCCACAGACCACCCCCCACTGCACTTTGGCATTTGCCCAGATAACTTGTACTGTGGACTTTGGAACCAGATAGACCTGGGTCCAAACCCAGCTTCTGCCGCTTAACAGCTGTTTGACCCTGGGCAGAATCCTCACCCCCTCTGAGCTCTGGTTTCCCCATCTGTCGAATGGGTTCATTCAGCTGTTGAGAGAATTCCACCGAGAGTGGTCCAGAGATTGGCCTGGGACTGGTGGGGATTGGGGGCTTCTGGGTACGTGATAAAACTGGGAATGTCCTGGGAAACCAGGGTCACTGTCACCCTGTGAGACCCAGGATGCAGAGCACGGGGCACAGGGCCTGGCCCGGCGCAGACGCTGCACAAACACTGGGTCTGCATGGAGGGCCCACTCAGCTGCAGCTCCCTCCATCACTGCCTCAGAGATTTGCCTCAGAGATTTGCCTCAGAGCCCCCAGCCCAGGAGCAGAACAAAGCCCGGTGCTGCCCCCAGGGGTCCCCTCCTCAAAGTAAACCCCTTTGTCCTCGGAACCCTCCCCGCCCCCACCAGAGGCAGGCTGCGTGCCAGCAGTAATCACAGAGCCACTTATTCACAGAGGCCTGCACGTGCAGCCCCATCAGCGGTAATTAGGCAGCAAAGGGGGTTTGAAAGCCCGTCAGCCACTGCGGGGAGGGTGCTGAATGGGACAATCAGCCGCACCAGGCAGGGGGCCAGGGGACTGGGAAAGATGGGGAGTCTCGGGGAGGCAGCCATTGAGACAGCCACCCCACCCCCTCCAGCTGCCGCAGAATAAAGGGGTGGGGGTGCTTGCTGGAGAAGCGCAGGGCAGACCGCCATGGCAGAAGACAAGCGCTCCCTCCCTCGTCACCACAGTGTGTCCCTAATGAGATCTGCAATGCCCCATCCTTCTCTGGGGCTCTGCCCTTTCCCAGTCGGAGAGGGAGAGAACTTCTCTAAAGCCCCTTCTCCAGATTGCCAGGGCTGTGGCTAAAGCGGCTCCGGGGCCAGGGAAGGCCCTGGCGTTCTGCATTGCCAGCCAGCTCCCAGATGCTGCCCAGGTCCTCATCTGGGACCACACTTTGAGGACCGAGGTTTTACTGCATCAGGGACGGGGTGGGCAGAAGGGAGGTGAAATCCCAGCTCTGTGACATTGGGCAAGCCCGTCCCCCCACCCCCCCAATCCTCAGAGCTTCATTATTCTTACACAGAGAAGAGGGGGCATCATGCCTGTACCACCGGGCTGTACTGAGAATGAAACGGGACATTTGTGATCACGTCCTGGTGAGTGGCAGAATGGCTTTATGGGTAGGGATCGGACCCATAAAGCTTCTTTGGCTCAGCTGGGCCCAGAAAGCTCCAATGGGAAAGGGATCAGACTGAGCTCAAATTGTGGAACCGGTGAAACTGCTTCTCTCACTTCCTGCTCTTCGGGTCTGTGGGTGGTTTGGGGTCCCCACAGGGGGCACATGGTGGGCAGACACTAAGAAGAAGAGCTTGGCCCAGGACCACCCGATCCGTGCCCCTTCCCCAACTTCCAATCTGATGGCCCTTCTGCTCTGGTTCCCTCAGCTCCTTGTCTGAGTGCAGTGGCTCTAACTGCCTGAGACTCCCACCTCCCCTTCACCTGACTGACTGCTGGGAGCTGTTTGGCTTCAGTTTACCCCTCCCACCTGTAGGCTCGGCCCCACCCCTGGTCCTCAGGACCAATCAGAACTAGAGGTTGCAAGCCCCTAGGCAGTCTTTACTCAGGGACCGGAAGCTTGTTCTGGTGACCTTGACCCCAGTATCTCCCAGCACCAGGGCCTGGCTTTGCTTGGCCTGCTGCAACCTCTTCCCAGGACCCTCACCTTTCTCCAGCCTGTGACGCCAGACCTTGGGTGTGGTTCTTACAGGGTAAGGTACAAACCATTGCATGGGTAACAGGTGGCCTCTGGCAGAACCCAGACCCATCTGAGGGTGCATTTTCTTCCTAAGAGTGAGTCATTCCTGGGGCTCCTGTGGATTCTACTGGGGTGCAACCAGGCCAGCTAGGGGGGCCCAGGGAGGATCTGAAGGGATGAGTCAGGCTCCAACAAAGCCCAGAGCAGTGTGGGGAGGCTCAGTCCGAGCCCCACTCCTGCCTCCACCAGAATGCCCCCTCAGGTGGTCTGGGGCCACAGAACACAGGAGGGAGGAGGACCTGTGTCATCCGGCCCAGGAACAGGGACAAAGAATCAGGGACAAGGCTTTCCTCCTTGCCTGCAGATAAAGAAAACCGACAAAACAAAGGCTATAATTGCAAACCAATTTCCTTCTCTTGGATTGCCTGCCACCAAGGCCCCCTCCCTGAGCCATTAATCCTGGGAACAAGCCGTTCTGGCTCTGAGAGGACTGTCACCGAGTGCAGTGGGGTGAGATGCTGGGGGAAACGGGACTCTGAGGCCCTTTCAACACTGTGGGGGTGGGAGGAGCCTGTGGGGAAGCAGGGCTGGCCTCCTTCTTACACAAATCACAGGCCCACACTCATGCTCGCCCCTTTGCCTCCTCCCGCCCTCCAACTCCAGCCATAATTCGAAGGCAGAGACCGAGCCTCCTTTTCTATATCCCCCGGTCCACTTACAGTTTATCTTTTTAATTCTGAAGGCAGATGGGTAGGATCCCTTTTATATTTTCTTGAGTGAATACAGAAAAGCAAGAACAAATTTCCATTTGACAGATGGACAAACTGAGGCTAGACTTTACCCCTTGCAAGTCACCAGCAGAGGAGGTCTTGACTCCCATTCCTTTTCCTACATTCTTAACCCAAAATCTTATACAATTTCTCAATTGTAATAATTTTTATTTTTCTCCACTTTTTATTTTTTATTTTTTTTTAGAACCTTGGATGCCTGTTGCTGCTGTCTGCTAGCAAAGGACTGAAGAGAAACAGTTGGAAAAAAACCCGTGGGGACACTTGGGGACAAGCCACCACCCAGAGCTGGGCAGCTTGCTTTGCTCCTGGTTGTGGTTTCATTTTGCATACAAATAATGAGCATTATTCGCCAGTTTCTGCTGGTGAATTGTTCCGGGTTTTCACGTTGCTTAGTGTCATGTGTCTGTTTATGTTTCTGTCCCCACAAGAGTGGGAGCTCCTTGAGAGTAGGGATTATATCTTCTGCATCCCTGTGACTTCCACACCCCAGGCCCAGGACTGGACCCGGCACCACAAAACGGACGCTTAATGTTGGAATAATAGTAATGGCCACCATATCTCAAGGAGGCAGCTAGTGTAAAGTTAGAAGGATGAGCTCAGAATCACGCTGCCTGGGTTTGAATCCAGGCTCAATTTTCTTAACCTCTCTGTGCCTCAGACTCCTCATCTGTGAAATGGGCTGACAGTATTTACTGCAGAGGGTCGATGGAGGATTAAATGACCGTGGCACACCAACTCTCCCTTGGCTAACATCTGTACCTAACATCTGTACATGTACATCTGCACCTGCATTTATTAGTTCTTACTATGTGACAGTTCCTAGCTACACGGTTGTACACCTTGTCTCATTCAACCACCACAATCCCCTGTTCAGTGAGGCCTGCTGCCATCCCTTTCTCACAGATGGGGAATTTGAGGCCCAACGCAGTTAAGAAACTGCAGAGCTGGGATTTGAACCCAGGTTTGCCTAACTCCAAATGTCATGCTTTTAACCATGCGATGCCGGTGGTGATTTGGTGACCAAGGAAGATTATTGGGTGGCTAACCCAGCGCCCATTCCCCACCCCGTCTCCCTTGCCTGTTCCCCCACAGAAGTTGGGGGAGGGAGACATTCTTCCCAGGAGGCAAAGCCGAGGGCACTGTAGAGTGGCAGCCACCAGCACGGCTGAGCCCGGGAGCCAAAGTCTCCCGCTGCTAATCCCAGCTCTTGTGTGGGATAAACAAGGCACGTGTGTTTAGCAACTGCTCTTGCTGTTACACACAGGTCCTGCGTATCTCCAGGTGTTCCCCCCGTGTTTCTTGGCTGGATGAAGCTTAAACATATCCAACTGCTTTTGATTCTTCCCTAGACCTCACTGAAACAATAGTCAAGGGATGTCTTTTTAAAGCACAAAACTACAAGGAGAGGGAGAAGAGGATGGGAAAACAACACGAGAAAGTTTGTCGCCAAACAGACCCCAGAAAGCTGAACCCTAAGCCAGCACTTGGGAAAAAGAGACTTCCCCTGATTTGCACTGAAGAATCGCCAGATTCCAGGATATCTGGAAGTGCGGGGGCAGGGTGGGGGGGGTCCAGGTGAAACATTTTTAGAGAAACAGCTAGAGGCCCAGATCTCCTTTTCTATTCCTTGCACTTGGGCAACCCCCTCCACCCCTGCCTCACCTCCCCGCCAAGAAGAAGTTGGAAGAAACTGGGAGAACCTTTCCTGGGACAGAGAAGCCCCAAAGAAGCTGGTCTTCACGAGCCAGTCAGACCACACCAGCGCGAAGCAGCAACTTGGTGCCCTCTGTTTAGCTAAACAAACAAACAAAAACAAAAAAACACCCTGATGCCTGGGTTCCACCCCCAGAGATTCCAGTTTAACTGGTCTGGGGCGCTGGGACTTTTTAAACTCCCCCCATGCGTGTGACGGGAAGCTAAGGTTGAGAACTTCTGTTGAGGGAGATGAGTCCCCCCACCGAGGCTCATCCTAGCGGCCCTGGCCAGGTCCCCAAGGCAGAGGCTCTGGGAACATCTGGAATGAAGGCCCGTACTTGATCTCCAGTCCAAAGTTTGCTGAGGGACAGACCCTGCAGCTCCACTGGCTGCCTTAAAAGCACCTCAAGTTCAGACACAAACTCATGATCTTCACCATCACACCTGGCGCATCATCCCCATCCCAGGGTCTGGCACTGCCGTCCACTCCTGAGCAGAAGCCACCATCCTAGGAGTCATCCTTGATGTGCCCTATAAACTCTGCCTTCGAAACAGCTCCCAGATCCGTCCACTTCCGTCCACCTCCATCTGCCCCAGCCGTGCCTGGCCACCATCCGCTCTCACCAGAATGTGACAGTCTCCTGACAGGTCTCCCTATAGCCACTTATGTCCCCCTGGTCCATTCCTTTTAAAAAAATATATTTTTATTGATTTCAGAGAGAAATGGAGCGGGAAAGAGAGAAACATCAATGATGAGATAGAATCATCAATCAGCTGCCTCCTGCATGCCCCCTACTGGGGACTGAGCCCACAACCCGGACATGTGCCTGGACCAAGAATTGAACTGTGACCTCCTAATTCATAGGTCGATGCTCAACCACTGAGCCATGCCAGCAGGACCCTGGTCCATTCTTTACACCACATCAAGCCAGATCATCTCAAAACACCAAATCTAGTTACGTTATTCCTCTGCTAAAAGCTATCCATGGTGTAGAGCTGCTCTCTGAGCTCCAAACTCACTGGCCACCTTCCTCTTAAATGCATTGGGTTCCTTGCAACTTACCTACCACTGTCTCCTTGGGCACAGAACTCTCTCCGTCCTGCCTCCTCACCCCAGCTCCTCCCTTTCCCCATCCCAGCCCTCCTGCCGTCATTCCCAGACCAGGTCATATTCTCCAGGACACGCAACTCTTGTCCTCTCCACCTTATTACAACATCTGTGTTGCAATGAACTATTTACGCTCTGTCTTCTCCACCAGACAGTAAGCTCCCTCAAAACAGGCAGTAGATCAACTCTGCTGACAGCTGTGTCCTAGGGTCTCATGCATGGCCTCAGTGTGTGCTGACTGGCAGCTGCTTGGTGAGCAGAGCAGTCGCTGAAGATGCCCTCCTTCACGGCGGGGGCAGAGCAGGCTTCTCAGTGGCTGCAGAATCCTAACACCTTAACAGCTGCATCTACTGGGCAGGTCACCCAAATTAACAGCTGCGTCTACTGGGCAGGTCAGCCAAACTTCCTGAGCACAGAGTCCTCATAAAAAAATGGGCCAAATAACAACCCCCCCCCCCCGCACCCCCATCTCCCCCCCCACACACACACACACACACAAAGCCTGCACAGTGCCCAGCATGCAGCAGGCTCTCATGGAGTGCGTTCTCCTCTGCCCAGAAAGAGTAGGCGTCAGGCTGGGGGCGGGGGCTCCCCCGGCCTCTGTGCCCGTCACTCCTGTCTGATGCAGGCCTTACTCAGGGGTCTCAACTGTGACAGATGCAATGACCCCTTTGTTATAGTAAATATTTCGTAACACCCCCTTTACCTCCCAAAATGAGATTCTTAGGAACAGGAAACTACCCAACCACTAAAATCACACACACACACACACACACACACACACACACACATACACACACACACACACACACACACACACACACCTGACAATGCTCTAACTCTAATATAAGGGAGCAATAAAAGGGAAATAATTTAGACTAAAATCCTCCCCACACTATCTGAATAATGTTATGACTACACTGAAGGCCCAGGGAAGTGGTCAGAGACAGGCAAGCATTGGCGAGGTCACCGTGGACATGGCAGCTGCCTGTCAGATACCTCCAGGGGCACCACCGGGGAGGACTCTGTTTTCTGGAATGAAAACTCCTGGTAAAGTTCTGAACAGAACAAAAGAGGTTGCTCTAAACCAGTGGTTCTCAACCTTTCTAATGCCGCGACCCTTTAACACAGTTCCTCATGTTGTGGTGACCCCCAACCATAAAATTATTTTTGTTGAAACTTCATAATTGTCATTTTGCTACTGTTATGAATCGTAATGTAAATATCTGTGTTTTCCGAAGGTCTTAGGCTCTATAGCAGCGGTCATGACCCACAGGTTGAGAACCGCTAGCAGGGTTGCCTAAGACCATTGGAAAACACAGATATTTACATTACGATTCAAAACAGTAGCAAAATGACAGTGATGAAGTAGCAACGAAAATAATTTTATGGTTGGGGGTCACCACAACATGAGGAACTGTGTTAAAGGGTCACAGCATTAGAAAGGTTGAGAACCACTGCTCTAAACAGTGGTTGCAATTCAGAAAATTAAGTGATTACAAAAATGCACAAAATACTTAGTATTTAGATGTAAAACAGAATTATAGTCTAGGCTCAGATGCTTCAAAACAGGTTTCTCCCTGAAGTGGGGGTCCTCAAAGCGTGGTCCCGGGACCAGCACCGCCAGGAGCTGTTCGGAACCCACCTGCTCCTGCTGCTGCAGACCTGACGGCTCAGAGCTCGGGCGCGCAGCCCTCGAGCTGGGTCTCCAGGCCCTGCGTGCTTAGTGCAGCCCTGCCGGACCTGAGCGGGCATGTCAAGGCCGTGCAGGATGCAGGACTGTTCTTCCCGTCCCAGGGCCTGTAGCATCCTTGGCCAGTGCGCCCCCACCAGGCACTGCAGCACTCCCACATGCCCCCTCTAATGTTCCAAACATCTCCGCGGAGGACCACTGGGCATGGTGGTCGATGAGGAGCCTCCCTGCTTGGTTTCCGGAGATCCCTGGCCTTGATGTAGGACTGGCTGAGCGGGGGCAGGCACTGGAGTGGGCAGAAGCTGGGGAGCTGGGGTGCCAGGCGATGTGGCTCACCCCAGCAGGGCTGGTATCTGCTTCCAGTGGCTGGAAGTGTTGGGGGAAAGAGAGGCTTGGCTTTCAAAGAGCCTTT
The DNA here is from genome assembly GCF_951640355.1 of Cnephaeus nilssonii. Classification (NCBI taxonomy): domain Eukaryota; kingdom Metazoa; phylum Chordata; class Mammalia; order Chiroptera; family Vespertilionidae; genus Cnephaeus; species Cnephaeus nilssonii. The sequence goes on along the minus strand of NC_137084.1, from coordinate 14,933,297 downwards.
GAAACTGCAGCTGAGAGCACTTGGCCATGGAAACAGACCTGGCCTCAGCTCACTGGAGGGTGCTGGGCTGCAGATATTTCTCCTTGAAGCAGCTGTGACCATCTGAGAGGCCAGGACATTACCCAGGACACAGCCCCCCGCCCAGCCCCCCTTTCCCCTGACAAGGAAAGAAGAGTTGCAGCCTGCTGGGGTCTGGGCTCCTCCAGCTACAAAAGTCTGTCCCAGACCCTGAGAGCCTCAGGCCCCAAGAAGAGTGTTTGACCTAGAGCGACCCTCCAACCGCCAATGGGCTTCCTTGAGCTACCCCATCCTCAGTGGTCAGTCTCTATAGCTCTGTCTGCCCAACAGGCCAGGTGGGGCTGGAGCCCATGGATTTCTCAAGCTGTTTCAGCCCAGCATGGTCTGGCAAGAGGGGGCAGGCAGAGCAGCAGCTCAACCCCGTCACTGTGGCCTGGGGGGTCTGCCCTACAGTCTCCACAGACACAGGAGCTAGAAAAAGTCAGAGAGGTGACCGTATTGGCAGAGACATTCACCAAAGTCCACGTTCTCCCCCTGTTCCAGGCACACGGCTAGCCGCCGTCTCCCACTACCTTGCTCTCAGATGCGGCTGAATGACAGAGCTCCGGGCAATGGCACATGCGTAGAAGCAACTTGTACTAATTCTGAGCCTTTTAAGAGCAGCTGTACCTCCACATTCTCACTTTCCCTTTCTGCCAGTTGGAAGCAGATGACAAAGATCTAAATAATGGTGGGACCTCAAGATGAAAGAAGGCAGGATCCCCAAACACTGCACAGAGGAAAGCCACACGCAGACCAGGAACGTTCATCTAGGACTCATGTGAGTGAGAAATAAACTTCTGTGGTGTCCACACCATTATACATCCAATGGCCTACTTGTCACTGCAGCCTACGCTAGTTAACCCATTCCATGACACTAGCATGTAGTGACACTCGGATCACACCTGCTGCAGCTGGCAGTGGGGATGGATTTGTCTAAGCCTTTCCCTTCCAGTGCAGCCTGAATCTAACATGGATCCCACCAGAGCTATCTCAGCATCCAAGCAGACACTCATCTAATGCTAATATCCCAGCCGGCGCTAGGCTCACATTCCTGCCCAGGGGCTGAGGGAACAGACCTGGGGCCACACTGCAATGACACACCATGCGAACGGAAGGGATGTACCGGAGGCATGGGCACCTGGCAGGAAGAATCCGGATTCAGGGGGGACTTGTTCTATCTGGGAGGCTAGAAAGCCTTTACCTAGCAGTGGCAGGTAACTGAGGCTGCCTTGAAAAGAGAGGAGGTTGATTGTCAAGAAAAGAATGGGCGGGGGGGGGGGGGGATGCGGGGGGGGAGGAACTCTAAGAAAGAAGAATGGTGTGTGCAAAGGGAAAGGGTGTGAGAGGTCTGAGTTGTTGGGGGAGTGATGAGATAGCTGGGGTGGCCCGAGTACCACGGAGACAGTACTCAGCTAGAGACAGGGCTGGTGGGGGGTTGATGAGGTGTCTACTGGAACCAGATCGTGGGGAGCCTTGCCTGCCAGGCTGAGTCCAACATGAACTTGCAAGGTTGGGAGAAATGGACTGACACCATCCTCACGGTCCTCATCTGAGAGCTGACGCTTGGAAAACGCTGTGCGCTCTGTGAACAGTATCTCACTGCATCCTCACAGCACGCCCACGAGGCAAGTTCTCTATGAGCCCATTTTCCAGATGACCAAGTTGAAGGTCCGAGCGGTTAGGAACTTGCCCAACACCACCCAGCAGCTGGCCTGGGACGTGAACAAACTGCAAAGAAAGCTTCCTAACTCTGTTTAGGTTATTCTGTAGCACATAGTAAGCCACTAGCTAGACTCTTTATTTAGAAAGATGCCCCTGGCTTTAGCAGCGTGGAGAGCAGAGGTGGCGAAGTCAGCGAGAAGGGTTAGGAAGTATTCCGGGAGAGGCTGGACTAGGACACATTAGAGGAAACGAAGTGTGTAAAAGATGGAGTGGGCAGACTTTGTTGACCAATTAGATAATAAGATCTAACATTTACTGAGCAATTACTATGTGCCAGGCGCTGTCCTGAGCACTTTATTGCACTCTTCCCTGCAGGCCCACGAAGCAGGGACTCTCCTTGTCTCTATTTCACAGATGAGTAAACCAAGGCACAGAGAGGTAAAAGGTCACAGACCTAGTAAATGAGGGATGTGGGATTCAAAGCCGGGCACCCGGGATCTGAGCTCTGTGCAGAGAAGAGTAAGGGAGAGAGAGGGAGCAAGGGTGGCTCCCAGGTTTCTGGCGTGGTGACTGAGGAATGTAGGGCCTCTGCTTCCCCCACTGGCCTGGAATTCAGATGAGCCAGGCCCCCAGCCAGGGGACTGCCTGCCCTCCTGCCCTCCTGCTGGGCCAGGGCCAGCATTCTGGTGGCCTTGTCTCTCTGCAGGAGCCCAAGGTGGCTGAGAAGGGAGCCGTGTGTGGAATACATATGACTCCACCCAACCCTCAACCTCAGTGCTCTGAGGGCAAGACTGCAGCAGCAGAGTCTGAGCTGGAAGGGCCGGCTCCAGTCCCCCACCTTCTCAATATTACAGACACATGACCAGCTCATACCCACAGGCCCTCTAGGTGCCTGACCGCCTCCCCTGCCTGGTAGAGGCCTTGGTACCTGAGCTGGGAGCAGGATGTGGGGGCTCCCAGGGCCCAGGCCAGAAGGAAGGGGGAGGGCTGGGAGTGAGCAGCAGAGGAAGGACGAGGTCCAGCTCGGAGCCCATCCTGCGAGTGGAGACCCCGCAGCCACCACATGGCCCCAGGCAGGAAAGGAAGCAGGAGGCTTCTCAAAATAGACCAGGAGCTGCAGCTCTGCGGCATTTCCCTGCTCCCACCATCTGCCAACCCTCCGGAAGAGAGGCGGGGGAGGGGAGGGCCCAGTGTGGCTGCCAAGCTGGCGCCCACCACTCTCCCCGCACCTCTCCCTGCCAGGCTCCCTGGTCTCCTTCGCTGGACCCTCACAGTGGCAGGGCAAGGCAAAGATTATTGTCACTGAAAAATGAGAAAACAGAGACTTGGGGAAGTAAAGTGACTTGTCCAAGGCCACACAGCGGGGCCGCCCCACAGCCAGGAGGCTGGACAGCAGGGCCTGCAGCTGAAGGCAGCGGTGGCCCAAGTCCTTCAGGGAACTCAGTGGGAGTAGGGGAAGGAAATAGAGGGGAGGGAGAAACAAAAAACAAGGCAAGAAGGAAAAAAGAACAGAGAGGGAGAAGGAACAATAAGGGAGGGTCTACGTGTGAGAAAGAGGGAAGTGAGAAGGGGAGAGGAACTGATCTCAAACTGGCAGCTCCATTCTGAACCCTAAAGAAAGCCAAGTCTTTTCCCCTATTCTTCTCCCCAGAGCAGGAGAGTGCAGGGTGTGGCTGCCCAAAGCCTTGGAGGAGCTGCAGGAGCAGTGCCCATGGGTGGGGCTCACCACGGAGGGCTTCCTGGAGGAGGAGAGCCAGGACCCAGGTGATGGAGATGGGATGGGGGTGGGAGCCTGTGGCTCACACACCCTATGGCTGTGTCTCCTTCAAGGAGAGGTCTAGGTGACGACCATCCCAGTGATGACTTCCTTCCCAGCTTCTGGGCCCCAGAGAGGCCGGAATCAGGAGAGGCAGCTGGGCTCCAGGGCCGGCTTCCCAAATAGCTGCCGTTTTCTGAAGATCTACTGTGCACCCAGCCCTGTGCCTGTGCCTGTGCCTGTGGATCCCTGGATAAACCAGACAGATCCTGGTCTTGTGGGACACACCGTCCCATGTGAGAGACAGACAAGACGCGCATGAACATCCTGTGCTGAATGATCCCAAGGAAACTACCAAGCCACGAGGAGGGACAATGAGGGACCTCCTGAAAATGGGGGCTTAGGGCAAACCCATCCTTCAGCAAAGGCTTGGCTCTCCTGAGCCTTTCCCAGGGCCCACCACGCAGCTGGGCATTCTACGGGCCCCTGTATTTTTCAGCAGTCATCCGGGAGCGGGAGAAAGGGTGGGAAGGAGAACGCATAGATTGGCCTCTTTCTGGCCCTCTCCTGAATCACTGCAAGCGTGGTTTGGGGACTTGCTAGAAGAAACCCCCACCCCCACTCCTAGAAGCCTATGAACATGCCTAAAATTCCACCACCGGAGACACATTTTTGGGGGATTGAGTATTATCTTATAAAAAAATAACTTTAGAGAGAGCCTAATTAATCTTGGTTTGAGTTTATCCAGCTTGTCGGGTAAGAGGTGGAGGCAGATTGCCTTGACTTAAGCCCTGGCTGCACCACTGTGAGATTCTGGGTAAGTTATTTAACCTCCATGAGCCCAATTTCCTCCTCTGTAAAATCGGAATGGGAATATTACCTCCCTCATGGGATAAGGTAATATAAAGCCACTTAGAAGACACTCTGAAATTGTTAGCTGTCATTATTATTATTATTACTGTCATTATTGTCGTCATCATTATTATCCACACAACACTAACTTTGTCCTTGGTCCTGTGCTTGCCACTGAAACTACAAAGAGGAATAAAACAGGGACCCTGTGCTCCAGAATTTTATAGTCAATGCTTAGAGCAGGGGAAAGCCTCCAGGGCATCATTCACACCTTAGTATAAATTAGTTTCATAAACTACTGGGTCCTTAAGTAGGGGAAGGGAAGGCTTCTAGTGCGAAGACCAGAGTACATAGGAGAAAGAGCAGCAGGGGAATTCATCCATCCTGTTTTGACTTGCTGGGATAGGGTGGGGTCACAGATCTGACCCCTGGGACAAAAGCCAGGGAAACCAGGTTCCAAGCAGATTCTTCCAGGGGCAGCTGGTCCTTGGCCCAAGGAAATTCCCTTCAAGAGGCAGGGGAGAAGCATCCGCTTGAAGTGCATGGAAGGGAAAATCTTTTCTGCCTGCCAAAGCACATGATTGTTCCAGCCACAGCCCAGCCTCAGACCCACTTCTGCCAGGGCCTCCGCCTTGGCCTTGAACTTCAGAATGCTGGATTATTTTCATTCTGTTCACTTGGGAAGAGATTTGGACCTATTTTGGGAAGTTGGCTGGACCTCCTGCTCTGGCCTTCTCCTCCCCCCACCTCCCCCCCCCCCCCCCCACCAGAGTGGGACAGTTACTGTGTGAGGCCTGGGCGACCTCCAAGGCCTGGAGAAAGCTCGGCTCAGAGGGAGGCAGAGCGAGCCTGGGAACGTGGATGGTGGAGTGAAGGAGGCTTGGTGGGCCCGTGACCCAGATTTTGCTCCCTGTCCCGCTTCCCTCCATTCCCAGACACTAGCCGGGGCTGGACGCCAACTGCAGGCCAGCAGGAAACCAACTGTTGTCTCCTTGCTGTGAGTGAGGCCAAGACTCAAGCTTCACTCTGGCTCTGAGTCGGGCATCCTGCAGCCCACATGGTCGCACTCGGGCCACGTACCCAGGCACTTTCTCATGGAGGGCAGGGAGTTAGTCCATCAGGTCCAGCCCACACCTCCCATTCGACACAGAAACAAATAGCCCAGAATAGGGCAGAGACCTGACCAAGGCTACACAACGGATGGTGACCTAGGCCTGGGTTTTCTGACCCGGCTCTCAAGAAGTTCTGAATGAATGTGTGAATGAATGCATGAAAATTCTGATGCACGTGCCCCTACATCAGTGATAAGAGAGATAAGAATCCATTAAACAGCTCTTCTTAAAGACACCAGGGAGAGGGAGCAGGGCCCGGGTCTGCAGTGCCCACACCATGCCAGGGCCCGGGTCTGCAGTGCCCACACCATGCCAGGGCCCGGGTCTGCAGTGCCCACACCATGCCAGGGCCCAGGTCTGCAGTGCCCACACCATGCCAGGGCCCGGGTCTGCAGTGCCCACACCATGCCAGGGCCCGGGTCTGCAGAGCCCACACCATGCCAGGGCCCAGGTCTGCAGTGCCCACACCATGCCAGGGCCCGGGTCTGTAGTGCCCACACCATGCCAGTACTTGGGTGAAGGCATTGCTAGAACTTCCTCTCTTGAGTTGGGGAACCACACTTCCCCAGGCTTTCTAAGGAGCTGTTGCTTTCACCTCTTCTGGGATGGGGGTGGTGAGGGAACACATTTAGTGAACAAAAGTTTACTGCAGCACATCACACGCTGACCACGGATTCGCACTGCCAGCCATCCAGACAAGGTGGGGAGACAACCCACCACCGAGCACACCAAGGAAGGCAGGACGACCGCCTGGGACTCCGTGTGACAAATGCGAGCGGTGTTGGGCTGCATCTGGTGGGGAGCAGGGCCAGGTGTGGGTCTACGCTGCCTCTCCGAGGAGGTGGCATTTAGGCTGAGCCCGTGGAACGAGAAGGAACCAGCCTGGTGAAGCCCTAGGAAAAGGGCCCGTCCACGCAGAGGACACAGCCAGGGGCCAAGGCCCTGAGATGAGCAAGCGCTCAGCATTGTCCCGGATAGACGGCCCCATCGGGTGCAGGGGCAGGCCCCACGCAAGGTCTGTGCGGCCGGCCAGGGCCAGGTCACACGGGGCTTTCTCACCAGGCTGTGGCGCTTGGGTCTTCTGAGAGCACCAGGCAGCCAGGGAAGGCAAGAGGATTGGTGGGATCGCCTGCTATTTTAAGACCATATGTTGCCCTGAATGAAGGGCGGATGAGGATGAGAAAGAGAGGCCGCGGGAGACTGGCTCGGAAGCTGAATGGTCAGGATGAGAGGCGGCGTCACCTGAATGGGGCAGCGTTGGCGGCGAAAGAAGCGAATGTTTGAAGGGAGCTTTAGGTGGTAGAAATGACGCGGCTCGCTGATGGAGTCAGCGACGGTGAAGGAGAAACAAGGAGGGCTCCAGGGCTCTGGCTTTAGTAACCCGATGGATGTAATGAGGCTGGGGAGGGCGGAACGAAATGCTTCGCTTCCGCTGAGCTGAGTCAGAGATGCCTTTGGACACCCCAGGGGAGAGAGAAAGGAGGCAGCTGGACATGAACAGCAATGACGATGATGGTGAGGATCATACGCGATTTGTGCTTCTGTTCTCCCGTGTGCCTGTGCCTCCCCCGGGGGCTGTGCCTCTTGAAGGCAGAGGTTGAGGTTGGTTTTGTTCCCAACTCTCTTCTCAGCATTGAGTCCAGGGCTGCCCTGGGGCCTGAGAGTGGGGAGGTTGGGGAGGGCTCAATAAGTATTTGTCAAATAAGCAACTGACAAGACAGAGGCTGCCTGGCGTGTGGATGGAGCTGGACATCAAGGCGCCAGCGATAGACCCTGCCTAAGAAAATGGCCAGGCCCTGGCCTCGGCTCTCCCAGCTCTCCCTCGGGTCTCCTTCCCTCCTCCCAGCTTCCTGCCAGGAAACACAGTCCCCAGGCAAAATCATTAACCAGAACCACCCCCAAAGGGGAGCTGCAAAATCACCTCTCCTTCCATTATCTTGGATGATCCTTGAAACCACCTAGGGAGGTGCCCGCCCACCCACCAGCCACCCAACAGGAAACAGGGAGGCAGCATTCAGGGGGTGCTGGCGTCATCAGGATGGGAACACAGGTCTCCTGTCACCCTGCTTTGACAAGAATTCTCACAGTCTGGGAGTGTTCTGTTCCCCAAGGACATTGTGTTTAAAGCAGAAGAGCAGAGAGGTCCCTACGAAGAAGGAATGTTAGTGGTGGCATTCCTGGGGAAGCCCTGGGCACACTGGGCTGAGCAGGGAACCTCTCTCCACATAGCCCTCCCACCCTGGAATAGGATTCCGGGAGAGCCAGGCTCCTCTGCATTGGTCCATGTTCGATAATACTCTGTGTTCCAGGCACACCTTCTAGCTGACGGCAGCCCCACTAACTCTGGCAGAGGGTGCTGTGGAGGAAGCTGGAAAGAACTCACTGAGCTGCTTTGGCCAAGTCCCTTCCTCTCCCTGGCCTCAGTTTCCCCATCTGACAAATGGGTTGTTGGTTGAATTTGACAGGTCCCTTCCAGCCCTGCAGATCTCTGAGTCTCTCTCTGACCAAAGGTCCCCGGACCCCAGCTCTGGAGGATCCACAGACTGATCTGCAGGCCCTCTTCCCACCCCCACCACACCACTGCTCCGGTGGCCACAGCAGCCCCTGGCCATTTCCCAGCAGCCTCTGCTCAGTCCAGCAGATGCACGCCACCTGCTCTGGCGTGGAACAGTTTTCCTGTTGGGCAAGGCGGTGACAGGAAAGGGACAGGACCTGACCTCTGCTTGGAAAGCCAATTGTGCAACATAGTCTGCGGGGGGAGGCATGTGGCCGACGGGAAAGACGCCTGAAGGAGCCAGGGACTTCTTTGAAATGAATATCTTGGCCAGACCTACAGAGAAATGTCCTTTTGGACACCACTAACTCTGGGTCAGACCCAGACTGCAGCCGTGTCCGGCAGTGTCTCTGAATACAGTCTTGCTGGGTCACTGTCAAGGATGCATGGAGTTGCAGGGCAGTGGGTAACCTAACCTTCTGGCTTCTGCAACCCAAACCTCTGGCTTGTACTTAGAGGCAGCCTAGGTCTGCAGTATATTCATCTGGGCGTCCTCTCCCAAGGCAAGAAAGGAATGTATTTTTAGTAACAAGGAAAAGTCATTTTGCATCAAGTCTAAGAGTAAAGCAGATGACGTTAGGGACTAGTAGTGACAGATGAAGGTGGAGGAGAGATTTTAGTGGGAGGGCTACACGGATCATTTTTTCTTATAATGTAGGATGGTTCTGAGGATCATGAAATCTTCGCATAGCTCAGTGGTCGGCAAACTCATTAGTCAACAGAGCCAAATATCAACAGTACAATTGAAATTTCTTTGGAGAGCCAAATTTTTTAAACTTAAACTTCTTCTAATGCCACTTCTTCAAAATAGACTCGCCCAGGCCATGGTATTTTGTGGAAGAGCCACACTCAAGGGGCCAAAGAGTCACATGTGGCTCGTGAGCCGCAGTTTGCCGACCACTGGCATAGCTGTTTGGAAGAAGTGCATCATGATGGGGTGTATGTTGGACACCTACCACATGCCAAAGACAGGGCTGGGAAATCTCTCCACGTGACTGCTCATTCTCACAGCTTTCCTGCAAGGTGGATTACACAATTTTTTTATTACTTTAAGGCAATTCAAGTTTTCTATCCTTGAATCCATCTTTTGCAATTTATGTCTTTCAAAGAATTGTTTGTATCTAAAATTTCAGATGTACTGGCATCAAATGGTTCATTATATTCCTTCCTCATTTCATGTCTGTAGGGTCTCTAGTTATGTCCATGCTTCCATTCCTGATATTGCTAATTTGTGTTCTTATCACAGATGAGGAAACCTAGGCTACCTCATACCTTCAAAGCCACGGACTGACCAAGACGCAACAATAACCCTCCCCTTTCAGCGCCTATGCAGGGAGGAGGTCTTGATGGAGGTGGAAGGAGAAGACTGTGAAGGTGCCCTGGGCAGGGAGAGTGGCTGGGGCCGAGAAAAGCCAGCCTCACCTCCCTCAATATCTTGCCCCAAACTGACTGCAGGCACAGGCACCGGGCGACACCCTTCCCTGCCCGGCCTGCTGCGGAATATCCCGGGAGAGGCTGCTGAGCAAAGGGTCCCGGAGCTTAGCTTCTGGGCTGGCCCTGTGGACCTCAGAAGGCAAGCCTGCCAGAGTAAGAACAAGAAAGATGCATTCCTTCCCATGTAAAACCCCTGGGCGGTGGGTGGTGGGAATGTAGAGTTGGTTAAAATCGGGAGGGGTACATATAATGCTGCGTTGGGAGAAAGGAGTTTTTCTTTAATGTATAAGCATTGATTTTTAAAAAATGCCCCTATTTAAAAAATAAACTTGGCTACGGTGTCAGATCCCATTCTCTCCTGCCCGTATCCCATACACCCTGGCTTTGGACTTGGGGCTTCACACAGCAGCTTCTGTGGTTCTCTGTAGGGGTTTCTGTGGCCACAGGAAAGCACTCATCCAGTCTAGGGCAGGTCAGAGTGCCAGGGAGTGAATGCCCTGGAGAAGCCCACCTCAGCCAGTGATACAGGGAATGGATGACAAATGCCTGCTTGTTGTCCGTCCTGTGGGTTGACATGAAGGCGTTTGCTACCCAGTCTCCCAGAATATGGAGGCCAGCTGCCCATAGGGGTGACCTGCTCGTTCATGCAACCGGCACTGGTTTCCTTCCTGTCCTATCTCACTTCCCCACCCGCTTACTCTTTCCTGGGATACATCCCAAATAATTGCACCCAAATCCTTGCCTCAAGGTTCACTTTGGGGGAACCTAAAATAACCACATAAAGGAGGCCATGTACTGGGGTCTGGGCTCAGGTCCCGGCTTCAGCCTGTCCTATCGCGGTCACGTCATCTTCCTCCCCTGCCAGATGGGGGTGAGAACAGCACCTATCTCAGCAGTCGTTGTAAGGACTGAAAGAGACAATTAATGAAAAGCAGTTTTCACAGTACCTGGTACTTGGTAAATTCTCAAAAACGACTAGCTATAATTAATATATGGCCTACAGCAGAGCCAAATAAACTTGGGAATAGCAACATGGTGAACAATATTAACAACAAATGACAAGCAAAGGATTGTTATCCCGAATATACAAAGGACTCTTATTAAGAAAAAGATGAGCCTGGCAAGTGTGGCTCAGTGGTTGAGCATCAACCTAGGAACGGGGAGGTCACGGTTCAATTCCCGGTCAGGGCACATGCCCGAGTTGGAGGCTTGATCCTCAGTGCTCAGTGGGGAGTGTACATGAGGCAGTCAATCAATGATTCTCTATTATCATTGATGTTTCTACCCTCCCCCCCCCCCCCCCCGTCTCTTCCTCTCTGAAATCAATATACACTGAGTGGCCAGATTATTATGATCTCTGAACGCATAATAATCTGGCCACTCAATGTATATCCTATATAATAAAAGGCTAATATGCAAATTGTCCCCTCGACCAGGAGTTCGACCAGCAGGCAGGCCAGCCAACCATCTATGTCTCCTCACCCTGGCCAGCCTGGCCAGACCCCACCCATGCACGAATTCATGCACCAGGCCTCTAATATACATATAATAGAAAATTCTTCATGCACTGAAGCGGGGGTCCCTCAGCCCGGCTGCCTCCTCTCACAGTCCAGGAGTCCTTAGGGGCGGGAGGCGACATGGCTATCAGGGGAAGGCGATGCCCCATCACACCTCTGCTGCTGCCACTGCCGGCAGCGCAAGCCTCGGCCAGCTCTGGTTACCTGAGCCTTGGGCAGCCCTGGGAGGCTGGGGGGCTGAGGGGACTGGGTGCCGCCATCTTGTGGCTGTGAGCACCACCATCTTTGAGGGTGGGACAGTCAATTAGCATATTCCCTCCTTATTGTCTGTGGGTGCCACCATCTTTGCGATGGTGGGAGGGTCAATTAGCATATTCCATCTTTATTAGATAGGAGATACACATACACACGCGCGCGCGCGCGCGCGCACACACACACACACACACACACACACACACACACACACACTGAGTGGCCAGATTATTATGTGTTCAGAGATCACAATAATCTGGCCACTCAGTGTATGTATGGACTAAACTACCCTGCAGAATAGCAGCCAAGGACATGCATAGGTGATTCACTGAAGAACAAATAAGGGAACCCAATAAACATATTGAAAGATGTTCAACCTAACTTCTCAAATAATTAAAGAAATGCTGAGAAAAACCATAATAATTCATTCACTCATGCAAAAATTGTGCAACTGGCAACATTTAAAAAAAATTGATAACATTCTCTGGTGAAAAGGATGCAGCAAAAACAGGTGGCTCATGACAACGGGAACCGTCCAACCTCCCCGCAGGGTAGTTTGGCAGTTCTTAGGTAAATCTCACATTCACAAACCCCCTGTGAGACTTTCTCCTCGGAAATCCCACACTCGTGCAAAAAGGCTTAGGATCAAGAACAGTCACTACACCACCGCATAAGAAAAAGTTGTGAACACCCAAGTGACGGTCGGTAGGGGACTAAGTGAACATGGAATATCCAAACAAGAGAATGCCAGGCAGCTGTACGAAAGAACTAGAGGCTGACACGTGCCCTGGAGATGAGAGTTAGGATGAGGTGGAAAAAGACAGCATGAGTGTGCTCCTGATTAAATAACACTTTCATTTATCCTTGTGCATAAAATAATATATGCACCATGAAGTGAGGATATAAAACTCTTAGTATCAAGAAAAACTGGAAGAAGAAAAAGAACAATATAGTAACAGGAGTGCCAGGTACCTTGGTGACTTTGTTTTTTGTTCTTCCTCATTTTAAAAAATGTTGGTATTGTCCATATTTTCTACAATGAGCAAGTATTTCTTTTAGAATTAGAAACAAAGCACATGAGTTGGAATAGAGGAGTGATCAAATTGGGGTGGCCTCAACTCGCCTGGCGGAGACTTGCTTTCCAGAGGATACAGTGAGAATGTTCTGGAAAATGACCTCTTTCTACCAAGATGTAGAGCAAACAGAGGCCACATTAGGTGGGTCTACAGATTCTCTGAGCTCCCGCAGCTTTTCCTCTGGCGATCGAAGGCCAGGACTGCCCCACACAGTCAGGCCGCGTCCCCTGGGAGACGGTACTGCATCTCCTGAAGCTTCTGTCTGGATGGGGCTTTGGTGAAATGGAAACCATGAGCAATTTCACTTGTGCCAGATGTAAACCACCAGCACCTGTTCATGAGGTGCTGGCCCCTCACCCAGATTTCAGGGAGAACAACTGGAAACATCCCTTCCCCCAAATAACAATAACAACAATAATTAGTACCAAAGGCTTTCCCCTTCAACCTCGAGGCCCAGTCTCTTCACTGGGGTTGAAGTTGGGCTGGGTGGCTAGAAGAATAAAACTTCTTACCTGACCAGATCACGCTGGAGAGGAGGAGGCACACTGAGCCAGGAGGAGAGCAGCCCTCCCTTTTATAGGTAAAAACCCCACCCGTCTCCATCAGGAAGTTTCATCTACGGCATGTGGGTTTTGAGGCATCAAGTAGATGAGAGGGTTCATCAACCCCTGTGAACTTTGTCTCATGCAGGGAGGGAAAAACAAGTTTCCCCACCTCAGAAGGAGAGGGTGATGGGACCTACGGTGCCTCCCTGCTCAGTCAGGAACCAAGCCCACCTGCAGGCATAGGCAGAAGGGCCCTTGGCAGTGGGGAGGCTGAGGAGGAGGCTCTGGGCCCCTTGCTCTCGCCTTTGCCAGGATCTCAGAGGAGCCTCTCACTCATGCAATGATCTGTGTGAACTTGTAGTACATTGGGTTGAGATTCATGTCTTCTGACCATATTTCACGAATGCCTCACAAAACATTAGACAAATGGCTTGAGGTGGAGCTCCCTAGAGGTAAGACTCCCAAGGAGGGAGTCTTCTCGCCTGGTGTCACATGTGTTTATGATCTATGGAGCATACCTACATGTCATCCCAAACCTGGGTCATTTGTTACCCACAATAACACCAAGAATATTATCATCTCCAACTTACAGATAAGGAGAATGAGGCACAGAGAGATGAAGTGACTGCTTAAGGTGAGATCAAGATCTCAACCCAGGCCAATCTGAAGCCAACAACTGAGACGACCATTAGATTCGGAGGGAGATGTTTCCAAACAGTCCTGCTGGATTCCTCAGGCAGGATGCTCAGTATATTCATCCTATTGCAGCTGTTACAAATGACCACCAATCTAGTGGCTGGAAACAACACAAATGGATTGCTTTAGAGTTCAGAAGGAGGTCAGAAATCTGAACTAGATCTCACTGGACTAAAGTTGGCTGAGTTGCATTTTTTTCTGGAGGCTTTAGAGGAAATCCATTTCCTTGTACTTTGCAGAGACTAGAGGCCACCCTCCCACCATCTTCAAAGCCAGCAATGACCAATTGAGTCTCTCAAGGCCATCTCTTTGGTCTCACTCTTCTGCCTCCCTCCTCCCCATGTCAGTACATTCATGATTAAATTGGGCACACCTAGATAATCCAGGATAATCTCATTTAAAAATATTTTTACTTATTTGAGAGAGGGAGGGAGAGGGAGAGAAAGACAGAACTGTCAATGATGAGAGAGAGTCACTGATTAGCTGCCTCCTGCACGTCCCACTGGGGATCGAGCCTGCAACCTGGGCATGTGCCCTGACCGGGAATCAACCCATGACCTCCTGGTTCATAGGTTGATGCTCAACCACTGAGCCATGCTGGGCAGGATAATCTCATTTTAAAGCCAGTTAATTAGCAACCTTAATTCCTTCTGTAACCTTAATTTCCTCTTGCCATGCAATGTAACATATTATTCACAGGTTCAGGGGATTAGGACGTGGACACCCATAATGAGGGACTATACACTCAGAGAGACAGCAAACCCATGTAGTCACCAAACCCAGCATCTGGTTTCCCCCTTCACATGGGGTTTAAGAACCTGATTCACCCCGAGGCTGATTTCTAGGCTAGGAACATCAATGACTTATAGCAGGAAGCGCCCCCATCCTGGTCCTGATGGGGTCAGGAAGACCCAGTGTAAGGATTATTTACCCAGTCTTATTTATGTTTACTATTACAAGAGTCATGTCTGCTCATGCAACATGTTCAAACATTGCAGACTGTGCAACTGCAGGACACTATAATGTGTCCATCATAACCTGCCTCCCACTCTCCCAGGGCACACAGCTGGCCCTGTTCTCCCAGCCTTCCCTGCAGCCTGGTGTGGTCTCCATCGTCCTGGTTCTACATCATCCAAGTTCTCTGGTTGAAGGTCAGCAAACCTCCTGGAGCTGGGATGACTGGAGGTTGGAGCCTGTATCATCTGAAGTTAGTTCCTAGAATTCTTATACAAGCATGCTGTTTATCTACAAGCTACATAGGAGTCAGCATCTACAGAAACAATGTCAAAAGAATGGTGGGGCGGGCTACACCCCCACTGTTACAACCTCCTTTAAGAAATAGTTATTATATGCCAACTATGTCCCAAGCCCTGGCTATTCACTGGGGATACAGAGGAGACTAAGAGCGAGCCATCTCTTCACTCCCTCCTTGCTAAATGACTATGACTTTGTTCACCCAGCACTATGCTGGGCCCTTCCCCATCCGACCTGGGGGCAGGTCCTAGTGTGGTCTGAGTATTCAGCATGATCTCATTCCCTGGGCCATGTAACTAGCTGGGACACGGGCAGGGGACATAACTCTGGCCAATGAAATTCAGGGATATCTGATAGGAGGTTTCTGAGAAAGTTTTCTTTGTGCCTAAAAAGCGACAAAAGGCTGGATTCTGCCTGGCTGTTGCAACCGTCCTGGCAGCGAGCAGGGAGCCAGGCCAAAAGGACGAGCGGATTGCCCGAGGATGGTGGAGAGGCAAGGTGGAGGCTCCCTGGAGCCAGGGGCCACCCCTGAGCCAGGGGATTCACCAGCTCTACACTCTGCATGATGTCCTTTGTGATCAACCCTGGTGTATAGAATCTGTTGTACCTTGAAACTGAAAATATACTTTATACCATTCAGGCCTCACCTAGTGGGGCAAGGGTTCAAAGGCAGACGTAGACTCTGAAGGACGAATAGGTGTCAGCCCCCAGAGTGCTCCAGGCAGACAGAGCTGCCAGCATCTGTGCATGATGCGCTCTATGACTTAGGGGGAGCTGAATTCAGCTGGTTGAGGAGCGCTAAGAGAGGGGAATGGAGATGGGATGGGGCTGGCATGAAGGATTTGGGGGACCATCATAAAAAGATTTCACTTGATCCTGAGGGTATTAGAGAGCTGTTGAATTATCTGAAAATGGATGGGCATGATCATCTTTGCATTAGCTGCAGTTGGGAGGAGGGACTAGAGGGCTAAGAGTGGAGGCAGTGGGGCAAGCTGAAGAGCTGCTCTCACCCACTTCCTTGGGGGCGGGGGGGGGGGTGGCCTCTCTCACCTTCCAGGTTCAAGTTCCAAGAGACTGTCTCTGCAACTCTACTGTGCACCAGGCTCTGCCAGGGCCCTGACCTCAAAGACTAATAGGGGCAAACCAGATGTCCACTGACATGAATGGATAAGCATTATATATACACTAGAGGCCCGATGCATGAAAATTCATGCACTGAGGGGGAGGGGGTTCCTCAGCCCAGCCTGCACCCTCTCGCAGTCTGGGAGCCCTCAGGGGATGTCCAACTGATGGCTTAGGCCCACTCCCCAGGGGATCAGGCCTAAGCCACAGAGAGGCTCCCACCACTGCCGCTGCGCTTGCAGCTGTCAGCCCAGCTTGTGGCTGAGCGGAGCTCCCCCTATGAGAGCACACTGACCACCAGGGGGAAGCGCCTGCATTGAGCATCTTCCACCTGGTGGTCAGTGTGCATCATAGCAACCGGTCGTTCTGCCATTAGGGTCAATTTGCATATTACCCTTTTATTATATAGGATGCAATGGGACATTGCATTACTGGAGGTAGGTGATGCTAATAAATGCACAGCAGTGTGGATGTACTTAATGCTACTGGACCATACATTTGAAGTGGCTAAAATGATAATTTTTATATAATGTATATTTTACCACAATAAAAAAATTTAAGGCTAATAGGACTAAATCTAGTACAGATGGCTACAACATAAAAGATGGCAGAGAAGAAAGTTTCTAATGAGAAAAACACCAACAAGAAAAAGGGAAGAATGAGAGAGGTTAAGAGGTAGGTCAACAGAAATTAGGGGAGGTGAACTCATGATTGATCAACTATACACCCCGCGTGTCACCCCATGGAATCCTCACCAAGACATTTAAATTCTATTTTACTCCCATTTTACAGATGGGGAAACAGTGGCTCTCCCAAGATCCCACAGTGAATAGGCCGTGGGCTTGGCACTGGAACAGGGGTGCCTGACGCAGAAGGCGCTCCTCCACACCTGGCCTCTGGGGAGCTGGTGGTCCAGCGAGGTTGGCACAGAGCTGGGAGAGGAGGCAGCGGAGAGAAGGCTGGAAGGGTATGTTGGGAGCCTTGAAGCCAGGGTAGGTGTCCATCCTGAATTCATTAGACAACTTAGGAAAGGCTGAAGGTTTGGATCTAGAATGCGGCATAAAATTAACCAGGACTCCCTCACTTCTCTGCGTTAGCACTGATCTTCCTTGTTAAAGGCAGATGCTGGCTGAAAAGGTTGCCTTTTTTAGAAAGTGGCACCTGCCAACCCACTGCTCTGAATGCACTTACTTGCAAGGCCACGGATGAGAGTGGTACCGGAGGGTCGTGGCCAGAGGCTGCTTTAAGTTTTACCTGCAGCGTGGGTCCCCCACCTCTCCCAGCACCACCATGTCCCTCCTCCCTGGTCTTTCTTGGCGAGCATAGTGAAGCATCTGACGATGGGCCAGGGGGAGGCTTGGCCCCAGTGGCCCTAGAACCATAGGGCTGTCAAGGGAGGAGGAAGCTGAGAGGTGTAGCATCCAGCTCAGCTTAAGACTCTAAGGCCCAGCTTGAGTTAGGACAGGTCAGAACAACCTCTCAGGCTGACAGCCAGCCCCTCCCCTCTGCCAACACCTGCTGAGACAAGTTCGCTTTGAACAAGGGACTTCCATACATCATCATCTTTAGTTTAGTCAGGACTGAAACACACAAATGGCATTTCAATGCTGTCCCTGCAATCCATGCTACCTTCTCGCCCAGACACACACCTGGTGTACCTGACAGTAGCTGGTGACCTGGGAATGACTCACTGGAGAGATAATACCCCTCCTTTTGGTGGTAAAAGAGCCAGAGTTTAATAACCTGAGCCAAAGATGACGTGTTGAAATTAAAAACAAATGGAGACCATCCTTGAAAAGTGCCTGAATAGACCAAACCAGCTTCGTCACACAAGCAAAGCTTAATTTATTTCATTTTGTAAGTCTCATTTATCTGGGGCATTTCTCACTTACGCCTCTGGAAATCATAAGCAAAACTTGAACTGTTTCCCAAGGTTGATGCGAGGTAACCACTGACTAATTCCCTATCGTTTAGGAACACTCTAATATTATAACTACTGTGAAGAATAAAGTCACTGCTCTCTCACTATATAAACGGATTTCTAACAGCGTAGCCCAAGCCTCTGTCCGTGTTTCCGTTTGAGGGCTCGCAGTCTGCAAACTGTCTTTTTGGGGTGTGCGCAATAAAGCTGGAGTGGTGATTCCTAAAGCCTCACTGGCTTTACTGCAGCTATTTCTGAGGCTTTGATAGACACCAAGTGCCACCTCTGAACTAGAACAGCATCTGGGCATGTGGGACCTGCCACGCCATGTCCTTCCTTTTAAAAAGTTACTTCTTACTCTTAATTTTGAATCATTTCAAATATGTAGAAAATGTTCAAACAGCTTCCTCGATAGCCCATCACCCGGATTAACCAGATTTAACATTTTATCCCGTTGGCTTATTTCTTCTTCTTCGGAAGAAAGCAGCATAAATACAGCTGAACTCTCACCTGAATTCACCTTTCCCACCTTCACCAGAGGCAACACAATGACACGCACTCAGTCACGTGTTAATCTTTCACTTCCAGTTTACGTGCATATATGCATATTGATAAATAGCATATTCTATGGTTTTGAGTAGTTAAGTTTTATTGTAAGCATCTACATGTAACTTGCCTGAATCACTCAATATAATGTACTAGGGGCCCAGTGCACAAATTCGTGCACCTTGAAAGGAACTGTGGGCCACGAGGCTGTGGTGGGCACATGGGTGGGTTTCGGCCCATCCTCTGCACCCCCACCCGGCCCCTCACACTGCGGCCCCAGTCCCGTCTGCCAGCAGCCCCACTGACACTCCCACACGCTGATGGCACCAGCCCCACTCACACCCGCTGACAGTACGGAGTGATTGGGGCTGACGCCAGCAGCAGGTGCCAGCAGGGCTGGCACCATCAGCGGGTACAAGTGGTGGCTGCTGCCCTGATCGCCCCTCAGGAGCAGGGGGAGGTGGAGAAGCCCTCGGGGGGATTGGGGCCTGCAGCTGCTGCTCACCTCTGCTGATGGTGCTGAGTGATCGGGGCCAGTGCTGGGCACCAGCAGCAAGTGCAAGCACCGGGCACAACCGCAGCGCGCAGGAGCAAAGAATTTTCAGTAACCACCAGAGGCTCGCCCCAATGATAGCAACAGGTGCCCCACCTTGGCTGGGTGCCCCCGCTCACCTGCTCCACCATCCCAGCACAGCCAACACCTGCCATGTTCCGCGCTCTGCTGCCTACTGCCAATGCCTGCCTTGTTCCTCGCGCACCCCCTGGTAGTCAGCGCATGTCATAGTGACCGATTGTTCGGTTGTTCCGCTGTTCGGTCTATTTGCATATTAGCCTTTTATTATATAGGATTTGTCATTTATCCATGTTGAAATATACAGCTCTAGTTCACTCACTTTTTTAATTGATTCTTATTTAATTAATTAATTATTTTTTCACAGATTATTATTAATTAACTAATTAATTAATAATGTTTTTTGTCTTTTTAAAATCTTTATTGTTGAAAATATTGCATAGGTCCTCCTTTTCCCCCATTAACCTCTTCCCACTCACTTTATTGTTTAGCTTTTTGTTATATTATTATGTTGACAGAATTACATTTCAGGATCAAATCACAAAAGTTGGATCTACTGAAAAACAGTAGGGCTGTCTTCATCTTTGTTGTTTTGTTTGCATAGTGTGCAATTAATATCCTTGTCCATGCTTCTTTATGCACAAATGAGGAAGTTTCTCACCTAGAAGTATAACTGTCAGCCATAGTGGAATGAATTTCAACTTTGGTGGTAGGTCTTGCAAAACTCTCTCTAATGTGTTTGTACCCATTTACACACCCACAGGCAAATATTATTAGACTTGATCAGTTTTTGCTAAATTGATGAGGGTAACATTTTATTGTTGTAATTTGTTTTCATTGTTCTAATTTGTATGTTCAAATTTCTAATGAAGTTGAGCATCTTTTCATTAAAGTGCCAGGTACAACACAGGTGGCCCAGCACATAAATATACTAAGAATATGGGAAACACAGGGCATACTTACGGTAGAAAAATTATCTGTTGTTTGTATGCCGTGTATTTTTATTTGTTAAATTCTGTGCATTACCAACTCAAAAACTTGGCTTGTTTTTCTACTGATTTTTTTTTTCTTATTAAGTGGGAGAATGCCTTTGTATATTCTGGACGTAAGAGGACAGTTTTATGATTCCAAACATTTCCTCCCTATCTGTGGTGTTTCTTTTTACTTGATATAGGCTGTCTTTTTTTTTTTTTTTTCAGTTTAATTATAAACACATTTTTCCTATGTTTTCTTCTAAAAAAGTCTTAAAATCTGTCTGTAATTTATAATTACATGTGGTCTGAGGTAGCAACTTAATTTTGTGTTTTTCCATATGGGCAGCCATTTTTCCCTAACAGAATGTAGTCAATTGTACACATATTCCTCACTGATTTGTAACACTTCCCTGTTTATTCTACATGCCCTTACTTATGTTTCTGTTCCCAGTTCCAATCCACAGGCCCATTTGCCTACCTCTGCCCCTCAAACACAATGCTGAATTGTTATTGCTTTAATAAATCTTATAGGATTTCTCCATTTTTCTCCAAACTTGTCTGCTCATCTAGGCAAATTGCTCTTCAATATTACCCCCTTCCCCGAATCTGATAGCAGAGAGAGATGTTTTTTCAGGGAAACACAAAGTAAAATGGAGATAGACTTGGAGATGAAAAATAGTGTCTGAACATCATGAAAGCCTTTCTTCGGTATCACAGTGTTGGGATGATGGTGAAATGGTCTGATAGCAGAGTGGTCAGCAGGGGCTCGGGGACTGGACCGCAGGGTTTGATTCCTGGCGCCGTTCCTTTTTGACCTTGAACTTAACTCGTTTATGCCTCAGTTTCATATCTTAAAATGGGGATGAAAAATAGAATCCACCTCAGAGGGTCATTAGGAGGGCCAAACATAACGTGTATGAAGAGCTTTATCTAGTATTAGGTAACATGCAAACACAGAATAAAAGTGATTAAGGGCTTACGTTTTAACGTCAGAATAGAAGTGCCCACATCATTCAGTCATTAAGGAAACAAAACAAACTCTTTTGTGAAATATGACACAGAAGAAGACAGAAAACAAGGTATAAGTACACCCTATATCAATTGTAAAGCAAACACCTTTATAATCACCACCCCACAAAGAACTAGACCACTGGTGGTAACCCTAAGTCCTCTTTGTCCTTGCCCATGTACAGCCTCTCTCCCAGTGTGACTGATGTAATAAATATGTTGACTCTTCTTAATGATTCTCTTTATCTCTATTAATATTTTTTTCTATAAACCCTACTTTGTCTAATAGTAATATAACTACACCTATTACCTGTTTAGTATTTACATGACATTTTTTTTCATTCTTTCATTTTCAATGTATCCTTAGGTATTATATCCAGCTCTTGTAAACAGTACATAGTTTGATTTCTTTAAATCCAGTTTGATATCCTTATTTTTTAACCATTTAGTCTATTAATTTTTAATAAACTTACCAAGGTATTTGGGTTTAAATATACCATCTTATCTTGTGCTATTTACCCCACATGTTACATTTCTTTTTAATTTTTCTTCTTTTCTGCCTTTGGATGAATTGAGCAATGTTATTATTCCATTTTCCTTCCGCACAATTACTATCTGGCGTTATGCAGTCTTCATATGCTCCGAGTTGTTATCCTAGAAACTGTAACACACATCCAAAACTTGCCAGAGCACGGCACAACACAAGGCCGAATCCTCTTTTCAGACCAGGTGAGAACTGTAGAGCACTTTAACTCCGTTCACTCAATTACATGCTACTTTTGTGGTGTGCATTCTCACTCTGGAATTTAGGAGTGCACAGGGCATTGTTGTTATTGTTTATATTGCCCATGTTCATCTTGATTTACCTCTTCTCTACCAGGTTCTTTCTTTTCCATTCCCGGTTGCATTTCTAACCTTCTGGCTATAATCATCTCCCTTCTGCCTGAAATTCCTTTTGAATTTCATTGACTACAAAGTTCTTTTTTCCTGGAAAAAAAAATCTTTCTTTTGACTTTATTCTTTTAACACTCTTTATTATGAAAAACATAGGCATAAGCAAAACAAAAGAAACTAGTATAATGAGCCCCATCTACCCATCACAAGCTTCAGCAATTACCAACTCATGGACAGTCCTGTTTTCCTGGTCTCCCCACCCACATCCCCTCTCCCTAAGTTACTTAGCAGCAAACATCATGCCATTTCACCTGTAAATATTTTAGTATGAATATCTTAAAAGAAGGGGACTCCCTTTTAAACACTTGCACATCATCCAACAAAAATATATCAGTGATGGATGTTAACTAAATTTATTGCAGTAATCATCTTGTAATGTCTACATATATCAAATCATTATGTTGTACACCTTAAACCAGTGGTCGGCAAACTCATCAGTCAACAGAGCCAAATATCAACAGTACAACGATTGAAATTTCTTTTGAGAGCCAAATTTTTTAAACTTAAACTTCTGCTAATGCCACTTCTTCAAAATAGACTCGCCCAGGCCGTGGTATTTTGTGGAAGAGCCACACTCAAGGGGCCAAAGAGCCCCATGTGGCTCGCAAGCCACAGTTTGCCAACCACTGCTTTAAACTAATACAATTAATACAAAGTTATATGTCAACTAGAGGCCCAGAGCATGAAATCTGTGTGTGGGTACGGTCCCTAGGTCTAGCCTGCAATCAGGGCCATCTTCCCCAGCTGCCAGCAGCCAGCCCTGCCACCTGCTACTACCCTCCCGGGTTCCCAGTTTGCCATCAGAACCTGATGGCCGGTGGTGGGGAGGAACCAAGAGATTGGCCATTCTACCCGTTCACCGGCCCCACTGCCTGCTGCCACCCACCCCAGTTCCCGTTCGCCATCGGGCGATCAGAGCCTGACAGCTGGGAGAGGGGCCAAGAGATTGGCCATTTCTGCCTGCTTGCCGGCCCCGCTCTGCCATGGGTCGCCCTCTGTGTGTGGGGCAACTGGTGGGGTGCGGGCCTTGGCCTGGTGCTGCCCGCATTCCCCACCACCCACCTCCAGGTCCCCATTCACCACTGGGTGATGGGAGCCTGCCGGTAGGAGAAAGGGACCGAGAGGTTGGCAGTGCACCTCATAGTGACTGGCTGAGCGGTCAGTCGTTCTGGTCGTTCTGCCATTATGGGCGCTGGGCTTTTGTTATATAGGATTACACCTCAATAAAACCAGAAAAAGAAAACAGTTGGGAGAAAATAACAGCAATAACTCCTTATATCATTGTATATTTTACTGGTGTTCACATTTCCCCAATTGTCCTATTAATTTTTGTTCTTACAGTTTACTTATTTGGACTGGAATGCAAATGAATTCTTTACATTGTTATTGGTTACTTTGCCATTTAAATTTCTCCTATTCCTATAGATTTTCCCTCCACCTTTTCTCTTTCTTGCATTTTATTGCTGTTATTAATGAAGAAAAAGTCTGATTTTTGCTGATTGTATCACTTTATGTCATTTAACACACCACTCGGTTCTCTGTACTTCTTTTAAATTCATGATTGGATTTGGAGACTTCAAGTTCAGGTTCAATTATTTGATAAGACTACTTCATAGGTAAGGTGGCATTCCTCCATCAGGAAGCATACAATGTCTTTGTTTCTCTCTGGGGATGTAAATAGAGACTGATAATTAAGGTCTAGATCCATGAATTCATTAGAGGTTGGAAAATGGTGACATTCTAATGCTGACAGTCTTCATTAATTAGCTGGAAAACTTCTGCAAAGAGAAACTGCCTTCATCGATCATTTGGTAATCCTGAAGCACAGTTTATATAGTAAAGGCAGCATAATTAATTCTTTCCCTATGTTTATCTTTTCCAAAATGAGTTAGTTCCTTGGTCTCTCCCAAAGGTGATTAATGAGCTTTTTAAAATCATTATAGATTTATGCAATTAAACATATTTAATGTGTTTTTAGCTACTGTAGTTATCTTTATTGATGTTCCAAATATGAGCAATGACAGCTTATTCAAGTTGGCTCCTGAGTCCTTTTGACTGAGCCTCGCAGTATTAAGAGCTTCTTTGCTTTCTGGTGAGAAAAGATAACTCAGGTTCACCCTGTGCATTTCTCCAAAGATCCATGGAAACTTTTAGTGGCAAATGGTCTATGAAGACCCCAATGCGGGCACCAGAGGAGCTCCTTACTACGGGGTTAGTCATTGTTTCGGGACTTTTCAGTGGACAGAACTAGGAACTTTGTTCTTATTTTTAAGGTAAAATATATCATAAGAAGAAAAACATTATGAATTGATGCTGATACTGACAATTCAAATTCAGGAGTACAGGGTTTTCATTTAGTTTCATCAAACACTCTCACACCAAAAATCATGGTTCTTAATGATATTAATATATTTATTTATTTGCTTTATCCTACAGAACCAGGACTAGCGTGAAGCCAGTGAGACACATATTGTGCAAATGTAAGGAGGCCTACTCTCAGGGTGGTGCAGGTGTATGGGGACCTCCTTAAATTCTCTGCCCTACAGGTCCCACTCACCTCTCCCATAGTTTTGACCCTGGTCCCACCCTGCACACTCAACAGTATTAGAATAATAATACCAACACTAGCACCAACAATGTGATTAGAAGCAGCCTAAGGTGGTGGTGTTCGGGCAGTTCTCTATTCCTTGTCTGTAGTCTACTAATGATGTGCAAGAAACTACTATGTTTTAAATACTTGGAATAATTCCTTTCTATATCATTATGACACCAATTTGATACACAATTGGGCTCATTTGTTTTATTTTACTTTCAATTTTAGGGATTAGTTCTTACATTTAATTCTGTTTTCTATAATTATGTAAGAGATTTACATGATTCCAAAGTCAAATCTATAAAATAAAATTATTCAAAGATGACTAGCTTCCATTCATATCTTTGTTCCCTCCCACTGTGTCCCCCTATGTAATCTTTTTTTTTTCCCTCCGTGTGGATGTGTCATGGTTCAACCAGCCTCCCATCGAGGGATTTGGGTTGTTTCCAGTTCTTTTTTTTTTTTTTCTATTACAAATAATATTGCAATGAATAACCTAGTGCTTTTGTCTTTTTGTATTTTTTATTTTGCTCAAAGGATATTGCTTCAATGTTCTTGAAAGATATTTTCATTGGGGATATAATTCTAGGTTGACATTTATTTCCTTTCATCCCATTGAAGAGGTAATTAAAATATCTTCTGGTATTATTACTGTTGACAAATCAACTCTCAGTCTGAATGTGGCTTCTTTGAAAGTAATCTCTTTTCTCCCTTGCTGTTTTTAATAAGCTATTCTCTTTTTCAATGGTTTTCTGTAGTTTCACTATGATATGTCTAGCAGATATATGTTTTTATTTATCTTGCTTAAGATTATTTAGACTTTTGAGATCTGTATATTAGTATCTTCCACCATTTCTAAAAAAAAAATCTCCAGCCATTCTCTCTTCAAATATTGCCTCCTACTCTTTCCCTCTTTTCTATCCTTTGTGGATAGATCTTCTAACTGTACCTTTTATATTTCTTATGACTACTTCTATATTTTTCTTCTTTCCTTGTTAAATTCTGGATATTTTATTCTGACTTGAGTTCACAAATGCCCTATTCTGATGTGTCTAATCTATAATTAAACTCCTCATTGTGTTACTCAAGTTTAGTTACTATATTTTTTCTTTCTCAAAATTCTATTTGTTTTTTTTCATAGTCAATAATACTTTTTATAGTTTCTTATTTATTGCAGATAGTTTCAACCCCCTAGTTCATTTCTTTAAACACAGTAATCATCAATTTTTTATTCTCCGGGTCTAATGATTTTAACATCTTGAGTTTCTGAGGGGTCTGTTTCTGTTGGTTCTCACTCATGGTTTTACAATTCCTATGCATGCCAAAGATTGTATATGAAAAATTAGTTGTAGAAATAATTTGAGACCAGTTTGACAGTAATTTTCTTCATAAAAGATTTTTTTCAGAAAATCTTTTTGTTTACTTCTACTGGGCATCTGGATGTACCAACATTCGGAAACTACCTTAATTGAGTTCAAGGTTTAAGATTCCCTGGGTTACCATGTGAAACAAACTTGAGTTGCAAGTCTGCTCAA
This sequence comes from Cnephaeus nilssonii, assembly GCF_951640355.1. Classification (NCBI taxonomy): domain Eukaryota; kingdom Metazoa; phylum Chordata; class Mammalia; order Chiroptera; family Vespertilionidae; genus Cnephaeus; species Cnephaeus nilssonii. Next base: position 14,907,303 of record NC_137084.1, on the reverse strand, counting down.
GGGCTACTTGCTTCCTATTTACTTTTATCCTGAAGTTTTAGATATTTGAGGTTCCAACTTAAAGGGGAAGAGTTGTCAGTTTTGTAACTGATTCTGCTGGATTAGCAAAGGACCTCATGGCAAAGGTAATTTTGAGTGCTGGGCTTTCTTCTCTGAGTTTTCACCTTCTAGATTTTGGCCCATAATGCCTAACTATCTTGCCTATCTTGTTTACTCTTTTTTACTTTTAACAAAACAATATTTCACCCGGCCTTTGAAGTTGTCACAAGTAGGAGGATCTGTCCAAAGAATTTAGCTTGACATTTAGATAAAAACAAGTTTATCCGTATTCTCATGAATTTTTAGAGCTAGGCGTCAGGAACACCAACGCTTGCTGGAAACCACCAGAAGCTAGGAGAAAGGCATGGTATCTGCCTCCAAAAGAGACCAACCCTTCCAACACCTGGACTTACGGTAACTGGAGGACACTATGCAGCTGGCTACCATAAGAAGTCAGACCATCAGTGTGATCCTTGCTCTAAATTCAAACGTGTATAATTTTGCGATGGGGGTCTCCAGTCTTTGCCTTTGGAATCTCATAACGGCCATTCCTCAAATATGTATTGAACACCTCCCATTTGCCAGGTACTGTTCTCAGTGCTGAGGACAAAACTTTCTGCCTTAGTGGAGCTTTCATTTCAGTGGGTATCAGTTCAATAGTTTGATACTTTGGCTCCTTTCATACTCCCCATAGTATAATGATCTTATATATCCGCTGGAGGAAAACTAAGATAAAAAGTTATGCGGTGGGAAGTTCCACTTACTAAATGAAGAAATACAACAAGAGAAACATGGGGAGTGAATTATTCTTAAGACCTCATTCCTTAAGTGAGGATTCAAGAACAACTCCCTTGACACTCATTAAAACCACCTCAATGCTCCTCCACCGTTTCCCTTTCAAAGATGCTGCTCTTTTCTTTCCTGATCTGGGAGCCCCTTTTACATCAACTGCAATCCAACTGCCCTATCCTACCCCACCACTGGGGTTGAGGGCAGACCAAAGTAAATTTTTTGGACTATTAATAACATGGGGATGGTATTTAATTAAGCATTATTACCTTGCCAACTTTTGCTACATATACCAAGGTTTCTTTTTCAGCATATATAAAAATCAACCAAAGAACAAGGCATCTGCATTTTTTTAAGGGCCACTCCTGGTATTGGTGTAATGTATATGCAGATGGAGTCCATATACAGACCACTTACATATTAAAACTACCATTCAGAATCATTTTGTGCACAGAGCATATACAACCATTGCTTAGCTGCCTGGGATAAACAGTGTTGGATTATCTCACAAAATATGTGTCCTCACCTGTATTTTTGCTACTGAACATGTCTCACATTCTAAAGTCTTTTTTCTAAGACACAGGATCACTTAAGTCCAGTGCATGTCAGTATCATTTTGGGTGAATGCGTACTTGGAAAAGATTTTTAAAAATGCTTCTTAGAGGGGTGATTTAGCATGATTGAGGGTCCAAGTGTCTGCATTTAACCAGCTTCCAGGAGATTCTGGGGCATGGAAACCCTGCTCCTGGCGTTATCCCCTGGTCTTGGCTCATTGCTTGGGTTACACGTGCCCTTTCCCCTTTCATTGAGATCCATCCTTTACTTGGCTCTATTGGTAAATCTGAGACAGAAACTCCTTTCTTGTGCCTGTCAGTGACAGCTAGTCACCTGTGCCCTAGTGTATATCTCCTAATCTGCTGGGTTTAACCCTGTCACCAGCTATTACCAGATGGGTCCATACTTCCTGGGAGGCATGAGACTGTCTGGTCACCAACAGGACTGCACAGTCAAGCATAGCTATCAGTTTGAGACAGGTTAGAAGGCCACTCCTGGTATTGGCATGAATCACCAAAAATATTTCAACCATATAAAACTCAAATTCAAGTATTAGAATATCAATAACTTTCTTTTCCTGAGAATTAGTTACTACACAGAGTCCATCTGCATGGGTTTCTAGAAGCCCAGAGCTACTTTCATGGGGCTGGGAATCTAAACACCGATGTGAAGAGCAGGTGGGGACACAACTCATAAAGGTCAAATGAGTCTGGGTTCTAGCTCTGCTCTTTGCCTAGAATGGTATTTTAGAACTAGGTCCTTTCCTTCTTCGAACCATCGGAGTACCCTCATTCTTTATGGCTCAAGACGCTCTTGCAGGACTGTGGGGACAAGCCAATGAAAGAGTGGATGAGAAGGTAAAGGACTACAGTCATTCATACAGTCAACAAGTATTTATCAAGTGCCTACTATGTGTAGGCTGGACCAGGAGATATAATGGCAACAACAGCAGATATGATGTCGCAGTCTATCAGGGTAGACAGACAGGAATTGAATAATAAAATAAGTAACTGTAAGCTTGCAATTTCAGTGCTAAAAAGTAGGGGTCAATGATCAAAGTCATGGCCCAGCGGCAGGGAGCTGCCAAGGAGCACTGGTGAGGGCTCTCCCCAGAGCTGCTGGCAGAGCAAAGCGCGGCCTGGTGGAGGGGACGCAGTGGTAGCAGGATTGGTAGAAGGCAGCACAGAATTTGGAAAGGTGAGGCTAGAAGAGGACAGTTCAGGTCAATAGCTGACGCCCAGGAAGCTGGGTGTGGAGGACTATTCATGGGTCTGGACTTCCGTGTGTTTCACTTTGTCATCTGCGTGATATCCCTCAGGCTGGTCCCCCTGGTGTCCTTCCATCCTCAATCTACCAAAGCCCTTTCCATTGTATACTCATCAGTTTATCTGTCTCACTCTCATGACATGTATAAGGCAACAACATGACACGGTGGTCAGAATGCAGGCTCTGAATGTTGCCTGTGTGACCTTGGGCAAGAAGTTTCATCTCTCTCAGCCTCCGTTTCCTCTTCCGCGAATAAGGAAAGAATATTACTTATCTCACAGGATCAGTATAATGAACTAATACATGTCAAAGTTTTAGAACAGGACCTGGCACATAGTAAGTGGGGAATAAATATTAGCTATTAATATTACCGGTGTTCTAAACACTTTAACATAATGGCTCTTTTACTTCTTGTGAAACCTTATGACAGTTACTATCATTACAGATGCTTTATAGGTAAGAGTTCTATCATTCATTTAAAAATATGTTAGGATCTAGGATTGACAATGAGCAAAACAAACACAGGCCCTGCTCTTAGATGCAGGAAGACTAGTTAATGCTATTGGGCTCCCACTGACCAAGTCTGGGACAATTTGAGCCTCCATACAAATCATGATAGTAACAATCACAAGGTGTTGAATGAAACAGGAATTCATGACTCCATACTGATATAAATAAATAAATGCACAAATAAAAAATGGGGCAATTCTTTGTTATATTAGAATGCCAACTAATGAGTCCTGGTCAGGTGGCTCCGTTGGTTGGAGTGTCTTTCCTGTACACCAAAAGGTTGCAGGTTCAATTCCCAGTCAGGGCACATACCTATTTACAGGTTTAATTCCTGTTCAGGCACTTATGGGAGGCAACCAATTAATGTTTCTCTCTCATATAGAAGTTTCTCTCTTTCTCTCCCTTCCTCTCTCTCTAAAGTAAATTTTTTTAAAAACATATGCTCAGGTGAGGATTAAAGAAAGAAAAAAAGAATTCCAACTAATGAATGTCGAAGAAATGGAGTTTTTTTAAAAACCACCAATTAGCAAATATCATAGTAGTAAATGATTCAGGCAAGAATTTTCAATGGATGCTAAAACCATGGGGTGAAAGTCTGATGAAGAATGGGATATTTACATCCTTTCAAAATACTTATTAATTCCAATGAGGAAAATCACGTCTTTATGGAAGAGCCTGGCGGACACCACCTTAACCAAGTGTCTAAAGTTACCATCCCCAGGGATGGGACAAACTCAATCACGTGCCTCCCGAGGCACCGAGGACACAACAGTGCCTCTGTGTCATTCCTGCCACCTGTGCAGAGCCTGATTTTAATCCCAGAGAAACAGCAGACAGACTCAAATTTAGGGACATTCTACAAAGTTACTAATGAGTACTCTTCAAAGATGTTAAGATCAGGAGAGACAAAAGCAGACTGAGGGACTCTTCCAGATCAGAAACCTGACGACTCAGTGCAACATGGGATGCTGGACAGGACCCTGGACCAGAAAAAACATTCTATATAAAGGTCATTATTGGAACAACTGAAAAAATATGAATGTCTCTAGTTTACATCGTAGTATTATATTCATATTAATTTCCTGAATTCGATAAGTGCACTGTGGATATGAGAGGCAATATCCCTGTTTTTAGGAATATATTCCTAAAATATATGTGAGGGGTACTGAAGAGCAAAGGAGCTCCTTATTTGCAAGTATCTCTCATATGGTCCAGACAATAATAATAATGACTAATGTGTGTGTGTGTGTGTGTGTGTGTGTGTGTGTGTGTGTAGACAGGTAGATAAATCAACAGATAAAATAATGAAGCAAATGATGCAAAATGTAAACATTTGGGGAATCTGGGTTAAGGACATTCAGAAGTTCTTTGTGCTATTTTTGTATCATTTTCCCCTGAAATTATTTAAAAATTAAAAGCTATCCAAAAAATCAAGAGAAACTCACACCCTCCCTCCAAGCCTGTTTTGGGGGGATGGGATGGGAGGAGGGAGGCGGCGAGAGAGCTGAGGGCGGATCTGTCTGTAGAATCTGCAGACCCGCCAGGTGGCTGTGTCTCTCTGCAGACTAGCTGCTTCCGGCTGCTGGGAAAGGGTGCTGACAGCCAGAAACATCATTTCTGGCCCCTTCCCAGCGCAGGAGGAAACAGTGAAAGCTCTGTGAGGCGGAGGAGCTGGTCCCGGAGGACTGGCGCCAGGAAGCAGAGGTGTGGGCTGGAGGTGGGGTCCTGGCAGGGTCTGCGGGTCAGCAGAGCTTGCTGGGGACAGGGATTCACTGCCCCGAGCTCCCTCCCACCGCGGGGAAAGGGGAAGGAGGGACTGGAAGAAGACTGAACATTTGCTAGGCGCCTACTATCTGCCGAACACTCTTTTGAGTGGTTTGCATATATTACCTCACTAATCCTCATAGAGTTTTGAGATAGCCTCTGTTATTATTCCCATTTTAGAGATGAGGTTATAGAGGCTTAGAGAGGTAAGGGCAGAGATTCTGTTTCAGGCAGAACAGTGGAATGCATGTGCTAACTGACTTTTATGATAAAAGCAACTTGAAAAGCTGGTTAAAATAAGAATTTAAAAAAATTAGTCAATGATCTGGCAAGAAAGTATGGAATACTCAGAAGTCCCAAAGTAAGAGAAATCAGGAACCCAGAGAGGTGGGCAGGGCAGGAGGCAGCCTTTCCCCTTGAGGGCATTGCCAAATCATGGGGACCTTGACCTTGGTACTCATGGGCTGACAGAGACCAGAAGTGTAAAAGTCAACCCAGAGCCCATCCCAAGTGGGAGATTATTGGAACACCCAGCTCTGCACAAAGCTGGATCTCTAGTCTCCCCCACCCCCTCCGCATCAGGTTAGGGAAAAACTAGGAGCGAAACCCACCAGTCACCATCCCCACTAAAACCTACGAGGAAATCTTAGCAATGAGCTCAGGGGGAAAGCATTTTCCCTGAGAATTCATAGCCCCAAATGGGCTGTCAGTGGGTTTTGAAGCCTGGCTTCTCACTCCCTGGTTAAGCTAGAACAGCTCACGCTGAAGTTCAGATGCATATCTGTGCAGCAGATAACCAGCAGCTACCTTCAGCAGGACTAGTTACAGCAGTGCAGGAAACAAGAGCATGAGCACGACACGAATCTCTCTCCTGGGGGGATCTCAGGGACAGAAAAGCAAGGAGAGTGTGCAAGGTAAGTTCCGCTGCTGCAGCACGAGACCCACCCCACAGTCCCTGAAAGAAGAAACAACTTCATTTTTCTTTCCAGAAACAGGCCGGACGGCCAACAGCTCTGCTCACTCAGTCGTTCAGGGCCCCAAGTCCCTCCCACGTTGTAGCTTCATCATCCCCTGAGACCGTGTCATCATCTACTTGGTAGAAGCCAAGTTACCATCATTTCCAGGTTGCTCCTGGCCGGAGGGAAGGGAAAGTGTGGAGCTGGCATACTCCTAATCTCAGGTCTGGGTCCAGGAGAGGCAAACAGTACTTGCACTCACATTTGATGGGAGAAAACTTGGCACTGGATAAACTTACATCCAAGCGCTGGGGTGGGCTGGGACTGGGCTGGCTTCCTGCCTAGGAAAATGGATAGAACAGATCCTAGGGAATCACGACCAATCTCTGACACAGCCCATCCCTCTGGCTGCTAACTATGTGGGAGACACACCAAAGTCCAGCCAGTTACAGCACCCTGATCTCTGAGTGATGCCCAGGCCTCGCCACCTGGTTCAGATGTGGGCCCTTGTGGCCAGATGACTGGTAAGCTAAGGGACAGTTTGTCCCACCCCCGGGACCAGCAGGCTATGATAAAACAGGGAAAGCGAGACCAAAGAAACATGCCCATTCAGAAGAGAGATGGTGGCCAGCAAGCAGTAGTCCCCGGGGCAGGAATTGTGAGGGCCCCTGCCCTGGCCCTGGAGGTTCTGGCTGCACTAGTCTTGGCCTCTGGAAGATTCTCCCTTGTCTACTGTCCTCATCTGACCCGAATGTCAGAAAATATGTCTTCCTTGAGGGCTATTTTGGGGCTTTTATGGTTTCTTTGGAAAAAAACAATTCTTGGAAGATTCATTAGGGATCAACTACTATTTGCTGACTGACATCTCAAGAACAAGGCTCTGCTGTTTTCTCACAGATTCTCAGCCTGCTCCATGCCTTTGCTCCCTCGCTCTGGCTCCCACACCTGTCCCCCGGCAGTACTGTAACGGCAGCGATTTTGAGACCAGGCTCAAGAGAGAAGCAACCCCCGTAGTCTGACCTCTGCCTTGGCGCTGGCTCCCTTGTATGAATGTTTTGCTTGCGGGATAGTCTTTGAGAAAGGCTCTCAGCCACAACCGTCTGATCGCCTATGTTTGGGTGACAGAAGCAGATGGCTGTTCCCTACATTGCCGGATACTTGCTACTCCCTTTCACCTCTGCTGGAAATCCGGCTAATATTTGCAGAGCTCACATCTTTTCTTTGAATGTCACTGCAACTAACAAGGAGCAGCCGGCACTCACTAACCTTCTGGCTCTTCCCAACTTCTCTTGAGTTACAGCCTTCGAAGGCAAAGATCTGCCTTTCAAGCTAGTGAAGGGGACACTTTCACCTATTACTTGGCCCAGGGTCCCCACATGCCCAGCCTACAATATCAGTGTTCCTGCTGCCTGCCCACTAGGATCAGCTATGGCAGGACCCCATTCTCATGCCCATTTTTATATTCATCAGGGTAAGGATTAGTGTGTGTGTGTGTGTGTGTGTGTGTGTGTGTGTGTGCGCGCGCGCGCGCACCCCACAGTGCACAGGGCATGGCTCAGCAGTGCACAGGAGAGGCCAGACCCTTCTGAGCCTGCTGCCCTCAGATCCATGCCTCATAAACCCCACCATATTGGCTGTTATATCTGGCCCTCACACAGACCACTCATTGATGATGCAAAGCAGATTTAGTGTGCTCAGCAGCTTTTTATGGGGTTGCATTCTATAGCAGACCAAAGAACAGATACCATATTTTCCGGCATATAAGATGACTTTTTAACCCAGGAAAATCTCAAAAGTCGGGGGTCTTATATGCTGGAAAGTACGGTAATTGGGTTTTAAGCAATCTGATATACATTGTCAGAGATTTTTCTAACCTACCGTATTTTCCAGCGTATAAGACCCCCGACTTTTGAGAAGATTTTCCTGGGTTAAAAAGTCGTCTTATACGCCGGAAAGTACGGTATTTTAAAAACCTCAGAATAGATATAACAGCCAATATGGTGGGTTTTATGAGGCATGGATCTGAGGGCAGCAGGCTCAGAAGGGTCTGGCCTCTCCTGGAATAGCTTGCACATTCTGGAAAATGCGGGAAGGGAGAGCTCTGTCCGAAGACCAGAGGGAAGGTCAGAGGCTACCTAAAGGCCAGCCTGGCAGGACAAATAGGCAGAGCGAGGCTGAGGGCAATGACACATTGCTGAGGTCACGAGCCAGCAGCAGGGTGGCGCTCACGTGGTTATTTGGGGTTTGGAAGGAATTGTTCAGCACAGAACAGCCCAGCCCCTAGTTGCTGGGACTCCCCTCAAGGCTGGGAAAGAGGGGTGGGGGGAAGGCGCTGCTATCTCGGAGAGGACCGCTCGCCTCTGTGCCTCCGTCTCCCCATCGTGTAGGAAGGAGCTGGGGGCCGAGTCTGTATGAACGCTGCCTCTGCCCAGCCACCAGGGCCAGGACCCTACGGCTCTAAGGTGCTGTATGATATCCCGGGTCCTTTACACACTTCAGAACATAAAGGTAAGAAAGCCATCAGGGAAAGAGGAGAAGTGATTTGCTCAAGGCCACATGCAAGGGAGGAGCAGAGCAGGGCTGGAGTCCGGCACGAACCAGTTCCCACTAAGGACTCTTACAGAACCACTACCATCGACCCCGTCCCCACAACTGGAGCACATCGGAGTGGGAGTCGCATGTCCCCACCCTGGTCAGGGGAACAGGACACTGCCCTGTCATGAGAAAACACGCTCTGGGTCAGAATGGCCGAGAGAGGACGCTTAGGCTGCTACGAAGAGACCGAGCAGGAACGCAGCGGGTTCGGGAAGACAGGAGTCCACATCCCACAGCCACCCACAGGCAGCGCAGTATCATCAGACGCCCGGGCATTGCAGTCATGCTCGGTCAATGGCAGCCGCAGGTATGCCCCTGGTCTGTCTTTTGGGAAAAATAAGAATGACCTGCCCGCGTCTTGCGGCCCGGGCCCCGTGTGGCAGGCGTGCTTGCTTGCTCATCCCTTCGCAGAGAGCTTCAGCGCGTGGCCATGCTCTCACAGAGGAGACAGAGATCGTCCCGACCCTGTGCCCAGGAAGATGCGGAAAACAGACTCCAGTGGAGCATTTGCGGTCGCACTGCGGGCTGCCCGGCTGGCGGCCAGGTGCCAGTGTCATCTTCCCACACAGAACACGTTCCGCCCCCTCCGAGGAAGTGGATCCCAAACTCCACCTAGTTACACTTCCAGATCCAAGTGCAGGATGTCTGGGGGAAGGACGTCCTCTCCGCCACATAGGGTTCCACATCGTCCAGTGACATGCAAACTGCAAGGCAAGTTGTATCCCCCGCCACCACCCCAGCTGCACCCCCACCCCTTACTCCCCAGCACGATGCTGGGCAGGGGTGGGAAAGCCACGGCAATGCTCCCATGTGGAAAGGAAGAAGGGAAGTACTCGGACGCGCATAGCAATAGGTCCATTGTGCTGGCCTCAACCGGATGGACTTGCTCTGGTTGGCTAGTCCGGCCAACCTGGTTCTGGAAGATTCTCCTTTCCCCACCGTCTCTGTGACCACATCTGAAGCAGGCGTTAAAGGCCTGGCCTCCTTGGGGGTTGCCTTGGGGCTCAAACAACCAATCACTGGCCAGTTCCTACTTTCCTTGGAAATTTCTAGTCTGGGGGCTTCTAGCTAGTTCCAGGTGCCAATGACCAGCCCCAAGCTGTTTTCCCAGTGGAGTTCTGAAGTGATTTTATTATTGTGTTTCCTGCTCATTCCGGCTACCTTGGGAGGGTTCTAAAGCAGTAAGTCTGGGGGCCAAGACATCACCCTTCATCCGATCTTGCTCCGGGACTGGGTCGTGGGCTGGGCTTCCTGGGTGGCCTCTGAGAAAGGCTCTGGCCCACAAGCTGACCTTCTGTGTGGGTTACAAAGGGGGACAGCTTTCACCTCTGCGAGGCCCTCGTTTCTAGATCCTCTCTATTCCTTTTCATCGCATGTCTTTCTTGTAATAATTTGCTAAAAGCCACAAGGAGTAGCAGCCACGTACACTAATATTCCAGCTCTTTCCAGCCACTTCTCCTGGAGCTACGGGCTCGGTCAATATGTGATCCGCCTTCCCAAGTGTCCTAATAATGGTTTTGCTAAATGTCCTTCCCAGGTCTGATGAGGAGCCCCACCTCTCTAGCCTGCGAGATCCGAACCCATCCAACATGCAGCAAACCACGAAGCCAACGACTCACACTGTATGAGTTTAGGACCGCAGCCCACCACCAGTACCAACTTCTGTGTATTTACGGTAACGAAAGACTGCTATAATACAGAGACCCAGTGATGACTTGGTGGCTGGAAGAAGGTAGACGTGTTTCTCTCATGTGCAAAAATAGTCCCCGGGGCTGATTCCAGATTGGCAGGCTGTTCGGTTCCACACGGTCATTCAGGAGCCTGCGGTCCTTCTCCCTTGTTTCCTTGCCATCCCCTAAGCCAGTGGCCTCGTCGCCTTGATCACCGCTGGGTTGCAGGGGAAAGAGTGTGGGGGTAGGGGAAAGTACATCTTAAGGCCGAGGCCCGGGAGAAACACGCTTTTCTTCCCAATATACGCCACTGGCAAAGACTTAATCACAGCGAGAGACCTAAGTACGAGAGCATCTGGGACACAGAGTCGGCTGGAGGGAGGGGAAAATCAATGTCGGTGAACAATGAGCAGTCTCTAACCATGGCCTGGAAGCTGAATGGGCAGGTCTCCTTATGAGTCAGGTGGCCTTGAGCATAGGCCCAGAGGAGGACTGTCCATGTAGGGACTCTTCATCTTCACCCCAGACACAGGCCATGACATGCGTATTCCCCATCCGGAACACGGGACCAGAAGACCAGCAGGACACACGTTTGTTTGGTAGCTTTGCCATGGCCCCATAGTCCTCTCTGAAATGATGCCCACCATCCTCCCCTGTGCCAGTGGGGCCTGAGGGGCACGCAGCACCGGGAACCTGCTGGGAGGTGGAAGAGGGTGCCAGCCAGGGTTGTCTGAGCAGCGGACTGACCATAGGATTAAGCGTGCAAGGATTTCAGTAGGAGACATGCCCGTGTGAATGAAACAGAGAGGGAGCCAGCAGGCTACGAGGCAAGAGACCCCGAGAGGAGAGCGGGAGAGGTGTCCATGGACGGCCCTGCAGTCTAAGAAAGCTCCTGCAGAGCCATCGGGAAAGCCTTGAGCCCAAGTCCACCAGCAAAGGACTCTCAGGCCTCCCGGGGACAGTTCTGCCTTAGTTCCCAAGCCATGCACACAGGCATTGGTGGGGAGCAGCCCGTGGGGGGCATGGGATGGATTTCAAAGCCAGAGCTGCTCTGCTCTGGCCAATTGCACCTCCTGTAACAGGAGGTCTGCAAGGCCCATTCTCATGGCTACCACGGGGTGTGACAGTAAGAAGCTGGGGTTCGTATCCTTAAAAGAGCACAGGCTTTGAAATTTAAAAAGAAATACTGGGTTGCAACCCAGCTCACCACTGACTAGCTGTGTGGCAAGAAACCTAAGCCTGTTGTAGTTTTGTCATCTGTACAATGCCTGGGTCAGGTTATCTGGGTGGAAGTGGAGTATCCATATGAGGTGCTAACTCAACGGCAGCCTTTATCTCCTCCTATTCTGCCAGAGCCCAGTGGACCTAGGGTCCACCCCAAATGTGCTCCCTAAGGGAGGATGCTCAAGTCCACGGATGACCCATTCCCTGGAATCACACACAGCCCATCCTTCTCACCCCCACACCAAGCGGGCCCAGAAATGGCACACAGTGAGCTGCGGAGGCCAAACTGGCCTTCAAAACAGTCCAAGAAACACCCTGATAAATATCTCCCCCTGAGCCAAAGAGAAATATTTAGAAGAGGCTGCCAGCTGGAGCTGGGATGGCCACTTGTTACCTCCTCTGGGATCCAGCTTATTTGAAAACTGGTCACCCAGGCCAGGACTATGGGCTGAGACTCAGACAGGGAGGGGAAGGAAGGAGGCGTCGCCTTGGACAAGCCTGCAAATCCCAAGGGCTGTAAATCCAGACGGCTGGGCGGGCTCCCACCCACCCCAGCTCCGCAGCACAACTCCCCAAGAGGCATCCTCACCTGGAGTTTCTCTCTCCTCTGATGCTCATTCTCCAGAGCACTTCTCTCTCTCCTTCCCTCCCTCCTACTCTCTCTAGGTCTCTCTCTCTCTCTCTCTCTCTCTCTCTCTCTCTCTCTCTCTCTCTCTCTCATTTCTGTCCATCTTTCGACAATTTCTGGCTCCCAACTCTCTGTGTTCCCCCTCTCTACATGTCTCCCAGTTTCCCATCTGTCCGAGGGCCCCAGTCCTCCCCATTTTTCTGGTTCTCATGTCCTATTGCTCCCTCAGCCCATGTCTCTGCCTCTCTTTCCTCTTCTCCCACCATTTGGCCTCCAGGCCCAGCTCAGCCGCCTCTGTGGAGCTGTGTGCTGCCTTGGAAAGCCTTCAAGCCACCGGGAGGAGCCAAGCCCCAGCAGTTCCATAGGGACCTCATGGGAGCCCCCCCCCCCCCACCCTCTCCTTTCTCTTCTGTGCAGGGAAGAGATGCCCAGCAGAGAGCATCCCAGACCAGGCTGCTGCCTCTAACACGGGGGCATCCCAACCTCCCCCTCCCTTGCCCCACCCCTCTGTCCATGTCACTGCCTCTTCCAAACATCTTTCTATATCCAACCCTGAGAACTAATTGCCAGTTGTAGGCAAAACAAAGAAACTGGGACAAAATGGATTCACTTTTATACCAGAGAGTGGGGAATTAGCTTGATTAAATGCGGAACATTTATTCAGTAGAATAATTTAAGCAAGATGAGCATCAATCCTCCTCACTGCCCCCTTACTCATCTTAACCCGACAAACATTTCGGAAGCACTGATTGAGAGCTGAGCAGGGACTGGTGATGGGATGTGGTCCCCACAACAACCCCTGGATGCTGGCCAGGGTGATCCAAGCAGGCCTTCAGCTGGGGAAGGAGGCTTTCCAACAGGAAGAGGGGTGCTGTGGTGCCCACAGGGGAGACGCCCAAGCCAGGATCTCTGGCCTACAGGGTGTGACAGCCACTGGGAAGGTTTGGGGCACTAGCCCCTGAAGAGTAAAAACAGGAACTACTGCTAAAGATATAAGGTAAGAGGGGGTGGGGGACAAGTTGAGGGAAGAGAAGGGGGATGAGGGGATTCAGAGTTCAGCAACCCTCCTCCCACCCCGAGGTGCTCAAACCAGCCTAGCCATGGCAGCTGCCGGACATCAGAAGCAAAGCCTCACTCACAGCTGCCTCCCAGGCTGAGGCGTTTGCAAGTAAGGGCCTCTGTCAGGAGCCCTCGCCGCAGTGGAACTGGCTGCCACTGCGGACTGCAATGGCCGGTGTGCTCCCCGGGGCCAGGACAGCGCCACAGACCCCAGTCCCCTCTGAGCCAGCGAGGAGGACATTCAGGCCCGGTGGGTCCTATTTTTCTTTCAGTTTTTAAATAAAAAAGATCTAATTGGCCGCCCTAGCTGGTTTGGCTCAGTGGATAGAGCATCGGCCTGTGGACTGAAGGGTCCCGGGTTCGATTCCAATCAAGGGCACATGCCCAGGTTGTGGGCTCAATCCCCAGTGTGGGGCGTGCAGGAGACAGCCAATCAATGATTCCCTCTCATCATTGATGTTTCTCTCTCTCTCTCCCTCTCCCTTCCTCTCCGAAATCAATGAAAAAATATATTTTTTTAAAAAAAGATCTAATTGGCCTTATTTAACAATTCATGAATGGGGCAGCATCCCATCTATTACATAAAAAGCTGCTTCTATTTTTGTTTCTTTGTTTTCATTTCCTCTGCTCTCTAGTTTTCTGCAGAGCCAGGGCCTACAAGAGGTGCGGTGTGAAGAGTAAAAATCGGTTCAGCCCCCACCACCAGAGGGCGCCCAAGCACAGAAACAGGGAAACCTGGAGAAAGAAGGAGGAAAAGCATCCAAGCTCCCAGCCTGGAGTGGTGGGTCAACTCTGAAGTAACGGTGGAGGGGGGGTGGGATGGTAGGGGCTCCGAGTGGGGATCCTGCCCTCCTCGACCGAATGCCGTTTACTACCCCACCACCACCGCTGCCGAGTGGCCCTGTGACACGGCCAACCCCCGAGGGCTTAGGGCGGAGACGGGGTGCGGGGCAGCTGCCGTAGAGCACTGGAAAGACAGGCTCCGGTGATGGTAGGAGCCCTGGACGCAGAGTCGGGGGCGCTGGCTGCGACTCCTAGCTACTCTCCACGTGACCTTTCCTTCGCCGCTCGCGAAGGCTTGTTTTCTCATCTGTAAACAAAGGGGGTGGGGAGATTCTCGGTGGTACCCAAGCGCCCTTCAGGCTCTGACCTCAGACATGCCCCACCCTCCTCGCGGAATCCTGGAGAGGGCAAGGTGAAGGGCTGCACAGAGGAACCGAAGAACTGAAAACAACCGCTGTTCGCTCCCGCGCAGGGTCCCGGGAGGGGGCACGGCAGGGAGGGGGCACCCACTCTCGCCCACTCGGACGGGCCACTACCCACCCAAATAGCCTGCCCGAGTCTTCCGCTGCTGGCTCAGGCATCTCCCCACCCGCCACCAGGAAAGGGCACGGAGTGAGTGGGGTCCTCCGGGGTGGGTAGAGGGCGATGACCCTGACCCCAGCCTCCCGGAGAAGTCAGGCGCACGGAGAAGCGCTCTCTCCATCCTCACAGCGCCGACTTTCGCCTCATCAGCGGCTTCAGCTCCACCCCGGACGCCGGCGATGGGGAGCAGAATAGGGAGGCAGGGACGCTCTGGGCCAGGCGTGGGTCCACCTGGGGAGGCGAGCAATGGACCGGGCAGGGGGGCGCGACCTCGTTCCACTGAGCTTAGCTTGTGGAGTTACCTTCTCTCGGGGACGGGGGGGGGGGGTCCTCCCCCTCCCTCCTTCCCGCCCCCAACCTCCCAGTCTTGTGAGCCTGGGCCCTGAAGGTTCAAGAAGTCAAGAACCTGGAGAAATGCACTGTGCAAATATATTGACTTTATTTGTCTCCGTTCGGGAGCCTCACAGACATATCCAGGTAAAAAGACCGTTAAAGAAACGCCGCCAGCCATCGCAATGCAAAAATAAATATCAATCCTCCGGCCCCAGCAGCGGCTGCGCTGCACCCCAAGTCCCACCGGCCGCGCCTAACCATTATAAAAGTGTTCAGCGAGCGTATGTTGGCGGGAGCGTGAACTGGGTGCGCTGGGGGGCACGGCGGTGGAGCGGTGTGCGAAATCGGAGTGGCAACCCATCGGACGCGGGCGGGGAGCGGCTCTCCGGGGAGCCCTGGCGGCGGGCGACGCGGCGCGGGCGCGCTCCCCGCACACACTCACAGCGGAGTTCGTACTGGTCAGAGTTTAAAAATAAACATGTACAAGGGCAGAGAAGCGGCCCCCTTCCTGGCGCCCCCGGCGCGCTCGGACCCGGGATGAGCGCAGCTCAAGGCGCACCGACCAGTTCTGTTTGGCGGGAGTCCCAGCGCGCGCGAGGGGCGGTCGTCCCGGGTCCTGGGGGGTCCCCGGGGCGCGGGCCCTTCCGGGGTTCGCACGCTAGTCCCCGGCGGGCCCCGAGGCGTGCGCCCCGCTGCCGGCGGCGCCCTCACAGGGCCGAGTCGGAGTCGCTGGAGTCCAGGCTGTTCCTCAGTTTGCAGCTGCTGAGCTGCTCCCGCTGCAGCGACAGGCTCTGCGTGCTGCGGCGCAGGCACTCCAGGCTCTGCAGGAAGGACTTCTTGGCCTTCTCCTCCTCCATGGGAGACACCCCCTCCTCCTCCACCTCCTGGATCTCGTCGAAGGTCACCGGCTGCGTCTTGAAGCGGGACTGGCGCGGCCGCCGCAGCCGGCCCTTGCCCTTGGTCAGCTTGGCGGGCCGCACGGGCTGCGGGAACGCGTCGGCCAGGCACACGAAGTGAGGCATCACCGCTTGGTAGCTGGAGCAGATGCCCATCAGCTCGCTGGGCTTGGCGGCCGCCATGGCGCTGCCGGCGTCCTCGGGGCCGGGCGGCGGCGGGGCGGCGGGGCTGTCGGGGAGCGGCCGCTGCGCCGGGGCCCCCCGGGAGGCAGCAGCCTGGGGCTCGCCGGGCGGGGGATCCAAATCTGCTGTGGGGTGGTGGCGGCCCTCACGGGCCCGGGTCGGCGCTCCTCGGGAGGGCGGGCGAGGGCCCGTCGGGGATACACGGCGCTGGGGGCGCCGCTCCGCTGCGATCCGAGGCGCTGGCCGCTTCCGCGCGTCTGCCCCGCGGCGTCCGCTGCAGCTTATATAGCTGCTCCTACCCACACGGCCCGGCTCGGATGACAGCGAATGCCTTTTAAAGCGTGCGCGCCCCGCGCCCTCCCGCCTGACGTCGCCCCGCCGCTCTGGGAAAGTAACGGCCCCTTTCCCGGAGCCCCCCGCCCCCACCGACCTGCTCCGGAAGGCCGGCCCCGCCCGCGGGGATTCCGGGAGCCTCCGGAGCTGCGGGAGCACGCGGCTGGACCGGGGCGGCAGGGAGCAGGGGTCCTGGGGTGTTACTATTGGTGCTGGGACCCCCAAGTCTGTAGGAACCGCGGTGGCCGCGGGACGCAGGTCCCCCTTCCCGGCGCCTAATCTCAGAGGCACACACTGAGCGCGCTGGTCGTTCTGCCTCGGGTTCTGCGCGTGGCGGTGGCAGCTCCTGGCCGTCCTTACAGCGGGCAGAGCCGGGGCACGGCTCCCCAGAACTGAGTTCGGAGGGAGAGTCGAGTTTCTTCTCTGGATCCTTGTTCTTCCCCTCCCCCCACTACACCTCCCCCCCACACTATCCCCCCCCCCCCCCACCTCCACACACACACAGGCACGCTTGAATACAGTCACAACCTATTATTCCATTATTCCATTCTGGTTCTTCTGTTCCCTGAATGTCTTCTCCATGTTTATCTCCTCACTACCCCACCCTCTTCAAGTCCCTCGGGCACCCCCTTCATGCTTAGAAGAATGACACTTGGATATGCCACTAACAACAACAACAACAACAACAACAACAACAACAACAACTACCATCTGGAGAGTTGTACTCCAAGCCAGCCAGTGAGCTTTGTGTTACGTATGCGGCATTACCCTATTTGATCTTCGTAACAGTGAGGTAATCGGTATTCTCCCAATTTTACACGGTGTGTGGCAGGCACAGAGAGGATCAGTAACTGAGGGGCCCAGTGGGGCCAACGCCAGAGTGCACGCTCTGTAGTAGCCAGCTGAGGGTGCCACCCCAGTGCCCCTGGGCTTCTAAGACAGGTCCCCTGTCAGGTGTCCCAACTCCCAGCACAAACCAGCAGAGTCTGGCGGAGCTGCGGGCCTGCGGGCCAGAGGGCCAGAGCAGTGCCCCCTACCGGCTCCCAGAAAGGAAACTGGAAACCCAGGGAATCCATGGGATTGGGCCTCTATTCCTTCCATAGCCATTCAACAAAGATGTATTGAGAACCTACTGTGTACCGGTTCAGGCATGTCCTGCCCTCTGGATGTTACATTGGGGGCAGGGAGGGTGGTGGTGGAGGGGAGACACAGACAATAAACAGGAAACAAGAACATGCACTGCGGGCGGGGTGGTGGGAATGCAGATCCAGCCACGTGCCTGGGCAGTGCCTGGGCGGAGGGGTGGCCAGGAAAGGCTTCTCAGAGTGGGTGATATTGCAGGTGACACCTGAAGGCTGCAGGACAATAATATCACTACCAAGCACTTAGTGTGTGCCCTGCTCTGGAGTACCTTTGATGCATTAACTCATCTAGTGTGTTAACTACTGCATTTATCCTCTCAGCAACCCTGGGTGACCAGTACTTGTAGCATCGCCATTTACAGACAGGAAAACCAAGGCACAGAGAGGCTAAGCCACTTGCCCCAGGCCACATAGCTAGTAACCAGCAGAGCTGAGGTTCCCACCCAGGCCACTTGGCTCCTAAGCCGCTTCGTATCCACTGCACTGCGTCCATGTGCCTGTGGAGGACAAAGAAGGACCCAGCGTGTGGCCACTTGGCGGGGGGGGGGGGGGGGGCGGGGGAAGCATTGGGGCAGAGGGAACCAACCCTAACACAAAGGCCCTACGGCAGGAGTGAGCTGGGCCTCTTCAGGAACTTCAGGAAAGCGGAGGGTTGAGAGCATTTTATTCTAGGGGCCGTGGTGAGGCACTGGGGTTTTGAGCAGGGGAGCTGCACACTCCAATGTATGTTTTCAAAAGCTCACAGTGGCTGCCATGTGGAGAGCAGAGTGGAAAGGGACGGGGGGGCGGGGGGGTAGAAGCAGGAAGTGTGCTGAGAAGATCGTCCCTTCCTAATCTACCCCCCTTTCCTTCCTATCGTGCTTAACTACAATCTAAAAGGCCTTCTCATCCGCTTGTTCCATCGGTGTTGTCTGCCTTCCCACTGGACTACAGTTAACAGCCACTGCCTTTCCAAGCAGGAGTCAGGGGGCCTGTGGAGTGTGCCACCACCACCCTGCTCCCCGAGCCTGCTCCCACAGCGCCTGGTTCCACCACAGCTTCCTTTCCAACCCATGCAGCCCCTCTGGACCCCAAACTCCCAGGCTGGGGACCGGGGCACCGTAGGCTAGTGGTCGCCAACCGATGGTCCGCGGATCACTGGTGGTCCGGTAGGTCTGAAAGGTTGGAGACTGCTGCCCTAGGCCACTCCTGTCGGCCTCCCTGTCGATTCCTGGTCCCACTGCTGACCCTTCCCATCCGTGGCTTCTCCCCTTCAGGATGGCTCAGGGGAGACAGCCCCACACTTAGTAGCCTTTTCACACTGTTCTGTGCCCTCTGGAAGGCTGCTATCGGGTTAGAACCCAGACTAGATTCTAACCCTGCTCTGCCACAGGCTCCTTCTGTGACTCGGGACAGGTCCTACTCTCTGAGAGTCCGTTTCTGCACCTCAGAGCACAAGTAATGCCTTTGCTTTCTTGCAAACCGGGGGCCAGTGATCGCTGTGTGGAAAGCTCCTGGCGTCGTGCCCAGCATGTCTTCGGCATGAGGCACACCTTCCTTTTGTTTTCATTGTCTCATACCCCATCCTGCCCAGCCCCCAGCGAGGCTGAGGTGTCCGGGGGAAAGTGCTCCAGAGGGCATCTGGGCTCTGGTGCTTATCCCTCTGCCTGACTCAGTGTCAGGGCGGGAGCCACAGAGCAATGTCTCCAGGCATGGGATTCCCGGGGAACCAGTGCCCAGAGGTGGTCCTAGGGGGCTTCAGGGGGTATCAGCCTCTTTCAACAGACCCCCCTCACATGTGACAGGAGGGATGGGCAGATGTGGGGGGACCCACAGCCTACCCAGGTATCGGGTTCTGTTGACCTCGCCTTGCTGATTCACACAGGGTCAGTGCTGGGTTTCCCAGGACAGGCTAAGCGGCCTTTCTTGGCCACCTTGGGGCAGGGGATGGCTATTAAAGGGGATGCAGGACAGTCCCTCTTCTCACCAGGCCCGTGTCCTTGGGACGACCAAGGAGGACACAGAAATGTCATCTGTTGAGCACCTATGTGCCTGGCACTGTGCCAATGATGCTTGGCATGTGCCTCACCTAATCATTCTCACGGCATCCTCTGAGGGGTAGCATCAGCTGTTTTAGAAATGAGGACTCGGGGTGCTTTGTAGCCCACCAGGGTCCCCCTCAGTGCCGGTGCTGACACTCACCGCTGTCTGCCTGACCCCGACACCCATGCTCTGTGCCCGCACCACCCGTCTCGCCATCCCTCTGAAGTGATGGGAACAGCGGGACTAGATAGAGGTCAGACCCCCAGGTTCCATCACCCGCATACGCTGTGGCCTCGACCCAGATGCTTCCCATCTCTGAGCCGCAGTTTCCTCACCTGTGAAGTAAGGAGACTAGGCTCTGATTTACTGGGAGCCCCTCCAGCTCTGACATTCTAGAATCCTCGGAAGGATGCAGGGATGAGGGGACCCATTCACAGGAAGTAGATGCTTCCTCTTGGGCCAGAGAGTGGCAAGCAGCCCGGCCGAGGCTGCGGGGGAGCCTCGCCTCCATGGAGGGGCTGCTGGGGGAGCAGATGGGGCAGGAAGATGGCAGCTGGCCAGGGAGGCCTGTGCCTCCACCTCCTCCACCATCCCCACCCACACTTTGGCTTTTGGGCAGAGCCAGGGTTTAAAAAAAGCAACTCCAGCTCTTCTGCTATCAGCAGGGCTTTGTTTCCAAGGGAGCCTGCGGTGCACAGCCTGGCGGGCGGGAGCAGGGATGCCCAGTCCGTCCGGGATGCAGACGGGCAGCCCCAGAGCCAGTGGAAGAGCCCGCCGGGCAGTGCTCCCTTGCTTTTCGGGGGGGAGGGGGGGAGGGGGGGAGGGGGGAAGGGGGGGAACAAGCGGGTTAGGCCCCTTTCTGTGGCTGCTCTGCCACCCTGGCACTGACCAACTGCCAGCTAGACACCTTGGTCAGCTTCCGTCCCCTCACACTCTCCCAGAAGCCTCTCCGAGGGCTGCCAGGCCTCCGAGTGCTGAGTGAGGTGGTGGTTACTCTAGACCTTGCTGTGCCGGTCAGTTTGCACACGTGTGCATTCAGGTGTGCGGGGTGGGATGAGAATGTGAGTGTGGCATCAGGGGCGGGGAACAGTGGTTGGCAAACAAGGTCCGTGGCAGGCAAGCAACAAGGCCTCTCCGGTGTCCTGCCTCACCCCCGCGGGAGCCCAGCCCACCCCTCGGCGGGCTTTCCGCACACAGCCAGTGATTTCAGCGTCCCACCAACTGCTTCTGTCTCACTCAGAATTACCACTTCGTCTGGTATGATTGTGAGCAAAAGTGTTTTGATAATTTTGCTGGAGGGTTGCCATGACAATCTCCAGCGAGCTCCAAGAGGGGGTGTCAGTGTGTGCACGGGAGGTAGACAGAGGAAGAGAGTCCGAGAGACTCAGGCAGGGAGAGACAGAGGAAGGGAGAGGATCAGGGAGAATCCCAGTGACATCTCCAAGTCAGACCTTCAGCCTTCATGGCCCCCATCCCGGGGGCAGGGGCGGGGGGCCATTCATGCCGCAATGAGCTCATGGTCTAATCTGGGCCTCACTGTAGGCCCTGTAATGGGACACCAGCTGCTAAGGGCAAGCTGCCATAGCTGCCATGGCAGGGCTGGCCCCGCAGGGGAGGCTCCCTGGCACCCCCCCCCCCCCCCACTCCCAGGATTAGCCCCAGGAACACCAGAATGGAGTGGGGGCAGGGAGGTTCCTGGGGACTCAGAGGGAGCCAGAGCCCAGGGGAACCTCCTAAGAATCACCCCAGCCTGTGCTGCTGGGAATAAAGGGAGCACATTTCCCAGCCCCGGCCTGCTTCCTGGCACAGCTTCAGCAGCCTGGGTCTGGGCTCAGTCCTTCCTGCACGCTTTCTTGCAAACCGAAGGGTCTCTCCTGGGACGAGCGGTCTGAGAATCACTAAGGATAAGGCTAGAACCCTGCACAGTCTGCGGCCCTAGAGCTTTGCAAAATAGTTTCCCCTCTGTGACTTCAGCAAAGCAGGACTATCTGCTGTCTTTTGAGATGAGGACAGAAAGGCCCAGAGAGGGGAGGGAACTAGATCAAGGTCACACAGCAAGGCAGGGGCAGAGTAAAGATGAAACCCAGTCCCGGACTCTCCCCCAGCCTTACCGCCCTCGGGGAGGACAGGTTCTGTGGAATGGCCCATCTGGCACTACCCCCTCATATGGACAGGGAAACTGAGGCCCAGAGACATACCCCAGCTAGTACACATAAAGCCTGAACTCGCAGCCTCAGGTCCTAAGCCGTTTCACTGCTTCTACTGAACCACAGCCCCATGCGTTCCATAAACAAGCCCAGGGACTTATCTTGTTCATGCCCAAGTGTACAGTGTCCTCCTCTGCCTGGGAAGGAGAATCTTCTGGTTATTGGCAAAACAGAGCAGAGGACAGCAGGGCTGGCCGGGAACACGGAGGCCAGGTCAGAGGCTCGCCGAGTTCCAGCTGCGGAAGGCGGCCTGCCAGCGGCCTCCCGCCTGCGCTCCTGGAGCTGTGAGGCCCTGGGCCAGTCACGCTGGCTGGCGGAGCTGTTTCCAGGCTGCTGAGAGCTGTGCATAGGAGCCCTCAGGGAAACTGCTTTCCAAGTGCCGGGAAGCCGCTGCCAGGAGCAGCAGCCCCTGGTGAGAGAGGGGCCCGCAGCCTGTCTCCAGCTCAGCTCAGATCTACCTTTCAATTATTTACCATCATGGGGGGGGCGGGGGAGGAAGAACCACAAAGAAAGTGCTGTGGGCTCTGAAGACAGCCGCAAAGATGACTTCCCTGCAGTCTTGGTAATGAGTAACAGCATGAGCATGAGCAAGCAGCACCCCAAGACTGCCTGCTTGAGTCCCCTGGTTCCGGTGTTTGCTAGAAAGTTCTCACTAGCCTGTGACTGTGGAAGCCTTGTGCCTGCCCCATCCTCCTCCCAGGGTGGTGGTTATGAGGATCAAACCAGATGATCTACAAGAACACTGTGAGGTAAAGCCCTGTAGGAGGGTGAATTTTAAATGGATTCCAAGGAATCAGGGTTAAAAGATGTCATTCTGTGGAACATGTTCTGAGCCCCACCTCAAGACAGGACTCACTGTCAGCCTTGTAAATAGCTCCTGGCTCATTTGCGGGGGTCCAGAGAGTCTGCTCTCCCCAAGACCTGCCTGTCTTCCTTCTTGGACACTGTCTCAGGCTGCCCAGCAGACAGGAGGTGCCTGCTGTGCCCCAGATTCTGCACGTTTGGACATGTTGGGATGGGGGGGTTACTCTCAGGCCCCCAACTTCAGGCAGCCTCTCTCTCATGCTGCTGTGCCTGTCACTGGCCAGGGAGGCATCTCCTCCATCTTTCTCAAGGCAGCAATAGCTGCCATTTCTCCAGCCGCCTCCTCACAGGGACAACAGGATGGGACTTAAGGAGAATGAGTTTATCCTGAGCATCGATGTCACGCCAGTCACCAGCACACAGCACTGTGAACCTACCATCGCACCTTAAGTTTATCCTCTGAGACAGGTGTTATTATCCTCAAGCTTTCGCTGAGGCAACAGGCTCAGAGATGTCAGGGAACTTCCCCAAGGCCACCCAGCCAGGCAGAGATGCAGCTGGGAGTTGATCCCAAGCCCACCAGTTGCCACAGCTCTTCTCACCCGTCAGCTGCTCCCACAGTGGGGACCCTGGAGCTGCCCAGGCAGGTTCAGTGGGAGGATGGACAGGGCGCAGGGTCTGGAATTCTGAGAGCCAGGTCCCACTTCCCAACAACTCTTCCAGGGAGCAGACTGCTGTCCTCCGGCCCCGCAGCAGTCAGCGTGCGGTGGGGAGGGAGTGTGGATGACATCCAAACCCACTCCTTTCCCAGGGCGGTGGCAGGAGGAGGTGTGGGGGCTGCTCCCCACTGTCACGCCCCAGCACTTGAGACCCAGACAGGGGCAGAGCCAGGGCCTCACACCTTGAACTGAACTGGGGCTGGAGGGCATCGGAGCACATACGCCAGCAACTCAGCAACGGGCCTCGGAACCACGCCTCCAGTCAAGTCTCAGCATCTGAGATTGGAAACCACTGTCCGCAGATACAAAGAACTAAAGCACAAAGGCTCCGCTGGCCCATGGGGTCCGGAGGACTCCTGGCTGCCAGAGCAGGAAGGAACGCTCAGGTGAGCTGGGCCAGTGTTTTCAGATCAAGGAGTGGGACTCAGTCGGCTGAACAGAGATGTTCAACCCATGTGCCCCAAGAATTTTTAAAACATGCAATACCTGACTACTTAGTCAAGGGCACTGACCGCTTTTCCCTTAGATTGTCAAATAAAAAAAATGACAGCAGCCAACACAATAGCCTTCCGGTGTGAATGAATCAAAATTATACCCCTTTTTTGGTCAGATTGGCAAAATATGTATTTTTTGGTGTGCTGCAGAATATAGGTAATTAGTTTATGTGTGCCATGAAATGAAAAAGGTTAAAGATTGCTGGGTTATGAGGCCATGACTGGCATTTTAAAATGATGTGCAATAAAACAGAATAGAGTAAATATTGTTTCACAAAGCTTTAGTTTTAGTTTAATGTGTGTCTGTAAAAATTTTTTTTAAAATCTTGGGCTGTTGTCAATAAAGCTACAAAAACCATTAAATTGGCTCGACCCAGGAAAAACTGGGGCCAAGGTCAGGAAAAGGCTGTGCTCGGGGGCCACAGGCAGTGGATGTGGACCAGGCATCCCCTGATGCTGGGACACTGCTTGCCCCTCGCCCCGGCTGCCTTCCAGGGGCCCCATGTCTCACTGTCTTTAACCTTAGGCGCCATCAGACCTGCATCTTATCTGCTGTTCCCAGGCCAGAGTGGGAAGGACCCAGTGCTTCATGGGGCGGGTGATGGGGGTGCCGTGACAGAGCAGACCCAGGCCTCCTTTCCCCCTCCCACCCCCTCTGTGGGAACAGTCCATCATCAGGTCCCTCCACATCCCTCCCACCTGCCTCCACAGTGGCCACTGTGCAGCCACCTCCGGGTCTCTCTTGGCCATACTGGGCCCTCTTTCCCCCAAAGCCTGTCCTAGACCTGTCCACGCACAAGTCACTCCATCTCCATTGCGAGATTTGGCCAAAGCCCCTGTGAGCTCTGCCCTGCCCCCAGGTCGGGGGACTTTCCTTCACATCTACATGTATTTGATAAGAACCGCTACCAATACTAAGACGATAGGCCGATAGGCGCAGTCACACTCAATTCTTAAACTCTGTTTTAAAGAGAAACTCAGGCTAAGAAATTGGCCAAAGGTAAGTGGAGGAGCCGGATCTAGAACCAGGTCTATATGGCACCAAAATTGACAGCTCGGCGATTGACACCTCGGCTATTGACACCTGCCTGCCATTCCTGGCAGCCTCTCCTCCAAAGCACTGGTCCAGGGGAGGACGCCATGTGGGGAGGGGACAAGCATCTCCTACTCTAAGCTGCAATAAGGAAGAGACCGCTCCAACCCCAGGAGGGATAAATATAGGAAAAATAACACCTACCCTTCTCCCGACCCTCCCTACTCTCTCTCCCAGGAGAGGAGGGCTGACTTCTCCCTCCCATAAGGGAGCTTGGGAGAAGGAACTGGGTTCCGGGTCAGGGGATCCCTCTCCTGCCCAGTCAGATCTGCCTCCACGCAGAGAGTGCACACAGCTCAGCTCCTGAGTCCCCCACCTGGGAAGGGCCAGTGTCCACCTGTTGGAAGAAGCAGGCCTGGAGGCCTGCCTCCTCCACTCCCCACTCGCACGCAGGCTCGGTGGGGTGGCAGGGACCTCCGGGCCGCTGGCAGGGCAGGGCCTGCTGTGCTGCTTCCTTGAACAGTGCCCCACAGCCTCAACGAGGTGCAGGAATGTCAGGAAGTCTGACTGTGGTCATGGATGTGAGCCAAGGTCTCCCGTCCAGCTTTGTCAGTAATAACACTGGTATTTTTGACCTCATAGCTGAGTCCTGCATTTGTTTTTCTTTTGCTTCAGCACTTGTGGGAAGAAGGGGTGTTACTAGCACCAGAAAACCCAGTATCTTTCCTCTTCACCTCTCCCAGGCCTCAGGTATCTCTGCTTGGGCTCCTATCGTGGTCTCCCACACGTCTTCTCACCTCCAGCCCCATCCCCTCACTCCCACCTAATAAATACATTTTCCTAAAAGCCGCCCTCTCAGCTCTCAGTGGCTTCCCACACCAGAGCCCTCTGCATGAGATGCCTCCCAGGCCTGATTGGCTCCGGACTTCCTCTTTCACTATCTCTCCCCCAGCTCAGTCCCTGCTACACAAGCCCTGGAAACAAGCCACCCAGGGCCCTCAATGCTCAGGAGCCTTCAGATGTCACTTTGCAAGGTCTCCTCCCCAGTCCCCAGTCCTCAAGTGCCTCCTCCACCATGCAGCCTTCCCTGACCACCACCCTAAGTTACATCTCCTGTTCCTCCAACTCCTGTAGCATTCATTGTTGGGACCCCTCATTTCATATTCCCTTTATTGAGGTACATCAAATGTGTGTCTTGTTTTCTCTACAAATAACACAAAGTATAACAACAATGCAGCACAGGCTAAGATGTGCTTGCTCTGTGCAGGGCATTGGACGGCTTCCCCTTCAAGGGGAGAAGCTTCATAGGATACAGAGCACAGGGCCTGGTCCCACTATTGGTGCTCCCGGCACACCATGAGCTTTGCAGATATGCCCGAACACTTTTGGTAGAAGAATCAGTTGGCACAAACTTTCTGGAAAGCCATTTACATTACGTATTCAAGGCCTTAAATAACACACACAGCCTTTGGAGTCTGGGCCAGCACCCCACTTTTAGAAACGTGCTTGAGAAACAACTGTAGAGTGCACGAAGGCCCCGGTGCAGGCGGCCGCAGGAGTGGGGGGCTGTGCTCCCTCCCTCCCTCAATTGTAAATGGGATAAAAATAGAACCCAGTCCATGGCCGTTGTGAGGATTAATAAACTGTGAATTCATATATGTAAAGCATTTAACACTGTGCCTGGCACTGTATTCAGATTCTATAAAAATGTTACCTCTTCTTCTTACTATTTAAATTGAGATCTGAATGAGGCCAAATCCTGGACTCTTAGCTATAACACCACCCTGCCTCCCATATCCACTCCCATGATTTCCGAAATCAACAGAACAGTTAGTTACTGATAACAAAATAACACCAACATCAACACTGGTCCAGAGATCCAACACAAGCGGGCGGGTTACATAACCGCAGACAATTCCATGCAGCCTCTCAGAAACCTGTTATGGCACAATAATCGATGCCATGCACCAAGGTACAAAGGAAGCGGAGAAAGGCTACAAGAGGGTGAGTGCAGTATGAAGTTACTTTTCCCCCCGTTATACAAATGTTTAGAAAAAAAGACACTGCAAAAGGTAAAGACTCGTCATCCTGGGGCTGTAAGGTGCAGATGACTTTCCGTTTCCTTTTTATCTTTCTGACTTATTGCGTAGGACACATAACTCCTTTTGTAGCTAGGAATAAAAACTAATTTTGAGAAAGAAAATAGAAGCCGCTGGTTCACTTCTGTCTATGAAAGCAGGGGTCGTGTCTTCCTTTCAAATATCCCCACTGCATCTAGCACGCCATCTCTGGACACAAAAGCCCTGGGCTTGGACAGAATCTTGCTTAATCTTCCAGGCCGCGGCGTTCTGTACAGAACTTAGAAATGGCCTGCAAGGACAAGAAAACAATGTGACTGCCGGGGATGCGTCTCAGCCTGGTTGGTGACCCACTGCTGGGAGACGTCAGGAACTGACCTGAGGGGGAGGGGATGGCATCGGGCCAGGGCGGGTGCATTAGGAGACCAGTTATCTGGGGAGCATGTGGTGGGGCTGCCAAGAGAGCGCTGAGCCTCGATGCGAGGCCACTTTGGCATCTGGGAGCTCTCTTCGGCTTGTTTTAAAGGCTTCCCAGGAGACGCTTAAGTGCAGCTGAATCTTAATATGATCAGCCTCACTCGTGAACAATTTTCATTTTGCCCAAAGCCTCCGGGCCTACCCCTGCTAAATGCAATCGAGGTACGGGCACCGGGGGAGCCTACCAAGGGGAAGGGCAGGGTCACAGGGCCATCGGTCAGCCACAGAGGGATCACCCACCCAGCAAGACATTAGGGCTGGGGGTGGCAGGGCATGTGGAATGTTCTACTTACAACAATT
Source organism: Cnephaeus nilssonii (assembly GCF_951640355.1). Classification (NCBI taxonomy): domain Eukaryota; kingdom Metazoa; phylum Chordata; class Mammalia; order Chiroptera; family Vespertilionidae; genus Cnephaeus; species Cnephaeus nilssonii. The sequence goes on along the minus strand of NC_137084.1, from coordinate 14,879,862 downwards.
ACATGACTAAGCACATTACCATCAGGCACGTTACATTGATGCTCTTGACCCTCACAAGACCCCGGAGAGGTGGCTGCTTCTGTGTCCATTTCACAGCTCAGGAAACTGAGGCTTGGGGGCTGCCTGACGGGTCCCTGGTGGCTCAGTGAGGAAGGGCAGAGTGGGACTAAGCCAGGTCTGCCTGACTCCAGCTGAGGCTGTTCCCCCCACGGCCCCAGCAGTAATTCTGATAGACAAGGAGGCTGGGGCAGGGGTGGGGTGCGTAGCTGCTCCCTAATTTCACCCCTGCAGGCACCACTGTGACTGGAAGAGGCCCCTCCCTGGCCCTGGGCCGGGCTTGCCTGAAGCTGGCACAGAACGCGGCTTGCACTATTTTCGGCAGGAGGATGCTGCCTCCAGCTGCAGCACGGACCTTTGCCATATATCGAGCTGCCCGCTGGTGCGGCAGGAAGACCGTCAATACCACTCCCTGGAGGGCTGCCCCAGTGGGCGCTGTGACCTTCTAGGGCTGTCTGTGCCCGTGTTCCCTCTGGTCACCGGGTTCTGCTTTAGCTGGGGGTCTCAGAGGCCACAGAACCTCAGGGGGGCGGGAAGAACACTGGCCTAGGCAGCTGAGGATGGTCTCCTTGGTGGTTCTGCCTCATGCCCTGGGTGGCCCTCAGAGGAGCCCTTAACTGCTCCAGGCCTCAGTTTTCTCATCTGTCCAATGGGGAAGGTAGCCTCTAACCTACACCCTGACAGGACTTTGGGGAGACAAAGGGCAAGGTGTGCCCAAGAACTCACTAGCTCTCCTCTCTGCCCACCCCTCCCAACACAGGGAAGACTGGGAGCCAAGGGCCCTGGGAAGGAAGCCACGCGTTCAGACTCCCCCCTGGACTTTCACCTCCAGGCCAGCGGCCTTCCTTTCCTTCACTCTGGGTGAAGAGGCCAAAGGTAATGTCGGGTGGGGAGGAGGATGAAGGGAAGAACTGGGTGGCTAATCACTTGATACATTTTCAGAGGAAACACTGCAAAGTTTCTCTAATCCGTGGGGCTCCCCTCCTCTTGAACGCTCCTGCCTGAGTGGTCCCTGCAGCCCGAGTACCCCTGGGCCAGAGGTTGGGAAGCCAAGCCCTTCATCCACCCATCCCACCAAGGTTCTTTAGGTAGAAGGATGTGCCCTCAACCAGAGTCACTGTTGGAGGTTGTTGATTCCCTTCCTGGTGGGTCTCACCCATGCCCATGCTCCAGGACCTGCCCATGCTCCAGGACCTGCCCATGCTCCAGGACCTGCCCATGCTCCAGGACCTGCCCATGCTCCAGGACCTGCCCATGCTCCAGGACCTTCCCATGCTCAGGACCGATAAGGAGGGCAGGGAGGAGAGGCCTGGGAGCACCTTCCTGGGGCAGCCTCCTGGAAGGACCAGCAGCCCTTGGTCTCCACCACTAACTGCAGCAGGAAAGGTTTTGGTCGGATCCAGTGGTGAGGCATCTGGGTCCTCACAGGCTCTGCATGGCAGGTGACTGTCACCAACCCCTCTCCACACCCTTCCTGATCACAGGGCCCTTCCTCCAGACTCCTCCCAGTGGGGAGAAGCTCCAAGATAAGGACCACTCTCTACCTTAGCTTCCCAAGAAGGAGCCAAGAAAACACTCCCTCCAGCCCCAGGCGACACCGGCTGCTGTTGCCCCACTGCCTGGGGCGGGGGCTGGAGGAGGCCCAGAGAGCACAGAATGCCTGCTGACAAGCAATCACACAGGGCTCTCCCGGCCCACCCCGGGCACCAGATCTCAGGATCTGACCAGTCCTCTAGGAACCTCAGTATCATCATCCATTATAAACAAACAAACAAACAAACAAAACCCAACCACCTCTAGGGTTGCTCTTAGGAATAAATCAGGCAATAGATGTAACCGGCCCAACAGAGTTAACTCCTCTGCTCTCCCTCCTGGCTTTCCTTTCAGAAAGGCAGAATCTGTGCCCTGAGGTAACAGCTCGTGGGGTTGGAGGCCAGGATTCTGCCTGAGCACGTCCACAGGATGGAGGTCGCAGGAGAGGGAGGAGAGGGACTTTCCCCAGAGCGCAGGGAGTGTGACATCACCATTGCACTGAGAGTGAGAGCACAGAAATAATTGTAGTGACAGTGCGTCACACAGACCTCGGCCAGCTCCAAGTTCGCTCATTTGAGAAAATAATCTTTTAGGTCATGCTGGCTACAAAGCTACTACCTAATTTTCCTGTTTTCCTACCCTGCTCTTGGGCCCTGTGTCCAGCCCAGCCAGGGCTCTGTGTGCAGCTGGGGAAGCTTCCGTAACTCAGCACTCGCAGACGCAGTAAAAGGCCCAGTTGGAAAGGCACCGTGAGTCAAGGTGCCACTCTAATACACAAACATCAAAGCCATTCCCCCCCCCGCCCCCTCCCTGACCCCAGGAACAGAAATCATCACATCTAAGAATGGGTTCCAGCAGCACAAACCTGATAAGGGCTTCCTGTGGGGGTTCCTTCCAGAGAAACCAGGAGGGAGAAGGGGACAGTTGTAGACTAGGTCCCTGCGAGGGGGCATGTAGGGGGAACCATGTATAAGTAAAGATTTAAACAAACAGAATGCATCGCTATGAAAACATCTGGCTTTTTCTAAGGCATTAAGAAAAATAATCAAGAATTCAGATTCAGCCTTAGCTGGTGTGGCTCCACGGATAGAGCATCGGCCTGCAGACCGAAGGGTCCCAGGTTCGATCCTGGTCAAGGGCACGTACTGAGGTTGCAGGCTCCTCCCCAGCTCGGGCCCTGGTCAAGGCGTGTGCAAGAGACAACCTACCAATGTGTTTCTCTCACATGGATATTTCTCTTTGTCTTCCCCTCTCTCAAAATCAATGAAAAAATATCCTCAGGTGAGGATTAAAAAAAAAAAAAAAGAATTCAGATTCAACACTACAAGTGTTTATTTCCAGAAAAGGCAAAGTGAGTCTCAGATATTTTGCAGCCAAATAGAAGCCGCCAGAACTCGAGGAGACATTCCCCACAGGGCAGGGACCCATCATGTCAGGCTTTCTCTCAAGCCCTCCAACTGGGGCATTCTGCTCATCACATGCCCACTCAGCTCTTCTGGGGTTGCCGTGACACAAGTCAAGAGAAGGTGCCAGTTGCTGACCAGGTCCAGACAGACCTGCCACACACCAGGGCAGGGTCGCATCAGCCTGGAGGCAGTAGGAGGGAGTGCCACGAGGACATGGCAGGCTTACGAGCTGTGTCCCACACTTATTAGGAATCTCCGAGGCCGCCTGAGCCAGTGGGCCCTATTTCCATACTGCGGATATAATCTGGTGCCAGGCACACGTTGTTCCGACCTGCGCTTCGAGGCAAGCATTTCTCTGGGCTGTCTGCTGACTGGCACTGTGAAGTGTTGTGAAGAAGCCTGATGCTGAGTCTGGGCATCATTCAGTCTCCAAACGTACTCACAGGTAAGAATGAAGGAAGGACCACACATCTACCTCTGAAAGTTTCTTAGACATGGTCAGGAAACACTGCCAGAAGGTTGGATGAGAACTTGTCTAACTTGCCAGAAACTGGATTCTTTCCCCCAAAATGAGCTTCCCCTGTAAAATGGCCAATGACTGGTCCATTTGGCACATGGTCTCTGACGAGGAGATGCCAGGTTGAATGGGAGGAGTTACAGATGCTGCCCTGATGCACAGGAAAGCCAGGGCACAAACAAGGTGGCCTGGTCGTCAGCTCTTCCAGCAGCTACGGGGCTGCTGGGCCACCAGTCCTGCCAGCAGGTATGGGGTGGCGGGGTTACCAGTTCTGCATGAGCAAGCCCTGAGCTCAGGGCCCGGGGATGCTGAGCAGACCACTCTGCCTAAATTCAGGAAGGCAGAGGCAAAAGCACAGTTTAGGGACTGGCCTGTGCTTTGAATTCTGGTTCTGCCATTTCTAAGTCCTGTTAAATTTCTTAAGCTCTTGGAGACTCAGCTGCTTGGTCTCTGTCATGGAAACAGCATTTCTTGCAGGGCTATGAAGAAGACTAGGGACTCTGTAGAAAACACTCCTAGGACAGTGTGTGGCAGGATATTAAAGCTCAAATAAAGGGCAGCTAAAAAACGAAACCTGTATTTTCCATCATGCTACAGCCATCGTATTTGCTTCCTCTGCTTTACCAGGAATGTTAATAAAACAGCTTCACTCCTAATCCCAGGGAAGATCTACCACCAGCAAAGCCCAGCAGCGGGCGGTGCAGTCACTGAGCAGGGCTGCCCCCGCCAGGGTCTGGGATTCCTGTCTCGTCCTAAACCCTGTCCTATGACTCAATGGCGAGTCCCTCCTGCACATTTCAGGAGGGACACTATTTTCGTGGTGGAAAAATGGCAGTTCTGGCACTGGGCAGCAGGAAACAAAACCTCAGGCGGCTCTCAGCTGAAGAAAGCCAGCACTTGCCTCCCTGGCAGACGGGGCTGCGATGAGTGAAGAGGTCGGATCTGCAGCTGACGCAGGGGAGGTCAGGCCCTACATTAGGAGGGATGCTGTAAGACCTGGGACCATCTGCCAGTCCCTTCGTGTCTGGGAATGGAAGAGGAATTTCCCCGTGTCAGGTGTCAAACTCATAACTGAAGCTGGCTCCACCACCCTGGCCAGCTTTTGTTTGTTTTAATAGGAGAAAAGCTGGGGATTCAAAAGAGGCTTTGCTTTTGTGGTGATTTGTACCTCCCTCACAGGAAGGCTTCGTATGACGGTCGGATTTTATGAAGCATTTAGAATTTCTCAGAGAAAGGAGCTGTACTCGGGTAACAGCATTAACAGAAAAGGTGGAGGGACTCCAATGCAAGAAGCCGAGAGCTTGCGGGACAGCCTGTCAGAGCAGAGCCTGGCCAGGGGTGGCGCTACACCGGAGCTCGGGGAAGAGCCCGCCCAGCCTCCAGCACTTTGCCTAGATCATGGGACCATCAGCCTTACAGCACCCGATGGAAACAAGATCAAAAGCAAGGAGGCTCTGTAAATTTTCCCCACAGGCAGCTAGGGAAACTCTAATGCTCCTGCCCTTTTTTCATCCATTTTCTTTCTCTCAGCTTTTTCTTACCTTGGTTTGGAATTAATCCGGCACACCACCTAACTCAAGAGGTCAAGACCACATGGTTTTATGGTGCAATAGGGGCAGCCACGTTGTTGTGTTTTGGGAACCTTGGTGACATCATGGACTAGGCCCTGAGTCTCGGGAACTTGGGTCTAAGGGAACATTGAGTCAGAAAACAGCCTTAGTCACAGGGCCACTGGAATCTCAATGGAGAGAACCATTAGGTAACCGAGTCTGTTCTCTGCAGGGCTGCTCCAGCTTCTGTCTGGTTTGGGTTTAAATGACTCAAGTCATTCTCCAGGGGAAACTAATTTATGTGGAACAGCTGCCACTAGCAGAACATTTGCTGCTCTTGAGCCCAAATTTCTCATGACATCAGGCAAGTATTCCTCCTTCTGAGGGGACAGTTTTCTCTTGTATTATAAGTAGTCCGGGAATAGAATAGAGAACCTAGAAATCAACCCAAACCACTATGCTCAATTAATATTTGACAAAGGAGGCATGAACATACAATGGAGTCAAGACAGCCTCTTCAATAAATGGTGTTGGGAAAATTGGACAGATACATGCAAAAAAAAAAAATGAAACTAGACCACCAACTTACACCATACCCAAAAATAAACTCAAAATGGATAAAGGACTTAAACGTAAGACAGGAAACCATAAAAATAATAGAGGAATCCACAGGCAGCAAAGTCTCAGACATACACCGAAGCAATTTCTTCACTGATACTGCCCCTAGGGCAATGGAAACTAAAGAGAAAATAAACAAATGGGACTACATCAAAATAAAAAGCTTTTGCACAGCAAAAGAAACCATCAACAAAACAACAAGAAAGCCCACTGCATGGGAGAACATATTTGCCAATGTTATCACCGATAAGGGTTTAATCTCCAACATTTATAGGGAACTCATACAACTTAAAAGGAAGATAACCTAATCAAAAAATGGGCAATGGGCCTAAATGAGGACATACAGAAGGCCAAGAGACATATGAAAACATGCTCAAAGTCACTAATCATCCGAGATGCAAATCAAAACAACAATGCTGTACCATCTCACCCCCGTCAGAATGGCTATCATCAACAAATCAACAAACGACAAGTGCTGGCGAGGATGCGGAGAAAAAGGAACCCTCGTGCACTGCTGGTGGGAATGCAGATTGGTGCAGCCACTGTGGAGAACAGTATGGAGTCTCCTCAAAAAACTAAAAATGGAACTCCCATTTGATCCAATGATCCCACTTCTAGGAATACATCCCAAGAAACTAGAAACACCAATCAGAAAGGATATATGCACCCCTATGTTCATAGCAGCACAATTTACAATAGCTAAGATTTGGAAACAGCCTAAGTGCCTATCAGCAGATGAGTGGATTAAAAAACTGTGGTACATCTACACCAGGCGTCCTCAAACTACGGCCCGCGGGCCACATGCGGGTGTTTTTGCTGTTTTGTTTTTTCACTTCAAAATAAGATATGTGCAGTGTGCATAGGAATTAGTTCATAGTTTTTTTTAAACTATAGTCTGGCCCTCCAACAGTCTGAGGGACAATGAACTGGCCCCCTGTTTAAAAAGTTTGAGGACCCCTGCCTTAGAATGGAAGGTGGGGCGGTAAGGGGGAGAGATCAACCAAAGGACTTGTATGCATGCATATATGCCTAACCAATGGACACAGACAACAGGGGGGTGAGGGCATGAGCGGGGGGTGGGGGTGAGGGGGGTGGGGGAGTGAGTGGAGGGGTAACGGGGGGATAAGGACACATATGTAATAACTTAAATAAAGAAATTTAAAAAAAAACAAGTAGTCTGGGTGGTGGCTTGAAGATGGAGGCTAGCGAACACTGTCTTCACCTTTATTCCCGGCTGTAACCTGTCTGGGGTGTCCCGGGAGGACTGGCAGTTAAATACAGGGCTCCCAGAACACGCAGCTTTCCATTACAATAGCACACGAGCCACACCGCTAAGGAGTCAAGGCCGACTTCAGCTAGGCTCTGTGAACCACGTCTGTTTGGGTTTCTGCAGCTGTCTGCCTACGGAAGGCTCCAGAGTCCCTGACGCACATTTGTTATCTCCACTAAATTTAGTCACGAGGAACAAACACGTGTGCATTTACACCAGCGCAAAGGCCATTCAGATCTCTTCAAATGGAGCGAGGGAGGGCAGGAGAAAAACTGTTTATGGCCAGAATCATCCGTGAGCACAGCCGTAGGGGTTTTTAATTTGCCTAAACAAAATATGTGCTTTCAAGATGTGCTTAGGGATTATTGTTCCCACAGTAAACATATTATGGATGTGAACTGCTGGCTGGTAGTTAACAGGGCTCTGAGCTGGGAAGTCAGTCTACCCTGGTCTTCCGAACAGCCATCTGGGGAGATCAGCTGGACCAGCCTCTCGAAGTTTCTTCACGGTGGAAGGGTTGCTCAGTCTCGGCACAGCTTCCCTCAAAGATTTCACATCACTGTTGCGCCCCTCTCGGGTCTGGATAGACTGTCCGAAAGGTCAGGTTTATTCTCTGCGCTCTAGAGTGGTACTCTTTGGGCACCCGATGCTAAATGGAAATAGAAATAACTTTGACATACACACACGCACATTTTTATTTCAAAGCCATCTGAAACTTATTTACGAGCACATACACACATTTCGATTTTATGCGCCCTTAAATGAGCAGCGTTAGATGTTTAGAGTCTTGTGGAGAAAGGTCTCCTTCTCTGAAACAAACCCCACCCCCAGTACGAGATGCCCGCACCCTCACAGTGCAATGGTTCTGTCTTTTCTAATACTTGCTCTTCCTCTCAGCCTCCTCCCATGTTTCTGAATCTCATAAGAAAACAAATAAATGGTTGAGACCAAAGAAAGATGTGGGATTCTGCTCTTATGCTAAGTGTTCTCACATTAATTTGCACAACATAAAAATGACCTGAGTGCTGGTGTGCTTAGTGGTTGAGCGTTGTCTATGCACCAGGTCTCTCTCCAGTTCAATTTCGGGTCAGGGTACATGCCCGAGTTTCAAGCTCGATCTCCAGTAAGGTGCGTGCAGGAGGCAGCAGACGGATGTTTATCTCTGATCAATGTTTCTCTCTCTCTCTCCCTCTCCCTTACTTTCCTTAAAATCAAGAAAGACAGTTTTTTTGTGTGTTTTTTTAATGACCTCCCCTTAAGATGGCCTGGCCTAAGCTGTGGACCTACACAGCTCAATATGGCAGTCACTAGATATCTCAAGCTACTTCAATTTATTTAAATTAAAGCTCAGTTCTTCCGCATACTAGCTATATTTCAGGAGACCCACAGTCACATGTGTCCAGGGGCCAGAACACTGGGCTGCACAGATATGGGACATTCCCCTTCTGCAGAAGGTTCTATAAGGTCCGGTTTGACTATCAGTAGCATCAAAACTCCTGGGCAATTACAAAAGCAACTTGCTCTGCACCATGTTTACAGAAATGGATTATTGTAAGCCAGGCAGGATGCTGCCTCCACATGAGCGAATCCACGTTACTTGCACGTTCTCACCTGCCAGTCAGCTTGCGTAGCTCCTTCCATGATTAGCAAGGTCCCGTGATCCAAGGGTATCTTCACTCTTTCCACATATGTGTAGTCTCCATTCTCTTCCTAGAAAACAGCATTCGCCGCACTGAAGTTTGTGCTTGTGTGATCAAGATGCAACAGAACACAACTCTGATCAAAGAAACGGGCGCCTCCCCAGTCAGACTGCAGGGGTCAGTGAACGGCTGTCACTTGGCAGCAGCGTGGCCTCAGGCCAGGCATTTCCCCTCTCTGTACTGTGGGATGATGACAGCACCTGCCACATTAGTCACAGGGCCATCGGGAGCCTCCATTGATGCGGTGTGTGGCAATCACCTGGAGACCAGCACGAAGCGAGTCATCGTAAGGGCTAGCTATTGTTATTATTATCAGCATACAAAACGCAGGAGAGCCCATTCTGGCCCATGAAGGAATTAAAATTCATCTATCCAAGAACTCTTTACGTCTGCTTTATGCTGTGCGCTGTGTTCAACGTAGCGTGGGAGAATGGGTTTCTAAACAAGACATGGTATGATGAGTTCTGATCATCGTCCACAATTTATGCTAATTCACTAATCAGTACCTATGTTAAAACTAGTCCTGTGGTGTTTTGGCGATATAGTCCTGTTTCTTTCCGGAAGAGTCAACAGTGAGATTTTCTCAGAGAAGTGAGCTCTGGCTCGACCAGAAAGCATAGCAAACTGAGCCTTGCTGTTTAAGCCTTGGGAAGTGGACCACAATTCCTGAACACTTGGGACACAGGTGCCTGGTATTTTACATCGCCCTGTCTTCCAGAAAGCTCAGGCATGGCCAGTATCATAATGAAACTCCACAGCACAGCCTGCGAAGCAGCCGACAGGTGGTGTTGCTCCTCCCGCACAGCTGATGGGGTGCATTACACAACTTCCCTGCTCGCAGAGTTGAGACTGGGACAGACCCCCGCTTCCTGATTTCTTCATCTCTCTTCTGAGCAGATCCACCCATTCCTCTGCTTCACTGGTGCACGGGACTACCTCTGGGTTAGTGCAGGATTGATTTCGCTGCAATACCGTGTTTATGCTTATTATTGCAGGGGTGCTTCTGAGAACATAACAGTTTACAATGACTTCCCCCAGGAAAATCAAAATCAAAACAATAATGAACTAGAATAAACAGTCTAAGTTCCAGGCCCCAACCCTTGGCGGAGACTGTGCAAGCAAACTCATAATTTTTTCAGGCAGAATATAAGAAACAATGTTTGAAATAACTTTCTTTCAGTGATTGATTTTAATGGTGTCTGCCACCTCTTTTCTATGCACCAAAGCATTTACCTCTGACCCCCTCGGCCAACCAGAGAGCAGTAGGAAGGTGACCTTGTCCTTCTTAGAAAAGCTTCATCTCAGAAAAGCAAAAGGTTGCTCTCTGAAATAAGTGTTCCAGACCAAGGACATGATGTTTTACTGGAGAGAAAATATCAGGCGGGAGTGCGCTGTCCATGAGATTAGAAGGCCCCAGGCCCTGTGACTTAGGCTGGAGCGTCAGTGACCAGACCAAGGTTCGCACGGCGAGAGGCAGACCTGCTGCCCTCTTCATAATCTGGGAGGCCACGGGTCTTAATCTACCAAGCACAGACACGAGGACAGGAGAGGGAAATGAAGCAGAGAGGAAAGACGCTCAACCACAACATGAAGACAATCCTGAGATGAAGATCTTGTAGGACATTTAAAACAAAATAGGGAGGAGGGGTGCCAGGCCAGTGGAAGAGAAGAGGTGAGCACTGTAATTCTACCTGGAAACATGAAGCAGGAATAGGCCTAGCAAGGGAAAGAGAATTCCAACTGTAAGAGGGAAATGCCAGCGCTAATGGAAAGTGATGTTCAATTGATCTACATTTCCCTTAATGCCCCTAAGATCTGAACTTTCCAAATGAGAGAAAGCTTCAGGTTGGTTTGAATAAATTTCATCCAGTATAACCATTAGTTGGGCCAAAAAGTGGAAGGGGGTGAGCCTGCACTTGGGAGGGAATCAGTCCCCAAAGGAAACAGCAACACACTGTGCACCTACCATGAAAGGTGACACCAATACCTCAGGGTTTGTTATTTGTTCCTTCCAATACCCCTGGCTTAGAAAATGCGTTCCCAATTTGCAGGAGATAGAAAAGGGGGCAAAGAATTCTACCAGGGCAACACGGAGCTCACAAATGCTTCCTTCTCCTACGATCAGAGGCAACAGACCGCTGTGTCACCGTTGAACTTAACCAAGAAGCACAGAGACTTTCCACTTAGGAAGCAGATAAAAGGCCAGAGGAGCCCATGTGGCTATGCTGAAGGCTGAGCTGATAAATGGGTAAGAGCAGCAGTGGAAGTACAAGCCAGTGAGAGGAGCACATTAACAGGCATTAAGCATGGTTACGTTACCAAAACACATCTCTGTAACCCTTTCAATTTAACCAGGTCTTTCTTCAAAACAAAACACAGCCCTATAAAACCATGGCTTAGGATAAAATTTTCCATCCCCGATCCCAGTTAAAAGAAGCTTTTAGGGTAGTGGTTCTCAACCTTTCTAATGCCACAACCCTTTAATACAGTTCCTCACGTATTTTTGTTGCTACTTCATAACTGTAATTTTGCTACTGTTAATGAATCGTAATGTAAATATCTGTGTTTTCCGATGGTCTTAGGCTCTATAGCAGCAGTTCTCAACCTGTGGGTCGCGACCCACAGGTTGAGAACCGCTAGCAGGGTCGCCTGTGTTGTCTTGCCTTTCAAAACATGCTCAGTGCCAGTCATCACATACATCAACAAATAAGTGCTGAATGACTGAGGAAAAGCACCAAGAAATATAAAAATCACCTTTAATCTTACCATCCAGAATTCATACAACACATGCACAGGAATAGTCTATAGATTATTCTACATTATTCCACAACTGTGTACTCTACATTTTAACACTATATTGTGAGCATCTTCCTATGTCTTAAATATACGTGTTTCAAAAATATGGCCATATGATATTCCTTTGTCTGAACATACCCTTCCTTCTCTAATCTCACAAATATATTTTACCACCTGTTTATGTTAGGCACTGTGCTTATGGTAAGGATAGAGTAGTGAGGTATACATGTTTGGAGATTGAGATTTTATATACAAGTACTGCTTAAAAGAAAAGAGAAAGAAAAAACTACTGCAAAATATTTCTGAATCTATTTCTATAATATATTCTTAACCCTTTGCACTCGCTTGCTTTTTTCTCGATTCCTTTATTCTAATGCTAACCGTGTCGAGTCACACTCGACATCCGAGTGCAAAAGGTTAAGAATGGAATTGCTGGATCCAAGGGCATGAACTTGAAGCAGTTTGAGTTATACCACCAGACTGCCTTCTTAAGAAGGTTGTGGCAACGAATGATTCCATCAAGAAAGTATGATAGTGCCTGTCTTCTGGCCATTTCATTAATACTGAACACTATCAACTGTCTACGATGAAAAAACTTAGGGAGAAATGGCAACTTATTCTTGAGAGCCCTTTAATTAATAACCCAGTTCAACAATTTCTCACATGCCTATTTGCTGTTTGGACTTGGCGGCTCATGTTTTTGTCCATTGTTCCACAAGATGTTAACATTTTTCTTATTGATCTGTAAGTGCAGATAGTAAGAAATTTTGACTTTGTCTGTCATACTTTCTCATTTGCTACTTGCCTTCTAACTGTTTTATCATATTTAACACAGAGTAGCCCCAAAATTTTTAATGTCAACTCTAATGACCTTTCTTTGGCTCTCCTCCACAGTTTTTGTGCTTAGAAAGTCTTTTCCTATCATGAGGAAAGTTAAATATACAACTGCATTTCCTTTTAGTTTAAAAAAAAAAGAGAGGGAGTTTATATCTTTTAGATTTAACTCTTTAATCCACTTGGAGTTGAGTTTTTTTCCTCTCAGGTTTCTTTTTATAACAATTTCCAGGTACTTAAACCAAGGGATCTGCTGGACTTTTTGGACAGAATTAACCGTGGTGTGTGCTGCTCAGGTGCCAGGCATATTAACATACTATTAATACATGATTTCTAATCCTCACTACAGACCTCTAAGGGAGGTTATAGTATCCATTTTTCTTAAGCCAAGGGAGCTGGAGGGAAAGTACATTTCTAAGGCAGGAAGTGGGCAGGGCTAGAACTCGAGCTTATATTTGCCTAGTTCTAAAGCCTCTATACTTTCCACTATACTTATAGAGCTTCATCCTGTGCTCTCCAAAGTGACCTTTGTTCCTTCTGAAATCCTGTAATATTTCCTGTCCTGTCCTAATTATGTGGCACCCTGACTGCACTGTAAAGGTCACAAACACCAGCAAGTAGCATAAACAGGGGGATGGGGGGACTGAGCACAACACAGCAGGGAGTGGGGACCATGGAGAACCAGGGGGCATGGGGCCTGCACAGGGGTGGCTGCTCTGCAGAGCCAGCTCACTGTTCCCCCATGTTGCCCAATCTGGGCAGCTGATAAGTGAAATTTTTATGTAAAAGCTCCTGAGATATCAATTTTGGCAACTAATGCAATTTCTTTAAAAATACTGGGTAGTATAAACAAAACAAGTCTGAGGACCAGATTCAGCTCAAGAGCTGCCCAGCTGTGCTGCCGATGGACCCATCACGATTCCTTTTACGCCCATGTCTCATGATCCTGCCTGGCCGGTAAGCTCCTAAGCAAGGCCGTCATCTGCTGGGCTTCTTGATGCCCCTTTGCTATTCCACACAGTAGTGCCTGATAGGAAGCTCAGGATACACACACTACTTCATCTTCAAGAGTCCTATTCTTAATCTCAGGTACATCAACTCAAGCAGAAAAGGCTGTTGAAAACACACAGGAACACACACACACACGTTACTAAATGCTGGGGACATAATAATGAATAGGACAGAAATGGACCTTGGCCATATGGCATTTGCAATCTATTGCCAGTTTATAATCTCCTAAAAATCATATAGGCAGGGTGTGCAGGAGGCAGCTAATCGATGTTTCTCTCTCATCGATTTTCTAACTCTCTATCCCTCTCCCTTCCTCTCTGTGAAAAATCAATAAAATATATTTTTAAAAAATAATGTAGGCAAAGATAGCAGAATCAAAGATAATCTTGAACATCCAAATTTAAGGGGTTGAGGCAAAAGAAGATACCTCAAAGGAGATAGAGAAGTGGAAATGAGAAAAGTATGAGAATAACGAAGATAATATAGTATTTCAGAAGCCAAAAGGAGAAAATAAAAGAAGCTAATAGATGGCTGAGTTTCAAGCAGAGAGGTGATGGATATTGGTAAGTAGCATTATAAGGAAGAAGAGAATAATGACGGAGAAGAGGCCAATGTGTTTGCTCCTTATGTCAATGGTGTCGTATATAGCACAGTGGTGGGGATGTATCTAGACAGCAGGTGTTTCCAGAGTGAGGTAAGTTGTGAGGAAAGGGAAACAGCAGATATAGACAACTTATTGCAGAATTTGTGCTTCAAAAACCAAGAAGAGCAAGATGTTACTGAGAATGTCTGGAGCGTCAAGCAAAGTGTTTCCTCAAGATGACAACAGATACAATAGGGACTTCCCCGACTTTATGGTCCAGGATCAGATACATGTGGAGTTGCCTGAGAAGTATGGCCCAGGCTGTTCTTGCGGAGTGAAATACTTCAAAATCTAAACGTTAGCTTGTGCTCCAGCTGCTTAACCTGCTGAGGGCCAACTGTCCCTTCACCTGCCCTGGCTCCCAACTTATGCCTATGCCAAAATCATTTTTTCGCCTACCCTCCTTCCCCCCTGCAAATTGTGGTGTTACCTGGCCCTTGAGAACCCCGCTGGCTTCTAGGCTGCTTCCTGGATCATCTGGATCACCTACTCTAGCAGCTATATTTAGACTGCAATGTTGTTTCTACAACGCCAACACAAGAGCACAGCTGGACGTCTTGTCCACAGTGGTAATATATTTTTAAAATCTGACAAAAACAAGCATATTAGCTATGAAAATTATGGAAAGACAACAGAGCTAGGGCCCTGCAAAGCCATCTCTACAGTGTTCTGCTGACTCAAACCACACTTTAAATGACATCCTCAGCATCGATCTGAAATACATTAATTTCAAAACAGAAGCAGCTGTTTCTGAAATAAGATCTGCTCAAGTACGGCTAGCTGGAAAAGCATAGATTTGAAGTCCCTGAGGTTATCTGTTCGAAAGGTTTTAAACTCACTTGCCAAAACAAATCTTTGGGTTTTTACCAAACTCTTTCTTGATTTTTAAAAATATATATATTTTAATTTATTTCAGAAAGGAAGAGAGAGGGAGAGATAGAAACATCAATGATGAGAGAGAATCATTGATTGGCTGCCTCCTGCATGCTTCCTTACTGGGGACTGAGCCCACAACTGGGGCATGTGCCCCTAACCAGAATCAAACCCTGGACCCTTCAGTCCACAAGCCGATGCTCTACCCACTGAGCAAAACTAGCTAGGGCATCTCCTTCCTGATTTTTTGCACTGATCTGGCATGGAGGGCTCTGGTGAGGTGAGTGAGAATACTAAGCACAAGGACTGGCACGTGCACTCAATCATCCTACCCTGGCACACTGTGATCTGCGCCTCACCAATGCCACACTCACTTATGGAAGAGGGCTTGCGAGGTCAGGGCAATTATTCACTGCAGAGGCTCTCTCTGCAGGCATCCAGAACTTAGCACTGCACACAAGACTAGTACGGGGATTCCCATCTTCCTTCCGGACTGGACAGGTTAAAGGCAAATGCAGCTGCGTCTGACATACTTGCTGATAGTGTTTGCTGTTCAGATTTGTTGTTGATATAGTACTGGGGTAGGACAGGGACAAGAAGTTACTAAATTTAAGCAAAAGCAAACTTCTTTACACTTACTGTCACAGTCAGTTCAGCTACACAAACGTGCATTTGAAATCAGAGGAGTTCGTGAGATAAAGATTCCATTCCTAACATCCAGCTGATCCCAGTCCCCAGCAAAAGTGCAAACTTCTCCAGTCATCTGTTAACAGCAGGACATTCAGCCCCAAACCATTCCTGGACACGGCCTGACCAGACATAATCCCACCCCACCCTCTCCTTCCTGCACCTTCCACTGTGTCTTTTGAAATTCCCATTTGGTGATAAGCAAATACCCCTACATCCTCTCAACCTTGTGTGCTCTGAGGAGTCCCTCTACATTTCCTTGTCCCAACTGAAACCTAGCTCTCACCAGAAGACTCCAAATTCCCTGAAACTTCCTCACGTGGAAGGTGATTGTGTCTCTCCCATCCAGTAGAGCTCAGAAACAAGTGACAACGGTCCAAACTTTCAGACCATTATTCCCATGCCTCTCTTACAACACCCTCTCTTACAACACTTGCTCTTTTGAGCTTCATCCATGTGTCCCTCCTTCTCTGCCTCGATCCCACACATATACAAGGTCTAACAACCTCCTAACAGGTCTACTGGCTTCTACTCTTGCTCCTTTCTAGTCCAGGCTCTCCACAGTAGCAACAGACCCTGTAAAATTGTCAGAGCATGTTGCTCTTCTGCTTAACACACTTCAATGGCTTCCTGATGTGCTTAAAAGAAAATCCACTCCTTCCCAAGGTTCATGAGTCTCTGCGTAGCCTGGCCCTGCCCACTCGCGCCATCCCATTACCCACTACTCTCATATGGTCACTTCTTCCAGCATGGGGCATCCTTCTTCTTCAAATTCACTAAGCTCTTGCCTGCCTCAGCTAAACAATCATCCACCATGAAAATGTGGCTTGTGAGAAATAAGAAATCACCACAAGGCTTAGGATTAATTCCTATGAGTAAAGGGAAGGAAAAAACCCCTACCATTGGGACAAGGTCTAAAAAAGCTAAGTTTGGAAGCAGACCCCAAGCCCAATAACAACAAATCTCACTGGTTGTTCTCCTAAGACTAAAAGTACTATTACCAGAAGCACAAAACTGGAGGGCTCTTTGCAAAAATTAATCATACCCAGCGGCCACCAGAGACTGGATTCTAGCCTGAGATAAGGCCCCAAGGAAGCAAAGGATGATTCCAACTCCCAAAGGATGTCAAGTCTGAAGATAACTCAAGTCCTCTCAGGACTACCTGCTTACACATGCATCCATTCATTTACCCACGCACACTCTCCAAACCACTTATAAATGACTCTAGAGATAGAAGCTCAAAAACTCAATCCCCATGCCTGATTCACAGGCCACTTCATGCTCCCCGAGCCTCCCTCTACTCCCTCGGTGAATGCCATTTCACGGGCCCAGGGGATCTTGGAGTTCAGCTTCACTGCTATTCATTTCCTTTTTCAATTCCCACATCTACAAAGTCACCATGACATCTAGCATTTATAACAGCTTAAAAAATTCACTGATTACTGCAACAACTTTCATAGTGCCTTTCCTGGGAAAACTTTCTATTACTCCTAACAAGTGGCTGCCAATTACCATCTCCATCTACAAAAAAGGAGTAAGTATAAATGAGGCAGATGAGTGCTTTTTACCAGCATCGTTTCAGAAGCAGGAAACAAAACTTGATTTTCTAAATTTCATTAGGGTATGTATTAAAAAGACGATGGTAATCAAGGATTTCTTTCAAGTATTTCTTGTAATTTCTCAGGACAGATGCTGTAAGAAGGGAATAGCCTAATAAGTATGGATAACTGGAACAGCATGGGGGGTGCTAGCTGAGCGGGGGGAGGGGGGGTTGTTACTACTCTATGAAATACTACACACGGTTTATCCAGTTTTCAAATTGAAGCTAGTCAGTATATTATTTTGGATTCCAACATCATCATTTCTTCTAAAGTCCTAGAAAAAATGTCAGTATTTATGATTAAACTGACCTTTTTATACTCTGCTCTTAGCAAGGGAGGCACTGGGAACTCCAGTTCATTGGGCACTCTCAGAGCCTCTGCCATTACAAGTGGTTTTACAACCATCTCTCCTGGTGACACAAATAGGGTTCACATCTCTCAGAAGGTGCTAGAGGGAGGAGTGGTAAGAGAAACATCTAATGTGCCTCAACTCAATCACCTTGTAGCAGATAAGAAGCCCCTCACCTTTTCAGGATCCAGCTGATGAAGGACAGAACTTACCCATGAGTAATTTGCTATAAAAAAAAAAATGCTTTTGGCATCTAAATCTCCAGTGTATCACAAACTTCCTGTTATTACCTAATAACAACCCCCAACTCAGCCATCACCGTTTCCATGGTAACTGACGGAGAAATAGCAGCCTGCCAAATGGCTTTTGTAGTTCTCCGTCCAGCTTGTTTTTCAGTATAGAATTAAAGCTAGCTGGGCAAAGAACCAGACTAATCTTTACAACAGGGACATGATGCAGTTTGAAAAGTACAACTGCATTTGGGACAAGGAGTGCAAAAAAGCTTTAACAAACTCAGCTTGGTAGAATAAAAAATGTTCTTGGTTTCTAAAAAATGTCTACTGAGGTTTATTTTGTCTTAAGACAGTATATCCTGACATTGGCCAGTAGATAGATAGAAGTGTGCTATTCACTCAGTCTTTAACTGAATTAACAAAAGGGATGGGGTGAATGGAAGAGCAAGATCCGGCTAGTTTACTATGCCCTAAGCACCTTATTATCATTAAAGGAAACAATAACCTACTCTACAATCACAGTGAATGGGCAGGGCAGTGAAAAAGGATGGGCATCTTGAAGGAGAGAAATGTGTAATCCCAGGGATGATGCAAGCATGAAACTGACTGAGCCAACTGCATGAATCAGAGGAGCACTGATGCTTAGGAAACAAAGATCTCCTTACCATCTCAGCACAGGGAGAGACTGTTAGGACTACAACGTGAGGAACTGGAACAGCTTTCAGAAGATCAGCAGCTACAGAGATCTGCTTAAGGTGCCAGACCAAAACCAACAGCTGCTGCAGGGGTGGAGGAGTGTGAATGTAAAAAAGAAAGAAAGAAAGACTATTTCTCTTTGAAAGTACTCCATAATTTAAACAGATGCCTCTCTGTCTTAAAACTGCATATTTGAATGAAGTGCAGGAAATCTCATGATTATTCTATGTCAGTTTCAGATGAGAAACTGACTCAAGTCAAACAGCTATTAGCTTCCCTTCTGATAGGTTAAAAATGAACTGGATTTTGAAAGAGATTCCCTCTGACAGCCTCTAGCACACTCTGAATGACTTGGTGACAGGCAGGAAAATTATAACCTATAGTGCCATACCAAGACAGGTGCCTAAGAGCTACAGAAAGTCAGACTCCTACAAATTCCACACAGCGGACTCACCCAATTTATGCTTTCAAATTTAAGTTTTACCTGGGGTTGTATGAGTCATGTTCTCATAGCTATCACCAGAGTGTGGAAAGAAAGTAGACAAAGACTTGCAATAACCATTTCCTTTCCATCCTTCAGAAAGTGATCATTATATATTTTTAAATATATTTTATTGATTTTTTACAGAGAGTAAGGGAGAAGGATAGAGAGTTAGAAACATCGATGAGAGAGAAACATCGATCAGCTGCCTCCTGCACACTTCCCACTGGGGATGTGCCCGCAACCAAGGTACATGCCCTTGACCGGAATCGAACCCGGGACCCTTCAGTCCGCAGGCCGATGCTCTATCCACTGAGCCAAACCAGTTTCGGAGAAAGCGATCATTGTAATAGGATGAAGACGATGTGCTCTAGATGCCCTGTAGGCTACCAACTAAAGAAAGGCTTCTGCACTTCTAGTTCTGCTAGATTTGCAGAGCCCCCGATTTTTATCTGTTAAAGAAACTTGCAGGACTTTTTGGAAAAGTTTAAACTTGGGTCCTCTTTACCCAAGAATGGAACCTATAGGTTGGGGGAGGGATTCATTTTTAAACGGTATTCACTTATGCATGATCATAATTTAAATATATTAACATTTAACTTCCCCATCTTAAACAAAAGCCAGAATTGAAGGAACATACAATTGCATCAAGTTCAATCATAGCCAAGACTATGTAGGAAGCCAAACTTATTAGAGTCAGTAACCTGAGGTACTGACACACTTACATTTCTTCCCAAATCTGTTTCCTTTGCCAACATTGTTTCAAGAGCTCAGAGAAATTTTCTTACTTATTAGATCTGTATTTTTATCAAATCAGCTACCATAGTTACAGTGCAGCTTCCCTTGCTACTGGCAGACAATTAAAGGGACTTTACCACATTGTTGGTGTTTCATGGCCTATACTTTCCCTCATGTTCATCAAAACAGACTCCAAGATGCCTTGAGATAGGGCTTCAGTATGAGCAGTCCCTCTCTTTAACAGAGGTTTTGTTCCAAGCAGTTGCCCTGAGAAACAGTGCTATGTGACAGTTATATTCTCCACCCACGCATTAAACTATAACATAACTGAAGTATGTTACCAAGAAACAGCTCTTGAACACCATGAATGTTTTATATCAGTAAATGAAGACCTTCAGCTTCCTGGAGGCGAAAAGGAATGGGGATATTCTGGGCACAAGAACATTATTAATGCTTAATAGTAGCTGGAGACAGCTTATACAGTAAAACTAATTATCCAGAAATAATGCTTTGGGAACTCTTAAACTTTAATCTATAACGAGGCCAAAAATGTTTTTAAAAGGGGATGATGGTAAATGTACGTGTGTAAAGAAACAGTAACTGAATATGTAAATACTTGGCAACAAAGAAAATAACTGTGAAGAACCAGACACTAGGATTACAGTAAAGATTATGTTAGACATGTTACAGCTTTTTGCCAATCGGAAGAAGGGAAGGATGACCCGGGGGAAGGCACAGCACTAGTATGTGCTGGATCATGAGCTCCAAGGGGGAAGATCACTTCATCTTTTTCGTGGCTACAGCCCTGCGCCCAGGACCACACTCAGCACATAGCTGGTGTTCCATATGACTGGCTTAAGAAGAGGGTCTGAATTAACAAATGAGACATGGTGTTCCTCTGCCACTCATGTAACAGGGCAGGATGAACTTAATTCTTCACATGTGTGAACTTGGGATTTATCTGAGTGGAAGCCTCTGTAGAAACGCATAAGCAGACCTAAAAGGAATACAGCAAAGGCCGGGCAGTCTGCTTCTCAAATGCTATTCCCTGGTACAAGAGAAGGCCGACTTCCAATGAGAGTGTGAAGAGTACTCAAAGTGCTCAGGGAGCAGGATCACTCAATAACTAACTCACTGGCAACTGACAATCCCCTGCTTACATTGATCAAAGTTTCTGTGTAAACAAAGTAAAGGAAACCTAAATCAATGGGAATTTTACATACAAAAGGTACTTAATGGCATAAATGTAAAATAACACCTTATGCTTCAAAATACTGTGCTTGGAAACCCAAACCCATGTCAGGAAATAGTCCAGTCCATTAACTGCATTCTCAGAGAAGATGTCTGACGAAGGACAGACACAGCACCTACTAACAGTAACTATGAGGTCTGGATCCTTCCACACTGCCTGGGTCTGGCTCAATGTTGTAAAAGGAATGATTGGGAACCTTGGTTAGAAAAAGACACAAACTCTGGAAATAAGATAATTTGGTAGAGATTTGTTTTTTTCTTAGAGTTTCTACTGTCTTTCTATCTACCTTAGTCCTAAGCTTCTATACTTAAAAAAAAAAAAATTAACAACCTTGCATCACTCAATGTTATATAATACAAGAGCTGGGATGGAAAAATGAAATTACTGTATAGTCAGTTTAGTCACTGCTTCTCTATCTGAACTTGGACAGACCACCACTTCCGATATCTGGCTTGAACTTCCTCTCTGAAGGAATGGCAGGTGCATCAGTATTCCAGGAGAAAGCTAAGGAGGCAATGCTGATGCATGTGATGCTCCCTCACAGGGAAGAGGCAACAGTGCCATGAAGAACACTTACTTCAAATCAGGCTTCTTTAGGAGCATCTTTCCTGGAGCCTCCTTCCTTTCCCTTCTCGCCCCCTCTAGCTTGGGCGAAACAATAATTTATGATTACATTAAGTGTAAGGAAGTTCTCCATACCATCTCTTTATAAGTCCTCCTTTATAGCAGTTACCATCATTGTAATTATGCACGTAATTAGGAATATCTGTCTACCCTGTCTCCAGGAGCACCAAGGACAAATGTTCTTACTTATGAGACCTGTATTTTTATCAAATCAGCTACCACAGTTACAGTGCAGATTCCCTTGCTATTGGCAGACAACTAAAGGGACCTGACCAGCACCTGGCACATGGCAGGCAGTGTCTGGTAGAAAAGTGAATGAGTGAATGGGCACTTTGGAAGTCAAAAGTTAACCATGGAGTAAGCAATCAGTTCAAAATGTTTCATCAACAAGTCACACACTTCTATCCTCTAAATCTGAAAATAGGAGCACTCCTTTTTTCACAGAATAACTGGAGGCAGGAAGAACATAAAAGTTAAAAAAACAAAAAAGAGTACTCACTGGCGGGGGCTTCTTTCTCATCTCAAAAGTGCGTGTGGCACCAAAACTGAGAGAAGCAATGACCGGGCACCTCCCCAGCGAGGGTTCATCATCGCTGTGCCAGTCCACACTGTCCTTCTCATTGCGGTACAGGTTGCAGAGCAAGGAGTTGAAGGTGTGGCCCGTGTTCTCCTCAATTTGGTTCTTAAGTGTGCGCAGCACAGGGTGCCACTGCAGTCACCAGGCCAAGGAAAGGAGCAGAGAGCCACATGGAAACACAGAAAGAAAATGCAAATTCAGTCACATTTTATACCCAGGAGCATGGAATAAGCAAACCACTTGGAATGCAATAGACAGAAGGCAGGAAGAGTAGTTTAATTCCCATCCGTTATTTCTATTTTGAAGCAAGTTAACCTCTGCAATTTTATTAAGGTACTAAATTTAGTATAACAACTCTACGAGGACCAGGCCTATCCACCCATCTCATCCCTTCCATGTTAAATACATGACCCTCAGAAAGAATTGTCCATTCAAGGCAGTCACCTTGATTACCAATAAGGTGGGAAGTGGAGCAGTGAGTCTGGTTTGCACCATAGTTGATGGGCTGCCAGGTAGATAGCAAACACAGACTAAAGTGTGAGAAGCAAACAACTTTCTTGCTGGGTGGCCCTCTGTCCATCCTATTTCTATTTTATTGTGAATGGCAGAACTGCTTTAAAAAAAATTAATATTTCCCGAGTGGCTTGTTTCCTACAAACTCAACCTAATGGGGGAAAATACTCCTTTCTACAGGATGAAATTATGACATAGCCTGGATAAGTGTATGGTCTGTGAACTGGAGAAGATTTAAACAGACCCACAGCCCTGCCTTCTGAGCACCAAGTTCATTATGTAGTTTATACTTTAGAAACCACAATCTACACTACAGGAAGCTATGACCCCTGACCTTAAGTTGTACTTTGGAGCTATAAGCAGCATAGCTTGTATTGATTCTTGTTAAAATTCTATGTCTTTCCTCCAAGAAAACAACAACGCTTTACAGAGCTTCTTTTAGGACAGTGGTTGCACTATCAAAACCTACTGAGGACCCCATAGACCTTCTGTTTATATGAGTTACGGCAATGAGATTTGCCCTGTTAAAAATTATAGCTGAAAAAAATTTAAGCTATTGGTTAATTTATTTAAAAAATAGCAAACTCATTACATGTTAACAAAATAACATTTTATGAAAAATAACTATATTTTCTAATACAAACAATGGGTGAGAAGAGCAGCACAGCTTTGCAAGTCTCTTTAATGTCTGGCTTAACTGAAGCCAGCTGACTGTCAGATCTGCTTCTGCATTCAATCTGTTACAGTATGTTGTTTTTGCTGAAGTATGTGAAGAAAATTGCCTTCACACAGATATGTGGTTAGAAAATAGTCTTTTATAGCCTTTTCAAATAATTACAGATATTCTTTGATATCACACCAAAATTCA
Organism: Cnephaeus nilssonii; assembly: GCF_951640355.1. Lineage (NCBI taxonomy): Eukaryota > Metazoa > Chordata > Mammalia > Chiroptera > Vespertilionidae > Cnephaeus > Cnephaeus nilssonii. The sequence continues at coordinate 14,856,435 of NC_137084.1, read as the reverse complement.
ACAAGCCCTGATTTCTAAAGGTTAGTTGCAATGTGGAATTTGAAACTGTATGAATAAACTTTTCATACTGTTATATTTAAATTATTGGTCCATGATGCATTTTGAATGGATTTTTAATCCTGTATACTTCTGTAACATCTAGGAAATATTGGTTCACTGAGTTATACAGATCTTCTAACTGTTGACACATTTTATTATAAAATACAAAAAAATCACATCCATTAACATTACCATGGATCTCATCAGAAAAGGCAAAGTAATGAGAAGAGGTCAGGCTCAAGGTGGCGGTTATGAGTTTTTCCAAAATGCTAATTTTTGCTTGAAAACGCAACCTTTATCATTAGTAATAAATCCTGTTGTTTTCCTTGAAGTGACACTCACTTCATTCATTTTTTAAAATATGTCTGCCAAATACTCAAGTGTGAATAACTATAGTTGGTCTGCTAGTTGATATTTCAAAGAAAAAATGGTCCATAAAAAAGTAGCCAGTTCAGCTTACGGCTTACACAACCACACACGTTTTTTCTTGATAACCATCATACTGGGCCTGTATCAGGATGCTTTGCACATACTTCCCATTTCCTCAAACTATTAAAAAGATTGAGATTTCATAACACTAATGTTTACTGCTTCATCCAGGGGCGTTCTTAAAGGAAACCAGCATTTTTTTTTTTATTAAACTGGAAGTGCACAAATGTGAATACAATGATTATTAGTACAGTTTGATGACAATGCCTGGTTCAAACTAAGTTACATCCACCATTACTTTTTTTTACTCACCATCAGTGCAAATTCAACATAGTAAAAATGTCACCCAGTCTTAGTATTACTATAAAAATAGTTTGACCTTGTGGATTTCCAAAAAGGATTTCGTGGCCCTCCTCCAGGGTCTATAGATTGTACTCTAAGAACTGATAACGTTACAGAAACCCTTCAAAGTCCATGTTCTAGGTTTGGTAGTGAAGGAATGAATGTTCAGCAAAGGAAAGCATAATAATAATGTAATTATATTATTGTTGTTGTTGTTATTATTATTATTATTATTATTATTAAGTATATCCCATGGCTACTGTCAGGTAAAACTGCCATGGAAGCATATGGGGGAATCATTCAGCTTTGCTGTGATAGGGAAACCATGGCAAAAGCTGGGATTCCTTATTATGAATGTTAGCATTACATTCTAACAGAGGATTTTAAAAGATAAACAGTGATAAGAATAAAACTTAGATCAATAAAACAGAAATCTTATTAAATTACCCTATATTCAAGAGAATAATTTTCAAGTGAAATTCCATAACAATGTTAGCAAGCTGTATTTCCTATTTATTTTATAGCTTTAAGCTTAACTTCATGGAGATAAAGATCAGATGCTAGAATTACACTCAACAAGAAAAACCAGAATGTAACAAAACAGAAATCTTATTAAATTACCCTATATTCAAGAGAATAATTTTCAAGTGAAATTCCATAACAATGTTAGCAAGCTGTATTTCCTATTTATTTTATAGCTTTAAGCTTAACTTCATGGAGATAAAGATCAGATGCTAGAATTACACTCAACAAGAAAAACCAGAATGTAACGGAGGAAGATAGCTTTTCTGCCATGTGACTGAGAAACCAATTAGCACTTCCCTGACTTGCTTCAGGACTGAGCACTGTAATAACACCAGGTTTGCATTATGTTTCTAAGTGGCTATGTATTTTTTCTTGGTTATTTTTGGTGGTGAAGTAAGGAGAAAGGGAGAAAAAGGGGTATAATGAACTAGAGGATTAATTTAGACTCTCCACCCAATACTCTATATACAGAGCCCTCAGAGCTGAATGTCTAAATTAAAATTCAGCGTCATCTCACTGTGCAGTGAAGCCATGCTATCCTTAAAAGACATTTGAGGAAAAGAGTCTGAGAAAATATGAATCGCAGAAGTGAAAGGACGCATTCAGTGGATTTCAAACAGTGTTTTGTACAGTCCTAGGTACCTCAGAGGTGCCTCTGGGATTACCACAGGGGAAAGGAGAGGGCAAGTGGTGGGACTCCAGGCAGCTAAGGCACTCAGCTACTTCCATATATCGGGTCCATATGAGATTTAGTTTGAGCAAAGACTAAAAGAAGTTTAATAACCTATGATTGAATCTGCTCCTATGTTACACGATATTAAGCTTGAGATAATTATTTTAAAATCAAACAAGTATCCCCAATACACACACATATACACATTAGTGAATACCCCTTAAAAAATATGAGAAATGCCCTGGTCTGGTGGTTCTGTTGATTGGAGCACTGTCTCATACTCCAAAAGGTTATGGGTTTGATAAGGACACATATGTAATACCTTAATTAAAAAAAGGTTATGGGTTTAATTCCCGGTCAGGACACACAACTAGGTTTTGGGTTTGATTCCCAGTAGGGGTGTGTACAGGAAGCAACCAATGGATGTTTATCTCGCACATCTATGCTTCTCTCTCCCCCTTCCTCTCTCTGAAATCAATAAAAGCATTTTTTTTAAAAAAGCAACAATGAATGCATAAATGAGTGGAACAACAAATCGATGTTTCTCTCTCTAAAATCAATTTAAAAAAAAAGAATAAAATCTTACCATTTGCAATAGAATGAATGGACCTAGAGGGTATTATGCTGAGTGAAATAAGTCAGTCAGAAAAAGACAAATACCATATGATTCCACTTACATGTGGAATCTAAAGAACAAACTAAACAATAAAAACAGAAACAGACTCACAGATACAGGGGAAAGACTGATGGATGGTTGCCAGAGGGACAGGGGTTGGAGGACTGAGTGAAAAAGGTGAAGGGATTAAGAACTATAAATTGTAGTCACAAAACAGTCCCAGGGATGCAAGGTACAACTTAGGGTATATAGTCAACAGTACTGTAATAACTATATATGGTGCCAGGTGGGTACTTGAAATATTGGGGTATAACCTTGAAAAGTATATGATTGTCTAACCACAATGCTGTATAGCTGAAACTAATACAAAATAAATAATACTGAATGTAAACTGTAACTAAAAAACAAAATTTAAATTATAAAAAAGAAGTGCAGTATACATAATTTAATTTATTCTTTTCATATATTTGCCCAAAATGAAATAAAGAGACTGGAACCAAAACATCAGGTGGAAGAATTACCCAAAATTTTGGTATTCTTCAGGTTTATCTGCAGTTTCTAAATTTTCAATAATACATACCGTATTTTCCGGCATATAAGACGACTGGGCGTATAAGACGACCCTCAACTTTTCCAGTTAAAATATAGAGTTTGGGATATACCCGCCCTATAAGATGACACCCGGCGTATAAGACGACCCTCGACTTTTGAGAAGATTTTCCTGGGTTAAAAAGTCATCTTATACAACGGAAAATACGGTACTTATTACTTACATTATAATAAAAGGATTGTCATTAAAAGAAATACCCTTTAAGAGTTGTCAAAATGTCCTCCAAGCATAAAAGACTACTCTACTCAGCAGATCTTATGTGCCTTACATTTATTCTAAAGCAGTGGTTCTCAACCAGGGGCAGTTTTGCCCCTCAGCAGATGTTTGGTAAAGTCTGGAGTCATTTTTGGTTGTCACGACTTGGTGAGAGTGCTTCTGGCATTCAGTGAGCAGAAGTCAGATTAACTGCTAAACATCCTACAATGCCCAGCACAGCCCCAACAACGAAGAATTAACCAGCCTCAAAGCAGTAATGCTAAGGTTGAGGAATCCTGTTCTAAACGATTAACTAGAATAAATGAGGAGCTTCTTCCCCACAGCCTGCTTAATCTTCAGCTTCTCTGCTGTGACTGCTGACAAAAGGTAAATTAATTCGGACAGAAACATGCAGCAGTCTATGTTGGGTTGGCCTAGTTCCATTCTCTTGTTTCCAAACCAACCTCAGATATAAGGTCTCAATACCTCCCTGGATCACACTCCAAATGCAGCCCAGAAACAAAGCGCAGAGCTCTCTCCTTACGTAAAAAAGCCACGTACCCCACACCAATGTTTTACCCACGAACATTTTAGCACAGGGATAGTTTATAATTATAAATTATGAGAAGCTCTGAAGTGTGTCATGTCACATTTCTGTTTATCCCAATGCCGTAAGCAAACTCCATTTTCTTCAAAGTCTCTTTCCATAAAGCATAACATTATCTGCCAAAGGCAAGATTCCAAAGACTAAACAAGGAGCTATTTCTTGGATCTCAACTCCATCCTCTGGACAAGCTTAATTTATATACTAGCATCTCTTTTTGTCTGTCATGGAAATTTTTAGAAACAAGCCAAAGCAATAAGTTGAGGTCTAAGAAGAAATCCAAAGTCAACAAGAAAAACACCAATGTTTTCCACAAATGACAACACAGCCTGAAAAATGAAGAGACGTTCTGACCTCGTTGGCCAGCCATAAGGACTCTGGGCTCACAGTAAACGTGTCCCGGGTATGCACAGAGGGCTGCAGCCAGAAAGGCTTGGGGAAGGAGGAGACTAGGAGAAGAAGTGGTTCATTTTCCTGAAATCCGGGAGTCTGATTCCACTTTACTTCAGTTCCAGATTTTCTCACCAATGACGGTGCACACAGACTCAGTGTTTGAACCCAGAGGGTGTTTGAACTAGGAACCATCATGCAGCTCTGAAAGGTGTTTAATTGTTCTTTTCTAGTACTTTACAGTTATGTATAGAAATACAACAGCAATGTTCCAACATACGTGAGGATTTGGTTCCATAGTGATTCTGGAGTAAGTGTAAGGAAGTTCTCCATACCATGCTGTGAGTCTTGGTTGCTGGTAAGTTACATCTGAGAAAGAAAATAGAGGGCCTTTGAAATGGCTTAATGCTATTTAAGGTGTACCTACTGAGTGCTAACCACAATGTGCAAAAAGCTATGAGAAATACAAAGGCAGAGCAAGGATGGGCGCTGACCCAGGCTCCACCTTCATAGGGAACATGCAATTTCAAGACGAGAAGAGGTGTTGGCAGAAACAGCCTGAGCAAACCATGAGGTGAGAATGTGTGACTTAGTTGTGTCAGACACAAATAAGAATGGAGGAGTCAACAAGAGACAAGGAGGATCGAAAAAGCAGGACCCAGAGTCTGAAGCCTTGTAGGTAGGAATTTGTGGCACCAACATCCATACAAAAAAACAGGACAGGCCCTGGCTGGTATGGCTCAGTTGGTTGAGCATTGTCCTGTGCACCAAAAAGGTCACCGGTTCAATTTCCAGTCAGGGCACAAGCCCAGGTTGTAGGTTTGGTCCCCGGATGGGTGCCTAGAGGAGGCAACCAATTGCTGTTTCTTTCTCACATCGATGTTTCTCTCTTTCTCCCTCTCTCTCTCATATCAATAAAAAAATATATTTTTTAAAAAGAAACAAGACAGACCATTTACTTATGTGCCACCACTGTATAAACCCCTTTGAATCTGAACAAAGAAAAGCATACTCTGATCAACCACAGCATGCAGCTGATTTTAGAAGTTTTTTATGTCCAATTTATTTAGAAAGGGAGTTATTCATAGATCTATTTTCCCCTGCAATTGGTATCAACTACTACAACAATAAGAACAATAATAATAAAAGCAGCCAACATTCATTGAAGACTTACTATGTACCTGCCATTCTGGTAAGTACTTGCCATGCATCATCTAATTATCACAACAACCTTATAAGGTAGGTATTATTATTATTGGCTCCATTTCACAGATCTGAAAACTAAGGACTAGGAAATTACTGTATTTTGCTTAAAATTAACAATTACTTTGAAGAACACAGTCTGTAACCAAAGGCAAGTCTGTCACCAAAAGCCCTGCTATAGAAACTCTTGGGAGTGAGGAGAGAGAGCTGAGTTATTCTGATGTTTGAGTCAAATGAAGCCAGTATACTTCGACTTTTTCTTTACAGAAAATTTAAATTCACTTGATTTGCCAGAAAGGAATTGTATAAGAGCACAGATGCCCCTCAGTGGCCGCCTCTGGTACTACAGGTGCTCTAGTAGCTTATGGCTGACCACAGAGCAGCTCCAAGGCAGGTAATCTTGACAAGCTCAGGAGAGTACAGCTGAAGCTACAGGAGATGAGACTCTTCCAGTGAAACAAGAAAGAGACTAAAAAGCCGTAAGAAGGATTGTGAAAAAATGTATGCCGAGTAGAATCAGAAAAAAATAGAAAGCCCCGGAAGTTTCTATGAAGAAAGAGGGACACTGGCACCATGTGATGTAATAAAGGCAGTGAACAAACGCAAAGGGAGATAAGCGTGTCAGCCACAGTTCGGCCAACCCAAACTGCTCTGGTTCCTTGAACGCCCGCCCACCCCGTTCTCCTGCCATGTTCTGAGTCCCTCCTGTTACTTCTCTGTCCCCTTTCTCTGACTGGCTAATTTCTACGCATCCTTGAGGCCTGGTAGACTTCGAATCTCTATTAAGATAGCTGTGGTGAAAAGAGGCAACAGTGTTGGAAACACTCCAGAAAGCGAGGCAGGCGGCAACAGCTGCGATCTCAGAGATCCACTTACCCTCTCTGATGCCGGTCCTCTGTTCCCAGGGAACTTCCTGACAAAGCTGCTCCAACATCCAGTCGGCTTCTCTCAAGTCAACAAAGCCAGGATACAAACGCACCCTTGAAGCAGAAAGAACCATTAGTAACTTAAACTACACAGAAAAGATGGGCTGCAGACTCTGTTAGCAGAGTGAACTAAGCTGGATGATGCCTCCTTTCATGGGGAGATGAAATCATCTCACCACACCTCCCATAGCAAGCAGAGCCCAACATCACCCAGGTCACGATGCTCGGATTAAGCAAAATAAATTTTTGTGTAAGACAAATAAAAGCATGAAGGATAAAGGGATTCATAAGGGCTCTTATAGGCATGGTTCAAATTTGCTGCAGCACTGCTTAGCTGTGAGACCTTGGGCAAGTTATTCAACCTCTGAACCTTGGTTTTTGTAACCTGTAACATGAAGTTCATATCCACCTCAGAGGGTTGCTGTGAAAAGTAAAGTAAGCCTGGCCCTGTGTCATTTTAACAATTGGTAGTCTTCTGATACTACGCCAATTGTAGGGGAAACAATAATTTATGATGACATTAAAATTAAAATATCCAAATGATGGTTCTTTCTCTCACTGAATATCCACTTATTTCAACACTGCTAAGTCAGTTCAAATCATTTTGGAGATCCTTCTTAAGAAGTGTTCTGAAAGCCCCTGGAACATTCTCTTGAACTTTTTTACTCTTTGAAGATGCATTTGATATTCTGAAAGAGCCAAAGCTCACCTTAAGCCATACCTGGTTAACAATGAAATGTGACCAAAATAATGCAACTGGTTTCCTTGTGTGACTGTTAAACTTGCTTTAAAAGGGAGGTTCCAGAAAGGGTTATAATAATGGCAGTGCCACTGAGTAATTACAGAGACTTCTTCTAAGCAATTAATTTAGATATGTAAAGTTCTGATATATTTTGCCTTAAATACCTCATTATTTCATAGTGACAATTAGTACACTCATGCATTGATTAACATCACTTACCTAGATATGCCTGTGGGTGACCGGCTGATTTCATATACACCCTCTTTGCTAAAGAAACAAAGAAACAAAGAACACAGACCTGTTAGTATCCAGTGGAAGGGCTGTCCTTTGGATTCTCAAAGTCCTGGCTCACCAAAGTCATTCAACAATGAGGGCAAGAACAGCCCCACCTTCTTCGACCACTGAGATAAGGGGCGAGATGGCACATCATTAATGGCACTGGGAACAGAGCCTGACAAGGTCAGACCACGAAATGAAGACTGTAATAACATAAACTCTGATCCTACCCCTTTCTATTCACCCATAATTTAGGCCGAAATAGTGCCAAATACAGCGCCCCTTTGGAAACTCTGGAAAAGGGATGCATCTAACAGGTAGCAAGGGCTCTGTGCATCTGTTGCTTTCAGATACATGTCTAAGGAGGTTCCTCCTCTGATTAAAGTCCTTCAAGGCTTCCCAGCAACTTGTCAGCATTGCATTTAACGTCCCTGTGACCTGGCTCCGCCTCCTGAGAGCTCCACCAACTTTACCGCCTGGACTCTCCTGACTACACCACCACGTTTCAGCTCAGCATCACCTTCCTGACCTTTAATCCACCCAAATGTTAACATCTCGTCCTCTGTGCTACCATAAGACCTTACATACAAATCTACTGTTTCATGATACACAGGATTACAATGTACCTGGTCACATGTCCATTTCATTTACTAGACTGTGGGCTACTGAGGGGCAAGAAATGGGTTATTACTGTTTCCCGCACCTAGCACATAGTAGTTAAGCAATAAAAGCTAACTGAATTTAATCAAGCTTGCAACAGCACAAAACTGTTGCATATGTGCAGGGTGGCGAGGTCCACATAAGAGAAGTGTTCCCGACTGGATAGGTGCCTCTATCCAAATAACTGTGCCAGTTCCTTCTCAGAAGGAGATATGTTACTGAGGATAATACAAAGGGACAGTTTTCACACACCCCTCTGCCATGTGAGTGAGTAGCTCACAATCTCTGAGCAGGCTCTTAGGTAGATGTGTGAGCCACTCTGAACCAAAATGTAGCAGAACTACTGTTACACATACAGTATTGATCACATTTCTAAATGTGTGTGTAAATTCCCAGAGTGTGAATACAATGTTGCTATGTGATATATTTTGGGCCACAATTAGAAGCTGGCTCACTTCAAATGTGAGCCACACTTCTGGCTATTAAAAAAAATCTAGCACAGCTCACTTTAGATAACCAAAATTAACAAACCCTAGGGTTAAATAGGAATCAGTTCTGCCACTTTGCTCCTGACTTGCAAACTCACAATTGCCCATTTTGTAACAGGTTTCCTGATTTTATTTATTCTCTTTATCACCAATGGAGACAATATCACACTGATATTTGTAAAACAATCAAAGACTGTCAGAGCTACTAGACTGGGCCTTAAGGGATTAAGTAGTCAAAACACTTAATATTACAGACAAGAAGACTAAAGCCCAGAGAGATGACAATAGCTTAACTAAGGACTAGTTACATAGCTAACTAGTGGCAAGGCCACAAAAAACATACCCTTTCTGAAAGTATGATGACATTTGTGTTAGTTTAAAATAGTTCTAAGATATACAAGTCAACCTTTAACAGCCAAACAGCTTAACAGACTGCTCATGAGCAATAACATAAGCATAATGCTAACCTGCTAAAATAAAAGGATGCTTTAGACTGACAATTTATGTACATCAGGTGGAAATTGAAAAGCAGGAAAAGAGGAGTCAGAGCATCTTTAACAATTTTTGAAAAGAACATTTTAGACACATTAATATGAGGAATGGAATGTTTACTATCATTCACTTGCTCTGAAACAATTATGTGGTTTTAAGAAATAGACCGTAGGGTTATCTAGATTTCCAGCAGCTTTCATAAGCATTGCTAGTAAAATGGTACCTAAAGGCTTCTCAAAGAGCCATGCTTCAATGACTCAGGAAAAACGCTCCTCCCCACCCCGTCTTAACCTAGGAGATATTTTGCTCACTCTCTGCAGACATATTAGTGAAGTAGGGTCAGGAAATCTACACCAGGCAGAATTTAACGCAGACTATCTTGTTGCATTTTCCACACCATCAGTGAATTCAGAAAGGCTTCTCAAAAGGCCCAGCTTACAGACATCTGAGATAGGAATATCCCAGCCTAAAATTAAGACACTAACTGAGCTGTTATCTCTTCCAGATGGAAAAACCAGGGAGGGGGACCAATCCTGGGCTCTCCATTTCAGTGCGGGCAATAGTCAGAGGAAGGCAGCAAATTACTTACTCAATCACTCGCGGCTCGGGGGCTGTGCGCACCACCTGCAAGGAAACAGGCAGATCTTACTGTGGAATGGCTCCTCACGCTCAGCGAGGCTGACTTGCAGGATTACCATATCCTTTCATTCTAGTCAAAATAAATCAGGTTCAAAACTATCCTTTTTTATTCCAAGCTCTTACTATTCCACCAGGAACTCTTGTTTCTGCTCTTCTTCGTTACTAGTGAGCGTTAAAAGACGATGCAATTGGAAATGATCCCTTTTCCTAACAGCCAGCATTAGGAAAACCTTTCCAGGAGGTTTTTTAAAACAGAAGATATTCTATAAAGTAAGGAGTTTAAATCATTTATGAAATCATTACTAGAACACAGCAATTTTCGATCGCTGTGCCACAAGAATTTTTAAAACACGCAATACCTGACTCTTTAGTCAGGGGCACTGACCTCTTTTCTCATAGATTGTCAAATAAGAAAATGACAACAGCCAACACAACAACAGCTATCCGGTGTGAATGCCCTGTCTGAACCATAAATATATAGGTCATATGATAGGGTTGCATCTCATTGGTTATGTCACATAATCAGGTGGCGTCTGATTGGTTAATTCTTGGTACCAGAACTCCTTATATACAAGTATAGGCACCTGATTCTTTAAAAAGTCACATTGGAGAAAAAAGGATGGATAAAAACTTTCTTTTTGGTAAGCCAATCAAAATTATACCTTTTTAAATGTCAGATCAGCAAAAATATACTTTTTGGTGTGCTAAAGAATTTTAGTAATTAGTTTACGTGTGCCATCAGATGAAAAAGGTTGAAAACCACTGCTATAGCATGATGCCTGATATTTAGCTTTCTCTCTTATTATTAAAAACAGTGAATCTTCACTGTTTCTTACATTTTTCCCCATGAAAAAAAGCTAAAATATCAAGCATTGTAGTTGCTGAAATTTCAATCCAATTCCAGAGACATTTGCTGCACTAGCACTGAAGACAGCGTGGTTTTAGGACTGTTAGACTTTAACCAATGAAAGCTCTAGTCATGTTGTTACCTCTAACCTCTAATCATGTACAGCCTCTATGCCAAAAAAAGGGGGGGGGGGGGAATTATACATGCCCATAATTTGGGGGAAGACTACAAAGAATTCTCAGACATACTAAGGAATTGATATTCTACATTTCATTATTATTACAGTCCTTTAATTCTCCTTTTATTAGTGAATTTATTCAGTCACTACTTATTTGAGTGTCTACAATGTGAATATAACTTATAAACAATCTGTTACTGTTGAAGGAAAAACAAGAATTTACCTGCTGGGGTTCTTTGAATACAAACTGTTTGTCTGACAGATGATGCTCCTTGTTCGTCCAGGTCTGACCAGGGCTCTGGTGGAGATGGCTCTTAGCAGTGGTAGCTGAAGCAAGAGAGAGAAAAATCTGCTCTCATCACTTCCTACTGAGCAAGGACCAATGAAATCCACTTAGAGGTGACCTCTATGACCTCTACAAATTAATTAGTAACATCTACTGAAGACCTCAACACACGCACTGAAAGTCTGAGTGTAAAGACTAAATGGGAGAAACACTACAGATCAACCCTTAGCTCACCGTCAACAAATTCAGAGAAAATACCAGCCACATTTTAAATAATTCTTTAACATCGAAATGGGAGTCCATTATAAACCAGAGGGATATGAAGGAAAGAGGATGACAGTTGTCCACATTCACATGCACAGGATCCCCACTGGTTCTTGCCTGGCTGAGCCACGGCCTGGCTCTTGGCTGAGCCAGCCCAGGCTCCCTGCACGCGGGCTCGCCGTCTTTTGTCCTCCATGTTGACCAAAAAGGCTTCTGCTCTTAGCTTTCAGAAGATTTCATTGCTGATATGAACCGCACAATGGTAACCTGTTTTTTAAAAAACACACACACATGCTTTTAATAGGGGTTGTGAGAACTTCTACTACTAATGGGTAACTATAATCCTTCCAGGCTGAAGAGACTGCTCAACAGCAATAAGAGGTTCTATATAAAATCAACTTCTGTCATCACAACATCTCAAGCAAGGTGTCTACTAAATCACTTAAGGCTGCTGGTGTTAAGGTTTACCTTTTGCAATCTTATTATAGTACCTTCACGTCATTCACAAGAAAGTGCACGTTAAGAAATTCTACGCCAGGATTATAAACTACATTACTCTTATTAGTCCCCAGAGCAGAACTTAAGGAAACTAATACTCCACCTACCTGGAAACTGAGAAATAGGCTAGGGCTCAGTTTCCGAAGACATTTCCATATCCTATTATCACTGGTGGCATCAAACTTCCCTCGAAGCTTGTTAAAAACATCCATGGCCTTGCCCTGGCCAGATGTCTCAGTTGGTTGGAGCATCATCCCCTACACCAAAAGGTTGCAGGTTTGATTCTCAGTCGGGCACATACCTAGGTTGCAAGTTCAATCCCCAGTCAGGGCACATATGGGTGGCAACTGATTGATGTTTCTCTCTCACATCGATGTTTCTCTTTCTCTTTCTCCCTTCCTGTCTCTCTAAAAATCAAAAACCATTTTTAAAAAAATCAGTGGCCTGTTAGAAGATTTGATGCAGGATGGATACAAGTGTAATAAGCATTGTAGGAGACATGTATGAGGACCACAAGGTTAAGTGCCTCACTAACGTCACTCAAGAAGTCAATAGCAGATATATTACTATTCAAATTTTATTGTTCCAGTCCTCAGCTAATTGAAGAATCCACCTCATAATGGTCAGTAACGTCATATTACTTTGACATTTTCACCAATAAAGTTTTAGTTCACAGCATATACAGGAGCATGCTGACCTACCAGAACCAGGGAGGTTTAGGCATGTTTTGAAACTATGATCCATTTCTTTATAAGCCTATCAAAAAAAGCTTCTCATCGCAGGTTCTCCAAGGTAACAAGCTTATTTCATAGCCTGTTTAACCTACCGATTACCAGGACCCACCCCCCCACACACCTTCTGATTCAGGACAGCTGGGATGGGCGCCCAGAAATCCGAATGTTTAACAAATTCCCCAGGTAACAAATATGTAATCCTTCTCACAAGTGGGGAGATGATAGGGGCTGTCATCTGCCCCAAAATACCAACTCTCCAGTCCCACACGACGTGTAGAGGAAGCCCTCGTTTGACATTTTCTCTCAATTGAGGCCTTAAAAGCTTAACACGACGATTAACTATAGTTCTTGCTCGGCTCACGGGGCAGCAATATGCTATTACATGTCAGGGGACAGATGTTGAAAATACAGGTTCCAGAGCCCCTTGCAGACCTAGCGAATTGACGACGCCGCAGAAACTGTTAATTCACCCCACCCCCCACCCCGGGATTCCTATCCCAGATCAAGCTGGCGAGCCCCGCAGCTGGGCAAAGGGCTACGGCGTCGGCCAGGACTCGCTTTGACTCCAGATCTGCCACTTCCCAGCGGCATAACCTGGGGCGAATGATTTCACCTTTTGGGGCCCCAGTTTCCTCTGTGAACAGTTTCCCCTCCCTCACGACTGAAATGCAGTTTAAACGGTCTTCGCGGGGGAAAGCCTGGCCCTCAACAAGGGTTAGCAACTTTCTCTAGCAGACCCTTCTCTTCCAGGAGGCTCGGGTGAGGTCGCGGAGGCCGCCTGGGAAAGGACCTCAGAGGCGGCCCCCGCCCCACCAGCCCGAGCGCCCACCGGTGAACCCACAGGCCGCACCTGCCGGCGGAGCCGGGCGCGCTCCGCCCTGGAAGTAACCCTCAGCCCCGGACCTGCTTCGCCGCCGGCAGCCCGGGGAACCTTAAGAGTGCAGCACCGACTCCAGCAACTCCCAATCAGAGGCCGTGGCGTCAGGCACTTCCGCTTACGTCAAGCGCCGCCGCCGCTTCCGGCGCCAGCACCTGGCGTCCGGGCTGCTCTGCGTTCCTCGCTCCCGAAGGGCCGCGTGTCTGAAGGTGCCGAAGGGAGGGCCGGGTTGGAGGGGAACACGGGGTTGGAGGGTTAGATGGATCCCCGCGAGGTGCCCGGATATGGCGAAGGTAGGCATGAGGACGTGTTTCCGAGGCCAAGGCCCCTCTGGATGTCACCTCCCCAGCTCCGCCTATTGGAGACGTCCAAGCCTCTTTTTCCGCCCAGCTAGTGGAAAGGCGAGGGAGTTGGGGAACCAGGTGCTCAGTAAAAGGATCTGAATTTTGCCCAGCCCGCGTTGCTCAGTGGTTGAGCATCGATCTATGAGCCAGGCTTGATTCCGACTAGGAAACATGCGGGGGTTGCGGGCTCCATCTCCAGTGGGGGGCGTGCAGGAGGCAGCGGATCAAGGATTCTCCCACCGCCTCCTGTGCGTCCAGACCAGGGATGGAACCGGAAACCTAGGCGTGTGCCCTGACTGGGAATCCAACCGATATCCTTCCGGTTCACAGGAGGACGCTCCCACCAGCGGAGCCACACCGGCCAGGGCAAGTTATTCTTTAAGATCTACCAAAGCGTAGTCACTGTAAAAGTCTTTAGAATAAGCCTCATACTGCAGGACGTTCAGTATACCCTATCAGTGTAGCTATGTTGTTGCTACTATCTAATTTTCACAGCATCCACTATTCTTTGTTATCACTTGTAACATTGAAGGAGAAACAATTTAGCCTGGAACTGAAAGGAGGGGAAAGTGGTATGTATGGTCGGACTGCAATTTTTTATACCACACGCCCATCAACTAGTAATTTGTCAGTGTCTGCTTCTGGCTCAGGAACCCTGGCTGTATCTTCCAAAGGATGTAATTTCTTTCTTTCTTGATGGTTAATGCTTTTGGAACAGAAACAAAGAAGTCTGCATTGAGGAGTCCCTAGAAGTAGTGTTCTCCAAGTAGAACACTTCTCAAAAATCAATACATAGCCCGCTTGCATCTAAAATAACTGCATCTTTAACAGAATCACTTGTATTTTTACCAAGTGCCCAAGGTGTTTCTGATACATAGAACATTTGGAAACCTTTTGGACACATGTAGGGTAACAAATTGTTCTAGTTTATCTGGGACTGGGGGTTTCTCAGGATGCAGGGCTTTGTAAGTGCTAAAGCCAGGGCAGTCCTGGGCAAACGGTTGATCATTCTAGATACATGTGAGTGTATACTGTTAAAAAGACGATCTTGATGCAGTTTGGCATCCTGGGTTGCCCCATTTCTGTTTGCAGGATTTGTTTCTATTAGGGGTGGTGGTGGTGGTGGAGACCATGGAGAAGGGATGAAAATGAGGTGCATTGCCAGTTCTTACTGATTCTCAGGTCCAAATCCATCCTTCACTGACCTGCTCGCAGTAGCAGTACTGGGACATGTCTCCTTTTCCATCTGGCCGGGTGTTCAGTTTCATCAGTAGAGGGTGCTGGAGGGACATACTAGGAGAGGAGGAAAGGGCTCTTCCTGATTCCAGTGTGAGGTCTCAGCTGGCTTTTCAATGCATGGTGGCTAGCCGTGTTTGGCAACTCTCTGTGGGCTGAAGTTCAGTGTTAGTTGAATTTATAGCCTTGTTAAGTTTCTCTTGTGAGGCTAAGGCATTGTTGGGAAGGCATGGGATCCCCAAACTTGAAATAAGCACTTCTGCTTGGGCCCGGATGAAAGTGACGATTTTGAACACCCAAGTCACCCTGTGCCTCCTTTGGCAGTGGAAGTAGCTTGCCCTTCTTTATCTGGGGACACTTGAAAAACCCTGTGAAACCCTCACCTGGAGCAGATGACTTGAAAAATACAGCATAAGTCTGTGCTTCCTGGCAGGCGACAGTGCTTCCGGCTTTGTGCATTCCTTTGTATTCTGCCTTGACCTAGAGGTAGACCAACCTAGAGGTACTTTTTAGTGGCTGCTCTCTCTATCTACTATGTTGGTATTTTTAGAGTTTTCCTTTTCCCCTGTAGGTAATTTTTTATTATGGTGAGTAATTCGTTATTTTATTCCTGTTTGAATTACTATATAGTTTCTGTCTGTTTGAGTCCTGACTGTTACAGTATGATCATGATATCAGGGCTAGCAAGGGACTGCCCCAGGGTCGGCCTTAAACTGTAAGTAACTGGTTTGCCTCTGATTTGGGCCCTTTGTTCTAGTGCCACTCTCGGGTTTCTTTAGCTGAGACCTCCCTCCTGAAGTCCCAGTAGGTTTTGCTGGCCCAGTTGCCTGGCCTCTCCTCCGAAACCAGTGTTTCTCAGCACATGGTTGGAAGACCATCTGCAGAGTCACTGGGGGAATGCGTATAAAAACGGAAGATTCCAGGCCCCATCAAGATTCTGAGTCAGCAGGTGTGGGGCAGAACCCAGCATCTGGCATTTTTAACAGTGCCTGGTTTCAATTTGCAAGAACATTCAAGAGTTCTGCCTTTTCCGGCTGCCTGCCTTCTCCAGGTGATCCCTTTTCCACTCAACAGTTATCTTGTCCCCTAGATGGCAAAACTGATCAATATTTTACGTGTTGGTAGCTCTTAGAAATGACTCTGGGCGAGTCACACCCTGCAGCCTACTTTCAGTTGCCTATTTTCACAGCAGACTCTTGCCCAGTGTTCCCTGTTTGAATCATGTGCCACTTGTGGAGCGCCTGCTGCTGAATTCCTGAGAAAATCCAATCCAAGGAAAATAATGGCACATCAAGCTAATAGCTCTCAGCGAAGGTGTTGCAGAGGGAAATTCCCAGCCCGTGTCTCACGGCCCCAGGCTCAGCGGTTCCCAGCATGAGGAAGGAGGGTGGGACAGGAACCTGCCAACTCTGCAGCGTGTTTGTGTGGAGGCTTTCAAGACTTGGCCAATTTTAAACAACTCAGAGAGAGAGGGGATGCTTCCCAGACTCCACTCAGAACTCCTCCTGCTCCTTGCCCAGCACGATTGCAGATGCTGCCAGAGATAAAGTCTTCCAGAAACCGCAGTGTAAACCATGTGAGGCACAATTAAAGAACAACATACTTGGATGTGGAATTGTGGATAGCAGACAAAAATCTGGGATGGGAGAGATCACTAGAGGTTACAGTCATCAACGAAGGCTTTATGGCGAACAGAATTATGCCAAGGCTCTAAAATATTTGGCATTCAGAAGGCCCAAAGGTATTCTGATAGTTATATTACCCTGAAAAAGAGCAGGCAACGTTTATCTACGCATTCTTCATTATAAAAAATAGCCAATACAAATGCTACTTAACATTTATTGAGAGTATCTTGCTTGCCAAATGCTGTTCTAATTACTTACATGCTGATCTGATTTTCAGAACGACCTTATGATGTAGATGTATATTAGCCTCCATTTACAAAGGGATAAACTGAACTATGATGCTACATGATGCCATCATCCCACTGCAAATGCATGTCAGAGTGAAAGCTAATTGGGAAAGACAGGACTATTCCTGGAATGATATATGGAGCCATCTCCTGGGACCACATAACTGGTGTGGTTTTTTCCAATGACTTCAGAAGTGAAGCGTTGGTAGCAATATAATACAGTATGGAATATAGGCATTCTCTGTACTTTCTGCCAGATTTTCCTGTAAATCTAAAACAAAAGTTAAATATACAGTCTATTAAAAAGGACAATTAATGAAAATATCCAAACAGAGAGAAAAAAGATGGAAAACTCAATGGAGGCTCCTAGCAGTACGGCTGAATAATACAACTCAATTCTGGCTAAATTAGAACAAACATAAAGAGTGGCCACAAAGTCCCCATGAATGCTAGCTTGAAGTTGGCTCCTCTGTTCTCTGCAGAAATTAAAAATTTTCCCTTTGTTGTTCTATCATATATCTATTAGCTTACATGATACTGAATTCCTACCTAGAAGAAATGTAACACAAGTACCCAAACTCTAATGCAAGGCTAGAGTCACAAAAAATAAGTAATATCTCCAAGGGCAAGATAACAAACCAAACCAAAGGGGTGAAAAAAGTGTAAGAAAATGAAATCAGAGCTAGAAGCAGTTAGCAGTAAGAAAATAAGAACTCAGTGGTTGCTCCTTGGGGGAAACACAGAACCTGCATTTGGAGCAGGAGAGTGACTCGGAATCATTACAAGGTGTGAGAACTAAGCCTGGGACTCCTGCATGGAGTCAGGTACCTCCAGTGGAGTGAGAGTAGTGCCGGGTTGGTAGAGTTCCCAGGCTGCCAACAGACAGAAACAAAAAATTTATCTCTGAAGAGGAACATCCCAATTTAGCCCTCAGGACTCTCTCCTGATTAAAATCAATCAAATAGGATTTCAAAATAATAGTACCACCACAAAAGAAAATAAACCACTTTGAATGAGAGTCTGGAGAAATACAACCAATAGATTTAGACTCCTAAGAATTTCAGATTATAAGAATCACCAGATATGGAATATAAAATGCCAATGTGTGAAATATTTGCATAAAATTTTAAGACTAAATTTGGAAAATGAGCAAGCATTATGAAACTATCAAGAATAACCACGCAGATTTGAACAAGAACCAACTAAAACAGCAGTTGCCAACCTTTCGGACCTCACGGACCACCAGTGGTCCGCGGACCACCGGTTGGCGACCGCTGAACTAAAACATGTAAAAATGAAAAATAAAAATAGCAGTGACTCGCTGAAACCAGTTTGGCTCAGTGGATAGAGCGTCGGCCTGCGGACTGAAGGGTCCCGGGTTCGATTCCGGTCAAGGGCATGTACCTTGGTTGCGGGCACATCCCCAGTAGGGGTTGTGCAAGAGGCAGCTGATCGATGTTTCTAATTCTCTATCCCTCTCTCTTCCTGTGAAAAATCAATAAAATATATTTTAAAAAAATAGCAGTGACTTGCCTTAACAGAAGATAAAAACATATGAAGAAAGAATTAAGGAACTAGAATATATATGTAAACAAATCGCACAATATGCAGCTTGGGAAACGAGAGGTGGAAAATGTGAGAAAGGTTATGAGACAGAATCAAGATAGGACATTTATAACTAGACTCGAAGACAATGAGAATTTTTTCAGAAAAGACCAAAGACATGACTTCTTACATACAGAAAGCATGGTATAAACCAAGTAGGATACATTTTTTAAATTCCGCACTTAAATACACTGTCATGATACCAAGGCCAGAGTTATTTCACCTATGAAAGAATGCCAATGTGGCCAGAGTTATTTCACCTATGAAAGAATGCCATACTGACACTGACTTCTGAACACCAACCACGGAAGCCAGAAGTCAATGAATGATGAGGTATTTTATTAACCTTAATATGCCATCAATTCTAAATCACATCTTTACTCATTCAATATAGCACCAACAGAGAAAAAGTAATGGTTCCAATTAAACTATGACATGCAACAGAAGGAAGATCTGACATGCAAGAGAGGAATGTAAACAAATTGATAAATATATAGTATATTTTAAACCAGCATGATTCTATAAAATAATTATGAAAACACTGAATTTATGGGGTTTAAAGACAAAATCCTAGTCCACAAAAACATAGAAATCAGGAAATTAGGCCAAGGGGATTGGGCCTAAAGCCAGCAGGTGGACATCCCCCGAGGGGTCCCGGACTGCACAAGGGCGCAGGCTGGGCTGAGGGGAACCCCTCCCCCCATTTCAGGAATTTCATGCACTGAGCCTCTAACAGAAATATTTTCTAAGCACATATGGTACACTTAGAATTTTGTCTATACCTAGCCATAAAGTCTCATAAAATTTCTAAAAATAGGGAGTAATAAAACATTTACATATGTATTCTATGTATTCTTTTCCTAAGCTACTATAACATTACCACAAACTCAGACACTTAAAGCAAGACTATCCTCTCACAATTCTGGAGGCTAGAGATCCAAAATCAGTTTCTAGGCCAATACCAAGGTGCTGGCGGGACTGGCATCCTCCAGAACCTCTGGAGAGAATCCGTTTTGTCTCTTCCAGCTTCTGGTGGCTGATGGCATTCCCTAGCTTGTGGCCACATCATTCCAGTTTCTGCCTCCCTAGTCACATTGCCTTAACTTCTGCATGTAATACTTCTCTGCTTGTCTCTTATTAAGGATACTTGTGATTGTATTTAGGGCCATATGGATAAACTAAGATAATCTCATTTCCTAAATTATTCACATCTGCAAACATCCTTTTTAAAATATAAGGTGACATTTACAAGGTACAGGGATTAGGACCTGATATCTTTGGGGGCCATAATTAACCTTCTACAACATTTATATATTTTTTCTTAATTTCAAGCTGGATTCTGAGCACTTTAAAAATATCAATTTCTGCTCAGAACTCTTGAGATAGGTGCTCTTGGTATTCTTTTTTCAGGTGGCAAAAACTGAGGCAAAGAAAGATAACTTGTTCAGGTTATATCATACTCACATGTTCTTTGACCACAATGCAATTGTTTAGAGATCAATATTTTTAACTTTTATTTTGAAGTAATTTAACACATTTATAGGACATTTGCAAAAACAGTACAAAGAATTGCCATATACCCTTCACTTAGATTCTCCAAATATTATTTGTCACACTTTGCTTTATCATTTTCTATGTATGTAATTTTTTTCTAACCTTTTGAGATTAATTTGCATATAGTTGCAAGTGTAAATACTCTACTTTGCATTTCCTAAAAATCGAGGACTTTTTCTTAAGTACTAAGTACAATGGTCAAACTCCAAAAATTAACATTGATACAATGCTATTATTTAATTTACAGATCTTAGTCAATTTCACAAATTGTATCAAAAATGTCTTGTATAGCAAAAAAACAAAAACTTGTTTTCTCCATCTGGACCCCAACCCAAGATCATGTATTACATTTACTTTTCAGATTTCTTTAGTCTTCTTTAATATGAAATGTTTCATAAGTATAGGCTGGTTATTCTGTGAAATATCCCTCAGTTTTTTCTGATATTTCGTCTTGGTTAGGTTCAGGTTATATATTGTGGCAGGAATACCACATAAATGATGTATCTTCAGTCCATCACATCAGAATGCACACAGTGTAAACTTATTAATGGCAACACCAGTACAAATTTTGTTTAAAAAAATGCATTTGTAAAATTTAAATTTGTGCTTTTAAAAACCATTTCTAAATAATTCATAGTTCAAGGAAATCATAAGGTAAACTTTTAAATATTAGCCCTGAAAAAGAATGTGTGTATGTGCTTGTTTGTGCGCGCACACACACACACACACACACACACACACAATTGTGGGATATAGCAAAAGATCACCAAATAAATTTAGAGCCTTAAACATTAATGTAAATAACCGGGGGAGGGGGAAATTGAACATGAATGAATTACATGCCCAAATTATGAATAATAACAGAATAAACCCCCAGAAAGCAAGACATAAAAAGAGCAGAGGGGATCAATAGAGCCAAAAGTTGGTTCTTAAAAAAAAACTTAATAAATAGCCCAGCCAGTGTGGCTCAGTGTTTGAGCATCGACCTGTGATCCAGGAGATCATGGTTGGATTTCGGTTCAATTCCCAGTCAGAGCACATGCGCAGGTTGTGGGCTCAATCCCCAGTAGGGGACATGTAGGAGGCAGACAATCGATGATTCCCTCTCATCATTGATGTTTCTATCTTTCCCTCTCCCTTCCTCTCTGAAGTCAATAAAATTTATGTATTTAAAAAACAACAACTAATAGACAAACTTCTGACAAAATGGTAAGGAAAAGAAAGAAGCATAAACAATACTAGAAAAGGAAATATAAGTACATATCCAGCAGAAGTTTAAAAACTAAGAATATTTCTTGAGTTACTTTATGCTAATAAATTTGGGAAGAAATAACTAAATGCTTAGAAAAAACTTTTGTTTTCTAAATTGACTCAAAAAGTAGAAACCCTGAGTATCCTTATTACCATTAAGGTAAATCAGTAATTAAAAATCTTCCCATGAATAAATAGTAGGGCCAGATGGTTCTTATTTACTTTAAAGGAAAAGATTGTTCCGCTCTTTTACAGAATCTTCCAGAGAATAGTAAAATAGGCAACACTTCCCAGCTCATTTAATGAAGTTATAATCTTGATATAAAAACACAATTTCCAAAATATAGATGCAAAAATTCCAAATAAAATATCAGCAAACTGCATTCCACAGTGTGCAAAGATGGTGAAACATGACCAAGAATGTAAAGGTGATTTAATTCTAGAAAGTCATAATTAAACTAAAGCAAGAGCTCTGAAATCTCCAGGAGACACCTCACCTAATATGTACTTCAATATGTGCATACTCCTAGCCCTTCTTGGAACATACCAGGCATGCTCTCCTTGGGCTCTGTGCACAGGCTAGTCTGCCTGAAATGCCCCTCCCTCAGGTCACTGAATGGCTTGCTCAAGACTGTTCAAAGGCTACCCTCACTGAAACCTGCTCTGAGTACCTTATAATCACAAGCCTCCCACCCCGACACGCACCAGTTCCCCATCCTCCTAGCCCTGCTTCACATGGCACTCATGCTACATTAATATTATTCTTTCTGTTTATCATCTGTTTCCCTCCTTTGCTCCCTCCCCCTCTCCCAGCTCAGCTGTGTTTGCTGCAGTTTCTTGGGCATCCAGAAGAGTCACTGGCACATGACTGACACGCCCATCAACACACACAATGGTACACCTGGAAGCTTTTGTAACAAGGAAGACAAGCTTGCTTATATCCTTTCAGGATGACCTTTTGTAGGACCCAGGTTGCTTATTTTTCAATGACACACTTTCAAGGAGAGTAATATGTGTTCATGTTAGACACGTGTTCCACTTCTAGATGTCTTCATCCACATCTCAGTAGAAAGAACATCTACATTTCCACAGGGAATTTAAAGTCTGTCTATATGTATGTGTTTTGCAGCATGAGTGACATAAACATGCCAATCTAGAAATATTAGAATGTCACAAAGTAGTGAGTTCTTAAAATTTAGTTTCCAACATATTCAATAAAAAAAGGCTTCAATACTTTGTTTGACCCTGGAAAACTACAGAGCAAAGTAGCAGAATCCAGGACCACCTAAATCTCAGGTAATTTTTTAGGTCAACAGACTAAGGGAATTATAGTACTACTAAGCTCATTTCATTCTCACAAGGTATTATCACACATCTTTCCCTCCACATTGAATCAGCACCATATGTATTGGTATCGGGATTAATGTTCACTCTTATAAAGTTCAGTTCTATTATATTTCAATGCAATAAATATCAAATGAGAAATCAGAATTCATCTCTTTAGGGCAGGACCACATTTGAGGAAAAGGAGACCAATAACATCACCTGTAGCACTTATTTATTCCCAGTGTACGTGGGACTGACACAAGGACAGGTCAGAACGGCACACACCATTATGTGTGCAGGATAATTCCCCCCACGCTATTCCATTGAAAGGGCAACAAGAAAACAATAAATT
This sequence comes from Cnephaeus nilssonii, assembly GCF_951640355.1. Classification (NCBI taxonomy): domain Eukaryota; kingdom Metazoa; phylum Chordata; class Mammalia; order Chiroptera; family Vespertilionidae; genus Cnephaeus; species Cnephaeus nilssonii. Next base: position 14,833,322 of record NC_137084.1, on the reverse strand, counting down.
AAAATTTGCTTCCTATGTTGTGAGGAGAGCTTACTCTACATAAATAACCAATACTGTCTCCCACTCGGTGCATTTTGGGTTCAAAGCTTACCCAGCACATATCAGACAAGTCAATAGAGAATAAGTCTCAAATTTATGCTTTACCATGTTGAAGGTTTTGAGAATATTTGTTTCTCTTTTAGTACAATTTTTCTTTCATGTGTCTGGAAACATAGATTTTCATTTCATCCTCTTCAACCTTGAGTATCAAATACACGAGGAAATTTGCTAAGTTGAAGAAGTCAAAGCCATAGCTCAGAAGTTTTGAGATTGCTAAGAGATTTCCTAGCCAGAATATAACTATTTCCCAACTGGGGTAAAAGGAAAAATATTTTGTATATTTGTAAACCAATCCCTCCCCTCTCTGCCAACTTTCCAGCAATAACCACATGATAACCATCAACCAATCAACCGTGTGAAGGCAAATGAAATATTGCCCAGGTCATTGTGCTGTCAACAAAATGAAAGAGAGAAAAAGGCAATGTTTTTCAAAGAAGCTGCCTTTATTCCATTCAAATGAGTATTCCTCATTCTGAGATTATGTTCTTTCCACTTTTTGTATGCTATTAAATGTCTTTTATATAACGATGGTAATTTGGTTTTCTGTTTTTATGTCCTTAGCTATTAAAATCTAGAAACACTTAAATACCCCAATTAAAAATGTTTTATGCTAATTTATTGGTGCTTAAAACTCAGCCTTGGAACCTCAGCCTAGGAAAAGGTCTACCTTTCAGATGACATGTCTCACAACTTTGAATTATTGCTTAGCAATTTCCCCAAACAAGTTATGTAGCAGGATAAAAGTAAGCCTTAATGTATATTAAGCCAGTGTAACAATGGCCTTAATTTCAAGCACTAAAGAAATATATTTTTAATCAACACCACGGTTCTATCACCTTTCATCAAGACTAATTACATCAGTATATATAGGGTACTAATCTCGAAGTGTAAGGCCCCTTCTCTGATGTCACGCTGTTCTAGGAATAGCCTCTGTCACATATGTAAGCAGTATTATTGAAGCACAGAAACCAGGCCACTGGGTCCACCAGGCCACTTTCCTGGGCTGGGTTTTAGTGGCACCACAGGTGGTTGTCTGGCTCAGTGTGCATTTTGGCCCATTTACCTTTATAAATCATACCATACACCTTAAAGTAGCTACATACATTTAAACTGAGAAGAAATATGTATTAGAAGAAAGCATATTTTTATAGGCTTCACGTGTAAAAAAAACAAACCTCCAAATTAATTTTGTCATTAGCTATTTGGAAAAAGAATAGTTCCATATAAACATACAAACGGGGACAGGCCTTTAGAAAAGCTTACAAAGGAACTATGCAAACTGCAGTGTGTCCTCCCAGTGTAAATCCATTCATCTCCAGCCCCTCAAACTGTTAAAAACAAGAACAGTAGCTGGCCATGACTTTTTAAAGGATGTTTCAGAGAAGATACAAGAGTCATCATTGGCATTTTGGGCCAGATGAAACTGTTGGGCCTTAATGCCAGATTCTATCCTTCTGTGATTTGCTGAACTTGTGCTCCTTCTCATTAAGTTGTTCTTGTTAATATTAGTTCTATATCCAATTGATATGAGCATTTATATTAAACTACACAATAACTGCTGCTGGTAGCATCCAGAATATATGTCAGGAGCTCCTGATTATGGCCTCATTCAGTCTTATTAGTAACTATTAAAATGACTGAAGATTTGGGAGCTGGGTGGGTGGCCCGTGGGGAGCGTGTGGAGGCTGGAGCATCTGGCCGAGCTACGCAGAGCAGTCATCAATGCTTAGTTCTTCTTGACTTTCTTCAGATAGCGAGCCCGCGTGGACTTGCCCATACGCATGCCCAGTTTCAAATATAACCAAGAAGGCAGCATGGAGCTGATTATACCCTAGGAAAAGAAATGGGGAGATATGTAATTACAGCCTATATAGTTTGAGCTAAATTAAAACACGTGATCTTATGTTTTACTATAATTCTTTTTTAACTTATAGGTAGATTTTAGAGTTCTTGGGTTTTTAAAATAAAAACACAGATGACGCGTTAGTAAGTCTAGCATATATATATATATATATATATATATATATATATATATGTTAATTTATCACATTATTTTGTGACTCAATGGAGGAAAATAAAACACACACCCAAGTGCTGATCTGGGCCTTAGAAATCTACCTACCAAAAGAGAATGGGCCGGGTATCCATTGGTTCGGGTTTTCAACCCCACTGTTCTCATTGCCGACTTCACGTATGCCTCTGAAGAGGGTACGAACAAAGATGTTTTCCGGATTTTAGCCAGTTTCGTAGCTACAAAGAAGGGCAGGACACTCTGTAAAGGCAACACCCCCCAGAAGAAAACATGCCATTGATTAGGAAGGCCACAAACTCAGAATTCACAGTGATGCTTGACTGCTCTGTGGCAGAAACATTCTGATGAAATATAAAGTTTGATTAATAACATTATATAAGTTTCAGGTGTACAACTGCTTCTGAGTTCTATAAACTTTGCTATTAAAAAGTAGGAGAACGTAAGCAAATCATGTCGCAGCGCTATGCCTCAGGCTTCCTGGTTACAAAGAGTGAAGATTTAAAAACTTTGCATATATAGACCACAAGCTTCTAAAGTGTTCAGCTTCTCAAGACAAAGATGATCTGGTATTTCCCAATTACTTAATTATAACAACCCATCCCCTTTATATATCTGTATCTGCATAAATTGGACTATTTGGATCAGAATTAAGTCACACTGCCGGGCCAAACCACTTGATGGCGCCACAAGTTAACTCCTCACTCAGCTAACTCATCTGGAGGTGGAGAAAAGGAGACAAGAGGCATGCCCAGAAATTGCAAGTCACATTTTCCCAGCTAAGAAGTGTACATTCTATTCTGGAAAGAGCATTCAATTATCTCCACAATGGTTTCAAATCAAGGCACTTAACGTGGCCTGGTAGAGGAAGGAGGGAGTCAGAGATGAAATAACTTTTGAGCTGAGTCTTAAACGAAGTGGAAGAGTTTGCCAGGTAAACAGGGAAGAACATTTTGGGTACTGGGAACAGCAAGTGCAATGTCCTCAGAGAACTGCAAGTAGTTCAGTCTGGTCCATATATCAGGTGCGTGTGAAGCAGTGGCAGGAGGAAGGCTGAGCAGCACAGAAAACGAAATCCAATCACTGGACAGTACTGACTGCCAGAGTGTAAGCTCTAAGAACACATGGTCTTACAAGCCACTATCCTGCCAACGCTTAGAATGGTACCTAGAACGGAGCAGAAGCACAAAGAGGAGCTACTAAAGGAATCAGCAGCAGAACACTCCGCTATGCAGCACTGAAGGAGAGCCCGAGCCCTTCCCCTGCTGCAGGCCGGGAAGTCATTGACACCAGGAGGCTGACAATGGAACATGCCTGAGCTTAAGCAAGATCACCCATCTAAACGAAGGCACACCACCTGCCCAGCATTTCAAATGGAACATTTCAAATTATGTAAAAATAAATACCTTACATGTCAAAATGTCATCTAGGTACATCCTTCAGTTAAACCAAAAACCCAATGAGCAATAATTAACCCATCTTTCCTGCTTACTCAGGGAAACATTACAGTGACCAGGTCAAGAAGATACTTATACTTTCATAGAAAGTATGTCGGGCAGAGCAAATGTTAAAAGTTGCTTAAGCTCAACAATTTGCCATTTTAAATACTGCCAACTGAAACAGACTAGATCTTGACAGCTACAGATTTGGGCAAGTGCCCTGGTCTTCAAATTCAGAATCCTGAACTGAAAATAATTTAACTCAGCCACAAAGCAAAGCTGAAGTTTGGTCCTTGCCAGCCTATTAAAAAAAAAAATCCCTGGAGACAACTTGGTCTTTTTTCTCACACACTGGAGCAGCTGGCTTAGGTATCTGGTTTTAACAAAACAATTCAGGGGACCTAACTTAGGAACCGAAAAGCTACTACAACTCAATGTCATGGGGCAGTGGAAGGATGGACGTCCCATGCTGTACAGCGGGTATTTAAGAATTCAACACTGGATCTCATATCTTCACATGGGAGAACATCTTTCATGCAGCCATGAGTACTACACACACCTTCTCGCATTTAAAAATAACCGGAACAATTCACAACCATGCTTTGAAACACACGGATCCAGGCTCATCTATTTGCACAATATGGAATTTAGACATGGTGTTTAATCTGTCTTTTATGAGCATTAAATTCACTAGTCTAACAGGCACATATTCTTAAGGCAGAGGCTGCAGTTTCTATGAGGCATCTGAGGGAAGTTTTTGCCTTCAACTCTGTGTATTCATTTGCCATTTCAGGATCTGTTCAGTTAAAAAAAGCAGGAGTACTATAATCATGAACCTTGAATGCCAAGGTCATAAAAGACAAAGGCTGTGGGTGTATTCCAGATTAAAAGACACTAAAGAGGTAGGACAACTATATAATACCTGGTCCTAGACTGAATTCTTTACTGGAGGATAAAAGATGCTATAAAAATATTATGGGGATTAAAAATTGGAGTGTAAATGGCAAACTATATAAAAATATTATATCCATGCCCTAACAGGTTTGGCTCAGTGGATAGAGCATCGGCCTATGAACTGAAGGGTCCCAGGTTCGATTCCAGTCAAGGGCATGTACCTTGGTTGCGGGCACATCCCCAGTATGTGCAGGAGGCAGTTGATCGATGTTTCTCTCTCATCGATGTTCCTAACTCTCTATCCCTCTCCCCTTTCCCTTCCTCTCTATAAAAAATCAATAATATATATATTTTTAAAAGGTAAAAAATAAATAAAAATACTATATCCAGTGTTAACTCTGAAGTTGGTAACTGTATTGTGGTTATATAAAAGAATCTCCTTATTTTTGGAAAAATACACTCAAGTATTTAGAGGTAAAGAACCATGATGTACGCAACTCATTTGCCAATGATAAAATAAATGGAGTAAAATGTTAACAGTGACTGAATCTGAGGAAAGGGCATTTGGATATTCCTTGTATTATTATTATTCTTGCAATTTTTCTATAGATTTGAAATTATTTTCAAATAAAACATTTTTTGAAAAACAAGGCTTCTGAAAGTTTTACAGAATGAATTCAAAAAGTAAAGTTTTAGGATGTCATCCTAGTGTCGGCTCTTTCTTACCTGCTCAGCATAAATGGTCAGTGCAGGGCACACAGAGGGGCCCAGTACTGGGGCCCACCAACTAGCCAATCAGGCTACTTCTGATTGTGCTCTTTCAATGAGTTAAACATAATTTGGACTATGCTTTAATTACAGGGCAATAATGAGGACAGATAGTTTTCACCAACAGAGTACACTTTTGATGAGGTTTATGAAAAGACACTTCTTACCCTCTATTGAAAAATCATTAGACAGGGTTTATCAGGCCCAAACTTCGCCCCGAGGGCCTTGATATCACTCAGTCACTATGGTTTATTTGCATTTCCAGGAAATGCTACCATAACAGCAAATCTGAATTCATGAAGGAAATTTTATTTATTTTTTATTTATTTATTTATTTTTAAAAATATATTTTATTGATTTTTTACAGAGAGGAAGAGGGATAGAGAGTTAGAAACATCGATGAGAGAGAAACATCGATCAGCTGCCTCCTGCACACCCCATACTGGGGATGTGCCCACAACCAAGGTACATGCCCTTGACTGGAATCGAACCTGGAACCCTTCAGTCCGTAGGCCGATGCTCTATCCACTGAGCCAAACCGGTTTTGGCATCATGCAGGAAATTTTAAATGCTCTTATGGAATTATGGGAAAGAAGTTGAGGGGAGTTTCAGTTCAATCCAAAACATGTTGGGCATCCACTGGAAGACCACCAAGGAAAGCAACCTTACCTGCGTTGTATTTTAACAGTATCACCAGGAAATAGCACGTGGGATGGAGTGGACAGGAAAGACTCGTAGTCCAAAAAATGTGCTGACAGAAAACACCACCAGAGAAAGAAAGCCAATCGTTTTAAACTCTGAGTGTCATATAGAGAGAGCAGATTGTTTTGTCCCTCTGGTCAGAACTAACATGAGACTTCAGCGTTCTGATATGTTCACACAGAAATGACACCTGTATTTCCCCTCACCAACATCTGAATTTTTATATTTTCACCAAATTCATTCAAAGTTTAAACCCTAAATGAATTCATATGAAGGAAGACAATGATCAATGAAGGTACATAATTCATCATTATTAGGGGAAAATAAAAATAAAGTCAAATGAATAAACACGATGTGGTACATCCATACAATGGAATATTATCCAGCTTTAAAAAGGAAATTCTGACACCTGCTGCAACACAGATGAACCGTGAAGACACTACACTAAGTGAAAAAAGCCAGTCCCAAAAGGACAAATACTGTATGATTCTACTCATATGAAGTACCTAGCATAGTCAAATTCAGAGAGACAGAAAGTAGAATGGTGCCTGGCAGGAGCTGGGGGGGAGGGGGTGAAGGGGAGAGGAAATGGAGAATACATGTTTAATGGGTACAGTTTCAGTTTGGGAAGATGAAAAAAAATCTGGAGATGGATGGTGGTGATGCTTACCCAACGATGTGAATGTATTTAATGCCACTAAACTAAATACTTAAAAATTGGTAAGTGGTGTCTTCTGTTACGTATATTTTACCACAATTTTTAAACTGTTAAAAATCACTACTGTATCTACATCACCCTGATGTTTACTGTCATCCTTGCTCTAATAAAAGTCAATTTTGTTCAGCTCTTGACCCTCTCTTGTGGTTATTACACAGTGGCATTAGAACAGTCACGGCACACCTTATATTCCTGGCAGCTAAGAGATATTAATAGTCTAATTCTCTCTAAATAAAATCCTAAGAACTTACAATAATTATGCTTCAACTGTTTACACTGCATGTATTTCTACTCCAGGCATCCCGACTTAAAAATTCTAAGGAATAATTTTTTTAAATCTAGACTTGAAGTGCATAAAGAAAAAAAACAAAATACATGTCTTTAATCGTGTGCTAATATCACATTCACTTACTTAGGAATGTGATTTTCTTTCGTTACCAGGACAGCAATAGTTGCTGTGGAAACCACACAAAAACAGGAATACTTAACTGAAACAAACTCTACTCACCTGCACAAAGATGCCCTTGCTCTTATATTCCTCATGGATGCACTGAGAGAAGAAATCTACAAAAGCCTAGGAGGGGGTGGGAGTGAGAAGAAAACACACACGCATCACATCAATCTGTCTGATTTGTAGCCATGGAAACAAAAATAATAAACTATCCCAGTTAACACTATAGCTTCTAATCATTCTTTTTATTTCAAAAAGAATGCAGAAGAGACCTCAGACAAACACCTCAAGCCCTCAAGTCATTTTTATCTGCCACTAAATTATTCTCTCACCAAATATAATATCTAGATCAAATTTTGATTTAACTGGAAAAGGCTCTTTTCTTTTTTCAGAAAGAAGAAATGTTTGATTATACAACAAAGGATGCAGTCCTCCTCCCTACTTGCCATTCGAACAGAAACACAATATAAATTCTGTTCAACTCTGTTCTATGGGGATTTTGTTGTCAATAAAGAGAAGAAAAGAACAAGCATCCTCTTGGCCCTGTGGGGTTCAGGAAGTGTAGAGATGAACCTGACAGCCCATCTTCTTGTAACAGCACGACTTTAAATCTACCTGTGAAATAAAATGTACCATTTTTCAAATGTGAACTCAACCTCAGGCTTAAAATGCAAAGTCTCAATAATGACTCTACTAGGATCCCAATAATTAGTCTTGTGTCCATGGAGCAGAACAGGTAAGCAGTTGGAGTTCACCCATCACTTCCAAACACCTGGCGCTCACCATACACATGCCCACTCTGTGTTTCAGAGCCATAGAATACAAATACAAATACGTAGATTGAATAGAAAACAGAAGTTGCTGTTTACGTTTTTCCCGTGGACACAAAGCCAAGTGAAAAGGAAGGAAGGCGTAGTGCTCTTTTCCTTCCCTGATCTATGGTGAGTTCTTATTATTCTATGTAATAAAAGCCTAATATGCTAAGTGTCCAGTCATTCGGTCAACCAATCAAAGCGTAATATGCTAATGATATGCTAAGGCTGCTCAGCCACTCGCTATGACCACCAGGGGGCAGGTGCTCAATGCAGGAGCTGCCCCCTGGTGGTCAGTACACTCCCACAGAGGGAGCGCCGCTCAGCCAGAAGCCAGGCTCATGGCTGGTGAGAGCAGCGGCAGTGGTGGGAGCCTCTCCCACCTCTGTGGCAGCGCTAAGGATGTCTGACTGTCGGCTTAGGGGAGCGGGCCTAAACTGTCAGTTGGACATCCCTCGAAGGCTCTCAGACTGTGAGAGGGCACAGGCTGGACTGAGGGATCCCCCCACCCCCGAGTGCACAAATTTCGTGCACTGGGCCTCTAGTGTATTATATTTTGCTCATTTCCCCCTAAAAGCTTATTTAATTTCAGCGCCTCAGCAGGCATATCCATTTCAGAGATGTATCCTATGCCTCCACAATGTATATGCAGATGGTGCTATTGACCTGCAGGTAGTAGGAAATGCATTCTAAATTATCTTCCTAGTAGTAAAGTAACATGAAGAGGTGAATGGTGGTATATAAAATTATGACATCTTACACAGAGTTCTGGAAAATTCTCCTCTCATTCCAGAATTGCCAAGAAATATCTGTGAATTCTGAATAATGTGTCAAAATACTCACAGTCTATCTTGTGCCTACTATGTGTATTTAAGTGCTGACTGGCTGCAATCCTTCTACTCAGCTCTGCTTACTTGAACTGATGCTTTATGAAGGTGACTTATTCATGAATCAAATCCCCGATCTTAGATTCATTAACATTATGTTCTGACCAACTGAGCTATCTGGCCTAGGCCAACTTTCTCTGGAAAGTTCAAAATCAATTTTAACAGCAGTAATTTAGTGGGAGGAAAAATACCATCTGTGGATCTGAGATCTTGGTGTCCTGTTTATAAAGTTTATACCAATCAGTTCTCATTGGCTTTGGCTCCCCTGAAACCAGTGTAGGGTATTTTCCTTTTCTTCTCATTCCATTTGAAAACTGAGATTAAAAATAATTCCTCATTCTCACTCCAACACGATTTACTAAAAAACTGTTCACCTTGGTTGCAGAGTAGATGGTCAGCAGTGGAACCGGGAACATGCCACTGGCGGAGGAGATGTTCAGAATCACGCCTTTAGATCTAAAAAGGAAAATGTCCCATAAACAGAATGAAATCATACACACAACTGTTTGTAAATTACAGATGGAGATACAGGTTTGAAACAGAAAGACCTAGCTGTTTTTCTAACACACGTCTTTCCTTGCCTATCATCAGCATGTGATATGCTTGGTCAGTGAGTGAGGCATAACTCAATCAACTAAAAATAGCTCTTGTTTGCAATTAGCTCATTTCTCAGTCTTAGTAATCTGGGGCATGACCGGATCAGATCTACAGAGTTCTGGAGTTGATCTCTACCTTCTGAGGCCTTCTCTGCCCACAGCACCAAGAATTCTCACTTATAGAAACACTCTTATACTCCCTGCATGCTTTTATTTTGGCATATCATCACATACTCCCTTGCTATAGTATTTAAGCATTTTATGTGCACACATATTTCTCTCCTTCAACAAAACCATAAGCTCCTGGACATCATAGCCTTTGTCCTCACTTTTCCTCAAAACACTCAGCACAGTCAGAGCATGTAACCAGTACGTAATAAAACCTGGAAATGAGTGACAGGTCCTGCCCTCCTACCTCCCTGGATATTCAGGTGCTAAATGAAGAGTTGACTCTAACATGCGATACTATAGCTCCTCAAACCATATTCTTTAGCCAAAGGCAAAGCTTGAAAGCCTCTACTGTAACTTTTAGAGACTACTTAAAGTTAAAAGTCAGAAAGTTATCAGGAGTTACTAATTCTACAAATAAATGAAAAGTAGTTTGAGGAAAGCAATACTGTGAATACATGTGTTGTTAGCAAGCATGTATGGGTTAGATAAAGTGTGGAATGAGGGTTTGGGGAATTTTAGATTTAACAACCAACTCTTCCCCCCTCAAATCCATTCTTCTCATTGGGGTTGGGCCCCTTCTTTAGCGATGGCAACCTGACCTCACCCATCTCCTGTCCTCTAGATCACATTCCTTTCCTTCAACCCAGTTTCTCATTATTCTTTGTCTGAATTTACTTCCCCCAAAGTCTATTTTTTCTTACATTTTTATTGATTTCAGAGAGGATGGGAGGAGGAAGAGAGAGAAACATCAATGATGAGAGAGACTAATTGATTGGCTGCCCTCCTGCATGTCCTCTACTGGGGATCAAGCCCGAAACCCGGGCATGTGCCCTGATTGGAAATTGAACCCTGACCTCCTGGTTCATAGGTCGATGCTCAACCACTGAGCCACACCAGCCAGGCTATTTTTTTTTTCCAATATTAAAAGAAGGGACTAGATAGGTCTTTTTAATGCAAAATAATAAGAGAAACATGATTACATGGCGTTATATTAGACATAAATCTGAAAGGAAATAATCCCAAAAGGTCACCTAGCCCATCTGCCAGCCTCTGGGCAATATGCCACGTCAACCGTCAAATCGAGTCTGGATCCTCAGCTTAACGGGTCATTGGAAACAAGTTTGTTTTTGTGTGTTTTTTAATTGAAGTCCTTATCTGTAATCCGAACTTTCCTAAATGGTGAAATCCATGAACATTTTGGTCACAGAAATCAAATCTCAAATTTGAAAATGTCATATTGGGGTTTTGAAGGAAGTTGGAATTTAGTCAATGTTTTAATTATATAATTTTTGTATTTTTTAAAAATTTGGTTATTATTTTGTATTAGTTTCAGGTGGATAGCATAGTGATTAGATAATCATAAACTTTACAAAGTGTTCCCCTCAATATTTCCAATACCCACCTGGCACCATACATAGTTATTACAGTATTATTAACTATATTTGCACTTACGTATTTTTTGCTTGTGTCTCTGACAGAGACAGAAAAGCCTTTTCTTTTAAATTTTAAGGTAAGGGTGTAAGAGTTTCTAGTGGGAGTTAGAAGTCAATCACTAAAAGATAAAAACCCGTGAACTAGCAATGACTAGTAATTTCATCTTATCTATATTTATGAGAAATTCCTTTTATCAACATAGTCTAAAAACCACTTCTACTGCTGGAGATGTTTAATACAGCACCAATTTATGATGCTTAAAATATCTTTATCTTTTGACGATGTTGAAATATTCTGAAACTAGGTTGCAGTGATGGCCTCACAGCTTTGTGAATATACTAGAAACCACCAAATTATACACTTTATAAATGAGTGAATTTTATGGTATGTGAAATGTATCTCAATACATCTGTGAAAAAAGAGAGAACATGTATATGTATGATATATTGGAAGGTGCCACCTTTAAGCTCAGAGCAGATCCCAAAGAAGTGGAAGCAACAAGAGCGATAAGTTCTCACTAGAATGGCCTATTAAAACTTCATTCACCAAAGCAATGATTTCAGTATAGGAAAATTCACTTAACGATAACAAAAACTTCTTTCCCGTTTTCAAATACAATAGACCAATAATCAAATAGGTCACAATCATGCACTTACGCTTCTTTAACTGTTTACTCCTTGAGTCAACCGAGATTTTGGTTTCTCAAATATTCCACCCTAATTAAAATTTCCAGGAGGCAGAGTTAGTTTGAATTAGTGAAAAGTCAGAATTTGAGGATACTTTATTCACAACACAATATTTGCACTCTAAAATACATCAAATCAAACCTAAGACCAAGCAAATATAAAGCGAGAATGCACTAGACCAGTGGTCGGCAAACTGAGCCAAATATCAACAGTACAACGATTGAAATTTCTTTTGAGAGCCAAATTTTTTAAACTTAAACTTCTTCTAACGCCACTTCTTCAAAATAGACTTGCCCAGGCCGTGGTATTTTGTGGAAGAGCCACACTCAAGGGGCCAAAGAGCCGCATGTGGCTCGCGAGCCGCAATTTGCCGACCACGGCACTAGACCTAAGTGCATTTATAAAAGGAAAGCATTTATAACCCTAAAAAATGGCTGCAGGGAAAACACCCCTTCTACAAAAACTCTGTGCTACCAAGAAGCACAAGGATTTGTTTGTCTAGCAAGAGCCTTCCTCACACACCCACACACAAGACAGTACAAAATCCCCTCTCTTTCTCTCCAAAGATAATCATATTCACCTTAGTTTTGTCTGAATCATAAGTAACACACTGGTCTAGCTGCCTTAATCCTTGTACTGTATACAGGATCTGTTCTTTATGCAGACATGGGGGATGAACATTTGGGAGTGCAAGGCACTGAGGACTGGGCTTTAAAATCAACTACTTTGTTGAGCTCTAATCCTCTAAGCAGAATTAGTGACGTCAAGCCAGTTTCCATGGCACAGCCAGACTCATGACAACTCTGTTATATCAAGCAGAAGGACAAAATGGGCTGCACTTAATAGCACACAGAAACAAACATAAAACCAAGCCCTGGTTAATCTCTCATTTTCCGGGAACTTGGGGAACAATTCTAAGATGGATCGGAAGGTACATTAAGAATATTTGCTGAAGTTCATAATGAAGACTCACATTGCTTCAGCGCATTTCCAGTCTGTTATGACAAATAATTCAAATAAACAAGTCAGGTAATATTTTCTGATACAATATCCTTAATCCATCTCGCTTCTTGCTAACAGCCACATGATGGTGTCTCAGTGGTGCAAGTCACTGAGGCTCTACTAGAACTAAAGCACCACAGAAACAGAGCAGAGAACACCATTGCTGATAAGGAAGCACCTTTTCCCATAAACATGTGCTCTTCAATTACTAGCCCTTCTCACAAGTGAAATGTTCAACTCACCCAACCCTATAAAACTCAACATCGTGCATTCATAGCTTCCTATGGATAGAATTCCCAATCACAACACTCTCCTCCATTGTCACCTGGATTTAAAAAATGCCAATCCTTTATTCTTCTACACATGCCCCACTATTCCATCAGTCTGTTGTAGTAACCTTGTCCATAGCTCTAGGAAAATACTATTGTCACAAAGGAAGTGATAGGTCCCCTCTGAAGTCACCGATTTCTGCCTTCCTCGGGAACCTCCTCACTGCCCCACACTGCAGGTGAGGAGAGAGAGAGTTGGGGCGTAATTGCTGCTGTGAAGAAATGGAGCATGGTCAACCCTAATGTGGATGACTCACTGCATGTAGAGTTTGATGGCAGTCAAGGGAGACTGAGTAAAAAAGACTATCACAATTATCATATTCCCATTTCTAAGTGTGCTCTTGGAGGGTCACTGTTTTCATTTCTAAGCTTGAACATAACACTGAACTTGGTACAGACAGTTCTCTAAACAGACTCTCAAGAAGACCGAGAAACATATCAAAATAGTTCTAAGTCAGAAGAGAATCCTAGAACATGGGGGTCAGGTAGATAATTAGAACTAGCAATCTAAGAGCATTGTACAAATATTGCTTTGTTGAAGAAAGTTTGCAAACACTTACCACACAAAAGAGAACTGCCTGTCCTAAAACACCATAACATGTCATAATTCCACCTTAAGCAATACAGTATGAAAGAAGCTATTTTTAGCTTTTCCATGGTTGTTATGGCAACCACCTCCTGGCTCCAGCTGTACACGATGTTTATAATTCCAGGGAAGTGGAAAGAGCAAATTTCCTCTATAATGCAATTATGCACTTTCTACCTCTCTGGTAATATAATACCTTAGTTTGATTGCAGATATTTGTTTAGTGATGGTCAGTTGGCCTTCGGCTATAGTTCTAGAGGGTTTGGAAAATCTCATACATCAGAGACAGAATCAGTGCAAGGGGGGAAAAACAACAACAAAGGATCTTGATACAGGACTCTGCTTTTACTCAATGTAGATACGAATCCGATGGTAACCAAGCATAGGAAATATGCCATTTGGGGACAGTGTAAAGTGCAGGCTATAATATAATCACTTATAATGTATAAGGCTTATCAGATGAGCTGGTAAATTGGAGTTTTTATTTCTTCTTGGGCAACAGCCTCTGACTGAGTTCTGGACAAAGGAATGTGGGCAGAGCTGATTACAGCACTTCCAGGCCTGGCCCATGAAACCTCCATCAAACCATTTTTATTCTCTCACCTCATCTGTTAGCTGGATCCAGAGGACTCAGCAGAGAACTGCAAGGCCCAAGGGAAGAAGAGGGGAGGCCCTAGATGGAAGGAGCCTGAGACCCTGAGTAACTAGGTAGAGCAGAGCCCTGACCACTGATTCATATTGGCTGTGCTGCAAGGGAAAAATCAACTATTATGGTGTTAAACCACTGAGATTTGGGGGTGGTCTGTTATAGTAGTTAGCCTACCTTGACAAATGCAACTAGAAACTCTTTTAACTCAAGTGAATATAGCTGTTACTCCCCCTAACCAAAAGAACTGTTTCATAAAATCCACTCACATTTCTCATTAGTTCTTAACAAGTGCCACAATCACCCCATGATGTCAGTTTCAGTCCAGCCTATGATGGCTTTTGCCAGATCATTTCTCAACCTCAATTTAAAATCAACTTGATTTCTTGAAGGCAAGGATCCAATGAATCTTCTGTGTACTCCATGATAAAATTTACTTAATGACTGCCTGTTGAATGGATGGATCCTTTTCTTTGCATTCTTTGTTTTTATCTAATGCTCCAACTATAACTGTGATATGACTGCGAGGTCTACAGAGGTAGGAGTGAAGTTCCTAGGGCCTAGTGCAGTTACTAAATATGTAGCTTCATAGCACTCATTTAACTTAAAGTACTGAAATTCTATGGCTCTTAGAATCTAATATTTTATGATCTGCAAAGATATCACAATGGTTTTTTTAATTTAGTTTTTCACCAACACACTAAAAATGCCTTTTACGATACCCTCTGTGATTTATAAGTATGTGAGTCTCTTTTTTAATGGATGGACTTCCTATTCTGAATTAATATCATATCACTTGCAGCTGCCAAAGTAAGACTAAGATGATGGCCCAAATTTCATCTCTCCCAAGTTCTATTCTGTCTGCCCTAATTCTCAGCAGTTTTTTAGGGTTCTCGTCTGGTTTGACTAATGTCGCTTCCATATCTGACCATCAGGGGGACACACTCCCATGGTCAACCAAGAATAAGCAGCTTGAAGATTTTAAAGGGAAATCTGACTAAAAACAAGCTATTAAAATATACAAAACTACATATAAAATGGAATTGCAAACAAAGAGCCTTAGTCTCTACAGATGCCAAACAAAATGGATTCCTAACCTCAGTTTCCTCATCTGTGCAATGGTGGGAGGCTATCAAGGTTAAATGAGTTAACATAGAGCATGCTCTTGGTACAACACCTGGCACATAATATGTACTCAATAAACATTAGCTGTAATCCCTGCCTGAAGCTGGTTGCAGAGGTTTCTTCACAGAGGTAGGGTCCTAGGTCTTCCCTTTTCAAAGCTGTGATCCCTTTGGAGGGTCTTTTAAACTCAAAGCTATTTTGCAGAGGAAGGATGACTGTGAAGCCCTAAATTTAGCAAATGAGCAAGCTAGCTCAAGATGCAAGCCCAGCTCTTTTCAACGAGTTTTCTTTGAAGGTCTAAGCTATCCTTCAGGCTTTTCCAAGGGAAGAACAGAGTTTAATCACAATTTGACACTTCATGCTATTTCAAATGTAAGAACTCAACAACACATTCTCAATAAAAATGAAGACATCCAGCACGTTCTAGTGGAACTCAATATAAAGTGGAACAATGAGGCTAGTGGACATAGTCTTTTTCCTCCAAGGGTGGGGCTGACATCTTATAATCACTTCATAGCCCAAGTTCCTCATACACCCATGCTCCCAGGAAGACCTGGAAAACCAGAGGATGGGGCCTTCCTTCATGAAACTCCACTGGTTTGGGCTCTGAGAGCACACAGCTCTGAGAAGGGATTCCCCGGGATATCCCAGGAACTCTATCCACCCCCTCAGAACAGCAGGCAATTGAGTTAGTGTTGGTGACTCAGGCAGACTTTTTATCCAGATCTAAAGGAACCACTGCAACCCTGGAGAGGGGAATGAAAAGGGAATCGAGTGGAAAAAGCCTCCCGCACCAGATGACTCACACTTCGCCCTGTGACTCATTACTGTCACTAAGACATGGAGGAGAGGTTCATTAGTCACTTTAGCGAATTTTTTCAAAGAAAGGATTCTCCCTATAAATAACCATGAGCTCTGTCTCTCCAGTTTGGAGCGTGAGCTCGTGACTCACCTTTCTACCATGCCAGGCAGCACTAAGCGTGTCATCTGCAAAAGAGAAAAACAAAACATTTGTGACAGCTGGGGATGCAGCAGAGAAAAAGTGAAAAGAACCCACCCACACAAACAAGAAGGGAATCACAAAGCCGCTCACCATCTCTACAGAGAGCACCTCTATTTTATAGAGTCTATGTAATATGTGCCAAGAAAACAAATCAGAAGAAATTACCGGAGAGAACATTGGGAATACTTTCAGTGAACTTGGCCAAAATTATTCTTGCCTGATATGTTAATACTGGCACAGAGATCTTCAAATAATTAAAGATTTACAGTGAAATCTAAGTATCTCAAAATGCATTCTCAGGAAAGGACAAGGGTTATCATAAGAAATAATGTGCCTACAAGACTGCTTAAGCTTTCTAATCTCAAAGGCTCAAATGATCTTTCCCTATCAAAAAAGCCTTTAGAAGAAGGCCATAGAGTGGCATGTTGGCAAATAATAAGGATTTCTTCGCATTCATTTCTCTTGCTGCTCTAGTCAGCTGTGATTGAAATTCATCCTTAGAGAAAGTTGAGGTTAATTTGTGATCTCAAGTAACCAATAATGGAGAAACAATACTTGCATTATTAAAGGACTTCATAACTGTTTACTACATACACAGAAGATGATGACAAAGACCATTTGTAAACTCTGTTTTATTTAGTAAGTCATGATTAACTAAGGAAAGTTAAGATATTCACTGGCTTAGTCAAGGCCACATAATAAAGTTCTGAGGTTAAAACATGAATTCTTGACTCCTAGATATCACCAATTTTTGCAAGCAAATTATTTTTGTATTATGTAACCTCTAGCACTTGATCATTTTTGGGAGAGAGCAGTACAAAGGAAACACTATTTCATAAATCTCAGAAAGACAACCAAATTCATAATGAAAACATTAAAACTCAAGATAATTTAGTAAAATAAGAAGACATATATTGTCACCTATATCACCATTATATGTAAACTAGAGGCCCGGTGCAAAACATTCATGTACTGGGGGGGGGGGGGGCGGTGTCCAAGCAAGAGGGCGCAGACCGGCAGATGGACATCCCCGGGAGGGGAGGGGTATGAGGGGGTCCTTAGTGCTGCCGTGGAGGCGGGAGAGGCTCTCGCCACCAGCCACCACCGCTGTGCTCGCCAGCCAGGAGCCCAGCTGCTGGCTGAGCGGTGCTCCTCCTGTAGGAGTGCACTGACCACCAGGGGGCAGTTCCTGCATTGAGCATCTGCCCCCTGGTGGTCAGTGTGCGCCACAGTGACCGGTCCTTCCACGGTTCAGTCGATTTGCATATTAGCCTTTTGTTATATAGGATAAGAAATAGAGTATAACAACTTGTCTTAGAATCCAGGCTATTCACACAATAATTAGGACACCACAAATACTAGTAGCCACTTTGTTCACTTTTGCCCTGCCCTCTACCCCAGAGTAACCTGCTTGGAGTAAACAGGATCTGAATTCAAGCAACTGAAAAATGAGCCCACACAAATTAGAAGAAAAATAATACAAATGCTTTAAGCAAGTTCTCAATTGGTATCATTAATAATAATTTTAAAAACCATAGCATAACAGTGAAAAGAATTACATGAAGCAGCAAAACTGTTGCACAATGCCCGTTTTGGAGAAATTAGATGGTAACACCATTGGAAGTCATATTAGAATAAGATAGCACACATTTCCTTTGGAAAACTGTATAATTTGAGCTCTGTGTTACCAAGAATACAACTTAATTAGAAACCCTTACAATTTCACCTGCATGGCTAACTGAATATTTACTGTGCAGGGGATGAAAGCTTAATTAGGTAAAGTTTAGAGAGTGCTCTGAGATCTCTACATACTATTTGATTTTCTCCTTTATTAATGTTTAAGTCTTTGTGTAAGGTAATAGTCTTCCTTGCCATTTCCCCCCCGCCCCACATGACTTAACCTGAAATTCAACCCAACACCATAAAAAACAAACATTTTGTAATAAATTATGGTTTGATATATGCTAAAATAATTTAACAAAAGTAAAAGAGCTTTCCAAAACAGAGGGGCTGCATGTCAATTATTAATGAATCTAAAGCCATGACTTATAAACTGTCAAAAATTTAACATAAAAAGAACACATATATCATTATAGACTGTTTTTTTCCAAATTTAGCATACTATAATATGCTAAAAGTTTCAATCACTTAAATTTTCCCAAAATAAGTTGACTTCTTAAAAAGTGACAGATTTTAGGAGAAAAGAATCCCTAAAGTTCTCAAAGAGATCTTTACATTTTCACCCACATGTAAGAAACTTCTCCTTTACTAGCTTTACTCTGAGCTAGAAAGAATCTTAGAACCAACCAACAACTACTCCGTTTTTGTTTTTTTAAGATGAAAACTATTAAAACAGTGGTTGTCATTCAATTTGGCAAACCCAACATTTTGTAGTTATGTTTGGAACAGCCCATTACTATGAGACCCCATGGCTAAATGTCCCCAGTCATTGAGAAAATTGGAGGAGCACAATGATAGCTGCTTTCAAATGCACTAAAGGACTCTCGGTATTAACTTGTAATGTCTTCATCTAGAAAAGCCCTGGGTGGGGTTCAGTGGTGAAGGCCATACTCACCTTCCTGTAATTTATTAATTTCCTAATGTTGTTAACTTGAATTCTTGGGGCAGGGTGGGGGGTAAATTCTTAGCATAATCCCTAAATTAAATACAATTAGACTGCTCAACAGAGATTCTTCTCATGGATTTCCAAATTAATAGAGGGCTCCCCCTACTGGTACCATGTCACAGCCCGAGGCAAATCCATGTAAGAAAAAGGAAACAAATGCTTCACCTGTGCTTTTCATCCATCTGCACCCCCTACTCCCTCCCCGCCCCCCACAATCCAAGCATTTATCACCAACAGACAGGGCATAGCATTACCTACTTCCGGCTGAGTAACATACCACAAGTACATAGTGGTATCAGAAGGAAAAAGTTAGCTTTTCAAAAGCATGCAAACGGCCTCATACTCCAAGTGCTTTAATTTCTGATGATCATAGAGATAGAAGAGATTTATTTAGTCAAAGCCATTCTAATCTCTCAACATCACTAAGCAGTTCTGCAGTTTGAATAGACTGAATGTCTGGAATTCCCTGAACAGGGGAATGCAAACCCAAATGCCTGAAAGGGCCAGGTACATAACATACACTAGTACAGCAAATCAGACAATAGAGACTAGTGGGGACTGTGGAAATCTGGAGATTGCAAGCCTAACTATTTAGCATAATTAGCTGCTACTCAGCTTAATCACTTGTTGCCACTCAGCTCTAATCACTTGTTGCCACTCAGCAGTTCAGCTCGGTGTTTCCTGATTTTCAGATTTTTCCCAAGAGAAGCTAGAAGTTTGGGTGTGAAATGTCCCGGTTTTGAAAACACTGCTTAAGCCAACTGAAGTATGTTGGTAGGGCACATTCAGCGCACAGATTATTGGTTGCAACTTGTGACCTAGAATCAGAAAAGGAACTTACCTTCTGCCCATTCCCCTTCTGGCAGATTCAAAGAGTAGGAAGTTCTTACAATTTACTTCAGTGTAAATATCAACAACTGATCCAAGTTCACCCTTCTAGGGCCCCATACAGTAAGTGTGATCCTTATTCCCAAAGAATTAGAATTTTCAGTTTTTAATTCAAAAAGCATTCATTTTACACCCACCACATTTGAGGCTTGGGGCTCAGAAATGGAAAGAAACAAAAAGGACATGGTACCAGTCCTCATGCTGTTCACAATCTGTAGGGAGACACTCAACCAAAAGTGAAACGCTGAGCAAAGGGAAGACAGGCAGTGTGCGCTGAAACTGCCCGAGAGACCCTGTCTCTTCTGGAGGGATCAGGAAGGCTCCCTGCCCCAGCCCCTCCTCCAAGTGCATAAACTTTAATTGAGATCTAAAGGATGAGTAGAATTAGTGAAGTCTGAGACAAGGGAGACTTCCATAGAGAGAGACCAGCCTGAGGGAACATTCGGTTCAAAGGCCTGAATGAAGGTGCTTTGACCTGAGCACAGTTGGAGGGGGAGAGATCTGAAGGGAAACTGGGGAGGTGAGCAGGGACCAAGTCAGGTGAGTCCTTCCCTCTCTGTAGGTCACATTCAAGATTCTGGACTTGAGGAAAAGGAGAAGTTGCTGAAGGATTTAACAGGGGTGCAATACAATCCGATGTAAATAACACTTTGGCTAGAATATGGAGACTAGAAGAAGACAAGGCTATTCCACTAATTCCAGCTGAGAAATTTCACGGCTGGGAATCTGGAAAGTATCACTCGGGATGAAAAGTTGATTTGCAAAATAGGAGGTAGAACTGGCCTTGATGGTGTGTGTGTGTGTGTGTGTGTGTGTGTGTGTGTGTGTGTGTGTGTGTGAAAGAGAGAGAGAGAGAGAGAGAGAGAGAGAGAGAGAGAGAGAGAGAGAGAGAGATGCATGTTTCCTTTCTTCACCCTGAACATCTCTAGTTCTTCCAGCCATTCCTAATAAAACATAGTTTCAAGTTCCCACTCTGGTTGAATAGTTGATGAAGGAAGAACTACATTATGATCCCCCTGCTTAGCACTCTTCCTCCTCATCATCAAATAAAGCAAACCAAACTCAGTGGTACTTCACTCGAAGTGGAGGTTATTAATAAACTTTACCTTGGGTCACACCCTCACCTACTTCCTTCTTTGCTCTAAGAAAGGTAAGATAGAAATTTCCTAAGGGATTCAGATCTAGGCAGGGCCATTCCCTGTGATCCACCTTATTCACCAAGCCAGCGGCAGCTTCTGGGTCCAGTACCATCAGAAGGAATAATTTTCCCACCCTTGGGGAGCTAGTTTGGGCAGTGTCCATCTGAAAAGGGATAAAGAGTCTATGGTGTCTTGAGATCCTAAAACTTATTTAAAAAATAAAAAAACAAGCCGGAGGAAGGATGGCAACTCCAATTATGGCAAATGCTAAAACAAGTGATCTCAAATCAGAAACAAGCAACACAAGA
The DNA here is from genome assembly GCF_951640355.1 of Cnephaeus nilssonii. NCBI lineage: Eukaryota > Metazoa > Chordata > Mammalia > Chiroptera > Vespertilionidae > Cnephaeus > Cnephaeus nilssonii. The sequence continues at coordinate 14,811,984 of NC_137084.1, read as the reverse complement.
TCTGTTTTAGAACTTGTCCTTGGATTGGTGTGAAGCTCGTTATCCTACCTGTTGAAACTGGACTTGTATTTGCCTGCCTCTGGAGTTGTGGCACTTCTTCCCTTTTCACGATTCCTCTACTAATCAATAGCAGCACAACAATTTCATTTGCAAAATCTCTGTGCTTTGAGATGTAAAGCCCTCCAGGCATGAAACCAGAACTATTTTAGAAGAGTGTGGTTTAATATCTAGAGGTTTAATGATCTCTAAACTCCACCATTTCTGCTCTGAAGGTCATTATCTTATAGAGGCCCGGTGCACAAATTCGTGCACCAGAGGGGTCCCTTGGCCTGGCCTGCAGGATCGGGCTGAACCGGCTCTCTGACATCCCCCAAGGGGTCCCAGATTGTGAGAGGGCGCAGGCCAGGCCGAGGGACCCCACTGGTACACAACTGAGGCAGGGGAGGGATGCAGGAGGTTGGCCAGCTGGGGAAGGATGTGGGAGGGCTCCAAGGCATGTCCAGCCCATCTTGTTCAGTCCCCATCGGCCAGCCCCCAACAGCAAGCTAACCTACCGGTTGGAGCATCTGCCCCAATGGTCAGTGCATGGCATAGCGAGTGTTTGAGCGACCTTAGCATATCATTAGCATATTATGCTTTAATTGGTTGAACAGCTGACCAGACACTTAGCATATTAGGCTTTTATTATATAGGATTTTAGTCACAGACCATCTGAAATCACAAGGAAAAATCCCCAGCTAGTAGGGCTCTCTCCCAGGTTAAGGCTAATCTATCTGTCATATTGGCCACCTATATAGAATTTCCATACCCCTGGCTCTTCTTACCTTGGCATTTACCTGCTCTGGAGGAAAAAGAACAAGACTAAAGTTTAACCCTGAAAGACTTGAAAGCAAAATTGGAAAGCAAGCAACAAGGCTTCTAAACATCCCTTAGATTACTTCAACTAACAGTATCATACCTGGTAAAGAGAAAGCCCAGTTAAGTAAGTCACTGAGAGAGAAAAAAAGGTACAAACCTAAACTATTGAGTAAGATGAAAAGTGAACTGGAGAGCTTGGTGGCTGGGGAGAGAGGACTAAACTGTACTCTACGATTCAACATCAAGGATCTATTGGCAAAAGCATTCGGCTGGCATTTCTCTCCCAGTATTCTTCGGTACCACTCACCACTACTTCGGCTGGTGACAACCTCTAATTCCTTTGGTCAGGATATTTCATTTTTATTTTTCTTCTGCTGGAATATGACACTTAAGTGATTTTTACAATGATCTGACCTACTCATATAGGATAAGAGCACATGGACCAAGCAATAATCCTGGACCTGAAGGAATGTAAAGCCAGGTCATTCAATGCACAGCACCAAACTTAAAAGATGCTGCGGCCCTACCAGCAAACATCTCCAAATTCCCAGCATGCTTTGCAGCCAGTCAACCCCTATCATGGTTTGGTAAGGAGATAATACTTTGACCAACACTGGTGGTGAGAAGAGGTTTTTCTCTTTCTTATATAAACCTTTTTGATGTATTTATTGTGGCTTTCGGCTGCAGACATCCATGCCCTAGTTCCCCTGATGTCCAGCCACCATAAAACCTTGTAAGATTCTAGAGCCAGACCAATTCTCATCTTGTTTTAAGTTACCCCAGGGCTCCAAACAACCATTCCTACTGAAAATGCAGCCCTGGCCCTGGCAACATAACACAGTCAACAAAAGGACAATAGGTACAATTCATCAAAATATACCACAGGACAGATGACAGCAGCATGAAAGAGCACTGAATCTGGGAGGCCACACGCAAAACTTCATCAAGGCCAATGCCCTTTTCTCAGTATAAGCAAGACAAACACATATACCGTAACATACGTATTGCCATGTCCCTCCTGCCACTTAGACCTGCCTTTCTGAAACGTAGATCAGATCACACCTATTTCTACTTTTCAGCTTCCTGCGGCTCTCCATCGTTTTGAGCACAGCACTCGGCTTTGCTGCATAATCATGTCTTAACTTACTTTTCTGGCCTTCAGGTTAGCTGCCCCACACCACTCGCCTCCCGCTGTGAGCCAAACCTTTCATACCTGAACTACCCAACAGTGCTGCAGAGATGGTAACTGCATGGACCCCCGCCGACAGTACAATAAAAAGGGGCTGTGCTCCAGATTTCATTAACTCCATGACAACTAAATCAGTTTTAAATGGTTTTTCCAATAAAGTGCGCATCACTAAGGTATAGGAAAATTCATACTTACACTAAAGATAAAGAATGACTATTTGGCTTAATGAAGAAGGGTTTTAAATAGCAAATGCTCTGAGTGTCGTGAGATTTGATTTGCAAAAAAACCGAGTTAATATACAAAAATGTTAAACATTTATCCAGTTCTGCTTGTGATCCTTCCCATCTACATATATAAAAGGCTAATATGCAAAGTGTCCCCTCAGGAATTCGACCAAGAGGCCAGAAGTTCCATCGCTCGCTATGATGTGCGCTGACCACCAGGGGGTGGTGCGGAACAAAGGAAGGCTCGGGCTGGCAGCTAGAAGGCCCCAATCAGCCCTGATTGCTGGCCAGGCCTAGGGACTCTACCTGTGCATGTATTTTGTGCACCCAGGCCTCTAGTCAAAAATATAATAGGATATGATATGTTTAATAATTTAGCATTGGCTCCACTAACTCATTTCATGGGAACAAGCATATTGGCCAGTGTAAAAAGAGAAAGAATGAAGAGGCGGAAGAAGCATTTTATAATTTGTCAAGATATTAGGACTGGTGGTTCACTTTTATTTCATCATTATTTTGAACAAACTGAAAGGTGCTCTACAGTGCTGTTGGATTTGAGCTGCTTTCTCCACATTTCCCCCCTGCACTGCTCATCTTTAAGCAGGGACATGAGGTGACCACAACCGCACAGGCTCATCTGTGCTCAGATGCTGCTTGAAGGATGCAGTGTGTGGCCATGGAGCACAGCAAGCTGACTGGTTCTCACAGATCAAGGTCAGGACCTTGGCCTTTTATCATTAGTGTTCTGTATACTGCCAACCAAAAATGCATGTTTTGAGAGACCGAGAAGGCCGGGGTTTTATACTATAAGTGTATACACCAGTTCAGTACAGTTCTGACAAGCAGGAGAAAATACTAACGTGTCTAGTATAAAGTTTTATATTGTTTATTTGACAGAGGGATTAAAATTATCAGGAGACTGCCGAAACTGGTTTGGCTCAGTGGATAGAGCGTCAGCCTAAGGACTGAAGGTTCCCAGGTTCGATTCCAGTCAAGGGCATGTACCTTGGTTGCGGGCACATCCCCAGTAGGGGGTGTGCAGGAGGCAGCTGATCTATGTTTCTCTCTCATCGATGTTTCTAACTCTCTATCCCTCTCTCTTCCTCTCTGTAAAAAAATCAATAAAAAATATATTTTTTTAAAAAATTATCAGGAGACTAATTTGTAGCTAGTATCAATTCTATAAAATAAAATTTAAACATTCAAACATATTTTTCATCATTAACTCATTACAATATATTATGAAACATGTACATAATTTTAACACTCATTATTTTTTTTTAAATATGTTTTTCTTTTTAATTGATTTTAAATTTGCTAGCTAGTCTTCACTTTAGCATATATTGGTCAGCATATACAAGTGACAAGGCTATAACACATGCCTAGCAACTAGAAACTAGAGTCAATTTTACATGTGGCTAAGAAAAATCATTCTTTATCGTCCCATACTTCCCATACAATACTTTACCACAATATTTAACTCATCAACTTACATGTATCACAGAAAATATAAAAGGGAAACAATTTACCAGTGATGACTCGCATATAGATGAAAACTTTGTAAAAATCAATCTTAAGCCTAAGTTAAATTGTGTGGTCCCGAGGTCTACCATAGGGTTGCATATAATGGAGGCATTTAATTAATGTCTTGTTATTAAAAAGCAAAATTATACAGACACCAGTTTGGTATTCAGTTCTTTCTACTTCCTGAAGACATAAGGAAATAGACCACTTTCATCTGGAAAACATACTTACATCGAAAGAAGAGTTGACTGAAATGAACAAGCTGATTATTTCAGTGTTCTTAAACAAAAAAGACCAAAAAGGGTGAGAAGCTGCTTACCTTACAAACAGAAAGAATGTTAACAGTTATCATTTTCTTGATGGTCTGCAAAAAAACATAGCATTTTATATAGATCATGGAAATGACCACAAAATACACATGTGATATGAATGATCTGGAGATGCATTGAAAGTTTCCTCGGGTACGGTAGAGGTCTCAGGAAATGACAGGAGTTGGGATGGAGAGAGAGATTTTATTTCACTAGTACTCTCAGTGTTATAGTACTTTTCTACCAAAAGCAGCAATTCATGCTAATCTGCAAAACCCAAGGTACCTGTGCAAGTCAAATCTGAAAGCAAAAAGATAAACTTAATCTAAAGTAAATATGAACCATTTGTAATTTCCTCTCTGCTAATACAAAAAGGAGAAATGATTGAAACTAAGGTTCTCAACTATTTTTTTTAAATGTTACATATTCCTTCAATGATACCCTCTTTTAGTCTTTATTAAAGAATTATGCATGTATCAAGGATATAGCTTTCATTTTGGTAGAGCTAGTCTACCTGAATCACTAGTATATTGTTGTCTATTAACAACTTTATGATTTTTAAATTGGTATTCAGAATCCTAATACTTAAAACAAAGCTATTATTACCCCTGGTACTGTACAAATGGCGTTATAAATATTTTCTCATTCAATCCCCCTTATGAAGTCTATTGTATGGCAAGGGACCAGACATGAAGTATGGTAGAGATCACCCTCAGAGTAACTCAGGTAACAAGTAGAAGAGCCAAGGATTGAACCTCAGGCAGCTGAACTCCAGGGCTCACAGTCGGAGCCATTTTACCACACTGTCTTCCCAACACCTGCATGCATTCCTTTTGTTATCATAATATACAAAGAAAGACTTACATTGTCCAAGTCAGGAATTTCCAAAAAGAATTCAGGATACTCATATGCTACTCCCACATTGTTCACTGAAATAAGACAAGATTGTTAGCCTAACATATATATTTTATAGATTTTTAAAAATATTGGGATTAAAGGTTTCAATAATACTATTTATGGTTGGAGTGACCTTTTCCACAACTTTCTATCCAAAAATGTATCCATGTGTGTACAGTTCAAGAGTCTCCTCTGTCATTAAACCTGTTTGTACCTACCACACCCAGCTCCTGACAAAAGAACTTATGTTCACCTTCCAATTCCCATAACCCCTTGGAGTATGTCTATTCTGCCTCTGTAATAGTTATTTGTAGATATTGCTCAATTCTTTTCTAGATCTTAAATTTTCACAGTAGAAAGAGCAGAGAGTACTGTAGTAAGGGAGACTGGAAACTTGAGTTCCACTTACAACTATTTCAGAAAATGTGTGAGTTGGGATAAGTCACATATGACAGGCATCTGTTTCTTCAACTCTGAAATGAGAGCTCACTTAATCATCCAACAAAACCAGAAGGAAAAGTCAGTTTCTGGCATCATGGAGCATACAATCGAGTAGGAAAGAAAGGCACTACACAAAAAGAATTAAAACAATTATTTCATTACAAAGTACAAAGTGTTATAGGAGTCTATGCCTGGAGCATCTGAGCTTATCTGGGAAGTGAGAGAAAGCTTCTCTGTGGAGGCCAAGAGAGTGGGTCAAATATCTCCAGCAAACCATCCTTGCCTACTAGCCCATAGGCCTTGAAGTCATGCCTTAGTCTTCCTGTATTCCTACTCCTCAACCACCTACCTAAGATTGGAGCTACAAGACAAGTGAGAAGCTATGAATAAGCATATATAATTAGGTACATGACTAACACTCGGATATCCTTTAGTTTCCTTAGCCCTGGAAAGACAAAGACAAACCCAGAATAAGGAATATTGGCAGGAATCATACAAATAAAATACCTTAGAATTTATTTTAACCAAATACATAGTGAAATGGATTATCTATCTATCTATCTATCTATCTATCTATCTATCTACCTATCTATCTATCTATCTGTATTTAATCATCACGACAACTACATTACCTCCCTTATACATATTAGAAAACTGAAGTTCACAACAGTTAAATTACTCACCCAAGATTAGAGAGAAGGAATTCAAACTCAGGAAATTTGACTTCAGAGGCTAGGCCCTTAACCACTACATTAAAGCCATCATATGCCTTCATCCAGTCTTCAGTTCAGAAAAAAATATCAGTAATAATTGGAGAATAAATAGAAATCTGATACTGATGTTTAATAAAACTGTGAAGTATTAAAAGGTTTCAGTAGCAAAAAGATAACGAAGTTATGATCGTCTGCTAAAGCTCATAAGGAATTGTGCCTGATAAACCTGATAGTAGTAATAGTAACTTTTTCAATAGACTAACAAAATTAGTAGCTCAAAGGAACTCAATAAGAGTTCTATATTTAGCAGTAAGCCAGTCACTTGAGGCTGTGAGTCTCAAGATTTTACTTGCACAATTTGGTCAGCATGGCCTGAACAAGATTGCTGAAACCTGTCTGAAAATCTGAAAGCAAAAGATAATGACAATGTAAACTGTATTTAATTGGGATTCTTGCCCATCTGAATAGGCATAGTACCTACACATAATTAATAACAGCAAGTCCAAATCCATTTTTGTTTTATTCAATAGGTTCTCTACCCATCAAGGGTTCTGGGATTCAATTCTATAAAAGAGCTGTTAAAATTAAGCCCAAACTAGTTGTAGGTGGGACTTTATACTCACTGGACTTTGCTTTAACCATCTTTGGAATTAGAAAGGATAAATAACTTATTTACAGCATGACTAAGAGAAACAGCAACACCCAAAATATCTATTAAAGTGCTCCACATAAAATAGTCTTTAAAAAGTCAGGTTAAGATAACAGAATCCTTGCCCTAGCCAGTTTGGCTCAGTGGATGGAGCATAGGCCTGCGGGCTGAAGGGTCCCAGGTTCGATTCCAGTCAAGGGCATATGCCCAGGTTGCGGGCTCAATCTCCAGTGGGAGGTGTGCAGGAGGCAGCCGATCAATGATTCTCTCTCATTGACATTTCTATCTCTCTCTCCCTCTCCCTTCTTCTCTGAAATCAATAAAAAATGTATTAAAAAATAATAATTTAAAAATAAATAAAAAAAATGTTTTTTTAAAAAGATAACAGAATCCTTAAAGAAAGAATCTGTCGAATTGTAATATTCATCAGGATTAAAAACAAAAAACAAACTTCCACCTCATACAGCATACTCCATCTCCCTTCACTTTTCCGTATCTAGAAAACTTTCTTTCTTCACATTCCTTTCTAGCCCATGGGAAAATTAATGCTCTACTTCAGAATACTGAAGAAAATTGAGTAGTATAATTATAAATCATTTAAGATCCAGATTGGGGTTTTTAAAAAAAGCCTGGGATTTTGCAAGCAGCACAGTTGACTTTGCAATCTTTGTGACATGTACTACAAACACAGAGTCCAGCTAAGGGAGCTCACAAATAAATAACTAAACCAGTAGGAAGTGTTATTCTGGTTAAGGCTACACTAATGATAGAAAGCCTTCAGATATGTCTCTGCTAACTGAGCAAAGGAAAGCTATCGAAACTTTCTACTCACACAACGAGAACCTGAACATCTACTTAACACAGCTCTAAAAGAAAACCCAGTCAACATGGAGAACTTCTGCCCAAATAAATAAACAGTATCATGTATAAAGGCTACACTTTCATAACTAAAAATACACACAGAAAAAAAAAGATAAAGTGGGAACAAATCTTTCAGAACACTGAACCAAATTTTACGAGGGGAAGTACCTGCCAATGTCAGATTGGCAACAGGTCCCAAAGCAGCAATTTTCAACTGGTGTGCTAAAATAATTTTTAAAACATGCAATACCTGACTATTTAGTAAGGGGCACTGGACTCTTTTCCCTTAAATTATGAAAAAAAAAAAAAAAACACATTAAAAAATGGCCCTGGCCAGTTCTGTTCAGTGGCTAGAACATCGGCCCATGGACCAGACCAAAGCATCGAGGGTTCAATTTCTGGTCAAGGGCATGCACTTGCATTGCAGGCTCCAGTCAGGGCACCTGCAGGAGGCAACCAGTCAATTCTCTCACATTGATATTTTTCTCTCTCTCTCTCTCCCTTCCACTCTCTCTAAAAATCAGTGGGGAAGAGGGGAAAATATTCTCAGGTGAGAATTAACAACAACAACAAAGTGATAACAGCCAGCACAACAATGGATGTCTGGTGTGAATGAATAAAAATTATACCTATTTTTGTCAGGTCAGCAAAAAAAAAAAAATGTATTCTTGGTGTGCCGCAGAATTTTCGCTAGTTTGTGTGTGCCATGGGGTGAAAAGGTTGCAAGTCGCTGTTCTATACCAGGGATTAGGGCTCTTAAATCCCTTTGTGCTTTATTGGTTGCACTCTTTGCTAGTGAGATATACTCTACCCACCTTCTCTCCAGAGAGGCTGTAACCACTCAGAGTGCTATTATTTAAGAGTGTAGAGGAAAAACAACTGTTGCTCTCAAATGGTTATTTCCATAAACTGCACAATTGTGCAAATCTCTTGGAAGAGGCAAACCGATTGCAATTTTATTTTGTGACATTAGGTGGCAGCAATAACCAAGTGGCAGGAGGAAAGCTTTCAGGGAACTGGAAAAGGAAGAAAACAGGTTTAGGGTAGAAGTCAAGGATGGAAATATTTCCAGGATAATTTAATTTTATTAAGAATGGGTGCATGCAATGCCATTTTAAATATTACAGGATTCATTATAGGATTCACCAAACCAAAGAATGCCACAAGTTATTTCTACATTATTCAGATAGTTGAAAACCTTTCTAAATGGAAGCATTTTGTCTTTTTTTTCTTAATCCTCACACGAGTATATTTTTTTCCATTGATTTCTAGAAAGAGTGGAAGGGAGGGAGGAGGAGGAGAGAGAAACATCGACATGAGAGAGATACACTGATTGGTTGCCTCCCCCACATGCTCCTTCAGGGGCTGGGGAATCTGAAACCAAGGAAAGTGCCCTTGACCTGGAATCAAACCTGAGACCCTTCAGTCCACAGACCGACGCTCTAACCACTGAGAAGACCAGCCAGGGCAATGGAAGCATTTTAAATTGGCATTAAATAGCTGTTCATTAGTGGGGTTTTTTTAATCCTACAAGTGAGGCATCAGAGAGAGATTTAAAAGTTTTTATTCAGAGACCCACAGAACCCTTTTACTAGTGTAACACGTCCTGTCTTTCAGAAAACAAAGGATGTTTGTGTAATCTGAGAATTCCAACCACTACTCCAACAATCATCACAGGACCATGAACAAATATAACATCTATCCCATCAGTTTCTCACTGGAGTTCCAATACTGAGAAGAGCTCAATAGAACAGAGGAGACAAACAGAGAACAGGGGTGAAGACAGATCAAGAACAAGGACGAGGTGAGTGGTTAGAGGAGGAGGTGGCAGGTTCTCCATGACCCCCTCCACAACTCTCAAAAACACCAATAAATAAGAATTGTCTTTTAAAGATGCAGAAAATCCACAGAGTAATTCTGAATGTTATATAAATATTCTAAATGATATCATGCTGCAGTTTAAAAATCACTTCCACATCTCAGACCTAAAAAGAAAAAAAAAGCATACACAAGATTTCTGTTTCTTCTAAATTCATTTGCTGCTGCTTCTGACCTACTGGATGTTTAGAATCCTTTATCAAAACCGGCTGCTACAGAGATAATGACGTCATTAGAAAATTAGATTTTTGGTAACTGGGTTGGGTATGAGGGAGGAGCAAACAATATAAACTAGACAATAAAAATCCATTTGAACTCAATAATAACAGATATAAATATACACACACATCACTTTCAAGCTGCTGCTTTTTCTAGATTAATCAGAGAGAGAAGAAATTAAGGTGATTTAGAAACACATTGCCTAATGGTTGGGCTTTCTAATATATATCAAATAAGGCAAAGTACTCTCTATTTCCTTCTCATCATATCAAAGTGGAAAACATTCAGTCTACGTTTCAGTTATATTTGTAGTTACATATACTCATTCAGCTCAAATGAAACATTAGAGAAATGAAAAACCTATTAGAGTTCATTAATGAAAATGGATTAGAAAAAGGTGCTGCCACTTCATTATATTTCAAAATAAACCAAAAAATTTAAAATGTAGGCACCAGTAATAGTGTATGTACCCAAAGTGGGGGGAACCTCTCCTGCCTTAAGCTTTTGAACTAAAAAAGGGTATGGATCTCGGAGTCCAATACACCCAGGTTTTAGTCCTGGTTTTACTACTAACAGCTCCTAACAAGAGGATTTTACCCCAAAAAACCTGTTTCCTCATTCTCTCATTCTTTCTCTCTCTAAAAATGTAGAGAATTAAACAATAACATGCAAAAATATTGAACTCAATCCTGAAACATATCAGTATGTTAATAAACAGAGGAAGAGTTGCTGTTATTTTGCATGGCCATTTAGTCATACAAGTGTTACTGAACTCCTATTTCGTACTCTATTCCAGGTGCTGGGGAGGTAGCAGGACGGCCAAGGTCGCTGCTTTGACTGTATAGCACCTGCATCCTTCTGAAAGAGCTCTGGACAATGGTTCATCAGAATAAATGTTTACACTGATTACATTTATCCTAATTGCTTCTCTGTCTTCTTTATTTCACTCAAGGAGAACTAGTCTTCCAGTCTACAGAGAGTGTGGAAAGTGATGCAAAGAAAATTCCTTTTATGCCTTATTTAACATATTGCGGGAGCTAGCACATATTCATACTCTGGCAGATGATATTTGGAACACCATGTAAAACATTTTGCAAACTTCACAGTTTTCATACACTTGTGAGTAGCAATTTCTAAATAAAAGAGAGTTTACAAGGCTTTAAATTTGCAGTGCCTTTAATCAGAAATTGGAAAATTAAGACTGAGTCAGAAGCAACACGACAGAATGTTTCATTTCCACTGTTTAATTATAAATTGCTATGTGATCCTCATTACAACACTCAGTAAGATTTGCCATCCATAAACTTAGAAGACGGGATGAGGAAAGAAGGATAACATGAGGTTGGTAGTTAAAAGAGAAGCACCTACCAATTTCATGATTTAGCGTTCTATTTACATTTCTGAAATCACAGCTAATTATCCAGTTTAGAGATTCTGCTAAGTTAAAGATTCTGCTCTAATTAATACCATTAGTGGGTTTCTAGTAAGAGGAAATACGTTTGAATTCTAAGTCTTGCTCTCCCTTTAGAAATCCGATCTCATTCCATATATCCAATGGAACTATCTATCCTTAGTCTGATAATGTTGCTGATGACTCTCCTAGTATTAAGATGAAAAATTTCATGTACCTCTTCTGTTTGCCATGATTGGTTACACCAGGCTGCTGCCTCATTCAATACAAAGGAGGGCATTTACGCCAGAGATCCAGTCATCTACTTGAATCTCCCACTTGGATTTCTCAAAGCCCTCTTAAGTTTAGCATATCCCAAAGTGAAATCATCATTTTTCTCTAAAGAATTTGCTCCTGATCCAGGGTTTTCTGTTGTAGAGAAATAGCACCCAGTTGCTTAAGTCAGAACCTGAAAGTTGCTAATTACTAATTGTATAATTTTAAATTCTGTAAAGTCTATTTCTTGTCCATAAAAATGGCTACAGAAATATTAATACCGACCTCGTAGGATTGTGGAGAATTAAATGAGATTCATTAGCATGGTATCTGGCATATTTTAGAAAAATGCTTAATGAATGTTGGTAATAATAATTAAAACCAAATAACTATTACTGTTATTCTTCTCCAGACAAGACCTCTGAAGAATACCTTCATCAGATCCTGGTTCTGTTTTTTGTTTTTTTCTTCTTTTTTTTAAGATAATTAAACTTTGATTTAATAAGGTAGAGCACTTTACACACTATTGATACTTAGACTGAAACAGTAATAACTTATTTTTCATAATAATTTAAGTTCAAATATCTTGTACATTTTGTTTTACATTTTTTATTGATTAAGGTATTACATATGTGGTCTTATCCTCCCATTGCCAACCCCTCCCCACCCCCACTCATGCCCTTATCCCTTGGTGTCTGTTTCCATTGGTTAGGCTTATATGCATGCATACAAGTCCTTTGGTTGATCTCTCTCCCTTACCCCCACCCTCCCCTACCTTCCCTCTGAGGTTTGAACATCTGTCTCAGTCTCTGGATTTGTTTTTGTTCATCAGTTTATGTTGTTCATTATAACCCACAAATGAGTGAGATCATGTGATATTTATCTTTCTCTGACTGACTTATTTCACTTAGCATAATGCTCTCCAGGTCCATCCATGTTGTTGCAAATGGTAGGAGAGCCTTCCTTTTTACAGCAGGGTAGTATTACATTGTGTAGATGTACCACAGTTTTTTAATCCACTCATCTGCTGACGGACACTTGGGCTGTTTCCAAATCTTAGCTATTGTAAATTGTGCTGCTATGAACATAGGGGTGCATATATCCTTTCTGATTGGTGTTTCTAGTTTCTTGGGATATATTCCTAGAAGAGGGATTACTGGGCCAAATGGGAGTTCCATTTTTAACTTTTTGAAGAAATTCCATACTGTCTTCCACAGTGGCTGTACCAGTCTGCATTCCCACCAGCAGTGCAGGAGGGTTCCTTTTTCTCCACATCCTCCCCAGCACTTGTCATTTGTTGATGATAACCATTCTGACAGGTGTGAGATGGTATCTCATTGTTGTTTTGATTTGCATCTCTCGGTTGATTAGTGAATTTGAGCATGTTTTCATATGTCTCTTGGCCTTCTTTATGTCCTCTTTTGAAAAGTATCTATTTAGGTCCATTGCCTATTTTTTGATTAGGTTAATTATCTTCCTTTTGTTAAGTTGTATGAGTTCCCTGTAAATGTTGGAGATAACATTGGCAAATATGTTCTCCCATGCAGTGGACTTTCTTGTTGTTTTCTGGTTCTGTTTCTACTTCCTAAACATCTCTCCAGTCATCCAACTTCCATTACCATCATCCTAATATGAAACCATCATCATATTATGTTTCATTGCTAAAATAGACATACTGGTCTCCTTTTATCAATTCTTGTCCGCTTCAACTTGGGAGTCAGAATGATCTCTCTAAAATTCTATTATGATGTCAATTTACTTCTTGAAACTCTACAGTGTCTACATTGTCCTTCCAATAAAGTCCAAAAGCTAATAAGCCTGGTTTTGTAAGCCCTTTTGTGATCTGGCCCTGCTTCATCTACAGACTCTAGCCACTTCCTCTGCAATCCGTGCTCTAGATTTACAGGTCCTCTACCAGTTCCCCCAATTTGCCAAGTACATTTTCCTTAGGGTTCTGTACTTTCTGTTTTCTGCCCAGAAACCCTTCCCACAGCTCTCCTTCCAGGTCTCAAGTTAAACATTAATTTCTCAGACAAAACATCTCAAACACTCTTAGCTTTCTCAGTAACATACTCTTTCATGACATGCAACACACTCCCAATTACTTGTTCAATGGCTGACTTCCATGAGAGCAGGAACAATATTAGTTTTATTTACTGCTATATCTCTGCAATTTTACTTGTTGACACTCTGGTTTCTCTACAAATCTGTCACCTTTTACTTGTTGAGTGAATCAGTATATGATTGACTGAATGAATCAATCAACAAATAGGAAAGGAGAGCTGCTGTATCATAATTTTTTTGGTCTTTGTCAGATTCCTAGGGTAGATAGATGTTCTAAACCTTTGGAATTTCCAGGGTAACAGGAGTGTCTTTGTTACTCCTGGTGGGCCTGTGGATCACACCAGAGTTTATACTACCAAGATGATTCAGAATGGCGATTGGTCACGATGAAGAACAACTGTGTAACTAGAGGGTTGGTTAGGGCTCTGAGCCAGCCCAACCTCTGGAAAAGGAAGCGGGACTTCAAACTGAGTTCAGTCACTGGAGAAATGAGTCATGCCTACAGAATGAAACCCAATAGAGACTCTGGACATTGAAGCTCAGTGGAGCTGTCTGGTTGGTGAACAATCAATGTGTGGGGAGTGTGATGAGACCTGACTCCACAAGGAGAGGACCAGTAGCTGTGCTCCAAACCCTCTCAGACCTTGCCCCAGGTGACTCTTCATTGGACTGGTCTTGATTTGCATCCTTCATACGAAAGCTGTTTTCTTAAGGTCTGTAAGATGTTCCGGCAAATATCAAACCTGAATTTGTAATCAGTTGGTCAGAAGTGCAGTGCTTGGCCTGGGGAGCTCCAAATTTGTAGGTAGTATCAGAAGTAATGGAAGTATTGTTGGGGATTGTGCCCCTGAACTTATGGAGTCTACACTAACGCTGGGTGGTCAGGGTCAGAATTTGATTACATTACAAAAGCGAAGTTTTAGAAGTGTCCTAAACCTCTCGAAAGCATGAAAATCATATCCCAGTATAATAGAGATACTCCACGGTCTCAGGAAACGAGCATCCTATCATGCTCCTATAATCCTTTCCTCTGTAACTAGGCTAATAGCCTATGCCCCTTCTGGGGCCTGAGCCATTTTATGCCTGGGCTACAGGGAAGGAAAAAAAAAAAAAAAAGTGAGTGGATGGAGAAGGGGATTACTTCCAAAAGTATGAAGTTTATCTTTGGTGCTCTCTTAACTAATTATTTTTTTCCCCTTCTATTTTTCCTCCCCTCAAGTATCTCACTGATCACTAACCTGCCCCTATAATCTCCTCTTTAAGCCTCTTCTTTTCTATTTCAAAATAATTTCTCCATGTATTTCACTAAGATAGTCATTTCCTCAAGGTGACTGATCCAGCAAGTAGAAAGGTAATAAACTGAATGTACTAATCCCAATCCTATCTAATAAAAGAGTAATATGTAAATTGACCATCACTCCAACACACAAGATGGCTGCTCCCATGTGGTCAAAGATGGCTGCCCCCATGTGGACACAAGATGGCCACCACAAGATGGCCAGCAGGGGAGGGCAGTTGGGAGGGACCAGGTCTGCAAGGGAGGGCAGTTGGGGGTGATCAAGCCTGCAGGGGAGGGCAGTTAGCGGTGACCAGGCCAGCAGAGGAGGGAAGTTGGGGGCGACAGGGCCTGCAGGGAAGGGCAGTTGGGGGGGACCCAGGCCTGCAGGGGAGAGCAGTTGGGGGGGGACCAGGCCTGCAGGGGAGGGCAGTTAGGGGTGACCAGGCCTACAGGGGAGGGCAGTTAGGGGCAATCAGGCTGGCAGGGGAGCAGTTAGGCAGCTATCAGGCTGGCAGGGGAGTGGTTAGGGGGTGATCAGGCTGGCAGGCAGAAGCAGTTAGGGGCAATCAGGAAGGGGGCAGGCAGGCGAGCAGTTGGGAGCCAGCAGTCCTGGATTGTGAGAGGGTTGTCCGACTGCCCGTTGTCCGGGCAGTCAGACATCCCTCGAGGGGTCCCAGATTGGAGACAGTGCAGGCTGGGCTGAGGGACACCCCCCCACCGTGCACGAATTCTGTGCACCGGGCCTCTAGTCTATATATATAAAAGCCTAAGCGACCGTTATGAGCGGATGACTGGCTGGTAGCTATGATGTGCACTGACCACCAGGGGGCAGATGCTCAATGCAGGAGCAGCCCCCTGATGGTCAGTGTGCTCCCACAGCCAACCTCCCATGGTCTCTTCCCCCAGCTGGCCAGCCCGATTGGCCCAATCACCAGCCAGGTCGAGGGACCCCACCCGTGTACGAATTCGTGCACCGGGCCTCTAGTAAGATATAAATGAAGATGGCATTGGTTCTTTCAGAGCTACTTACATTTCAAAAGGCAATTTAAAACTAATTTCTTATTAGTAAAGTTCTGAGAATGGCAAGAAGATAACCTGTAGCTCTGTATAGTTCTAAACTCTCTGAAGACGAAGCGACACTCTTCTACTTGTAACTTCCCTCATCAATCGAGACTGGGAAGCTGCATAACTTCCTGGTATGCACGTATCCTTCTTTGGGGGAACATAGAGACAGTTTCCTCAACCTGTGGCTCCCTCTCCTTGGCCTACATTGATTTCTTCTCTCTTTGATACTTTAGGGACTGAACTCTAAGAAAGCCATCCCAATTAATTACCTGGGAATTTGCCATTTGTAAGCTAACTGGTCCTTTCCCCCAAGTAGCTAATAATACCCTTGGGTCTTTTGTTAAGAAGCTTTGGAAACCTAAGTATAAACAGATACATAATCCTTTCTTTCCTTTAGTTAATAGCTCCCTTGCCCCACACTTCCTCCTATAAAAACCTTCCATTTTGTACAACACTCAGAATGCCCTTCTAGTTGCTAGATGGGATGCTGCCCAATTCATGAATCCCTTAATAGGGCCAATTAGAGCTTCACATTCACTCAGTTTAATTTTGTTTTTTAACAGTAATAAATAGGCCTGAATACACTCAGCCAGCACCAGTATGGCATCACAAGTCCGCCTGTCTGCACCCATGGACTCTCTGGTTTCTACAACTTATATAAACTGTGACAGTATGGGATGCAGAAGACCTTCGCAGCATTTGGCGTGGAAATTTTGGTCTAGGGTAGGATGCATTAAAAGCTATGATTGATTTACTTATTAAATGAATCACAAACTAAGTAACTATATTTTTCCAGGAAGACCCTTCTATTTTTAATTCTAAAATAAAGAATGTCACTTTTTTTAAAGTTAAAAACTCATAGCAGTGTAATTTGAAATAAGTATTATCTGTGGCATACTTGAAATCCAAGGCTACTCTGTTGGCCTTGGTAAATTATGCCTCCCGCGATGCATTGTGCAAAGTCCTCCAAACCAATTTGGAGCACACATGAGAGTCTCTTGAGGAATCAAGTAAGCATTAGAGCAGTCCCATTTTGTTAACCAATTGTTTGCTTACTCAAAGCAATATTGATGTCATTTTCTCTGAATAGTTGAAATTTTTTAAGCTTTCGCAACTCTGTGTTTCCTGGCATTTGCCTGAGAGAAGAGAGCAGATGCTTACTTATTTTACATAACAGCATTAAGAATCCAACTCCTCAACCTTATGCATTTAGAGTCTTATCAAGTTACCATGACCTTTCAGTATGAATTCACACAATTTGTGGCTGTTTTCCTTCCACTTATCTTATTGAAAACTTAATGTTTCTCTCATGACAAAGGGCTTTAGCATTTTCCTTGGTAGTTCAGGAAATATTAATTTTCTTTATTAAGCACTGACTATACTTCAGTGGTTAATGCTATTCAAACAAATGGAGTGTACCACGGTGATTTATTTTTCTTTTTATCATTACTGGTTTTGTTAATAATCAGTAGAAAAAAATTCCTTCCTGTAACTTAATATGGATTGCTATATCGTACCAGAAATCAATTCCCTAAAATAAGGGAATATTAGACAGGGGAGATTGACATTAAGCAGAAGTAGGAAAATAAGATTATTTCCCCTTGACTGGACAGAGGTGGGGGCATGTATGATCTGGATGGGGATGAGAGAGGGAAGAAAGAAGGTGAAGGAACTACAGACCCAGGTAATCATAAGAAAAAGAAAACATAAACACTGTACCACCCCTAAGTTCTGTACCCACACTATAAAAGTTGAAATATGACCTAGCAATAAGATAAAATTAGCTCATAAAGGTGTCTTTATAATTCTCTCAAAAATCTTGACAAACTAAAATTATAATGCAATGTAAGTATAAGATATCTGCTAACAACTGTCAATAATAATTATGCAAAGCTTATGATTAAGGAGACAGGTGTGGTAGAGGAGAAAGAAAATTAAATGGATAGCCACTTAATAAGATAATGTATTCAAAAGTGCTGCTATAAACTTTAAAGGATTATGTAAATATTACCTATAATTATTTTTATTATTAATCTGTAACCAAGTAGAAGTAAAAAATAATGTTGTGTGTATGTCTCAATAAGTATTCAATCAGAATTATTTAATTATAATGTAACTTTAAAGTGTTATCTTTCCCATTAGAACATTATACTACATAATATCAGGCACTTTCTTGTTCACTGTTGTATCTCTAGTTCATTGATGAATGAATGAATATAATATGAACTGCTATTGCAATTTACTAAGGAGCTGGACTACAAAAACAATGGTTCCATTAGCATATGTGGCCTAGGAAAAGATCAGTCCTTATGTCTAAATATCAATGTTTACGTATTGACACAAGTCCTAGGATTCTAGAAGTGGGGAAAACATGCTTCAGAACCACATGCCCTCTATTCCCATCCTTAACAGATCTGTCTGTTGTGCCTAAACTCATACTGTAGACTTTCTATATATTGAGTCAGGAAAGAACAGATGAAGAACGCCTTTTTTAACCCAGCAGTCCGACACCAACTAGATGCCCAACATTTCCATCTTCAAGGGCATCGGCTCTAAGTATCTATAGTTCAAAGTTACCCAATGAAAAGCAGCTAAAATGTATGTAAAGCTAAGAACAATTGTGATTAACAAAACTACTTCTGAGAGAAAATTTTCTTCTCCAAGAACACAAGTTTAAGGTGTGTCTCCGCTCATTAGAGCTCCTCAATCCATGTCTCTGCCTAAGCCAGCCTTCATTCTTCAGGACATGCCTAGTTTGAAAGGGGTTATGACAGACTATGGCAGGGTCTATCCTAACTAATAAGTCATACCTGCTACTGATTTGAGAATTTAAAAAAGTCAACAATTTTACAGATGTTGGTGGTGCTGCAGGTATTCCAGATCTAAGCTGAAGAAAGATAATTATGAAAGACTCCAGGCAATATTATAAGTATTGACACAAGAAGAACGTGTAGACAGAAGGCAAAAACTAGACCCGTGTCTTCACTCATATTTTGCTACTGGCTATCCTATAAGTGAGGGAGTAGCAGTGCGGGTAGGTGGGGCATGGTGATGTGTGATGTGGACCAGGCAGGAGCTGAAAAAGATGGCATGGCTAAGCCAGGGTTAAGGCACTGTGTAGGGCTATATATGTTTAACTTGTTTTTAAATTGCATTACCAAGAAATTATATAAAAGACCATTCTTTTATAGTATGGGGAAAGGAGGTGAGGTTGTGAATAAAGAAATGTTAGAAAACTGTTTTAAAGCTTCCTTTGTTTTTCCTCCTTTTATAATCCAATGAAGAAGACAATGGCAATTCCCAGGTTCACACCAATTTAGGCAGTGAGACAAACAGGTTCAGCAGAGGAAAGCTTTTCTGAACTACATACTGTTTCTTCCCAGAAATGGCTCAAAGAATGTTGGGTAACTTTTCAAAGCCCTTGTTCTTTCCTTAAAAGCTAGAGAATATTTTCCATAACAAGGTACAATATTTCCATATCTCAAAAAATCATTGGTTTTTGGTAATAAGAGCAAGGTGTAACAAAAGAGAGTAGCAGACTTAGATTAAAAAAAAAAAAAAAGAGGGCTGAATGCCAGTTGTATCACTCAGTCTTTATGTGGCCTTAGGCAAGACCATAAGCTCTCTTAGCCACACTTTCAACTGGGGTGATGTCTCCCCCAATGGGACAAAAATTGGTTGGGACCCAGCCAGCATGGCAATATGGTTAAGCATTGACCTATGAACCAGGAGGTTATGGTTCGATTACCGGTCGGGGCACATGCCTGGGCTGCAGGTTCTATCCCCAGTGTGTGTGTGTTGGGGGGGGGGGGTGGGGGGGGGGGGTTCAGGAGGCAGGAAATCAATGATTCTCCTTCATCATTGATGTTTTTCTCTCTCTCTCCCCCTCTCCCTTCTTCTCTAAAGTAAATAAAAATATTTTTAAAAATTGGTTTGGGGTTAGAGAGCATAAGATCTTATTCTTTATGTGTGTAAAACAAAAATATACATACATAAATGAGACATACATAAATGAGCAATGCTTTTCTAAGTCTTCATTTCTCAACTGTAAGTATGGGTCAGCATCCTCCATCTTAAAAGATTACTATGATATAAATATAAATATATACAGAGAATGAGAGACTGGAAATAAAGCAAGCAGAGAAAACAACCAAATGCAGAATAGCCATTAAAATATAACTAAAAATACAAAGATTCAAGTAAATATAGATTAACATAATCTAATAATCAATTGTATTAATAAGATAATTTTTGACTCACTAGTCATTTTATCAACTGAGCACCTAACCTCCAAAAAAGAAAACATACAGTCATTGTAAAAATCAAACAATAAATGCAAAAAGAATATATATTAGTAAATGTGGCAAAGATACAAACCTAAAACACCAATTTTAAGGCCTGCCAAGCTTGTTTTAATTTTATCATATATATCTTCGGATGCAAAGTCAGCAGCAATGGTCTTTGTTTCCACTTTGAATTTTTCTCCTGGGGAGAAAACACAAATGGGGAGAGAATTAATACATGGCAATTAAGCACTTAATGCCATTATCCCTCCAAACTCTTTTTACCCCCTAATTTGATATAAAATTTAGACCAGGATAATTTTAGGCAACCATGAGACGATCTAAGAGATGATATAAAGACAACACAATAGTTCCAAAATAAAATTCTAGTGTTGTCACAGAGTTGGCTGGATGTTCCTTAATCAGTTCTCCTTCCAAAAATCAATGACTACTTTTTAGACCCTTAGGTACAAATAATAAAACATGATTCACATTATAATGTTATATACTCTTTAAATATCACTGGTTTTGTGATTTTAATTGCAAACTGATGCTTCATTATCTCAGGAAGAAGTCTTTATGCTGTAATATATTTTAAAGTGTGATATATTAAAACAAAAGTTCATCTTATTAAAATGAAAACAAAAGTAATAGGATTCCATTGGAATTTAAAAGCTCGGTTAATAGTTAATAGTCACTACATTTAAAAATCCACACAAAACAGTGACAGAGCTACAAAGTGACACAAGAAAGACTTCACAAGACCATGAAGTTCCAAACAGAGCTCATGGAAATAACAGATTGAGAAATAAGACCCTGGAAAAACGGGACTCATCTGATGTAACCATACTGTTTATGCCTGCCTGCACTAGTGAGTCCTTTTGAGAAGACAGCATACTGTGAGGTCACCCAGACATGGATACCAATTTCATTTCCACACTTACTTGCTAAATGACTTTGATATCCCTTGTCTCTGTGTGAGGCTCAAGTGTTATCTACTGGCATACAGGAGGCAATCCATAAAAGTTAGTCTCCCCTTTCTCTCCTCAGCTAATCCCATGCTCACATCACTTTGTGAAGTTCAGTGGACTAAGAAAGCTTATCTTCGGCAACTGATGAGAATTCATTTAAGAATCCAGTTTCTAAAACGAAATGATTCTCCATTTGCACACAGGCAAGTAAGTTAGCGCATCACAGAGTGTGCAGCACTAACCCAGGAAGTTTCCACTCCTGACCTAAAGGATTTATGTCTAAAACTAAAGAGCCAGTTCACAAGAGATGTGGTTCTTGGTTAGACTCAATGAAAAGTATTGACCCCAGGTAGGAATTCATGAATAAACCAGAGGGTAATAATTATATGGCAAATATCTTGCCTGCTGGGAAAGGCATACTTACTATTCCACATAAGTGAGTTACTATATGTGCTCATGAAATGGACAGCCAGACAGACACAGAGCTGTCATTTCACATAGCTGATCCAACATGTCTCACTATAAAAGGTTCGCAGAATTCACCACAAGTACCGTACTTTCCGGCGTATAAGACGACTGGGCGTATAAGATTTTCCTGGGTTTAAAAGTCGTTTTATACCCCGGAAAATACGGCATATTGGACTATATTGATGGGATTAGATATAATGGATTAGATATATTGGACTACCGTATTTTCCGGCGTATAAGATGACTTTTTAACCCAGGAAAATCTTATACGCCCAGTCGTCTTATACGCCGGGAAATACGGTAAATAAAGATCTGTTATTAGAGCCACAAATTCATATGGGGAATGGGGGGAAGACAAAATCAGAAGGCTGAAGAATACCTTTTATTAACTGTAAAATAGGATAAATTTATCTCTTTATTTTGAGAAAACCAAAGTATGTTGCCATACTAGCACCATATACTGACATTTAGGAAAATTTCTCTCTAGTAATAAAAGCCACTTTCACAACCCCTTAATCAAATTTATTCTTTCAAATCTCATAGGATGAACTTATGTTGCAGCCTGATATAGATATGCTGCTAAAAAAAATTCAGAAACACTTTTGGAAAGAACGTTATTTAGTAAGAACCCTCAAGTAAACTCTTTCTTTGTGTTCACATTAGAATAAGCAAAATGGCTTCTGATGCAAGTTTTTCAAGATAAATAACATTATGAACTTATACCTGGATTACTGTGAATCATGTTCTAGTTCAGTTAACACTGCTGCTTTTCTCTTAACTTACCTTCACTGCCTCTATTGTAGGCTTCCTCTTTTTTAAAAGTATGTCAGCTCATGCCCCTCTCCTCCTCACAAACCTCCCGGAGTTCCATCTCACTCAGAGTAAGAGCCAAAGTCTTGGGCAACAACCTAATACTCTCTGAACTCATCTCCACCTACTTCTCCCCCAGTTGCTCCCTAGCTCCAGCACAGAGGCCCCAGCAGTTCTTTAAACACACAGTGGTCTCCAAATACACTCAAAGGCTTTTGCTCTTGCTGCTCCCTCTGCCTGGAATGCTCTTCTGCATCCCTTGTCTCCGTTGGGTCTTTAAACAGATGTTACCTTCTCAGTGAAGCCTCCTTTGACCACCCTTTGAAAACTGCAAGCACTCCTCCCCTAGCAATCTTTGTCCCCCTTCCCTGCTTTGTTTTATCCTGCTGCGTTGACCTTCCTCCAATACACCATGTATTTTCATAATGTACGTGTTTGTTGTCTGTTCCCACCAGAAGTAAGCTTTGTGAAGACAGGACCTGGGTCTGTTTTGTCGAGTTGCTCAACAATGTCACAAAGAATAATGTTCTGTCCTCCTCTCTTTTCCCTTAGGCTGGCTCGCCTCCTGGTTTCAAGAGGGCCACAGCCATTTCAAGTGTCCCATGCAGATGGCTATGTTCTGAGGAAGAAATGGGGTGTCCCTCTTATATGTCCCTTTTACAGCGAGGAAAGCTTTCCCAGAAGAATCCAGCAGATTCCCCTCACATTTCCTTTCCTAGGATTATGGGATGCATGCTCTTGCCCAGGCCCATGTATGAGCTTTGAGGATTCCACACACTGCCCCTACCAAGTTGTGCGAGTCAGGGATAGCAGCACATATATAAGAATAAGACAAGAAATGCCTCTCCCTGAGCATAAGCAATCAGAAGAGAATTATGACAGGTGCTCTAAAGGCTGAGATAGGAGGTAGTTGGCTTTCCTAGGAGCGGAGGAAATCTAGGCATCTTCCCTTTCCCACAGTCTACCAGTGCTCAGCTGACCCTATCAACAAAAGTCAAACCAGATGAACAAGAATCCTCTAATCTTTAACATCAGCACAAGGATATACTAAGTACCTGGAACAGAAGTGAGGACCATATACATACAGTATAGCATAGTGCCACACACACAATTTCCACCTTCACCACCCCCACACCTAAGGCTCATCGTAAGACCACCAGTCCACAACTCACAAACAGTCCATTGCTGGGGAAAAACTTTACCAAAGCCTTAGGAGAGGTACTTCTGAGTACTCTGATCCCTGCCCACCACAAAGGTTCAATGGATGCCGGCCTCAGTCAAGTCTTTCCTCCAGGGTAGGATCTGTGATAGTTAAAATCAAGTACTTCCTCCAGGGTAGGATCTAAGATAGTTAAAATACCCAATAAGTGTGTAGGACAAAGATACACAAATAAGTGAAGTTGGAGGTTGCAATGGGAAGAGATGAACCATTTATTTGTCCCTTTAAGGAAACTCTGGTTGTCCCAGCTTTCGGGTACCAGCCCCTTTGGGGTATTCCTCGGCTTCAGAGAGTCACCTGAATCAAGATCATGCCCCCTTCCCATGACGTCCATATCCAACGACAGATTGAGGTGGGAGTATAAAGCCATTGGACTGCTTGTACCTATCACATTGTGATTCCAAAATTACAGTAAGTTAAGAGGCCGTGTGCACGAAATTCATGCACGGGGGGGGGGGGGGGGGGAGGGGTTCCTTAGCCTGGCCTGTACCCTCTCGTAATCCGGGACCCCTCAGGGGATGTCTGACTGTCAGTTTAGGGTTAGGCCTGATTGGACCTAAACTGGCAGCCGGACATCCCTCTCGCAATCTGGGACCGCTGGCTCCTAACCGCTCACCTGCCTGCCTGATCACCCCTAACCACTCGCCTGCCTGCCTGATTTCCCCTAACTGCTCACCTGCCTGCCTGATTGCCTCTAACTGCTTCTGCCTTGGCCCTCACCACCTCGGCTTCGTCCGGAATGACATCTGGAAGGTCGTTCAGCTATCCGGTCTAATTAGCATATTATGCTTTTATTATATAGATTTTTCTGTTCTTTCATAATACCCTAGCTTTAATTATTCTAGCCTTAAGATAAGTTTTAATATTTCTGACAATGCAAGTCTCCGTTATTATTACTCTTTTTCAAAAGTTTATTGGTTATCCTTACTTCTTTAGTCTCAGTTTTTATTGGGACTGCATGAAACATTTCAATTAAATTTATGAAGAACGACAATGTGGCATTCCTCCAGGCTCTCCATTTACTCAATGTCTCACAAAAATCGTGTGGTTATAAATTCTTCAAGAAATTAAAGAACTAAAGAATTCCACTATTAGAAAACTACACATCATTATGCAAAGATACTCAATGCTGCTAATTATTCCTACTGATGTGAACCATTCAGTATTTGAAATTGGATGGGCTGGCATCCTGCTACTTACAATTGTGGCCAAATACAATCATGCCCCCCTCCCATTTGAGATGGTCTTGGCCCACTGTCTCTCAGCCTAGTGGCTGAAATCAAAAACTAAGAAGCAAAAAACCCCACAACTCTGATGATTGATATGAGATGTTCAAGGCAATCAACTTACTAGAAATGGAGGCAAAAATCAACTCTGGCTTAAATGGTAGAGAATGAAGCTAAGAAATAGCTGGGCTGATGATACCACTCATTCCCTTTCTATCTACTATCCCACTGAAAACCACATAACCACAGTTGAGGAATTACAGAAAGCAAATATTATTCATTACTATAGAGGTATATGACAATGAAGGCCCTCACTGTCTCAAGCCACCCATCACCTGCAAGTATGGGTGCCCTCCTGCAGTCACATTGCTGATTTTTACTCAGAGGACCTGAATTAGGTCCAGGTCAAGCCTGGAACTGACAGAAAGGAACTGCACCCATACATAGTCTCAAGATGCTGATAAAACACCTTTCAGTATTAAAACTAAGATATTTTTAGGTCCAAATCTAAAAAAGTCAGGAACACATTCCAAATAGCTTTAACATATTTCTGGTCTGGCCATCATTATTTTCATTTTTCTCAACAAACTGATATCTCTTAAATATAAGTCTTTCTCTAAGAATAATTTTATAGGTCTTAGAAAGACTTTCTTCATTTCCCCCCTTGATGTCGAGGGATATTAGGTCTGAGAATGCTAGAAAAGAGGTCTAATCTACATAAACCCATGCATTATTTACAATTTTTCTATTAATAAAAACCAACGATAATATATTAATTCATTTGTCCCTACATCTGCTCCAAATAAACAATCTGTTTTTCCCCAAAAATTTTAGGTACTATCCATTACGAAAGTTTGTCACATTTACCCTTCCCCATCTTTTCTGTATTAAAACTTTCATCATTTAAGATTCACATTGTGCCACCACCTCTGTGGACTGATTTTTTACGATTCCCATTTTCTCCAAGGTTAAGCTATTTACTCTCTTGGCTGTGTTCCTAGAGACAAAGCTTCCATATAACCTTATTAAATACTTACCATACTCTATTATTCAAAGAGCCCTTATTTCCTAACAAACATAGATCATTCTTTGTCATCTCTGTGTTCCCAGCACCTAGCACAATGCTTGGCATATATAACAGAGGTCACTCAATGTTTGTTGATTGAGTAAATGCATCTAGGCCAAGAAGCCTGACTTATTAACATCATCTTCTCAATACTTCTTGAACTCTTCCCTATAGAAATAAAATTACATTGCTGGTAAGAGATGTCTATATGAGATACAATATAACGTAAAGTACTTACTATAGGCATTTTTAAGCATTAAGATAAATTGAGAAACAACTCAGTTCTTCCATCTGTCCTACATGGCACTATCATTCTCATAAAAATAGAAACATTTTAGAATTACTGTATAAGAAACCTCAGAAACCACCCAGGAGCTTAACTCAGGGGCATGGAGATGTTGGTTGAAGGTATGTAAGGTATGGGCCCCTCTCTCTTTACCCTGTCCTGAAAAGAGATAATTAGGGAGAAAGAAGAGACTCTTGGAGAAATAGTACTATATTCAATGACTACCAATTTTTATCTTCTTAAATCTAAATTCATTAAAATCTATTTATAACTATGAAAACATATTGCATGCTTTTAAAAACTCCTCCATTTTTATATAAAAAGTCTTTATTTCAAAGAGGCTTTACCATCTCCCTCCACTCCCTACCCCTTGGGGTAAGACATCTCCCTTATGTAGCTCTGGAGAAAAGGTGATTGTGCCCTAGGAGGGAATAATTTATCTGACTCCATTTTTAAGGGCCCATTTAATTATAATGATCAGAGATGCTAAACAAATAATGTTCCACTTCTTTTCTACATTGCCCTTGAAAATATATTAATGATAATTTTAATCTCATGAAGAGACCTACTTCCAGTCAAATCAAAAAATTTATCATAGTATTATCAGGATTATCTCAAACCAAGTAGCTCTTTCTTTTAAGCCAAGGTTGTTATATTTTATTCATTACAACCTATTTAACTAGAACAGTGGTCGGCAAACTCATTAGTCAACAGAGCCAAATATCAACAGTACAATGATTGAAATTTCTTTTGAGAGCCAAATTTTTTAGACTTAAACTTCTTCTAATGCCACTTCTTCAAAATAGACTCGCCCAGGCCGTGGTATTTTGTGGAAGAGCCACACTCAAGGGGCCAAAGAGCCGCATGTGGCTCGCGAGCCGCAGTTTGCCAACCACGGAACTAGAACAACCATCTGAAATAAATAAAAACCTTATACCATGTGAATCTGTTCTACTGATAGGGCATGAATAGGACCCACTTTTTGAAAGCCCTGAGTTCTACCCTTGGTTCAGACATTGTAGACCCTTGATAAGGTACCTTTGAAGAAATTTTCAAATAAGGATGTATATTTTCTACACTTTGGCGGGGAGGGGAGGCCTGGCAATGGAAACATCTGAATTTTATTTTTTGAGGTGAGAAAAATGCAAAAAAAATTCCTAACATTACTATAGTTAAGATCAATATGATTTTGCTAATACTATGAAAGCAGGGTGTTATGGGCTGAATGTCTGTGTCTCCCTAAAATTTGTATGTTGAAGGCCTAACCCTCAATGTGATGGTATTTGGAGGTGGAGCCTTTGGGAGGTAATTAGACTTAGATGAAGTCATGAGGGTGAGGCCCTCATGATGGAGTTAGTGTCCTTATAATAAGAGGGAGTCAGAGAGAGCTCTCTCTGCCCACTCACATGCACCAAGGAAAGGCCATGTGAGCACATAGTGAGAAGGCAGCCATCTACAAGCCAGAAAGTGGGCCTTCACCAGGAACTGAATCTGCCAGGACTTCTCAGTCTCCAAAAATATCTATAATAATAAAAGCGTAATATGCTAATTAGACCGGACGACCTTCTGGACAAAGCTGTGGCGGCGGGGGCCGAGGCAGAGGCAGCCGTGGTGGAGGTGGGGGCTGAGCCCCTGCACGAATTTTGTGCATCAGGCCTCTAGTGAGATGTCTGCTATTGAGGATACCCAGACTATGATATTTTGTTATTGCAGCTCAAGTTGACTAAGACACAAAGCTTGTTTAAAAAAGCATGGCATGCAGTTAGAAGCCCTGGACTTGAGTGCCAGCTCAATCACTTGTTGGTTGAGGGCTCTTCCTTCAAGTCTTTTAACCTTCAGGAATTCTATTACTATAAGAAATAACACCCACCCTTCAGAGCTCTTATGAGGATTACATGTTACAGAACATGAGAATGTACTTTAAGAAACTGTAGAGTCTTATACAGATGTTTTCTTATATCTGCCAATGTCTACAAAGATGAGTACATCACATGTAGTTGCTTTTTTCCCTAAATAGCACAGGCTCTGGTAGGCATTATCTGTATCATTACGTCTTTTCTCTTTGCATCAGATGCATATCTTTTTTCAAATAGATCGTGCACATCCAACTCTGCTCTAAAAAAGTGATTTATTTATTACGGAATCATCCATGGAATCAATGGTCATGATATACTACTTTTAGCCACACCTTTTGGTGAAGGAGTTATGTGTGAACCCAACTGTTGCTCTAACAAATATAAACAAAGCTTGCAAAGAAAAAGCAGCTCATACCTGCAGAGTGGGATTTTAAATAAGAGGTGACATTTGCAGTGAGTCCTTGAGGAGCAATCAGCCATGCAGAGAATGGGGAGTTTGGCAAAGGCAGAAGTGGAGGAAAGGCTCAACATGTTGAAAGAATCCCTGTGGATAGAGTTTGCAGTACACAGGGAGAAATGAGAAGAAAACACTCTGGAGAAGGAAGCTAGTGGGGTTGTATGTGCCGAGATAATAAGCAGGGCCAGCTACATAATTGTGGGGGCCAGTGCAAAATAAAAAGGCGGGGCTCCCCCTTCAAAAAGTATTAAGAATTTCAAGATGCTGACAGCACAGCATTAAATCGAGTCCAGGGCCTTCTAAGCACAAGGCCCTGTAAACAAGCTTATACTTCATCCTGTGTGTTGTAAGTACTTAGCAGAGGCGATTAAGCTAGGAAGTGACAAGGTCACACTTGCGAAATGCTAGTGGCAGAGAAGAGGGCACATGGCCTGTTATAAAAAGTGACGGGGGCAGGGAGAAGGCATAGCAGCTGCTGCATGAGCCCCACTAGAGAAGAGGCCCTAAGGGGGAGAGGCAACAGCAGGAGTGGGAGGCAGGCAGCTCAGAGACACTTCTCAGTTAGAGGCTGATGGATTTTCCCACTGATTAGATACACGGCTTTAGGGAGAGAAAGGATACAATGGTTTATCCATTTGCTTTAGAAATCTGGTTAATAAACCATCGTATCTCAGATCTAAAACAGTCTTCATAGTTTCATGTATGAGGCAATATACGGCTTATCATATTTTTTAAAAATATATTTTATTGATTTTTTTACAGAGAGGAAGGGAGAGGGATAGAGAGTTAGAAACATCGATGAGAGAGAAGCATCGATCAGCTACCTCCTGCACACCCCCTACTAGGAATGTGCTCTCAACCAAGGTACATGCCCTTGACTGGAATCGAACCTGGGACCCTTCAGTCCACAGGCCGATGCTCTATCCACTGAGCCAAACCAGTTAGGGCGGCTTATCATATTTTTATCATATAAAATATGTCCCTGTTATTTTTTAGTTAAGCAAGTTTTGGGTTTTTTTTGTTTTTTTCTTGAGGTAGCTTACTTCCTTCTCTTTGTTGGTTGAAAAATGAAATTACTACCAATAAGACTTGGGCCAGAGTTGACCAATTTTCCATGCAGGATAACCATGAGCTGAAATCAATTTGGAAAGCAAAAGAGATATTTTTGTAACCCTCCATAACATTCCTCCCTTCTTCTTTCAAAGAGAAAGATAGCTAAAATTAATTAGAAGTCAAATATCACACAGTACATTTCTTCTAAAAATGCTGATAGAGCTCCTTTTTAAAAATAACCTCTTTTAATTTTAACCTGTCACTTTGTTCTTATAAGATTCTGTTCTGGTTTTGTGAAGAAAAGTATTCTTTTCAAGATCTGAGTCTCTCACTTTGGTATTTAGAAAAAGGAAGCTTAACAGTTGCTTTTGTTTCTTTAGAAAAGAAAACCCAACCAAAAACTTTTGAAAAAATTACCATAAAATTTTAAATATCAACTATTGAAATGAGTATTTACTTTACAGCAATTAACACTTTGAAGGTCAACATAGTTAAATAAAAAAACCACCCCCTTTCATTTAAATTGTTCAAAGAGCACAGTTTTCACACAATAAACCAAAATAAAAGCAAAAATACTTTATTTGGAGTCTCCTTCTCCTGCTCTCTAAGAACTAAGGATAAGAACCTGACACAAATTGTCACAATCTGGGATGTCCTAAAGAACCCTGCTCGAATTTGACCAGTTGTCCCAACAATGTCCTTTACAGCAAAAAGGATCCAAATCAGAATCACTAGTCATATTAGCTGCCACCTTCTATTTAGCCTCTTCCAATCTGGAACAGTTTTTCAGACTTTTCTTCACTTGTTTGACTTTGACACCTTGAAGATTACAGGCCAATTACTTTGTAGAATGTCCTCATGATTAGATTCAGGTTATGCATCCTTGGAAGGAATTGCACAGAAGTGAAGTGGTGTTTCTCATTGCATCCTATCAGATGGTACACAATTTCAAATGCCCCATTACTGATGAAGATAACTTTGATTTCTTATTAAGGTGGTGTCTCCCAGGCTCCTCCACTGTGAAGTTACTATTTTTCCCTTTGTAATTAACAAATATTTTGGAAGGCAGCGATGCTCACCATTATACCAACACTGCACACTTAACAAATATTTTAGTCTTTTGTGGGGAGATATTTTAAGACTACATAAAATCCTCATCAAAATTTCTATTTATTATGCATGGATTTATCATTATTAGTGTGAGCTCATAGTTTCCTATTTTATTCAATAGATTATAATTTGTTTCTCTCCTTTTAATTTTAATGTTAAATTTGTCCAGATATGGTTCATGGGACAGAGTCCCTTGAAGCTGGCTTCTGTATCTTTGTGACATGCCTTCATTTTTCTTTGACTATTTTCTTGCATTCTGGCACAAAATGTTCCAGGTTCATCTTCTATTCTCTCTGCCACAGCCCTGAAACTAGCCATTTCTCCAAGGAGCTCTGGATCCTCTTTTAGAAAACAGAATCTAGAAACCAAGATCTGGGCGCTGAGTTTGCTCACTGCTCCCAGGAAAGACCATAAGCTTTAGCGACCAACTGTTGCAGTGCACAGACACAGTGCAAGTAGATATAGGGGAGTGTCCCGCAGAGGAATTCATTGCCATTATCTGAGAAGCTTTGACAGTAGAGCCAAAGATGCAGTAGGTAGGCCTTGGGGTGCTCTTCCAGAGCTCAGATCATTGTAAATCATTTTTTAAATTAAGCACACAAATGTCTTTGATACAAATTGCATAATAAAGGCTGATAAAATGCTGTAATTTAAGCCTTAGTTTAAGAAGGGATAGCTTTATTTGTAGTCTTCACTTGGTAGATACAAGTCTAAATAAAATATTTGAGCTTTTTAGGGGCAAAACAAGCTCTTGGTTACTTATTGAGTTTCATGTTAAAGATATATAAGCAACAACATTCTCTGCCTAAAGCATTTCCAGAAAGTGTACCAAACAGATATTGAAAAGTAGATTTCCACAGAAACAATTTTATAATTGGAATTTCTATTACTAATATCAATCATAGCTAAGCACAATAACATAATATAAATACACAAACATATAATATCATTAGCCTCTATAATAGTTTAAAATAGTAAAATTATGCGCGTAGTACTGATTGTCTTGAGGACCCAGCTTACCAGCTTACTATAATATATATATTATAAAAATGTAATTATCATATCACAAATTTGGCCTTAAAATATGTTTGTTAGTCCGACAATACATAATAAAACTGCTGTCTTAGAATTTAGGAGAGTTATTTGGACAGTATGGGCCTTTAAATAAAAAGTTCAAGGAAGCATAAGCTAAACCTTTTATATTAACAAATTTCTCTGTAGCAGACAGAGGCAGTGTTGTTTCCATTGCCCTTTCAAGTTGCCTCAAAGTAATGTCGTAGAAATTCCATAGATAATAGTATGTAGGTAGCATGAAGGCAAAAATTAGTACTTAAAAATAGCCAAAATAAGATTGGCTATTAGGCCATAATGTCAATACACATTGATTGGGTCCAACCCAGTTATTAGAGTAGCCCCTTAACTCCCTAAAACTATAGGCAAAATATTCTGTATACATAAATCCTCAATGTCATCAATAGGTTCTGAGACTTAGTTAAATGAAACGATGTTTAATGAAACCAATTTTATCATAGGCTAATTGATATAAACAAGAGTTAAATTCCTATCTCATCAATGTTGTGGACAACACTGAATGAAATGATGTTATTTGAGGTCCTGCTGTATATACATATTTTTAATAGGGTTACTTTTTTATCATTGAGATTCACAAAAAGATCCATGACACACAAAAGAGGAAATATCTTTGGTTTAACTGCTCCCCAGAAATACCCACTGTGAAGGGTCTGGGCTGTAATCTTCATGATGCATAGCTACATATTATATACACAGAGTTGGTTCATGAGTTTACTATTTGTGGTATGTGGGAGGTTCTTTTTTTTTTTTTAGCATAAAAACAGACTTTTTCTAAATATGCTATGCTGCAACTTGCTTTTATTCACTAGAGATTGCCTTCCATGTCAGTACATACAGACAGACATTTTAAATTACATAGAACAGCTGGGCCATAATTTATTTAATCAGTCATTCAAGACATGAGTAGGCACATATCAAAAGAAGAATTCATTGTATTGGAGAAGGGGAATATATCATAGCAAGTTAGAAAGAAACAGAATGTCAATGAATTCAGAGAAACTTTTATAGGTCATCAAGACTTTTTTTTAAAAAAAAAAGATAAAGTAAGGCTGAGGAAACTATAGCATGTGTATATTTGTTACCTCCAAAGCAAAAGCTGTTTGAACAGAAGTTATGGATGCAACTAAGGTTGCCCCTCTGCTTCCAGGATCCCTCTCCACACCAAAGACATTATAATAAAAGAGAAAAAAACATACAAATAAAGTATGTAAAATAAGTCATAACCCACATGTAGTCTAGTGAAGCCCATCTTAGGGGAAGGTCTGGGGAAGAATTTGGGGAAGGCTATACCACAGGCAACAAAGGCAAGAACTCATAAGAAACAGCATCTGAGTAACGTATAAAAGAGCCACACTGAGCCAAAGCACTCGAGAGCATTTGTGGACCCTGGTCACCTATTTCACCCCCATAATTATGGTCCTGACAGATGAGAAACCATGTGGCTGCAGTTCTAATCGTTCAGTTCAAGGTCTGGAAGGAAACACCGGTCAAGCAGAGGTGGAAGCTGACATTCCCACTGTCTTGTGTACAAGCTGGTCCGATAACACAGAGCATCCGTGAGGGCTGGGCCCTGTCTCTAACTAAAGAGAAGAGTGGACGAAGGAGCAATAAACAAATTAGTCAGTTTCTCATTTTTCACTGTTGTCAACAATTTTATGCTGCCTGACTTTTCTTGTAGGAAAAATTTCTAGACGTAGAATAGTCAGGATACATGTGTTTATAGACTGGGTAGAGGAGGAAAGGGAATCACATTTTTACAGTTTGTACAACTGAATTAATTAGTTGGCTAATTTTGGAAAACAAGTCGCACTTTTGTCATTTTAAGAGAAAAAAATTCTCCCTTTGGTCAAGATTGGCTCCCAGTCCTACAAGAACTATAAAGAGAGCCAGGCGGCAAGTCGTAAAATATACAAAGAAACAAAGTGTGGATCAGAAGACAGAGGAGTGCTGGAGTAGGAAAAAAACAAGTCACTGGAGCAGGTCTTGGAATGTTCATCCAAGCACAGGCTGGGGAAAAGCCAGAGGCATCAGTTGGTATGCTGGCAAGGTTGCTCCTGTCATGGAAATGGAGATGCCAGTCTCTCTTTGCTTCATGCCTTAAACATAAACGTAAACTCTCTGGGCAAGAGATGGCAAGCTCGTGAAGGGAGCCTCTGGCTTTATTTGGCTTCCTCTGTACAGCTGCCTACAGGGAGTAGTTCTACTGTCAGTATACTGGTTAGCTATACTATAGGTATACTGATAAGCAGGCACCACAGTCATACTTCCTTTGAGAAAATAAAAACAAAACACAAAACTAAACATTCGATTTTGTTTACCAGCCTATTAAAGGTGGTTTCATGGAAGTTTCCCCTCAAAAGACATGCTCACTGAATATCCTGACAAAAGGAGGTTTCAGGACCTATACATTTATCTGCCAGCTCCTCAATCTTGGTCAGTTCTCAGGAGTCTGCTTTCGAGCCTAACAGGTGGAACTGAAGCTTTCTGTCTTGGAGGCACATGGACTGTCTGTGCCCCGCCCAGATCAGCGGTCTCCGGCCGCAATCCTTAGTGCATGGCTGCAGGCACTGCAGGTGCACAGCCTCCTCCACGGCACAGCCTCCTCCACGGCACAGCCAACGGGCCAGGCTCCACCCTGGGACTGGGGTTGAACACTTTCCTCTTACAATGTAGAGCTCTGTTATTCTATTTTGTTAGAATATTTAAATGTTTGTTAAACATTGAAATGTTTCTGTCATCTCACAGTGGTGCTCTTTAAAAAAAACACAATAGCAGCTTCTGAGTGCTGGACACTATGCTAAGTGTTTTACTAGTATGTGAATTATCTCAGCTAATTCCCACAACAATCCCGGAACACAGTATGAGAACTGTCTCCATTTTCGGATGAGGAAATTGAAGTGAAATAGCTTGCCCAACGCCAGAAAGCTCTGTTAGAGGCCAGATGGGAAGCCTGGTATCCAGCACCTGAGAAGGCATCTTACTTCCAGCTACACTAATCTCTTAATGTCAGATGCTGTTTCCTTGTCAATTGAGGCTACAGCCTTACATTTAGATGCAAATTTTTGTAAGACACAAAATAAGAAAATTTTCAGTAACTGTAATTACTCTTGTTCTGCTGAATACTGTCACTACATTTTACCTATAAATCTAGTTTTGAAACTCCCAGTATAGGATTATCTGGAAACATGGCCCTGGACATTCTCTGATTGACTAATCTTCTGTTAATAAAATTAATTGAAATCTGGATAATCTCATGATGGTAAAAAGCATATCCTCCAAAGTCTCTTTAAAGGCAGCTGATGCTATGGACATTCATCCACTCATTCAATAAATATTTATTGAGTTCCTACTATGGGTCACTCAGGCACTGTTATGGGGACTGGGGTATTAGCTGTGACCCAAATCAAGCTGCTTACCTTGGAGCTCAGAATCCACTGAGTCAGTCAGAGAAAGATAAATATCACATAATCTCACTCATTTGTGAATATAATAAACAACATAAACTGATTAACAAAAATAGATCCAGAGACATAGAAGCATCGAACAGATCTTCAAACTGCAGAGGGAAGACAGGGGAGAGTAGGAAGGGGTGGGGGGTAAGAAATCAACCAAAGGACTTGTACACATGCATATAAGCATAACCAAGGGACACAGACAGTAGGGGGGGGGGGTGAGGTCCTGTGCTGAGGGGCGGGAGTGGGCTGGGAGAGGTCAGTGGGAGAAAAAGGAGACATATGTAACACTTTCAACAATAAAGAATTTACTTTCAACAATAAAGAATTTTTTTAAAAAATCCATTGAGGGGCATACAGGAAAGAAACAGGTGAAAATATAATGTATCAGATTTGGTAATAAATGCCATCAAGAAAAAAAAAAGCAAGGTGAGAGGTATAGAGAGTGAGAGAACAATTCTTTGAAAATGAGAATATTTTTCGAAGCTAAAAAAACTGCCTATTTCCGATTTGTTAAATGCGTACAAGAATGTCAAATCCTAGTGTGCAACAAATTTGTACTGTCACAGGTAATGAATGGATGCAATTATACAACTGATTGAATGCTGAATCCTTAAAAGTGAATTTTCCTTACTTGTTTTTTTCTATACCTTTTAATTATTTCTAACCAAAATAAAAGTTTGCTTGAAGGTATTTATTTTATAAATGTCAACCAATTT
Organism: Cnephaeus nilssonii; assembly: GCF_951640355.1. Lineage (NCBI taxonomy): Eukaryota > Metazoa > Chordata > Mammalia > Chiroptera > Vespertilionidae > Cnephaeus > Cnephaeus nilssonii. Next base: position 14,776,081 of record NC_137084.1, on the reverse strand, counting down.
AATATAAAACACAATGTGTCTATCATTAATAAACTCCATATCTCTATATATGTATTTTCAGGCAGATATTTAGGAAGTCTAATTGGTAGTTTTGAGAAAATCAATTCACAAATCCTAAAGATAATAAACCCAGTCAATTTCTTGGTAGTCACTGCACTGGTTGGTCTGCATCTTACTGGAATCATCTCTTAAATAGGGCTAAAAAAAGTGCCAATCTCAGAGAGCTGTTCAATGATTCAATGAGCTGATTTCTATAAAGCTCTTAGAACAGTCCCCAGCACATTTAACCACTAACGAAATAATCTATACTAATAATAGAGGAATATGCAAATTGTCTGGACTCTGTCACAGTAAGGACAGAACAGCAGGCTGTGTGGGACAACCAGGCCGGCAGGGGGATTAGTGAGGGACGACCAAACGACTGAACAGCAGGCTGTGTGGGGTGACGAGGCCGACAGGAGGGGCAGTTGGGGGCGACCAGGCCAGCTGGGGTTGGGTGGGGGCAGTTAGGGGCAATCAGGCCAGCAGGCAGAGGTGGTAAGGTGTGCTCAGGCTGGCAGGGGGAGCAGTTAGGGGCTATCAGGCAGGCAGGTGAGCAGTTAGGAGCCAGCAGTCCCAGATTGTGAGAGGGATGTCCAACCGGCAGTCGGACATCCCCTGAGGGGTCCCAGATTGAAGAGGGTGCAGGCTGGGCTGAGGGAACCCCTCCCCCATGCACGATTTTCATGCACCGGGCCTCTAGTAGCTTGATAAAAATACATAAATGAAAATAGTGGCCCATAGATTGCTGGACCTTCAATTTAGCTTGGCCCCAATTAGAGCTAAATTGGTGTAAAATTGTAAAGTTTTACATAAGACATCTTGATTTCCTCTTTAAATTCTTTTCAAATCACTAGAAAATGTAGCGCCTGAGGCTTGCACTGCCACATAGTAACTACTGGCTAGAGCTCCTGTCTTTATGTGGGGTAAGAGCTCTGGTTCTCCAGGCCTCCCCACTCTCGCTTGCCTCACCCATTTCCAATGAATGAATGGTCTCTATGAGCATATGCATTTCTGACTTGGATCTCAACTGATCCCTTTCCATCTATGCCCAGTGTATAACACCGAACAGAAAAAAACAGGTAGATATTAAAGTATGTATTTTTAAAACATTCAATGTTTAACTTAAAAAAGGAGGAGAAGCAAAAAATATGCGTTCCATGCTATTTTTCAAAAGTCTAAGGAGGAATCAAATGCAGACATTGAAAAGAAACATTTTGTAAGCAGAATAAGGACAAAATTTGAGATTTAAATGTATTTACTTTCAGGTACATGAAAAACTTACACTGCACTATAGATTTGGGATGAAAATGATGCATCAACATAGGTTCATCAATTGTAGCAAACATACCACTCAGATATAGGATTCTGAGAATAGGGAGTGTACATATGGTAAATTTCTGTACCACCCACTCACTTTTGTTATATACCTAAAACTGCTTTAAAAAGTAACGTCTACTTTAAAAAGTAAACTGCAAAATAATTTTAAATCTAGAAAGATGACACCTTCTCCATAAAATATTCTTTACTTTTTAAAAAACATCTTCAAAATGGCTTGGAAGTATTTTCTTTCCTTCAAAACCATTCATAAAAACCTGACAACTTAAAACACATTCACACACACAAAAAGATCAAAAACAGCTTACATTCCCATGATGCTCCACTTTATTCAAGAAAAAGTATAGACTTATTCTCCATTCATACATGATCACAAGCTAGTGCATAAGATATTTTACTTGCTTCTAAAAATATATTAATATCCCTAAAAGTCTGTGCAGTATACTCAATTTTCTTCATCTACCATAAGCAGCTGCATTGTATAAAACTCCCAGGAGCAATTTGCTATGTAAAATGATGATTTAAGTAATATTAAGCCCTTCTTGCAGAAATCATCTTGTAGTTGTGCCAGGAAAGAATTCAATTAATAATATTTTAGGCATTGCATGTGAAAAAGTGATGGAAAGAAAGCAAAGCCAAAAAAATAACAATAATATTTTAATTCATGATTTGATTAAGATAGTACATGTTAACATATGAATGCACATATCTGTTCTATAACATTTTCAAGAGTAAATTTTTAAGGGAAAACAAGAATGGAGAGTGAGGAAGGCGGCTTACGCCTGTTTACTTTATGTTTAATGCAGTAATTTACAGCATATTTAGTCCCAACTATCTTTAACGTGATCTTTAAAATGATTGTTAAAGCGCCTCACCACCTGGCACCATGCCAAATGAAGGCAAACTGTCAGGTGAACCAACTTATAAAATCTTTGTAGGTTGAAAAATTTTAAAGCAGTTAAATGAAAAGGTTAGATGTTCAGCCTTCAAAACATGTTCAGGTTTTTTGGGTTTTGTTTGTTTAGGTTTAAAAGTTAAGACATAAAAATAGTTACTTTGCAATCTCATTAAATATCTTTTGTTTCGTTTTTATTTTCCATGCAGTGCACAGAAAGAATAAGGTATAGGTGCTGATTCTGAGTCTGCTACTATATTTGCAACATGATCTTAAGAAATGTATTGGAGCCCAGCCGGTGTGGCTCATTGGTTGAGTGTTGACCTATGAACCAGGAGGTAATGGTTCAATTGCTGGTCAGGGCACATGCCTGGGTTGCAGGCTCGATCCCCAGTGTGGGACATGCAGGAGACAGCCCATCAATGATTCTCTCTCATCATTAATGTTTCTACCTCTCTCTCTCCCCCTTCCTCACTGAAATCAATCCTGCCTAATAAAAGAGTAATATGCAAATTAACCATCACTCCACTACACCCACAAGCCACGCCCACCAGCCAATCAGAGCAAGTATGCAAATAAACCCAACCAAGATGGCTACAGCCACAGAGAGCAGAAGGGAGGCTTGGGTTTCCCAGGCAATGGAGGAAGCCAAGCTTTCTGCCTGCCCTTGCTGGCCTAAGCCTCCACTCAAGGCTACAAAGTTTCAATTATAGAAGGTAAACAAATCCAAACAGAAATGGCGGCAGCCACAGAGCTGGAAAGAGCAGGAGGCTAGGGTTTTCCCCCAGCAATGGAAGAAGCAAAGCTTTCCGCACACTCTGGCTGGCCCAGGCCTCTGCTTAAGGCTACAAAGTTTCAATTATAGAAGACAAACAAACCCCAACAGAAATGGCTGCCGGCCACAGAGCAAGCAGGAGGCTTGGCTCTGCTCCAGGCTACTTAGTTTCAATTGTAGAAGATAAATAAATTCCAGATACCAGGGCCTCCGCTTGGGTCGCCGGGGGGCGTGGCTGGCCTGCAAACCACCACAGGCCCCTCGCTCAGGCCGCCCCACGCCCCAAGGGAACCCCCACCCTGATCCGGGACATCCTTCAGGGCAAACCAGCTGGCCCCCACCCATGCACCAGGCCTCTATCCTATCTAATAAAAGAGTAATATGCAGATTGACCATCACTCCAACACACAATATGGCTGCCCCCATGTGGTCAAAGATCCTGCCCCCATGTGGACACAAGATGGCCAGCAGGGGAGGGCAGTTGGGAGACACCAGGCCTGCAAGGGAGGGCAGATGAGAGGGACCAGGCCTGCAGGGGAGGGCAGTTGGAGGCAATCAACCCTGCAGGGGAGGGCAGTTAGGGGTGACCAGGCCGGCAGAGGAGGGAAGTTGGGGGCAAACAGGCTGGCAGGGGAGCAGTTAGACATCAATCAGGCTGGCATGGGAGTGGTTAAGGGGTGATCAGGCTGGCAGGCAGAAGCGGTTAGGGGCAATCAGGAAAGCAAGCAGGCGAGCAGTTGGGAGCCAGCAGTCCTGGATTGTGAGAGGGATGTCCGACTGTCTGTTTAGGCCCGATTCCACTGGGATCAGGCCTAAACGGGCAGTTGGACATCCCTCGAGGGGTCCCAGATTGGAGAGGGTGCAGGCTGGGCTGAGGGACACCCCCCCTCGCCCCCATGCATGAATTTCGTGCATCAGGCCTCTAGTCTATATATTAAAAAGCCTAATATGCAATGTGTCCCTTAGGAGTTCAACTGGGAAAGGAGGCCCCGGCCGGCAGCCAGAAGGAAGGCCCCAGCTGGCAGCCGGAAGGCCCCAATTGGCCCTGATCACTGGCCAGGCCTACGGACCCTACCCATGCATGAATTTCATGCACCGGGCCTCTAGTAAAATTATATTTAAAAAAAGAAAGCAATGTATTGGATAACTCTCTACCAAAGAGCCTGAAAGAAACAGCAATGCCTTATGTATGACAAAAAGCCTACAAGTACATCTCAAGAATGAGTTTACTTATAGGTATACATCCAACAGAAATGCATGCACATGTCCTCCAAAAGACATGCGCAGGACAATTCATAGTAACAGTACTGGTAATAACCAAAACTACAACAGCTAAACTGTCACATACTCATCAAAGGATGAAAATAAATGTACTAAAGCTACATGTAAAAATATATATGAAACTCACAAATGTAATGATAAGAAGTCAAAATTCAAAGGACTGCATCCTGTGTTATGCAATGTATATAAAGCCCAAAGAAGTATCAATTAAGTGACAATATTAGAAATTGAGACCATGGTTACTTCTAGGGAGGAAGGAAGTAGTAAATGGGAGGGAGCATATGATTCTCTCAACTTTGTGCTCATTTACTAAGTATTTGAGTAATTTATAGTTTTCCTACATATTACATTTAAATTGTTTTTAATATTAGCACTTATAGATGTGTTTCTGTTATGAGACAAAAGAAAAATTAATGAAGAATATGTTATAAAGTATAAAGATACCACACTAGAAGAAATGTATGTCATTGACAATAAGGCATATCCAAGTGATAAAAGGTTCTATATTCCCTGCAAATGAAACAGAATTTCTTTCTAGATGTGTTTCTTAGAAAGGCTGTAAAGGATAATTGTGGATGCAAACTCAGCGGTCCTCAGGGGCCAAGCACGTTACTCAAGTGAGTGAAGAGAGCCTAATAGAAGCATATGCACATGCACTGTGTGAGTGGGGAGGGCTGTGCCGCCCTGGACAGGGCAAGGTCGTTTAAAGGGCAACTGGTCCACAATTCCGGCTGATTGCTGCCCTAAAGGAAGGTTAGGCCCAGAGTTAAGCTATCATTTGGATTTTCAAAAGAAGACATATATTAAAATTTATGTGATTAACTGACATGTACTGGTTTTTAAAACAAAAAGTGGGACAAGCAAAACTTGTCTAAAAGGTACCTGTTTGATATATCAGAAGAGAAGATTGCTATGGCAACAAGTCTCTAAGGAACCAGGAAAAATCTGAGGAATCAAGATACCAGCAAGAGATGACATTTCTTCCTCTGAGGAAGATAAAAGACTAGGCATCTAGAGACACATGCTGAGTAAAACAGGTCCTTTGTTAGGAGGAAAACAATAAGAAATGGCAGAGAAAGTGTGGGGAGATCTCTACAGGAGTGGTTTTCAAACTTCATTGCAATCCGTTCTTTTATCAAGATAATGCAAAGCCCAAGTTACTAAACTGATCAAAGCACAGTGACCAACACTGAAGCAGTAGGAAAGCTGGAGTCCCACCCATGAGGACAACCCCTATCTGGCTGTTGGTCCAACATCTAGCCACACAAACCACTACTTAAAAAACACATGAAGGATGAATAAAGGCTTTCTAGAGTTGGGTAGTGATAGCAGCACCCTCCATACAATTCAGATCTGGGAGTTAAAAAGACAGATTCTAAGCAATTCGAGATTAGCTAATAAGGTACACATTCAAGGCACCTTGAGATCCTGGATTAATAGCATAAAGGATAAAGTGAGGGAGGTGGATAATTAGAAATATCAACCAGGAGTAGAAGGAAAACTAGACCTATAATTAGATGGCCTGCAACTGAAAATCAGCTTTTCAGCCTTCCGTGTGATCTTGGGTTACCTTGCCAGGTTGTCCACATAATGGTTCATAGGATCAACTATGGATATTCATTCCACCACTTATTCAAAAAACATCTCAAATATGTTTTAAAACATCACAAAAAATTTTAAAACATCACAAAAAAGTGAGGGTTTTAGTCCATTAGTAGTTTCTAAACAGGAATGTCCTTTAAAATCATGTGGAGTATGTTTTCCAAACTACATATGCCTAAACATGATTCTATGGATTCCACAAAAGTGAATATATTTACTTTTGTGGCTTAATATTTTTTAACATATTTTTGTTGACTTCAGAGAGGAAGGGAGAGGGATAGAGAGATAGAAACATCACTGATCGGCTGCTTCCTGCAAACCCCACACTGGGGATCGAGCCTGCAGCCCAGGCATGTGCCCTGACCGGGAATCGAACCGTGACCTCCTGGTTCAAGGTCCACACTCAACCACTGAGTCATGCCGGCTGGACTGTGGCTTAATATTTTTATCACTATTGAAACATGACTACATTTTAGATATTATACATCTCTACAACATTAAACCAAATAGAAGCACAATAAAGGCTGATTCTATATCAACATTTTTTCTATTTCTAGTAGCTTGCTGTCATTAAATATTAATCCTATTTGTGTGTTTTATTAAACAAAGAAATAAAGTAATTCAAAATTAATGAAATTTATAGCTGATTTTAATGGACTCATCTTCTCTTTGGTTCTAGTATTAGATATAGCACTAGATCATTTAAATTAGTTGATTTATAGTTATTTTCAAGATTAGCATGAAACAAATTATGCATTTAATAAGTAATAGAATAATGACATCAAAACAATGAATAATTAACAAGAAAATATATAACTTCACTTGATGGAAAAGTCAAATTAAAGTGATCCTTTTCGCCCTAGCTGATTTGGCTTGGTGGATAGAGCATTGGCCTGCGGACTGAAGGGTCCCAGGTTCAATTCTGGTCAAGGGCACATCCCTGGGTTGTGGGCTTGATTCCCAGTAGGGGGCATGCAGGAGGCAACCGATCAATGATTCTCTCTCATCATTGATATTTCTATCTCTCTCCCTATCCCTTCCTCTCTAAAATCAATAAAATATATATCTATACTAATAAAGGGGTAATATGCAAATTGGTCAGGACGTCCTCACAGTAACAACTGAACAGCAGACTGCATGGGGCGACCAGGCCAGCAGGGGGGTTAGTGAGGGACGACCAAGCGACTGAACAGCAGGCTGCGTGGGGTGACCAGGCCAGCAGGGGGGTTAGTGAGGGACGACCAAACAACTGAACAGCAGGCTGTGTGGGGCGACCAGGCTGGTGGGGGCAGGGGGACAGTGAGGGACGATCAAGTGACTAAACAGCAGGCTGCGTGGGGCAACCAGGCTGGCAGGGGAGACAGTGAGGAGAAACCAGGCCAACAGAGGGGGGCAGTGAGGGGTGACCAGGCCAGCAGACGGGGGCAGTGAGGGGCAACCAGGCCAGCGGGGGGGGGGGGGGCATTTGGGGGCAACCAGGCAAGCAGGGGGGGCAGTTAGGGGTGATCAGGCTGGCAGACAGAGGTGGTTAGGAGCCAGCGGTCCCAGATTGTGAGAGGGATGTCCTGACTGCCAGTCTAGGCTCGATACAAATCCCCTGGATCGAGCCTAAACCTGCAGTTGGACATCCCCCAAGGGGTCCTGGATTGGAGAGGGTGCAGGCTGGGCTGAGGGGGACCCCCCCCCCCCCCCCGTGCACGAATTTCATGCACCGGGCCTCTAGTTTAAAAAATAAAGAAATAAAGTGACCCTTTTCCATAAAACTTTCAAAGTACTTTCTCTCTACAATGAAAAAGAAAGAAATCCTATATAAAACTACTAAGCTTTATAATTGTTTCAAAGAATATGCCTTTTTATGTATTCTTTTATAGCTGAAGGCTATACCCCAAATTACAATTATCCACTTATAACAACTAAAAATTCAATAGTGGGAGGAAAAACACTAATCATCTACTTAAATGGGACCCATTTTAGAACACCTTGGTCCCACATTCCCCCAATCAAAAAGTTTTTTTTACACAAAAATCCCTGAACCATCAATAATCCAAGGAAAGACCACTTACAGTTTTAAAGAAACAATACGAACATAAGCAAACATTTTAATTAAGAGGTATAGCCAGTGTCTGGAGCAGCACACACCCACATGCCAGCTATAGAATAGCCAAGTTCAAGCAGCTGTCTTGATTGGAGATGCAGTCCAACACATGCTAATAAGGGTGGGCCAACTAATTAATAGGTATGCTACATTTTTAACAAAATATCCACCCATATTACAGATGTTGTTCTCTATCTCAGTCAACGATTGGTAACAAACAGTAGTAACCAAGTTGAAATAAGCTACACTCCGTGCAACTGCTTAGTTCAACAGCTTTACAACAGGATCCCACATTAGCTTAGAAAACCACTTGTGACAAAATTGGAATATAAACTACATTTTGAAAATATCTGTCTGTATAAGATTCAGAATAAGATGAGGTTTCCAAATGGCTCTTCAGGCACCACAAGAATACTTGTTAAGTAGGCACAGCCCTTTAAACCATGCCAGGCTCCGTGCAAACATTTGCAGAAGGATTGTGTCCTTTTCTCTTTAAAGTCTAATGCAGACAAATGTTCTTAGACATGTGTGAAGATAATTAAATTTAGCAGGAAATCTATAATAGTAAAAAAAAAAAAAAAAAATGGTGGGGGAGGTAAAAAGGGGCCTTCTGCTCCCAGTCATGATGGTCTAACAGAGATCAGACTTATTCTATTGCCTTAAACTAAGAAAAGTGGACTAAATATATGAAACAATGGTTCTCAGACCTTGAACAATAGAAGGTTCAGGATAGCAACAGCTAAGAGAAGGTAAACAAATGAGGGTGGTTGTCCTAGTTTATTGTCCCGAGATATTTTCTAGGCCAGGATGAAGAGGAACTCAAGTAGAGACCAGCATTATCCCCTGAATTGAGGAAACCAATGAGCATTTGAGGAAGACAGTACAGAGAGAGAAAAGAGAGTGAGAGAGAGAATAAGAGCAAAAAAGACAGACAGACATAGACAGAGGTGGAGAGAAAGGCCATACCATACTATACTATTTATGTTCAAGAAAGTAGAGGGAGAACATTTTAAGAAGAGATAAGAAAGATATAAAAATGACCTAACTTTTCATATGGAGAAAAAAAATACAATGTCTAGCCGAAACCGATTTGGCTCAGTGGATAGAGTGTCGGCCTATGGACTGAAAGGTCCTAGGTTCGATTCTGGTCAAGGGCATGTGCCTTGGTTGCAGGCACATCCCCGGTACGGGGTGTGTAGGAGGCAGCTGGTCGATGTTTCTCTCTCATGTTTCTCTCTCATCGATGTTTCTAGATCTATCCCTCTCCCTTCCTCTCTGTAAAAAATCAATAAAATATATATTTTTAAAAAATACAATGTCTAGATTAAAAAAAAAATTCACTAACAAAATTAACAGCAGATTAGTCACTGCAAAAATAAAGTTAATGAATATTAAGACACAGCCATGGCCACTATCCAAAATAAAACAGACAGGAAAAACAAAAAGGACTGCAACATCAGTGAGCTGAGGAACAACCTCACTCAGTTTATTATATGTATAAACGAAATACCAAAAAAGGGGTGGGAGATAGAAAAAATAATTGATAAGTAGCCATATTTTTTCAAATATAATGAAAAATAAAAACAAATAAATTTAAGATAAACAAACTCCTCCAAATAGGAGAAACATGAAGAAAACTACACAAATGGACAAAATATTCAAATCATTGGTTAATGATAAAGAGAAAATATTAAAAGTAACCAGAGGATATTTTTCTTATTATCACAAGAAAAAAACTGAAACACACACAAAGACAGAGAGGCTAAATAATTGGTTACTAAACAATGAATGGTTTAACAATGAGATCAAGAAGGAAATAAAAAGATACCTTGAAATAAATGAAAATGAGAACACAACAACTCAAAATCTATGCAACATAGCAAAAGCAGTCCTAAGAGGGAAATTCATAGCATTATAGGCCTACCTCAAGAAACAAGAAAAATCTCAAATTAACCATCTAACTTTACACTTAAAGGATCTAGAAAAAGAACAACAAAGCCCAAAGTGCAAAGAAGAAAGGAAATAATTAAGATCAGAGCTGAAATAAACAAAATAGAGTCTAAAAAGAACAATACAAAAGATCAATGAAATGAAGACCTGGCTTTTTTAAAAAGTAAGCAAGATTGACAAAATTTTAACCAGACTCATGAAGAAAAAGAGAGAGGACCCAAATAAATCAAATCAGAAATGAAAGAGGAGAAGTAAACCACCGACACCAAATAAATACAAAGGATTACAAGAATACTAGGGGCAGAGTGCATGAATTCGTGCACCTTGAAAGGAACTGCGGGCCGTGAGGCTGCAGTAGGCACAGCAGCAGGACTCGGCCCATCCTCCACGCCCCCGCCCAGCCCCTCCTGCCACGCCCCCCTGGTCCCCTGTCTGCCAGCAGCCCCACTCCTGCTGCCATCGTTCCCATGCACTGACAGCGCCGGCCCCACTTGCACCCACTGACAGCTCAGAGTGATTGGGACCAGCGCTGTCAGTGGGTGCGAGCGGCAACTGCTGCCCCGATCACCCCTCAGGCACAGGGGAAGGTGGAGAAGCCCTCAGGGGCAATTGGGGCCGGCAGCCGCTAATGGTGCCAAATAATCAGACCGGTGCCAGGCACCAGCAGCGGGTGTGAGCAGCAGCTCCAGCGCCGGCTGCAGGTACGAGCAGGCCCGGCGAAGTCAGTGGGTGCGAGCGGCGGCTCCAGTGCCGGCAGCGGGTGCAAGCACCAGGCGGGACCACAGCGCACAGGAGCAAAGAATTTTCAGTAACCACCAGAAGCTCACCCCAATGACAGCGACCGGCGCCCCACCTTGGTCTGGTACCGCTACTCACCTGCTCCACCATCCCATTGCGGCCAACGCCCGCCATGTTCCACACACGCCCCTTGGTGGTCAGCGCATGTCATAGCGACCGGTTGTTCGATTGTTCCACCATTTGGTCTATTTGCATATTAGCCTTTTATTATATAGGAGGAGGAGGGTATTACAAACAACTATATGTCAACAAATTGGACAGTCTAAATAAAATGGAGAAATTCCTAGAAATATACAATCTTCTAAAACTGAATCAGGAAGAATCCAAGAATCTAAATTTGAGCAAATATAACTAATGAAATCAAAGCAATAATAACAAAAACTCCCAGCAAATAAAAGTTCTGGATCGGATGGCTTCACAGGTGAATTTACCAAACATTCAAAGAACTAACACTTATCCTTCTCAAACTACTCAAAAAAAATTCAAGAAAGAGGAAGACTCCCAAGCTCATTTTACAAGGCCAGCATTATCCTAAACTAGGGGCCCGGTGCATGAAATTGGTGCACTGGGGAGGGGTCCCTCAGCCCAGCCTGCCCCCTCTCACATACTGGGAGCCCTAAGGGGATGTCCTACTTATGGCTTAGGCCCACTCCTCATTGGGAGCGGACCTAAGCCACAGTCTGGCCTCCCTTTGCGGGAGGCAACCAGGCTGATCAGGGAAAGGCGCCAGCCCCATCACCCGCTGCTGCAGCCACTGCTAGTCACCACAGCCACCAAGGAATTTTCATCAACACAAACTCCAGTCCCTTCACCATGAAAAAATGACAACTTTCTTTAAGCATTTTCAAGATGTGTCCTTCATAGAATATGACATTTCTTCCTTTATTTTTCTTTTTATCCCCACCTGAGGATATGTTTCCATTGATTTTTTCCCCCTTCCCTCCGATCCCAGGCTCGGTCCCTGCCCAAGCCTAAAGCCTCCACCCCAGGCTTTAGGCTTGGGAAAGGGGACCCCCGGCACCTCCAATCGCGGGCTTGGCCCCTTCCCAAGCCTAAAGCCTCCACCCCAGGCTTTAGGCTTGGGAAGGGGTTCCTCCATCTGTAACTCCGATTGCAGGCAGGGCAATTCCCATCAAGATATCAATAATGTATTTCATAGAACTAGAACAAATATTCCAAATAATTATATGGATCCACAAAAGACCCTGACAAGCCTAAGCAATCATGAGAATAAATAACAAAGTTGGAGTAATCACACTGCCTGATATCAAACTGTACTACAAGGCCATAAAAATCAAAACAACATGATACTAGCATAAAAATACATATAAAGTGTGTCCCAAAAATGTATAGACACACTTTGAATAATTACAAAGGCAGTGTTTATTAAAATACATTTCATTTTCAAAATTGAGCTATCAGCTGTTAAAATGTGTATACACTTTTTGGTATACACTCATCAATGGAACAGAATAGAGAACCCAGAAATAAACTCACGCCTTTATGATCAATTAACATTTGACAAAGGAGGGAAGAACATACAATTGGATAAAGATAGTCTATTCAAAAAATGGTGCTGGGAAAATTGGACAGATACGTGCAAAAAAAAAAAGAAAGAAAGAAAAGAAACTAGACCACCTTCTTACACCATACACAAGAATAAACTCATAATGGGTCAAAGACTTAAATATTAGACTCAAAACCATAGGCAGTAAAATCTTGGACATTTCTCGTAGCAATATTTTTTCTGATGTATCTCCTCAGGCAAGGGAAACAAAAGAAAAAATAAACAAATGGGACTACTTCAAACTAAAAAGTTATTTCATAGCAAAGAAAACCATCAACAAAATGAAAAGACAATCTCCTGAATGGGAGAACATATTTACCAATGATACAAAGGGGTTAATATCCAAAATTTATAAAGAACTCATAAAACTTAATAAAACAAACAATCCAATTAAAAAATGGGCAAAGGACCTGAATAGATACTTCTCTAAAGAGCACATACAGATGGCCATTAGACATATGCTCAAGGCCACTAATCATTGGAGAAATGCAAATTAAAACCACGATGAGATATCACCTCACACCTCACCCATCAGAATGGCTATCAATAAATTTTAAAAAACAGCAAATATTGGCGAGGATGTGGAGAAAAGAGAATCCTTGTGCACTGTTGGTGGAAATGCAGATTGGTGCAATCACTGTGGAAAGCAGTATGGAGTTACCTCAAAAATTAAAAATGAAACAGCCTTCTGACCCAGAGATTCGACTTTTTGGAATATATCCAAAGAAAACTGAAACACAAATTCTAAATGATATATGCACCCTTATCTTTATTGCAGCATTATTTATAGTAGCCGAGGTTTGGAAGCAGCCCAAGTGCCCATCAGTATATGAGTGGATAAAAAAAACTGGGGTACATTTACACAATGGAATACTACTCATCAAAAAAAAAAAAAAATGAAAGAAATTTTACCCTTTGTGACAGCATGGGTGACCTACAGAGTATTATGCTTAGTGAAATAAGCCAGTCAAAGAAAAACAAGTACCATATGGTTTCATTTAGATATGGAATCTAATGAACAAGATAAGCTAACAAACATAGAAACAGACTCATAGGTACAGAGAATAGACTGACAGCTGTCAAAGGGAAGGGGGCTGGATGAAAAAAGTGAGAGGATTAAACAAAGAAAAAAACAACCTCATAGATATAGACAACAGTATGGTGATTTCCAGAAGGAAAGGGGGTGGAGGGAGGTAAAAGATAATAAAGAAGGGATAAATGGTGATGGAAGGAGACTCTGGGTGGTGAACACACAATACAATATACAGATTATATATTACAGAACTGTATGCCTGAAACCTATATAATTTTGTTAACCAATGTCACCCCAATAAATTAAATAAATTTTTAAAAGAAAAAAAATACACTAATATAAACTTTTGAAATATTTAAATACTTGTTAAATGAACCAGAATTATGTAAGAATCCAAGTTGTACAGAAACCAATTAAGGTAAATCTTTAGGCTAATAAGATTTGATTTGATCATTTAAAATTAAATAGGTATATGTCTTCTTTCTGTATAAAATATGCCACTATTACATTTTATTCTCTGAACTTTTAAATTTTCTACACAGGATTTACCAGTTAGATATATTAGAACTGCTTCCACAAATGATTTAAACTTTTAAAAATTGATATCTTTATAAAAAGATTGGCTCTTCTAAACTTCAGACAAAGCTACATATCATTTCATCTTCATTACTCTTCCCATCTGCTGTGTAAAACTTTCAAATGTCTTCTCTGACAAACCTGCTATCAATAAAGGTTGCAATGCTCTGCAATGTCAATCCTCCCATCTAATAAAAGAGTAATATGTAAATTGACCATCACTCCAACACACAAGATTTCTGCCCCCATGTGGTCAAAGATGGCTGCCCCCATGTGGACACAAGATGGCCAGCAGGGGAGGGCAGTTGGGAGGGACCAGGCCTGCAAGGGAGGACAGTTGTGGGTGATCAGGACAGCAGGGGAGGGCAGTTGGGAGGGACCAGGCCTGCAAGGTAGGGCAGTAGGGGGCAATCAAGCCTGCAGGGAGGGCAGTTAGGGGTGACCAGGCCAGCAGAGGAGGGAAGTTGGGGGTGACCGGGCCTGCAGGGAAGGGCAGTTGGGGGGGACTCAGGCCTGCAGGGGAGAGCAGTTGGGGGGGACCAGGCCTGCAGGGGAGGGCAGTTAGGGGTGACCAGGCCTGCAGGGGAGGGCAGTTAGGGGCAAACAGGCTGGCAGGGGAGCAGTTAGGCATCAATCAGGCTGGCAGGGGAGGGGTTATGGGGTGACCAGGCTGGCAGGCAGAAGCAGTTAGGGGCAATCAGGAAGGCAGGTAGGCGAGCAGTTGGGAGCCAGCAGTCCTGGATTGTGAGAGGGATGTCCGACCGCCCGGTAGGATCGGGCCTAAACGGGCATTCAGACATCCCTGAGGGGTCAGGTTGGGCTGAGGGACACACACCCCCGTGCACGAATTTCGTGCACCGGGCCTCTAGTATATAATAAAAGCCTAATATGTAAATGGCCTGAATGGTGGAACTACCAGCGGAACGACCGGTCGCTATAATGCACACTGACCACCAGAGGGTAGACGCTCAACACAGAAGCTGCCCTCAGCCCTCAGGCCCCAGGCCAAGTTGGGTGCCAGTGGAGCCCCCCTCCTATCGCCACGCCAGTCACCCAGCAAATCGCTGGCCAGGCCTAGGGACCCTACCTGTGCATAAATTTCATGCACCGGACCTCTAGTGTAAATATAATTCTAATGATACTTAATTGACTTAAGATACTATACCAATATCAGAGTGAGTTAAATAATGAGGAATCTTTGGTTACCTGAACAATTTCTGAACTCCAATTAGCATGGCAAATTCAATTTGGTATATACATTGTTTTATAACATAATAATAGAAAACAAAGTTAATATATTTTGAGCTCTAGGTAAAAGTGTTAACTTGTCATCTGGTATGACATATATTAAATATATTAAAATCAACAAAGAAAGCTTATGAATTAAATAGCTTGAACCCAGTTGTTCAGATGAAAATTGATCTTTGATAATATAATCTTAATGAGAAAGCTATAAAAAATTATCCTGTGCCTTCAGTACCTAGCCTAGCCAGCAATGGTTCCTTATCTCCCCAGAACACTCTCACTTCCTAACAGCCTGTTAACTTTTTGAGCTTTTGTGTTGACTTTTGTCATGCCCTTGAGTAATTTTTAGTAAAAGTTTCTTATTTCTGCAAAGGCTTGATTTCCTAATAATTATTATTTCATGTAGCTATGTTTTATTTTAATTACTGTCACTCTAAACCAAGACTATAATCATTTCTTGCCTTGGGCACCTATGACTTATGCTTCTATTTTTTTGTAATCACTAGTCTCCTGGCAATTCTTTATAATACAGCTTTCACAAATTGGGGCTCTAAATTAAGAATAATAAAATTGTTAAGATATATTTTTATACCCAAACTATTTCTGGTATTTCTCAGATAGCCACTAGATAGCACTATTGAGCAATGAGGAGATAAGGAAGAACTCGATTTGTAGTGTCTTCTCCTTATCTTTAATTAGCCCAACTCTCTTATGAGAGCTGCCCTAATATAAGAAAAGCCAAGGCCTAGCTGGTTTGGCTCAGTGGATAGAGCGTTGGCCTGCGGACTAAAGGATACCAGGTTCAATTCCGGCCAAGGGCACATGCCCAGGTTGCAGGCTTGATCTCCCCCAGTAGGGGGCGTGCAGGAGGCAGCCAATCAATGATTATCTCTCATCACTGATATTTCTATCTCTATCTCTCTCCCTTCCTCTCTGAAATCAATAATATATATTAATATATATGAAAAGCCAAGGTATAACTATTAATATGATTCAACATCTGTATACTTTTCAGGGTAAAAGAAACATATTTATGATTCA
Source organism: Cnephaeus nilssonii (assembly GCF_951640355.1). Taxonomy (NCBI): domain Eukaryota; kingdom Metazoa; phylum Chordata; class Mammalia; order Chiroptera; family Vespertilionidae; genus Cnephaeus; species Cnephaeus nilssonii. The sequence continues at coordinate 14,759,846 of NC_137084.1, read as the reverse complement.
TGATATCATGAACAAAGCCTGGCACAATAAGAGAACAAAATTATTTCTAAGGTTATGTTTCTAAGTATACGATGCTCTTGTTAATTGATGGCAATTTAAAAACATACTCTACAGAAGTCCCTGGAGATTTATCAGTGCCTTTAGTGTCCATCACAAGGCTCATGCCCTCAGGATAATCACTGACTAAATTATTAATTAGCTCTATATTATATCCCAACAGGGGATTACATTCTGACACTGTTAATTACTGTAATAAATTAACCAGAGACCATCAGTCTTATTAACAGGTGGCTCCTACTTTTCCTTCAAGCTTGCCAAAAATCTTAAATCAGAAAGTTGAGTCTTTAAGAAGAAACATCCAATGAATAATAGCCTGAGTGTAGGCCTGTATCAGTATGCTTGTCTATTATTGCTGCTGCAGAGAATCAACTCAGGTCAGGCTTCCTTCCCAGTGTAACTCAATACTGCCACCAAAAGCAGACCATCAGACAAATGCAACAGAAAACAGACTGAATTTACAGGCCTCTTTATTTGAAAATCAGACACTGTAAAAGCATGCTGCTGATCCAGGTTCCAATGGAATGAGAATTAATTTTGCAACACTAAATGGACCAATGAAGAAAATTTAATAGTGGTTTGGAGAAAATGTATTTTCTTCCTTCTTATTTTTTATTAACTCTCATTGTGTCTGGCTATATTTGAACAAATCAGAATGATACACTCTGAATGGATGTATGTTTTCTGGGAAATCTTAATATGGCAGATTGTATTTTCCAAATCCAGATTTTATTTTCAAAAAATATCTCCCTTCCCACATGTTCTCCCTATCAAGTCACTTCCCCATCAAGAGGTGGAGCCTTTTCCTCCCCCCTTGAATCTGGGCAGGTTCAGGGCTGCTTTGACCAACAGAGTATGGCAAAAGTAAAACAGGATGAATTCTGAGAGTAGGTCACAAAAACAAATCAGCTTCTGCCTGGTTCTCTTGGAACATTTCCTCTGAAGGAAGATAGTTACCACTAAGGAAATCCAACTACCCTGAGATGGCCATGCTAGAGAGGCTACCCGTGGGCACTCTAGTCAACGGTTCCAGCTCTCCAGTCATTCCCCTATGGCACCAGCCTGTGAGAGAAGCCATCTTGGATCTTCCAGACCAGACCACCCATCAGCTGAGTATCAGTGAGGGACCTTGGTAATGCCATAAGGAGCAAAAGAGTTTTCCCACAGTCCCGGCAAAATTCCTGACCAGCAGAATTTATGAGCATCTAAAATCATTGTTATTTTACATTTATAAGTTTGGGGTGTTATGCAGCAAAAGTAACTGAAACATAAACTAGTAAATCATTGGGTGGATTTAAAGATGGTAATTGTGTAGAAAACACAACACATTGATTGGCCTTGTCTGCAAAACTAATCAGAACAATGGTTAAATATTATACATCTCTTTACTGAGTTCTTTTATATTACATGACAATGTAATTATTTGCATAAGCTCAATAAGAATCTATCCTTCTCCCTATCAGGAAATAATTATAGAAGACAAATTTGTAACCATGACCATGCCAGAAATGTTTCATTTAATGGTAAATCTCATTTAATTAGGCATGACAAGCCCACTAGGAAGGAAAAGGATTGCTCTCCATTTTGTGGAATCTGCTGCAAAAGCCTCCCTGGTACCTCCATGGCTTGTGGAGTCCCCGATTTATAAGTAGTAAAGAATGTCCTGGAAGGCCAGGAACACTGACAAATTTGGGGATCTTGGACAAAACCCGGAAAGGCAAATTGGATGGTTCCTGGTTCCTTACCTTGGACTATGTGAACTAACTCAAAGGGCAAAAGAAATATTTCTGCTGCTCTACGGGCCACATTAGATTAACTCTCTAACATCATGTGGTTCTAGTTTTACTAACCATAAAACACAAAGGTCTTTATGTGATCACTAATGCCTCATTGACCTTATGGAAAATAAAATAGGCTAAATATAAAAAGCATTATATTAATTATACTGATAGTGCATCAGAAAATTGTGCAACAAACTTATTTGGTCAAATCCACATCAGACCTGCACAGATTTGATAATAGTTAAAAACTGAAAGAAAAAAAAAATGAAACTGGTATTTCTTCTACAAGCTTTGCATTTCAAGAGAGAAAGTCATGGTATTATAGGGCCATCCTAAAGCTTTACACCTGAGATAAATTACAAAGAAGAGGAAAAAAAAATTTTTAATCAAAGACAGAAATGTGTGTTTTCTTAAATCGAAGCTGTCTAAACTATATGTACGTAATCAGATTTACCGCATAATAATATAACTGTAAATACCACCATCTCTATACATATCCTGCAAACCAATGAGTTGTTCTGAAAGCTAGTTTCCTTTGCATTGTGCTTTGTTGCAAGTAATAACTCAGTTCAGAGTTCAAATCAAAATTGACTAAAATACTTAATAAATTAATAATCCTGGATAACAATGATAATACAATAAGCTTATTATATGTGATGACTTTCAGTTTGTCTTAATTCCATAGGTGACAGCCTTACAAAGAACTATAATTTCATCAAAGCAGTCAATCCTGAGAAAGTACTTATCCATTGTTGGCAAAACATTTAGCTCCCTACGATATTATACATAATTCTTTCAAATTTTTTCTGAAGAACTTCAACTGATGAGTAGGTTGTCCTCCACACTCATAAGGAATTGCTTCTAAATGGCATAGAATCCCCAAGTCTACATAAAAACAGTGGAGAATTAGAAGGTGAGGAGCCAAAAAGTCCCTTATTTTCAACTGGCACCTGGTTTTCTTCCTTTTTTTAAATTTTTTATTTCAAAGAGGAAGGGATAGAGAGAGGACATAGAAACATCAATGGTGAGAAAGAATCACTGACTGGCTGCTCCTGCACGCCCCCCATTGGGGATCGAGCCTGAAACCCAGGCAATGTGCTCTGACCAGGAATCAAACCGTTACCTCCTGGTTCATAGGTTGATGCTCAAACACTGAGTCACACTGACCAGGTGTGGTTTCCTTTTCAAACTCCTCCTTTCCTTTTTTGTTCTTTCAGTCAGATAGGGGAAAAGAGAGATTGAGTTTAACCCACTAGAGTGAGTTTAAGTGCTGTGCTGGGCCAGAGGAGACGAGTTAGCCTAGTTAAACTAACTTGCTAGACTTGTTACATTACTGAACTCTGACTGGTACAGTAAGTGGTATCAGGAGTGGGGTCCCACATAAACTCCGGGGAACATTTTTTTTTTCCATTTACAAAAGAGTTTGTTTATGCAAAAGAATCAGTCTGCCCACTTTATATTTGGGGAACAAATATTAATAAACAATTATCTGAGCATATGAAATGTATGTATTCAGTATTATACTGATTGAGGAATTATTTCTTTGAATTTATTGGGGTGATATTGGTTAATAAAATTATATAGGTTTCAGGTGAAAATTCTATAATACATCATCTGTATATTGTATTGTGTGTTCACCACCCCAAGTCAAGTCTCCTTCCATCACCATTTACCCTCTTTACCCTCTCCTACTTTCCCCTAAACTGCCCCCCTCCCCCCCCGACCCATTCCCTCTGGTAATCACCATACTGTTGTTCGAGTCTGAGTTGTTATTTTTTGCTTAATCCCTTCACCTTTTTACCCCCATCAATTCCCCCCCTCCTCCCCTGACAGTTATTAGTCTATTCTGAGTATCTATGAGTCTGTTTCTATTTTGTTTGTTAGCTTATTTTGTTCCTTAGATTCCACATACATGGTACTTGTCATTCTCTGACTGGCTTATTTCACTTAACATAGTACTCTCCAGGTCCATCCATGCTGTAGGATTTCCTTCTTTTTTATGGCTGAGCAATATTCCACTGTATACCACAGCAATATTCCAGATGTACCACAGCTTTCTTATCCACTCTTCTGATGGGCATTTGGGCTGCTTCCAAATCTTGGCTATTGTAAATAATGCTTCAATGAACATAGGGTTACATATATTCTTTGAATGAGTGTTTCAGGTTTCTTTGGATATATTCCCAGAAGTGGAATCTCTGGGTCATAAGGCAGTTCTATTTTTAATTTATGAGGAACCTCCACAGTTTTCAATAGAGGCTGCACCAATCTGCATTCCCACCAACAGTGCATGAGGGTTTCCTTTTCTCAGAAGACTTGTATTGGTTTGATTTGATCCATCATGTAGTAGCATCACCATTCATCAAATAAACACTGGTTGCTGATTATAATGAAGTATCTACTGAAGATGTACCTTAAGAAACCAAGTGACCACTACATTCGAATTTGGCAAAAATAAGTACAAAGACTGGGACATGGTAGGGCTTCTTCTGAATGCAATGGAGCACTTACCAAAAGAAAATGGCAAGCTCGAGTCTTTAAACTTTCAGCTCACATTTATGATCAGAGAAACAGATAATTACTATGGCAGCCCTAATAAAAACTTTTATGTTTTATAGCCACTGAGCTCACATTGCTAACATCGGACTTAACTGTGCCAGTTGCAGAATTACAATGTAAGTTGAATTCCACACAGACTCACCATGTTTCATGTAAAAGTAAAAGCACAGAATGAGAAAGAGTGAGATCCTGAGACAGGATAGGGATATCTTAGTGGACTCAGCTGAAGCTGAGATTCCTGAACCCCCAAGTTACGCTGAGCCTACCCAGCCAGTGGAAATAGAAATAGCCTGCTCGCCTGTGTCTGAAGAGATTAGCTCTCCCTGGCTCCAAGAACCTGTAATAACCTCACCATAACGTAAGGGTGGTTTTCTTGCAAGAGAATTCCTCTTCTCAAGACCCAACTGGCCCATGCCTTACTGCCACCCATAATAGGGTTCCAGCAAATATTCTCGGGGAAAAAAGTACCAAGTCTGAACACAAAGTAGTAACTTCCACACAAAAGTAATTGCAAGATTTTGCTATTTTGTATTGGTAGAAACCTGGGACATCTGTGTGAGAATGAATTCTAAGAATGTTAGACTAAAGAAAAGAGAATATAACACCAGAATGGGCCTTTTTTTTAAAATATGAGTCACTTACCAGAGATTTATAATTTAATGGTTAGCTTATACAACTGGAAAGGACTCTTAAAAGAGTTATCGTGGAACCCCATAAGGCCTACATTTAATACGATTGTGAGGTCACAACTTGCCTGGCATAATGTAGAGGCAGGGATCCAAGAGTTTATGGAAACAGGAATGTTGGCATGGATTTATCACATGTAAACTGCAAACACAACCCCCACCACCTCTATACCAAGAGGGCCCAGTGGATACTCCCTTCACCAAGGCTCCAGCTTCATAACAAGAGTATAATTATATGGGCAAGAGGTTATTAATCTGGCCCTTTAATACTCTGCCAGTTAATAAAACTCGCCATGTTGCTACTACATAAGAACCTCTTCATTTTCTCTCTCCAGCTCCTTTTTTGTTTCCTTAATGGTCCTTACTACAAATGGCAATTATTTATTTGTCTGGTTTTCTGTTTTGCTTGTTGCTGTTCTTTGACCTATTTGTTTCTCTGTCTCTTCCACTAGCATATAAATTCCATGAGGGCGAGGACTGTAACTATCTCACTCACCACTGTGTTCTGACTGCCTGGCACAGCACCTGGGACACAGGCATTCGATGAAGATGTGTTGAAAGTATAAGCAGAGTCTGTCTGTCTTTGTCAACATTAAATTCTGGTCCTTTTTACTCCTAGAATAGATATGTTCATGAAAACATTATCCTCCCAAAGAGATGATCTACAATGAGTTGAAAACTTAAACAAATGTATAAATTTCCTCCATGTACTTCTCCAGCTTAGAACGAATGGCCTGGTCTGCTGATATCATGTCTTCCATTAAATTTTTATTATTCCCAGAAAAAAAAAATGTTTTTCAAATTTTCAACAAGGAAAAAAACCCCAAACCATTTCCTTATAATAAAAGTCAATTCAGTACCATCACCATCTGTTCCATCATGAATGTTTGAACAGGATCCAGTCTTACTCCAATCATATTTCTGTCCACAATCATATATCACCTCAAATCATAAGTTAACCAAATTCTCAAATATCATTAAAGTAGATCTTCTGACTCGTTAAGCAATTTTTGTACAGGCTGTAGCACTTGCTGAAAGAGTGTCATGAGGTAGCTTTTCTTGTTTCTGTATCAAGCCAATGGTGGATTCATTCATATCAGAGCATTTAAAAATACAACGTTCCATTTAATCAAAAGCTTCTATTTTCTGCATATGAACCTTTACTTTTGGCAATTAAGAAAGAAACAGTACTGCCCTAACCAGTTTGGCTCAGTGGATAGAGTGTCAGCCAGCGGACTCAAGGGTCCCGGGTTTGATTCCGGTCAAGGGCATGTGCCTTGGTTGTGGGCACATCCCCGGTGGGGGGTATGCAGGAGGCAGCTGATTGATGTTTCTCTCTCATCAATGTTTCTAACTGTCTCTCCCTCTCCCTTCCTCTCTGTAAAAAATCAATAAAATATTTTTTTTAAAAAAAGAAAGAAAGAAAGAAACAGTACTAAGCCCTAGCTGAGTGGCTCAGTTGGTTGGAGCATTGTCCTTACACCAAAATATTGCAGGTTTGATTCTCGATCAGGGCACATACCTAGGTTTTAAGTTTAATCCCCTGTCGGGTTGTGTACAGGAAGCAACCGACCAATGTGTGTCTCTCTCTCTCTCTCTCTCTCTCTCTCTCTCTCTCTCAAATCAATAAACATACATCCTCGAGTTAGGATTAAAAAAGAAAGAAAGAAACAGTACTAAGATCCAGGCAGTATGCAAAGTTAACCTACTATCTAAGTAACTACACCTCAGGCTCATTAGTGTCACAGCTTCATTCAAATTCACACCTCAGCAAAATTGCAAAATACTCTGTGTCTTGGACCTTCAAGGTGGCATTTACATAGTTGAAACCTTGAAAGTTAAAATCCTTAAATGCCAAAGATTTCTCGTGTATCTATATACCACATGCTTGCCTTTGTAAAGATCTGTGTTCTCAGCAGGGTCAAAAAAAATTTAATACAAGTAATATTAGGAATCTATAAAGATCATTTTTCACCTAAAAATTAAATGCATCTATGTGCAGCCTGTCTAATAGAACGAGATATGGTCTGGAAAGAAATAATAACAAAAATATATACCTCACAAGGATCAAAGGGGATAACACATGTGAGGTAATAAATAATAAAGCACTATATAAATGTTAGTAGTAGGTGCTAATGTTAATAAAAACACAATACGTTGTACACCTTAAATTTATATAACTTTATATGTCAATTATGTCTCAATAAAAGGTGTGAAAAATAATAATAAAATACAGTAGCAATCCCCTCTTCTCAAAGAATTGGGGCAGTTTGTTAGTTGGCTACTTAGAGAAGTCAGTTAAAGCAAGGAATCCTACACAATGATAAATATACATTGTAGCCATTTTATTTTAATTTAAACCACATTTAAGTAGAATTCATTCACCAGTCCTCAATGTGGGGCCAAGGCCTTTATCTTTGAGTTTAGATCTGCTGATGGAATTCCAGTCTTTCTTGCATAAACCACACCCAAAATGCAGCATTCATATATGGCAGTTCCAGTTGTTTTAAAATGCAACAAAAGCTTCAACACAAATGAAATAATCAGAGAGTAAATTTCTTTTCTTTTTATAATTTTTCCAATATTTCACACTTGTCTTTTTAGCCCCTAATTTCTGAAAGAACTCCCTTTTCTCACTTTTTTCATAGCATTCAAGTTAGTTTTAATAGAAATAACTCCCCTTTTTACACCAAGATTGCATCAGTTTACAGAATATTTAATAACAAATGCATCAGTGAGTTGGGGAACCAACACAACTGATTCTTAATAAGTAAATAATGTGACTTGTGGGTGTAAAAGGTGTAAAAGTGCATAAGCATCTCCCTGGAGGAGTAGCTCAGTTAGTTAGAGCATCATCCCGATACACCAAGGTTGCGGGTTCAGTACCCAGTCTGGGCACATACAATAACCAGCCAGTGAATGCATGGATAGGTGGAACAAAATATGTTTCTCTCTGTGTGTCTATCTGTCTGTCTCTTTAACTCTGTCTCTCTCCTCCGCCCCCAACCCCCCGTACTCTCTAATCAATAAATAAAGAAAAAAAGTACACAAGCATCATACTGAGAAGTCTACCAGCCATAGGCTCCAAACTGGGAACATAAGTAAGTTTTACCAAGGAAATGGACATTACTGATTTATTAGATATCAGCTTTAAAAGTCTTTGCATATGTAGTTCAGGTCTCAAGAACAGATGACAAAGAAGAAAGTTCAAAACAGTTTCCCCGTATCTCTCTCTCTCTCTCTCTCTCTCTCTCTCTCTCTCTCTCTCTCTCTCTCACACACACACACACACACACACACACACACACTATCTTTTGTATTTTTCTTCAATCATATATGATACACACTTAAGAGACAATAAAGTCAATGAGTAAAAAAACACACAAGACTACTGAAATGAAACAATAGAAAATGTATAAGTAGAACATGATAAAATAATCAGAGAATTTGACTCCTGACAAATTAAATGAGTCAGTAAAAGACATTTTAAGCAAATTATAGTGGCCCTACATTAATTTGAAAAAATTGATGATCCACCTTAAAAACAGCCTATTAACAGAATGAAAAAGAAGCTTTTGTATTTATTTTCTTATCATGAGGGCGGAAAGGGTGATGTGAGAACTTACTTATTTCACTGGAAACCTGGTTCAGTTTATCCTGTGACCTGCTGATAAGGACAACCTTCATTCCACACTTCGCCAACTGAAATAACAAAAGAGAGAGCAAACAGTTGAGTCATACCTGTGCATTTTATTGAAAACAGACATTAGATATATTCTCATTTTAAGAAAACCTGACCATAAGATAACCCAAATTAAAAAACAAGCAAACAGCCCTCGCTGATTTGGCTCAGTGGCTAGAGCGTCGGACTGCAGACTGAAGGGTCCCAGGTTTGATTCCGGTCAAGGGCACATGCCCAGGTTGGGGGCTCGATCCCCAGATGGGGGCATGCAGGACAAGGCAGCCTATCAATGATTCTCTCTCATCATTGATGTTTCTATCTCTCTCTCCCTCTCCCTTCCTCTCTGAAATCAATAAAAATACATTTAAAACACACACACACACACACACACACACAAGCAAACAAATAAATTCCAATGTAATGAATGGGCAATACAAAATAAAGACTTTCCAGGAATCCCCAAAGGGTTATTTTCTAAATCAAACTAGTATACAAATGTCAAAAGGTTTTAGAAGAAAAATTGTTACTTTTCATTTTGTACCCAGCTATACTGTTTGAGTTCTTGAAATCATAATATACACAAAACTTTTTAGTGAACTATTCTACACAGCATATAAATGAGCCATAAATTAGCTGCTATGCACTATTAGCGATTTACTAAACTAATATTCCAGTCTTATATCCTAAAGTTGGCTTTTATTAAATAATAAGTGATATTGCAAATGAGGAGATATAGAACATTTTTAAAAATAAAAATAACAAAGGTTGGTAATAATTTATTAAGTTATTCTGCTGTAAAGCCACTAAAGAACCCATGAGTCCAAACTGGTATGTGGTTTTCTCTCTTTCAATTAACAGGGGAGGGAGGATAAGGAAAAGCTTTTATTTATAGAAAAAGAGCATCTACTAAGTATAGAAAGAAAGATATCATTAGAAAAATCACTATTTTTAAACCACCACGGTAATAACTAATTTAGGCAAAAATTTTCAATGGATGTTAAAACCATTGGGTGAAACATGGTTGGGAAATGGGATATTCACACAGTCTCCAAATACCACCCCACATACTACTTATTAATTACAAAGGGGAAAGGTACCTTTATAATGGAGAATTATGGTGGACAGCATTTTCATAAATGACTTCTCTTTTTTACAATTTTTATTTATTGACTTTAGAGAGAGAGGGGAAGAGAGAAAGAGAGAGAGAGATAAATTTTTGTTGTTCCACTTGTTTATGCATTCATTGGTTCATTATTGTATATGCCCTGACTGGGGATCAAACCCCATAACCTTGGTGTAAAGGACTGACGTTCTAACCAACTGAACTACCTGGTCAGGGCCAAATGATTTGTCTTAAGATAATCAATAATGAAACAAGTAGACTTCCTGTGCCTCCTGATAAGATAAAGTCAGGATACAACAGAACCTGTGTAGCAATCATGCTAAAAAAATGTTTAATTAGATTCTAGTTTAATTAGAAAACAATCCGACAAATCCAAATTGAGAAACTTTTACAAGACAACTGGCTTGGATTTTTAAAAAATGCCAGTTACAAAAAAAAGGAGGGGGGCCCTAGGGAACTCTTCCAGTCGAGAGACATGACACCTAAATACAATGCATAATTCTTAACTGGATGTAAAACCACAAATAAAAGAGCTACAAGGAAAGTTTTGGGGGCAATTGGGAAATTTGCATGTAGGCTGTATCCTATATCCTATATAGTAAAAGGCTAATATGCAAATAGAACGAACGGCAGAACAACGAACGGCAGAACAACCAAACAACCGGTTCCTATGACATGTGCTGACCACCAGGGGGTACACGCAGAACATGGCAGGAATTGGCAGCAGGCAGCAGAGCGTGGAACATGGCATGCGTAGGCCACAGTGGGATGGTGGAGCAGGTGAACGGGGGCGCCAGACCAAGGCGGGGTGCCGGCCGCTGTCATCAGGGCTAGCCTCTGGTGGTTACTGAAAATTCTTTGCTCCTGTGCGCCACGGTCCCACCCGCTGCTCACATCTGCTGCCAGCACCAGCCCTGCTAGCACCCACTGCCGGTGCCGGAGCCGCCACTCGCACCCACTGCCGGTACCTGGCACCAGCCCTGTCAGTGGGTGCGAGTGGCGGCTGCCGGCCCCAATCGCCCCTTGCTTCTCAACCTCCCCTTGCTCCTTAGGGATGATCAGGGCAGCAGCTGCCGCTCGCACCCGCTGATGGCGTCAGCCCCTCCAGCAGACAGGGGACTGGGGGCCATGGCGGGAGGGGCCGGGTGGGGTGCAGAGGATGGGCCGAGACCCGCCCCTGTGCTCACCACAGCCTCGCAGCCCACAGTTCCTTTCAAGGTGCACAAATTCATGCACTGGGGGTGGGGGGGAATCCCTCAGTCTGGCCTGTGCCCTCTTGCAGTTCGGGACCCCTCACTCCATACCCCCTACCTGCTCGCTGCTCCTTAGCACTGCCATGGAGGCGGAGGCGGGAGAGGTTCCCGCCACTGCCGCTATGCTCGCCAGCCATGAGCCCAGCTTCTGGCTGTGTGGCACTCCCCCTGTAAGAGTGCACTGACCACCAGGGGGAAGCTCCTGCATTGTCGTCTGCCCCCTGGCGGTCAATGCATGTCATAGCAACCAGTCATTCTGCCATTCTGTCGATTTGCACATTAGGCTTTTATTATGTAGGATTATACCAAGTTAAACTTCGTGTGACCATTGTATTATTGGTTATAAGGGTGAACGTTTTAAGATTCAGGGTGAAATACTTAAGGGTGAATTATTATGATGCCTATAACTCACAAATGGTCCATCTAAATTCGAATTATAATAAAATTAAATGTGGCAAATGTCAATAATTGGGGAATCCCAGTGAAGGGTATATGGGTGTTCATTATATTCTTACAACTTTTCTGTAGTTTTGATATTCAAAATAAACTTGGAAAACAGAAAAGGATTTTTTAAACAAAGAACAACGTTTGTGAGTAACAAATGAGAGATTCAGTGGATCCGCCAGGATCTTCATCTCACCTGGGCAGTATCATAGGCTGTGGGTCCCTTCTCGGAACTGGAAGGCAGGGAAGCTGGCCTGAAGAGTACTGCCAAGGTTCCTGCTTTTTATGATAGCCTTCAAACCATTATGGTTTCCTATCCTTTCATTACATTCCAGAGAAATTTGAACCTTTTGCCTGTGTCTGCCAATATCTTTCTGTCCATCACAGTCCTTCTTATGAAAATGATTTCATAAACTAATATGGAAATATAACCTATATAATAATATAGCAACCTTTTGGAAAATAGTTCAAAACTGAGGACTATCCAATTACTCGCAAAAAAAAAGCTCCTTCTTACACAATATATTCCATATACAGCATATAAACCATAAACTCAAAATGAATTAAAGACTTAAATGTAAGACACTCCTAGAAGACATAGGCAGTAAATTCTCTGATAATTCTCTTAGTAATATTTTTTCTGAAATATCTCCTCAGGCAAGGGAAACAAAAGAAAAAATAAACAAATGGGGCTACCTCAAACTAAAAAGCTTTTGCACAACAAAGGAAATCATCAATAAAATGAAAAGACAACATACTGAATAAAAGAACATATTCCCCAATGATTTATCTGATAAGGGGTTAATATCCAAAATTTGTACCAAACTCATATACCTCAACACCAAAATAAACATTCTAATTAAAAAATGGACAGAAGACCTGAATAGACACTTCTCCAAAGAGGATATACAAATGGCCTATAGACACAAAAAGATGCTCAATATCACTAATCATCAGAGAAATGCAAATTAAAACCACAATGAGATATCATCTCACACCTGTCAGAATGGCTATCATCATTAAATCAACAATGAACAAGTGTTGGCAAGATGTGAGAAAAGAGAACTCTGGTGCACTGTTGGTGGTATTGTGGATTGATGCAGCTACTATGGAAAACAGAATGGATATTCCTCAAATAATCCTATATAATAAAAGCATAGTATGCAAATTGTCCCCTCGACCGGGAGTCGCCCAGGAGTTCGACCAGGGGCGGGGCCAGCCGGGGGAAGGGAGGGAGTACCTGGCCGGTGGCTGGCAGCCACTAGGGACCCTACCACTGCATTCATTTCGTTCACTGGGCCTCTAGTTAAAATTAGAACTATACCCAGTAATTCCACTTCTGGGTATATACCTAAAGAAATCTAAAACACTAATTCAAAAAGATATATGTATCCCATGTTCATTATGGTATAATATTTACAATAGCCAAGATACACAAGCAATCCAAGTGCCCATCAATACATGAGTGGATAAAGAAGATGTGGTAATATATACAATGGAATATTACTCGGGATAAAAAATAACAAAATCTTACCATTTGTGACAACATGGGTGGACCTAGAGGGTATTATACTAAGTGAAGTAAGTAAGACAGAGAAAAGCAAACACCTAATGATTTCATTTATAAGTAAAATCTAAAAAACAAAAGAAACAAACAAAACAGAAACAAACTCATAGATACAGAGAACAAACTGAGGGTTGCCAGATGGGAGGAGGAATGGGGGGCCTGGGTGACAAAGGTGAAGGATTAAGAAGTACAAATGGGTAATTACAAAATAGTCACTAGGATGTAAAATATAGCATAAGAAATATCCTATATAATAAAGAGGTAATATGCGAATTGACCATCACTCCAACACACAAGATGGCCGCCCCATGTGGTCAAAGATGGCCACCACAAGATGGCCGGCAGGGGAGGGCAGTTGTGGGTGATCAGGCCAGCATAGGAGGGCAGTTGGGAGGAACCAGGCCTGCAAGGGAGGGCAGTTGGGGGCAATCAGGCCTGCAGGGGAGGGAAGTTAGGGGTGACCAGGTCTGCAGGGGAGGACAGTTGGGGGGGACCCAGGCCTGCAGGAGAGGGCATCTGGGAGCAACCAGGCCTGCAGGGGAGGGCAGTTGGGGGTGACCAGGCCTACAGAAGAGGGCAGTTAGGGGTGACCAGGTCTGCAGGGGAGGCTGTTGGGGATGGCCAGGCATGCAGGGGAAGGAAGTTGGGGGGGAACCAGGCCTGCAGGGGAGGGTAGTTAGGGGCAACCAGGCTGGCAAGGGAGGGCAGTTGGGGGTGACCAGGCCTGCAGAGGCGGACAGTTGGCGGGGGGGGGAAGACCCAGGCCTGCAGGAGAGGGCAGTTAGGGGTGAGCAGGCCTGCAGGGGAGGCTGTTGGGGGTGACTAGGCCTGCAGGGGAAGGAAGTTGGGGGAGACCAGGCCTGCAGGGGAAGGCAGTTAGGGGCGACCAGGCTGGCAAGGGAGGGCAGTTAGGGGCAACCAGGCTCGCAGGGGAGGGCAGTTAGGGGTGACCAGGCCTGCAGGGGAGGCTGTTACGGTGACCAGGCCTGCAGGGGAAGGAAGTTGGGGGGTACCAGGCCTACAGGGGAGGGCAGTTAGGAGCAACCAGGCTGGCAAGGGAGAGCAGTTAGGGGTGACCGGGCCAGCAGGGGAGGGCAGTTGGGGGCAACCAGGCTGGCAGGGGAGGGCAGTAATGGGTGACCAGGCCAGCAGGGAGGGCAGTTAGGGGCAACTGAGCCGGCAGGGGAACAGTTAGGCGTTTATCAGGCTGGCAGGGGAGTGGTTGGGAACCAGCAGTCCTGGATTATGAGAGGGATGCCCGACTGCCCGATGGACATCCCTTGAGGGGTCCCAGATTAGAGAGGGTGCAGACTGGGCTTAGGGACACATACACCCCCATGCACGAATTTCATGCACCGGGACTCTAGTAGTTAATAATATTGTACTAGCTATGTATGGTGCCAGGTAGGTACTGAAATTATCAGAGGAATAACTTCATGAATTGTATAATTGTTTAACCATTATGCTGTACACCTAAAACTAATACAAAATAACTTTAAAAATCAACTGTAATTGCAAAAATAAGATTTAATAAATAGAAACCAAAAACCGTTCATATTTACACAATATAAAATAAAATTACACTAAATTTTTCACAATTCCTGATAAAAAGTTTTATACAAATTTTGTTTTTGTATTTTTAATACCAAAAAGAAAGGTCTTGAAAATGACCTACCTCTTCTGCATATGATTTTCCAATTCCATCAGTACTACCTGTGACAACTGAGAAAAGAGAAAAAGTAACAGTTTAGTTTAAGAATTATAATTAAGAACTGATCATACATAGCAAGGACCCACCAATTAAACACAAGAGGACCTGTTTAATACTTTGATATAAATTTGAACCACCTGGAGCAATACCAGCAGTTCAAATTTAGCTCTGAAAACCCACCACAATGGCCAAAATTAAAAAGACTGCAGCCCTACTGGTTTGGCTCAGTGGATAGAGCGTCCACCTGTGGACTGGTTCCGGGTTTGTTTCATTTCTACTACTGACCACAGGTAATCAGACATATATAAAAATTCTAGTCTTCTTTAAACTGGGTGAAAAATAAACTTCCATATTGTTAAAGTCACTATTATAGGCCCAGAAAAGCAAGAGTAAGCTGTCAGTAAAGTAAGTTATTAAAACAAAATATTTAGTATTCACATCATTATAGGAATATTTACTCCAGGTAGTTCACTGATATCCAATTAATTCTCCCAACAGCTATCACCCTAATCTAAGCTATCACCCCAACGTACAAGGACTTGTGCAGTGAGCCTTTCAGTGCTTTCTCACTCAATTCACGCTATACAGTTAAGAATTCATTTTCTGAAACACCACTTTTATGATCTCATTCTCCTATCAAGAAGTGACATTGTTTCCCTATTACCAATTATTAAAACTTCTTGCCATTCACTTCTCCCCACAACTACTACATGGGGCTACCATCATTCATCTCCCACAAAAACTACTGCAACCACTTTCTAATTCAGCTGCTCCCATTCTCCAATTCATTCTCCACATTGTAACCAAAGTGATCCCTCCAAAGGGCAAATCGGATCACTACCCTGCTAAAATCTGTCAATGGCTTCCCACTGCCCTAAGGCATACTGAAATTTTTTCAGTTCCTCCAAGGTAATATGCTCTTTCTTTACAAATGCTGTTCCTGCTACTTCCAATTTCACTCCAACCAGTGTCTCTCTCCCATCCTTGAGGTTTTCAGTTGAATTTTTCCCCTTCCACCATTTTCCTTAACCTCTAGACCAGTGGTTCTCAACCTTTCTAATGCCGCGACCCTTTAATACAGTTCCTCATGTTGTGGTGACCCCCAACCATGTTGTGGCGACCCTGCTAGTGGTTGAGAACCCACAGGTTGTCACGACCCACAGGTTGAGAACCGCTGCTGTAGAGCCTAAGACCATCGGAAAACAAAGAGATATACATTATGATTCATAAAAGTAGCAAAATTACAGTTATGAAGTAGCAACGAAAATAATTTTATGGTTGGGGGTCACCACAACATGAGGAACTGTATTAAAGGGTCGCGGCATTAGAAAGGTTGAGAACCACTGCGGATCTCAAAACTCGCTATCCCCATTATACTCTGTACTCCCTCTTAATAGCATTCATCGTATAGGTTTCCATAAGGGTCTGAGTCACCACTTACAAATAAAAAAATTAAAAAGTTATTTTACCAGCAAAGATGGGCTTATTCAAGAATAGCAGAGAATTGCAATTTGGAACAAGCATACTACAGCAAAAACTACAGGCAAGTCCAGCAAACAAAGGAGAGGGAAGTTACTTTATAGAGAAAAAGGAGGAAGTTAGGAGGGGGTGTTTTGAATGAAAAGTCCATGAAGGAAAATGAGAGCTCAGGGTCGTGATGGCTTCCCATTAGCTGCGCTTGTTGCTAGGCAAGGAGAAAATCTTCCTTCCATCCACTGGGGGAATAAAGTAGAGACACATCTTCTTGGAAATACAAGGTATATTTCTTCCCCTGTGATTATCGCTTGTTCCTGTGGAGGTGTGTAACTGAAGTGGAGTGGTAAGGCCTGACAGCTCCTCCTTTATGCCTCCTTACCACATTTAAAATGAGATTTCCTTTATTCATTTTACACCACAGTCTAACTGCTAGCATAGTGAATGGCAAAAGCAGATCATTAATGAGATTTTGCTGGATGAATGAATGACTGAATGAATAAAAAGAGACTATGACTAGAAAACTAGCCTTTGCTTTATCCACTCATTTTTTTTAAAGAAATAATGCCCAGTCACCTACTGTACACAACCCAATATGCTCTTCAACCCCTCTCAACATCAAGAATCCGTGATCTAAAAATTTTTTTTAAATGTAACAGAGAAAAGTTTCACTTTATGGTAAATATGTAGGTATACATTTTAAAAGAATTCTAATGCTCTCCTTGAAAGGAGATGATTTTTGATGTTAGAGAGAACTACTTCACTCATAATGTGCCAGGGTGGATATGAAGTGAATAAATCCAAAGCAGAATCAGGGAAAGGGAAGATCAACCATTTTGGTCTACTAAAGCATGCCAAATTAACAAAGTAGGACAATTCACTGTTCTTGCCATTAAGATTTGCTTCTTCAATGAACACCGGGTTGTTTTCATTTTGCTGTGAAGTAAGTGAATAAGTTAAGGTACTTTTCAACAATACACAGAAAAAAAAGCTACAGGTATCACCCATAACCAATAGCCTGAGGTATTACCCACAATCCTATGGGCTGTGAGAGTACATATGATGGCCAGGGGCAGACTTGAAGTAAGGAGGGAAAAAAGAAGGGGAGAGAGGAGATAAAAAAAAAAAAAAAGGCTATGTCTTCCTATATAAATATAACACCAGAACCCAAATTCGCAAGCCTTTGAGAAGATGGAAACTGACAAATATAAAGAATATCCCAACTAGGCATCCAAAAGTACCTAGCTTGTTACAGATTATATAAAATACTGGCAACTGACCAGGGCTCAGCTTCCAGATTTTATACAGTCAACAAAAATACTTTAGTTTGTGTAGGTTAAAATTATTCTACTTTTTGTCCTCAATTTGCTAGGAACAGATATTTTTAGTAAGTACCAAACCAACTTATCAAAATTAAACATCAAAAATAGACTAGAATAGAGAAGCACTGGAAGCAAACATGCTATTTTTAGCTCTTCTGTCTATTCGCTGCCACTGCCTACCAAATTCTGACTGCAGAGCCCATGCATAAGAGCTTAGTTATTCCAGGCAGGTTCCTTCTCGTGACCCTTTTTTTTCTCCCTGAACACCTGGATGCAGAAAACACTCGATTGATTAAAGATTAATACTGCTGCAAACCGTGACAGCTGCCTTTCCTCTGAGTGCTTTTGGGGGTGGGGAGAATAGAAAATGACAGAGAGCTTGCATCAGTATTCCACTTGGGGATCTATTACATGGAAAGAAAATTGCTATTTCAATTCCCTTTTGTTGCTAAAAATAGCAGTCTCGATTGATTCAAGCAAAGGGGGAACCAGCTTAGCAGTGCTGAATTTAGAAACCACTGAAGTCCCAAGAGCAAATGCTAACATAGTCTAACACATGCCAGCTCATATCTAACAAAGAACAAAGAGAAGCATGCAGGCTGCAAGTTAATAAAACAGCAGCAACTTCCTGCATTTTTAGTAAAGGTAATCAGTGAAAGTGATGCAAAATAAGAAAAGACTATAGTAACCTGTTCTTCTAATAATATTTTAATTTTAAAAATTTACAGGAAAAAAAATAGATTATGCATAAAACCAGATATTGTGGGCATTTCCCGCAACATCATGGTTTGGGAAAGTTACACATTTTCTTCAAGCACAGTATATTACTAAAGAAAGAAAATGCCCAGTCTACATATACGCTGTCCCAGGAGAGAGGTTCCTTCTCCCACACAGTCCTCTCTAGTTCCCTAATGACCAGCCCTCTTCAGCCTTCCCTCCTCTTCTCTTGACCCAAACGAATACTGCAGATAGTTATAGCATGCCACTTAAAAACCTAACAAACCAAAAAGCAAAACAAAACAACATTCAAAAACAACCCATCAGTTCAGAAGAGAGAGAAGGAAGAAGCTATGGAAAGCAGGATCTGCTGAAGGCAGCTGATCCCCTGGGCCGACTTCCAGGCAAGGACTTGTAATGCCTTCTGGTGGCACTAAAACCCCAAAATACCTTCTGCCTGCATTTTTCACTTTACTTGGTTAACTGAAAACCTTTCCAGATAATGATTCATTTCATTTCATTCCACATCCTCTTTAAAAATGCAAACGCCTGTGTAAGAATTAAAAAGCTATCAATCCTGTGCCTCGGTATGATTTAGAGAGGATTCAAACTGCTCTGTGGGTTTTTCTGGGGATACCCAAAATGTGACATGGAAGGGGCTTCATGAGAGTAAGGATTCTGGCTGGGGGAAAAAGAAGTTACTACTTCTGGACCACAAGCCTAATAAAACCATAATGGAAAGATGGAAGGCTTTTGCTATTTTAATACAAAGAGAATATATCAAGTGGTTAAGAATATGGGCCCTAAAATGAGACCAGAAAGGTTCAAGTCTAGATTCAAATACCAATTCTACTATCTATCATAAGCTAGTTAACCTCATTGTCTCAGTTTCTTTATCTGTAAAATGAAGACAATATTATCTGTCCCATGGAATCATTGTAAAGATTCAATTAAAAATGTTAATAATAGTACCTGCCATTTTTACCAGCAATTTTCAGTTGAAACTCAAGACTGCCAAATGAGAATTGTTTGAGAATTACATGGGACAATGTATATAATGTACTTAGCATGGGACTTGGCACATAGTAAATGCTCAGTAAATGTTAGCAATAGCCAAGGAGCACTAGAAAGTGGAAAGGAAAGTTTAAAAGTAACTAAGGTTAGATACGATACCAAAACTACAAGCAACAAAAGAAAAAGTAAGTTGGACTTCATCAAAACTAAATGTTTTTTTGTACATCAAAGGACACTATCAAGAAAGTGAAAAGAAATCCCAAAGAATGGGAGAAAATATTTGAAAACCATCTATCTAATAAGGGTCTGATATCCAGAATATATAAAGAACTCCTACAACTCATCAACAAAAAGAAAACCCAAGATTAAAATGGGCAAAGGATTTGCATAAATATTCACCTAATGAAGATATACAAATGGCGAGCAGGCACATGATAAAATGTTCAACATCACTTAAGAAAATGAAAACCAGAGACGAACCAAAATGGCAGCATAGGTAAACACCTGAACTTGCTGCCTCGCACAACCATTATCAAAACTACAACTAAAAGACAAAACGGATATCATCCAGAACCATGGGAAGGCTGGCTGAGTGGAAATTATACAACTAGAAGGAAAAAGAAAAGCGCACTGAGACTGGGAGAAGGTGCGGAGGTGTGGACGTACAGAGTCGCGCGCAGAAACAGGCTGGCAACTGGGTATGCTGTTGTCTTTTTCAATCGGAAGGGAGATACAAGCTCCCGACTGCTTTGAAGTCCAGTTCCGAGTGAGACTCTGGGGACCCAGACTCATACGGGGAGAAACTGGACTGTCTGGCATCAGGCCGGAACACGAGGGCGGCTTTCTCTCAGAGGTGCTTGCAGCGATCATTGTTCCTGCACAGTACCGCGGGACACAGAGACACGGGGACCTTTTTGGGGCAGGGCTGATGGTCAGCCATTGCTGTTTGCTCCGACCTGGTGATTCCCTGAGACCCCGCCCCATGCAATTTACAACCCCACCCAAGCTGAGCCCAGAGGCTTTTGCATATAAATGGCCGGGCCTTTTGCAATCTAACACCTAACAAACTGCAGCTGGGTCAGAGAGCCCCAGAGCCTCCAAAAGAAGGCCCAAGGCTGGACAGCAGCTTGCATTGCTTCACAGCTGGGCCTCATCTGGGCACCTCCAAACCGCAAACAAAGAGAAGGAATCTGCAGATCTTTCTGTAGCTCCTGCTGGGTGGCCTCAAGCAGAGGCTAAATTAGCACCTCCTTGGAGATCCAAGAGCCAGTGTACCCAGTGGTCAGAGTGAGACCATCCAGATTACAACTCTTCACATCCATAAGAGACACACTCAGGGGGCAGACTCAATGAGCGCCAAAACCCCACTGAAGCAAGTCTTGCCCCATAAGGGTGTCTCCAGCACAGAAGTTCTCCCATCGTAGACACAACTGATCCTCACAGCCAATTGGCCTGGAGGTCAATTCCTCCCAGTGATACCAATAGCAATCAAGGCTTAACTACAACAAGACTGTGCACACAGCCCACAAAGGGGTGCACCAAGAGTGTCCACCTCAGGTAATTAGGAAGGCTGAGCCATTGGGCCCTATAGAACACCTAGCACACAAAGCCACTCTATCAACACAGAGAAGCAGCCAAAATGTGGAGACAAAGAAACAGGTCACAAATGAAAGAAATGGAGGAAAGCACACTACTGGATATAGAGTTCAAAACCATGGTTATAAGGTTACTCAAGAATCTTCTAGAAACCCGAGAAATGTAGTGGATATGAAAAAGGACCAACTAGAAATTAGGCATACACTGAATGAAATACAGAGATCCAACAGCAGACTAGAGGATCCCAAGAATCAAGTCAAATATTTGAAATACAAAGAAGCAAAAAACACCCAACCAAAAAAGAAAAAAGAATCCAAAAATATGAAGATAGTGTAAGGAGCCTCTGGGACAACTTTAACAGTATCAACATCTGAATTATGGGGGTGCCAGAAGAAGAAAGAGAGCTAGATATTGAAAACCTATTTGAAGAAATGACAGAAAACTTCCCCTACCTGGTGAAAGAAATAGACTTACAAGTCCAGGAAGCGCACAGAACCCCAAACAAAAGGAATCCAAAGAGGACCACACCAAGACACATCATAATTAAAATGCCAAGGGCAAAAGACAAAGAGAGAATATTAAAAGCAGCAAGAGAAAAACAGTTAGTTACCTACAACTAGTACCCATTCGAGTACCCATGCGATTGTCAGCTGGTTTCTCAACAGAAACTATGCAGGCCAGACGGGAGTGGCAAGAAATATTCAAAGTGATAAACAGCAAGAACCTACAACCAAGATTACTCTACCCAGCAAAGCTATCATTTAGAATTGAAGGTCAGATAAAGCGCTTCACAGATAAGAAAAAACTAAAGGAGTTCATCACCACCAAACCAGTATTATATGAAATGCTGAAGGGTATTCTTTAAGAAATAGACTTACAAGTCCAGTAAGTCTATTTAAGTCTATCTATAAGGGATTGTAGGCTCAATCCCCAGTAGGGAGTGTGCAGGAGGCAGCCAATCAATGATTCTCTCTTATCATTGATGTTTCTCTCTCTTTTCCCCCCACTCTTCCCTTCTGAAATCAATAAAAATATATATTTTTTTAAAGAATACAGAAAAACCTAAGTTTGGATTGTTCCTATTGATAGAGCAGCGATTTTCCATGTATCTAAATTTAATGTGTACCTACACAGTATCAAACAGACACTTTTAATTTTCCCAATACTATATTAGGTATAATTAATAATTGCCCCAATCCTCTATAATAAAAGGGTAATATGCAAATAGGCCAAACAGCAGAACAACCAATCAAAGCATAATATGCTAATGATATGCTAGGGTGCTCAACCGCTTGCTATGATGTTGCACTGACCACCAGGGGGCAAATGCTCCTACCAGTAGGTTAGCTTGCTGCTGGGGTCTGGCCAATCAGGACTGAGCGAGATGGGCCGGACACGCCCTGGAGCCCTCCCGTGGCCCCTCCCCAGCTCGATTGTGCACCCGTGGGGTCCCTCAGCCTGGCCTGCGCCCTCTCACAATACGGGACCCCTCAGGGGATGTTGGAGAGCCTGTTTCAGCCCAATCCCACAGGCCACTCCCCTTGGGAGGGGGCCAGACGCAGGGCTCATGGCTGGTGAGCGCTGTGGCAGCACGAGCCTCTCCTGATCGGGACTGACTGGGCGCGAGCCCGTGGCAGGCACAGCAGGGTGGGGATGAGCGGGAGCAGCAGGTAGGAGCTGCAGGCAGTGTTGGACTGCGGGTTTTGGCCAGATCCCTGCAGGCCACCCAGAAGGACCCCACCCATGCACGAATCGTGCACCAGGCCTCTAGTAACTATATAAGTGAGGATTATACATAATAAGAACTTATTATAGTATCTAATTTTAAAATAAAGAAACCATCTCAGAGAGGTTAAGTGACTTGCCAATGGTCTCATAATCTTAAATCTAATCACCAGAACATGAACCCACTACACAACAGAATACTGACCTACAAACTTGGAACTATAATAGTCACGTTTAGTGATAATGTATGGATAGTACACATACTTCAGAGTTCCTTGCTCATTAATCTGATAATGCCAAATCCAACTTTATTTTTCACTATTATTTAACCAACCTCTCAACTCCAGCCAGTCTGTCTAGTACTTCTCAAATATAACATGCCAGGAAATCAGCTCCATGTTGTGCCCAAGTCACTCCTCATATTGAGAATAACTTTTTTCCTTACTCCTCACTCCCATCAGCCATCTTTCAGTAACTGGAATTTCTAAGCTTCACAGAACACAATAATCATTAAATCTGACTTACCATGTGGCCTCTAAGATGTCAAAACCTCCCTGTTAGAAGAGGCTAAATAATGTACACAAGTTCAAAATAACTGGAAGCAAAGAAATGGAACCAAAGTTCCCTGACTTGTTATCTGGTTGTTAATCCTAATGATTAATTAGATCATGACATACAGCAAGGAAAAAGAGTTGGTGGAATAGTTATGAGAGTCTTACCTCTGATATACAATGTAATCCTGGTTTTATTTTCTTGTTAATGTGCAGTAGTTAACATTCAAATGAGACTTGTCCAGCCTATGCAATTGTTTTATGTTCAACATAAACCATAGCATTGCTTCTACTCCTATGTAAGAAATTTATATCTCGTAAATGCCTATAGGTTTGAAGTTACTTCAACAAGTCCAAATTGGAACAGTCCTATAGCTCAAAATAAAAAATGTTGGCTTTGACATACCTTATGATTTTACACATTTAACTGGTAGAGTAATAACGAAATCAATATTCCCTTAGCTTAAAAACAGTATGCAAATGCACTAGTCGGACAACAGTACCTACTATATGAGTGTCCTTGAAATATGTAACACCAGCCTGGTAAAGTGAAAAAGCTGTAATGAACCTAATTGCTAATTCCAATAATTAGCTTCTTTTGAATGGTCCAAATTTATAAACACCAAGGTAGATATATAGGGAGGGTATAGTGTAGGTTATTTGGCTTATTTCAACCTAATTCATCCTATTTAAGCTTTGAACCAATATTCTTTAGATAAGAAGTGGGTAAATTCCTCCAAAACAAAGAGATTTTAGATACCAGTCACTCTGATAATTAAGTCCCTCCCTACTAAGACACTATTCTGCTTTTAAGCGACTAGGTTTCTTACAGTAACACTACAATAAAGTCCTATTTTGAGCCAGAGTTACTTAGTGAATAATCGCTTTTTCTTCAAAGATTAAACAGTTCCCTAAAGGTCTAAATGTTGATGCGTAAGCCAAAGCAAGCAGGCCTCACTACATCCCTAGGTACTTTACCCCTAGGAGAAATCAAGTTCATCTACTTGTCAACCCTGATGCTGGCCCGGTCAAGAACTTTAAAACAACCTCCTCAAAAGATAACTTGATAAACAATTTACAATATATATCTTGATGACTGACTAGTATCAACAACAAATTCCAGGAAGGAAATAAAGAATGCTAATCTATTCTCTCTACTAGTTTTTGTTTGTTTGCGTTTGTTTTGTTTGTTTTTAAACTCATCACTGAAGAGCCAAAACCATGGAAGCACAATTCCCTCCTGTCAGACAACATCTGGCTGGAAACTCTATTTTTTAGGAAAACTCAAGACCGCCAATGAAATTATGCTGAGCAACTCAACAATTATCACACTTTTCAAAATGAGCACTCAATGAAATGCATTTCCAACTGAATCTTTTTAAAGGAGCTTCATGTAATCCAACACTATTTTTCTCAATTACAGAGATTATATTCCACATAAAATAGTGGAGAGTTGACTAGCAGTCAGGAAACCTATGTTCTAGTCCTGGTTCTGCTAGCTAAATGAACCTGGACTAGTAATTAACATTTCTGAGCCTGAGTGTCAACATCTTTTAAGTGCAGTCTTATATTAAATGTATGGCCAAGATCCTATGATTCCATGACTATGATGGATATAGTCATAGCAATGGCTTCTCTCTCATCTTTAATATCTAAAAACACACACAAGTTTTAGAAAGAGTATTAAGTCAACTCAGAACTGTGATTTAAAATAATAGAGGAGCCCTGGCTGGTTTGGCTCAGTGGATAGAGCGTTGGCCTTCGGACTGAAGGGTCCTGGGTTCGATTCCAGTCAGGGGCACATGCCTGGGTTGTGGGCTCCATCCCCAGAGTGGGGCATGTGGGAGGCAGCCAATCGGTGATTCTCTCTCATCATTGGTGTTTGTCTCTCTCTCCCTCTCCCTTCCTCTTTGAGGTCAACAGAAATACTTTTTTTTTTTTAAATAAAAGATCCCGGCCGAGTGGCTCAGTTGGTGGAATGTAGTCCTGTGCACTAACCTTGGTCTTCCCTGGAGCCTTCTACTCAGATTTTATTTAAATACAACAGGGCTGCCCAGCCAGTGTGGTCTAGTGGTTGAGCATCCACAGTTAGGTTCCCAGTCAGGGCACATGCCTAGGTTTCGGGCTTGATCCTCAGTGTGGGACATGCAGGAAGCAGCCAGTCAATGACTCTCTCTCATCGTTGATGATGTTTCTCTCTCTCTCCCTCTACTCTGAAATCAATAAAAATATATTTCAAAAAAGAAAACCAAAAAAAATGTTTTAAATACAATAGGGCTACTTTGGGGATACCATATCGAATAAGAATAATTAAGGACATATCTACCAAAAATAATGAGGACTGTAACATTTTACATTAAATTTGTTGTCTGATGGAATCTACTTATTCCTTCTGACAAGGGCTGCTGGATCTTACAGGACCAGTAAGGTTCCACAGGCCTCTTGGCCTTTAACGGGCAAGAGTCCTCTCTGTCATATGCTTATCTGACTACACAATTGTCCCTGTCAGTGAGAATGAGCATGGCATTGTATCATGACCAAATACTCCATATAAAGTATATTTAAGTAACTTTACCCTTTAAATAATAACTATGGGCTCACATTTATATACTGTATATAAAATCTGCTCTCTAATTCATTGCATAAAGCAAACTCCCCCAGTTAACTTAATAGAAGCCTTAAAAATATTTTTAGAATGCAAACTCACACACACACATTAGTTATTTTTATAAATTTCTATTTTTTTACACTAGGTTTCTAAAGAGTGGACTACACCTGTATTCTGACAAACTGGCAGTTTCTAATTAGAGACAGAATGAGTACCAGAAACCATATGGAAATTTTAATAGACAGGCCATGTCATAACATTTGTTCTAGAGAAGCTATTCAGATACTACCTCAATGTGCTTAATCTTGGAGACTCGGTCCATTAGAAGGCCAGTGCTAAAGCTGGGAAATTCCTCTTTCCTATAATTCAAGAGATAACCAAGTGAAGAAACAAAGACACTCTTGAACAGCAAAGCATTCTAATGGTACCGGTTGAGCAAGGTATATGCTTGGGACTTAGCAATGGAAAAACTATCTCTGAAATATGACAGAGCTCTGGACCAAATCACATCTAATGGTAAGGCTTAGTTGCAGAAATCAGGGGAAACTACTTATACAGCCCTCTCGGGCCCAATTCATGCCCTCAATTTCTCCTTGTTCCTTTGCTCAGGCTTTAGGGATTCAACCCCACTAGCAGTATTCTCACCTACTCTAGCCACTGGTCCTTAAAGATAAATACCCTGATCCAATTAACTACCTCAATTCATTCATCTATAAAATGACAATAGTGATGGTACTTAATTCAGAGATTAGTATATGATATCAAATCCTTATAAAAGTATATGGCACATAATTAGCATTATACTAGAGGCCCAGCGCGCACGAAATCGTGCACAAGTAGCTTGCTTCCACTTGCCTCAGCTGGCCGGCCCACCCATCGCCGCTAGTAGATCTCTGCCATGAGTAGCTTGTGCCCTGCCCCACCCGTTTGGTCGTGACACCATTATGGCGTCACAACAAGCATCAGCCATGTTTTATTATTGTTGTTCAGTACATTGTTTAGAACTATATATAGTATCATTATTGTTAGTTCTTTTAAGGATCTGACAACTAACTATTACATAAAGTGAGAAAAATAACAGTAACACGGGAAGTTTCTTAAATTTAGAAATCTTACAAAAACTTATATTAGAGGTTCCTGGCTACTTGATAACTAACACAGCACTCTCACCGGGAGTCCATTTTGAGGACGGACCACCATCCTTTCTTAATCTGTTCCTCTCTTGTGCCTTTCTCTTACTTAAGCTCACTTACTAAAATTAGAATGTTCTCTTATAACCTAATTTAAATAGGCCCTTCTATATGAAACTTTTTCTGAGACCCACCTTCTAATATATTAATAACTTACATTTTTGTTTATTTCACCTCTCTCCCCAATTAGAATGTAAGCTTCACAAGGATAGGAATTATTATATTTTATTTATGGATGAATCTAAGTAACTAGAATAGTACCTGGCATATAGATTTTCAATAGATATTACTGAATGATGAATATTCAATCTGGCCTTCAGATCAATAGCAGTGTCCCATAACAGACAAGTAGAGATGTGGAAGCAGCTGCAGATAGATGAATGAACTATGTGATACTGAAAATCTGTGAATTGAAGTATCTAATACATGAAATAAAAACCTCCTCCTCCTCCAAACAGCTGTATGAACAAATCAATGGGAAAAGAAGAGTTGGAGGGAAAGTGAGACAAAGAACAAAATCTGGCCTGTGTGACGCATTTATAAAACTGATGGCCTGTCAGCACGACACTGATGAATATTTTTGCAGGATAAAAATGGCAACCCAGTGTCTAAAAATAAACCACTGTGCTGCAGACCTGTCTGGTTCAGCTACACCACTGGAATACAAACACACCCACTCACCAGCACATTTTGACTCAAGGTTTCACAAAGACAGAAAAACTGAATGTTTTGTTGGCAAGAGAAGATATTTTACATGGTTTAAAATCAGTTATATTCTCTATGTAATGTATCTATATCTGAATTTGCATTTAACTTTAAGTGATTTTCACTTACTAAAAAGTGAAAAATGGTAATAGTAATAAGTCATTAACTCACCTTATGTAAAAGATTAATTTCTCTCAGCCCAATTATAGTAAAATTGAGTACCATTATGACCATCTTGGGATAATATCCTAAAATTGCAATTTAAAAATAAAGTTGCAAATGATTTCTAAGCCATGCTGACTTAAATGGCAGATCTTGTCAAAATGTTATCTGCAAATGACTTTGGAGATGAGGTGAAAAACCTGATCTCATTTTGCATCTGAACTCTACAATAAAAAGTTGTTAGCTAAAATGCAAAAGTGAATATACAGTCCTCCACAAGCAGCGTTTTAATTCATCAAATCCAGTCACCTTACTCAATCCTGCCTTATGTGGTTATGATTCTGCTCTTAGCTAAATTATGATTTCAACTCTAAGAGTTACAAACCACTGGAAGGTTCTAGAACATTCTGAATACTGTCATACCACCATTTTTAATAGTAAAAATGAACTCTCCATAACAATAAAATGTGAATAATAAATTACACTTGATCCTTTATGACCACCCCATTTGGAATAAATAGAAAAAACACCCAGATCAACACTTCAGGAACCAATGAAGTTTTCACAACACAGTACAACAAAAACTGCCTAATTCTTGGTGGTGTTCAGCTGTGCCAATCACTGCACAGTAACTAACTATGCAGTTTTCCTGGTGGGTGCGGGCAGGTGAGGTGGTAGGGGTAGACATCTTGTCTTCTTAGTTCACAGACCTCCAGATCATAAGCTGCACTGAAGCAGATGTGCCTGAGAAACTTCATGTGCATCATGACTTTGATAAGATCCTGGACTTCAAGTTGATGCCATAATGGGATAAGACTTCTGGGAGATGGGCAAGTGTATTCTGCATGTGCAAGAAATATGGATTGCTACACGCAGAGAGCTGACCATAGCAGATCACTTCCCAAGATGGTTGCAACAATACCTCCCCCTCTTATGCCACTTTGCTGTGGGAATTTGCCATTCTTCAATCAAAAGGTGTAATCTTTCCCCTTCTGCTTGATTTTGAAATGGTCCTGTGACTCCCTTGAGTCAACAGAATGTGGCAAAAGTGGCACTGTCTGACTTCTAGGTCGAGGCTTTAAGATACCTTGCAACTTCTATTTTTACTTTCTTGGAACAATCTCAGTGAGATGTGAGGAAGCTCAACCTAGTAGAGTGCATGATTACAGACCATCCGGAGAGGCCACATGGAGGAGAACTGAGGCTCCCTCTAGCCCCAGTAGAGATGCCCCAGCCAATACCATGTGGAATAGAGAAAAGCTGTCTGCACTGAACCATGCTCAAATGCTCGATCCACAAATCATTAACAATAATATGTTTGGCTGTTCGCTTAAGCCACTGAGTTTTGGGACAGTTTATTATACAGCAGTAGATAATTGAAACATTGAGGAAAAGGTCAGTCTGAGTAATGGAAATGTGTGACTTTTTCAATTTTGAAAAAATACATTTTTAATACTTTTAAACATTCACAATGATTTTTAGAATAATAACCTGGGAAAATATCAGTGAATTAAAGCCCTGTGGAGCTTATATTATAGTGAGGGGAACAAGGAGGGGCCCTTAGGAATCTGCTTTAATAAAGAAAATGATTTCTAATTAGTACACCAGTATTCTAAGTTAGTGTTTGCTAAATACTGTAACTAAATCTAGTTTTAACTTTCTCCTTGAAATTGTTACATGGATGCTTTATCATTGTACCAGAAGCTATTTTTAGCCAGACCTTCCTCAGACTGA
The DNA here is from genome assembly GCF_951640355.1 of Cnephaeus nilssonii. Lineage (NCBI taxonomy): Eukaryota > Metazoa > Chordata > Mammalia > Chiroptera > Vespertilionidae > Cnephaeus > Cnephaeus nilssonii. The sequence continues at coordinate 14,730,186 of NC_137084.1, read as the reverse complement.
GCCAGAAGAAAAACAAGGTCAAGATGATATAAGACCACATTTTGTGCACCTGAATTTTCAGGTATCTTCAGTGTACTGAATTAGAACATCAATACTGTCACACCTTTGCTCCTGCTGACTGCACTTCCTGGAGTGCCCTTCCCCCACTTCTTTACCTGGTGGACTCCTGATGCCCTCATCAATCACTCACTCCAGGTGCTTCTCCTGCTCTTCCACTACAGCCTATGCATACATATAGCATAATAGTGGGTATATCATATCATAACTTCTTATTTGTTTAATTGTCCCTACTAAATTGTTAGTTCTTCCAGGAGAGGAATTGTTCTTCCATTCCTAACACAGAAATCTACATATAGTAGTAAATGAACAATAAATGTCTTTTGAATTAATAAATCTTAAATTTTTTATTAAATCATGGTTCGCTCTCTGAAAAAAAGGTAGCTAATAATCCAAAAAGATGGACTTGCAGCTGCCTGGGAAACTATAAGGCATTATTCAAACTTTTTTATCATTATTTATCAGATAGGCGCAAAATTTTCCTCTTTCCAATACTCAAGTTTACTCTCAAAGTAGGAAGACTTGTTATACTTAAGGTCATTCAGAAAAGCATACCAACTCCCAAATAAAGTTCCTACGCAGGTACCTGTGAGTTCCGGTTTACTGTTTCTTTGGTGTTGTTTTCATCAGCATTCTGTTTTGCAGTCACCTGTCATATCCTGTGTATCTGTATTTTTATCTCAAAAGCACAAAAGAAAACCTTCATGGTTTGAGACACACCCAAAGGGCAAACACAATTTAATTTGTGGGTTTTAAAAGTCACAGGATTCCAGACCTAAACAGATTTTAAACCTTACCAACTTAGTTTTCAGGACACAATTCCCCTTCTTTTCACATAAATTTGGTTATTATACAGTATCACAAGCAAGATTATAAAAATGTGGAGGAATGAATGAAGAAGCATACAGAGCAGCAGAGTCATAATTCAATCCCTGATACATCTATCACCTAACAGAGGCGCTTTATATCTATGCTGCCCAACGCAGTGGCCACTAGCCACAGGTGGCTGTTAATTTAACTTTAAATTAAAATTAGATAAAATTAAAAATTCAGTTCCTCAGTCTCAAAAGCCAAATTTTAAGTGCTCAATAGCCACATGTTGCCGATGGCAACCAAACTATGCAGAGTAGGTATAGTGTTCCATGGTCAACACTTCCTTAAATGACATGAAACAAAATTTCATATCAAATTACAACAGAATTCTTCCATTATGGCTTCTGCCTGCAGTAATGAAAACTGTGTGATATTTCAGAAAAAAATGTTAAATAGAGGGGTAAGTCAAGGAAAAAAGAAATACATCATTTTTTTCATAGTCTGATAGGATGCAAAGGTTTACGTTAAAATTCATTTTTTGAAGTGACATATTCCAATTAATGAAAATTCACTTTGTTTAATAAACTTTTCTTCCAGTAACATAAACCTTTTTCTTAATGTATATGTTCAACATCATCACCTTCTGAGTTTGGGTAAAAGGACAATTTTTGAAAAGCCTTCTCATCTTAAAACTCCAATCATTTTCTTAAAATTATCACACTATAGTTTTAAAGTATTTTAACTGCTAGAATATATAAGGCATATGTTATTTGGAACTCTAATAGCTAAATGTTAATTCTATAAAATCTAACTTTGAAATACACTTTTTAAACAGCTTCTTTCTAAAGATAAAATAAAAATCTCTGCAAAATTATCTAAATTTAAAAGATGAAAAATGTATCCAGTGCTAAGATTTATCTTGTATATCAATAAAATATTCTTTTCTTCTGAAATATTAAACAAGCTTTCAAAAGTGGGATTCAAAGGTGGTTTATAGAAATTGCACAAATTCAATGAAATTTTCAAAGAATTTCAAAGTACAATGGTAAATTATTTGCCCAATTAAAAAAATATCCTAAGTACCTTTGTTTTGAGCTCTGTTAGGCAAAATATGTATTTATGTTCAAGTACTACTAGTAGATTAAAACGCAAAGGAAACATCATTGTAATAAAAATCATCTTCAATTATATATTTTTAGGAAGTGTCTGGTGCTCATTAGCACCCTCTAGAGTCAGTTATTATAGTCCAAATGAATCTGATCTTCAAACATAGCAATTCATTATTTAATATAAAAGTGACAAAGGTAAAGAATTTTAAGAAACTTAAATGACATTCATATTATAATTTTCCCTCAGAAATTTCAAAATGTCATTTAAAAGTCCACATGTGCTTTTTAAAAATGAGTTCATTTTGACAGTATCTCTTTAAGAAATTTATGTTGTTCTATAAAAGATGGTTCAAGTGAAAGACATTAAGCCTTTTAAAGTTTACTATGCAAAGATTCTTGCTCAAAAACCTGTGCTTTAAAGGTTTTTTCAGTCACATGTTTTTATTTCTAATTGTCCTCCATATGCCTAAATTTTAAGAATACTCTAAATGTAAAAAATTTACATAATTCATTCGCCATTAAAATAAGATATGAAAGGAAGCTTATATTTCTTGAATATGAAGAAAATTTCAAATGGCAACTCATTGGAAGGACAGTAGGGCTGGGTTTTAGAGTTAAGAAAAAGGAAGCCTGTGTGTATCATTTCTCTGATATCAACCACTAAATTCCTTTAGTGAAACTTATCTCTAAATTTCCACCAACACAAAAACTACCATCAAATCTCCTTTTATGTTTCCCCTTCTAAAGGGTAATTTAGTTCTCCCTCCCTGGAAGGCAGACACAGAGAACACCTGCAGGCACAATGTGCACATCATCATGGTGCAGAATTCAGCACCCTGGACCCCTGGCTCCATTCCCCTGCCCAGTGCTGCCACATGCACCAGCCCACGTCCTGAGCATGTGCCTCTGCAGTGCTCTCAGGGGCTCAGGCACATGCAGTCACTGTTCCCCCAGATGAAGCCCCCATGTGACCACAGTCAGGCCTGCAGTCACAATACAAGACAACAGCCCTTTCCATCCAAAAGAGAAGGGAGAAGTGGTCAACCACAATTTTCTGAATGCTTTAAATAAACATAGATATAGCAGCAAAATGTTTCTTGTTTACATCCACTAAATTATTTTTGGTGTTTTCTTTTGTCTCTTCAAAAATTAAAAAAGATAAAGTCATCATCTGAGTTCACTCTAGAGGAAAAAATCCAATTACTCCCTACTCTCCTCTTACTAGATTGCCTAATGTTTCATAACGGAATACGTCATTAAAAAGGGGACAAAACGCAGCAAAGCATTGCATCAACTACGTTGGTAAAGGCAATTAAGTCAAAGCACTGCTAATAATCCCTCTTCAGCTCTTCAACAAACTCACAAAGAGGAGGACTTATGCCTAACATTCTTGCTTATGAGGGGTGAAAACAAGCTCTCTCTTTTATGGAGAAAACAGTTACGCAGCTTGGACCTTACCTGGATCTGTTACATCCTCTCCTCTCTGCTGCTTGTTACCTGGGCTATTTCACTGCCCCGTGTTTTCTCCACTGGAGGGCACAGTTAGCTAAAAGAAAATTTGGTGAAACCATTTGTTCTGTTCTACAGTTCCAGAAAAAGGCTGGGTGAGAAAGGAGGAGAAGCTGCTATCATAAAGGATGTTTCAGTAATATTTCTCAATTTCAGCTATTCTCTGTTATCATGAAAATCATTATAAAAGATAACCACTAATTGGCTAAGAGTTAAGACAAAAAAATCTGTTCCAAACACCACTATCTATAAAGTATAAGTAAAAGATGAGGTGGAAAGCAAAGAATAATTTTTTTTAATGGTGGACACCCTAGGTACCCAATAACCTCAAGTGTGAGTGCAAACAGAAATTCTCCTTTACTACAGGTCCCACAAAGCATTTTCACGGGAATGTGGTGTTGAATTACTCAGTTCTTTTGCAACGATATAAATCATGCCCAGCAAAAATAGTTCATTTTTATTTTCTATTTTTCGCATTATCATTTTAGAGATAAGCCAACAGGGGATGCTATTCAGCAATTCATTCATAGCTGCCTTTTCTTTATAAACCTAATCAATCTTAAGGGTTTAGTGCAAAATGTTTTCAATATGGTTAGGAAAAAAATTAGTAAAGTGACACATAAATACTGCATTTCTAGATAAATCAAATAAATGCAGTTTTCAGGGTAGCTTATAAAACAATAGCCTCCTGTTTTAAGACTTGCTTTTGAATAAAACTATTAGGTTTCCACTTACCAGGAAGCTTTCTAAGCTTTTACTGTGTTTAATGTGATGGAGGACACCTCTCTATGGATATTATGCAGGGCATCGTGTTTTATTAAGTCAACTGACAAATTATTATAACTTAGTTTTTTGTTATAGATAGGCCAAGTTAATTTTTTTAAGTAGAAAATATGGCAAAATAACGAGTGGGATTACACCTTCAAAAAAATCGTCTAAACATGTATATTGAAACAAATTATTCATGTTATATTAAGTGATTTACTAAAGAAACCCAAAAGTCCCAGCTAGGGCTTCATAATTCAATGGCCTCCGGACCATCCCCTGCAGTCCTAAGAGAAGAAATAATTCCATTTGCCTGACAACACAATTGGTTGCTCCCAATTCTTTCCCTATTTATTTACATCATGGCTATCCATACAAAGAGTATTCTAGACAGAAGGGTAAGCTAGTACAAAGTGTATGCTGTAGATGCACAAGGAACAGCAAGGAGGCCAGTATGGCTGGAATAGAGAGAGGAAATTCCACTCAAGTCTGAGTTTAAATGTCACCTGATGAGAAAATCTTGCCTAACCACCCTATGTAAAATAACAGGAGTAAAACTTCCTTTCCTTCTTCCTCTGTTATTCTCTATCATCTACCTTGCTTTATTTTTCTTCTTAGTACATCTCAACACCAGACTTCCCAAGTATGCATTTGCTTATTGTCCATCCTTCCCTATTAAAATGAAAGCTCCATGACAGCCAAGGCTGCCCATTGTGTTCACTGCTACCCTCCCAGTACATTACGAAGTATCTGGCACACCAAAGGTAATCAAATGTTTGCTGAATAAAATAAATAAAAGAAAAATGATGGGAGTCTGGAGAGAGCTCAAGAAGAAATGACACAACTTCCATGATATTACTCCTTATCCTTGAGCTATCCAAGATATATGTCATATGCCTGACATGAGGTACAAATACCAATAAAGGGGCAAAATGGCAATGATATAAATATCTCCCATTCAGTAGATCAGAATTAAATTATGAAGAGGAAGAGATTAATTTATACTTTTAATACAAACTAAACCTATAAGGTCCATTCTCTAATCACCTGTAGTTTTTTTAAAAAAATTTAAAATACTTAGAATTAGGCCAGTCCACCTTAAGAAGTGACAAAACATCTACCCACAATGAAAGATACATACATCAACTTATGCCTCAACTCTATTTCTTTGATTATCTCCAGAAATTAACTCCTTCTCTACCTTTTCCTTGGTCTTATTTTGTTGCTTTGTTTAAAGAAAATGAAACCAAGGGCAAATATTGTGATGGGAATTAAGCTAAGCCGGTGGTGCCCCATCCATATCTTTGGAGAGCACATTCCAAATGCAACTCTTGGCACAAGGATTTTCTCTGTAGCTGAAACCAGCAACACCCAAGCACACAGTGGATAGAAGTGCTATCTAATTAATGCTTGTCTCCACCAACAACCTTCACCCAGTGACTAATGGCTGTGGGTGTATAAATTCTGAGCATTCTGACCCCAAGGGTGAAATAACTCTGAAACTTAAATTCTACATAGCTCCAGAGTTCTGCAGTTGGATTAGAATACAGTTGACCACAGCGCTTGATAATGGCCCTTTTATTGGCTGAGTTCCCTTCCCTGTCTCCCTCCCTTATGTCAAGCTTGAAAGTTTTCCAATTATATCACAGTTGAAGTGACACTTCAATACCAATAATTCAACTATATCCTTACCATTACACCTAACCATGGTTTTTGTATATGTTAAAAATAAAGTTGAAACTTAAGGTATTTCTTTAAAACTAACACAATTAGTGCTTAAACTAGTTTAACTTTTAATTCAGTAACCAGCTTACAATAATAAAGTTGTCAAAAAAATCTGTTTTAAGATACATTCTAAAATTGACGTATTAAATAATCACATCAAAAGAGACTTAGGTGTTGATCACGACAAAGTTGCAACAGATCCCAAAATAAATCTCTGAAGCAATTTGAACCTCACACAAAGGGTTTGATCAACTCATAGGGCAATTCTATTTCTAGGCTTCTGACTGAGAACGGAAGGGGAGAAGGCAATGTCTCATTTGTGTATAATGCTTTGTACTTTCTACAGTGCTTCCAAAGACTATTCAGAGACTCTTAACATTTCTGAAGACAGAAAAAGTAAGTATTTTTATACATATTTGATAGAGCAAATAAACAGAATGGCTGACCAAAGATTCCACAGCAAATAAATGTCAAAGGTAGGAAGGTGGAATATGAATTCAGGTCTTCTAATGGTCCAATACACTTCCTTGCTTTTCTGCCTAAAAAGGAAGTAGCAAACATTTACCGAACTAAGGCACAAAGTGCTACAGGGAATACACTCAAACCATTCAAAAATAATGTTCTCCCTTTCCTAAAATAGTACATGCTGAGGCTCCCAAGTTTTCTACAGTCCTGTATAATATGGCATATAATTTATGACTACTATAAATGGTAGCTGAACCAAAGGACTCTGGTAAGGAACTTAGAACATTAGCTCAGCCTAGTCCTATCTAATAAAGAGGAAATATGCAAATTGACCATAACTCCACGACAAAGATGGAGGCACCCACAGTCAATAAGGAGGGAATATGCAAATTGACGCGACAAAGATGGTGGAGGCCAGGCCAGGAAGCTTGCGACGAGGCAAGCGGATGAGCAGCACGATGAGCGCCATCAGCAGGCCCATGCCGGTTGTTCACTTCTGCAACAGCGGTGCGGGATCCTCACTGGCTCGGGGCAGCAGTGAGTCGGGCGGCAACGCGGGCATCAGCAGTCTCGCCACTGTGGCCGCGCCGTCGGGGAGAGGCGCAGCCAAAGACAGATTGCAGGGCTCGGAGGCACCCAGGGCAAGTGCCCCTGCACCCATGCCAAGCTACGGAGGCCAGGGGTGGGGGGTGTGGCAGGGTTGGGCCACATTTGGGGAACACCCCAGAGGTCGGGGCAGCTGGACCCGCGGAGGGAGGTCGTAGCCAGGTCAGGGCAGCCACGGCGCAGAGCCGGAGGCATGGGCGCTGGGCGCCTTCCCCGCCAGAGCTGCGCACTGTCTCCACTGCCACCGGCGCCGCTGCCTCCACCACTGGAGCCACTGCTGGAACAGCCGCCAGGACCTCAGCATGTTTCTGAGCATGCTGATCCTGCAGCCCAGGCATCCAACAACCACCTCACCCCGCTCCCACTCCCCAAGCCAACCTCCGGAGCCTCACATCAGACTCCTGCAGCCAACCCAGGCAAAGGCACGCCCCTAGCTGTCTCCCCCTACCCCTCGCCCCAACTCCCTACATCCTCCTCGCACCCACAGTTCAGAGGCTCTGGGGAGTCCACTGCAGATCTCCCAGCCAGTGCCTCCCAGGCGCCTGCCGGTGCCTGTAAGTGCACCCCTTTCTGCGCCCACTGGTTCCGGCGTCCCGTTTCCCCAAGCTCCCTACGGCGTCTGGCTCTCACCCGCATCCCTGACAGCTCCCGAGACCCCTACTCTCTCCTGCACCCCCACTCTCTCCTGCACTCCGTTCCTTTCTGCGCTTCTTTTGACTCCTGTGTTTAGCTCCCTCCTGCGCCCCCGCTCTCCTGGATCCCCATATACCTCAGTGCCCAGATTTCCAGCCAGGCAAGCCCACGCTCAGCATTCTCTAAGCACCCAAGAGCTTTGGACAGCCTGTCCACGAGGGTTGGAGGAGTTTGGCTGAGAGATTGTTCCTCAGGTCGGGCAGCCTAGCGGAGTGAGTATAAAAGCCTTTCTCCTTCTAGCAGGGACCCAGCCAGCCTGCGCCCTGCCAGCTCCAGGGATTGAAAGCGGGTGTTCGTGGTTAGAGGAAACTTTCCAGCCGAGCGCCTGGCTAAAGCACACCGCGCAGCTGTCAGGAATGCTCTCTGGGCGCTGTTCTTGCCAGGAGCTTGCGTTCCACTGCGGTAGATGCAGCAAGGACGCAATGATTAGTGCATCAGACTGCTAACGCTGAGGACCGGTAGGAAAAACACACACTCCCCAGTCCCAGCTGGCGAATCTGAGTCTGATGCAACCTTGTGTGCCTGTATGACAAAGAGAGAGGCTTAAGGAAACGAAAATGTTTAAGCGTAGAGTAAATGACACTGCCACCAAGAAAGAGCACACTTAGTTACACTTCGGACTTTTCACAGTCAGTCAGGACACCTGTATTTTGTGCTTTATGATTCACATGATCTGATCATTTGAGTTGGGTCAATACAAACGAAAAGGCACTATTGGTTTTGGTTGAGGTAATGAACTGAGATTTCAGATTTCTTGGTTGTTTTCTCCTTTGCCCAAGTTCCCAGATTCTCAAAACTCTAGGATTAGTTTTGGGAGGGATGAGAGAAGAAAATATGTAAATACTCAGGATTAAAATCAGATAGCAGTTGAGATTATAGCCATGGTTTTTGAGTTGGCAAATGAATCGGTTTGAAATTCATGACCCTGGCCTCTGGCCAGGCCAGGCGCGGAATGCTTGCCTCGTTGCAGGCTGGGCTGAGGGACCCCCCCCCCCCCGCATGAATTTCGTGCACCCGACCTCTAGTACTAATCTGTAAGATTGCCTGACATTCACACAGAACCTGTCAGAAATCAACCTCATTATTTTCCTCCCAAAGCCTGTCCCTTCTCTTTGTGTTTTCCCAATGTCAGTGACTAGTGCCAGCACCTACCCAGACCTCACAGTCCTTGACTTCTCGACTCAACTCCATCACCCCACAACCCAGGACTTCCACCTCCTATCTCTCCCATCCGACTCCCTGGCTTACATCCTCCCCTCCCCACTTAATTAGCCACCACTACCCAATCCCTGGCTAATCACCACCACAGGTCTCTGTTGATCTCCCTGTCTCCTGGGTTGCCCTCTCCAAAATATCAGAGTAAACTCCAAAATATAAACGTAATCATGACATCTACTGCTTAAAATCTTTCAGTGATTTCCCACTGCCCTTAGAATAAACAAAACCCTCACCAATAGCCTAAAGGTCCTTTGTGACTGCACTCCTGCCCATTTCCCTATCTAGTCTTATCTTTTGCCTCTCTCCCCCCAAAGAATCTCAGCCCAAAGTTTCTGAATGTTCTCACTTGCCTCAAGGTCTCCACCTAAAGTATTCCCTCTGCAGGAAATATTCTCCTGCCCTCCAAACCCCTCTTGCCTGTCCATTCCTAATTCATCAATGCAGTTTGCATAGTGGTTAACAGGATTTCAAATTCCAGATGCTCCTCCATTTACTAGTATGAGAGTTTGGGCAAATAGCTTTCTTTCAGCAAAAATGAGGATTTTATAGGACCTACCTTATTGGATTATAGGAGGAGTAAATGAATTTATTCAGGCAATTAGAAAAGCATCTGGTACATGGTAACCTTTTAAATAAACATTGTATCTCATTACTATTATGAACATCATCAATGTCTTCTTCCTTCCACTTCTTTTTTCCCCACATCTTGGATTAAGTGTTACTTCCTTCAGAAAATCTACTCTAAACCTTTGGACTAGGTTAGTGTTCCCATAGCTGGCTCCTATTACATGTTTTGGGGCTGCTTATATTAATAACTAGAGGCCCAGTGCATGAAATTCGTGCACTGGGGGGTTGGGGGGGGTGTCCCTCAGCCCAGCCTGCACCCTCTCCAATCTGGGACATCCCTCTCACAATCCAAAACTACTGGCTCCCAACCGCTCACCTGCCTGCCTGCCTGATTGCCCCTAACCACTTCTGCCTGCCAGCCTGATCACCCCCTAACTGCTCCCCTGTGGGCCTGATTGCCCCTAACTTCCCTCCCCTGCCAGCCTGGTCACCCCTAACTACCCTCCCCTGCTGGCCTGGTCACCCCTAACTTCCTCCCCTGCAGGCCTGGTCGCCCCCAATTGCCCTACCCTGCCGGCCATCTTGTGGCGGCCATTTTGTGTCCACATGGGGGCGGCCATCTTTGACCACATGGGGGCGGCCATCTTGTGTATTGGAGTGATGGTCAATTTGCAGATTACCTCTTTATTATATAGGATTATATAGGATGATCTATCTTCTCTACCATACCAATGGAGGAAAAGATCATGGCTTTCTTGCTCACCACTATATTCCATACTCAGTACTATATCTGGAACACAGTCAGCACATCATGAATATTCCCCTGCTGAATAAATGTGTGATCCAATTCCACTGTTTAATCACTACAAAGATCACTTAGCTGGCCAACTAAAATCTAAATTTCTTCTGTTTAAACTTAATCCCATTTCCTCCTTCCTCATCATTTGAGAGGACTTTTTTAAAAACTTATCTTATTCACCCTCAATCTCCAATTAGTAAAGACTAGGAAATCCTGGATGTCCAGAAAACATGCTGAAGTTCCAAGTTTCTTTTTTTTCCCCCCCTAATCTATTTAAAATGCACAAACACAGAACTAGCCTAAAATAGAATCTCTATGTAATTGTCAAAATTACAAGTAAATATTTAATACAGAAATCATTGGAGGTTTTAACACTATTATAAACCAGGCTCTGGTACCAATAATAGATATCCAGTTAAAAAGCCTGCATGAATAGCCCACTGACTTCTTCTAGGACTAGCTTGACCTTAATCCAGTGTTTCCCAAAATGCATGATCTTAAGAATTATCTTATTTGTTAAAAATACTTTCCCATGTTCTTTTCTTGGAGGTTTTTATTTACTAGGTCTGTAGGTATATATATACTTTATTGATTTTTTTAAAATATATTTTATTGATTTTTTACAGAGAGGAAAAGAGAGTGATAGAGAGTTAGAAACATCGATGAGAGAGAAACATCGATCAGCTGCCTCCTGCACACCCCCTACTGGGGATGTGCCCGCAACCAAGGTACATGCCCTTGACCGGAATCGAACCTGGGACCCTTGAGTCCGCAGACCGACGCTCTATCCACTGAGCCAAACCGGTTTCGGCAATATTTTATTGATTTTTAGAGAGGAAGGAAGAGGAATAGAGAGATAGAAACACTGATGAGAAACATTATCAACTGGCTGCCTCCTGCATGCCCCCTACTGGGGATCAAGCCTGCAACCTGGGCATGTACCCTGACCAGGAATTGAACCAGTGACCTCTTGGTTCATGGACTGATGAGCCACACCGGCAGGACAACCTAAATTTATATTTGTAACAAGCCCATCCAAATGTTTCTCGTGATCCACCTGAGTTTGGATATTGCCAAGGCATAAATAGACCTTTCCCTTTCAGATAACATTTGAGGAACTCTCCAATTTATAAGCTCTTGCACAGGTATTCCAAATTGCCTCAAAATCATCCTTATCAGGAACTTTGGCAGGAAATTGGAAAGAACATGGAGACTGGAGTTAGAAAACCTAGATTCAGTTTCTTCTGCCATTTACTGGCTGTGTAACCTTTATACCAGTCACTGGTCCTGGCACATTATGTGGAAATAACAAAACCAACCCTAACCTGCTTCACCAGCTTATTGTGGAAATCATTTGAGAATACTTGCAAAAGCACTTTGTAAATTAAGATGTCATCATCACAGTAAAATGTCATTAATTCAGCCTCTTCTAATTCATAATGTGTGAACATCGCTGTATAACCTGCTGTTTTTTTCCACATTATCTATAAAGAAATCATCACCTCCTTTCACATGACAGGCACTGATAGGTATTGGAACACACAGATAAGCAGCACCTTCCTGTTTCACAGCAAAATTATGAGACTGAATGGGCAAGATTAGGGGAGCTTATTTATTGTATTAGTTCTGTTTATGTGACAAGGCTGGAGTTTCAGCTATCATTAAAGTAAGCTTGGCAATATTTCTACTGGAAGTTAGGTTGGTGGTGAGCCGTAAATGCCAGTCATTACAGTAAAGCCAATCTGGAGAATGAGTTTTCTACACATAAGGAATGTTAAGGGAACTTTAAAACTGGCATCTACTGACTAAAAGATACTGTCTTTTCCTGGCCTCCGTGAGAAGCGAATACTAAAGCAATACAGTATTATTGCCTTGGCAATTCAGTGTCATCAGCATAATCTGTAGTTTGGGGTACAGGTAAGGCTGAGACTACAGGTAAGTGGGTTGATACTGAGTCAACCCACTTAACTTGTAGCACTATATTCAGTGAAAATGTTCCCCAGTCTTAATGTCCATGTAGGAGTATACCAAGAGCATGGCATAATGGCATGCTTGGGGGCTACAGAGATACTTGTCATTTCTTCAAATGTTCAGGTCTGTACAAAGAGGACTGTTTTTGCCCCATCCCAGTTGCAGGAATGTGTGCCAAGTCTAGTTCTGCCAGCATCTTCACAGATCACCTCTGCTTATCCTCCTCACCAGTTTCCCATTCTTCATTCATCCCCAATGAGTCTCTTCTACTCTGCTGTCAGCAAGTGCCGCTCATCACTCCTCCCACTGCTTTTAAGCAATCTACCACTGATGCACCCCGGTGACCTGCCTTATCTAGCTGTTCTCCAGCTGGATGCATGAACTTGAGCAAGCCATTGCCTCTTCAAGCATACTTCCCTTAAAATAGTTCACCTGAAGAGGTCACCCACAGCCCTCCCAGTTTTGTTAACCTATCATTATTCTCTTCTGCTTTCTAATGATTTTGCCATTTTCTCATTTCACAAAATGCTGATTACACTTTTGTAAAGATTGTCAACCAATTGTAGTATTCATTTTTTTCCATGAAGCAATTAAACTATATGTTCAATGCTCTGTGGTTAACTTTCAAGCACTTATTAATTATATACATTTACCTTTCAATGCCTTTACTACCAAAGACATTTTCCAAGAAATTTGGTTCGATGTCTCTCTCCAACAATTCAAAAAAGTCTAAAGGTTTTGGAAGGCTTGGGTTCATTTTATCAGGTCTTCAAAATAAGAAAACTACATTTTAGTCAATATATCCTAGAATTTAACTTTTTTACTAATTCATCTCAGCCTTACCAATTAGCAAGGTTTTACTGAAACTTTAAATTGGAAGTCTTTCTTACAAAATGAAAATCTATTTGCAACAATTGTGTAAAGATCTGGGGATGAATAATAAATATAGTACCAATATTCTATTAATATTAAGATTAGTTGGTTTCCTATAACCATTTCCTAAACCTTAGATGAAGAAAGTCTAGCTTATTACCAATGCTACTCAAGGACCTCTTTTTTTATCTCATTGCATTCTACTCTTCCAAAACTGTTATCTCAACCCTGTTGCAGTAATTTTATAACCTGTCTTTATCTAACCAGCTTTGGTTTAATTTCCATCTAGCTTTTTAGGTGTTTCACCTGAGGTTTTAAAACAAAGAGGAAAAAGGTATACAACTTATTTTACAGCACAAAACCAAAAATTATAAAACCAAAGCAAAACACCCCACCCCAGTGGTCAGCAAACTCATCAGTCAACAGAGCAAATATCAACAGTACAATGATTGAAATTTCTTTTGAGAGCCAAATTTTTTAAACTTAAACTTCTTCTAACTCCACTTCTTCAAAATAGACTCGCCCAGGCCGTGGTATTTTGTGGAAGAGCCACACTCAAGGGGCCAAAGAGCCGAATGTGGCTCGCGAGCCGCAGTTTGCCGACCACGGCCCCACCCCAACTGAACCTCAAGGAAAAAAATATTCATTCATTATTTATTATTTACTGTGCACTCCTGAAGGGCTTATAGTTTAGAACAAGATAATGCATGCAAACACATGGACGCATATGCATGCTTACACACACACACAGCGCAATGACTAGAAAGGGAAAATGGAGAAAAGCCCACAAGAAAGAACAAAACAAGTACTATCAGAGTTCCAACAGTACATGATCACTTCCATGTGGACAGCTGCAAGGAAAAATTCCAAAGCTGGACTCTGGGAGAAGGTAAGACTTCAAAAAGAGAAAGAGTGAGGAAGAATGTGCAATACAAGAAAGAGCACTCCCGGCAGAGTTAAATAAACATTCAACAACCACTGAAACTATTAAATGTCTCTGCACAAGCAAAACCATGGAGAACTGGGAAGAAGTTGGAAAGTACAGGCATGCCTGGGACCCAGTAAGTCATTCAGGGATGCATACAAGAGAGGATGCATAAAGGGCCACATTAGGAAATGAGACCAGAAATAAAGCAAAGATTTCAGGAGTTTGATGTTTGTACAGACATTAGGAAACTGAAGTTTTTGTGTAAGATATAAGAGGCAATTCAATTGGAGATTTTCTTCGAAAGATGAAATTTGCACCAGAGTGTAAGATTTAGTAGGGAGGTGTTATATCAGGGGAACCTAGAGAAAGGTATGGATGGGAGAAAGACTGTGATGATAGATTCAGTAAGACATGGCAATTCCCTGTCTATATATGGAAAGAAAAGCATAAGACTTGGAGTCAAGGAAGCAAACTGGCCACTTGCTGTATTTGGTTCACTGGCACAATTTATTGGCCCATAGAGTGAACGTGGGAAATGTGCATCAACCTTAAAAAATTAAGAAACTTTCCACGATGGGGCCCACGTTACTGAAGGGCAACAACTGGCTGAGTAGTGGCCATGCTAAGTCAACCACATTGGTCACCTGGACAGTTAGTTCCCAGACATGTGTTTACACCTGATCCACTTCACTCATTTACTTTATCTTCTGAAGACATTTGAATTTGCCATCCTGATTTAGAGGCTATGTGATTCTAAAATTAGCAAAATAAGGAAGTCCAAAACAGGTTGAGAAGAATAGAAAAGATGAGTTTTAGACATGCTAGGATTGAGATCTTGGATAACCAACCAGAAGGTAACAGACAGCAAGTTATTAAGAAGTTTGAGAAAAAGTCTGGAAAAGAGAAGATGGATATTGACAGAAATAAGAATTATTCCCAGAAGTAAATTTGACAGCAAATATAACAACAGCAATATCAGATAGCATTTACTATTTAAGTGCCACATACTTAGAACAGTATCTGGCATCTGTTCATTAACTCATTTAATTATTACTTTAAATGTATTATTCCTCATCTGTCCATTAACTCATTTAATTATTACTTTAAATGTATTATTATCCCAATTTGACAGATGAGGAAACTGAGGCACACAAAAGTTAAGGTGATATTGCTTATAACTGGCACACCTGGGATTCAAAAGCAAGTAGTCTAGTTTCATAGTTTATACTATGAGAATTCCTTTCTGATGTTATAGCCTGTATTTTGTTTCTTTTTTTTTTTTTTTTTTTTTTTTTTTTTTCATCTGTAGTTTATTTATTTATTTTTTTTTAATTTCTTTATTGATTAAGGTGTCACATATTTGTCCTCATCCCCCCATTCCGCCGAGCACGTTCCAGGCCGCCACTGTGTCGTCTGAGCCGTAGTTCTTAAAGTGTGATCTTTGGGTCGCCGGCATCAGCATCATCCCGAGTACCCCTCTCTTTTATTCTAGTTGTAGAGCGTCTGCTCAGTCAGCCCTCCGGTGGTTCTGGATGGTGTCTGCTCCGCTCTCCTGTCGTAGACTCAAAATTGTTGTGGTGGGCAGCAATCAGGCTTCCGCCCTATGCCTCCGTCTTGGTTTTCCTTTGTATAGTTAAGTCTTGATTGTTGTTGGTGTTGCTGGGAGGAATTGTCCTCCAGGCCAATTGGCCGTGCAGATCCTCTGTGTCTATAAAGGAAGAGTTGCTGTGTAGGAGACAGATTTATGGGCCGGGTCTTGGTGCAGCAAGGCTTTGGCGCTCATTGATTCTGCCTCTGGAATGTGTCCTTTATGCGAGTGGTTGAAGTCTGGTGTCATCTCACACCGACCACTAGATGCCCTCGTTTCTGGGTCTCCAATGGTGTGTAGGTCAGCTACTACCTGAGACCACTCAGCAGGACTTACGGCAGAAACTGCAGTTTCCTCCTCCTGTCTGAGCGTCCCTAGAGCAGTCCGACTAGAACCGCAGTTTATCTGGTCAAGCTGCCATAGGGCAGGCCACCCACATGCAAAAGCCGTTGCTTGGAGCCCAGGTGTGCCTGCCCGACGTGCGGGGCGGGTCTGCAAAACGAGCGGGGCGGGTCCCAGGGCGGGGCGGGTCTCAGGGCGGGGCGGGGCCTCAGGGCGCCACCAGGCCATGGCGAGGCGAACCGCTCTGGCTGTAAGTCTGCTTTTTCTGTTTTCCACGTTTCCAAGCCCCCTCATTCCGCACTCCAGCGCAGCAAACACTGATTGCTGGGCGCACCTCCACAAGGAAGTGACTCCCACTCTCCGACAGGAAGGCCGAGAGTCGCGCCTCTGTATTTTGTTTCTTAGGTTCATAATAACTTAAGAAAATATAGAAAGAGAAGCTAATTCCCCCAAATTATATTATCCTTTAATCTCAAAAATACTGGAACAACTTACTTAATAGATATTTTTATTCATTCAACAAATATATATTAACACTATGTGCAGACACTGTTCTAGGTGCTTAATATACTTAAGCCAATAAAACAATAAATTTTAAAAAAAACAGACCTTGCCTTTATGGGCTTCCATTCTAGTGGGTAGACAAATAAGAAATATAATAAATGAGGGAAGTATACAGTATGGGAGATGGTGACAAAAGCTATGACAAAAAGGACAAACAGAAAGGACAAAGATCACAAGTGGGATGCAAAAAAAGAAGGATTGTGAATTTGAAGGTAGTAGGGAAGGTCTCAATGAGAAAGTGATATTTGAGACACGTTTGAAGAAAATAAGAGTGAGCCACATGGATATGTGGGGGAAGAGCATTCTGGAAGAGAGAACAGCCAAAGGCCCCAAGGCATCAAT
Source organism: Cnephaeus nilssonii (assembly GCF_951640355.1). Lineage (NCBI taxonomy): Eukaryota > Metazoa > Chordata > Mammalia > Chiroptera > Vespertilionidae > Cnephaeus > Cnephaeus nilssonii. The sequence continues at coordinate 14,713,252 of NC_137084.1, read as the reverse complement.
GCCATGCCAAGTATGTTCAAGGGACTGAGTTCAAGGAAGTGTGTTCAAGCAAGAAGTGCATGTGTTAGAAGGGAGAGTGAGAGGAAAAGTGGGCAGAGATAAGGTGAGAAGTAAAAGAAGGCAGGAGGCAGGTGGTTGAAAGCCTTGTCAGCCACATGAAGAATTTTGGTTTCAATCTCAACAGGATAAAAAGCCATTGGAGGGATCTAGGCAGAGGATCACATGATCTGATGAGATTTTTCAAGGATCACTCTCGCTACTGTGTCAGAATCCACTGTAGGGGAGCCATGGTGGAATCAGAGCACAGGAGGCCTTTATTATACAGAGGCAAGAGATTTCAGTGGCTTATCCCAGAGTGGTAGAAGGAATTGTATTCTAGATAGTTTGAAGTTATAGTCAATGGGATTTCCTAATAGACTATACTTGGGGCAAGAGAAGACTCAAAAGTCACTGGAAGGTTTTTATAAATGTAATTGAAAAGTTGCACATAACAAAATTTTTCTAAGTCTATCGTATCTTGGGTTCACTAGGGAGAACCATATTTCACTTAGTAAATCTTTGCACAAAGCAAGGAATTCTCCCTGCAGTAGCACTAATCACTTCCTAATTGAACTGTTAATAACTTCAGATTTCCAATTGTATGTCTGCTGAGTAAACGACATTACTTCTTGGTTTCAACAATCCCTTTTCATCAAATAAGACTAATTTGTACCAATAAAAGATGTTCTTAACTATGTTACTTAGTATCCATAAAAACAATGAGGACTACACTAGAACCTCATTTACATCTCATTTCCTTGTCATCATTGTGGAGAGCTGCTACAGAGTTTGGACAGATTCAAGCCTTGGACTGATGAGAGGGCACAGTCCTCTCATGGCCACGTGCAAGTCCCAGCTTGGAGGGCAGGGCCCTCCCAGCACAATTATAGCCAACAGCTGTAGCTGTAAGCTTGAACCTATGGTCCGAACACATGGCCCCACTCTATAGGCTTATAGTGTTCAGGTGCATGTTTAGTTGAGTAGGATTGAAACCCATGAGAATGTTGTAAGCATCTTGACCACACCCTTACTTTGCCTCGTGGCATCTGCTATAAAATAAAGACTCGGCTTGTGGGCGTGGTCGCTGTCTCGGAGAAGCAGCGTCCCACCAAGACCCAGCTTTCATTCTCTTGTCTGTCTTTTCTAAGCCTTTCAGCTGCCCCCACTCAGGGTCACCCTTGGCCGTGCTGGCGTGGCACACATAATCCTGGAAAAGAATCAGCTCCATTTAATAGATGAAGGACGTTATGCTCACAGGCTAATGATCTTTGGCCAAAGTCAAACAGCTTAGTAAACAGCAAAGTTCACTCTTGCTGCACTGACTCCAAAGGCAATTCTCCTGTTGTCTCTACTGTTCCCCTGTATAATATTATTGAGAAGCAGTAATTGTTCAAAATCTTGTTTCCTAACCTCCCCTCCCATTCCACACTGACTAGATCATTTAAATAGAAATAACTTCACTTAATGGTGGTAAATATAATTCTTCAGAACCTGGATCATCTCCCTGGAACTGTCAGTAGAAAGAGGACAAATGCACTGTTTCACTAGACAAAATGAATACATAAAACAAAGCATTCTCTCGGATATGGATTTGTGACAGGCTTCTCAACTATCACACCAGTGACCTCGAGAAAGCAATCACCCAGTTTCAGGGTTCATTTAACTACCCTAAATCCCCAGTAAGACTAGAACTTCCCACATCACAGTGGTTAGATTTTCCCCCAAGGAGAAATAGTCTCTGAGAGATGATATAACCAAGAAGTGCACAAAAGTGGCATCCCTTACTATGAAGTGTGAATTTATTTTTTAAAGGCAATTTTAACCGAGATTATCTGAATAACTTGTACTGGTCTATCTTTGTGGCAATGCAACTTCTGGAAGATCACAGAAACAAAGGATTCTGTTTAAAGTTGCACTTCGACATTACCCTCAATTGTTTCCCATGTTCTTAGGGGTCATTAAACAGCCTGTGTGCTGGCCCCCTCTTCACGCCCATATTACTCATGTCCACCCTTTCTCAGCTTTAGTCACTATGTCTTGTTTTACCATGGCCTGCACTGTTTCTGCAGTGTGAGCCAACCCTTTTAAAGGAATTCCTGGTATTATTATTTCAACCAATAAGACTGAGACTTTCCCAGTTCAATCCAATCAGACCTGCGTACCTATATCTCCATTAGCATGTTCACCAACCAATCAGGACAATGCTTTTTAGACCAAACTGTGAAGATTTGGTGTCCTCATTTGCATAAGGATGGACCAATCAGGGACCAAGTTTGGGGATTTGTCTCTATATAGGTCAGCTCCACTCTGGCTCATAGAGCACCCTTTTCCATTCCATCAGACTGAAGACTGTGTTTCCCCAACTGGAGCTGAAACACCAAAGGCATCTCACAGATTTCAGCAGAGCTGTCTAGCAGGAGAGAGGCTTTGCCCTAGGGCAGTGATGGCGAACCTATGACACGCATGTCAGCACTGACACGTGTAGCCATTTCTGATGACACGCGGCCGCTGAGGCAGCCGCATGCCGAGGATGAAACATTTGCTGCTCCTGAGGATGAAACATTTGCGAAATAATGTTTTTTTCCTCAAAGTGACACACTACCCAAGTTATGCTCAGTTTTTTGGCAAAGTTTGACACACCAAGCTCAAAAGGTTGCCCATCACTGCCCTAGGGCTACCTCCCCACACCCATGTGCTCAGTAGCTCAATATTACAGTTGAGATGTTTGCACTAAATAGTTTCCTTTTTCATTACACCCCAAATTGGGGATTCCTCCTGGCATTGAATTGGCACCAATGACCAATGGTTGACAATATAAATATATATTATAATATATAATAACTAGAGGCCCGGTGCACAAAATTCGTGCACGGGGGTGGGGGTGGTCCCTCAGCTCGGCCTGCACCCTCTCATAATCTGGGACCGCTGGCTCCTAACCGCTCGCCTGATCGCCCCTAACCACTCTGCCTGCCTGCCTGATCACCCCTAACCGCCTCTGCCTCGGCCCCCGTCACGGCGGCTTTATCCAGAATGACGTCCAGAAGGTTGTTCAGCTGTCTGTTCTAATTAGCATATTATGCTTTTATAATTATAGATATATATAATAAGTAATAACAAGTTATTGAAGTTATGTGCCAGACACTGCACTATCTGTTTTACATAAAATATGTGTTCTCATTTATCTGTCACAACAATCCTATGAAACAGACACTAGTATTATTCTCATTCTGCAGAGATATTTACTACCTGGATCAATGTTAATAAGTACAGGACCTAGAATTCAAGTCTAGGTTTGAGTATCCAAGGCCTCCAGTTTTACCTCCAAATAGGAAACTGGACATTGCACAGAAAGGAAGGAGAAGAACAGAAAAAGTGGGGATGGGAAGACAATGGGGACTGGTGGGAGGGTGTGTGGGTGAAGGAGATATTCTAGTTCAGAGTACAGAGGACAGAGGCTGAATTTCTAATTCCAGGAAACCTTCCTCCTCAGTTTTTCCTCCAAGTAAGATCAAAGCATGCTTTTATTTATTTATTTATTTATTTATTTATTTATTCACTTACTTACTTACTTACTTATTTACTTATTTACTTACTTACTTAATACTCACCCAAGGACATGCTTAGAGGGAGGAAGAGAGAGAAGAAGAGAGAGAGAAAGAGAAAGAGAGAGAGAGAAACAGAAACATCAATTGATTGCCTTCCACATATGCCCCAATGGAGGACCAAACTCACAACCCAGGTATGTGCCCTGACCGGAATCAAACCAACAACCTTTCAGCACACAGGACAACACTCAACTGAGTCACTCCTGCCGGGCAAGGCGTGCTTTTAGGTCTGATTCTCCAGCTGCACCTGCTGCTTCTTACACAGTTCTAGCACTAAGGGTGCCCTGCTAACTCCAATCTGGAGATCTTGTTCCATTTAGGCCCATGGACTCTGTTTTCAGAGATGAAGTACAAATATCTTTCAGAATTTTTATAACTAAATTTATTTGTTTCTGTGCCCTCCTACAGCTGTCCTGCTTTTTGAAAACAAAAAAACAATAGTTTTGCCCTAACCGGTTTGGCTCAGTGGATAGAGCGTCGGCCTGCGGACTGCAGGGTCCCAGGTTCGATTCCGGTCAAGGACATGTACCTTGGTTGCGGGCACATCCCCAGTAGGAGGTGTGCAGGAGGCAGCTGATCGACGCTTCTCTCTCATCGATGTTTCTACCTCTCTATCCCTCTCCCTTCCTCTCTGTAAAAAATCAATAAAATATATATTTTTTAAAAATCAGTTTTAAAAAACAAACAAACAAAAACACCTCTACTATGATCAACATCAGCTCACCAGCAAGAAGAACAGGTACACTAGAGTTTCCTGAATGTCAACAGGGAACACATTACATTTACCAAGCTGGACCTCCAGAGAGTCACTAAATCTATTTGAGAATGCCAGAGTGATAAACAGAAAATAGCATCAAGGTCAGGTCCAGCCATATATTGAGCACCTGAGTGCCTTTCCAAGTTTTCTCAGGCAGCAGCAAGATTCATGGTTGCAAATCTGAAGAAAATCCTGACCTACTTGATTCTAAAATCAAGTAGCTATTTTGCAATGCTTCCAGAAACACCAAACATGTGCAAACTTGAAAGTGTGCCTTCAATCAAAAAGCAATAAAGTTTCTAGTCTAGAGTTTAGAGGAATCCACCGCCACAGTACTATGCAATCTGTAAGCTAATCTCCCATACACACAGCATATAGATGTTGCAGAATGGACAACTTGGTTCAAATCTGATCCTGTAACTCACTAGCTATGAAACTGCAGGCAAGGGATGTCATTAACTTAAGTCTCCATTTCCTCCTCTGGGAATAATGCAATAGAATTCAAAGAGAGAGTAAAGATAATCTATGTGTTCGAGCCTCACCAAGACCACCAATATACTCAATGGTGAAAAAAATGAAATCTTTACCTGTGAGATCAGGAACAAGATAAATAAGCCACTCTTACCACTGTTATTCAATACAGAGGCCTGGTGCACGAAATTCGCAGGGAGCAGGCTAAGCCAGCAGACAGACATCTTTCTCGCAGTCCGGGACCCCTTGCTCCTTGCTGCCCACCTGCTCTCTGATCCTTACCCACTCGGCTCGCTGCTCCTTAGCGCTGCCACGGAGGTAGGAGAGGCTCCTGCCACCGCTGCCGAGCTCACCAGCCATGAGCCTGGCTTCTGGCTGACTGGTGCTCCCCCTGTGGGAGAGCACTGACCACCAGGGGGCAGCTCCGTGTTGAGCATCTGCCCCCTGGTGGTCAGTGCGCATCATAGCGACCAGTCGTTCTGGTCATTCCGCCATAACAAAAACGTAGGCTTTTATTATATAGATAATATTGGAAGTCTTATCCATAGCAATTAGGGAAGAAAAAGAAATAAAAGACATCTAAGTTGGGAATGAAGAAGTAAAACTGCCACTTTTTGCAGATGACATGATTCTTTATATAGAAAACTCTAAATACTCTACCAAAAAACTATTAGAAAAACAATAAAAAAAAAACATAAAGTTGCAAGATATAAAATCAATGTACAAAAATTCATTGTGTTCCTTTACACTAACAATGAAATCTCAGAAAAAGAAATGAAAAGAAAAAAAGAACATTTCCTTTTGCAATTACAACAAAAAGAATAAAACACCTAGAAATAAACTTAACAAAGGATGTGAAGGACCTATATACTGACTACTACAAGACATTATTAAAAGAAATTGAAAAAGGCACAAAGAAATGGAAAGATACTCCATGTTCATGAATTAGAAGAATCAACATGGTTAAAATGGTCATATTATCCAAAGCAACATACAGATCTAATGCAATTGCCATCAAAAATTACAATGGCATTTTTTTTTTTAAAGAAAAGAAAAAAAGTCATCAGATATGTATGGAAACATAACCTAAATCTCCATTTCCTCCTCTGGGAATAATGCAATACAGTTCATTGACCTATGAACTAGAAGGAATAATGCAATACAGTTCAAAGCAATTCTGAGTCAAAGCAATTCTGAGAAAAAGCACTTAAAATGAATCTGAAATATGTGCTAAAGAAGCCAGTCACAGAAGGACAAATATTGTATGATTCCATGCATATGAAATATCCAGAATAGGTAAATGTATACAGAAAGTAAATTAGTGGTTGACTAGGACTCAAGGGGATTGGGGTTCGAGAGTGACAGCTAATGGGTACAGGGTTTCTTTTAAGGAGGATGAAAATGTTCTAAAATTAGATTGTAATGATGATTGTACAACCTTGTTAACTATGATAAAAAATCTTGAATTATACACTTTAAATGGGTTAAAGTGTATGATATATGAATTACAGCTCAATAACGATATTTTAAAAATCTAACCCATTAACTGATTCGTGGATCCCTTTTCTTTCCTTCCTAGAGAAATATCCTCTCCATAAAAAAACTAAAAAGAAGAGTTCAGAGTGCTTTCTTGGGTTTGAAGCTATAAAATATCTTGGCTTTAAAAATATGCTTACATCTCTTTGCATCCATCATCTCCACTTAATTTCAAATATCAATCATTTTTTATGAACTCAAATGAATACAAAATATTTATGCCAGGATAGATAAATGCAAAATGTATCTACGCTCAAACTAAATCCTACAGATTACATTCTCTATTGCTCCCCAACAATAACTGTTCTCTGTTTTAGTACAAACTGACCACCTTTGTTAACAATCTTCTTTTGAGTACTTGCTACAGTGACTTTCAAACAACTAAAACTCCACTTTCACAGGCTCTCTTTGTTCTCCTAAGAAATACAGGGAGTATGGCAATCACAATGACAGCCAAAACAGTCTTTCCTATTAAAACTGGCTAAACCCATCTGCTAAGGACCCAATGACATCAGCAGTATTCACTTGAGTGGGAATGTTACAGGAGCAACCTAGAGAAGAGATGATCTTGCTCTTGGTTAGGAGATAAAGGAGATAAATTAAAATATGGGCCCACTAATGGATGATGGTCTTAAAAACCTAATTAGACTAAGGAATCTGTTGTCTGGAATATTTTTACTGATTGCAAAGGGAACCTGTATTTCAGGAGTTTTCCAACCTTTTTTTTTTTAATATATTTTTATTGATTTCCAAGAGAAGATGGGAGAGGGAGAGATAGAACCATCAATGATGATAGAGAATCATTGACAGGCTGCCTCCTGCACGGCCCACACTGGGGATTGAGCCGGCAACCCGGGCATATGCCCTGACTGGGAATAGAACCATGACCTCCTAGTTCATAGGTCAATGCTCAACCACTGAGACACCCCAGCTGGGCCAACTTTTGTTTTTAAGTTTAGAAGAGCTTATATCTGATCAACGTGCCAGTTACTGTGGGAAAATACAGAAAAATGCCTCTCAGAATCTAAAATACGAGGAGAAATTAAACAAAGTCAGATAAAGAGACTTAAGAATAACAAGGATAAAAATATACTATCAACTCAATGCACTTCCTATATAATAAAAGCCTAATATGCTAAGTGTCCGGTCATCCATTCAGCCAATCAAAGTGTAATATATTGATGAAATGCTAAGGCCGCTCAACAGCTCACTATGATGTGCATTGACCAACAGAGGGCAGACAGTCGACCGGTTGACCAGTCACTATAACGTGCACTGACCACCAGGGGGCAGACGCTCCGACTGATAGCTTAGCTTGCTGCTGGGGTTTGGCCAATCGGGACCAAGAGAGATAGGCTGGACACACACTGGAGCCCTCCCACAGTCCCTCCCCAGCTGGCCAACCTCCCTCGTCCCTCCCTAGCCCCGATTATGCACCAGTGGAGTCCCTCGGCCTAGCCTGCGCCCTCTCACAATCCGGGAACCCTCAGGGGATGTCGGCAGTCGGTTTCAGCCCAATCCCACAGGCTAGGCCGTAGGACCCCACTGGTGCACAAATTCATGCACCAGGCCTCTAGTTACTATATAATATTTAAAATATTGACTTGATTATGGAGAGGAAGATGTTAAATGAACATTAGTTCTAGAAAGTAGGTGATGCCTCCCTAATACTGCCTGCTACTTGCTTTTATTCAAGGAAGGGTGCACACGTCTAAGTAAGCAATTCTGTAAGGGAGAAAACTTATTTGTAGTATTTATATACAAATATTAATTCTAAACTCCTAATCTTGGTTGAACAAATTACCTATTTTTTAAGCACAATTTAACTCTATTTCTTCAAGTGTCATCTCTGCTGGTTTGTTCTTCAGTTTATTTAAGTTCACCCCGCCAACTGATACAAAGAACTGATTTCTACTCTTAATAATGTTGGTTTTTGTTTTTTTTAAATATATTTTATTGATTTTTCACAGAGAGGAAGAGAGAGGGATAGAGAGTTAGAAACATCGATGATAGAGAAACATCGATCAGGTGCCTCTTGCACAACCCCTACCGGGGATGTGCCCGCAACCAAGGTACATGCCCTTGACCGGAATCGAACCTGGGACCTTTCAGTCCGCTCTATCCAGTGAGCCAAACCGGTTTCGGCAATAATGTTGTTTTTTAAGATTCCCTGAATTTGGAGTGATAAAGGGAGTATTTTAAGATCCAGGCCATAACTTATAAATAATGTTACAAATAATTTGGTCATTTCTTCTGCTTAAGTACTTTAAAAAGAGAGATTTTCCAACAATTCAGGGTAAACTCAACAATATTTCACTTTATGACACTATGATCCTCTCTGCTATATTCCAGTTCAAATTTCATTTCTAAAACTGTTAGACATTTCCCTTAATTTATCAAAAATCCTTCCTCTGGGATCAAATCTTTTCAATACAAATATTACTCATCAAATGACAATGTCACATCACTTGACTTTTACTGTGGACTCATAGATTACTTAGGCCATTTGAGTTCTCAGCCACTATGGTCAATTATAGAGATTTTTTTTAAAGCTATTAACATTAATCTTTGCTTACAAATTGCAGAACTTCATCTTGATATAGTATGATTTCTTAAGACACTGGAATCTTAAGTAACTATTTCCAAAGTCCACAATCAAGTTCTCTGAACCTCACAATCAAGAACTTGGGCAAGCTAATTGTGAAATTATAATCTTGATTATAAACGAGTTGAGCACTTGACTTGTACTTTCAAGGATTATTTTTTCAAAGTGATTTTTAAAAACTAGTCCTATGTTAATAGTTACTTCACATAGTGGACAGAGCTCTCACATACACATTCCTATTTGGGATGTTTTCTTTAAGTTGCCACCCCAAAAGGTTATTTAAATGTTTTTGGATGAATGATGACTATGGAGTAACATTATTTGTGTACCTTACTTGAACCTAGTCTGATAGCAACTTCTAAACATCCCAAAATTCAATAGAATGCTTGGTGAAGTGAACATTCAATTATAAAACAGCAGAATAAATAATCACATCAGAGAACGGCCACAACATATCACTTGGTTTAAAAAAAAAAAAAAACACTAAAAGAAATGAAAAATAAAGATAAACCAAAAAAAGTAGAATAAGAAAAAAAAAAGCAAGCACAAGACGTTCCTGCAGGCAATATTCTCAACTTCTCCAATCTGACCTTCCTCTTCCATTTTCAAAATCCTCCGACTGGATGGAACGAGATCCATTTGTTTAGCTCACTCTTTGTGAGAATAGTTTTTTCTGCACAATATATATCTGATTTCTACATGAAGAGTCACCGTTTTGCAGAAGCAATAGTTCTTACTAATTTTTAGATTCCAGAACAGTTTAGCGAGGATTTTTTTTTTTTGGGGGGGGGGGGGGTTAATTACATGAAATTGGCCGAATCCACGTGATTCCAAGGAGCAGAAAGACTCGGTAAATTCTATGTCCTCTTCCTCCAGCCCCCAACCCTCCACCTCACCCTTACCCCCCCCCCCCAAAAAAAAAAAAAAGTCAACAGAATGCTTTTGCATCCTTAGCAGAGGGCCAGTGTTCAAATCAAACTAAAAACTTCATCTTTAAAACACTACTAAGGGGCGAACCAAGGTGGGTAGAGTGTAACTGAAAAGGCAGCAAGGAGTCTGACTGACTACATGCCAGGAACCCGGAATGGCTTAAATGACACAAGCCCATGAGAGTCCCGTCCAGATTTCTTCCGCACCCACCAAGTGGCACTTTGGAGTCGCTGCGTTACGCCACGAGTGTATTTAGCTAGCACTCAGAAACTCTGCAAGTCTAGGCAAGCCAGACATGGCTAAGGCGGGTACCCGGGACGCAGGAGTTTCGGGAAGGAGGAGAGGAGAGCTGGAGAAGGGAGGCCACGCGCTGGGCCCGGAACTGGTCAGCGCCAGCGGCTCCGGTCGCGCGAGCCGCTGCAAGAGTGAGGAAGCGGGCGGCGCTGGTTCCGACTCACCTGCCCATTCACCGAGCCCTGGTCCAACCCCAGGCTCGTGACCCAAACCCCAGACCTGAATGGCCGTGAAGAGCGAGTACGAGATGCGCAGGGCGAGGTAGGCCACGGTGCCCGCGCCCACCCAGTACAGGAAGCCGGCCGCAGGGAGAGCGCTCTCCATGGCTTTCAACCAGACCTTACTACCCTCGTGAATGAGAAAAAAAAACAACAAAAAAAACTAATGAATGAATCCTGGAAGAGGAGCCTGTCGTGACGCACGGACGACCCTAATAGGCGCCGCTCCGACACCGTATTTGCCTAAGCCCCGCCCACAACGCCATATTCGTGCCACCATTGGTGATCTATTGTTTCCTTTGGGCGTATGCGTCAGCCATTGGCTAACTTCAGTTTCACTTCCCCGCCCACATCCCCCTCCCTTGCGCTCACCGGGGCGGGTTTCCGTTCTAGAGAGGCTGATCATCAGCCAATCAAGATTCAGCCCCGCCCTACACGTTACCACGCCCCCGGGATCTCGACGGAGGGCGCCGGTCTCACCCCACCAAATAACCCAGGTCTTTCATTGGCTGCTGCGGTCCTCGCGATTGCGGAAGACTGCACTCCGATTGGCCACTCAGACCCAGGCAGGTTTGAAGACGGAATGGGATCCGAGAAGCCACTAGTGAATAGGCAGATTGTAGTAAGAAGTAGGCGTGGAACCAGGGTGTTATTTTCACCCCTTTAGAAAGTATTTTATCATTGTTAATTGTGCGGTTATGGTTCCCATAAACTTTCCCAGATAAAGTCTTGCATCTGCCGTTCCTGTGCCTTCCCCACAGCACCTCTTCGCTCCGGTGACACTCACTGATTGAGGGCTTTTTGAATGCCAGGCCTCCCTCCCGGACTGAGCATTAAACTACATACATAGTTCCCAGAGTCTAGGAGTTCAAAGCAAATGGCTTCATGGAGACAAATAACTAATACACTACGACATAGAGCTGTAAGATGAATGAGAAATATAGGAACACAGCTTGATGAGCAATTAGTTCGGGGGAAGGAACTCCACGTTTTAACTGGGCATTAAAGGATGATGTTTTTCTTTTACTTTCTTTTTTTATTTCCTTTTTGTTGTTGTTGGGGGAGGGAAGTGAGTTGTGAGGGGGCACAAAAGTGTGCAATATGGGAACTACCTCAGCAAAATTCCAGAGGAGTGAGTCCGTAAAATAAGTTTAAGAAATTGTGTAATGCAATAAAATGCTTCACACTTACCCTGTTATCCTTCTATTAAGTGTTTTGGTTTCCTTTTCTGGTATGGATTTGGGCTCATAAGGCAGCTAAATTTTTTTTTCTTTATCTCTTTCTGCCTAACTCCCACTCTCTTTTGAAGAATAGAGTGAAGAAATAAAATGGAGTTGCTATAGTCAAGATGCCAAATTACTAAAATCAAGTAGGTTGAGGCATGTGAAAACAATTCTATTCCCATTTTAACTAGACAGAAAACTTAAACTTTCGAACTTTCCAGTCTTGTATCAATGTGTGGATATATATCAAACCTCCAGAAAACCCTCTACCCCTTGAAGGACTAAGGAAAGAATGTTCCTATATCCAGATTGCCTGACATCCATTTTCCAGATCACCAGTCATCTACAGGATTGTCACATTGGACCAATCCACAGGCTAAACATACAGAAGTGATTCTTTTTAAGAATGTACTTTTTACTATAAGAACTCTTAGCTTTTCTTTCTTCTTCGGAGCACTCTGGGTATTGCCCAATCGTGTTTTCAGTTTGCAAACTCTAAGATCCTTGAATAAATCTTTGTCATTTATTTCTAGCCAAAGCCTCTGGACTCCTTTTGAGTTCATTCAACATTTATCAAATTCATTAAGTATAACCCTAAAGCCGTACTGTTCTTCATAAACTGTCAATTGTCCAGCAGAATTCAGCCATATGAGTTGAGCTGGCACCATATTTTGTTTTAATTGAATTTGATACCTTTGTCTGGGACTGCCTCTCCAATTCAACTGAAGTCCCACCATTCCTCTCCCTCAGCCTCTCCCTTGCTCCCCCCTCTGCCTATAGTATAGTCCCAAATTTATATATCCCAAGTTATTATTGCTCACTGCCAAAGGCACTCCAGATAGTCACTCTCCTTCTCCTTAGAATAGGGTGGGAGGAGGGGAGGAGAGATCTTATAAATTAAAAATACCTATTTTTGTTGCATTTGTATGCATGTCGATGGCCACATTAGAATTTATGATTATTGGGAACTGTATTCTATGAATCCATAGGACCTAGAACAGTTCCTGGAACCTAGGGACCCTCAATAAATGTCTGACAAATAAAAAGAAATGCAGATCCATTCATTCAACAAATATTATTGTGTTCTAATTATGTACCAGTAACTGGGCTCGGTACTGGGTATACAATAGTGAGCAAATGGTCAATTCTTAGTCCTCATCCTACTCTACCATACCAGTCGGTGGGCCACTGTTTTCCTCAACAGCTGCTTCTTCCCAAAGTCCTTTGCTGGCCCCTCCGCATGCTGGCCTCTAAATGATGCAATACCCTTGGGCTCAGACCCCAGCTTTCTTTACTTCTCTACATGGTCTTCTTACATGTTAATATCAACTATAAACTGATGACTTGCAAATGCCTCTGGTTAACCTCAATTTCTGTGTGTGTGTGTGTGTGTGTGTGTGTGTGTGTGTGTGTCCACCTGTCTATCAATATCTCCACTGAGGTGTAAAATAGAAATAAATATCTCAAACTTAACATGTCCAAAACAGAACTCTACCCCCACTACACATACACCTTTTTTTCTTCCCATCTTTGTTAAAGACACCACTATTTACACTCTTTTAAAGATCTAAAACCTAGAGATCAACCTTGAGTCTCTTTCCATTACATTCCCATGTCCAATTCTTCAGCAAATCTTGTTCACTCTACCTCTAAAATATATCTTTCTTTTTTTTTAATGCAGGTTCTGGTTCTGCAGGTCTAGGGTAGAGCCTGAGATTCCACATTTCTTTTTTTAAATATATTTTTTATTGATTTCAGAGAGGAAGGGAGAGGGAGAGATAGAAACATTAATGATGAGAGAGAATCATTGATCGGCTGCCTCCTGCACGCCCCCTACTAAAAATCAAGCCCGCAACCCAAGCATGTGCCCTTGATCAGAATTGAACCTGGGACCCTTCAGTCCGCAGGCTAACACTCTATCCACTGAACCAAACCGACTAGGCCCTAGTCACTAGGGCTAAAATATATTTTAACTAACCACTCTTCCGAACTCCTGCTTCTACACAATCCAAATCATAAGCACTTCTTGCCTGGAGTATGACAATGGCCTCATAATTGGTCTCCCTGAAGTCTGGCTTGAGGTTTGTTCTCCATGAAGCAACTAGAGTATTTATAAAGTAAATTAGGTATTTTTTCTTTTGCTCAAATACCTCGAGCTTTATATCACATTAAGAACAAAGTCCTCTAAGACTAGTTTATCTGCCCTGACTTCTCCAGCAGCAACCACCCTCTCCAATGCTTACTTGATTCCAGTCACACTTCCTGCAGTTTCTCAAATAAGTCAAGTTCATTCCAGTCTCAAAGCAGTTCTACCTTCTGTTCCCCTCCCTGGAACCCCTTGCCCTCTATTTCTCAAGGCTCACTTCTTTATATTATTTAGGCTTTTGCTCATACATCCTCTCCCTTGGAGTGGTTTTCTCTGACCTCCCTACATAATTATCCCAAATAGCTTCTTCTCCTTTGCCCAGTTGCTACTTATTTTTTAGCCTAATTTGTTTCTCTCAAAGCACTTAATGCTTTCAAATCTTTTATTTGGTTTTGTCCATCTTCCCAAAAGAATGTAAGGTCCTGAGAACAGTGACTTCTCCTTGTTCACATTGTATCTTCACCTAAGATGTGCACCTAAGAGTACTTGACACTTTATAGGTATGCAATAAATACCTTTTGAATGAACGATGAGTTGATAAGTCGATAAATGAAAATAGTCGAATGAGAGATATAGACATCTAATTATATATATAATAAAATTACAGTAAGTACAAAGAAGAAAAGAATAGGGCTTAAGGAAGGAGGATAAAGGGAGAGCCTAATTTAGGAGACTGCCCTGAAAAGCCTTTTTAAGAAAGTAGCATTTGAACTGGTATCTAAGGGTAAGTAGAAATTAATCTGGCAAAAAGTACGGTGGGATAAGAGAACAACAAATATTAACAGTTTTGTTGTCGTCTTGAAAAATACATATATGTCCCTCTAGCACATACCACAGCATCTGGCATAACATTAAATAGGCAAAAAAAAATAATTGTTGATTTTGAATTTTTAATAAGGACAGCTACCCTAGCAATGGACTTTCTATGGATGTTAGAACTCATATTGCGTATGTTATTTTCATTAAAGGAATATTGAAGATTGAAACCATCTCATTTTGGTATCCATTCCTTCTATATAAAGTTTGGGCACTACCAATGCAATTAATAGGAATAATCTTTATTAAAAATGCATTATTTTATTCTGATCACATCAGCCTTCTTTTTGCAATAACTATTCAATTGACTCAAAGAAAAAATAGTGATTCATAGAGTGAAGCGTTAAGCTTTATGGGTTCAGATGGTTGCACATTTTTGGAATTGAACAACAATCCTTTGTCTGTGGTTAAATTGTATGAACCACTAAAAACTAATGCTTATAAGAACCTATGATACCCTACTCCTATTTAGCAGCATTCTGTGCTACAATTTAACATATAGACCAGGGTTTCTAGAAATTGACAGAGCCATACTAACCAAACATGAAACCATTAAGCTTTCCAAAGAGAAAGCAATATCATAACTTTTGGTTTCAGGTAAATCTAGGACCAAATCCTAATTCTAACTTTTATTAGCTGTATGATTTTGTGAGGATTTAGCTACTAAACATTCAGTTCTACATCTGTAAGATGGGACATTATTGCTTAAGTGTTTCCCAATGATTGGCAGATAGATACTAATGTTCCGTGAGGTAGGTACTACTCCTATCCCCATTTTAAAGGTGAAGAAACTGAAGCTTAAACCATTAGACAGTAGATGGAAGAATTTGGATTTCAACTAAAAAGTGTGGTTATGAAATTATAACTCAAGAACTAGTTCAAAGAAGGCAACATAAAAGCATGGTTAAGGCAGAGAAGAGTTTCTAGAAATATTTGGTCGTTACACAAATAACATACTCAGATACATCCACGTTGGATTTCAGTCTCATTTATTTAAAAGATTTAAAGTTCAGAGTAGTCTTTAAAATGGAAAAATGAGAATAGCAATATTGTATCATATTAGTATACAAATGTTCCCATTTAACTTTAAATTCATTTTCAGTACTTCTATAAACTTACTTTCAGATCAGATTTTTATGAGGAAATCAGGGGTTGTTCAATGTATTGAAAGAAAATTCCACAATGAGGGAATTTCACAGAATTGAGAAATTTTTAAGAATACCAGTACACAGAGCTGAATCCTTTATTCGGGTGCACAATAAAACTTGCATATTTTAACAGGTCAGTCTTCCAACTCATCTTTGTTTAAACATAGGTAAACATACTGCACTTGCTCTCTCCTTTAAGTTCATTTGAGAGGGTTTTCAATCCTGGGTTAAGCAATAGTGACATGAGAAACAAACCAATTTAATATAAATTTTTTAACATTAGAAATTGTGTGGTTACCAAAAAGTTAATATTTAACTTCCTTAACAAACAATATTACCATAGGAATGAACATTAACATTTATTATGCTTCAATATTGCATTATCATTTTCAAAGTGACCTCACATACATTACCCTATACAAATACCACAATAGCACCCACATTTTTCCAACAAGGAAACAGACTCTTTAAGATGAACTTCTTGCTTAACACATTGCGGACCAGTAGTTTTATTGCTAGCTCTACCCAGTAGCCAGATAAGTTTCTATTGAACGAGTACAAAAAACATTTTACATAAATGTTAAAGGCACGCTTTAACATTAAATACCCATTGCATTTTGAAGTTATTTATTACATGTTCTTACAAGCTAATATCTTTTTAAAGTATGATACTTTGTAAAACACTGTGTAATATGAAGCGAGAATTCTCGTGATCTGTTCGCAATGTGTTAAGAATCACTCTGGGTGCAGTAGGCCTGGTTTTAAACCAAGGTGTCTGCACTAAAAATCCAGGGCTCTTCCTACTCTACCACCTACTTTATAAGAGAAGTTAAGGTCTTGTTTCATAGATCCTCCTGTAAACATATAAAACGAAAACCGGTCATTTTGAAACAAATGTTTAAAAATATAATTTTAATATTTTATTTTTTATTTTCAAAAGCTCATAGAAGCATATAAAATGAAACAGTATCCCACCCCATTTTCTCTGCCTGTACATTCCAGCTGGCAATTTGGTGTGCATTCTTCCATTTCTTTTTCTCTGTAGGTATAAAACTATATGATATGTACAACATATATACATACACACTTGTTTTAAAAGTAAAAACTTTGATCATACAAACAATCTGACAACTTTCTTTCTCGTCACTATACCATTAAAAATACCACAGTGAAATCTTGACATATTAATATTGTATATCAACTGGATTTCTTTATTGCACCAGCCTAATATTCATCTCAACAACCTGACCAAAATGCTCTTTCACTTTAAAAAAATGTATCATTGTCAGCAAACCAGTTTAAAGCTGAGTGAAAGGGAAAGTAAACTGATAGTTGGGCAATATCACACTTAAAGCCAAAAATAACAAAACTTGATGAATATTACCCAAGCAAACTTAAAATAAATAACATAGGGGAATTTCAGAAATGTTCCTTCACTTGAATGCTTACTTTAGCAATGGACTCAGAATTTGCTATCCTTACTCATATTTTTCCTAAAATTTGTAGCTTATGTAATTTCTATTACTTTTCTAGTTCTTTTCTCCTTTCCCTTTATTATATCTGTATATATTTCAGCATGTATATAAAATTATACTTGCTTTTTAACTATAATACCTATACCCCCATCTGAAAATTTAATAATATTTAACCATCAAATATTCCCAAATTTTTAATTGTCTTATTACCTTAAAATACGGTTCATTTGCAATTATTGACATGATTAAAGTGCTTTCGTTTGAAGCACCTCTAAGGCAAGCACCTGGAAGTCACACACCACCTACCTTTTCCTCTTTAAAAGTTTCAAGAATACATACATGGAAGATTCATCAAATTGAGAAAATTTTAATGAACTGGAAAACTGAACAAGTAGGATTACATTAAAAATGTTTGCTTTAATTAAGTCAGCTGCAAAAATTGCTAGCTAACAATACAAAGAACTACTGAAACTGAGGTGCTAAAAACAGATGTGAAAACACTAGATTCACTACAAATAAAGAAATCATCAGAAACATGTACAAACCAAGTCTATTTAGGATGCAACATTTCACTTTCTGAATATCACAGGGAAAAGAAAAAGAATATGTGCATATCCTAAAGGTATAATACATAACTTCCTTCTTGGAGCTCAAAGCAAGTGGTCTTGATTTACAGTTGAACACAATGGAAGAAACTGCTCATGGGTCCCGAATACCTGTATTAGATAAAATTCAGAAAAAAAACACATGGTACAAATGTCAATAGCTCTTTGACACCAATCATCTGGAAATAAAATTTTGAAACTCGATAATTTTAATTTGGGAGAAATGACCTAGATGCAAGACATGAGTAGTTTTAGGGTTCTGTTTTCTATTCCCAATCCATACAGTCTCTTACACACTCCTCCTTTACAGTTGTCTTATTTATAACTGCATTCTACATTTTATTATATGTGTACATTTGTGTGCTTAATGAGGATATGAATGAACACTCTGTAAGTCCCTTAATATGGGTCTCTTTTTGGTCTGGTTTGTAGAGACCAAAAAGCCCAATTTTATTATTTCCACAAATTCCTCATAAATGAGCTACTCACTCATCATTTCATGAATATGATCATTTACATGGAAATGTCAAAAAGACTTCCTACCAAAACTGAGAATATTTCTTATTCATACAAAATGTTTAATAAACTTGGCTTAACATAAAGGACCCTGTTTATAGAAATACAGTTAATTGCAAATTTGTAGAGAAAACAACAAAAAACTATTTGTGAATGAAATCATTTTTTAGTATAGGTTTCCAAGTATATAGAAAACATTATTTTAAATATTTGAATGCTCCCACTAACAATATTTTTCTACTTTACTTACAAAATTTTAACTGATACTGAAAAATATATCCACTTATATTTAACTAGAAGCCCAGTGCATGAAATTCATGCACAGGGCTGGGGGGGGGGGGGGGTCCCTCAGCCCAGCCTGCACCGTCTCCAATCCTGGACCCCTTGGAGGATGTCCGACTGCTGGTTTAGGCCCGATCCCAGGGATCGGGCCTAAACCGGCAGTCGGAAATCCCTCTCACAATCCTGGACTGTTGGCTCCTAATCGCTCACTTGCCTGCCTGGTCAACCCCAACTGCCCCCCTGCTGGCCTGGTTGACCCCAACTGCCCCCCATGCCAGCATGGTTGCCCCCAACTGCCCCCCCCCCCCCCCGCTGGCCTGGTCGCCCCACGCAGCCTGCTTGTTCAGTCGTTTGGTCATCCCTCACTAACCCCCCTGCCGGCCTTGTTGTAGGCAGCCATCTTGTGAGGGCATGATGGTCAATTTGCATATTATCTCTTTATTATATAGGAAAGTTCTTTTTCCTGTTTAGATACTTCTTGCTGTTCCAGGGTCTGCCAAAGTTGGCACCTCAATTCTTTTAAGACCTTTAACCTTCCCACTCTCATGGAATACTTGGCTGTACTGGATTCTTGGCCCCCGATCCTGCCACTGCCTATGTTTTCTTCCAAGAGTTTTATGGCTCCAGATCTTACATTTAAGTCTTTAATCCAGTGAGTTTGTTTTTGTATATGGTGTAAGAAAGTGGTCCAGTATCATTTTTTTCATGTATCTGTCCATTTTTCCCTACATCTTTACTGCATTATATATCCTTGCCTCCTTTGTTGTAGATTGACCATACAAATGAGGTTTTATTTCTGGGCTCTTTATTCTATTCCATTGATCTATTATGTTTTAACACCATACTGGTACTACTTAAGTGGTTTTGTTTTCTTAATTTCAACTTTTGTTTGTTGCTAGAACATGAGCATTTTTAAGGCTCTTGGTAAATACTGTCTTTTTTAAAAATGTTTTTAATTGATTTCAGAGAGAGCAAGGGAGAGAGGTAGAAATGTCAATGATGAGGATCATTGATAGGCTGCCTCCTGCATGCCTCCCACTGGGGATTGCACATGCAACCAGGCCATGTGCCCTGACGGGAAACCGAATTGTGACCTCCTCGTGGTTCATGGGTTGATGATCAACCACTGAGTCATACCAGCAGGGCAATACTGTCCTTTTTTAAAAGGTCATACCAATTTACATATCCAACAACATATGAGTGCCTGTTTGACACTTTTTTAAGCACTGACCTTAAACATTCCTGCCCCCGCAAGTGTGGCAGATTTTAAAAATAGTTTTAGTCTTTCAATTTACTTTTGATTACTGGAGAACTATAATGTTCTCTTCTTGGGTCGAGGGAGTAGTATTTGACCTCAGGCATAGTAAGCCTTGTTTACAGCACACCATCATTATTGGCCTTTTAATTTAGTTTCTTTTACCTCATTCCCCACTCCCATTCTCTCTCCTTTTCCCTCTATGGGTAACTTTTTTCATTCCTAGATTGTTCCAATGTGTTTGACATTTTTGAAATTTTCTTTCAAGACATTTGTACCCATGTATTTTAAGTTTATAACAAATGGTATTATTATAGATTTCATTATTACTCACTAAACACTGTATTTTTAAAATATATAAATATGTGGTGGATATATGTAATCTTTTGCTTCTATTTAATGTATAGCACTAGATGTATACCTCTACCATATTTTACCCACCCCTCTCCCAATGATTAAGAACCTGAGGTTGGTCCTAAGCTTCTGCCACCAGAACATGTGATCAATATCCTCATATTCGCTCCTTTAGAGACCTGTGTAAGACTTCTGAGGACAAACACCAAGAAACAATTTCATTATCTATGTTCATTTAACTAAATTCTGCCAGATTGCTTTGCAGAATAGCTCCTACACTTTACATGTTCAGTAATGGTGTGAGGGTTCCTACCCCTGTCCCGTTTTCATCAATACTTGACATTACCCATATTCCTAATTTTTGTTAGTCTACTTGGTGTAAGGATATATTTTATTGTCACTTTAATCTGAATCGCTCTGATTACTGAACTTGAGCATATCTATGTTGTTAGCCTGTTCATAACCTTGGTGCATTTTTCTACTGTAGCTCTTGTTTTTTCTTTGATGCAGTGGGCATTTCTTGTTGTACTATAGAAAATAATTCCTTGTCAGATTTAAATATGCAAATATACTCTCCTATACTGCCACCTATTATAAATTATGAAGCAATTTTCCCAGTAATTTTTTCCAGTTATTACTGCACTACAAAGTACCCCAAACCTCAGAAGCTTAGAACCACTTTATTTTGCTTATAATTTTATGGGTCAAAAATTGAGAAGGGATCCAGTGGGCAGTTAATCTTATTTACATAGCCACAGCCAGGGCAGTTGGTGCTGGAGAATCCATTTGCAAAATAGCTTCTTTCCTTACATATCTGGTTCCTTGGTGCTCCTAGCCCCCTCCACTTGATGTCTCCAGGGCCTCTTTACATGACTTTGGGTTTCTCACAATATAGTGATTTCAGGGTGATTGCATTTCTTACACAGCAGCTGGCTTTCAAGATGCAAGGAAAGCCCTATCCAGTTTGGCTCAATGGATAGAGTGTCAGCCTGTGCACTGAAGGGTTCCAGGTTGATTCTGGTCAAGGGCACATGCCTGGGGTGTGCAGGAGGCAGCTAATCAATGACTCTCTCCCCGCTTCCCTTCCTCTCTGAAACCAATAATTATATATATATATAATTAGAGAGGAAGGGATATATGCAAGAAAAAGCTGTCTGTGAAGTCAGGTGAGAGCAACACTGGGACATCACCATGTCTACCACATTCTCTTGGTCTAAGCCAGGGGTGGGGAACCTTTTTTCTGCCAAAGGCCATTTGGATATTTATTTGTGAGCTATACCAAATTATCAACTTAAACATTAGCCTGCTGTATTTGGTTAAACATTTAATTAACTCACCCCTAATGCCTTGGCAGGGCCAGAACAAATGATTTCATAATCCTTGTATGTTCACCATACAAAGATGCCACCTGTTGATAACAAAGTGACATCATCACATGCAGAAGAGCATGGGAACTGGGAGATGTTGTGGCCATCTTTGGAAAATATCATCTACCACATTATTTCCTGACATTTTTCTTTTTCTTTTGAGATTTGTCAAACCATGGTTTAGCAATTTTCCTAATGATTTATAAAAAGTCTTTATATTGCATATCTCAAACCTTTTGTATTTATAAAAATTATGTTTCTTCCAAGTTTTCCTCCTCAGGTAGAAGAATATAATAGAAGTCTGTTCCATTTACTTTACTGTTACGTTTCTTTAAAAATATAATTTGTTAGGACAAAAAAATTACATGTCTATGCACCTCAAAAAAAGTAATGAGCCCTAGCCAGTTTGGCTCAGTGAATAGAGTGTCAGCCTGCGGACCAAAGGGTCCCGGGTTTGATTTCAGTCAAGGGCACGTACCTTGGTTGCAGGCTCCTCAAGACCCTGGCCCTGGTTGGGGCTCATGCAGGAGGCAACCAATAAATGTGTTTCTCTCACATCGATGCTTCTTTCTGTCTTTTCCAGTCTCCCTAAAAATCAATGGAAAGATATCCTCAGATGAGGATTAACCAAAAAAAAAAAAAAAAAAAAAAGGAATATGTTATAGGATCTTAAGGAATAAGTCATTTCACAATTATCTTAAAATTAAACCCATTATATTATAAATTCAAATTTGATAAGACAATTGTAACAAATGGTACATAAAAATTTAAAATCATTGATGTCTTCATTTTTAACTCTAATGCAATGGGCCTTTTCGTCCCCTTTATTCTGTACCTTTGGTTAATACTAAAATAAAAAGAAACAAATTGGTCATTCTTTTTAAAATATATATATACTAGAGGCCTGTTGCACAAAGATTCATGCAATAGGCCTTCCTTCCCCTGGCTGCCGGCACCGGTTTTCCTCCGGGACCTGGGCCGCAGCGGAGCCAAGCCTTCAGCCTTCAGGTTTGTCTCGGGCCACAGTGGAGCCTTCAGTCTTCGCTCTGTACCTGCCTATGCAAATTAACTCATTTGGGGTTAATTTGCATACTCACTCCTGAATGGCTGGTGGGCGTCATGGAAGTGCAGTCAATTTGCATCTTTCTCTTTTATTGGTATAGATTTTTATTGACTTCAGAGAGGAAGAGAGATATAAACATCAATGATGAGAAACATTGATCAGCTGCCTCCTGCACACCCCACACTGGGGATGGAGCCCGCAACCCGGGCATATGCTCCAACAGGGATTTGAACCATGACCTCCTGGTTCACACATCAATGCTCAACCACTGAGCCACGCCAGCTGGGCTGGTCATTCTTTTACTAGAACTTCAATGACAATATGGTTCCTGCCCCCTCAAATAAACTTCTTTAAAAACAATTTAAAGCCAGAAATATGTTTATTTCAGAGTTTAAAAAACAAACTGTACAGCAGTTTACAGATAATTTTTTAGATTAGTACACAGAACTGCTTTCTGCTTTTATGTGAATTCAAGGCTTCCTTCTTACATTGTCTTGAAACTTCCACAAATATGTATTTCATGAGCATGTCAGGCAAGAAGTAATACTGTCTTCAAGTATTACTTGTCTGAAAATGACAAGTCATGCATCTTTATTAACTAAAGACTGTTAATGTTAATAACAGAAAAGGAATCTAAAGCTATATGACTTGGATTTTTTTTGCCAGCCAAATTGTGGCACTTTGTGCTGAGGTTTAAAGAAGTCATTAACTCATCCCCCCTCCCTCCCCCCAGAATATAGAAATATAATATTTACATCACTTTAATTATAAAAATGTAATGACAAGAATGGTTTATTAAATAACATTCTTATTAAGAATACTTTAGATGAAAATCTTTTTAAAAGTGGGAGCAAATAATTTAAGAAATGTCATTTAAGTTCTAGAGCTCAATAAACACACTTAGAAAGTTGAACCAAAAAAGAAAGAAAAAAAGAAAAGAAAAATAAGGAAGGCGGAGGACAAAGCAAAATTCTCTCTTAAGATCTTTTGAAGCTTTTAAGATATAGATAGAATCCTGTGACAGTATATATGCATACAATCTTCTTTCTTTTCCAATGGAAATTAATTATCCTTTCATCTGACACAGTATTTTGGAGTAACTGTTCGTTTACTGTCTTTTGCCCCAAATCTACACTAATAAAAGAGAAATATGCAAAATGACCATACCTTGCAATGCCCACCAGCCAATCAGGGGTATGCAAATTAACCCAACAAAGATGGTGGGTTAATTTGCATACGCAGGTGTGGAGCGGCCGGACAGGGCGGGATGCCTGCTATGAGGGGGAGGGCGGGGGGCGGAAGGAGCTACAGGAACGGCGCTCCGGCCTGAGTGGAGAAGACTGACGCGGCGGCCCGAGTGAAGGCCTGGGTCCCGGGTGCTGGAGGAAAACCCGTGCCAGCAGCCAGGGGAAGGCCTATTGCAACAGGCCTCTAGTATCATATGATTAACACTCTGACTTCAAAAACTAGGGCCCAGCAGAGCAGAGATAATGTATGTTGTCCTGTATATGTATGTATGAAGAATCAGAAAATAAAATTAATCATTGACAGGCATGGAAAAATTTTAAATACTTTTTCTCTTTCACTCAGAAACCTTCTTAAGTTCCAAGAAGGTAGAGGTGAGGGGGTGGAGATACACTTGTTGTGTAAGAGTATTGCAATATAAAAATTAATGTATTAAAATTTTTTTAAAAATACAAACCAACAATTCTTCCTCTTCAAAGAATGTAAATGAAAGCTAATTCTGAATGGGTGATTTGTTGTCTTGCATATGCAGGGTTGCCATTCACAAATGTTCAGATGCAGAAATGCATTAATAAGAAATGCTTGCTTTCAAAATTAGAAAGGACTTGAGTAAAGGCCTCATTCAGACATTTCCACCCAATCCCACCACCCCCAGTGTTTCTAAATTTTTGCTACAATCTAAAATCAAAACTTTAACTTTTCATTATCTTCCAAATTATATTATTTGGAAGTAAATTTGTGTTTCCTTTTTAAGTGAACACCAGAACCGAAGGCTTTCATCTGTAACACCAAGGTCAACGAAATTACCCTTTAGTGTTGTCTCATCAAAAGGAGTTTCATCAAAACCATGCAAAGCCGAAGTTTCAAAAAGCTTTTGGCGTAACTATCAAATGTGTATACACAACCTAAGGAGTCATTTTCTCCAAAAGGTAGTGGATCTACCATACTTTTCTGAAACTACAGTTGATGCTACGTATTACAAAAAGCATTTCACACCAGAAACAGAACTGAAGTGATGTAGGTGGAAAGCAGAGTACAAAATAAAGGCCTAAAAGATTAAATGTTAGAACTCTTGGGTGTAAAACCTCACCATATCCTAGAGAGACGTGTTTACTCATAAATGCCCAGAGGGTTATATGCAAATGCAAAGTTTATCTCTAAACTTACCAAATGAGTACTCATCCACTCTCAAAGCACTTTCTAATGAAGTCAGTGGTAACTTGGTAACTACAAATTTATGTATCTTCTTTCAAAGCAAACGGTGGTTGTGGTTGGTTTTAAATAATTCTGAATGATTCTACAAATCTACAAAGTCTGGCCATCCAGTTTTCTTAAAATACAAAACCAACTCACCAATATTTTACTCACCACCAAACAGTAACAAATATGGACACTATTGGTCTTTTTAAAATAAATTTCCCAATATTTTTTCAACTGGCAAGTTAGTTAATATTCCAAGACACACTGGGATCGGGTCAGAGAGAAGGAAATACTTTTCTGAGACCTGACTGGCATGCCAACAATATTAGTCTAGCAATCTATGCCCGAAATAACATTCAGGAGAAACACACATACAAATCCATCCAGCTTTGCTCCTTTCTCCACAATTACTATATTCTCAAGTAGTCAAGTACTAAGCAAACCCAGACAAGAAGGGAATTATGAAAACCCAGTTCATCACAAAACATCAGGTTTTCTATGCTCTAAAATGCTAACAAAAACCATGCAACACACACACACACACACACACTTTCTCTCTCTCTCTCTCTCTCTCTCTCTCTCTCTCTCTCTCTCTCTCTAAATCAATTCTATCATGTGGCCTAGCCCCAAATTAAAAAAACTGACAGCTGATTTCCAAAATCTTGTACTTCTTGTACCTTCTTTCAAATCCCCTACCTCACCAAACGAGTGAAAAAACTTTCTTGACACTAGTTTTACCTGTTTGGGGGGAAAAAACTTTTAAGTAACATTTTGAAATGGCTTTTCATGACCAGTTAAGCCTCAAGTTACACATGAAACAGCCAGACTGTCGAAATAAGGCAAAATGTGTACAGCAGTGCCTGGTGGCAGAAATAGTGAGGTCCACGTTTGCACAGGCGGGTAAGGTAAGTGCTGACCTGCTTGGCAATCTGATGCTACCCTGAGATCCTGACACATGCAGTTCCATGTCAGTGGTGTCCCACTTTGCCTCACGTTGACAGAGTACCCAATGACAAAGGAGATCAAAGTGTCCCGACATGCAGAGCACCCCTGTGAACTAAGGTTAAGGTGGCAGAGCTCAAAGCAAACCAGATCCCCATAAAAGTACCCAGGCGACTTCACTAGAGAAGCCCAAGGCCCTGGCTCCCTAGAACTAAAAGTACCTGCGAGGCTAGCATTTGTTTTCAACTTATTTTTGCACACAACAGCTTTCTACAAACAACTGCAAAAACAGTTTTCTGGAGACTCCAAAGCTTTCAGAACACATCCAAGTCAACAGAAAAACATTTCACAACGGCCTGACACCGCCGGGCAGCGTTAGCAAACAAGCTCAAGGTCCACCACGTGCAGCGGACGCGAACCTCACGCCCACGGACACGCTCACAACTCAGTGCAATTTCTCAACCCTAAAACAGGACAGACCACACCCAGAATATTACCGTCCGCACTTTCCAACATCCCCACCTTCTGCAAAAAACCCCACCGGGCCCTAGAAAACGAGCCCACCTAACCCCAAATCGTGTCGTGAACATCCCTGACTACAGAGACAGAGCCGACCTCTGTTCAGGAAAGGGGGCGGGGTGCAGGACACACACGACAACCCAAGACAGCGCACCCCAGGACCCTGAGACGCTGGTCGCCCAGATATGTCCTAGGCAGAAGGCCTTCAGACGGCCAGGGTCCGTCAGGACGGGGCCCCTCGTGGACCCCGTAGCCGCCAGAGGCCCCCCTGGCCCGTCCGGCGACAGCAGGCCCCTCCATCCACCCGCCGGGCCGCTCGCTCGTGTCCCGGCATCACAATGAACAGGCCCTCGGCCGCCTGGGGGTTGCTGGCGGCCTTCTGACGGGACGGAGAGCCCCCCAAACGTCCGGAACAGCAGAAACCCTCAACTCTGGCCCCGGCGGCGGCCATCACAACAGGAAAGCGGACTTTTGCGACAATTCCCACAATGCCCGGGGCCTACAACTCCCAGAGTGCACCGGGCTCGCCGCGCTTAACCCTGTCGTGGCCAGGAGCGGGCCACCTGCTCCCTTCTCCCTCCCAGCACCCAATGGTTGCACTTACTTTTCACCCGCACAATCCGGAACGAACTTGGCGAGTTTTGTCAAGCAGGGACCGTGGTGCTATCCCGCCGCCTTCCTTCACCACGCCAACAACCACAGCTGCCCAGAAAAGGATCCCTGACCGAGGAGGGCTGTTGGTAATCTTGAGAGCACTCCTCCCAGTACTGCCAAATGTGTATCATTTGAAGGGTGCCATGAACTTCAATCAGTGTTCCCTTTCGCCTTTATACTTTTTTCCTGGCATGTTTCTAAATTATTATTATAGCCCAGAGGTTTTGGCACTCGACCTTATTCGTTTAAAATCTGTTTCCTAAGTTCTGGGAATCCACAAGAGAGGAAAGACTATCCTATATCTGGCTACAATGTTCTACATCTCTCCATTTCATAAGACAAGTTTCCTCAAATATATTGATTCAGAAAACTCATGCGGCTCCAAATAAGTCCTAATAACAACAATTAGTTATGGGCAACGTATCTTTTCCATTTCAAGTTTGTTTGTTTGTTAAGGGGAAACACTATTGTGCCAACACATTTTTGCTTTCCCTTTCTCCCTCTCTCTCTAGTGATAGAAAAATGGTCAGAAATGACATATAATGCTGCCTTGTTCCTTTCTGACGTTAAAATATCAGCAAACAACAAGTAAATAAACATTTTAATGTAATTTGAAAATAAAACTAAGAGTTCATTCTTTCAAAAAAACTGCAGTTACATATTTTACTCACAAAAGAACTTCAAAGTCTTTCTCATTTTAATGAAAAATAAGTGTTAAAAATGCATTTCTTTTAAATACATTGCCCATAATTTCAGTAACGATGACAATCACATTTAGAGATCACTGTGTCATCAATGTAAGTTAAATATCTAAGATGTACTTACACAAACTGTAACTTGCTTAGACATGCAACTGACTGACAGACAAAATAATTGTTTGGTATTTGATGCATGCACTAAAAGAACAACCAGAATTCACCCAAAGTATCTGCTATTTTTCTCATACCCAAATATAAAACAAAATGTACACAATGTCTGATTTTTTTCCACAGAAACATTTTGCCATTTGAAAGGGCACTCAAAATGTATCGTGAATTTCAAATCACAAAACTCAGAAATCCTAATACACACATAAAACCCAAAGCCTTGTTGGAAAGATACATCCACAGCAAAATTTTATTTTAAACGTGTCTCTTAATATTACATTTAACTTATTAGTAATTTTTTAATCTAGTAACCTACAGTGAGAAAATACTTCTCCATCATTTATTTTTTCACTCATGTTACAGTTAATGTCATTTCATTACCAATTAAAATAAATGCTATATACCAAGACATAAAAAATTGTGTATAAATATGGATTTTGAATTTTAGTTAATTATACTATTTTAGCTTCTGTATTTTTCTAATTTTCACTTACCACTTTAGTTAGAATTTAGCTAGGCAAAGTTGCATTTTCTCCTCTCTATTTTTAACAGACCATAGAATTAAATGCATATTTTGTATATTATTCTCCTGATGTCAAAATATATGATTCATAAGAAAGGCTTAAAAACAAGTCAAAAGTGAAACTGATCTCCTTGTATATTTATTACATGCTTACAGCTCTCTTCTCAGTATTATGAGATTATATTTTCCATTAGGATGTTAGTCATGTTTTCTTTTACTTTATTCTTCAAAATATAAGATTTTAAAATTAATACAGCATATTAAAGGGCTTTATTTAAAGATTACATTAGACATAATTTATATACTTTTTTCAGGTTACCATAATTCTTTTTTATAAAGTAACCTAGAAGTTTAGTATATCCTAATTAAGTTTTAACCTACATGCTCAATATTAACATGATTGAATTATGAAGAAAACAAATTTATTCTAGAAATAAATTCTTTAAATTCATACAAAAAATTTTAGTATTTTTCTGTCAAAATTTTTAGATTCTATTTAATCACATGAATTTTTACCTGTATTTCTTAAAAACCTAAACCTCTGTACTATGGTTTTCAAAAGTACTCATATGTACCTTTATTAATGTATTTAAAGTTAGGAGGAATCTTATTTACTCTTGAGAATATATATTAATAGAAGACAAATATTGTAATCTATTTTTTTTCCAAATGTGGTATTGGTAACAAAGCTAGAATGTACAAATTTGTATATCTTATAACAGATTCTATGTGTAATTTCTATAACTACATCTTTCATCCTTTTAACTTCATAAAATACTTCAAAGCATCCCTAAATGTTTGTTTAGACATTTTAATTGCATTTTTTAGTTTATTTGCTTTAAAACATTTGCTTTTCATATATGTAATTTATGCTGTTCATTCAAGTAAAATGCATTAATAGAATTACTTCAAATATTAAGTTAGTTGCTAATATTCTAATATGCTCAAAAAGTTAGTCTTTTTCTTTTCTTATGTTACCAGTATGGCACAAACCAAAACTGAAAAACAAAGGACAGGTTCTTGCCTGATTAAAAAAATTGTTTATTATGATCTTACAAAGCAATATTTTCCTAGCATGGGGATATATCCCAGAGTTTATGCTTCTCTGTTATTGCCCAAATCTTAATTAACTTTCATTCACTGGCCTGCTTATAAAGCAGTGACCAGTCTTTCACATTTTCACAATAGTCCTTTTTTTTTTTTAATATCACACACATTTACAATTATGTTTAGGAATATTCTAAATATTTGAAAAAACTCTAATTCCTGATTTTGCTAAATGTGATTTTAATTTTGTTATCTCTTAAATACTTAGACAAGACAGATGGTGGGAATCCTATTATCATGTCAGTCTATTTGAAAGTGCAAAAAAGGGTCTCCTTCCCCCACCCCCGCAAAAAAATGATCTTTCTAAGTGAAATATTTCAAACTAATTTATTTTATTTAACTTAAAAATCTGGCTTTCTATCATCTTCATAATGTTTTACATCAATTAAGTGAGCAAAGCTTAAGTTTATGTTACTTCTTTCCTCTAATTTAAATATTCTCTTTCCAACAGGTAGATAAATAATAAAAAATGTTTCCTTACCTAAAGATGAAACGTTTCACTTTTAAAAGAATCTTCCCAATTCTTCAGGAGATAAAACTTTTATTTTTCCTTCTAGTCTGTGAAAAAGAATAGCATAGGATAATGAATATTTGACATTTTTATCCTAATTTTAGACAAAGCTTAAATATAATTAAATTAAATCAAAGCTGTCAATTAAAATATCATCCTGTTTTAAACTTTATCACAGAACCATTATAAGAAGGTGGTTTCTGCACTGACATATCTTGTGGGTCTTATTTATGACTGAATAGTTTTAGTACTCTTTCAATTTTTTTAAGTCATTAACTATACTTATATGTTTTAAGATTCTTTTTAATACGTAATAATGCCTGGCTTTTACATAGATTCTGTAGTCTAAATTTCTAAGAAATAGTGAAAGAAAAGTATCTAAACACTAAACTTTCTAACATTTAAAAGGCTTTTACATCAATTTCTCCAAAAAGAAATCATTAAAACACTACATACTCTAAGATAGAAATACTAAATACTTTAAGACAAGAGTAAGTTTAGGCTGAATTTATTAAAACAATTATCCTCCTTGTCCCTCTCCCTCTTTCTGCTCATAATTTTTTCTCCATTTTAGCACAGATTTACATTCATTAACTAACATGCCTTCTCTCAAAAAAAAAAAAATTATCTTCTGCTTAGGAAATGTTCAGATTCCTTACATTTCCCCTAATTTTACATACGGATCTATTATTTCAAATTCTAGAAGGGGAAAGTGAGAATTAATGTTTCTTTTTCCTAGATCTGTTTTCCAATTCTTCCCTCTATAGGATTGTGCCATATCCCACGTAGCTTTTTTTTTTTTTAACAAGATGTGCCTAACATACCTCTTCCCAACATTTGAGGGCGTATTCTGATTTTGTATCTCCATTTTGATGCATACATCACAGTGTGGCTAATGTTACCTTTCCACACTCCAAACATAAATATTTGCAGTCCCCTCCATTCATCAGACCCTAGCTATTTCCTGTTCTTCCCCAGAATGTCCCATTTGGGAATCGAATATAGTGGAGACCTTAGGTAAGTTAGAACCACAAAGAAGAATGTCGACCACAGATATCACTATTCACATCTTCGAAAGTATCTTGCTCATAACTAATCTTGATACTTCCGAGCAATAGAGAACCTGTACAATTCATACGCATGAGCACTAAAAAATTCCTCTCCCTTCCGTCACTATTGCCTACTTTCCACTTCCAAAGCCATATTTTCAAAAGAAAATATGGTACAAATGATCCTTTCTGGTACAAATGATCTTTGCAAGTGCCA
Source organism: Cnephaeus nilssonii (assembly GCF_951640355.1). Classification (NCBI taxonomy): domain Eukaryota; kingdom Metazoa; phylum Chordata; class Mammalia; order Chiroptera; family Vespertilionidae; genus Cnephaeus; species Cnephaeus nilssonii. Next base: position 14,681,714 of record NC_137084.1, on the reverse strand, counting down.
AGCGGAAGATTTTTATGAGGATAGGAGAGTTGGCCACTCACAAACCCAATCAATTTCTAGGGCAGATGCAACATGACCCACCAGGTCTCCACCCAGACTCCAAGCCTGAGCTCTGCCTTCACTTCACCTCCCCGTGGCTCCTGAAGGATTGAAGGGAAGCACATCACTGCATGGCGCCTCATTTTCTTCACCTCCAACTTGATTCCATCACCCAACAACAAGCAGATGCTGAAGTGAGAGCAGGCAGGGGAGTCAGGATCAAAGAGGAAAAAAAAGACACTCCCACCCGCAAAAGACTTGAATTAACATGACATCTATTCCTCAGCTCTACCCATTTTCCTGCAGCCTTTCTCCCAGCCTTGGAGGAGGCCTGTGATATTGGGCCAGGTGGAGGGGTGCAGTACAGAGAGCCTCCAATGTCCCCCAACCCCACAACAGCACAGACAATAATGTGGGCAGAAATAACAGCAATGTTTTTCTTTTTTAATAAAAAAAAATGACAACTAAAGCTTCTTTCTAAAATTACTGACATGGCAGGTAAATGTGTGTGTGTGTGTGTGTGTGTGTGTGTGTGTGTGTGTGTGTGTGTGTGTGTGTGTGTTTTATCGAGAATAATACACAAGTGGGTTCAGAGACATAAAAATCTTATCTTTGCTTTGGCCTCCGTGCTGTAGGCTTCTTTTTCTCCGTGTAAACAGACAATCTAGTCCTCATTCAGTAACCCAATGCTATTGTAACTGGGGAGCGAGCACAGTGGGGAGCCTTTAAGCCCCTCAGAGAAACTCCCTCCAACCCAACCCTGGCTTGGAGAATTGTAAAGGAAACTCCACAAAGCATTTTTAGTGTTCCAAAAAAGGATTCCTGCCATCTCCCCTGCTCAAAACTCCACACCAAATTAATCGGACTCATTAGTTCCTATTGAGACACTCAGTTACTTAAAAGAAAGCACTAAGCATAAACTTGGTGGGAAGTGATTTTTTTTTAAAGCCAAGATATAGTCATCCTAAACAGTAACAGATTAACAGATGAACATTAACTGCTTACTAGTTTCAACACCAGCTGCAAATGGGTTGATTCCTCATTTGTTGGAACCATCAAGGGTGCCAACCGCTTCCCCCAAACTTCCTTTCCATTTTAGAAAACCAAGTTCCTAGAAATAATAATAGTAAAAAAATTTTTTTTTCTTTATCAGGGGCTTTTTAAACATTAACTGCAAATCCAATCTAACACTGTTGAGCATTAAATTAGCTCTCCTTCCCTCTCTCCCTCTTTTAATTTGGGAAAAGTCACTGTCTTCTCTACTCTGCTTTCTTGCTCTAAAAGTGAAGGAACGTCCTCCTTCTTTCCCTTCATCCTTACTTGAAATCCCTCTTTTAGCACCCCACACATTTCCCTGGCTTCACTGTATTGTGGTACTGGCCAACTTTCACCAAATGCTATCCTCATAGAAAGAGTAAAATGTAAAATGAGGGGGTGTCACAGGATAATCTCCAAGGTCCCATTTAGCTCTCACATTCCATATGTGTCTAGGATGATCCAGAAAAACTGGAATAACTCCATATAAGAATCCAAATTTGGGTCTCATTTCTATGTTTTACTGCTGTCACCGCATTTCTATAAACTTGTTGCTGAATGACAATATAACACACATTTTCCTGCCTTTTTAGGACAGCAATCCCCTCTTTGCTCTGCTTCTTCAACCTAATTCCTTTCCTCTCTAAGAAACCATTCGGTATCACTAATAACTCCATTCTTTCCATCAAGACCACCACCACTAGCAGCCTTTTTCTGACCTAATCTCTTAATAATGTCACATGTTCTCCTAAGTAAAACAATAGTATCTACCCACCCAGCCCCTGCTATCATCCTCCTTATCATCCTCGTCTATAACATTTACTGAGAACTTCCTAGTTGACAGAAACTGTTCTAAGCAATGCACATTTAATCCTAACAACCTTATAATGCAGATCTATTATCAGCTCCATTTTACGGATGAGGAAATTGAGGCAAACAAAGGTTAAGTGAGTTGCCCAACAGGTATTCTTATTGAGAGAGGGATCCAAGTCTGAAAGCCACACATTTTGGGTATAGAGTTTGCACCCATAATCATTTTGATGCACTGCCTCTCAGTTTCAATTATTTCCCTGGGCCCTCCCACTTCTAAAATTCATTGATCATCCAGCACTTGATTATCTCAGAATGTCTAGTCTCCTAATGGATTAATTAGACATAATCAGAATAATTTACTTTGTAGAGTTGTGAGAATTTTAAAAATTTAATGTAAAGCATTCACAACAGTACCGGGCACAGAGTAAATAGTTTAAAGAAATGTTAGCAATTATTTAATAAGAGCTCTCAATTTGCAGATGAAGACCCTGAGGTCAGTAGTTAGTAGAAAAACTAGAACTGGAAAAAAATAGAAATAATGCGCCCTGGTCTTTAAAAAATACCACTTATTAATGCTGTGCTAACTTCAAAGACACACTTAAAGTTTAAGACTTTAAAATAACCGTTGTCTTGTGTTTCTTAGTCCAGGGTTTTTTTCTGTTGACCCATACTCTTTCTCTGGCTAAAAAGCAAATTTCTGAAATCATGGACTCTGGATTTGCCTGCCTGCTCCTCCTATCACACAGCTGGACGGTGTACCAGTAAATCACCAGCACCAAGTTCACCAGAAGCTTCATAGCTATTAAAAATCACCTTCGTGTTGAGTGTAGGTTTAAAGTCATTTCAAATGGTGATACTGATTTGATGAAACATAAAGCCCCATATTTCAAAACATTATTTTATTAATTGAAAAATAAATTGTTTTTTAAAAGGAAATATTTTCGTCCCTGAATAAACAAAACTGGGGCTCAAAAGGGTTGTACAGGTAACACTTGTATTTTTAAGTCAATGTGGTATGTTAAAGGTGACGATAACAGTAGATGAGGGCATGCATTTGTGAGTAGCAAAGAATCAAAGACCCTGAAGTCAACCCAATGGAAGCTGGGCTCTACCAGAATTTTGCATTATAAATGATCCTTTCACTATTAGAGGTTTATTTTCTTTCTGTGGCCTCATGGCAATAAATAAATAAACACACGTGTTCTGCGATAAATAGATACCATGCTAACATATCAAAAAAGTATCACATTACGCGGGTAGAACACAACTACTGTTCAAAAGACAAAAGAAGCATTTTTAAGAAGTTCATTAACCTGGTAATTCCAAAGACTAATATAAAATCATCTCAGGCCCTAACCGGTTTGGGTCAGTGGATAGAGCATCAGCCTGCGGACTGAATGGTCCCAGGTTCGATTCCGGTCAAGGACATGTACCTTGGTTGCGGGCACATCCCCAGTGCAGGGTGTGCAGGAGGCAGCTGATCGATGTTTCCCTCTCATCGATGTTTCTAACTCTCTATCCTTTTCCCTTCCTCTCTGTAAAAAAATCAATAAAATATCTTTAAAAAATAAAAATAAAATAATCTCGGTATGGTTTATATTTTCATAATTTATGTCATTAACTTCAGACTTTCAATTGGCTTATACCGTGATTTTGGCTACACTTATTTCCTCCCAAGTTCTTATCTGAGAATCTAAGTTTCTCAAACCTTTGTATTATTACTGTGACCTTCCTCAAGGAACATTCCACTCACTCTGAGGTCAGAACCCAAACTTCTCAGCATTTAGTTCAGGTAAATACAAATGAGTATGTCTTCATTTTTAAATGTCTACTGTGATTTTATTATAATTTCAACTCTAGAATTTTAAATGCAATTTTAAAAATAATAATTTTACACAGAATTTTCATTTTACGCTGGTTTATGAGTTATCGACCATATTCCAAGAACTAAAGCCCTACTTCAGAACATCAATTCTGAGAAATTTTAAATCCATGCTCCCCTCTTGTGCATATACAAAAGTATTATCTCAATTAGGTTGGTTTTTTTTCCCCCACAAAGAAAAGTAGAAAAAGTGTAGCAAACACTCGTGCACACATAATCTCTATTCAGTAGTTATTAACATTTAGTTATATTTGATAATATCTCTTTTTTTTTCTAAAGTACTCTAAAAAATACAGATATGGCATTTCTCTCCCAAGCACTTCACTGGGAATGACATTTTCCTACATCACCAGAATGCCATTATCACTCCTACAAAATGAACAATAATTTCTTAATACTCAGGCCAAACTCTAACGTCTCCACTTGTAATCCAATTTTCTTGATAATATTCTTAAGTCTCTATTCTGTCATCAGTGACAGTACACTTGTATTCTTAGACAAAAGCTACCTCTAAAGTGGCTAATTCCAACCAGTTCTGCTAAGGAAGCAATGCCTTCCCTGAACTGCTCCAAGCTCATTATCTGATGGATCATCAGGCATCTTCTAATCTTGCCCTTATGCCTATTGGGGATGTCACGTTAAATCAAACACTGATGAGAACTAGATAAAAGATCCGGAGGGAAAACAGATATTTTCCCTCAGTAATCAGTGTGCATTGGAGAGCAAAGAAAGTGAGACGAGGGGCCACAAAACCCTAAATATAGTCACAGTTTTAAATGAGATTGTTTTGCCTAATCATCCAGTTTAGGCATGTATAGCTCAATCTATACAAGATACAAAAGTTGTAATTTTCTATGGCACAAATTCACTGGAACTCAGAAAAAAAATTCATATTCACATTTCCTTCAATCATTTAGTTAACTCAGTAAAAGTGAAACTACAATAATCCATGGAATAACTGAATTATTTAGATTTTCCAGCTGTAAGAAATGAAGAGGTAGAGCAATCAGACAAGAAGAAGAAATAAAAGGCACCCAAAGTGGAAAGGAAGAAGCAAAGCTGTCATTATTTGCAGATGATGTGATATTGTCAACTCTGAAGGTTCCACCAAAAATGGCTAGAACTGATAAATGAATTCAGTAAACTAGCAATATAAAAAAATCAATATCCAGAAATCAGTTGCATTTTTATACACCAAAAATGAGCTCTCAGAAAGAGAAACTAAGACAAACAATTCCATTTACAATTCCATAAAAAAATATAACACAACTAGAGGTAAATTTAACCATAAATGTAAAAGACCTGTATTTAGAAAATTATAAGACACTGAAGAAAGAAAATGAAGAATATATAAATAAGTGGAAACATGTACTGTGTTTATGGATAGGAAGAATTAACATCATTGTAATGTCCATACTACCCAAAGCAATCTGTAGGGTTAATGCAATTCCTATCAAGATACCAATGGCATATTTCACAGAACTAGAATAAACCATATATAGAACCATAAAAAAACCCCAAATAGCCACAGTAATCGTGAGACAGAAAAATAAAGTTGGAGAAATCATGCTATCTGATATCAAACAATACTACAAGGCCACAATAATCAAAACAGCATGGTACTGACGTAAAAATAGACATATAGATCAACGGAACAGAATAGCGAGCCTAGAAATGAACCCATGCCCAGTTAATAGTTTACAAAAGAGGCAAAAACATACAATGGGGTAAAGATTGTCTATTCAATAAATGGTGCTGGAAAAATTGGACAGATCCATGCAAAAGAAAATGAAACTAGACCACCTTTTACACCATACACAAGAATAAACTCAAAATGGATTAAAGACTTAAATGTTAGACATAAAACCATAAAAGTCCTAGAAGAAAATATAGGCAGTAAAAGTTCAGACATTTTGCATAGCAATATTTTTTTCTGATATATCTCCCATGGGTAAGAGAAACAAAAGAAAAAATAAACAAATTGGACTACATCAAACTAAAAAGTTTTTTGCACAGCAAAGAAACCATCAACAAAATGAAAAGAAACCCCACTGATGGGGAGAACATATTGCCAATGATAAGAGGTTAATATTCAAAATGTATAAAGATCTTAGACAACTCAATATATATATATATATATATATATATATATATATATATATATATATATATATCCAAATGAAAAATGGGCAAAGCACATGAATAGACACTTTTCCAAAGAGGACCTACAGGTGGCTAATAGACATGGAAACATGCTAAATGTCACTAATCACCAGAGAAATGCAAATTAAAACCACAATGCGATATCACATCATGCCTGTAGGAATTGCTATTATCAACAAATTAACAAACAACAAGTGTTGGTGAGGATGTGGAGAAAAGAGAACCCTCATGCACTGTTAGTGGGAATGCAGATGGGTGTAGCCTTGTGGAAAACAGTATGGAGTTACCTCAAAAATTAAAAATGGAACTGCATTATGACCCAGAGATCCCACTTCTTAGAATATAGCCAAAGAAATCCCCAACACTAATTCAAAATAATATATGCATCACTATGTTCATGGCAGCATTATTAACAATAGCCAAGTAGTTCAAGTGTCCATTAGTAGATGTGTGCATAAAAAATAATGAGTGATACATTCACACAATGGAATACTACTCAGCCGTAAAAAAAGGAAATCTTACCTTTTGCGACAGCAGGAATGGACTTAGAGAGTATCATACTAAGTAAAATAAGCCAGTCAGAGAAAGAAGAGTACCATATGATTTCACTTATATGTGGAATCTAGTAAAAAAATAAGCTAACAAACAAAATAGAAACAGACTTTATAGATACTGAGAACAGACTGACATCAGTTAGAGGGGAGGAGATTTGGGGGGCTGGGTGAAAAAGGTGAAGGATGAAGCAAAAAAACCTCATAGACACAGACAACAGTATGGTGATTACCAGAGGGAAAGGGGTATGAGGTAGGTAAATAAGGTAAAAGGTGGGATAAATGGTGATGGAAGGAGACTTGACTTTGGGTGGTGAACACATAATACAATATACAAGTGATGCATTGTAGAACTGCACACCTGAAAACCTATAGAATTTTATTAACCAATGTCACCCCAGTAAATTCAATAAGCATTTAAATAAAGAAATAAAGAGGTATTTTGGGGGTATGGAAAGAGACTGGAAGTTGCCCTGACATAAATTTTAAGTCATACTCAGTCATAAAGACCAGGGTGAAAGGTCTCTCTTGTCGTTTTACATGAAATAATCAGAAGAATAGAGAAAATAGGTAACCTAACTAAGGTCATCTTTTCAATTTCATCTGTAAGCGACTTGTTTTTCTAGAAATGACCAAGTCTCCTTTATATGAGTCTCTCAAAAACTGATGCAAACAAGGGAAGATGCTCAAGGATTTGCAAACTCTAACACTTGAAGCTGTCCCTAGGGCTTTTTAATTTCACGCCATCTATGGTGGGACAGCTAAACAATATCCTTTCTTACTCTTTACCTTTCGTATCTTCTCTTTCCCCTGAATCCACAAAGCAACCTTAAAAATATGTGCTCTGTTATTGTTTTTAAATTGTTATTTTTATTGGTTTACATATGACTGAACTAGTTAAGGAAATACAAATTTTGCTTTTTCATTAAGCTAAAACTGTATGGGGAAAAGATAAAGATACCTCCTCTTTCCATTGTCACCAAAGCATATCATATTATGCTTTTCTATGTTGCTTTCTTCTTTTTTTAATAAGGGTATGATAACAAAAGTATGAAGTAGATAATATTTACAGGTATTACCAGAATTCATTGAGGCATGCCCCATCAACACTCAGCTATATGCCACCCCCTTAAGATCCTCATTCTAAAAGACATGCCAACATGAGCACAAAACATATGTTTAGAAATGTTTACATTTGATACGATAACTTATATAGAGGGAGTCAAAGTGAACTGCTTCCAACATGAGATCAAAGGACAGCGTGGGAAAGCAGAATCCAAACAACTTCAAAATACACACACACACACACACACACACACACACACACACACACACACACACACACTATAGAACTTTAAATGCCTCACAGGAGAGAGTTGTTTTTCCTCTAAGTGGTGTTTTTTTTTTTTTTCTAAATAAAGTTTACAGTACAAGCAGTTCTGTCTTATGCCATCCTTTACAGGCATTCAACTGTTCACAAAGCAGGATGTCAGCATCACTTACCTAAGAAATACGTGTTGGTTACCCCGACGTGTCTGGTAATAGAAACACTGGCTTTTCAAGTTGTAAAGGTTCTTGGAGATCATCTAATTGAATGTATTCACTCTACAGATGAAGACAAGAGAGGTAAAATGACTCACCAAGGCCACACGGCTTGCTGAACTGCTTACCTTCTTAAATAGATGATGGCAAAGAGCTCAAAAAGAAAAAAGAAAGAAAGAAAAAAAGAAACTGCCAATTAGAAAGCTATGGACATGACAGAGGACAGCTACCAAAACTAGAAGAGTAAGAATTGTACTTTCTGACAACTTTTCAGAAGGAAAAAGTTGTTTCCTGTAGCATCCCATTGACTGAGGGCAGGAAGGCATCATCAGTAGTGATGCTCACACGGGTCAGGAGCCGGTCTCTCCTCCTGCACATATGCTGAGTGGCTCTGCAGCCAGTGTCATGGTCAGTGATAGGTTTCTGCTTTTTTGGATCACCATAGCTGCTTTGCACTCTTTACTTCTTATATTTGCCATTTTTTCTTGCTTTAAAGGTGTTTGTTTGTTTGTTTTTCTTTCAGGACAGTGGAAAGGGGAGGGAAACTAAGTTATTTATTGATTTTTCTGGAAAGTTTTGGTGACTAAAGGAAAAGATTGAGGACTGTTTTTGTTTTAGAGGATGCTGAAAGGTGATCAATTCAATACAGAAAAAGAAGCTGCAGTCCCTAAAATTCACTAAATGAAGCTGGTTCTAACGCCTATCCAGCCCATGGCTGAGGCAGTAGGTCCTTCCACGTAGACGTGGAGAGAAGTGGTACCTGAGGAGGAAACATCACCAGGTGGGCTCGATAAATTCAATGAATGGGACCACCATGGGGTTTGAACCATCTACCATTGATCTCTTCTAAAGACACAATATCTCTGTTGGTTAGAATCGCCCAATACATTTAAAGCTTAGAAACAGAGAAAATTGAACAAATACTATAAATTGAACAAACAAAAATATAGTAGTAACTTTCTCAAGTTATATTTAGAAATAACGAACAAGACTTACTCCTATTAACGAACAAAAATACCACAGCTGACCACAACTTAAATACCAAGAGGGTACGAGACCCCATTGGAATCATTTGACACAGCTTATTTGGAAAATTGTAATATTATAAAAGCTATTATAGTTTCTCAAGAAGTCTGGATAATTTGTTCAATGCAAAGGGATTGCAAATAGGCTTGGTCAGACATGGCAGTTAGCTAATTTTTCCAGGTTTGTGGAAAGAGAGGAATAAAGATGCTTCTTTTTCCCCCCTCTGCATCCCACTCCCATCCGCATTTCCTTAGAAAAAGAACCCTGGCTAAAACAACGTCCAAATCCATCACCATAGAAAACAAATAGGTTAGGGATGGGTACTCGTTTGGCCAAGTATCAATTATAAACATAGGCTCAGACCTTGGGTGAAATGTGGGGTGAGATTAATGGTATGGATTATTAATAAAGCTGAGTGGCATTCTAAAATGCTCACATTAAATACCCATAATACTTCTGGTTATGCCAGTCAAATAATGTTGCAAAAGCCAACACTACTTGTTTGAAAATTATTTAGATGATATATAAAACCAAAAGAATATATGTGTATGTATGCTTCCATACCGTCATTCATTTCTCTGGCCATGGCTATCATGCCGGTTAAGAAAACAAAATTTAGAAAGTTAACACAGCTCTGAAAACTAGCTCTAACCCACCCAAATTTGGTTTTAAGTCAAAATAACTTGAAAATTTGCTTAGGGGTAAAGTGGTCTTCTTGTCCACTTTTATTGGCACTTATACAGGAAGGGCAAAGGTAGGTTTATAGCTGTTCATATGGCAAAGAATGCAATAATTAATAAAGAATAAAAGAATAAATTCTGTGTTTTGCATACTCACAACTGTAAGCCTACTTTTGCCCCACCCTGTATTTGAGCAACATGTTTTCGGGGAGCTGATTTCAAACTGTAAGCTGAGAGCTACTGCTCATCTGAATGCCTACCAAATCTTGAGGATTAAAAATGCTTTTAAAATTCTAGTCAATAGTGACAGTGAAAAGTGATCAAGGCCACAAGGTTTGTTTTGTTGTTTTTGTGGGGAGCGTGTTTTTGGGTACCATTTGGATAGCAAAAGGGACGTAGTTGATAGTTTCTAAGCACCGGTAACGATGTCATTGAGAATGCTTAAATCTTTTTTATTTGGGGTAAGTTTCAAATAGAAAGTACTTCAGCAAAATGGGATATCACTGTAAAAACAAGACCTGCGAAGCTGACAATAAAAGGGAAAGGAAATTTTTTTGTTTACAAGAGAAAAGAAAGTTTCATTTGAGGGTCTAATTTTGGGGTCTAATTTCCCTAGTAATTTTTAAAAATCATTACTTTGTAATATTTATTCTATGTGGCATGTTGCAAACATTTTAAACTATCATCATATTTCTTTTTATATGGCATTTTGTAAAAAAAAAAATGATGCCCTGAAAATAAAAACTCCTGGACCAATATTGAGAGTTTTAAAACATTATTACTATTTGCATTAAATTAGCAAAAGGAAAATTTTGCCAGTGCTTTTCAATTTTTTCTAATAATACTTTAAAAATGTAGATAATATTTTTAAATTAGGCAAGATAAAAACAAAGATTTATTATTTATCATGATACATATTTTAAATGTTAGTATTACAACAGAATTTTTCAATCAAAATCTAAAGGAAAGAATATCATTTAGAATATCTGAAAATATATTTTAGAAATAAACACAATTTACTTGTTGGGTTTTTAGTAATTTCGGCAACTACTTGAAGAGACCAGAATGTAGATTTTTTTTAATACTATGAAATTTTTTTAAGTTAATGAAAAATTACATTCTAACAACTATAATATCACTATTTTTAAATGTTTAAAAACATTTAGAAAATGCATAATATGTAAATAGTAATAAAATAGTAACATACCACTTTAGTTTTTATTTGTGGCTCTTATTTAATATTACTGTGAATATTTTGTTAAATTATATCATTTTATTTTAACTCAGAAATATTTTTTTCTTAAATGCAGTTTATTATAGTCGAGTTAATTTTTTTTTTTAAGTTAAGGACTAATACTTATACATTTAGATAGCAAATTCAGGAGATAACAGGGTTTATCCTTAAATTTCTCTTAATGTTGGTATAGATCTATATAATCTCCATAAAAACAATTACTGTGCTTTTCTAATGTCAATCTATCTATATGAAAACCAGAAATCTGCACAGGGCTATGCTGCCTGGGGAGCTGACAACTGAATGTTTGTAAATATCACGTAGCTAGAACTGAGTCATATTCACATTTTGTACCCTCTCAAACCAAGCCCTCCCTCCTTAACTTTCAAAGCTGTGAGATTAATTTCTAAAATAAAGTACTGTAAAGTAATGTAACTGATTAGCCATGGATTTGAAGATTCTAAAACTGTATTAAAATTTCCCTCTGTATTGATTCTTTCTATGGTAGTTTCTATGTAATAGCCTTTATTAATATTATTATTATGTGTATCCCATAGAACATGTAACATTTATTCCTATATCAATGCAAATAGTTAGTTTAGTAAGCTATCATTATAAACCATGTTTTGAGTTACATTTTACATCAAAATTGTAATCTGCTGCAGGTCTTTCTTTTAAGTCTAAGAGTTCGCAAAATGGAAAATTTTAAAAAAGATTGTTTTCCTTTGAAAACGTTACTGAAGATACAAGTCTCAGATAAAATGAAGACAATATTTTTTCTGAAATTATTTTTAGCAACTTTAAAAAAATAAAATGCAAGAAAATTTCAATATGCCATATAGTTTCTGTTTCTTGTTACTAGTTTATGTATTTGCATGTGAAACAAAAATACATGATTTTATATGAATTTAAAAACCAACAAAGGAATATGTGACTAGTTCTGGAATGTATACTCTATCTTTAGAATTTATTAAAACATTGAAGTAAATGGAAGATTTATCTTCCAACTAAAAGATACAAAAATCAGAGTAATAAAATATCAACTTATTTAAATACTTGCCATTCAAACTAAAATTTTGTTATTCTGCTTTACAAATCTGGAAAGAGTTTAACTAAAGTAATTTTTAAAATTTTATATTTTGTTAAGATTGCTTTTAGTTTTTTAGCAAATGTTTTTAAATAGATTTCTATCCAGAATGTATACATTTCCATTGTTTTACAAATAGATATAAGTTTTTTCAATTAACTTTTCAAATATTTAAGTTTTTTAAATCTTAAGCAATTAATACTTTCTTAATAATTCCTTGCTTTTTCTGGAAATTAAACTTTTAACTAATGAAATAAACTCACTTTTATTTTAGTCTTTCAAATATTAGTATTGCAAATATCAAGAATTTAAGCTGTTCTAAAAAGCATAAGAAGAGTTTTAAATATTTACAATGATTATATTCTTAAGTAAAAATATTTAGAAATTAGAAATAATTCATACTAAAATTTAGAAATTGCCAATGATTCCTTATGGGAGAAAATAAAGAATTACTTTTTTCCCCCCCTCTGTAGTAAGTAGTAAGTCTCCCCATTTCACAAAAGAATTATATTAGCTTTTAAAATATGTTAATTCTTACTCCAAAGTTGTTTATTTTGGCCTTTTTAATGCTTTTTTGAGTTAGTAAGGACAGATTTCAGGACTAAATTGAGAATGAACTTCTATAGTTACCAATTTGCCTTCATCAAAATGTCCCTGCTTGGCAAAATTTAAACAAAATAATTTGTAGAGATAACATCCCCATTTTTTAATTTTGTTGTTTCTTTTAAAATAAGGTTCACATAAACATGTGGTAAAATTTCTTGCATGCTTACAACATATTTATAGGATGTGATTCCTAAAAAAAACATATTTTAGTCAAATCTTTTTTTTCTGAACTACAAATCAATTGCCAAATTGATTCTTTGGTAATAATAAAAATTTAGTTTTTCAGATTATTTTAGAATTATCTATTTTTGCTTTAATTCTGAAAATATATTAAGTCAAAGAAGGTATAATTATATCATTTTAAACAGTAACCATCAGCTTAGTATGTAAGGATTAAAAGCAGTATTTTGCCACAGGCTTTATAAAAGCTTTATGTTAAGAGTTTAAAATCTTGTATTATGCCATCTTGAAAAAATCTTTAAATATTATCAAGCTATAATGAAAGATCTTAAAGGTTAATTTAGAAATTTTTTAATTTTTGGTTTTGTTTTCTCTTTATACTTCTGCAATCTAACTCCATAGAGTTTAGGCTTTTTGTAAACTGATACCAGCCATTTCATTTCTGATATTTGGAAACATTGTTTGGATAATATTTTTGTTTGTAAAGCTGTCTTTTAAATTGTGTGTGTGCCTGAACCTTTTTTTAAAGCAATAATAAAATTAATGTGATTCTGTTTAATATATTTCACAAGTCTATATTTGGAGAACAAGTAGGATAAGTAATAAGCTTCTTTTTTATATTCATTTAACTAATCCTGGTTTAAATATTGTGCTTCTAATTTTCTAATGGGACATATGACAGACTCTGGCAGTAGTAATTTCTGGCATGAATGATTTTCAAATTTTATTTTAATTTGAATATATGATATAATTCATGGACTATTAATGTACCCCATTTTTATCTAGAAATTTGCAGTTCAGTTTTATGTGAATATTTACTTTAAAACTATAAAAATATATTCATCATTGGTTTTAAAAAATATTTTTTAAAGCTCATGTATTTTCAGCTGGCCGGATCGATGTCATTACTTCAGAAATTTTGAACCTTTATAATTTCATAGCTTGGCTGTTACTTTCACATCTATCAATTACCTTCGTGTGTACTACACACACTGGTAGCAAGTCCTTTATTTAAATTGTGTAACTCACAAGAATATACAAATACCATGTGAACAGAACCATAGGGCATCACATCCAGCTGACAGCTTAATGAATTTCTTTTATCTTCTGTTAAATGTGTCATCTCATCTGAAAAAAGAAAGGTACTTAGCAAGTTAGTCTTGAGAAAACTTTTTTGGGGGGAGAGGGGACTCATTACCACATTTGTCTATCCCTCAGGAAAATCACTAGATTTTCATGAAAGAGGATTTTCCAGGAGTTACTTTCTCTTCCTTTAATTTATATTCAATTCATTGAGGTTGAATGCATAGGAAGAAAAAGGAAAAAAAGAAATGTTCGTGAAATTTGTTCCTGACTCAAATCCTATAGTTCTCTTCAAACTCTCAGGGTGAAGTTCAATTACCTGGTGACTTGATCAGTGAGGATAAACAACGCACGTAGTTCAGGCTTCTCCAATCTTCTTTCTTCAGTGAGGAAAATTTTTTTTTTCCTTTGAATTATCTGAATAACTGCTTCAACTCTTCAGTTCAATTTGCATGTCTAGACAGGAAACTAGACTGAATAAGGCTTGGGTGGACTGTGATTTCTAAAACTACTTAAAAAAAAAAAACCCTCTGCATTTTGAATTGTAATTCTTACTATCTTCCATGTGTAACCTCACTGACTGCTTGCATCTGAGGCCTTCCAGAAATCTTGTGTCATTTTAAGCAGTCATTATCCAGAAATATATATACATTTTAAAACTTTACCAAGGCCTGTTTTACTATTTCTCTTTTAAAAGCCCACCACAGATCTTAATTTGGCACTTATATACAGGAAAATATGACTTATCTCCCCCCCGCCCAAAGCCAGTTTTTATGAACTAGTAAAAGTGTTTTACCTCGTTATACAAAAAGAAAAGGTATCTGGGGTTTTTTAAACAAATTGCTGTTTAAAGATAACTCTTTAAAGGCAACTACTTAAACGCAACACTTTTTAGAGAAGAAAAGGAATGCAGGAATAGTTTCACTTGTTACATGTAAGATTTGTTTAATTACATTTTGCTGAAACACTTTTTTAAAAAGTTATTATTTCATAAGACAATAAAAAACAGGCTATTTAAAAAATCGTGTTGTTTGAAGAATATGCTTTCTTCCTCATTCTTCCCAATGGCTAAATGGCAGACTCGAAAGAGTTAAAAATATGGTCTAAGGTGGTCAGAAGGTACAAATTTCCAGTTATAAGATAAATGATTACTGGGATGTAATGTGTAATATGATGACTACAGTTAACATTGCTGTATGGTATGCTTGATCGTTACTAAGAGTAAATTCTAGAAGTTCTCATCACAAGGAAAAACATTTTTATTTTATAAACACATGAGGTAATGGATGTTAACTAAACCTACTGTGGTGATCACTCTGTAATATATGTACATCAAGTCATCATGCTGTACACCCTCACTTACATATAGTACTGTATGTCAATTGTATCTCAATAAAACTGAAAAATAAACAAAAAAGGAGAAAAGTACATGATTGAATCAGAAGCTCTAATGAACATCAGCTTATTGTTCCAACCATTGCTATTGCTGTATGGCTGAAGGTAGACCTTGTATGGAATACTTCATTTTCAACCATTTTTAATAAAGTACGCTCCCTCCAGATTAAAACCTGGAAAGCAAAGCTTTAGTCACGAGGTCCCAAAAACTGTATGCCTCCTTGGATTTTGTTGATCAACTGGGCTTAAAACATTCTGAGCAACACTATTTTTCCTTGTTGTAGTTCTTGTCCAGACCCACAGAATGGAGGCTGAAAAACACGCTCTTTGGCCTCATGAATGGGGTTGTTCATTATTAATCAAGTTGAGCTAGCCAAAAGAAAACAGAAAGGCAAAACAAAAAAGGTTTTGATTGTAAACCTTGTAGAATTGTTAAACCCCAAGCCATTAAACATGAAATTGCCTTTTGAAAACGGTCCTTTCTTAAGCCATTTTGGTTTGGGCGCACCAACATAAATTCTTTCTTTTAAAAAAAAAAAAAATAGCCGAAACCGGTTTGGCTCAGTGGATAGAGCGTCGGCCTGGGGACTCAAGGGTCTCAGGTTCGATTCCGGTCAAGGGCATGTACCTTGGTTGCGGGCACATTCCCAGTAGGGGGTGTGCAGGAGGCAACTGATCGATGTTTCTCTCTCATCGATGTTTCTAACTCTCTATCCCTCTCTCTTCCTCTCTGTAAAAAATCAATAAAATATATTTTAAAAAAATAAATAAAAATCTTAAAAAAAAATACTTGTATTGGTTTCAGAGAAAAAGGGAGAGGGAGAGAGAGAGATGGAAACATCAATTATGAGAGAGAATCATTGATAGGCTGCTTCCTGCACACCCCACACTGGGGACTGAGCCTGCAACCTGGGCATGTGCCCTGACAGGGAATGGAACCCTGACCTCCTGGTTCATAGGTCAACACTCAACCACTGAGTTACATCGGCTGGGCCCTATGTAACTTCTTACAACCTCTCCTCCCCTCCCCAGAAAAATTTTCCAGTAGAAATAAATTTTCCACAGGACTTCAAAACAGCAACTGAATAAAATGTCTTGTTCCCCAAACGTCGTGCAGTGCATTCCTTTGGTATCTCATCCTATGTCTCCCTTCCTAAGACAATCCACCTCTCTCCAAGACCAGAGCCCATGTAACTTTATAAAACCACATCAAATCGTTTAGGTGAAAACCCTTTTCTGTTTGGGAGGAAAATGGGAAAGACTGGAGCACCCGCTATATAACTGGTTCTATGACTCAACTAAACCTTTAGTCAGAGACAGCTTTTGTTTTCCAGAAGAGAAGCCTTTACAACTCAGCAGATGGAGATTAGCTAAGATTACCCATAAGTGTGGAGACCATTTCAGTGTGGATTTTCTAGTTCAGCCCCAATTTTAAATATACACTGAGTGGCCAGATTATTAAGATCTCTGAACACATAATAATCTGGCCACTCAGTGTGTGTGTGTGTGTGTGGGGGGGGGGGTCCGGCCAGCCTAGCCAGGGGGAGGGGACAAGGGCAGTTGGCCGGCCTGCCTGCTGGTCGAACTCCTGGTCGAGGGGACAATTTACATATTAGCCTTTTATTACATAGTATATACACTGAGTGGCCAGATTATTATGCATTCAGAGATCATAATAATCTGGCCACTCAGTGTATATATATATTATTCTTGCCCAGCTGATGTAGCTCAGTGGTTGAGCGAAGGACCTATGAACCAGGAGGGCAGGGTTCAATTCCCCGTCAGGGCACATGTCTGGGTTGCCGGCTCAATCCCCAGTGTGGGGCATGCAAGAAGCAGCCAATCAATGGTTCTCTCTTATCCCGCTCCCTTCCTCTCTGAAATAAATTAAAAAAATTGTTAACTTTGCTTATTTATTTTTGAAAAGAGAGAGGGAGAAATATTGATTTGTTGTTGCATTTATTTATGCATTCATTGGTTGATTCTTGTATGTGCCCTGACCAGAGATGGAATCCAAAACCTTGGTGTATCAGGATTGTACTCCAATTAACTGAACTACCTGGCCAGGGCCAAAAATATATGTTTAAATGTTATTCTTTTCAATAAAAACAAATTATTAAACATGCACTAAATGTGATGCAAATTCATAATTCTGAAAGACTTTTCCTATCAACAGAAAAATAATTCAGGAAAATAAAAAAAACATCGATCAGATTAAAAAATCCTCATTTCTAGTTGGTGATTTAGTTGCCACCATCAAACCTATGAGTTTGGAAAATATTTCTTTATAAGGGATAGAAGCATGAGTTTTAAACTTTCAGTCCTCAGGCTCCTTGAAGGATACAATATCTGGTAACCAGGGTGTAGGTTTACATTTTCATTTTGAGACATACTGATGACCACAGTTCCTTTACTCTTGATCTACCTATTATATATTCCTATTTTTCTACGTAACCCTAAAATAACCAATCCCTTTAATCAATTCCATCAGTACTATGACGACAGGAATAGGGCAAGCCAGCTGTTTGCACAAGAGATTCCATCTGATTGGTCCATGTAGCCATGGCTTTCCTGCTGATGACTGAAGTGTTCTTGTTGACTCTCTGGTGCAGCCAACAGAAGTAAGGACCTCAGCCTTCTCCGCTACCTCATGCACCACCTGTCAACAGATTTCTGACTATAGCAGACCGGCCCAGACAGAAAAAGCAGAGTGCTCACCGTGGACTTTGCAGATCTGAGGAACTTACAGATCCAATAGAGAAGGGAAAATATGCTTTGGGTTTGGGGCCCAAATCCTTGGGTCATATACATTTCAGAGAAACAGCATATGGAACTGGAATAAAATGTTTTTAAAATCCTTGTAGGTGGATTTTTTTGGTGGGGGGTGTTGTTTGTCTGGGTTGTTTTTAAGTATAAATCTACAAAGCATTTCGATCACTGTGTTTCTAAATTTACTGTTTGTAACTGTCCATTTAAATTTCTACTTGAGAATAAGAATGACTTGGAATTGTGTATATTTTATTGTGGTGGTGATTTAAGGAACATTATGTCTCTGTTTCATAGACTCTGATCCTCTTATGACCTACAAGCAAACAAATAACACTTCCTAGATTATTGGTAACCTACATTATGGTTCCTGGGGTTTTTGAGCTGAATTTCTGTGCAAATGTCTTCATAGCTTAAACAAATAAGCAAACCAGTGCAGCTTGACTCAAAGGTAACAAGTGGACCAGAGTTGCTTCTCTTGGTCTTTTAGGTTGCCCAGCCTTCTAAAAACTGATACAATCTATAGTGGAATCGTCATCCATCAGACCTGACTTATGTAACGTATCATATTTAATAATTTGATTGGGTACTGTCATAATAATTGTTAAAAATAATGTATTCAGGAAATACTAAGTTGATTCACATAGAACAAGTAAACTCTGGTGTCAGCATTTGAGATACTTCTGCCATGACCATGTCATGTAACTACTAGTTTTCCCTTTTCTTAAATGATCTCATTATAACAATTGCAATACCTTACATGTGTATATGACTCTGGTGCTTTTACAGACATTATCTCTTTTGATACATGTCAGTGATGATGTTATTATTGCCCCCCGCCCCCCATTTCAGGGAGATTAAAAGCTCAGACTCTGAAATGAAACTGATGAGAATTTGAATCTTGGTCTCCTTAATTTTCAAGATATAATCTTCAGCATGTTTCATTGCCTTTCTGAGCCTCAGTTTACTTATCTGTAAAGTGGGGGTGTGATGTGATTGTTGTGAGGTTTAAATGAATAAAAGTCCTGAGTGTGGCTGGCATGGCTCAGTGGTTGAGCGTCCACCTATGAACCAGGGGGTCACAGTTTGATTCTTGGTCAGGGCACATGCCAGGGTTGCAGGCTCAATCCCCAGTGTGAGGCGTGCAGGAGGTATCCAATCCATTATTCTCTCTCATAATTGATGTTTCTATCTCTCTCTCCCTCTCCCTTCCTCTCTGAAATCAATAAAAATATATATATTTTTAAAAAGGTTGATAATACTGCTTGGTACATAGTAAGTACTCAAGAAATGTTGGTATTTAAATAGAAAGTAAATGAAGCTTAGAGACATTGAGAGGCGTGCCCTTGATGTAACAAAAACCAGGACCCAGGTTAGCTGTCTTCAGAGCCAACGATGAAGCCCTCTCACTTTGTTTGCAACGCAGCTGTTTTAAAGTGTGACTCAGCATTGTTTCTAACTACCTTCTGCCTACATACTGATCAAACACAAAAGCGCTTTTTCCTCTTAACCAGTGGACTTCAAAAACCTTCCATAGATGCCTTCATAAAAGTCAGTGGACACCTGGGTCTTGTCCTGGTAGAAAATGCAACAAGATTAACTCATAAAAGTATGTCAGTAAGAAAAAATATGCCACAAAATGAGCTTCAGTCGTAGCTCAGTGCCCCAGCAGAAAGCTCTTCCAAGAAGCAAGCTGATAAGTGAGACTGAGGAAAGTCTCAAAATCTTTACATCAATGTAATTTTGTCTTTCTTTTTAAACAGACATTCTTAGTTCACCTATCTGGCTATTCTGCTGGTTTAAGAGGGAAAATGTGAGCCCTGGCTGGTGAGGCTCAGTTGGTGGGCCGCATTGTCCTGTGCACCGAAAGGTTGCTGTTTCAATTCCCGGTCAGGGCACATGCTGGGGTGGCAGCTCGATCCCCAGTAGGGGACATGCAGGAGGCAGCTTTCACATTGATGTTGTTCTCTCTTTCCCTCTTCCTTCCCCTTTCTCAAAAAAATCAAATAATTTAAAAATATAAAATAAACAGGGAAATGCCTTGGGTTTAATGTATGGTAAATGCCCAGAACTTCCAAATATAGATACCAGTCCCCTTACATCATCATACATATTCTTTTCCATCTCTATTGAGAAAGCTTATAAATGAAACTGATTTTGGTACTATGATTCTTTGAGTTTTCTAATGAGGTTCTCTCCCTTGAGTTCTAAGTGGGGCCATTCTCAAGAACAAAGTTCCGTGTTACTGCTTCACAACTCAGCTCCCTAGGTGCTTTCTGAGTCACTTCAGTTTAATTTATTTACCATTTGGCTGACTGTCTTCAATGCGTATTTGAGCCCAACTGATGTTCGAGTATGTCATAATCACGGGCAATAAAACTGTGGTCCTCTGTTTTTAACCTTGGAGCCAATGACATTGCATCTCTGAACTTAATGTTCTAGGCTCTTGAGCCCTAAATTTCTAGTTACATCCTAATCCTGTAATCCTCCAAAACTGATGGTGATGTTTCTTAATTTCAAGCTCAGCATTTTCTTACATGGAACTTTGCCATTAGTTTGCCAGAGGAGAGAGACTCTGTTTTGTTTCTGGGAGAACTAAAAGATGGAGAGAGATGGAGTATAAATGTAGACATAGAGACAAAATGTAACTCACTCTTCAGTAGGACATTTTTTGAATTGGCTATTATTACTATGGTTGACTTTCAAAAGAATAAGCTCTCAAATATTTAACCAAAAATGTATAGTGAAAAATGGCTCAACTTCTTTGTTCGGTGGAATGTCAGTTGGAAGATATCTTGAATATACACCATGTAAAAAAAATATTTCTTGGTTTTATAGGAGGCATAAGTTGTCAAGCACCAGCTGAAATTCTTCTTGAAATAAACAAAAAACAGCACCAAGGTTTGAGATTCTTCTTCAACCAGCACAAGGAAAATTAAAAATTCTAACCGGGTTCTCTGAAGATGACACATTTTTTCATGTAGAGAAAAACAGTGACCATAAATAAATAAAATAAAAACTATCTTGATGTTATTAGTCTTAGAGGAAAATTTCCCTGGAACTTAGGCATCTCTTTAGATTCTTTCTTCAGCAGGAGACTCCTTCCAAAAAGAAAAGAAAAATAACAATTATATAGAATAATTACAGAACTCTGGTTGACAAGCCAAAAGGGACACTCGTTTTCTGGCTTTAAAATGGGCCCAGGTAAATCTGTCCAAATTCAGGTCTTCCTAGTAAATAAGATGTTACCTTTCCAAACACAAACTCCACCTGTTTTGTTTCATAAACTGTAATGTCTAATACAATTTCCTTAGAATAAAATATGATCTCCCTAGTACATGGCTCACTTCATGTAAAAAGGAGATGATTCATTAGTCAGGAACCTTGCAAAGAGCAGAGAGAATAGACAATGGCGCCTCCTGTCTGTGAGGACATGAGATTTTATACCAGAAAGATATCTGTGGAATGGACACTTGAAGGTCCACACCAGCTGCAAGGCCTGGGTCCCGGCACTGCTTCCGACCCTATTCATCGCTGTCTTCCTGATGGGTGCTGGGTGACTCAGGGGCTTGGTTTTGGCACACACAGACTTTGTCCTCTGAATTTCAAAGGCAGATGAGTTCAACAGCCACTGAACAGAGTGGTTCATGACTCAGGATACAACTGTTTGGTGGCCAAAGAGAAATGATGTTGCCATAATAATAGCCTGCAATCTGTTATCTCCTTCCTTCCTAAAATCTTCAAGATCACTGGAAGAAACTATCTTGAGGAGAGAGCAACTCTCAGGTAGAGAAGTGGAAATAAAATCCTAGAGAGACCCAGTCCCTCTATTCCAGATCAGTATTCATACCCCCTCCCAATCTCACCATCCCTTAAGTCAGAAGCAGAACTAGTCTGAAAGTCTCCTGGTGTGAATTACTGATAATTTAGGGAAGTGATTTTCCCTCCCCCCAACAAGTTCCTGTATCTCAAGGGAGATGGGTCATCCCAATCATCACCTGGTTTCTCAAACTGTCCAAATTAGGGACTGAAAATCTCCCTGAGTCATGCAGCAAATTTTGTCCACACTTGAAGGTCACTTGAATATTGAAAAGATATACTGGGTGGGGGGCAGGCAATGGGGGGATAAGGACACATATGTAATACCTTAATCAAAAAAGAAATTTTTTAAATAAATAAAAAGAAAGAAAAGATATACTGGTGATTGAAGTTGATGGAATGGAAGATGCTAAAAGAGTCCAGTGTGAAAAATCTGTGGGCCAACAGCATGCCCATCTTTTCGATTGTCAAACATCCTCCACCAGCACCAAACCTCAGGGAGGCTTTGATAGATCACCGAAACTTAATAGGGAAATTTTTTTAGAGGACAGAGGAGTGAGGAAGAGACTAGAGGAGACATTAACCAAATCCTTCTCTGATATGAAGAAAGTGTAGAGGTTAAAAATGTAGGATTTTGGATGCAGACTACCTGGGATTAAATCCCAATTCCTCCTACCTATTATCATTGCAACCATGAGCAAGTTATCCCATCTCTTTATATCACAGTTTTCTAATCTGTAAAATGGGGATAAAACTGGCACATATCACAAAAGGTTGTTGTGTAGATTAAATAGTTAAAATATGTGAAACACAGAAAAATGCCCGACACGTGGTAGGCATTCAAAAATGTAGCTAATATTGCAGAAAGAGTTAAATTTTTTTAAGTTTTAAATTACTGTCATGCTGAGTATTATTTTTTAAAAACAAAGATTTTGACCCTTTCAGTGTGTCTTCCTACTTTTTTATTTGCTTGGCTTCCCTTTTTCCTCTCCTAATACTCGTTTGCTCTCACTCATACTCTCACACACAAATACATAAAAGCATACAACCATACGTACAAAAAAAAGCATTAATCCAGAGTTTGCAAATAACACCTTGAATTCCACACATCATTTCTGCCATGCTCTTTGTCTATCAAAAATATATTTTGTTCACAAGCCTTTTCAGAGATATCCCATTTCTCAAAGGTAATACTATAGCCATTTAAAATGGAGGTTTGTGAACAACTGAAAGTGAATCACTCAATTGTACTAGAGACTTACATTTTCAGCCATGATGGCATATTTAGTACCAAACTAGTCCTCCTGTTATAAACAAATATAAAACTGAAACAGAAGTTTTCAAACTCTAGACAACAATCAGAGAAGGAATGTGATCCTTGAGAAAAGGAAAAATACATGATATCAGCCCAATAATCACCTTCAGCCTTCTGCTAGAAACACCTAGACTGTGATGCATAAAGGAGTAGCTTAAGCAAAGGGCAATGATCTCACTGAGCTGATGGGGTAAAGACTGAAGTTCAGCTTTGTGTATCAGGTAACAGAGAGAAAGAGGCTGTACACACACACACAACACACACACACACAACACACACACACATACACACACACAACACACACACACACATACACACACACACGCAGAAAGAGAGCTCCAGAAATATGCATAAAAGTCTCTTTTAATATTTTACTGAACACTAAATTGTACATGCAGAAGGAAAGACTCTGTGAGTCACGGCAGAGAATAATTACTGAGGAATTGTGAGCTGAACAAAGATTCCAAAGATTGTATAAGGCTTGGAGACATTGGAGAACTGATCAGACAGATTCAAGAGACCCCACTGTACATACTGGGCATTCAATTAAAATTTCAGAAAGGCAAATTCTTAGGAGTAGGGTTTTTCTAGCTCTACAGTAAGGATTACTTTATACTTTCCCTAAAAACTTTTAACACAAGCCTCAAGAAGATCAAGCTAGTCTGTGAGCAAGTTAACTATCAACAGAACAAAAGTCAAGACTCTTCAAAGGAAGACAGATAAATCCAGTTTTGCAACCATGTAAAATCCACAATATCCAGTAAAAACAGTTGAAAAAAATTACTAGCTATGTAAAAAAACACACAGAAAAAATGTGACCTATAACCAAGGGGAAAATACACTTAAAAGAAATAGACCCAGAGATAGCGCAGATGTTGAAATTAGTAGACAAAAACTTTAAAACATGTCAAGAATTTAAAGCAAACTAGATATAATAGGTGAACAGATAAGGAATCTCAGTACAAAAACAGAAACTATAAAAAGAACCAAACAAAAATTCTAAAAGTAAAAATTATTATATCTGAAATTTAAAAAATTTACTGAGTGAGTTTAATAGCAAACTGGACACTACAAAAGAAGAAATCAAAGAACTTCAGCACGGGAAGTAAAAAAGACTGAAAAAATGAATAGATCCCAGAAACAATATAAAATGGTCCAATACAGGTATAACTGGAGTCCCAGAGGAGAGGAAAGAGAAATTGAGTCAGAAAAAGTATTTGAAGAGTCAGTGACCAACTTTCTCCCCACATTTGATGAAAAATAGCAACCCAAAGATAGTAGAAAGTTAACAAACCTCAAGAACAGATACAAACAAAACAACAAGAACCTTGTAAATGGCAAAGTTTGTTGCTGAAACCAATGATAAATATAGGAATCTCTAAAAAATAGCCAGACAATTATCTACAGAAGGAATAAAATTTAAAATATTTCTTTTTCATCAGAAACAATGAACGTCATAATTCAATGGAATGATATTTTTAAAGTGTTGAAATGTATAAAAGAAAAACTCACCAATTGAGAATTCAATGTCCAGTGAAAATTTCTGAAAAAAACTAAAGGCAAAATAACAACTATTTTTAGATAAATGAAAGCTGAGCTAATTTAGCAGACCTGAACTATAAGAAATGTTAAAGGAAGTTCTTTAGGCTGAAGGAAAATTGCATACACAAAGGCACAAAGAGCATCATATATGTATGTGGGTAAATATAAGAATTTTTGTTTCCTTAATTTCATAATTCCTTAAAAGTAATTGTGTAAAAGTATGGTTTATAATATATGCAGAAATAAAATACATAATAATGTCACATTTTAAAATTCTTAGAATGTACATGAAATGGCATCATAAATTAAGAATACAAATAATTCCTAGACAAACCAGAAAAGATGAAAATCAAACAGACGTAGTTAAAAGCTCATAGAGGAGATAAAACAGTAGCAGCAAATTCTAAATTATTATAAAAGAAGGCAGAAAATAGGAACAAAGACTGAGGGACATATTGAAAACAAGTAGCAAGATGGTAGACTTAAACTCAACAATTATGTTAAATGTAAATTGATTAAAAACTCCAATAAAAAGGCAGTTATTGTCATACTGGAATGAAAACAAGCCCTAAATATATGCTAAAGAGTTGCACTTTAAAAAGAAACAAAAGGCTCATTAAAAGAAAAAAGAATGGGAAAAGACATAAAGCAGAGATACTAACCACAAAGCTAAAGAGATATTGAAGTTAGATGACATTAATATCTGAAAATATGAACAGAAATAAAAAAGAATATTTCATAATAAGTTTAAGTCATTGAGAAGAAACTGATCCTAAATGAGTATGCATCTTATAACAGTACCTCAAAATACATGAAACACAAACAGAACTAAAGGGAGAAATAGACAGATGCATAATTATTGTTAGATTTGAACTCTCCTATCTCAGTAATTGATAGAGCAAGTAGATGGAAAATTAGTGAGATAAGATTTGAACAAGACTATAAACCAAAGGAATCTAGTTAACACTATTGAACGCTAGATCCAAGAACTTCAGAATACATTTTTTTTTTCAAGTGCTCAGGGAATGCTCACTAAGAATACATATGGGGTCATAAGACAAGTTTCAATAATTCTCGAAGGATTAAAATCATATATGGTATGTTATCTGACCACAAAAGAATTAAATGATAAATTATCAGCAAAAAAGAGACCTAAAATACCCCTAAATTCATCCAATTTGAAATAAATTACAATTTTTTAAAAAATCACATATGAAAAGGCACATTTAAAATCACATGAAGGATTCAGCTAAAGCAGTGCTGAGAGGGAAGTTTAGAGCTTTACTTACGAATATTAGAAGAGAGACAAAATTTAAAATAAACGATTTGAGAAGCTAGAAAAAGAAGAGGAAATTAAAGCCAAAATATATGGGAATAATATTAATAAATAACATAAATTAATAAAATAGAAAAGAAAATCATTGGTTCTTTGAGAAAGATTAATAAAATGAATATATTCTTTGGGTAGAATGATCAAGAAAAATACAAATTAACAGCATAATGAAAGAGGGACATCACTACAGATCTTTCAAACATTAGAATGATAATAAAAGATTATTGTGAACAACTTTATGCCAATAAATTTGAAATTTTAGTTGAAATAGAATTTGTGTCCTAGATAGTTAGAAGAAGAACTTGAAAATCCAAATAACCCTATATCATCTACCTATATGGGAAGAATTAAAAAATCTTCCCCAAAGAAAACTCCAGGCTGAGAGAGTTTCACTGGTGAATTCTACCCAACATTTAAAAAATATACTAATACCAATCTTATATAAATTCTTTCAGAAAACAGAGGAAGAGGGACTACTTCCCAATTAACTTTATGAAGCTAGCATAACCCTGATAATAGCCAATGACATTATAAGAAAAGAAAATTATAATAACTCTCTTGAACATAGACAAAAATATTTAACAAAATATTAGCAAACTAAATTCAACAATAAATAAAAAATATATTAGGACCAAATATAGCTTCTTCCTGGAGTGTAACATTGATCTTATATTTGAAAATCAATGTAATTCCTTACATTTACAAAATAAAGGAAAACAGTCACATGATCATTTCAATATATGCAGAAAAAGAACTTAACAAAACACAATGATCATAAGAATAAAAAACAACAACCAGTTTTAGTAAACTAGGGATGAAGGGGACTTCCTTAACCTGATTAATAGCATTTATGAGTAACCTACAACTAATTTCCCACACCGCACTAAGTTTTAGGACAAGGCAAGAATGTCTGCTTTCACCATTTCTCAACATTGTACTGAGTGTCCTCGTCAGGGCAATAAAGAAAAAAATAAAAGAATAAAAAGCCACAAAGTTTAAGGGGGGAAAAAAAGGAGAAAACTTTTTATTTATGGATGACATCAGTACTAGAAACAAGGTTCAGCCCCAGTCATATTGTGCACCATGTCATCGGTCACCAAACCACATAACCAAATGGACTACTGCCAGGAAATCCCCCTAATATTGTGAGCCCGACGTTTCAGGATTTAGGCCAAAGCCAGGGCAAAGGATATTACTATTAAAGAACTGTTTTCGCAGTGGAAAGAACCCTGGGTTAGAAACCCCCTATTGCTGGATTTGCCAGTAAGAAACTCTGTGACTTTGATCAGTCACTTCACCTCATCTTTGCCTCTATCATTTCATCTGTAAAATGGGAAAGTTAATAATTTCCGATCCTAAGATTCCAATTTTGGTCCAGAATAGGCAGATACTTGTTCTTAGGATTATAGCCCTAGACAAATTTTGGGCAGCGAGAGCAATGCTCCATCAATCACAGGTTGCTGAGAACACAGAAACCCTAGATCCCATGAGCTGTAGCTCAAAAATATATCTAAGATATATATGCTTCCCACCATTGCCCACTGTCATCTCTCATTTGTTATTGCCTTTTAATTGGTCTCCCTGTTTACATTTTTGCTTTTCTTCAATCCATCCTCCACCATCAGCCAGAGATATTTTTTAATGATTTTTAACTATTCAATTATAGTTGATATACAATCCTATTTAATAAAAGAGTAATATGCAAATTGACCATCACTCCAACACACAAGATGGCCACCCCATGTGGTCAAAGATGGGTGTCCCCATGTGGACACAAGATGGCCACCACAAGATGGCCTGCAGGGGAGGGCAGTTGTGGGCGATCAGGCCAGCAAGGGAGGGCAGTTGGGGGGACCAGGCCTGCAGGGGAGGGCAGTTGGGGGTGACCAGGCCTGCAGGGGA
This sequence comes from Cnephaeus nilssonii, assembly GCF_951640355.1. Lineage (NCBI taxonomy): Eukaryota > Metazoa > Chordata > Mammalia > Chiroptera > Vespertilionidae > Cnephaeus > Cnephaeus nilssonii. The sequence goes on along the minus strand of NC_137084.1, from coordinate 14,653,721 downwards.
GGGCAGTTAGGGGCAACCAGGCCTGCAGGGGAGGACAGTTAGGGGTGACCAGGCCAGTAGGGGAGGGCAGTAGGGGCAATCGGGCCGACAGGGGAGCAGTTAGGTGTTGATCAGGCTGGCAGGGGAGTGGTTAGGGGGTGATCAGGCTGGCAGGCAGAAGTGGTTAGGGGCAATCAGGCAGGCAGGCAGGCGAGTGATTGGGAGCCAGCAGTCCTGGATTGTGAGAGGGATGTCCGACTGCCTGTTTAGGCCCGATCCCTGGGGTCCCAGATTGGAGAGGGTGCAGGCTGGGCTGAGGGACACACACACACACACACACACACACACACACACACACACCCCGTGCACGAATTTCGTGCATCGGGATTCTAGTATTATATAAGTTTCATGTGTACAACACAGTAGTTAGACATTTATATAACTTATTGAGTGATCACCCCAATAAGTCTAGTACCTGACACCATACATAGTTATTACAATATTATTGACTATATTCCCTATACTTTACATCCCCATGACTATTCTGTAACTACCAATCTGTACTTTTTTTCTTGGTCAAGAAACTCAGGTTTATTGAGATTAAGGTCAACAAATTCTAAATCATTGATTTATGAACCTTGAAAGCAAACTGTGAAGCTTCAAATTTTAAGAATTTGAGGAATAATTAAGAGATGGCCTAAATTATAAAACTGTTTGACTCAACTTTGTTATCAAAGGCTATTTCTTTTTGATGCACCACCTTGATATGAATATATGTAGTGGTACAAAATTTATTTGAAGAATGACAAGCATCATCTTTTGACTATCATGTAGTATGAGCCCCAATGATCCTGTGGTGTAAATCCTAATGTGGTTGCAGAAAGAATACATATTGATTCAATGCAAAATACAACACCGCCCTCAACTTTACTCTCCCTACGATGCCACTTTTTAATAGCTATTCTATTTATTTTTCTTTTTTATTAAATTTATTGGGGTGACATTGGTTAATAAAATTATATATAGGTTTCAGGTTTACAATTCTATAATACATCATTTGTATATTGTATTACAGGTTCCCTACCCTAAGTCAAGTCTCCTTCCATCACCATTTATCCCCCCTTTACCCTCTCCCACCTCTTCCAACTGCCTTTATCTCTGGCAATCACCATATTGTTGTCTGTGTCTGAGGTTTTTTTCTTAATCCCTTCACCATCTGCCTAACCCTACTCCCATAGCCAAAGAAATATTTTTAAGACTATATCAGAGCATCTCATTCTTCTGCTTAAAACCCTCAATGGCTTGCTCATTGCTCTTGGAATTAAACCCAAATTCTTCACTGAAGCTAATAAGGCCTAAAAATGTGGCTCTTCACCCAGGTTTCATAGAGACTGCTCTCAACCACCCTATCTAAACTAGACACATACTTTGCCCTGCTTAACTCTCTTTCATTTTAGCCATTTTCATTTTCTTCATTCCCCAATGCAATCAGTAATTTTCCTATTTATACATTACCTACTTCCTTCACTAGACTTTATCTCTTTTGTTCACAGCTGCTTCCCTTTGTCTGGAGCAGTGTCTGGCATATATTAGATGTTCAATGTACCTTTTTGAATGAATGAACAAGTTCCATTTTATCAGACTATACAGTATATAGTGCTTGAGTTGCCACTGAACTAGCCTGCTTCTGGGTTAGCCGAGACCAAACCCAGACTTTTCCCAGTATACCTCTTAAAGCAAGTAAATGAAATTGTACTAAGCACAATATATTTATTAACTATCACCTAAGCACTTGCTATGTGGATGCAAAAAATGAGGCAAGATTCCTACACAGTAGGACTTACAATATAATGATGAAGACCAATAATAATTATTATTGTTACAATATTACAACATTCTAGTAATTATTAGAATAATAGTTACAATTTTAATACCTACAATTTCATGAATACTTTCCAGATTTCAAGGTACTTTCCTATGAACTATATAATTTAATACCAAGTGGCTCTCTTTTCCCGTCATTATTTTTAACCAGAAAGGAGGCAGACAAAGAAAAGATAAAGGTACCCTGACATAGAGGAAGAAACATGGGGTTTGGAGTTCCCTAGAAGACTATACTCATCACTTTAAAATATAATAATAATGATAATAATAAAAGTAACATTTTAGTAAGAACCTACTCTGAGTCCAAGCAGGACTAACTTAGGCCATACAGTTAACTTAGAGTCAGCATATAATGGGGAACCTTGGGAAAGTAACCCAGCCCCTTTTGATCCCAGTTTCTCGTCCCTAAAATGCTAAAAATGTACATGGTTGTTGACAGAATTGGAAATAATTTGTAATGGATAGTTGGTAAATGGGAGGAACTGAAAATATGAATTACTGTTTTTAATAATTACCCCAAATCAGATACCTTAGAGCTATATTGATCACTGTGGATAACTGTATCCTTGCTAGACCAGAATCAGTGAGGCTCCATGACCAATGTGGGAGTCTGCAGTCCCAAAGGATTAAAACAAAACAAAATAAAAGTACTGGCAATTCTGTTAAACATAAATTTTTCAGAGTGAATTCGTAATTTTAGTATTTTATTCACATGTTGAACAAATGAATGTGGCTGAGCTGCCACAAAACTGGCCCTAAGCAAGAACTCATCGACCAATGTGGAGCTGGGGGAAGGGAAGGCCTCATAAAAGGAGTGTCATTTGAGCTGGCCTGGAAGGATGGATAAAATTTGCCTGTGGGGTAATGAAATTATCCCTATGGGAGGACTAATTCAAAAGCACAGGATAACATGAAATATTTGGGATCCCATCTACATATAAAGTAGATTTACTTTTCTGGCACTGTTTGTTGTTGTTGCTCTTTTTTTAAAAAAGACATTAAAATAATTTGCATTCCCTAAGCAAGTCAATTAAAGATATCAAAGGTTTTTCTAGAGGTTTTTTTGTGTCAGGAAGAAGACAGGCTAAATGTCATGGACTGACATATTATAGATCAAATAGGCACAAAGATAACAGAAAATCAAATATACTAGGTTTTAGGAAGGACCAAATTTCAAACCCTTGGAACACTGGACTTCCCTAATGAATTTCCAAGAAAATGTGATCATTGTCGGCCAAGTGGCACTCTCTAACGTGCAAAAATGATGGCCACAGGAGGAAAAACACCATGTTCCTCTAGAAGACCTTATATATTCTCAGGTATCATTTATCAATGAGCAATTAAGAGTGGGTGCACACATCAGTGTATTCACACAGGTACATGTACACGTTCCACTGATGGACATAGCAATGAGGAAAAATATCACTTTTGGTAGCATTAATTTAAAGATGCCCAAGAACAAAATTTTCCAAAGATCTGCCCTGCCGCTCATGGTCCACCAAAAACATCTTGTAATGTCTTATTTCCTGAAGAGAAATTCCTCTGTAATGATGCCCCTACCATATACTAGTCATATATATAACCATGACAATGAGTTAAGCATTGTCATCTCCATTTCACATATGAGAACTCAGGTACAGGCCACTCAGCTAGTAAGTGTCAGAGCCAGAATTTTAACCCACGTCTCTGTCTCCATTAGGCTTCCTCCTAAGTACCCTGTACCTTCTAATACTTCCTAAGACTCCTACTGAGCTAGTTGTCTGAAACCAATAATTGATGAACTTATACTATGTGGACCCCTGTCTGCTTACCACTTTGCCTTTAATAACAACAGTCATTAACCACCAATAATGTTCCAGACAGTACGTCGGATGCTGGAGTAGATGCATTGATGTACATGGGTTTAGAGATCTCATCATGTAGACAGGAACTCAGTTTTAGCTGGTTCTCTGTGATGCCAAATTATTTTATAATCCCTTTATATCTGAATCAACCTACCCAAATAATAAGGGAGAAATCCAAGTAGCTAAAAGAGAAAAATACATTGAGAAAGGAATCCTTTAAAGGAAAAGAGGTAGGAAAACCATATTAAAATTTTTTGTTATATATATATATTTTTTATTTCAGAGAGGAAGGAAGAGAAACATAGAAACATCAATGATGAGAATCATTGATTGGCTGCCTCCTACACGTCTCCTACTGGGGATCGAGCCTGCAAAGGGGGCATGTGCCCTGACTGGGAATCAAACCATGACCTCCTGGTTCATAGGTTGACGCTCAACCACTGAGCCACACCAGCTGGGCAGGATATAAAACCCTCTTTCTATCCCTTACTACCAGCCTTTCAGAAAGAAGCAGATAAAAATGTGCAATCATAGGTAATGGACTTAAACTTTCCAGATAATTCCTGTTCTGAGTCTATCTAAGAGTTGCTGATAAGGACCATATCAAAATCTTGATGATGGAAGTCATCTAGTACAACCCTCTCATTTTACAAGTGGGGAAATAGTTCCGGAGAGAGAAAGTGACTTGTTTAAACTGTCAGGGCTGGTTAGTAGCAGATCTAGGATTAGAATCCATGCCTCCTTGCCAAGTTGGGAGCTGTCTTCACTGATCAGGGGTACCGGGGTAAGAAATTAGATATATACTGAATTATAGCATCATGGTTTAACATGTGTAAAGGATTTCACTGTTCTAAAAAGGCAAAGTCAGTACATTATCTCTACTATTCTGGTATTCTAAACCTCAGAGGGCCCCATGAGGCAGTAAGGGGAAATACTATTATTCTTATTTTACTTATGAGGAAAAGTGAGACTCAGAGGAGTCATCAGATTTTCCCACTATCACACAGCAGAGAGAGACAGAGCAGAGATTCAGGTTTTTAACTCCAGTCCACTACTCTCAAAACTCCTATACTCTGCGTTGGGGGTGGCAGGGGGGGGTGGGGGCGGGGAGAGTAAACAGAGAAAGGGAATAAAACACAAAAACCAGCTCTTTAAGAACTAGCAGAAGGACCTTACAGGCCTGGCTTCATTTGGAAATGAGGTGTTCCTCAGTAGAGGCACTTTCTCAGGTAACTGAAACAGACCAGTTAGAGTCTCACCCCCTTGTTTTAACTCTCATTTCAACTGCTTTGAATGCAAGGCCTTCCAAAGTGCTTCACTATGTGGAACAACTTCTCTGAAAAGCAATGTGGCAATAATTTAGTCTCAGAAATTATTAGGGATCTTCACAAAGACTTAGCTATAAATATTTTCATTGCTGCATTAGCTACAATAGCCAAAACACATTTTTTAAGTTGAAAATTTTCCAACAATAAGGGACTGGTCTAATGTATCATGAGACATGCATGTATTGTAGTTCTACTCAGCCACTTAAAATTATGTTGTAGTGAATAGATATTACATGAAAAACTCTTTTCTCAATATGTTAAGTGAAAAAAAATGCATATTTGAGCTTCTTTTTGTAAAACAAACAAACTATACACAGATGCACACACTATGGTGCCATCTCTGAGTGATAAGATTCTGAGTATTTTTTTCTTATTTCCGATTAAGTGTACTTTCTATTTTTTCCCAAAGAAATACCATTGTTCTTTAAATTAAGAAAATGTTATTTTTCCTTTTTAAAAATACATATGTCATGCAACTCAATACCAAAAATACCCAAACAATTAAAAAGTGGGCAGAGAAATTTACATTTTTCCAAAGAAGACATATGGTTGGTCAACAGATACATAAAAAGGTGCTCAACATCACTAATCATCAGGGGAATGCAAATCAAAGCCACAGTGATATATCACCTTACACGTGTTAGAATGGCTATTATTAAAAAGACCCCCCCCCAAAAAAAAATAATAATACAAGTATTTTCAAGAATGTGGAGGAAAAAAGAATCATTGTGCACTGTTGGTGGAAATGTAAATTGGTATAGCCACTATGGAAAACAGTATGGAGGTTCCTCAAAAAGTAGAACTATGATATGACTCAGCAATTCCACTTCTGGGTATTTATCTGAAGGAAATGAAAACGCTAATATGAAAAAAATATCTGCACTCCTATGTTCATTGCAGCATTATTTACAACTAAGGCCTGGTGCATGAAATTTGTGCACAGGGTGGGGGGGAGGGGTCACTCAACCCAGTCTGCACCCTCTCCAATCCAGGACCCCTCGGGGGATGTTGGACTGCCAGTTTAGGCCCAATACTGGGGATTGGACCTAAACTGGCAGTTGGACATCCCTTTCCCAATCCTGGACTGCTGACTCCTAATTGCTCACCTGCCTGCCGGCCTAGTCGCCCCCAACTACCCGCCCCCCACCAGCCTAGTCACCCCTCACTGCCTCCCATGCCAGCCTAATTGCCCCCAACTTCCCCCCTGTCAGCTGGTCGCCCCCAACTGCACCCCCCCCCGCCACTGGCCTGGTCACCCCACACAGCCTGCTTGTTCAGTCATTTGGTCATCCCTCACTAACCCCCCTGCTGGCCTGGTCGCCCCACGCAGCCTGCTTGTTCAGTCGTTTGATCATCCTTCACTAACCCCCCTGCTGGCCTGGTTGCCCCACGCAGCCTGCTTGTTCAGTCGTTTGGTCGTCCCTCACTAACCCCACTGCTGGCCTGGTCGTAGGCAGCCATCTTGTGAAGGCGTGACGGTCAATTTGCATATCACCTCTTTATTATATAGGATAGCCAAGATAATAGGAGCAACCTCAGTATCCATTGCTAGATGACTGGATAAAGAAGATGTGGTATACATATACATTGGAATATTATTTGGCCATAAACGAGAAATAAATTCTGTCATTGTAACAACATGGATGGACCTTGAGGGCATATGCTAAGTGAAAGAAGTCAGGAAGAGAAAGACATACTGTATGATCTCACTTATTTGTGACATCTAAAACACACAAACAACCACCTCAGAAATAGAGTGGGAGTTGGTGGGTGGGCAAAATGGGTGAAGTTGGTTAAAAGTACAAACTTCCAGTTATAAAACAAGTCCTGGGCTTAAAACATAAGACAGGAAACCATAAAAATACTAGAGGAATCCACAGGTAGCAAAATCTCAGATATGTGCCGACGTAATTTCTTCACTGATACTGCTCCTAGGGCAATGAAAACTAAAGAGAAAATAAACAAATGGGACTACATCAAAATAAAAAGCTTTTGCAGAGCAAAAGAAACCATCAACAAAACAACAAGAAAGCCCACTGCATGGAAGAACATATTTGCCAATGCTATCACTGATAAGGGTTTAATCTCCAACATTTAGAGGGAACTCATACAACTTAACAAAAGGAAGATAAACAACCTAATAAAAAATGGGCAATGGACCTAAATAGATACTTTTTGAAAGAAGACAGAAGGAAAGCCAAGAGACATATGAAAACATGCTCAAAGTCACTAATCATCTGAGAGATGCAAATCAAAACAACAATGAGGTACCATGTCACACCTGTCAGAATGGCTATCATCAACAAATCAACAAATGACAAGTGCTGGCAAGGATGTGGAGAAAAAGGAACCCTCGTGCACTGCTGGTGGGAATGTAGACTGGTGCAGCCACTGTGGAGAACAGTATGGAGTTTCCTCAAAAAACTAAAAATGGAACTCCCATTTGACCCAGTGATCCCACTTCTAGAAATATATCCCAAGAAACTGGAAACATCAATCAGAAAGGATATATGCACCCCTATGTTCATAGCAGCACAATTCACTATAGGTAAGGTTTGGAAACAGCCTAAGTGCCCATCAGCAGATGAGTGGATTAAAAAACTGTGGTACATTTACACAATGGAATACTATGCTGCGGTAAAAAAGAAGGAGTTCTTACCATTTGCAACAGCATGGATGGAACTGGAGAGCATTATGCTAAGTGAAATAAGCCAGTCAGAGAAAGATAAATATCACATGATCTCACTCATTTATGGAATATAATGAACAACATAAACTGATGAACAAAAACAGATCCAGAGACAGAGAAACATCGATCAGACTGTCAAACCTCAGAGGGAAGGTAGGGGAGGGTGGGGGTAAGGGGGAGAGATCAACCAAAGGACTTGTATGCATGCATATAGGCCTAACCAATGGACACAGACAACAGGGGGGTGAGGTCATGAGTGGGGGGGATGGGGAGATAATGGGGGGATAAGGACACATATGTAATAACTTAATCAATAAAGAAATTTAAAAAAATAAAAATAAATAAAACAAGTCCTGGGGATGTACAATATGGTGACTATAGTTAATAACAGTGTATTGGAAGTTGTTAGGAGAGTAGATCTTAAAAATTCTCATCACACTCAAAAAGTGTAACTATGTATAATGATGACGGTTACTGTGGTAATCATTTCACAATATATACATCTATCAAATCATGTTGTACACCCGAAACTAATATAATATTATAAGTCAATTATATCTCAATTTTAAAAAAAGAAATGTTGACGAGCTAAAAAAAAATGTGCATATGTTCCTCTCATTTTCAGAGGACCATTTCATCTTGAAGGCCTAGTCATCAGCATGAACCTGTTACTGCTAAACCTGAGCTGCCAAAGACAACTGCTCTCCCCTGCAGGCCTGATCGCCCACAACTGCCCTCCCCTGCCGGCCATCTTGTGGCGGCCATCTTGTGTTCACATGGGGGCGGCCACATGGGGAAGGCACACATGAACTTTGGGTTTACTAGTATACATGCTTTTATTATTGAATTGTTTACAATGGACATGTATTAATTTTGTGACTAAATATAATTCCATCAAAGTTTTTTAAATGTGCTATCAGCCCCTTTTGGGGTTGCCAAAAGAGGGTTTACAGTTGTGAGTACAATAAACACAGAGTTTATTCTTGTATTATTATTTACTAACTAGAGGCCCGGTGCACAAAATTCATACATGGGGCGGGGAGGTGTGCGTCCTTCAGCCCAGCCTGCACCCTCTCCAATCTGGGACCCATAAGTGGGCAGTCGGACATCCCTCTCACAATCCAGGACTGCTGGCTCCCAACCACTTGCCTGCCTGCCTGCCTGATTGCCTGATTGCCCCTAACCACTTCTGCCTGCCAGCCTGATCACCCCTAACCACTCCCCTGCCAGCCTGATCGACGCCTAACTGCTCCCCTGCCAGCCCAATTGCCCCTAACTGCCCTCCCCTGCTGGCCCAGTATCCCTAACTGCCCTCCCTTGCCAGCCTGGTTGCCCCTAACTGCCCTCCCCTGCAGGCCTGGTCCCCACCAACTGCCCTCGCCTTCAGGCCTGGACCCCTCAACTGCCCTCCCCTGCAGGCCTGGTCCCTACCAACTGCCCTGCAGGCCTGGTCCCTCCCAACTGCCCTCCCCTGCTGGCCTGATCGCCCACAACTGCCCTCCTCTGCCGGCCATCTTGTGGCAGCCATCTTGTGTACACATGGGGGTGGCCATCTTATGTGTTGGAGTGATGGTCAATTTGCATATTACCTCTTTATTAGATAGGATTATTGTATTATTTTCCATGCAGACAACTGTAGACCTACTTTTGCCCACCCCAGTATTCCTGAGAGACTGAAGCAAGACAGACAGAAGTGAAGCCCAGAAAAAGACCCTGGGCTAGAGGAAGAGTCTCACAGAAATCCCTTCCCCAATACTTAATGAGATAACAACAAAGCTCTCTAGTATCTACAAGGACAGGGGCAAAGCCAATACTATAAGCAAAGGCTCAGAAAGTCCTGGCTAAAAACAATACATCAATTTGGGAGTGGAGTTGGGCCACAAAATGGCGAGTCTCCCAGCTGCATCCTGACTTCTCAAACATTTCAGTGATCAGTCCAGCCAGTCATGAGAATTCTCACTTAAAATTCCAAACTTGGAGAGAAGCAAACTGAGGATATCCTAGTGTTTTTCTTCTTCACTGGGAAGTAGTGGAAAGAGCTGCAAACAGCTGTCTTTGAGAAGCAGAGGAAGTAGACAGGAGGCTGCCTCTGGCAAAGGGGAGCTCCAGAGCTATGTGGTGAGTGGACAGAGGGAGGGTATCTAGCCATCCACAGGAGATCCACTCCCAAACCAGATGGTGTGAACTCTGGTACAGGACAACTAACAAAACCTCCAATGGGGGAGTAGAGCCTAAGCCAGTGATGGCGAACCTATGACACGCATGTCAGCACTGACACGCGTAGCCATTTCTGATGACACGCAGCCGCATGCCGAGGATGAAACATTTGCTGCTCCTGAGGATGAAACATTTGCGACTAGAGTCTTGGAGTTAGTTTTTTCCTCAAAGTGACACACTACCCGAGTTATGCTCAGTTTTTTGGCGAAGTTTGACACACCAAGCTCAAAAGGTTGCCCATCTCTGGCCTAAGCTTTCTAACAAAGCCTGCCTCAGGGGCGTCCTCCCTGCCTCTTTATTCTCAGGCTATAGAAAAATCTGCATAGCTCTTAAAGGGTAGGACCCTAAGGAAAAACAAATGATACTGTGAGATGATAGTCAAGACATCACTAACAATATAAGAAAAAATAGATAGAAAATATAATGTGGATATAGAAGTGCAAGATAAAAAGAAATAATATACAGCATCAAATAAGTATATAAAACTAATATAATGTTATATGTCAATTATATCTCAATTTAAAAAAAGAAATGGAATGGCACCAATGCAAGTATATATGAGACACACACACAGAATGCAAAAGACACACAAATAGCCAGCCTAGAAAATATAACACAAGAAAGAGAAGAAAAATCCTCCATCTGTGCATTTAAATAAAAAACTAATTAAAAACATGAGTTCATAAGAAATGGAAAAAGAAATAGAGGATCTAAGGAAACAATGGATGCCAAAACAATAGCATTAAAAAAAGAACAGATAAATAAAAATACGAAAGGACAGAATACACACAGCTAAAAATAAATTATACTTACAGAATAAAGGATTCAAAAATCAAAGTTACCCATACCGAAAAGACAAGGTATGTCAGGGAGAGCATATCACAGAGAAGCCAATAGACATGGAGGATAAAATTGATCAATGATAATAATAATAATAATAATAATAATAATTCATCAGATAAAACAGGAAAAAGTATGGAAAGATCTAACACAAGAAAATTTTCCTAAAATAATAGCAACCTTTAAAATAGGGCTTATTATGTGTCAGACACTGTTCTACACACTTTACATATATTATATCCAGTTATCTCAATGATTCTATGAGGTAGATATAATTATTTACATTTCACAGGTAAAGAAACTAAGGTATAAGGAGATTAAACAGCTTGATAAGGTCTTACAACTAATAATATTAAGCCAAGTAGAACTACATCTGAAAAGCACATGCTGGGTTCTAGAAAAATTGAATGTAAAACTCACAATGCAAAAACATAACATCAAGGATTTTAAAAAACAACTTTTAAAACATTCAGTCAGAAAATGTAAATCACCTACAATGGGAAATAATCATGCTGACAGCCTTCTTCACAATAATATTCAATGCCAGAAAGTATGGAGAAATAACCACATAGTTCTTTAGAAATAAAGTGTGACCCAAGAATAGTATGCTTATTCAAATATAAAGGCAACATATTAAAGAATTCAATGAAACAGTACCAATGAATTATTCAGAAGAAAAAATGTTTATAATGAAATCCAGCCAATTAAACAATAAATCAAAATAAAGAATTCAAGGAAGGAAAAGCTGTGGTTAAAATATATGTATAATAAAAAACACATATTCGACAATAGCTATGAGTTATGGGTACAGAAATAATACAAAACTTGATCATGTACAAATAATAATATAGCTAAATAACAATAACAAAATAATGTAAGTGATATAACAATAAAAATCAAAATAAGGGAGAATGAGTGGGAGGAATAAAAAGAGTGCTTGCATGGCAGGGAATAAATCAATACTGCCTAAAATAGAATCATTTAGGGTAAAAAATATGCCTACAACCTGTTAAGGTACTTCATAATCTCTTCTTAAAATTAGAAGGGTTATTTTAAGAAATGATATTTCTCTTAATAAAGAAATGTTTTTTGAAGTTAATAATTCCTTCAATTCCTGTTTCTTCTCCTAGTTTGAGTAAAACAAAATGTATTAGTTTTGTTTAAAAGTAGCAGCATGATCTCATTTTGTACATAATAATATCTTGAGTGTCTATCTCCATCCATCCATCATCCATCCATCCATCTACTGTTCTATTCTTCTGTGCTTACAAAATTTTTTAAATCACAAAGTATTTTTTAAAAGTTTAAGCTCTCTTCAAAAGCAAAAACAAATGATTTTTTTTTTTTCGGTAAAGAAATAAAGTTATAATCATGGATTTGGAATGCTAGATGGGACATTTAAAGTCTTTGCTGAGCCGAAACCGGTTTGGCTCAGTGGATAGAGCGCCGGCCTGTGGACTGGAAGGTCCCAGGTTCGATTCTGATCAAGGGCGTGTTCTTTGGTTGCGGGCACAGCCCCGGTGGGGGGTGTGCAGGAGGCAGCTGGTCGATGTTTCTAGCTCTCTATCCATCTCCCTTCCTCCCTGTAAAAATGAATAAAATATATATTTTTAAAATAAATAAAGTCTTCTCTGAGTCAGTGCAGGTGAGAGGTTAGGTGGGTAAGGGATGTTGTTTTTAAGTAGCATGTTGTTAGGTTGTATTTTTTTTTATGAACCTTATTTAATACTGTTCATTAGATGTCATGCCTGGTCAGAAAAATGCTTTAATTTTTACGTGTAGAACATGACTCAGTTGAGTTTTTTTATTTTTATTTTTTGTGAGAAATGTAAATGCAGAATTGGAGAAAATAACATGGGCATGTTGCCTGATGTTAGGCTTAGTATTTTATTTTATTTTTTTAAATTTCCAAAGCAGACATGAGGTAAGGAATATGCACACCCAGCATAACTCTCCGGGCCACAAAATCCACCTGGGGTGCTGACCACCTCTGGACGCTGTTTGAAATGGGCATCGCGGTGGTGGAGCAGGCCCCATCAATTAAGTGGAGCATGGAGAAGCAAAGGTTTTCTCTCCAACCCTTAAAGTGGGTTTTTGTTTGGGATGGGTTTCCCCCCCAGCACCCCGCTGTGGATTTTTACTTTTTAAATCTTAAATGTTATACTAGTCACAGGCACAACAGGCAATGAGCAGGTGAAGAGCCGATGGAAAAGTGTTCAGAAACTCCTGTGTTACCTAATGGGCTTCTGAATGTATCCTGTGGTCCATCGAGAAGGCTGGAGAAGGTGGCAAGGAGATGCTGCACCAGCTACTGCAGCCTGAAGACAAAGTTGGTGTCTCTTTGGACTTTAAAATTATTCCTATGCAGCTTACTTCATTTTTGTTTAATCAAATAAACAAATGTGTTGTCCATGTGAAAAAATAAAATAAAATCTCTTCCTCTGTTATAATGGTAAAAAGCAAACAGAAAAGGAAAAAGATTAAGTACTAAGGGACACATAGGCTGCTGTGATCTGAGCCAACATTCATCCCATTCTGGTATTCTGATTTCCTATTAAGAATTTAAGCAGTGCATAAAGGCATCAAAAAGAAAGGTTTTAGAAAATCACACTAAGTCCTACTATCTAGAAATAGCCATCATTACCATTAGGCGAACAGCACTGCAAGTAATTTTTATCCAGATATCCAGATATAAAAATTAGTGGATAGATGTATAGATGAGCAGAGAAATCTATCTATATAAAAGCCTAAGTGACCATCGCAACTTGAACAGACGACCGAACACACTGCGTGGGGCAACTAGGCCAGCAGAGGGGTTAGTGAGGGACGACCAAATAACTGAGCAGCAGGCTGTGTGGGGTGACCAGGCTGGCAGGGGGGGCTGTTGGGGGCGATCAGGCCGGCAGTCAGAGTCAGTTAGGGGTGATCAGGCTTGCAGGGGGGGTTGATAGGGGTGATCAGGCAGGCAGGCAGGTGAGTGGTTAGGAGCCAGCGGTCCAGGATTGTGAGAGGGATGTCCCGGATTGGAGAGGGTGCAGGCTGGGCTGAGGGGACCCTCTCCCTCCCAACCCCCAATGCATGAATTTCGTGCACCGGGCCTCTAGTAAAAGCCTATCTAATAAAAGAGTAATATGCAAATTGACTGTACCTCCGCTGCACCCACAAGCCATGCCCATCAGCCAATCAAGAGTGAGTATGCAAATTAACCCAACCAAGATGGCTACGGCCACGGAGCGAGCAGGAGGCTTGGGTTTCCCCAGTGATGGAGGAAGCCAAGCTTTCTGCATACCCTGGCTGGCCCAGGCCTCCGCTCAAGGCTACAGAGTTTCAATTATAGAAAACAAATAAATCCCAACAAAAATGGCTGCGGCCATGGAGCAAGCAGGAGGCTTGGGTTTCCCCGGTGATGGAGGAAGCCTAGTTCTTGGCCTGCCCTGGCCTCCGCTGAAGGCTACAAAGTTTCAATTATAGAAGATAAATAAGTCCCAGATACCAGGGCCTCCACTTGGGTCGCCGGGGGTTGTGGCTGGCCTGCAAACCACCACAGGCCCCTCACCCAGGTCGCCCCACACCCCAAGGTAACCCCCACCCTGATCCAGGACACCCTTCAGGGCAAACCAGCTGGCCCCCACCCGTGCACCAGGCCTCAATCCTACCTAATAAAAGAGTAATATGCAAATTGACCATCACTCCAACACACAAGATGGCTGCCCCATGTGGACACAAGCTGGCCGCCACAAGATGGCCAGCAGGGGAGGGCAGCTGGGAGGGACCAGGTCTGCAAGGGAGGGCAGTTGTGGGCGATCAGGCCAGCAGGGAAGGGCAGTTGGAAGGGACCAGGCCTGCAAGGGAGGGCAGTTGGGGGCAATCAAGCCTGCAAGGAAGGGCATTTGGGAGGGACCAGGCCTGCAAGGGAGGGCAGTTGGGGGCAATCAAGCCTGCAGGGGAGGGCAGTTAGGGGTGACCAGGCTGGCAGAGGAGGGAATTTGGGGGCGACCGGGCCTGCAGGGAAGGGGAGTTTGGGGGGACCCAGGCCTGCAGGGGAGAGCAGTTGGGGGGGGATCAGGCCTTCAGCGGAGGGCAGTTAGGGGTGACCAGGCCTGCAGTGGAGGGCAGTTAGGGGTGACCAGGCCTGCAGGAGAGGGCAGTTAGGAGCAATCAGGCTGGCAGGGGAGCAGTTAGGCATCAATCAGGCTGGCAGGGGAGTGGTTAGGGGGTGATCAGGCTGGCAGGCAGAAGCAGTTAGGGTCAGGAAGGCAGGCAGGTGAGCAGTTGGGAGCCAGCAGTCCTGGATTGTGAGAGGGATATCCGACTGCCCGTTTAGGCCCGATCCTACTGGGATCGGGCCTAAACGGGCAGTCGGACATCCCCCAAGGGGTCCCAGATTGGAGAGAGTGCAAGCTGGGCTGAGGGACACCCCCCCCCCCCCCGCCCCGTGCATGAATTTCATGCACCGGGCCTCTAGTTATACAAATAAAAGGAGATTATATGTGCTATTTACTAACAAAAATTCTAATTAATTCCTAAACCATATATTGTCTAAAGTGATATTAGAAATCAGACCCACATACCTCCTAGATACCTATATCAGTGGGACATCACAGTCCCACCTCTACACACACAGACACACACAGACAGCCTACTTGCCTGGTGATCCTACGTTGTTCTGAAGTCTGTCTGAGTCTTGTCTGCACACCTAGAAGGGGTTAATTACCC
Organism: Cnephaeus nilssonii; assembly: GCF_951640355.1. Classification (NCBI taxonomy): domain Eukaryota; kingdom Metazoa; phylum Chordata; class Mammalia; order Chiroptera; family Vespertilionidae; genus Cnephaeus; species Cnephaeus nilssonii. The sequence goes on along the minus strand of NC_137084.1, from coordinate 14,638,224 downwards.
TTGACTAACTTGTCACACCTCACTCTGAAGGCATGCTACAGGGACATCAGAGCAGAGACCCGAGATGTATGTATGAGAAAAGTTTCCAAAGGAAGGGCAGTTCCCATGGCCTGGGAGCTCAGTTGGTTGGAGCATTGTCCTGGTCGCCCAGGTTATGTCAGAGCACATACAAGGAACAACCAGTGAATGCATAATAAGTGGAACAACAAATTAATCTCTCTCTCTCTCTCTCTCGCTCTCACTCTCACTCTTTGTTTCTCAAATCCACAAATTTAAAAAATTCAAAAGGAAGGGTAGTTAAAGTCAAGAGGACTGAGAGGAAAGGGTTTAGGGACAATGATTTGAGTACTAAGGAGCAGCAGAAGAAAATACGTGGGCACAGGGTGCAAGAAAACAGACAAGAAGGGAAGAGAGCTGCAGGGTGGGGTGAAATAAGAAGAAAGATCTGGTTCCCACAGAAAAGACACTTTTCCAACTGGCATGGGCTGGCATGAACAGAAATGGGGATGTGAACCGAGCGAATCAACTTCACGGAGACCAGGTTTGGAGGGGAAAAGAGCCCAGCTCAAGAAACTGGGGTAGGAGGTGCCACCTAATCTGCAGATGCAGTTCAAAAGCAACATCAGTGACCCTGGAGCATATAACATAAAACTCTGGGTGAAGATACTGGCTATTCGGACATGATTCTCTCACCCAAGACCATGAGCCTTTTCCTCCCAGGAGGGATACACACACAGAGAAGGATGCCCAGTAACTTGGCTGCTTCTTAGAGCACATTAACTGGTACTAAAAGCCCTGAATTCTACAGGGAAGCCTAACTAAGGCCCATGTAACTACTCAGACCACCAGGCTCCTAATCAAATTAATAGCGACACCCTCATTGAGTTTCTATCAAGCACCATCATAATGTCTTGACTTCATTTGAAGCAATACCAAAAAATCAGCTCTTCCCTAATGACCAGAACTAATTTGAGCAGACTCAGTTTCCATCTTCTTGCTCTTCCAAACCACTCTCAACTACAGATCAACCCCTAGCTGAGGGACACACACCACCCCCCCCCCCGTGCACGAATTTCGTGCACTGGGCCTCTAGTTATAAAAATAAAAGGAGATTATATGTGCTATTTACTAACAAAAAATCCATTGAATTCATAAACCATATATTGTCTAAAGTGATATTAGAAATCAGAGCCACTGAATCCATTTAATTCATAAACCATATATTGAACCATATATTGAAATCAGACCCATATACCTCCTAGATACCTATACCAGTGGAACATCACAGTCCCACCTCTACACACACATACACACACAGCATTCAGTGGCTCTGTAATGCCTTCAAAATTTAGTACAAAGTCCTTTGCATTCCAACTTCCTCTACAATCTGGCCCCTATCTTTGCAGTTTTCTTTTCCTCTTCATCATTGCAATCACTCAGTGATCTGAAAGATTATCTGACATTTCCAGAACACACCATGCAACCACCACTCCAGACCTTTATTATGACGTTCTCATTGCCAGACATGCCTTTACTCATGATCTTTCAATCAAAATCCTCCTCATCTTACCAGGCACATAGCTCACATGCTCCCTAACCCCCTGAACTCCCATTAGCATTAGCATCCCTTCCTGTCAGTGCCATAGCAATTTGTTTTGACCTTACTTGGACTTCATTCTTTTTTGCCTTGTATTAGATGCTGTTTAAATCTGTCTTGATTGACATCTGTCCTTATAGGTGGGAAGTGAATGAACGTTTATTGAACATCTACTGTGGATGCCATGCACTTTCATAGACAGCATCTAATGTATCCTTCTGTTGCTAATTTGCAGTAGAGTGCTCACACATTTCAGGTGTTCATAAATGCTGGTTGTGTTACTCTACAAAAAGATCACTATGTCTTCTTTAGGGGACTTGGAAGAAATTAGAAAAAGGGTTAGACTGATCAACTCAGTTGGATGGCCTGGAGCAGGGGTGGGAACCTTTTTTCTGCCAAGGGCCATTTGGATATTTATAACATCATCCAAGAGTCATACAAAATTATCAGCTTAAAAATTAGCCTGCTATATTCATTCAAACATTTAATTAACTCACCCCTAATGCCATGGCAGGGCCAGGCCAAATGATTTTGCGGGCCTTATATGTATGGCCTGCGGGCCAGACGTTCCCTACTCCTGGCCTAGAGAAAGGGTGAAAAATATTTAGTCTTCGACAAGTTTGTGTTAGAAAAATGCCCTAGCCAGAAAAGAACATCTTCCCCCACCCCACCCCCCACCCCCCTTATGCTTATTTTTCTTTGCCTCACCCAGGAATTCTGAAAATCTTATCTCTATTCTGCCCAGAGCCAGACCACATCAGACTCAAGGTTCTAATTCAGGCGTCCTCAAACTACGGCCCGCAGGCCACATGCGGGTGTTTTTGCCGTTTTGTTTTTTTACTTCAAAATAAGATATGTGCCGTGTGCATAGGAATTTGTTCATAGTTTTTTTTAAAAAACTATAGTCCAGCCCTCCAACGGTCTGAGGGACAGTGAACTGGCCCCGTTTAAAAAGTTTGAGGACCCCTGTCTAATTCCATCACTAATTGTCTGTGGACTTTAAGCAGAAAGATGCCCCTCACTCTGTCTCAGTTTTAACTTGTATAAAATGGGGATTTTGGGGAATTTGGGCTGCATGATCTCAAGGGTCCCTCAGTTCCATAAAATCCTAAAATTCTATGTTGAATAAGCCTATACCGAATGCCTTGGAAATTGGCTTATTCTTCAGGCCAATCTGTAAACACCAAAAATGAATGGGACAGTATGGAGAGAGGGTAATAGATCTGTGAATGTTTTCTCTGTGGGCGCATCTGGGAGAGAGTGGGAAAGCTGTCAATCCATAAAAGTATATTTTCAAGGAATTTTTAAATTTATCCAAATGGATAACCAAATGGTAAAAACATCGCTTGGATACTCCCCATGAGAGGTTACCTTTGTTGTTGTTATTGTTGTTACTGGGAAACCAATAAGGGTTAATTTTAAATACGTTAATCCTATAGTGAAGAATCTCATAAAAAAAAATCCACAGACCAATAGAGTTCAATGATCAACATTAACAAATAAGTTCTCTTCATTTACATCTAACATCGGACGAATCATCCAGAAGGAGCCTATTGACTACATGAATAAATAAATCAACAGTGTTTGCCTCAACGTCTGCAGGGGGAGAGGAAGCAGGTAACAATTGATTTTTGTCAGATAATCGATGAAAGCACATCACTCACTGCTTAATAACCAGTTGATCTGAATTCAACTATTGTTTTCAAAACCATCAACTTAGACTGGACTATATACCTCCCCTCAGGCAGGGTGAAAAGATGCAGTTTATAGATAAAGCCTGTGCATATACAAAAAGCAACATAGCCTTGAGAACGTTCAGCTTGATTTTGGTGGGGCCTACCATGGATCTCTGCCTCCCAGAGGTACCCGAAATCCTTTGTCCCCTCCCCTGTCAGCGAAACCACGAATAAACAGGCTCTTTGGCTGCTAAGGTCAGGGTCAAACTCACACCTTTGTTTATATCAAATGTTTACTTTGTGCAGTTCTGATATTTCCACCACGATTGTTCTACCCAGGGCTGTAGAATAATGGATCTCAAATGTAGAAATGCCATAGTGATCCCAATAAAAAAGGCCCTGACTATATAAAGACTATTCGTTTGCTGTAAGTAAAAGATATTTATTCTGCAGGGGGAGAAAATAAAAGAAAAAAAAGAAGACCAATAATTTTTTTTTTTTTTGATGGGGTACTTTTGGGGATAGTAGGGTTAGTATGATGTGAAGAAAAAAATATATATCCAGAAAGAAAAGGGAAAAGAGAAATTAGGAATAATGTATATTCCCCAGTATAGTAGAGAGGGCAATAGACAATGACAATGCAGGGACCTTCCGGCTAAATACAGTCAGTTTTTCAGCTCTGAGAAGGCCAAACCAAGCCAGTCTACAAAGAGGGGCACAGTTTAGAGATCAAGGCTGTGAAATCAACACAATTTTTTAAAAAGGAAACAGAAAACCAAATCAGTTAATAGAATTTTGGGCAAAAAAAAAAAAATTCAATGAAATATTTTTAAGACTCAACTTCCTCATATATTTTCGTATCCTTTTAAAGTTTATTTTTTCCACTATAATGAATGCCTTTCAAAAGTATTTTACTTACTGAAGATTTCCTCCCAAAAGAACATTTCCCCCAAATCTACATTTTCAACCTTCTTGTTTGGTTTTGTATATATTGCTAGCATTTTTTCCCTGAAAGGTTCTTTCCCCAAGTTGTATTTTTTTTTTTTTAATTCAGGGTATTTAAAAATGATTACTACTTTTTCAGGGATTGTATCATTAGGGAGTAATTAAGATTTAAACATTTTAACTATCTTTATGATTCAGAAAGCCCTTAATCCAATTATTAGGGCGAAGGAGAAACTGACCTTTCCCCTTTTCAATACTGATTCGAGTTTGGAAAAAAAGAAATCTCTTTCAGAGAATACTGATTTCTATATTTACCAAAATATAATGGGCAAATTTAACAGCAGTGAAGTTTTAAATAAGCTTGACATATCAATTTACAAAATACCTCTTGTGTATAAATTTTGAGTTTCTGTATATGTGTTCCTGCAGACTGGCACAGAGAAAAATATAATTTGATATTTATATTATTTGTTTAAACCTACCTCAAATAGTCCTCTAAATTCAATTTCCTGTGGTCAGGATTTTTTTCTTTACTTTTTCTTTTTCTATTTTCCTTTTTATTTATTTAATTATCCTACTATATACATATTATTTTCTTTTTGCTCATTAGCAATGTTTTAATGACAAAGTAATAATGACAGTATAGTAACCAGAAGGTTCGAATTGTATTACCTACTGCTTTCCTGCTACAGATTTCAAGGTAGCTCACAAAGAGAAAATGAAATCAGTGCTCTTTCTCTTTTCACAGGATTTAGAAACTTGACAATTGTCATTTTTTCACATGATTCTGATGCTCAAGCATTCCAGATAGTGCCTTTTCTATATCATGATTGGGATTTCCCTATATTCCAGGTTAGAGATGAACATTTTGTTTAAAGATGTCTGGTTTGGGAGTCAGGCACTGATAACTGCACAGACCCATGTCAGTCTTTTTAAGGAGACAAAAGGGTGCTAGGTTTATTTCAGATGTGAGAGTAACCTACTTCTGAAAAAAAACAACACTAGCCTATGTCAAAAATAATGTCAATATTTAGCTTATTTATGTGGTAGACTCCACTTTAATTTTAAATGAAACTCAGAAGAATTCATATGTTCTAGTTATCTAGTATACTAGTCAGCCAGCATGACTATGTTTTAACATTAGGATACCTTCAGATACAAATGGTTAACTTCTATCTCCTAGGTGAGAAGTGTGCATATGTGCATGTGTGTACAAAAAGATAACCATCATGAAATTACCAACATGTGGACGGATGGCCAGTATGCAATTTCAGGGTTTTGATGACATCACTCAGCTAAGGTGTTAGAATAAACTCCCTGTGTCTCTCGGTACCCTGTCCCCTCTGAGTCCCCTTCTAGCTGGTGTCATATTTCTCCCTCATCCTTTCAGGATCTTTTAAGATCACAGCCTCCCTTCCCTACTTTCAGTAAATATATATTAGCCTCCAGGTATACATGACATCAAAAATAGAATTTTGACTCCCTTGAAGAGAAAGGAGAATTCACAGGCATCAACCTCCCTTTCTGAATACCTTAAAAACCTCCGTTTAATATAAGATAGCTCTATAACACTCCCCCCACCCCCCATAAGCTTGCATATTGCAGGCAGCAGGAAGAATGAAAAGACTTGTGTATATGGACATCTATCTTAATCACCTCATGTTTCATATTCTCTTTTCTATGGCACATATAGTACATTTAAATGCAACAGGTTGGTGGGCATGATGCAAGTATGAGAAACAATTTGTGAAATCTTGAAAAAATATATAATTTAGAGCAATTCTGTAACCTGGGTTTTCATTTTTTTTTGGATATATGATTTTTTGAAGTATAATAATTCCTGGAGATTTCCATAAACTCCATTTCATTATTCTCTAATATTACTCCTGAAGCAACTGTCAGAACCTACTACTTTAACTTATTTAAGGTTCTGCTACATTGAAAACAACACAACAGAAATATTTTTGCCAAAAAGCAAACAGTAAATAAATAACAGTTCCTATTTAATCAATTTTTATAAGTATGACTACTATAAATAAAACAATCTATTTTGATGTGTTATAATAAGATCTAAAATTTTATAATTCTTGAGCATATACAGAAAGAAAAGAGATAGGAAATGAGCCAAGTACTAAAACATAAACTCCTAAAATTTATATTAGTAAAAAAAAAAGTGCTTTCAGTTTAAAATTGTATCTGGAAAGATATTTTGACTAAAAATTATACTTATAACTATATTATTTTCAAATTAAGAAATGAATTATGAATGGTAGAAGAAAACAGCACATCACCCCAAAATAGCCATATTAATGAAATTACATATCTCTGTAGGAAGTTGTATTTTTGTGCCACATAAAAAATTAATATTTTATATTCATAAATAAAATATCTTAGATATTGAACTTTGGTTAACTGATAATATTTACTGGGATAAATTATCTTTAGCGTTGTAGACTCTACAGAAAACAAACAAAAAAAGAAACAAAATTTCATGTTAAATCTCAGAGTAACTGAGAGGTAATTCACTGAGAAAGATTTTCAATCATAAAAAAATGTATAGTTTATTTTGAAAGGTTCCCCCTTTAAAAAAAAAAAAAAAAGATTTCCCTTTGCTCAGAATTCTAAATCATCATGAAAAATAATTTCAAAAGTAAAATCTCATCCTAAAAGAAGAAGCTTATATCTGTATTTTTGAAGTATTTGTTTGTTATTTAAAGAGATATCAACTTGTTTTCATGATGGCTTTGTATGGAAATGCAAATATTTCTTATGAAACAGGATTTTTTTTTTTCTGGATAAACTTCCTAAAAGGTAACTTTGAGAGGGAAATATCTATGAATTAGAGGTTTTATAAGTATGAAAATACTAGATTAGTATTACTGACTAAAATGTTTTCTTTTCCTTAACATTTTCATTTTAATTCTTTAACATGTTAATTAGCAAAATTTAACTCTGGAAGCTATCAATAAAAAAATTTGCTTTATTTTTAAAATTGTATTATAAATGACAACTTCTGTGTTCCCTTAACCATATACATATATTTTAAAATTTAAAAGGACAGTTAGGCATAAGGAAATTCACTAAGGGGAAACTAGTCCTCTTTTATGTAAATATTATTTCATTAAACGTGGTGTTAATGCTCAGAAGGTGGAAATCTAAAGGATAAAGTTTGGGGGTTATATCTGATTCATTCTTCCTTTTTAATTAATTTATAGGCTGCCCATTTGCTCATTGCCCTTCAATCGGCTGAGAAATAAAAGAATTTTCTGGACAATTCACTTTGGTTCATAGAACCCCCACCTCTCGCAAGTAGGTTTTATGCTCTTTTTCTTATCCCCAACCCAGTGCTCTTGCCACAAATTCAAAGGGTAAAGGAGTCTCCTTAACTTAAAAAAAAAAAAGTATTTGCTTTTTTTTTTTTCTACTAACCTAAGATCTGGCCTTAAAGACAATTTGACCCTGGAGTTATGACTCCCTTACAGGGTTAATTTGTTTGTTGAGATATTTAAGGGATCAATGCAGTATATGTAAATAATTACAATTTGAATGACCAGCCCTGAGCAAACTCCCTCATGTTCTCACTACGTATTTGTTCAGCTCCAGACCAGTTCCCTGACCAATTCACAACATCTGGAAAAATCTTGGTATGATCCAGATACTCCTTGATTTTAGATTCATCTTTGACCTTCTGACTCCTAGTGACTTAACCTTTCTGCTTCCTTATTCCTATTTTCAACTCTCCCAACTCATCCAGGGCTATCTCTAGTCCCGGGTCTGTAGGAACCTGTCTTAATAATAACAGTCCATATCAGTTGAATCCATTCTACATATCTGAAATAGTTTACTGACATATCATTTCATCTTCCCAACGGCAGTATGAACTAGGTCCTTGAATATCCCCATTTTACAGGTGAGGAGCCTGACTCAGAGGAAGAATTTGCTCAAGGGTAAGCAGCTGCAAAGGGCAGAACTGGGGAGTAAAACGAGGTCTCTGGCTTTCTCAGCCATGAGGTGTTACTGCTTCCTCAAATTATGCTGCTTTTATCCTCCCCTTAAAAGGCTACAAAGAAGACATAGCAAAGGGCCACTTGATAGACTGCGTTTGACATGTTCCTGAGCTTTCTATTATGTTTTTGTTGTTGTTGTTTTAAAGAAAGAGAAGTCACTGAATAGAAGCAATGGGTAGGCTCTGGGTTAAAATGTCGGCACAGAAGGCTCCAGTTTCAACAAAAAAATAAAATAAATAAATAAACAAAAACAGAAAAGCATATCTTCCTTTCCCTTTGAAATGTCTTTGAATGTGCTAGACAGGTTCGAGGGTCCAAGTGTGGTCCTGGCCCTTTTTGCCTAGTGCTACCCAGAAAACATAGAGACCACATCAGATTCTCCCCATAACCACCCCTGCGATTTGCAGCCAAGACAAAAGAAATGCCTGATAGGACAAGTTAAGTGCATCAAAGAGAGGAGAGTTAAGATTGTTTTTTGGGGGTAGAAGAATATGAAAAGATTTATAAAGCCGTGCGTGAAAAATGAATCTGGAAAAAGGAAAGAACAAAGATAAAATATGGGTGGGGCAAAAGAAGGTTTACAGTTGTTCGTATGGAAAATAACACAATCATTAATAAATAATAATACAAGAATAAACTGTATTTCACATACTCACAATGTAAACCTACTTTTACCCCTCCCTGTATGTATGAAAAGGAAAGAGAAAATATCATGTATGACAGCAAATAGTGTTATCTATTCTTGCCCTCCTATTTTTCCTTTATTCTTTCCTTGGAGGAAGTCACTTAAGCTCTGCAAATTTAGGATATAAGCTGAAAGTGAAAAATAAATGGCAAGTTTCTTAGGCAAACTGCTTTTCCCCCAAATCAAAACTTTAAAAAAAAATACAGAGTGATTTGCAAAAACAATTGTGATTAAATTCAACAGATTTTAAAAAGAACTTAAAAGGAAGGAATTATAGGGAAATGAAACTACAAAGAGATAATCTTTGAGTAGGGATGCATAAAGGAGAGAAAAAGATTTTCCCCTCAGCTCTTCCGATTTGCTCTAGCCGGGTAATCCTGGGTACTGGCAGACTATGGAGCAAATGGACAGATGCTTCCAGAAAAGATTATCTTTTATCTGTCACTTAGGGAATAACTCTGGCCCTATGACTGTAGATTCTGTGATCTAAACCTTGTATAAACCCTGCTATATGTGTCAAGCAGGAAAAAAACACACACACCAATAATAATAATAATATTAATAATAGTGATAATAATGACAATAACTAACATTTATGAGCACTGATGAGGTACAAAGCACTTTCTATGTATAATCTCACTTAATCCTCACCAGAACCTTATGGTTGCTGTCATGATTCCCATTTTACAGATGAGGAAATTGAGAAAACAAAAAGAACCAGTTGTATTCAGATGGATTTTCTGTACTTTAGTCTCAGCAGCAGCAATCTGCTGCTTTCTTACTGAAGTAGAAATACACACGCTTCACCCTGTCCTCCCCCAATCTACTACAAAATCTTTGCAAATTCAGATCCTAATCTGGGCCTTTCACTTCCAGGGTGACCCCCGAGCTATGACTTCCACTGGCTGGGCACCCTGGGAGTGTGGAATAAGAGCATCTAGCTCCCCCTGAAAATAAAGTTTACATCAGTATTGGTCCGGGCTATGGTCAGTAAATGCCCTTTGCCCTGACAGAGGCCTTTCTCATTGCCAGGAGGAACTCTGAGGGCCCTGCAGGAAAGGAAGAGCCCCCGAAAGGCTGGGAACTAGGAAGAAACCTTTGCACAGTGACCTCTCCATATCCATTTTGGGCCTCAAAGACTTCCAATTTCTCCTTCACTGACTTGCCTGCCATAAAGCCCCCTGCTGCGCTATGTAGAAAAGTCTACTATCCTAACGGGGCCAACCCAACCGGACCAGTTAACCAAACTAACAATCCAACAAACGCACCGTTCCTTTCCTTCTCAAGGAACCCCCATCCCATCTAGCTGTGACTTCCCCTGGACTTTGCCAAGAACACGAAGAACCAGGCTAGCTTAGTCATTCAAGCTTCTCATCTGCTTCTGTCCCTCAGCTCGAGGCCCACCTTGCCTTTCAGTTACTCGTTTTCTGTTTAACATTTATTCTAGCCATTTGCTAAGTATGAACTAAGTTTTCAGTATTTGGTCTCCAAAAAAGGGGCGGGGGGCAAAATGCGTGATGAAAATGCAACAGAATGCTACTAGGAAGAAAAAAAAAAGGAACAGCTAGAAATCAAGATTTGAAGATGCAACCTAAGCTTCAAACTTTAATATTGTAAAATATAGGCCTTAGAGATTAACTAGATGAAAAAAATGTTAATTTGGGGTTCATGGAGCCTAAGGAAGTCATGAACTCCCTGAAATTGTATGTAAAATATCTGTAAGCGTTTTTTTTTTCTTTCTTTTTTTGTTTTGCTTTTCGGGGAAGAAGGTCCATAGTTTCATTAGGTTGTCAAAGGGAGGTAAATTTACTTATATTTTCAATGCCTAAAATAAGGACTGATATACAGTAGGGACTCAATAAACATTTTTTTGAAAAAAAATTCAACATTTGTTGAATAAATGGATGGTTGAAGGGTCTGAGCTCTAACGCATCTAATTTTATAGACGGAGAAATTGAGTCCTAGAAAGGATATAACTGCTTCTTCAAGGTCATGAGCTTAAGTAGTCAGGACCGGTAGGTTTAGCTGTTTTAACTCTTTCCACTGCTACTTGGTGTTCTTTTTGCCTTTTAACTTAATCATATCTTTCACTCCATTTCATTTTCTTCCTCCCAATCCATTTCTTTTTAAGCAGAAAAACGCATCTTATTTCCTAGTTATAAGTTGCCAGCTAGTGCATATCCCAAAGGGGAGGTGGGGAGCGAACAGCAGGAGGGTCTATGGAAAAGGCCACCAGAATAATTTGTTTGTGATAGCACACACAGCATGGCTACCATTCCTATGTGCAGAGGACTTGATTAACATGGTATCGAAATGGCTGTGATTGATGGAAATATGTGAAGCTAACATAAGTGAAGTTAGGTCTAGGGGGTGGCAGTAAATCTTAAGCTTAAAACTGGCCAGCTCAAGCAGCTTTCCTATGAGCAGGCCTGCTTGGTTGAAAGCTCCTTTTGAGGGCCTTCCTTGCTTGTAAAGTAATTACGAAATCCTGGAGAATTCAAAGCAGGCCTTCCTACCTTCCAAACAGTTCACAATCTAACCCAGCAGACAAGGAAGGGGAGAGGGAGAGGGCCTAGTCCTCACAGAGCTGCTCCTAGGAGAGATTTTGAAAGAGACCAAGGGACGCATTCTGTGACACAGCAAATTTCTTGTGCTAACAACTCCCTCGGCAAACTGAGGCCAACAGGAAGACTCTGAGGTCTAGGACATGTCAGAGGCAAGGGCGGAGAGCTCTTCTTAACCTAGTGACACCCCCAGAATGCTAATTACTTGCAGAAGATCCTTTCAGTAAACTTCTTTGAACCCCCTGCCCCCCCCCCCCCCTCACATTGTAAATGCAAGTCATTTTGGAAGGGAATCTGTTACAATGCTCTGGGTTGTGTTTATGGATTCCCTGTATTATTTGGTAGTGGTAGAAAATATTTAGTGAGGAAGAAAGAACCCAGAGGGGACAAAAAACAACCTGAGTCTGAGTGAGGCCCAGTTGTGTGACCTTGATGGAATCACTTAACCTCTCTGAACCTCTGTTGCTTGATTTGTAAAACAAAGGTTTCAACTTATATAGCCTCAAAAAGCACTTTCCAGCTTTGGCATACTACATATTATATCTAAGTTTGAGGTTTAACCCATTGACAGATTTTTCAAACATGATCAGAAGAGGTTACCCTTCAGCCAGAACAAAACAAAACAAAACACAAAAGACCTCACCACCACCCCCCCCCCCCATATTATTTTCTTAGATTTCTCTTTCAATTGAGATAGCAATTAAAGGGGAGAGGGAGGGATGTTAATTTATTGGAATGAACAGCAACCCTATTGCTCTAAGATAGATGATGAAAACTTCAGAATCTTACGTTCAAAGGGGAAATTTTTAAAAAGAGAGGCTCAGCCAATGATTTGAAGACCTTGCCTTCACTTTCTATGGTGGGATTATAGATGATTCCAGCCAATTTATTTATTATTTGGGTTCCACTCTCAAAATGTAGACATTGCACAAAATCTACGTAGCAGTCATTTCATTAATAGAGCAAATAGGTCTGTTTTGTGATGATCTGGAGGCCTTCCATGCAATGTGCTTCAGTTCTGCCATGAGCCTCAAGTTTCCTTAAAGATTGCTAACAGCTTTCTACGTTTTGCTCACAGAACATCCAAGGATTAGCCAGGCAGCTCAGTTTCTCCCTTCCTCATAAATCTAACAACGCTGGGGTTTCAAAATTCTCTGCCAAGCTCCGGACTGCATTCCCCAACAAGAATCAAATATGACACTGAAGCTCAGAAAGGCAGCTAAACAAAAGCTCTGTAGCAAAGGACTTTGCAGGTTAATAGAAAAATTAAATGTATTTCGAGTTAATGTGTTACCTTCAAAAAAAAAATCCTTAACCTAAAACTTCCATCTATCCTATGCTGAACTTCAGTTAAGGAGACATAACTCAATGATTCAGTTTCCTCAGAGAAACTGAGCTCAGCAAATGACCCAACTCGGCACCTCTCCTGGGCCCCGGAGAGGCCTGAAATAGCCCAAAAAGTGGGAGTAGAGAGCAAACTGTGAGCCCCACTGAGTGAGGCCTGCCCCCCTTAGTAATGGGGACTTGGGAGCCTCCAAACGCAAAGGCCCAGCTCCTGATGGGGAGAAGACAGGAAGTCTTCTTGGGGCTGACTCCTGGGGTACTGTGCCTTTCCTTATGTCATCTATGATGGGTGCCTTCCTTGCCAAAGACTAAGCCCGTTGAGGATGGTCCTCAGTGTTGGATCCCTGGCGTCCCTGTGTCTCATCCCCAAGTGGGGAGTGTGTGTGGAGGCCCTGGGGCCTGCCCAGGCCCAGGGGCAGTGGGCCGAGGTCTCTGCACTCACCTGGGACTCCAGAGCTCACTGGACTGGACCCTTCAGCTCCTGTGACCTCTGAGACCCCCTCGTCCGGTGGCCACCCCTCAAGCAGACCTCCGGGTGTCAGGACAGGTTAGACCACCTGAAAGGACACATAGATGGGTAAGGTTACTCTGCTGGCTCAGAGGAGAATGGAGAGATTGGGGGCTGGGTCATTTTGCAGGAAATCACGGAGAGCGGAGAGCCGAGGCTGAAGGGTAGGGAGAGGGCAAAAAGGCACACCTGGGCCAAGGCCTCAGGGCAGGGATGCTGCTGCAGGAGAGCCTTTCAGAGGCGCCCACAAAGCCTCCCGGTTTGGGACAGAGAAGAGGGTCCTGGCCTGAGACCCAAGCAAGCGTGCCCAGGTGCCCAGGACCTTTGACTGCATCCCTTCCTTGGTCTCTGGCCTAAGGCAGGTAAGGCAGAGGGACTCCGAGCAGCCCCAGGTCTTGGAATGAGGACGGAAGGGGAGAAAAGGCACACAGGGGGGACCGCGGGCTCTAGCTGGGTATGGGAGAAGACCCAGAAGAAGCAGCCAAAAGTGGGCCTGAGGGCGCAGCAGGCAGTAGCCCCCCGCGGGGCGCAGCCACTAGAGGGCAGGTGGCGGGGAGGGGGCTCTGTGGTGCCCTCACCCCTTCCTTCCTCCAGAGGCAGTCTGGTTTTCTAACGCAGGCAAAACCCAAGCTAGATGACTGGCCTGGGAGGACCAAGTTGCCCCAGCAGCTTCCTGGACACTTTCCACTGGGGGTGGGGGGTGGGGGTGGGGGGTGGGGGGAAGCAGACTGAGGTGGGGAAGGGTCTCCCTTCCCTATAAGGGCTCTAGGGGTTGGCATCAGGTGCAAATGCTTGGAAGTTTCCATCAGGCCCTTGATTAACTAAGTGACAACGTGGCTTTTTTCAAAAGGGGTGCATTAGCGGTTTGGGGGTTCAAAGAGATGCTCCCTCCGCCTTTGCCGACCTTCCCCAGCAAAGGCAAAAATGGGGAGAAAGGGCTTGATCAGCTCCACTGGCCCCAGGCTGACGCAACCGCCCTGAGGAGGGAGGGAGAGACGCACCAAAAGCCACAGGTTTTCACTCATTGTGAAGGGGAAGGGGAGAGGGTCTTTGCCTGGGGTCCCACCCGGAGTGAGACACCCCTCCCGGCAAGCCCCCTCGCCCCCACCCCCGGGCGGGATGGCCAGCGGGCGCCCCAGCCCCGGCTGCGGCCGCCCCGGCCGCCGGGCTGCAGCAGCGGTAGCTCCTGGGAGGCAGCAACAGTTGTCTGGCCGAGGCGAAGCGAGGCGAGGGCTCGCTCTGGCGTGCACGACGCCGGCTGCGGCCGGGTGCTCCTGGGCTCCGCAGCCCGGGCCCCAGACCCAGCCTGGGTGGGAGCAGTGAGGGGACCCCCGGCACGGTAGCCCCCGGCCGCCTGCGCTGCGGTTGCTCAACCCCTTCGGTGCAAGTTCACTTCTCTTAGGTCACCTACTCTCCCAAATCTGGTGGAGAAGGAGGCTTTTGGAGAGAGGGGGGCTTTCTGGCTAGGGAAAGGAGGCGGGGAGTAAGAAGCAAAAGACCAAAGCAGAGCTGAAGGGACCCGGGGTGAAGCTATTTTTAATCTGGCGTGGCTCTCCTGCCTCTCCCTCGGCGAAGCCATCGCTCCACAGACGGCCCCACGTGAGAGGCAGGGAGGAAACCCACCCAGAGCTTTTGCTTTTGCTCCGTCTCCCCGGAACATCGTCGAGACCCTTTTACTCTCTCCGAACACGCAATCGGGGAGGAGAAATCTCCTTTATCTGGGGAGAGGGGCTCGGATTTAACCCGAGAGCTTGGAGTCCTCGTCTGAGGTGCTTTCTCGAAGGCTGAGCTGGGAAGGCTGACCCTGTCCAGCGGTCCCCGTGTCCGGGCCCCTTTCTCTACTCGGGAAAGGGGAGAGTCTGGGTGCCCAGCTACCCGGGAGCGGAAGGATGGCGGTGGTAGTTGGGGTGCGGGGGACTCAGGCCCTCCCCGAAAACGAGTAGCCTTGCAGCCCTCGGATCTTGGACTCTCGTATCTCTAGACACATCCTCTACCCTTGACCGTCCCTCTGGATGCCTGCGTGTGTCTGTGTGTCCTTCTGGCCCAGTCCCTAAGGACGTCTTAGCAGTCCCTAAGGCGAAGGGCATGGGCGCAGATCATGGCGAAGGCCTGACTGCACCACTTGTAACCAAAGTGGTCACGACTGCCAGGGGTGGAGGAGGAGGAGGAGGGGGACCACAGACGGCCCCCAATCCTGCGGTTCTGCCTCCCTCCCCAGGACAGGGTGCCTCGAGAGGCCAGGACGGGGCTGCTGCTGCTACTCTAGGCTGCAGAGTCGAGTGCAACCTAAAAGCTCCTTCTGTGTGTGTGTGGGGGGGGGGGGGCAGTTTTTTTTTTTACTGTTTTACCCCCTTGGGTGCTACTTAGTTTTGAAAAGACAGGATGGGGCGGTGGGGGGAACCCCATGCTGCAAAACGCCCTAAATTAGGTTGGAAGCAGGTGCGGGGGGGGGGGGGTGGGGAAGGAACTCCGGGGACCGGGCGATGCCTGGGTTTCCCCTCTTTTCGGAGCCGCCAGTTCGCCGCGGCTCGCCTCACCTTGGGGTCCCCGGCTAGGACGGAGGATGCCCGAGGTCTCCTGCCCCTCCCTCAAGGGTTTCCCCACCCCCACAGTGCGGTTGGAGCTATAGGGTCCAACGTGACCAGAACATGTCCTTAACTGATGCATATTCCAGGTACTGACTTGGCTCTAAGACCAGTGAAGGGGGTTATTCGGGGTGTGGGCGGGGGTAGGGGGGGGGGAAGACACAACTTCTGTAAACTTTTATTGTATTTTAGCTTCTTCCTACTTCTCCGAACACACACGCACACCGCCTGCTCCAATTTCCCCCTGTGATACCAAGTCCAACTAAAAAGTTGGGGGCGGGGGACCCACACGAAGGGCAGGCGGGTGACCAAAGCCCCGGCGAGCGCTGGGAGGACGGGAGGGAAAGGCTGAATTCTTCCCTAGAAAACGGGGACAGGGCTGGGGAAGGCTCCGGCCGCGCCGCTTCGGGAAGGTGTATGGGCTTCGGCGATCGCTCGCAGTCTTCTCGACGAGTGCGCCCTCCGCGAATGCTTTTTGGGGTAAGGGCTTCCGGCTATTGAGTTATGTACAGCAAGCCCAGACCGCAAAAAGATTCGCGAAGGGCAGAGTCTGCCGGCTTCTTCGGGCCGCCGCCGCCGCCGCCGCCTTCAGCCCAGGATGCCTCCGAACCCCAGAGCCGAGCAGGCTGGGTCTCCCCAGCGCGCTCCAACGCGGCTCAGCCTTCCCACCCCGCGCCGCCCGCCTTCTCCCGCCCCTCTCCGCGCCCCCGACCCATCCCTGCGTCTCTCCACACCGTCCGCGATCCCCCAACTCAGCCGGCACAGCCTCGAGCGAGGGGTGCGGAGAGCGAGAAGAGGAGCGCCGAGGGGGACCAGGAATCCCGCCGCCCAGCCTCCACCCCTCTCCCGTAGCTCGAACACTCGAGCCTCCCCGCCTGTCTGTCCTATCACCCCCATTCCCCTATCCAGGGCTCCGCCAGCCCCGCCGCAAGGTCGCGGATCTCTACACAGGTAGAGTTCGGATTCCCCCTGAAACCCCTCTCGTCCCTCCTAGTCCCCCAGCCGAGGTTCCAGCCGTGACTACAGGCGCTGCGTAAAGAGAAAAACTCCCCCAGAGCACTAAATAAATACAGACCAGGCTGCCAGCTCATTGGTACGGACTAAAATCGTCACCCACCAATCAGGAGAGAGCTCACATTTTCTTCTTCCTTTTTTTTTTTTTTTCATAAGGGGGAGGGAGAAAAAAAATATTTCCATTTCTAATTATTCAACAAAACCCAGATTGGAACACGTTATAATATTGTTGTTGCAAAAAAAGCTGGCCATGACCCCCATTCCAGCCCAGGTGAGGGGAGGGGCGCGAGATATGGGGCAAACGGGGTTCAAGAGAGCGACCTCTCCCCCAAGGTACCCAAGCCAGGAGATTCAGACAGAAAATGACTGGCAAAGATGAATAAATATAAAATAAACTCAAAGTCCACCCTAGTCAGCCTATTTCTATAAATATGGTCATCTCTCCCCCCCCCCCCCCTTCTTAATGCTCACCCTCCCCCAAACCCGTCTAGATATTGGGTGTCGAATAGACCACTCGCCTCAGGCGCCCTTTCATTGCTGCAGCCCCTCCCCCCACTCCGTACCCATTCTGCAGAATATTGGAGGAACAACAAGTCTCGGGCCCCTCACAGACCGCCGCCTCCTACAGACGCGAGAATCCGGCATCTGCAGGGGTGGGGGAGGGTGGGGGAGGGTGGGGGCAGGAAGACTACAGTGGAAAGACAGAGAAGATCTCTTTCCTACGTTCACCCTCCTTCCCTCTTCCTTCTCTCCCTCTAGGTCCCCCTCCGGCATCCCCAAAATCCAGACTTTGAGAGGGTGCCTTCCTACTTCCCAGGGCAGCGCCCCCCTTCCAAAGCCTCTCTTGCCCCGCCCCCTCCCCCTTCCTCCCCTACAGTGTCCAAGAACGTGTGACCGTCTCCCTCCCCAGCGGTAGTCACCCGGTAGGGGAAAACACAGCCAAGGTAGGATGCTGCAAAATTGCAATAACTTAGGGCGAAAGTTGCCATATTTGTTCTTTGCCACTTTGGGATCGACGTGCACACACACACACACACACACACACACACACACACACACACACTTGCTCTGCACGCCGGGAGAAAACGTAGCTAGACGAAGTAGTCACTGTCTCCTGTCGGCCCACCCCCTCTGCTCATCCATCACCCTCCCGCGGCTCCGCGGCCCACCCACCCTCCCGCCGCCTACCCTCGGCTCGGCGACCCGCAGACGCACGCACACACCCCCCCGAGCGTCGGCGCGCCCGGCGCGCTCCAAAGGGGCTCCACAGGCTGCTCCCGCAGCCAGTGCGGCGCCGGGCACCTGGGGGGAAAAAGTTCTGCTGAGCCGACCACTGAGCTACCCACTACCGGCCGACCCTTAAACCAATCCCCTTCTCCTTACCTCGGTCCGGAGGCCCCGGGAGCGCGCTGGTCCCGTCCGCACTGCAGTCAGCTGGAAGGAGCCCCTCTCCAACAGGCCAGCTCCTCTCGCCCCCCTCCCCGCCCCCCACAAGTGTTTGCCCAGCGGCAAAGCAGGCTTTTCCAGGTAAGTATATAAGTTACTGTTCTGTGTGGGAGGGTCACGATCTTGGTAATTGCGGCTTTCCAGGGTTAACCCCTGCGTTCCTGCCTTCCTCCAACTTGTTGAGGACTCGTCGAGTCCCAGGCTGAGCGAGCGAGCGCGCCAGCCAGCGCGCCAGTGAGCGCGCCGGCCGAGAGGGGAGAGAGGTGCACCGGACAGCGAGGGGAGAGCGAGGCAGCCAGTCGGGGAGTTCAAATGTACCCCCTGGCAGCGGTTTTCATTGGATAGGTCCTTCCCCCCACGCCCGTCCCCCCTGTTTCGGTGCTCCCCCCCCCCCCCCCCCCGTCTCCCTTGTAGGGGACGTCTCCAGGCAAAGTCACGATTCCTTCTCAGTTCGGAATGAACTGTGACTAGAGCCATGACGAAGCCAGAGCGCATTACTCACTTTTTGCAGTCACGACTTGGGAATCCGTGCTGGTTCCAACCAAAATTACACCGCTACCATTGAATTATTTAATAGGTTCCAGTTTGGGGTAAACTTGTGCATTGTGTAAAGCGATAGAGGAGGGGGAGGAGGGGAGGAGGGGAAAATTAGAACCTGGGGGTCCTCCCCACTCCCTTCATGACACTTGGACATCCCCAACCGCTCCACGTGTTGCGAGTGCTTTGTTGCACTACCACCCCTCCCTGCCCGACCGCCCCCCCCCCGCCCCCAGCTATTTTCTGTGCAAATGTGGAAGAATTTGTAAACACAACCACGCAACTTTAGGGCGAGGCTTGGGAAAGGGAACTAGTAGGATGAATGAAGAAGATGGTGAGGGGTGAGGGGTGGGCCGAGAAGTTTCAAGCAGCTTTGGTTTAAGCTGAATTGTCAAGACAAAGTGTGTGATGCAACGTCGTGTTATTCTCCACAAATAAGTAACAGCCCTTGTTACTATTATGAGTTGGCGAATACTCAGTCTCCGCCAGGGAATCTTCCCAGAGAGGGACTGCTTCTGAGCCAAAAATAACTCGACCCCCCACCCCCCAGGGCTGCCCCTCGCAGGTCTCTAAAGCCAGAGGCTGTTGCTGGATTTGGATGGGGCAAAGGGGGCAGAGAGTACCTGAAGACTAGCCCCCCTCAGATACTTACCTCACCGTCCCGAGTGTATTATTTTTAATTACATAGACGATATCCCTGTGTGCATACAGCTTGCTGCAGGTCCGCAAGATTGCCTCATTTTCCCCACCGTCTACAGTGCATCCTTGTGGCCAGTTCAAGGATTCATTTTTATGATTCCTCTACCAGGAGTTAATCAGTATAAATGCCTTTGTGCGGGGGTGATATTCATCCCCCCCCCCCCCCCCCGGCCTCTGATAACCTTCCTCCCTCCTCACCTGCCCGGTTACAGGTTTGGTCAAGGTGTTGTCTGGAGTTGATTGCAATGAATGTCACTCTAGGTCGAGCCCATAATCCCAGGGAGTTGATGGTCTCCCCAATAACATTGGCTAACTAGGAGAGCCCCTCTCCCCAGTTCCCCTCAGAGCCAGTTTTCAGAAATCCTTTGACTTTAGGCGCCGGGCGATGTTCCCAAGCCTGAATTCTCTGTGCATCGTACCAGCAACTCCTGTGCCTTGGCTTCTAATGCATCCACCCCACCAACTCCTTCAGGGCTCCTATGACTAGGACGCGAAGCGGGAATAATAAGAAAAATGCCATAATGCACAGATACACCCTTACACACTTCACGGGAATTGCAAAATGTGGGAGTGAGGGTCCGAATAAAGCAACCTATATAGCCTCTTATTTTGAGAGTCAACACCACCGGAGAGAAACCTTTCAAAGCCACTGGCGGGAAGGTGCGGGCGCCTGGGAATGGAGACCCAGATAGTGTCTGGCCTCTGCGGAAAAAGCCAGTGAGGCACCGGCCGTTCGGTTCCTGGAGCGCTGGGCCTCGGCTCATCCTGGAATCTAACACTTGGTTCCCCCTCCTTTAGTTTTTTTTTTTTTTCTTTCCTTCCCACTCACCCCTCCTTTTCCCTAAAGCTCTCACCGAAGTCACGACTATCCCCTTTGAACATCCTTAACTCTCTCCTCTCCGCACCCTCCTTCTGCATCCAGGGCGGGGCTATCCGCAGCTGGCGCCAACCCCGCCCCCTGGCGCTCGGATCTGAACTCGCAGAGGACCACGGAATTATCAGCACCTGCCTTCCATGGACAGCTACCTCGCCCTGGGCCAGCCGGGACCAGGGTCGCGTTCCTCCCGCTCCCGGACCGGAGCGCGCAGGGAAGTTTGTCAGAGGAATAGGGATCCTACCCCTTTATCTCCCAGCCCCATCCATGCAATTTTAATCTGTAACTACCATTAATCTCCCAGAGAAATAGCCCATTAAGTCGTATCGGGGCACCCTTTAAGACAGAGAAAATGGGGAGGGGAGGGGGCAGTCGGGGGAATCGAGCTCAACAGCGCCGACCCATAAAGAGAGAGGGACTTGCAGCGGCTATTGATTCAGAGATTCGTCAGGGTGATTCCCGGCTCTGCGAGAATTTCCCCCTTTCAGTTCCTTTGCATGCAGCCCAAAATTCATTATGCACACACTCACAACTATACCCTTCACACCACCACCCCACTCAGTCCCGCCCTCCACCTTAGAAAGGGGTAAAAGGCAGCCAAAAAAGAACCTGGGGGCATGCACAAAGTAAGCCTCGGCTGGTACTCACAGTCTGCGGCATGCACATGACATAATATTACTTACCCAAACGGGAACTCCTTAAGAGAGAAAAAGAAACATAGGGGGAAGGAAGGGAAAGTGGAAAGAGAGAGGGAGACAGAAGAGAGGAGAGGAAAAATCCAACAATTAATTTCAGACATAGTTGGGGGGAGGGAATGCGGTGATGTCCAGGTTTTCTTCCACCCGCGCTGGCTTTTTATCCCAGTGCAGCCCTCGGTCTATTTCTGGAACACGATCAAACCCTGATGCTATTTTTAGCAAGTACTGAAAAAAAAAAAAAAAAACCTCCACACACAAAGGCATTTCGCTGGAACGTTTTGTCCAAAACATTACATGTGCATTAAGCGCCCCCCTCCCCACCTTTTTCTGCACCGCCAGCCTCACTTGCATTACTGCAGATGATGTTTTTCAAGGCAGAAAAAAAATGCCCCACTATTTCTTATAGTCTCCCTCCCTCCCGTTTGCCTCTGCCTGTTGCAAGCTCCTCGCAGCCTCCCGGAGCAGGAGGCTTTGGAGGGTCGTGTTCTTTCAGAGCCTCCTGTCTCCATTGGCCAGATTCCCTGCATTCGGGGGGCAGAGGAAGCTGCTGAGGCTCCTTCCCTAGAGGAGCCTCCCAAGCAAGCTCTAGAGTCTAATGCTCTCCGCGACGGAGATTCCCACATGAGCGGGGGGAATCTTCCATACCCTTCCCACGTTCCCCACCCATGCTTTGCAAAATCGCGCAGTGTTTGCAACACACCGCCTTTGGAAATGTATCATTTGAAAGCTGCATGTGTGTGCGTGTGTTTTGCGTTCTAGTAATTCACTACGAAGGGGCTGGAGGAAAGAGACTCGGGAAGGCAGCGCGGAGCAGCCGCCTCGAGTCTCCTTTGCCAGCCTGCGTCAGTCATCAGCTACTGACGTCACGTGCAGATTCTCCTCTTTGGTGGGTCTGGTTCAGCGGGGAAAAGGCTTCTGCACGGAGACAGCGCTTTGTGTTCGGCGCAGCCACTAAGCAGGCGAGGCTGCCGAGGCGGGCGCCACCCCAGGCTCGGGCTGGGCGGCTGCAGAGGAGGCTGCAGTCCTGTCTCCACCCGGAGGGCGCCCCGAGGGCGGGCGTGCCCAGCAGGAGAGCCCCCTTCCCAAATGCCCTCAGCTCCCCCCGCCCCCCCCCCCCCCCGCGCCAACTCGGCTAGGTGTGCACAGACTCGCGCAAGCGTCCGTTTCCCCGCCCTTTCGCAACTGGCGGTGTAGCAGAGACAGCTATGGCTATAACTCGGATTAATTCTGTGTGTTTGTCGGGCAGAGAGCCTCGGCTCCTCCAGTGACGCAAATAACAGATTCTACGGCTCCCGCTTTCTCCCCTGCTCCCTTTTGCTCCCTCCCTCCTTCTTTTCCCTCTTCTGTTTCCTGCGCCCACGCATCATGCTTGGTCTCCCACGGAATCAGCCAGCTACAGCTTCCCAGAGAGCAATAAAATTCCAAGTTACAGACAGACAGATTCCCAGAGCAGGAACAAATAAACCTGCAATTAAACACAGCCCTTTGCAAATGGCCAACAGCGTTTAAGAGCTGCTTTGGAGGGGGGGGGGGGGGGCAGGAAACAGGGCTTGCTGCTGCAGCTCTTCCCTCTCCAAAAGGAAACCCACCTCTATAAATACCCAGATGGCAGGGTATTAGCAAATAAACAACTTCTGTTGAATGGCAGAGGAGGAGAAAACTCAACCAAAACTGAAAATGCTTAGTCTCTAGCAACATAATCAGGACTTTTAAAGACTAGGTGATGGCTGGTTTACCCTTTCTCCTCACAGATCAGGGGATCCTTCTTCTTCTTCTTCTTCAAAAATGTCCCTGAAAAATGAGCTCAGTGGGTTAGTGCTATTTTTAAACCAATTTGAATGGAGCTTGTTTCTTGAGAGTGACAAAATGTGTGTGTGTGTGTGTGTGTGTGTGTGTGTGTGTGTGTGTACGTGTTTCAGTGAATCTGAGGTTTTCAGCAGAAGACATGCCACACCTCAGCATGACAAAGGGTTTATTGATTAGTGGTGATGCAGGTGGGAAGAATCCTTGCATATTGGAAGATCTGAACCACATCTCATACACAGAGATCCTCCTCCCCAAATCTACACAGCATCCCAGATCCACCTTGCATAACTTCTGTACTGGGGGAGTGAGGGGAGCAGAGAACTATTTAGTCATGGCTTGATGCATGGGTCATCTCCTTTATTAACCCTACTTATCAACGTTCCCGACAGTGGTTTTCCTTAATGACAATAAACAATTTTCCAGAGCTTACTACCAGGATCTGGGGCACAAGCCTGGGAGACACTGATCATGGGGCTGATCTTTAATCAGTGTGATCTTTAATACCCTCTCATCTCCCTCCTCGGGGGCTCCTAGCCTTTGTAACTTGCCTTGCAGATTTTGGGTTAAGCTTAAGCCCCTCCTGTACCCTCAACTCCCGTCTCTGGGTCAAGCCTGGCCTACTAAAGGGAGACAGAGGACAGCTGCTCAGCATGGAGGACACCTTCTGGCGGCCCATCCACAGCTATTTATTTTTAGCTCCATGAATGCATGTATGTATGCATGTGAGAATGTTGCTGCAGCGGGGAAGCGTGCAGCCAGGCAGTCAGAATGGGAAGTAGGTGGCCCTGGTTCTTCTGCTGAAGATGACTTATCACAGAGGCTCATCGAATGTGGCCCAACAGATAGGAAAGCTTCCCCTTCAGTGTTTCAATGAAGTCTTCTGGGGTTCATGAAAATTTCAGGCTAAACATGTTTTTAAAGGCCCAGAGTTGGTATGTTTCTAGAGAGATGAGAGTAGGTATGTGTAAGTGTAAGTTCACATTCACAGAAACCATGTAGTTTCTCTATAAGCTACATAAACTCTGTAAAGAAGAGACGATTTAGAATAATGTGACTTGCTTTCTATGGCAGTTGGCTGCTATTGTGTCTGATGCTGAGACCAAGGCAGGTTCATTTAAGATCCCTTTTGGGGGTTCCCTAACGGCTTCCAGCAAACCCTGAGTATAGCCCTAATAAATGAGGTAGAGTTGGAAATATAAGAAATGTGCTTAGACGCTGCATCTCAAAACTTTGAGAGCAGTAGCCCAAGTGATACTAACAGAACCTTGGCTGCCTGGTGAACTCAAAGTCTCTGGCCCTTCCACAGAAGGGCACCCCTTGGCTTTGTCCGTATCTTACTAGGGTAACCAAGCTGACCAGGTAGATGGGGAGGCCGGGCTGGGGAGGAGATGCCCAGGAAGCTCAGCAGAAATGTTTACAGAAAGTTAGGCCTCCAGAGCCAGCGTCTCTGTGTTTTTGTACACACCAATCAAGTCCTTTGGCACATGCCTGACCTGGAGCTGGTGACATTGGCTTTCTGAGCAGTCCTACCATTCTTTGCTAAGGGCTGTGCTGCCCAGTTCCTGTTGGGGCAGTCAAGCTCAGGACCCAGGGAATTAATAGCCTGATGTGGAACCTGTCCAAGATGCAAATTGCCTTCTGCACTGTCAACTGATTTCTGGGCATCCCAAGCATGAAGAGGACTTTCTTCCCCTGATGCTCCCACAGAGGGCCTGTAGGGGCAGGCTGTTGTCACAAAGCCCTTGAAAAGAACTGAGTCTCCTTTCTTTCAGGATCAGTGAAACCCAGAAATGTCCTGCCTGTGTCTTCTCCTGTCTCCTCTCCAAGCACCAAGAAAAATGCCAGTAGGTAAAGTACTGGGTTTAGAGGAGGAAAATAATCTCTGCTCCCAGGAAATCAACCAATAGTCTATCGGGGAAGAAATCCAGGGAAGAGATTCCTCTTTGTCTAAAGTCATCTCCCTCAGGGAGCAGAATTATTTTGGTCTAAGTAATGTATGGGATGGGGGAGAATAAACCACTAGTCATTGAGTACCTCCTATGTGCCAGACACTGTGCCAGGTGCTTTACTTAAGGCAATTCTATAGGTGTCATTATAATAATGTTACCTGCCCCCATTGGGTTGTGGAGCACAGAAATCACTTCAAAAAAAATAGTAGTTATGATTTCCCCCCATTTTATAGCGAAGGAAGCAGAGGACAGATAGTTTAAGTGACTTGTCCAAAAGTCTTAGAGCTTGACATTGTACAATTAGGGATCCAATCAAATTCATGTCTGTGTGGCTTCACTATTTATGCCAACATTCTATCATGTTGCCTCTAACTTTTATATTCCAGTTCTAGGCTTCATTATTTGGAATCGGAGATGTCTGGGACTTTCTCAGTAGTGACCCAAACAATGAAACTGATTTATTCCTCCTAATGAGCCCTTTAGTCAGTAGACATACCCACACACAAGGCTATCTGCCCGGGAAGAGACTCCCTCCATCCTCTACCTGGGAAAGCCCCAGCTCATCCAAAACTCAAAAGGATTTGTCCGAAGCCAGCCAGTGTGGATTGTAGATGCAGTGAACTTTATGCCTATTCAGGCTGCTACACCCGCCAGGCTCCCACCTCCACTGTGGAAGCCCCTTAGGTGGCACTAAGGAGAAGTTAGAAATTCCCCTGTCCAGTCTTTCAAGAAAGCTGCCTTAAGGCAAGAACAGCAGCAAATCTGCATTTTGTTTGGCTTGCCATTGGAGTCCTCCTTCACCATTTAGAAACTGGCATCCCTGATCATTTTGATTCTGAAAACTTTAGAGGCTAAGCCATTAGCACAGTGGGGGAGTTGAACCACAGCATGCATAATACAAGCTATTCCATGATCCCCTTCCCTTATTAAATACATGTTTTCATCACTTACCCTGATCAAGAGGTACATTCTGTCTCAGGAAACATCTCTTAGAAGCCAGCATACTTGGAGGTTTGAGGTGATATTTTTAAGGACCATTTGCATGCTGGAGGAAAGTGACTAGAATTTCACCCCACCCCCTTTTTAGTTGCCATCAGCACTCAAGAGTCTCAACTCTCTCTCTCTACCTGAAAGCAAGTGCAATGTTCAACATCAGAATAGTGAAGACAAGCTCTGCTCTCTGCACACCTCTTTCAAATGCTTTCCTCCCTACACCACTGTTAACTGCTGGATGCCTTGGAGAACCAGATGGTAGGTTTCCAATGCCTTGTCGATAGAAGGCACATTTGGGAGAATGGGGACCTAGAGAGCCACCCAGGAATATCTAGAGTGAGTTTCATGGTGAGGATCTAAGCAAAGACAAGGAAGCCAGAGCAAGCACATGATAGGGGGCTGAGGCTGCAGGGGTGGGAGTGGGGTGGGACTCAGAATGCCAGCATGTTTCAGTTTAGCAGAGGCTAAATTAAAAAAAGAAAATCAGAGCTTGAAAAAGCATGGACCACGGGGAGAAAGGAACAATCTGCAGGGTGCTTCAAGACACCTGCGTGAATTTGGCCTTAATCTTGAGGTTGGTGAACAGCTATCTACCCCACCTGAATTCAGTGGGCAGAGGAAGCTCAATTACAAATTCATGGGGGAGGTCTGTTGGGTCTGAATTAGCTGCACCTGTTATCCTTTCACTATTAGAGCAGTCTTGAAAGTAGCTGGTAGTCTACTAGGCTTGGATCACTATATCTGATAGGTCAACAGTAAAACATGGGCATTCCATTCTTTAATTCCTAGTTCAATGACTATAGGCTGTGAAACAGGGGCAGAACAGACTAAGGTATCTGCTGGGTTGGCCAGGCTATGAGTTAAATGATGAATTAGGTCTGAATCTCGTCGTGAGAAGAGAGAACTTCAGCTTGCCTGTGAAAAACTGGCATCTTCCATTAGTTCTAGTTTACCCCTCAAGGTGGAAATAGATGTGGGTAGAGAAACTACACTTTCTACATATAGTAGGTTTTCTGAGAACCATGCTCTTTGAAGTGATTGTCTTTGAGAAAGAGAGCACTTTAGCCTCAACAAATTCTGATCTGGTTAATCTTGTGGATCTGTTTTGTTTTATAGAGTTTTGGGTTAACATTGTGAGGCTGGACTGAAGGGCATTTGAGTCCATAAGAACCAATAGAGGACAAATCTCACATCCTAACAGGGTGGATCTGGCTCATCAGCACCGGGTTTCTGAGGTCATTACACATCACCCTAGACAGTGCTGGCAAATGTCACTTACCTCACCATCCAGGAACCTGTGGCTCAGAAATGAGGAAGCAAAGCCTTGGGTCTCAAATGAAAATGTCTAGAGTGAAGCCATCGCAATGTGGTAGGATGAAATGCAAATTTAATTGGACGGGGGAAAAATTGAGATGATTCCATCCTGTGTTTGGGGGCAATCCAATTCTGAGGCTCTTTCTCTTTCCTCCCTACCCCCATGTTCTCAATCACTCCAAACAGTCACGAATAAGCTCTTTCACTATATCTGACTGGGATTAAGGGATTGCTGGTCCTTCCATCTGGTGTCAATTACATCACATTACCTTGGGTACCTGTACTGAGTGTGACTGCTCTGGCAGAGAGTCTTGCAACTTCATATTGGAAGAGGTAGGATTTTCTGTCGGCTTCCCTGACCTGGGGGCTGAGTGTTGGGCGGAGTCTGACAGGAGACAAGGGTAGGAGAGAGGGAGCTCATGCTAGACACCTGGGTATAACTCAGAGGGAAACTTGCCAAACAGAAAGCAAAGCCACCACCCATGAGAGGGGCACCTCAGAAAAAGAGCTGAGAGGGTAATGAATGGAGGAAGGATGGTGATCAGGAAGGAGTAATTATGGCGAGGGTTAATAGGAAGATGAATGTGAGCAGCAGTATTGCAGAAAGCACGAGGCAAAGGGTGAGGTGAATCCTGGGTGTTTGAGAACTGCTTTGAAACCTCATCTGGTCTCCTCTTGGTCGTTGGTGCTCCTACAACAAGCAAGAATGAAAAGGATATGGTGTCAGCAATCTACATTCCATCATTCACAGTTCCTTGTGAGCGTTCAGTCCAGGCACTCCCCTCCCCTCCTTCAGTGGTATCGTTTTGGCTACCCTGAGGGTGGCAGGGAACAAGACACAGATTCTCAAGGCTACAGTTAGGTAAAGAGATGCTCAGGCTTACCAACAAGTGGCTAAATACGAGTTCACTCCAAATTGGCAGGTCTAGACCAACTATTCACCAAGAAGTCACATTTCTGGCAAAGCAGTTTGTGGGATTAACAGGTCTAACCAGGGAGACAGCCGCTTCTGTTGGTAGCTGGGGGTCAGGAGGTGACATCATGGGCAAACATTTTAAATCCAACCACTCTGTTTAGGACAGTGAGAGCCCAATTGCTCAGGAGGTGCTGCAGAAAGCCTCCTCTTGTAGCTGCTGTGTTACTGTCAGCAGGTACCATCCTGATCCCATCACTATATCACTCTGCCTCTAGGGGAGGAGGCAACTAGAAGGAGATCCCGAATTGGGGTGTTGGGTAATATATGGTGTGGCTGCTGCCCCATTGTGTAGATTTAGGGACATAGCAGTGAAACTGGAGACCAACACCCAAACCAACAAGGACTGGGAATCCTATGACTTACCCATATCTCATTTCCCCAGGAAGAACCAATGTGGAAGTAAGTGCTATGAGGTTCTCCTGCGTGAAGAGGATTACATCCTTGCATGGTTCCGGAGAGTTGAAATAATATTTGCGATTCTCCCAGGGGCCTACCTACCTTTAAAATGTGGGCTGGTGAGAGACCAGCCTTAAAAAGATAAGTGGCTTGTGTAATTCCTAATTCCCAAATGACTCAATATCAAGGAAGCTCAATTATGAACCAACCTGAAACAGGGAAAGGCGTGACTCAGGACAGGATCTGTATGTAAATCAAGAAGGTGGCTTCACAATCTTTATTTTCTGCAGTTAAAAAGCCCAGTAGAGACCTGTTTCAACCAACACCAACCAGAAAGTCAGCAGTTCAGCTGAGAATGAAGAGTCCGGTCTTAACTCTGCCATTTGCTCCTAACCAAAATCTGGAACACATCACTCAACATCTTAAATTCCCACCTTATAAAATGTGTGTGCCTGCCCTACCTACCTCACAGGATTTTATTTAAACAAAACAAAACAACAACACAGGGGTGAACACTTCCCACACATTTAAAGGAAATCCTTCTTAGTCACTGTGGGCATTACTCTTTCTTCAGTCTGGGCAGCACAGCGACAGCACAGATTGGACAAGCATTGTCATGTCATTGTCTCTTGGGCTGGATTTTTTTTTTTAAGCTAGGTTGAAATGCTCTAGGACCCAGGAAGTTTATGGAGCAATCCCAGAGCCAGCACAATCTACTTATATCAGGTGATGAGAACCAGTTTCGCTTCCAATTTCACATCATCTTTTGGTTCCTGCTTCTCTTGCGTTCTCTCTCGGGAGAATTCTAGGTCGCTGAGGTGGTCTGCTAGTCTCTGGTGATGCCAGGAATGTAATCAATCGAGATCTTGGCTGCCTCTGTTTGTAAAACTCTGCCACATGGAAGTAAGATGCTTAGCACCGTGTTGGTGCCAGTAAATATTAGATGAACTTAGGAAGGAGGCAGAAGAAACCAGTCTCTGCAGTTTCACCTTCCCCTTGGTGCCTCAGGATACCTTATTTATTACTCCTTGTTTCAAGGCACCGAGGTGTTCAGATGCCTCAAGTTGATCCCCACAGGGCAGGGCAGATAACTGCTTTGGAGTTTCTATCTAAGAGCCAGTAGAGGGAGCTCCCGAGTAAAACTGCTCTTCTCTGGTCCACATTTCCTTCACTTCGCTCTAAAACCAATCTCTGCCCCACAGGCCACGGACTTTTTCTCAGAAAACGGGAGAAAACTGGAGCCCTCATTGAAAGACCTGGGCCCAGTCCTGCTTTCAGGGCACCCAGTGGTTCCTGAACTTTAGAGACAGCTTGAGTCCCACGCCAAGGTTCACCCTTGGACTCCAGTTCCAACTTGGAATTAATGAAGATAGTTCCTATTGGGGCTGATCACAGAGACCTGGGGCTGAGGCTTTGACGCTAACACTTTTCTGGCCCTTGGAATTTTGAATATGTCTGGTTTTCTAGTCATCTTCTTCCCACAAACACCTAGATTACAGTCACTAAAGGACCTTGCTGTAAACTTGTTATAAGGCAGCCATGGAGCCTGGACGCTGGTAAGCAGCAGAGTGAAGGGGATAGTCTTTGCCTGCTCTTAGAAGCCTTTAAACACAAATAAGTACCTGAGAAACCCAATTCTGGACATGGCATTTCTCTCAGATAAAAGACCTAAAATGGCTGCCAAAAGGTGGCAGGAGGGACTTTGCTGAGGCTCTGGGCCATGCTTGTCCACAGTTCCTTCTCTTCTCAGATTCTTCAGGTCAACCAGGTGGCACAAACCTTTTTTCTTATCCTTATTTTCTGGCTCACAGTTAATCAATGCAACAGTAGGAGCCCCAAGAGATGATGGGAGATCTTTCTAGGCTTTCTTATAATTAACATTTGCTCACAGTTTGCTTTTGATTAGAAGTGGCCTCATTTCTTTTAGGGTACCCAAGGGGCTCTGTGCCTCATCTACTTACAGGGTGATACAAGACTCAGAGTAAGGCGAAGACTTGCCATCCAGGAAGGTTAAAACTTCGGAGAGCTTCTCTGCCCCCTTCTGCTGGCATGATACCAAGAGTAACAATAGTTGATATTTATGGAGTATTTACTAACCTCAGGTATTCTGCTAAGAGGTATGTATACATTATTCCACTCAGTTCTTATAGAAACTCAGTGAAACAGTTCTTATTACAATTTCCATTTTAAAGTTGAAAAGCTAGGGCTTGGAGAGGCTAAATAAACTGCCCTAGGTAATAAAGCTAATAAGTATAATAGCTGGTATTCTGAAATACAGAACAGCCACCCTCTGGGCTCTAGCTGGGTCCTCCACAACTGACAATAGTGGAGTTCCCTTCCCTTCAGGATTAGGAGATGTTTCCAAGGATGAGGGGAACCTGGGACTTAACCCTTGTTAAGTCCCAGCCAGAACCAGTGGAAACACCTGATGTCTTTCCCAGTCTATTGTCCCATTTCCACAGGGAAAGTGCAACCTGTCTCAGGAGGAAAACTTGCCCCAGGATGAAGCAGTTTACCTTCTTTTTCTTCTCTAAGATAACCCTTTGGACGAGAATTACTCAACTTGCTCTGCACAGCAGTCATGAGATTGTGTACATTATGGGGCTGGTGACTCTGATCCCTTGTTTTAGGAATGAGGCAAGTGAATCACCTAAGTTCGCTAAGTTAGGGCAGCAGAGCCTGGGCTGGAACCCTAGGTTCGACACCTAGTTCAGTCAACCTATCTGATCAGAGGGTCTCGGCAGAATGGGGCACCGATAAGAGAAGGTAGTTATGGCCACTGATGCGTGAGTCTGCTGATACTCAAGACTCTACCTTCTAGAAAAAGAAAGTGAGGTATTCCTCTAATCTATTTAGGGAAGCTGGAGCCTGGAAGAAGAGTCAGCTGGACCCAGGTCACGGGCCAAGTTAGGAGTGAGCTCAATGATTTCTATTCCCAAGTATCCAGTTCACCAGATTCCCTATCTAGCTTTTTAAAAATCTGAGAGCTTATAAACCAGTAGGCTAGTGTAGAAGAGGAGAAAGCCTCTTGCCTTGGTGTAAGTGGATAAAGGAGTTTTCAGGGAGAGATGGTGGCTATTTTGCTCTTCCCTTTTCTCTTGCATCACTTCTCTAAACAATTTCTGTTTTCCAAAGCTGTATGAATTCATATGGAAAAGTAAATTGAAGCAAATAAAGCTTGTAATAAATAGGATCCTAACTCCTGCCTGCCCCAGACTAAGGCTAGGTTAAGGCTATTCCCTGCAAAGCAGGTCTTCTCAAGCTTGGTGGTTCTTGCTACCTAAGATGTGGTGGTCAGCGGAGGTCCTGTAGTCCTGGGTCCTGTGAACCCTCACATAATCAACCCATGGGCTTCCAATAGGATGAACTGCCATGAACGCCTGTCCTCTTCACCAAATGTTACCAGGAGTCTCTGGAACTAAAAGTCTGTATCTTAATGGATGGAACCTGTTGTTCTTTCCCAACTGTACATCCGCATTCATATAAACTCATGGATTAAAGGATTCCTGATAGAACAGGACACAGGATAGATAGGTTTAGGACAGGGAAAGGAAGCTTGTGGTGGCTTATTGGTCAGGCAAAGGTTTTATAAAAATCCAGGGTTACCAAAAGAAGAATGGGGACTTCCAAAGGCCTCTTTCACATTCTGTACTATGAGTGCTGTGGTGGCAAGCAGGATGCATGTCTTAATTATCTCTGGGTTCTCAGAATGAAGTACATGGCCTGCTATCTAGTGGACCCTCAATAAATTCTTGCCGAGCTCCAAATTTTGATAAGGCCTTGGGGTCCAGGTAAGGGATTACTTTATTCTGTTCTCCATTTTAAAATGAGGTCATTGAAACTCAAGATCTGGATGAGGAGTAGATAGATAGTCCTGCTTGCCTCCAAGGAATTACTGAGGGAGCCTCACGATGTCCAAGGAGGACTTGGAACATCTGCCCCAGCGGAAAGGAGGAGCCTCGAGTCTCCAGGCTCAAGTGAGTCAAATGCAGATGATCTTCTCACCCATAGTCTTGGGGTCCAGACTTGTGTTAAACATTGACCTGGCCCCTTTCTCCTTACCAGGATGCCTCCTCATTCAGGACTGGAGGCTCCTGGGGGGAAAGGGTTTATGGGCTCTGAGCTGAAGTGAAAGCTCCAGGAAAGTTTCCCAGGCCTGCCCCTGGCTTAGCCGGGTCAATGGAGAACAGTTCCCTTGGCTTTCAGTGGGGTAAGGAGAGGGGAAATAGATGTTACCTAGTGTCTCCCAAGAGGAGTCCCTATGTATGTGGAAAGTTCTAAGAATGACTTTACTAGCTTGAGAGAAGGAAGAACCTGCCCAGGAAAAAAGGCACATGATGGAAATGCCACCCTACAACATGCTATTAAAAGATGCTTCCAAGTCCCTTTTCTGGTGCCTCCTTGGTCCCATAAATGGCCAGAGGTGCAATAACAATAAAAATAACAATAAAGTAGTAATATATCAGCCATTTGGTATATGCCAGGCACTGTGCCAAGCCCTTTGCAAATAACTCAATGAACCATCATAACTCTTTGAGGTAGGTACAATTGTTACTTTCATTTTAAGTTTAAAGAAAACTATGCTTTGGGAGTTTATATAACTTGTCAAAAGTCACATAACCAAATACAGGAGCCAAGGACTGAAACAAGACCTTTTTGGTTTTAAAACCTGAATGATTCACCATCATACTGTACTTAGGACACTGTGAGAGTCCAGACTATGAAAGACCTATGTCTAACTCTATTGCTGAGTGAGGTGGGAAAGAGAGGAAGGCGGGATTTTTTAAAAAGTTAACATCTGCCTCTGTGCACACATATGCACATATGTAGAGCACTCTAGAGTGCTTTTGATTAAGCCACCACACTTCTCATTTCATTCTCAATGGAGTAGGTGAGTATTTCCATTGTTCAGGCGAGATAAGCAGGTCACAGAGAAGCTAAATAATTTGCCCCAAATCATACATCCACTTGGTTGCCTGAATCTACATGGTATGATGGCAAATCCATGGCTCTTTGTAACATTTTGCCACAATAATGAGGCATACTCAGAGTCAGCTAGCTTTTATTAAACACACTCCATGGGTCAAGCACTGTGATAGGCTCATTCACAAGCAGTAAATAATTACTCATTGATTGGTCTTCCAGTCCACTAACTGGGCTGTCACTGCATCAGCTTCCAAGTCTAGTAAGGGTTACACAAAAGAATAAGTGAGAGTAATTCCTCTGCCTCTTTTCTCTAAGTATTCACAGTAGCTTAGTTCAAGCTAAATATTTAACCAAAAGGTGTTGCTGTCATCTAAAGAACAAGGCAAGAAAGAAAAACTAGATTAAGGATGAAAAAAAACAACTCTCAAACTCCCTGAACCAAGTGTCTTCCTTCTCTAGATTAGATGCATTTTTAATGCCTTCCTATTTCCAATCTAGTCCACCTCACATTTCTGAGGTGCCCTCTAGCTTTGCTCCTTAGAGGGTAATTGATGAAGAAAGGAAAGATTCCCTTTCCACTGGGGTCCATCAGAAATATAGGATTGTCTTCTTGACCCTTTGAGCCTCAAGCTCTACTTCTCCCATGTCAACATCAATTGAATTTACTGCAAGTCATTTCTGACCAAGAGATTACTGGGCAGACATTGGAGCAGTGGTGAGATAAATAATAACTAATAGCAATAAGTGCTAAATAATTAGTCCAATTACTCATGAAACAAGCTAAATATTATTTTATTCATTTGTAGATGGTAGACCTAAATACATATCAAGCAGAAGATATGCTTCATGGAGCCAAGCTCAAAAGTGATGGGTAGGGATTGGATGGATGCTTAATTTTCAAGGTGTGGGCTCTAACCCAAGGCTTCAGGAGACCCAGAAGGATCAACAGATGAACTCTCTCTTCAAAGCTGTGACTCCATCACCAGGAAGTGGTGGACTTCTCAGAGTAGGACTTGGAAGAAAAGAAAATCCCAATGGATCAAAAATGGAGGCTTGCTGAAGTTTTGTTGCTGCAGACAGGATGATTCTCTTGATGAGGGAAGATAAGCCACAGGGTTCTCAGTCTGGGACCTGGGTTACTTCTCATCTACTCCTGCCCAGGCTGGCTTCATGAGCATGTGACTTGTATAGTCACACATGGCCCTGTGCTCAGAAGGGCCTTGTGCTTGGTTTAATACTCTGTTGTCATTATCTTGAGATTCTTAATAACTTTATCTTTGAACTTGTGTTTTGTAAGAAAAGTCTGCAGGGAAATGCCTGGGTAGAGAAGATATGCAGACTACACGTGTCCACCATCCTTGCTGCCCTGCAGTGTTGGCAATATCCTAATAGTACAGAATTTCAGTGGGAGCTCGGTGAGACTCAAAGCAAGTAAAAGGTAGTCTATGACTAAGTAAGCGGAAACACTGCCAGTACCCGGAGGTCATGCTTTTTGAACCAGAACTTCCTTCGGATGCAGAAAGAAGGGTTCTACCAAACACTAATGACCAAAGAACCCTATCATTTCATTTCTTACTGGTGTTCCTTCCCTGCATGTGCTGAAAATGATGACATAGAGGGAAAGGGAAGGATAAAGCACAACATAGTTCCTTTTCCTTTTAGTCCTTCCTTACTTATCAGCAAGCTGAAGTCAGAGTGCTGGTAGAACATTCACACATAAGAAATGAAATACCATAAAGGCAGCTGAGTTCATTTTGTTCAATGTTTCAATTGTTCTGGTAAGAACAAAATACATATGCATGTACGACCTATGAAATACCAATTATGCAATTTCAGTGATTCTGCAAACGAATTAAATGTTCTTATATTTGCATATAAAACTACCATTGCACAACATAAAGATGAGTGGTAAAACTCATACTAATAATTTAAATTTTTATTTAGCACGACATTAAACAGCAAATTAAAAAACATCACAAGTTGAGAGAGATGGTGGAAGAAAGAAAAACTTTGTATTTTAGTTCCTTTAATAGCACTTTTTCCTGGGTTTTGAACAAGGGGCCCTTCATTTTCATTTTATACTAGGCCCCATGAATTATGTAGCTGGCTCTGCTCCTGCCCTTATTTTCTTATAAGAAACCAAGGAGACATATTAGGTCTCATCCATGGTGATGAAGGGACAAGGTAGACTTCATTCTTCTCATAAATGGGTAGACATCAGCTTGTAGTAATGCTCTCCAACGTCGAGTGAAGGGGGAACTGACACTCCTGAATGAATATGAGGAAACCCAAGGCAAATTCAGGTTCACCACATACACTCAGGGACGTCAGATCCACCCCTAAACCAGATGTGGTAATTCTCCACTGGCATCTTCAGGCTTGATAGATGAAGAGGTCCTCTCTTGTGTGAAGCTCATGAGCTCAAGAGTGGAGAGAACTCTGCACACACACACATACACATGCGTGTTGTGGCCTTGTCACACATATGTGCAGGTATACTGCATATATGTCTTTGCATGTGTTGTGTGCCTGGGCACTTGGTTGTCTTTATATGGATCTCAGAGGGTTGGTTGATGGACATAAAACACCTTCAAGGTGAGCATGAAAATGGTGTCCTTCTGGGACTTAGTCCTCAGGAGACCCCAGCTAAGACTAGCAAGTGATACCGATGGGTTTGGGGAACTGTAGAGGACACATGCCTATACTTCCAGGACCAGCTTTTTCTTGTAACCACTTTTGATATAAAAGGAGACAAACACTTGTTGACTTAGGTAAAGAACAGAAACAACTTCCTTTTGAGGGGCATGATATAGGTGACCCTATTACTTCCTAGGCTGTGAAAGACTGTCCCCCTTCTGCCACTGAACAAAAAATGAGGGGGCCGTCCTCTGAACTAGGACCTTAATGATGTGGACTGTAGATGGCAGGCATGCTGGCCTGGCTTTACTCCACACCAGCAGGTCCATCAGGATGGAGTTGCCATCCGCTCTGCTTTTTTTCCTAGGTGGACAGCACTTCATTCCACCAGCAGGCTCTGTTCCAGTGTGTGTGCGTCTCACCTCCAGTCCCATTTATACGTAATCCTTGCCTTTGGGTTATTCTAGCTCTGAGCCATGACAGCAGCATGTTGATTCTAACCTCCAAACACCCTCCCCAAATCTACTCCCCACCCCCCGCTGAAATAAATTCATGTTGATTTGGTAACCCCACTGGAGGAAAAGGCTGCAACTCACTCCTTGAGAATCACATTCCCATCTGGGTGGTCTTCACTGCCGCCAGCCCAGTCCAAAGAACCACTGCCTTTTGCCTTCTCCGTTTTTCCAAGTGCATTTTAGCCAGACACGCAAATGGTGCCCCCACATGTATATTTAAAGACCCACTGGAAGGAGGTGTTCCACCTCCCAGAAGTGGCTGCTCTTCAGAGTGGCGGTGATTCAGCTTTCCTGGAGATCATTTGCAGGGGAACACAGTACTACCACTGAGAGCGCTGCCTGCTTCCCAAGGCTGAAAAACAATTCTCACACATGGAATTCCCATGGACGAATTCTGGCCAACACCAGGGGCTAAATTTCCCCCATTAAACATAAAGCCCAGGACGAAGGATGCGGGGTGGCAGTTGGGGTGACAATACCTTTTCAGCCTTTTCAACCATCTGGAGGATTTGAACTCTGGCACCCAAAGTCAAATGGCTGATGTTCAAAAGTCCCCTCTTTTCATCCCTCCACCTCTCTTCCCCAAGCTCCTTACTAACAAAGAATGACTCTCTTTGCTACACACAATAAAGCCTGGTGGATTTGCCCAGATTAAAGAACCCCTTGAAGTCTCTGTCAAAACTAATCTTCTCAGGAGAAACACTTGTTGATAACCACCTTGCTTTGTGAAGCAGCAGGGAAACCAGGGCCCCACTGGAAAAGCTGGCCTCTGACCTCCCCTTCTCCACATGTCACCAGGCACCATACGATCCATGACCTCATAGAACGCACCCCCACACACACACCTTATCCTGCAAGCTTCCGCCCCCATTTAGCTTCTTCACTTCAAGCTGAGCCATCTTCGCACCAGCCTCCTAAAGCAAGGAGGCCAGCCCTGCAGCTCCCCAGACTGTGAGAGACCCTGGCTGGTCGCCAGCCTTTCCCTCCTTCTCTGCCGCCCCCAGGATTTAACCCTCCACCCTGCGGAGTTCAACCTCTCTTCATGCTGCAAAGTTTGCCAGGCGCCTGTTCTGGCGGTTTTCTCTGCACAACGGGCCCTAAGAAATCATGCATAAAGATTTCCCTCTACAGGTGGTTGTGAGCTGCAGCAGCTTTTGCTCTTGCAATGGGAATGTGTTTTTTTGTGTTGTTTTTTTTTTAATTTCATCTTACCCACTAATCGGGATTTTAAAAAAACCAAAAACTGTTTTGCTTGCACCCACTAAAAGATTTAGTATTTTCTCCAAAGAGTGGGAAGAGAGATTAAATTCTTTTTGCAAATGTTACCATTACCATAAGGACCACCATTCTCTGACTCTTTATCTTCCCACACTCCCCCACTTGGCTTTGACTTCATAAAGCCTTTTGGGAACTAAATTTTCATGTGCAAAATAATTACAATAATGAAGACACTTAGTGGATGAGAATCAATCCAAAATATGACAAAGTGGAAGAAGCACTTGCTCACTACATAATCCCCCTCCACCCTCCCATCCCCCTGACACCACAAAACATTAGGGTGGGGGGGGGGGGGACAAGACAGCACCCCCTCCCCAGTATACCACCACCACATTATCTTCCAACTGTCATGCCTCCTACAGTAACCCTCTCTCCTTCAGCCTTCCCCAACCCCTCTTTCTTTCCCCTCCACACACACACACACACACACACAGCCCCCCCCAACCCCCCACCCCCGGAAAGCCTGCTCAAGAAGTCTAGGCAATTTGTACAAATATAAGTATTCAATGAAAAAGACAGTAATCATGGCCAGTCAGACAGATCTACTCCTCCAAACATTCACCAACTGACATCATAAACTTTGCAAAAGGCAAACACAAGACAGTGCACGGTAGAACCTACCTTGGCGAGCTCCTTCACTTTTTGTGCAAATGTTTTCCCCTCCGCACGCTTTACACAGATTTCTAGGGAAATTTGGAAGGACTGGCGAGGGGGTGGAAGAGGTGAGGGAATGAGGGTAATATAAATAAGGGAGCGTTTTAAATGCACCACGCAAAAAGCTGGGGATTTCACGTTCTGTCTGCACTCTTCCCCAAGCAAAGCAAAACAGTTCGCGTTCAGTGCCAGACTTGGTGGGAGAGGGAGGGGGAGAAGCGGGGTGGGGGGAGGAGGGGGGGGGAGAAGGACTGAGGAGAGGGAGGGGAGAGAAAGACAGAGGGTGGGGAAGGCTGAAGCAGAGAGGGAGAAGAGAGAAAGAGAGGAAATGAGAATGGAATAGAGGCAGAAGAGAGGGGAGATGAGCGGGAAGGGAGGAGGAGAGACAGAGAAGAAAGGAGGGGGAGAGCCGAGGGAAGGAGGAGAGCGAGGAGGCAGCCCCCCTCCCACGCTCCCACCCCCACACATTCAGGCACCTCCTGAGTAACTGATCAGAGCAAAAAAACTCCTCGCCCACGTTCGAAAACCCCGTTTGGGGACTAAGTCCCCGCGGCACTCACTCTCGGGG
The DNA here is from genome assembly GCF_951640355.1 of Cnephaeus nilssonii. NCBI lineage: Eukaryota > Metazoa > Chordata > Mammalia > Chiroptera > Vespertilionidae > Cnephaeus > Cnephaeus nilssonii. Next base: position 14,599,033 of record NC_137084.1, on the reverse strand, counting down.
TCTATTTATAGACAGACCCCACTGATGTGCATTGCATTCTGAACGTAAATGTGTGTCTGTGTGCGCGAGCGCGCGCACGGATCACATACGGTTCCGTTGACAGGTATGATTTTTTTATCTGTATATTTTTTACTGCGGTGCGTTTGATTATATCTGCTTGGATTTTCTTTTCTTTTTCTTTCTTTCTTTCTTTTTTTGCATCAGTAAAACATGCATCATTTAAAGGTGTTTGGGGGGAAATGGTGGGGGTCTTAAAGCTTACAAAACCCTGGCTATCCCCCTCCCCACACACAGATCCCCCAGCAAAGCTGGGGATATTTGCAGAGTTGGGGCTGCTGAAAAGGCTCCAGCTCTGGCTCGTGTAGCACGCCCAGTTCCAGCAGTGTGTGCTATTGACCTGCATTGACGTCAGTGCGTCATTAGGTCTCCCTTAGAAACACTGACTTTCAAAAATAGTATCAAATTAATTCAGTTGGAGCCTGGTGAAGAAAGGCTACTAGCTGGAATCAGCCATAAAACTCCAGAATTTTCAGCCCTAGATCTCTTCTTTTTCTAGGAGCCCAACAGAAATCAGATTGTATGGAAAATGCCATTGATGGGATTTTTTCCCCCCTTAGAAAAGGGACCAAATTAGATTGCAAAACCCAGAACTGCTGCTTCTTTTTTTTTTTTTCCCTTTCCCCTCTTTTTTTCTGATCTAAAAATAACCCCTGCTTGAGCTGACTGCGGCATCTTTTGTGTTGCAGCTCTCTGTTTTTAGCAGTGTGGTCTGGTGAAGGGGGGAACACAAGCACAGATTGCCATCTATGATATTTGGGAAGCCAAGAATTAATTTTAATAAAACAGGTGGGTCTTATTGTGATGGTGGGTAATAAAGGAGAAGGGGGCGCCACAAGAGAGATTTATGCCATTCACATTTTTCCGTTTCATGTTTTTCCAATTCATCTTTTTAGGATATAATTCCTACCCCACGTGTCTCACGTGGCCTCTGACCAGCACAAGCAACCCCCATTCATACAAACACAAAGCACCAGCACATTCACACTTAGCAGAGACAGTACATTCATAAGCAAAGGCTCTGGATCTTTCTTCCTCTCATGGCTGCTTGGCAGAGAAGGCATAGCAGCCCACCAAAATGGGATTAGGTTTAATCTGGGGGATTTAAATTTGCCATCTAATCATTAGATTGCATTGTCAAAATCTGCATTTATTTAAAATCTGCTTTTTATAGAGGAGCACCCACCCCCTTCACCTAACATAAGACGGACCAATTGAAATGCAGTTTCAATTGGTCCGTCTTATAACCATAATTTATATATATATATATGTATATATATATATATGTATATATATATATATGTATATATATATACCTGTGAGTTATATACATGCATAGAGAAAGTGCCTCCCTCCTGCAAGCCAGGGGGGTGATATCCTCCACCCTCAAAAGCGTTCAGGAAGGGGGGATATTAGATCTGCCTCTTTTCAAAGGAGGCATTCTACAATAATTTTGTATTGTCTTCATTTTTCATATTCCTACTTCCTACCCTTTCTCCCTTACCCACTCTTCTCAAATGTGCTGAATTTGTGCCTCTGGGTGACAAAAGAATTTGGTTTCTCTGACCCATTCAGTCTTTGCCCCTGCTGAGACTACTAATGAGGGGACTAATTAGGGCCATTGTGTACAGGGGCACTCTTGGAGCCCACTAGGATGACAAGGGGTGTGTGTAGGGGGGGGGGGAGGAGGCAAGGAGAGCCCAAGATATATTTAAATCGGATGACTCAAAATTAAGAGGTCCTGCATTTTGTGTTTTGATACAGCTACAAGGTCAGGTTCATAATCACCCAAACACTTGTGCTTATCATTATTTCCTCAAAGAATGAGGCCCTTCCATTCATTCCCTGAAATGGAGTTGGGAGAGAGAGAGACCTGGGTAAGATCTTGTCGACCTCAACATTTTCAGACAAGGACAGAATATGCATGAGTCTACCATGCCAGGCTAGCAGACCAGGGGAATGGAAGGCAGAGAAAATCATATCCCCACTCTTACCCATCTGTCCCTTGCTGAGCCCCAAGGAGGAGCATTGAGGGTGAGTCAGGAGACTGTGGGGCAAGAGTTTATCTAAGGACAATTTCTAGTGTTTGGAGGAAACTTCAACTGATGACAGACTGACCACGTGGTTTCCCTTGTCCTGCCCCGCCCCCTTCCTTCCCTGAGGGTTCTGAGAGGACAAGACAATGGCCAATAGTTAGTGCTGCCACAGCAGCAGTGGCAAAGGGGATGTGCAATGAGAAAACCGAGTGTCTCCTTCTCTCCCAACAACCAGCACTTACAGACTTTGGTAAAGACACTGATCAGTGGATGCTTTCCAGCCAGCCAGGCACCTGCAAACCACCACAAGGGCTTGCAAGGGTTCCCATGCACCCTTCATCACAGAAACCTAAACAGTCATTCATGCACCTGCATACAACCACATTCATTCATATTTTAGCCACAACTGCAGCCACATATTCACCTGCAGAGGCCAGGCAAGTGTGTACAGCAGGGACACACCTTTAGAAGGCTGCATTCTACTCCTCCCCTCTTACACTTACACACACACACACACACACAAACACACACACACACCATCACTGTTTGCCCTGCTTCCTTCTCCCAGGGGGTTTCAGCTCTGAAGTGTGCAAAATGCTGGTAGGAATAAATTCCAGATGGTCACAGCCCCCGCCTGTATAAAGACCCACTAACTTGGTCCATGATTAGATAATGGAAAAGATGCCCAAGAGCTGGCAGAGCTACAAATGCCTAGGTGTATGAGGAGGGCCAGTTCTCTTCCTGGCCTGGCTTTCCTCACTTGGCAGCTGGTGAATACAGAGAAGGCCAAGGGAGGGGCTTATAATGTGGCCCAAGACTGCACAATGTCCCACTTGGCCTGTTCAGATCTTGTCCTTTGGGGAAAGGTTAGACTTGTGGAGAGCTGTCAAGTACTGCAGGAGCCAAGACTTGGCATCCCAAGGCCTTGTGAGCTTGCACATGAACGATGGGGAGCGGGGGATTCTCCATTTGCCCCTCCAGATTCACTTTACACTCTCTCCACTCTCCTCTGCGCCCAGAAAGGTTGACTTCTATAACAGATTCTATTGATCTCTGTTTCAGCCAATGGGGAACCCTAGCAGGGAAACTGAGGACAGGAGCAGAGCCCAGGAGGGTACTTAGTCCCCCATCCGCCTCCTTGCCAAGCTATGGGTTGTCTGGGGCTGTGTCCCTCTGCCGAAAGCCAGAGCTGCTGGCAGGTGGCCTCTTGCACAGCTACAGTTCCCACTCTAAGTCCTCTCTGTGTGTATGACTACGTCTAGACCAGCAATTCTAAGACTCTCTAGGTGTGTAAACCACTTCACCAGGACAGAAGTCCCCGAATGCACATGCCTCACTGGCTCCTACTGGCTACCTAAAAAGTCTCCCATCAGAATACTGGGTAAGTAGTGTTTGTGTTAGTACATAAAACACGGTGAGTTTTTCAGTCGAGTACATGGAATCAAAGAATAGATGCCGCAGAGATATTGCTGAGTAATGGTTAAGGAGAGTTCTGAAAGTGGACCATCAGCTCAGCTGTCTACCTGATTTGTTCTCATGGACAAGTTACTTAATTTCTCTAAGCCTCAGTTTTCTCCTCTGTAAAATGGGAATGATAATAATAGCACCCTACACTTAGAATTGTCACAAATACTGTACCAGATAATGTACGTGAAAGTGTGTAACACAAAGCCTGGGACAGAGTTAACCCACAACAAATGTTCGCTATTCAACTACTAATAGTATAAGCATGCATTCTACAGATGGACTTCTATGGGACATCTAGAACTTTCGAAGTTTTTGAACCAGGGCCGACAATAAAATGTTCATTTTATATCATGACCTGAAGACACACACACACACTGAAAGAAAATTACAATGCATTTTGATATTTCATTTGTTCTATTTCATTAAAAATGGGTATCACAACAATTAATGGAGAAACAGTGATCTGGTGAACCTTTTGGGATCAATGTAGTGAGGACATCCTTGAAGGTGACAGAATAGGGAAAGACCATTTTCTGATGTCTTCTAAACAGGTGTAGTCACATTAGTGGGGAAAAAATCATTTGGAGATATTCTCTACAGAATCTGAAATTCACTCAACAAGCATTTGAATGGACTTGTGCATAAGAAACTAAGAGTTGGGGCTTGAGCTCAAGGAGCTTATGGTTGAGTAACAGAGTTAAGATTCATTCACTCATTTATTCATGTAACAAATTGAGCACCTACTGTGTGTGAGAAAGCACTGTTCTACATCAGTGTACAAGATAGAATTTTCTGACCTCACAAAGCTGTTTCATGACAGTGACGGACAATAAATAAATAACCAAATAAACATACTATGGTTCAGATAGTGGCAATGGCTCTTAAGAAAAAGGACATGGATAGTGACTGGTAGGAAGGCCTCTTCTGGATCAAGTAGTCAGGGAACACTTCTCTACGGACAAGGTATTTGGCCAGAAATATGGGAGTGAACTGTGTAAATTCTAAGATAAATACTCCTTTAAGAAGAAAGCCATGGTGTCAAGAGCTTAGTGAGCATGTGAGAAGTAGATGGGGCCAGATGACATAGGTTCCTGAACATCATGGTAATCTCGAATTACGTCTAAATGAAATGGGAAACCATTGCAGGATTTTAAGCAAGAGAGTGACACCATCTGACTTATGGCTTTGTAGGATCCCTCTTGCTGCAGTATGGAGAACTGACTAACGAGGGCAAAAGGGAAACAGTGGGACTGGTCAGGAGGCTATCACTGCAGCCCAGACAAGAGATGTTGGTAGCTTGGACCAGGCTGTCATGGATGGTGGTGGCAAGAAGTGGTTGAATTAGCGGTACCTCCTTTGAAAGTCGCTGCCCCTACATATCCATAATATAGCATGGAAGGTGAGGTGCCAAGAGAGAGTTGTGGGAACTCAAGTGAAAATTACATCTGGCTGAAAGATGAGCTGGCATTTGAGCTGTGTCTTCAAGGATGAATGGACAGAAATGGTGAGGAAGGAGAGGACATTCCAACGAAACAGAAGAGCGTATGGAGTGAAGGCATAAAAGAGGTAAAGCAGAAGCCATGTTTGGGGGTCCGGGGCGATTCTGTGGATTATGAGAGGCCTGAAAGGGTGGAATAGACTGAACAGGTAGGTTTGGGGTAAATCATAAAGGGCCTGGAGTGCCAGGATAGTGTTGGGGCCACTATCCCAATGGAGAGCCACTCCAAGTTTCTAAGGAGGGTTTTGTAAAATCAGAGCTCAGCCTTAGAGCTCTGGACAACTTGGGGCGGCAGGGGAATCCAGAAGCATCTGCTTTGGGCCTCAATAGATTCATTCATCCTGGAGATCTTTGACCTACCCTGATCCCGAATCTTTTGTTCCAGCCAAACCAGCCTTCTCTGTGACCAGTGGGCTGACCACAAACATCCCTTCCCCTGTGTCTTTGTTCATGTAGTTCTTAGCACCTAGGTGCTTCCTCGGTTCCTGTCCATTTATTCAACTCATCCCCATTCTTCTCTGGCTCCTTGGCCTCTACTGCTCTCTCTCTTCTATAAAAGTATTTGTTTATACCATTCATTATGGCTCTTAACCTCATATAACCACTCATATTTCCTTAAGTATATATTTCAAGAATATAGGACGTCCCCCATGAGATATAAATTCCATCCCATCAAGGACCGTACCTGGCACTTCCTTTGTTTTCTTCACAGTGTCTGGCATTTAATAGCCATCCTATATAATAAAAGCCTAATATGCTAAGTGTCCTGATCAACCGGTCATCCGTTCAACCAATCAAAGTGTAATATGCTAATAATATGCTAAGGCCGCTCAACCGCTCGCTATGATGTGCATTGACCACCAGGGGGCAGACAGTCAACCAGTCGTCCAGTCACTATGATGTGCACTGACTACCAGGGGGCAGACTCTCCGACTGGTAGGTTACCTTGCTGCTAGGGTCCAGCTGATCAGGACTGAGAGAGACAGGCTGGACATGCCCTGGAGCCCTCCTGCGGGCCCTCCCCGGCCCCAATCATGCACCAGTGGGGTCCCTCAGCCTGGCCTGCGCCCTCTTGCAACCTGGGACCCCTCGGGGGATGTCGGAGAGCCAGTTTCAGCCTGATCCCGCAGGCTAGGCTGAGGGACCCTACTGGTGCATGAATTTGTGCACCGGGCCTCTAGTTCAATTATATTGACCAGGCTCATAAATACCTAATAAAGTGAGTGTTGAGAACCAAGTGGCCTCCTGAAGAGCCAATGGTAGAAAGGCAGTTGTCCAGATAAACTGACATTTAGAGTCACAGCCAAAGGAGACCCACCTCCCTGTCTTTATCCCTCTTCCCATTCCGTGGCCATCCCAGAAACAAACACACTAAAATCTGGACACACTTAGGTTTTGCCTTTCATAGAACTACTGTCCTGGGGAATTACCTCTGCTCTAGGGAATATAATCCACATTCAAGAGAACACATCAAGCCCACGATTTCTAACAGGGAGACACGCCAGGACTCTGTAGTGGGCCTAGGTCCGATTCAGTGTCCTCCCCGTGGCCACCTCACATTCTTGCCCCTCCTCCAGCATGGACAGGTGGCTTCCCTGGCTCCTCGCCCCCAGCCTTTGGGCCACATGGTATATGTCACTTTCCATGGAGACACAGGGGCTTCCACTCTAGAGTGCTTCCCCCTGGCAGTGTCCGCTTCATTGGAAACTGCAACCAGTGAGACGCAAGTTTCAAGACAGCAACAGGGCTGTGTGGCCTCTTCTCGGCACCTGACACCTTGCAGGGACATGGGTCACTTAAGGACACATTACGAAGGCATAGATGATGGGCTCCCTTTTCTGTTGCTGTGGACACTCAATGTGGTGCTAGGCCTGTGCTTGGCCTCCACTCACTGGTTCTTTCCAGATGCTCCTTTGGGAAGAGGGTTGGGGAGGGGGCAGGGTGGGGGGGAGAAGAGGGCGCGGGGGGGGGGGTGGGGGAGGGATTCCGGACTCAGTGAGGTCACTGACCCAGGTAGGATGGAGATGTCTGATTCTTGCTCATGTACTGAGCACTGAGCTGGGCACGGCTGGGCCCAGGCCCAGTCTCAATATGGCAGGGCACCTGACTCAACGAACTGGTCGAGACCCACCAAGCCAGGATGCCAGGGCACTGGCGTGGTAATGCAGGCTGAAGAGTGCTGGGGGGACCCTACCCCCCATTTCAACATCTCTTCCCCCCACCCCCTCCCAAGCCAGCTTAGGGTGAACTTCCAGAACCGTCTCTTCACTTGGGGAAGAGACCCCTGACAGCAGGGGCTCTCGGGGGTCAGGGAAGCGAGAACTCCTTTCTCGAGTTCTCCCCCTCCCCCAATTCTGGCAGAACCCCAGCTCCTGGGCAGAACGAGTGGGGTTCCCAAGGCCTGGGGTGGGGAAGGGGTGAGGGGGTGCGGCTGCAGAAGGCAGCTTTCCCGCAGCCTCCCCAGGCCGGCTCACCCCCGCCGCCGCCGCCGCGGTCTTCCTCCCACGCGTGGAAGCCGCACGACCGGAGGCGGCACGCGGCCCTGCGCTGCGGACACGTGAGGGGGCGGGGCCTGCGCCCAGGATCCCCTCGCGCGCTGCCTGCGTAGGAGCCGGGCGCCGCCCGCTGGCACGCTCCCGCCCTCCCCGCGCCGCCTGCCGGCCCGCCGCCCCCGCAGCGCTGCGCGCCGCCTCCGCCCTGAGAGCTCCCGCGCGGGGGCGGCGGCGGAGCCGGGGGAGCCGGGGCTGGCGAAGGGAAGGGAGGGGGAGGTGGCGGGAGCTGGAGGGCGGGCGCCTGGGCGCCGCGGAGCCCTCCGCCCCAGGGGGCCCCCTGCTCCAGCCCCCCAAAGGCTCTCCGGGACAATCCTTTATTTTTCTAGATTTGGGGCGAGGGGATGCAGGGGTGTGGGCTCGAGCTGCAGGCTGGTGGAGGCGGGGTGTGTGTGTGCATTCGTATGCGAGCACCTCCCCCCTCCGCCCACGCGCGCGTGCTCTCCCGGCGCTGACGGCGTCCTGCCCGCTCCGCCGCTCGTGACTCTGCGTCGTGCTGGCAGAGTCCCGCAGCGTGCCCGCGGGGCGGGCAGGGGGGTGGGGGCAGGGGGTAGCTTCTAGCGTTGCCCCTTGTGCATGCCCCGGCCCTGGGACGTGCCAAGCCACCCCCCATACCTACCTCCACCCGCAAAGACCGTGACCTTCCCAATCCAGCCCCTGTGTCCCGTCCACACTACAGGACAGTGTCTTGTGTCTCCATTCTGCACCTGGTTGGCGCTGAAAGCGCCCATCACTTCCCCGGGGCCCCCACACTCCACTTCTAGAGCCCACGTGGGGGAGGGGGGGGTGGTTAGGAGAGTGGGGCAACACAGACGGTCCGCAGGGCCCCTTCCGTGCACACCCTCTTGGAACAGGACAGTGGAAAAACAAACAGGAACTCGGCCGAAGAGGGAGCCAACACACCAGCTCCTTTCCACCTTCCCGGCGTCGGTCAGCACGTGTGTCCGCCCCCGGGGTAAATATTGTGGTTTGGTTCCGCTCAGCACCCAGAAGACGCACTTGCTGCCCCTGGTAACTGGGCAGCAAGGCCTGGCCCCGGGCTCTCTGCTGCTTCTGACGCAGGGCCCAAGATAAGGCGGTGTGTTTTGGACACCCGGAGAGAGGTGGGGTGAGAAAATAAATATTATGAAAAGGTACTCAGAAATCACACTAGGTGCCCTTCGGTTGGTAACGCCCTGCACTGGAGGGGGTGGGCTCACTCCGAGGGAGGGCCTGTGAGAGCTGTTTTGCCCCTCCCCTGGCTGGAGGTCCATTCGGGAGGCAGCCCTGAGAGAGAGATCTGAGGCCCTCTCACCAGGTGGGAGGTAAGAGGCTGCAACTGCTGAGCTGGGCCTTGAGCGTTCCAGGTTGCAGCCATAGCTACTATCTGAGAGTATCCCCTGCACAGGTTCTTGCCCTGAAAGAGAAACTGGAGCAAATATATCCGTCTCCCCTGGTTCACAACCTACTGGATGTGTCGAATCTGGTTGTCCTTAGCATCAGCAACATGAGGACGCCCATCAGAAAGCTTTCCACCTTCCAGGCCACACCCCTCAAAATTCCTGTGACTCAGGATAGCCATTTCATACAATGTAGCAGCAGCTTGTCGTTGGATTGGAGTTCATGTTGTCACCTGCTATTGCCGTGAAGACAGGGGTGTTTGTACACGTGTGCGAAGGACCTCAGGAGAGGGCTGCACTCCTTGGGGAGGCAAGGACAGTGCAGAGCATTAGGACCCTTTGACCTTTTACTTATTCCTTCATGCTTTGAAGGCGCACTGTTTCATGCCTTGTGCAAGGCGCTGGGGAAACTCAGTGAAAATGCCACGGGCTCTGATGGTGGGGAGTTTGGGGTCCCCTGAGAAGACAGTGAATGCTTACATCCCAGTGAGGTCATTGATATAACTGGATTGCTCCCAAGGTGCAACTGGAATCTGCCCTGGGGCCTCTCATCCGCCAGCTTAGGCTACGTTATGCTGCAGTAACCAGTGACTCCAACATCTCAAGAGTCTAAAACAATGTCCACCACAGATCTGTGGTTCTCTTCATTCTGGAACCAAAGGTGAAGGTGCAGTCCCTCTGTGGGACTGGCTGGTCTCAGCGGCAGAGGGAAAATGGAGATGGCAGAGTCATGGAATGGTTTCTGCTCCAAAGCACCCTATGCCACTCCCACTCACGCTTCATTAGCCAAAGCAGGTCATGTGATTAAGGTGGCCGTAAATGGAGCAGGAAGTGTAATCTTTCCATAGGGTGAGGCCAGTGGGGAAGGACAGTAAATATCTTGACAAAGAATATAATCTACCACAAGCCTCCCAGAGTTGGTGAGGCTTGGGGTGATTGCAAATGTGAATTCGAACTGGGGCCAGTTGGGCAGACAAGGCAGGGAGGGTATTCCTGCAGCCTCCAGGGCCACAGTCATGGAGGCCTAAAACTGGTTGGTGTGTTCAGACCAGCGGGTCACCTCCCGTTCAACATCCTTTCCTCTGTGTCTGCATAGTGCAGGGCAGGTAACATTCTTTGTCCACCCTGCCCTCCCAGTGGGAATCTCTTTTTTGTTTCGAGGATTGTTTCTGGGGGAAGAACATTGATTTGTTGTTCTATGTCTTCCCGAAGAAAATGGACACAAGTTACCTAAAAATTCTTGTCCTTCATAACTACTGGAAAACAGACCAAAAAAACAGCAGATTGCCATAAAAATCTTGAGCCCTTGGAGACGGTGGCTATGCGTGGGGGCTGAAGCTACTAGAATGACCACTGTAGGTGTCAAGTCTTCTAAAATTTCAGCCTGTGTTCATGGAGCTGTTTCAGGGAATGTCTCTGGCTGGTTCTGATGGCCGCCTGGGTCTCAGCAGCTCAGCTTCTCTCGCCTGGTGAGCCTGGTCAATAAAGGCCTCCTTTCCACCCTCTTCTATCAGTTTCTATCCTGTGTTATTTTATAAAAATATATATTTTATTGATTTTTTAATTTTTTTAATTTTTATTTTTTTACAGAGAGGCAGGGAGAGGGATAGAGAGTTAGAAACATCGATGAGAGAGAAACATCGATCAGCTGCCTCCTGCACACCCTCCACTGGGGATGTGCCCGCAACCAAGGTACATGCCCTTGACTGGAATCGAACCTGGGACCCTTGAGTCCGCAGGCCGCGACGCTCTATCCACTGATCCAAACCGGTTAGGGCTCTCTCCTGTTTTAGGTATTAAAAGAGGTACACCACGTGGCCAAACTGTCTAGGTGGCAACCCCCACCCCCCAATGCTGCTAATCAAGAACAAATAGGTGATTCCTGAACTATTAGTTAAACATTGCGTAGTGGTTGGTCCTTGACTCAGAACCGACTGGCTATTAGCTCCTTCCTTTGGTTAAAACAAGTCACAAGGCCAAGTTCAACATCAATGGGGCCGAGAAATATACTGGAAAAAAAAAATAATCCAACTTACCACAGTGCCACAAAAAGGGAGATCAGCAATAGGACTAGAATGTTCTGTGTGGCTCCTTACTCACTATTATCTCATGTTCACGTGGACATGCATGACAAGTCCTGCAAGAAATATCACCTATCAAGTGCTTTCCTCCAATCTAACTTCCCCTAGAAGTTTAAATATTGTTTCCTTTACTCACTATTCACTGAGTACTTCTTACACCAAATATGTGGGGGTTTTCCTCCAACAAGCAGTTCTTCAACTGTCCTGACACCAGCTGGGTGTCCCTCAATTCAACTCAATTCTGACAATAACTGCCTGTAGTTAGCAAAGACCCCACAGGTTAAGGGCTCAGTCCCACAAGGGCCCCCTTCCCCACCTTAGATGTCAACTGCAAGTCCAGGTTGTCACCTGTGTTTCTCACCTTCTGCCTATAAATTAAACCCTCCTCGGGTTTGATAATTTGCTAAAGAGCTCAGGAAAACAGTTTACTTACCAGATAATTGGCTTAAAGAGATATAACTCAGAATAGCCAGATGGAAGAGATGCATAGGGCAAGGCACGTGGGAAGGGATGTGGAACTGCCAGGCCCAATCCAGGCATGCAACCCTCCCGGCACCTCCACGTGTTCAGAAACCTAGAAGCTCCCAGGACCACGTACTGTTGTGTGTGTGTGTGTGTTTTTTTTCTAACAGAGGTTTTATTACTTAGCCACGATTGATTAAACCATTGGTCACTGGTGATTAACTCAACCTGCAGCCCCTCTCCTCTCCTAGGAGATCAGGGCAGGGGCGGGAAGTTCCAACCCTCTAATCACAAGGTTGGTTCCCCTGGCAACCAGCCCCCATCCTGAGGGGCGTCTCAAAAGTCACCTCATTAACAACCTCAAGTGTGGTTTCTAGGGGCTTGTTTAGAATAACAAAAGATGCTCCTTTTACCTCTATTACTCCTAAACCTTAGGAAATTCCATAGATTGACTATATATGTCTTATTGTACATCACAATATCACATATATATTTGAATTTCTTGTAGTAAAATACACGTAACATAAAATTTATCATTTTGTTGTACAACCATCACCACTATCTACTTCCAGAACTTTTTCATTTCAAACAAACTCCATACTCATTCAACAGTAACTCCCCATCTCCCCTTCCCGCTCACCCCTAATAACCTCCACTCTACTTTCTGTTTCTATGAATTTGCCTATTCTAGAAACTTCATATAAGAGAAATGATACAAAATTGTCCTTTTGCGTCTGACTTATTGAGCATACTGTCTTCAAGGTTCATCCATGTTATAGCATGTACCAGAATTTCATTCCTTTTCATGGCTGAATCATATCCCATTATACATATCTACATTCTCCCCGCCCCCCCCCCCCCACCCCCCATTCATCTGCTCATGGACACTTGGTTTGCTTCCACCTTTTGGCGATTGTGAACAATGTTGCTATGAACATTGGCACACAAGTATCTGTTAGCATCCCTGCTTTCAATTCTTTGGGGTATATAAGATTCTGCTATGTTTTAAATTCAAATTAAACCATAGTCTAATTTATATAGTTTAAGTCAAATTAAACTTCCAGCTCTTTCCTCTTCTCAGTGCTGGACAAGGCAGTAAAGAGTGCCGTTTTACAGATGGGGAAACTGAGCAGGAGGCCAGGGCTGAAGATTAGGACGGGACGCTCCACCCTCGGTGTGTAGTCTTTCGCCCTAGAGGCACATCCCTGAGGACAAGGGCTGCGGTCTGTCCTTATCGCTGTGTATCTCCAGGACGGGGGATTATGGTGCAGTCAATATATTTTGAAGGAATAAATGAATGTGGGTTTTGTGTGCTTTACACTCTGGCAGAGCCTCTGAAAGAAACTCCTGGTGTCTAACACGTCTGTCTCTCCTTTTCCAAATCTCCCTCTCCATCTACCAGACACTTCCCCACCAGAGGGACTTGGGCAAACAAGCTGTTTCAGAACCGCGTCTTAAAGGATAACAACTTCAGCCGCAATGAGGCCTGAAAAGGTTGCTTTCCAAAGGGCTTCTGTTCACAGTCACAGCTTGCCCTTCTCCCCATCTGTGTGTGGCTCCATTTGAGCTCACCCAGGGGTTCCCTGCAGTTCCAGGAGCAACTGGCTCCTAGCTGGTGTGTGACACCCACTGGGGGGTGGGGGGCGTGGAGAACTGCCTCTGGCTTGGGGGGGGTGGGATTTGAACACCCTCAAACCAGATTTTACTAGGGATCTCTAGCCTGCTGCACAATGGCAGGTCCTGTTGTCTCAGTGCTGTCCTGGGGTTCGGGAACCTCAACCCAAATCCCCTTTTGTTTAAAAATGGAGAAGAACATGATTTGAATGGAGTGGTGAAGGTGCTGCTCTTGGCAAGCTGCACTGTGGGCTCGGCGTTTGCTTTAGAAAATGGGGGCTCTACAAGGATTCCCTGCTCTCTCCTCCTTGGAGGAGTGGGCTTAGGGCTCCCAGAGGAGGTAAGGGGTGTGGCTTCAATCATCTGGGGTCCTTTGTCCACTGCTTCCTGCCTGCAAGACAACAAAAGCTGTCATTAATGGCACAGAGATGGGCTGCACGGGGCGCCAGTGACTGTCTCGGCCAATGGCGGGAGTCTGAAAGAAAGGAGAGAGGTGATGGGGAGAAACGCACACAGGCATCCATTTCTTGCCCCGCAAGAATCTGGCTTGTGGTTCAGCTCTACCAGGGGATTTCTTTGACTACGAAGGCGCTGAGACAAAAGGTTTCATGGTGGAGGTGGGGATGGGGGCTGCCGATGAGCTCCTGCAGGGCTGGCCAAAACAGAGCCCTAAAGTCATCTATCTAGAGCCGGACTGGAGGCAACAAGTACCCCTCTCCGCTGAAAGGGTGCGGGGCGGAGCCGGCCTGGAGGGAGGCAGCTTCCTCGGGCAGCAGAGGGTTAACCCCTCCTGGCGCCCAAGGACGTCAGAGCGGGTTTCTATCTGTGGCTGGGATTGAGAGCTTTCATCCCTTGTTGTTTTCCCTCCCGTCTTTGCTTTTTTATTGTGCTCGGAGTTCGTGATTTGGCTTTTTATTTTTTAATGTTTAAAAGATTTAGAGGGGAGAGAAAAATTCATCCGAGTGAAAGGGTGGGAACCCCAGCTGGTAGGAGGGTGGGCTGTTGGGAGGGGCCATCAGGCGTCCTGGGTTCAGGGCAGCCACTCTTACCAGCACCCCCTCATCCCTACATCCCCCTGAAGCCCGCAACCTCAACCTGGGCAAAGGGGCTTCCTGCTTTGGAGACCCCCTCCACCACTAGTCTGCTAGGAGAACAGCTGTTGACAGGGGTCACCCCCCCCCCATGGGTGCCCCTCCCAGATGCACCATCCTCCTGAACAGTGGCCTGAGCCTCTGTGGGGCTGGGAGGCAAGGAGATCCACGGTCCCGCATCCTTTTCCTCTGTCCCTGTTTCCTCTGCATCCCTTTTCCTCAGTGGGAAGTGCCCGGAGAGGAAGGACACAACCTCTCTGAGAAGGACACACTCTCTCTGAATGCAAGGGGAGAGAATGCACCTGCCACTGAGGAAAATGGAGGAGATCAGGCTCCAGAAATGAGGGGAGAGGTGGCCTGGGTTACTCAAGGACAATCGAGAGCGGAGACATTTATAAGATATGTATAAAAGGGGGGCATGTTCAGCCTATGGCCACAGGGACCAGCATCTTCTGTAGCAAGCAGGCTTCATGTCAGAGTCCTTGCTCTGAGGCCAAAGTCGCAGAGCACAAAGGTCAGGTGAGAGAAAGGTCAGGTGGCCAGGGTGTGGCACTGGGGAGCCAGAAACTGAGACAGAGATGAGGAGACAGAGCCTTTGACCCCAGAATTCCAGAGCTGGAAGGGGATGCATGAGGGTATCTAGGGGGCCGGCTCCCCAGAGCAAGAATCGTGTCAGCCCACGTCCCTGAGGTGGAGGCATCCTGTTGGCTGCATAATGTGGACCCCAAGGAGATGACTGGGAGTGGACAATAACTACTTCCCATTGGAACCTGGTAACTTGGAAGCCCTGGGAAGCTGCAGGAGTTGCAGAGGGCGAGGGGGGAGCTCAAAAGGCATTTGCACCTCTCAGTCTTACTGTAGTAACTCTGACAGTGAAAGCAAGCCCTGGGTAACAGTCCCCTCGTGTTAAAGATCGGAACTAGGTCTTCTGACCTAAGACTTCCATCTTGCAAATGGACTTCTACCAAGGACAGACTACATCTGAAGGGGATCATGACAATGGTGCTTGGCAGGAAAATCTCGACCTGATCAACATAACTTAGAACTAAAGTTTGAAAGAAAGAGGGAAGGGGAAAATATCCATCTACAATGACAAATGGATATTGCAAAAAAAATAAAAAGCAAAGAAGTTCTCAGTTAAGTTTATGTGGGCTTGGGTTTGGGCTGGGTGTCTTTTCTCCTCAGGTCCTCTCTCCATCCATTTGCCTTCATAACGGGAGACCTGTTTTTATGTATCATTGGGCTCTCAGGCCCCTTGGACTCCTATTAGGTTCAGCCAACAAGAGTCAGCCAGCAGGAGATTGGAAGGTGGAAGGCGAATAAAGTTGGGACATTCATTGTGTGGCTCCCTCCCAGCCGAGTCACCACGCCGGGGCTGCATCCCTCTTCTAAAGACCACAGTTCTTGTCAGGTGGCATCTGCTAGGCACTGCTAGAATCTGGTGTCTACCCCCCCCTTTGCCCCTGCAGGGCTTGGAATGGTACCAGATGCCCACTGGGCTAGTTGCTCTCTAGCTTCCCTTAACCCTGCCCAAACTATCAACCAGCCCCTTTATTAAACTCTCAATGATCCCATTGGGGAGTGCCACCCACTTCCTGCTGGGACCCTGACCAATACAATAATCAAATACATGATATAAAGTTGAAACTGTAACCTGAGGTTAATATAAGTTCAAAGCCATCCCCAAGACTTGGTTAGATGGGGCTTATGACATGAATTCTCTGATGGTAAGAATTCCCTTCATCTGGATAAATTGGTCTCATTGCAGTGGGTCAAGAAGTAGAACTCAGTTCATTCCTTTATTTAAAAAATGTTGATTGAGTTTCTGCTGTATGCCATACACTCCATTAGGGACTGGGGAGTCAGTGGTGGGCTAAACACCACTACCCTCGTGGTGTTTTTAATCTAGTGGGAGAGACATGAATCACATAGCCACAAATATAAATATGTAAGTAGAAGCTAAGATAAATCCTTGGCAAAATAACTACGAGTTTTTCTGAGGGCATCAATAGGATGCTGATAAGGTATGGAACATTAGAGAGACACTAAGTTTAGCCAGGCAGGACACTAAAGTTTACAGTGCTCCCTTATATATATAATTTCATTGGATTATCACATCATTTTGTGAGCTGGACATATATAGGGGTCACTGTTTAATTTTATAGCTGATATAGAAGTCCCAATTGCTACAGTAGCATACACATCTTAGTTATAGTTATATTCATCGCAAAGAACTTTAGTATCCAAATATATTCATAGTCTATCTAACAGAATGAGGTTGTGCATTACATTCAGTAACAATGCATGATTAGTAAGACAGGTTATGGTTCAATTCAGTTCCATTGGACAGTCTGCTAATCTGTCAATATGAGACTGGAAGCAGTTACCTTAGCCTTGTTAAAAATTTTCTTTTTTCAACTTTATTAACCCTTTGCACTCGCTTGCTTTTTTCTCGATTCCTTTATTCTACTCGGGATTTAATTTTTTAAACACCCCAGATTTTACAAAGCGTGGCAGTAGAATAAAAAACTGGAGTTTCTTTTCATACAAACTTATTTATTTGGATTTTTTTATATTTCAAATTATTGATACATTCAATACAATTCGACATACGAGCTGCTACCGATGCTAACCATGTCGAGTCACACTCGACATCCGAGTGCAAAAGGTTAAGGTACTAGAGGCCCGGTGCATGAAATTCGTGCACTTGGGGGTGGGGGGGGGGGCGGTCCCTCAGCCTGGCCTGTGCCCTCTCACAGTCCGGGACCCTTTGGGGGATGTCCAACTGCTGTGAAGGCAGGAGAGGCTCCTGCCACTGCCACTGCACTCACTTGCCAGCCGTGAGCCCAGCTTCTGGCTGAGCGGCGCTCCCCCTGTGGGAGCACGCTGACCACCAGGGGGCAGCTCCTGCGTTAAGCGTCTGCCCCCTAGTGGTCAGTGTGCATTATAGCGACTGGTCATTCACTATTCAGTCGATTTGCATATTAACCTTTTATTATGTGGGATAAGTGACAAATAAGAGCTGTATTTACTTAAGGTATATATACAACATGATGTTTTTATATATGTATACATTGTGAAATGATTACCACAGTCAAGATAGTTAGCATCTATCACCTCACATAGTTATGATTTCCTCCTTCCTTCCTCATTCCCTCCCTCCCTTCCTTCCTTTTTTCCTTTCTGTGAGAACACTTAATACCTACATACTCTTAGTAAATTTCACTGTAGTCACCATGCTGTAAATTAGACCCCCCAGAACTTATTCATGTTGCAGAAATGAAACTTTGATTCTTTGACCAACATCTCCTCATTTACCTCCTCCCCCCAACCCCTATCAGACAGTCTACTCTTTGCTTCTATGAGTTTGATGATTTTAGTGTAAGTGAGATCATGCAGTATTTGTCTCTTTGTGTCTGGATTATTTCACTTAGCATAATGCTCTCCAGGGTCATCCGTGTTGTCACAAATGGCAAGATTTCCTTCTGTTTTCCAGTGGCTAAATAGCACACCTTATTTTCTTTATTCATTCATCCATAGACAGACATTTAGGTTATTTTCATATCTTAGCTAGTGTGAATAACATGCATTCATCATCCATCCATCCATCCATCCATCCATCCATCCATCCATCCATCCATCCACAGTGGGCATCAGAGCCTCTGTTTCTATGGAACAGTAAATAGACCAGATCTAAAACAGCAGCTGCATTGAAATCACAGTCTGATTGCTCTCACATAATCTGCCATCATTCTCCAAGTCCAAGATACATCTGCCCAAGCCAAATAGGTAAGTTAAAGGAAGATGTGATAAGGATCAACAGTGGTTTGCTGGTAAACTGGCTCTTCAAAGGGGAAAAAATTCCTAATTTGTAGCATTTGCCAATTTCTGTGGTTTAAATCATTCCCACCACGGCCGATTTCAAGCTACCAAAGTGACGTCACTGAAAGAGGAAGTTGCAAGTTAATGTTAACACTCTCATAACAATTTTCTTGAATAATGATAACAATTCTCATGAGCCTGTACACGCTGATTCCAGCACACCGCTGTGCCACCAAACTCGCATTTTTCAAGCTTCTGTGACAGCACTAATCTCTGTGATTCTCCTGGAAACCTGTTATCGATTTTGATTTACTGTTTTCGTTAGAAAGAAACTCACCAGTTTTCACTTGATCCTTCCTATCCTGACAGTCCGTAACCCATAGGTCAGGCAGTTGCTGAGTATATATATTCCAAATATACATTCAGGACCTAGAGCAATAACGACAAGGGGGATAAAACTCCACTGGGCTCATTGGGAAGTGGTTTGGTTCACTCTGTTTATTTCCTAACTCCCATTCATTACCACTCAACCCGTGACCAGAAATAAGCATGATCTCAGAACCAGTAATAAGTCCTGAAAAGTTTAGTTTTTTCTTTTCTCCCATCCATCCATCCATCCACCCACCCATCATCCATCCATCCATCCATCCATCCATCCATCCATCCATCCATGAACACTCACTGTACTAAATGACCACAGTTTCCTTGGGGAATGTCCTATGGTACAGTGTACACCTTTTTTCTATGCACCTGCCTTAGGTCTGGGAATTTAGTGAAAATCTGTGATGCTCTGATGTCCTGGTACTCCATTTATCAGAACTCTAAGCTCTAGTTTTTTGTGTTGTTTTTTTTTTTTTAAAGAAATTCTACAGATCAGGTGGGACCTTAATGCAGTACTCCATATATTTTAAGTCCTTGGTATTCATGATCAATTAGCCATCACCAAAGACCTCTGTGTGGTAGTCTATTCTGACTATCACTCTGGCCCTGCTGCCATCTATGTCCATTTTGCTTATGGGCAGTGAGTGAATACGTAGCCAATACTGGGGTCTCATATTCCCATTAACACCCAGGAACACATTTCCATGGCAGTAACTCTCATCATCATCCCCAGCACATCGAGGACTGTAACTATAGCACTTATGAAGAGTGCTGATGCTCTCTCCTCATCAACGTATTTCTCTATATCTGGATGGTAAGAGAGTCCTTCGGTCCCTCTCAGGGGATATAGCTAAAGCGTGGGTAAGCCAGCCACATGTGATAAATCCACTTCAATGTACCTAGCTCCCTAAGTCTTCTTTAGATTTCTCCTACATTACTCCTGGAAATTTTGGGGGGCATCTCAGTTTCATTTGACTCTCCCCGAGCCCAGGCTTCGGTTGTTACCGAATGAAGTAACAATAGAACTTTTAGCAGATTCTTGAGCTGGTACACCAACGTCAGAATCTCTGGTATGAACAGCCATACTGAAAATTCCAGCCAGATTGAAAACTATATTCTTTTCTTGCCTTCTGGCACAATTAAAGCCTATTCCTGTGAATATGCCCCAGGTTTTCATTGCTGTATACATTTTGAAATTTTGACATATAAGCATTTTAGGCCAACTTTGTAATTGGCATGCTGGGGATATCTCGATTGTCTTTGGCCATGGACCTGGGGAATCTGTGAGGCTTCTGAGGTGGGGAATAGACACAGAGCCCTCAAGCAAGGCAGGGCCAACCTCCTTTGGCAGCGTAGGAGTGGCTGTTTCTATTGGTGAGAGAAGCCTGGTGGAGTTATGAGGGTCTTCAGATTTAACTGGGTTCTCCTAAATATCACCATTCTAGTTTGGGGGACTCTGGTATTTCCTCATTATTGCCCTAACTTAAGAAATCTGGTAAGGCTGTGAATTGAATCTATTTTGTCAATCAGCAATCTAGAGGGTAAGAATCTATACCTGATTTTGGCCACATCAACTCACTAGCTCTAAGAGAGATGCTAGTATTTTAGGGCAATCATAAAATGTTCTCTTAGGACAGTTATGGAAGTCCTTGGTTCTCTGACTGTATTTTGAGCCATAAATTTAAAGCCTAAGCTTGTTATGCTATTTCTTTAAATTCTCCTGAATGGTTAAAAGCAGCCAGCCTACCTCATAGTCCTTATATTCTTCACCAGTGACCCAGTGCACAGATTCGTGCACACTGAAAGGAAATTAATTAGAAGGTGGCCAGTGGGGTGGGACTGGGCGAGATGGGCGGGACACACCCTGGAGCCAACCTCCTGCGATCCCTCCCCAGCCAGCTGCACCTGGGTTGGCGCTGTGGCTCAAAGGGTGCCTTCAGAGTGAGCGGGGTCCCTTGGCAGGAGGGGTCCCTCAGCCTGGCCTGCGGGGATCGGGCCAGAAACTGGCTCTCTGACATCCCCCAGAGGTCCTGGAGTGTGAGAGGGCACTTTGCAAAGCTGCTGTCATACAGGATGTGGAACGCAAATGCAAGTGTGCAGTAAACCAGATTCGGGGCTGACAGTACCCCAGCAACAACATAACCTACGGCTGAAGGTGGAATTGTGCAGCCCCGTGAGGAATCGGGCTCCCTCCTCTCTGGTTTCAGGGTGCATCACCTGAGAACCACCGCTGCCAAGTCACTGCAGCTTGGCAGATCCTGCGTTGAGCGTCTGCCTCCTGGTGGTCAGTGTGTAACATAGCTACTGGTTGGACAGACACTTAGCATATTAGCCATATATATATGACTAGCAAACTGTGTTATGGCATTTGCCATTTGTTGTGCCAAAGCCATATCTAAAAAAACTTTTATTCCATGTGATCTCTCTTCCTTTCACCCTCCCTCCCTCTCTTTCCTTTATCAAGATAATAATTCACACACCCTACAACCCACCCATTTATGTTGTACACTTCAATGATTTTTAGTATATTCACATGTTGTGCAACCATCACTACGATGAATTATAGAACATTTGTTTAAAAAACCCATTACTTTAGTTATCATCCCCAAATCCCCATCACCTCTGGCCCTAGGAAACCACTAATCTGCTTTCTGTCTCTATATATTTGCCCATTCTGGACATTTCCTATAAATGGAATCAGAATGCATGGTAAGCAAATTGCCTTCTTAAATTGTTTTTTATTTTAACTGGAATAATTCTTCAATGCAAAGGAATGAAGCACTAACTGTAGCCGCTCAGGCACTGGCAGAAGGTGAGTGTGTGTGTGTGTGTGTGTGTGTGTGTGTGTGTGTGTGTGTTGGGGAGGAAGAAGGACTTGGAGATTCAGACCCTACTTCCTCTGTGCATAATGCTAGTCCATTTGTTTGTGTGTGTTTTTCTATTATAAGTGCTTGGGAAGGAAAATGTCAAAAACCAATCCAGGAGACTCCAGGAGAAGGCCAGTGAGTCACTGCAGTGGCTGAGGCCCTGCTGAGCATTGCACGAAAAAAGGGAGGGATTTCTGCCTTGGGGCTCCCCTCTCGAGGGGGAGACCAGCTGACTGTGTGGAGGCACGGGAGGGACAAACATTGCTGGTCTGGAGGCGGCAGGTGGAGTGGAGAGAGGGGAGGTCATGGTGGACCCCGCAGCACTGCCCCAGAGGACTGGGAGGGTCACCCAGAAGCCCCCACCTCTCCTTCCACCCACACAGTCCTTCATGGGGACAGAGTAACCTGCACAGGACGGGGCAGGGTCATCAGTGTTTGTCAAACTGGGGGCATAGAATGTTTGAACAGCGTATATGACGTTTAGTGGTTCACCTGAACCACATTTAGGGGCATGCCAGCCCCCAAATAACATTAAGCCACCCACTAAGAACAGTTCCTCCCCCTTTGAATTCTCCTTTAAGCCTGTTAAGTCCACAAGAAGGAACCCCTTGGTGCCCATGTTTTTAACACCTTACTGAACATCCTTTTTAAATAAGGGAGTGGGTCTTAGAATCAGGGCCCACTCCATCCACATTATCTCCCCAGGACTTAATAACATTGTTTGATTACAATGAATTGATTTTATCCATGATGTTGACCTTCTATGTCTGGTAGTGATGTAAAGTTTCCGTCTTATGTAAATCTTTTAAGAGCTTAATAAGTGCGTCAGCTTAAAGACATCCCAGCAAGCGGTATACAGATATGGCAAAACTGGTGACAGGGAGACATGAAATGGCCAAAGCAGGTACAAACTGAATTAGGATCTGTTTCGGCTCAGAGAGCCTGTGACTCAGGGGTTGAGAAGATGAGCAATGCCACTGAGGTCAGCCCTGGACTTGCCCGTCATAGCTCTCACCACCCTGCACAGTGATGGGCAGTTTCCTTGCCTGCCTCTCTCACCAGATGTGGAACCAGATATCTGTCTTGTTTTCATCGTGTCCCCAGTGCCCAGCATGGTGCCTGGCACACAGAAGTCCTCAGTACTTATTTACTGAATGACCGTACACATGAATGAATGAAGTGAGTGAATGGCTGTCTTCTAGGTTACTGGCCTTAATACTAAGAAGTTATCCTGATTATGTCCATCCATCCATCGCATACTTATTAAGAACTACTATGTTCGAGACATCCTGGCCTTAAATTGCTCGTCAATGGCTTTATTTTTAGTCCATAAACCATCTACGTAGTGTGCACACAGTAGTCAAGATGCTGTCAGTGGTGGGGAGAACCACCGCTTCTTGATGTTGGCGCCAAGCAGACCTGAGATCGAATCCTGCCTGGGACAGTATTTTGCGCACCTTGTGCCATCTATCTCTTCGAGTAATAGTTTCTCCTATAAAGTGGTTTCACTAACAGGCAACTTGCGGGGAGGCCCTGAGTCCGCCTCAGTGGATGTTGTTGAATGAAGGAGACAGAGGGAGCGAATGAGTGAATGGAGGCGGGACTATGGCCTCACTCAGGCTGGGTGGCGGGACCCAGGCGGCTGCTGAAAATTCAGGACGAGGAAGAGAAAGCCTAAGCCCCAAGCTTTGCTTAACCAAGCGGAAATGGAGCACGCTGTAAAAAAGCAGGGAGCGCGGCCACCCTCTCCCACAGTGGACCCTGCGGCTCGTGGCTGTGCCACCAGCAGGGCCCCTGGATAGGTGACCCGGGAGCTAGGCCATCCTATCACTGTGCGGAGTGTCTGATGGCCCCAGCCCCCCGGTACCCTCCCTCCCCACAGGGTGTTGGCATGGTGACCAGGCAGCCGTCCCCCCCTCCTCTGCACGCTGACCTGACAAAGAGGCCCTTCCGAGCAGAATGGGGCCCTGTGGGCTCCGCTGCCTCTAGAACGGTGGGGAGAGCGGGTTCAGGGACTGAGGGGGCCTGGCAGCTAAACACCCGCTGGGGAACAATGGAGCCGTTGCCCTGGCAACCAGGGGAGCCTCTCCCTGGGCCTCAAGGCTGAGTCTGGGAAGAGGTGTCCTGAGAAAGGGAGGCCGGGGAAGAAAGGGGTGGAGGGAGGGGCCTTGTTCTCAGAGCTGTCTGCCCCCCATGAAGGGCGGCAGGGCCCCCTTCCCAGAGCAGAGGGCCAGTCTCCGTGGACCATTCTGCAGAGCCGCTCAGGGGACCCGGGGCAGAGTTTCCCGCCCCCCCCCCCCCCCCCCACACACACACAGAGCCAGGACCTTCTCTAAGGCCTGGCCTCCCTCCTGCTCCGGGCCTCCTGAGGCTGGGTTAGGGCAGGGCTGTGAAATCGGGCCCTGGGGGCCGAGGGCAGCAGAGGCTCCACCTGGGCTGCCCTGCTGCCCCTGGGACGGTGCAGATGCTGGGAGTGGGGGCTGGGGAGCTGGGGGGCCCGCATTCTCCAAGCCTGAGAGGCCCTGGGGTTTTGGGACACTGTCAGCGTCTGGAGAGAGACAGTCCTGGCTCCAGGTCTGGCCCCGTCACCCTGCGGGATGACTTGGTCTCTCTTGGATCAGTTTCCCCAGCATCAAAGCAGGAAAGGCCCGGCCTTGGCCTTCCCCGAGTGAAGGCAGGATGGCGCTGTGAGCACCTGCCGGACAGCATCGCTCATTGTGGGCTGGCGGCCCTTCCCTTCCCCCCCGCAGCCACGTATTTCTCCTTCCGAGCGCCTGTGACCCGGACCTCTGGAGGCATCTCCCAGTGCTGCACAAACTGTGGAGATGCCCCCGGACACCAATGCACCCCATTCTCCCCCAAAGCCTCCTGAGGAGCTTAGTCTGTGAGGTGCTGGGCAGGATGGACCCCTCTGGTGGTGACCAGGGGTATCTGAGGTGGCCTGGTTACAGGTGTCCTTTGCCTGTCTGAATTTTCTCATGTTCCCCTTTGAACGGGGGTTGCTTTTGCCTTAAATAAAGAAAAGGGGAATGAAGCACACCTTACAAAAGGCCTGAGAGCTCGGAGGCACTGGGAGGGGCCGGGCCGGCCTGGAGGAGGATGTCCTGGGCTACTGTCCCTTGCACCCGTCAGGGTAGAAGCAGGTGACTGAGGGAGAGCCTATCTCGGCTGGTGGCCACTGAGCCAGGGGCCCAGAGCAGAGGCCTGGCCCTGCACCCCATGATCCGTCCTCACTCTGCAGTCAGCACCCAACAGGACTGGGAGAACTACGTGGGTGTAGGATGTAGGCGGGAGTCACGACTCCAGCCAGACGTCTTGTCCTTTCAGAACAAATGGGTCCCTCTTGTGGCTGCAAAGCCTCATAGTCCTAGCTTACCAACCCCCGCCCCCCCCACTTCCTCTCCCCTCCCTCCCCCTGCCTTGGGAGCTGCTCAGAGCACTCCTGCAGGTGTCTGAAGGGCAGGGCACCAAGGAGAGCCGAGTCCAGGACTGAGGGGATCTGGTCTGCCTGGCCCTTGTGCACCCAAAGTCAATTCAATCCTGGCCTGCTGCCCCTCCCCCAAGTCTAATGAGAGCAACCTGGCTCTGCTTTCTCTGCAAGGACCTTGTGGAGGTTGAAATGCAGTCATTCTGAGAAGCGCAACACACACAGCCTGCGCTGCCCAGCTGAGGTGGGAGGGCTGCAGGCATCTCTCCTGCAAAGGTAATCTCGGCGTGAAGAAGATGGCACAAGTCCTTCACAGACTATTTTCGGAAATCCTGTTCCATCCTAGCTCCCGGCTGGGCTCATTGTGGGGTGCGAGGCAGAAACAAAGAGACCAAGAAAACCCTCCTGTGGCTCCCCAGTGCCTCCAGTCTCAGTAGTGTGTTCATTCCACATAGGAGTTCTTACCTGGGATCCTTGGATTGGTCCAGGGGTCCCCTGAACATATATGCAAATTGTGTCCTCATGAGCGTTTTTTTTTTGTTTTTTTTTTGGACAGAGGGTCCAGAGCTTTCACCAGATTCCCAAAGGATCTGAAAGAATGACAACCATAGCCAGAATGAGTGAGCAGAATTTTCCTGCCCGGTGCTGTATGGGCCTTTAACGGTAGTCACTTTTGGGGGGATAACCATGTTCAGATGATGCTGTCTGCTTCCATTAGGGGCTCCTTTGGGCTGTCCCTGGGGATAACTTTAAACTATGGCACAATCTCAGGCTCATTTGTTTCTGATCACACCTCATTTTTGTCCCCAGAATGACCCAGCTTCATCACCCACTTTAGTCACCAGCTTTGAAGCCAATGCCATTGACTGTTAGCTGTTTCCAAAAACCCCATCCAACTTAACAAGGCAAAGATTTGTCACCCTCAGGAGTATGCAAAGGAACAGGTTGGCATCACTGTAGGGGTTCCTGAAACTTCCTTCAGAATTCAGCGTGGGAAAAGCAGTAGATAACGTTTTTGAGGTGACTGCTCTACAGGCGCTGATCAATCAGTAAAAAGTCAGCCTCGTGATTTTATGATGACTTGTAAGCCTGATAGATGAAGTAACAATACCCAGATGAGATAAAGGGTCAAAGGAATGTGTGTGGGAAGTGAAAGAGCAGGGAAGTGGTGGCCAGGAACATGCCTGCATCCATACAGCATCCAGGATAATGGCTGACGTCCACTCTGGGCCCTAGATGAATAGGACAAGAGCTCCCAGAGTCAGGCACACAAAGAATCAGCTGTAAACCATGTGGGAAGTGGTGTAACAGAGAGATAACAGGGGAAGTGACACCCCAAAAGTTCACCCAAATTGACACCAAGTTCACTCAAAAGTGGCAAATCCTTCCAGAGAGAGCACAAAGCCCGTATTTTATCATTCATTGTCTTCAGGAGTGTTTCTGTCTGGAGCTCATAGCCCTCCCTCAGCCTCTTTCACACTCAGCTTAACCACCCCCCCCCCCCCCCCCCGCCCCGCTCCCCCACAGACACCACTCCTAACCCTCCTTCCCCAGGCTGGGCAGGTGTCTCTCCTCAGGGCTTCTCACACCTTCTCTTGTCCATCCCAGTGCTGCTTACCTCCCTGTCTCCTGATTAACTTTTTACCTGCCTGTCTCAAACACACTCATGGGGAGGAACTGAGTTTGCTTTTTTAAAATAGTTTTTAATTGATTTTTTTAAAGAGCGATAGGAAGGGATAGAGAGATAGAAACATTGATGAGAGAGAAACATCGATCAGCTGTCTCCTGCACGCCCCCTTATTGGGGATCGAGCAAGTGCCCTGACTGGTTCATGACCTCTCGGTTCATGGGTCGATGCTCAACCACTGAGCCACACCAACAGGGCCCGAGTCTGAATTTTAAAACCGCTTTTCCTCTGTGCTTATCACTGTGTGTGGCACAGGGCAGGCCCCGGGCTTGGCTTGAGTTGAGTTGCCTAGAAGAAGACTCTTAAGATTCTAGTGCAAGTCATTTATTTGGGAAGTGAGCTGAGGAAACAGGGGGGTGGAGAAAGCCAGTGAAGGGTGTCCTATCAGGCCAGTTGCCCCTGGGGGGTGGGTCACTACAATTAAATCCCTTGAGGGGCTCTGGGAGAAAGGCTAGAGGAGACCTCATCGTGATCTTACTCCTGGGGGGTATCTATCCACCCAGGCAGCGCAGGGAGGGCCAACGTGCTCCCACAGCCACAACAGCCCCCCTGGCAGAGTCCCAGCAGGCAAGGCCAGCGTAGCAGTGGTGCTGAGGGAAAAGGCACCCGTAACTCTAGCACCGTGCCCGCTGTTGGGTAAGTAGATGTGAAGGAAGGTGCACCCAGGCTAGAGGTGATAGGGGAGCAATGGGCAGAAGTCTGACGATTCGCTATCCCCGGGCTCCCTGACCCTCAAAGGCACGGAGGCCCGAAGGAGCAGGGTGTGGCAGCACCTGCAGCCGGCCCTCAAAACACCTCCAAGCACTCCTTTAGCCAAAGAACCGGGTGCTGTCCCGTTTCACACCCACTTTCATCTGTAGCCCTAAACCCCAAGTCCCATCAAGCCCGGAGCAGAAATAATTATTTCCTGAGAAGGAGGAGATGAGGAGAGGTCTGCTTCAAAGGGACCCATGCTTTGGGGCCTTCTGAGGGCGTTCCCTAGGGGTGAGCTCCATGTCAGACTCCCTCTGGGGTCTGGGGGGTGGCGCACTGGGGCGGCGGATGAAGGCCATTGGCCAGGGCAGCACTCTCCCATGGGCCCGAGGATGGAAATGTTGCATACCTGTGCCATCCTACAGTAGCCCCTGGAATGTGGCTGGTATAATCGAAGAGCTGAATTTCTAATTGGATTCCATTTTAATGAATTTAAATGTAAACGTCAATACGCAGCCCCTTAGCGGCTACTGTGCTGGACGGCACAGGTCTGGGGGCTCCACCCACCTCCCTTTCGCCTCTCCATCCTCTGCAGCCAGCCTCTGGGAGCTCCTAAGCCAGGAGAGCCGCAGGGTCCGCCTAGTTGCCTAGTTTGGTCCTTAGATGTTCAGCCTTGTGTCCAGCTGCCACCTGCAGGATTTGGAGAGCAATGGGCAGAAGTTGGCTGATTCCCTATCCCCAGGCTCCCTGATCTTCTAGAGCCTCACCCAAGGCACCTGGCAGTAGAGAGATTGGCTGATGAGAATGACTCTGAACAGGTTCTCAAATTCTTGGAGAGGCCGCAGGGAAGAAGCCCGGGCTCCTCCCTGCCATTGTTAGGAAGCCAGCATGTGGTAAGGGTCTGGCTGGGCCTTACGCTTAACCAGGGTCTAGGCTTTGTTTTCTAATAGGGAATTGGAAGATACTGGTAGAACAGAAGAAATCCACCAAAGTGCAAAACAGAAAGATACAAATTTCCCCAGGGATTTCTATTAAATGCTCTTATGGGCAGGCTCCTTACCTTAGGCTAGGAATCACTGTCTCGAGAGCAGTCAGTCTTTTGAATCAGAGTCCAGAAATGGAACAAAACACTTAACCAAAAGGAAAAGGTAATTTATTTATTATTTTTTAAAAATATTTTTATTGCTTTCAGAGAGGAAGGGAGAGGGAGAGAAATAGATAGAAACATCAAAGATGAGAGAGAATCACTGGTTGGCTTCCTCCTGCATGCCCCTACTGGGGATCAAGCCTGCAACCTGAGCACATGCCCTTGATCGGAATCGAACCTGGGACCCTTTAGTCCACAGGCCGATGCTCTATCCATTGAGCCAAATCGGCTAGGGCAAAAGGTAATTTATTTATGGAACTAGGAGATGTGTGGCAGGATTGCAGACCTCTGCTAATAAGAAGAGCTAACATTTCTTGGTTGTGTAGGGTATGCCTGCCGCTGGTCAAAGCGCTTTAAGGGATCAGGTGGTGTGGGTGGCTCAGAGTTTCCACGTGTCCTCTGGAGTTTTCCCTGACCAAGTCTTCTCTCTCCCTTCCCTTCCCTCCTTCCTTCCTTCCTTTTTTCCTTCCTTCCTTCCTTCCTTCCTTCCTTCCTTCCTTCCTTCCTTCCTTTCATAAAAATATTTTTTTTTTATTTTAGAGAGGAAGGGAGAGGGAGAGATAGAAACATCATTGATGAGAATCATTGATCAGCTGCCTCCTGCACACCCCCTACTGGGAATTGGGCCCGCAACCCAGGCATGTGTCCTTAAATGGAATTGAACCCAGGACCCTTCAGTCCTCAGGCTGATCCACTGAGCCAAAGCAGCTAGGGTTTCTCTCTCCCTTTCAATAGTTACCTGCTTCCAGTCTCTTCTCCCTGGTGTTGCTATTCACTATTCATTCAATAGCTCAGTAACTATTCTTTTTATCAAGCAATTGTTTTGTTCCAGGCCCATATGTTGTTATAGCAGGAGATATAGACATTAGACATGGAGCTAAGCATCCGATTGGAGACAAGATATGTAGCTCATTTCCTTTCAGTGTGACCAGTGTCACGAACTGGGTTAACAGGTGCTGTAGGAGCATGGCGTCCTGTGACACTTGGACAATCCCTCACAAAACCAGTGGAATTAAAGAAGTGAATATAGGGGAAGAGTGGGAGGAGTTGGCGTTCAGGCAGTGTGCACAGCATGATCCCAGGCACAGAAATGGGGAAGTTTGATGTGTGGGGGGAACACTAATTTGTAGCTTAAAGTACAAGCTGGAGAGTGGCTCTCCATTTCCCTCAGGACAGAGCCCAAGCTCCTTAGCTCTGCTTATGATGTTGCTCATGATCTGGCCCCAGACTCATCTCTCACCTCTTCCCCCTTCCCCTGCTGCTCCCCAATGTACAGATTTACCTGCAGTGGCAGCACAATGCCAGGCACAAAATAAGCATTCAATCCATGTTTTTTATTATTTTAATTTGTATTGTTTTCAATTACAGTTGACATTCAATATTATATTAGTTCAGGTGTACAGCATAGTGGTTAGACATTTATATAACTAACTAGAGGCCCGTTGCAGGAAGATTCCTGCAAGAATAGGGCTTCCTGCAGCGGTCTCCACCACCCCGCCTGCTTCCCTCCCTTCTCCGCCACCCTGCTTGCTTGCTTGCTTCTCTGCAGCTTCACTCCCTTCTGCAGCGCTTGGCTTCCTTCTATGCTGTCTTCAGTCTTCGTTCTGCGCCTGGATATGCAAATTAACTGCCATCTTGGTTGGGTTAATTTGCATACTCACTCCTGATTGGCTTGTGGGTGTGGTTTGTGGGCACAGCAGAGGTACGGTCAATTTGCATGTTTCTCTTTTATTAGATAGGATGACATGATGCCCCTGATAAATCTAGTACCCACCTGGCACCATATGTAGTTATTACGATATTGACTATGTTCCCTATGCTGTACTTTACATCCCTGTGAAATTTTATAACTGCCAATTTGTACTTCCTAATCTCTTCACCTTTTCTTTCTCTTTTAAAAAATTTTTTTTATTGCCCTAACCAGTTTGGCTCAGTGGATAGAGCATTGGCCTGCGGACTCAAGGGTCACAGGTTCGATTCTGATCAAGGGCATGTACCTTGGTTGCAGGCACATACCCAGTGGGGAGTGTGCAGGAGGCGGCTGATCGGTGTTTCTCTCTCATTGATGTTTCTGACTCTCTATCCCTCTCCCTTCCTCTCTGTAAAAAAAAATAAATAAATAAAAATAAAAATATTTTTTTTTTATTGATTTCAGAAAAGGGAGAGGGAGAGAGAAACATCAATGATGAGTGATGTTTCACTTTTCCACCCAGCCCCCCAACCATCAGTTGTTCTCTGAATCTATGAATGTTTTATTCATTTTTTTTTTTTTTTAGATTCCACAAACAAGTGAAATCATATGGTATTTGTCTTAGTTTGTTTGACTTATTTCACTTAGCATAATATCCTCTAGGTCAGTGGTTGGCAAACCGTGGCTCACGAGCCACATGTAGCTCTTTGGCCCCTTGAGTGTTCTAACGCCACTTCTTCAAAATAGACTCACTCAGGCCAAAAACCAACTTCTGCGCATAGGCCACGAAGTTTCAATGCGTGTGCGCCCACACGTGGTATTTTGTGGAAGAGCCACACTCAAGGGGCCAAAGAGCCGCATGTGGCTTGTGAGCCACGGTTTGCCAACCACTGCTCTAGGTCCATTCAAGTTGTCCCAAATAGTAAGGTTTCATTCTTTTTTATGGCTGAGTAATATTCCATTGTATAGATGTACCACATATTTTATGTCCCGTCATCTACTGATGGACATTTAGGTTGCTTCCATATCTTGGGTATTATAAATAGTGCTGCAGGGGTGCAAATATCTTTTCAAATTCGTGTTCTGTCCAATCTATGTTTGCTGAATGAAAAATGAGCGGCAAAAGAAAAGCATGGCAAGGCAGGCAGGGCTGAGCCATGGAGGACTCTGCTTGGAGTGTCCAAACCAAGGCGTGTGCACCTAGAAAAGTCTACGCAACCCCAGGGGACTCGTATAGTAGGTCCATCAGAGAACTCTGTTTCTGAGTCTTTAACGTTCAGGTTTCTGCTGGAGTGGACTCTGTCTTTTAATTCTCTGTCTCTTCTCTTCAACTAGATGTGACTCTTTGAGGGCAGAAACCATGTCTAGTGTCTCATTCACAGTGTCGGACATCAGTAGGTGCTGAATGGAATGTTTGTAGGTAGAGCTGGGCTTGCCTGGTTGCATCTTCACGGAAAGGGAAAACATGGGACTAGATCTAGGGAAGGCACATCTGGCCTCTAGAAGTCTGACCATTAGAATCACCACATAAAGCTGAAGTTGGGAGCCAGTCTTCCCAGCGGTTGGCTCAGCCACTGGTTGGGAGACAATGGCAGGCATAGGAGTTGCTGGAGGCCCAGGAAAGGGAAATTATCTGCACAAAGCTGCTCCTCCCCACCTTCTCCTTAACCAGTGGTGCAAAGCCCTTGGGTAGTGAAGGACAGACTACCTTTCCTCTTAGCCAGATTGAGAGTAGGGAGCCTGAGGCAGAAATGTGTGTGTTTGCAAGTTCCATCCTAGAGAAGCAAGATATTTCATTTCTGAGATTGGTTTTCTAAAAAATTGTAAGATGTGGGTGGAAAGCCCTCAGAGCTCCAATAGCAGGAAGAAGAGGAACATATTAATTGCATTGTTTGTAAATCTTTCAGCATTTATTAAGTATAAATTTTTAACATAATATAGTGCCGTTAGTGCTAGGAGACACAGACATAGGACATATGAAACACATATGAGAGAGACAAGATCAATGCCCTGGAAAGCAAATAAGGAACATTTAAGGATGAAGTATAGTCACTAGAAATAAGTTATACAGGAAAGTATAGCAGAGCAGTGAAGGGAACTAATTTGGTGTACTAATTAAGGCAAATCTACAGCATATACTGTGTAATTATAAACCAGATACTTCACCTGTAAGCTTGGTCCTCTCATCTATAAAATGGGGATAGTATTGTCTACCGCATTTTGTAGTTGTGAGGATTAAATAAGATACTGGATGTAGAGAGCATGGTGTTTGGGCATGCTGGCCCCAGTTAGTCTGACTCCATCACTTCCCAGCCATGGTCTTGAGCAAGTTATGTAATCTCACTCTTAGTTTCCTCATTCTTAAAATTGGAGTAACAACAGTACCTATACTTTTGGGTTGGCGTGAGGCTTACATGAGTTTTATCCCATGAAAAGTTTTAGAGTACTCTTGGAAAATAGCAGGAACTCGGTACATCAACAACAGGAAAACAAGCACTGAATTGTTTACACAAGAGAAATGAAAACCTGTAATGAATGTTGATTGCAGCTTTATTCATAATCTCCCAAAGGTGGACACATCCCAGTGTCTTCCAACAGGTGAATAAACGATGGAACCCTATTCAGCAATAAAGAGCAATGAACTGGTTCATGCAACACAGATGAATCTTAAGTGCCTCATGCTAAATGGACAAAGTCAGACTTAAGAGGCTACATACTATAGAATTCCATTCTGTGACAATATGTTAAAGGAAGAAACAGGGAGAACATACTGGCGGTTGCCAAGTGTTAAGGGTGTGTTTGACTACAAAGACTCAGCGTGAGGGATGTTGTAGTGGCTACGTGACTATGCATTTGTCAAAATTCACAGGACTGCACACCAAAGACTGAATTTCATTGTATGTAAATTTAAAAAACAAACAAACCCAAAACAACTGTTGAGCATTTCAGGAAACTGAGCACCAAATTGTGAATAAGTGGGGAAGAAAGGAATACACACACATTAATTTGTAAATATCCTGCTAGTGATTCAAGTCTCACTTTGTTCTGCAACAAATGAGCTTATTCTCAGAATACATCTGATAAAACTGTGTGGAATTAGTTGGACTCTGGTTGCATGAAGGACAGAAAGCTCACAGGCATGTCTGACTGCTCATCTCTTCTAGGCACTCACATGGTCTGTGCTCCTGTATCTGAGATTGGTGTCTGATGATGTTCTTGGAAAGTCTGCAGAAGTCCCGTCTTCCGTGGAGTCCTGTCCCGACGGGCTGCTCAATTTCATTCTGTGTAACTCCCACCAAGAGTCTCCGTGAAGCTTACTTGACGAACTTGAGGACCAGCTCTCCCTGGAGGGGACGTGACTGGCTTACGTTACTCCTCCCTTTCTGGGAAGGTCCACATACACCCCCAACTCCGAACACCTGCTGATCGCGCATCCTTCCTGGGCAAAGGTTCATGCTAATACGTTCATGGACCATAAAGCCCAGTGAGGGTGTTTCTCCCCTCCCTGGGCTGCTGTGGAAAGATAAAGGCGGCCTAGGACTCCAGCTCAGATGCAGTGACAGGCGGGCTTCCCAGCTGTCCCAGGTAGCCCGCTCTAAAGAAAAACCACACGACAGACCCGTTTTGATCATAGACGACTTTTATTTTTGTTCTCAGTATGTGCCCTTGAAGATTCCCAAATGTCTGGAGTTTCTGATTCCCCTGGGACCAGAGGTGACAGCATTGTACGGAAACACTGGACCCTGGCTCATCTCTCCCCTGAGGAGCTAAGTTTGAAGGCCTCAGGGAGAGGGAGCTGCCACTCACACCTTATTCCAAGATGGGTTACACAGTGAACAGAGAATTAGTAAAACAGAGACCCAGTCTGTAAAGGGCTTCAAATATACATATTCTATATATATAGACCTGGGATATAGGATTTCAACTTATTGGTTCCCTTGTGATTTGTAATCAACGTACACATGATAAAGATGTTGTACACCACTGATTTCCCCTTCTCAGCCCCCCTCCCTCCACAACATAAATAACATACAATGGTCAGGTGATTCTAAGGGTTGTCGCTGTTGTGAATAATTTGTTTTAAAAATCATTTCCCCCCGCCTCCCCTGCAGACTGCCTCTGAGTTTGTCACATAGCAGCACGGAACGGAATGGGCGGGACTGGGCAGCAGGGCGATCTGGCGGAGAGCGAAGGGCGCTGCTTGTCACCCAGTGGTGCTGGGTGGGCTTCTGCAGCCGCGGCTATGAGGCGAGGACAGGAAGCGGGGAGCGTGCGGTTCGTCCCCGCCCAGAGGGGAGGCTGGCTGGACCACTGCGAAGAGCCCTGAAGGCCTCGAGGTTTTGGAGACAGAGCACAGCTCCGGAAACGCCTCGGCTCAGTATTTACACACCATCTTTCAGCTGCATTTTCCTTTCGGAAGTCTGTTTCTGAGGTTGGCTGGGGGAAGGAGCGTAAAAACAAAAACAAACCATTCCCACATACATAAAGTCCTGTCATAAGTCTCACTCGGTTATTTTCACACGTCATTAAAAGTAGACAATGATTGGTTTCTCTTCTTATTCTTTTCTTAGGAGCGTGAGAGAGAGAGAGAAAGGAGGGGTGCCCTACGGGGAACGTCGTCCCTTCTTCAGCATTAAGTGACACTGGATGGTCTGGATTCGGTTCTTGGCCGGGACAAACTCGGGCTGCAGCTTCAGAGTTGATTCGTACCACACCAGCGCCTTTTCAAACTCCTCCTGCGAGGGGCAAAGGGACAAATGTGAGAGGTACTAGCGCCAGACTAAATATACACTGGGAAGCCCCCAAAAAGCACCTCTGTGCTAGTGACAACCTGCCGCATTTTCTCAATGGATCTAAAGTGCTGAGAAACCCAGGTTTGAGAGGAAACAACTGCCTCCACCCCCACCTGCAACATCACAAAGAGAACCACGCAGCAGAGGGGAGGGGGTCACTTTACACAGGCCTGCTAAGGCGGGAGTCACGGGTGGTAAGAGTAAGAGCTAACATCCTGAGTACCTGTGTGTGCCAGGCACTGTGCTAGGTGCTTTATCAAGTTCCTCCATTCAATCCCCACGGAAACCTCTAGAAACATGCCCAACAAATGCTCATTTCACATCTGCCTGAATACTCTACTGCAGTGGGAGAGATGCAAGTCAAGTCAGATATGTATCTCAATTAGACTTTGAAACAGTTTTTATTCTCCCTAACATCTAAAAACATGGGCATGGTTTGGAAATGATCACTGCCACGGAAGGCGTTTATCTTTTACTTAGACTAATCCTCTCAAAAACCAGCCCACACCAGCTGGTTAAATGACTCCTTCTAGGCAGATAGAGGAAGGATTCCTCTTCAGGGTAGAAAATGTCACACTTGCTGGAGATGAAAGCAGATTCTTCAGTTAAGCAGCAGAGGGCAATCGCACACTGACCAGTACCCACCTGGCCCAACTACACTTCCTGCCCTTGAAGTCGAGGATGAGGCCTGAAGCAGGCTGCAGCTGCTCCTTCTGTGACCCTTTCCTGGGCGCACCCTGGGGACAGCCCCATGTTGGGACACTGGGTTTTAGATGGAAGTGGACGACATGATTCTCATGTTAAATTCGGCTCTGTAGCTTCTGGGACCCGCCAGAACTTCAAGTTCTCAAATCAGTCCTTGTTTCTGACCAGAATGAGCGTTCTGGATGGGGGTTTTGCTTTTCTCTCTGTCAATGGTGTCCCATGAAACTAGAGGCATTTCATCATCTACTGAACATTTGGTGAGCACCTACTGTGTGCCAAATACTGTAAGTGCTGGGAACAGGGAGATGAAGAGCAGTGTTTTTCCTAAGGAGCGCCTAGTCTGGGGGAGACAAATACTAAACAAAATTCTAAAGCACAGTGAAAATACAGCAAGAGAAATGTGCACAGGGCACCATGGGTGCAGTGCTAAGTATGAGGCCCAACGACCATGTGGAGTGTGAGTGAGGTTTCCCGGAACAGGTGGTGTCTCCAGAAAACAGGTGAATCGGACTCTGCTGTCAGTGTTACTTGAGACTATTTAGATGACTTCCATTTACTATTTTTAAAAACTCACAAACCCCTTATCTATAAAATATACCTTTGGTGGAGCTACCAATTTTGGACACAAACCTTACAGGAAACTGGGGGACACTGACATAGTCACATAAGATCTGAAAGCCAAGCAGAGCCCCTGAGAGACAGGGGCAGAGTAGGTGCGCCTGCCCACACGCCAGCCTCACCATCGCCACGTAGACGTTGCCCAGGGTGAAGTGGTTCACAGCAAAGTGTGGCGCGATCTCTACCGCCATGGTGGCCACGATGACGGCGTCGTTCCAGAGCTTGGCGTTGTGCAGGATGTTGGCCAGGCTGATCAGGGGTACGTCCTGGGAGAGGAAGGAGAATGGAGAGAAGGGAAGAATACTGAGCTTTCGTTCTTGGTTTTTGTGATCATAAATAATGCAGTCGGCTTTCCTGGTAACTCAATGAGCTAGTCTGCTGTTGGCTACCGGTCTGTGACAGACAGGTAAGGAGCTGGCACCAGACTACAAACCAATGCATTACTTCTTTCACTGAGAAAGTCTTGCCTCAAAAACAAACAAAACAGCACTGACTGAGTAGCTCAGTTGGTTACAGGTGTCAGCCCATGCCTTGTCCGGCATGAGTATGCCTTGTCCGGATACGCCAAGGTTGCAGGTTTGATCCCTGGTCATGGCACATACAAGAAGCAACCAATGAATGCACAAATGGGTGGAACAACAAATCGATGTTTCTCTCTCTCTCTACCTTCCCCTCTCTCTAAAATCAACAAAACATACACACACACACACACACACACACACACACACACACGCACACATGCAAAACAAAGCTGAGGAAACACTGCTGAGTGGAGCTGTTGGTTTACATTCTGGTACAAGCTCCTCACCTCACTTCAAACCAGTATTAAATAGTTAATGGGCTGACACCTGTCACAGGCCACACCGTGAGTCACGTTGTCATGGAGCAAAAGTATTTCCTGCAAAGACCACCACACCTCTGAAGCAGGGGCTGGCAAACTTTGGCCCACGGGCCATAGCCAGCAGGCTGCCGGTTTTAGTACGTTTTATTAGAACACAAGCATCCCATCCCTTTACTTACTGCTGTGGCTGTTTTATGTTACTCTGACAGAACTGAGCAGTTGCAGCAGAGGCTGTCTGGCTCGCCACACTAACATTTCTTACTATCTGGCCCTTTGCAGTAAAAGTTCTCCTACCCCCGATCTAGAGTCTTGGCCCTTCCCTATTGCCTGGCAGTAAAGAGCACAGAGTGATGGGTTGAACAATGGCAACATTATTATCATCACAAATATTTATTCCCTTTAAATGTGTTACCTGAGCAACTATCTATATCACATTGTACTGGGTTCTATAGGAGATTCAGAAGAAATGGGGTGTGGGGGTGGGGGAAGGAGCCATTTTAGACCTAACTGGACACCCATAAGAGTGTGTAACAATAAATGAGGTCACAGAGGTTTAATAACGTGCCTAGATCACAAAGCTAGTAAGAGGCAGAGCTGCATTTAGAACTCAGCAATGCCTAGGGGGAGAGCCCGGGGCCCTCCCCTTTCCTGGTGCTGCCCTGTGAACAAAGACATCAGCGTGTCTTTAGGGAGAATGAGATCTGGAGGTTAATGCAGACCTCAGCACACGTGGGTACAATGTGCTGTTAAAAAAACTGTACATTCTCAGTCATCATAGCAATAATGGGCTTTTTGAAAAGACTGAGGTTATAGGGGGTTAGCTGTTGTATGTGTGTGTGTGTGGTGAAGTTGAACGAAGAACAGGAACTGGCTGATGTGCATGAAGAAATGAAAATTTTCTTGTTTCGGCGGCTGGAAGCAAGCTTACTTCAGGAGTGTGGTGAAACAAGTACAGCAGGCCTCCAGGCCCAGGGGGTAGCTAATTCCAGTACGACCTCTAAGGTGGTGGCCCGCCCAGGCCAGTGGACCTGCGGTACACTGGGTGACTCTGATATATGGTGGAAGGGGTATTCAATGATGTCATCTCTGACAGTGATCTTGATGTGCTTCCCCCATGCCCCAACTTGCTGAGGTAGAGAAGGCATGAGGATGGGCATGACTCACAAGCCTGCGGCATGGCATAAGGGCGGTCACAGGCTCTTCTGCCCTATCCCAGCCTTCTGCCATCGTACTGGCTGAGCCAGCTGAAACCTAAGAATACTCCACTGGGCAATGCAAAGGACCCAGGGACAGAGTCAGACCTGGGAGGCCCACGCACCTTCATCTGGTGTGGAGCGTAGTGGAGGGCCTGGCGCAGGCAGTCGATCGCCTTCTTCCCTTGGCCTTTCACTCTCCAGTAGAGGGCTGCCATGCTGGAAAGGACCCAGGACGTCTGGTTCTATGAAGGAATGGACAGTAAAGCCAAGGTCTCTTAAATAACGTGTTCGTTTACCACCAAGATTAAGAACAGTAACACGAGTTCATAACCACTTAACTGAGTGTTTACTAGGTGCTGGCACCCTGCTACGCACCTTATCTCCATCCTCTCATTAATCCTAGGGACAATCTTATGAGCACGATTCTACTATTTCAGCCTTTTTATAGATGAGAAACTATGACTCAGAGAGGTCGAGTATCTTTTCCAAATCTACTCAACTACTGAACAGCAGAGCTGTATTTCAGGTCCATGTTCTTCATCTACAATGACTTACCTTTTGGAACAGGTAACTCATTCACATGTTTCAAAAGCTGGAAATTATACAAAGTTATAATGTATAGTCAAAAGCCTTCCTCACATCCTTGTCTCTACAGTATATCAGTAAACACCATTTTTAGTTTCTTATGTAACCTTCTAGAATTTTCTGTTATACCTGCAGCTATGAATACAGACTTACACCCCACTCTTTTTTAATATAATTTATTCCTTATATACCTGCACTTAGCTTTTTTCACTAAACAATACAACTTGGAGATCTTATTCCATCAGAGTACAGAAAGCCTCCTCCTTCTTTTGTTATCAACTGCATAGTATTTCATTGTATGGAGGCACCATTATTTATTAAACTAGATCCTTATTAGTGAATATTCCTCTCTCCCATTGTTACTGTTACAAATGCTGCACAGATAACCTGTCTAGGGGTAATTCTGCATTTGTGCAGGTGCACTCGTAGGATATGTTTCCAGGTGTGGCATGCTTTGTCAAGGGGATACACACTTGTCATTTTGATAGAAATCACCACAGTGTCTGTCCTCCATAGGATCGTACAAATTAGTTTCCCACCAGAAATATGTGGGTGTCCTGCTTCCTTACAGCCTCACCGCCAAGTGTGTTATTAAACTCTTGTACCTTTGATGGGTGAAAAATGTGGTTTAAATCTGTATTTCTTATGAGTGGAGCTGATCATTTCATGTTTGACATTCTTTTGTATTTTTCTGTATCTATTCTTATATTTTGTTAATTTTTCTGTGAGGTTTTCATCTTTCCTATTTGAAAAAGCTCTTCATATATTCGGAAGATGAGTCCATGCTGGTGACTTGAGTTACAGATGCACTCCTTCAGTTTTCGCAGCCCACCTGAACTTATGGTGCTTATGTGATGTCGGTTTTCATTTCTACACAGTTCAGTGTATTTATCTCTGATGACATCTGGATTTTCAGTGGTAGTTAGGAAGGTCTTGCTTATTTCAAGGTTATCAATATGTTTTTGCAGAACTTTTATAGTTTTATTTTTCATAAAATTTTGATCCATTTGAAATTTAACTTGGCATAAATAATATGGCTCCAGTTTATTTTTTCCAGATGGCTACTAAGTTGTCCTAATAATATTTAATGGATAATTCATCTCTCCCCCCCACTAAGATTCTGCCTTTACCAAAGACAAAATTCTAGTACTTAATTTAGGTCTAATTTTGGATTTTCCTATCTATTTCATTTGCCCTTTTTGATGGATGGTCTCTAACTCCCAGCAATTACAGATGAGGCAATCAGAAAGCTTACCATGCTTCCTAGCTTATTTCGTTCTCCCAGTCTAATTTTTGGATAATTTTATCGTTGTTCATTGTCAGGACACATAGCCTTTCTATTTTGTCCTGTCACCCTATTGCCTACCTTTGTTTCTGTATTGGTTCTGCAATTAAATATATTAATTGATCACTGACATAAACTTTTGTATGGTTCCCCCAATTATCTCTGGTTGGCTGAGTTCATCTTCTAGTAGTTTCCTCCAGAAGAATGCACAGGAATAATATTCTCTTGAGATTGTTATGGACTGATATGTGTTCCTCCAAAATTCATATTTGAGGTCTCAACCTCTAGTGCCAGTACCTCAGAATGTAACTTGTATTTGGAGATAAGGACTTTGAAGATGTGATTATAGTAAAGAGGCCATTTGTATGGGGCCCTCCTCCAGGCTGACTGGATCTGTATGAAGGAGTTACAGAAGAGGAAGACATCCCAGAGTCAGTGTAAAAAGGCATGAGCATGTGAAGAGGCAGCAAGAGGACTGCCATTTGCAAGCCAAGGAGAGAGGACTCGGAGGAAACCAACCCTCCTGGCACCTGGATCTTGGTCTTGTAGCCTCCAGAAATGTGAGATAAAAAATTGTTGTTTAAGCCACCCAGTCAGTGGTATTTTATCATGGCAGCCCTAGAACACTAGCACAATCATATATGTTCAAAACTTTCTGTCTGCAGCCTTCACACTTGAGGGCCAGCTGGCTGGATATAAAATCGTGGCTCATTCTTTCTTTCCTTGAATATTATGTTGGCGTTGCTCCATTGCCTCTTGGCGTGGATGGCTGCTGCAGAGAAATCTGAAGCCAGCCTAATTTATTCCTCCTTCTTAGTGACTTCATACCTTGACTGGCTTCCCTAAAGAATTCTTTTTTAAAGAAATACAATTAGCTCGGCAGACATGGCTCAGTGGTTGAGCATTGACCTGTGAACCAGGAGGTCATGGTTCAATTCCTGGTCAGGGCACATGTTCAGGTTGCAGGCTCAATCCCCTGTAGGGGATGTGCAGGAGTCAGTCAATCAACGATTCTCTCTCATCATTGATGTTTCTATTTCTCTCTCCCTTTCCCTTCCTCTCTGAAATCAATAAAAATATATTTTAAAAATATATTAAAAATGCAATTATCTTTCTTCAATGCTAATACTTGACACATACAAAATAACATTTACATAATTATATATAACAAATATGTAACTGTATAAAATGTGCACTTATGCTGTAAAGCATAAAATAATGAATATCCCAGAAACTGCCACCCTATCAAAGAATAAACTTGCGCCTACCGACATATTCTTACACTATTCTAGCCTCTGGCCTCTTCTCCAGAGGCACACACTATCCTAAATGTTGCTCTATATCAAGCATGTCAAGCTCAAAGGCTAACACGGGCCAAATAAACAAGCTTTAAGTTTTTGTGGGCCACGAAAAGACAAAAGCTTCAATTTTCATAGAAATGTAGGTTTATTTTGATAGACATGCTGAATACAAAGGACTGAAATAAATGAGTAATCGTTAACATAAAATAGAACATTTTAATAAAAATTAATATTTTTTCTTGACCATTAACTTACCAGACACTGAATAACTGCACAAATTAATAAGCATAACGCAAATAAACCTATTTTTCTTGTTCTCCGAAAGCAAAATATTTCCTGTTGCGCACACCAAACAAGTCAGTACAAGACTAATGACGTGGCAATCGGCTGCTAAAATATTCGCTAATATTAGTGGAGAGTAATGGTGTGCCTGCGCGTAAGGCGCGTAAGGAAAATGAATGCAACATGATTATAATAATCAGTCATTAGTTGTAGTTCGTTCTTAATAATTATGTATAACAGGATATTGTAAAAATTAAGTTATGAAATTTTTATTAAACGTTTCTTACATACCGTTATATTGGCTGGGCCGCAAAAATATTCGTTGTGGGCCGCATGTGGCCCACGGGCCACGAGTTTGCCATGCTTGCTCTGTATCATCACTAACATTTCCCATTACCACTCTTTTCTTATAGCCCTCTAATTCTAGTCATGCTTCTTGCTTCAAGGTTTATTTTTTTCTAACAAGAGTGTAGCTATAACAGCTTTCTTTTTTTATTGTTTGCATGGTATATTATTTTCCATCTTTGTACTTTCAACACTCTGTACCCTAACATCTAAGGCGTTTCTCTTATAAGCAGCATATAGTTGGATTAAAAAAAAAATCTATTCCATACTAAATGCTTAAATTATATAATCTTTTTGTATTTAACTACTGGTATACTTGGCTCTGTATTTGTGTTCTATTTTCAAGCCTTTCTTCGGATTAATTAAATGTTTTACATTATTCCATTATCCTTCAATTAAATTACATTTTAAAACCATTTTTAGTAGTTAGACTGCAGCTTGAAACATGCATTCTAACTTATTACAGTCCAATGCAAAGGATTACTTTTACTACTTGGCTGATACTAATTAAACCTTAGGACTTTAAACTCCATTCACTTCCCTCCCATCATGCTACTGTTACCGTGAATTTTACTATGTATAAAACTGAAGCTCCTCAGGGTACTGCAGGCCTTATTTTGTGTAGTTATGTCATTTATATTTTCTTTTCCAAAGCTCTTTATTCCCCCTTGCATGTTCGAAGAACTCCCTTTAATTCTTATTTCAGTGCAGGCCTACTGGTGTTGAAGTCTCTGAATTCCTATTTGTTTGAACACATCTTTATTGCACCTTCATACTTGGAGGATGTTTGTGTTGGTATAGAATTCTAGGCTTGTTTTCTCCTCCCACCTTTAGCGATGTTGACTGGCTTCGGGTTTGCCATCACTTCTGGTGCGAAGCTGTCAGCCTCGTGGCTCCTTTGAGGGGAACTGTGGTAAAGATGGGCCCCACATGCTCTGTCACTACGAGCAGGCAGAGGACATTTCCCTGCCTTGGATTTGAGAGGCCCTGGCACTTGCTTGGGCAGAGTGGTGCTGCTCCAGGGCCCTGCACAGGCTAGGAGGCTGGATGCTCCTGCTTTCGTCCTCGTAGAGCCCCAAGGCCCCGTGTAAACAGGTGCAGCCAGGGTGCTGGAGAGACTACGTGGAGGGAGCACATTCCCAGCTGTGCCCTGGCTATTCCGGCCACTCTGGCTGAGACACCGGACATGTGGGTAAAGCCTGCTTTGGTGGCAGCCCCTCAGGAGGCTCCACATGTCTGCAGTTGCATGAATGATGCCAAGTGAGTCCAGAAGAAATGCCCAACTGAGCTCAACTCAGACTGCAGAATATTGAGCAAATAGTAGTTCTGCTTTAGGCCAGTAAATTTTGGGTGGTTTTTTAGGCAGAAGCAGCTAACTGAACTAGTGTTTGGGATCAAGAACGGAGTGTGGCCATGACAAAGTTAAAACGTGTGACATCAGTCTAGGGAATGGTTGTAGACAGCTGCTGAAGGAGCGGCCGTGAGACTCTTGCAGGAGCTGGATGAGCTCGGGAAACTGGCTGCTGGAGGCTGGAAGAAGTCACTGCTGTCTATTGGCAAAACACAGCGAGGCTGCATCTCTCAATACAGAAAAAGTACCTAACGCAGTGTGGGCCTGGCGGGGAGGACTTGCAGTAAGAGTGCTGAAGGTGACAAACGGATTTTTAAAAACCACGTGTAATATGCAAGTAACGGAGAGCACAGCTGAGCTGTGTAGTTTTCAAGCAGAATTTTGAGAAAATGCTTTCAAGCTGGGACTTGCAGGGTTAGAAAATGAAACTTTATCAACTGCCAGAAACAGTCCCTACTCTGAAAGTAGGGGGAATGATGACATATGTCCAGATGGATTTCAGAATGACATGGAACAGTGATTGCTACATGCTTTCAGCTTCCTCTCTTTTAAAGTGGTGTGATTATACTATTCCTATTGTACAGCCAAGTCAGGCTGGAAGTTGATCCTCTTAATCACTATATTCTTCAATATATATAGTAATGAAGTAGAGAGACATGGAACCACAAAGTAATTAATTTTAATGTAAAAAGCTGTGTTCTCTACATCAGCGATTTTCAACCTTTTTCATCTCATAGCACACACAAACTAATTACTAAAATTCTGCAGCATACCAAAAATATATTTTTTTGCTGATCTGACCAAAAATAGGTATACTTTTGATTCATTTACAGCAGATGGCTATTGTTGTGTTGGCTGTTGTCTCTCTCTCTTTTTTTTTTTTTTTTTTAACAATCTAAGGGAAAAGTGGTTAGTGCCCTGACTAAACACTCAGCTGTTGCATGTTTCATAAATTCTA
The DNA here is from genome assembly GCF_951640355.1 of Cnephaeus nilssonii. NCBI lineage: Eukaryota > Metazoa > Chordata > Mammalia > Chiroptera > Vespertilionidae > Cnephaeus > Cnephaeus nilssonii. Next base: position 14,554,825 of record NC_137084.1, on the reverse strand, counting down.
GCAGCACAGCAGCTGTCACAAATCTCACACAGAGGCGGCAAAGGAGCAGTGTGGGAGACTCATTCTATTTTCTGTAGGCTGTATGAAAATGCAGTTTTCCAAATATTTTACTTCACAATTTCAAGAGTAAATACCTATTAAGGTATTTAAAGGTGTTTCCCATCCACAACCTACTATTCTTCACCTAGAACACCTGGCTTGTTTCATGCGAGATTGCGCGGTTCCCAGGACCACCACCTCTCACCCCCATGCTGGAGAAAAATACTAAAGAAGCAGAAAAATTCTAACCAAGTGATGAGAAAAGTAATAGAAAAATGACTGAAACATTCTGTGTGGGGCTATTTCACGTCATCCCTTTAGTTACCAAGTGCCAAGTAACTAACAGAAGAGGTTACCAGCACTGAGTGACAAATAATCTGGAAACGTTAGAGGGTGGCAATAGTTCCCAGCTTCTCTACAGGGTGACTTACCTTTTCCAAAACTTTGGCAATTCGGGTACCAATTTGCTCAAGGGACTGCTGTGGATACTGGTCTTTGCCGAGATTTTGTAACACCTGGCATAGGGAGGAAGACGGTAGATTGGAGGAGTGAAAGCGAGGCAGGGTCTAGACAACACTGCTGCCGCTGAGTTGGGCACTATCCCACAAACGCAAGCTCCTTCCCTAGGGCACAATCTGTGGTCCTGTTGGTAAGGCATTTTATGGACGATGCGTTTAAGGCCATTATATCATCCCGTCAGTCCTCTCCGAGTTAACAAAAATTATAGACACATAAAGCACATTCATTCTAGCAATGTTAGAAAACAGAATAAAGAAAATAGAAACTATTTGTAATCCTGTCACCCAAACATAACCACTGTTAATATCTTCACATATATCTTTCCGATTTTTCTGTGTATACACATATTTCTCTCACAGAATATGGGATCACACTGCATACTGTCACCATTTTCACATAATAAATTTCTTCATGTGACTAAATATATTCCTATACATCTCTCTTAATGATTCCACTTTTTACTATCACACATCTATACCAACATTTATTAACAAATCCTCTATTGTTGGACATTGGTGGCACGTTTTCCCAATTCTTCTTGGTATATTCTGGGTCTGCCCTCCTTTCTTTCCTTTTTTAGAATGCCAACAGGAGAATGAACTGCCCCAATATTTCTTGTGGGAGCCTCTGTCTGACAGCAAGCAGAATGCTACCTACCTCGAGCAGTGAATTAGAATAAAAACTGCCTGGTCATACAAACAAAGCATAAGCTCAGTCCTGGGGCCTGAAATAATCAGACTTAGCTTAAAGCCACCGAAATGACAGCCAATGAAAAAAGGCAAAAAAACATGGCCTGCCCTAGCTGGTTTGACTCAGTGGACAGAGCGTCGGCCTGCGGACTGAAAGGTCCTGGGTTCGATTCCAGTCAAGGGCACATGCCCGGGTTACAGCTCGATCCCCAGTGGGGGGCGTGTAGGAGATAGCCCATAATGATTCTCATCATTGATGTTTCTCTCTCTCCTTCTCCCTTCCTCTCTGAAATCAGTAAAAATTATTTAAAAACAATAAAAAACAAACAAACAAACAAAAATAACATGGCCTGGCCATAGTGCTTTCTGCTCTCAGTTGCGCCAAGACTGGGGGCTAAAAACTACAGACAAGCTGAGTGAAACGGAGCACTCACCTCTGTGAGCTGGCTCTCGCCTGTGTAGTGCAGGCTGGCTCGGTTGGAAACCCCGTGCAAGTGGTCCAGGGTGTGCATGCTGGTGGGGAGATTGCCGTTGCAAAGCGGCTCCATTGCTGGCTGCTGGATTGGAGTGGCAAAATCTATGTGCTCCGTGATGCTGAAAATGGAGATGACCACATTAGCCACGAAACATTTGACTGGGTGGGAGAAAGAGTGTTGATAATCAGCTGATCATGACTTCAATATGTTATCAGGATTGCCTGGAACCACAGACTCTCAGACTGGAAGAGACCTCCGAAGTTATTTAGTCCGTCCTCTCATGACACCAGGGTGAGGACTCCAGTGCCTGGCAGTAACTGCCTGTTGAATGTATGACTCAGGATCCATCCCAGATCAGAGGAGCAGTGCTGGGATCCGAGTCCTGTGCTCAGGGAGTTCCCGGCCCCCACAGCGGCTCCTTCCTATGCTCCGTGGAGCCGGATTTGCTTACTCTTGCTGGCCACTTTCTCTCACTGGGGAGGTTTTAAGCCAGATGGGTTTTCTTCTAGGATGTCTTTTTCCAGGGTATAGAAAATGGTAAATAGCCACAAGTTGTTCCTCTTTTATTTTCCCTTTATGACAGAAACATACTTGCCCCCACAGAAGTTTAGATAGTAAATTTTATACCAAAACAGCTGTCCTTTGTATCTAAATTTAAATATAAGTATTTCCCTTCATTATCCCCAAGTGGTCATTTTCCTGCGATATCCAGGCTAAATGTCATGTACGGTCATATATACTGATATGGCAAACTGGCATTGCCAAATTTTATTTCTAGCTATTTAATGCCAGGGCTATCATAATTAACAACACACACCCAGCCCCCCTGTTATGGTGCTCATAGTCTTGTGAGGGACTTAACTGTTGCAGATGCGCTAAGTTATAAAAGACAAAAACGTGGTACAATGTCAGCGCCACACCACAGGAGGGTGTCTGTTTCCTCTACATGATGGAGGAGGGAGATAGTGAAGAGTTTGTTCCCCGAGGAAGTAAGATTTAAGCGAGACCAGAAGGATGAGTATGCATTAACCAGGCAGGTAGAAGGTGGTAAGGACATAGCAAAGGAGACATCCCATATGAGGGCCGTGATGGGAGAGAGGACAGAGTTGGAGACGGAGAGACGCACAGGAGCAGACTGACAGTGCGGACCACTGGAAAGAGCAGTACAAAGTAGAGCGTTTGAAGAACTGACTTATAATTGAGGAAGAATTCTGAGCACTGTGGGGAGAGTGGATTGAATAGAGCCAAGAGGAAATAAAGCAAGAGGACCAGCAGGAGACACCGAATGAATGTAAGCGGAGATGATGGTGATCTGATTTAAGGAGGCAGCAATGGAGGTGGAGAAAAGCAGATGGTTTTGCAAAACACTCATCAGGTAGAAATGATAAGAAGTGGTAACTGACTGGATTCGAGGGGTAAGGTGGAGGATTGTTAAGGATAACTCCCAAATTTCTGGCCTAAGCACTGCTAGAGGCACTTAGTAGGAATAAAAAATAGAAAACAAACTGCTAGAAGTTCTGAGAGTTGATCAGTCTGACTAGGGTGATTATAAAGGCTTAGTGGTAAATCCTGGGGAACTCCCAACACTTGAACAAGTGTCTGAGGAGGAAAAAGAAGTTCTCAGAGAGGCAGCCATATGTCTTGGAAGGTGTTTGTAAATCCAGATTTGCCCGACTCCTTTTTCAAGTGCATGACGTCAGTGAGACTTTAGGTTTCATGCTTCTAAAAGAGAGGGACCCAGTCTTCAATCCTAAGTAAATCTGGGTAAGTTACAAAAGTGTGGGCAAAGGCACTGAGAATGGGGCACAATGACTGTTCAGTGCACTGGCTGCGCCCATCTGTGGGCTGTGGTCAGCAATGGTCATCCTCTGAACCACCAACTCTTCCTGCCTGGCTAATGCACCACCTCTGCTCACAGCTTCTGACAAAAGAGGGCATCAGGATGTCGCTGAGGCCCAGGGCGGTCACTGGTACACGAATGCCAGGGAAAAGGGGGAGGTTTAAGATACTCACTCAATGTTTTTTGAAGAAACTGCAAGCCAGGTACTCACGATGGCAGTCAGCTCTACCCAGCGGAGTTTGACGCACTCGTCTGGGCTGGGCCATCCCAGACTCTGGTAGTCACGCTTTTTTCCTGGGAAAGAAGCATGTCATTAATGACACAGTTGCAAAGGAACAGAATCCAGTGTCTCATGCCTTGGTGATTACTTCATCCAGACTGGCGTTTTAAAGGTGCTTGTCATTCTTCTAGTTTTCAGAATTTCTACCATATAGAGAGCTAATTAAAATCTTGTCATTCACAGCAACAGGAATAAAGATCCCTCTGAGCAAAGCCTTCTTCTCCAAGATAGAGAATAAATGAGTCCTTCACTAGATTCCAGACTAATCAACATGAGATAAGGGTTAAGATGTTCTTTGATGTTAACATTCTTACCAAACTTAATTTTCAACCCTCTGCATTTTGATTTTAAAGAGAACTCTAACTCAGTCAGCAGAAACACACCTCTAAAGCAGGTTTCTCTACCTGGGCCTGTGAGCACCGTGGGCTGGATAATGCTTTGTTGTGGGGACTGTCCTATGCATTGGAGGATACTTAGCAGCATCCCTGGCCTCTACCCACTTGATGTGACCAAAAAAAAAATGTCTCTGGATATTGCCAAATGTCCCTTGGCGGCGGGGAGGGGCAGGTAAGAGGGGGCACAAAATCAGTCCTGGTAGAGAAACACTGCTGTATAGAAAAGGAGCAGGGTGGGGAATAATGATGATAATGAGAGGCTACTTATTTCCAGAGCACTTACTGTGTGTTCAGGTCCTGTGCTAAGTGCTTTACATTCATAACTTCATGAGTTAGGTATTGTTTTTAAGGAATTTAAAAAATTATTTATTGATTTTAGACAGAGAGAGAGAGAGAGGGAGGGAGAGAGAGAGAGCGAAACATTGATTTTTTTTTTTGTTCCACTTATTCATCCATTCATTGGTTGACTCTTATATGTGCCCTGACCAGGAATTAAACCCGCAACCTTGGTGTATCAGGACCATGCTCTAACCCAGTGGTCGCCAACCCGTGATCCATGAGGTCCGAAAGGTTGGTGACCGCTGCTCTAACCAACTGAGCTACCTGTCCAGGACCATGAGGCAAGTTTTAAACCTCATTTCTCAGGTGAGAAAATGGAGACACAGAGATATCAAGTGACTTGCCCAAGGCCACCTGACTAGTAGGTAGCAGAGAGGGCTGCATATCCAGGTCTGTTGACTAGCATGAAGGCCCCCAATCACCATGCTATTTAAAGTTACAGAACACTTTTAGACCTCTGTTTACTGATACCCTTCACAAGTAGTACCTTTTGGGTGTAGGCCCTTTACTGAAATCAAGTCGCCAAGAACAAAGCAGAACTAAGTCTTGTCTGGGAAGGGTTCTTCTGAAGGAATTATAATCGAATGGTCAGGAAGGAGAACTGTGGTTCTGTACAGCTCTTTTTATACTGTAGGAATTTATCCCCAACAGAAAATCATTTGATGTATAGGCAGGGCTTTAGATTTAGATTTTAATAAAATAGAAAAGAAGTTTGGAAGAGTTTTAAATGAACTCTGTTTAAATTAATAACTTAAAGACTTAAACAATACGTTTCACAATTAAGCTTGTTTTTCTTTTATATTTAAGAAATTCACTTGAAAAATATTTGTTGAGCATGTATTATAAGGGACTGGGAATTGTGTTGAGATATGAAGGATACAGAGAGAAATAATAAGAGAGCCTGACCTCGTGCTCCCAGTCTAATGAGGAAGGTAAACATGAACAAATCATTAGGACACGAGAGGATACTTGCTGGAATGAAGGTGCAGAACAACTGGAGAGAGGAGAGAGCAACTAATTCTGCCTGAAGGTGCCAAGGAAGAGATGGCATCTGCGTTTGAAGTTTAAGGATGAGTGATATTTTAGCACCTCTGAGGTGGCATGAGGGCATTCCAGGCAGAGGGAACAGTATGTGCAAAGGCAAGGAGGTAAAACTAGAGCATGTTTAAAGAATGGTGCTGAAGGGTAGAGAGAGGCTGGGTTACGAAGGGTCTTGTACACTACACTGGAAGTTTGGACTTTGTCCTGCAGGCAATGGGGAGGCTTTGGGCCCACATTTCTCCACCTTGTTCACATGGTATTATAAGAGGTTCTAGTAAATGCTTTACTAAATCCAGTTCCACTATGTCTACTGTCTATTGCACTTCCCTGGTCTTCCAGTCTAGGAGCCCTCACCAAAAAAAGAATGAAATTAGTTATGCTTCAGTTGTATTAGTTCTTAGAAAACCTGCAATGACCCTTAGTGATTTCTACTTTATCCCCATGGACTCACAAACCACCTGTTTCATAATTTGCTTAGGCCTGGCCGGGTGTGGCTCAGTGGTTGAGCCATGGACCCAGGAACCAAGAGGTCATCAGTTCAATTCCCAGTCAGGGCACATGCCCAGGTTTCGGGCTTAATCCCCAGTAGGGGCCGTACAGGAGGCAGCCAATCAATGATTCTCTCTCATCATTGATGTTTCTATATCTCCTCCCTTCCTCTCTGAAATCAATAAAAAATATATTAAAAAATATAATTTGCTTAGAACTTTGTCAGAATTCATCACGAAGCTTATCACTTGGAGTGGACAGAATCCATATTTATTTGAAAATTGGGATACAGTCTTCTCTTGTCTCTTCCATGCTTTAGACAGGGGTGGGGAGCCTTTTTTCTGCCAAGGGCCATTTGGATATTTATAATATCATTTGTGGGCCATACAAAATTAGCAACTTAACTATATTTGGCCAAACATTTAATGAACTCACTCCTCATGCCTTGGCAGAGCCAGACAAAATGATTTTGCAAGCCATATATGGTCTGTGGGTCAGACATCCCCCACCCCTGGCATTTTTCCTGGGGAGTAGTGCTAAAGCATTTATCTTATACTTAAAGAGATACATGACACACAAAAATGTTACTAAGTAGTAAATATGTACTGAGCCTTATGTGCCTGGTTCATTTAAAACACTTTACATGTTTGAACTCATAATCCTCACAACCAACCTATAAGACAGACACAATTATTATTCCCATTTTTATAGACAAGGAAAATGAGGCATAAGGAACTAAATGGCAAAACTGGTGTTTGAGCCCAGGGAGTCAGTCTTAAACCCACATTTTTATATATTAACCTAGACTTTCAAGTTAAGAATCAATAGGATATTTAAGCTCAAGATAATAACAATAAACGCCAAATAGCCAATGGTAAAAAAGTGAAGTAAACTGTCCAAATAAACTTCTTATATCAATGACTGGCTTCTTGCTCACTTAGCCCAATTACCTTCTCGTCAATTTTAAGTCACAAAAATATCCTTTGTGAGAACCAAGACAGTAAAATCTGAAGGAAGAAATTGGCACATAAAACATTCAAATTTACCTTGTGGCCCAGGAGATGCCACCTTTGGGCCAGTGATCTCCAGGTTTGCTTGGGAGCGATGTACATTTTCTGCTTGATTGGATTCTATCTTTTTCCCAGGAGGCTTTTTATGGTCTCCTTTGGGTTTCTTCACACGTTTGACCTGGAATGTGATCTGGGAAATGGAAACATGTTAGGGACAAGTGAGACCAGTGATCAAATCTGTGGATACTGGCTTTAAGAAAAACCAGTCCTGTGCTAAGTAAGGTTAAGTTTTCTCCTTCAGTTTAATTCTTAAAGGTCTAAATAAAAAATGTTTAGTGAAATAAATATAGTAACCTATCCTTGAAGAATATACAGAAGAAACTGAAAATTAAGATGTCTGAACTGGGTAGTTCCATATATAAAGGCTTTGAGTGTGGCCTCACTCCCATCCCATTTCCTCTTCTTCCAGGAAGAGCTGGCAATATGTAAGTCACATGACATGCTTCCCGCACTACAATTCCAACGTGAAGGCTGACTGGAGTGTGGAGCAAAGTAGTACCATATATCCAAGAGAAACATCACACTTTGAAAACTAGGAGTTCCCCTCCCCCAAAGATTGCGCTATAATTTGGAAAGAATTGAGTTGGCAACTCTTACCCATTCTGTTGCTTCATCATCTTCACTTCTGCAGTCTCCATAGCAAGAGCTTTTGGCCACTCCATCCTGGGGCCCTTTCTTCAGTACCCGTATCCCCTGCAAGTCCAGACGCCGCCCTTTCATCTCTAGTGCTCCCCCGAAGCCATCCAGAGGCCAGGCCTGTTGAAATTCATCCACCAAAGCCAAGATTTCTTCCGACATTTTGGTTTCATCTGCATTCTCTATCTCATCAGAACCATTGCTTTCTTCAACTACTGTACCTGGAATTCAAGTGCCAGCATGTTATTAAAAATTACATAGTATTTACTCAAGTGGTTGAATGGCTCCAACCTTGCTTTTTGAGAAAAGTTTTGGCTTTGGTTAAAGGCACTTATCTAGCCCACTTTCATAAAAATACTATTTGGCATCTTCAAAATTCATAATAAAATATCATCTTTATCATGTAGCATTTGTCAAGAGCCTGGCTGAGAACAATGGCGGCAGCAGCAAGATGGCAGGCAGTCACAACTTATGTCCCTAGTGAGCAGGGGGATGGCTATTTTATATATGTATTTTTTCCAAAAACACCACTAGATATAAGGCACACATGGCAAAGATAGTTTATTATGTTATTTAATGTGGGGTTCTTCAGGCTTTATTCAAATATCATGTGAAATACCATAGCTGGATGTCCAGATCACATAGTCTAATTGCCTTAAGTGAACAATGATTTGTTTAATGGGAAATTATCCTCATTCTACATGAAGGTTCCCGTTTTCACTAATGGCTGATATAAAAAATAGCTAAATGTAACAAAATAGCAATTTTTTCCTAAAATGGTTATCAAGATATTGTTATGTTGTTCAAGTTTCTTATGTGAAGACTCACCACAATGGCTGAGTAAAGACTCTTTCTCCTGAGAAGTCATTACATTTCCATTACTATACACTGAAGGCTACACAACCCTACAAGTTCCCCTCTATGCTTAGCTAACTAGGAAGGTTAGGGGAAAATTACTCGAGTTTCTTAACAGAATGTCTTCCTTAAAATAAATTACTACTTATGTCATTTTGAATTAATGGCTGAATCTTATGTTGTGTGTTCTATGCAAATTATCTCTAATCCGTTTTTGGAAGTAGAAAGGGTATAAAAATGAACAACAAACTGAAATGTCTGCTTTTGTAATATGTACTCACTGAACAACATGAGAGGTTGGGGCTGATTGCTCATAAAATGCTAGTTTACATTATTCCAGTGATCTTCACTTGGTAATTCTAGCTTGTTCGGTGATTTAGAACATGGTATTAAAACGATGATGGTCAGGAATTTCATATATCCATATCGACCTATATAGCGATTGTGAGTAAACCCTCTTAGAAATGCATAGTATTAGTCTCTGAGGAGGCATGGCTAACAATAGCAAAGCTTTGAGCCCTATTCACAGAAGATGCAGGGTCACCCTTACCTCTGGTGGCATCTGTCTCCCATTCCCCACTGTACTCCAGAGAATGGGAAGGTCCGTTGTCAGTACCACCAGAAATCTCTGTTATTCTTTCTTGAAAAAGCTATAGGGTTCTTCTATTTGTAACAAGTGACTACAAAATGTACAACTGTCCTTTTAAGGAAGTTTCTTTTAGATTTTCTGAACCAATCTGCTGGTTTCTATTGATGATGATGATGATAATGATGAGTGGCGTTCTGAAACAAGTATAAAGTAAAATAGGGGTTTGCAAAAGCTTTTCTTTAGAATATTCAGATAAAAATGGTTGGTTACTTGCCTAAATTTGTGACAAGTAGTATAAATGCGGGGTTGACAGTTTTAATTTTCAGTTTCTATCTTGTTTGTTTACTATGTCCTGAATGTCCAACATTTTACCTGACACATAGTAGGCACAGGATGAATAAATGGGTACTCAGAAATAATTTGGTTTGTGAGATCCTGCCTTTTCCTTGTCCTGCTAACTTTTTAAACTTTAAAGTTTACCTTTTAATCATCTTCACTTCTGTGTTAAAGTATAGTCAACCCAGCTCAATGGTGAGCAAAGTAGGTATGTCTTAGTGTAATGAGCAGCATATTAGGTCATTTACAAATTTCTCAGTAGCTAACCCAGGAAAGCAGCTGGGCAAGGTTGCTATGGGGATCCCAAATAGCAACTTAGAGATTTACCTGTCATTGGACTTGTAGCAACACTGTTGTCTCTAAGTATTCCTCATGGTATTTTAGCTTCCTCTCCTTCCTTCTCCTAAGGATACTATGGGATTGCTTGCACCTGGTCCTGAGAAGGAAAAGGGTTTTTTGACAAATTTGGCCATAGCCAAGAATATGGGTTTAAACGAAAGTGGCTTTTGGCCAAAGGGAGGCTGCAGGCAACTAATTCTCCAATGTACAGTTAGAATGGCATATGGATGCTGTGTTTGGAAGCTTAGCTTACTATTTAGAAAGCATTTATGTTGTTTAGTTGCAAAGAGTTCCAGAGGTTAATGGTTCCCTGTGCCCTTACCATTAGGTAATATATATCATTTAAAAGTTCTTAAAGAAAGAAGCTTTCATTGATGAAAATCAATATTCAAATAAAGAGAGACTATGGAACTTGGTCTCTTTATCCTCTGTCCTGCTCTCCTTCCTCCCTCCCCACTCCCAAATACACCAACTGATTTACTACTCTAACTTTTGTAAATACAATGGCTCTCATCTTGTTATTCCTCTGCTTGGAACTTGCTGCAGGCTTTTGCTGCTGGCAGCCAGTAGGTCTTTTCAAAGGCTGCTGGGGTGGGGTGACAGCAGTTCCTAAAGAACACTACATGGTAAAGGTGAGGAGTAGGGAGATCATAAATGTGCTGAGTTAGAAGAAAAATAAACCAGTCCTCATTTATCTAGAGCCTACTATGTGCCCATCTACACAGATGAGCAATGTAGGTGGGAACAAAAGGAATAGGAACCTGAGGAATCTGACCCTGAGGAATTAAATGAATTTATAATCAAGTTGAAGATACAAAACTATACACATTAAACAACAAGAGAACAAGTACATTCAAATATTTTTTGCAAGGGGAAAATATATTTGACTGTAGTCACAAAATGCTTCCTAAAGGAAGGCAGACTATGTGTGGCAGGATTTAGAGAGAATGGAGGGCCAGGGGACTCCCCAGAGTGACAACAATAAAAAAGCATGTACAAACTTACATACCCATACACATGGACAGATACAGGCATAAGGAAGGTATATGTGCAGGCACTACTAATTTCAAGTTAACTAGGACAAAAAGTGTATATAGATGCTATCAGCAAATAAGAGACTCAGGGAAGGTGGGAGACACAGAATGTCTGGGAAAGTCTGGAAGAAGATTCACTGTAAAGAGAGCCTCTTGTTGGCTAAGCAGAAGAATAACAAAATGAGAGTCATAGTATTTGTGAAGGTTACAGTAGTAAATCAGTTGGTGTATTTGGGAGTGGGGAGGGAGGAAGGAGAGCAGGACAGAGGATAAAGAGACCAATTGGAAGGGCATTTCAATAATCTATATAAGAGTTATATAAAGGGTGGCTGACTTAGGGTGAGGATAAAGGGACTTTTTAAAAAGGGAGGGGAAGAGGTATGTGAGGAAATTTCAATGGAGAAAAATAAAGAATAGGATAAATTCAAAGATGATTTCAAGATTTTAAAGCTTAATGTGAAACAGTGGTTGGGCTTTTTTTGTTATTGTTGTTAATCCTCACCTAAGGATATTTTTCCATTGATTTTTAGAGAGTGGAAGGGAGGGGGAGAGACAGACTCTTCGATTGGTTGCCTCCCGCATGTGGCCCTGGTTGTGCCGGGGATCAAGCCTGCAACCGTGGTATGTGCCCTTGACTGGAATCAAACCCAGGACCCTTCAGTCTGTGGACCAACACTACACTGAGCCAAACCAGCCAGGGTGAAAGAGTGGGTTTTTTACTATGTGAATGTGGTTTTGGAATCTGTGAATATGACAACAGAATGCTGTTTACAAAGACAATGGAGTTAGAAAAGGGCAATAGGATAAAGTATTGGGATTTGTGAACCCAAATGTAACTAACTGGGCTAAAATTTTAAGAGTCTAGCAGCCATTTCTACACAGGGGCTTCTCACGCAAACTGCACTTCGGGGAGAAGTCTGCACTAAACTGCCTGCCTGCACTGTGTTCCTGCCATCTCAGCCAGCTCCTATAAAGGAGTTCCTGGAATCCTACCTCAACCAATAGGACTTTCCCCATGCAATTGGAGCTGTGCAGCTCCAAGCAATCAGAGAAACTCTATTCTGACCAGTCAGGACAGTGCCTCTTGGACCAATCAAACTGTTAAGATTTGTAGTCCCCATTTGCATGAGGACAGACCAATCAGAGACCAGGGCAGGGACTTCTGTCCATATAAGCCAGCTACCTCTGGCTCTAAGAGTGCACTTTCCCTTTCTACCAAGACTGAAGATTGCATTTCCCTGGCTAGATGTCTCACCAGAGCAGATCAGAGCAGACCTGGGCTGTATCACCAAGGAGCTCTTTGCACTGAATAGTTTCCTTCTTCACTGCACCCCAAATTGAGGATTCAACAAGAATCGGCGCCACCATCAGTTGACAGATTTTAGATGCTTACTCATTAACTTTTTAAAACATTTGTTGCTGTGTCTCTAACAATGTGCCGAAGGCCTGGAATATAATAACTCATAGAGCTTATAGTCTGGGCTAGAATGCATGGAGGAACATATCTTCAGACATTATTCAATAAGCAGTTAGAAATACAGAATCCAGGTTTGGTGAGTGGTCTGGACTGTAGCAGGATCTCAGAAGGTTTTAAATTGTGCTTGAAGCAAGAGGAAAAAGTAATGTTGGGCGTGCTGCTCATGGGACAGATGATATGGTATAAACTGAAAACACGGAGACTGAGAGCCCTATCTCTGTTATTTTCTTTATCTTCATTAACCTGCACCATTTCTATACTGAAGAAGGTAGAATAAAAATTGTGAAATGAAGGGACTATGAGCACCCCAGTGAGGCTTATAATGAGTTCACGGTTTTTCACTTGGATGAATCCTATCTCAGAGTGCCAGGAAAACTTACAGTTGAGTTTGCGCCACGTTAGGTAACCTGTTAGAATCACAGGGACTAGGGGCTATGGTGGAGAGAAGCATATGTTGCCCTGATTTAAAAAAAGAAAGAAAAACTGGGGGAAAAGTAAACAGAAAGGAAAAAAGAAAGAGAAAAAGAAGTCCAGTACAATCTTGCCATGTCTGAGACTACCTGGAGATTCATGGTTAAGCCTGGGTACCTCTGTTTAAGAGATTTTCAGAGCACAACACATTCATAGAAAAGTGAAAGAACTCAGTGAAAGTACTCAAAACAAAGAAACACATATATAGTTATAACACACACACGTCTAGATACTTAGACTCATCTTTATTCTGAGATTGTCTTTGTACCTTTTTGACATTAAAATGTTCTTTGCGTTATATAATGTTGATGACAGATTCTACTTTTCTTTAAAAATGACCTTACCAATTGAAAAATAAGAGTTCTAATCCATCAAACCCCTACTTCTGAGAACCACGTGCAGAAGGACAGTTTATGAAATCAGAAGGCCTGAGAATAATTTTAATTATGTTACCTACTGAATATCTTAGGCAAGGTATCTAAGCTCACTGGGTCTCAATTTTCTCATCTATCAGATGGGCTTAGTAATAAAATCCATAAGGTTAATACATAATTCATAATACTTTGTAAATTATAAGTACCACAAAAAGGTAGTGATTATCATAATAGTTTATGGATTCTAGAGAGGGTATTAACTTTTTCCGCCCGTTTGTCTAAATTCTGGGAGTACCTTCTTCTGAAATTCCCCTAGATACTGACAAGTCCATGGAGACTGCAGTTGTACCAGTTGGCATGTTCAGACCAGTGGGCTTCCTAAGATGTGGTCATCGGAGACAGAAACACTCCATTTTTTAATACAAATAGTGTGTTATAATAAAAGCCAAGCATAGACATTAAATAATTTTTGTATTATACCTTTGGAGGAAATTTTAAAAAGTACAAATAGTAAAACTAGTAAAAGTCATCACCATATTATAGATTATGAAAAGGAACCCACACCAGGAGACAGTTTGCACGATGCTGAAGGGAGCTGGGAAACACCTAGGCTCAGCGAGGGCAACTGTACTCTATCCTCAGTAGGGCGATGGAACAGAACGAAAGAACGTAAGCACCAGGTTATAATCTGTCTTAAGCAATGATGTATTCAGACACCAGGGAGACAAAGAGCAAGATTTTGGTTTTATTTTGAGTTGTCCTAGGAACAAGGACTCTAATTTGGTAGTCATGAGTATTCTGGTCAGTGGGGAGTTGTACTGCATTGAAATAGGGACTGTTTCTATAAACTGAATAAATCGCCCCTGAACATGACTCAGTTTCATTTGTGTTAACTGTAAATTTATTAAGCAACCTCCTGATGTCCATTTGGTCGTGTGGGTGCCTGATGCCAGAAAGAGACAGAAGTCTGTCAGGCACCAGAGAGGAGTCGCTTCCTTGTAAATGAATAAATGACCGTCTGTTTTAAGAGCCAATCTTTTTTGAGTTAGTAAATGGGAGGGAGTTTTCTTAAAGCCCAACAGTTTCTGGTAGAACTGATGAAACTAATTTTCTAAACCTGCAAATGTGAAGGTCACAACTTCTCCTTTGGGGTCTAGATTGCTTCTCTTAGACATCATTTTTTATATACAATTTCACTTGGGAACAAGATTGTGTAATTGGCAAATATGTTAATCTGACCTATATAGGAAGGCAAGTGCCATGTTTTATTACTTTAATTAATATTTATTGTACACAGGAATATAAAGTTATATAAGACATGGTATATAAGAAGCTTATAATCTGATGGGAAATAAGTTTATAGTCTGATGGGAGGTAAGTGACTAATATTGTATGACATGTGGGTTGACAGAAAGTGGAAATAAGGCAGCAACTAAATGCTTGGAGTCCTTTGTGAATGCTTCACAGAGGAGGTGACACTGGAGCTGGATCTTGGAGCTGCTTAGGAGTTGTCCATGTAAAGCAAAGAGTACACAGGGACCATTCCCAGCATGTGCAAAGACATGGAGGCTCAAAACAGCACTGCATGTGAGGGGAATGGTGAGAGGTTTGCCCTTCTGCCACATACAGTACTAGTAGGTAGCTCAGTTAAAGACGAAACCGAGGCAAATCATCACATATCCCATTCTAAGATATTTGGACTCTCCCTATTAATAAAAGAGTTATTGAAGAATTTAAATGTAGTCAACTTACCTGATCAGATCTGATTTTAGAAAAAACTCTGGATACACAAGAAATTGGTGACAGGGGTTGCTTCTGCTTTTTAAATCTTGTACCATCACATGTATTCTCATTCTCATATTCTCTCTCTCTCTCTCTGTCTCTCTCTCTCTTTTTCTCTCTTTCTTTCTATCTTTCTTTCTTATTCCTCCTTTCCCTCCCTCCCTTTCTCTCTCCCTCTCTAGCACCTTACATAGACTGAAGTAAGAGACTAGATAACAAGGAACCAACCTAAGAGGTCACTCTGACAGCCCAGGCAGAAATGAAGAAGTCTGACTTTAGGCAGGGGAGAAGGAATAAATGAAGATTTAGGCAGGGGAGAAGGAAGAGATGAAGATAAGATTCAAGTGGTCTTAGGAGCTGACTGAGTATAGTGGTGACTGGGTGAGATGCGATGCCATTAACAGAAAGTAGGAATACAGAAATTAGAAGTCATTCAGGAAACAGGGTGAAAATGAGGACAAGTTCAAGTTTGGATATGTTAAGTTTGAAGTGTGTGGCACATCCAGATAAAGAGAGTACTAAAAAAGAAGAAATGAGATCTAGAGTTTCAGAGAATATCTTAGCTGAAAATATAGATATGGAATCACTGGTATACTCAAAGGTATGTGAAACACCATGAGATAACACATAGAGGAATAAGAAAAGAAGACCAAGGTTAAGATCCTGGATAACTTAACAAATAAGGGGCAAAGTGAAGAAGTGAAGGAAATTGAAAAAGATGTCTGAAGATAGGAAGAGAACCAAGAGCAAGTGATGTCCCAGAAGCCAAGAGGAGAGAAGGGAAATTTAAGAAGTGGGGATTTGTGCATAGTTCCAAATGCAATAAATGGTGGTTAAGTAGGATGAGTATTAAAAACAAGTCAGTAATTTCGGCAGTTATGGAATTGACTCAAAATGTGGTCACAGAATGGGATTTTAGGAGGGGGGCCTGGCAGGTATGCCATTATTCCAAATCTTTACATTGTATTGGGTTAGTGTCAATATAACTTATCTTGCTTTTTTTTTTTTCCAATGACTTACTCAATAGACTAATGACATTAAGAAGACTGGTATATAAACATATCAAATTTGTTCTAGCAAGAGATAGTGAGGCAGAGAAAAAAGAAAGAAATGTGAAGAGCATTTTCACATTATAGTTTGTCTTCTGCCTCCCCACTGGAGGGTCACCCTCATGAAAATACAATGTAATAAAAGAAGGAAACAAACTCTTGAGTAGAGAAAAGCCTTAGAGCCTGAGAGTTGATTTTACCCCAGAAGCACAGCTCAGGTCAAATCAACTTACTTTCAAGTCTAAGCACATCTGAGTCCCTCCCTGAATTCTCAACAGAGAGTACGGGGTCCTCCTCTGTGCCTGTCTCAGAGGGCTCTTCTTCAGCAGCATCCAGTGACTGGGCGTTGTCAAAGTATTTCTGTTTGTCATGGTTGTTGTCCGGGGTTTTCTCATGACAATTACCTCAATGACAAGAGACACAGATACAGCACATTAGAAACATCGCTCTTCTGCAGCCCATGGCTCAAGGCCCCTAAGCATCAAGAGCAAAAAGGTGACAGTGTCAGTTTTTCTCCAGCAGAACATACAAAATCAGTGATCTGGAGAGCCCAAAGCCAGATCACCTCTGTGACTCGAGATTCAGCACTGAAGTTCAAGATTCACCTGCTAGGCTATAGTAAGAACCAAGTACTTGGGGGGGAGGGGAGGGGCAGGACAGGACGGTTTGTAGCAACAAAGATCATGTCCCAAGGTCTCATTCCATACATAATGAATGACTGTGAAAGATTTCCTTGAAAGTCAAAAACATCATAAAAAAAGTTTGCGTTCTACCTAAATAAATCTGGAGATAGTTTAATTATAGCAGAGAAATGTAGTATTTTTGTCTCATAACTTAAAATGAAAGACATATAGAAAGATAAAGGATTATAAATGGAAAAAACCAAAGACTTAAAGGAGGATGGTGGTAGCAAAGTCCACCTTTAAGGCTGCAATATCACAAAGGGGACTTTTTCTTTTGGAAAACAAGTTCTGGTCTTGGACACAAAGATTCACTGAAGCATAAAATTTCAGATCTTGAATGAAATCGCAGCACTCTTAGATACTTTGATATGTATGGTGAGCCTGACCTCTTACATTTTTGCCAGGGAGTTGAAGAGCTTTGACTCCTTTAGGGATTGTATGTTAATATGGAAAAAGAGCTGCTGTCCAGCCCCACCTGATGGTCTTCTCTGGTAGGGGAAGTTGTGTCTGATGTAGCAGCGATCTGGTTAGCTGAACAGGTCTTCTCTTCCTTGCTTATATTCCATGCGCATATGGGCTGTAGATGCATGTTCAGTGGAAGCCTGTAACTTTCCTATTTCTCTTTGGGTAAGAGTGTGTAAGTAATTTCTCTCCTTTACCAGACATTTAAAATGCTCTAAAAGCTTATTTTCAGAGACTGTTGTCTCAAAGAGATATATATTCCCAATCAAGCTTTCTACAGCAGGGGGAATACAAGAAGTCTCTTTCTGGCTTTGATGACTCCCTATGGATTCCACAATTTAGGAAAGCACTTGCCATGCCATTTCCTTATTGTGGCAGGGAAACATGATGGACTCAAAACCTTGCCCAACTCACTGAGTTTAGAGTAAGGAGACTACATGTGTCCCTTTCCATTTCTGCACCATCACACAGTAAGTGGTAGCTCTGGGATTTGAATCAGTTCTATCACATATCTGAGGCTACATATTCAACAAGGCTACATCGAAACAGGATTCTGTTTCAAGAGAGCTTTAGCTCTCAAGAAACTTGCAAGCAACTTGGGGAGACAGTAAATACAAGATAGCAAACAATAAAGAGGTAGTATACTGTGCCAAATAGGTCCTTCAGAGAATAAGCTTTGAGTAGGTAGATCTTGAATTTTGAAGAATAGGAAGGACTTAAAAAGGGGAATCTACAAGAAAGGAAGCTAATATTTGGTGAATGCTTCCTTTGCCCTTTTTCGTCTACGTCTTCAAAAACACCTTGTGAAATATTAACTTTCATTTTATAGATAAGGAAAACAGATTCTCAGTGAAATTAAGTAACTTAACAGTAAATGGCAGGTCTGGGATTTGAATCACTTCTTACTACAAAGTCTCATGGGTTTCCACTAGTCAACACCTCTACAGTAGCAGAAAACGTAGAGAAGGCATTATAGGCAGGGAGAAATGATTCGCTGAGCAAAGCAACAGGAACAGGAATTCTGATTTGTGTTTGGGAGACGAGAGGGAAGGTACCGGGGTGTGGGCTTATATGTGCCCATGGAGGGCTAATAGAAAAGCCATGAGCAATAATAGTTGGTTTCTTTCTCCAGATTCTCCTGTGAGAGTACTGAGGTTGCTGAATTGCCTCCACTTCTGACTTCGCCATCGAGTGTGTGCAGGTAAGTAAGTATGGGGAAACTACAGATAAGAGTATTAAAATAAAACAGAGCAATGATAACAACTCTACATACTCAATTGCATAAAGTCTACTATGAAGAACATCATACTTCTCAGAGACAATTCTTCTTTTTAAAGGATGTCTAGAGAAGCACATTTAATCAATTTTTACTTATTGATTTCAGAGAAAGGAGTAGAGAGGAACATTGATTTGTTGTTCCACTTATTTAAGCATTCATTGGTTGATGCTTATATGTGCCCTGACTGGGGATTGAACTCACAACCTTGGCATATCATGATGACACTCTAACCAACCGAGTTACTTGGCCAGGGCAAGAGATAATTCTTAATTGGGATGTAAATAAGCATGACTATTAAAAGCAGAGAGGAAATAATGATGACAATGATGCTGATAATTTTAAAACGTATGTTATTTCCAGCAAATATTCCTGCCTTCAGCTTTGGTGAATTAGCTTCTAAAGCTTTTTCACCTTGACACAGGTAGAGTAAAGCTTAACACTACAAAAGCAAAGGACAAACATTTAATACTGGAACCCAGGGAAATTCCAACTGTTTTCTGCAGTTGATTGCCTCCTCCAACCTTTGCGTCTCTTATTTTTCTCTCCTACCCTCTTCTCATTATAAAAATTTAATTGGTCTCATCTTTTTAAATGTCTGGAATATTTTAAAATGCTTCCTAAGCAACTTATAAGATATGATGTGCATAATATCCCAAAGTTAAAATTAATCTTCCTGCACAACCTCAAAACCCAGACACCCTCCTAAAGCAAACCTTGTGCATTCTAAGGATGTCTCATCCTCCAACTCGGGAAATTGGGGCCAAAACCTCTGAGAGAGAGGGCAGAGGAGGGGACCAGGGAGAACTGGGTGAGTAAAAAGAAGAGTAAGAAGTTTATGTTCTGATATTTCTTGGAAGTAGGCAGAATCAAACTGATCAAGTAAAGACTATATTCTTTTAAGATGAGGACCGTTAATATTGATTTTCTTAGGGTGACAGTTAAAAAGACTGTTTTAGCATTCTGATTATGATTTACATAACTATCTTGGCTAATAATAGAAAGCCAAATTGTCTAATTCAAAACCACCCCTTCCAGTTGTCTGAGGAAGAACTGAAGCACCCCAGGAAGAATGAATTTCCATTCCTTGGACTATAGAATAGTTCTACTCCAGCTCAAAGGGGAACTAAAAAAAGTTGCTTACATGGAAAAATATCACTTGTCTCCCCACAGAGGTGGAGATTATGTTCTCATTAAAGAAACACAAGAAAATGTTGGAGAAGGAAAAATGGAAAGACACCTACCTATGAAGTAGCAAGTCATCTTCCTTGCATATGACTTATTTTTTTGCTGATGCAAAAATGAGGAGAGTCTATGGCTTAGACTAACCTTGAGAGATATGATTTTTTAAAAAGAATTTAAATGAAATGCTTTAGATAACAAGGTCCCAGGTGAAAATGGGAACACTTTTCTGTGCTTAATGCTCTATACTTGCTTGCAAAGCATTTAGCATCTAATTCAAATCCTGGCAGTTTGGTTTTTCTCAGAAGTGAGAGACTGCAAGGCAATACCAACTAAGCATAAACTCCAAGGAGGATATTTCTGATTCTGGAACTGCTATGAGATCTTAAGACATAACAACATCTTTTTCTGTGCTTAGAATATCATATGCATAAATTGGGTTACTAACATTAACGTATCCTAAAAGGGTGTTCTGGGAAATAACTAAATGTTTAATATACTTATCAAAGTATAAGTCTCCTCAGGGATAAAGCACAATTTATCCCATGGATACAGGTTTTCAAGTAAACTAACTTCTCAGAAATTCCTATCATTTCTAAGGTTAAGGAAATCTCCTATCTTCTCATATGAATTCTGTTTACAAAGGTCCAGGAAGAATATTTATTTTCTGACTAGAGTTGGGTAACCACTTGTTTAAAAAGCATTCTTACCTTCTGAATCTCAAGGTGGTAAGAGATTCCTGGTTGGGAATCTTAGGATCCTTGAGGATTATTTATACTAAAGAAATGCCACAAATAAACTGAGAGGCATGAGAAAATGTGATGAGCCATGTTAACTAGTGAGCCAAGTAAAGCCAATGCCAGGCTCATGTAGGTCTTTCAGTAGTAGAGCACAGTGGGTGAGAGCTTGGATGGGAGCCAGACTAATAAGTGAGTTCAAATCCCTTTTAACCTCTTTGTGGATCAGTTTCCTCATCTGTAAATTGAGTTTACTAATAGTATCCACTTCATTGGGTTGTTGAGATTAAATGAGACCATTGACTGGTACATGGCAGGATGCAAAGGAATGAGAATTTATCCCAAAATAATCTCTTTCCACACAGGCCCTTTAGCTATAGCCAACTCAGAATCTCTAGTATGAGCAACTGGCTCTCAGAAGTTACCCAGATATTTGCCTATAAGAAAAGTTACCGTATAGGAGGCATTGGGTACATTCTATTAAATGTAAGGCACCTGGGTAGAAAATACAGATAACACTGTCCTTAAACAGACATTGGTGACTTTTTGAGTATGTCTTTCTCTTTACCGTTCCACTCAACTGCACTCAAATTATGCAACTATAAAACCTTTTTTTAAAATAAACAGGTAACTTAGAAACACATTGTGACTTATTTTATGACCATTTTAGCTACCTCATAATTTCGTGACATTTATTTCTCTAGTAAGATAATCTGTCTTTTAGAAAAGGTAGTAAAATAAATCATGAAGTGAACAAAAGTGTATCTTTTAATTGCTCACCATTGCTGTGCAAACATATTATGATCCCCATCTCCAGAGGTTGTGACAGAGTCCTACATACCTCCTTCCAAAAGGGATAGTCCACAAAATAAATTTAAATTCTGCCTTAACTGCAGCCTTACCATATGAACTCAGGCAAATCAACTTACTTCTCTATGTCTAGATTCTTTATTTGAAATTTTGAAATGGAGAGCTAATACTGTCCTACTATAAGAGGATTCTTGGGAAACAGCATTAATGAAATCACTGTGGATAGAAGCATATGGAACTCCTTGAATCTGGATGAGACCTAGGTTGTGATGAGTGCACCTGAGACAAGTAAAGCCGTCTCA
The DNA here is from genome assembly GCF_951640355.1 of Cnephaeus nilssonii. NCBI lineage: Eukaryota > Metazoa > Chordata > Mammalia > Chiroptera > Vespertilionidae > Cnephaeus > Cnephaeus nilssonii. Next base: position 14,533,254 of record NC_137084.1, on the reverse strand, counting down.
CTCGCTCTGTCCTCTACTCAGGAAAGACGAGAAATAGTCTCAACAGAAATAACAGCTCCTTAGACTTGTTCTCATTCAGCAATTGCTGCAGAATGAAGTTCTTTGTAGGTCTTAAAGTAATGATTATGTACTAACTGACCTAAAAATGCAATGCCACCCATTGCATGGGAGAACATATTTGCCAATGTTATATCTGATAAAGGTTTAATCTCCAAAATTTATAGGGAACTCATACAACTTACAAAAGGAAGATAAACAATCCAATCAAAAAATGGGCAAAGGACCTAACCAGACACCTTTCGAAAGAGGACATACAGAAGGCCAAGAGACATGAAAACATGCTCAAAGTCACTAATCATCTGAGAGATGCAAATCCAAACAACAATGAGGTACCATCTCACACCTGTCAGAATGGCTATCATCAACAAATCAATAAACAACAAGTGCTGGTGAGGATGTGGAGAAAGGAACCCTCATACACTGCCGGTGGGAATGCAGACTGGTGCAGCCACTGTGGAAGACAGTAGGGAGTTTCCTCAAAAAATTAAAAAAGAAACTCCCATTTGACCCAGTAATCCCACTTCTAGGAATATATCCAAAGAAACCAATATATGCATCTCTATGTTCATAGCAGCACAATTTACAATAGCCAAAATTTGGAAACAGCCTAAGTGTCCATAAGCAGATGAGTGGATTAAAAAACTGTGGTACATCTAAACAATGGAATACTACGCTGCTGTATAAAAGAAGGAACTCTTACCATTTGCAACAGCATGGATGAAACTGGAGAGCATTATGCTAAGCAAAATAAGCTAGTTGGAGAAAGATAAATATCACATAATCCCACTCATTTGTGGAATATAATGAACAACATAAACTGATGAACTAAAATAGATCCATAGACATAGAAGCATCGAACAGACCATCCAACCTCAGAGGGAAGGCGGGCGGGGGGTAGGGGGGTAAGACATCAACCAAAGGACTTGTATGCATGCATATAAGCAGAACCCATGGACACAGACAGTAGGGGGGATGAGGGCATGTGATGGGGGCGGGGGTTGGTGGTGGTGGAAACTACCAGGGAGAGGTCAATGGGGGAAAAAGGAGACATATGTAATACTTTAAACAATAAAGAATTTTTTTAAAAAAGTGCAATGCCAGGTAGGAAAGAGACCATATTAAAGACTTGAAATCAGCAACCTCAGGATTATACAGGCATTTCCTCCTAGTGAGGTGAATAAGTCAGAAGCAAGTTTACAAAAACAACACAAAGAATGAAAAGTGGTGCCCTCAAAGACAAGGAAGTGTGTGTGTTTCCCTCTTACGACATATTCTGGAGTTGAAAGCTATCCTGGGAATGCTCTGTTCACACATGACAGGGGAATCTGCTCTGTCTCAGAATTTTGGTTGCACTGGTTTCTGAAGACCTACATTTCCTGCCTCCTTTCAGAAAAAGGAGAATTGGCTGTAAATCTGATCTCTTTGTCATGTCATTTGTCTTAAGTGACAAAGCATGGGGAACAGTCAGCGTCAGTTGAGATACAGACACCATGACAGGTAGACTGTGGGAGAAACAACTCCAGGCAGAACAAAAACGCTCGGCAGCTACATAACTTCCTATAGAAATGTGAAAGGTCAGATCAGATCTCTAAACGCTCCTGGGAAGTTTACTATGAAACATGTTCCTTTGCAGATACTATGTTGAAAAAAAAGAAAAGAAAACTGCCATACCTGCTATTAGCATTATTAAATTTAAATTTCTGGCTTATTTCATCCTAGCTATCTCATAATTTCAAGCAAGAATGCTGGGGAGCCCTAGCCGGTTTGGCTCAGTAGATAGAGCGTTGGCCTGCTGACTAAAGAATCCTGGATTCCATTCCCGGTCAGGGCACATGCCCGGATTGCGGGCTCCATCCCCAGTAGGGAGTGTGCAGGAGACAGCTGATCAATGATTCTCTCTCTCATCATTGATGTTTCTCTCTCTCCCCCTCTGTCTTCCTCTCTGAAATCAATAAATATATATATATATATATATATATTTATATATAAAGAATGCTAGGAAAACAAATCCAATAGGTTTTCTCAGACTCACTGATTCACCCATAAATGTTGTTTGGTTGTTTGTGTGTGTTTTTTTTTTTTTTTTCATGAGAATCAACAAGGACAATTGTTTGTAACTCTTACTAAAAACTGTGTGGACAGGAGGTGGAAGATTACAAGCTATCTATTAGATGTGTCAGCATCCAGTGGACAAATGAGACAACATAATCAATTTTCTCCTCTCCCTTCTATGATGTTGGAGCTACAGACCTTAATAGATCTATATTTATTATGTATGTTGAGTGGTGGCTCCGTAAAAGCATTCTGTTAAACAGTGGGTGGATACAAGTTTATTATTAGGTATTTTCAGTATTTCAAACTTGAAATATCATCAGCTAATTCACTATTTATTTAATTCTATGTGCTAGACTTTTGGGCTAGGGTATGAAAATGAAGAAAAGGATCGCTCTCTGTTCTCAACGACCTAGAAAAGTCTTAAAGGAGAGTTACTTCCTGTACACAAATAACTATAAAGGCAAGTCACAGGGGCTGAAGGAGAGGCACATTTCTTGTAATTAAGGGATCAGGTAAGGCAGAAGTGGGCCTTGAAGGATGGGTAAGATTGGGGCTTTTTTGGCCGGGAGGGGGCAGGGTAATAGGGAAGAGCTGCAGAAAACAACATGAGCAAGCCCATGGAACCAGGAAAGCAGGATGTATGTGGCAAAGAAAGCAGGCTATTTACAACAGCATCATCATATATCACAGTTGGTACAGTTTCCATTGACTTTGCAAAAGGCAGAATGAATTAAAGTTCTTAGGTGGTAAATGGGCTAAAATTCACCACACCCTCTGGCAGTGAATCAGCTTTACTCAATTCTGCATACTTGGTTGCAGGATGCACCTGCATTTCAGGATTTTGAAGCCCATAATAAGTTAACCAGTTTTAATTCTTCTTACAAAAATAAATGCAGATAAGTTACCTGCTAGCATATTAAAAATGCTATAAAAACTGGGTCTTTAAGACTTTGTTTTTAAGCAGATATCTCACTAATTCTTATGAAGAATGTGATAAAGCAAAAGCCCGTCAGGCAGGTAGCATATGCTGGATAGTCCACAGGAGGGTAGCAAAATGCAGGATTTCTTTTCCTTCAAAATCTGAACTCCATGAAAATTGCTTTTAAACTGTAAGTTATAAATCTACAGAAATTTAGGTTGAAGATCACAGATTAAAGAAGTTATAAAAGGGGATAATATTTACGTAAATAGATGCTATAAGTATAGAACACTGTGAGGACAACACAGGATTATTGTTCTAAACACTGGAACAGATGTTAAAGCTCATGTACATTGTTTGGAAATTCCTCCATTTTTTTCTATGGTGGGGAAACTTTCAAATACATACTATAGAGAAACTGCATACAATTCTATGCCTTCCTAGATATTAAAGTCTGACTTCTATATAACAATTATTCATTATTTCTAAAGTTCTGGGCCAACAGTTTTAAATGGGCATGTGTTTCAGTAAATTAAGAAAAGACCAGGGTTCAGAAATCCTGGGTTTGATGCTTAATTATATTTGGTAAATATCAGTACCACTGTTAGTGGCATACCTGTAAGCGTCTCATGAAAATGAAGTTTAATAAATATAATCTTCCATTAATCTTATGATTTTCTAATATGAGAAAAATAATATTGAGTGAAGAATACTAAAAATAAAGTAAAATTATACAAATCAAAAATATAACAGAACAATGTAGATTGGTTAAGTAGTCAAAAATATCTTTATGAGATGTAACTTTTTAATTTGCAAATTAGTGAAGTTGAAGGATAAAGTATCTAGAAAATATTTCAGAATAATAGTAAGTACTTGGGAAAATCCACTATCGTGAATATTACAGATTCAATATCTATATTTTGCTTATATTGTTATTAAAATTTATTTTCTAATGTGGTAATTAGAGAAGATACCAATTATTGCCTCATGAAATATCATTCTCTGTGACTTCATATTTTCTAATGAAAAAAGTCCTTTTTTAAGTGTTGAGCATTTCAGAGACTTTAAACTTAAAAGCATAATAAGTTGATTTAACAGATTCCATTTTAGTTTAAAAATGAGCAAGTGTGTTGTTACTGAAGAATGAGTGTGTTAAAACAACCCATTCAGTTATACTTAAGTTAAATCAAGTTGTCAAAATAACAAACCAATAAATGTGGAAAAAACAGTACATATTCCAAAACTGCTGAAATAAAATAGTTAATCAAAACTAGAAGTGCTAGCTTTTCTTTTGCAGTCAACTTGAGAGTAGGCAATTAAAAAAACCAATCTATTAAGTTTTCCTTCCCAGCACCCTTGAAATGATAGTGGTAATATGAAACTACCTATAAAAGAGAAGGTTTTATTAAGTGGCATTGTAGGGAGAGAGAGGATAAGCAGTTGCTATAAGAACATATGTACCTAACAAATGGTAGTCAATAAAATGATTTCTAGATTAATAAAAGTGTGGAACAATTATGAGCAAAATAATTTTGTACTAATTGACACATTTTTAGCTATAAAGTCTTTATAAGTAGGAAAATTTTGTAAGCATAGTGATTATTTTTAAGCTGAATGAATCAGTGTTCAAAGGTAACAGAATACATTACTTGTGCAGATATTCCAAAAAACATAAACTGAAAATCTGTGTAAACAAAAATCTCATGATTATATATGAAACGCAATAAAATACTTGCTGATGTTAACACACTGGCTACGATTTTTCCATTAAGTTCATACTACCCAAGACATTATATTATACTACAGTTGCTGTAAAAATAGTTACTAAGATCAGTCTTTAAAGAAAATAATTTGTAGGAGATTAACAATAGTGGTCAGAAAAAATATTTTAAAAAGGGTTTTCCAAGAGTACTTAAGTTTTTTTTTTATCTTGAAAAGCTTAACTAAAAAGTTTTAAATTGGTAACTTTTCAAATAGACTTTCATAAGAGATTTGGGTTAGGAAAAGGGTGGATAAAGGCAATTTAAATTCTTGTCTAATTAAAACTAATATGAATTGCTTATTATATGGCAAAGGAATCATGAGCCTTGTCAATCTCTTAAAACCTTTGCAGTGTCATAATAAAAACTTCAGACAATATGTCAGACAAGTTAGATAACTTATGAAGCTCATTTCAATATTTGCAAAAAATGAAAAATCGAAAGCAGACAACCATCTGAAGGTATAGAGATGCTAATCATTATTCAGAGGTTTTGGCCTATTTTTAATCAACCATTTAGTAAAGCTTTGAGATAACTGGAGCAGCTGCAATTGTTTAGGTTTTCAAATATAAGTTCATGGTTTCTACAGATGTTTGTTTCTTTCAAGTTTCAGCTTTCAAAGCTGGAACTCAGCAAAGCAATTGTGAATGAACAGGATTACTGTGGAAATAAATACAAAAAACATTGTCAAAGAAAAATTCAATACTGAAATTAATTCAGGACCAGCAATGAGTTTTTAAACCTAGAAAATGCTACAGCATACATTTCTACTAGGGGGTACCAGTATTTATTTAAGGGCTAGCAGATGTTAGATTATTTTCTAAACTAGTTAAATACAATATAAAAACAGCCATCCATTAAAAAAATTATTTATTAATGAGTTCTTTCTAAAAGAACTAAAAATGTATTCACTTTTCCTAATTATTTTCTTTTAATGCTATTGTATGGGATCCAATAATAGTCTTGGGATAATCTGAACTATTAGTTACGACAACTTTAGAAAAGGTCTGTTTCAAGTTATTAGTTTCCTGGGCTTGAAGTTAAGCTCTGGGGAAAAATTTTAAGACAGCTGAATTTTCTCTCTTGACATAAGTAACATAAAATAAGAATAAATTTCCCTGGCCAGGTAGTTCAGTTAGTTAGAGTGTTGCCCCAATATGCCAAGGTTGCAGGTTTCATCTCCAGTCAGGGTACATACAAGAAGCAACCAATGAATGCATGAGTAAGTGGACCAACAAATTGACATTCCTTTCTCAAATTACTCAATAAATACAAAATAAAATAAAAAGAATAAATTTCAATAAACAAATATTAATAGGCAAAAGCATATAAAAGTAATGCTAAGGAAAAGGTCTTTTAGAAAAGGGTCACTATATACCTACCAACCTTCTTCCCAGTAACAGAAACAAATCAAGAGAAGAGGGAGATGATAGTAGGTAAAGAAAGTAAGAGATCCTATCCTATATATTAAAAGGGTAATATGCAAATTGACCTTAACAGTGAACCAACCAGGAATGACTGGTCGCTATGATGCGCACTGACCACCAGGGGGCAGATGCTCAATGCAGGAACTGCCCCCTGGTGGTCAGTGCACTCCCACAGGGGGAGCTCCGCTCAGCCACAAGCCGGGCTGATGGCTGCGAGCGCAGCAGCGGTGCTGGGGGACATCCCCCGAGGGGTCCTAGATTACAAGAGGGCACAGGCCGGGCTGAGGTACCCCTAGAGTGCACGAATTTTCGTGCACGGGGCCTCTAGTTAATTTATAAGCAGCCTACTGAAAAAAGTGAAACCCTGTGTTCAAGGCTGTCCTTAGTAACCCTATAAAACATTTTCTAGGCTTATGTAAGGTGATAAAGATCCATAATTTGCACTATTAAAGTTCCGAATACCTCTACTTACTTTTATCCAACACCTATCAGAATCTCATTTAATCCTCCCAACAGGTATATGAGATAGATTTTTATTGCCTTTCATTTTATAGATGAGGACACAAGTTACTGTGCTGAGAGTGAAAGACATTAATGGCAGAGTGAGGGCTCAACATGAATCTGTATGATTCTAGCACTAGCCACTATATTGTCTTGTGAAAGCATGGTCTTTGACCTTCAGCATTCATGCAAGAACCCTAGTCTCTCAGCAAAACTAAGGAATTCTGTTGCTGAGAAAGTTTTGGTTTCTTCACTAAAAAATCGGGCTCTGGTACATTTTTAAAAAGTGTAAGCACTACTTACTGCCTGTCATTGCATTGAAATCCTAAGGCAGTGTAGTATAGGGAATCAGGAAAACCAGTTTTGGATGCTAAATCTACTAAATATCTTTTATTATTTATTTATTTATTTAAATAGATTTTTATTGATTTCAGAGAGGGAGAGAGAGATAGAAACATCACTGATGAGAGAGAATCACTGACCGGCTGCCTTCTACACGACCCCTACTGGGGATTGAGCCCATAACCTGTGTATGTGCCCTTGACCAGAATCGAATCCAGGGACCCTTCAGTCCACAGGCTGACGCTCTATCCACTGAGCCAAACCAAGCGAGGGCTCAATCTCTTTTACACAAGTCGCTTAACCAAGTGGAGGTCACTTAAAAAAAAATATCTGAAGTGAAGGACTGAACTGCTTTAATATTATAATTAAGTTTGAACATTAATGGAGCACCCACTGTGTGCTCTACAATGGCAAGGCAATGAGGATTCACACATATGTAAACCGTACCTCTCATAATTCAAGTCAAACTCATTTTTTTTCTTGTAGTGAAGGTTAAACAAGTAAATTACCAAACATCATGGAACTCTTAGAACTGATGAATTTGTAATAGTTTGGATATTAACTCAAATATTTTGACTCAAGTGGATACACATATGCACATGCATGTGTATAAATGCAAAGTAGCCGTGGAAGAAAGTGGAAGAATGCAAAGGGATACCACTAATGTCAGGTGACTATGTTAAAGGTGCAGTAAAGGTCCGGATTACTTTCACTGAAAGGCAAGGGGCTGTACTTCAGTGAAAGAGGATAGAAAAAGAAAGACTGCTTCAAATCTTATTGCACAGTTTGAATTCATGGATAGGAAAAATATCCCTGACCATAAATTTCAGTCATTATAAAAATCAGAGATTTAGGGAAAAGAAAAAAACCAAAAGCTCAGAGCCTACCAGTCCCAGTTGAATTATCTTTCATTTTAGTCAGTCTTTCTCAACTGGGGTTTTGGGGGAGAATTAAGCCTAACACCTTGAGGTATCTGTACAGTAAATAATAAACAATTTCTTTCCTATGCATCTAGATTTATACTAGTTATTTTAGATCCTTGGGGAAAATGAGAAAATCATTTTCTGTGTTCTGTTGATCAGAATAGAAATTCTGGTTGAACTCATTATTTTGCCAGCACTTAATAGCTGCTTACCACTGCAAATGGAAGAGGTGATGTTGTACAGAAAAGGATAAAACTGCATACAGCGAATCAACTTCAGGCTGCTTTCACACTCTGGGCATTTGGTAGTCAATTTCAAAGCCTGTCTAAAGGCCTCAAGTGCCCCACTGATATTCTTCAGAGCAAGGTAAGCATTCCCCAGGCTCAAAAAGGTCAGGGGCTGAAAAAAAATCAGCAAAATGTTAATGAATTAATATTTCTGAGAGTTGCAAAACACCTTTACATTATAGGTCTTTTGGCTTTTTGTTTAGATTACCCCATAAAAGCTAATGTCTAACTGCCCACTTTATTCGCACCAGCCAATTCTAAACTGTATAACACAAATATAAATTTATCTTTTACCTTTTTACTAAGATAAAAAATACATAAAGTGTGTAATGTATACTAGTCTTAAGTGTATAGATCAATGACTTTTTGTATAGATCCCTTAACATTTCAAGATATAGAACATTTAGAAAGTTTCTAGTATCCCAAGAGGTTCCTTTGGGCTACTGAACCCCAATCCCAGAGGTAACCACCATTGTGATGTTGTGACTTCTATCACCATAGATTAGCTTTGCCTGTTCTTAAATTTCATTTAAATGGAATAAATAGCTGTTCTCTTATGTGTATATACAATATGTACCCTTTTTGTAGCTTCCTTCACTCAATACAAAAACTAAGTTTCAAGAAATTGAATGTTTTTTGTGCATCAGTTCATTCTTTTTAAAATTATATATGATGTTCCAGCATGTGAATATATTACAGTTTGCTCACCTATTTTCCTACTGGTCTATATCCAGTTTTTGGCTATTATGAATAAAGCTACTATCAATATTCTTGTAAATGTCTTTTGAGAGGCATATATACTCATTTTCCTTGGGTATATACTTAGCAGTGGGCTTAAAAGGGGGAGGGCATATATTTAGTTTTAACCAAAGAGTTTTTCAAAGTGGATGTACAAATTTATACTCCTAACAGTCAATACCAATTCACTGACTTGGTATTGTCAGTCTTTTTAACTTAGCTATTTTAATGAGCTGATGGTGGCATCTCACTGTGGTTTTAATGTGCACTTCCTTAATTAGTAATGATGAATATTTTTTCATTTGGATATCCTCATTTCTGAAGTACGTGTTGTTTTCCCCATTTAAACAAAATTGTCTTTTCCTTATTGATTTGAAGGACTTCTTTATATATATACTAGAGGCCCAGTGCATGATTAAATCATGCACGTGTAGGGTCCCCTAGGCCTAACCTGCCATCCAGGCCATATCCACTGCCCCACAAAGCCTAGCACGCTCCGCGGACACTGCTAGCAGCCTGCTCCCCGCTTTTGATGGCAGGGGGTCCGCTGGTGCTGGAGCGGACACACAGCTCCCCGCTTTTGATTGTGGGGGAGCTGTCTGTCTGTCTGCTGGTGTACCAGGCCTTTCGAAAGCCTCCAGCGCAGTGGAGGCTTTCGAAAGGCCTGGTGCCGGAGTGGACAGACTGCCAGCTCTCCCGCTTTTGCTCCCCGCTTTTGATGGTCCGCAGCAGGACGTGGGCTCGCTGCCCCAGAGGCCCCTTCTGTGCCGCAGCACAGCCATGGCGCAGACGCTGAGCTCGCGCCGCTGCTGGTGACGCGAACTCAGCATCCCGCCGGCACTATCGGCCACCCCGGCCACCCCAAGTCCCTCCCCCTGCGCCTCCCGCTGGCCTAATCGTGGGCATAGTGGAGTGATGGTAATTTACATATTACCCTTTTATTATGTAGGATTATTATGTAGGATACTAGAGGCCTGATGCGCGAAATTCATGCAAGCGTAGGCCTTCCTTCCCCTGGCTGCCAGCACCGGCTTCCCTCTGGCCACTGGCAGGCACCCAGGACCTGGGCTTCCCTCGCAGCCCTGCCTTCGTCCGGTCTAATTAGCATATTATACTTTTATTATTATAGCTATATCTACAAGATATGAGACCTTTGTTGCAAATACTTAGTGCAAATATCTTCTCAGTCTGTGATTTGCCTTTTTACTCTCTTAATGGTATCTTATGGTAAACAGAAATTCTTAATTTTGATGAAGTTTAGTGTATACGTATTTTCTTAAATTACAGTTAGTGCTTTTAAAATCTTTTGTCTACTGTAAGGTCATGAAGACTTTCTCCTACGTTTTCATTAAGAATCTTTATTGTTTTATCTTTCACATTTTGGTACATGATCCATCTCAAATTACTTGTGTACAACGTGAGGTAGGAGTCAAGGTTCGTTTCTTTTCCCTCAGGCGCTATCCTGCCCTCCCCCCACTGAACTACAGGTATGCCTTTGTCATAAATCAGGTGACCATATCCATAGGGCCTACTTCTAATTTCTCTATTGTTGTTCCATTGATATATTTGGGCATATTTGTGCCAATACCATACTGACTTAATTATACTAAGTCCTGAAATCTTTTATAAGCCTTCCAACTCTGTTTTTTCTCCTCACCCCCTAATTTTTTGGCTATTCTAGATCCATTTCTACGTATATTTTAGAATGAACTTATCAATTTATACATACATTATACATGCAATTGCTGAGAGAAAAGCAACACCTATGAAGTGAATCTATATATCAATTTGGAGAGAACTTACATATTAATATTGACTCTTTCAATCCATGAACATGATGTATATCCCCACTTACTTTAGAACTTCTTCCTCTTAATGCTTTGTAATCAGTACAAAAATATTTTATTTATTTCTAGGTATCAGATTTTTTGATGCTATTATAAATAATGTTTGTATTCTATTTTCCAATTATTTGTTGGGACTTTGTTTTTAAAGTACCCCAAAGTATTCAGTTTAGATTGTTTTAGCTAAAACACACCTATAATTAGTATTTTTGTAATGTGCTTGTATACAAACCATTTATTCTACACTTATTTTATGAAAAATATTTTTAAAGATCTAAGAATGTTTTATTCTCAAATTGCACAATATATCCCTATGAAAAGCAACACCTATGATTTGTCCAACTACTTGCTTCTGATTCAGGCTGTTAGGTCATCTGAAATGTCTCACTTAACCAAGCCAAAGTGTACAAAAAGATTCCAGATTAAAGAGGCCTAACACAAGTAATTTTCAAATTACATTTAAAGTATTACTTAGTGGTTCAGACTCAGCTATAAAATTAAATCCCATACCTTGATTTCTTGATATTTTGCATAAGAAAGCAGTATCATGATTATTGCTATGACCATATGAATTCATCCAGCAAATAATTACTGAATATGTGCTAATGTTTCAGACACTGTTTTACACTTGGGATACAGCAGAAAATAAGAAAGCTAAATCCCCGCCTTTGTGGATCGTACAGTCTAATATTACACTATTATAAAGAAAATGTGATGGAGAAAAGTAAGCAGGGAAGAGATAGAAGTAATACTATATATAGAAAGAGCTGGGAAGGGATTGCCATTTTCTTTTATGTTTAGTTATTTATTGATTTGGGGGAGAGAAACATTGACTCGTTGTTCCACCTATTCATGCATTAATTGGTTGTTTCTTATATGTGCCCTGACCAGGGATGGAATACGCAACCTTGGTATATCAGAACGATGCTCTAACCAACTTACCTATCCTGCCAGGGTGGGAGTGCCATTTTAAATAGTAAGGGAAGGACTTACTGAGAAGTTAGTATTTATAAAAAAAATTTAAGGATATGGAGGAGCAAGCTATGAAGAAATCTTGGTGGGAACTGAAGTATTCCAAGTGGAGAGAATAGAAAGTGCAAAGGCCCTGAGGTGGGAGCATGCTAGCATGTTCAAGGAAATGCAAGGAGGCAAGTGAGGCTAGAATAGAATGAGTAAAGGATTCAAAAAAGAAACAAGGTCACATTCATGTAGGATCTTCTTCACCATTATTAATTCTTATTTTTTACTGTGTGTTATATGGAGAACCACTGCAGAGATTTGAAGAGATGAATGACATCTGTTTTTGTTTTTGTTTTCATAAAGATCTGACTGGTTGCTGCATTGTGAATAGACTATCGGGGGACAAAAGCCAAAAGCAGAGAAGCCAGTTAGGAGGATGCTGAAATAATCCAGAAAAAAGATAATAGTGGTTTAAATTAGACAGCAGATAAGTAGTGAAATTGTAGGTATATTTTGAAAATAGAATCAGCAAGGTTAGCTAATAGATTGGATTTGCCTTAAGAGATGGAGAAAGGATGGCTCCAAGTTTTCGTCCTGAGGAACTGGCTTTACTGTTTCCTCAAATGGGGAAGACAGAGAGCAACAACTTGGAACAATTTTAAGAAGCTTAGTTTTGGCCTTTAGTTTTTGAGTGTGTTTTAGACACTGAAGTGGAGATATCAAGTAAGCTGTTGGGTAAAGGAGTCTGGAGTTCAGAACAAAGGTGATAGGTGATTCAATAGGGAAAGGATAGTGTTCTCAAGATATGGTGCCGGAACAACTGGATATCTATGTGGATATGAACTTTGATGAGTGAACTCTGATTCCTACCTCACATCATAAAGAAAATTTAACTTGAAATAGATCATAAAACATCTAGATGATAACATAGGAAAAGATTTTTGTATACTTGAGAGTTAACTTATATAAAGATAAGTCATAGAAAACAAAAACTAAACAGAACTAATTTTTTTTCCCAAATGTCTTATGGGGACACCTTATATCTAACAACAGAAATAAAAAGAAAAAAGATGGACAAATTTAAGGGCAATTTTTAAAAGCTAAGACAAAAAGGCAAAGAGAGAAAATATTTTAACATAAAGACTATTATATGAGTTCATATAAAATTAAAAACAACTAAATTCTAACAAAATGAGCAAAATGCATACATGTACTTTTACTTTAAAAATTAAAAGATAAATTTATATTAGAGAAGTGAAAAATTTAAAGAAAACTTGTTTCAAAAATGTAAATTCAGAGGCACTGTGACACGGCTGAAGATGTGAGCTCTGTGGCCTCTCTCCCTGAGTTTAAATCTGAGCTCTGATTTTTGATATATCTCTTGGAGTTTATCTAACACATGGGAAAATCCTATCCCATAGGGCTGTTGTGGGGATCAAATGTGTTATTACATGTGTAGTGCTCACTATGGTACCTGGCTCTGGTATACAACCAATAAAAGTTAGCAGTTATTTTAATTGCCCAATTCTGGTGAAGATACAGATGAAATTAATATTGTTAAACCTTGATTTTGGCAATGTATATTGGCCCAAGTCTTTTGGTGGACTGTTTGGCATTTTGTATTATAGTCATTAAAATATTTATTCTCTTCTTGACTTACTAATTTCAGTGCTAGCTATCTTTACTAAGAAAATTATCTGGGATACAGAAAAGGCCTCATGCAGAAAACCATACTGACAACAGCTAAGCACTATCAGTAACCTAAACATGCAACAACGGAACAGTAAGCTGTGATATACCAATTCATTGAACCTTTATAGAACCATTTACATTGATGGCTACAAAAACTATGCAGTAATAAATTATTTTTATACAATAAGTTTTTAAATATCACCAGTACAGTAGAGTTGCAACACTAATGAAATATTTACATAGGAGAAAAGCTTAACAAGGAAATATTTCCAAATGTTGACAGCTGGGGATGGGGTACTGATTAAGTTTTATTTGGGGATATCTACCCTGATTAATTGACTTATATTTTTTTCTTGTTTCAGTACACAGTTTATAACAACTGCTATTTTAGTATCATATTCAAAAGTGGAAAGGCAAGTAATCTCTAAAGGAGCTCTCTTTTCTTCAGAAAAATACTACCTAATTGCCTTGGCTGGTGGCAGCAGAAAGGGAAAAGTAGCAAGGGGAACACAGCTGTATCAGCCTTCCATCTGGAGGTCAATTCATCACATCTCATATAGAGCATCTGTTCCCACCACACATGGCACACGATAAACATTCGACAGATACTTTGATGTACTTCTTCAGCAACTTGACTTGTTGTGTATTACACCGATTGTAAATTCTGCTTAAAATCCAGCTATGAATTTCAAAGGACACTCTTAACAAGGCAATATTTCTTCTTATACTTAAAAAATCAGTTTTGGGATATCTCAAATAAACCTTAACCATTCATGCACACTGTTTCTAAACATTTCTTTGGATAGAAAACCTACAAATGTTTAGACACTAGGTATAAAAGCAATTTAATTATATATGTACTAGCGTTCCCGTTGCAGGAAAAATCCTGCAATAGGGTTTCCTGCTGCACTCTACCCCACCCTGCCTGCTCTCTTCCCTTGTCCCCCGCCCTGCGTTCTCCGCCAGCCCCCCTGCTTTTCTAACTTCTCCGCTAACCCGCTCTCCTTCCTTCTCCCCTGGCCCCGCCTCCGCTCCTCCCTTCTCCCCCGGCCCCGCCTGCTCAACTTCCTTCTCCCCCGGCCCGGCCTCCGCTCCTCCCTTCTCCTCCCCCCCCCCGGCTTGCTTGCTTCTCTGCAGCTTTGCTCCCTTCTGCAGCTCTTAGCTTCTTTCTACGCTGTCTCGATATGCAAATTAGCCACCATCTTTGTTGGGATAATTTGCATATTCATCCAGATTGGTTGGTGGGCGTGGCTTGGCTGGTGGGCGTGGCTTGGGTGTAGCGAAGGTGCAGTCAATTTGCATATTTGTCTATTATTAGATAGGATTATAACTGTATTTTATCAAACTTAAAGATGATATCAATTGTAACATATATCCTTATTTCTGAGATGTTAAAATAAGAAAAAAAAAGAAGTGGCTTCTTAGAAACTATGAAATAGAGTAATTAAATGCAAAGCAGTGATGTGACTCCATGGACTGCATGTAGTAGGTTCAAAACATGAATATCAATCCACCTCTGTTCTTATCAAAATAACTTTTAACTAGTGCTCTGGCCTGCTTGGTATAAAGAGATCTGTCAATCAAAGTTATAAAACAGTATAAAATTAAGCAGCGTACATATTGTGATAAGTAGGACAAAGAAAAGCCAGATGTTTCAGACTGACATAAAAAAGTGGCAGTATATTTTTAGCAGCTATGTCATTCTTATTTAAGTGTAATTTTCTAAAAAAAAATGAACTGCATAATTATAAATTTCACTCATTTAAAATAAAGAAATAAACACATAAAAAATAAAACAAAATCTGTTTCATGCCCTCTTTAAATATGCAAATTCTTCTCTGAATCTGAGTTACCCCCACATAGCGGATGTGATTACAAAGGAACCTAAAACCTCACCTCTGAGCTATTGATAGCCAAAGCCTGAAGTAGCAGCTTAGCGGCATCGAGATGAAGGCCATAGTGAATCAAAAGGTTGGCCAAGTTCACAAGAGGAATGTCTTGGTATTGAAGTGGAGCCAAATTCAAAGCCCTCTGAAGACAAGCAATAGCAAAAGTGCTATTTCCTACCGCTCTCCAGTAGAGTCCAGCTTCATTGAGTATCAGCCAGACAGGAGCATTTGGCTGAAAAAATCCCAAATACTTCAGTTAGTACAAGAATACAGCACTTGTTCTAAAAAGGATTTTCAACATATGCATTTCATTCTTTTAAATAAATTTTAAAATATGTTTTTATTGATTTCAGAGGAAGGGAGAGGGAGAGAGATAGAAGCATCAATGATGAGAATCATCTATCGGCTGCCTCCTGCACGCCCCCTACTGGGGAGCAAGCTCCCAGCCCGGGCTTGTGCTCTGAATGGGAATTGAACCCTGACCTCCTGGTTCATGGGTTGATGCTCAACCACTGAGGCACACCAGCCTGGCAATTTTGTTTTTGTTTTAGAGAACACTTGTCTAAAGGCACTTTCTACCTTTTTAATTTTTACTTTATTTATTTATTTATTTTTAATTGAATTTATTGGAGTGACACTGGTTAATAAAATTATACAGGTTTCAGGTATTTAATTCCACAATACATCATTTGTATATTTATTGTATTGTGTGTGTACTAGCCCAAGTCATGCATTTTAATTTTTACTTAACAGTTACTAAGCACTTAAATTTCGATGTCTGAAGTAGGTGACTCACCTTGTTAATAGCATGAAATAAGAAAGACCCAATTTCTTCTTCTGGGATAGTATAGTTATTAATACGGGAAAGCAAAATCTGAAAACAACAAAAGGAAGAATGACTCAATTGAATATAACAGGAAAGACATTTGAAAAGAATTTCTATAGATAGCAGTCTCTACTTGAGCTCCTCAGGAACAGCTAATTTGAATAGATATTTATAATCATTTAACAATGAGGTCATAGAAATACCAACAGGTGTTGACCTGCTCACATGTATGCCCTAGTTTCCTATAACTAAAAAGTGTTAAAAGACATATACTTATTAAGGTGATCTATCATATCCCATTGAAGTCAACCTAGGTGTCCAGAACCAAGTGAGGAAGTGTTCAGAAGATAGCAGCATGCAATACCCGATACAATAAAAGTCTGCTATCTTTCCTAGCCGGAAAAGCACCAGATCCTCAGTTAGTCTACTTTATGTTCTTGCAGCATTCATGTAACTGTGAGCAACTCCAAGGCAGGAATCATGGTCTATTTATCTTTGGATTCCTAGCACTCCAAACAGTGCCTAGCCCATGATATATATATTTTTTTGCCTCAGTAAATGTTTGTTAAATGTAAGCAGTAACTGTTCACAGTTTTAAAATTAATTTTAAAAAGAACGTCATTGTGATGGTCTGTTTTCTCTGTAACAAGGTTATTTTTTCATTTGTATCTATGGAATGGTATGTAATACAGAATTTATAGTCAGTAATAAAACATTCCTAGTTACACATAACTAAGAGAATTAAAGAAAACAACATAACAGAACTTATTTATAAAAATGTTTGTGGTTATCCAATTCATACAAATTCCTAAGGACCTCATATAAGCCCAAAACAGAGTTCACAAGGCCAAGGAAAGAGAATCAAGCTTCCAATTTATACAAACTTCTGGAGGATACAAAGCTAAACTGAAGTGGTCAGACGGCCTCCATCAGGTCAACAGAGAGCTCTGAGTTACTCATGTTTGCAGACTTCCCAGCGAGAGGAACAGTGCTTAGGTGGCTATGTCAGCAGCAGCCGGGAGGAACACCATCCTGGCACCCTTCCAATAGCATGACTGATTTCTTAAAGATTTTAACAATTCTTTAACTCCATCCTTCCGTCTTATAAAGTTAAAGCTCAACAACTGCCTTCTATCAAATTTCTGTTCCACCTAAGAGGCTTGTGAGTCACCCAGAATGGACGGCAATAAACACCAGCCTAAATGAGCCTTACTTTTCGTGCATGGTCATCTGGCATTTTGGCTTTCAGATCCATGCGGACCTCTAATTCTTTGACTAAGTAGGACAGAGTCTGGCTTTTTCTGAAGTCAGTTATGGAACAGTCAGGGGTTTGGGCCTCTTCTTCTGAAGAATAATCATCACTGTTGAGTTCGTGGATCCTGGCACAAGAAAAAGGAACAAGTTTCATATTTTCAAAGTTTGGGTGATGTCAAGATAAAGACTTAACCTTTCAAGTCCAAGGCTGGTGCTCTCAAAGAACTGCCAGATGACAATCATGCAGAATCAAGTGCTTTGCCAATCCATCAGCACTTGCCTGAGTCCTTTGTTTTCCGGAGGAAGAAAATAGGTTGGCAATTCTCCGCTAACAGGGACTCTAGGATAGCTTTCTGCACAATCTGCTCTTTTAGGCCACAGAATATTCTGTTTGTCCTAATAAAAAAAGAAAGTTCCTCATCAATTTCTTTGGATTCAATATTTCAACATGCTAAATGAACTTTTAAAAAGAACACAAATATACTAGGATAATTAAACAACAATTTAATATTTTAAGATAAATGCAGACATTTTGGTTGATTCCATAATATCCCCTCTCCTGCAGGTTATTAGTCTAAATCAGTAATTCTACCTGCTTTACCACAGACTGGTTCAGGGTTGGGCAAGCCTAAGTCAGCTGAGTCAATGAGACACAAAGAGAGGCTTGCTTGGGGCGCTGGGAAAGAAAAGCCAGTCTTAGTTTCCTATAGGAACTAAAAACCCGTTGCTCTAGTTGCTGCTGGCTGTCACCTCATGAACAAGACAGCTTTAGGATGAAACCAATACTGTGATGGCAAGTTTAAGAAAAAAGAATGAAATGGGTCACTGGTAACATCACTGGACCATTGCATCAACCAAATCCAAATTCTGCCCTATCTCTGGAATTCCTATACATGAGGCAAATTTTCTTTTGTTAAAGCCAATTTGAGGTGAAATTTGTGATTTGTACCTGAAAGCACACATATACTCATAAAACTGGAACAGAAAACTATTTTTCTTTGAACTAAGACCTCTTCTTTGCCAATACCAATGTTTAACAATTATTTTTGATTTGTAAAATGTTCATTTTTCTAAATATAAAGGCTTATTAAACTTATATCCCAAAGCTATCAAACTTTGGGGGAATTTATATTACATATAACTAAATCTAAGTGGCTATATTAATTCTGTTAGAATAAAAACAAATTCTGAAAACTTAACAGTGAATAAAAAAATACATGGCCTCTGTCCTTATATCTTGGTATTTCCATTGACTAAATTTCTTAGCCTAGAAATACATCTTTATTAACTTGTTTACTATCTGTATCTTCTGCTAGAATGTAAGCTCCAGCAGAGCAAGGAATTTGTGTACTATATTGATAGTACTAAGCCTGGTACACAGTTGGAAGCTCAATAAAAGCATGCTGATTAAAAAAGTAAATACAAGGATATGTTTAAGTCAAGTTTAGAAACTTGTTAGGGTTGGAAACTATACCCAGAGCTCAAAGCCTGAATTGAAATCAGGGAGTCTATCCTTCCCGCTTGACTGGGAAGAACTCAAGGCAGACCCAGTGTCTTACTTATCCACTACCTGGCCAAAGCCTGCCATTTAATAGAAGTTTAATAAGTGCTTGCTAAACTAAGCTGAACTGTGATGAGGCCATATTAATCAGTGAGGTTGAGAGCCACTGCTTTCAAAGAGCTTGTCTGTTTGAGGAAATGCCTCCATCATCCTCTATTAACTTACCCTATATGCATCAGAGTCCCTGCCCCAGATCCAGAGAACAGAATGGGCTACAGGAGGAGACTTGACCAAATTACTGACGTCACTCTGATTTGTCTGAACATCAAAGTTCACAGACATCATACTGGAGGTTGATGAATCTTCACCAAACTAGAAAATGAAAAGTTCAATCAAACTGGAAGCGGGAAAGGAGTTGAGACTAAGATTTAACTCAAAACATTTAGTGAATATTGAAAATTAGTAGGAAATCAGAAAGCAGGTGGGTAATAAAGCAATCAGATCTTTTAATTCTCAGAACTATGCCCCAACAATATTCTCTCATAGATAATGCACAGTTAGCAACTTTTAATCAATTATGCTATTGGTTTGTGCTCCTGTCCCTTCATTTTCTTTCTATGATTTAGTCTCTTTCAGGTTTAAAGATTAGCTGATTTTGAGGTTTGGTTCATTATTGCATACCCCCTACCTAGACTAAAATATAACTACTCTATAAAATTAGTGTTCTGTGGGTAGAAGCAAGGGAACTTAAGGAAGGATCTTAAAATTTTAATATAGATATCACTTAGGCATTATAGACTATTGTATAATCAATTCCAAATATATATAGCCTTCCTCCAAAGCAAGGTAAAACAATGTCTGATAGTCTCACAAGACTGTGTATTTCTAAAATCTTGTTAGATAAGAGAATGGGACCACAATGGGATAGTGTACAAAAGACATGGGGAAAAGGAATTAATATGATGCATATTCTTTGGCAAATAGAAATATCATTCATGGAGGAACTGAGTACTTTCTATAAAATCTGATTTCATAAACATAACAGATACTCAAAACCTTAAATGAGAGTCATAAATTTTAGGGATCAAATATACAAAGAATCAAGAAGGGGGGAGGGGGTGAAACAATGTTACTCCAGAAGAGAACAAGAAAAAGACCTGAACATAATCCACATTTTCAAAGATGTCTCCACGATGGTAGCGCACAGGTTGGTCCCACTGGCAATGTAAAGTATGCTGCTGGTTGACCAGACGGCATATCTGATGATTTCCTGGAATAAGAAAGAAAATTAAATAGATGAAAAAGATCAGCAATGCCAACATGAATTTCTTAGTCTAAATCATTTAGTTCCAACTCTATATTCTTCAGAGCCTGGCAGAGTACTTACACAGGAGGTACTTATACAGGGGAACACTAATTAATGGTTCATTAAATTAAATCATTCTAAAGAAGCCTCGCCTGCCCCATCTACAAATCAAAGGGGCTCCACTAGATAATCACGGCAATTACATCCTATAATGGTAAAATCTACTCACTACATTGCTTTAAGAGACTTCGGCCATCTCTCTGGAGAGAATTTGCTTTATATATTTCATAATCCTGCTTCAAATTTATACATAGGAGCTCTGGTTGCACTTCAGTACAAACTGAGGAATAAATAATCCCAAGGACTAAACATACTCTTTACACTCAAAATAGCAAAGAATACTTGTTAGATGGAATATAAAATGAACTGTAAATGATCATCGCTAAGGTTCAAAGGTTAAGAGGCTTTGTGGGGGAAGGTCAATGGGGAAAAAAAGGAGATATATGTACTATTATATGTAATACTTTAAACAATAAAATAAAATTTAAAAAAAGAGGCTTTGTAGACCAATATATTTATCAAGGGAGAAAGGTGTAATATAAGAAATTCTATTAACTTATTCTTTGGTGTCAAACTGTGAGATCTGCTCTCTTAGGGTTTAATCAGACATGAAACATTTTGGATACAACCAAATCACTGACCTCCTGCCAACCCAAGTTCTCTTAGACCAGTGGAACCACAGACTCTAAGAGATTTTAAAGAGTGTTATATACCCTCTTCCCAGAAAAAAACAATTATGCACAAACACAATTCTAAGTATAATTCTGGGGAGGATTTCAAAATTCCCTAAAATTAATCCACTGACCCAAATTAAGAATTCCTGCTGGAGCCAAATTCTAATCTAAAATCTTACTTCTAAAATGAAACATTTGTTTTTAAGGGAGAAAAAAAAAAAAGGTATTTATTTAGCCTTGTTGCCAGTGTCGACTAAAGAGGGTGGATACTTAGTTTTTAAGGTGTGTCCGGTTTGTTTTACTTGGAGTAGGCTCCAGTTGCAGTGTTTTTAGACCAGCAGCGACTGGCATCAAATGGGAGCTCGTTAGAAATACAGACTCAGCCCCCTTCTCAGACCTACTAAATCAGAACCTGCATTTTAACAAGATCTCCAGGAGACTGACATGCATATTAAAGTTGGAGAAGTATCAATGTAAGCCACAGAGGGTAAACAACCATTGTTAAGACTAGGATATAAAAAATTTCCCTTTTACTTTAAATGTGAATTTAAAAAAGGTACAGGGACCAAACCAGCTCCCCTGGCCTGCTGCTGGTATACCTGCTATGATGATGCTGGATTTTAAGATCAAAGGAAGTCATAAGCACAACTTTATACTGCTTTATAAAAGTTACGGAAGTAAAGCACACTGGAAGTGAACTTCCTAACCTGTCTTCAATTATTTAGAATCAGTACTTACCTAATTGTGCCTCTTTTGCCATCTGTGTCTCATGGATGATATTTCTTAAGATTTGCTCTTCTTGAATCAGCTTATGTTTTTCCAGGATCTCCTGCTGTCTCAGGTAGTGGTCATGCTGCTTTTGATATTCTTTCAACTCATTCAGTGTTCGCTGGAGGGATCTTAACATTTTTAACACCAGGAAAAAGTTACCGAGGTTTAAAATTGTGAATTTTAAACCCACTTACATGCATAGATTTTCTGGTTCTCAGTAATAATTGCCAAGGTATTTATTTTCTTTTAACGTACAATCACTGTACCACAAAGTTCAAGAATAATAAGGCTAAATAGATGATATTGTTTTATTAAACTTAGGGGCAAAAAGGTGGATGCAAAATTCTCTCCTTACATACAACTACCTTGACATTAAATAAATGGTGTGTTGGACTTTTCAGGTGCCAAAAAAGATGCATTAACAATATACGATTAACTTTTACATATTTAACAATTCTGTTTCCCTCCACGAAGTTTGTGTTAGTTCCACTGACTGCCAAAGGCTTTCTGGACTCTCCCTTTGATTTTGCCTAAAGACAAGGTTAAGGGTAAGGGCCACTCTACCTTGTTCTCACATGCTATCTCCTTCGTTTATAGAATTTGGAATAAACCACAGAAACTTTGCTTTAGAAATGAATATTCTCTACCACCTGTTATAAAATCAGCTGCCTGATTATGTTTAGTCACAAAAATCTTATTACCTATTACATTGTAACATATGGAGATTTAGGAGCTGTACAGATTGTATAAGAAAGAACCAATTCAATTCTTAAGAGCACAATCTTGGAAGAAGCTCAGCCAGGGAAAGATCTAATCAGGTGTAATAGAAGCCAGGTATAAACAAGCAAGCTGTCATTCTTTCCTTCTCACTACAATATGCTCTAAACAGACTTGCAAAATAAGCAAATACAAAAGTTTAATGAATTCTAAATCGCCATTTAATTCTCTAATAATCAAAGTAGACTTAAAACATTAAGGCTAATTCTATATGTGATAAACAATTCACTTCTAAGTTATAGGATGTTTCTTAGCTGGCCCTATAATCTATTGAATCAAATACTTTTATTAAATATACTGCAAAGACCAAGTGCAACAGAATTCCATTACTGTACAACTTACACACTTCTTATTAAAATGTGGGTCTCTCAACCTCACTTAACTAACATAACAATAGCTCACCCTTAGGAGTCAAAGGGGAGAAAAGATCACAGGATGTGCAAGTGACTTCACATATAGTGTATTATAAGGATATAAAAACTTAAATAGTAGAATTACTGATTATCCAGCAGCACCTCCGACTTCACAAAAGTAATGATGATCCAACTGTAAAGCTCTAAATGACAGCATTTACTGCAAACATTCTCTAGTTCCTAAAATCCATGCTACTAAAGAGATTCCTCTATACCAGTGGTTGGCAAACTCATTAGTCAACAGAGCGGCAAACCGCGGCTCGCGAGCCGCATGTGGCTCACGAGCCGCAGTTTGCCGACCACTGCTCTATACCACCACCAAATTGTACTAAACATGCTGGATTTGGAGAAAAGGGATACAACTAGCAGTAGTGAAAAGGTGTTTTTCTTAATTCTAATGAAAAAATTAACACTGAGATCACCATCCACAGGCCTAAGTTAAGTAAGGTTCTATGGTGTTAGTGCTTCAGGGACATTTTTTCTCCCAATTACCTATGTTGAGCTTCCAATTTCTGCTCGAGTTTTTGCTGACACAGGACAGCATGCTTCCTCTTTAGAGCTTGCTCAAACCCAGGTCTGGCCTGCAAAGCGTGGTCATAACAGAGCACTGAGTGGTTATACTCCCCAAGCATCTGAAGAGACGAAAGCAAAAACACACACACGGGAAAAACATTAGCCACAGCCTGTTTGCATCTATCCAAATCCCTTAATAATTTATGAGGTCACCCCTATATCTCACTCTACAATGAGTATTATTTTGATCAGTGGCCAAATATCCACAACATAAAAACATGCTATAGCATGGCTTAATTGGGAAGTATTTCTATCTTAAGAGGTGTGCTCTGCAGAAATTTCATATTCCTATCAATTATTTTTCTTTTTGTAAAAAGGCTGGGACAATTATGATACATTATTGTGTTGAGATTTCCCCCCTAATTCATTTCCATCCCCTTTCCCTTATTTGGACCAAAAGAGGGAAGGAAAAGGTTTGTTTTTTTTTTAAATATTTTTTTATTGATTTTTTACAGAGAGGAAGGGAAAGGGATAGAGAGCCAGAAACATCGATGAGAAACATCGATTAGCTGCCTTCTGCACACCCCCTACTGGGGATGTGCCCACAACCAGGGTACATGCCCTTGACCAGAATCGAACCTAGGACCCTTCAGTCCGCAGGCCGACGCTCTATCCACTGAGCCAAACCGGTTAGGGCGGAAAAGGTATTTTTTATTGAAAAGAAAACAGCAACTGATTTGGCTCATGAAAATAAAATGTTGTATTTACTGCATATATATTTCCCAAAGTGTAATAGCTGGTGAAGAAGTCACTGTCGTCCAGAGCTGCGTGGACCACAACAGCCGCATCAGCAGAGAAGTGTGCTCTGTGCAGCACATTTGCCAAGTTGACCAGGGCAATGTCTTTATTGTGCCTAAAAGAGAAGGAGAGAGTAATCAGATGTTAGGAAAGAAGCATGTGTTCCACAATTATGCACAACTACCCGACAAGGAAAAATTACATTCAAAGTTATTGAGCTTAGGGGCATAACTTTCAGTATACTTACAGATGAGAAAACAATTTAACAAAATCGTAATGTTTCATTTTTACATACTTCATGGTGCTTACTCAATCTGATAATTATAATTTTTACCACAAAAATAAGGTGGGGGGGTGGGCGGGGAGGTCTGGAAGACATTTTGTGATTTTAAAATGTATTTAGGCCTTATCTATGAGGCCTAAATACATTTAATCTATGATAATGTCTCCAAAGTCCTTGCATTCAAGTCTCAAGTGAATCAGAGGGCATTTACATTATATATATTTTTCTCTAATGGAAATCAGAAGTATATTATGCTATTATCACTTTGAAGTCTTTGAAATTTGTCATTTTTTTGTGATGGGACTAATTTCTTTGAACAGGAATAAAGAGAGTATAAGTATAACACAATGCTTCTTACTGTTTTCTCTTTTTTATTGTTTTCTTATGTTTTGTTTCTTTAAGAGCCCAAGTTATGTGGAAAATGTAAGGTAGAGAAGGGGAAGAAACTTACCTGGAAGAAAAGTGAAGTGCTCGCATGGCACATTCCACTACCTGATATGGCTCATTCTTTATTCTCCAGTAAAATGAAGCCATGTTATACAGTACCCATGAGGAAGAGTTCTAGAGATTAAACAAATAAAATGACAATCAAACATAACTCAAGGCAGTTTCTGAACTCAGAATGTTCCAAATGAGCACCTTTACTACTGTCTCTCCTGAAATTTAAAATGAAGAGCAAGACTTATAGTAGAGGTAAAGCATAAGACAAAGTAAAAATAAACTATACCTGTCAGGAGAGCCTCTGATCACCAGTTGTGCAAGTGCATTAGGTGTGATCTCCACAGAGAGACCATACAACTACAGGCTATTATTCTAAGGAGGAAACAAAGCTGAAAAGCCCACCAACTGGCCACAATTTAATGGGTCTTCCTTATTTCAGGAATTTAGAAGTTAGGAATCAACCTACTTAGAGATGCCAGTTGCTTTACCATGAAATTTCTGAAATTAATATATTTTAAAGTTTCCTATTAATATCTGAGTGAAGGTACATATGTAATCAAATGACAGGTTTATGCTGAATATTTGTCATTTTCTCTTTTGTGTTCAGAATCTAATTTAAGCTTTCACACTATAATACATTTATAATAAGTGTATTATTTTGTCAACGTAAAAAGGGAGTTCTTTTTTTTATTATAAGGAGCTCATAAAAGATCTAAACAGACAAAACAAACAAACCAACTAACAAATAAGAGATCATGGACCAAAATGACAAACAATTAAAAGTGGTTGAGCATCGATCTATGAACCAGGAAGTCACGACTGCCAGTCAGGGCACATGCCCAGGTTGCAGGCTTGATCCCCAGTAGGGGATGTGCAGGAGACAGCTGATCAATGATTCTCTTTCATCATTAATGTTTCTATCTCTCCCTCTCCCTTCCTCTCTGAAATCAATAGAAAATATATATTTAAAAAATTGGTAAAGATTAAAAAGAATGCCAATACTGGCTACACTGTATATTAAGTTCAGATATTAACTGTAGAAATGTTAGGTTAGTACAGTCTAGTATTTCTGGAGGACAATCTGACAACACGTATGTAAAAGGCCTTAAGAATGTGATAACCCTTCGACTCTACAACTCCACTATTAGCAATTTATCCTATGAAAATAATTTTAATTATACAAATGTGTAAAAATAAAAATCCAAAAGAATATATTATAAAACAGTAATTTTATCTAAGTTTTTAAATTACAATTTTTACTTCATAGATTTATAGATTTTTAAAATATAATCTCATTTTTTACAAGGACCAATTATTTTATTTTTAAAATAGTTATTTTTAAGATTAAAACTAAGTATAATTCTGTATTAATCAGCCTATATATTCTATCTTCAAAGAAATGTATGATTTTCAAGTGATGTAACTAAAGACTTGAGCACTATATGCAGTCAGTTAAAGGTTACTATATTCTTTCACAATTGACTTATGACTTGGGATTAAGCCTCTTTTTCAATAGCTTTTTGAGAAAAATTTCCTTCAAATAATCAAATACTTTGATTTTTATCTCTTATTTTCAGACTTTATATTGTAAACTAGAGCAAAAAGATTAATTAAAATTCTACATGAATTTCTCAAAATATCAGGATAAGCAGAATATTCTACACATATTAGGAGAGAAAAATAAAATCTTCAAGAAAAATCTTTCTATAAGATTTCTTATAAAATCTCTCCCCAAATTTATAAATGTTCAAATATCACTGTTAATTACTCCTTCCTTCTTTGGAACACTTTTTTTCTCTTGGCTCTTAGAATCACATTCTTCTGGACACCCTTTTTGATCTCTTTTGAAATTCCAGACTTATACAGGTATTTCAAAATCAACATGGCCAAACAGAACTCTATCTTCTCTTCTCTCACCCCCACCCTGCTCCTCCTTCAAGTTGCTTAAGTCAAAAATTGAGCAATTATCCTTGATTCCTCTTTTTCCCTCATTCCCTGTTCTAATTCATCAGATTCTAAACTTTTAAACATTTCCTGAAATAGTTCCTTCATTTCCAAAACTAACCATTCTAGTCCAAACCATCTTCATCTCTCTCTTAAAGTACTGAAGGATATTTTAAATCCTAAGCCAGTTTCCCTTATTACTCATCAAGTTCTGGGAATGCAATATTTTACATTATTTTCAGGAAAACAAGATGAAGATGGTAACTTAGCAACAAAAATAATCATATATATAATGTATTTGAATAATCATACATATATACAATATATGTGAATAAATTATATGTATATAAATGTTGCAATTATACATTTTACTTAATACCACTATAATAATGCTGAGGAACGAGCCTACATTTTAATGCACCCTTTGGGCATAGAGAAGAGCAAAAACCATTTTCTAATTCCCACAAGTTATCCTGATTGATACATTTAAAGTCCTGGGTCCTTCCTGTTGCACAATTCCCTGTTTCATTTTTTGAAGTAGATGTTCCCTTAAAAGAAAAAATTACAAGAAGATTTTATTGTTGGTGGTGATTCTTTTTCATGTTCAGAGAATAGTGATCATATATGTATTATGTGGAGATATAGCAAAGACTGAAAAGTTAAATTTTCTTTCACATTCAAAATACATACTCAAACCTATAAGCTCTGTTGCTTATATTAGTATATAATTTTCTTTTATGAATTAAATACATCTTTTTAGCATTCCTTCCTGGGTAATGGCACTGGATTACCAATGTTTTTCTTTAGCTTTAAACTTTACGGTTTCTATTAGTGTAACCATAATTTAAAATCACTCTCTAGATAGAAACAAGCTCGGTAGGTGTATCCTGAGAGTAAAATATCTTCTGTTCACACACAGTTTCCTGGCTCTTCAGTCAGTGATGACTTACCTTCTGTAGGCCTTCATGAATGAGGTGACCTATGTCATCTATATTCCTTCCTAATCGTTTAGATAAATATGTGAAGATTGGATCTTCTTTAGGTAATAGAGGTGCAGAAAGATTAACTCTCTCTTGTACACCCTGAAGAACAAAAATTGAAAAAGGAGATTATAAAAGACTATAATTTGGTATCTAATAACATTTATTTTGAAGGAATTTTAAGAAATACAAGATGTTTGTAAAATTATAAAGCTATGTGAAAGGAAAAGAAAGAGAGTATTTATAAACAAGAGACTAAATTTCTAAAAATGTACTAAAAAAAAAGTCCCACAGCTCTCTACTTACTCGCAAGTGCTGGAAAGCATGTATACTATATGGAAGTTCTAGAATTTTAGTGCAATCAGGTTGCTCAGGGTCTGGAGGGACAGGAGATTCTGTATCTATATAATCTTCAGGGCTAAAATCAAGAAGCAAGAAGCAATGAATAAAAGGTGAAGAAATGTCCAATTTTTCCCTAATTGAACTATATTCTCAAAACATCTCAACTTTACAACCAGTATTACTCAACATTCATAACGTTTTCAGTGTTGTTAGAGTCAAACATTTTGGGAGTTCAAATTAAAAGAGATAAATCAAGAGTGAGAGAGAAAATAGGCTGGTGAGAGAATGTTAAGATCAGGGACTTTTCAAAAGCTAATATAACACTGCTAAATTCTTTCTAGAAATATCAAATCAATTTACATTTCTGTTGATAGTCTCTCCTCTCCCTATTTTTACATTTTATAGACGAAAACTATCTAAATGTTTTAATTTGTACATACTTGATCATTACTGAGAAATATGTTTTCTACATGCTTATTAGTCATTTGTATTTCTTTTGCTATACATTGTTCAATTTACTGCTGTGGTATTAAATATCTTCAATAGTATGTACTCTGAACTTACAAATTTCAATAAACTTATCTGTGATTGAAGCTTATTCACATTGAGAAATAATTCATTGATTTGAGAAAGATCAGTTCAAGAAAACATAATTTGGGGGGAGGGA
This sequence comes from Cnephaeus nilssonii, assembly GCF_951640355.1. NCBI lineage: Eukaryota > Metazoa > Chordata > Mammalia > Chiroptera > Vespertilionidae > Cnephaeus > Cnephaeus nilssonii. Next base: position 14,504,307 of record NC_137084.1, on the reverse strand, counting down.
AGAGGATGTCTTTACCTGATGTCTTTGCTCTCCAAAGTTATGTATGTGCCATCATAGAGATCCAGGTCCCCTAAGGGCACCTTGGCTTTGATGCAGTCTGGATCTTCTTTATTATGTCTTTGTTCCAGTCCTGTGTCTCTGTCCTCATTCTCTTCTATGTGAATTTTTTGAGCAACTAATTGCTTCTGTTGAGAAGAAAATAACACAATAGATTTTTCTAATATTTCCATCGAGATTCCATGTAGGAGAAAGGAGAATTTAATGTACTGAAGAAGCCTGAGAATCCTTTACGAAGGAAGACAAGGATTTTGAATATGCCCTCAATTAATTTAGTTGACATCAATAAGCTTCTCTAGACAGGTGAGAATAGCACTGAAATTTGGGGGCTATTTTTTGCCAATACAAAATTAACTAATATACTACAAAAAATGTAGACTATCTTACCTAATCAATCATTAATGAGAATAAATATATTTTCAATATGTGGATGCTCAACCACTGAGCAACACTGGCCGGGTCAGAATAATCTTTTAAAACAAAAAATAAAATACTAAATTGACAGGAAACCAATTATATTGAAAAACAAATTACATGGTGGTTTACCTAGACTCCTACTTTTGGCAAGACAACTTGAAAGATGTCAATATTCTTAAGTTTTTTAATATTTGATCATAAATTTTCCAACAGGATTTTAATTTATTCAGTTTCTTTTACCTTCTCCTGAACATGACAAGAGTCTAACATGCTTTAACTAATCACTGATCATGCCCCAAACCGACCACATATTGTTAATTTTATTTAGTTTTATCTTTTAAAACACAAACCCAAAAAATAGTTAAATAAGTTTAGCAACTATTTCATCAATGTTTTTACTGACCATTAAGATGTACCTTTCACTGGCTTTACTTTTCTTCTTGCAAAAGTATACCTTTAATTTTGTTTAAGTGAGTAAACTCTGTCTTTGTATGTCAGAAAACATCTTTGCTGTGTTCTAACTCTTGAATGGTTTAAAAAATATAAAATTCTAGTTTGACTGATTTTTTTCTTAACATTCTGAGATTATTCCTCCATCTTCTTCTGATATATCGAAGAAGTCTATCTAGTTGTCACTACTTTGCATATAAATTGTATTATCTAGTCTCATGGCTTTAAGTCTGCAAGTCAATGATTAACAAATTTACATCTCCTGTCACACCTTTACCTCAGAGTCCACACTTGAAGAACCAACTCCCTACCCGATATCTCCACTTAGATTGTCTAATAGGTACCTCAAACTTAACATACCAAAGCCAAACTATCATTGATTTCCATAAACTCCCCAATCCTACACATCCTTTAGTCTTCTCTACCTCAGCTACCATCAATCCATCCTTTCAATCTCCTGGATCAAAAACCCTCGAGTCATTCTTCACCCCTCATCATCTATCTTTCCCCAACCACTCCATGACCATCTCTTCTAACAGTTTTGATTCTATCCAGTTCCCAAGTCCAGAAACAGATCTTATAATTTTGGTTTGGAGTTTCTACCTCAAAGTAATATTCTGCCCTAAAATGGGTTTCAGGAAATTGAAGATGCAATTATTTAGCCATTGGATGGTTCAGTTCCTTTTTTTATCATCAGGTTTTGTCTTGTCTTCCTATTTGTTTTTCCCAGACTCTTTTCATGAACAGATGCTCCATCCCAGTCCTCAAGCAGTAAGCCTGATTCTCTTCATCTTGCATGGAATATTGCCAGTTCTCTTAACTCCTCAGAGATGAACTACCACACACCATAGGGTGCTCCTGGCCTTGGAAACCAGCAGGTTTGTAGCTTCAGGCACTTTCCCAACTTAGTGTGTCTGTTCCATTTCTGGTCCATGGAGATGTTTATGTTGCTTTTAGGCCTGGCACCATTTTATTTTGATTTCCACTTTATATTTTATCAGCCATTGCTGTGTATATGAAGCAAAAGAAGTGTATTAAGTATAAACTCAATACACTACCTTAATCAATAATTAGTGGACTCAACATTTCTCATTTGTATTTTCACTGACGTGGTGAATGGCATTCCCCCCAGTATATACTCTAATTTAAGGCTCTTTCTCTTTATATTATGTCATAACTAGAGGCCCGGTGCATGAAAATTCATGCACTCAGGGGAGTCCCTCAGCCTGGCCTGTGCCCTCTCGCAGTCCAGGACACCTTGGGGGATGTCCACCTGCTGGCTTAGGCCCGCTCCCCCGGGCCTAAGCCGTCAGTCGGACATCCTTAGCGCTGCTGAGGAGGTGGGAAAGTCTACCACCACCACTGCGCTCACAGCCATCAGCCTGGCTTGTGGCTGAGCGGAGCTCCCCCTGTGGTCAGTGCATGTCATAGTGACCAGTTGTTCCCGGTCATTCCACAGTTAGGGTCAATTTGCATATTACCTTTTATTATATAGGATGACCCCTAAAAATTGGGATAGCATTAAACATATACAATGTGCCTATGCATCTAAAAATAAAAGGTATTTTCTGTAACTCTGCATCTTTTGAACACTGTGTTTTTTTAAAAACAGATCAAGCTTCCAAGCATGAAGCCTGATAAATATACCTATTGGCAAGCTCAGGGAAGGCCTACATGGCAATCTTGCAAACTCTAAAATCTAAAGTAACCCCAAGGATGGTCTGAAATTAAACTTTAACTAAAAGCAGTTATGGTGGGTAGTCAACTCCTAGGCTGGTATCTTCCCTGACAAGGTCAATCTTTACCTAAACTGAGCTTATTGTCTTTTTGCATCTAAGATAACATATTATTGAAACGTCAGGGTAACTTGTAACTTCCCTTTTTTCCGGACCCCTCAGGGCACAGCCAAATGTTCTGGGTGCCAGGACAGATATCACAAATTCCTTCACTGTTATTATTATCATGTTAATTATTGACTGTTAACTATCCTGTACCCACCTAAGTAAAAAGAATTATGTGTCTATCATTTTACTCTTTATCCAATCCCAAAGGTTCCCCCCCCCACTTGCTTTCTCCAGCCTCTCTAATCATCATCAATGGATTTCACGTAACCCACCTATGCCTCCTCCTTTGATTAAAATGTATAAAAATAGGTAAAAAAAAAAATGCCATTCTCTGGAGCACTATCTCAATCCTTTGAGATTCTGCTTCCCAGCAATTGTTGACAGTTTGGCTCAAAAAAACTCAAAAAAATTCTTTACAGGTTTGAATGTTTCTACGTTCACAATACAATAACTCCTGTGAAATGCAACAAGTTTCATTTGCATATTGCATGCCCACTTGCCTCACCTCCAATTCTTTGAGGTAGTTAACTGTTGTTTCTTGTCTCATTAATATGACTAAGTCATGGGGATGCTTCAAGTTCATTGGTGAATCCACCTGCAAAAAAGCAAGCAATAAATAAATAAAGCTCAGATATTGTTAACATAATAGTTTCCTTTAATATGCTCTAAATTATTGTTCAATCCCCATTATAACCAGTGTTAGGTGCTCAATAAAACTCAAGGGGTATTTCAAAAGTGATCATATATAAATTTCATCAAGGAGAATGACAGGTTCAAAAGCTGTCCTTGAACTTCTACTTGAAAGAGCAAGCTTTTGAAGTGAATATTCTGACTTGACTGGTTAGATGAGAAATATTCAACATGAGAAGTATTTGGCAATGGATGATAAATTCCTTAAAAGATATTTCACATCTGTAATAACAAAAAGGGATTGTCTTGTCTTGATTATCACATTCCATATCTGAACAGATTTAGAAGCAATAAAAGGAAAGTACTAAAAGGACCAATATTTTTCCTCTTTTTTTTTAAATGTTTTCTTTTTTTTCTCATGAAAAACTATTTTAAATACAATAATATTACATGCAGTAAACACCAATTATTCAAGAAAAATTATCTTAAATATATTACATGCAATAAACAATATTTTAAGAAAAAAGGGATTTTAAGTATAATATTACCAAAACTGTACTAATATAGTATGATATCACAAAAGTTGTAGGAAATATTAAAAATCTGCAAATAACAGGATTACTTCTATTATATTCTAAAATATTATTTTCCCCCCTCTGGCTCTTTTTTTTCTTTCTTTATTAAGGTACTAGAGGCCAGTACATGATATTCGTGCACTGGAGGGGGAACGGGGTTCCCTCAGACCACCCTAAGCCCTTTAGCAGCCCAGGAGCCCTCGGGGGATGTCTGACTGATGGCTTAGGAGCCTGGCTTCTGGCTGAGTGGCGCTCCTCCTGTGGGAGCGCACTGACCACTAGGGAGCAGCTCCTATGTTAAGCGTCTGCCACCAGTCGTTCCGCTGTTCGGTTGATTTGCATATTAGCCTTTTATTATATAGGATTACATATGTGTCCTTCTCCCCCCATTGCCTCCCCCCCACTCCCTGCCCATGCCCTCACCCCCGCTGGTGTCTGTCTGTCTGTTGGTTAGGTTTATGTGCGTGCATACAAGTCCTTTGGTTGATCTCTCCCTCTTACCCCCAACCTCTGTTACCTTCCCTCTGAGTTTTGAGCATCTGATCGACACTTCTCTGTCTCTGGCTCTATTTTTGTTCATCAGTTTACATTGTTCATTATATTCCACAAATGAGTGAGATCATGTGATATTTATCTTTCTCTGACTGGCTTATTTCACTTAGCATGATGCTCTCCAGGTCCATCCATGTTGTGGCAAATGGTAAGAGTTCCTTCTTTTTTACTACAGCATAGTGTTCTACTGTGTAGATGTACCACAGTTTTCTAATCCACTCATCTGCCAATGGGCACTTAGGCTGTTTCCAAATCTTAGCTATTGTATATTGTGCTGCTATGAACACAGGGGTGCATATATCCTTTCTGATTGGTGTTTCCGATTTCTTTGGATATATTCCTAGAAGTGGGATTACTGGGTCAAATGGGAGTTCCATTTTTAATTTTTTGAGGAAACTCCATACTGTTTTCCACAGTGGCTGCACCAGTCTGCATTCCTACCAGCAGTGTAAGAGGGTTTCTTTTTCTCCACATCCTCACCAGCCATTCTGACAGGTGTGAGATGGTATCTCATTGTCGTTTTGATTTGCATCTCTCGGATGATTAGTGACTTTGAGCATGTTTTCATATGTCCCTTGGCCTTCTTTATGTCCTCTTTCGCAAAGTGTCTATTTTAGGTCCTTTGCCCATTTTTTTTTTATTGGATTGTTAATCTTCCTTTTGTTAAGTTGTATGAGTAGGACCAATTTTTGAAAATGATTTATGGAAGCCAGAAATGAAAAATATAAATAACCTTGAGATTTATTATTTATAACTTATGTTCTCCAGATCATAAACAAGCAACTATGTCATTGAAGATGTAGAAAAATGAACTTTCATATGCTGATAGCAGGCTTATAAATTTATTCTTATTTGAAGGGTTATTTGACAAAATAATCAAAATGTTATAAGTACATACCCTTTGACCTGGAAATATAAACTCTAGGGAACTATCCTATAGTCATTCTTAAACAAGTAGGCAGATATATACAAGGATGCTCACTATAAAACCTTTAGCTGGAAAAAAACCCAAAAAACCCCACAACAATAACCTAATCCATCAATAAGGAAATAGGGAAATCCATTATCCAATGGAATGGGATATGGAAAGCTAGATCTACTGTCCTGCAAAAATGTTCACAATGTATAGTTAACTAAAAACAATAAAGAATAATAAGTATACTATGATTTTTAAAAGAAATTGTGTGTATACTTTTATAGATATAGATGTATACATGTCTGTGTATGCACAAAACTAAATCGGCTTATAGTGGTGTCTTTTGGGAAGTGTGATAAAGAGGAGAGGTGTATTCATACTTTTATTTTATATATACGTATTTATTTTTAAATTGTTGGTAATGTACACATAACACTTTTAAAATAAGGAAAAACAATTCACACACATTTATATACATCTTTTGAATTTCAGAAAAATCTAAGACACTGACTGTCCTTGGTACCTAAGGGATAAAATGAAGTTCATGCTATCTCAAAGTGTTGAGTTGTCAAATTATATACCAGCCCTTCAGGAAGTTCCATTCTGAGAAGAAACTATCTTTTTGTAACCTCTAAGAAATTGACATCTGCTCAACTAATTGATTTTGGAGCTAACTTTTTACCTGCATAAGATAGCCTTGCTTAGACCTTGGTAAATATGATAGCCCATTAAAAATTATTTTTAAAAGAAGGGATAAGAACAACATAAAATAAAGTTGGCTTTAATTATATACATGAAAACAACTGGACAATGTTGAATGACTACAATAAAACTTACCTGCCTTTGCTCATTCTACCATCCTGGAGATGCCAGAAGAAAAAGAGATGCTAGTCCCAAGTAATTTCCATTCATACTTTCATTACATAATTACTATTATCTAGTTACATAATTATCACCTCTCCTGGTCTTGCTTTTAAGATGAAATCCCTTCACTGCTACCTGGCCTTCCCACTATATTGGAATTTACATTAAAACTTTTCTGAATTTAAAAGGCACTAAAAATATAATAGCAAGGCCTATACATGGCCACCTGAGCTGTAAATCTATATCAAATAATCACGCCTACCAAAGGCCTACAAGGAAATGTTGTTTATCTCAATAAGAGGTGGAAAATTTTGCTTCTCTTTTGAATAGTAGTTGAACAAATTCCCAACAGGTATATACGAAAGCTACTATAATAAATTGAATTTGGACCAACTTAAATTCAAAGCCCATCAATCTTCTTTACAATATGATATGTTATTTGTGATATGTTATAGCATATCAAAATTTTTATAGGAGAAAATGTAAAAGCTACAGCCAGTGGCTAGAGTACAAAAGAGCTATACATAAGAAAGTCTGCTTACTTTGCAACTTTATCTATTTCTCAAGAGGTGGCTATTTAGTATGTAACTTTATATAAAGTATTTTTTCAATGAGGATTTTTTAGAAGAAAAAAAAAGTGGAGTGAGAGTGAAAGTGGGAATATGACATTCCTATTCCAAAATACCTAACCAGTCTGATTACCTGGTATTTGGAGAATTGTAAGAGGAATAAAAGAATGAGATAAATGAAGGTTTGCATTAGAGAACTAAATGCAGGGGTGGTGAATGTCTGGCCCTGCCAACACATCAGGGGTGAGTTAATTGTTTGACCAAAATACAGCAGGCTAATTTTTAGCTGGTAATTTTGTATGGCCGGAGAAGGATGTTATAAATACCCAAATGGCCTTTGGCAGAAAAAAGTTTCCCCACCCCCGATTTAAAGTATAATCTTAGTTTTAGATTAAAAAGATACTAGATAACCAGGGCTTTATATATTTGAATAGCATGGGTTTGGCCAACATTCAAATATAAGGAAATACTTTTCATTTCCTTGAAGCTTTTAGTTCAACAAGATACAGCAGCTAGAGGAGGTATAAAGTGATCTGCAGACGGAAGGGAGTCCACTGACAGCTGTGTTTCTCTTTTTACAAGGCAGCAAATGGCATGGACCTTCGCCAGATAAGGGTTAGCAGTAAGTGATTTATAGCCTGACATATATTTTTATTGAGGTATCTTCAGGTTCTTAAATTGTAAGACATGATAATTATCCTTGGCAAATGTCTATCAGCTCAAATTTCTCTCCTTTCAAACACCCCTCCTTCTTAGAAGATTACAAATACCACACCATCCACTCAACCAGGCCCACTATAAGTCAATATTCAGAACCTATGTACTCTTATTTTATACAAATAGTGAAAAGTAATGGTAATATCCTTTAAATCCAGCTGACATTTCATATATCATATTTCGTGAATGGTAGTTTCCAGTTGGTTGACTCTGGATGATTATGAACCAGTGAAATGCTGACTCCACTTGTTCAAGCCTGTATTGTTCTCATGGCCTTATGGCTCCTGCTTTAAACAAGCTAATCATTAGAGGAATTCTACGTGGGGCTTGAATTTTTACAAAAATAGCCCCTCCTATTTTCCCTTCCCTTGACATAAAAGAAGCCTGAATCTTGTACTTTCTTAAAATGGATCTGAGGAACTCCCAGGGTCCCCATCTTCTTGGTTGGTGCCTTCTTGGTCAATAAACCTTTCCTTACTCCAAACTCTGACGTTTTTAATTTTGGCATTCTGAAGCATCCAGCAAAGAAACTTTGGAGGGAAATAATTATTCTTTTATTTTTTCTACAGGGAACACATATTACTTAAATATATAAAGTAGTTCCTTTTTTTTTTTTTAAGTGCTATCTAATGGGTCATCTTGCTAAAAGGAATCTTTAGAGCACTATGCAACATGTATTTATTAAAATTTATTTTTATTGCTGAAAGTATACAGATATTCCCTTCCCCACCCCATTGACTCCCTCCAGGCCTTCCCCACACAACTGTCTGTCCATGAGCTATGCACATATGCATATAAGTTCATTGGTTAATGACAAGTGTAAGCTCAGGTCTGAGGAACAATTTTGTAGCTTTTCCTTGTATATTTATAGAGTAAAAGTTCCTCTCAGAGATGTGAGGGCCAGGCAAAACACTTCAAAAAGGCAACATCACCCTGGTCGGTTTGGCTCGGTGGATGGAGCCTCAGCCTGCGGACTGAAAGTTCCCGGGTTCGATTCCGGTCAAGGGCATGTACCTTGGTTGCGGGCACATCCCCAATAGGGGGTGTGCAGGAGGCAGCTGATCGATGTTTCTCTCTCATCGATGTTTCTAACTCTCTATTCCTCTCTGTAAAAGATCAATGTAATATATGTTGGGAAAAAAAAAAAAGGCAACATCTACTGTATTTTCTTGTTCCTTACCTCCCTCCCTTCTGATTTTTATCCTGATCTTAAATCTAGTTCATTGCCATTTTCAACTAATCATCCAAGGAGACCTCACCTTTGTGACCCCCATCATACTAATATAATAAAAGCCTAATATGCAAATTGTCCCCAAGACCAGGAGTTTGACCAGGAGGCAGGGCCGGCCAGCCAACCGAGGGAAGGGAGGCCCCAGCTGGCAGCTGCTAGGGACCCTACCCGTGCAAGAATTTCATGCATTGGGCCTCTAGTCCTAATATAGTGGCAATGAGATGAGGGATGGGATGAGGGAGGCTGAAGAGTCTGCCCACTTTGCACACAACTTCTTCCAGGTCTAGAGAAGTGCAAGTTCACAAAATAACAGTCAGCCTTAGTTCTTGAGAGGGAAGTACATAGGCTTCTGCCTATAATTGTCAAAACTTTAATATTAATATGAACAGATCTTTCACTAGAAACATTTACTTGTATAAGATCAATAAAACACTATTATTATGAACTGTGTGGGTTTTGGAAATATTTTTTTAAAGATGACATTTTTGCTTCAGAGTACTTGTCCAGTATTCTAATGAGAAATTAAAAGCCAGTCTCAATTTTGTAAGCTACCAAGTTATCAAAACTAAATATAAACTTTAAATAAACAAAAATATCGAATCCTGATGATCTCATGAATTTTTATGGTCTTATATCCCTAGTTTTAAAAGTCTTACCCTCAATTAGATGTTACCTTTTTATTTGCATAGTTGCTGGAAGACACAGTTGGACATGCTTAAAGTCACATGAAATAATCTAGGTATTTAAAGTATATTATCTACATGTATAAAACTCTAGAGACCAAAACGCCGTAACAATCAGAATAACCAGTTGCTATGATGCCCATTGTGGCTGGCGAACCGGCCTGATTTGAGGGTGGCGCCAGCTGGCTAACCTCCTGCGGTCCCTACCCCCAGCTGGCCCCACCCCCAATCGGCCTCCCCACCCCAATTGGGGGTAGGGCCCGCTGGGCCAACCTCCCACTGTTGTCTCCTCCTCCTGACAGGCCCGGCCCTGATCCACCCCGATTGGGGCCCAGCGGCTGGACCCCACCTGTGCACAAATTCGTGCACTGGGCCTCTAGTATAGCTATAATCTGGGTTTGGACATGTAGTGTTACAGCCAATTTTGCGAGAATATTCATGTCAAATAATCACCATTTTCCTAACTGATAGTCAAGTTAATTTTTCAATTTAAACATGAACAACTTCTAATAAATGTACCTTTAGCCTACATTTTCTGATTTATGTAACCAAGAACTATACAAAAAACATGAATAAAGTAGACAACTTACAATTTTCAAGAAAAGAGAATGAAATACTATATCAAGACAGAAGAGTCATGGGTATTTATCATTCCAATAGTTATGATATTCTTGTAAATACCTACAGAAACAATGTAGCTAAAAAGAATTGTTTTATATGTAACTCAGAAGTGATTCTCATTCCAGCAGCAAATATTTATGAAACACAGAATAATGGTCTAATAAATGTCCATGTCCCAATCCCCAGAAGATCTGAATATGTTAGGTTACATGGCAAAAGGAAATTAAGGTAACTGATAAGAGTTAAGGTGGATATTCAGATTACCTTAATTAAGACAGAGAGTATAACCTGGATCATCCAAGTGAGCCCAATGTAATCACAGGGTCCTTAAAAGGAGAATAGCTTTGTCAACTATAATTTTTAAAATGAAAAAAATATTTAAAAATAAATAAAAGTAGTCAGCTCTATAACAACAACTAAAGTGGAATAGGGAAGTCAAAGAGAGAGATGTGATTAAGGAGAAATGGTCAGAGATGCAATGTTGCTGGCTTTGAAGATGTAATAAAAAGGGGCCAAGAGAGAGTGCTCTTCTAGTTACTAAATGGGATGCTGTCTGATTTATGAATCACATAATAAAACCAACTAGATCTTCAAATTTACTCCGTTGAATTTTGTTAACAGATCTGGTGACAGCTTCAGAAGCAAGTGAACTGATGGCACTTTGGGACAATGAGAAGCACAGGCGCAGCTCCCACAAACACCATTTTGAGTTCACTGTCTTTCTCTCAGTATCCCCGGGATGCTGGCACACTCAATTCCCCCTCAATAAAATGGGCATAGCTGGTGGTATATTCAGGGAAGTGGCCCAATATGCTCCGAAAGAAGGCTGTACTAGATTTGCTACCAGTGGTCATCTCAGATGCTTCCCCAACACCTCTGACAAAAAGAGAATAAGGAGAATTGAGAAATCAAAACTATCCTTGGGTCCAGGATATGCCTGCTATCTCTTTTCATGTTTCCTTAACCTAATTCCTCGCTGAACTGGGCAAAGAAACCCACAGTGTTGATGATGTAGTTTACCAGCTGGCCCCTTGAGCCCAGTAATTTTTAAAACTGTGTTACGAACTTTCACTAAAACTTTTAACAAACAAAAAAAATTCATGAACATTCACAAGTAGACTAAAAGGTAGAAAAGATCCAGGTTCACACACATTGTATACATACAAAAGAAAAAATTATCTTAGTATCATTTTTACTTATCAAGTATATTGAACTATAAATAAACTTCAGCCACAACAGTAAGAAAAAAGGAAAAAACATAATAAGCACCTTGGAGCAAATTCTGTCAGGGCAAATATTTTAGACACTGCTTATTCTTGATTTAGTATAAAGAGGCTGCCCTAGCTGGTTTGGCTCAGTGGATAGAGCAAAAGCTCGAAGACTAAAGGGTTCTGGGTTCAATTCTGGTGAAGGACCTGCACCTTGGTTGCAGGTTCAATCCCCAGCCCTGGTCGGGGCACGTGAGGGAGGCAACCAATGTGTCTCTCTCACATCAATGTTCCTCTCTCTCAGTCTCTACCTTTCCCTTCCACTCTCTCTAAAAATTAATGAAAAAATATTCTCAGGTGAGCATTAACAAACAAACAAACAGGCTGACTTTGCCTTTGAAATAGAGATAAACAATATCAATTGCTTGAGCACTTGAAATCCTAATTTCCTATGAAACCCCTCCCTCTCCCTTCATTGGGAACTTGCTAACATTTCTCAAATAATCAATCTCCTGAATAGAATTCCCATTTTCCCAGAAGTATCCCACAAGTGAATGTAATTCTTCTTTGTGTCAATGCCACTGGCTTTTACAATTTAACTAATTTCTGTACCCTTTTATTAAAAAAGTAATGATTGATGTTGGCAAAATCATTGCACCATCTTTGTTCCTGTTATTATTTGTTATTTGAAGCAACAGTGACCTATCAAGTTTTTCATATTGATACCATTGTTCCTTTTTTTTAAAGGTGTTTTTGTTTGTTTAGGTTTGGTGATGTTTAAAATAATATCAAAACACACCATTAAACATTTCCTCTGTTTAAAATATCAAAGCACACCATTAGATATTTCCTCTGTTTCATGATCTGAAAAAAAAAGGGGAGAGGCAAGAGGCAAGGAATATGGGTGGCAACTAGAAAAGGCAAGGAAATGGTTTCTCCCCTAGAACCTCCAGAAAGATATATACTGCTTCTGTCCCCTTGGGTATAGTGCAGTGGTCGGCAAACTCATTAGTCAAAAGAGCCAAATATCAACAGTACAACGATTAAAATTTCTTTTGAGAGCCAAATTTTTTAAACTTAAACTTCTTCTAATGCCACTTCTTCAAAATAGACTCGCCCAGGCCGTGGTATTTTGTGGAAGAGCCACACTCAAGGGGCCAAAGAGCCGCATGTGGCTCGCGAGCTGCAGTTTGCTGACCACTGGTATAGTGAAATACAAGTTGGACTTCTAACACACAGAACTGTAAAATAATAAATTGATGTTGTTTTAAATCACTCAATTACTGATTTTTAGCAGCAGCATTAGAAAACTAATATAAGCACCCACTAAGTACCAGAAATAATACTGGACATAATGGAGATTAATAAAAAACAAGACAGCTTACAAGTTTTTAGCTGATGTTTGCTGAGTTGTATCTTCCTAAAATACATACATTGAAGCCCTAACCCCTAAAGTGGTGATAACTGGAGAATGGGCCTTTGGGAGGTAATTCAGTTTAGATGAGGTCATGAGGTTGGGCCCTGCAGGGTGGGAGTGGTGACCTTTTAAGAGGAGACACCAGAGAGCTTACTTTTTCTTTCTCTCTGCCCTGTGACAGCAAGAAGGCCCCTGGATCCGGGTGAGCCTGGGTCCCGGGTCCGGGCGAGGCCGCGGGCCCCTGGATCCGGGTGAGCCTGGGTCCCGGGTCCGGGCGAGGCCGCGGGCCCCTGGATCCGGGTGAGCCTGGGTCCCGGGTCCGGGCGAGGCCGCGGGCCCCTGGCTCCGGGTGAGCTTGGGTCCCGGGTCCGGGTGAGCCTGGCCCCGGGTCCGGGCGAGGCCGCGGGCCCCCGGATCCGGGTGAGCCTGGGTCCCGGGTCCGGGTGAGGCCGCGGGCCCCTGGATCCGGGTGAGCCTGGGTCCCGGGTCCGGGTGAGGCCGCGGGCCCCTGGATCCGGGTGGGCCTGGGTCCCGGGTCCGGGTGAGGCCGCGGGCCCCTGGATCCGGGTGAGCCTGGGTCCCGGGTCCGGGTGAGGCCGCGGGCCCCTGGATCCGGGTGGGCCTGGCCCCGGGTCCGGGTGGGGCCGCGGGCCCCTGGATCCGGGTGGGCCTGGCCCCGGGTCCGGGGGGGGCCGCGGGCCCCTGGATCCGGGTGGGCCTGGCCCCGGGTCCGGGGGGGGCCGCGGGCCCCTGGATCCGGGTGAGCCTGGCCCCGGGTCCGGGTGAGGCCGTGGGCCCCTGGATCCGGGTGAGCCTGGCCCCGGGTCCGGTTGAGGCCATGGGCCCCTGGATCCGGGTGAAGCCGTGCCCCTGGGTCCGGCCGAGACCAAACCAGAGGGAGTCGGACCTGCATTACCACCATTTGTCCACCATCCAGAGCTGAGGGGTCAGTGCCGACATGTACTCATAGGGAACTGGTGGACATTGATATTGGGTCTCAAAAGAACTGTTGGTCCAGAAAGAAACTCACTACAGACTGATTCATTTGCCTGTCAGCATAACTATTATTGCTCGTCGCACATTCAATTCTTATAAGTATATCTCTAGTGACACATGATTTCGCTCATCTAGGGGAAATGATGAACAACATAGACTGATGAACAAGAACAGAACCAGAAACAAGGAGGCATCGATCGGACTATCGGGCCTCAGAGGGAGGATAGGGGAGGGTGGGGGGAGGGGGGAGAGATCAACCAAAGGTCTTGTGTGCATGCATATGAGCCTAACCAATGCTTAAGTTCAACAGAGGGTTGGGGCATCCAAGGGGAGGGGTGTGGGATGGGAATGGGGGGATGAGGACAAATATGTGACACCTTAATCAATAAAGAAATTAAAAAAAAAAAAAAAAAAAGAATGCAGCTATCTTCGAGCCTCACCAGAATCTGACCCTGGTGATCTTGGATTTCCTGCCTTCAAAACTGTGAGAAAATAAACTTCTGTTGCTTAAGTATATTTTGTTATAGCAGCCCAAGCTGAGGCAGATGTGTTAACCAAATATTGGAAAAGTGACACTACAATCAGCGCTAGAAATGGAATCTTAGTAACTTTATCATTACTCAGGTGATAGCAAACTCAACAGCCAGGAAATTACTTACTGTTCAAGCTAGAAAATGTTGCTCTAAAAAAGACACAACTGAATAAAGTTTAACTTGATTACTCATCAAAACATTAGTAGTATCAACCTAGGCAGAGGGTTGGGGGGAACCTCCAGTTTGACTGCAATCCCAGCAAGTGTGAAATAAGCATTAATGACAAAGGTTTAATTTTTCTATGCAGGTAAAACCAAACTGAAGGTTCCTTTTGTCCAGACTTCTACTTTTGGCTGCAACACTTTAGTGAGGCGCAATGGATGGAATAATGGTTTTTCACTAGAATTGGATTATGAACAAAGGTTTTATATAGTCCAAACACTGCTGGGTATTTTCAAACACTCCTCATGCAGTCCCTTAGGAGGACAGGTGGGCAATACTTAAGAAAATGAAATATAATGCATTCTTAGAACCAGGAAATTCCATTTCAAAGAATTTATCTTACAGACAGACATACTCAATAGATTCATGAAGCACACACAGATATATGTATGACCATGTTCACACTGCAACACTGGGAAAACCTGGAAACAATCTAAATGTCCCTCACTAGGGAACTGGTTAAATAAGTCACAGAACATTTATGCAACTGAATACTATGCTGTCTTATTTAGAAGGGGTTAGCTTTTTATTTCTGACATGGACAGATGTTTAAGTCTTATTAAGTGAATAAAAGATAGCAGTGAGACATAATGTTTCCAGCTGTGTGTTTAGAACAAACCTATATATATACATATATATGTGTGTGTGTGTGTGTTTGCAAATGAATAGGAACTTTTTGGAAGAATGCACAACTAATTCCGTGGTTGCTGCCAGGAAGGTTTGTGAGTAGTTACAAAACTTTCACTTTTCATTTTATAACATACTAAGTAGCTTGAAAAAAAAACTTGAATAATGAGCATGTATTTTATAATTTTAAGTTCAATTATAAAATTGAAAAAAATCTTTAATTTTGGTATTTTTTTTACAAATAAAACTACACAATTTTTGTTATTGTTAGTACCAATGTTTAGCACTGCAGCAAGGAAAACAGTTTAGAATCAAATCTGGGCTTATGTTTACATTCTGCGACTTCTTACCTGCATGGCAAGGAATTTAACCACACTCAGCCTAAATTTCTTTACTCATAAGAGATCAATACCCACGTTTTCTGGGTCTGTGTGAGAATAAAAATGAGATAATAGGAAAATACTTGGTAAAGTGTTCAGTGAAATACAGGCATTAAATTGTTTTATTACAACAAAAGTTTCCTGTTGAAATCCTGCATTATAGTCACTTCCATGTATGACTGTATCAAATACAAACTCTATGAAGGCAGGGGCAGTATCTCCCTCCCTGCTGTCTTCCAAGTACTTAACAAAGAAATCACTCAAGCATGGTGGAGACTGTGTGAGCTAAGCCAGCCAAGTGTTAATGGGCACACAAAAAGCACTCAGCAAATACCTGCTCAAATAAAAATGTTCCTGACTCCATTTGGCCATGTTTGGCAGTACTCTACTCCCTTGAGTTTTACGAAAGATTAATTACCCATCTCAACTCCCCACTCAAGTGGAAAAGACTGACCATTAGGCTCCCTCTTGGCAGTCACCTGATTTTAATTAAAAAATAACTAAGTGCCTCAGAGGGAAAGTGAGGACTGAAGTAAGAGGTTAGTAAAAAATGCATGAGTGAGTTCTTTTCTAAAGTTAGATTCACGAAGTAGTTACTACTTGACTAAACAAATGTAGGAGGCACAGTATGATCTGCCAGTGTGAACGCCCAGTAGTGTGTTTTGAAAGCAAATATATACTTTGGCTTATATAAAATTGTCATGACCTTATAAAGTTTGTTTGTTTGTTGTTAATCCTCACCTGAGGATATTTTTTCCTATGCTTTTAAGAGAGAGTGGAAGGAGGGAGGGAGCAGGAGAGAAAAACATTGATGTGAGAGACACAACCCTGGGGGTGGGGAGTGAACTCACAACCCAGGTACCTGTTCTTGACTGGATCTGAACCTGCAACCCTTCAGTGTGTGGGCCATTGCTCTATCCACTGAGCATACCAGCCAGGACTGAATTTTTAATAAATCTTTCTTTTGTACATGTGTATATGAAAGAAGTTCCTTAATATTAAGTAACTTACCTAATTTATATATGCAATTAATTTAATAATGCCACAACCTAAAATATGAATTATTTGACATATCATAAAAGGTATGTTAGGGAGGTAGTATATCCAAATACTCAACAGGAAAGGAGATTATTTGAAACACGGTTTTACAACACTGGTTCTGAAGGAATTGGTTTATCCCCTTTAAAGTAAACACACTTTCCCTCCTCCAGATTACTAAAATGATGGTGGCTCTTCAGTGGGCGGAGATGACATGCAAGATCTATTACAGGTGTAACTGCTTGCACACAGACCGGCACATTCTCTTCCTTTCACTTAATCAGCATTTCCTGAATTTATACCACATGTCAGTCACTGTTTTAGGCCCTGCATTATGTTCTTATAGAAAGCAAGCAATGAAATATATATTACAATATAGTGCCAGTGGAGCAAGTGCAGATGTTCGGTAGGCAGTTGGATATGTGAGTCTGGAGTTCAGGGAGAGACTGCAGGTATGATTTGGGAGTGCGCGGAATAATCAGGGTATTTAATGCCATGAGACTGCATAGGATCATCTGGTGAGCACAGGTATAAGGGAAGAGAAGGGGCGCACCCATATTTAAGGCTCATGGAGAAAAGGGGAATTCCGCAGAGGAGACTGAGAAGTCATGGCCAGGGATTTAGAAGGAAAACCAGGAGTGTAGGTCCTGGAAGCCATGTAAGAAAACAGTGCAATAAGGTCTGAGGACAAATGCTGGCTTGCTAAGAGGTTGAGCTAAGATGACTCAGAACTGAGCACTGAATTTGGCGATATGAAAGGCCCCGTGTATCTTGACAGGAAATGCGCGGATGAAGAGACCTAGGCAAAGACAGGGAAGAGCTGTGTGCAGTGACTCTTTTGAGGTGTCTGGCTAAAAAAGAGCCACTCTACTGAGGAATTCCCTTTGCTTTGCCATCATGGAGTACAGCCGAGGTACCGGTCCTATTCATACCCTGCTCCCTACATTTTGGAGTGCAAAGCTATTCTCATCTTTGACCTGACGGGCTGGCAAGCCCTCTTATTCTCCCCGGTCAAACTGCCTTCTGTTCACTTCCACCACTGCTGCTGAGCTGCAACTGCTGAGCCCACGGCTGATCCTGACCCTCCTCAACAGTGCAGCTGCCATTTCTCATCTATCTGCCTCTGCCCCTTCCAATTCTTTTCCCCTGCTTTTCTTGTTTGTCACTATCTTATTGTCCCTTATTGCTTCTCCATACTTTTCGATGTCTGAGCAATAAAGGTGACTTTTTGGACATATCAGTGATGGAGTGGATGACTTCCCTTGCACACACAACCTGATCACAGTAGGCAGGAAGGGTAATCTCTGAAATTGTGGCTCTTCTCACCTGTGTACAGCACCTTTTCGGAAGGCCGAGTGCTGGTTCTTAGACACCTGAGGCTTCCTTTAGGCTGGTCTCCAGATGACTAGCACATTAATGAGTATGGTAAGGCTTCATTCAGATAATGGTAAATTCCGAAAAGGCAGGAACCTTTTCTCTCCTTTCCTTACATCATCCACTCAACAGAAACTAGCCTATGTGTTTAAGCACTGTGAGAGATGATGGAGGTGCAGAGAAGGTGATATAGCCCCTCCCCTCATAGAGCCGGTAATAAATAGTCTAACAGTCTAATACAGTGGTCGGCAAACTCATTAGTCAACAGAGCCAAATATCAACAGTACAACGACTGAAATTTCTTTTGAGAGCCAAATTTTTTAAACTTAAACTATATAGGTAGGTACATTGTTATTACCTTAATTAGGGTACTCCTAAGCTGGCCTTTGCTAAAAACTCAAGGGGCCAAAGAGCCGCATGTGGCTCACGAGCCGCAGTTTGCCGACCACTGGTCTAATAGAATGGAGGTGGAAGGACTTCATTTTATTACTTTATTTTTTTTACGCTTTATTGACTTATTATTTTTTAGTTAATCTTCACCCTAGGATATTTTTCCATTGACGTTTTAGAGAGAGTGGAAGGGAGAGGGAGAGACAGAGAGAAACACTGCCTCCTGCACGACTCCCGAGTAGGGCCAGGGAACCTACAACCAAGGTACGTGCCCTTGACCGGAATCGAACCCGGGACCCTTCAGTCTGCGGGCCGACTCTCTATCCACTGAGCCACACTGGCTAGGGCCACTTTATTCCTTTAAATCAGTGATGGGCAACCTTTTGAGCTTGGTGTGTCAAACTTCGCCCAAAAACTGAGCATAACTCGGGTAGTGTGTCACTTTGAGGAAAAAACATTATTTCGCAAATGTTTCATCCTCGGCATGTGGCCGCCTTAGCGGCCGTGTGTCATCAGAAATGGCTACGCGTGTCAGTGCTGACACGCGTGTCATAGGTTCGCCATCACTGCTTTAAATACTCCCAAAATGTTAGATATTTATTTTTACAATGCCCTGCTTTAATTTGCTAATTCAAATTTTCATTACTGAATTACAGTAATGATAGTGGCTATGGGAAGATGATATTAGAAAGTAAATCTGAAAGATGTTGGTAAGGATTAAGGGAGAGGGAGAAATTAAAAGAGACAATTAGATTTCTGACATAGACAAATGTGTGAATGGTGAATGGTAGTGTCTTTCATTAAATTTGGGAAAATAGAGAATGACACAGGTGTAGGGGTAAAATAAGTTAAGATTTGGTCATAGGAAGTTTGAAGCACCCAGACGACATTCACATGGAATTAAAAGCTAATATAAAGGTCTTGAATCTATAACCCTGGAGAAAAAACCTGAATTGTAGAAAGAAATGTGGATATTCTCAGCATATATATGGTAACTTAAGTCCGGAGAAGGAATGAGATTGACCAGATGTATGTAAAGAGTAAAAAGAGAAGGCTTTAGGACAGAAGTTGGAGGAAGAGCAATGTAAAAAACTGAATTTCCCAGAATGAGCTGTGACCCATATACATTATAATCTCCTGAGGAGTTTGATAAAAATCTAGAATCCTTGGCTCCACCACCAACCTCCTGAATTAGACCCTCTGAGTGGCCTCTGAATCTGCATTCAGGCAAGAACCAGATTATTTTTGTGCAAAGTAAAATTTGAGAACCATTGATCTAAAAGATAAGTGCAGTAAGAAGAGAGGGGAAAAAAAGTGAAAAAAGAGCTGTACTTTGCTCACTGCTAAAGAAAAATGAGAATTTTGTGTCACAGTAGCCAATGGAAAAAAGCTGGCAAAAAAAGGAAGCAGCTAATAAATACTTGTTCAATAAGTAACTGAGCAAAGTATTTAAAATTATAGTTTATCTCTGTATATTTCCAAGTTCCTATTACTACTCTGCAGTATAAACAAAATTAATCCTTGGGTAATTGATAAGAAGAAAAATAATAGTGGGGAATATCTAAAAATAGTGGATTGAATAAGAGTCATTTTGATGCCAAAGTCTAGGACAAACTGCAAAGGTTTACCAGGTGCCTAGTAAGTTAGTGAATAACCACCATGACCTCTCAGGTCCAAGTAAATCCCTGAAGTGTATAAACAAGGAAACAGTACTCCATGGCAAAAAGATGGGTTCAGTTTTGAAAAGCTGTGAAATAAAGCTGTCAGCTTAATGGTACTATATAGATGCTCTTTCCCAGATTAACCAAATTACTTAACACCTGACCAAAATTAAGCCACTCCTTCACTTATAAGCTTATTAGAAACCAATAGATAAAGACTTAGTCTGTCTAACTAAATCTGATAGCTCTTCTTTAGCCATAGCTACTGAAATAGTTGCTTATCAAACGAATCTTTGCCAAGGCTGCTAGGCTTCCGGGCATCATTTTGTCAGAAACCTTGTTTGTTCTGAACAGTTAAAAGGATCTGCACTCCTAACACATCTACTTGATAGATAGGAGGTAAATTAATTCACACCTATTTGGGACCCTCCCTGCCCACCTATCCCCAATTTGAAGTCACCACAAAACATGCTGCAGAGGTAAAGCAAACTGGAAAAGGGAAGATATTTACTTCATTAGTCCTATTTTTGCTTTTATTTTTATTCCTTCATTTGGAGGTGTTACCAGAAAGGGATGGGCACTTCAGATTTACTGATTACAAAGTGCTCACTTGTATGCTACTACAGATAAATACATTTTTACTGATTGTTACAACTAAATACCATTCATTAGTTGTGTGACTTGGGGTGACTTCCTCGTCTAAGAGTTGTATGGTATATTCTTAAATAATTTTTCCAAATCTATAAAATTCTATCATTCTAAGATTAGAGAGGGAAGCAATAGCCAAGAAGATAATTATAAGAGAGCTGAAAAAGATGATACTCTATTTACTTAAAATTTTAGAACAATGAATCCAGTACTAGCTAATAGTACAACTTCTTGACTCAATAGGCTGCAACAAACTTGTAACATTTCAAGAATCCATCTGTTAGAACAGGAAACAATCCCCGTCCCTGCCCCCCCCCCCCCCCCCCCCCCCGCCAAAGATGTAATATATAGTAGCTAGGCTCTCAAGCTAATCCACAAATATATATAATCTCCAATGCAAGTGAGTTGCTAGACACTTTAAAATATATATATTTTTTTATTGATTTCAGAAAGGGAGAGATAGAAACATCAATGATGAGAATCATTGATCAGCTGCCTTCTGCATGCCCCACACTGGGGATCGAGCCCACAACCCGGGCATATGCCCTGACTGAGAATCGAACTGTGAACTCCTGGTTCATAGGTTGACGCTCAACCACTGAGCCATGCTGGCTGGGTGCTAGACACTTTTGATAAAAATAGAAGACAGATGTTGCTACACTAGTCATTAAGCAAAAAAGAACATAAAAATGAAACAAAAAAATGTTTATCTTGAAGCCTCTTCTTCACAATGAAGTCAACCAAAAGATCCATTGGCCTGATTACCCACA
Organism: Cnephaeus nilssonii; assembly: GCF_951640355.1. NCBI lineage: Eukaryota > Metazoa > Chordata > Mammalia > Chiroptera > Vespertilionidae > Cnephaeus > Cnephaeus nilssonii. Next base: position 14,482,917 of record NC_137084.1, on the reverse strand, counting down.
GGGTAGATCCTCCTAGTGACTAGATTATAATAGTCCACTGCTCAAATCCATGGACTCCCAGTTAAGGACCCTGCTCAAATAACATCAGAGGGCCTGGTCTTCAGGTACACAGACACTAATGGTTCAGAAGTATTCCAAAGCCCAAAGTTGGGAGAAAAACACAGAACTGGAGAAGATAAGGAAGGAAGGGGCCTTTTTTAGATATCCCCTGACCCCAGGGGGAAATGAACTTAGTGACTGGAGCATTCTCTTCACATCCCAGCTCCAGGATTTCCTGGACAATGCTCCTGGGAGTTCAGTGGTGGCTCAGTACACATGGAGCCTAAGAACACTACAGATATGCTTCCTAGCTGGAGCAGGGACTGTGGAAAGAACAATTTCCTGAGCTGCCAGGCCAACTAGTAGACACCTGCTAGTGCCAGAAGCAGCCCCAGCTCTGCCTGTGAGGAGGCTGTGAAGGAATGTCTGCTTCCTGGCTCTGCCTGAAGCCCCATTTCAGCCCCTTTACAGATCTGGGCTTCCAATATATGTGCATGTTCACGAGTCTGCAGTCTGAGCTTGTGGGTGCCTATCTTTATCATCTGGTAAGGCTGGAAATAGAAAAGCCAAACAAATGTTCAGTCTCTTCTCCTGGGAAGGACTACTTACTGTATTTTAAACTTTAACTATAATGATAGAAAATGTCTCTTTAAAGCTATACTTGGGCAACTCTGATTTTTAATTCATAAATACTTGTCCACATTCACTATGAAAACAATGACCTATTATATCTAATTTAAACAGGTTTAAATATCAGGTGAAGAGTTTCAAAAGGTATTTGTCACTCTAGTTTTCCAAGATCTGTTATTTCAATTTGCCCTTGGCCTTTTCCCTGATATTAGGCAACATTAAAATTGAAATCATACTCAGATAGTATAACCAAAAACAAGTAACAAGAAATGTGGTATGTCATGTAGGACACAATATATACACTAAGCTTTTAATTATGTTTCTGAATGTATGGATAGGTCTGCAGTATACTCAAATCTACATACTGAAGGGATCTTGCAATTCTTTAACAAGTATATCCAAATGTGATAATTAATCACAATTATAATGGAAGTTTGGATTTTGCCTGCATTCAAATTATTGCTGAAAGGGCAGCATGGATAATGCACACACAGCTATCAGAGTGGAACTTAGAAGCTGACCATGATATCCAACTCTTTATACGTGTAGCCTTTTCCTCTGATTAAATCCAACTTTCCTTCCCTAGCCTCCTATTGTTTCAATATAGTCACCAACTTTATTTCTTCTAGTATACATTTTTATGATTGCTCAAATCTAAGTATATGTTGTGTAGCAAAGCATTGGAAAATTCACTGAAAAGGGTCCTTTAAAAAGGCATGTAGTAAAGAACCTTGCTTTCCTAACTTTAAGCCTAATAACTTACTGCAGTGGTGACTTGGCAGAGATCCAGAAAATTCTTTAGACTTCTCCCTTTCTGATGCAACCCATACCTTTCCCCACTAAAACATATACATCAATGTGCAAAACGAAGGAATTTGTTTAAAAAATTAAAAAAAAATCAGATTCTACTTTCCCATTGCCATGTTCAGCATAAAAGTAATACATTTCTACCAGCTTTGCCTTTTCAGATGGGCTACTTTCTCAGCTGAGTGGCAGGACACCAAAATGGGAAGGAGAAATCAATGTCATGGAATATAAATAGCTATGGCCAAAAACAATACTGTAGAAGAGCCAATAGGAGAAGGGATCCCCAAATTGCAGCACCAGCGAATTAATTCCCTGTCTCCCTTCATGAGGGCCTCGGGGAAACCATCATCAGGAAACGAAAGAAGGGGGCAAGTAACCAGGACTCACGTAAGATTTCCAATCTTTCCTTAGAGATGAATGTGCAGTGTTTTCTAGGGTTTCTTTTTTTTTAAAATATATATATATTATTGATTTTTTACAGAGAGGAAGGGAGAAGGATAGAGAGTTAGAAACATCATGAGAGAGAAACATGGATCAGCTGCCTCCTGCACACCCCCCACTGGGGATGTGCCTGCAACCAATGTACATGCCCTTGACTGGAATCGAACCCGGGAACTTGCAGTCCGCAGGCCGACGCTCTATCCACTGAGCCAAACCGGTCACGGCTAGGGTTTCTGAAATACGTATTTCTTAAGCCTCAGCTGGCACGGACATGAAAGGAAATTTTTTTCTAGTGTAAGGTAGGTAAAGAGGAAACGCCACCCAACAGGAAGTCAATCTTTTCTCAGATATGCTGAAAACCACTCACCAATACCAACGCTGATTTTTAAATGTTTCAACTCATTCATTATACTTGAGATAAAATGTGCATCCCATGGCAAATCTAAATGTGAACCACACTCTACACAAAAGTAAACCTTGCATTGCGTTCCCATCACCGTTCATCACACGCCACTCTAAGGCCCGGTCATTTCACACAATGGGTTAATACATTTGAGATCAGTGGGCTAAACTGCACGGGGCTCACACTTCACTTTCCCAATGTTCGCTGAACTTTTCAGAATTGCTTTCAAGAGTGTTGAAATCCAGTAAGTTCACCAAGAATCTGTAGCGCGCGCACACACACACACACACACACACGTACTCTTTGGGCATCAGCAGCCACCAAAGGCAGGCAACCATAAAGTTATGTAAGAAAAGCAGGAATTAGTTCAGGCACAAGAATCCAGGAAATCGCATATCCTTCTTGGCGGGGCTACAGCAACTAGGTGAAGACACCATGCCAAGCGCGCCGGGAGACGGAGGGCAGTGCCTGCGGAGAAGATGCAGGCGACGCCACCAGAGGCATCTTCACACATTCCTTCGGAAGGAGAGCGAGGCTTGTCTCTCGTGAGCCCCTGCCGACCTGGGTAACGGCACAAGGTGAAACCACCACAGCCCGGCAGGAATGCCAGAGGGTGGGGAAGGAGACGGGGGGGGGGGGGGGGGGGGAAAGCAGCCAGCAATGACCCCCTGCCTCTGGGCGCCGAAGCTGTCACCGCCCCGGAGCCCGGCGCTGCCACCTGCTTTCTGCTTCCTCCGGGAGCGCTGGTGACGCGTGGGCCCGAGGGGAGCCAGAGGCAGACCGAGAAAAAAACGAATCTATGGTTTCTAAAGCCCGAGCAGGAGAAAATGTCCCCAGGGCCCGAACCCCCCCGCCCCCCCCCCCAGCCGGGCGATGCTCCCCACGCGGCGCGCGGCCCCAGGAGTGGGAGCCTGAGAACTTGCAGGCGGCCAAGGCGAGGGCCGGGCACCCGTGGGGAAGGGGCGGCGCCGGGGTCCTCCGGGCCTGGGCGCGGGGACCGTGGGAAGGTGGGCCGGGGGCGGGGCCGCGCGGAGCCAGACAGCCAGGGGTCGGGCCGGGGGATCCCCCCCAGGGCGAGGGCCGGCGCGGGCGGACAGGGGCGCCGCAGCCGCTACCTGCTGCTGGATCTTCCCGTCCTCCGTGACGACCCAGTGCGTGGTGGCGAAGGCCCCTCGAGCCGCCATACTCAGCAAGGCCGAAAGGCTGAGGAGCCAGCCTGGGCCGGAGCGCGGTGGCAGCTCGCACCGGCCGCGGACCCTGACTGCCGCCGCCATCTTGCCCCCCCGGCCGGGCCGCTAGCACCGGAAGCGGAAGCGGGCCCCCTCCGCCCGCCATCTTGGGGAGGTCGGCGCTGGAAGAGGAGGAGGAGCCGGCGGGGTGAGGACGGCCCGCCGTAGGCAGGCTCCAGCTTGGTGTGGGCAGCGGGGAAGGGCGGCCTCCGGTGGCCGGCCCAGCCTGCTTTCAGGTCGGAGACCGCTTTTTTGTTATTGTTGTCCTGCGTGGGAGCGTGGGAACCAGGGGGAGAGAAAAGTGGTTTACGGTGGAGCCCCCGCCAAAGGAGAAGACTCACACACACATTTAAAAATAAAACCTTGGCTTTTATCTTATCTTTATTTCTGGTTGTGTAAAATAGGTGAGAAATGAAAGGTATGCCTTCAAAGCACCTAAGGGAAGAGATGTGTTATGTTTTTAACTTTACTTTTTTTATTGGTTTATTTATTTTTATTTATTTCAGAGAGGAAGGGAGAAGAGAGAGAAACCTCAATGAGGAGAGAATTATTGATGGGCTGCCTCCTGCACACCCGCATTGGGGATGGAGCCCGCAACCCAGGCTTGTGCCCTGAGGGGGAAATCCAGGTTCATAGGTCGAGGTTCAACCACTGAGCCACACGGTTGGGCGCCATGTGTTACCTTTTATTCTAAAAGCCTCACATAGTGGAAGCTTCCTAATCTGGACAGCGGTTAGTCTAGGGCAGTGGTCGGCAAACTCATTAGTCAACAGAGCCAAATATCAACAGCACAACGATTGAAATTTCTTTTGAGAGCCAAATTTTTTAAACTTAAACTTCTTCTAATGCCACTTCTTCAAAATAGACTCGCCCAGGCCGTGGTATTTTGTGGAAGAGCCACACTCAAGGAGCCAAAGAGCCGCATGTGGCTCACGAGCCGCAGTTTGCCGACCACTGGTCTAGGGGCATTGCTGTACAGTAGAAATAGAATGTAAACTGCGAGCCACATCTATCATTTAAAAGAACGAGTGAAACAACTAACATTTTCTTTAACCCAGTATGTACAAAATATTGTAAGTTCAATATAAAATTAGTACAGATTAGATTTTTTTAAAAAAATATTAAGCCTTGGAAATCGGTATGTATTTTACATTTACAGCTCATCTAAATTGGAACTATCCGGATTTCAGGGACGGTGGCTAGTGGCTATGTTATTGGGCAGCGTGGACCTAGGTGGCAGGTCTAGGCTGGAGACGTGCAGTGTTGGCATCAGGTGGGAGCTCATTAGAAAAGCACATTCATGGTTCTTCTCCCCAGCCCTGTCGGATTCTACCTTCTCACTCAAGTCCCAGGTGACTGGGATGTACATTCAAGGTTGAGAAGCACGTCCCACTAGTGAACCAACAGGCAGTCCAAGCCTGGCCTTTAGATTCTTAGATACGTTGTTTCAGGTATTTCAGGGCTGCCTTCTAGCCTTGTGTGTCATTTTGTATTTAGGTTCATTGTGTTCTGGGTTTTCTCTTTGAAAAAAGGAGGAGAATTTTGCCTGACCATTTCTCTACCTGGTGCATTGCAGGAAAAAAAAAAAATTGCCAAGTGTTTAAACATCACTTTATGCTATGGAAGCAATGCACAACAGTGTTTTTGTTCTTCCCAAGAGCAGCTTTTCTTGAGGACTGAAATAATGAGCATTCATTTAATTAAAAATGTACGGTTTACCGGCTTTTGTCTAGTACTCTGCTAGACATTGGATATGGAAATATGACCACTGAGCAGTGTACAGTCTGGTGGCATATTGGTAGGTTAACAATTGAAATGTAGGATAATGGGCACATGTGTAGAAAAGATAGCAACTAACCAGGTGAAAGGCTTGGAGCAAAGATGCTGATTTGGGCAAAATAAGCAGTAACGGTGAAAAGGTGAAATTGTAACAGGTTGTAAGGATTTCTTATATGCCATACCAAGGAGTTTAAATATAGACAGTAGGAATGTTCCAAATTTCTGAAATAGGGAAGTGGCAAGTGCCGGAGTCTCTTTGTTCTCAGCATTTTATTTTAGGGCATAGAGGTCAACTCTCTTACCTGTGTATAAAGCTAAGTAGTGGTAGTCATCATCATCTAACTTTTATTGAGCGTTTAATGTACACTGGGCACTGTACATGCATATTCCTGTTAATCTTGGCTAATTTACCAGGCATAGGCTGGGTAAGTAATTTAGCTAAGATCATCCTATATAATAAAAGCCTAATATGCTAAGTGTCTGGTCATCCAGTTGGCCATCCAACCAATCAAAGCGTAATATGCTAATGATATGTTAAGGCTGCTCAACTGCTCGCTATGACGTGCACTGGCCACCAGGGGGCAGACGCTCCAACTGGTAGGTTAGCTTGCTGCTGGGGTTGGGCTGATAGGAACTGAGCGAGACAGGCTGGACATGCCCCGGAGCCCTCCTGCAGTCCCTCCCTGGCTGGCCAACCTCCAGTGTCCCTCCCTGGCCCCAATTGTGCCCCGGTGGGGTCCCTCAGCCTGGCCTGGGCCCTCTCGCAATCCGAGCTGAGGGACCCCTTCCCTGAGTGCATGAATTTTGTGCACTGGGTCTCTAGTATACAGATAATAAGCAGCAGAACTCAGATTTGGAATTGGATCTACCTGACTCTAGAACCTGGGCCTGGATGAAGGGTGGTGAGGAGTTTGAGAGAAGCCCCAACATCACATATTTTGCCCATTAGCAATTTCTTTGACACAAGTTAACCTGCAAGGGGGTAGAATCATAGCTTCTGTAGCTTTAATGTACCACATAGCCACCTCTATTTTCCCTAAATAATAACCCTTGTCCTTTGGAATTCTGTGTTAATTTTCTGTTGTTATGTAACAAACTAGAGGCCCAGTGCATGAAATTCATGCACGGGTGGGGGGGGGGACGTGGGGGTCCCCTCAGCCAGCCTGCACCCTCTCTAATCTGGGACCCCTTGGGGGATGTTCGACTGCCCTCTCACAATCCAGGACTGCTGGCTCCTAACTGCTCACCTGCTTGCCTGCCTGATTGCCCCTAACTTCCCCCACTGCTGGCCTGGTCACCCCATGCAGCCTGTTGTTCAGTTATTGGTCATCCCTCACTAACACCCCTGCCGGCCTTGTGGCCCCACGCAGCCTGCTGTTCGGTAGTTACTGTGAGGATGTCCTGATCAATTTGCATATTACCCTTTTATTAGTATAGACAACCACAAATATAGCAGCTTAACACACACTTAACTCAGTTTCCATGGGTCAAGCGTCTGGCATGGTGGGGCTAGGTTCTCTGCCCAGGATCTCACATGATGGATAATCAAAGCTATAATATCATCTGAGGCTTGCAGGCCTCTTGCAGGCGCTCTCAAGTTCTTGGCAGAATTCAGTAAATTGCCATAGTAGGACTGAGGTCCTAGTTTTCTTGTTGGCTACTGACTGTGGTTACTCTAAACTTCAAGGCCACCCACCATTCCTTGCCACATGACCCTCTCAATATGGCATCTATTCCTTCAAGGCAAGCAGGAAAACCTCCACTGCTTAAAGCTCTTAACTTCCTTCAATCTCTGATCCTTAGGCCCTGTTTTAAAGGGCTAATGGAAATTATAAATCAGGGAAATTATATTCACACTAGAAGCCCGGTGCATGAAATTCATGCACGGCGGGGGGTTGTCCCTCAGCCCAGCCTGTACCCTCTCCAATCTGGGACTCCTGGAGGGATGTCCAACTTCCCGTTTAGGCCTGATCCTGGTGGGATTGGGCCTAAACGGGCAGTCGGACATCCCTCTCACAATCCAGGACTGCTGGCTCTCAACTGCTTGCCTGCCTGCCTTCTTGATTGCCCCTAACCGCTTCTGCCTGCCAGCCTGATCACCCCCTAACCACTCCGCTGCCAGCCTGGTTGATGCTTAACTGCTCCCCTGCCAGCCTGTTTGCCCCCAACTTCCCTCCTCTGCCAGCCTGGTCACCCCTAACTGCCCTCTCCTGCAGGGTTGATCACCTCCAACTGCCCTCCCTTGCAAGCCTGGTCCCTCTCAACTGCCCTCCCTTGCAGGCCTGGTCCCTCACAACTGCCCTCCCTTGCAGGCCGGGTGCCTCCCAACTGCCCATCTTGTAGTGGCCATCTTGTGTCCACATGGGGGCAGGATCTTTGACCACATGGGGGCAGCTATATTGTGTGTTGGAGTGATGATCAATCTGTATATTACTTTTATTAGATAGGATAGAGGCCTGGTGCACGTGTGGGGGCCAGCTGGTTTGCCCTGAAGGGTGTCCCGGATCAGGGTGGGGTTCCCTTGGGGTGAGGGGTGGCCTGAGCGAGGGGCCTGTGGTGGTTTGCAGGCCGGCCACGCCCCCTGGCAACCCAAGCGGAGGCCTGGTATCTGGAATTTATTTTCCTTCTACAATTGAAACTTTGTAGCCTGGAGCGGAGCCAAGCCTGCTGCTCCCTCTGGGGCAGCAGCCATTTCTGTGGCAGTTAATTCATCTTCTACAATTGAAACTTTATAGCCTTAAGCGGGTGGGCCCGGCCAGGGTGTGCGGAAAGCTTTGCTTCCCCTGTTTCCGCCGGCAACCCTGGCCTTCTCTCTCAAGCTCCATTCTGCCGCCATTTGTTTGAATTTGTTTACCTTCTATAATTGAAACTTTGTAGCTTGAGTGGAGGCTTAGGCCTGCAACGCTATGGGAAAGCTTGGCTTGCTCTGTTACCTGGGAAACCTTGCTCTCTGTGGCTGTAGCCATCTTGGATGGGGGTTAATTTGCATACTTGCCCTTATTGGCTGGTGGGTGTGGCTTGGCTGGTGGGTGTGGCTTATGTAGCGGAGTGATGGTTAATTTGCATATTACCATTTTATTAGAGAGGATGTTCCCCCACATTCAAGGGAGAAGATAATATGAGGATGAGCATCATTGAGAGTCATTCTAGAATTCTGCCAGCACAGGTCCTGACTGCCAAATTCTGATCTCTAGTCTTTTACTGAACTGTTTCAAGCATCACACGTATCACTTAGAAGTGACTTTACTCATCCTGTTCCCTGCCTGAAATCCTTTCCTTGTTCTTCCTTTTCAAATCTATTATTTAAGGTACAACTCAAATCCCAGATTGTAAAGAAGCTTGTCAACTTCTACTAGTATTTGATTCTTCTGATTTCTCTAATATTGCAATTAATGCTATTTACTTTGTGATATTACTTTGCACTTTTGAACAGCTAAACTCTTAATTTTTTACTAATTATTTTCAATTAGTAAGGCTATTAGCTTCTGAGGACAGGAAGCTAAAAAGATAAATATATTTTTATCTTTCATAAAGCTTCCATAATTCAGTGGTTAGTTTTTTCACCCCCACTCCCCCCAAAAGGTAGGTTTCCCTTTTTATGTAAATAAAACATTTAAAAATCTTAACCTAAATAAAATTGTTGCTACTTATTTTCTACACCCAGATAGGTCACCTGTTACCCTTATTTTATTCTACGACTTGGATATTTCTCTTTCCTTTTTAATTATACTTCCTCTTTTAGATGCTTAGATAAAGCATATTGAAATATAAGATGGTAGTTGACAGAAGTTCTGATCTGTAAATTGTAATTTAATTCCCAGTTGAACAAATGATAGAAAAACCCCTAACTGCATTTAATTTGGTCTTTCAACATAAAGTATTTTGGCAAATAGATCCTTTGATTTATTTACTCTCATTATAAATTATATAATTTTTGAAACTAGGAATTGGACACTAATAAAATGATTTTTCTGGCTTTTTAATTTCTTCCCTTGAGCCATTTTATCTGAAAGTTGCAAAAAATTCTCAGTACTGATATTCCTTAGCAAAAATACTTAAGATATAAATATCCCTGAGAGAGTTAACCCTGGTTTTAATTCTGTTGATTTATTATGTTTTGCTTCATAATCAATTTAAATCTTAGTGGCTTAAGTTTTAAAACATGGTTTATTATTTTCATAGATTGTGGCCAGACTCAGCTAGGTGTTTCTTCTCTTCCTGCTGTTGGCTGGGGCCATTCATAAGGCTGGAATGTCTCAAAATAGCTCCTCTCGCATGTCTAGTGCTTGGCTGGAGTGGCTGAAATGGCTAGGGAGGCTGGGCCTCTCTCTCTCAGGGTATTTGCAGAGGCTGCTTACATGGTGGCTCAGGGCTCTGAAACAGTAAGAGTAGAACTGCCAGTCTCCTTGAGGGCCAGGCCAGAACTGGCAAAGTGTCCTTTCTGCATTCTGTTGGTCAGAGTAACAAAGCTAGCTCAGACTTGAGGGGAAACTATGTTTGAGCAGGAACGGAAGGAATTAGCTGCCTATATGTAGTGAATTTCTTTAGAACAATTCTGAATTGATTGGGTTTGAGAGAGGGTGTGGGGAGGGAGGCTGGTTGTGGCAAGAAGTGCTCTACAGGTGTATCTCCCCAACAGCTACATGCAAAGTGAAGAGGGATTTCAAAGGGAAGGCAGAGAATACATAATACACAATAATTTAATTTAGAAATAGCTTGCCAAATATATCAGGTAGTCTGAAGCATGAGGACTACTGTGAATGAGAGCCAGGGTTCAATCAGCCCAGGTTAGAACCCATAGCGACACCAGGGCTGCTCCAGGATAGCATGATGGTCAGCCACAAAAGCATTTTCCTGATACAGACTTACCAGCCATTAATTTATCCAAATCTTTGCAGCTGTTGGGGAAGACAGTTTTTATGGAGTAAGTGTATTGTAATTATTCATTCTGTAATTAGCTAAGGATCATCCCCCACAGCAAGCTTTTACTCCCTATCTACACCTAAATATCCCAGTTTTATGATTAAAATCACGTTCATTCTATTCAAACCTTTCATGAGTTTCTGCTTTTTAAAAAAATCTTATCCATTATTTATAGCATGATAATTTTTAGTTTGTCCTCATAGGAATACCATTCCTTTATTTATTCCTCTCTGTTCCTTTTCTACTTAGTGTATTCTTGAATGCAAACTAGAACAGTATGTAGTATTTTACCTAGGCTTTGTCTCAGATCTTATTTCTAATATCAACCCTATGATGACCAGAAATTTTATTTGTGGTAACATTAGTTTTAGGGAATGAACATACAACTTCTAGGAATAAATCTCCAATTTCTTAGGTTTTTTTTTTTTTTTTTAGAAATTAGATTTGTTTCCATTACACTTGCTAAAATTAAATCTCACTTGCTGTTTTCTACCCATCCAGAACTAATTTGAGTTCCCCCTATAGTTTCTAAAATGGGGGAAGGATAGTGAGGGAGCACACAGGCCAATGGTTAAGTCATCTAACCTGAAGGATCAACCAAATAGCCGGATGAAGACATAGTAGATGAGGAATTTAGGAGTTCTGGGGTCGAGACTAGGAGCCTACAAGCTTTGAGGCAGCCCTCTTTAGCACAGTCTGGCATTCTTAAAGCCAGGTGTTCGGTAGGTTTTGCTACCTCCAACTCAAATGCTTTTCCTTGAAATCTTTATTAGGTTGGTTCCAATAACCATCCAGGTCTCTGTTCAAACGAATTTCTCAGAGGCTTTTTCTAACCATTCTTGCTATGCTAGCTCTACCACACACTATCCCAACAGAATGCTTCCGTGTCCTTATAAACTCTTACTAGGCTCTGCATAATGAACTCCAGGAGTTTGCTTGACTTGTTCACCACTATATATCCAGAGCCCGAAACACTACCTTTGACTTATTGAAAGCTTACTGTATCAAGCACTGTTTTTAGAGGCTTGAGCAACACGCAAAAATCCTTACTTTGTGGCATTTTAGCCACATTATAGTCTCATCAGGGGGAGACAGAGAGTAAACAACATATAAGCAAATTATATGCTCCAGAAAACATGGTAGGGTAAGTGGGATCTGGAGTCTTAGCAGGATAGAAAGGGGCATTGCAATATGAAATGATTCCGTGAAGTGATCTTTGAGGATTTGAAGGAAATGGAGTAGGCAAGCAGACATAAGAAAGTGTGGCTAGAGGGAACAGCTAGTGCAAAGATTCTAAAGCAGGAATGTGTTTGCCTAGCCTGCATGAAGCCAACTGACTTGAGCAGTGTGATGGAGGGGAAGAGTAGCAGCTGAGGTCAGAAATTAAAGCCACAGCAATGCTTTCGATTTTTATTCCGAAATGAGGAGCCATTGAACAGCTTCAAGTAAAGGAGTACATGTCTCTTTGCTGCTGTGTTTAGAGCAGGCTAGAGAGTCGTGTACTAGCAGGAAGATCAGGTTGTGAAACTCTTAAGCAAGAAATGATGGACACAAATTTGGCAGTCCGCAGCATATAGGTGGTTTTAAAGCCACAGAATGTGAGTACCAAGGGAACTTATCTTGTCCTGGTGCATTTTAACTTTTGGCTTTAGAACATTCCTAACCTTTGATACTACTTCAGAAAGACTTTTTAAAAAAAAAAAAAAAAAATTATTATTATTTTTTATCAAGGCTGGTAGTCAAATTAAGAAGTTCCAACTTGTTTTTGCACATTAACTTGAGGATGGAAATATTTCATGATTTGGCAAGTATCCGCTTTGATTAGAGCCAAATCCTTTTTTTCAGAAGAGTGAATTAGCTTCTAAAAATAAATCCAAAAGAATGAAAATTAAAGATAACTTGCAAGACTGAACTTCTTGAAGGCAGAGCCGTAGCTTGTCTATCTTTGTATTTTCATGGTAAGACACACTGCTTGGCACATGAAAAGCAATCAATAAATGTTTAATGAATATCCAAGAATCTGAAGTTATCATAATCATAACACATCAAGACACAAAACAAAATTACAAAAGGAAATTTATTTCAAAAGCATAAGGAAACATTTACTTTTGAACAATGTGATAAACAGATGTCTTGCAAAAGAAAAACAATCATGACATGAAGTTTTTCATTCAAATTTTTGAAGCAAAAGTAACCTAAGTTGTGCATTATTGCCTTAGGAAAGGGAAGGGGAACAATGAGGCGGCAAAGGAAGAAACACAGTCAACTCAATATCAAACTTAAAGTAGAGTCAATTCTGCTCAGCTTTGAGTTTAAAATTTTCTCTAAAAAAGAAAAAGAGGAAAAGCTACATTTAATGTTCAAATTTATATAACTGTAGTCCTAATACAGTTCCTATACTTGAAATGGCTTTCAGCCACCTGGTCACAGTTTTCAAATAACAATTCCAGATTCCTATGTCTGTTCAGATTCCAAGGGAGCTCAGGTTCAGCTCATTGTATTTTGGAATGTTTAGATTATTGCCACCACTCCACAATCAAGCTGACCAATTTCTTATGCTCACTTGTATAATTCTAGTCTTCAAAAAATATTTATCCCATAAACATGTGCAGTAATTCTAACAAAGGGGTTTTGTTTTTCCCCCACTATAAGGGTTAACAGTAATGAAGACACTGCCATTGGAATTACTAACTATTCCTCAAAAAATATGCCAAACTACTAGAAAATGTTATTCAGACACTGGATTTGAGTAGCAAACTTGGGGAGGGAATATTAACTGTGAAACAAAAATATATGAAACATTCAAATGCAGAGCAAAGGACCTATGCTACTAAAAATGCCCATGACATTAAACACTCCACAACCCCCCCATCTGTTTTTTAACCTAAAGATTCTATTGGCTAACTTATACAATAATTTTGATTAATAACCTGAGAAGTTAAAATCTTCAAAGTGGCAAAAGCAAACAGAGAGCATCCCTTATTATTGGTAGAACATGTTATCAAGTCACTTTTCCTGGATTGCCCTGGTTATTCAATTCCCAAAGTCTAAATTATTCTATGTCATCCTGTAGAAACCTATATGTACATCAGATTCAGTATTTTGGCTGTATTTCTCCAAAAGGGATCGCCAAACTCATCTTTGAAAACGCAGCCTTTGTTTATTTTCAGTTTTAAATAACAATAATCATGTAAGTGCAACGGACTCAAAATCCCTCACTACTGGGAAGAAAACCTAGATAACTAGTTAATAATGGATTCAGCCTCAAAAGGGTAATCACCATGTCAAAGATTACCTGTTCCTGGAATTTTAAAAAGTGATTTATGTTGTGTAGTCAGCATGCATATATATATATACACACACATATATATCTTAGGTATGTATGTATGTATATTATACATATACATTTCTATTCAAATAGTAAGATCCCATATTCAAAAGCTTATTATCACAACATATGGAGAAGAGTTAAGTAAGCAGTGCAAAGAAGCTTACATTCTCCTAAAATGTAATACTTCTACATTTAAGTATTTTGCTCTTAGTACACTAGGTAGGAATGCTGAACCATTGCCTAGCAGCTTTATTAAAAAAACACACAATGAAAACCAAATGTTAAAATTGACCATTACTCTTCTCTATACATTGGGGGAAAAGGACAAAGGGGAGAAGAAAATCAGTAAGCTTTCAAAACTGATCATCTTTACCAGTTATCAGAAATAGAATTTCATTATATTTTAGATTTGAATAGCTCTCAACAAATTATTAAGATGTTTAAAAGATTCACAATATGAAGTCTGAATAATGATGATATTGCAAAAACAAGATTGCGCACAAAGCATCCAAAAATATCGCTGTGGTTTTACCTTGGACACAACCATGGTCTGTTACAAAAGTAGATCATACATACAAAGGTATAAAGAACAATAAGTTTTTAGCTGAAGGCAGCAGTCCTTTTTAAGGGACATCCCCGGCAATCCAATGAGTAGTAGAATTTAAGTATATTAAGCTCATGACGATGCTGAAGAATGTGATGTCTTATTCAGTAGAGTCTTCCCCGACTACGATTTCCTCGTGCTCCCCAACCTCGGCCACCTCTACTTCCCCTGAAGGCTCCTCTCTGCTCTACGAAAAAGCGAACAAGGGTTTAGGTCTTGCTCAGGACTTCATGGTACAGCAAATACAGCTCAGTGCTCTGAAGGAAGCAGTAGGCACTATAAAAGCAGCATTGGTATTCTGCTACACCATCCACAGATTCATTCTGTACATAAAACCAGGACAACATGTATATCAAAGAACATATAACAAGGTGCAAAATATAGTCATAGTTGGTACTCAATTAAATGTACCCCATTAACAAAGATGTTTCAAGGTCACAATGTTATGATAACTACTTATTAGTTCTTTATTTCAGTGCCTATCATTATCACAGATAATTAATGAAACTATAAAAATTTCTATACTTAATATGAAATTAAAAAAGCCACTGGCTTTCAAAAGTTGGTGACATAAATGCAAAATATCTTAAACTATCAATGATCAATTATGAAATATTAGGCTAGACTGACAAATTTTTTTTTCAAATGCGATAGGCAATTTGTTTTGGGTCATCATATTTCAAGCACCAAAACTCAAGAAAAATATAGACATAAATGCTGACAGCTTTTCTCCCTGCTTTATCAGCTATATGAGCTGCTCAGAGATGCTTCCAAAAAGTGATGATGTATATACACATGATATTTGGGTTACTGATTATAAATTAAGCACATTTTTTGCTGAAAAATCAGTCACGTGTGTCATATGGTAGAATAAGATGTTGACTCACTAGGCAGTCTCTTTTATAGCTCCAGAGACATATTCCTGAGGAGTCTTTCCAGTAAAGAAAATTGACTGAAGTTATCAGCAAGCTTGGACTTTCATCATACATAAATTAAGAGTCTCAAATTTCTAATTCCAGAGATCAAATCTCTGCATTGAACTTTCAAACTTCCTCATTGCAGCAATATTATTAGGAGCAAGAAAAAGAACCTGTGTTGCTATTTCTGGATCCATAATGTTGGATACTTGAAAAATTCCTATTAAGTCGGCACTGCAACGCATTTTTTTTTTTTTCCATTATGGTTAGAAATATAGTTACCTTATTTGGGTGATGTTGTGATATATGTTTTTTTCCTCCAGAAACTCTGAGTTAGAAAACTAACTAGGTCTTTCTCCAGCTTAGCCAACATTTCTAATAGAATGGGATCTGATTCAAAGTCACCTCTCATGACACATTTTTCTAAGTTGATCAGTATGCACACCATTTAAATGAAACCATCATATTTATTACCCCAGTGAACACATTCATAATATTACTAGATGTTCTGAGGGGAAGAATGCAGTGACCATGGGTCATTCAGGTAGTGTTGCAACCTTTATGTAGCTATAACTCTGCATTTTTGACCAAGACTGGGCCTCATCTATTGCATGTCTGCACATTTCCCCCCACCATCCTACCTAATAAAAGGGAAGTATGTAAATAACCATCACTCCGCTATGTCCATGACCAATGGGGCCGAAGGCGCCGTTGGCGGAACTCGGGGTGGCCGATTGCGTGGCTGCTGGCACCAGTTTTCCTCTGGCCACCCGCTGATCGGAGCGCCTCCCTATCGGAGTGCCTCTCGGGGTGGCCGATCGCGCTGGCAGGAGGTGCTCCGATCGGCGGGTGGCCAGAGGAAAATTGCTGCTGGTGGAAAACTGGTGCCGGCAGCCAGGTGAAGGAAGGTCTATTGCACGAAACTTCGTGCAACGGGCTTCTAGTACTCATTATAAAACCTTAATTTGTCACCCTAACAGGTTTAGCTCAGTGGATAGAGCGTGGGCCTGCCGTCTGAAGGGTCCCAGGTTCGATTCCGGTCAAGGGCATGTACCTTGGTTGCGGGCACATCCCCAGTAGGGAGTGTGCAGGAGGCAGCTGAATCGATGTTTCTAACTCTCTATCTTTTTCCCTTTCCCTTCCTCTCTGTAAAAATTCAATAAAATATATTAAAAAAACACACACAAAAAAACAAAACAAAAAAAAACCCCTTAATTTCTCAGTAAATTTAACATCAACACACTAAACATCCTCATCAATATCATTATTATTAGCTATAAGCTAATAACAGACTACTAAAATCCACCCTTTCAATTGTTTTTCAATCAATTTTAATATGAGGAACTGGGTTCCCCTAAATTGGTCAGCTATTTCTAATGACAATATTTAAATATGCTGTATGATGGCATTACTTGATCCTGTTATCTTTTCTATACTGGCTATTTCTTTTTGATCTGCAACTGATACAGCTGTTATTATAGTACAAAGAGTTACCAAGTTTTCTTTTTGAAGGGCTTCATCCTGAGAGACCATTCTGCACTTCTGTGTTTTTTCCAGTGGTTTCAAGCTTATATTACTAACTTAAAACATCACTACTCCCAGTTAAAATTATGCTATAAAAATTATTTTTATATTTTAAAAAGGTAAAAGGTAAAGGACACAAGTAACAAAATATAGAATGTTTACTACTCCCAGGTTACTGGGGAACTTTCTTCATAGGAAGGAAAACTAAACATGGGTATATTTGTAAGTGATTTGATTGAAAATGCACCTGAAAGCTGAACTCAGTTGTGGAAACCAATACTATGTTCATAAATAAGTGAGACATGGGTTAGTAAAACAATAAACTTGGATAAGGAAACAAAGTCTAAATATATCTGCATGGACTCAAAGAACAATCACAAATTATGGCTCCTTCTTTATAGTGAACAAGTTTAGGCCCATGGCACACATATTATCAGATGGTAAAAATGCATTTGAAAAATGCAAACCCTTAGATTGTATGTGATATTTTTTAAACTATCAACGTGAAAAACATTTTTAAAATATTTTGTACAGTTTATTTTCTTTACAATAGACCTGTTCTGTAGGGTGGGTGGTAATACTAACACTACCTGTTTCCCTAATAACACAAAAGGAATAAATTTCCCAACCCTTCAGTGTATATGACTTAAAAAAATCAACAACAATTCAGTCTTCTCTGGAAAAAATAAAACAAAGCACGAGCTTGGCTGACATAGAAAAGTAGAATTATGATGATTTTGCCAAATGTAGGTAACAAAATCTATTCTATTTTTATTTTTGAGGGATAAATGGATAGTATTTATTAACATGTTTTGTAAAATTTTAAATTCAATACAATGGAAAATTTTATTAGAAAGTATTGCAATTGGGACATTTTGCAAAATGCCCTGTTTTCTCTTGTAATGTAAATCATTTAATCCCATTATAAGAAAATTTAAAAATATAAACAAAATCTATTCTTAAAAAGACCACAAAAAAAAAAAAGACCACAAAACATTTTCCCCCTCCAATTTTGAGGCAACAATAACATCCCAGAAAAAAAGAAATGCAACATGCTTCTGATATGTAACATCTTCCTGATATGCTGTCATTTCCCCAAGGACAGGCATAAAAAAGGGGTAAAAATTCTGAGATAGATGGGCCCACCAATTCTAATCTGTAGTACTGCAAGAATATGCATAAGCAGATAACCAACTCTCAAATATAAAAACTAGAAGAAAATTTACTCCTACTTTCTATTAAGAATCAAAGTTGAGTTTGCTTTGTATTCAATTTATGACAAACCCCCAATTACAAGTTGCGCCCTATAGAAATATTAAAGTATTGTAAAGTATTGTAATACCGGACACAAAAGATAATCATTGGGCATGCTTGTTTGCCCTTTGTTACTTTGTTGACTACAGAACTGAAGTTGTGACTCCTGGATTTTTGTCTTGGGTAAAAATGTTTTTCACGTTGATAGTTTAAAAAATATCACATACAATCTAAGGGTTTGCATTTTTCAAATGCATTATTACCATCTGATTCTCACTATCAGGCACAGGGCAGAATCCTCATGGAAATGCAGGAGTAACTGACCTGCCCAAGTGAAGTAATACAATTCTCTATGTACTGCCATAGTTCTTGATTAGGTTCATTAAATCAAATGCCAGAATCTGATCTAATAGTTGATTTTAAAAATGGTTAATTTTAAGATATCTTATTAACTCGTAAAAGTGCCAGAGGACAATATTTGGATAAAAGTCTAAATATGCCTAAAGTAACACAAAATCCTTTCCATTTACAAAATGTTTTCACAAATACTATTTGAAGTTGTTAAGATCTTGGTGTTACACCTATTTTTCAGGTAAGAAAAGAGGCTGAGGTGCACGTTTTCATATTATTACATAAGTAAAAGGATTCAGGGATCTTTTCCCCACTAAAGTTGCTTCAAAGAAAAAAGGCAAAAAGCGAAAATAGTATTTAGTGTTTGTTCTGCAGCAAGCCATTATCAAGGCAGCATGCAATGAATAGTGAAAGTGGCTCCACCAAGTTCCTTTCCCAGGAACTACACTCATTCAGCATCTCAGTATCAAACTGCCATAGCTTTGAACAGTATCTGTGAGCACCTGTACTCTATCTTGATTTTATGCATACCTGAGCAAGATGTGTTCTAAAATATCAGAAAAGCCTGAGACTTTGTAAAGGTGTTATGCCTATTTTAAAACTGGATGTAATTAAGCGTTTCGATTGTGGTGAATGAAATAAAGATGCTCTGTGTTGAACCAGCCTCTGTCCACCATTCGTACTACTTACACAGAGAATGTTGAAAGCTGCCGGTTACCATAGATTCTGCTCGTATCAAAGTGATCTTTTACTTGGCATCCAGTAACAGAAAGTATACTGCTTGAGTGGGACTGATGCGTGTAAACATGGTGTGCATTTATCATCATTCCTGCTTTGACTATATGTATATTTTTATGTTTTTTTTTTTACTAGAGGCCCAGTGCATGGAATTTGTGCATGGGTACGGTCCCTAGGGGCTGCCCGCGGGGAGGGGGGTGGGGGAAGCCTCCCTTCCCCTGGCCGCCTGCTGCTGCTGGCCCTGCCCCCTGGTCAAACTCCTGATTGAGGGGACAATTTGCATATTAGGCTTTTATTAGATAGGATGTATAATTTGGTAGGTTATTTTTTGGGTCTTGGAAGGCTCTAAAATTATTCTACATAAACATAATTGCCTTACTTCACACCATTTCGGCTTATGAAAGGTTTACAGGAATGCTCTACTTATGGATAGTCGGGGAAACTTGTACTGCAGAATTACTTCTGATTGGTAATCAAGGCCAATAACAAGTATGTGTGAGTGCTAGTATTATTAAACTAGAGCCCCAGTGCACGAATTGGTGCACATTGAAAGGAAATTAATTAGAAGAAATATTTTAGAGGCCGGGGAGGGACCAAGGGAGGTTGGCTCCAGGGTATGTCCAGCCCATCTCGCCCATTCCCGATCAGCCAGACCCCGGCAGCAAGCTAACCTACCAGTTGGAGCGTCTGCCCCCTGGTGGTCAGTGTGTGTCATAGCGACTTGTCGGGCGGTCGACCAATCAGTTGGACACTTAGCATATTAGGCTTTTACATATATAGATGTCTTAAAACGAGATTTGTGGAGTCAATGATATTTTCGTCTATTCTTCATTGAAATGAACTATGAGGGAATAAGTCAATGAGAAACAAACTTCACTTCTCATTCGATAGCCCTGGGAGAGAATAGATTAGTGGGAAACCCTTCTGGCACTAACAGCTGAAGCTGACAGGAGGACTGCACTCTGGACAGCAGGGAGACCACAATGGGTCACATCTTCCTTGCCAGATGACACTTTAACATCTGACTCCATTTCTATGACTTCTCTTTTTGAAACAGTTCAGAAGACGGGAGGACAAGCAATAGGCTGACAAGGACCAGGTGGGATCACTAACACATTTGCCAGAAGCTATAGCTCTATCCCTGAAGGAGAATGCAGATTGTCTTGCCTTGAAGCTAGAACAGGGAATACCAGGAATGGATGGTTCAGGCCAATTTCATTTCTTTCTTTTTTTTCTGTTGGCTCCTCTGAATACAAGAAGCATATTTTTCTTTTTTAAGTGCTTAGTGCTACATGCTCAGTTCAATGAGCCCACAAGAATGTGTCAAAAAGGAACAGGATCAATTATTTCCCCAATAGCTCTAATTCCCCAAGCTAACTCAGAAAAATCACACAAAACAGCTATAATACTGTATATAAATGATAATGAAAACCAAGTACAACACAATTTCTGTCTAATCTCTCATATTGCTTATACCCAAACGGAAACGCTCACCATAATTAAAGTTGCCCAAATTGCTGCTATATTTCCCACTAGGAGGATTATAAATCTGCCTTGCATCTCTTTTTGGTCCTGCTGGAGATTTCTTGGGTGGTGAACCAGAAGTTGTATCTTCAGTGGCTCTCTTTTGCCTATAACAGTAAAAAGAACCGCAATTAAAAAAATTGCATTAAACCAGAGGCACTTATAATTTAGCATAGGCACTCTAAAGATGATAGTCATATCAGAAAAAAGGAATAACATTCTGATGTCATCAAATTAACTGTGCCTTAGTTATGCAGACATTATCAAAAAAGATTTACAAGGCTTTAAAATAATCTAAAATACGTAGGTCCAAAGACTATATGCAAGTGACCCATTTTGTAAAACTTGTCAGAAAGTCTAGTTATGCCGCATGAGTACAAACAGGCTGAAAAATCTAGGGCTGTATTCCACCAGTTTATTTTATAAGTACTGGAATTAGATTTTATATTTTAAGTCATACTTCTAATAGTTATATTTTAACATCTTATTAAGATCATTTAATAATGTACCATTTTGTACAGTAAATGTAACATCTGAATTCAGATTTTTATATTTGTAAATCATAAGTATTAGAACACTTAAATTGCTTTTAAATATAATTCTTACCCAATTTCAACCTTCTGTACAGGTTTCCAGGATAATGTTACTGTGCTCTTATAAGAGGGAGGAATGTGGAAGAGATCCTGAAGAGACAAAATTAGACAAGATTTCTATGTATTTGATGGTGAGTGGAGTGGTTGGGTGGTGAGGGTAAGAAACAGAAAGACATCTTAAAGATTAATTTTTGGAAAGGAAGCTTTAATTTATCTTTCTTGCTCTTGTGCTGGTGATTAAGGTCCTAAAAAATGCTGCAAGAAAAAAACTAAACAAGGACAGTTTTGTTAAAAGTTACACCCCTATTACTACCTTGCTGGTGTTGCTCAGTGGTTGAGCGCTGACCTATGAATCAGGCGGTCACATTTGGATTCCAGGTCAGAGCACATACCCAGGGTTGTGGGCTCGATCCCCAGTGTTGGGCATGCAGGAGACAGCCAATCGATGACTCTCTCATCACTGATGTTTCTATCTCTCTCCCCTCCGCCCTTCCTCTCTGAAGTCAGTAAGAAAAGTATATATTAAAAATAATTCTTTTTTTAAAAGGTACACCTATTATTAATCCCTTGTTGTGCACAACACATAAGAAATGGAAGCTAAGTTTTTTCTAAATGTGATTTCAAGTTTCAGGATAAAATATCAATAACAATTAAGTATTTCTCTTGCATATTTTTAAGTAGTTCAAAAGTAGAACACTACTTTTCTAGCAAGCTTGGGAGGACTGGGTAAGAAAGGAATACTTATTACCTTGATTAAAACATTGATGTTATTTGTTATTTTCAATGCAACAACTTTAATCTTGTTCTGCAAAAAGAAAAAACAAACAATGCCAATAACTTTTACAATGCATATTCTATTACACTACTCTTTCAGAATCATTATTCCTATTTTTTTTTACTTTAAACCAGTGCAGAGATGGCAAAGAAAGCAAATAATCCTGAGAGGTTAGAAGAGTGGTCGGCAAACGCATTAGTCAACAGAGCCAAATATTAACAGTACAACGATGAAATTTCTTTTGAGAACCGAAAACCAACTTCTGCACATGGGCCACGAAGTTTTAATTGCACTGTACGTGTGCGCCTGCACGTGGTATTTTGTGGAAGAGCCACACTCAAGGGGCCAAAGAGCTGCATGTGGCTCGCGAGCTGCAGTTTGCCGACCACTGGGTTAGAACATTGAAGTGTTATCTACAATCTACCTGAAAAAATGAATAAGGGACAGGTCATATGCACATAGGAATTATTTAAAAAATATTCAGTTTAAAAAACACACATCAGTTTAGCCTGGCAGGTGAGGCTTAATGGTTTAGCATCAACCTGTGAACCACGAGGTCACATATCCACTCCTGGTCAGGGCATATGCCCAGGTTGAGGGCTTGATCCCCAGTGGGGGATGTACAGGATGCATCTGATCAATGATTTTCATCATTGATTTTTCTATCTCTCTCCCCCTTTCCCTTTCTCTGTGAAATCAATAAAAATATATTTAAGAATACAATCAGTTTAAGTTAAAGATAGACATGATGAAAACTTAAAATATTTCACTAGGATTGGGATAAAGAGTGATCAAAATAGATGAAACCAGGGAACCAAATATCCCAACACAAACAAACATAGTTTGGTATAGAATTGGCAATTTAATATTTTTCCTCGATTTAATATTTGGGTTTCAAAAAGATGAAATGAAAAATACGACAACCATCAATCAAATATTTAAACAATAGTAGTATGTGCTGCTAATGAGACCCTAGTGAAAGATTGGTATGTATCTAAGTTTGGTAACATTTTCCACAAACATTGGAAACATTCAAGATATTGCAACGATGACAAAAATACAACTTAGCAAATAACTAAGTATGTAGACAATCTTCTAACATCATGTATCACAACACAGACTTAGAGCACTATTTCAAATAAAGTCGCATATTACATTTCAATGTATGAATTCAGTCTGAATTGGTAATAAATGGTGGCTATTATAAAAATTTCTTTGAAATGTGACCCAGTATTCCTACCTCATCTGTTTTTAAGGCCTCGCCTGTTTTACCCTGGAGAGCCAAGCGAAGTTGTCTGATATAAACCTGCAGGCCCCGTGCAAAGTACTGCAGCCTAAAGGAAGAAGTATTTAATTAGCAAATTATCACTTCAACGTTGTTTTCCTACTTCAACTTAGACAAAGGACACCTAAAAAACACAAACTGTATTGCCTTCTCAACAATTTCTGACTTCAACTAGTCATTTCTAGTTGGAGACACTTCAGAGCAGAGTAATATTAACTCCTTTTAGCATGATCCAGCCCATTTGTTTTCCTGACTGTTTTAGAATGAGTATCTTCTGTATCATCTAATATGAGGTTCATATACGTATCATAACCAACAATAGAACCCTCTATCCGAGTATTCTCTTGCTCATAAAGTCACACCTGAATCCAAGATCTATTCTGCAAATATCTGAAGATGAGGTTGATGGGCTGTACCATCACCTACAGTTTTTGGCCCTGGCCAAAGTACACCATGTTGGGAGCTGACAAAACCACACTAATCCGCTAGAGTAGTGGTTCTCAACCTTTCTAATGCCGCGACCCATTAACAGCAGCAAAATTACAGTTATGAAGTAGCAATGAAAATAATTTTATGGTTGGGGGTCACCACAACATGAGGAACTGTATTAAAGGGTCGCGGCATTAGAAAGGTTGAGAACCACTGCGCTAGAGTAACTTAAGTTGCCTGCTTCTGATCAAATGTTTCATATTAAACCTCTGCTTTACCAAAGAGTAGAGGACAGTAACAGATGATACAGCAGCTAAGCATTTCAAAATTTAAGATGTAAATTTGTTAATTTGGGGTGTTAGAAAGATTGGGGAACCTGCCCAAATCATAAAGCAAGTGGGGAGAGCCAGAGTCCATTTTTTGGAAAAGTTCTTTCTCCCCCATATACAACAGATGTTATATGTTTGCAACCATTTCTCTTTTGTGGCTCTTCTATTTTGTTCCAGTGGAGTAAGGCAGGGTGGGAAGACAGCTCTTGTAAAAATGAAAAACCCAGGGAGCATCAGATAACCATCATCTTTGCCAAGGAGTGGACTACTTCAATCATACATCACCTAATTTTAAAATCTTTGAGCTTTTCTGCATTCAGTTTGGCTGTTAAGAAATCTGGAAGTTTTCGGCCCAACTGGTGGAAGCTGTACAACAAACATTCCACATAACTGAATTGCAGCTTAGGTTCTTCATTACCAGCGTTCTCCCCATTTTCTGCTTCTTCTGGAGGGAGAGGCATGTACTCCTAAGAGATGAAAATACAGAGATATTTGCAATCTGTTCCAAATAATTATAAACATATATTAAACTAATTGTAGGGCATGCTTTTACGGTAAGGTGTGAAGCATTAAAACGTACCAAAATCAGAAATTTAAGTAAAATATGTCTTTTAGACCTATTGGATAAATGATCTATACTGTCAATTCTCCATATTAACCTATGTTATAGCTATTACTAAAACTAATAATGACAATGAAAGTAGCTAACATTCATTAGGCACTCAATGTAGGTGGAATTCTGAAAGCGTAGTATCTTTCCTATGGTGAAAAAGATAGTCAACCTAGGTTCAACCTCTTAAGTTGATGATCTTAACCTAATAAATTATGCTAATTCCAAAAATCTTCTTTGAATATTAGTCCATATTCTCTAAGTATTGACTCTTTTTTCATTCAAAGTACCACCAAAGTCATTTGTTATCAGTACTGTAGCACCCTAGTAGGTATTACAGATACTGGATTCCATTCACACTATGTCCATTCACACTATGGACCTAATCCTTATCACTGCGTCATAACTGCTCACACCCAACAAAATAATTTGGTGACTCTGATGACTTTATCAGACGGACTATTTTATACACTATTATGAATTAAATTTGACTTTATTTCCTAGTTGCTAAACCTACCAGGCCTTGGGCAGCAACCTGAATGGTGGAATATTTTGATAAAGGGCTAGCAGAAGGCCCTACTATATAAATCCTGTATTATACTTTATACAAAGCATCAACAACAGAAAAAATGCCAAAGATTAAAAATAGATTTTTTTTTAAAGTAGAAAACACGTGGCCTGAACAGCTAACAGCACTTGCTAGTATTGTCTAATACTGTAACTTCAAAATCTGGCTCTCCATAATGTAGAAATTAATACTACACTACTATACTCAGGGGCTATATAATTTTCATGGGGAGGGGTTTCTTACCAATAACTTATCAAACAGTTTCCTTAAATTTGTTTCTAGCTTTTCCATGTCACCACAAAATGAACTCATTTCCGCCAACAGTTTCAATACCTAAAATACACAATTCACTGTTATTAGTATTATTTTCTTGAATGAGCAAGAACTATAAGGTCAGAGAGATTATGTGACTGGTCAAATCATAATATATGTCATTTGCAGGGCAAGACCCTAAAAACCAACTCTCAGAATTTTCAACAATGCTACCTAATAATAGACAAATATGCAAATTGACCATATCTCTGCTACACCCAAGCCACGCCCACCAGCCCAAGCCATGCCCACCAGCCAATCAGGGCGAGTATGCAAATAAACTGAACCAAGATGGCTACAGCCACAGAGAGCAAGGTTTCCCAGGCAACAGAGGGAAACAAGCTTTCCGCCTGCCCTTGACAGGCCTAAGCCTACACTCAAGCTACAAAGTTTCAATTATAGAAGGTAAACAATTTCAAACAGAATGGTGGCAGCCACGGAGCTGGAGAGACCAGGCCAGGGTTGCCCGCGGTAACGGAGAAAGCAAAGCTTTTCGCACACCCTGGCCGGGCTCAGGCCTCTGCTTAAGGCTACAAAGTTTCAATTATAGAAGGTGAATTAACTCAAACAGAAATGGCTGCCGGTGGAACATACAGGAGGCTTGGCTCCGCTCCAGGCTACAAAGTTTCAATTGTAGAAGGTAAATAAATTCCAGATACCAGTGCCTCTGCTTGGGTCGCCAGGGGGCGTGGCTGGCCTGCAAACCACCACAGGCCCCTTGCTCAGGCTGCCCCATACCCCAAGGGAACCCCCACCCTTATCTGGGACACCCTTCAGGGCAAACCAGCTGGCCCCCACTCCTGCACCAGGCCTCTATCCTATCTAATAAAAGAGTAATATGCAGATTGACCACCACTCCAACACACAATATGTATGCCCCCATGTAGTCAAAGATCCTGCCCCCATGTGGACACAAGATGGCCACCACAAGATGGCCAGCAGGGGAGGGCAGTTGGGAGGCACCTGGCCTGCAAGGGAGGGAAGTTGGAGGCGATCAACCCTGCAGGGGAGGGCAATTAGGGGTGACCGGGCCGGCAGAGGAGGGAAGTTGGGGGCAAACAGGCTGGCAGGGGAGCAATTAGGCATCAATCAGGCTGGCAGCAGAGTGGTTAGGGGGTGATCAGGCTGGCAGGCAGAAGCGGTTAGGGGCAATCAGGAAGGCAGGCAGGCAAGCAGTTGGGAGTCAGCAGTCCTGGATTGTGAGAGGGATAACCAACTGCCCACCCATTTAGGCCCGATCCCAGTGGAATCGGGCCTAAGTGGGCAGTCGGATATCCCTCGAGGGGTCCCAGATTGGAGGGTACTGGCTGGGCTGAGGGACACCCCCCCTCCATGCACGAATTTCGTGCACCGGGCCTCTAGTCAAATATAATAAGGAAAAGAATATATATGATATTTTCTGCTACAGGTTAATAATGATAGTGCTAAATACAATGTAAAAATGACAAATACATTAACTTGACAATTTGTAGAAAAAACTGAGGAAGTACTCTTAACAGCAAATAACATTTTTTAAAATCCTCATCTGAGGATATTTTTCAATTGATTTTTAGAGAGAGTGGAAGAGAGCAGGAAAGACAGAGAAATATTGATGTGAGAGAAACATCGATTGGTTGCTTCCTGCATGAGCCCTGACCAGGGCCCGAGCCCTTGACTGGAATCAAACCTGGGGACCCTTTGGTCCGCAGATCGATGCTCTATCTACTGAGCCAAATCGGCTAGGGCAGTGGTTCCCAACCTTTTTTTGGCCATGCCCCACCTATGTATCTCTAAAATCCTGATACCCGCCTGTGACAAATAATTATTATTCAAAAAGTGAATTTCTATTCACATGGAGGAAGCCTAAAAGGCCATTAGCTTGGTCTAAACAAGCTTCCAAAGAACATGGCATCCATGAAAGAGAAAAATAAAAGAACGAAAAGGCAGTTGAAGTACTGGGAAAGAAATCACTAAGAAATTGTAAAAAACCCCCAAAAAACAAAAAAAAAACAAACACACACAATGAAGTGATATGAAAAAATAGCAAATAAAGTTTCAAAACATATAATACAGAACTGAAATGCATAAATATGTCACAATATATATTTATATACTGTATTTGAGGCCCTTAGAACCATAAGAAATGCAAAAAATTCACTGTTAATAACCATCTCGAATTGCCCCCCTTAAAAATCAAATTGCCCTCCTGTGGGGTGTGTGCCCCACATTGGGAACCACTCGGCTAGGGGTTAGCAGCAAATAACTATTTACTAACACTTAGAGAGGGCCTCATTTGCTATTAAAATTTAGTTTCTGGAATTTGCCACTATTCTTGAGGTTCATCTTTGCTTTATTCAATCCAGTCTGATAAGCCAAACCGAGAACATTTGAAGCAAACTACAGTGTACAATGAGTCTTCTCTACCCCAAAGACCTATGAGGGAAGTACAGTTCCATATTTCAGTTTGATTCAACAATCATCAAGTGCCTTTCAGAATCAGGCACTAGATTCTAGGGATACGGAGATGAATATGGTTAAATGTGGGGAGATAAGTAAATGTAAAGTATTACACATGCTGTGAAAAAATGTATATAAACATTAGAGCTGAGATACAAAGGAGAGAGATGGAGTAATCAATTCTATTGGAGAAAAGATAAAGGATATTTTGTGTTAATCCAGCTTAAATCTGGCTCTATCAGTTGAGGATAGAGATGGGAACTATCATTAGTTAAATACCTTATTTAAAAGTATTAAGGCTACAAAGGTAGAGACTGACTACAATGACAACTACAAGCAGTGCTTTCCCATTACAACAACCTTTAAGTGAAGTCATAAATCATTCCTATGTAATTCATCCTAGGACAGATTACTTGCTAGTCATCACTAGACCTCTATTGTCTTAGAAATTGGATTTAAGTTAGTGGTTTATATTTTTATTAAGATAGGAGAATGGCTTTTCAGTACCAGAAGGAGAAATCTTTTCTTACCTCCAACTGTATATCAAGACCCTCCACTGGAGTAGTTAAGGAACTGAGGTTAGGTAGAACCTGCTCACAGAAGTAAGTCACAAACCTTGTGGAATGCACATTTTTCTGTAAAAAACAAAAAATACTGAGTTGTCAAAAAAGGGAGACATATTCTCTCAAATACAACAGTAGAATGTCATTCCCCAAATGCTAACTGAGCACTACAGCATCAAGCACTGTGGCTACAAATACAATGCAGTGCACACCCCGGAGCACCCCAGAAATAAATCTTTGTTTTTTTAAATCCTCACCCAAGGATATGTTTTTATTGATTTTTTGAGGAGGCGGGGGGGGGGGGGGGGGGCAATGCAAGAAACATCGATTGGTTGCCTCCTGTACGAGCCCCGACCAGGATCTAACCAGCAATCTTTTGGTACACAGAATGATGCTCCAACCAACTGAGCCACTCGGGCAGGGCAACATCTACACATCTTTTAACTGTTGCAAATTTGGGGGAAGATTTTAGTGTTGAATTTCAGATTATACATTTTCACAAAGGATAGATCCTTTAAACTTCCTTTTTAAATTATGGTATGCACATCTCAGAAAACTGATGGCCAGAAATAGCACAAAGCCAGAGATAAAGAGCATATATACTTAGAACAACAATCTGTTAGAAATTTTAAGAAAAAAGGTTAAACTACTAAAGCAAGTATTTTAGAAACTCAGCCAAATTATAATTTATGATGCAAAATTCTCAAGACTTTAAAAAAGTCTCTTAGAAAGACTTTAAAGAAACTTCTTACCGCTTTGGTCTCTCATCAACCCTACTCAAGCCCCCATAAACTAAATATTGATTCCACTATGTAGGAACCAGGAGGTCACATTTGGATTCCAGGTCAGGGCACATGCCCGGAGTTGTGGGCTCGATCCCCTGTGTGGAGTGATCACTGATGTTTCTATCTCTCCCTCCCTCTCCCTTCCTCTCTGAAATCAATAAAAATATAGTTAAAAGAAGAAGAAATATAAGCTAACAGAGTAATAAAAATAGCATCTATGTAAAACAAAGAGCTCACAGAGAAGAGGGGTACCGCCTGCCGAGTGCACTGTAAGAGCCTGTCCACACAGTCGGGATCTGACGGGTTGAAGGTTTGTTCCAGGTCAGCCTGTTCAGCCACCAACTCTACAAGTTGCTGCCTTCCACTCACTGTCTGTAAGCTCTTTAACCCAGACAGTATCTTCATGAACAGGACAAATTCTTCACCAGTCACATCTTCTAGGACCTGGAAAGACATAGTAATTAAAATTGTCTTTACCACTTGAATGGAAAAGATCAATATTAAAGCAGTGTAACATTTATTTCAGTTACTAAAGTAGTTTGCTCTTAATGTTTCTGAAATACTAATGAGAGTATAACTTCTAGCTTCAGTCAATTTAACTTCAGAGTAGAACATTATCATCAATACTAGAGGCCCGATGCACGAAATTCGTGCAAGAGTAGGCCTTCCTTCCCTCGGCTGCTGGCACTGGCTTCCCTCTGGCACCTGGGACCTGGGCTTCCCTCTGGCCACAGGCAGGTACCCCGGCTTCCCTCGAAGCCCCAGCTTCGTCCGGAAGGACATCCAGTCTAATTAGCATATTACACTTCTATTATTATAGATGGGGCACAATGTTGTCTCCAAGGCGGCAAATTTGGTTCTTGGAAAATTTTAATTTATGTCTAAAGCACAAATTTACATACAGTAAATAAAAAGATATACAGTATATCTGTGGCATTAAAAATGCCTGGAAGAGTAGTGAAGGAAAAAATAAGTCACTTTTGGGAGTGACAGCAAAATAGAGATTGAGAAATTATGTAGTAAATCAGATGCAGTTTCCTATATTTAAAAGCAGCCTCATTCACACTAACGTGGTAATTGCATACAAAATAGAAGACCTATTCCACCAGATTATTAGTTGGAGCATAGGTAAAATATGCTGACATTCCCAGCTGAATAACTGCTCCTTTCTATCTCACTGAAGAAATCTTATTAGTAAGCAAGTGAACTTTGGAATTTTCCTAAACATATAAAAAAGTAAATTATTCCCAAACTTTTGCATTTCATAAGTGAAAATTACTTGTGACACATCTTGATAATCTCAGCATCTATACTTATGCTAGATCTGGGGGCACAAAGAGCTTAGTGTGCCATGGGGTAGGACAAAAAAAATAGGTCATTTCAATGTGATTTCATTTTTATTTTGAAACTATCCAGAATACTGAGAGATCAACCTAAGACGGGTGGGAATTAGGTAAAATTTCCTGAAGGAGTTGATCTGTAGACTCCTGGAAAATGCATAAATTTTGAGGTTAGCAACCACAAAGGATTTAAATGAACACACATTCATCATTATAAGCAAGCAAAATGCAAAATACAATATAAGAAAAACTTGAAGTTCTACAATGGTTCTAATGGGATATATCATTTTATATACATTGATGAATACTGCTAAGTTCAAATATGTGCTTTTGTTTTAGAGACGTTCTATTAAATGATGACTGAAGCTTACCTTTTTGGATTCTGTTAGTATAAGTTCCTCTACTTCCTTTGTTAAGACTTCATCTGGTAAAGTCTTAAGTTTTGTAGAAAGGAATTTGATTGCTCGTTCTCTAACAATGTCTTCTCCTTGAAGGATTTGGCTGAATAAGCCACCTAAAGTCCCTGCAACATAAAATAGTTTTGTGTAGCAAGTTAATTCTATATCATAATGAAGTTTTTAAATATAACTCAGTTTATAGTATTTCTTCTCAAGTGAGTTAACAAACATCCTAATTATCATTGATATTGGTTAAATTAGTATGAAGCTTTTACAGCTCCAACTGTAAGAGTGATCACATGCTTTCTTCATGGATTCAGAGTTAGACTGAGCATGACTTACCCTTTTTTAAAAAAATACATATGTATATTGATTTCAGAGAGGAAGGGAGAGGGAGATAGAAACATCAATGATAAGAGAGAATCATTGATCAGCTGCCTCCTGCACACCCCCTACTGGGGAAATGAGCCTGAAACCCAGGCATATGCCCTGACCTCCTGGTTCATAGGTTGACACTCAACCACTGAGCCACACCAGGTGGGCTTATCATTACTAACCCTATATAATAAAGATGTAATATGCAAATGGTTGGTCATGGCGTAACGACTGGATCAGGGATCAGGAGGGTGGGGCAGTGAGCTACAAGAGGGCAGCAGAGAGCTACAGGAGGGGGCAGGGCAGCAAGCTATGGGGGGTGGGGTGGGGGCAGAGGAAGCTACAGGAGGGCAGCAGCAAGCTACTGGCTACAAGTGGGCAGCAGAGGGCTACAGGAGGGGGCAAGGCAGCAAGCTATGGGGGAAGGGGGGGAACAACAGGAGGGCGAGGCAGCGGGCAGAGAGCTACTGGCAAACAGATTCATGCGCAGGGCTACTAGTAATAAATAAAACTTAGGCATTTTGGAACTGCTTTTGCAATTATTTCTGCTGGGTTTTTGACTCATAAACCTCTTGAGCTAAATAGCTTTTTAAAAAGAACACTTAATATATTTATGAAATAGATATGTGGGTGAATTCCAGACTTTATCCTTTATGAACTGTGCCAAACTCCCCAATTTTCAAGACATCAGACTAAGAAGAACAATTCAGAACAAGAAGTGGCCTTACCTTTTGCATCCATCTTAAATATACTTAACAGGGCATTGTTCACTAAGTTAAATTCTGCAGAGTCATCTATAAAGAGAAAAAGTGGCACAATGCATAAAATAAGTGAATAATATCATCTGCTTCATTTTCAAACATAAGATTCAACATAGAGTCTCATGGATTACATTGAGACACATAATTTAAGTAATTTTCTTAACTACTGAGAAAATACATCTTCCTTAAAAAGGTAGAGAACTTGATATAGCATGCCTGGAAAGGTTTTATATTAAGATAGTACAATTATGAAACTATAGGAAACTGGAGGGGAGGGGATCATGATGCATCAAAATCCCCCAAAGAATCTAGTAATTTTGACTTTATAAATATGTTCCCCTCCCCGCCCATTGACCCCTTATAGCCTGGAGAAGTTATATTCATTAAAAGGATAATGTTAATATTCCTTACCTGTTTGCAAAAGTTGGGTTAGAATATCTGCCACTCGGGGAAGATTTTCTCCAGTGGCAAATTGAGGAAGCTCTTTAATTGCTTGCCGTCGAATCTGGATATAATTTCAAACAAAAATTCAACCAAATACTATCATCAATAAAAACAACAAACCCAATCTTTAAAGAAAACTAAAACCACAGAAAAACCATAAGTAGGGGGCAGATGAGTCATAAAAATATAAAACATGAAAATTCTAGCAGTTTCAGAAATAATTTGCTTCAATTTAACATTCAAGCTTCACAGAATAACTAAAATAAAATGTGGTGGGAAGGGACATTAAATCTGATTGTTTGACTGGAGTAGACAGATTTGAGATGATAAACCATGGTTTATATATAGATTATATACAACTGTTTTTATTTTTTTTAAGGGCACATAATATGTATCCCTTAAGAAAGCCTACAGTGGCAATGTCATATCTTGTAACTATTTACTTTCCAATATTCAGTATTGACTACTTAATACACATTTGTGAATATTTTGTGTATTTAACTCCAAATATGTGGTCTTGGCTTATTTAGTTTAACATAAAAATGTATGGGAGTTACAGCTAGCAAATTCTGCATGAAATGTTAATTCACAAATTTCATTTGAAAGTCATGAGTAGCTGAAAATTCTCAGGAACCTATATCAGCAGCCAGAAATGCTAAAGGCTAATTCTTCTTATTCTAGTTATCACATACAATTATTACACATATCAAATATTTTTCTGCTATGAAAAATATTTAGGGTTGTTGAAACTATGTTTTATGATGTAATATTACTAATACTTTAAATATCTAAGGTAAGCATAAATTGATTGAAAACTAACATTAGCCTGATTTCATATGCACAGTGTATAATGATTTATAAAATAATGGCCACAACCCATTTTTAACGAATAAGCAAAACAAAGTATCTTGTAATTCTATGCATTTTTCACAGTTGAATGGTGGTGAAAGAGCAAATATATTTTCTCAAATGTAGAGAAATAGTCTGACATTGTGCCAAGCTATATTGCAGTATTTTTTGGGGCACTGATATGATTGGTACTAAATTATAGTAACTACGCACATACAATGTCTGGAAATGGTAACATCTGAAAACTTGTTGAAAAGCATCAATCATAAACTTACTGATACATCTTCATCCTCACAGAGGTCTAACTGTGCATTGATAGCAGAATCAGCCAATTCTGGAAAATGCTTAAAGAATTTTGGAATAAACTGAGCTGCTAATCTTTTTTCCTTGGTACCACCTTTCACACCATCCAATATTACTTGATAGGCATCTTTATGCTGAAAGAATAAAGCAGAAAAGAAACACAATTTTGAATGATGAAAAGCTAAACAAACTTGTTTGAATCTAAATTAGTAAAATTTTACAAAGGCTAAGCTTAGAAATAGGGCTTATTTTGGAGTGTTACTGCTTAAAATGGACACCTACCTTCCTACCATCTGTTCCCTGCCCCCTGCCCACGAGTTATTTTGTGAGTAGGGAAAGAGAGAAGGATGACTCTAATTTTAAGTGGAAAAAGCAACTAAGCTTGTTGATGTACCAACACTTCTTCATTCTAGTGATTACTGACCCCAGCCTGTGACTGTATCATGCTTTAAAAATTGTAATGAATGTGGTAGAATCCTCAAAGAATTGTGTTACATGTATTTAAATATATTTGTTTCCAATTAGCACTTTAAAGCAGATGAAGAGAATACATTCCTGAAATTAAGCGATACCACAAAGGTTAGAAAGCTTTACTTTGCCTCATATTTTAGAATATGAAAATGATCATTCTATATAGCCAGCCAATTTTGGATTAAGAAAGATTCTAATGTCACGTATTTAACTTTTTTATTTTTTTATTTTTTTAAAATATATTTTATTGATTTTTCACAGAGAGGAAGAGAGAGGGATAGAGAGTTAGAAACATCGATGATAGAGAAACATCGATCAGCTGCCTCTTGCACAACCCCTACTGGGGATGTGCCCGCGACCAAGGTACATGCCCTTGACCGGAATCGAACCTGGGACCTTTCAGTCCGCAGGCCGACGCTCTATCCACTGAGCCAAACCGGTTTTGGCAACGTATTTAACTTTTTATTAGAATAATACATTCAAAGCTCATCTGTTTCCTTAAAAAACAAAAATTTCAGAAGTGCTCTCCTTCAGATACTCATGTCAACTAGTTCTGAATCCTCCTATATCCCTGCCTCCAAACCAGTCCTTTCAATAAATGACAATGACAATAATAAATATGGAGACTATAGCTATATCTCCTGTTTGGACATCAGGATAAAACTTTTAATTACTAGGAAACTTTAACCCTTAAACATTATAATAATGATACCAAATGTATAAACAGCATAGTGTTTACTCTGTATAAGGCAATTCGCTAAGTGCTTTAGATATGTGAGCATACTTCAGGCCATCAAGAGGGGATTAACTAATAAATATCCCATGAATTATAGAATCACCAAAAATTTAATTAAATAAAGAGGATGCAAAGTTACTGAGGTACAGTAGAATCTCAATTAAGGACATTCCCTTATTAAATACTCAGAAATAAAGTGTTCTATGTATCGAAAGGTTAGGTCATATATTGCCAACCTACTTAAAAAACACATTCTAAAAATCAGTTCTAAAAAAACATATATTCCATAAAAAAAGATACCAAAAGAATGTTATTCATGAAATATAAGTCAGTAAAGTTTGTACTCTTCCACCCTGAAAAGCCAGTGTACCCCTGTGGAAGGATCTAATCTTAGAAAACCCTAAGTGCCAGCCCTTAACAGGTGTTTGTATTTTGTTTTGTTTTTTAAACTTTAAAAAAATTTGACTACATCAAATTAAGTATTTACACTCTAACATTAAATAAATTCATAAACATCTGAAGCACAATTTAAAATAATGACGGGCCACAGCTCTATTATGGCTGGTCAGAGCCCTGGGCAGAGCACAGTGCAAAGGGGGTCAGAGAGGTAAAGGCACACACAGCGGGGGAAGGAGGACTGAAGGGGCGGCAGATGCAGAATGGGGAAAGGAAGGCTGAGTACGTAGGTGGAACACAGGAGCTACAGGTGACAGAGGGATTGGAAGGTTTTGAGGTATAAATAATGCTTCATTTAGAATTTATCAATCACAGTTTGCTTATCAGAAAATACATGTGCATGGACTGAGTGGACTGCCGCAGTTCAAACCCGTTTTATTCAAGGGACAATTGTAAAAGGATGTAACCCTTAACTCTAAGAGTTTTTACAATTTATAAGGGAATAAGAAAAGTCCTCACATGAAATACAATACAAATCTGAAGTACTATAAATGAATACATAGTGCCAAGCAGGTTAAAAAAGAGAAAGACATGATCTGCTTGAGGAAAACTAGCTGACAAAACCTCAGAGAACTTATTTAGTATTGACAGAGTGCCAAGGGCACTCCCTCAGTGAGGCAGCAACGTGAGCAACTGTGGTACTCAACCCTTTGTCCAAGGGTGAAAACACAATAAAAGTTAGAAGGAAGGTCTAGACTAAGAAACTCAACTATGGTCTCAGAAGTGTCCAGAGAGGTATCTATCAGGAGACTTGAGTCTTTTTTAAAAAAAATATATATTTTTATTGATTTCAGAGAGGAAGGGAGAGGGAGAGAGAGAGAGAGAGAGAAATCAATGATAAGAGAGAATCATTGACCAGCTGCCTTCTGCACGCCCCCAACTGGGGACTGAGCCCGAAACCTGAGCATGTGCCCTTCACCGGAATCCAACTTGGGACTCTTCAGTCCGCAGTCCGACGCTCTATCCACTGAGCCAAACCAGCTAGGGTGAGGAAACTTAAGTCTTGACTGT
Organism: Cnephaeus nilssonii; assembly: GCF_951640355.1. Lineage (NCBI taxonomy): Eukaryota > Metazoa > Chordata > Mammalia > Chiroptera > Vespertilionidae > Cnephaeus > Cnephaeus nilssonii. The sequence continues at coordinate 14,446,594 of NC_137084.1, read as the reverse complement.
AAATCTAAGTTAACATGAAAATCAGGCTTTGCTACACTATGAAAATTTTTTTCTCTCCTTAAAAAAAAGAAAAGAAAAAAAGGCAAGCAGTGTCCCTTTAACTAACAAAAGCAAGTTGGCTCTTGCTTTTGTTAGTTAAAATTCACAAGCAGAATCCTAAAACCCACCATTCTTTTTGGCTGAAGTTTTAGAGATTTTTTTCTAAAAGGGACGACATATTACACAAGAGAGAATTTGTGAGCATTATGGTTTAGTTGAGCTTTAGGTCCCTCAGAATTCACTTCATTATGCAGAGGTCTTTTTGTCTTAAGCAGTTGCTTGACAGCTGTCATTACAGTATCATGAAGGTACTGATCTCCCATCATCAACAGGGAACTGTGCTAAAATTTTATTGCCCAGCACAGTGTCTGCTACATGGTAGGCACTCAAATGTACTGAATAAATAAAATCATGGGCCCTCAGTGAAGTCTGCAGGAAAGATGCCTTTTCTGCTTTTCACAAACTTATGGCTCCTAAGCACTCTTCCTAAATTAAAAGCAGATTTTTTGCTTTGAGAAAGACATTTTTGACCTCTTGAGGGAGATCAATCTAATCTGGTAGTATTTATAATTAAAGATGACATATGAGGGGAATGCAAGCAATTCTCAATTCTCCATAATACTGCACAGATAAATTCTAGTTTGGCTTTCATTTGCCCTATCATACACTGCAAATAGGTGGCTGTCAACCGTTTTTCTACTCCAGCAAAAGGGTGGGAATAGCCAAGATCTGGAAAAGTCCCATCAGTGCATGAGTGGATAAAAAAGCTGCAGCACATTTATACCATGACTACTACATAGCTGTAAAAAAGGAACTCTTAAATTTTGCAATAGCATGGATGAATCTGGAGAGCAGATTATGCTAAGTGAAATAAGCCAGTCAGAGAAAGACAAAATACCATATGATCTCACTAATGTGTGGAATCTAATAAACAAAATAAATTGACAAACAACATGGAATTGGGAGCCGGAGGAGGTGAGTCGGTGATTGGATAAAGAAGGTGAAGGGATTAGCTAAAAAAATATATATATACAAATACTATGGACACGGATAATAGTGGGGTGAAGACCAAGGGATAGGAGGTGGGAGTGGGTGGAGGTGGGCAAGAGTGGGTGGGCAGGTGCAATAATCAGCACTGCAAAATTTAAAAAAATGAAGGTGGAAATATGGGACATCACTATGCATATGATTTCAAAGTTTCCCTACAAGATTCCTAATCCACCTCTTTGGGAGAGCATCATATGCAAACCCACTGAGAATCACTGTTGTAGCTTCTACCCTTCCCTTTGCTGATGTACAATTTTAGGTAGAACAATCCTATCTAATAAAGAGGGCATATGCTAGTTAGACTGGACGTCCTTCCGGACGACCTTCCGAAAAAAGCGGGGGCTGTGAGGGAAGCCCGGGTTCGGGTGCCTGCTGGTGGCTGGAGGGAAGCCCGGGTACAGGGTGCCTGCTGGCAGCCCAGCCAGGGAAGGAAGGCTTACTCTTGCACGAATTTCACGTATCGGGCCTCTAGTTTTCTATAATCTTCCCCAACTCAGCCACAATGAATGAGATTATCTTCACTACTACCTCTTTCTAGGAACAACAACAAAATCGAACTATGATTGACCAGTTTTTCCCACATTGTCTTACTAGGCAGACAGTTTCTCCTCCACAGCTGATCTATAACCCACACCTTACATTCATCTACAACAGGCAGCTTGTATTTCTCATTAGTGACGTCAAAATTCCCTACTGAAGCGGGAGGTATGTAGGGAAGGAAAATCATGATACTTGAAACTGTATATTTACAATTCCTGATTAAGCTCAAATAAGGTTCCAACATTTCCCCCTCTTCGGCTCGGAAATGACACATGTCCAGAGAAGGGACCGGGAGGGGGCAGTACCACCGCTTAGCTAACGTGAGTGGCTCTAGGATCGTCCACTTCCTACTTCCAGCAGAAGAATCCCATGAAGTTCTAAGCACTGAAAATACAGATGGCATGGGATTTCGGACAAAAACGGTCAAGATCACCCTCCGGGAGAACCTGGTTCTTTCCCCAACAAAACACAGGCACACGCACAGCTAGCAACTCCTCAACGTCCCCGCCCCCGGGGCTGGGAAACTCACAAAGAGGCCACGGCCGGTGCGGACAACCACACTCCTCCAACTGCGTCGGGGCAAGCGCTGCAGACAGACCTGCTGCCCGACACCTCTATTTATAACGCGGCACTCTCCTCCCCCCTCCCACTGCCCCTGCACGGCTCTGCTACATTTTACAAGCCTTTTCATTAAAAAGGTAAAATAAAACCTGTCTTCCTTATTGATTTATCGCTAGTCTCCCTCTTTGAGAATACATCCCGGCAGAGCGCCGGTCAGTCCATCTTGTACCTGCAGCGCCCGGCACAGCGTCCCGGTGGGTGGTAGGCGCTCAAATCAGGTCCTGAATAAATGAAATCCCAACCCTCACTCAGTCCGGGCGAAAGGCTCATTTTCTTCCTTTCTTGCCCCCTACAAACTTCTGTCTCCTAAGTGAAGAGCAGGTTTTTAGCTCAAGAAAGACATGTCTGACCTCTCGAGAACTCTCCATCTAGTCTTTGGAGGGACTGAACTCCACCGGGAAGGAGGAGGAAGACGGGCTCGGGAGGCTGAGTTAGAAAGCGCCACGGGGAGGAAAGGCTGCCCCGGGGAGGCGGAGGGGGGCCGCGCTCGTCCTGGGGACGCCGGGGTCCACACTCCCAGACCGGGGCCCACCGCGACCAAACAGCCGGCGCGGCCGGGCGCTCGCGGGGCAGCGCAGCGCGGTCCCCCCCGCCCCGGCCCGGGGAGCGCTCCCGAAAGGCCGCGGAGCGCAGGGCCCTGCAGGCCGCTCGGGGACCTACCTGGCCCACTTGCTCCGTGGCATCGGCTAGGATGCCATAGTTGCGGTAGAGCTCCTCCACCGTCGGCATGGCGAGCGACAAGCCGAGGGCTCGCTCCTGCGGTCGTCGTTGTCCTCGCCGGCTCCACCGCCGCCCCCGAAGTCCCAGCCCCAAGCCCGCGAGCCGCACTATGAAGCCTCCCGCAGCCGCCAGCACCGCCTCCAGTCGCCGCGCACGGGGAGGCTCCGCCCCCAACGCGTACGTAAGGACGTGCGCGTCGGGAGCGGCTTTATTGACAGCCGATGCACAGCCTGGGGTTGTATTGCCCTCTAACGCTTGGAGGTGCAAAAGGCGGCAAGCACGATGCCTTTGGGGAGCACTGCGCCTGCCTAGGAGCTGTTTGGTTTTGAGGGCAGGAATGTACAAAGTTGGCCAGAAAAGTGATCTTAACGGGAGGAAAATAGGATGAGGGGAGGGAGTTCAAGCTGTATGAGATGAGTCATAAACTCTATTTCCTCCTGACTCAAGAAAGATAACAAAATCTCTAGCCATAGGAGGCAGTGGGTTCAGTTTTATTAATGAATGAATGAGAAACCAAATGATGTTAAAAAAATAAAATAAAAACTATGTCCATCAATCTAAACAAATCTCGAGGTGAAGTGTAGCCGGATGGAAAAGTTCATTTATTTTTGCTTGCTTCCAGAGTAAAGTTAGGGCCATTTGATTGTCTCTAATTACAAGAGGGTAATAAATACGTGAAACCATATGCGCTTACTGATAAGAGTCTCTAAAATACAAGTTTAAAATTTAAAAACGGAAGTTGTAACAACAGGTATAAAATAATCACTATGTAAACAAATGACTTTAATAAAAATAAAACAGACAGTTATTTTATCAGCAAAATGGGTTAATTTGGGAATAGCAGAGGATAAGCAAACTGTAGCAAAAAACCATGGGCAAGTTCAACAAAGGAGAGGACCGTTATTCTATAGAGAAAAAGGAGGAAATTGGAAGAGGCTGTTTTAAATGAAAGTCTATTGGAGGAAAGCAAAGTTCAGGGTGGTGACGGTTTCTAATTGGCTGTTTCGGGGAAGGAAAGAAATCTTCCATTCTGCTGGGTAGTAAAGTAGTAAAAGTGCAGTTATTTCTTCCTGTTGAGGGTCTTTGACATAGAGTAATAATGGGTGAGGGCTCCCCCTTCTGATCTCTCAACTCCATTTTAAATTTATTTTATTAATTTGCACAAAATTAATTTTCACAAAAACAAAAGCATACAAAACAAAGTTATGCGCATATGTGTAAAAGGATGCTAACGTTAAAATCTCAGTATTGAAACACGAACCTTTAAAAGGTGGTAAATTTCAAAGCCAGATCCACTTGTGCAGAATATATGCAGGAAACGGTTGCAAAACAGATCCCCTACCCTTGTACTCCTCAGTCAGATTGAAGATATTAAAAAGGATTAGAAGGAGAGGATGGATGAGACTTCCTTCTTTTTTTATGAGAGAGAGATGCTCTGCTGGTGAGTAGCTTGAAGCAATGATTACCTTCTTTCCCCAAGTCCTAGGAGCATTCTGAGGAGCCTGCAATGTGGTTCCTGTAGTTGGGAGACACAAAAGTCTGGTGCCTGACATGCATGAAAAAGCTTCAGTTACCTGTGGCAGCAGAGTGCTGGTGTCTATGGGATTTGCATGTATGCTCTTTAGCTAATCCTTTCAACTTCTTTATCCAATCACCCCCACTCACCTCCCATCTGGCTCCCGAAAGACTGTTCCACGTATCCGTGCTTCTGGTTCCATTTTGTTTGTCAGTTTATTTTGTTCATTAGATTCCACATATTAGTGAAACCACAGTTTTTTAATCCACTCAGTGTTTTGGGCACATGATCTTCCAGATCTTGGCTATTGTAAATAACGCTGCTATAAACATAGGGGTGCATATATTCTTTCTGATTGGTGTGCCTTGTTTTACTTATTTGGCAATGTGTTTTATAGATCTTTCAACGACAGTATTGCCTAGTATCAATGCGCCATAGTTGATTTATCCATTTATTTTTGGATATGTCGGTTGTTTCCTATTTTTCTTTAGTATAAACTCCGATAAATGGGTGATTTTATTTCCTACTTTGTGCTTTTCTGAAGTGTCCAGCTTTTCAACAGTGACTTCTGTCATTTTATTTATATTCTCTCTCCTTGCCATTGGATCTGTGAATGAGTCCAGAGGTTGTTTTCTCAAGGTCCCTTTATTCTTATAAGGCAAAATTAAGTCCCAGAAAAGAAAATGATGGATGGCCTAGCTTAGGTCATATGTCTGCTGTGGTACAATCAGTTAAGACCAGGAAAGCAAGGTCAAACAAAGCAAACTTGGCTGCTGGGGCCCATATGTACAGATGGAAGAGAGTGGGGCGGGTCCCAGAGAATGTTTGAAGGCCACCTGAATTCCATTCTACCAAGCTGCGTGCTTGAGTGGGGGCTATGTTTGGCTCTTTATTCAGCAAGTATTTATTGAACACCTTCTATGAGCCAGGCACTGCTTTAGAATGCAGCCAAGCCAAGAAGGCATGCAGCTCACATTCTGGTAGAGGGAGAGAAACCGTAAACAAAATGCACAAGTAAAATACATTTGGCTTATAAAAGTAAAGCAACAATATCAATAGTCAGTACAACCAGCCTATAGAAAGATTTCATATACTGACACTGTGGTATGTGACTGATGTCATGGTCTGGAATCAGCCTTAAGATCTGGGAAGTCACTCTCCCCAGGGATCTGCAGTGAACATCACTTCCCTTTTATTGTCCTGCTACAGCACTATTTTTTTCCTAGCCTGGGTTGCAGTTGTTTGTGTACCCCACCACTAGCTAATAAAACTTGATGATCAAGCCCTAGCCAGTTTGGCTCAGTGGGTAGAGTGTTGGCCTGCAGACTGAAGGGTTCGATTCCAGTCAAGGGCACATGCCTAGGTTGCAGGCTCAATCCCCAGTAAGGGAGTGCAAGAAGCAGCCAATTAATGATTTTCTCTCATCATTGATGTGTTTTTTTTAAATTTCTTTATTGATTAAGGTGTCACATATTTGTCCTCATCCCCCCATTCTGATCCCACACCCCTCCCCATGGATGCCCCAACCCCCTGTTGAACTTAACCATTGATTAGGCTCATATGCATGCACACAAGACCTTTGGTTGATCTCTCCCCCCTCCCCCCACCCTCCCCTATCCTCCATCTGAGGCCCGATAGTCCGATCGATGCCTCCTTGTTTCTGGTTCTGTTCTTGTTCATCAGTCTATGTTGTTCATCATTTCCCCTAGATGAGCGAAATCATGTGTCACTAGAGATATACTTATAAGAATTGAATGTGCGACGAGCAATAATAGTTATGCTGACAGGCAAATGAATCAGTCTGTAGTGAGTTTCTTTCTGGACCAACAGTTCTTTTGAGACCCAATATCAATGTCCACCAGTTCCTTATGAGTACATGTCGGCACTGACCCCTCAGCTCTGGATGGTGGACAAATGGTGGTAATGCAGGTCCGACTCCCTCTGGTTTGGTCTCGGCCAGACCCAGGGGCACGGCTTCACCCGGATCCAAGGGCCCACGGCCTCACCCGGACCCGGGACCCAGCCTCACCCGGATCCAGGGGCACACGGCCTCCGCCCAGACCCAGGATTCAGCTTCACCTGGACCCAGGGGCGCATGGCCTCACCCGAACCCAGGGGCGCGTGGCCTCTCCCGGGCCCGGGATCCGGCCTCACCCGGATCCAGGGGCACACGGCCTCGCCCGGACCCGGGATCCAGCTTCATCCGGACCCAGGGGCACTTGGCCTCACCCGGACCCAGGGGCGCGTGGCCTCTCCCAGACCCAGGGTCGCGTGGCCTCACCCGGATCCAGGGGCCCACGGCCTCACCCGGATCCGGGGCCCAGGCTCACCCAGATCCAGGGGCCCACGGCCTCATCCGGACCCGGGACAAGGCTCACCCGGATCCAGGGGCCCACGGCCTCACCCGGACCCGGGACCCAGCCTCCCCCGGATCCAGGGGCACACGGCCTCGCCCAGACCCAGGATTCAGCTTCACCTGGACCCAGGGGCGCATGGCCTCACCCGGACCCAGGGGCGCGTGGCCTCTCCCGGGCCTGGGTCCCAGCCTCACCCGGATCCAGGGGCACACGGCCTCGCCCGGACCCGGGATCTAGCTTCCCCCGGACCCAGGGGCACGTGGCCTCACCCGGACCCAGGGGCGCGTGGCCTCTCCCAGACCCCGGGTCGCGTGGCCTCACCCGGATCCAGGGGCCCACGGCCTCACCCAGACCCGGGACCCAGGCTCACCCGGATCCAGGGGCCCAAGGCCTCACCCGGACCCGGGACCCAGGCTCACCCGGATCCAGGGGCCCACGGCCTCACCCGGACCCGGGGCCAGGCTCACCTGGATCCAGGGGCTCGCGGCCTCACCCGAACCCGGGGCCAGGCTCACCCGGATCCAGGGGTCCACGGCCTCACCCGGACCCGGGACCCAGGCTCACCCGGATCCAGGGGCACACGGCCTCGCCCAGACCCAGGATTCAGCTTCACCTGGACCCAGGGGCGCATGGCCTCACCCGAACCCAGGGGCGCGTGGCCTCTCTTGGGCCTGGGACCCTCATCATTGATGTTTCTATTGCTCTCTCCCTCTCCCTTCCTCTCTGAAATCAATAAAAAGAGGCCTGGTGCACAAAATTCGTGCACTCAGAGGGGGGGTGTCCCTCTGCCCAGCCTGCACTCTCTCGCAGTCTGACATCCTTAGCGCTGCTGTGGAGGCAGGAGAGGTTCCTGCCACCGCTGCTGCACTCGCCAGCCATGACCCTGGCTTATGGCTGAGCAGCGCTTTCCCTGTGGGAGCACACTGACCACCAGGGGGCAGCTCCTGTGTTAAGCCTTAAGATCTGGGAAGTCACCTCCCTGGTAGTCAGTGCAAGTCATAGCGACCAGCTGTTCAGCCATTTGGTTGATTTGCATATTAGCCTTTTATTATATAGGATATATGAGATCAGGAACTATTTATTCATGGTCAACAAATGTTAAATGAATGAAGGCATGAACCAAGGAATAAACAAATAAATCCAAACTTTACTGACCAGCTTATTAGAGTATGGCAAATGCTCTTTTTGGCAGAAGGAATTTTTTTTTTTATCTTGGTTTTATTTTTATTGGTTATTTTCAGGAAAACCATTCCCTTTTTCTTATTACTCTCCCTTCCCCAACCTACCTAACAATCAGTGGCTTCTGTTGCAGCAAATTGTGACATTTCAAGTGCTGTGACTATCTTTGAATCTATTTATTTTGTAATCTTGAAATTGGGTTTAATTGTCTATTAAATATAAAGGCTTAAAGGGCCACCCCCTCCCCTGCCATTACTTTACATGCCTTGTACTTTGGATCAATCTTAGAGCCTACACTCTGAGAGCTGTTATTTTAATCCAATTTCTGTCTTCCAAGGAGGCCTTTTTAATTCTAGCAGAAAAAAGATCACGGCTCTAAAAAAAAACAGAGAAAGATTAAGGTCTAGCTGGGTCTTAATTGAACTAATGATAATAATAGCAAATATCCATTGAGTGTTTACTGTGTGTTTAACAGCATGTGTGTTAGAGGAACAGCTAAACCTTATGGAGAGGCTGCTATCTGCCAAGCTTGGCCCTAAATGCTTCACAGGCTTTAACTCACAACAACCTTATGTAAGGCGGGTTCTTGCACCATCCCCATTTAAGAGAGAGAAAAACCAAGGCACAGAAAGGTTAAGTACCTGCCCAGGGTCACACAGGTGGTGAGTAGAGGCTTCGGAGTGCATATCCAGGTGGTCTGGCTTGGATGGCTGCACCCCTAACCACAGCGCCTCACTGCCTCTTGGTTCAGTGCTTTTCTTAGCTGTGTTATCTCTGGAGTCTCACGGTTCTTTATTCAAGCATATCCAACCTCCCAATCTAATGTGGGCCTTGCCAAAAGAGGTTTACTTACTTATTAGTGGAACCTACTTTGTAAGATTATTGTGAAGATTAAACAAAATACTAGAGCTCAGTGCATAGGACAGTGCCTGGGCCATAGTAAGGGCCCAGTCAATGTTGGCTCCCTTCTCTAATACCATCTTACCTTAATCACATGTATTTTAAAAATGAGTGACCCTTGGTCATTGCACGTTATTCTCTGGAGTTTGGTTTGCTTCCACTGAATGTATCTCCAATATCGGAAATAGGAGTGTATTAGTTTTCTGTGGCAGTCAACAAACTACCACAAACTTGGTGGCTTAAAACAACAGACATGGGTTTCTGTTGTCTATCAAATATCTCCTGTGTGTCTCTTATAAGGACATTTGTCGTGGGACTTAGGGCCCACCCAGATAATGTAGTATGATCTCATCTGAAGATCCTCAAGTTAATTGCATCTACAAAGAACCCTCCCCCCTCCCCCAAATAAGGTCATATTTCTAATCTGGGGATTAGAAAGTGGGTACATCATTTTGGGGACCACCATTCAACCTGCTACAAGGGGTTAAGACCAGATGCTTGGGAGTTAGTCAGCACTGGTTCTGGCTGTGCTCGTTATTCAATGTGTAAGAGATTCTCAATGTGATGGTCTGTAAAAATACACCCCCACCCCCCTTGCAAATCAAGGGACAGCGAGTGGCTCCTCTTTTCTCTGCCTTAATGTTGAGAAGATGACACCCAAAGCTGACATCCTTTCCCTAAAACCGCATTGGGCTTGTATTGGTCCTGAGAAACAGAACCAATAGAATGTGAACACAAACAGAGATTTGTTATAAGGAATTGGCTCATGCGATTATGAAGGCTGGCAGGTTCCAATATGAAGTGCTGGCCACCAGGCAGGGACCCAGGAGAGCTGAGGGTGCAGTTCCAATCCCAAGGCAGTCTGCTGGAGTCTTGGTGGCTCCCGAGGAACCACGCTTCCCAGTGTTCATACCCTGTGTAATGACCTTCCACATGAACCCGAGCTTGCTCATGTGACTTGCTTTGGCTGATGGAACAGCAACAAGCATGATGCCAGAAGAGGCTTGATAAATACTTGTGTGTTAGCACTTGTGCCACAACCATGTAGGGGTGTAGTTAGGTGCTGTAGTGAGGGTCTAGCAGCTTCTCTGAGGATGAAAGACCACAGAGAGAGAGAGACAGGCTCAGTTATCCCAACTGTCTCCACTGAGCCCACCCCCAGCTCACCCCACAGCTGAATGACATTGCCTGAGCGAGCCCAGGACAAACCAGCAGCGGAACAGGAACAGCCGAGGCAAACCATAGAACTGTGAGATGAGAAACACATCACTGTTGTAGGCCGACGGTCTGCAAACTTTTCCTGGCAAGGGCCAGATAGCAAATAATTAGGCTTTGCAAGCCATACAGATTTCTGTCCTAATGACTCAACTCTGCCATGATGGTGTGACAGCAGCCACAGATGACACAGAAACAAATGAGTGTGGCTGTCTTCCAAGAAAACTTTATTCTCAAAAACAGGTGGCGAGCCGAATCTGGCCCCCGGACTGTAGTTTACTGGCCCTGATACAGGCCACTGAGTTTTGGGACCGTTAGTTTCGCTGCCGTAAATAAGGGAAACAGCCTGCCACGTTCATCTCATTATTCCAGGTGCCCTCATTCTTGAGAACATCCCACTTGCTATGGCTCCACTCCTGACGACTCCCTGGGGTGGGATGCCCTCATTCCTCAGGCCTGGCACTAGGAAAACGAAAAAGTCAGCAGCGTATGTTTTTAGTGTCCCTGTCAAAAGGTTCTAGGAGGGCCAAAAAGAAATGGCTGCGGAAGTGCTGCTGTCACAGGCAGGGAAGGTGCCAGCAACTGAGTTCCAAATGAGTGGAGGAGTCTCTCTCCTCCTGCCTCCGGCCCCCGAGGCTCCAGGAAGTCTGAGCGGGTGACTTCAAGCTGCGTAAGCGGCAGCTGAAGTTAGTGTAATGGAAGTCTTTTAGCCTGATCGCCTTGTTATGTCATTACAGTGACTCAGCTGTCCCCATGAAATGGTGGCTTCTGACCCCCAATCCACACATTGCCCAGAAGCCTCAGGTTTCCTGGAATTTCTACTAGAATTCCTAGAACTCTAAGTAATGGTCTTAAAAAAAAATCAGAATTATTGCAAAAGGAAGGGTTAAGCATCAAGGAAACAGAGTCCCGCCCTGTTGTTATTTCAGTGCTAGTTGGCAGTCCACCTGGTGGGTAACGGGTGCAAATCCTGCCTCCCGTCCACTCGTCACTATGTGGCCGTAGGCACATCATATAACACTCGAAGCCCAAGTTTCCTCAGTTGTAAAATGGTCATAAGAATGGTACTTACTTTGACAGTTTTTTTTTTTTTTGTGATGATTGAATGACATCATTTATGTAAAGTATTTATCACAGTGCCTGGCACATTCTAATCATCCAATAAATGTGGCCATTATAATTACTAACTCACTGTCAGTCAATTCAATAGAGTTTCCTGATTTAGAAAATTATTTTAAATAATAGCTTATTGATTTTAAGAAAAAGAGGGAGGGAGAGGGAGAGAAAGAAACATCCAGGTGAGAGTACAACAAAGATCAGCTGCCTCCTGCACACTCTGTACGGGCATGTGCCCTTGACCAGGAATTGAATGGCAACCTCTTGGTGCACAGGACAACACCCAACCAACTGAGCCACACCAGCCAGGGATGATTCTGAGGTTTTTATAGAATATTTATATTATTTCCTAAAGTGTTCTCACCTCTGTATTTCATTGGTTTGCCTGAAATTTCTTGGGATTAGGCATCACAGTAGTAATTAATCTCAATTTAAAGGGGAGGAAATTGAGGTGGAGGTGTTGGGGTTCTTTCTTTTGTTGTTGTTCAAGTTATCTTAATTCTTGCCCAATTATGGTGGCAAGAAACAAGTATACCTGTTCCATATCCTCAATTTACAGGTTGGTCAAAAAGGGGCAGGGACTTGGGGAGTGCAAGAAAGAACTAACATTTAAGTGTTGCAGAACAATTCCCAGGGAATAGACTCAGAAGATTTGCAAGAAGCGAGGTCATTGGGAAAAGCTCTCTGAGATGACAGCTGTGGGGAAGCGAGGGAAGCGGGACTAGGCAGAGGGGGAAGGTTGGGTGTGGTTTACCCTCCCTCATTCCTTGGGGAGCTCTGAAGCTGGAAGGACCCTACAGAGTAGACCCAAAGGAGGCATCAGGTTGGGCCTTTAAATCCACCAATTGACAGTCATTGGGTGTGGGCCAACCCTGATAAGGCACCTGATCTTGGGCAAGGCTGCTGTCTTTAGATAAGACCAGAGGGGATACTCAACTGTGTGCTCTCAGCTATCACCAGTGAAGGTTTTGGGGGGATCTGGGTAGCATCCCGCAGCATCCACAACATCCAGCTTCTACTCTGGGCCAGATGTTGTGTTATGAACTTTCATGGAGGTCATTTTATTACAACCTCACAGCAAACGAGCAGAATAACTAATGAAGAGAGCCATGTTATTTTTAGTACCGTCCGTAAGTCCAGTGGTTTACAAACTTTAGTTCATGCAATTCGTTCTTAACAACTCATCAAGGTTGGAATCACCTGTTGCATCTGGTGGAAGAGAAATGGGCAGTTCAGAAAAGCCAAGTTGGTGCTCAGGACATCAACCCAGCTCTGTTTCACATCAGAGCGGAGCGCCTCCCACCGGGCAGTACCGATCTATTTTATAGATGGGTAACTTGAGGTTTAGTGAGATGAAATGACTTGCCCAAAGTTCAGAGCTAGTCAGGTCAGAGTTGGGGCTTAACTCAGGTCTGTGGGATGCTCTTGCCTAAGCACCATGCTGCTTTGCATAAGTGAGGTAGTGGTCCATTAGGAAACAGGGGTAAGACCACGATGTAGTGGGGGGCGGGGAGGGGCCGGCAAGCGGGGGCGGGAAGGCAGCTAAGATGCAGCTCAACTTCCCTAAACTCTGTTAACTGCATCCCTGGCGCTTCAAGGCTTTTAAGACTTTCCAGAAAGCCTCAGTTTATGGGCTTTCAGTGTCTCACTAAGGGCTGGCTCAGAAAGCTTTAGAAAATTACATCTCTGATTTGCTTCTCCCTCTCCCCTCCCTCTCTTCCCTCCCCCCCTCTACTGCTATATCAGCTTTTAGAAGTTGGCCAGGACTTTGAGCAAGTGGGTGGGGAGAGGCTAGAAGCTTTGATTTTGGGGATATTAAGTTACAAATGAAGTCTGGTGTTTTGGCTGTATTTGCTGCACTTGGCTTGCAGTTGGGGCCAGTAGATGGCGCTCACCCTCCATTTCCCTCTATCGTGTATTAACAATATTAATAGCTAAAAGTTATTGAGAAGTTGCTAAGTGCCTAGTAAGTTCTTATGCTAATAACTGTAGCATAGTTTACATAAATTATCTTTACATAAATTATCTCATTTAATCCTTACCACAACCCTTTAAGGTAGGTATTGCTATTCTTAGTTTATGAATGAGGGTAAGTAATTTACCAAGTAACAAAGCTAGTTCAAGATGAGCCAAGCCAGGATTTAAACCAGGTGGTCTGATTTAGAACTTTGACCTTTACATTCTCTGTCTCCCCAATTATTATGTTGTGATGACAATTGGGCACTTACTATGTGATAGTTTGTCAAGTTTCCTTCATTTTATTTATTATTATTATTATTTTTTAATCCTCACCCAAAGATATTTTTTCCATTGATTTTTAGAGAGAGTGGAAGAGAGAGGGAAAGACAGATAGAAATATTGCTGAGAGAGAAACACATCGATTGGTTGCCTCTGCACAGGCCCTGACCAGGGCCTGGGCTGGGGAGGAGCCTGCACCTAGGTACGTGCCCTTGACCAGAATCGAACCTGGGACCCTTCAGTCCGCAGGCTGACACTCTATCCACTGAGCCAACCGGCTAGCGCAAGTTTTCTTCATTTTAAAACTCATAACGTTCTCACAAAAAAAAAAAAAAGTGATGTATGTGTTAACTCAATGAGGAAATTCACAATATATATGTATATCATCATGTTTTGCACTTTATCTTACAATTTTGTTGTTTGGTTACACCTAAATAAAAATACTCATAAGGTGCTTGTGAAATAACTACTATTATTCTATGTCATCTTATTTTATTTATTTTTAAAAATATTTTCAAACTGATTTAAAAAAAGTATATTTTTATTCATTTCAGAGAGGAAGGGAGAGGGGAGAGAGATATAGAAACATCAATGATGAGAGAGAATCATTGATCGGCTACCTCCTGCACGCCCCCTACTGGGGATCGAGCCCACAACTTGGGCATGTGCCCTTGACTGGAATCAAAGCCAAACCAGCTAGGGCCAAACTGATTTTTATAGAGGAAGGGAGAGGGAGAGAGAACCATCAATGCGAGAGGGTAACATCGATCAGTCCTTCTATTGGTGATGGAGCCCCATGTGTCATGACCTGGAATCAAAGGACATCCAACCAACTGAGCAACACCAGCCAGGGCTCTATTTCATTTAAAAAAAGTGAGAAGATAGAGAATAGAAAGGTAACTAATTGCCAAGATATAGCTAATTAGTGGGACTCAGACAGGAATCCAGATTTCCTCGGCTGTGAATCCCTAAAGGTTTACCTTCTGAGGGATGACAAAAATGAGAATATTGGCCCACTCCGATTCATTGGGGATCTAGGCTTTGGGAGACACCCTTAGATTCTCTGTGTAAGCACCTTCTGCTTCATGGAGGAGACGCTCCTCAGAGGGTTTAACATGCTGGGAGGAGCCAGGCTTTGAGTCAAGACCAGGCTCAAATCTTGACTTCTCTGTGTGGCTTCAGCTCAACCTTCCTCCCATTAAACTTCGCTGAGCTTGCTCCCTTGGTTGTAAACATGCGGATATCATAGTCCCAGCCTTGCAGGGTTGCTGTGAGACCAGAGCCCAGGCAGGTCCCCTTCCCCTCCCTCTAGGAGCCCACATGGTGGAAGAAGGTTCAGGAGGAGCTTTGGGCACAACTTTTCCTAAGCGGATCAGAGGCCTGTAAACAAACCCAAAAAAGAGACTTTGTATTGAAAATTTGGGAGAGGCAGTCTCCAGCAACAAACTGAAAGTGTGCTCCACAGACAAAAGGGAGGCCATTACAAAAACAAAAACAAAACAGAAATTCCTGCCCAGTTCCTAATTATGCCATTTTATGTAAAGGATGTAACCAGATTCACATGGTTCTGATTGATCTGAATCCTGCAGTTTTGATTGGTGTTAGCATTCTGATTGATTGTTATGGAAGAGTCTGATTGGACAGGGCAGGTCTCAGGCCAGTGGTTGAAAAGCCAAAGCAGGAACCCTTTATAAGAGCTGATGCAGAAAAAAAAAAAAAAAAAAAAAAAAAAAAGCTGATGCAGGCTGAAATAAAGGAGCAGGGCCTAGTGTGGGGAAGCTGATAGAGGTTATTCTTGGTGTACCTGAGACCATCAGATGATCTCTACAGTCTCATTATTTGTAAAACTAGAGACCTGGTGCATGAATTCGTGCACCAGTGGGGTCCCTCAGCCTGGCCTGTGGAATCAGTCCGAAACCAGCTCTCTGACATCCCCTGAGGGGTCTTGGATTGCTAGAGGGCGAAGGCCAGGCCAAGGGACCCCACCAGTGCATGATTGGGGCCTGGGAGAGACACAGGAGGTTGGCCAGCCAGGGAGGGACTGGGGGAGGGCTCCAGGGCGTGTCCGGCCCGTCTGCTTAGTCCTGATCGGCCAGACCCCAGTAGCAAGTTAACCTACCAGTTTGAGCATCTGCTGGTGGTCAGTGCACATTATAGTGACTGGTTGACTGTCTGCTCCCTGGTGGTCAGTGCATGTCATAGTGAGCAGTTGAGTGGCCTTAGCATATCATTAGCATATTAAGCTTTGATTGGTTGAACAGCCGACCAGTGGACCAGACACTTAGCATATTAGGCTTTTATTATATAGGATTTGGGCCTTTGGCTGACCATGGGGAGTCCACCTCAGCAGTTAAATTCTTTCTCAGGTTCTACAGGCCCTTTCAAATTGATGCCTCCCTTTCTGGAGATGCTGAAAGAAGCAATTACTTAATGCATTTCTTTGTGGATTTGCTTAATGCCTCTTTTCCCTTCTGGACTAGATGGTTTATGTTTCAGGGCTGAACTGGGAGACCAGAGGGTTGAAACTGCAGTCTCCATGGTCTTTTACAGTTCCAGAATCCACCCCTACCTCCTAACCCCCCTTTGTGGCCCTTCTCAGATTTAAGAGTGAAATCAATGAAATAGGTGGGACAAGAAGTTTCCGATAGAAAATAAAAATTAATAAACAATAAGACAAGAAGAAACTTGTTTCATGTACTCACAACTGTAAACCTACTTTTGCACCACCCTGTGTTTTACTGTACTTTTTCCTTTTTTATCCAATAGATGGCGACAAGTTTCCATTGAAAAAATAAAATCCAGCGTTCACTGTTCAGCCTGTGTTGTGGGAGGAGGCCTTTGGGAGTGGTTGAAACAATCCAGACTGAGGAGTCTCCTTTGGGAGGCATTAAGCACCCCTCAGGGCACAAGTAGGCATTCATCAACACCCAGAGGGACTTCTCTGGAATCCTTTTAAGGGCGTTTCTCCCCAACACAGCAAGCACAGATACAGACTTTATATTTGTAGGAAAAGATCTATTTTGTTCCCAGAACAAGGATACATATAAGAATATATATATCTACACTAATAAAAGAGAAAGATGCAAATTGACTGTACCTTTGCGATGCCCACCAGCCAATCAGAAGTGAGTATGCAAATTGACCCAACAAATATGGTGGGTTAGTTTGCATACACAGGCTCTGTGTGCAGGTGTGCTGCACCGCCCCAGCCGCTCAGGGCCTCTGGGCAGCGTGGGAAGGTGGGAAGGCAGGCGCTGGCAGCCAGGGGAAGGAAGGCCCATTCTTGCATGAATCTTCATGCATCGGGCCTCTAGTATATATATATCTATATATCTATATATCTATATATCTATATATCTATATATCTATATATCTATATATCTATATATCTATCTATATATCTATCTATCTATATATCTATATATCTATATCTATACACAAACACACACACACACACACACACACACACACACACATATATGGTATATATAAGAATAGATATATATGGATATATATGGACCCAATCTTAATGGTTAGGAGTTGAGCCCTATATCACAGGTAAATCTCATAATATTTTGCAAGGCATGGAAATGTCTCAGTGAATTTTGGACCACACCTGGGAGCTTCTTGGCAAGGTAGGCTGTGGAATCAGACACGGAATCAGAAGCTGCTTAATTATTAATTAGTTTATTTATTTGTAACAGTCGTCAGCAGGAAGCCCAGACTCTGCGCTATGGAAGAGCTCTCTGCCCATGTATCCAACCTCTCATTCCACCCCCCCCCCCCCCCCCCCGCATCCCTCCCACCTCAGCGATTCAAACCGGTGGTTGGTGGCCACTGCCCAAAGGCTGCAGTTTAACAAGCAACCCAGGTGACTCCTATACTCAGTAAAGCACAAACTCCAAACGCAGGTTTGGCTCAGCAGATAGAGCGCCCGCCTGCGGACCAAAGGGTCCCGGGTTCGAGCCCCGCCAAGGTCATATACCTCAGTTGCAGGCTCTTCCCCGACAGGCTGTGCTGGCCCTGGTTGGGCTTGTGCAGGAGACCACCAATCGATGTGAGATGTCTCTCTTCCATTCTCCCTAAAATTCAGTGGGAAAGAAGGAAGGCAACACATGCATGAATGAGACTGAGGGAGGCATAGGGCTCAGAAGCCAGAGTAAGATAGCGTGGGCAAAGGCGGGAATCAGGCCCAAGGGGAAGGGGTGGCTTTGTGCCCCGGGAGGAGCAGCGTGTACCCTGGACGGTCTCAGCACACAGCCTGCCTCAGGAGGTGGCTCAGGCTCCAGTCCTTGTTCCAGCAAAAGCCTCAGCTGGGTGGAAGTTGGCAAGGAAAAAGGACCAGCCACACCAGGTGCAAAAGGCAGAAGTAGCCCCGGCACCACTTCTTAGAGAGAGCAAACAGAGTTTAAGTGTTCTTATTTCAAATTCAACATGTCCTTTCCAGAGTCGCCTTCCGGCCCCAGCGAGCAGCCGGGAACGCTGGGGACCCAGCCTTGGCCCTGACGCCGCCCCCGCGCTGGGACCAGGGAGCGCGCGGGAGCCGTCACTCCGGGTCGGCCAGCTGCCGCTCGATGTCACGGCGGACCTTCTTGGCAAGTCCCCGCAGTCCTTCCCGCCGTCGGTCCACTTCCCTCATGATTCTGTTCTTGGTTCTTTCCTTGTCCAGTGCCAAGAACTCCCCGAAGGACAGCTCTTCCACCCGCTTCGTGAGAGCCAGGAAGGCACAAGCCGGCGAATGCTTGCGATGCTCCTCTGCCGGGTCGTCGCCCGGCTCCCAGCCTTCCAGCTCCTTGAAGCAGAAGAAACACTCGACCAGGTCGGGCTCGTCCTCCGTGGGGCAGTGGACGAAGCCGGCCGCGGCCATCCGCTCGGGGGTGCAGGCGCAGCCCTCCCGGAAGGGCCAGCGCCCGAAGGTGGCGAGGCGGTGGGCTTCGCGGTAGACCTGCCAGGCCTCGGGCAACGACGCGGCAGCCATCCCGCCACGCGGTGCTGCGATGCCGGCCCCAGCCCCGGCCGTTGTGGGTCGCTGCCCAGAACCCGTTTTATAACAAGCAACCCAGATGACGCCTGTATTCATTCAGGTTGGAGAAGTTCTGGCCCACAGGATCTCAGATGGAAGGGATTGCTCGGGCCAGGCCACAGGTAGTTCGTTCTCTTTAATTCAGCGGGAGGGGATGAAGGATAAGCGAGCCGTGTCATCCTGTGTCATCTGTGCAGTGTTATTATCCCTGAAGGACACTTATATGGTCCTACTGGGTTGCTGTACCTTCCCAACAATACTTGGGCTCAATCTCATTTATAGCTGGGCTAAGGAGGCTCAGAGGTGCGGGAGGAGCCAGCAGAAGAGAGACATGAGCTCGGGTCTTCTACGTCCATCCTGATTGGATTTCAAATTAGTGTTAGTAATACAAGTAATAGCGAACATGCAACGCATGCCATGTACCAGGCCGTTATGTTAAATACGAACTATATTATTTCAGATAATCCCTCTTACAATTCTAAGGGGAGGCTGCTATTATTGTCACCATTTCACAAATGAGAAAACTACAGCATAGAAAGGTCAATACACTTGCCGAAGGCCAGGCAGCTGCTAAATAAATGATTGATCTAGGATTATAACTCAAGCCAGTATGATTTCAAGCCCGAGAGCTTACACGCGGGAGATTTAACTCCCTCCAAGGGCTGTATAAATTCCGGGTATATATGTCATTTTGAAACACTTAACTATGATTATAACCTACTTTGGAGTAAATCATTATTTTGAGCTTAAAATGAGTAATTATACCAGGACATTCTTCCCTAATGTTTAGTACCTTTTCTTAGTACCTGTATCAGTTCCCTAGGACAGCTGTAACAAAGTCCCACAAACTGAATGGTTTAACACAATAGAAATTGACCAGTTCTGTGCGAAATCCAGGCACTAGCAGGGCCAAGCTCCCTCTGAAATTTTTAGGACAGAATCCTTCCTGCTTCTTCCTAGCTGCTGATGGCTTGCTAGTCATCCTTGGCGTTCCTTGATTTGTAGCTGCACAACTCTAAGCTCTGCCCCTGTTTGCACATGGTCTTCTTCCCTCATGTTGGATTAAGGGCCCACACTACTCTAGTATGACCCCCAACAATATAATTACATCTGCAATAACCCTATATCTGAATAAGGTCACATTCTGTGGTACTGGGAATTAGGACTTCAACATTTTTATTTGTGTGAGGAGTGGGGGAGGGGGGAGGTGGACCACAATTCAACCTATAACAACAGCATCTCATAAGGTAGAAACGTGGTCAGGTGTGTGGGTTCCAGAATCAGAATGCCAGGGTTCAATCCTGACTCTGCCACATAAGCTGGGTGACTCAGAGCGAATTGCTTAGCCTCTCTGACCTTCACGTTTCACCTTGGTCAATTAGGAGAACCTCATAGGGTTGTCATGAATTAATACACCTAAAGCACCTATCCAGAACAATGTTGTAGTAGAAACAGCTGGTGCCCCTCTGAGATCCCTTTACCAGCTGGTGCACCCCTTCCGAGCCATGGCTAACAGCTCACACCAGTGACTTCCTATGTATAATTGTCCTTGGCTTACGGGAGCCACTTTATTGGAGATGCCTGGGAGGTTGACCACCTGACCTGGTTGGCTGACCAAGGCTGGACTTACCTGAGACCACATCCTTGCTCAGTTCTTTCCTATTGCCTCAATTCTCTTACAGTCCCCCCTGAGAGCAATAACTCAGTAAGTTATGTATGTGCCTCTGAGGACTCCGCTCAAGATGAGTGCCAAGGATAAAAGCGTGAGACTGATGTTATCATCATTTTTAGGGAATCAGGAATTAACCTACCAATTTTCCTGCCTTTCCCATGACTTGATACGGCACTTGTGTTTTATTTTTCCTGCTATTCATCTTCTCATGCCAAGAATGGCAAAGCTACCCCATACACATTGAGTCGTCTCTGGGCTGAGACTGTCCAGTCCACCCCTAGGGGAAGCTGCTCCTTCATTGCTACTAGTCACCTCTGAGAGTGTGTGCAGACCTGGGGCATTTCTCTTCAGTGTACCTCAACTCTGGACTGCTAAGGGCTCTTTCTTGCTTCATTTGGGCATCCCATTTCCCAGTGCTTGCTTTGTAACAGAAATGGTGATTTGAAATGGTTGTTGGCTTAGCTAAGCACAGTTCCACCTGTCTGTCTTCAGGTCGGCTGGGTACACCGTAGCCCCATCCATACTATCATCATCATAAAATTCACTTAGTGAATAATGTGTGGCAGACAGATAGTATATAGTACCTATGGTAAGATGGATATTAGTTCTAAGCCTCCAAAACTCTTTGAAATGGAGAGTGACACCCTCATTTTATTAACAAGGTGCAGAAGGTCAGAGAAATTAGGTCACATGGGGTCATGCGACAGTTGAGTCAGACTTTGAACCACAGTCGTCTGGTAGGGAGCCAAGTGTAACTCTCAAGTTCCTTATTGAAACTACATTCTCTAAAGCAATCAAACCACGAGCCACAGATTTTCTCCCTGTGAATAGTACTTTTAATAGCAGGTGTTCTAGGCCCTTCCCAGCAAAGGGAGTTGATAACTCCTCGAATATTTCCTTTACTTTTTTCTCAAGCCTGGCCTTAAAGTCTCCTCAAATCCTTTTATTTCTACCTGCCATCTGATGCTTTGTTGAGCTTCTGCCCTACCATCCCTACCCCTACCCCATTCCTCAAGCCCCAGACAAATTCACACATATTATCCATACACTTCCTTCTGTCCACAAGATTTCAGTTTCTCTAGCATTCCATTTATGTCACCCAAGTTCCAATAAATCATAAAATGTGCATTTTCAGACCTACATTCAAGTCAAGGCATATGAGAATCTTGCTTGTCATAGACATTGAGAGGGTGTAATGGCTGTGTCATTTCTCATAGTTTATTTATAATTATGCCTTGGAAAGACCTTATTAATTGAGCTCCTAAACAATGCCTCTTTATTTCTTCTCCCTCATAGCCCAACCATTCATTAGGATAGGCGTCCTCAAACTACGGCCCGCGGGCCACATGCGGGTGTTTTTGCCATTTTGTTTTTTTACTTCAAAATAAGATATGTGCAGTGTGCATAGGAATTTGTTCAGAGTTTTTTTAAACTATAGTTCGGCCCTCCAACGTCTGAGGGACAGTGAACTGGCCCCCTGTTTAAAAAGTTTGAGGACCCCTGCATTAGGATTAGATTACTCTAAATTACCATTTGATAGCAACCTGTGGCAGATATCTGAATTACTTAACAAATCACAGGGGTTCTATGAAATTGCATAGGGAAAGGCTTTGCAAGTGAAAACATCCACTAATGAACTCATCACTCACAGCAGTTCCCAATCAGGCAGCCTCCCCCGGTCAGCCCTAGCCTCTCCTCCATCCCCTTGTATTACCCAGTGTCTTGGTGGGTGTGTGTCAGGCTCTTGATGATTTATGAAGGGTAAACATCTGAAAAATTCAATGTAAGTCAGTTGCAAAGTAAACCTAGAAATTCTGCAAAGGGTGTAGGATTTCATGAAGTCAATGGAATTGATGTTAGAAGGCTGTCTGAATTGCATGCATGCTGTTTGGCAAAACAGGATTGCAGAGTACCCTTAGTAGGTGAAGGATTTGAATATAAGACACCTAAGAGAGTCCTTCGGGCAAAGTGAGGAAGACTACACATTTTCCAGAAATGACTCTCTTATTTTCTCTTGCTGTGAAAGTTAAATATGAAATCAAGAATGCCCCATTGTGCAATCACATAATTGTGTGGAAAACGATGCCCAAGGAATCAATACATGATTTATTTTTTGCTCTGGAATAATAATGGCCTAAATTTGGTTAAATATAAGCCCAAATAAATCAATTTCTATAAATTTTCATTTCAGTTTTTAGTAGGGGGCCCCCAATAAACCTGTTCGTCACTGTTTACGGTGACATTTTGCTCTCCTTTTAAATAGATTTCAAGGTCAATTGGGGGCCAAGAACCTCCCCACAGGAAGCTTATGGTTTTATTGGGGAGGCTTTCCTAACACACTGGGGACAGGACAGTGAGGAGTGAGAGGATCCCTTTGCCAGGTTGC
Organism: Cnephaeus nilssonii; assembly: GCF_951640355.1. Taxonomy (NCBI): domain Eukaryota; kingdom Metazoa; phylum Chordata; class Mammalia; order Chiroptera; family Vespertilionidae; genus Cnephaeus; species Cnephaeus nilssonii. Next base: position 14,424,025 of record NC_137084.1, on the reverse strand, counting down.
ACCTATGGTTTAGCTGGGGCAGGAGTGGGTGGGGAAAGGAACATGGAAATGTCTACCTCTTGCAGTCAAGATCGGCAGAATCCTAGGCCTGGTCCTGGTCTCACTTTCCTTGGCTTCCAAGATGACTCCCCTTTGACACAAACCTTCCTGCCTGCTGCTGTCAGTAACTTGTTGACAAAGCTCTTTTGTCTGCTTCCTGAGGGAGCTCATGAAAAAACACGTTGGGAATTCAGCAAAACACTGGGGCTCTAACTGCTCTTGAATGAGACGGAATTAGAAAAATGGAAAACTTAATTTTCAATTAGTGCAATTCAGGCAGGAGTGGGAGGGATCAAGGGATGGCAGCTTGTTTGGTTAACACGATTTTAAGAAGACATACTTGCAAGCTATTAGTTCGCTTTCTCCTTCCCTCCCCCTCCCACCCCTCTAAGTACTCCTAGCTCTTTAAAACGGACTCAGAGGCAGGTGGCAGTGGGATGAAGCCTGTCGTCTCTGAGACTGGCTTGTGTGTGTCACCCTTGCTGTGGACCCTTGGAGGCCACAGGTGAGTTTGTCACCTCTAAACATGCATGCTCTTCTAATGGCTTTAAAAAACACCTTCAGAAAAACATTTTTTTTCCTCTCTCCACCATATTTGATACAGTATGAGACTCGCTATTGGGCAAACATGCTCCGGATAGGTTCAAAATCTGGGGTTTGTGATGAGAGAGTTGAATTGAAGGTGGGGAGGGTGAATGTTACAAGAGATGGATATGAAGTTGGGTGTAGGTGATGGCAGAGACTGCCACCGATCAGGGACGTGAATGGGTTCATGTGTCCTCTGGTGCCCTTCCTTCCTGGTTTTACACAGCCCTCATCCTTCTCTCTCTCTTTCTCCCTTTTCCCTTTCCCTCATCAGAATACTTTACCAGGCTCAGCGTGCTGTGGCAGCCACAGCCTGTTCCCTTGGCGAGCCCTGTCTTCTCCCAGCACTTTGGTCCCACAATGAGTTAACTGTGGAGATTCATTGTCTCCAAAGTGCTGCCTCAACGAACACGTGAGCACGTAACACAGTGTGTTTACAAGCACTGGAACGGAAAATCATTAATTCAATCAGCAGAGCAATAACTTCATTAGGAACTTCTTCCTGTCATGAGTAGGCTGGGGTAAGTGTGCTGCAGTGATTAAACATGGCATTTCAGACGCCACAGCAAGGCTGCTGTCTTCTTGGCAGGTGCTTGTCATCTTTTCATGTTCCTTCCAACTCCACTCCGATCCAGCAAAGCTGGCTGCGAATGTTGGGAGCAAGTGTTGCATTTTTATAACAGACATGGCCGCTGGCTCCGCAGATCTGTCGCTAGGGCTTTCCTGACTTCTTCCTTGACCTTGGCTCACCTCCAGGCCCCCAGCTCCTGGTGACATCTGCTCCCTACAGATTGCCCTGAACAAATACCAAGTGCCTTTATTTAAGGCTCTCTCTCTCTCAGGGAGTGCAATCCTAGGCTAATGTAGGCAACCCTTTCTCAAAGGCACCGACGTCTTCAGCCACCACTGGTGAAATCCTTCCCAAGGTTAAACTCTCCAGAGAAGTGATCACCACACACTGTTTCTTCATTAGTCTTATCACGCCAACGAGCCACTCTTGTTAATCCTCTTTCTCTGCCAACCCAGCTGTGGGCTGCCAGCCAGTTTCCAAGAAGTGTTGGGTTTAATTGGAGAAAGGATGAGAATGAGAAAAATTAGCGGCTTAAATGCTAACACAAGTTTCCAGACTAACAAAAGGAGAATGGGAAGACGTTTTGAAAAACAACTTCTGTTAGACAAAAATACCAGTGAATCCTGATAGCTCAGAAGCAATTGACTTACAGAAATGAAACTGAAAACTAGGGTTTTGGGGTTTGGAGGGGTCTTCTAAGTCTTGTAATGCTTTTATTTTATGAATGAGGAAGCTTGGACTTAAAGAGGCTAAAGGGCCTGCCCGTGTAACTCACTAGGGAATGATAGAGAAAGGTCTCTAGCCCACAGCCTGACACTTTCTGTTGCCTGCCCTATGCAACACACCACAAAGCCTGTCTCTCTCTCTCTTTTTTAAAAAATATTTTTATTGATTTCAGAGAGGAAGGGAGAGGGAGAGAGAGATAGAAACATCAATGATGAGAATCATTGATTGGCTGCCTCCTGCACGCCCCCCACTGGGGATTGAGCCTGCAACCTGGGCATATGCCCTGGCCGGGAATCGAACCAGTGACCTCTTGGTTCCTGGGTCGACATTCAACCGCTGAGCTACACTTGGCTGGGCAGCCTGTCTCTTCTTTCCTTTTGTGAAAGCAATTGAAAAGGATTTTGGTGAAGATGTCAAAGCTCATCTACTTATGACTTTTAAGGATGCCAATACGCTTCTTTCTGGGATTGAGAGGCATATCAGTCAGAGCTCTTTTGGTTACAAGGGAAAGAGATACAACTTGCCCAGAAGGAGAAGTTATTAGCCCATGGAATCTGAGGGAGGTTGGCTTACCAAATCATAGAAATCTTGGATACAGGAAAGATTAGAACAAGGACTGGAGTATCACTAGATCTGTATTTTTCACTTTGCCACCTGTATTCTTTCTCACTGAAGGTGGCTTTGTTTTCTTTTCTTTCTTTTCACAGTGATGGAAACTATTGCTAGCAACAGCTCTAAATTTTTCATCTTATAACTCCTATCATTGGAGAGGATTTAATCACACATCTGTGGCTTCCGTCCTTGGAAAGTATCTGATTGGCTGGAGGTGATGGCTTCCCTGAGCCAATCAATTATAGTCAAATGGATGGGATATTATCATGGGCTCAGTTTGAGTCTGGGGCCCGACCCAGGATGAGTCACTAGTGGTTATGGGGTTGGGATCTATAAGAATGTGGTTCCTCCTATATGGTTATCATGGTTAGAGTTTGTATGTGGGGAGAGGTGATGACATTTCCACCAGAAAATAGGTGCTGGATCAAGAAAATGACAGCAATCCCACTATAAGGGGTAACTTGTCTCTTCTCATTTAATGAATTCTATTTCATCTTAATGTTCACCTCTTTGTAGATTCTGAAATGACACTTAATTTAAGGGACAAATTTCTAGTTTTTTAATATTTCAAACCACCTTTCTAATTATAAGGCAATAGAAGTTGAGAAACAAAATAAGAAAAAAATGCTAGTTTAATGCATCTCATTGGATTGGTCAAATTTGAAAGGGAAAACATTTTAAAGTGAGAAGCGTAAATTTATACTCTGCTATAGTTTAATTAATCCAATACTTGGATTTAAAAATAATAGTATATTTTTACTGATGAGTTTGTTCATCATTTGTGGCCATGTACCCCAGTTCTGGTTATAAGCCCTTCTGTTGATCTATCCTAGAGTAGCCTAAAGTCTCAAAGTGACAGTCACATCTTTACCTCACTGGTGGGATGTCGCAACACATATTTTTTTATTTATAGTGACTCCCAGGGTATAGCATTTATCATAAAGTGAACATGAGTTATTGTTGCAATGAGACTATAAACCGTCTATTCCTTCTCCATCTTTGCATTTGTAGCTTTCCTGATACAAGGGGATGTTCTTCTGGCTCCGGTAATTATTTTATCCCTTTCATGGGTGAAGGCACAATTAGATCAGCAGTCAATAGAATAATCATCATAATAGCATCAACTATTATTGAGCGCTTACAATATGCCACTTACTTTTAGTTTTAAAATTTTAACCTAATTGATCCTCATAACACCTCCAGGAGTTTAATACAATAAATATTATTCCTCCTTTATAGATGGAGTTAATAACACAGATAGGTTAAGTCACTTGCTCAAGGTCACACAGCTAGAAAGTGGCAGAGTTGGGACTTGAACCTGGGCCATCAGAGTTTTGGGTATGCAGAGTAAGCCATCATGCAATTTCACTTGTAAAGTAGCTAGACACTCATATGGGACTAAAGGAGTTTTGGAAAAGCCTCAGATACTTTACCAACCTGTTGAATAATGACCTAGAATGATTTAATTCAAAGTATCAGTTTTACTGTTAAAAATGGAAATACTCCTGGGAATAACATTCTATTAATTTAAGTTAGTAAGTTACCCTTAATTTCAACGACCATTTATTAAGTGCCTATTGTTTGCTCTAACATTTCCTCACTATATTAGCACCATGAGGTGGGTGGTATAATCTCCATTTTCCAGGCAAGGAAACTGAAGACTTAGCTAGGTAATGTTGATTGCCAAAGTCACATGGAAACAAAGTGGGCAAGCCAGGATTTGAACCAGGACTGCCTCCTTATAATCCGTGTGTTCTCTGTAATACTTGAAAATGAAATGAATCTGTCAGATGTTTGCTGTTTGGCAGAGCAGGTTTTAATAGGGAAGGAAGGTAGAAAGTGCATGGCCTTGTGACCGTGCAAGGGTAAAAGTGGAATCCCTTGAAGGATGGATGGGAATCCTATCTAATAAAAGGGCAATATGCAAATTGACCATCACTCTGCGACAATGATAGTGGCCCCCACAGCCAATAAGGAGGGAATATGCAAATAAATGCGACAAAGATGGTGGCGGCTGGGCCGGGATGCTTGCGTCCTCGCCATGGTGACGACGTAGGCGTTCCGCCCTGCCCCGGCTGCTCCGGGCCTCTGGGCAGTGTGCACGTGCAGGCGCGGAGTGGCCGGGGGTGGGGGGTGGGGGGTGGGATGCCTGCTATGAGGAGAAGGGCGGGGGGTGTAGGGAGCCACAGGAGGGTGGCAGGGCCAGAGCAAAGGCGTAAGGCGATTCCAGCAGGAGTGAAGGCGGAAGGTGGCAGCCAGAGCGAAGGCCTGGATCCTGGTTGCTGGAGGGAAGCCGATGCTGGCAGCCAGGGGAAGGAAGGCCTATTCTTGCATGAATCTTCGTGCATCGGGCCTCTAGTTGGTATATAAAGGAAAAAAAGGGTGGATGTGAGAGGCTATCTTAGCACGTTTCAGTTCTCTCATTTTGCTGTCTAGGGAGCAGGGAAACATTTACTGAGCTAACGTTTGGGAAGGCTCTGGCAAATAGGGTGTTAATATTCGGTGTAGTCACAATTATGCTGTACCTACCAATTATGGGAAAACTCATCATTTTACGGTAATGTAATTACACTAAACAGCACCAGTCATGTCAGTGCGAAGACTGGGGCAGCCTCTAATTATCCACTGTACCCAGACACCTCAGCCTGGATCAGGAATAATTGGCGTAATGCAGTTTTGCATTTCAGGGTTGGCCCCAGTTTTCCTCTGGAAAGATTTTCTTGCTTTCTGATCCTCCCTTGTGTGTGTAATTCAGCTGTGTTTGTGATCTGGAAGCAGATGTGATGTTAACATCTCCAGTCTAGGTGTGACAGCATTTCTCCAAACTAGAAAGTATTTGGGAGGCATGTTTCTCTTATAGGTGGCGAACCCTTTGAGGGTCCAAACTATCTTTTTTCTTCTTTTCTCGCACCATCTCATGGGACAGAGAATGAGGATAGCTAACTTATCCTCCGTGTCTCCCCTATGCTAGGGGCTGTGCTAGGTACTTTGCATACGTTTTACTATGAATTCCCAAAACAGCTCTATAAAGGAGATATCAAAATCCCCACTTAACAGAAGAGAGAGCTAAGTTTTCCAGAGAGACGAAGCAACTTGCCCAAAGCCATAGAATTAACAAGTAGGACAGCCAGATTCATTTTTCCCCCAAAGCCTGTGCTCTTTCTACTCCTTCCCAGGAGGTGACTAATAAATATTTATTAAATAAAGATGGAGGAGGCCAAACACATTTGCATGGGAGGATGGTCCTTAACTTCCTGGTCTGTTTATTACATCAACTTCTTCAGAATTAGATCTCTAGAAACTGTTCTTTCCTTCTTACCTGACAACCCAGATCCATTTTTTTTATTTTTTTTTTAGTATTTGGAGAGTGTCTCCTAGTGATTAATGTGTGTGTGTGTGTGTATGTGTGTATAGGCACGTGTATACATTTAAAAAAATCAATAATTGGAAAGTTAATCTGAATGAATATCCTTAAGGAAGACTCAGGTCTTAGAAGGAAACACTGAGCTGCTGTGAGGTGAAGAGGACCAAAGGTCTGATAAACCTAAAACTGGTCTTATTTTCCTCCCTTTTTTTGATATCTGGATTTGGCAGTGATCTGATTTAAAAATGAGGGGAGCGCAGCAGATGGTATGATTTAGATTCACATATAAAATGCTTTTCCCAAGAGATTTAGAGGCCCTGGTCGGGTTTTAACATTATAATAGCTGTGATTATTGTGTCATATTTTATAGACAGTGTTTTGGACATTCCTGATTGATTCCTTCTCACCTGAAAGCAGGAGAGGCAAGAATAGGCACCCCCATTTAAGAGACGGGGAAATGGTAATGGAGGAGATGATTAAAAAATAGATTTACCTTGGGAGGCATCAGCACAGGTCACTGAGGCCCCGAGAGCCCAGCCTGATGGAATTCAGTTCGCCCTCGACAGAAACAGATATTATTGCAGTGGAGGTCAGTAACTGACATGCACCGGCAGTGGGATTTAGTGCTTCCTGCTGACTGATCGGCCTCACCTTTTCAAATGAATTTTCTTTGCTTATCTAGAGTGTCCTCAGAGAGGCTGTTATTGGTCTCTGTGGAGTAAGAGAAGTTATATTTTTCTGTTTGGAAGTTATGATAGTCAGTCAACCTGCAACTGGGCTTCTTAATTAATATCTAGAAGAGAGAGCTCTTATTTTGGAAAACCCTCCAGGTATTTCACAAGGTAAATCGGGATGCTGGGAAGGGCCTACTCTTCTACCAGGAGAAGCTGAGGAGGGAGGGGTGGGGCTGGAACCTGGAGAAGAAGGAATTTCAGGAAAATCCCAAGTATCAAAATGACATGTTGGGAAAGCTACCAGCACTGCTGTGGACCCTGGAAAACCCCAATATCCAGATATTGGCATACAATTTTCAAAGCGAACCAAATTTCCTCTATAGTTTGATCTTAACTGTTGCCTGTCTAATTAAAAAATTTTATTATCTCCTTTTTATCCTCAAAGTAATCAATGCTTATAATAAAACTCAGTCACAGGGGATGTAAAGTAAAAGTAAAAGACCTGTCCTTACCACACCTCCATCACAGTCTTTAGGACTGACAACTGTGGATAGCTTCTTGTGTTATCCACCTAAGATCATTTTACTTTAAAGCAAGCGTGTATTTATTTATACACATACAAATCATACTCGTCATACATTTCCACAGCTTTTTTTTAAAAAAATAAATCTTTATTGTTCAGATTATTACAGTTGTTCCCCCCCGCCATAGCTCCCCTCCACCTGGATCCCACCCCACCCTCTGCCCTTACCCCCCACCCCCACTGTCCTCATCCATAGGTGTATGATTTTTGTCCAGTCTCTTCCCACACCCCCCACTGAGAATTATCAGTCCACTCCCTTTCTATGCCCCTGATTCTATTATATTCACCAGTTTATTCTGTTCATCAGATTTTTTATTCACTTGATTTTTAGATTCACTTGTTGATAGATATGTATTTGTTGTTCATAGTTTTTATCTTTACCTTTTCTTCTTCTTCCTTTTCTTAAAGAATACCTTTCAGCATTTCATATAATACTGGTTTGGGGGTGATGAACTCCTTTAGCTTTTTCTTATCTGTGAAGCTCTTTATCTGACCTTCAATTCTGAATGATAGCTTTGCTGGGTAGAGTAATCTTGGTTTTAGGTTCTTGCTGTTCATCACTTTGAATATTTCTTGCCACTCCCATCTGGCCTGCATAGTTTCTGTTGAGAAATCAGCTGACAATTGTATGGGTGCTCCCTTGTAGGTAACTGTTTTTCTCTTACTGCTTTTAATATTCTCTCTTTGTCTTTTGCCCTTGGCATTTTAATTATGATGTGTCTTGGTGTGGTCCTCTTTGGATTCCTTTTGTTTGGGGTTCTCTTTCACCAGGTAGGGGAAGTTTCTGTCATTATTTCTTCAAATAGGTTTTCAATATCTTGCACTCTCTCTTCTTCTGGCACCCCCATAATTCGGATGTTGGTATGCTTGAAGTTGTCCCAGAGGCTTCTTACACTATCTTTGTATTTTTGTATTTTTTTTTTCTTTTTGCTTTTCTGATTGGGTGTGTTTTGCTTCTTTGTATTTCAAATCTTTGACTTGATTCTTGCGATCCTCTAGTCTGCTGTTGGATCTCTGTATATTATTCTTTATTTCAGTAAGTGTATGCTTAATTTCTAGTTGGTCCTTTTTCATATCCTCAAGGGACTCACTAAATTTATCGGTGGTTTCTAGAAAATTCTTGAAAAACCTTATAACTGTGGTTTTGAACTCTATATCCAGTAGTTTGCTTTTCTCCATTTCTGTCATTTGTGACCTGTTTCTTTGTCTCTGCATTTTGGCTGCTTCCCTGTGTTGATAGAGTGGCTTTGTGTGCTAGGTGTCCTATAGGGCCCAGTGGCTCAGCCTCCCCAGTTACCTGAGGTGGACACTCTTGGTGCACCCCTTTGTGGGCTGTGTGCACAGTCTTGTTGTAGTTAAGCCTTGATTGTTGTTGGTATCACTGGGAGGAATTGACCTCCAGGCCAATTGGCTGTGAGGATCAGTTGTGTCTACAATGGGAGAACTTCTGTGCTGGAGACACTCTTATGGGGCAGGACTTGCTTCAGTGGGGCTTTGGTGCTCACTGAGTCTGCCCCCTGAGTGTGTCCCTTATGGATCTGAGTGGTTGTAATCTGGATGGTCCCACTCTGACCACTGGGTACACTGGCTCTTGGATCTCCAAGGAGGTGTAAATTTAGCTCTGCCTGAGGCCACCCAGCAGGAGTTATGGAGAGATCTGCAGATTCCTCTTCTTTGTTTGGGGTTTGGAGGTTCCCAGATGAGGCCCAGCTGTGAAGCAATGCAAGCTGCTGTGGAGCCTTGGGCCTTCTTTTGGAAGTTCTGGGGCTCTCTGACCCAGTTGCAGTTTGTTAGGTAATTTTATATTGCAAAGGGCCAGGCCATTCATATGCAAAAGCCTCTGCGCACAGCTTGGGTGGGGTGGAGCAAATAGCTATGGCTGATCCTCAGCCCTGCCCTAAGAGGCCCCTGGGTCTCAGTGTCCCACGGTAATCGCTGCAAGCACCTCTAAGAGAAAGCTGCCCTCAAGTTCTGCCCGAAGCCAGACAGTCCAGTTTCTCCCCGTATGAGTCTGGGTCCCCAGTGTCTCACCCAGAACTGGAGTTCAGAGCAGTCGGGAGCCTGTGTCTACCTCCTAACTGAAAAAGATAACTGTGTACTCAGTTGCCAGCCCTTTGCACACGCAGGCCTCCGTACCTCCTCACTTTACTTCCGCACTTCCTCTGAGACTCAGTGTGCTTTTCTCTTTCCTTCTAGTTGTAGAATTTCCAAGCCTTCCTGTGGTTCTGGATGATGTCCGTTTTGTCTTTTAGTTGTAGTTTTGGAGTGGTTGTGCAAGGCAGCAAGCTCAGGTGTTTACCTATGCTGCCATCTTGGTTTCTCCTCCTCCACAGCTTTTAAAAAATACTGTATCTTGGGTGTTGTTCTATATTATTAACCATAGATTTATCTGTTCATTGAAAAATTATTGCAAATTATTATAGTGTATAGATGTACCATTATTTACTTCCATTCCTTATTGGTAGACCTTTGGGTGATGGTCAGGGTTATTTTTTTTCTTTATCATTTAAAAAAATTGTTGTTATCATTGCAAACTTTGCTACCCTGTACACTTTTGTACCAGGCCAATTTAGAAACCTGAAGACCAGAGCTGAAAGTATCATTAGAGGTCAGCAAGTTCAAATTCCTTTATTTGCAGGTGAGAGAACTGAGATCAGAAAGATGAGAAGTGACTTTCTCAGGATTATAAATTCTATTATGGTTTAGCCATCTCTATAAGTCCTGATCTCTTTACTCTAGCATCATCTGTGTCCTGGAATTTAAATGACTACTGAATATTCCTTGAAATAGTGTGTTGGCTGCATTTGCCATTCTAACATCATACAGTTTTCTGTTGGGGGTGCTGAATATGGATGCACTAAGGCACCCAGACTAAGAGGTGAGCAAAGGTGGAAATTCAGACTGGCTGTCCTAGCTAAGCCCTGAGCTGGGCCTTGGTGCTGCATCTAAATGGCTTTCCCAGACTGGACACCTTTCTCACAATTACCCAGAGGCACCACATAGGCTGGAAGCTAATTGCATCTTATGATGATGCAATATCATTCATTTTAGTGGAAATAGATTTCCAGTGTTGTTTGCACTTTCTCACCCACTCTTCCCTATGACTGACAGTTTGCATTTGATAGACAACTACTAGTATGTGGGATTAGGGTTATTACCAGCATATGGTCATGGGCAGGTTAAATTTAAAAAGTATATTTTTATTTTTCATTTACAGTTGACATACATTATTATATTAGTTTCAGGTGTACAACATAGTAATTAGACATTTATATACTTTATGAAGTGATTACCCTGGTAAGTCAAGTACCACCCATCTGACACCATAATAGTTATTACAATAGTATTGGCTATATTCCATATGCTGTATTTTACATCCCCATGACTATTTTGTAACTATCATTTTGTACTTCTTAATCTCTTCCAACTTTTTAACCTAGTCCCCTAATCCCCTTTCCCCTCTAGCAATCCCCTTTTCCCTCTAGCAATCTGTATCTATGAGTCTGTTTCCATTTTGTTTATTTTGTTCTTTAGATTCTGCATGTAAGTGAAATCAAATATTAGTCTTTGTCTGATCTCCATCCACGCTATTGCAAATGGTAAGATCTCATTCTTTTTTAATGGCTGAGTAATATTCTATTGTATATATGTACCACCTCTTCTTTGTCCCTTCATCTATCTATGGACACTTAGTTTTCTTCTGTATCTTGGCTATTGTAACTAATGCTGCGTTAAACATAGGGTGCAAATATTTTTTTCAAATTTGTGTTTTGGATTGCTTCAGATAAATAGCCAGAGGTGAAATTGCTGGGCCATATGGTAGTTCTAGTTTTAATTTTTTGAGGAACCACCATGCTGTTTTCCACAGTGATTGCACCAACCTGCATTCCCACCAACAGTGCATGAGGGTTCACTTTATTTTTGCCTGTTTCAAAGTTTATTTTGTTAATTACATTTATAATTCTTTTAAGTAAAGAGTTAAAAAAATTCAAAACAACACAATTAATAAAGCCCTTTAGCCAGGTTTACAACCACATAGCAAAATACTACTTCAGATTCCTGTTATCAGTTTAAATCTCCCAGCTTTCTCTATAGTGTATTATTATTAAAATAAAACACCTGACCGGCATTGCTTAGTGGTTAGAGCATCAGCTTGTACACCAAATGGTCTTGGGTTTGATTCCTAGTCAAGGGTAGGTGCTTGGGTTGTGGATTTGCTCCCTGCTCCTGGTCGGGGCCCGTGTGGGAGGCAAGCAATCAATGTGTCTCTCTCTCACATTGATGTTTCTCTCTCTCTCTCTCTCCCCCTCTCTCCCTCTTTCCGTCTCTCCCTCCCTCTCTATGAGGTTTCACTTTTATCCACATCCGCATTAACACAAGTTGTTTGTTGACTTTTTGATAATGGCTATTGCACTATAATGATTTAATGTTGCTCTATGGTTTATTTATAATTCTTGGAAAAGGCTAAGCATTGGATGCCTAGATGGGTTACTCCATGAGGCAGGTAAAAGAAGGAAATATTGGATGATTGATTGTAGAGCAAGAAGAGTAGAGGAAGCATGAGATGTTAAAGAATGGCCGTCAGGAGGAGCTGATCAGGGCTGTAGGGAGTTACAATTTATGAAAGACTGGAAAGCTATGGAGCTCGAGAAGGGCAGCAAAGGCATGAAACAGGGAAGAGGGGAGCTGGTTCTGGGAGATTGCCAAAGAGAAGGAAGACGAGGGGGCCAGAAAGCATTAACTTGGGGAAATGTTAGGGTCTGGTGGTGGAAAGGTGGCTCGGCCTAAAGAGGCTGCAAGGTCTGGGCTTTGATTTTCTAATGAGAAAGAGAAGTGGAGGGAGAGGAAAATAAAGACATATAGAGAGACACAAAAAGGGATGAAGAGAGAAAGAGATATACAGATCAAGAGAGAAAAAGAGAAAGATAGAAGGAGGGGAGATGGAGAGAGAAGGAGAAAGGAGAGAGGGAGAGAGAATGAGAATAAAAGCAAGACAAGAAAAGACAGAAAATAACAAAGACTAAGATAGAGACACACACACACACACACACACACACACACACATATACACACACGCACACACACAGAGTACTTCAACTGCTCTGATGAGGCAAAAGTGTGAGGGAACCAGGAAGTTAAGCCTATTAATAACTTGATTAAAGAGTGGGAGTCCCCCTTTGATGTCATCTCCTAAAGAAGGGTGTGCCCTTGGCCTTTGGCTGCTTCTTGGCCCTCCACACACAGAAGTTACATACTCTCATTCTCCAACTCACTGACTACAAAGACCTCAGGCTACCAAGACACAAACTAAATAGAGGCACTTTCTAAAGATGAGAGAAATAAAGCCTTGGGCAGAAGAGGGAAACAGGCCAGCCAGCCAGCCAGCAAACACTTGTTCTTCTGATGGAGCTGGCAGGAAGGCCACTGTTTTGAAAATACTCCCCCCGCCCCCTCCCCACACCCTGTGTGATGTTGTCCTGGGTCTTTTGTTTTTGAAATTAAAACCCGTTATTAAGGCAGAGAGGTTCCTTCTTTCTGGGCATAGGTTGGGATGAGGATCTTCCTGTTAGATTTTGGGAGTTCAGGTTCTTTCTTATGCTTCAGCTACTAAATGCTTACCCTTTTGCCACTCAATAAAGTGACAAATCAGCAACAATGTAAACAGGGAAAATCCAGTGCTTTATTTCATTAGAACGTGGCAGGACCCAATGGGAATGGAGATCTGGCTACTCCCAGGTTTGGTGAGTGGGTAAAATATCCTGCCCACCTCTTCCATGGTGACTCTGTGAACCAGCCTGCAACCTCGTCTGTCCCAGCTGGAAACAGAGCTGCTCTGAGTTTGGGGACAGTGGCACCAACCTGCTTTCCAAGTGGCTACAGAGACATGTGTCTTTCATCACCTCACTTCTATCAGAGGAAGAATGGTGAACGTTTGTTAAGCAACCCATTTGTGATTTTGTGAAAGTGAGCACTTCAGATTTGAAAGCTTGTGTCGTTTAGGTGTATTCCTAAGAGTGGGTACAAATTATTAGACCTAATCCTTCAAAGCCAGCAGACTCTCAAAAGACCAGCAAACACAGATAAACAAAACAAATATTTATATTTTTGGCCTGAACATGGTGAAGGCTATTTTGTTTTGCACGGACCAGAAATCAGCTAAAGAAAGAGGCCTCGTAGCCATTCACAGTTTTGTATCTTCAATTTCCATTATCAATTAAAAGATAGTAAACTCTTATCCTGAATAGAAGTGCAATTAGATCCAATAATGAAATCATCAAGTACTGCTGAGGCGGAACTTGGCAATAATTAGTTTTTTGATACATAAATACAATTTCCAAATACAATTTGTCCCTAAACTCAGACTGCTGATTCAATTCACCGTGTTTGCTATTACAACGGGATGTGCAGTGAGGTGTGTTTCAATTCCTCAGGGCTGTGTCTCTCCATGGAGAATGAAGTGAGTTGGCTAACATCTGAAATTTCTGGTTGGACTTGGAGAGGAGATGTTATGTGGCTCCCCTGGGGTGTCCACTCAGGATCTCATTGGCATGTGCATCACTCAAATCAACCTGTCTTCCAAATGGCTATGGAGAAGTGTATCTTCCATGGCCTCATTTCCTATATCCATCAGGAGGCAAGCTGGTCCTTTCTGCTTGTCCTTTTTTTCTATGTCTGTCTGTCTCTCTTCCCCATCTGCCTCTTCCTAACACTGCCTCTTCCTTTATTTAAGTGTTTATTTATTCAATATTTACTGCGGGTCTACTCTACTGTATTAGGTTCTGGGATATAGAAGTAAAGAAAGTTGACACAGTTCCTGTCCACAAAAGACTGTTAGTCTAGTGTTCAACATGAAAGGAATGTTTGTTCATACAATTGTTGTAGGGCTGTGAAGGGTCCTATGAGAGTGTGAAATGAGAGCTCTATCGTAGTTTAGGGGTTCAAGGACGATATATCCACGAGGAATTGACAGTACTGTTGTGTTCTGAAATATGAATAGGACTTAGGCAGAGAACTTAGAGAAAACAGCCAGATGGAGAGAATCCCAGAAGGAAATTTCTTGCAATAGAGAAACAGAGAGAATGCCAGCGAGGCAGGAGCAGAGAAAGAAACAAGCAAGGGAGTGGGTGGGTGAGATGAGGCTGTGTCTAGAGAAGGGCCAGATCATTCAGGGCCTTGTAGCCCCTGTTCAAGGTTTTAGGTTAGGAGTTCTTTGAAAATTTTAAAAATCTTCAAAGGAGGAGCAGTATGATCCTACTCTCTAGTCACCAGGCTCCCCTAAAATCCAATAGCAATGTATCTCAATTTGATTTGGTCATTCTTCAGGTCGTTCTTCCACCACCTCTCAACATTTTCAGAGATTCCAGCTGGGAGGGAAGGATAGCCAGTGGCAGACCCTCCATTAGTAACTTGTGATGTCAGAATTTCAGTGCTTTAGTGCTATTGAAGCCCTAGCAACCATAATTAAAAGTTCTTCAGGCAAAGGTTAAAGATGCATGCTGTGGATTCATCAGATGAAAAAAATCCCAGCTTCTGTGTGAATGAATATATTTGATAAGTATTGGCAGAATGTGATACTTCCCCCTTGCTGTCTTTTTAACCTCAATCCACTAAAAAAGTACTCAGATCATTGCTTTATTTTCACCTCTTAAGCGGGTCTATGGGGGGGCCTTAAGACTGCCTTTAGGTTCTTTCTGCAAAATTGCAGAGTGAAGTATCTATTGATTAAATTTTCTAAATGAATGGCGACTGTACCTTCAGTTGCCCCAGTGTGTCGGTTAAAAGAAGGTAGGTTGCCGTAACAGAGAGACCCAACAACATAGCAGTTTAAAGAACAAAAAAAGTTGATTTCTCTTTCACGTAGCATTCCCGATATGAGCAATTCAGGTCATGAGAAAACTCTGCTTTTCTTGTTCACTTGAGATTCCAAGTTCCTCACAAGTCATTACTCCTCTATCTCCTGAGACAGTGTCATCAGTGGCATAAAAGATGCTCCATCGACATTCCAGTTGATGATAAGGTGGAATAGAACCTCCCAGAAGACATTCCCAGATATCTTAAGTAATACACATCACTTTGTTAAGATCCATTGGTAAAAACTTAGTTCATAATGAGAACTTAGTCACCCATGATCACACCCAATTGCAAAGACTATGAAATGTAATTTACATGGCTGGTTACAATTCTATTACTATGGAAAAAGGGAGAGTGGATATTGATGGGCAGCTTAGATTCTTCACCACGCACAGTGTGGTAGATTGATTGCAAAATGGCCCCAATCCTTCTCATCTCCCTGTGTCCACACTCTGCAATGTGACATTGAAGCTCCTCCCATCAAGAGATGGAGTCTGTTTTCCATCCCTCGAATTGGGTTAGGCTTGTGTTTGCTTTAGTCAATAGAATATGGTAAAAGTGGCAGTGTGCCAGTCTATGCCTGAGCCTCAGGAGAGTTTGTGCACTCTTTTGGACCCCCCGTCTCCACCACTAAGGCCATCCTAGACAAGCTCAGATAGCTGGTTGATTCCCAAAAGTGTGAGAAAGCCAACCCAAGATCCACAGAGCTGCCTACCCAGCCCACAGTTGACCAGGGATGCATCAGTGTGTCCAATTGAGAAAAAAAAATCTACTCAGCCAACCCATAGACCCATGAGTAGTAAGTGGTTTAAGCCACCAGGTTTTGAGTGTTTTTAGCTGTTTTCTTACTGTTTTTATGTAGCCTGTGGTTTGGTTAGAAAGGAAAGCTAATGGACATGGTGCCCATATAAAAGAATATTAAAGTAGGTTGAAATAATGAGATAAGATAACATAGTTACCCAGTTAGGCTGTGATCTAGACCAACCAGTAAAAAGTTCAAAGCAGGAGTCCCAGAAATTTAGCTTTACTAGGTTGAGGGCCTAAAAATATATTGAACAACGATAGGAAAATAATTTGCAAGGATTCTTTTCTTAGAGCTTATTCTCCAAGAGAGAGGGAGTATCGGCTTCATCCCTCACATCTAATGCAAGAGACCTCAACTGCATGATTTGGACAGCTTGACACATGTTCTCTGCAGTTGGAGGGCACAGAGGATTAGTTAGTATCTGCCTTGATCTTCCCCAGGAAATCCTGAATACAAGAAGTAACTGGTGAGTGCTTTGGTATGGTAGTCTGGAAACTTATTGTATTTTGTGATTGGTATATAAACCCAAAGTTTTAAAAGGAAACATATGTGGGAGTGTTCCCCCCACACATGTGTCCATATTCCACGCTCCTCCCCCGTCCCCCATGGACTGGATGTGGACTTGACATGCGAGAGAGACAGTATAAGGTCACCTTAGGTTTCGTCAAAAGGGGCCTTCTAGATGGCAACTGTACCTGGATAGAAAGGGAGCTGAAAGTGGATGCTGGGTTTATGGGATAGCATGGGAAGAAATGTATTTGCCTAGATCAGTGGTTTTCAACCAGGGGTGATTTTGCCCTCCAGCAGGCATTTAGCAATGTCTGGAGACATTTTTGGTTACAGCCTGGGGAGATGCTACTGGCATCTAGTGGGTAGAGGGCAAAGGTGCAGCTAACCATCGTCCAATGCATAGGAAAGTTCTTCACAACAAAGATTTACTCACTCCAAATGTTGATGGTGCTAATGTAGAGAACTCTGGCTTAGGTCAAAGTGATGTTGGGGGTCTTTGAAGAATGAACAAGAAAATGACTGTGAGAGAAAGTCAGCTTTAAGCATTTGGTAGGCTCAGAGAGCACAGAGGCATCAAGGTGTAAGCCTGTCATGTAAAGACATCCTGACCCCTAACCTCTCCTGGCTGCCCCATTTCTACCTTCCACTTCCCAACCCCCAGCACCATTGTGATGGAGTCAGAAACCTCAGTTATCAAGAAGAGGAAGCACATGGAAGTACTGTGTGGAGAAGGAGATAAGAAAGACCATGACCCCTTTTTATTGATGGTGGCAGCAGGCCCCAGCTAGGCAAAGGCAGATTCATAGTTAAAATTGGGTTTGGAATTTGAAATATTGCACAGGACAGGACATTTGAATTATTGAGTTGAGACAGTGTTTACAGTTGAATGTAACCCTAGGACTCCCTGGAGTGAGCAGAAAAATCTTGGGATCTACTTACAATTTTACCCAGAGCATTCTAAAGGGATTTTGAGATGAAAAAATACAATAAAGTTGCCAATTACATTCCTGGGTCCTGCTTATGTGCCCATTACCTTAACAGTTACTGAACAGCCAGTGTAAAAGCTGGGAGTCGTAATATATATTACCCAATTTAATCACCAGAATTGAGGAGAGCATTTATTTTTCTCTTATTGTTTGAAGCAGAATGATTATTTTTTACGTCAGAGGGAGGAAACCAGGGCTTAGAGATGTGGAGAAACTTGACCATGTCACACGCCAAGGAAGGGTTGGGTGGTGGGCCTGGGGGTGTGGAAGTGCAGGAAGTGTTTCTAGAGACATCCATCTTGTTGAAACATTCATTTTCAAAATCCTGCTGTCCTAGGGTTAGAGTGTAGCAATCCCCAAAACTAGACCCTGATGTGTAGCAATATATTACATTTTCATGTCAATGTGGGCAGCTAAGAGGGAGAGAGGAAGAGTTTTGATCATACTGCATATCAACTGACTCCAAGAAATCATTTAGAACCAATATTTTCGAGGTATGGGCATCTGGAGAGAGGAATCCAGAACTAAGTCCCATTCCAAAGGTGTCTTTTTGTAGCTGGTTGAGTTAGTCAAGTGTGTGTCCTCTCCCTCTGTGGGCTGACTAAAAGACTTCTTCATGACACTTACAAACCTATGTTACAGCCTGTGCCACATTGTCTTATCAGAATACTAGAGGCCCAGTGCACAAAATTTGTGCATGGGTAGGGTCCCTAGGCCTGGCCGGCGATCAGGACCAATCGAGGCCTTACGGCTGCCAGCCAGGGACTCCCTTTCCCAGCTGTTGGATGCCTACTGGGATCTTTCTTCTATCTGCACTGCCCCCTGGTGGTCAGCACACGTCATAGCGAGTGATCAAACTCCCTGTTGAATTCCCGAGGGGACACTTTGCATATTAGCCTTTTATATATATAGACTAGAGGCCCAGTGCATGATTGAATCATGCACGTCAGGGTCCCGATGGACTCACCATCATGTATCCCAGCAGGCCAGGCGGCACCTCCACCTCCTCGCCCCTCAGACTGCGGCCCTTCGAGTCCATCGGGACCCTGACGGATGGCCGGGGTGAAAAAGCGCCCCACAGGGGCGGGCCGGTTAACCCGGACTTCACAGGGCAGGAGGTGCAGCGAGTGCGCAGAGCGACGGGGCGTAGGTGGATGCGGTGCTTCTCCATGTCTTCCTCGTCGCTGCTCTCCATCCTCTGCCGGGTTTCCGTGGTTTCCGTGGCTCGCTGACTGAGGCCAGAGCTCGCTCCCCCACTTTTGATGATCCGCGGCCGCTGAGGGGGTCTCCCCTGCTGTTGAGAGGCGCAGGGGGTGGGACCCTCTCAGCGGCCTGGATCTGGCCGTTGAGAGGCACAGGGGGCGGGAGTCCCGCCCCCTGTGCCTCTCAACAGCAGCGTAGCCCCGCTCAGTGGCAGCGGATCTGTGCCTCTCAATGGCCGGATAGGCCACCCTGAGTCCCGCCCCCCAGCCTCCGCCGCCCAATCGTGGGCGTAGCGGAGTGATGGTAATTTACATGGTACGCTATTATTAGATAGGATAAGAATTATTTCCTATGTGTTTTTTTTTCTTGCCAGGTAGGTAAGCTCCTTCAATCTGAAGCTTTTTTGCTTAATTCACTTTTATATCTGGTAGCAACTAATATATAGTAGATATTTAATGTGTGGAATAAATAATTTATTGAGTTAAGATCCTTTCCTTCAAGGAGGTTAAGGTATACCCTGGGGAAACATGAAAAAAGGAAATTATAACATAGTATGAATGATATAATTTATATTTTAAGATATATATACTAGTATATAAGTACATGGGCCAAAAATAATACCTGAAGAACTCTGCATCAAATTGTTAACAATGGTTACCTTTGTGAGGTCAAATGATAGGCGACATTTTCTTTCTGTGTAATATATTTCTAGAAGTAAGCAGAAATCTTTTAGTCATTTAGTATTTAGTCAGGGGAAAATAATAAGGTATAAGTAAAAGAAATGAAATACTAATCATGCTAAGTTGTATATGATTAGTTTTAAAATGAATGCAGCATGTAGCCAGCATAATTGGAGTCCATAGGGCATATCAGACTGTGGACTGGGGTGGTCATGGAAGCTTCTAGAAGCATTTTGAATCTTGCTCATTATTCAGGGCTTTGAAATAGATTCCTGAAAGGCATTTGGATCTTGAGCTTCCCATTTGAACTCAGGATCTTGTTGTTGCTTTTAGATAAGCCAATGCCATCTGTTTTTGGAAGCTGGCACTCACACCTGCTTGCTAATTTGGACTTCTAAACCACTTTAAAAATGAATGGCTTTATAAAAGGTCTGCAATTCCCTCTTAAGAGTTTAATATCATATTTATAAACTCAGTTCATATTGCGTTTCGGCATATTGCAAATAATTTACAGTGTTGTCCTGCTCAGAGCATAAGTAATGTGGAACCACAGCTGTGCAGATAAGTTTTCCTATCAGTGGATGATAAACTATAAGTGGCCCCATTTGGATGCAGGGAAATCATCCAGATTTTAAAAGCTGCATTGGTGCAAGGGGGAGGGATATTCTACAGCCATGGCTTCTCTTACCTGGAAATCATTGCAATAGTAATAAATACAGCCAGCCTCATTGCTACTGGGCATTATACCTAGAAAGAGTGAGCTGGTCGTGAGGTTTATGGCCCTTTGTTCTGCTTGCATGAAAACTTTCCTGAGAAGTTGCTAAATAGTTTGGAAAGTGGATCAGCCAGCCCAGGGGCCCTGAGGTCAAGAGGCAAGATCTGGAATGGCCCAATAGTTGGACTAAGGTTTTGCATTTGGGTCAGTTGCTTCATAAGGATGAAATGCCTAATGGGTATGTTTATGTCTTTTACTTGTGCGTCAACATCTCTTTAGTAATTTCTTAGTGTATTTCGGGATCCTGAAAATCAGCTCTTCTTCCCTAATAAACCAGGTGTGAGGTTCTTGCTTTTTTTTTTCTTTTTAAATATATTTTATTGATTTTTTACAGAGAGGAAGGGAGAGAGATAGAGAGTTAGAAACATCATTGAGAGAGAAACATCGATCAGCTGACTCCTGCACACTCCCTACTGGGTATGTGCCTGCCACCAAGGTACATGCCCTTGACTGGAATCGAACCTGGGCCCCTTGAGTCCACAGGCGGACGCTCTATCCACGGAGCCAAACCGGTTAGGGTGAGATTCTTGCTTTTAAGGTCTTGTTTCTTGTGCAAGATTCAGTCTACCTGCATCTTGAGAGTCGTAATTACATTGAATCATTTTGCATCTTTTGAGATGAAGTACCAAAGGTGTTTGATGTTAAATTTATTTTTATTTTCAAAACTTTAAAATATGTTTTTTATTGATTTTACAGAGAGAGGAAGGGAACACGGATGAGGAGAAACATTGATCAGCTGCCCCCTGCCCCCCCCCCCCACTGGGGATCAAGCCCACAACCTGCTCATATGCCCGAACTGGGAATCAAACCAGGGAAATGGTTCATGGGTTGGTGCTCAACCACTGAATCACATTGGCTGGGCTGATGTTTACATTTAAATTAGAAACCCAGATGAAAATCTTAACATATTGCTCTGTTCAGCTAAGTTGAGTCTGGGTCTCAAATTTTATACATTTTTGTCAAACATTAATTAATGAGTACCAATAATGTGCTAAGGATGGTACTTGGTGCTAGGGATAAAATGTAAAAAAAAAAAAAAAGTAAACAAACATGTCTTTTGTGTATCCTGTTCTCTCAGCCTAGAATTCCCACCCCACTCATGAACTTGGTACTTGGAGATCATATCCAGGGCAAACATAACCACTTGCTTTTATTTTAAAACTAGAGGCCCGGTGCACGAAATTCGTGCACGGCAGGGGGTTGTCCCTCAGCCCAGCCTGTACCCTCTCCAATCCGGGACTCCTGGAGGGATATCCGACTGCCCGTTTAGGCCCGATCCTGGTGGGATCGGGCCTAAACGGGCAGTCGGACATCCCTCTCACAATCCAGGACTGCTGGCTCCCAACTGCTTGCCTGCCTGCCTTCCTGATTGCCCCTAACCGCTTCTGCCTGCCAGCCTGATCACCCCCTAACCACTCCGCTGCCAGCCTGGTTGATGCTTAACTGCTCCCCTGCCAGCCTGTTTGCCCCCAACTTCCCTCCTCTGCCGGCCTGGTCACCCCTAACTGCCCTCTCCTGCAGGGTTGATCACCTCCACCTGCCCTCCCTTGCAAGCCTGGTCCCTCTCAACTGCCCTCCCTTGCAGGCCGGGTGCCTCCCAACTGCCCTCTCCTGCTGGCCATCTTATAGTGGCCATCTTGTGTCCACATGGGGGCAGGATCTTTGACCACATGGGGGCAGCTATATTGTGTGTTGCAGTGATGATCAATCTGTATATCACTCTTTTATTAGATAGGATAGAGGCCTGGTGCACGGGTGGGGGCCAGCTGGTTTGCCCTGAAGGGTGTCACAGATAAGGGTGGGGTTTCCCTTGGGGTGTGGGGCGGCCTGAGCGAGGGGCCTGTGGTGGTTTGCAGGCTGGCCACGCCCCCTGGCAACCCAAGGGGAGGCCCTGGTATCTGGAATTTATTTTCCTTCTACAATTGAAACTTTGTAGCCTGGGGCGGCAGCCATTTCTGTGGCAGTTAATTCACCTTCTACAATTGAAACTTTGTAGCCTTAAGCGGGTGAGCCCGGCCAGGATGTGCGGAAAGCTTTGCTTCCCCTGTTGCCGCCGGCAACCCTGGCCTGCTCTCTCAAGCTCCATTCTGTTGCCATTTGTTTGAATTTGTTTACCTTCTATAATTGAAACTTTGTAGCTTGAGTGGAGGCTTAGGCCTGCAACGGCTATGGAAAGCTTGGCTTGCTCTGTTACCTGGGAAACCTTGCTCTCTGTGGCTGTAGCCATCTTGGATTGGGGTTAATTTGCATACTCGCCCTGATTGGCTGGTGGGCGTGGCTTGGCTGGTGGGCGTGGCTTATGTAGCGGAGTGATGGTTAATTTGCATATTACCATTTTATTAGAGAGGATATTACCATTTTATTAGAGAGGATTGTGTCCTGAAGGGTCCTAGTTTCTGATGAAGTGCCCCAGGAACCACCATAGAAGGCAGGAGACAAAAACCAGGATTCTAGAGAAGATTCTGGGTTGGCTTGTCCCAACCATCAACCAGGGCAGCTCTATTTTATACTTGGAGTTTCTGATAGAGTGGCTTATTGTTTGGGCAATTATTCATTTGCTTTCTCCTTTTGTCTCCATGCAAGCAGAGGTACCTACACATTGATGTTAGGCTCAGCTATATGATTTACCTTGGTCAGTGGAATGTAGGTAAAAATGACAAGGTGCCTTTTCTGAGGCTAGGCCTTAAAGAGGCAGTGCTCTTTATCAGCCACAAGAAGAATATGACCCAGGTAGCTTCTGTTCCTCCAGCCTGATCCTCAGAGTGAGACACATGAGGCATGTTAAAATAAACACTTATTATTGTATGACACTGATATGTTTGTGGTTATTTATAAGGCAGCAGTAAATGATTTATACAAACATCTGGCTAAGATCTCATTTGGTGTAAGAGTTTGTTCATTGGCTCATTCATTCATTCATTCATTCATTCAAAAAATATTGAGTGCTCTTTATATGTCAGGCAGGACACCACCGGAATAGGTGATTTTTAATATCTATTGGATTTTTTCATCTCCCAGACTTCTACTCTTTACACTTAATATAAAGAAGTTTATGGCTATTTATGATATATAGACTATAAGAAATGCAATCAAGACAAAAGATAGTACTAAAACATCAATTTGAGAAGTGACAAAAAATTAATGTTAATTATGTGCAAAATAATAAGCAAACAACATGCAAGAAACGATAACTGAACACTATCTTTTGCAGAAGAGTTACTGTGTGATGAGAGGACTGGCTCCAAGCATTTACAATTTTAGTGCTTGCTCTGGGAATTGTATGCCAAAGAAAACCCAACAGGAGTCCCTGACAGCCTTAGAGAAAAAGGGGGCTGATAGGACAAAGCCAGCTTTCCTCTCTGCCCTGTGTGACTAGAGCCTGTCTTTCAGGCTGGGGGAAGATGCCAGAGTTGATCTGAATGTATTTAGAATGAATCTTCTTAATGATCTGTCAAGTTCAGAGGAATTGCCAGACCTGGGCTTTAATAATTTCCTGGTTTTTAGTACCTGAGCCTATAAAGATGATATACAGGCCACAGAGGATGGAGAGTGGCCAGGGTGCGGTGAAAGGTGGGGGCAGGGGAGTCGGAGCTGCCATCAGAATAGGTGGCACGTGTAAACCCGTCCAGCTGGGTCTCTTGGTTGCATACTTGTTTTTGCAGCTGAAGACAAGGGGATGGAGAGGGCAGAGGTGAAGTAGCTAGGGATGAAATTAGGGAATAGACAAAGCTTGAATGGGAGGCCCTCAGGCCCGCCTTTTTACAAAGCCTTCCTGAGTCCTGCCTTCTCTTGCTCCCATACTCCCTCCATCCCCATCATCTGTTCAATCGATCGTATTTTCTTCTCTTAAAGGCATTACTCTTTTGGTTGTCTTATAAGTCACAGTGTATAGGACTCGATAGTGTAATAGAGTCATAAATAAGGAGCAGCATTCCAGACCCCTCACTTGTAGATGTGGACTCTGAGACCCCCAAACAGGCTGACTTTAAGGACACTTTCCAGCTAGTCAGGTGCAGACCCAGAACTGGGTCTCCTGACCTCAGATGATGCTCTTTCCTGTGTTCAACTGGGAATTAATCTGTGCTAAAGTATTGAGATATTATCATCACTCTGAAACTCTTGAAGAAAAAGTGTAATCCTATATAATAAAAGCCTAATATGCAAATTATCCCCTTGGGTGTTCATTTGACCAGGAGTTAGACTGGGAGACTGCGAGTTGGACTACTCGCTATGATGTGCGCTGACCATCAGGGGGCGGCGTGGAACATGGCGGGTGTTGGTGATGTGGCTCTGGCAGCAGGTGGCAGTGGAGGCGCTGCCAGCCCCAATGGACCCCAATGAGAGCAGGACCATGGCGGGATGGTGGAGCAGGTGAGCGGGTGGCGCCAGGCCAAGGTGGGTGTGAGCAGGGGCCCGATCGCCCTGCTGATTGCCCTGCAGACGGCCACCAGCAGTGGTGGTGGGGGGGCCCCAGTCCTAATCGATCGCCCAGCAGGCGGGATGGTGGAGCAGGTGAGGGGGCAGTGCCAGGCAACAGTGGGGTGCAAGGAGGGGCTGCGGGGCTGCTGGGCTGAAGGCTTGAGCTGGGGCTGTGAGCCTGGGGGCCTGAGCTGGGGCCCGATCCCTGCAGGCCACCCTGGGGGACCACACCCGTGCATGAATTCATGCATCGAGCCTCTAGTAGAGATATAAAAGGATAATCAAAAGATTTCAGTTTTCAAAGATCAGTATTCAGGGAAAACATTTATGGACAGAGGAGACCTTCAGTGTCTCTCACATTAAGCTTTGTCTGCTATCTCCTATTCTTCCCATGGTGTGTGTGTGTGTGTGTGTGTGTGTGTGTGTGTGTGTGTGTGTGAGAGAGAGAGAGAGAGAGAGAGAGAGAGAGAGAGAGAGAGATCTTTTTAAATGAGAGAGCCTCTGAATCTGCTTGTTGTGCAAAAGAGGCCATCCTTTCAGAAGTTCAGTATGTACTGACACTTAGAGGGTCTTATGCTATTAAAGAAGTCTCGTGTTAGCAATTCCTACCATAGCAAATGTGATTGGGTACTATTTTGTAATATTAAGGGAGATTTCCCCCTTAATCTCCCATTTCTTAGATTCCTAGCACCTTCCCAGCCCCATTCATTCAAATATGGCATTTCATGCTTACTGCCTCAGTGAAGGGCTGACACAACAGAATGCAGCTAAAACAAAGAATCTGAGTCTTAGTCTCGAGGGGACTAAATAATGAATGAGGAAAAAACTTCTAGTCACAGCCTGGACAAGAGCTCTAGAATTGGAGAGAGAAAGTGAGTTGGAGAGGAGAGAGGAACATTTAGAAAAGCGGCATTTTATTGGACTCTGCACCTTGTCCATCCACCCTTTGCTGAGTTTGAGGGGTGGAAGAGGGAGGGTGGTGGTAAAGAAATCCTATAGGTAAGTTTGGAGCTCTGTCTGAAGAGAGGAACTATGGTGTTATATTGGTTAACTAGTATTGCAAAACACAGTACCCCAAACAATGAGCATTTACTTAACTCATGTATCTGTGGGGTGAATGAGAGCAGGCTGAAATTGATTGGCCAGAACTTGGTGGTTCTGCTGATATCAGCTGGGCATGTTTACTTACATGTTGAGATGTTTGGATGGGGATCAGATGACCTAGCCTGGACTCACTGGAGAAGCTTGCCCCGCCCCTCCGACCCCTTACGTTTCTTATCTTGCTCAGCCCAGTGGCCTAGTCTGGGTATATTCTTCTCAGGGGTATAGTAGAGGTGTAAGAGAGAGAGAGAGAGTGGAAGTGTGCAAAGTGTCTTAAAACCTACACTTGGAACAGGCACAGTTTTTATCTCATTCAATTACTCAAGGAAAGTCATGTGATCAAATCATAATCAAGGGACAGAGAAACATAATCTGGAGGAACTGCAAATTCACATGGTAAAAGGTGTGACTATGGGGAAATATGAAGAATTGGATCAGTCATGCTACTGACCATACTCCTCTTTTCTGAGTAGAACTCAGAGAGAGGGCAAGACCTCAGCATGCCATAGGAGAAAATAGCTATATTATTTGTCTAGAAGATAGAAGACCTTTAACTGGTCTTACGATGTACCCATCTCCCGTAAGAATATCTCCTGTGATGTTGGCCATGGTATATGTGTTAACACAAAGATATGGGCTTGAAGGGGCCACCAAATGGTTATACCAGCAATGATGCACTGGATTAAAGGCTGAAGACCATTTGAAATGATGGATAGTCACAGGGCATGCCTGTATGACTTTATGACAACCATAGACTGGTTGCCTTATTTATTTATTTATTTATTTATTTATTTATTTATTTATTTAATTGAATTGATTGGGGTGACATTTGTCAACATGAACATATAAGTTTCAGGTGTAAGTTTCTATGTTATAAGATCTGTATATTGCACCTGTCACCATATATTAAGATCGCCTTCTCTTCCCACCTCCTTCCCTCTGGCAACCACCACACTGCTGCATTCATGAGTTTCAGCTTTATTTTTATTTATTATTTATTTTTTAAAATATTTTTATTGATTTCAGAGAGGAAGGGAGAGGGGGGAGAGAGAGATAAAAACATCAATGATGAGAGAGAATCATTGATAGGCTGCCTCCTGCACGCCCCTTACTGGGGATCAAGCCCGCAACCTGGGCATGTGCCCTGACTAGGAATCGAACTGTGACCTCCTGGTTCATGGCGTGATGCTTAACCACTGAGCAACACTGGCTGGGTATGACTTTCAGTTTTATATCCCATATATGAGTGAAATCATATGGTCCTTAGCTTTTTCTGACTGACTTATTTCACTTAGCATAATATTCTCAAGATCCCATCCATGTTGTTGCAAATGGTGCTATTTCATCCTTTTTTATGGCTGAGTAGTATTTCATTGTTTATATGTACCACATCTTGTTTATCCAGTCCTCTATTGCAGGACACTTTGGTTGTTTCCATGTGTTGGCCACCATGAATAATGATGCAATGAACATAGGGGTGTATACATCTTTGTGAATACATGATTTAGAGTTTTTTGGTTATATACTCAGGGATTGCTAGGTTATATGATAGCTCTATTCTTAATTTTTTGAGGAATCACCAGACTTCTATTACTTGTCTTGTTGATAATGGCCACTCTAACAGGTGCTGTTTTGATTATTGTAGTCCTATAGTATAATTTGAATACTACCTCCAGTTGATATATAGGTATAGTGAGACACCTCCAGCTTCGTTCTTTTTTGTCAGGATTGCTTTGGCTATTTGAGGTCTTTTGTGATTCCATACAAATCTGTTAATTTCTCATTGTATTTCTTTAAAAAATGCCATTGGGATTTTGATGGGGATTGCACTAAGTCTGTATATTGTTTTGGGTAATATGGCTATTTTAACTATGTTGATTCTTCCAATCCATGAACATAGGATATTTTTTCATTTTGTTGTGTCTTTTTCAATCTTTTTAAATAATGCTTTGTAATTTTCAGTATATATGTCTTTCACATTCTTTGTTAAGTTTATTCCTAGTTATTTTATTCTTTTGGTTGCAATTTCAAAAGGAATTGTTTCTTTTTCATTTCTTTTTCTGAAATGTTATTGTTAGTATATAGGAAGGCAATGGATTTTTGCACACTGATTCTGTATCCTTCAATTTGACTGTATTTGTTTTTAATAGCTTTTTTGGTGGTCTTTAGGGTTTTCTATATACAGAACAATGTCATCCACAAAAAGTGACAGTTTGACTTCTTCCTTCCCTATTGGATGCCTTTTATTTCCTTCTCTTGCCTTATTGCTTTGACTAGGACTTCCAGCACTATATTGAATAAGAGTGGTGAGAGTGGTCATCCTTGTCTTGTTCCCGATTTTAGAGGAAAAGTTTTCAGTTTTTTACCATTGAATGTGATATTAGCTGAGGGTTTATTGTAGATGACATTTATTATGTTAAGGTACTTAGCTTCTATATATATTTTATTATTTTAATCATAAATGGATGTTGTTGTATCTTATCAAATGCTTTTTCTGCATCTATTGATACTATCATATGATTTTTATGCTTTCTTTTGTTAATGTGGTGTATTATATTGATTGATTTGTGTATGTTGAACCATCCTTGTGCCCCTGGAATGAACTCCACTTGATTGTGATGTATTATTATTTGGATGTTCTGTTGTATTTGAGTTGCTAGTATTTTGTTTAGGATTTTTGCATCTGTATTCATTAGAGATATTGGTCTGTGATGTTTAGTTTTTTTTTAAACTGATATACTAAAACATCTTATAGTTCACCAGTTTTTAAAGCTCACTGAGTAATTATTTTGAATACTCCAGCCACAAAACATTCCAAATGCTACAGACCAGCACTATCCAATAAAAATATAATATGAGCTATAGGTGTAATTTTAAGTTTTCTAGCAGCTACATTAAAAATGGATAAAGAGATAGGTGAAATTAATTTGAATAATATACTTTTATTTAACCCAATATATCTAAAATATTATGAGATTAAGTTTTTACCATTAAATGGATGGGGGAATGGAAATAGAAATTAAGTTTAAAATGACATTTCTAGCATACTTGAGTTTCTGGTTTGCAATTGGTAGCAGCTTTTCATAGTCTTTAACTTATTCACAGATACTATTTTCTGACTTAATCATTGCTTTTATAGACCTCTCTATTCCCAACATCAACACTAGTAGTTGGCTTTCTTGTCACCAAGCAATACTTTTTGTTTATAACTCCATGAGTGTCACTGAATAAAGGGAAATGGTGGGCTTTAAATACAGGGACTAGATGATCAATAAACTCACTCACTAAATGACTTGGTTAGAACACCAGCTTTGTGACCACTGGTTCAAATTCTTGCTGAATGACCTTAAGAGTTATTTCACATTCTGGATCTTCTATACTGCCCTCAAATATTAAATCTAGAAAGGTCTAGAGTCCATTGTGCAATTTTTCTCATTTGAGCCATCCCCTAAACTCCTACACTTTCCCCACCCTCTTCACAGTGCAGAAAGTCAAGGATAGGTTCAGAAAATTTCAATTAATATTTCAACCTAGTTTCATTTTCTCTCCTTAAGGATACCCTCAGGGATAACACCAGCACAAGTATTGCTAATATATCCTAATAAAAGAATAAAAATATAGAAAAAAGTTTCTTTGGACATACTTTATTTTCAACTTTGTAAACAAACTATGGTGGAGTTTCACTCCTGGGATTACTAGGGTTGGCTTTTCTCCAACTCAAAATGAAAAAGGTATGGGTTTAATTATAGATGACATCAATTAATATTGAGAGGTAGGTGTGTTGAATTTAATAGTTTTCTTGGACATGGCAAAACTCAGGATAGGTGACGTACAGATAAAGAAGATGTGAACAATCAAACTGATCTTGTGCTCTTTGTCCATTATCTTATTTAAATCTTAAAAAAAAATACCCTTTTAGCCCAGCTGGTGTGGCTCAGTGATTGAGCATCAACCTATGAACCATGAGGTCACCATTCAATTCCCTGCCAGGGCACATGCCTGGGTTGTGTGGACTTGATCCCCAGTGTGGGGCGTGCAGGAGGTAGCCAATCAATGATTCTCTCTCATCATTGAAGTTTCTATCTCTTTCCCTCTCTGAAATCAATAACATATATATTTTAAAGACCCTTTTAATGGAGTCTTTAAGGGGGTCTTAAAAAAAAACACCTTGTATGGTAAGCAGGCATTATCCTCATGTAACAGTATCATTTACTAACCATTTTTAGAACTCAAAGGAGTTTCCTTCCTAAACAGGTTGACTCTATTAGGACTTTGGACACCTACCTGCACAAAATACGTGTAATACCAACAGAGTAAATCCTTGTGGAAATGGGCTCACCCATCATTCTTATTTTGTGCTAGGTAGGACAAAGTTTCCTCCTCCTTAGAGACTGACTTTGATATGCATACAATGAGAAGTTCTCTATTGAGTAGAACTGGTATCTGCTGACAAAGACTTCAGACCAGTAGGGCTCCTGGGCTCAGACCACACCCCTTGCTGTGTATTGGAATGGCAGTAGGAATGGAGGAGAGGCTTTCTGAAATACTCTCCAGTATCAAGCCACAGCAAATCACCCCCGACTGAGTATATTTCATCTCTCACCTTCCTCCAGGTTCTCACCACCCCTCAACAGGACACGCACACACACACACACACACACACACAGTCCATTTCTCTCTCTCCCAATTTCATGCACAATTGTGAACATCCCAAATCATTAGCATCTGGGGGCAAACCCCCTCAATCTTCAAACAAACAAACAAACAAACAAAACCCTAGGACCATTTTCATCTTCCCTAGAGGAAAAATATTAATTTCCTTCTGAAGGCTATAGAGAGGAGTTAGGGAGCGAGTGAGTGAATTGTTCTTTTCTCTTGACTGGTCTGTGACACTACTAATAAAATAAAAATAAAGGAGGGGAAATCCCCAAAGTTGGGTTTTGTTAGTGAAACAGGTTGGGTGGTCATATGTTGCTATGTATTTTTTCTTTGATAGAAATAAAATTGAAGCTCACTCAGGTTCATTGTTTACCTGAGATTTCATAGGTAGTAAGTGGCAAAATGCAGATTAAAATGGAAGTATTTCTGATTCTAACAGTCATGATATTTTCACTATATCAGAGCATATAGCTTTTAGGTTAGTCTAACCAATTAATACACATTGGGAGCAAAAGACAAAAGAGGCCATTATATTGAATGCTGAGAGTGGCAGTATACAACACATGGAAATTGCTGTGCAGGAAGAAATAAGTCTGAATTCCCTCTTTGTTTCTTAATGCTGCCCTGTTCCTCGCATATGAATGAATGCTCAGCCCAGAGCTCAGGCAGTGGTTGGATTTGGGAGGGTTAAGGGGTGTTGACTAAAATGACCAAAGTAGAGATGGATTCCAATTCCACTAGAGCTCAGCCTAGAAGCACTTTCCGTTCTTTGAGGGAAGTAAAGATCAAGTGAAAAGATAGTTGCCAGACCCGTCACTTGCTTCCTGGAAGCTAATGGACCATGAGAAGAAGGATGTTCATGCAACTTTAGATGCAGCCAAACAAAGTGCTCTTAAACTGCTGCTGGAGATTGCAAATGTCTCTTTCTCTTAAAACACACTTTGTCCATTTGACCAAGTCAGAAACTTCAGCTTGATCCAGATTTAGGCATGACATTGATTGATGAATCAATTCATTAAATTTTTTAAATTAAATTTTTTGTGTGTTTTGAGAGAGGGAGAGATAGAGGGGATGAAGGGGAGGGAAGGAGAGAGAGAGAGAGAGAGAGAGAGAGAGAGAGAGAGAGAGAGAGAGAGAGAGAGAGAGAGACAGCAAGAGAGAACACGAGAGAGAAACATTGATTTCTTGCCTCCCATACATGCCCTGACTGGTATCAAACCCACAACCTAAGTATGTACCTGACCAGGAATCTAACCCACCCACCTTTCCGTGTACAGGATGATGTTCCAACCAACTGAGCCACACTAGCCAGGGCAGATGAATTGATTCATTTAATGAGCAATAATTAATTAGCTCAAGAAAGAATTTTAGAAGGCAATCTGAGACCCTCCATCTCCCTATCTTTTAGATAACTAAAAGAAGGCAAATTTAAAGGAAAAAACTAAGTAAGCAATAGTAGAGATGAGACTGGGCATCTGCCCATCAAATTGTGAGCCTTAGCCATATCTGTACTCTCCACAGCATCTAGCACAGTGCCTGGCATATATTAGGTGCTCAATACATATTTCTTGAATGGATTGAGTACCTACGCCTGGCAAACATCCCACTGAGCTGGAAGGTCTCTTTGTGTGATAAATATGACTTCTCTCTCTGGCTTGCCACCAATCTCAAATTTGGAGCTGGCAAAATCATTAGCTTACATTTTCTGTAAGAAGCATCAGAAATTTAAAGATTAATAACAATAATAGCATTGTTGTTGATGATGATGATAATAATAATGGCTATTTATTTAATGTTTTCTATTTTCTAGCATCATTTTAGGTGAGAATACACATCATTTCTAATCTTTACTATGACTGGTGGCATACGTTTCAAAACTCTCTTTTTTACACATGAGAAAATATGGACTTAGAGAGGTTAAGATCATACAGCTCCATGTGCCAGAGCAAGGAAAGAAATCCTTGTGTATGATACCTTGTGTATGCTCCTCTATCCAACACCTCCCATCGACCCCTTTTCCTCAAAAGTGGCTAACAAAGCCATCCACATGCTAATTTGTGCAACATGTATCTGATCGCGGATCAGGACCCACTGCATCAGCATTGCAGTTGAAAATGCCCGAATTACTTTCTGCCACAGTTGGGAAGACAAGAAATTGTGCCCATGCAGCCATCCAGCCTTTCAATTATAATTTTTCACTTCATTCCACAGGAAAGAAAAAAGAAAGCGAAAAGCTAGCCAGCCTGGAGCTGTTGCAAACAATCTTTGAACTGTGGATTTTACATTAAAGCTACATCTTGTAGCATTAGGACGAGGCAGTGGGACGCAGGAGTGAGTAAGGCTCACAGAGGTTTGGTAAAACAGGATCAGGCGACCACCCATTTGACTGCAAGACAGGAAACAAAAGTAACTTAGAATTCTGGCCTCCAAATTTTAATGACTCTGAGCTTGCCTTTCTTCATTATCCCGAGAGAGGGATAATAAAAGTTAAGATCTTTTAATAGGCCTCTGTAGGGCATCCCTTGTGTATGAGCCACTTCAAATCGTCTCAGGCCTTATGTTCCAGCCACTGTGTGGTAACCAGTTCTGTGCAGGCTTAGACCAGCTCCACATAGAGGCAACCTGAATGCTCCCTTTTCTCACTTCCTGCCATGGACCTTGTTGGCATCATGATGATGGCCACCTGTGGGAATAGATACAGTCCTCAAATGCAAAGGAGTCAGTGTCCTATGGTGCCCCTCATGAGCAATGCGAGACAGAAACTGATAAGTAAAATGTTCCCTCTTCATTTTCCCAGTGGATGGTTCTGAGATGTACATTGGTAGGTACTCAGGAAGGTTCTGGGGGATCCAGTAACTAGTAGCTCACAGTGGTGACTAACTCAGTAACACATCCTTGTGTTGGTCTTTCCTTTTATTCTATCTCACTTCCCCTGCACCTCTCTTCTTCCTGTTCCCGGGGATAATGTTTATAAACAAACTATGCACGCACAATAAACCTTTGTTTTAGACTTTTGTTTTTTTGTTTACAGGTCAACTAGGCAAAGAAACATTCTGAGAGTAATAATAATGAATAACAAATTTGCATAGCATTTTACAAGGTACTAAGCTTTTGCAGCAATACGCCTTTTATCTGCACAGCACCAGTTATACATACATGTAAATACATGTGTAGTACATAGTACATGGATTATTATTATTCTCATGTCCTGATTGGGACACCTGGGATTCCAAGAGGTGAAGCAGTTTACACAAGGGCATACAGAAGTAATAGTGTTAGAATAAGAGCTGTTTTCTGATCTCTTAATTCAGTGTGTTTTCTACTTTGGCCACATTCAGGGTCCTGGAACCATTTGCCAAGCATTTTGCAAACTGCAGCAATATTCTAGAATTTTGCCTTTATTAGACTTCAATTGTCAGTGTATTAAAGTACATGATATGTATTGGTGAAATTTATCATTCAGATGACTAAATGTGCCTACTTAAGTGAAGTTATGTAGTTCTGAAGGCTTTTCTTAAGTAAGAGTTCAGTTCTTTCATTTCTGCGGGATGTGATTTGAAGCCAGTCTGTTTCGTAAGCAGCCCCCTCTCCTCAGAAAGAGAGCAGCAGAAAGATATGATAGTAAATATAGCTACCATTTACTGAGAGTCAGCACTGATCTGCATGCTTTCCCTCATTATCCTGATTAATCCTTAAAGGTCCTGTAGGGCAGGTATAAATAATATCTCCATTTTGAGATAATGAAGCACAGGAAAGTTAAGTAATTGACTCAGGATCACACAGTTAATAATCGGTGTAGTCAGCATTTGAACTCAGGCTGACTCTAGAGCTCACTCTCTTAAATGTTATTCTATACTGCCTAGGACTAGGTGAAAGTGTGTTTAATACTGCTTATTTGTCATTTTATGTTAAATGACAGTTCCCCCAAGTCCAGGAGAGGCTGGCGAGAGACTCTCTCTCCTACCAGAATCCATTCCACCGACTCAGTTTTACAAAATATAGCAAGCTACGCCCAGCCAGCGGGGCTCAGTGGTTGAACATTGACCTATGAACCAGGAGGTCATGGTTCCATTCTCGGTCAGGACACATGCCCCAGCTGTGGCTTGATCCCCAATAGGGGGCGTGCAGGAGGCAGCTGATCAATGTTTCCCTCTAACATCGATGTTTCTCTCTCTCCCTTCCTCTCTCTCTAAAATCAATAAAAACATTTAAAAAATATTTTAAAAAATAGCAAGCCATGACTATAACAAAGTTATCATTCTGCCTATAACACTAACATTTAACAAAGACCCATAGAAGGGGATTATTTTAGAACTTGCTCAAATGTCTAGAGTCTCATATAGGCAATGGTGTATGATTCTATTAGAAAATAAAGGCATTGTATTAAGAAATTATTTCATCTATTTTTAATCCTTATTAATATGTATTAGAAGTTATTTCTAAAAGGCTAATAATTCTTAGATTTAAAAATTAAGCATCAAACTTCTAATGAACTCGAGGAATAGAGAGAAGTAAGAAAATGGAGTCATTATGGTCAAGCTGCTAAATTATTAACTTCAAGTGGGCTGATGCATAAAGAAATCATCATTCTTGTTTTATCTGAACTCAGGAACTTAAACTTTTGAACTTTGCAGTCCTGCATCAATACCTGGATGTACATTAGTGTGTTGTACGTTAATACCTGGCCATACATTCAGTGAGCCATCTAAATGACCTCAAGAAGAAAATGTTACGTTATCTAGACTAGTGGACCTCTGATGATTACCATCTTGCACCAATCTAATAATACAGAACAGATAATTCTTAAACATGTACTTTTTACTATAAAACTCTCAAATTGTGTACATGTATATGTATAAATATATAGGTATATATTTATGTGTGTACATACAATTATAGATTAGTTCCAGGTACAGTGATTCTCAAATAGAGGTGGGGAAGAGGTAGATTGAATCACGTGGGAAGGGTTGCTCTTCAAGGTGATTATGCCAATTTGTACTTTTTTCAGCTATATATAAGAGAATTTCATTTTTCCACATCTTCCATAATGCTGGCATTACCCAGACTTTGTAATTTTTCAAGTCTGTGAAATGGGTCTCTTTTCCATTTCCTATGGAATTTCTTAAGTTAAGATTGTTTATGAAATATCCCTTTGATCTTGATGGCCTTATTGGTAAGTTCACTTCTCTCCCTACATACTGCCTGCTAGTATTTAGGCTAAGCCATAAAAGTTGATGTCATATGAGAGAAGGGGGTAGGGGATTGACTGGAGCAGCAATGTCTACCAAGTAAGGATGAGGGTAAATATGATGGACAGGTAATTTCTACCCCAACTGGAAGGGGAAGGAAAGAGCAGAGGGGACAGAAACTCCTCTGCTCCACTATCTCCTCAATGGCATGTGGTCACCTGAGATGAGGCTACTTAATATCCAGTAAAGAAAGCAAGCAAATGTTTTTTTTCTGCACATCTAATTTGCTCTGTGTAAAAATGACCCATAGCACCAATACCAAGATGCCTGAGTTCCCTCTACTAACCCTTACGTGATATCTTAACTAAGTACTTCATATTGTTTCCTTTAATCATCCAAATTATCCAATGGGAGGTAGGGTGGTGTGACTTTTCCTTTTACTGTGAGGAAACTGGATTAGTGAGAGAAAGGAGCCTGCCTAAAAGCACATTAGGAAATGGTGGCATTGTTATTCTAATGTAGCGATGACTGACTCCAGACTGGCACACTTGACCATTGAGCGAGCCAGACTTCTATTGGAGCACCCAATCGAAGAGCACAGTGGACATTAGGAAGACAGGACATGTTTGAATCCTGTTCCTGGACTTTATGGTCAGAATAGTTTATGGGACCTTGAATAAGAGTTAGTGCCTTTCAGCAAGTGTTCCTATCATGATTTTCTGGGATGATAATTGCCAGTCTTGCCAGAGGCAGGCAGTGGGTTTAGGAAGCCTTCAGGGATATGGCACATTCAATTAGCAGGTGAATGAGTAAAAGGATGATAGAGCACAGTCCTTAGGAACTTGGCTCTGTAGCCACATAGGGTCCTGACCGCTGTTATTTCTTACTCTTACAACCTTAGGCAAGCTCCTCCTCCTCTCTGAGCTCTTTTACGACCTGGAAGAGTGGAAAATTATGTATGTTATGTAGATTTGCAGATTAAGTTAGATACTATAAATGCAGCTCCCAAGTGCTGCATAATGGGAGCTGTTAGGTGGATGAAGAGCGAGCAGCGAGGGAGTATGCAACAACAGGGAGTAATACCTAAGAATAATGCTGCTGATTTTTTGCAATAGGAAGTCGCAGAGAGCAAAGTTTAAGAGAAGTAGCCAATGGACAAATGTGGATTTTAAAACAAGACCTGTTTGCCAAAATATTGGCAACATTTTATCTCGCATGACACATCCACATCCACATACCTGGGCACTTAGTGCGCTCGCCATACCCATTGGACTTCCTTTGGAAGGAAGGGACCTGAGGCAATTTCTTTAACTTTATTGTTGAGAGAATGTCCCCAGGGAGACCTGTTTCTGTGGGCCTTTCATGTGGGCTTTGGAAAAACTTGCAAGTGAGATCAGTACCTCTTTGACTGTTTTTGAAGGTTTGCTCTTTGTAGTGTCACGACACATTCTTAAGGCTTCAAGGGAAAATTTTCAGAAAGTCCTGAGCAGAACCAGGACTCCAATTGGGTAAAGTCTTACAACTTCCTCATGGGTAGAGAAGGGTATGATTTCTGAATGAGGAAAAGAAATGTAATGCTTTTTAACAATGAGCTGTCCTTCATTTAAGTAGATGACACTCCTGGCCTGCTGTTTCTTAGACATGTTGGTTAACCTATTTCCTCACTGTTGGGTTGGATTAGCACTGAGCTTCCCACACTAACACTCTTAAGGTGGGCACGGGGATGATGGCTTATGGCAGCCTGTCTGGGGAACCACCCTCCATCTCTTGGCCTCCTTTTTCCTGGGATCTAACCACTGAGAAAGCTCACCAGCAGAATTCACTGGCCATGATATATATTGTATTGCCCTGGGATTCTGTGTGGGTGTTTCCATCAAATGGCAATTTCTACGTTCAGGCCCTAAAAATTAAACCCTTAGCATCAGAGGGAGCAGCAGGAGAGAGAACACCATCAGAAGCACACAAGTCAGAACACCGTCAAGAGGAGATGACGGTATGACGATTTTTATTCTGTCTTCCTGAGCAGAGAGCTGTTACAATGCATTAACTTGGAGAGAGCGGGTGAGACCTTGCACTCAGAGAAGAGATGAACTGTGAGGCAGCCACCCAAAAGGTCAAATGCTCATTGTCTTTGTGTCTTGGAGAGCCTGATATTGACTACACAGATCTCTTGATGTTTCCTCCTTTCTATCAAACTGCTTCTATCCAGGAGCCATTAGCCCTAGGCTCTTTCTCTCCTGGCAGGAGGCAGGTACCCTTAACAATGGTGGCTTTTGTCAGTCTATTGCCTCTGTGGAGTGAGAATAGAGAAAGGGGGGTAAAGTCCTGTCATGCATGAGGGGAAAGGGATGTGGCATCCTTGTTTTTAGGACTCAAGAAGTAAGAGTTTTACTGGTACCTATTTCTCAGGTGTCTCCTTCCTTCCTTCCTTCCTTCCTTCCTTCCTTCCTTCCTTCCTTCCTTCCTTCCTTCCTTCCTTCCTTCCTTCCTTCCTTCCTTCCTTTCTTGTCTATAGAGTACAAATGACCCACCCAGAGCTTCTCTCTGAACTGAATTTTGTTTCAAAGACTGTGCCTCATCCTACATGTTCCTGTGTTCTCTTCGTGTTTTCTAAACTGATCCTCTAGGACAGGGGTGGGGACCATATGGCCGGAGAAATCATTTGGTCTGGCCCCAAGGCATTAGGGTTGATTTAATTAAATGTTTGACTAAATATAGCAGGCTAATTTTTAAGTTGATAATTTTGTATGGCCCTCGAATGTTGTTATAAATATCCAAAAGGCCCTTGGCAGAGAAAAGGTTCCCCACCTCTGCTCTAGGGCATTTACTATATTTAAAACTTTCCCCCAAACTTATATGCCCCCCACTGAAGGAGACTTCTGAACCAAAGTGAATCTCCCTCTTTCCTCTGGATATGGATACCCACTTTGCAGATTTCACGTGGTCACCTAGTTTTTGCTTAGGTCCCCTGTTCCTGAACATTATGCCCAGCATTCTCTGTGGGTCCAGAGGAATGTGCCTCTTTAAGGAACAGAAGCAATGTGCTGTAGTTTTGTGTTGTCTGCTGCCTATAGAAGGCTTCTGTTGGCCTCTACTGATTCCTTTATAATTGTAACTTGTAAAACTGAAATAAATTGCCCTCACAAATGTCTTTGTGACGTGCCACTACTGTTAAACTAATTTCATCCTCTTGAGGGAATCTAGAGACAACAATTTAAGTAAAGATGAAAGCAATTTGGTTATTTTTAGACCAATTCCCAAAGGCAATTCTGGGCCCTCAGGTATTTCCCAGCAGTTGTTTATCAAATCTGAGGAGTGAAGAAATTCGGCTCCATGTGAGAGAGATCCGGAAGCCTTCAGTCAGGTCTTTCTTTGGACAAGTTATACAAGCCTGTGAAACTTACTGAAGCCATTCTGCTGGAGATTACAGAATTAGGACTTTATCTCTTAGTAAAAAACACAAGAGTTGTTCATTGTAGCCCTTGAACAAATGCAGGAAAACTGTAAAAATCTAGCCCCCTCGTGTTCTGAGGTTAAATGCTATGTGGAGACTCATGAAGCGATGACAGGTCTTGATATTATTCACCCGATCTTCAAAACCCCCTTACTCTAACCTCTGTCTTTTACCCAGAAATCCTCCCCTCAGACCCAGGGTCATTCATATTGCACGTTGAAGCTTGTTTTTCATACATCTTTTCCAGGCATGGTGTATCAGTTAGCTTTTGCTATATAACAGATCATCCCCAAAACATAGTGGCTTACAACAGCAACCATTTATTTAACTGATAATTCTGTTGGTTGGAAGTTTGGGCTGAGACCAGCTAGGTGGCTTTTCTGTTCTCTAACTAGGCTCACTCATTTATCTTAATCAACTGTCAGACTGTCTTGTGCCTGGCTAATCAGTGTGGCCTCAGTGGGGATAGCTTATCTCTGCTCCTTGTGGACTGTCATCCTAGAGCAGGCTAGCCCAGGCTTCCTCTGATGGCCACTAAGATTCTCAGAGTGTAGAAGCGACAAGACTTTTTAAGGTTTAGGCCCTGGAACCTGCAGACTCTCTTTTCTGTTGGTCAAAGCAAGGCACAAGGCTGGTCCTGATTGGAGAAATAAATTCCTCTTGATGGGAGGCTCTCCAAAGTCACATTGCAAGAAGTGTGGATGCAGGGAGGAATATATTGAGACCATGTTTTATGAGCAATATTCTACAGCCTGGAGAAGACTTGTGTTTTGCTTGGGATAGTTTTTTAAGGCCAATGGAGGCTTAGTTTCTGCAGGCCTGAGGGAACACTAGACTGCTTTTTTTTTTAAGGAATTTCAAAATATAGGTGTAGAGTTTAGCAATCTGTATGGGACTGAATGAAGCGCTCTCTTTGTCTCCAATTATGAATGCAATGCCCAATGCAAGTGCTTTGTTTTATGGGGCCGTTTTTATAGATGCTGTCTTTGGTTCTGAGGCCCCATTAACATCATCTTTTTTGCTAGGCCTTCTGTCATTGCAAAACTAATACCATGAATTATTGCCAAAGGACAACACTACAACTCTTTATTATGCATGTTTTGATTATATATATTTTGGTATATCTGAGGTCACGCAATTACTTGCTCTGTTGATATCTCTTTATTCACTCTCTTCACACTTATCATGCATACAGATTTTATCTAAGGTAGTGAAGCTATCTCTATCGTTGGGTAAGTTTGAGCCAGGGAAACTTGGCTTGCACTGCTCTTCTTGAATAGACCTCACTGAGGATCTTCTTAGTCCTTGTGTGGGAAGAGATATAAGAAAGTGCCATGGTTACATGGATTGTCCTGAGTCAGGGTTTTGTATAAAAAATACATTATAAATCCCTTTTCCTGGATATCCCATACAACTGAATTCAATGCAACTGTGAAAAGAAATCTAAAATACTTTTTTTTTTGGTTAAGATTACTCACTCTTTTGGACTGATCCCATCTGCATTCATTTCTTACATGGAATCTAATGAACACAATAAACTAACAAACAAAATAGAAACAGACTCATAGGTATGAAGAACCGACTGACAGCTGTCAGAAGGGAGGGGGTTGGGGAGCTGGGTGAAAAAGGTGAAGGGATTATGGAAAAAAAACAACAAAAACAACTCACAGACACAGACAATAGTATGGTGATTACCAGAGGAAATGGGGGTGGGAGGAGGTGGGAGAGGGTAAAAGGGAGATAATTGGTGATAGAAGGAGAATTGACTCAGGACGGTGAACACACAGTACAATATATAGATGATGAATTATAGAATTGTACACCTGAAACCTACATAATTTTATTAACCAGTGTCACCCCAATAAATTCAATAAAATTAAAAAATAATAATAATTTGAAATTTGAGTTCATAAAACATGCATGGTCACTTATTTATGGTTATTGATAGAGCCCCTGGCATGCTTCTTTGTGCTTTATGAAACTCTGATCCATTCAGATGATAAATCTCCCCTTCTTTTTGGAGGCAGCTTCCTGCAGAACCCAAGATGTAGTAAATATTAACACAAAATGCCTTAAAATTATACCATGGGGCTTAAGATTTAATCTTCTAATAATGAGGGCCTATCATGAGATATGTACTGCCAAGGCATTTTAAATATATGACCACATAAGTAATTCTCACTGTAGGCCTTTCTTGTAGGTTTGGTCATCTTTAATTCATATATGAGGAAATAAAGGCTCATAGCAGTTTAGTAACTTACTCAGAAGAGCACAGAGTCAGTATGTCACTATACAAGAATGGGAACCAGATTCCAGAGCTAGTTTTTTTTTTAAAAAATATATTTTTATTGGTTTCAGAGAGGAAGGGAGAGGGAGAGAGATGGAAACATCAATGATGAGAGAGAATCATGGATTGGCTGCCTCCTGCACGCCCCCTACTGGGGATCCAGCCCACAACAAAACCCTGGCATGTGCCCTTGACCAGAATCGAACCCGGGACCCTTCAGTCCACAGGCTGACACTCTATCCACTGAGCCAAACCAGCTAGGGTCAGAGCTAGTTTTTTTTTTAATACTACAACGGGATTCTTTTGTTTAAATTTTATTTTTCAATTACAGTTGACATTCAGTATTTTTTTATATTAGTTTCATGTGTTACAATGGGATTCTGAATGTGTTAGTGGCCTTAGACTACTGAGTCATGGCTACCATCATTTTGTAGGAATATTCTTACTTTTTCCTGGAAGAAGCAAGGAAACTGATGCCATCATCTCCCCATCTTTATGATTTATGGTATAGCTGCAAGATAGAAGTAATCGTTTAAAAACTCACATGAGATTGGACGGGTAGACATTGCACAGGCCTCAGGAAAGACACTGACACAATGGGTGGTATGAAGTGGGTGGAGGATTCATAAAGCTGCTTCTCTGTCATTCTTGAAAGTGTGTGTATAAGTTTCCCAGCATCAGTGTCTTTTAAAGAACTTGACACAGAATGGTGGTGAGACTGCCAGCCTCTTCTCTCGTGACCCAGAGTTGGATCTTGACTGTCTTATAAGTCCTTGGTGATGTTCTGAAATGAAGGCATCAGGTTTACGAAGGAACAGAAAAATGCTTCACTTATCCTACTTCTTAACTGTTCAATACTGGGCAGAAATTAAAAGCTTCATTGGGGGAGATAAGAGATCAACCGAAGGACTTGAATGCATGCATATAAGAATAACCAATGGATGCAAAACATTGGGAGGTGAGGGCATGTATGGGAGTGGGGTGGGGGGGAAATGGTAAGATATGTACACATATAATACCTTAATAAAATAAA
This sequence comes from Cnephaeus nilssonii, assembly GCF_951640355.1. Lineage (NCBI taxonomy): Eukaryota > Metazoa > Chordata > Mammalia > Chiroptera > Vespertilionidae > Cnephaeus > Cnephaeus nilssonii. Next base: position 14,381,919 of record NC_137084.1, on the reverse strand, counting down.
TAAATAAACCTGTCCCATTTGAATTGTTGCTTCTTATATATTGGAGTGTAGATGTCCAGGGAGCAACTGGATCTATGAGCCAGGCACTCCGGGGGAGAGATCAGATTTAGAGATAAATGTTAGGGAATTAATCAGCATATAGATACTTTCTTAAAATTTTTTTTATTGTGATAACACTTATCATGGGATCTATCCTTTTAACAAATATCAACTGTACCAACAGTGCACGAGGGTTCCCTTTTCTCCGTATTCTCACCAGCACTTATCATTTGTAGATTTATTAATGATAGCCGTTCTGACAGATGTGAGCTGATACCTCATTATGGTTTTAATTTGTATTTCTCTTACAATTAGTAAGTTAAGCATCTTTTCATATGCCTGTTGGCCTTCTGTATGTCCTCTTTGGAGAAGTGTCTATTCAAGCCCTCTTCCTCTTTTTTAATACAATACATTAATTGTTGACTATGGGTACAATATTGCACAGTAGATCTCCAGAGTTTATTCACCTTATTCAAATGAAACTTTATGTCTGTTGATTAGTAATAACTTCCCACTTCTCCTCCCCCTCTGTTCCTGCTAACCACCACTCCACTCTGTGATTTTTAGCAGTTAGATATTTTCTAATGGGCCTCTCACTATCATAAAGAGAGAGGAGAAGAGGGCAGAGCCTTGAACCTGGAACACTTATGGGAAATACATGGTTTAAAGATGCAATAAAATCACATTAAATAACACAAAAACCTTTAAAAAACACACATAAAGAGAAGACATTAATTACCTAAATAATAATAATTAACATAAAACCATGCAAAGTATTCAGTACTTATAAACTTAATTTTGGACCTAACAATTTCAAAACGGTGAGTTTTGCTGAAAATAATGCCTTGGATTAAATGGTTTTTATGCTTCTAATAGACTCTCTTCTCAACAGTCCGTAAGACGACTACACGGGCCTCTTTTATTTATGGGTTCTTCTGTTTGTGCTCTTTGTGGATCCTCCAGTATTTTAGATCTGGATAGGTAGCACTGGCTTGAGGGGTTGAAGGAAGATACAGGAAAGTAGAGGAAAGGAATTAAATAAGTCAGCCTTAGAGGAGCAAGGGGACACATAGACACACATAGAAATATAGAAGAGGTAATGGGAAGATATGAGAATTAATTTATGCATACTTGAAGGAAGCAATGTTAAAATTCATTTATTGGAACCTGTACTTGATAGGGGGTGATCTGATTATAATGGGTCACATCTGTTGAAGATAGTCATATCTTTTCCCTGATGTATAGACACTGATTTTTAGGCAGTCCTATATAAGGTTGGCAACAACACACCAAAAGGTGTGAGCAGGGCTTTTTAGTTCTCTTCTCTATTTTTCAAATTATTTTTCTCAGGTTTCCAGACTCTTATTCTGCTTGGTCTTCTCCATTAAAAGACAAAAAAACGGCTTTGACCAATCTATATTAAATAGATCATGTCTTTATTGATTGATTGATGATTTATTCATTCAACAAATACTTATTGAACACTTACTATGTGCTAGGCACTGTTCTAGCCCTGAGAATGCAGGTGTACACAAAATATATAAAAATTTCCGCCTTCATGGAATTGATATTCCATTTGGAAGGGAGAAGGCGTTAGTGAATAAATCAATATAATAAGGTACATTTATGTCAGATGGTGGTATGTGCTATGGAACAAAAACTGAAGGCAGCAAGGGCGAGGCAGTGGTGGAGTTGAATTTTAAATCGGGTCATCAGGGAAGGTATCAGTTAAGCAAAGATGGGCAGGTGAAGAAGAGAGCTGTGTACTATCTGGAGGGAATGCTCTCTATTATCATTGCAGAAGTACTGGGCAGAAGGATATGTACCACTCAGAGAAAGAAAATGTTAATAATAGCATTTCAGGTGACAATTAGGGAGATGGTTTTGGTGCAAAGACCTTTTTGGAGTCCTGCAAATCATGCCATGCCAGTCGGTCCCCACACTGCCCGTGGGAAAGGCCAACTCAAAAGAGACACTGAGTGATTTCTTATCAAGGTGAAGGCTGTACTATGTGGCAGGTGACAGCCAAGGAATGGATCTGCTGTAAAGAGTTGAAGGTTCCCAGGAGTATGATAAGATGCCAGAAGACATTTGAACATCATCCAGAAAGGGAATAAAACCCCACAGGGATTTATCCTTTCACAGTCATTTTTCTAACCCTTAACTGGCTTCCATCACCCATGTCTCTTTGGACCTTTCAGTCTGTTCTAGGTCTGGGTGTTATTTGGTTCTCTGTGGGTCTAATAGTGATCCTATGTCCCCATGAATCAACTTTGATGATAAATGGCAGAGTTTAAGGACATCTATGTAGGTTGGTGGAAAAAGTGAGAAAGAATTAGGAGTGGCTCTAATATTTCTGATGTGATATGCTTACTCCTGGATCTCAAGCTCTTTCTTTATAAACTCTGGGTAATTATGTCTCTGATGCCACGGTGAGGTGTTCAGTGCAGGCAGATTTCTTTGTTCTATGTAGTCCTTGCGTCTTATGCTATATCTATCAATGCTATTTGTCTGAATGTCCCCGTTGGCTTCCCAGAATGCCATGCCATTTGCTTAGTTGACTCATTCTTCTAATCTAATCTCTAGGACAACTAAATGTCCCCAGGCAGGGTCACCATCTATGCTGTGCAGACTGTGCCATATACAGGGCATGTAACTGAGGGTGGAAGTAGGAGCTACACTACACTCTATGGTTTGCTTGCCAAGCCATGTACCTTGTCATGGAGTAGAATCCAAATGGAAAAAAGGTGTCTTTTTCTAATTTACCTAGACGTTACCTATGTTAGTCAAACTGTTCCATTGTGGCTGCATTCACCCAAAAGGTGAGCTTTTTCTAATTCCCACAATGGAAACGTTGGGCTAGCACTGGCCCAGTTCCAGTTTTCAATGGCATGTCTTCAAAGAAAACATCTCTTCTTCTATCGTTCTAAATGCACAAACAGACATATCCAACAGGTCTTGTACATTTGTATGGTTACATGCACGTATATCCCTTGTCTGCAGTTAAGAAAAACTCATTCTGTTTCTCAAACTCTGTTTCATCAATGCTTCAGGCTGTAATTATACTGTGAACACGTCAAGGTTATTGCCCACCTACCTGCTTCAGAATGAGTGATTAACAATCAGTGAAGTAAAATCAGGCTTGGTTTATATTCCCTTTTTAATGTTTGACTAAATCTCAGGATTATAGGGGTAGAGAGGGCCTTGCCAGGCCATCCTACCTGCAGGAAGTGCTTTATCTAAATCATTACAAAGAAAATTAGTTACTTTGCATAGGGTCAAAAGAAATGTTTTGGAGTGAGAAACAGTGGCCGAGTCTGAAAGCCAAGCTCTGAGCGGTAGACATGAGGCAGGTGTGTTCCAGAAACAGCTGGACTTGCTCCCATGGGAGTGAAGTGGGCTGTCCTTCCACTTTTGTGCTTATCTCATTGTTTTGGGGTTAAGAGCAAAGGCTTTGGAGCCAGAGTTCTAAGATTCAAATTTAAATTCTGCCTCCTACCTGCTGTATAAACTGGACCAATTCCCTTAACTTCACTGTGATTCAGTTTTCTCATCACCACTGTGAACACTTCTCCATCATCATCATCATTGTCATCATAATCACCGTCATCGTCATTATTGTTGTCATCATCTAATTCTGGCTCCTGTTTCTTCAGTGGCTTTCCCCTACAGCTGGACGCTGTGCTCCTCTTGTCTGTCGTTCTCTTCCCCCTGGATATTGCTGTGCCTGCCAAGTTATTCCCAAGCACCAGATTGGGCTTTCCTCCGTGTCTGGGTTCCTCCTGAGTAGACATCCTGTATGTCACCTGGATACAGGCTGTTTCAATTCAATAGGATCCAAAGTTAACAGACTGTGTTCCCCACAGGAGGAGAGAGTGAGGGCTTTAATGTGTTCAAAAAAGAAATGCATAAAACAGAAAATATTATCCTAATAGTCTTTGTGTGAACTTACTTGGATTAGGCTTTAAAGAGAATGTATAGCCCTTACATTTATCATAAAAATGGTAGCTGTCATTTCTGAAAATATAGTGTACACTAAGTACAAGGATGGATTTTAAAAAAATACAAATATCCTAGCAAACCTGTGAGATGGTGATGAGAAGATATGAGGGAATGGAAACGCACAGTAATAACAGATTTATAGAGGGCAGTGCTTTCTCTGACACAATTTTCTTCCATATATTGGTTTGATCATTTTTCCTGGCCTCCAGGTGCCCGAAGGATGTTTATGAAGCACAACTTAGTCATAAATGGTAAAGGCAGCACTTTTCAGTTAACACATTTAATTATTTTCTCACTATGAAAGTGATACATAATGAATAAACAAAAGGTTGAAACAACAGATAACTAACATGCCTAAATTTATGCTGATCTGATAAGTGGCAGTCAAGGCTAAGTCTTCCCCGGGAACCTTTGCTCTCAACCACAGTTTTGTATGAAATCATTTCCCTGTGCTGGTCTCCTTTGGCTGACTCACACACCAGGTCAAATTCATTATTATTTACCACACTGGCACATCTCAGTCCGGAGCATTTGCTTGTTTTGCACAGCTCCATCTGTCTTTAGCATAGGTTAACAGTATGGAACTTTTCTTGGCCAAATAGTCAGCGAATCTTGGGGATAGGAGCATCCTCATCCTAGCAAATGTAACTGGAAAAGCCAGCGATGCAAATGGAATTGATGTTCGTACATGGTACATTGGCTCCTTTTAAAGAATATCTATTGATCTGTTAAGTCATGTCTAGTTTGATGGCAATACTGTCACCTCATATGCACATTGGTAAAACTTTTGCATATAATTTAGCCAGGGTAGGTCCTAGGTCACCTCCCCCTTTACTTGCAGTTCCCCAAACGTTACTCCTGCTGATGGGGGCTGTTTTTATTTTGAGAATTATACTTTAAGATGATGCTGGATAAATATATCATTACATTTAGTTGTCTTGGTAAATATTGTTTTTCTTCTCATTTTAATTAGATTCAATGTAAGCCCTATAAAGTGAAAGAGAAAATGCATATTGGGGCCTCAGACACTTTATCCATAATATTAAGGGTTAGGCTAGATGATAACTAAAGACTTTTCCATCTCTCAGGTTCCTTAAAACTTTTCATGAGTCACAACAATGAGAGATATTTCAGGACCTGGGATCATGTTTACAAAAAACTATTTTTTGTCAAAATCTGGTAGATTACAGGAAATGTTGCTAATTAATTTCCTGTCAGTTGCAGAAAGTAGAATTTTGTGAAGTTCGGCAATTGATGACCGTCAGGTAGTATTCATGACATACTTGAAATCATAAGGGAAACAGACATCAGAATGAGATGAAGTTGGAAATTGGACTTATTTCTCATGCTTGAGGTGGGATAAAGTAGAATAAGTTTCTCTGCCACAAACATGTTTGGAGAAATCTCCAGTGACAATTTGTGGCTTATAAAATAATATTGCACTTATTTCCTCTACGCTGTGAGTCTGACCGGGATGGGGACAGAAGTAATGACTATCCAATTGCATGTCATGGTGGTGCTCCTTTGAGGGCTAGGGTGGGGCAGGTATAAGAGGAAGGGCCAGGAAGACTGCTTTGATTTGTGGTTATCCCTCTCACTGAGGTGTGACCTTAATTCATGTTATTCAATTTTTTTTGAGCTTATATTTTCTCATCTATAAACTGGAAATAATAAAATGCTCCTCAGAGGTTTGCTGTAAATATTAATTTTTAATGCATGTGTAATGCCTATTGCTCAATAAATCTAGGTCCACAGTCTCATATCCAAAATTTTGAAATCCAAAAAGTTGTGAAAATTGTTTTCTTGAAACCTTCTTGGCAAACTTCAACTGTCTGATCATATTTCACTTGGCAGAAAAGTTTTACTGATCCCGTGAGCTATTTGTAGTCTTTATCCTACTCAATGTGACTATTTATAGGTTTTGCTATATAAATATAAGTGTTTATTTGTGCTGTCTCAGATCCTTCTAGGGGAGTTACATAATGTATAATTTTATATTGTTCTAAAAATTAAACATTCTGAATTCTGAAATATACATGGCCCAAAGGATTTCTAATAAGGGATTTAGGCCTATATTTCTTCCCTGCTTTCAAAATGAATGAATATTAAACATTTTTTATATTGGTTTATTCTAGTTTATATTATACTTGGTCATTTAAATCAAATAATCTTTATGATTTTTAAAGATTTTTTTGGGGAAGGGATATTTTCACATTTTCTAAACTAAGATTTATGTTTATAAACTGGTAACTTCCTTAGAGTTTAGACTTAACAAAAACCTTAAGACATAGACCCCAGTAAGTCTTATGATAAGATAAAAATTATTCCAAACTGGTTTAATCGAGTTCAACTGAGTTAAAAGAATTTCTTTTACACTTTATTGAATACCTGTTAAGAAGAGTTGAATCCAAAGAAACATGTGTGAATTGTAGGCTAAACAACAGTAGATGGAGGAATAAAATATAATTGTTTCTATCAAGATCTTTCAACTGTACATCTTTTCAAGAAAGTACAATTTCCACAGGGTTTGAACATGCTTAGCTCAGCTTTTGGTCTCTTTTCTGGAAAAGTTGCATCTGTTATTTAAAAAGGCAAATCAGGTACGCTCTTGATTCTTAACTGCTCCCTCACACCTAAACATTATAATTCTTACACTTAGCCTTGAATTCCTGTATTTACTACTGGGAATCGTGGCGGCCTAAGAAACTTATAAATATGTATATACTCTACAAAGGTGGGAGCCAGGCTCTATCCATGGTATGGAAGCAGGAACCACCAAGAGCAGGAACCACCTGCTAAGTGGTAACAAAACCGCATGGGTCAATTGCCTGAAGTGCCAGGAGCTCATTTAAAACAGATTCCAGGTTTAATTGAGCCTGTATCAAACAGATCATCCTGAATAGAGAGAATGTTTTTATAGCTTAAGATTTGCAAGAGAGACTCGTAGTACTCCATATACAGTACGTAGTGAACAGACCAGTATAATTCACAAGCTACTAAAGAGAAATTATTTTGTAGGCTACATAGTCACTGGGTAAAAACTAAAGCAATTTATTTAATTCTCCTTTGGAAGAATCTCTACATTATTTTTATGAATGCAATGGAACCACTGAAAAGCTGAAGGAAAAATATAAAATTAGCTTACATGAAAGTTGGCTTATTAATTTTCTCTTCATGTAGAAATGTGTTTTACGGTGTTTAGAACAATGTAATTTCAGAAGCAGTGAAACTGTCTTGAGTTATAAAAGGAAGCAAGAAGAATTTGGATCAGAGAAAACATGTTCTGAACCTTTGAAGAGATGAGGAGTGAAGGGAGGCACAAGAGGGTATAGGGAGGATAAATGGTGATGGGAGGATACTTGACTTGGTGTGGTGAACACACATGCAATGTACAGATGATGTGTCATAGAATTGTATACCTGAATCCTATATAATTTTATTAGCCAATGTCACCCCAGTAGATTCAATAAAAAAGAACAACAACAACAAAAAGAACTCATAGAAACAGAATAGTGGTTACCAAGGACTGGACGGTGGGAGAAATGGGGAGTTGTTGGTCAAAGGGTACAAACTTTCACTTATAAGGTGAATAAATTCTGGGGGTCTAGTATATAACATGGTGACTATAGTTAATAATTATTGTATATTTAAAAGTTGCTAAGAATAGAATTTTATTGTTCTCACTATAACAGCAACAAAATGGTAATTATGTGAGATGAAGGGTGTAACTGACCTTATTGTGGTAAACATTTTGCAATATATGCATGCATCAAATCATCACATTGTATACCTTAGGCTTGCAATGTTGTATGCCAATTATATCTCAATAAAGCAGAAAAAAGTGAGATGAGGGATTTAGCTTCTCAGACCACTATTGGTACAATTCTCTTCTAAGATGGAGAAATGTATATGGTTAGCCCGGCCAGCGTGGCTCAGTGGTTGAGCTTCAACTTATGAACCAGGAGGTCACTGACCTGCTGCATCCTACACGCCCCACACTGGGGATGGAGCCCACAACCAGGGCATGTGTCCTGACCAGGAATCGAACAGTGACCTCTGGTTCATATGTCAATGCTCAACCACTGAGCAACACTGGCCGGGCACAATGGGTTTTTTATCAGAGGCTCCACTTCCCTAGGTTGAATGTGCTCCCTGTGGTATTAAAAAAATGGAAAAATTTTTGCTTGCATAACTAATACAAGTGATGAGTCTGGTGCCACATTCTTCCTGGTCCCAGGTGCTTCTTCACCTCTACCAGAAGAAGAAGTAGTCAGCCCCCACCTCATGCTTCTCAAAATGCTTCTAGCTCATTGGTTGGCACCTGTGCCAGTAAAGCCACTTAACAACTTATACAAACTGGTTTGGGCCCCTTGCAGGATGGCATTTGCACTGTCAGGTATGTGGGAGTATGGCTTTTCTGGAGGAAGGAGCTTGGACGGCATAAGGACGATAAACAGCCCTGAGTGAAAAGGTGAATAAAACCCTCGATAGTTTGAATTTTCATTGGAGGAACCTAGGAGTTAAGCATTTTTTTCTTCTTCCTTTATCTCTTGTCTGTATTATATTTCAGTTTTATTGCCCCTCTTTTGCTGGCCATGGTGTTGAATTATGATGAGCCCCAGACTTAGTTTAACCTTAGCTATTTCCTGACTCACTTTTTTTAAAGGCAGAAAATGACATAGATTACTTCCTTCTCTGCAGTCATAACTATTATTAAATCTCTTACAAGAGTCATATCTAATTTCTTATTATACTTACCCCTCTAGTGCACTGGGCAATGTGTCTGAAGAGCACAGGCATTGTCTCAGGCTAAAATAACATCAAAGGCTGGAGCTAAGACCCAATAAATGTTCTTATTTAATCAGAAAAGTATACCAGGGTGGTTCAGAATACTCATGGATAGCCTTCTCCTTTGCAGAGATCAGCCTCAGCTAGACATAGGTTCCAACTCTCACTCTAGATTTACTAGTTGTATTGCCTAAAGGCAGTTGCTTAATGTTACTTTCATTTGCTCATCTGTTAATTGAGGGACTAGCAATACCTATCTCGGGATGATTCTGAGTATAATATGAGATAATATGAAAAGTATAACATAGAGTCTGACACATATGTTCAATTAATTCTACTGTCCCCTTCTTTGAATAGCTGTGGATGCTGTCTTAATGCGCCAGAAGGAGGTTGCAAATTCATTCTTTTCTTGTATTATTTTTTTCATGACATTCTTTCAGGTGACAGCAGGTGTAAAGATCTGACATTTTCTTTTCTTTTTTTTTTTTTTTTTAAAAATATAGTTTATTGATTTTTTTTTTATAGAGAGGAAGGGAGAGGGACAGAGAGTTAGAAACATCAATGAGAGAGAAACATTGATCAGCTGCCTCCTGCACACCTCCTACTGGGGATGTGCCCACAACCAAGGTACATGCCCTTGACCGGAATCAAACCTGGGACCCTTCAGTCTGTAGGCCAATGCTCTATCCACTGAGCCAAACTGGTTAGGGCTTCTTTTCTTCTTTAACCACAAGAGTTGTATTTTAGTTGTAGAACTTCTTATGATGTAGATTTTATATAGTTGAGACTGAAAGTTGAAATTGCTTTGCCCACAAAATAAATGACAAATTAACCAGTTTTCTAAAGAAACTGGAACATTTTCTTTGAGAAAAATCTAGATAATCTGGGAAGACAAGGTAGGAAATAGCAGGTAACTCAAACAATAGCAGCAGATACAAGCTGAATGATATCTGCCTATACTGAAAAATCTAAGTACAACTGAGATTGTAACGACCAGTCCTTGGTGGTGGTAGTGGTGGTGGTAGTTCTAAAAAGTAGTGAGCCATTCCAGTGACTAAGAGAGTGGAGATAAGGGTTGTGCCTTGAACTGGGCCTGGTTATCAGATACTCAATACATTTCTGTTTCCATCAAAAGACTAGTTTCTGGATGAGCTCTAGTAGTTGGAAATATCAGTGCTGGTTGTTGGGGGCTGGTGAGGGGGTGTCAAAGGCTACATTTCACTGACTCAGACAAAGTTGTGTATATGTGTATAGGATGTGTGTTGGTAGGGATGTGAGGAAATGCTATGTCTATACTTCAGACATCATAGAGGCATTCAGCACTCACAAGAAATAGAGTGTCAAGGTTAAGAGCTCCAGCCTTGGAGATAGACAGACCAGTGTTCAAATCCTAGGACTATCACTTGTTTTTGTCAAATGTACTTAGTAGAAAATCCAACTTAGATTGGATTTAAAGATAAGACTAATTATTGTCTCACACTTTAGGAGGTACTGAGGCCAGGTAGGCTGCAAGCCTAGGATACTAGGGCCCTGGTTCCACCTCTCTGTGATTCTCTTGGTTCTGCCCTCCTTAGGCAGTTGGCTTAGTTTTCCAGTGATTAGAAAGATGGTAGCAGCAATTCTAGGTACCACATTCAGGATTGAAAGTCTTTGGAAGAGAGACTGATTTATTTCTTTGTCTCTTCTATAGAAATGATAAAACCTTTCCTCTAAGCTCCACAGCGAACTTTTCCTCACTTTTCACTGGCCAGAGAAGCTTACATGCTTATTTATAAATCTGTCATGAGGGGAATAAGATTATTAAGATTAATTTAGGCTAAAGAAGATCTACTCTGGGAGCTTGAGATGAGGATCACATGGAAGAATCTGAGAAACATTGGTGCTCTGTTAGAAGAGAAAATCAACAGTGTATGCTGCAATTTGCTAACTCCTTTGTGCTTCATATTTCCCATCTATATCACGTGCATATGTCACGTACTCAGAGAGTATTAAATGAAATAATATATGTAAAGCCCTTAGCACAATACCTGTCATAGAGTAAAGATTTAGTAAAGTGACAAATAGATTTGGCAATTGAGAAAACACACTTATCGACTGCAAGATTGATTCAAAGCTCTTGTTGCCTTGTGTGGTTCTATGTTCTTGAGAAACTTTCTGAACTTGTCCAAATATATCTTTTTAAAAATTAATCTTTATTTTTGATATTACAGATGTCCTCCCCCCAAACCATTGACCTCCTCCATCCTGCACCCACCCCTCCCAGGCCTTCTCCACACTATTGTCTGTGTCCATGGGCTATGCATATATGCATATAATATGGATAATCTCTCCCCACCCACTCACCCTCCCTCACCTTCCCTCTGAAATTCATCAGTCTGTTCCATGCTTCTATGTCTCTGGACCTGTTTTGTTCATCAGATTCCACAGATAAGTGCGATCATGTGATATTTGTCTTTCTCTGACTGGCTTATTTCACTTAGCATAATATTCTCCAGGTACCTCCATGTTGTCTCAAAGGGTAAGAGATCCTTTTTTTTTTTTTTACAGCTGCATAGTATTGCATTGTGTAAATGTACCACAGCTTTTTATCCACTTATCTACTGATGGGCACTTGCACTGTTTTGAGATCTTAGCTATTGTAAATAATGCTGCTATGAACATAGGGGTGGATATATTTTTTCTGATAGATGTTTTGGAGTTTTTAGGATCTATTTCTAGAAGTGGGATCACAGGGTCAAATGGCAATTCCATTTTTAATTTTTTTGAGGAAATTCCACACTGTTTTCCATAGTTGCAGCACCAGTCTGCATTCCCACAACAGTACACTAGGGTTCCCTTTTCTCCACATTCTCACCAGCACTTGCTGTTTGTTGATTTATTGATGGTAGCCATTCTGGCAGGTGTGAGGTGATAGTTTTAATTTGCATCTCTCTGATGGTTAGTAACATTGAGCATTTTTTTTCATATGACTCTTGGCTGTCTATATGTCCTCTGTATAGAAGGAGAAGAAGCAGAAGAAGGAGAAAGAGAAAAAGGAGGAGAATGGGAGGGAGAAAGAGAAAGAGAAGCAGAAGCAAAAGAAGATAAAGAAGCAGAAGGAGGAGAAGCAGCAGCAGAAGCAGCAGCAGAGGCAGGAGAGAGGAGAAGAAGGAGGAGAAGGAGGAGGAGAAGGAGGAGGAGAAGAAGAAGAAGGAGGAGGAGGAGGAGGAGGAGGAGGAGGAGGAGGAGGAGGAGGAGGAGGAGGAGAAAGGATGAGGAGGAGGAGGAGAAGGAAGGGGAGGAGGAGGGGGAGGAAGAGGAGGGGGTAGAAAGAGAAAGAAAAATCATAAGAAACAGCAGCAGAAACAGAAGAATGAGAAGCAGAAGCAGGCTCAGCATAGCAGAAGAGTAAGTATAAGAAGCAGAGGGAGAAAAAGAAGGAGGAGAAGGGGCTGGAGAAGGAGAAGCAGCAGCAGAAGCAGAAGGAGAAGTAGGAGAGGCTGAAGAAGAAGCAAGGGAGGAGGAGGAGGTGGAGATGGTGATGGAGCTGGAGAATGTGAAGGAAGGAGGAGAAGGAGAAGACGCAGTGAGAGAGTGTTCCTGCCATCCTCACTGAATGGCCAGGTGTGAGTGAAAAAATCCCCTTGGAAATTCCAGCCATAGCAAGTGTCACGTGGAACATATACAAGCTGTCCCCAAGGGTGATTTAAGCACCTTACTCTCTGGTTGGGGAGCAGAGATCTAAATCCTCTGCTCTCAAGTGCCTTTGGTTAGGGAAGATAAGATCTTGTGATTTATTAGCTGCCTGCTAATTGCTCGACCATCTGCTTATCTATTTGTCCCAGTTTTCCCATTCCACTAGTCATGAAATTTTTCTTTTTTAAAAAAAATATATATTTTATTGATTTTTTACAGAGAGGAAGGGAGAGGGATAGAGAGCTAGAAACATCGATGAGCCGCCTCCTGCACACCTGCTACCGGGGATGTGCCCACAACCAAGGTACATGCCCTTGACCGGAATCGAACCTGGGACCCTTCAGTCCGCAGACCGACGCTCTATCCACTGAGCCAAACCAGTTTCGGCATCATGACATTTTTCTTGCTTCTTACTTACCTTTCTCATTATCACAATATCATCATCATCATCATCATCATCATCATAATTATTATAAATGAAGTTTGGAGGAAACTTTTGGAAGTGATGGACACATTTATGGCATACATTTTAGTAATGGTTCCATGAATGTATACTTACCTCCACACTCATCAAGTTGCATACATTGAATATGTACAGATTTTGAATGTCAATCATACTTCAATACAAAAAGCTTACTGTATCACTAACCTCCAAAAGTGCAGTTATTTATCCAACAGCCTCAGCTACTCTTTTGCTCTGCTGTTAGGCTGACCAAATTTTTGTTTTTACATTTTTTCAGGCATGCTTCACTCTACTCTGTGTTATCCCAAATTTCAGGGGCTAGTGCCAAACTCTCCAAATGTTTCTTCTGAAGCTCTGCTGTACTTAGGAATTCCCAGGGATCCATCAAAGGGTTCCTAATCAATCCATGATTGGCCGATCCAGCCTATGGGGCTAAGATTTACAAGGCTGAATTTGGGCTGTCTGCTTGCAAACCTAGCACCTTGTTCTATTGTGTGGGTATAACTGGCATATGTTATTCTTAACCCTTAGGCTTTAGTCCAAACTGAGGCAAGAAAAGTGCCATTTTAATATTCTCTTGCAAATGGATATGGTTAGATGCCCATGCTTTGCATAACTTTAATGAACACAGTCTCTAATCACATCACTTCCCTAGCACCATACAAAACAAACAAAATGCTGAGCATTCTTATATTAAAAAATCAGAATATTTTCTAAATTTGACCAGATTGGAGCTTCTTGGCTCTAGACAGTATTACATTAGTCAAACAATTCCATTCTCAATATTCTACAGAAAATGGGAGGGCCCTTTATCTGCCTTTGTTTAAAAAACTCCCCCAGTCAGCTGTCATACACTTGAACGTGGACCAAACGTTTAAATATTCAGTTGAAATTTGTATGTATTGTATAAAGTGCTCAGCAAAGTGCAAAGCCCTCTGACCACTTTCAGAAGAATCCAAGCAAACAGCAATCAGGAATACATTCTACTTCTTTCCATTTATCCATAGTTCATCAGGACATAATGTGGGCTCCCACGCATACCGGGAGGAAAATGGACAGCACTTAGATGGTTCCTGACTTTGATGTGTGACTGTCAGGGTTGCAAATAATGTGCCTGCAAAAGAAAATTGCCTCCCGGTGCACCTGAAGATGGAATTTAAAAAAATGTTCTTTCCTCCTTCCTTTTCTCTTTCCATTTACTTAGCATTACGAGATTCTACTGTTAAATACTTAAGGAGAAAAAAAAATTGTTTATGGTGGCTCCACTGGAATGAGTCTGACCAAGAGCAAGTAGGCAACATAGCAAGGAAGTGTTCCCAACATTTATTTATTAAAGCACTTATTGGGCACAAAGAACATAAAACATGGTGACTGCCTGCTAGAAACTTTTAATCTGGTTGTGAGGATAGGATATACGTGCACCCTAAGCTAAATTCAAAGTTTGTGATATTGAAGGCAGAGTCATCCCATACTGTGAGCCTGCAAAAGGCAAAGCCACAGCCAAGGAACTGTTAGAAGCTATGGCGAGAGAGGTCTGGATGAAGTGTAAGTTTCTGACAGAGTTGACCAAAGGTGGGTTGGACTTCCCCAGGGTAGGGATGGGGGTGAGTTTCTTCATCCAAGGTGTTTAAGGAGTGATCTGAATGAATACTTAGTGGGAGTGTTTGCAGAGGGCGTTATATTCTAGAGGACAGTTAAAATACTCATAACACTTTACCTTGCTTCTATGATGCCTTGATTCTGCAAGTCCTGAGGTCAGCGAGCAAGTGTGGGCTCATGGAGTAACCAGGAAAGAATTTATTCAGGTTGAGGTATGAAAGGAGGAGCAGATGGGGGATTAAAAGGGGGCTGGAGAAGGGAACTTGGGCAGAGGGAATTCTGTGGAATTGATAAAAGGTCTGAGGCCTTTTCTTGTCTATATACTCCAAGAAGAAATTACATTATTTTTAACCACATTCAGAGGAAGGCTACACAGGAGTTTAGAAACAATATCTTACTGACTGTTTTCTTTGCTGCCTGAAAATCTACAATAGCTGACCTGTAAAGTCAAGGCTGAGGGAGGGGCTAGGGAGTTCACCCAGTTCACTTAAACTCAGAATGCTTGCTGAGTGCGTACTGTGTTGCAGGCATCAGGCATGGGGAGTGCAGAGATGAAAAGAGACACAATTGCTTCTCTTGAAAAGCTGATTGTTGAACAGAGGCATTTGTTTTTGTTTGTTTGTTTGTTTATTTATTTATTTTTACTGCTCCAGTCAACACAAGGGAAACTATTGAGGCCCCAGGTCCAGGGGTTCAGGTAGAGGGCCGCCCTGCAGGCTGGAGGAGGGGGTGGTGGATGGGCCTTATTTAACCCCCTTCTAGGAGCACAGGAGGTGGGTGTGGCTGCACTTCGTGGCAGTTGACAGCTCAGGGGCCCAGGTGGGCGGAACACCTGCACAGATCATCTTGTGGCAGTTGTACTTCTGGGCGAACTGGCGGAGGGAGGGCTCATGATACATTCCTGCAGAGGAAGCGCCAAGTGCAGGGCGGACTCTTGCTGAATATTGTAGTCTGAATGTGCGTCCATCCTCCAGCTGCTTGCCCACAAAAACCAGACGCTGCTGGTCAGGCGTGATGCCCTCCCTGCCTTGGATTTTAGCTTTGGCATTGTCAGTGGGGTCACTGAGCTCAACCTCCAGGCGATGATCTTGCCAGTCAGGTCTTCACAAAGAGCTGCAATTCTGTGTCTGCTGGGGATGCTGATCCTCACTGAAGAGAAAGAGCTGAACAGAGACTTTTATTTTTCAATTAAAAAAAATTATTGTTGAAAGTATTACATATATCTCCCCCCTCCCCCCGCATTGACCTCTTTTAGCCCGCCCCCCACCTTCCACCCCAGGTCTTCACCACCCTATTCTCTAAGTCCATGGATTATGCATACCTGCATACAATGAACAGAAACTTTTAAAAAGCTCATCCTGATGAAGACCTATATTTAATTTCCTCAACATTTTATGATCACTTTAAGAGCTATATTTATGGAGTACCTTCTAAGGGCTAGATATGATGCTAGTCTCTTTCCAGTTCTCATGACAACCCTTCAGTGGATATATTTTATTATTTCTGTTTTCCAAGGAGGAAGCGGAAGCTCGGAGAGGACAAGTATATTGTCCAGCTCTTAGCTGCTAAATGAAAATTCAAACAGCCTCTAAATTAATTGAATGGGTCATATGTTTGAGGTGCTGGACACACGGCATATCATTGAATCCTCACACCACTAGAGAAGAGAGATTCTACTGTTATCCCCATTTCATGGTCTGGAAAACAGAGGCTCAGTAAAATTAAACAAACTGCCCAGTCACACAGTCCGTGTTATGGACCGAATGTTTGTGTCCTCCCCAGATTGATATGCTGAAATCCTAACCCCAATGTGATGGTATTAAGAAGTGGGGGCCCCTGGGAGGTGATTAAGTCATGAGGGTGGAGCCCCCAGATTGCTCCCTTGTTATTTTGTGCCCTGTGAAGATTCAAGTGCAGCTAGCCAACTATGAACCATCTTCCCAGCCTCCAGAACTATGAGAAACACAGTTCAGCTGTTTATAAGTCACCTAGCCTATGGTATTCTATTCTGGCAGCTTAAACTGACCATGACAGTTAGTGTAGACAGAGCAAGGATTCAGTCTCTAACCATTAGGCTACTCTTCTTTCCCTCCTATGCTTTTCAATCAACAGCTTCACTTCAGCTCTGCTTTTCTCCTCTCTTTAGGAAAAAACTGAGTGAATGACAAAGCCATTTTGAGCATTTTCTTGAAAGGCCAGGCGTGAACCTGACTGGAGGAGAAATTCCCATTAGAATTCTGAAGCTCAGCATACAGCAGCGGAACCAGGGAGGTAAAAGTGCCATGCTAATTAAGTAATTACTGAAACTCATAAATGAAACATGAGGTTGCCTTTCTAAGAGAATCCCTGGAATAAGTAGTGTTCATTTTGCCTTGGACCCTGGTTGATTAGTGTCTAAGAAATCCACCTTCTTCTATGGAGAAGTGATGGAGAAGCAAGGACTATTTCATCCATAATCTTTTCGGATCCTTACAAGGACCCTTTGGAGATAAATGGGGAAAATTTGGTGTGGAATTTTAGTGGTCAGTTAATTAGATCCCTCCTTTTGAATCCTGAATCATTTGAAAAATATACACAATAGTCAAGGATTCCAACTTTAGGTTTATTACTTGGAATGGGTCATGTGTCTTAGATTTATGACAAGTGCCCCTCCTCATATTCCCCTCACCCACTTCTGCTGTAGCTGGACCTTAGGATCTGTATTTCCCAAGAATGGAAGGGTTGGGCTTGTAGCCAGCTGAGCAGAGAAATGTAGCTGCCTCCCACCAGGTGAATGCAGGTAGCCAAGGAGAGGAAGGTCTTCCATGCCAGGGACCTGTACCATGTTCACCTTCCCCCAGTAGAAAAATGTGAATGACTAGATGTCTGCCTCTTATCACTCCACCTATTTTGATGAATCATTCCTACTCCCGGGAGGAGAAGCTAATAAAAATGTAGAGGTCAGACATGAATTTCAGGGGAAAGGCAGGGGGTAGGGGGAGATTAATCAAGAAAATTATATGCATATATGCATAGCCCTTGGATACAGGCAATAGTATGGTGAAGGCTGGTGGAGGAGGTCAATGGAAAAAACACACAAAGGGGACATCTGTAATACTATTAACAATAAAGATAAATTTTCAAAAATGTAGGGGGCACCCATAATACGCTCAAGAGGTGTTTTCTTGGCTGACAGAATTTCAGGGAGAGTGAGCATATGCACTACACCCCCTGCCTGATCTTGTTCTTTTAGTCCATTGCCCTCGCCCCGTATGACAGGTGGAGCATTTGAGATTCAGAGAAGTTATAGTTTTGAAAGTCATACTTTAATGGCAAAAATAGAACTAGACTCTTGAGATCTTATCTCAGCATGCCAGTGGAAGGGAGCTTAGAGATCAGGGGGTCAGACTCTTCATGTTATCAATGTGACAAATGCCTCAGAGAGAAGGCATGTGACTTGCCCAAGATCAAACTTCTAGAATTAGAAACTCAGGTGTTCTGATTCCTTTTGGTGCTCTTTTTTTTTTTAAAAAAAAATTTATCTTTATTGTTGAAAGAATTACAGATGTCCCCCCCCTTTTTTGCCTCTATTGATCCCCTTCACTCCGCCCGCCCCCCCACCCCCACAAGCCTTCACCACCCTATTGTTTGTGCCTTCTGGTGCTCTTTCTAGTGCCTCACAGAATTCTCTGTCTTAAGCCTGTGACATTTGTGCTGTTGGCTTGTGAGCATGGTCTTCTGGATTCCAGTCCTGCCCTTGAACCTCTTTTCTCAACTATGAAATGTAATAGCTGCCTCTCAATGTTCTTGTGAAAACCAAGTGAAGGTGGGTCCGTGCAAATGCTTTGCAAATGTAACACCGACACTGGAATATTATTTTTGAGGTTGTGACTCTCATTTCTGTCTTTTCAGAGAGACCCCACTTGAGCCAGTTGGGACACAGGTGGCTCAGGAGGCAGCTGAGCTACTGGAGAAGCAATTCTTTAGTGCAGTGGTTCTTTACTCTGGCTCTATGTGAAAATCTCCTGGGGACCTAAAACAACACCAACAAAAAACAAACAAACAAACTCATGTCTGCTGAAATGTCCTCCAAGGAGGAGTTACCTGCCATGCATGTCACCTATGAGCACATCACCTATTAACACATCACGGTTGTGTTATCAAATAGCTTGGGTTTAGTTGTCAGATTAGCTAGCCAGTCCCTGACAGAGCAGAAGACTGCTAGTGAGTCCTAGTTGAAGTTGAGGTGATAAAAAGAGGAGGTTCAGGCACTTTGGTTCTCACCTATCACAATCAGGCTTGGTTGTGGTCTGCAGTGGATGGGGAGGAGGGAGAGTTCCCAGTCTTACCTGTAAAGTCAGGAGAACAATGGCTCCTTTACAGGATGTCATGAAGATCAAATGAGATAACAATAACAACCAACTTTTATTAAGCCAATATCATCTATGTGTATTACCTCAATCCTTCCCAAAACAACACGAGCTAGTTGCTAGTGTTATCCCCATTTTACAGAAGAGGAAACTGACGCACAGAGAAGTTAAGGTATTTGTCTGCCAACTAGTAAGTGGCAGAGTCAGAATTTGAGCCCAACATCTGCTCTGTGATAGTACATGGAACACAGCCAGCTGGAACTTCCCCCTTTAAGGCACTGAGTCTACTTTGTATTTATAATTTTGTAATTTTTTTCCTGTAAAAGGACATCTGAAATTATATAAGCTTCAAACTTTGGTCCACTTGTGAGCCTAACTGCAGTGGGTGCTCAAAAGATTGAGCTGCCTTCTCTCCTCGATGGTGGGTCTCAGGAGTCAAAGGAGAAAGATGAGGAAACAGACGAAGTGAGAAACGGACCACTGGGGATGAGCTTTGGGAGTGGCATTTAACCCCCTAACTGGCCGATCTTTTTTAAAAAAATATATATTTTATTGATGTTTTACAGAGAGGAAGGGAGAGGGATAGAGTTAGAAATCAATGAGAGAGAAACATTGATCAGCCGCCTCCTGCACACCTCCTACTGGGGATGTGCCCGCAACCAAGGTACATGCCCTTGACCAAAGGAATCAAACCTGGGACCCTTCAGTCCGCAGGCAGACGCTCTATCCACTGAGCCAAACCAGTTAGGGTACTAACTGGCAGACCTTAACACAGGTCCTGACTCCTTTCAAGGGGCTCTGCTAAAGCATGGGCCTAAGTTCCTCTTCCTCTTTCCTCCTGTGCCTGAAAGCGTAGGGAGCTTTGCTGACTTGTTGGAACTTAATTTATAGCCAGCCAGTGAGTGGAGCTAAAGCTTCAGGAGTCAGCTGCTTGTCCCGCAGACCTGCTCAGGCATTCCTGCTCGAATGTCTTGCCTTGGTGTTTGTCCAGGTCCCTCCTCACCTTGTGGAAACAGTCTCACCGATGAGCTGATCTCAGCCTGGTGGAGCGGAGGGTCACACTTCCAGACAGTCTACTTGTGTCACACCTAGCTACTCCTCTGCCCTGGCCCCTAGCATCCTGGAGCTAAATCCATGCAGCATTAGCAGAATTTTATTACATTTCCCTCCCCTGGAGAGAAATGGAGCTGAAGAAATCCTTTAATTCTTTGGTGCAAAGAATGAGCACACATAGGCATTTTAACTCCTTAAACCAAACAGGTTGTTTAAGCCAGTGGTTGCAAACTTCAATTCCCACAGGGGTCAGGCAGGAAGCATTACTGGGAGAGGGGAGCTGGGTGAAGACAATAGGGACTGGCGGGAACTATGGCCGACTGAAGAGCACACTGTGCTTTCTCAGAGG
Source organism: Cnephaeus nilssonii (assembly GCF_951640355.1). Classification (NCBI taxonomy): domain Eukaryota; kingdom Metazoa; phylum Chordata; class Mammalia; order Chiroptera; family Vespertilionidae; genus Cnephaeus; species Cnephaeus nilssonii. The sequence goes on along the minus strand of NC_137084.1, from coordinate 14,361,602 downwards.
GGGCAACAGCTCCAGCTCCAGCCATTGTGGCCAGGTGGGAATGCAGGTCCAGGGTCACCTAATCCTCTGATGGTTCAGGAGAAAGTGTAGAGCTGGATTTCCTGTGAAATGTTCTAGTTTTTAAAAACACTTTCTGGCCAAACAAAACACCTGTGTGGGCTGTATGGTGTGTGGACTGCCAGTTTGAGAACCCCGATTTAAGCTGTGAGAAGCTGGCTCTGGCTACATTTTTTCCCCCACTTCTCCTGACCACTCTGTCCTATTTGACGTCAATGGAAGTGGCTGTTGATCAGGAGACCTTGTAGTTGGTTTGGGGAAGAAGCTATTTTGGAAATATTTGGACCTCTTTCGGTGAAACCCAAGCACAGCATTTGCTCGCTCACTCATCCATTCGTTCATTCAATAATTCAACAAATATTAAGGCACTATTTTAGACACATACCATATTCTAGGGGAGCAGGAGTGAACATGGCACAGCTCCCAAGAAACTAGAAGTCTTATAAGAGAGGTGAGCAAAATAGTGCTTTTAATGATTCTGCATGGTCAGGATTTTTAATGGCTGCCTAAGGCACATAGGGGAACATGGATGACAGAATTCTTAGCTCTGCCTTTGGGAATCGGGAAAGAATTCTCAGATGAAACAGGGAGGCAAAGCAGAGATTAAATGGAAAGAGCGGATTGGATTTAAAATCCCTTCCATAACTGATCCCCTATGCTTATTTTTGTTAAAGCCATTATTTTATGCTACCTCCTCATGCACAATTGCTTCCGCTATTTTTAAAAAATAATTTTTAGTTTAAGATAACCTTACAAGAAGTTGCAAAAATGATGGTGATTTTCTGTGCACCTTTCACCCAGCAATGACAATATCTTACATACACTTAGTTCTGTTTATTTATTTCTTACAGAGCTGTATTCATACTGCTGTTGTTCCTTATTCCTCTCACTTAACAGAATAGTCTACAGACCTTCCTTTATCATAAATTTATGGTAAACATGCATTTTAACATTTTGGTGTGCCATGCTCTAAATACATTCCTTGCTGTTGGCCTGGCAATAGAATTCCAACCAATTGTAGAGGTTGTTTCCACTGTTTTGTTATTATAGCATTGCTGGTGAGCATCTTTGTGCATAAGGCAATTTCCATATTCAGGATTACTTTCTTAGGATAGGTTACTGATGGTATAATTGCTGAATGGGTAAAAGCTTTTTGATACACATTTATTGGTAGTTGCTGAAGGAGAGCTGCCTGAAGTGAGCTGGAGGGGCTGGTGCTCCAGAAATTGAGGATGGGACTCCAGGAATGAACTTGAACTGAAAAAGCTCTAAGTGCTTTGGCAAGTGTCTGCATCTGAAGTTCAGCAGAAGCCAGAGCAGCAGATCCCTACTGAGTCTCAATCTTGCTGCATCCCCTCACCTCCTGGCTGAAAAACCCAGAGCCCGAGGGCTTTGCTGCTCCTGACGTGACTGCCTGCTCGGTTCCACTGCTGAGACTTGCCTCTAATCGGTGGTGCCCCAGCTCTGGGCTCTTTCTTCACACAGGCCATTTCACTGAAATCTGAGTAAATGATTGATCACTTTAAAGCAAAGAACAAATGGACTTGCTGGGCAATCAGCCTTCCTTCCAGCCAGTGTGCATTTGTGCACCCAGTGGTGGGTGCAATGCCATCAGCATATGATGGTTGGACTTTTCTGTGCTGTGACAGGCAGAATGACCCCAGTGGCTTGCCTGGGCTGCAGTTACGAGTAATGGCTGAGCACTCTCAGGTAGGGGTGGGATGTTTGGTCCATGAGCATTTCCATGCAGGTGGAGGGGGCCCCATGGAGACAAGTGCCGAGGTAGGGGAAGAAAAGCGTGAACTGAACTGGTGACTAATTCCTCCAACACAGGTTAGAGACTGGCACTTACTGTTTTTCCATATTGCAAAATGATCATCTCTTACCCATACATATTCACTACCTGCAAATTGCCACCAGCATCACTACATTTGTTGAATACTTATTATTGCATGTGCCAGGCGCTGTGATAGGTGTTTTACACTCATGAGCTCAGTGAATCCTGCATAGGTATTTACCTCTGTTTGGGGGATGAAGAACCTAAGCCTCAGAGAGGGTTGCAGGCAGGAGGAGTGCCAGGGTTTGAATTCAGGTCTACTGTGTTCGTGCCCTTGCGGTCCTGTCTGCTATTGTTGCATGAATACTCTTTAAAAAAAAATTTAAGATGTTTTCCATTAATAGGTGTTTACCAAAATCTGTGTTCTTCTCTTCTTCTGGAGCACACCAAAAGATGACATTCCCAGCCTCCCTTGCAGATAGATGTGGCCATGTGACTAAGTTCTACCCAATGGAACAGGAGCAGATGTGATGTGCCTCATTTTCAGGTGTTCTTGTCTTTGTAGCTAGTTGTAATGGAGATTTTCCCTGGGGTGACAGAACGCACATGGGAACGATGTCAGTTTCTGTCCATGTAGTTCCCTAAATGACTGTGTGGAGCAGGACCTTACCCCCGTTCCCACTGACAACCCATTCACCTGCCCATACTGATACATAGACAACACATTAACTTCTTTTGTGTTTAGACATTTTTTTGTTCTATTACACCAACACTTTTATCTTAAAAATTCAAGAAGACACAGAGGTTTGTTTCAAGTACAGGTCAAAGGGGTTTGCAGATGGAGCAAGGCCTGCATACATGGCAAGGGGTGGGTAACCTCCTTTGGGTGTGCTTACAGGGGATTCCAGCATCTTGCAAGCCAAATGAACCCAAAGTTACAGAGAAAGTAGATAGAGGTCCCGTCACTGTGTGCAGGGATTGGCCTCTCTTCTCTCTCTCTCTCTCTCTCTCTCTCTCTCTCTCTCTCTCTCTCTCTCTCCCTCCCTCCCTCCCTCCCTCCCTCCCTCCCTTCCTCTCTCTCTCATCACAGAAGATACTTTTCCTAGAAATAGTAACAGTTAGATTTCTAATCCAATTTAGTGAATCATCAACTTTATTTTGTGGTGGCTCAAACTGAGGTTGTATTAGGTAATGATAATAACAGGATCCTACTTAATTTAGGGCTAGAGGATCCCAGAACTTCTTCAACCCTATGTCTTTTGAAAAACTCTCTGAGGGGTTGAAATGGAGTCAGGAGGTAATTGGTGTCTCTCCGAATCCTGTTGTTGCTATAATATCTGGTAGATTAAAAGTTCTATCCATAAAAGGGTGGTTTTAATAAGCTTATGGATTGAAATCAGAGTTAGGATGGTGACTTTCCTATGAGACAACTAGGCTTAAGACAGGTGCCTGGCTGGAATTCTTTCTGTATACCTTAGCAGAGGGCTACTATTTAGGGGACTTCACACTATCTAAAGTATGTAGGAAATAGGAAAAAGACTATTTCTTCTTTTCTTTGTTCATACTGGTTCTTTGATGTTCAAGATGGTGTTAGTGGGTGTAGGATGGTGATGTGATAGATGATATAGTAAGGAGAGGACCAATGCTAATTAGATATGAAAATATTTGAAGTAATAGTTTGAGAGCACAATGATAATTACGTAATTTCAGGTTTTAATGGCCATAATTATAATATACCCGGTATTTCCAGGAATTTGCTTAATTGTCATGATCACTTCTAAGTATTCCCTGAGAGCATCCCTCTTCCTCATGCCCTACAGGCAGTTAGTTGTATCTACTCACATTATACCTAGTAAATCTATCTATTATAACATTTATATTAAATTCATTACTCAATTAATTTATTGACTTGGAAAAAGTTTATTGAACGCCTACTCTGTTTCAGGGGACTGCAGAGGACATCAGGGATGAAATGATGAATTTGATGCAAATAACTCACAGGCTGCCAGGGGAGACTTAAGTGAATCACCATTTGCAGAGTAGAGTGATTGGTGTTATGACTGAAGAATGCACAGGGTGGATTGAGGGTTAGTAGGACAGGCATTTAAATCAGAATGCAGGTGGTGCCCGGGAAAGCATCCTGGAAGTGCTGTTACCAGTATCAGTTGAAGTATGTCCATAAGGAGAATTGGGAGATGGCTGGGCAGAAGGGAGCTGTTTAAGGCAGAAGTAATAGGCAAAGATATGGAGTTGAGAAAGAGTGAGATGCATTTCAAAAGCTATTAAGTAATTTTGTTGGAGATGACAGTAGGGGAAATACAGGCAACACATTGTAAATATTTTTGTGTCTGTCTTGCTAGTTTTTTTTAGTTCAGAGATCATGCTTTATATATGTTTATATCCCCGTATCTGGAACACCAAGGGTTTCAGCAAATTTTTGTTGCATAAATGAGAGTTGGCTGATTTGGAGTCACTGATGTGTGCTGGTCTCAATTCTAAAAGCTGTTAGTCTGATGTTCAACCCTGTAGGCCCTCAAGACAGGGTGGGCGTAGATTCCTCCAGCTATGAAACAGCTGGAAATTTCTTTGCAAATGACAAAAAGGAGCACTAAATATTTAATGCTTAAAAGTTAAATACTATTATAATAGTAATTTAATATAAATGGCTTTCAGAAAATCCTTATCCATATTTCATGACTGCAATGGATGTCTGGGTTCTAATGTTTGTGAGCAATTAATTTTAATGGTTATGTACTCTCAATTTTCCTGTATTTTTCTCCTTAGCAGACATCCCAGGTCCATCAGGAAAGTAAAGAGTTAGACATCAGATGTCATTGTGGACAGAAAGAGACACAGAGCCCTAAGCAGAGGTCTCCAAGTGACAAGTTAATAGGCATTCACGGGTTGCTAAGTGGTACATAAGCAGTGATGCTATAAAACCCTGAAGTATGGTGTTGACTTGGTGACTTGATGCCTTTATTCCAACCCCCCTGAATAGTTTCAAAGAGTATATGTTCTCTGTGATTCCATATTGCCTTCATTATATTCCCTTATAGCAATGATAACTATGGTAACAAGAGTTGAGGATCACCTGTGTGCCAAAAGCCACACTGAAACTGTTATAATTTATTACACCAACCATGGAAAATTGGAATTTTATACTTCATTTTTCAGATAGAGAAACTGAGGCTAAAAGAAGAAAGTCACTCAAGTTCATGTAGTGTTTGGTTGTTTCTTGTCTCTTTGGATTGTGAGTTCTGGATCAACAGAGATCTCATCATATTCTCCCCTATAATCCTAACAGCACAGGGAAGGGTAGAAGGGTACTCAGTAAATATTTGTTGAATGAATAAATAAATGAACACAAGAATCAGTACTATAAATTATTATTATTGTAGTAAGCACTTGCCATCTCACAAAGACTTTTGAACAAAAAGTCTCTTCTGGAATTGAAGGAATGGTTGATTTCCTCTAATGCAAAGGTCCTCAAAACTATAGTTATTCTCTTGGAGCTTCCCAAGGGGTCTAGAGTGAAAAAGTGAGCCCCGTGTCTTCCTCTCCTCTAGCCTTCAGGTTTCATAATAGTGAAAGGGTAGGAGTGGAGACCAGAAATGCTGATTAAATTTCTTGATGTTTGATCTTTAACTCGGACCTAGGCTTATCCTCCTTCATGCTGACAAGAGTCACTTTTTGATCATATGGAAGCCCCAACTTTGGCTGCAATGCGCTGTAGAATTGCATGATTTTCTAACTCCTGCATTACATGTTGTGGGAAAATACTCTTATCTTTGGTGTTCTACATCTACAACTTCTTTGCCTTGAATACATATATCATTGATTGATGTATATTATATGCAAAGTCATGCAAATATAGTCAGTCCACCTAAATGAGTCATGAGGGTTACACAGGCAACTTGCCCTTTGCAGTTTTCCACTGAGTGCCTGTGGTCACCTGATAGGAGAGATCAATGTGGCTCTTGTGGGAAGTTTTGGCTGAATGCCAAAGCACAACCCAAATTTCCAAATTATGTGTCATATCCCAGTGGGAGGCCATATCAGTCAGTTCAATGGACATTGACTGCTTAATTTGCGACAAGCTCTGAATTAGTTTTGGGAGTCTTTGCTAAGATTTGAAGGCTCCTATGGTGAGAAGGTCATGGCAGTTAGAGATCAAGGCAAGTAACAACAGGATCAATGCTTTTTATAACTAACTAGAGGCCCGGTGCATGAAATTTGTGCACTCAGGGAAGGGGGTCCCTCAGCCCAGATTGCGAGAGGGCACAGGCCAGGCCAAGGGACCCCACCGGTGCACGATCGGGGTCGGGGAGGGACGCAGGAAGGCTCCAGGGGGTGTCTGGCCTTTCTAGCTCAGTCCCGATCGGCTGGAACCCAGCAGCAAGCTAACCTACCAGTCAGAGCATCTGCCCCCTGATGGTCAGTGCATGTTATAGCGAGCGGTTGAGTAGCCTTAACATATCATTAGCATATTACGCTTTGATTGGTTGAATGGCTGACTGGACACTTATCCTATTAGGCTATTATTATATAGAATAACACTGCAGAAACAGTGTGGGTGATAGGAGGGCTGCTATGGGCAAAAAACTCTTTACAGAGAGGCACGTGAAATTCAGAGAGGTTGAATAACTCACTGTATATCACACAGCTAGTAAGGCAAAGGTATGGGATTGAAACCTTGGTTTCTCTAAGGGACAGTGTTACAATTTCTTAGTGATGAAAAGCATGGGCTGTGTGGAATCCTAAGACCTGGGTGTGGACACTGACCTCTCTTACTAGCTAGTGACCTTGGGCATGTTATACTACTTCTTTGGGCCAGAGTATTTTTATTTTTTTTTCAGATTCAAAGGGTGGTTATGAGAGTGAAATGACATAATATTGGTAAAATAATGATTACCTTGCTGAGTATCAACTGAGCACCAAATAAATGATAGTTGTTAGAGTCTGCTGGAATGTATACCTTTGTCAAAGTCTAACATAGGATTGAGAATTAGGGAGCAAGAGGTCCCATAGGGTCCTATAGGCTGTGATAAAACAGTTGGGTAGGGCCTGTGGTTCTCAATCCATTAGCACCACGTGCAGAGATTTAAAAGCATAATGATCTCTGAACCCAGAGATTCTTATCTCTACAATATTATAATTTTTTAAAGCTACCAGTGATTCTAACTGTGCAACTAGATTGAGACTCAGTGGCCTGGGCAATCCTAGGAGGCAGATGACTTCGACGGTGAAGCACTGTCCACTGCTACCTCTGTCTCAGTGTGACTAGTTCCCAGCCAGTGGGTCACTCATTGATCAGTTGAGAGTGCTGACAGTGGAGGCAGGGTGCTAACTAACCCAGCAGCCATGGACTCTGCTCTGAACAGACTTGGTCAAAGCAGCATTGCTGAGGTCAGGCCTCAGGTTGACCCGTGGTGGTGAGAGATGACAAATCAGGTAAGGAGGGGACACCAAAGCAGTGGTACCTAAAGGACCAAAAGTTCATGTGCATAAACCCTGGTCTTCCTAGTCCTCATCTTAGCCTGCCTTTCCCAGGTAAATTTCTCCAGAACAGCAATTCTCAATCATTACATCATGGCATGTTTGCATGTCCTAATTGGTATGATTGGTGTTTTGTTACTATAATGAAGAACACAGATTTGCAAATGGTTTTATTTAAAAATTTAATAAAAACATTACAGTAAGATGGGTTTATTACTACTTTGCTTGTTTGCCTTTGTAACCAGCCAAGGACAAGCACGAGCCATCATCTAACTGTAGTGGCCTCCTTACCCTCTTTCACATCTAGTCTTGCCCCTGTTTTCATTCTCCGCCCAGCAGTCAGAGTAATTTTCTTAACATGTAAATCACATTGTGTCATTCTACAGCTTAAATCTGCTGGTGCCTTGCCATTGTACTAAAAATAAAATGCAAATCCCTTTCTCATCCTTAAGGCCCTGCGTAAAATGAACACACCTTCCCACTCACATCTTGTTCTCTCCCCCTGAACCACTACTTCTGAGCTGTAGAAAGTACTGAGTTGTTTGCCATTTCTGGGATTTTGTGTTTTGTTTCCTCTGCCTAGAATTCCTTTATCCCAGCCCTTTACACATGGGCTCTTGAATGTTTCCTCATGGGAGAATGTTACCTCATTCATTTATTCATTCAACAAATATTTATTGAGTACCCCTGACTACCCTTACACTCTTCACTGTGCTATTTGGATTATAGGGGAGAATATGATGCGATCTCTCTTGGGATCTGAGGAGATAGACTCACAATCCAAAGAGACAAAAAACAACCAAGCACTACTTGAACTTGACTGACTTGATTCTTTGAGTTTCAGTTTCTCTATCTGAGCTGAAATAGCCCCCAACACTTGCTGCCCTGGTCACTTTCCATCACATCACCCCATTGGTTTCCCCCATAGCAATGCACACCATTATCAATGATGAGATCTTACTTTTTATTTGTATATCAATGTACAGCAGCTATTGTCACCTGTATAACAGAACCATCTGAAGGCCAGGGTCTTGTCTAACTTTTTTTGTTATTTTGCTGCCAGCAGCTAGCACAGGACCTGACATGTAGTAAACATTCAATAACTATTTTTTGAAAGAATGAATAGTTCAATAATTCTGTCACTCTTAGTCACACATTCTGAAATACTTTCTAAAGAGGGAAAGAAAGGGGTGGAATGAGAACTGGTTTGCTCTAAGTTGCCCATAAACTAAATCTGTGGGAACATTCATTTATTTAGTGAAGAAACTCACACTGAGTATTTTCGTTGTCTGGTCACTGTTTGAGGCACTGGAGATACAGTTAAAAGCAAGGCACCAAGTTCCCTGCTCTGAGGAAGCTTATAGCAAATAATAGCAAACAAACAAACAAGATTATTTCAGCAAGTAATAAGTTCTATGAAGGACTTATAACAAGATGATGTGATCAGGAATGATGGGAGGCGGGGGCTACTCCACAAGGAGTGGTCAGAGAAGGCTTCACTGAGGAGGGGACATTTATGAAGGACCCCTAGGGGATGTTGCCTCCTCTACGGGTGTCATATATCTTGTGCATGAAAGAAAAAAAAAAAACTTTCAAAGTCACTGCTCTAGGAGATACCACTCAAGTTTTAATTAGAATCCACTTAAGTCAGATGCTAGCTTGTTCCCTAATAGTGATTAGCACTGTCTTGGTTAATTAACAGCTCTTAGACTTGGAGGAAGAAATAACTTAATTATCTGCCTGACCTTGATTTTGTGAGTGCTGAGTCCAAAAGAAGAAAGGACTAAGGATCTAGCCGGGTATTGGAGACAGATGTAGACCTAGTTCAATCTGGCTATGAAGGAATCCACCAGGCAAATGGGAAATGGATTTCCTGGAGAGAGGTGATAGTGCAAGGCCCAGGCTGTTGGCCTCTAGTTTGTTCACACTAGATGTCATGGTCTAGGCCAGTGATGGGCAACCTTTTGAGCTTGGCGTGTCAAACTTCTCCAAAAAACTGAGCATAACTCGGGTAGTGTGTCACTTTGAGGAAAAAACATTATTTCGCAAATGTTTCATCCTCAGGAGCAGCAAATGTTTCATCCTCGGCATGCGGCCGCCTTAGCGGCCGCGTGTCTTCAGAAATGGCTACGCGTGTCAGTGCTGACACACGTGTCATAGGTTCGCCATCACTGGTCTAGGCAGCTATTCCCGTGCTATTGGTCCTGAACCAAGAAATCTGCATGCTACCCACTGGCTTTGCTTGTTTGCCTCATCATCACCCTCTTTTCTAGAAACTAGACTAGAAATCTCACTGGAGCTAACCTCTTCTCTCTTTTAGCTTCCCTGGCTAAGGGAGGCTGGGTCACAATCCGAAGCTAGAAAGTCCACTTCTAACAGAAGCAACGAACCATTGCCTCTTCCTCCTCAGATCAGTGTCTCTAAGCTGCAGATAGTCAGACTCTGGACAGTTGTGGATGAAAGAGATGGGTTTTCTTTCAAAGTCAGGCAAAATAGTGTGTGTTCTTTAATTTTTCCCTCCGACTCTGTGTCCTCCTTGCCATCCCCTTCATCTCCTTCTACTTCCATTCAAGTCAGCTCTGGATTAGAGTTTCAGATCAACTTTCAATTCTCTCTCAGCAGATTTTTAATTATCCTGAAGCCACACTGAGAGGAGGCCAGTTCAGAGCCTCCAGGCAGCTTTTGTTGCATCTGCAGATCACGTAAGTATAATCTCTATGGCAACTGACCTGGGTTGGGTAGGAGCAAATAAAGCTCAGAACCAAAGGTTAATTGCTGTTTCATTCTGTCTCACCACCCGCACCCCCCCCTCCCCCGCTTGCAATTCCAGCATTGTGGATGGAAGTTCTAATTAGAATCAAATTACCAGCAGATTGAACATCCTTATTTCAGTGGCTGAAAAACTTAACTGCATTTGGCTTGTAAGGGGAAAGTGATATGATAGGTGGTTTCCATTGGCTTTGATGGTTCTTTTTTCCCACCTTCCAGGGGGACAGACTGCTTAGATGATCCAGCCAAATGGCCTGGATCTTTGCAGCACCAAGAAGTACGCTCCTTTGTTCTTGCTCTATTCTGATACTAAGAATATTACTGATAGGGTTGGCCATTTATTGGGGATTTACTTATGTCAGGCACTCTGCTAAGCACATACATAATGACCTCATTTAAACTGGAAAGCCATGCCATGATTTAGAGATAAAAATATATATATTTTTATTGATTTTAGAGAGGAAGGGAGAGGGCGAGAGAGATAGAAACATCAATGACAATCAAGAATCATTGATTGGCTGTCCTACACTGGTGATGGAGCCAGCAACCTGGACATATTTCCTGACTGGGAATTGAACCATGACCTCCTGTTTTATACGTCGATGCACAACCACTGAACCACACCAGCCGGGCGACTTGGAGATTCTTAACCCCATTGTACAGATGAGGAAACAGCCTCAGAGATGTTACATAACTTGCCAGCCATCACATAACTAGTAAGTTGCAGAATCGAGTTTTGAACCCAACTTATCAGATTCGAAAGCTAGCCAGATACCAAAATATACTCTGTGAGACTCCTCTTTGTTTACAGAGACGGGGAGATTCGTAGAGGTTTTCCTTGTTAACTGCCCCAATACCAATGTGCTCAGGGATTTGGCTAACTCATTCTCTTCTAATTAGTATTCTGAAATAAGGATGTAATGGTATACATTGGATCTTATATATAGTTTCTGTTTCCCTAGAATTAAAAAAAAATCAATATAAGCTCTTTATTCATCCTCTCCCCATACAGTACTGTTGTGTTCATATCTTCTCTTTACTCAGATCCTCTCCTTCCTAGAATTCCTCTCTCCTTTTTATATCTGTCATTTATGCTTTTCATTCTTTAAAGCCCAGTTAAAAACACAATATCCTTTATGAAATGTATTTCCTTTGGTAACCACAGCTCACACTTTTTCTTTTATCATGAATTCCTATAACCATTCATTTTCTGAATTGTGTAGTAGTGGTTAACCATTTAGATTTCCATTCAGATTTCCTGGATTTGAGTCACAACTCTGCCATGTAATATTTCAGTGTTCCTGAGCAAGCTACTTCTCTGTACCATCATGGAACCTACACCTTAGAGTGTTTTTGTGAAGAAAAATGCAGTCTCCATGTAAGTACTCCATGAGTGTTTGCTGTTATGTCCTGCCTTGCTCTGGCCTAGGACTCAAAGAAGCTGGAGAGTGAGCCCACCCAACAACACCCAGGATGCCAACAGATCAGAAATCACACGCGTGAGCTGCAGTGGAGCCTGGCGCCCCCACAGTCCCACAGAGCCAATTGCTGCAGCTTCACTCCTGCTTTCCAAATCTCACACGTTTCTCTGTGACCTGGACGGGTCTGAAAAACGTCGTTCTAACTTGGTTGAACTGAACATACAAAACCTCAGCCCATGTCCTGTGACATTAGTCCACATAGATTATTTCATATATCTTCAGAGCAACCTTTGAAGGCAGGCGCTGCAGTGTACAGACGGAGAAACCGAGGTTTAAGAAGTTACAGAGTTTACCTGAGGTACACGCTTGATTCAGGTACAATCCCAGTTGGGCGTTTCCAACTCAGATCTGTGCGGCTTTAACCTGGGCGCTCTCCCAGTGGGTGGCATTCAACATTGATTTTTCTCTAAGCGTCCTTCCAGGCTGCTCTTACAGGCAGCTTATGTCATTGACATAGAGTAGGAGGCTTCACACAGGCCTGTTCTGGGGAGATTTGGATGCTTTCTTCACCTTTCCTCATTCCCTAGGTCACAGCTTCCTGTTGTTAGAGTACAGGCCTGTGTGGGATGGGTGGGGCAGCAGGAGCCCCTGGGTGGTCACCTCCAGCTCTTAGCAACCACACACGCTTGCTGACCCCAGCGTGTTCCAGGACTTGAAGGCTATGGTCTCCCGATCATGACTCACCCCGCAGGGAAGGAATTTGTTGGCCTCTGCGAAACGAACCTGAGAGGACTGGGGGGACCCGATGTTGTAGCCTGTTAGCATGAGGGAGACTGACTAGAGTCTGTGGAGGAGAAAGCCTCGTGTGGCACCGTCAGGCTCCCAGGTGGCAGCCAGGTATCTTCGTTCTGATTTTTGTTTTATAAACATTTTGCCTGCCTGTCAGTTCTCCAAAGTCATCTCCATGGCAGCTGAGGCATAAGCGCCTCAGTAAATATGTCAGAGCCGAGGAGAAAGCTCCACTCTAAAACAGCCATAGAAGGGAGAAAAGAAAAAGGTTTGCTTTTATCATCGAGTTTGGACAATACTGAGAGGGGGAAAAAAAAATCACATGACAGGAGGTTACATGAAAAATATCCTGCTCTTTTTTGGAGCTTCAGCTGAGGCCCTGAAGCCAGGACATGGGTAGATAAATGCTCACACCCTCTGCAAAGAGAACTGTCAATCATGCCTGTGCAAGACTTGCTAAGAGAGCCACCAAGTCCTGTCACTCTGAACAAGAGCATTTAATAATAGTCTAGAAATTCATTAAAACAAACCAAACCAAAAATTCTTCTTTAGGTTGAGTTCTTCCAAAAGCAGGACCAGAGCCAAAGATTCATGTCCAAGTGATTTATTAAGGAAATGCTCCCTGGAGAAGTCAGCAAGGGACTGGGAGGATGGACAGGGTTAGGGTTAGGGTTAGGGTTAGGGTTTCCTGTTTTGGCTGAGGTCCCCGGGCCAGGCTGCTACCTGCTGAGCTGTGAAATGCAAATTACTCCCCTGAATTTGTTCCCTCTTGAGCCTCTGGGCTTCTGTTCTCCCACACAGGGCTTGCTCTTAGTCGTCCAGATGCCAGCACCAGCAGCAAGACACTGCAGAAGCTGGGGGATGAGCCCATAAAAGAGATTTCAAGGGACTTAGATGCGGAGACAGCAACAGTGTTTCTCTACAGAAGAAATTTGTAGAGAAGGCACTTGCTCTCCCCACCCCAGCACTTCAAGCCAAAAGAGGGGGCCCTAAGAGAGCCAGCACTCATGGAGATTGGGGCTGTCTGCATGCAGAGAGCCTGGCTTCTTTTCCATCTCTGCCCCAGCCTAGTGGGATGCTCGCTGAGCTGAAGGAGCTCCTAGACTCACCTGATGATGCCCCCGGCCAGAGTGGAGTGTGGTGAGGGTTCTGGGAACAACTTGATTTGTGCCTCCTAGACTTTGGCAGGCATCAAGACTGGAGAAGCCAGAAAACAGCAGCAGGTCCTAAGAATATGGCAGAGTCAGGTCTGAAGTTGAGCATCTCCCGTAGTGGAGGCTGGGTGTGATGGCTGAGGATGTAGGTCCTGGAACTAGATCGGCCAAGTTCAGAATCTTGGCTCTGCCAGTTACTTAGCTGTGTAATCTCGGACAGGTGTCCTTACCTCTTGTGTCTCACTATCTCCATTAGTCAAGTGGGGATAATATTCCTCATGAGATTGTTGTGAGCATTAAGAACAGATCTGGTTTATGGGAATCTACTATAAATACCATATATATAACATACTACATTATTGTTATATTATTATTACATATGCAATATATTGCACATTACATGTGTTTACATATGTATAATTTATATATCATATGTACTATGGCATATGACATATACTTATGTACTTATATAATTATTATATTTATATGTTTATATATAATGTATCCTACCTAATAAAATAGAAATATGCAAATTGACCGCACCTTCGCTACCCCAAGCCATGCCCACCAGCCAAAGCCACGCCCACCAGCCAATCAGGGTGAGTATGCAAATTACCCAACAAAGATGGCAGTTAATTTGCATATGCTGAGGGAGGGAGGAATGAAGACTGAAGACAACTTAGAAGGAAGAGGAAGGAAAATCGGAAAGCAAGGTGGCTGCCAGAGGGAAAGCCCAGGCGGAGTGGGGTGGGGCGGGGCGGGGCGGGGCGGAGCGGGCGGCAGCGGCCAGCGGGTGCAGGCACGGCGGCTGCAAAGGCGGCGGCAGCGGCAGCACACTGGGCCGCAGCGGCTGCTTGCAGGATTCTTCCTGCAAATGGGCTACTAGTTTATTATATTTGTATGTTATGGGTATGTCACATATATTTACATATATTACATTATATAATATGATTAATATTACATACATATAATATAATCCTATATATGTCTATATCATATATCTTAACTATTACTAAATGATTTCTCAAAGTTATCTGTAGTGGCAGTCCTGGCATTCACACCAGGCCTATGGTCTCATGCACTTTGCTGTAATGATCTTGAATACACATTGTACTCTAAAGGATAAACTAGTGAGTTTTGAGGTCAACCAGCCTAAACCTAACAGTATTTCCTTTATTGAATTATTAGGATTAGATGAGGTAACCCATGACAGGTACATAGCAGAGTGCCTAGCACAGAGTGAGTACTCAATAAATTATGACTGTGTCATTTCCCTAGGCCTGTTTCTAGCTCTGCTTCCTGCCACATATTTATCCCAAGTTTTGGCTTTCTGTTCATGTTGAGGAGCTGCAGGCTTAGGGTGGGGCCGGGGGTGGGGGGGGGAAGAGAGAGGCAACAAAGTACAGGCACACGGAGAGCATGAGTGGCCAGGGACTTTCAACATTAGTTATTTGTCTTTCCTTTTGTGTTAGGTTTTAAAATGGAATGAATCATCCCGTTATCCTTGGGCACTGCATCAGGGTCGGAAAGTATTATCCTCATTTCTCCCATGAGAAACTGACAGAGAGGCTAAATGATTGGTTCAGAGTCACAAAACTAGAAGGAGTGTCTGTGGTCTGTGTGCTGACCTTCACATATTGCTGTACCCTCAGGTTTTAGGGCCGTGGTTAATGTCAGCGGATGGACAACTGTAGCTTTATAAGTATGGAAAAAACAGGGAAAGAGACTATGTTGGTTGATCACCTAATGTGCTAGGTACTATGCTAGGCATTTTATGTTAGTATTTTGTCAAATTCTAACAACTACCATATAAACCAGCACATGAATCATATTGGTACTATAGTCCCAATTGGGAGGTGAGTAAACTGAGACCCCTCCCTCCCTGTTAGCCAGTGTCCTGTTGGCCAAAGCAAATCACATGGCCAATCAACCTACATTCAGGATGGAGGATTAGACTCCACCTCTTGGTGGTAGAGGAGGCATTTGCAGTCCACCACACTTATTTTCTGTAAGATCCCTAAGTCTGGTGAGGTGGTATAGCAAGATATACAAATAGATAAGGATATTTTGAAAACTGATTATAGATATGCTGGCTGCCTATTTCATTGGCTTCTAAAATGCTCTGGACAACGTGGAACTTGGGAGTTCCCTCAAGTGCATGAGATTTCTTTGAGAAAAGAGGCAGTATACGTCTTGGACTGCCTGAGCACTGGGACAGTTTAGTGGGAAGAAGCTATTGTGGTGACCTAGCCCTTGAAATCCTTCAGGTTTTTCTGAGTAGGACTTTGTGTCACCTCTGCATCACTGCCCCTCACCTTCCCACTGAAGACCTGGCACAGCTGGAAGCCCAGCTGGGCATCTGTTTCAGGAAACTCAAGATTAACTTTATGGCCTGAAAGTGCTGAGCATGGCTCAATGTGGTTTCTATTGACTTTGGGTATTTAACAGCCTCAGATCCAACTTAGCTATCTTTTGTCACATTTGGAAAAATGTCCCTTACATAGACATGTTCTTCAAAAGGCAGTTTTTCCCCAGCATACTATGGTGTGTCTTGGGTTTTTGTTACTGAGCAAAGGTGGGTGGGTGGGTGAGTGGGACACACATGGGGAGCTCCTTGATGCCTTGGGCTAGGATGGAGCCCTGACTGTCCCCCAGTTGACTCCAGTTCCAGCTGTCACTTCCCTTTCATGGTCAGTGGAGGCAGAATAGTATGCTGAAGTGTGGACTCTGAGCAAGACTGGGTCCAAATTTTGGCTCAACTACCCACTCGCTCTGCAATTGGCATACATTACTTAAGCTTTCTGTGCTTCAGTTTCTTAATTGGTAAAATGAAGATAATCAAAGTGACAATTCATAGTAGTTATTTTGAGGATTAAATGAGTTAATGCATAAACTATTTATCCTATATAATCCTATATAATAAGAGGGTAATATGCAAATTGACCCTAATGGCGGGAATGACCAGGAATGACAGGTTGCTATGATGCGCACTGCCCACCAGGGGGCAGACGCTCAACGCAGGAGCTGCCTCCTGGTGGTCAGTGCCCTCCCACAGGGGGAGCTCTGCTCAGCCACAAGCCGGGCTGATGGCTGCGAGCATAGGGGCGGTGGCGGGAGCCTAAGCCATCAGTCGGACATCCCCCAAGGGCTCCTGGGCTGCTAGAGGGATGTCTGACTGCCAGCTTAGGCCTGATCCCCTGGGAGCGGGCCTAAACTAGCAGGTGACATTGCCCGAGGAGTCCCAGACTGCGAGAGGGTGCAGGCCAGGCTGAGAGACCCCCCTGAGTGCATAGATTTTTGTGCACCAGGCCTCTAGTATATAATAAAGCTATGTGCCTGGCATGAATTTAAACACTTTATACACATTCACTCATTCAGTGGAGCTAAAAATAACTTTTTTATATTCATAGATTGCCATAGCATAAAAGGTCATAGTTAGCTAAACATGGGAAATATTAGATGTAACTTAATTTGCTTAATACATCTATTTAGTGCTCAGAAGATGCAAAACATACACATAACCCAGCAAGAAAGAGGCAAGAGCCCTCAAAAGGGGTGGTAGGAGAGTCAGGTGGAATTCTACAAATGTAATAAATACTTATTAGAAAAATAAAACTTAGACAGATGTGCCCTTAAACTAATTGAACAAAAATCCTGGAAAACCTCAGTGGTAAGCATAACAGGAAAAAACTGTTGAAAGAATATACAAAAAGAATCATACCCAAAGTTTCATATGTAAAATGCATTGCATCTGCTCTAGCCAGTTTGGCTCAGTAGATAGAGCTTCAGCCTGTGAACCAAAGGGTCCGGGGTTTGATTCTGGTCAAGGGCACATACCTTGGTTGCAGGCGCAGGCTTCTCCCTGCCCTGGGTCCTGGTCCTGGTACATGCAGGAGGCAACCAATGATGTGTTTCTCTCACATCAATATTTCTCTGTTTTTCCCTCTCTCTTCCACTCTCTCTGAAAATCAATGGAAAAATATCCTTGGGCAAGGATCAAAACAAAACAAAACAAAACAAAATGCATTACATCCATTAAACACTGAGGACCTATATGATCTAAATGTGAAAATGCCCTCAGATAAATTGAGAAAAGCTCCTTGAACAATGCAGAAGAAGAAAAAGAAACCTAAAAGACTAGGAACTTTCTCAAAATGGGCTGAAACTGTTATATTAGTTTTGAAGTGTTGGTTTGTTATTAAGGATTTTAGGCCAATGTATCATTATGAGAATGGCAGGTGAATCAGTCTTGTCTTGCTTCTTGATCTCTCAAATTTCTCCCCTCCTTTCCATCCACAGTGCCACTGTCTGTGTTAAAAATGCTCATTATTCCTAGAGGAATAGTGCACTTGTGGCTTCCTCACCCCTCACCTGTTTTCCTTATTGTAAAAGAGTGATTTTTTTTAAAAAAACACAAGATTGATAGGTTACTACTTTTCTTAAACCTTTGTAGTGGTTTTCCATCACTTTCACATCAAGTCTGCCTCCTGAGCTCAGCAAAAACCTTCCTGTGATTTGTCTGTGGCCAATTTTCTATTCTCCTGGCCTGCCTCTTTTCTACATGCAACTTCAGTCCTGCCAGAATGAACTGTTATGGTGTCCTGAGTTTAAAATACACCAGATCCTGGATAAATGACAACAGATATACTGTATATTGTAAATGTATTGCTGGGCTCCAAGGGTTAAGAAAAAAAAAAAAAGTGGGTTAAAACCTGAAGAGTGAATGTTTGTTTTGATATACTTAATTATGACACTTCTATTTCATCCTCAAATGTGTTCTTATCCTGTATAATAAAAGTGTAAAATGCAAATTGTCTCCTCAACCAGGAGTTCATCTGGGAGTTCAACCAGGGGGCGAGGCTGGCTAGGGGAAGGGAGGGAGTACCCGGCTGGCAGCTGGCAGCCACTAGGGACCCTACCAGTGCACGAATTTTGTGCACTGGGCATCTAGTTTGTACAATAAACTATCAGATCGTTTTATTAATAGGCTGTAGTGTAACCAGCTGTTTCATAATCAAATCTCTGGTTTCAGATCCATGGGTTCTTACTGAACTTCTCTTCCCAGACAATTTTCCACACTTATAGGTTTATTACTTCCATTATTCTACTTCAGGCACCAAATTCTGCATCAGTTAGGAAACAATGTCAAAATTCATGCTGCCTTAAATAATAATGACCATGTACTGATTTACACAGTAGGAAAATCCTGACACAAGTTTGGCTGATCTAGCAATTTAATGCTGTGATTGCAGATCCAGTTTCTTTCTTTTTTTCATTCTGCCCTTTACTGTGTTAGTTTCATCCCAGACTGTGCTTCCCTCCTGATGTTAAAAAGGCTGCAGCAGTTCCAGGCTTTGTATCTGCACACCAGGCCCTACCAGAATTCCAAGCAAGAATTCTGAAATACAGCTTAATAGGCTTGTTTAGGTCACGTGATCCCTCCCCACTCCCCTCCCCAACACTCCCCACCAATCCAATCATTTCATCCAGGATAATGGAGTGTGTTGATTGGTTTAAGTAAATTGGGCTTAGCCCTGGGGCTAGGATGGAGTCAGAATTTCCTGAAGTACCTGAGCTGGTTGGAAGTATAATCAGGCAGAGGGAAGAAGGAATGGATACTGAATCAGCCATGAGCAAGCTTGTAGTCCATGTTAGAAGCCTTGGTGTGCCTAGTAAACAAACAACAAACCCAGCCAAATTATGAGAGCCTCGGACTTGAGACTCATCGTAGAAGTCACACTAAAGAGCTTTGACTTGCAGCTACTAGTATTTGGGCCGAGAGTGGAGTTTGAGAGCCAATGTGATGAGAAAATGACTATAAAGAGCATTTATTCTGTTCCTGCGGCCAATCAGATCTGATTCTTGAACCTGGGTATGAACCTCTAAACTGGCTTTGAATCTTGGCCAAGATAATTACTTTTTGATCCCCATTTTTTCTTATCTGCCACTTGGGGATAATTTTCCTGTCTTATTCTTTTGTGAGAAATAAATGAGATTATGAATATAAAGTACCGAGTATAGTGCATGGCACAGGGTAGGTAAATTCCCTTTTAGTTTATAGTCACTAAATTGACTCGGAAATCATCAGCATAATGACTTCCTTGGGCCATTTAGTCCACCAGGCAAGCTGTGGCTGCCTCTTTGTATCTCCTTATATAGGAAGTGGAGGTAGATTGTGAAATAACTTGGTCTCTTATTCTCAGCATCTCTTCTTTGAATCATGGGAAAAACTTGATTTCTTAAAATTTCTAATAAATATAAATGTATTTTAATATCAATAACCAACACTGAGCAGCTCCCCGAATCTTGCTGACTTGGAGTACTTTTTCTCTTGCCCTGGGAAGCCTCGCCCATTGTATTTGATCTAAGCGTTGATCCTTTCCTGATGCTTCAGGAAACTAGCTGTCTCTTCATTTCTCACCAAGACCCAAAGCTATTTGCCCCAGGGGAGCCCATAAGCTAATTTGAATTAAGTTTCCACATGCTAAGCCTAGAATCCCAAGGTCATAAGGCTGTGGAGCATCAGCAAACTATTTGACTCATTTTTTTTCTTTGTAAAATTTCAACATTTATGAAATTCATGCACGGGTGTGTGTGTCCCTCAGCCCAGCCTGCACCCTCTTCAATCTGGGACCCCTCGTGGAATGTCCAACTGTCCACTGGGATCGGGCCTAAACAGGTAGTCAGATATCCCTCTCACAATCCAGGACTGCTGGCTCCCAACCACTCGCCTGCCTGATTGCCCCTAACTGCTTCTGCCTGCCAGACTGATCACCCCCTAACTACTCCCCTGCCAGCCTGATTGGTGCCTAACTACTCCTCTGCTGGCCCGATTGCCCCTAACTGCCCTCCCCTGCAGGTCTGGTTGCCCCCAACTGCCCTCCCTTGCAGGCCTGGTCACCCCTAACTGTCCTCCCCTGCTGGCCTGGTCACCCCCAATTGCCCTCTCCTGCAGGCCTGGGACCCCCCAACTGTCTTCTCCTGCAGGCCTGATTGCCCCCAACTGCCCTCCCTTGCAGGCCTGGTCCCTCCCAACTGCCCTCCCCTGCTGGCCTGATTGCCCACATCTGCCCTCCCCTGCTGGCCATCTTGTGGCGGCCATCTTGTGTCCACATGGGGGCAGCCATCTTTGACCACAGGGGGGTGACCATCTTGTGTGTTAGAGTGATGGTCAATTTGCATATTACCACTTTATTATATAGGATATATGTTTGCATAAAAGGGTAATAAGCAGAATTCTTTTTGTCATCTTTGTAGCCAGCCAAAAAACTCTGTTCTTTTCTGATTGGGACTCTTTATTTTAAAAAATTGTTTTATTTCAAAAAAATTTTAAATTACAGTTTGCATTCAACATTGTTTTGTAGTAGTTTCAGTGGTATAGCATAGTGGTTAGCCAGTCATATGACTCATTTTTGGTTCCTGCTTTCAACACTCGACCCTGACAATGATTCTGTTCAATGCTACCTATTTCCCCCAACCTAACATCAGCGGATTGGTCACCTCAGAAAGGTAGTAGCAGCATAAACAGTGCTTCAATAACTGGAAGTAGCAGCATAAACAGTGCTTCAATAATCTCCTCCAAGCAGTCAAGGCCATGAATAATTCATCAGCTTGCTGTGGCCCTCCTTACCCCTGCTGGTCTTACCATGGGTTACAAGTGACTAAACGCAGGGGAAGCCCTCTCCCCAGGATAATTAGTCTTCCTTCAGCTCCACTGAATGAGCACTCCTATTTTATTGTACCCTTGGGTTACAGGAGCTATTAAATTATAAAACAAGCAAATTATTGGTGAAGGCCTGCGGCAGATTATTCTGAAGCCCCTGCCACTCTACAAATGAGGTTTAAGTCATCATGGAAGTTCAGTCTGTGGCTTCATGATATGAGAGAGGGGATGTTTATTATGTTTAGTTTTCCAAGATGAAAATAAATTTACATTTCTTTCTGATCATAAAGATTCTAAAAATGAGTACATATGAAACAATACAAAAAATCACAATGAAGACAGCAACAATAATCTTAAATCCCACACTCTGAGATGATCATTTTGTGTGTTTGTGAAATTTAATGCAATCATTAGTATTTTGCTATATGTGGTCCAGATAAATTTCTCCTTTTTTTCTTTCATTTAACATAAATGAAACCATATTATAAATGCAATTTAACAATCACTGAGCATATTTTTTATGCTCAGAAATATAGATCTATATCATGATTTTTAGGCTGGTACTGGGTTGCATTTGTGTACCAACCAGCCTTCCCTGTTGATTCCCTGCTGATGACTACCACGTTGTTTCCAAATTGTTCCTATTAATAGTACATGGCAGTGGACAACCTTAAACACTCCTGCATACATATCAGCTTATCTCCTTAGGATATATTTCTCAAAGTGGAATTGCTTAGGCACATCAGGAGGCTTTGATTCATATGGCTAAACTGCTTCTCAAAAGGTATTGCAATTTACATGTTGATCCATGACACCTGAAAGCAGGTTAAAACATCTCTTAAAAGAAACCCATTGAGGAGATGGGCTTCCAGGTGCTAAAAATAAGCAAACTATCAAAAGCTCCTGGCAACCTACTCCAGGTGTCACCCTTAGAGAATCTGCAGAAGAAGAATCCGGGATAGTGGAATCTCGGAATAAACAAAGCAAAGCATGAGAAATCCTGGGGGACTGAAGGCTACCTTGGATGGTGAGTGTAGGAGGTGGGTGACTGTGGTTAGGGGCACGGGAAATCATTAGGGCTTGCTCTCACCTCTTTCCCACTGCCTTAGGGCAAATTGATGTCTAATTCTTTTAGCACTAGGCTACCAGTACAAGGGACTGCTTTATTGGGATGGCCTGGTTCAGTGGTTGGCAAACTCATTAGTCAAAAGAGCCAAATATCAACAGTACAACGATTGAAATTTCTTTTGAGAGCCAAATTTTTTAAACTTAAGCTTCTTCTAACGCCACTTCTTCAAAATAGACTCGCCCAGGCCGTGGTATTTTTGTGGAAGAGCCACACTCAAGGGGCCAAAGAGCCACATGTGGCTCGCGAGCCACAGTTTGCCGACCATGGGCCTGGTTGATGGAAATAAGTATGGATTGACTGTCCTTGGGCATTAATTCCCACTACATTCCAAGATGCTAGGGGCTACTATTTTGCAAACTAGGGATATGCCTCTTCCCCATGTTGCTTCTCCTTAAATAAGATTTTAAAAGTTGGAAACCTGGCCAGAGGAGTTGTCTGGTGGTGGCAACAAGCAGGGTTCTCTGCCCTGGGACCCAGCTTCTCCCCTCTCCTAAATCTTTGTGGTAGTGACAAAGATCGAGCCTGTCCTTCGGACCTTTCTCAATTTGTATGACCACAAAACTGGATGTTACCCCTAGGGAACATGAGCTCACAAGTCAAAATAACCAAACACCAGAAGAGTGCAATTTCCCCAAAAGAGAGATAATACAAACTTGGTTAACATTTACCATCTGAAGCAAAAGTATTGGAACAGATGGAAAGAGAATTTAACATAAGTATGATTAATATACTTAAGGAAATAAGGAAGATATTTGCAATTTTCTAAAACAGAACCAAGTAAAAATGTTAGATTGGAAAAAAAGTGAAGTTTTCACTTCCTTTTACAGCAGAACATGAGCATGGTTATATTTTAAAGAGTTTAAGGAGTGGGGAGAGGATGTACCCCAGGATTGAGAACCCAAATGCCACAGTGGTTACTAATTCTTTTGCTGCTTCCTTGCTGGGCAACTTATATACCCTCAACCAGAGGTATTCTTAAGTGAGTCAGACACAGTCTTAGCTAAGTTTGGAGACAAATTGGTTTGTCTTATTCTCTCCCTTCTATTGAATTTATTATTAATACCATATAATTTCACCTTTTTAAAATATGTTTTCACCTGTAATTTTAAAAAAATATATATATTTATTTTTAAGAGAGAGGAAGGGAGAGGGAGAGAGAGATAGAGATATCAATGAGAGAGAAACACCAACATCAACCGGCTGTCTCCTGCATGCTCTCTACTGGAGATCAAACCTGCAACCGGGACATGTGTCCTGACCAGCAATTGACCCTTCGAGCTCTTGGTGCATGGGTTGACACTCAACCACTGAGCCACAGCACCTGGACTGTAATTGTCTTATATATGTTTTATTTCCAAAAACTCACTGGTAAACAGGATAACACCTATCTTATCTTTCACTGGTGTTGTTTATTCCATGCAGTCAGCTAACATCTATTTGATGAGTGCCTGTCAAAATAGGAGCTGGTAAAGATGGAAAGAAAATGGAACATGGCCTTTTTGCTTATGAGATTATAATCTAGAGATGGAGATAAACACACTCAAGAATATATCATGCTGATGTGGTCAAGGTCACACAGCTGGTTCCTGCCAAGGTTAGGACTCAAATATGGGATATTTGGACCATTAGACTCTTTTTTTTTCCTGGTGAGCAGTGCATGGTATGTGTGACTGTTTCATAAAAGATGTATACATTTATTTATTTCCAGCAATGTGTAACTCAGGAGCAGAAGCTTAAACATGTTTATTGCTTATCTTACCAACTGCAGCTCTCCATGAAGACTCATAAAGCCCTGTGTTAGCCGTCTTTCAAAGTTATGTGCACACACAGAAAGAGTTATTCCACTGCAGGAGTTTCAGAACCAATGGAGCGACCTTTGAATTCCTGGAATGGAAAGGGCTCTAAAAAGCACCCCCCTCTCCTGTAACAATAAACAGCCCAAGGTCATACACAATTTAGCTGCAAAGTTATAATAAAGTCTTATCATATTCATAGGTTATTTGGTTGCTGAATTTCTGCAGATTGGTGATTGCTGTTTTGCAATTTGGGAGGGATTACCTTTTAAAAAAAATCTTTATTGTTGAGAGTATTACAGATGCTCCCCTACCTCGCTTTTCCCCCCACATTGCCCTCCTCCACCCAGATCCCACCCTGCCCCAGGCCTTCACCACCCTATTGTCTGTGTCCATGGCTAATACATATATGCATATAAATTCTTTGGTTAATCTTTTCCCGACCTCCCTCCTTGCCCCTCCCCCTTCCCCTTCTGGAGGGTTTACTTCTGATTGAAGAAGACACTCCCCTAATTTGAGCTCAGGAAAAATTGACCTATTGGTCCCTGCTGTTTTCTTATTGCTTCACTTTTATTTGAATTCCCTAAAGTAATTAGCTTCATAGGATATTGCTAGCTCCCCCTCCCCCCGCCCCCCTCAACTTTTCCGCGTATCCAAGAATATTTTAAACACAAGACAGTCTTATTTTGATGTCATATTAAGTTTAACATGTGACACTGGTAACATCTTTCATAACATGTCTGGTTCTTTCTTTTTTTCAGGCCTTTCACATAGACTCCTCCTCTCGCTGGAGTTGCCATTCTCCCGTTTATTATCCCCATGGCTAGCTGCTCATCTCATTGTTCAAATCTCAGTTTAGATGATACCTACCATACAACATTGTTCTCAATCTTGATGCTCATTCATTAATTCATTCTTTTATTTAACATATTTATGGGCATGTCACCTGCCATATGCCAGGGACCCTTACTGCTAAGTGTTAGAGTACAATGATAAGCAAAAGCAGAAGAGATTCTTGCCCCATTGGAGCTTACAGTGAGGAGAGAGAAGAAGACCTTAAGCAGGCGATCACATACAAAAAAAAGTAAAATTATAAAATTGCAACTGTACAGGTGCCATGAGGAGCAGGTGCTTCATGTTATCAGAAAGAATTAGACTCTAATCTAGTCAGATTGGATAGACAGAACTTTCCAGAAGAGGTGAGACCAGAATCTTGTTTTCCAACTTCATGGGCTAAATTATATTCCCCCGTAATTCATATGTTGAAGCTCTAACCCCTACTACCTCAGAATGTGACTGTATTTGGTGATAAGGTCTTTAAAGAGGTGATTAAGGTAAAATGAGATCATATGGGTTGGCCCTAATCCTGCATGACTAGTGTCCTTATAAGAAGAGGAGATTAGGACATAGATGATATACAGAGAGATGACCATGTGAGGACATAGTGAGAAGGTCAATGACAGTGGCCTCAAAGAACTAAACCTGATGACACCTTGATATTGGACTTTTATCCTCCAGAATTGTGAGAAAATAAATTTTTGTTGCATTATTTACCCAGTCTCTGATATTTTATTATGGCAGCCCCAGATAACAAATACAGATAAAAATAAAAATTTTATTTTATTTATTTGTTGTTTGACTAAACATCTGTTTCCCCACTGGCTTAGGAGAATTAAATCTATCTTGTTCACTGTTGTATTTCAGCATACGGCACAGTGCTGACCATAATGATTGCTCAATAAATATTTGTTGCACGTTGACAAAAAGCACTATGTGTGTGTCTCTCCTATTATCATTGAGAATTTCTGTTTGACACTGAGCTTTAAATGGCCACTTCGTTCCTTCCTTCTCAGGCATGTGAAGATTGCATTCTGCCTGAGAAATGTTGGGGTAATTACTTCACTTGGTTATGCTGCCTGAATTTCCTGAAACTCAAAGAAAAGTACTCACTTCACGCTTTTCCTTGGAGAAGAAACATCTGGATAAATCTCCATTAGGATGGATTATTCATTCCTTCTCCAGTTTTTGCACAGCACATTCTAAATTCTCTGATTCATCTACCTTTCTGATAAATCTCAATGAAAGTGCTGTCTCCTCACTTCTGCAAGCTCCATCCCCAGTTAGTGCTGCTGTCTGCTCTACTTGTTCCATTCCCTAGGAGGCCACGGGCCACATAAGTGTCTACAGCTGTCTCATTGCTTTCAGCTTGGGGTTTTGCTTACAGTTTGCACAAAGAATGAAACATTTCTTTTCCCTGGAGAATACCATATTTTCCCCCTTTTCCTTGTGGATATCTTGAGCTGGTTAATATTTTGGGTCCTTAAATGTGCCACTTATTAGGAGTGTGAATCTCTTTAAGCTTACGTTTTCTTCTCTTCAAAAGGAGGTAATAATTTTATGAACTAAAAGAGATGTTTCACCTAGCAAACTCTTAATGCATTTAACAAATGGTGATGATGAAGATGATATTTTTGTCATGGAACATTTCAAACATCTACATACTATATATATAGAAAGAGTATAATAAAGCCCCAGGTACCCATCACTCAGATGGTTAGTCTTGGTCTACATACACCTTCATATGATGATGTATTTACAGTAGAAAGAGGATTGTTTTCAGTCGTCTTTAGAAACCCTTTTATCCTACAATGAATCTGAAGGAACCTTTTGCTATGGTTCTCCAACAACATTTGGATTTGAGATTTCTGTGTCTTATTTACTTTACTCTTGTACTTGAAATGTAAAGACAATAAAACTTCATTCATTGAGATACATTGGAGGAAAGAGGTTGGAATCTAATTTAGTAAGAACTTGACAGCTATTTAAAGTCTATTGCAGTTTTATTGTTTTTAAAGCCTTATACTAACTCAAATTAAACTCTTGAGAAGCCACCGTCTTATGGGATCCATTTTGATGACTATTAGGAAGATATTCAAAGAAATACTTTTTAAGTATATACTTGTAAAAAGCTTATTTTTCTTAAATGAGGGGGTTAAATATTTTCCTTGGAATTTATATTGTAAGGAAATGTTGCCATCTCAAGTTGTCAGAAGTACAGAGGTGATAAAATAGACTTTCATTCACCTAACAGTTATACAAACAGTTATAATAATTGCTATCATATATGGAGTATCTACCATGTGTTGGGGCTTGATATAATCTTATTTCATTTAAATATTCCCAACAGTTCCCTCAAGGAATTAACCTGATTTTACAAATGGGGTAAATCAAACTCAGAGAGATTAAATAATTTGCCCAAGTTTATAGAGCTAAGAGGAAGAAGTGGAATTTGAATGAGTTCTCATTAACTTCAAAGCCCATGTTCTTTCCTCTATGCTTTGCTTCAACCCAATAGTACAGACAAACTCACAGGTAGCTATCATCAAATGTAGTTAGAAGTCTGGGAGAGGTAAGTATGAAGCATTATGGGACCCTAGAGGAAGGCAGAGCAACATACTACTAACTGAGCCAGAGGATGCTGGTAAAGGCTTCCCAGGGGGAAGGCTGATGAGCCTGGAAGGATGATTTAAAAAAATTAAAAAAAGAGTCTTTTCAGTAAAAAGTGGGTGTTTTTGTGGGCCCAGAAGTGCTTTAGGAAAGAAACGTGTAGAGTGGATAGGATATCCCTGTGAGCTAACATGTCTGTTAGCTCTGTCACATACACATGTATCAAGTGCTTTAATTTTATCAAATCTATAAACTTAAGATACCTTATGTGTAAAATGAAAATAACAATAGTTGCTACCTCATAGGTATTACAAAGATTAAGTTAAAGGAGAAGATGTGTATAAAGCATTTAGCATACTGCCTGGTACATTTTGGTTATTACTTCTCATTTAAAAAATTTTTAGCTTTTTAAAAAGTGAATTCTTACCATTTGCAACGGTATGGATGGAACTGGAGAGCATTATGCTAAGCGAAATAAGCCAGTCAGAGAAAGATAAATATCACATGATCTCACTCATTTGTGGAATATAATGAATAACATTAACTGATGAACAAAACCAGATCCAGAGACAGAGAAGCATTGATCAGACCGTCAAACCTCAGAGGGAAGGTAGGGGAGGGTGGGGTAAGGGGAGAGATCAATCAAAGGACTTGTATGCATGCATATAAGCCTAACCAATGGACACAGACACCAGGGGGGTGAGGGCATGAGTGGGGGTGGGTGGGTGGGTGGGGGCAATGGGGAGATAAGGATATATATGTAATAACTTAATAAAGAATTTTTTTTTAAAAAAAGTGGATTGTTGATCAAATGATTTCTTTAAGGAGTAGTCACTATCTTAAAATAGATCTTCTATCTGTTTCATTCCATCTCCTTTAAAATGCCTTTGTTTTCCTATGCAAACTTTATTTTGGTGGGGGGGGGGGAATGAAAGTTCCAATGAGATGTTATCCCTCTTTATTCTAGAATTTATTTTAGAACCCTCTCACCCCAAACCATTCTCGGCATACATTTGTGGTTCAGCCTTGGCCTCCCTCAGACATGCCGTTTGGCATTCCTCCTCTGTGGCTGTGCGCTCCTGTGTCCATCACAGTCTCCCTGTTATTGCAGGTGGGAGTCAGACAACCTCAAGGCCATGCCAGGAGGGAGGACCGGCTTCAAGTTTTCTCTGAAGACTTGCTCGATGTGTTATTCCTTTCTTGCCTATTTTTTTTTTCCAACCTCTCTCTCTCTGCATTCTTCTCCATAGTTCATCAACATAATCCATTTGTTTAAAAAAATTGTCCCTTGACCCCTAATGAAATCTCACCAGATATGAAAAACACAGAGAATTTGTGTTTTGATAGAAGGTGATGGGGGATGGTCCCAAGCCTCGCCATCTTGGGATCCCCAACTCTGTTTCTTTCGGAACTGCTAGGAGTCATAGCAGTGGTTCTCAAAACGTGGTCTGTAAACAATAGTTCCCACCTCATAGGTATGACAGCATCAGCATCATCTGGGAAGTGGTTAGGCAAGCAAAATCTCTCTAACCCAGGGTCTACTGAATCAGGATCTCTGGGAATGGGGACAAGCGGCCC
Organism: Cnephaeus nilssonii; assembly: GCF_951640355.1. Classification (NCBI taxonomy): domain Eukaryota; kingdom Metazoa; phylum Chordata; class Mammalia; order Chiroptera; family Vespertilionidae; genus Cnephaeus; species Cnephaeus nilssonii. The sequence continues at coordinate 14,332,529 of NC_137084.1, read as the reverse complement.
GTGTGTTAAGCCCTCAGATAATTCCCAGGCATGCAAGGGTTTGCAAAGCACTGCACGAGTTCGTTCCAGGCATAGTTCTGACATCACAGCACAGGGGAAGGCCCCTGGCTCCTTAGGAGGGGTAACCACTTTTCATTAGGGTTACTGTGAAACCGGTGTGTCACCCGGTGCTATGAAACCACAGGGCTAGATTGGGCTAATTGGCTAGCAGTGGAAAAATTGGCCAAATATATACAGGTGCAGGTGCAGGGGCAGGGGCAGGGGCAGGGGCAGGCACAGCGCTGCAGGGGGCGGGCTGCACACTCAGCATGGAAACGGAGTGGAAGCAGAAGCATACGGTCCTGTGCTCAGAGCTGGGGCCGCTGCCTCCAGAGGTGACTTCGGCGACTCTGAGCCTCAGCGAGCCGCAGCAGGTGAAGAACGCGCGTGTATGCTGAAAGGGAAGCCATCCTCCCTGTATCTAATTCTTTTTCTGGTAGCCTTTCTGACTGGCTGTGAACTTCTTTGTGCAATAGTTCGATATAAATGTCGTCACTGGTGGGGCCTCCTTAGGTGTCAGTATAGAGTCAAAGGTGACGAGTATTGAGTTTGAGTTTCAAGAGCTCTCTGGGGATGAGACATTTCAGGAGGCCGTGATGGACGTGGCAAAGTGTATACATTCCTTGCCTGGGAGGAAAGATGGGCCTGGGCTCATATTTATATCCACTGTGGCTTCCTTACTCCAGTGGATCTGCATTCTTGGAAGGTAGAGCTCTGCTGTAGCGGAGGGTCCAAGGAGGAAAGTAAGAAAGATATTCAGTTGCTACGAGACTCTAGTGAAGCCATAGAAAGACTAAAAGCACCTGCTGCAGCAGTCTGAGCCCAGCAAGCTGACTTTCATGGGAGAAATTGCAGACAGCAAACTCACAGCCAAGATGCATCCATTAGTGTGTCTTTTGTTTGGGACCCCGGATCTGGGTACGCACCATGGTCTGACTGATGGCCATATGGAGCTAGCTGAAGCTTTCATGGAGACCCATTACCAGGTGTATTATCAGTTTATGTTGGGGCTGAGCCCAGAAATTGTGTACTTCAACATTACTCCTCCCTCCTGCCCCCCCCCCCCCCCCCCCCCCCCCCCGGTGCTAGCCATAAGGACCTGGAGATCCGGCCTGAAGATAACTTCAATCTGCTGTGGCCTGTTCTTTCTCTATTGATTCTGTGGGGACAAGAAATGCCAGAATGGGAGATGGGCGAGAGATGCTGCAGTGTTTCAACAAGTACACCAGCATCAATTCAGGTGTCTCTTCTTCAGTCCGTAATATTCAGAATCCAATCCCAAGAGACAAGACGGGAAGTTCTTTTTTTTCTGAGAGAAACTCTAAGTACATATGTCTTCTCTTTTCTGATGACACGGACTTCCTCAATCTTGACAAATATGTGTTTAACACAGAGGGTCATCCCCTGCCCATCTGGACATCAGCTTAAAAGGCTCAGAACAACTCTTAATCACGAGACTCTTCAGACTGAACATTGTGAACAGTAGAATTTTTATCTTTTGAGGATCATAGATTGGCAAGGCAATTGCTTATGAATAAAATTAGTCATCCGTTGACTTTTAGTCGTGGGATGTGCAGGCCAGGTGGCTATTGTGAGTCAGATGATTTTCAACTTTGGACTGAAGATGGGGAGTCCAACGGGACAGCTGGGATCCAGGACACCTTAGAAGGCCAGACACGAGCGGGTTTTTCAGGGTAGGTGCTCGTTGGTTTTGAATTTATCTTTGTGCATTTCTTTAGACGGTAATTCAGGTTGGCTTTGGCCTTGGGGTTTGTTTCTGTGTCTGTGCTTTCTAAATCAGTGTCCCTGTGAGGAAGAAAAAAGCCAGCAAATTATTGATTTATAGGGAAAAGAAACAAACAAAAATCTACCAATAACACAAAATCCTGCCAAATTGCCTGATTTGTGTTTTCAGTTAGCTCCTTTGGGGGGAAGCTACACTGATTTTAGGAGAAGGGAGAGGCTTACAGCGAGTACAGAGTTGTGGGACTCTGGCAATGGAGGCTAACAGGGAAGGCAGAGACAGACTAAATAAGCCCTGTGGAAGGACATGGCTCCTGTTGAACTTGGTCAGCTTGTTATTTAAAAAGATATTAAGGGAAAAAATAATTGCTTGCAATTCCGGTGACACTTGCCAGTGTCCTTTTTACCATTAATTGAGTCACCATACTGTGCCCAGATAAAGTTTTAACAGAGCGAAGCATGGCAAATTTGTAGACCCAGCAGGTTGTTTATTGGGGCCGCACAGTCTGGCTTCTGCGATGAGCATGGAATGATGGACCATCAGCTTTACATTTACCCTCCAGCTGGGCTCTCTCAGCTGTTTGGAAGAGCCAAGCCAGCTGACTGACTATAGGCAATAAGTAAAAGGATCAACCTAAAATCTCATGCAGATTAATAGTGAAAAAAAAAGTTTCATAATGATTTTTGTTTTGTGGTTACAGAGGTACTGTTTAGAACAGTAGAGAGGCTCTGTAGGATAATAAATAAGGGCTCAGATTCTGGAGTTGGTGAGACCTGGTGTGATAGTCTGAATTATTGTTTTGAAAATATTCTCTCCCCGTTGCCCTATAGAGTGGTATACTTGCCTTCTACACTGATGGTGAGTTTTAGCCATGTGACCTGCTTTGAGATGTTAGCAGTTGTGATGGGAACAGAGGCTTGAAATGTGCAAGCATGGTTGGGACTGCCCCGTTGTGCTTTGGTTGTCAATCACAGGAAGGACAAGGCCCTGGTAGCAGCTCTCCTTTTAGCCTGCGATCCAGAAATACATGGAGCAGACCTACAGTTCGCAGCCTGAAGCAGAGCCACCCAGCTGAGGGGAGTTTATAAGATAATTCACAGTTGACCTGCAGATTCCTGAGCATGACAATAAATACTGTTTTCACTGAGTATGGGATTAGTTTGTTATGTAGCTGGGATAGACATTGGGGTACAAATATTCCTTCTGCTATGGTCTAGTTATATAATTCTGGCAACATATCACTCTCTTTAGGCCTTAATTGCATTATCTGCAAAGTGGGCAGTATAATAACTACCACACAGATAAGCATTAAATGAAATAATACATATAAGTGTATTATTAAGTGTTTTCTTTAATAAACATTAGCTATAGTTTAGAGCTTAAAGCATAATAATAATGGTAGCTACAATATATTGAGCACTTATTACTCTGTGCCTGGAGTTAATGAAGATGTTTTGCCTGTTTGATTGGTTGATATGTTGATTGATATTCCTTACAACTTCAAGATATAGTTATGGGCCATTGGAAGGAATGTTGGTCTTATTTTGAGTGGAATAGAAAGCCATTGGAAGGTTTGGAACAGGGGAGTGAGTTGATGTAATTTATGTTTTTAAAGGGTTTTTTTGGTTGCTGTCTTGAGAATGGATACTGAAGAGCTAAGGGCAGAACCAGGGAGATAAACTGAAGACAGTTATGACAATCCAGGTGAGAGATGAAGGGGCTTTGTCTAGGGATATTGTGGTGGTGATTGTGGTAGGAAGTGGTTTGATTCTCTCTATATTTTAAATGCAATGCTAGCAGAATTTGCTGACTGGTTATATTTATCATTAAGAGAGAAGTGATACAGATATCTTAAGCTTTTGGAATGAGCACCTTGAAGGATGGGGTTAGCATTAGTTAAACAGGGAAGACTGTGGAAGGCACGTGCTTGTTGGAGGAAGACAAGAAGCTTAGTTTTGGCCATGTTTAGCCTATAGACATCAGCAGGTAGATGGCAATCAGGGAGTGGAAGAATCTAGGCTCAAGTTCAGTGGGGAAGTCTAAGTTCAGGTGCAGTGGGGAGGTCTGAGCTAGATATATAAATTTTGGAGGCATCTAAAACTGATAACTTATGAAAACCTAAGATCTTTTATGCATATGTGCATAGCCCATGGTTACAAACAATAAATAGTGTGGTGAAGGCCTGGGGTGAGGTGGGAGCTGGGTAGATGGAAGAGGGGAAATAGGGGACATCTGTAATACTGCAAACAAAAAAAATAAATTAAAATAATAAAGAATAAACTTAAGCAATCTCTCATGAAATTTGGTGACATCATCCAAAGAATGGGTATATGTAAAGAAGATATATGAGGCTTGGAACACTGCAAATTAGAAATGTAAGGTATATGAGGAAGTCAGCATAGTTGTAGCTTTTTATCTGCATTATATACCTAGTTTAGAAAAACAGTAATTCATATATATGCAAGATGAATATATTATTCAGTTTACAAATTCTTGGTGCATCTATGGATTTGTAAAACTTCTATAGTAATTATAGGCACATAATAGACACTAAATAAATATAGTTAAATTAAGAGCAAATAAAAGAACTTATGAATCACTTTATCATCTTTCCCACACTAAGACCCACAGTTGGTCTGCATATGATTTTGGGGGTGTTTATTGCCCATCTGTCTGTGCACTGGAGTGCACCCCAAACTTTGTGAGGACGATACTGTCCCAGCATGTTCAATTCCTTATCCCACCCCTCTGTGGACATGGATAATCTGTTCAGGCAGATCTGTGCATCAGGAGCCTACTTAGAACTAGTTATATTGCCACTTTGGGCAAATGCTGAGACAAATCATTCAAGCCATAAATAGAGAAGGAAGATTTTGCAGGGGGTGCTTTGGGAATTGATCTCTTTTACTGACAGCCCTGTAGCCTGCCCAAGGCAAGGCAAATAGGCAAAAGATCAGATTCACTCCTGAGCTCCAAGAAATGGCTTTCAATCTGTCAGTCCAGTAAGAGAGGCAACAACTCTGAATACCTCCCCAGTGCCTTTCCATCGGGAATGCACAATTGCCCATGCTGATTGCCTTTCTTCTGAGTAATATCCTCTTGGTGTTAAAATTCATTTTGGATTCCAGATGCCTCATCTTATAGATTTCAATTTAGAAGCAAAAGGAAAATACAATAGGTTTTTATTACATAGAGTTTAAAATATCACTGAACAGTCTGCTTCCTGCTCTCTGCCTGGCTCCGCTCTGACTTTCTTTGGAAAGCAGGACTTTCATTTGTCTGTGGGTGCTAGAAGCTCCCACCTGCAATCCTTGGTGAGTCAGTAGAGGGGAGCCATTCTCTTTTCTCACACCACCTTTCTGACTCTTCTCATAGAAGGAACATATGTCAGCACGTCTGCTCCCTCTAAATCTGTTTTCACTTTCCTACTTCTGACTTGACTCTGGGAGGACTAATGACTAGTGAAATTGTTCCAAGTTACCAGTGGGTCCCCAGGAGTTTACTAGAACCAGATGCTGTCCTTTTGCTCAAGGGGGTGGACTTGTTTTCCTTCCTGGTTTACATTTGGTAAATGACCGAAGGGCATCTGCTTCTAGCTGGGCCTCCACTTTCTCTGTTCCAGGCTTTCTGTCTGTAATTTGGGTGGACAAGTTCAGAGCAGAGGTGGAAGCGAAGAAGGCCAGCCATGATTTCCAGCCTAGGTATGCCAGTACTAAAGTGGACACCAATTTGATGCTGGTTTTGCTCCTTGTGCTGGCCTCAGTTGTTTAGAACATGGAAAGGGAGGTGCTTTGCTCCTCTGGAGTCTCAAATAATGGGCGGTAAGTGTCAGAGGCTTATTTCTCAGCCACAGTGAATACAACCAGGAGTGGGATAGTGTTGGGGCAGGCAATAAGTCATGATATTTGTAGGATGGCTTTAAAAAAATGATTTCCTCTCTGGAAATTTGAAATAGGACTGGGGGAGAATTACCCAGTAGCATTTGTAGCTTTCTAGATGATGACCCTACAGATAGAGCAATTCGCTGTGCTTAGCAGTAGCCAGGTTGATAATGTATTTTCAGTTAGCTCTTCCCCTTCCTTGTTTCACTTACCTTGTTCCTCACCTTGTTGCATGTGTCTAAATTCTCAAATACAGTAGGATCACCTAAAGCTTTTTCTTCAGGCTCTGCTTTCCACACTAAGACTGGTTTCAGAAGAGCGTGAACAACTTCTCACCACTCTCTCTCTTTTTTTTAAATTTAAGAATTTATATAGATTTTTTTTTTTTTTGAGAATGAGGAAGGGAGACAGACAGAGAGAGAGAAACATTGAGGTGAGAGCAGAACATTGATAGGCTGCCTCCTGCAGTCCCCCCCTGGGGATTGAGCTCACAATCTGGGCATGTGCCCTGACTAGGAATCAAACTGGCCACCCTCCATTTTACAGGACAACACCTAACCAACTGAGCCACACCAGCCAGGGCTTCTTAACTCTCTTAATGGTGTGGGCTGCCAGCACTTGTAATTACCAGAAACAGGTATTAAACATGGCCTTATTATCTTAAAGGGAGAAGGGACTTAATAGGTTGACCAAAAACAATATGACATGATTTGTGCAGCAGAATTTGAGGTGGTTTTCCATGTGGCTGGGTTTGCCATTCTCTGTCATTGGTGCAAGGCTGCTCACCTTTCTGGAGCATCCTCCCTGATTGTGGCTGGAGAAGGAATCAGAGGTCAGGATCTACTGGTTGGTCAACATGGGATGCTCACCTGGGCGACCCAAAAGTTTTCTTTTCTTTATTGTTTTTCCTAATATTTCTGCATAATTGGGAGTTGGATGGTGGAAGTGCTGCTTTAGCCTCTTTATTGCCAGTTGGTAAAATCCTCTCTGGGTGACTTCAGTCAGCATAAAAATTATAAAAAAAAATTGTTGGCATTGGAAGTCACAGAAATGTAGCACAAAGCTGGAATTGGTGAGAAAAGGAGGGCGAAATAATGTGAATTTTGTGTCAGAGACTGACTGGTTGTTTCTCCTCCTGAGCACAGGTAGATTACATTCCCGCCTCCTTGCAGTTAGGTGGAGCCCTTTGACTGAGTTCTGACCAATGGAATGCGGGCAGATTGCAGGCCATGTTAGGCTTGGCCCACTGTCTAGGAATGATTCTCCATTATTTGACCCCAATCAACAACTGAATGGGGAGTATTCCAAGGACTTAGAGGACTGGGGAGCCCCAAGATAAAAGGAGCTTGAGTCATCCTGCATGACCCACTTCCCCATGGCTTATCTACACTAGATAGTGATATGAGAAATTGCCTATGTAACATTGTGGAGTTGTTTGTTATAGCATTTATCCTCCTCTGACTGATATTTAAGTGTTATAGGGTGGTTACCATAAGCAAAATATTTTCCTACTGATTGGCCTCATGATAACCACACATGGGAATGTCATCTGTGCAACGTAGGTGCTGGCAGACAAGATTACATTTAATGGGCCTTTTTATTTCCTACAATCACCCCCTCTTATCCCTGATGGGTAAGGTTGTTGAAAGCACAAGGGCACAAGGAAATACTTGAGCACAAGGAAATGCTTCATGACTATAGCAAAGGGCAAGTGGGTATCTTTGTGTATGTATGTGTGTTTGTATGTGTGTGTGTGCACATGCACAATGAAACAAGCCTCTCCAACCATTATAAAACCTTAAACTCACCTTTCTCTTCCCTCTTCTCCCCCTTTCTCTTTTCCCTACTCTCCTTTTCCTTTCTTCCTCTGTTCCTTTACTTTTGCCTTCCTTCTTTTCCTCCCCCTACTTCTTTCTTGAACATTTATTGATGCTTAATCTACCCTGGGCAGTAGAGTCTGTTGGCTTAGATTCTAGGTGTTTTCAGTACCAGGAGCCCTTTGTGTTCTTACCAGTAATTATAATCCAGTGGAGTCCAGAGAGAAATAAGAGGCCTATTGGCAGAGAGAATCTTAGGAGAGCTTATTGGTACAATTTCCTAATCCAAGCTTGACTCAGAGACCAAGGCTTTCACAAGATTATATAAACTTTAAAATGACAATAACTTCTCACTTTTTCATCACAACACCATACCCATGAGCATCCATATGTCAAGATGTGGGCGTAGGGAACATTATTTCTATTTTGCGAGAACAGCATCATCTCTGTTTTTGATATCGGACTCCCACAGCTTTCTCACTCCCTGGAGCCCACTGTGTCATAGTGAGTTCAATTATCTATAATTTGGAGAGAGAAAACAATTTTGGTAAGGAATGCTGAATACTGTATCTGTATGCATTGTACAGATATTTAAAAAATAAACACTTAGAGCAGGGGAGTGGCATGGCCTGGTGCCTTCATTTTACAAATGAGGGTGGGGACTCTCAGATAAAATAAAGAGAGGTCTCACGGGTCACATAGTGAACAAGTTGCTATTCTGGGTCTAGGACTCTGATCCTTTCAACAAGATAGTTGCCTTATGCTGCCCCTTTATGAACCTTTCCGTATTTGTAAAACAAAGATATAAGACCCAGTCATTTCATTTCCATGCTCAAAAATCTTTTACTTTTCCAATATGTATAGAATACATACACAGACCCTGAATTACTGCATGGAGCCGAGCTCCCCTCTGCCAACTAGGCACAACCATTCTGAACGTATGAATGCTAGACCAAGGAAAAAACTTCTTTTATGTTCAGTTTCTGAGATTTCAGGGTTAGTGTAATATCCTGTCACCAGCCGTTACCTTTAATAATAAGCTGGGCAGGCTGGATTCTTTCTGACTGACCCTAGTGATTGATTCCAGGGGCGGTCACTTGTTTTAAGCATGACCCATCAGAACATTCCATGAAACTTGATATGATGTCTTGATTTTACAAATGAGGATGAGGACTATTGGATAAAATGAGAGACTTGCTATTTTAATTTGAGAGGGTTTGTGTTACAAAGGTAATCTAAATTGGAATTGCTGTGGTAATTCTCTCCTTAGTAAAACAGTGAAGCCAACTCAGAGGAGAGCAGAGCTGAGTGATGGCGAATGTGGGTCATGACACCATTTGAGCACCTGGAATTGTCTTTGCAGCTATGTGAGTTAATTTTTTTCTGTTTATGCTAGTTTGAGTTGAGTTTCTGTCACTTGCAGCTGAAAGAAGCCTGGCTACTATAACCAGGAGCTAAAGTGAGAGTCGTACGTAATTACAGGACTTTATGAAGTCTCAGAGTTCTTTGATTTTTATCATATAAGAATTTTTATTTCATTAGCTGCAATGCAAAAAAGCGAGTAAGTTCTCATGGGGGGTTATTGATTTGGTGACCTCTGGGTTGATTTCATGAGTACCTTACAATTTCTAAATCCTTCAAGGGCCTGTTTCAATTGTAACTTGATTTTGTGTCTTGAGAAAACAAAACATTTCTATATTTCCTTAAAATGACCTGAGCCATGTTACCACCCTTGCAATTTTCCTCTAAGCATGCCATCTCTTTTTTGTCAAGTCCTTCAAGCAGCAATAAATTAAAGTAAACATCAATAAACACATTCTCTCTCAACTTACATGTCTAGTTGCCAGAAATCATTTCTCTTTGGTCTGTTGACAGGTGGAAGGCATGATTCCAGTATGGAATACACTGCAAAGTTATTGATTTTCTGTGATAATAGTAATAGAAATGTATTAAACTATCAACTTGTACTGCAACCTACACCTTCTTGTGAATGTCCATACTAATTAAAGTCAAAATCCCTTAGCTTGTTTCAAGTTTAAAATTCTCCATAATCTGACCTGCACCTTTTTTTAACCTTACTTCTGTTTTTGTGCTTTAGATTAAATACTGTGTTTCCAGAATATACTGCTTATATTCCCATTATTTTGCTTTTATTTATGATAATGCATCAATGCCCTTTTTCTTGTCTTCCTCCATATGCCCATAATTTCTCATCCTTCCAGATCAAGCTGGAATGCCACATTCTCCACAAGGCCTTTCTTTCTTTTTTAAATATGTTTTTATTGATTTCAAAGAGAGGAAGAGAGAAGGGGAGAGAAATAGAAATATCAATGATGAGAGAGACTGGGGATCCAGCTCACAACCCAGGCATGTGTCTTGACAGGGAATCAAATGTGATCTGGTTTATGGGTCAACGCTCAACCACTGAGCCACACCGGCCAGTCCACAAGGCCTTTCTTGATAACCTCAGTTGGAATGACTCCCTCCCAGCTTGGAACTTGGAAGCAATTTGTACAGTATATGCTCCTCTTTTATCAAGCACATTACTCACCAAAGTGCTCACACAACTTTTACCTCCACAACTCCCACAATCAGGTGTCCCAATCTAATACTCCCTCATACAATGACAATTGTCACCACTCTCCCTCCCTGTAAACAAAGCTACAAACTACCAGAACTAGAATTCAACTCCAAGCTATCTACTGAATCCAAGGTTAGAAATTTTAACTACTGTGCTTTATTGGTATATTAATTTGGTATTGATGGTTGTCTTATTTTCAAAACTGGATTATATACTCCCAAAAAGCAATGTCTTCATTTAATTCATCTTTATAACCTAGTAAATACTTAGTGGAGAATCGTGCAAATGGTAGATGCTAAATAAATATTTGGATGAGTGAATGGAAATGTACATTTCAGCAATGATATATTTTGCAGAAAATGAAAATTATTTATCATTGGATTTAGAATACTGGGTTCAGTAGAAGAGTCTCTTCTAATTATATATGTGATGTGGATATAATTCTATATAATAAAAGGCTAATATGCAAATTGTCCCCTCAATTGGGAGTTCCACCAGGAGTTCAACCAGGGGGTGGGGCCAGCTGGCCAACTGCCCGCATCCCCTCCCCCTGACCGGCCTGGCCTGATCTGCCCCTGATCAGGGTGGACCCGGTGGACTCCGCCCATGCACCAATTCGTCATTGGGCCTCTAGTAATTAAATAATCTTTAACTGGAGGTTTTAGAAGAAAACTCAGAAGTATAGAGGGTATAAGAGGAAAGATGGTGTAACAATAATATGATGGCACCAGAAAGTTGGGTGCATTTTTATTGGTTGAGACTAAGTTCTTTTTTATTTTAGAAGATACCATGGGAAGGTTATTATATATGCTAAAGACCTAAAGATAAATGAAATGTCTCATGGGGTCAACTTAGTATGTCACCTAGCCCAGAATTTTGTTCAAGTGTGGATGTCAAGGCATGGCCAGTAAGGTTAGACTATTTGCTCCCCATTATTGATAACATGCAATTGACTGTAAACATTTTAGGGGCATGGGCTGGGTTCTATAATTCTTGAGTTTCAGATAACTACCTAGTGTAGTTATATACAGTTGGAGCTAATATTTATTAAAATCCCACCGTGAGATAAGCCCTGTACTGGGACATAATTTCATGTAATTCTCTCAACAACCCAGTGAGGCAAGTACTTTTACCCACACTTTGGAGATGAAGAAGTGGAGGCTCCATAGCAATTCTCTAAATTACCACATCTAGTAAGTACATTGGGTGAAAATGAGGGGCTCTGTGGGAAGAAATCTAGCCTCTCTGAAAATGCTAGGAGATCCCAGGCATCTGTGAGAAGGTGCTTCTGGTGTGAAGAGCAGCTTTCAAGTCAGACCTGGGTTAGAATCACTTACTACCTATGTGACTGTTTTGAGAACACAGTCAAATACATATTACGGTACGTGGCACACAATAAACAACTAATAAATGCTAGCAATAGTAATAATTGTGATTATTACTACTAACTGGAAGAGCTAGGATGAGATCTTGAGTCTGTTTTGTACTAAAGTCTACATATTTTTGTATTATACTATGTGGATTCCCACATATTTGTAAAATGAATGAACTTTCCCTAATTTCTTTAAATCAATTATGGTGATTTTATTCTCTGTGTGTTTATCGACATCTGTAACCCTGGTAATAGTAGAACCTGAGCTGAGCCCGAGGCTCGGTTTCATTTTCCTCACTGCAGGGGTCTCCATTTAGTGTTGTGATGAGTGTATTTTATTGATTCCTGTAAAGGCTGCATTTTAGAAACTGGATCCTTGGCCATCAGTCAGGAACTCAAAAGAGGTCTCCTTACTCACCTTTCTGCCTCCATAAATGCAAAGACTTGCCAGTTATCATTAAGACATCTTAATAAGTGAGTTTCAAAGTTCCATTACATATCTTGCTACTGATTTTTACTTGTTGGTTTGTTTTTGTTCTCTATAAGGAAATTTAAAAATCGGTGGTTATTTATCTGTGTGGGTAGTAAAACTTTGGCACTCTCCCATATAATCTTTTGGATTTTTAAGACAAACACCAAGTGGATTTATAGGCTATAAAGATTCCTGCTTCGATTCTAACATAAAGCAAAGCTAAATTGATACTGGCTGGTCTAGCCCTAGATTTGGTAGCTTGGAGCATAATATTCTTGAGTTATATTCTATATTTGAGTCTATCAAAAACATTTCTCAAATTTGGAGAAGATGGAGGACTTTAAGATCCTGTGTTTAATTCTTTTTAATTTATTGATGATTGAAATATTTGCTTGTTAGAGAGGGTAAGCAAGAGGCAATACCCTGTTATAAGAAGAGGAAAGATTTTGGAGGAAGATTCTAACCCAGGCCCTGCCACTTATGAGTTGGGCCACCTTGCCAACTTGATCTGATTGGTCAGTACCAGGATTCTACTTTTGCAAATCATAGTCTCTTGTGTTGTTGATCAAATCAAGACATTGTAATTAGGAGATGGTGTCACCTATAAGATCTGTCTTTTTGAGGAGCTTTGCTGGATGGGAACCAACTAAAATGCCACAGAGCAAGTGGAATGGTTTATTTGGAATAAGTTTCCAACTTATTAAATAGTACTACTAATGAAAAAAATCACATTTAACAATTTTCACAATAGTTTAAAAACCATTGAGCACAACAAGACAAACATTTAGCTAGCTAGAGGAACAGCTTGAGCAGTGTGGTGGAAAGGGAAACTATTTAAAAATATAACCATTTAAAAATTTACTTTGTCTCTCCTCTTTTCTCGTCAAGTAATTAAAGTTCTTGACTTGTTTGAAAATGACTCAGATTTAATTTATTAAGCACCTCAATTTCTCAGCTCAGGAAGAAAAAAAGGCTATTAGCAATTTGCATTATCCATTACAACCTCCTTTATAATATGAAATTTATATGGGAAATGCTAATTGGACGTTCATCATTGTAAAGATAATGATTTCTGTACTTTCAGTCTTGATAATTAAGATGAAAGATGAAAATGATATGGGATGAAAGTCAGATTTTTTTTTTTTCATTTTCCACTGGTTGGAGACTGGGGAAGGCATTCTGTTCTTTGCTTCAGATGAGTGACAGTGGAGGGCAGAGCCAGGGAGTCAAGGAAGGGTATGTTAATTACAACTGCCTTGATGTCCCGGAACTACTCAATTACTTAATCTCAGGCGATTAATTCAGTTTCAGATGAAAAAGGTGGGAAATGCTATGTATCTCAAAGACAAGTGTATCTGAAAAGATCTCTTCCATTCTAGCCCTTCACTTTATGGATAAGAGCTCCATGGAGGTGCTCTCCTATCAATCCTTGTTCCTTCCTCTGTGATGGGAATAGATGGCTGAAATTGACTGCCGTTATTAGGAGTGATAAGTATGACTCCAGTAGGCTTTTTAATTGAGCATTGCTGCATCTCTTGGCTTGCTGATGTACTCAAGATTAGCCTCTTGGAATTGACCTATGAACAAGGTGTGGTCAGACTGAAAAAGGAGCCTTGTTTTATTTGCCCATGACATGCCTCAAATGGTTTTAAGTGAAGCCGAGGTCACTGACTTTTCAATATGTAGAGAATTCTATAGGAGTTTAATTTGTAGCAACTTGAGGAAAAATGACACAAGCAAGTATTCTTTTAAACAGAGTTTTATTTGTATGCTTTTCAACTTTTCTAAGCCTGTGGCAAAGGTGCTTATATCCTGGTGGTCTGTGGCATCTAAAAAAAATTCTGTATAGTAAAATAGTGTCAATGTAAAATGTCTTCCCCTTGATCTCTGCTCTGTTAACTCAGTACAACTCTAATTGGTCATAATATTTTAGTGCTGGAAGGAGTTTTAAAGGTAACTCAACTCTTCCTTTTTATTCCCCCATTTTATAAGTGAATATGTTTGAAGACACAGAAGGAAATGGCCTCAGATTAAAGGTAGAGTTGGGACTAGAATTTCAAACTCCTAGTCAGAATTTTGATACTGTTCAGTGATAAGTGATAGTAATTGTAACAATGCTTTCAAAATTTAGTGTAGATAGACTTGTGGTAGGCCCTGTGTTAAGATATTCTCATGTATTAACTTTAATCCTAACCCAACCTTCTCATATAGCTATTGGTACTACCCTTGTTTTACATATGAGCATGAGAGGCTAAGTAATTAATTCAAGGTCATTCAGCTTGTAAGTGGTAGACTAGACTTCCGATTAGGCAGTCTGGCTCTAGAGCCCGTGTTACTAACCTTCCTATGTGTATCTGTACACTATATATCCTTTACATTTGGCCCATGTCTCGCCCTTAAGCAGTCATTGGATACCAGTGTCCCTTTTTCATGCACAGGGGACTTAGCATATTACATGGTAGACACCAGCTGCATGGAATCCTCCCAGCTTCTCTGTTGAACTTTGGATCGAGTCAGCAATCAACCCTTGTTCAGTGGCCCTCTTTGCTTTCCTGTTGTTATCCACCAGCTCCAAGTCACCTTCACTGACTGAGTCGAAGAAGCCTCTCTAGATAAGAGGGGGATCTAGCCCATCGATCCCAGCATACACTTTCTTCCCGGGCTGAGATCTGCCTGGGAATCAGATGTAAGTATAACCAGAAAGGGTTGTTTCCTCTTGCCAAAGAGGGAGACTGGCATTTTAACTTGCCTTGTATTATAAAATTTGTTGCAATAAGGCAATTTAATTAGCACAGCAGTTTGAAGTTTTACTAGTTACTGTATTTAAGCAATTTTCTGGCACTCCTGCTGTTTTATGAGGCTATAATTTGGCTCCCAAATGGAGTAACAATAAGGCCAAATAAAGCAAAAAAGAAGGCAGTGTGATTCCAGAGGTTAAGCTCCTGTGCAGCCCCAGGTAAGGCACCAATGAAGGAGGGCAACCGTTTCTACTGCTTCCTCCAAGGACACTCTAAGGGTTTAGTATGTTTCTTTGGGTCATTTGCTAAGAATTGCACTGTGTGGCTATGGCATCTAAAACTCAGAGAGGTTATGGGACTTGCTAGGACTTGGAATTCAGATTGGTTTGTCTCTGTATAACCAAACAAGACACACATATCAGCCATGATGCAAATGTGAGAACCATATAGGAAAAGATGGTGTCCAGCTTTTCTAGAGCAGAGGATATTGAAACCACGTGGTGTCCATGCAGGAAGGATGAGACTCGATTTTCTTGCTGTAGAGTATGTGGAACCACACAGTGTCCCTATGATAAGAGGTGGGGTCCAGTGTCCTGGGGTAGAGAATGTGGAACTACATGATGATCATGCAGGAATAGGTTCTGGGACATGTGCTTATTTGCAGGTAATACCTACTATAACAACTACTTGTTTTTATTGATCTCTTTGAGGACAGGGATCACCCACGAGCCTTTGACCACTGTGTCCTCAGTGAATGAAAATTAATACGTATCTGTTGCATGAATGGAGGGAGGTACATTGGAGCTTGTTTCAAAACTGGACAGAATGATGCAGCTCATTTATCTTCCCTTTTTTCCTCAATGTGTGTGATTTGTCACTTTTTGCTTTCTCAGAATCTAGCTCTTTCTTCCTGTTAATACCTCCATCTTCCTTCTGTGGAGTCCTCCATGGTGTTGGTAGGAGGGTTATTCCTGATATTGACTATCCCCTTTTTCTTTGGAAGCAAAGGAGGTCAGATCCCTCCTCTATGCATGTCCTAGAATAGCCATGGGCAGGCCTGTTCTCCAAGTGATGCTAGATCTAGGGACATTGAGCCCCGAGGGACCTACAGAAGGAGGGAGATTTGAAAGATGAGATTCAGCGTGGTGGCAGGTATGTCCTGTGCCCATTGAGTGACTCTTGTCGGAGAATCCTGCTGCAGAGCTATGCAGCGTTCGTGTCTCCTGTTTGGTTCTCAAGCCTGGACCACAGCACCTCTAACTGATCCAACAAATTCTTTTTCTGAAGTGTTCAGAAGTCAGTTTCTTCCACTAGCAACAAGAACTCTTACTAGTTAGTACTCTAGGATGCGTGAAGTACAGGAAGGCCATTGAATGTATCCTTCCCACTTGATGATAAGGATCACATAACTGTCCTAATTTCCTTCCACAGATTCTGGAGAAGATTTTTTTAAACTTTTGTTGAATAGACAAGGAGAGCTGGAGAATTGGTTGTCTTCTGTGTATCAGGCACCACATAAAGGCTCTGTAGTCTTATGTTAACCAATCCAGCTCAGTAAGGGATTATCTACATTTTACTGTTGGGAAAACTGAGACTCAAAGAAAGAAACTATGTTACCCAAGCTATCACAGACAGTAGATGTTAGAGCAATGTGTTCCAAACCAGGAAGCTTGTGCATGTTCCTTCCCTGTATGATTCCAGGTGCACAGTCAGCTGCTCCTCCCTCCTGTGTCCAGGACGGGGAGCTCTTAGGTCTCTTGCATATCTTGGTGTACCTTTGTAAGCTGTAATAGACTTCCTACTAGTAGAGACTCAGTAGTAGCTGACTAAGTTAGTCTTTTTCCCTTACTCTGAAATTCTTTATGATACTGCCTTGTAGTTTTTCTATGTGTGTTTTCATTCTTGGTGGTAGCTAGTAATCCCTATATAAATAAGAGATCATTTAGGATGAAAGGGGTGCTGAAGGTGTTTTGTGGAGGTGTTACTATTTCCTGGTTGAAATTTTCTTGAAGAGGAATAGGGTATCACTGGATAAGGCAGGACATTTTGATGCCAGTGTTTTAACACTTTATAACCATTGCTTTTGTGTAGGTTTTCTCCCTGAGAAATGAAGTTTTCTGACCTTTGTCAGTAATGCTTGACGAAGGCTAATGGTACTGATTTCCATCTCTAGTAAAAAGCAAATTGGGGTCTTTTTGACAACAGTAGATAATACCTATTTTATTATCCAAACAAAGAAACCTCTGAAAATTCAGCTTTTGACAGTTGTTGTAGGGCATTTGTTGCCATGAGCACCATAACTTCACGATGTTGTATTTACTTTATTTAACAAACATTTGTATAGTGTTTATTATGTGCCAGGTCCTATTTTCTGTGTGTCTGTTTACAATTATTGACTCCAGTAATCCTCTCAACAACCTTATGAGTTGGGTTCGATTATTATCCCCATTTTACTGGTACAGAGGAGGAAATCAAGGCACACAAAAAAATGAAATAACATACACCAGGTCACACATCTCATAAGTGGCAGAGCCAGAACTCACACCCATATTGTGTCTCCAGAGCTTACACTATTAACACTGGCCTTGGTTGTCTCTCTGATGTGCTAAGAAATGGATACAGCACGTATCCCCTATAGCCTTAGGGCTCTCTCTTTACAGTGTCACACCTAGGCAACCAGGTCACTGTTTTCATCTTGAGTAAGATTCTTAGTTCCTGCCTACCTGCTCTTGGTATACTGTTTTCAACATGAGTGGAAGGACAATGTAAATGAGTGACCTCAGATAATGTAAACATTCTCAAAAGCAAAATTTCATGTTCTAGTAGGATTACATAATAAGCTCCATAGAGGTAAAAATTGATAGGAAATTGGTTATGACCTAAAACAGAGTATGGAAAAATTGGTCACTATAAAAATATTTCTCTGGTTTGATTGTTGACTGGGCATGGCTGAAAGGTGAGTAAAAAAATATAATCATTGTATAGTCTTTTGAACTGCTGCAAGATGACAATAAAATGGTAAACTTAAGAAGGTTATATGTAAAATGTCTTGAGTCCAAGATGGATAGGATGCGTTTACAGTGAGATTGGTGGGACTGGAGTATATATAGGGTGTGGATTATAGGGAGAGAATGGCAAGAAATGAGGCTAAAGAGGTAGAATGAGGGAAGGTAAGTATGGGTAGGTTTTAGCTTATGGGAAATGGAAGCCTTGGAATTATGTTAAAGGGAAATGATGTAATTAAATACATATCTTAAGGCATCCCTTCAGAATTAGTGTGAGGGATTGATGACTGAGGCAGAAAACCAGTTGTTCTTTTCTTCTCTGGTTTATTTTGTGACTGCACCAGGCTTGGTCTGCCCTTAAGGACATGCTGGATGATGATGGTAAATCCTGATCAGCCTTGCCTTCCCATTCCAGAATATTCCAGGTAGTGTTATTTGGAGGAATCAGTATCTGAACAATGGTCAACTTTTACGGATGTGATAATTTTCTGCCATTATGAAGCAATGTCTATCAACCTCTGGGACTCATAGATGTGGTAAGTCCAATTTGTTTGGAAACCCAAAATGCTAGGATTCTGCCAGGGAAATAATGAAGGGTCATTTATCCCGCTGAGAGTCTCCTTAAAGGGAATCAATAACCTCATTGGAAAGAAAAATTGCATCATTTTTATGAGGCCCCTTTCCAGGTGAGTAATGCTCAGTGGGTGTTGTAACTGGCACTTAAAGACTGCTTCCTCTTGACAGCCTCTGACCACATGCTGACAGATGGACCTCTTTTCATTTAAGATGGATTATATTACTCCCACTTTCAGACGAGGAGACTGAGGTCTGCAAATTCAACTAATTTGCCCACTGTCACACAGTTAGTAAGTGGTAAGGGATTTGAACTTGGGTTTATCGACATAAAAGACCCCACACTACATGGATTCGTGTGTGTATAAGTGTGTATGTTTAAGTATCTCTGTGTGCAAATGATCAGAGAAGGTTTCAGAGAGCAAATTGTGAGTCAATACCAGACAATACTCCTAAAAGCTATCTTGCCCACTGGAAGCTGTGTTGTTTCCTAAGGCGGTGGGTTTTGGTAGGCTTGAAGGGGGTAAATAACTTGCTTTGGAATGATCATTTGAATTGTGTTCTGGAAATAATCATTGGAAGAGCCAAATATAATAAATTTCATTGGTTAAATTACAGCTTTTGAAGCAGGTTAGAATGACCAAGTCCCTCTATTAACTGTCAGCGTTGGCATATAAGAGTATTATCACTTAAATGGTGCTTATTATGTGCCAGGCATTATTCTAAGAACTTTTCATCTGTTAATTAATTATTTTAATTCTTACAACACCCTATGAGGTAGGCACTATTACTAATTATCCCCATGTTACAGGTTAGTAAATGGAGTCAAGAGAGATTTATAACTTGTCCAAGTTCACATAATTAAGTAGCAGAGATGGGATTCAAACCAGTGCAGTTTGACCCTCAAATCTAAGCTCTGTACAGCCTCTGTTTATCATTTCTCCGTCCCCACAAACCAACTCATCTAAGGGGTCCTCTTGTCCTCCCCAGAACAAGGCCCATAAAGACTGCTTACAAGTGCCTGTCTCTAAGATGACTCTTCTGCTGTTTTCTCTTTAACTAGTAAGAGATTTGCCCCATGACCCCTTAAGTCCAGGACTCCCTAGGCTCACATAATTGCTGTAGAGGGTGCCTGACACCAAGGGGGTGGACCCACCTTTCTGCCTTTTTTATTCCTTTTCACCAACCTGAGGGGTCCTGGGTTTGAGATTTAGATGATGGTATTATATTCTGAGTGGCCTATTGGCTATTCCTTTGCTTCAACTACTGTATTTAATGAGGAGTAGCTGGATGGAGGAGAAACTGTGGCTGTGGCAGAGGCATACTGTGCCCATGGGGACTGAAGCTGTACTTTCTCCACAGATCACAGTTGGAATTTGAGATGACCCTTGCATGCCTTGTTTACTGTTAGACTGTAAGTCACTTGAAGGCAGGGATGGCATCTGCCTTGCATTTGTGTGTCCCAGTCTCAAGCACAGTGCTTGGCACATAGCAGACAAATTTATAAATTACTTTTTGATCCATCAGACTTTTGTTGGTCCTTCAAAGCTCAGAACATCATTATTCTCTGTAGGTTTTCCTGATCTCTTGTACTTCTCTTTCCTCCTTGCAGAACTAATTGCCCCATTCATCTGGGTTCTTACTAGCTATGAGACTTTTGGTAAAGATACTATCCATCTCTCATAGTTGTGAACATTTTAATGAAATAATGTGTATGAAAGGCATTCTGTGAACTTTAGCAAGATATAGAAATGACAATAATAATTTTATCTATTAAATACTGACTTTCTTAAGGGAGAGGGACCATTATTTTATATTTCTGAATCTATATATCTTTGCCCAGAATAACTCTAAAAGAGACTTACAGTTGAAGGTATAAGTAATTTGATTATTTTAAGGGAAATAATGGCACAAAGACTCTGTGGTTCTAGGAGCATTTTAATGATTCCCCAGTAATCTTTCCATCAACTCATATGTAAGTGGCCTAAGAGGACTATGAAAGGTTTATCACAAAAGAAAGTGTTTCTGTTCTTGCATCGCTAAGTCAGATTAATATACACTTTTTCTTGGCTAATTCTGAAAGCTGGTTAATTTAGTGACACTAATGGTTTCTATGATAATCCTGACCTTGAGGTTCTTAGACCCCCTACTGAGGAAGGTAGAGACCTATGAAATCATTTACCACTCCAGGTGAGACCTGTAAAATTCTTGGCTATGTAATTAGGAAATTTGCATATTAATTTTCAAACTGGGGTGGGGGGGTGAGGGCTGTTGTGGGCTGCAGAAATAATGTCTAATCTGGAGGAAGTGGTCCGAAGCAGGAAGAAACGGTGTGCCTGCTTCCTTTTTATTTGAATCTTTTAGAAATTACCCTGAGATAATTCTGAAAAAAGAAAAAAAAAAGAAAAAGAAAAAAAATCCAACCTCATCCTTCATGCTTTGACCTCTTTGGCCCACAGTTAAGCAGGACACACACACCAGTTTGGTGAAATAGCCTTTATCAATAACACTGATAATGAGTACCATTATTTAGAACAACAACTGGGATCATTTAAAAGGGCTTGTGTTAACCCATGGCCTTGCTCTCAGCACGGATGGCTGGTCTTTAGAATTTTGTCTGGCGCTTCTCGTCAGAGGAAGTAGCAGGAAAAAGATTGAAGAAATGAGAATCATGCTAGCTTATTGCACAAGCCACATATCATCTCTTCAGATGTTCAACTTGGGGAAGTTTTGTAAGCAGTTTTACTTGACAGTTCTTTCAGCAAATCAGCCCCAGTTTAGCAAAGTAATATATTGAACCAGGGAGAAAATATTCTAACACTTTTGAGTGCACCTGAGGTTGTAGACCTTGGAGTCATCTTATCCCAGCTTCACTATAAGCAGAGAAGTAGGTATTAATTTTCATTCATATAATGCTGAAAAGAGTTGAAGAGACTTGTTCAACACCACACAGGTGGTGAATCAGGCTCAAAATACAGGTCCATCTCTGTTCTTTTCCACTAGATTCTGTTGGAAGCTTGGAGTTCTAGGAGCTACTGCAAGCTCCTCCTCTCTCACTAGTTCCCACCTACTGGATGTGGAAAGATGGAGAAATAGCAGAGCCATCCTACCCAGCATCTGAGGGTTTATTACTAGTGGTGGGAAAGGGGAGATGTATTATCTGTGGTAATTGCACCAGCATCAATTCAGACGACATTGAAATAATATGTGTCAGTTGAATTAGGAGTTTTTGCTCCCTGATCCTATGCACTCTCAAGCATGGGTTCAGAGTTGCCTTTCTTTCATCACTCCCCACTCCCATTACAGGGGAGCTGGAGTGTGTAAACACTGCAAGCATCTCTGCAGGCATTAGCTGTTTGTTTGGAGAATTAATTTATGTTGCTGTAAAGGAGCATTGATTTGAGTTGGGTGATTAAAGGCACTCGATAAAGAACTTGCTCAATCTATTCACCTGTGTTCCACTGATTATGGAAAGGGATATATCATATCAGTCTTTTCCCATCAAGCAACTCTTTCTTTGCCTCAGTCCCTCTTCTGTTCTGCTGCCTTAGCACTTTCAATGAACTAAGAGACAGAATCCATTCTTTCCTGGGGAGATGTGGAGAGGAGGAACAGTAGTGCACAGTGCTCTGGAAAGTGGAAATAAGAATGGTCTCACCTTTTAACTAGTTGTATAGGCTTGGAAAACAGGCTCCTTCTTCTCCTCCCTCTCTCCCATCTAATTATTTTTCTGATTCTATATCCCAAATGTATTTCAAATTGACTCTTTCCTTCCTTGCTTCCTGTCCTCATGAGCCCTTATGTATTTATGTGTTGGAAAAGGATGACAGGATCGAAGGATAATTCTTCATCCATGGCAAGTTCAGAATGGGTTTATAAGATGTTAGGGTAGTATCATAAACTTTATTATTATTATTTTTTTGCAGACTTAAATCATCACTTTATTTTTCTTGTATAAAATTATGTGGTGACCACAGCTGGAGCCTGGGTCCTCTGCACAGACACTCTGGTGTGGGTCTTTACAAGATGGTCAGTGAATTCCTGATAGGGAGACTTGGTGAACACAGTCTCCTTCCAGAGATCCGGGGTGAGATAGCTGTAGGTCTTAGAGATGGCATCAAAGGTGGCCTTGGCGAAGTTGCCCAGGGTGGCAGTGCAGCCCCTGGCCGAGGTGTAGCAGTCATCAATACCAGCCATCATCAGCAACTTCTTGGGCACAGGGGCCGAGACAATGCCCGTACCCCTGGGGGCGGGGATGAGCCGCACCAGTACAGAGCCATAGCGGCCAGTCACCTTGCAGGGAACCGTGTGGGGCTTGCCGATCTTGTTTCCCCAGTAGCCTCGCCGCAGGGGGACAATAGAGAGCTTGGCCAGGATGATGGCTCCATGGATGGCAGTGGCTACTTCCTTTGAGCACTTAAGACCCAGGCCAACATGTCCATTGTAGTCCCCAATGGCGACAAATGCCTTGAACCGGGTCCTCTGGCCAGCACGTGTCTGCTTTTGCACAGGCATGATCTTTAACACCTCATCCTTGAGGGATGCCCCCAAGAAAAAGTCAATGATCTCAGATTCCTTGATGGGCAAGGAGAATAGATAGATTTCCTCTAGGGATTTGATCTTCATGTCCTTGACCAGGCGGCCCAGCTTGGTGACAGGGATCCACTCCTTGTCCTCGGCCTTGCCTCCACGAGCTCCGCGGCCTAGGCCCCTGCCCCGACCCCGGCCGCGACCCGGGCCCCGGATGCCGCTGCCAAATCCTCCACGGAAGCCGCTGCGACCTCCTATTCCGGGGTCCCCAGGGCCTCCGGGTCCTCCCGCAGCACCGGCGTCATCTGCCATTTGGTGTTTTGTCGGAAAAGAAGCAGTATCATAAACTTTAGTGAAAGACATTATATTTTAGATCTGTGAGCCTGGGATGGAGGCTGAAGCTTACAAATTTTAAAACTCTAAGAAAAATTAAGTTTCTCACTTAAATAATCATGGAAAACATAATCAGAAGGTAAATCTTCTGGGAAGAAACTCACATAATGAATTCCAAATCCTAATAGAAATTAATGTCAGATTATAAACTATTTTGGAATAACCATGCCACTGTTCCCCTTCATTAGTGTGGATAATTAAAAGTTAACTGTGTATCATTTTCTTGATATTTATGACTATTGCTATACCAATAATGGTACAATTGGTCTATGACTAGCTGTTGTTGTTGTTGTTATTATTATTATTATTTTAGTAAGGGCACTGAGCTAATGAGTTCAGCATTAGAGGATTGAGATTTAAATGAGTCCATGAACTTTGTCTTCATAATCTCAAATGCATGCCAGGAAGGCCTAGTGAGAAAGTGTGACTGAACAAATGCAATATTCATTTCATCTACATAAATTATGTACCATTTAACATATAGTAGCAATTAAGTGTTTATACTAGTATGAAAGAGATTCAAATAACATAGAATAAGAGAAAGGAAAGATGGAGAAATAAATCAGCACTTGCATATGGTTCAGCTCCTTAGTTTCCATGCCTTTGTTCCTGGGTGTGCTCTGGTAGGAGAAATTAGGTTTGACCAGCCCCCTTTGGAGAATTTGTGAGGTGACATGTGAATCACACACTATCTTGCCTCGTGTTTCCTGCCTAAAAGGACCCAGAGTTCTTGAACTCTGCAGGGTTGAGTTTTTAGAATTTTGAACTCAGGGTTAGAAATTGAAGTTGCTTGCTTGAAAAGTAGTCTTTTAAATGAGAAAAATGTCACAAGTTGTTGGTTTGATTCAGATTAATAGGGTCATGTTTGTATTTTGAGTTGAGAAAATTAAATGCTTGAAGGTGTATATTTGTTCTTTCAGTTTTTAGCTCATTGGATAGTGTGACATTTAGGGATTGTGTGAGTGTATAATTTGACCTATTCATCTCCTATTCTCAATATGAGGCTATTGCATCTCTTCTAGTTTGGCCTGCTATTAATTTATGGCACAGAAAGATGTCATATGCTACTACTGTGATATTTTCCTCTATCGTATTTGCTCCTGTGGCTTTTCTCTATCTACCTAGCACATATCCCCAGTAACCTTGAGAAGGTTTGGGTTCTTTGGTCACTGGAAATAAAATTAATTCATAGCAGCCATCATGGTCCAGCTGCTATACAAGATACTAAGGATGGGAGACCACTGTCTTTTGCCTTCAAGAAGTTTGAAGATTGGTGGGGAAAACAGACAAGGATATCACAATACAAAGTAGTATCTGGCTTGGCAGAGGCCAGCACCGGATGCAAGGGAGCCCTTGGGTTGGCACTGAACCCAGGCTTGGTGGGCAAGGGAGAAGCTCTGGATGGGGTAAGGGGGTCTTATGGAGGAGTGACAGCTTCCTCTGTGGGCCGAAGGTGTGTAGGAATTAGCCACGGGGCCTTGGAGAATGAGGAGAAGAGTGTTCCAGTGAGAGGGTCCACTGAAGGGGCTCAGTCAGAGGAGGCTCCTAATTAGATTTATATTTTAGAAAACTCACTCTGGCTACAATCTGAAGAATGAATCAGAGGCATAATATTGTGCAAACAGGAGCAGTTACAAGACTGTTGTGGGGACAAGGCATCTAAACTAAGATCATGTCAGTGAGGAAGAAGCATACAGGTTTGAGTGGTGTTTAGAAATCATAATCAACACTAAATCTCTATTTAAATAAAAATAGCTGACACTATTTACCAAGTGGCTGTTATATGCTGGGCCCTGTTTCAAGTGCTTTCTGGGTAGTGATGTGTTTGTCACTCACAGCAATCACATGAAGAGCAGACGAGGACACTGAAGGGCCTGTGAAGTGGAAAAGCTGGAACTCAGATGGGGCTATTGGATCCAGAATTTGAAGTATAAGCACTAACCATATTACCAGGTTTGGAGCTAAAAACATGTCTGGAAAGGCAGAGGGGGAAGCCACACCTTCCCGATGCTGCCTCTGGGACCTTGTGCCCAAGTTTGCCTTGATCCGTTAGCAAGCCCAGCCCTCTTCTTCCTGGGTCAGATAAAAAGAACAAGCAAGAGTAAGATGATGAGGCAAAGAAAAAAGGAAATAGAAGATTGTCATTAGAGGAAAGAATACTGACTGTGATGAGATATGGAGGAGGTCAAAGATGTGGCCAAACTGAGGTGAAGGCATCCCATTGCAATTGAGACGTTAGCCACATGGGAAGATAACTTGTTCTCAAAGAACAAATTCTATTATTTACAAGGCAGGAAATGAGTGTGATCCACTTTATATATATATATGTTGCATTTGCTCCTGTGGCTCTTCTCTATCTACCTAGCGCATCTCCCCAGTAACCTTGAGAAGGTTTGGTTTCTTTGGCCACTGAAAATGAAATTAATTTATAACAGTCATCATGGTCCAGTTGCTATACAAGATACTAAGGATGGGAGACCATTGTCATTTGCCTTTAAAGATTGGTGGGGAAAACAGAAAAGGATATCACAATACAAAGTAGTATCTGGCTTGGCAGAGGCCAGCACCGGATGCAAGGAAGCCCTTGGGTTGGCACTGAACCCAGGCTTGGTGGGCAAAGGAATATAATATATATATATTGCCTTCAGTAAAATAATAAACTGAACATTTTAGAAAAAGGATAAACAAAAAAAAAAAAGAAAAACAATGCATTTACAGTTCAGAGATAATTTTGTTTATCCTTTTTCTAAAATGTTCAGTTTATTATTTTACTAAAGGCAAAATAATCCAAAAACTGGCTGAAGTCAGTTTGTGGGAAAGGAAGACTGAGGCAGCCACTGAAGTCATAGGGACAGAAAAAAGAGTGTCCTGGGGGTGAACAGCTGACATCACTGAGGTTGGAAAGAGGGTGGTATAATGAAATGACATGAGATTCAAGAGAGAGAGGAGAGTGAAGGTCCAGAAGCAAGTTATGGAGAATGACTGGTCCAATTCGGCCCTGTGCAGCTGGGAAATGACAGGGATTTCAAGGGTTATGGCATCATCTGGGGAGAGACCATTTTTGTTTGTTTTTCTTTTTTTTAGTTCTTTTTTGAATGCTAAAAATCTATAACACGAAATTTACCATCTTAACCATTTTTACTATACAATTTAGTAGTATTGAGTATATTTACATTGTTCTGTAATAGGTTTCTAAAATTTCTTCATCTTGCAAAACTGAAGCTCTATACCTATTAAACACGAATTTCACCTCCCCTCAGTCCCCACCTTGGCAACCACCTTTTTAGTTTCTGTTTCTATGATTTTGAGAACTTTAGTTACTTCGTATGAGTGGAATCATAAAGTGTTCTTTTGTGGCTGGCTTATTTTGCTTATCATAATGTCCTCAAAGTTCACCCATGTTGTAGCATGTGACATAATTTCCTTCTTTTTATGGCTGTTTAATATTCTATTGTATGTATATATGACCATTTTCTTAGTCCATTATCTGTCAATGAACATTTGGGTTGTTCTACCTCTTGGCTACTGTGAATAATGCTGCTGTGAACATGGGTGTGCAAATTGAGACTGTTCCCCCCTAACCCCCCACCCCCCTGTGGCTAATCTCTCAGTTTCAGTGTCAAAGGTGGATTTCTGTTTACCTTGTCCCCACATTCTCACTCTTTTTTTTTTGTCACCAGTCTCTTGTCTTCTTCATAATCTATATGTTGAGGACCTTCCATCCTTTCATTTTTTCCTCTTCTCTTTCTTAAAAGTTTTTATTGATTTCAGAGAGAGGAAGGAAGAGGGAGAGAGATACAGAAACATCAATGAGAGAGAAACATCGATTGGCTGCCTCCTTCCTCGCCCTCTATCAGGGATTTAGCCTGCAACCTGGTCATGCCCTAACCAGGAATCAAACCAGTGACCTCTTGATGCATAGGTCAAAGCTCAACCACTAAGCTGCACTGGGAGGGCTTTTCTCTTCTCTTACACTACTTTGTCTACTTCTCTGTAATTATACTTATCACCTTTGGCTGAGATTAGTGAATTGTTCCAGTACCTGCTTTCCCTTGGGATTTTGAGCAACCTGTGGATAGCAACACTGACTTCTCAGCCTCCTATCTTCTATAGAGCCTTGGTTTAGAATGATTTCAGTAAGTAGTTGTCAACTTAAGTCCAAAGCTTCAATGGGGGAGGTCAAAGAAATACATTTTTAGTACCCCTCCCCCCTGGGAAGCCTATTATAAATGCAGTAGTGAAATTGGCAATTGTAGGAGAAATTTTATATAGAAAAAGTGCCAAGAAGAGGTTGTCCCTTTGAGTAGAACCAAGAGAGGAGACTTTCTTCCTATTTAGACATTTGTTTTAATTTTGAAAGCTGGTCAGTAGTCTATGAGAGAATAGACGGGGGAGGGGGTGAGACAGAAACATTGATGTGAGAGAGACACATCAAGTTGTGCCTCCCACATTCACCCTGACCGGGGATGGGGATCAAGCCTGTAACCGAAGTATGTGCCCTTGACCAGAATGGAACCCAGGACCCTTCAGTTTGAAGGCCAATGCTCTATCCACTGAGCAAAACTGGCTAGGACTATGACTTTTTACAGTCTAGGAAGATAGAAACTGAATTGTTTCCAGGGCCTAGGTGAAGCTCAAATAAGTAATGAATGCTTAATATGTAGTTTTGTGTTACATGAGGATGATGAAGATTAATTAGTTCTGGAGGACAGTTCCAATTCTAGATTTTTCTTTTGCAAAATGGGTATAATTGTATCTGCCACATAAAGTTGTGAGGATTAAAGAAGTTAACTCTTATGAAGCACTTAGAGAAATGGCTGGCATATAGTTAGCATTAAAAAAAGATAGCTATTATTACTCTGGCAGAGTGTTTAATATGCAGTGAGTATTTTATATGCAATGTCTTATTTTACCCACATACTAATTCAAGAAATTTCCACTAAATTTTCTAGACTCACAATGTCAAATAGCTTCTTTAAGATCACACAGGTATAAAGTTGGGGTTTGACCTCTGTTTTGACTCCAAAATTCATGTTCTTTTCACTATACTACCCTTTTAGAAGAACACATAGCCAACGCTGGCATTGTTTTGAACACAAATCTCTGGATACAATTGCTCAAATTTGTCTTTGTCAATCCTAGTCTCTCCATATAGATTGGATTTTTATAATCTGCAGAACCTAATTGTGTTAGGAATCTGATGCTCATCCATGTAGAGCTTGCAACCTCCCAGTACTGATATTTGGGGCTGGATAATTTTTTTGTTGTAGGGGCTGCCCTACTGTGCATGGTAGGATGCTTAGCAGCATCCTGGGCATCTACTCACTAGCTGCCCATAGCAACTCTGTCTCCCAGGTGTGACGACCAAAAATGTCTCCACACGATGCCTTCTGGGGATCAGAATCGCCCTTGGTTGAGAATAACTGACCAGGAATATAAGTCTAACATCTATTATGTCATCTGTCCCCAGAACATTTATATTTAAGAAGAGAAATGGTCCCCAAACCTCAAATAAACCAATCTTATACAGCGACTATTTCCAATTTTTACCAGTCTTTTAAAGCTCAGCCATCTGCCACTGCTGCCTCTCTTGACCCTTAGGTCACATGGTCTTCTAAGTCCCTAAGAAACCCTGCCCTGCCCATCCTGTATTGTTTGCTAGTGCTGATATAACAAAATGCGTGGCTTAAACAATAGAAATGAATTTCATTACAGCTGGAAGACTAAGATCAAGGTTTGGGTTTTATCTGCTAGAAGTGCTCACCGCTTCCCACTCTCCTCACTGACTCTATTCTGAACCCACTGGCTTTCGGGCTGCACATCAAGCATCTCAAGAGCACTTCCATCCCAGGGCCTTTGCACTTGCTATCCTTTCTGGCTGATATCTCTTCATATCCATAAAGCACACTCCCAACTTTCCTTCTGAGTGCAGTCTTGAGCCATCTCATGAATACATTCTGTGCATAATAGGCCCTCAATAAATGTTTCTTGAATAAATGAATAAATAGATGACCTATTTTACCTCTAAAATTTTTTTAGGATGTCTTCTGGTATTCTGAAATTTCATAATGACATACCTTAGTGTGGTTATTCTTTAGCCTTCGTCCTGGTACTTGTTGTACCCTCTTATTCTGGAAACTGGTGTCCTTAAGTTCGGAAAGTTTTTTGGCATCATTTTCTTGGTAATTTCTCTTGTGTTTCCTTAATTCTCTATGTCTAGAACTTTTTACATTTTGGTTTTTTTTTTCCTGAGATGTGTGTGTGTGTGTGTGTGTGTGTGTGTGTGTGTGTGTGTGTGTGGTATCGTATGGTGTGTATGTGGAGGGAGAAGGTGAGAAGGGCTGCCAGCATTCTGAGAGCCAGGAAGAAGAAGAGACGAGTCTCGAGGTTCAATACAAGAATTCCACTAACTCATTCTTTTTCCAGAGAGTTTCCTTGTCCTGTTGTCATCCAGACCTGTTGTTTGTCGGACTAGCATCTCTCTTGTTCAACTTCTCCAGGTGTTAAAAGTCCAGTCTTGGGTTGGGGTGGGGCAGGGAAGTTACCAGCTGTGGGGCATCAATTCTTCTTTATACAAACTTTCAAACTCTCAATTTTCATCCCAATCATACCTGGAACTGCAAAGAAACTTGCTCTCCAGTTCCTGAACATGCTGTAGAAATGAATTTTTTTTCCTGTATTTTCAACCACACCCCAAACCCTTGTCAACCTGTTTTAGTTTCCTTCGGTCTTCTAAGTCAGTGATACTTACCCATCTCCTTAGCAATTTCTGAAACTTTGTTGACATGTTCAATCTACTGGTATCTCTTAGTCTATATTTTTTGTGCATTTATAGGTTAAAAACATTTTATTGTCCTTTTTTATTGTTATTTTCCTTAGGGGGATGTGGTGAATATATGTGCTGAATTTGCTTTGTTTTTTGCACAAATACATCTTCTTTCTGAAACTCTAAGCCTCCCTGGCTTCTATTCCGTCCCTCTTCCCTGATTATCTTCCTCTAGCTCTGTCTATTCCTTCTATTTGATTTTCATGGGCAGCTCTTATTTTGCTTCTCCCTTTAACAGTGGTATTTCCTAGCTCCCCCTCACTGGTTCTTTTATTGTTGTTATATATTTTGATAAAGTAACCTCCATATTGTGTCATGGTTTTAATACCCCCCATAGGCAAATAACTCACATATCTCTGCTCCCTGCCCTGACCTCATCCTCTAGTTCCACATTCCAACAGCCAGGTATCTAGACATATTCAAAACGCTGTCCTATACGCATCTTCTAAAATTCATATGCACAAAACAGAACACGGTGTCTTTTCTCCTCACACCAACTCCTCCTTTTATATTTGCATCCATAATCACAGAAGTCACAAATGTGGGAGTCATCTTATCTGCCACCTCTTTTTCACTCCACAGATCTAGAAAATCACCAAATCCTGAAAGTTTTTCCTCCCACAAATTTTCTCCAATTCATCTCCTCCCTTTGTCTCCCTGATGCCTGCTCTCATAACCTCTTTCTGCTCTATGGCACAGCCTAACTGCACCTGCTTCTGTCTTTTCTCCTTTAAATCCATCCTCTGCTCAGGTACCAGAGTGACCCATCTGAAGCATAAATCTCATCAGATAGCTCCCCTGCTAAAATCCTTTCAATTGCTCCCCTGTGAGGAATAAAATCAATGTTCCTTGGCATGGTATACACGGCCTTCTCTGACCTGGCCTAGCTCTCTCTCTTGCTTCAACTCATTTTACTTCTGGCCTCACAAGTTCATTCTTGTAGTGCAGGCTGTTTCCTCCCCTCCTCTTAGGTTTCTTCCTTCTGCACCTTTGCTCCTGTAATTCCTCTGCCATATATCTCCCCCACCCGCCTCACTTGATTGGGAAGGATCTTATACCTTTTTTAAGATTTAACTCATCATGTATATTCTTCCCCAGGAAGGAGCTTCTAATTTCTCTGGTTTTGTTAAGTGCCCCTATATATCCAGGTATGCACACCACCATCCTAACATTTAATGTAGATATGTACATGTTATTCATTCATATGTATATCACTAAAGGAGATATGCAGTTTCTTTGTTTCAGTGAACCTGGTAGACTGCAAGTTTCCCCAGACAAGGAATTCATCCTCTTTCCCGATGCCTAGCACAGAGCTGTTATTCAATAATTAGAGACTGAATGGAAATGATCTTACATAAATTGCTTCTTTGTGGCTGGAATAGCAAGAGCTCAGAACTTAGGAAGTGTGGCAGGAAGTGTTAGCATTATGATTACAATTGTGTGACAAAGGTGATTACGTGGCCGCTGTTTCTCTTGCTACTTTGAATGTTTCATGTGGTGAATACTGATCTGGAGGTATAGGATGGCAGGGAAGAGAGAAAGCCTGAGTCAGTTTTCATTCTAAATTGACGAGTTGAGAGTGCAGAGAAAAGCGGGACGTGACTTGGGTTGTCATCACGATGGGTTAAAATGAGATTTTATACTGGCAAGTGATAGAGAAGAGGGTTGGTGAAGGGTGGATCCTCTAAGTGCCTGGCAAGTGGGACTGGACTGGTAGAGAGGCAGGCAGGGCTAAAATAAATGAAAATTGGTATTTACTTTCACCTTCCTCACATATCAAAGTTCTTCTGGTCTCTGGGCCACGTCCAGGTTGCAGATGGCAACGGACCTCCTAATGTTGCATGTAGGCTCTTCAAGACCAGCTCTCACAAATAGCTCCCATGCCCTGGGAGATGCGCCAAAATACATTTTCATGATGACAGCAGAGATGCTTGCTAAAAAGCAAACAGCACATTAGTGGCCTTCTGAGTTCTTGTGCAAATGGAGTGTGAAATTGTGGCTTGATGCTCCAAAGCTATACCTTTCTGTCTCCCTGATGATGATTAAGAGAAGCCCAGCTTGATTTGATTGGGAAGGTGTGCGTGGGTGGAGGTGTGGGGTGTCAGATGGGCACTGAAAGAATGGCGAAAAGGAAGGACAGGCAGGCACACACCCCCTTCAACTGAGTGCTTCATTTGACCTTCAGGAAATTAGAATAGAGATCACATGACTTAGGTATGCCTGAAAATTAACTGCCTCTGTTTGTTCCAGACCCTGGGACTGATGAAAGAGCCAGGGGATTCTGACCACAGAATTATAATAAAGGAAAATGTCTCAAGTAATTATTAAATATTTAAAGAACCATCTCAACACTAACTTGTCAGATGGAAGAATGAAATTGAAATGACTTTTAAACATTATTTCTAATGCCATGAATAGAAATCCAGGGATGAAAATTACTCTATGCCAGAAAGAAAATATTTTCAGTTTGCTTTTTGTTACACTGGTGTTTCTGCATCACCTTTCATCCCAAATGTTAATTAAGGGACAGTATGCCCAGGAGGTGGATCAAATGAGGAATCCAAAAGAAAGGGATACTCTCAAGGATCTTTCCTTTTTCTTTTGCAGTATCATTAAACCAAGGTGTACAGGGGAAAAGGGAACATTAATTCCCAGTGCAGTTGAGACATTCTCTATCAAAATAAAGGGAAGCAAGAGCTTTGTTTACAGTTTCTTTTCTTGTCTAAACCAGACAATGTGATATGAATTGGTGGCAAAATACAATTATTTATCAGAGATGCTAAAGCGGCTTTTCTTCACTGGATGTAATAAATACTGTGGATTACCTACCCAATAGTCAGTGCCCCTTTCTTTTGCTCAAAACCCTGAATTTGTTCAAGGATCCACCTCTGGAAGAGACTTCTAGTTGCCCACCCAATATAAATTTTTACTCTCAGACATTTAATGTGATTATGAGAAATAAAAATGCCCTGCTAAAGAACTGTATTTTTCAGCCTCTCTTTTTAAAAAAATTGAAATATATTTGACATATAACACTGTGGAAATTAAAAGTGTCCAACATGTTTATTTGGTATATATTGTTACATGATTTCTATTATAGTGATAGTTAGCACCTCTATCAGGTCACATAATTACCATTTTTTTCAGGGTGGGAATAATTAAAAGCTAGTGTCTTAGCATGTTTGATGATTATAATACAGTACGAGGGGGTGTGTCCCTCAGCCCAACCTGCACCCTCTCCAATCTGGGACCCCTCAAGGGATGTCCGACTGCCCGTTTAGGCCCGATCAGGATCGGGCCTAAACGGGCAGTCGGACATCCCTCTCACAATCCAGGACTGCTGGCTCCCAACTGCTTGCCTGCCTGCCTTCCTGATTGCCCCTAACCGATTCTGCCTGCCAGCCTGATCACCCCCTAACCACTCCCCTGCCAGCCTGATTGATGCCTAACTGCTCCCCTGCAAGCCTGTTTTCCCCTAACTGCCCTCTCCTGCAGGCCTGGTCACCTCTAACTGCCCTCCCCTGCAGGCCTGGTCATCCCTAGCTTCCCTCCCCCGCAGGCCTGGTCACCTCTAATTGCCCTCCTCTGCAGGCCTGGTCCCCCCCAACTGCTTTCCACTGGCAGGTCTGGGTCCCCCCCAACTGCCCTTCCCTGCAGGCCCGGTTGCCCCCAATTTCCCTCCTCTGCCTGCCTGGTCACCCCTAACTGCCCTCCCCTGCAGGCTTGATCACCCCCAACTGCCATCCCTTGCAGGCCTGGTCCCTCCCAACTGCCCTCCCCTGTTGGCCATCTTGTGGTGGCCATCTTGTGTCCACATGGGGGCAGTCATCTTTGACCACATGGGGGCAGCCATCTTGTGTGTTGGAGTGATGGTCAATTTGCATATTATTCTTTTATTAGATAGGATTAGATAGGATAGAGGCCTGGTGCAGGGGTGGGGGCCAGCTGGTTTGCCCTGAAGGGTGTCCCGGATCAGGGTGGGGGTTCCCTTGGGGCGTGGAGCGGACTGGGTGAGGGGCCTGTGGTGGTTTGCAGGCCAGCCATGCCCCCTGGTGACCCAAGCGGAGGCCCTGGTATCTGGGATTTATTTATCTTCTATAATTGAAACTTTGTAGCCTTGAGTGGAGCCAAGCCTCCTGCTCGCTCCATGGCTGCAGCCATTTTTGTTGGGATTTATTTATCTTCTATAATTGAAACTTTGTAGCCTTAAGTGGAGGCCAAGGCAAGCCAGGGTAGGCGGAAAGCTTGGCTTCCTCCATTGCCGGGGAAACCCAAGCCTCCTGCTCTCTCTGTGGCCGCAGCCATCTTGGTTGGGTTAATTTGCATACTCGCTCCTGATTGGCTGGTGGGTGTGGCTTGTGGGTGTAGCAGAGGTATGGTCAATTTGCATATCACTCTTTTATTAGATAGGATAATTGTCTGTATTCTCTAAAGTGTGCATTGCATCTCCAGGACTTATTTGTCCACTAGTTGCAAGTTTGTTCCCTTAAAAACACCATCTATTTCTCCACCCCCCAGTAACACCATTTTACTGTCTGTTTTTACAAGTTGATTATTTAGGATTCCACAAATAAGTGGTATCATATTGCATTTGTCTTTCTCTGTCTGACTTAGCATAATGTCCTTAAGTTTTATCTATACTGTTGCAGATGAAAAGGATTTCCTTCTTTCTCATCCTATATAATAAAACACTAATATGCAAATAGAGAGAACGGCAGAATGACTGGTTGCTATGTCTCACACTGACCACCAGGGGGAAGATGCTCAACATAGGAGCTGCCCATTGGTGGTCAGTGTGCTCCCACAGCGGGGGCGATGCTCAGCCAGAAGCCAGGCTCACGGCTGGTAAGCACAGAGGCAATGGTGGGAGCCTCTCCCGCCTCTGCTGCAGGTGGGCAGTAAGGAGTGAGGGGTCCTGGACTGTGAGAGCCCCGGACTGCGAGAGGGATGTTCATCTGCTGGGTTGGGCCTAAGCCGGCAGGTGGACATCCCCCAAGTGGTCTTGGACTGTGAGAGGGTGCTGGGCTTCTAGTGGCTTAATAATCTTCCATTGTATATATATATATTCCATTGTGTATATATGTGTGTGTGTGTGTGTGTGTGTGTGTGTGTGTGTGTGTGTGTGTGTGTGTATAGATACAAGGTGGGGGCAAAAGTAGGTTTCCAGTTGTTCATATGGAAAATAATACAATAATTAGTAAATAATATAAGAATAAACTCTGTGTTTGTCATACTCACAACTGGAAACCTACTTTTTCCCCACCCTGTATACATCCCACATTTTCTTTTTCCATTTGTTAGCTGACAGACATTTAAGTTGTTTCCATATTTTGGATATTGTGAATAATAAAATGAAAGTGCATATCTTGGCTATCTTGGTTTTATTTCCATTAAGTATATCCAGAAGTAGAAATGCTAGGTCATATTGTAGTTGTATTTCTAATTTTGTGAAGAACTTCTGTATGGTTTCTATAGTGGCTGAACCAATTTACATTCTTACCAATACTGCACAAGGGTTCCCTTTTCTCCATATCCTTTTCTCCACAACACTTGTTATCTGTTGTCTTCTTGATGATAGCCAAGAAGTGTGAGATGATAGATATCTAATTGTGTTTTTTTATTTGCTTTACTCTGATGATGATATGCTTTACACTTGGATGTGTTTTCTGGGAAAATGTCTATTTCATTTCTCTGCCTATTTAAAAATATTTTTATTGATTTCAGAGAGAAAGGGAGAGGGAGTGATAAAAAGAAATATCAATGATGAGAGAATCATTGATTGACTGCCTCCTGCACACCCCGGACTGGGGATTGAGCCTGCAATTGGGCATGTGCCTTGAGCAGGAATCAAACCCTGACCTCCTGGTTCATAGGTCAATGCTCAGCCATTGAGCCACACCAGTCGGGCTCTCTACCTATTTTTAAATTGGATTGTTTGTTTTTTGTTATTGAGTTATGTGTGTTATTTATATATTTTGGATATTAATCACTTGTCTGATATATGGTTTGCAAATATTTCCTTCCCTTTTGTAGCTTGCCTTTTTATTTTGTTGATTCTTTTGCTGTGTAGAAGCTTTTAAGTTAACATAGTCCCACATGTTGATTTTTTGCTTTTTCTGTTTGTGCTTTTGGTGTCACATCCAAAAAATCATTGCCAATGTCAAGGAGCTTCATCCCTATGTTTTCTCCTAGGAGTTTTATGGTATCAGGTCTTATGTTTAATTCTTTGTTCCATTTCCAGTTTATTTTTGTGAGTGGTGTAAGATAGAGGTCCAATTTAATTTTTCTGCATGTATTTATCCAGTTTTATCAACACCATTTGCTGAAAAGACTATCTTTTCTTCATTGGGTTTTCTTAGGGTTCTTGACCACATGTATGGGGTTTTCATTCTAGGCTCTCTGTTATATCCATGGGTCTATGTGTCTAGTTTTATGCCAGTACCATAGTGTTTTAATTACTATCACTTTGTAGTCTAGTTTGAAGTCAGGAAGTGTGATGATGCCCCTGGCTTTGTTCTTATTTCTCAGTATTGCTTTGGCTATTCACAGTCTTTTTAGTTCCATACAAATTTTACGATTGTTTTCTATTTTCCCCCCAAATAATGGCATTGGAGTTTTTGTAGTAATTCCATTGGGTAATATGGACATTTTAACAATATTAATTCTTCCAATACATGAACATGAGACACTTTTTTCCATTAGTTTGTATCTTCAATTTCTTTCAACAATGTTTTGTAGTTTTCAGTAGACAGCTCTTTCATTTCCCTTGTAAAATTTATCCTGAGATATTTTATTGTTTTTTAAAAAATATATATTTTTATTGATTTATTTTAGAGAAAGAGGAAGTGGGGAGGGAGAGAGAGACACACATAGATTGGTTACTTCCCATATGCACCCCAACCAGGAATCGAACCCACAACCTGGGCATGTGCCCTGACTAAGAATCAAAATGGCGATCTTTCAGTACACAGGAGGGTGCTCAACCAACTGAGCCACATTGTGCAGGGTGGTATTTTATTGTTTTCTTTTATGCTAATGTGACTTGGATAGTTGATTTCTTTTCAGATGTTTTATTATTGTACTAGAAGCCAAGTGCACAAAATTCGTGCATGGGTAGGGTCCCTAGGCCTGGCAGGCGATCAGGGCTGATCGGGGCCTTCTGGCTGCTGGCCAGGGCCTTCCCTCTGGCTGCTGGCTACTGGCCTGGGCCTCCCTTCCCTGGCTGCCGGCTGCCAGCTGGGGCCTTCCTTCATTCTATGCCGCCCCCTGGTGGTCAGCGCACATCATAGTGAGTGATCAAACTCCCGGTCTCCCGGTTGAACTCCTGGGGGACACTCTGCATGTTAGCCTTTGATATATATATATATATATAGATAGATATGCAGCTAATTTCTCTATGTTGATTTTATATTTCACAACCTAATTGCATTTATTGATTAGTTCTAACAGGTTTTTGGTTGAATCTTAAGGATTTTTTAAAATATACAAAGTCATCTGCAAATAATGGCAGTTTTATTTCTTTCTTTCAAATTTGGCTGCCTTTTATTTCCTTGTCTTGACTAATTGCTCTAGGTAGGACTGTCCGTGCTATATTAAATAAGAGTGTTGAGAGTAGGCATCCTTGTTTTGATCCTGATCTTAAAGGAAAAGCTTTTAGTTTTTCATTGTTGATTATAGTGTTAGCATTGGATTTGTTATATATGGTAAGAGTGATCATGTGACATAATTCTGGCCAATGAGATGAAAGGGGAACTTGTTATAGGACTCTGGAAAAGCTCTGAAAAAGGGGGCAGTGTTATTTGGCCTTTCTTTTTCCATTTTTATTCTTCCTCCATCAACTGTGGACATGATGTTTGGAGATACACTAACCATCTCATGACAGATAGCTAAAGACTAAGGGATATGCAGATGTGACTGTTGGACATTATATCTGTAAGCCTTTGAACCATTCCAGGATCTCTTCTGGACTTCTTGTAACATGAAAGAATAATGGGTCCCACTTTAGGTCTATGTAATTTGGGTACCATGTTACACAAAGTCAAGCCCAGTCCCTGGGACACTTCACCTATCAGAGCATATCTCCAGGAAACTGATAGTCTAAGACACAAGAAATTCCAGTCTCTTGAGTGATTGATTGGTTTAGTCTTAATCATTTGATGGCAGCTGATGAAATTTGACCAATGAGATGTAAGGTGGAATGTGCTTTCCCCGAGAGAAAAGCTTCCCTACTCTTAAAAGAAAGCTTATCAAAAGGGATGGTATTGCTGCTAGCCAGTTTGGCTCAGTGGATAGAGCATCGGCCTGCAGACTGAAGGGTCCCAGGTTTGATTCTGGCCAAGGGCACATACCTTGCTTGCAGGCTCCTCCCCAGCAGTCAGGGCTTGTGCAGGAGGCAACCAATTGATGTATTTCTCTCACGTCAATATTTCTCTCTGTCTTTCCCTCTCTCTTCCACTCTCCCAAAAAAAATCAATGGCTAAATATCCTCGGGTGAGGAGTAACAAAGCAAACAAGACTGAGAGAAGAAGAAAGAGTGTAGATGCATTTAATTTTTAGAATTTATATAATTTTTAGCACATAAATATAAGAAAAAATGTGCTTATATTCCACTACCTAGACATAAATCTTGTTACAAGATCTGTAAATACAGATTTTTCCTTTTTTAAAAAAGGAATTGCACTACGCATGCTGATTTTTAGTTGGCCTTGTCTACCTTAACCATGGATTCTGAACAACTTATAAGATTTATATATCCATCATTTTGAAGGTTGCTTAGTAGCTCATTGTATAAAAGTAGTAATTTATGTAACTGGTCCCTTATTATTCTTTCATGTTGGTTGTCCCTTCCTCCCTTCTTTTGCTATTATATAATAATTTTGAAATATTCTAATTGCTGTTAGAAAGTTTTTATTCCCTCCCTAAACTCTTCGTGTTTCAGATGAGGCCTTTTTCTCTTCCATGATGATGTCAAGCAGCTGGTAGAGGGCAACTTAAACACGTTTCAGGTAGCAATCGGAGACACATCTATTCCACTCTGAGTGAAATCCGACTGAGGTCATTTGTCCAGATGTGACACTCCTGAGTCTCTGGGGATTGCAGCAATGCTTTTCTGCTATCCTGTTTAGTCTCCTGGCTGTACTTCTCCATGTTATTCACAATCCTTAAGTTTAGGGTAGAGTTGGCTGGTGATCAGAAGTAGTAATAGTAATGAGCTCCAGATCTGTCTCCCTGCTTTCCCTCTGTACCCCTCACCTCTGCATCTGAAGATTGTCTGAATCATTCTCAGGGGCAATTTAGCTTATACTGTTTTAGTCAGGAATTTTCTGATCAATTTGTGTTTGTTAATTAGTGAGTGCTCATGTTCATTAGACCAGATGGAACAGAAAAACTGTCTTTTATAATTGGAAGATATATAATCTATTTTTTTTTGCAGTATTAGGAAGGAATACTGGTGTAAATAAGACATACCATTCATATTTAACTTTAGAATGGAACCTGAGACCCAGAGAAGGAAAGAAACTTGGGCAATGATGCACAGCTAGATAGAGGAGGGTCTGAAGGAGAACCCCAAGTATTTCTGAGGATTCTCCATTGTACTCTATCTATCTATCTATCTATCTATCTATCTATCTATCATCTATCTATCAATCATCTATCTCAGTCTTTCCATCAATCATATATCTATCCTTTTGTCTAGAAAGTTTTATTTCAAGGTGTTAACAGTGGTTATTTTTTGGTATTGGAAACTGGAATGTTATTATTTCTTTCTTATTGATCAACAGTCTTTTGTAATAAGCATGTATAGCCTTTCCAGTAAGAAAAAAATTATAATTAAACTAAAAAGGCAATTATAAAGTTATAGGTCTTGTTTTAAAAGCAGATCTGAATGTCACTAAGACATAAGGAGCATTTTCAAATATTGTTTGAGTGAAGAATATTCCTTTCACTGAGAGCACCATTTTCATGGGGCCTTTGGTATATTATGCTTTCTTTATAGTCTTCACTATCCCTTATGGCTCTAAAGGACAAGAATCTCTGTCTCAATTTCCTGGTGGTCAGTTGCCAATTAATTTTTTATTATTGCTTTGAATGAATGAATAAGAAACTTTAATAACTTTATCTGAATGTCACCAAGGCTGAAATCAATCAACAAAAGGCCAAGAAATGGGATTGGGGGCGAGGGGAAAGCAAGAGGCAAAATAAACAATGTAACCCTTTCTCCTCATGTCATATATGAAGAGAAAGCAAGCACCAATCTGCTAGTTTCATTTCAGATGCTTTGGGATTTATGCTGAGGATAGGGTTGGAGATGTGGTTGTGAGCTTGATGCTTTCCAGAAGGGTTAGTGAGTCTAGGTGATGAGTGGGTGAAGGCAAGAACCTTCTAGAGAAATGGCAGAATGAAGATGTTGAGAAAATGGTCCAAGGGAACTTTGAAAAATCCTTTGTCCATGTGTGATGAAGAGGTTCCTGGTAGAATTCGAGGAAGTCACTGACTGGAGGCTGGGTTAGATACAAAGGGGTATTGGGGAAATCCGAGAGAAAAGGCTTCCTCTGTCATCACAAGTATGCCATGGGTTGGTAACTGAAAGGATTGAACCACAGAAGGGAAGGAAGGGTGAGCTCTTACCTTCCCTCAGTCCTTTCTTCAAATAGCAAATAGTATTGTCACTCACCATTTTTTTTTAAAAAAGCACTAGATAAGCCCTCATAATGTAAAAATAAAATAAAATTAAAAAATCCAAATCCTTTACCTTGGCCTACCTTGCAAATCTTTGTATGATGTGCCTGTAATCCCAACCCTTTTCCTGCCTCTTGTGATTCCTTAAGCACCAGTTACATGGCACTGGTTTCTGTTTCAAAAACAGGCGAAGCTTCTCCCCACTTTGAGGTGTTGCACTAGCCAGCCAGTTTCACTTCAGCAGATGTTTAGTCTGGCATGGGGTGATATAGCACACTGTTTATGAAAATCTGCTTTATGAAACAATGGTCCCATTAGATGCTCCATGAACAAAGGATTCTGCTAAATTAGTTTGTGGAAAGCCACTTAATCTCAGAGAGCATCATGTAAACTACAATCCAGACATTAATCTTAGGTTTCCCCTCCTATCAGGTAACAAGAGAACCACCCTTCCCGAGTTTTGGAGAAACTTTAAAACTGGTAGTTTTAAAAGATAATTTACAGGAATATTTAGTTCCTGCTGGAGAAGTGATTTCTGGATATAAGGGTTCTAAGGATCATGAAAGCAATAGTTAACTGTTCTTCTTTGTACAATTGCCCTAGATCTGTTTGAGGGCTAGGCTTTGGTTTATGTGGAGAAAAATGGCAAATGCTTAACACCATCGATAAAAATTTGAGGAGATTTTTGAGTTTCTTTAAATGGTTTGAAAGAGGGAAAATGGTTTTTTACTCCTCATGAAACCTTTTCAGTTCCTTTATGTGTATGTTTTAAAAACAGGGATATTTTATGAATCATTTGGAATGAAGAGCCTCAGGCATGCAGCAGTGAGTAACTTTTACCTGCAGCACAATCTTTGAAGGCAAAAGGATTTCACTCAGCAGACTTCAGGGGCCTTGCAGGTGAAAGAAAGGAGATGTCAGCTATGTGATTGCTGAGGGACAGCTTCCTATCCTAGGAAGTGACCTTGAAATACTGTTCAAAAGTGCCTTTGAGGGATGCGTGGCTCATTTTGGTTGGAGAGCGTGTGGGCTTGGAAATGAACTGCCCTCTTGGGTTGAGCCTGCCTTCTAGTGTGGGGGCACTAATGCATTTTAATGCTGTTGCTCACACTACAGTTAGATGAAAATCTGAACAGCTGTTGCTAAACCATTTCCAGCCTTTCTGTTTTGCAAAATTATGTATCTTTTTGAGGCTTCGGAAAAGGATGTGGTTGGACAAAAACAAGTGAAGTGAGAGATGAGGAATCAGATCATCTGTATTTAAAAGTGGCCATTTATTAGGGCTTCACTCGGGGCCTGAGACAGTGCTACATGCTACATATTAATTTTCTCATTTAATCTACATAGCAACACTATGACAGATATAGGATTACCTCCCATGTTTAGATTATCTACAATTTTCAGAAGCTTAGAGAGGTAGAAATGAGTTGCCCAAGGCCATAAAGCTATTAAGAAATGGAACTGAAGTTTGAATCAGGGTCTGTTTGTGTTGAAACTTTTTCCTTTTGATATATGTATCGTAAGGCACATATAAATTACTACTACCATTAACTACCACTGCCACCCAAACCAACAGCTAACATTGATTAAGCTCTTACTATATATCAGAGATTGGGCTAGATCAGTGGTCGGCAAACCGCGGCTCGCGAGCCACATGCGGCTCTTTGGTCCCTTGAGTGTGGCTCTTCCACAAAATACCACTTACAGTGCGATTGAAACTTTGTGGCCCATGCGCAGAAGTCGGTTTTCGGCCTGGGCGAGTCTATTTTGAAGTGGTTCTAATGCCGAGCCACACTCAAGGGGCCAAAGAGCCGCATGTGGCTTGAGAGTGGGGGTTTGCCGACCACTGGGATAGATTATCCCATTTAATTCTCACAGCAGGAGTTTGAGGTATTATTCTGGTGCAGTCTCTTTTTAGAGATGCAAAAACTGAGGGACAGAGAGGATAGATAACATAACTCAAGTCACACATCTCACAAGTGGTGGAAGTGGCGGTTTGACTCTGGGCTCTGTCCTCACTCACTACATTACTTCTTGGCTAAGGAGTGTCAGGGTGCTCGTGGACCTTGGGGACATGGCCTGAAAAGGGGAAGTTGGGGGAATGCATTCGTTTTCTAGGGCTGCTATAACAAAGTACTACGAACTGGGTTGCTTAAACAATAGAAATTTATTGTCTCAGTTCTGGAGGCTAGAAGTCCAACATTAAGTTGTGGGCAGATTTGGTTCCTTCTCAGAGATGTGAGGCTTGGAAATGAACTGCTCCACACCTCTTTTCTTGGCTTGTAGGTGGCTGTTTTCATGTTCACACAGTGTTCTTTCCATATGCATGCTTGT
The DNA here is from genome assembly GCF_951640355.1 of Cnephaeus nilssonii. Classification (NCBI taxonomy): domain Eukaryota; kingdom Metazoa; phylum Chordata; class Mammalia; order Chiroptera; family Vespertilionidae; genus Cnephaeus; species Cnephaeus nilssonii. Next base: position 14,289,544 of record NC_137084.1, on the reverse strand, counting down.
CTCTAAATTCCCCTTCTTTATAAGGACACCAGTCATCCTGGAGGAGGACCTGTGTTAATGACCACATGTTAACTTGATTACCTCCGTAAAGGCCCAATCTGAGGTACTTTAAAGTCACATTCTGAGGTACTCAGGGTTAAAACTTTAACATATGAATTTGGGGGGAACACAATTAAAGCCAGAATAGGGCGTGTCTAGAGTTGTAAGACAGTTCTAAAATTTCTTAAAGTTCAAGTGATTAGAGAAGGGGAAGAGAGCTGGAGAAATTTGGGAAGCCCTGGTGATGGGCAGAGGTTGAGCTCAGGGATCGGCATTTGGGATCTCTGTCTAGGAGAAAGGCCATCTGGCTGGAATATCTCCACTGCCCAGGAATCCCAGGAGACATGGCATACATGGGTGGCTATTCCCAATATACAAACATGGGTGCTATCTCCTGGATGTCTCCCAGATAGGTTAAAGTGAGATGCAGTGTAAGAATCCTGTGACATACTCCCAACACAGGGTGTGGATTATCTATGAAAAGTTAATAGCAAGTCTGAAATTTCATAATATATAGCTATAAAGGATGTGTGAGAAATGTACGCTCCATAATTATATTGAGAGAGCAATAGACAATTAAGGTATGAAAGAGGCCGTCACCAAGAGATGGGTTAAGTTTAAAATCACTCCCAGGTAGTCAAGTCTAACACTGAATCACTATAATATCACTCACACACTCACCCATCCATCCAACATTTGAAGAGTATATATTATGGGTCCTGTGGTGATAGTTGGGAGAATAGTCAGATCAATGTCATTGTTTCTGTCTTCAAGGAAAGGATAAGTGTTAAACCATCGCAACCTCAAAGGAGAAAATTCACTCTTGTGAGACTATAGTGCCCTCCAATCTACATGACAATTTCTCTTGGATATGCAGAAAATCATGGTGGGGGGGGGGGGCGGCTTGAATAAATACAACAATTTTTGGGACTCAATTTATATTAATTACCCTGTGCCCATGGAGGTAATAGTTGAGGAAAATTTAAGACATAGACCAAGACTTATTTTGAACTGAGAGAATGTTGGTTCTGTTCTTCCCTGGGAGATAAAAGCTATGCCTATCTTCATATTCTTTTTGGCCCTGTCGCTGCTTCCACTCTCTCTCCCCCAGTCGGTCTCAGGATCAAGGAGAATGGCATCTCAGAGTCTGACACAAATTTCCACAGTCTTTCTTCCCAGATGCAGCTCTTAAGACTCCCAAAACATTCTTAAGGGGATTAGCTCTGGATCAGTTTAGCTGTCACGAGAGGACTCAGAATGGGCCCTGCCTGCCAGGAGCTGTTCTCTGGATGCGATGCCAACAGACAAATAAGCTCATGGGTGGCAGAAGGGCCTAGGGGCTGTTGATGACATGGAAAGCACTAAAATATTATAGGAAACAGTTGGAAGAGGGCACTGGGAAAAGCTAGGGTCTGGGGACATTTTGTTGGTGGGAAAATCTCCCCAACACTGGAGGGTGACGGGCCTTTTTTTTAAGACTCACTAGGGATTAGGACAGGGGATTTATAAACTCCCAATACACACGGTTTTTCCTAAGCATGTGGATTTAACCTATGCCTCTCCCTGATCTGTCCTTAGCCACTTTTTCCCCACCAACATTTCCCTTTCATTAATCATTTATGTTTAAATTAACTACCAGCTAGTGGAGCCAAAGATCCACATATAAGTCCTTAAAAAAGTGACTTTTTTTTTTTTCCTTCCGGAGCTAGGAAAAGATAATGAGAACTAACAAGGGGACAAGGGGGTCAAAGAGGACTTTTTCATGTGAAGGTGTAGACTTTGATTAACTCTGTATCTCTTTAATAATGAAGAACATGCTACACCTGGAATGTTGTTGTCTATTTTTATTTAATAAACTAACCTATTTTGATCTTTTAAAAATAAACTTCAGTAGCAAAGCTGAGTTTCATTTGTCATTTCTTTTGAAAGCGGCTGAAAGTCAGAGAGGCAGGATTTAATCTCCCTCAGAGGGGATTGTTTGAGTGACAGTGGGTTCAGGAGCCTTGCGTGGGGTGGGCATCTAGGAAACAGTGGCAGTGTTGTCTTCTCTTTGTCCGCAGGCTGCTCTCTTAAGAGACGTGACTGACACTTTGTTTGCTGTGGAGGAGCAATTGTCCACAGACACAGGCTGGTAGGGAAGAGCTCACACCTCTAATTTCTCACTGTTCTCAAAACCCTGATTCTGCAGGAAGGCTGAGCGTCTCTTCATTTGGCTCCTTCCATGATCGAGTCTGGATGGCCTTACACTCAATGGGGAGCCAGACTCTTCTTCTGGCATTTGTCCCAGTGTGTCCTAGTGTGGGGCCAGGGAGGATGGTTTGCAGAATAGAGGAACTGCCTTGCTGAGATACAGCTTGAACGCAGACACTTCTGAGCCTCCCATTGAGCTGATGGATTGCCTGCTCAGACACTGGTTAAGTAGTCTGGCTGTGTGCGTGTGTGTGTGTGTGTGTGTGTGTGTGTGTGTGTGTGTGGCGTAGGTATTGCCTGTCTTGATATCACTATATGCAATGGCGGGTCTTAATGAGCTTGGATCCTAGTTTATTGGGAACCAGTTCTTGGCACTCTCAGTTTGGCATTGGTGCCCCTTTTATGTGCCCTAGATTGTCCTGTACTTCCTCTATCACCATATTCATTATACTTAACTAGAGGCCTGGTGCACAAAATTTGTGCACTCGGGGTGTGTGTGTGTGTGTGTGTGTGTGTGTGTGTGTGTGTGTCCCTCAGCCTGTTCTGCAGGCTCTCACAGTCCAGGAGCCCTTGGAGGATGTCTGACTAACAGCTTAGGCCCGCTCCTGCCACCACCGCTGCACTCGCCAGCCATGAGCCCAGCTTCTGGCTGAGCAGCGTTCCCCCTGTGGGAGCACACTGACCACTAGGGGGCAGCTCCTGCATTGAGTGTCTGACCCTGGTGGTTAGTGCATGTCATAGCAACTGGTTGTTCAGCCATTGGGCCAAAACCAGCTCTCCAACATCCCCTGAGGGGTCCCAGATTGCGAGAGGGCACAGGCCAGGCCAAGGGACCCCACCAGTGCACAAATGGGGCTAGGGAGGGATGTGGGAGGTTGCCAGCTGGGGAGGGACTGCGGGAGGGCTCCAGGGCATGTCGGGCCCATCTTCCTCAGTCCCAATTGGCCGGGCCCCAGCAGCAAACTAACCTATTGGTCAGAGTGTCTGCCCCCTGGTGGTCAGTGCACGTCATAGCAAGTGGTTGAGTGACCTTAGAATATCATTAGCATATTATGCTTTGATTGGTTGAACGGCTGACCGGACAACTGGACACTTAGAATATTAGGCTTTTATTATATAGGATGTGTGTTATATAAGTTACAATTTTATCCTTAAAACATTCTACTCCTCCACTTACTGATTTGTTAAACAAATCCTAGCTGTCATGTGCCAGGCACTGTGCAAGGGATGGAGGATTTGGTGCTGGACAAAATACTCAAACAAAATAGAAGTATGTGGAATAAAAGGGAAAGTTCTCCTTTAAATCTTCTACCTCTCCCTCCAGTCTCATTCCTCTGAAGGAACCTACTTTTAATAATTTAGAGCAGGGGTTGGCAAACTGCAACCCTAGGACCTTTACACCATGACCACAGAGTTGATAATTGCGATAGCAATTGTATGGCTTACAAAGCTGAAACTATTTACTATCCTGTCCTTTACAAAACATGTTTTCTTACCATGGATTTAGAGGTTATCTTACCAGAACTTTTTAGGTATATTTTATATGAATATATATGTTGATGTTTTGGTTTGTATAGTTTTCTGAAATGAGACTCTATTACATGTGTTATTTGTTAATCTACCTTCCCCCTACCTAAATACTTGCATAATTGTCTGTCTCCCAAGCAGAGAACAGAGGACCTGTTGCTGTGTTGCTGTTTTCAGTTCAGTCCTTGGCAGATGCTGCATATACACTGAGTGGCCAGATTATTATGATCTCTGAACACATAATAATCTGGCCATTCATTATATATATATATATATTAGTGGCCTGGTGCATGAATTCGTACATGGGTGGGGGCTGGCCAGCCTGGCCAGGGGGAGGGGACATGGGCGGTTGGCCGGCCTGCCTGCTGGTCAAACTCCTGGTCGAGGGGACAATTTGCATATTAGCCTTTTATTATATAGAACTAGAGGCCCCTTGCAGGAAGATTCCTGCAATAGGGCTTCCTGCTGTGGTCTCCGCGGCCCTGCCTGCTTCCCTCCCTTCTCTGTAGCCCCCGCCTGCTTCCCTTCCTTCTCTGCTGCCCCGCTTGCTTGCTTCTCCGCAGCTTCACTCCCTTCTGCAGCGCTTGGCTTCTTTCTACGCTGTCTTCAGTCTTCGCTCTGGCCTGGATATGCAAATTAACCACCATCTTGGTTGGGTTAATTTGCATACTCACCCTGATTGGCTGGTGGGCGTGGCTTGTGGGTGTAGCAAAGGTACGGTCAATTTGCATGGTTTTCTTTTGTTAGAGAGGATATACACTGAGTGGCCAGATTATTATGCATTCAGAGATCATAATAATCTGGCCACTCAGTGTATATTTGTTGAATGGCTGCATGAAAAGTATATTATGTGTAACAAAGTTCCAAATTTGTAAATGGTTTACTTAAAAAATAATTCAGAGTGTACTCAAGATAATCCATATTGTAATATCCTTTTCCCTCACTTATACTGCATTGGGATTAATGGGTGAGAGAGAAAAAAGAAACAATATCAACTTGTCCTTGGTGAATCATGCAAGAACATAAGACTTATAGGTGTGAGGTACCTGTGAAATAGGTTGAAGTGGAAGACAGGTTGACAACTGACCATTCTAGGGAACATAGGGCTTTTCCTACAGCCAAGTAAGCTCTGAGTGAATACAGGAAGCCTTATCAATTTGATAATTTTGAATTTCATGGTTTGAGTACATGGATTGTATTGGTCCTATGGCCATGGATGCTTTGCTCATTTGGTATTTTATGAATGCACTTTTGTTGAGAGGTAGTCTCCACTAGATAGTATGAATTATATATTTAGTTATTTATATGGCTCTTTATGTCCACTAAAGGTAGGAGGGGCTGCTATTTTATCAAGTATATCAATTTCCATAATATTGACAAATCCCTTTTCTCGGATATGGAAGAAACAGTTTTAGGGGGCTTTCTTTTCTCTAAATGGCTTTCTTTCCTTTCCCCCTCATACCTCAAACCTTTCTCATCTAACCTTGGCAAAGCATGAGGTGCAAGTAGAGAAGGTGTGTTGTCAGGTAAGGTGAGGTGTGTGGGCACAATGGAGCTGATGAAGCCTCTTCAGAATTTCTGCGTGGGGAGAAATTGTGTGTGTTTTCCAACATCTGACTTGCTGTTGATCTTTCTCTCTCCAGACATTTTTGGTTGAGGGGTGCAAAGTGGATCTCAGGAGGGAAAGTGTGAGTCCAGGCAGCCCTCATGTGGGCTCAGCTCCCATCTCCACTTTAAGGAGGGGCTCTTTGGGGATTTGCTTGCAACCTGGAGCATTGCTCCATAATAACCTGACAGTTCCTTTGGGAACTGAGGAGACCTCCATAAGCAATTTAATATAATCCATTCATTTTACAGGTCAGGTGGCTGAGGCCCAGAGAGTGAAGGAACACTTTAGGTGTTGAATGATATTATTAATCATTCAGTGACTTAATAATAAAAGTGCACCAGCAGTATCGTTCCAGGGGACAAAAACTTGCAAATTTTGCTTCCTCTTTCATGTACAGTAGGGAGCTCTGCAAGACAGGATAGTAATAGTTTTGACACGTGCCAGGCATTGTGCTCAGCACTTGGTATGCATTCTCTTATTTCATTGTCACAGCAACCTTAGAGGTTGGTACTTTCATTAACCACAGTTCATGAATAAATAACGAGAGGCCAAGAGAAGCTGTGATTAATCTGAGATCACATTGATAGTCAGTGTCAGAGCCCCCAAGCTGATGGAAGAGTCTGTGTTCTTGGCCAGTGCACCTTCTCCTATGCTTTGAATGAGACTATTTAGAGCACTTCCTGTGAATGAGGCTAGATGTGTGAGAAGTGGGCAAAATCCAGCCTTTAGTTCCTAGTATAGCTTGGCTTCTTCATTGTACCTGGGTGGGCAAGGATCAGAAAATCCTAACAGTACCAGGGCAAGATGGGATTTGTGACTGCCTAGGTCAAAGATGAAAGGAATAAGCTCCTTGCACAGGCTCTCTCTACCGCTCACCCCTCTTTTTGGATGTCGGTGGTCTTGGTGTTGTGTTTGGGAAGCAGCCGAAGTGGAAAGAACCACTTGGTGAGTGATTGTAATTTCAGAGTTCATAAAATATTTATGAAAGCTTTTCTCAGAGTCAGATTGAAACATTTCTTGACTCCTGTGGCCCGAATCTCACTATGGGGCCAGTCATATTTCTTGGAAGAAATAATATTTCTTCCAACCCAACTTTCTTTGTCTTAATTTGTCTTAATTGATATTACCCCAGGATCCTGAGGGGCACAAGTGAAGAGGGTCTGGCTGGCTGTTTTGTGATATAATTCCAATTACTTATCAGAATCCCTGCCATTTCCTGTGGTCACTTCATAACAAATGAACTTTGTAGCATCTGTCTTCATAACAGTGCAAATTAAATTGGAATGTTGCTGGTGGGGAAAAAATCAGCTGGCGGAAGTCAGTTAGAAGGAACACAATGAGAGGAGAAAGATGACAAATATTCAACAAACATAAGTTAACTAGTCTTCCCTTTCCTTTGGATAACTTTGGGAGCTCAAATGGATTGTAGAAGGACGTGGCCTTCCCATTGGACCTAGAGCCACACAACAGATTTATCCTCATTCCTTTTGATTCAGAAGGAGGGAGAAGAAAATGGAGGCATTTTCTCCTCTTGTGATTATCTGGCTGCCAGGAGAATGTGCAGGAAGGATTTTCAGTCCCAGGAGCCATGGGTAGCTGCTTTCAATAGCTTTTATAGTCTCTGTGCTTGAGACTTTAATTTATTTGACGATTGGATGTTGAAGATGATTTATCTTCTCTGGCTTGTTTTCATTATCTCAGGCACTTGAGAGGGGAAATTTAGAGTAGGAAATGGGAAAGCAGTTCTTTAGGTCCTAGCTACTCAAAGTGTGGTCTCTAGGCTAGAGTCTCACCTGGGCATTTGTTAGAAATGTAGAATCTCAGGTCCCCACTCAGACCTACTGAATGAGAATTTGCATTTTAACAAGATACCTCGGTGATTTGTGTGCATGTTAACTGTTTAGAAAGCACTGCTTTAGAATGTCTCCTGCTGGTCTTTGAGGTGCTCAAGGAGCGCTGTAGGCTGTACTCGTCTTCGTTCGGTATGTTTGTTCAGGCTGGCGTAATTTCTTAACAGGGCACTAGTACAGTGCCTGGAGTGTCTTCCTTCTTTTGATCATCACTGCATCGTCAATAACAGCATGATAACTGGGTGTTTACTGTGAGCCCAAGTACAGTTATAGGTGCTTTACAAATGCTACCGCATTTAATCTTTAGAACAGCTCTGAGGAAAAACTACTGTGATCCCTGTTTTATAAATGGGGAAATGGAGGCAAAAGAGATTGAGCAGATATATATATATATATATTTTGTTTGTTGGAATTGAAATCAAAGAGCTTAATTTAGAGGAGGCAGCATGAGGATAATGGAACGAGCTTGGGCTTTGAAGTGGGATAAGTACTAGTTTAATTTTTATTTGCTCTGCATGCTGGTAAAATAATTTTGGGGATCTTATTACATCCCTCTTAGGTGATTATGAGGGCAAAGTGCAATAACATATGCAGACTGTCTAGCAGAATTCCTGGAACATAGTAGGCACTTAATAAATGTCTTTCTATTTCCTCCCTGTTCTTACTCTTTCCTTCTCTTCTGTTCCCCTATCTTGTGACTCCCTCCTGCTAGCTAATGTTGGCTGATTATTTAAGTCCTAAGTACCTCTGTCTGGAAAACAGTTTACTGGACTGAGGTTTTATAATGCACATATCTTCTTAAATATAAGCTTAGAAAGAACTCAGTATGAAGCCTTAACTCAGGTGTCAGTTGATGAATAAGCATCTGTGATGTGATGTAAGTGCTTAGCTTAGATGATTCTTAGAGTCCAGGTGGTTGCTGTGAATAGAATTTAGATTCTGATCTGAATTGAAAGCGAGCACCTTCAGGCAAAATGTGTGGAAACTTATATAGGTTCCGTACCCTACCTGGAGCCTGGATGAGTCCGAATCCATCTCCATTAACTGTTATTTCCATGACCTGAGGCCATTCAGAGTGAAACAGAGTAGTGATTAAGTGTACAGACTCTCGAGTCAAATTGCCTGGGTCTGATTCTTGGCTGTGGTGTTGACTAGCTGTGTGAAACTGCAAAGCTAACTTCTCCGGGCCTCAGTGTGGGCATCCTAGAAGGGGGGTAATTACACCTGTTTCATGAGTTCTTGTGATGACTAAATGAGTCGATACATCTAAAGCTCTTAGAAAAGGCCTGGCTCATGTTAAGGGCTTTAGCACGTGGTAGTTTCCATCATACTTCACCACCTTGAACTCCCATTTCCTTGCCTGTGTAATGAATAATTCAGCCTCGTCTGGGGCCAGAGCCCTTAATGTGGTAGTCTAACAGGTCTAATACAGTGCCTGGCATGAGCAGGTACTCAGTTCATGTTTACTCTCCTGCTGAACCAGCAAGACATGCAGAGTAGTCATCATTTTGAAGAATTGGCCATGTACTTGTGCTCTGCACTGATGTTCATAAGCTGGAGGTGCCAAGTTGGAAATTTTCCCCAGGTTCTATTTAAGTTACCTGTTAATCTTATTATATGAATCTTTAACAGGAGAGGTAGAGGTATAAGCTGAAAATTACATGATAAAATGAAAACGATGATGATGGTAGTAATAATAATAATAATAATAATAATAATAATAATACTAAAGCAACAGGCTGAGATGTTTCCATAGTTCTCCTTGGAAAACTCACACTCCTCTCTAGGGGTGGTGATAGGGCAGATGTTGACTGAAATGTCACTTAGATAAGGAGATGCATCCATGGCAACTAATGAGACTGGGAATAGGCTGGGAAGACTCAACTGGCAGAGGTCAGGTAACAAAATGACTGAAATTGTACTCTTTAAATGCCCTCCTGCCAATCATCAGCTAAACTTGTCATTCAAACTGCCCCAGGCGAGAGGTGATCATAGTGGACCTACGCAGCTAATTTCTCCATAGTACTGGGACCCATTATGCGACATCAACTGTAACCTTGCAAGCCTTCTGAGAAATGGGAAGGCACAGCTTGACATTTTTCTTATTTCATGGATTGGCAAGGTTGTCAGGAAATATTGTGAGGTGGAACTTGGTGCTTCTCTTACCATTCAGTCCTCATTCTCTCTCTCTCTCTCTCTCTCTCTCTCTCTCTCTCTCTCTCTCTCTCTTGTAATGGCTTTTAGTTGTAGTACTTCTCTTAGCTGGTTGTCAAGGTGAGGAGTTTAGATGATAAATTACATACCTTAAGATATTATTTCTTACCTTTGAAAGTAATTGCACTTTAAGGTTTCTTAAAGACTAAACAATACTTAATTGGCAGAGTGCAATTTGAGGATCTCCTGGAAGGAGTTGCTTCAACATTTGTAGGAGAAAGACCCACTTTCCTCAAAGAACACTTGGTTTCTCTCAGTGCTTGTCTTGGCCCTGAGAAAAGCAGCTCTGACCCAGGGGAACTGCTCTCTGTCCTGGCTCTCTTGCTCCCACACTTACTTTTAACTCGGTCTCTCTCCTCAGCTCAACTTATCCTGCCCATGGCTCACGCAGGGTCCATGTAGCTGCACAATTGGGTCTGAAGATGAAAGGGATTAATTCCTAAACTCAGTTTAGGTAAACTGACCCTAACAAATGCTTGGAGCTACATCTTGTCTCAGAACACCTAGCTATAGCTCTGAAGTCTATTAGTAAAAAAAATATACTTATGCATTTCCCATTTTTAGTCAGATGCAAGTCTGAGTGTTTCTTCTTGTATGTGTGGACAAACTGGTCCCTTGGGGTCTTTGTGAAAAATTGATTCCTGAACCCCACCCCAGCCCCACTGAATGGGACTCTGGTGGGTGGAAAGTAGGAATCCTAGGAATCTGAATTAAAAGGAGCAACAAGAAATCTCTGCATGTGCTACTTATACACCCAAATGGGCCTCTAGTCCATGGGCCAGTGTTTGGGAACCAGTCCAACACTTTCTAGTTTATGATTTGAAACGGAGGCCCAAGAAACGTGGCCAGTCACAGAGCAAGGCTGTAAGCAAATTGCCGCAGTGACTGGCGCTACGATTCTCTTTAGCCTTTCCTTCCCAGGGACCACTTAGGAAGTGTTGACAGACTGGCTGTGCCTTAAGTGAGCGCGTGCCCACGTGTTTCTTCTGAACCAGCCGAGTTGCCACTTCCCCTGCATTTGGTACTCAAAGGCCTCATCCTGTCCTATCCGTAATAGCTTTTAGTTTTATAATGTTCCACTGGACCTACTTTGTATTTAAAGGGCTTTCTATTATGGTTAAAGGATACTCCACTGTTGCTTAATTTCCAAATCAAGTGTGCATAAATAATTTATTGACGCAATGTTGCACTCAGACAGTTTTTCAAAATTGCCCTATGTAACTTTATTAAGTGCAGAACCTGGATTGCTAATTTGTTTGATTGGAAAGGGGGAAAAATGGATCCATATGTTATTAAGCCATTCAGGTGGCAAACAGCATTGCCCCCAAAAGTCCTAATCTCTGTTTTTCGTCATCGAATTTAAATCATAAATAAAAACAGAGTGGTGCATTAGGAAAGTACACGCCATGTTTTGTTAACATAGTCAGAAAAATGGAGCTGCTACCCACCCTTTCCCCATCTGCCAGTCACTGTATTAAAAGCTTCTGCAATTTTATTAGAATTCTCTGTCTCTGCAGATGCCAGTCAGCTGTGAAATTGAAATTGCAAACAGAAATATTACATTTTCATCCACAGTGGAAACTGAGAAAGTCCATTTTTTTGACAGGCGAAGAAATGGCTTGACCTTGTCAGTGGGGCCCTTCTCTGTTCGGGTCCGAAGGCAGTTTGGGGCTCCTGTCTTGAAAGGGAGGAAGGAGCCAGCGGTCTGATCCGCAAGTGTCCTCCACAATTCACAGGAGGAGAACTTTTGAGCTTTTCTGAACGTAGCTCATTTTTCTTTCTCCCTCTTTCTCTGAGTACATTGAGGTTGTGCTGGTGAGGCGTCAGTGCTAGGGAGGTGCAGAAATTTCAACGTGATGTTAACGCTAACATTTCAAGGTTTTCTGGTGGGTAGAGAGGATTCATGGTGGTGACAACTGGTTTATGACTGGGCTGCTGGAACCTGAGCTGGGCCTGAAGGGGAGGTCAAGAATGACAGCTGGATAATCTTTGCTTGAAACACTCTTCTTCTTTCCCTGGGTAATTCCCGAGCTTTCTCAAATGTCACTTTCACTTGGAAGATTTCCTCCATCCACCTTATCCACTCTCCCGGGACCAGGTTATTTGTACCTGCTTTGAGCTACCATTACTCTGAAGCATGTACTGATTTTACTTGTTTAAATGCCTGCCTCCCTTCCTAGATTGTAGACTTTCTGAGGGCAGCGATTCTATCTATCTTGGTGCGTTATTGTATTTCCAGGCTTAGAATGGTAGTAGGTCTATTAGAGTTGGATGGGTCAATATTTATTAAAAGAGTGAATGACTGAATAAAAGGTACCTGCAGAAATAGCTTAGGTGAGATGCACTGGCAAAATAGGAAGAGCAGAACTAGGGTAGGGAATGTAGGATGGAATTCCATAAGATGGGATATAGATGGGAACCAGAGAAATTACGGTACTCACATGATGGGAATCTTTATAACAGCAGTTATAAGCTCTGACCAAGGTTTAGGGGTTGGAAAGGAAAATGCAAGATGGATCTTTTATCTTCAGATATTCAGTGCCAACTGTAAATATTTTGTGGTTTGGAAGGAAATGATGAGGAAATAGTTTTTCATATAGGTATGTTGTAATACCCCAAGTATCAACTTGATTTGAAGAAACCTGGAGAGCCTAGTGTAGAGCCCAGCCAGTGTTGCTCAGTGGTTGAGTATTGACCTATGAATCAGGTCCGGAGGTCACAGTTCAATTCCTGGTCAGGGCACACGCCTGGGTTGCAGGCTTGATTCCCCAGGAGGGGGCGTGCAGGAGGCAGCCAATCAGTAATACTCTCTCATAATTGATGTCTCTACCCCCCTCTCCCTCTCCCATCCTCTCTGAAATCAATAAAAATATATTTTAAAAATAAAATAAAAATTCAGCGTATGGTCCAGCACAGCTCACTGATGGTGCATTTATGCTATCATATACCGGGTCTTGTGTTCAGTGCTTCTCCCACATTTTTTTTCATTTAATCCTCCAAATAATCCTATGATTGTAGGTAACATTTTTATCCTCCTTTTGAAGCTATGGAAAATGACGCATAGGGAAGCTATCTTGAATTGCCCACAGTCACATAGTTAAGTAGTGGTGAAGCTGTAGTTTGAATCTATGATTACTGAATTCCGAAGTTCAACAGACTTTTAACCTTGATGATGGGCTGCATCTCTCTGCAGACTAGAATAGGTGTTTGGTAAACCCATGTTTAATTACCTAAAGAAAGACCATGGGGATACAGACGGGATTGTTCACTGGATGAGCCAGATGGTTCTCACAAGGTTGCCTGCAAATGAGGCATCTGGGAGGGTGGCCCCCCATGCACTGGAGGGAGTGGCTGTGCCCCTACTTTACACAAGTTCTCCAGGTGTTGTCAGTTGGGGTTTTCAGCGCCGTTGTGCAACTCCCCTGAGCAGCTGGTGCCTCAACTCATACCTTTTCTCTTTAGGCTTGGAAGGCAGGCTGCTTCCTTGAAAGCCCTGTAAAAACAGGAAGCAGCAGGGAAGGGGTTCATTTCCTGGAACGCAAATGGTGATGTGTCCAGCTGTGCCTGATGCTAGCATGTCTGTGGGATGCTGTGAGGGTGGGGACCATGTGCCCAGCCTGCTGCTGAGTTCCTGCTGGAGAATTTCAGCTCACACAGTGTGACTCTTTTGTGGTTTTGGTCCACCTCCTTGCTTGCCAAGACCAGATGAAAGGAGCAAGCATCCCTGAAACATGACGCCAAAGAGTGAAAGCCATAAAGCAGATCTGAGTGCTGCTGTCTCTTCTTTCTTTTTCTGAGTTTGGATGCATGAGAGCCTTCAGTGTTTGCTCCTGGTAGCCACATATCATCCTATCCATTTAATCATTATTATCTTAAAAGTGACTAACGTTTATTCACCACAAGCCATGTTGTGAGCTAATTGCCTTGCCACTGTATCTCTTATCCTTAGTATATTGCTCTGATGTAAAAAATGTTATAAACTCTATTCTCAGATGAATGAAACCCATAGTTTAGAGAGACCTAGTAACATCCCTAAGATCACATATGAGATCAGTTGTAGAGCTGGATGACCATTGAGGCCTGTCTGACTCCAGAGCCTAGTTCTCTATCAGTACACCGTGTTGCCACTCTACACAGTGCTGGAGAATTGGCTAGGACACATTAATGACCATTGTCTTTAAAGCCATCTCTCTGGTGCCGCTTTGAGATACACAATAGCCAGGAGGTGTGTTGTTTTAGGCTGGTGGGCAGTTATTGTTGCTGCCAGAACTCTCCGTATCTGTAGTTACCCCCTCATCAACAAACTCCAGGTACAGCTGAAGGAGCCCAGAGGCAATTACATCTACTTAGGAGCCAGTACTTCCCCAGGGGATAGAAAAGCCACAGCAGCTCATTCTGGTCTCCTCTGCAGAGCTAGCTGGATACTTAGCTTCCCCAGCGTTTTCGTCCTCTAGGCTCTAAGCCCAATGGATTACAAAAGCCTCGCTGGCAAAAATCTCTGGGAGGCACCTGCTATTTTTGAATGCCATCTTTCTTTTCTGCTGTGGTTCTGGAATTTAATTATGGAGCCTGGATTAGTGTAAGGCCATGTTCCATCTGCTCTTGTACTTAGGACCTTCGATCCTCAAGAGAAGATGCCATTTCCACCCCCCTCTTCCAATTTCTATTTGGAGTTGGGCTTGTCAAAGGGCTGCTGTCTGGTGGGTGCCTTTGGGCTGGTGTATCACTTCTGCTATTTGCCCAAATGGCTGCCACCAGCCTTGGGATGTGCTTTCTGCATTTTGTCAGAGCCTTACTCTGTAGGCACTCTTTTTATAAAGTCCACAGCAGACTCGGTTGTATGAAAGGTCAGGGTAGACTGGCTTTTGAATACTGACAAAACGCTGCCATTTCTCTGGATCAAAGGCAACCAGCCATCAGCAGCATGTTTGAGAAGCTGTGAATTGGCTCCATGCTCAGTCCCCTTAAACTTTCTGGGAAGCTTGCTCACACCGTGGCAGTTCCTGCCTCAAACCCTCAGTCTGTTCAGAAAGGTGGCCAGTCTTGATGTGGCTTCTTCTGTAAATCATTGGTTATAAGTCTTCTCTTCAGCTAGTCTTCAGATTGGTTGCTCTATATTTTAGTTGTAATTCCCGGTTGGTCCTGGGAGGAAGTGAGTGTAACATCCACCTACTATGCCACCATCTTGGATCCCCTTTAGCTCTCTTGTTCTAGATCTCTCTTACCCATCTGTTAAACCTAGTCTGCATCGTGTCCCTTTTTCCAGGACTCTATTTTTTCTGTGGGGGCAGCTCTCTGTTCTGAGTATATCGTTATTCATGTGTTAATATCAGTTCTTTCAGGTAAAATGCTTGCATTTGGAAAAGACTTAAGTTTATCATGCCTGAACAATTGGTGGTTAAGGGGAATGTATAAATGTCACCCCCTTATTTTCTCCGAGTGTGGATCCAAGTGAGTCAGACAAATGATCACCTTTATTTCTGATAAATTGCACTTTGGCATGCACTTTTAGACCTGCAGGTGTATGAGTTTGTAAACACATCACTTTACAATACAACAAACTTACCCACCCAGTCACTGGCCTTGCAGGTACATCTGCAGAGACAATGTTTCTTAAATTTCATGACAGAGGCTGATCCCCTAAAGAGAACCCCGAAAGGGCTGAGCCTTGCTCTCTGTGTCTTCAAATAGATAACGGGAACTAGGTAGTTTGTAAATGTCTCTTTATTCCCCTTAATATTCACTACAATTCAATTAAGAAGATGTTCCATGTAACTTGCACATATCCATGCTAAGTCATGGCAGATTTGGGACTAGAATCTAGGAGAATTCTTGACTTCCCAGTGCTGTTTCTTTTTACTCCACCCCGACTTGACCTTCCCACCTGCACCCATCGATGGTAGAATGAAAGTCAGTGTCATTACCCTGAAATGATATGCTCAGAGATGCCATATAATATTTATAATGTTTATTGGAAATGCACAAAGTTTTTCCCAGAGATAGACTTCTGATCATTAAACTGATGTAAACAACTGTCCACTTGGGAGAGGTTTAATTACCAACTCCAGATGTTAGAACAAGGTGGTTCCAGGACTCCAGGCCTGGCTCGTTCTCTTTGCTAGCATGTATCCTCTCCCCCCACCCCCATCAGACTTGCACACTGGACATCTCACCTCTCGGCAGTGAGAGCAGATGCTTTAGATACTTAGAAATAAAGAGGAGATGGCTGGCAATAGAATATACAGGGGTTCCTAGGCCACATGATGGCTTTGTAGATTTCTCTCTCTTTCTCTCTGGTTTGTGGGAAGGACCTAAATGACTCCTTTTTGAAGTGTTGAAGAAATTGGAATATTCTGACACATTGATCCATATAGCCTCATCTTTTGGTAATATACCTTTTTTTTTCCCTTTCAGAAGAAGTAATTGTGAAAAGTCCAATAAACCTTTCACTCAATTACTAGACATGTTATATGGCTGTAGCATGCCACAAGTGTTCATTGCTCTATTAAGGGTAGTTGGCAAAAGCAAAACCTAGGATTTAGATTACAGATGCAGTGTGGGTGTCAATCATTATACAAAATATGTTTGGATGTACAACATTTGCTACTATCCTATATAGTATTGGTAAAAGGCTAATATGCAAATCAACTGAACGGCGAAATGACCGTTGGCTATGACGTGCACTGACCACCAGAGGGCAGATGCTCAATGCAGGAGCTTCCCTCTGGTGGTCAATGCGCTCCCACAGGGGGAGCGCCACTCAGCCAGAAGCCAGGCTCACAGCTGGTGAGCGCAGTGGCAGTGGCGGGAGCCTCTCCCACCTCCGCTGAAGGAGGGTGGTGAGGGGTCCCGGGCTGCGAGAGTCCTGGACTGCGAGAGAGATGTCTGACTGCTCTCTGGCAGGCGGACATCCCCCAAGGTATCCTCCCGGACTGTGAGAGGGTGCAGGCCGGCCTGAGGGACCTCCCCCTCTCCAGTGCACGAATGTCATGCACTGGGCCTCTAGTAGAATTATACGTCTCTACTTTTTAGGTATTTCAGCTCTATGGTTTTAAACACCATCCTTATGTTAACAGTTTTCAAATGTATATCTCCAGCTCCAACCTCTTGATTAAACTTCAGACTCAGTATTCAGTTACCTACAATGTTGTACTCTACTCCCTTAGACACAGTGTTGGGTCAGGGACCCACCTTAGTCTTCTGAGTACCATCCCTAGGCCTTGAACGGGAACTGTCAGAGCTGCTGGCTTGCCCTTGCTTAAGAAGAGTCTACTTTATATTGAACCAACACAGGAGGAAGCAGAACTGAAAGATTTCTGCTGACACTGTGTGAGTCCTAGATCCAGGCATGCCTGAAGCTAGAAATCTCTGGGCTTTTTTGTAATAGGAGACTATACATTTCCTCTTTTGCTTAAGCCAATCTGAGTTGAGTTTTTGTCATAGCAAAAGTTATGAGCGTTCAAGGAAATTTATTTGAAGCAGGCCTGGACATCTTTTAAACCACATCCTTGCCTGGCCAGTGTGGCTCAGTGATTGAGTGTCGACCTATGAATCAGGAGGTCATGGTTTGATTCCCAGTCAGGGCACATGCCCAGGCTGTGGGCTTGATCCCCAGTGTGGGGCATGCAGGAGGTAGCCGATCAATGGTTCTCTCTCATCATTGAAGTTTCTATCTCTTTCTCCCTCTCCCTTCCTTTCTGAAATCAATAAAAATAAAATTTTAAACCACATCCTTATGTAAACTCCCTGGAAAATACAAGCCGTGTCTTCCACTTCAGCAAGGGTAGCTGCTATGCTTCTGGGAGTTAGTTGGAAAAGGGTGTTAAACGAAGCTGGGGTATTGTGGCTCTGAAATATCTGCCTTTTTTACTTAGTTCCTAAGAATGCTGTGTGGCAGGGAAATCACAAATGTAGAAACAGCAGGGGTTTTCTTAAAGCATAGTACTGTTCAGTTTCCAATTAATTCACTGCCTACCCACCCACTGTCCATTTAGAAATGCTTTTATTAACATATTTCACCTCAGGACTTCTGGAAGGTATAAAGCTTCAAAGTAATTCACAAGGAAAGGAATGAGGGGAAACCCTTCATGCCAAAAGGAAAAATAAAAAAGCTTAATTTAAAGTATCCACATAGTGGGTTAGCATGGGGCACCCAGGTGGCATTAATACATTTCAGAAAGCAGGTGTCTTTAAACTAAAATCTCAGAAGTTGGCTTATTCACGGATGCCTGTAGTACACCCTAGGAAGCTCACACTTTCAAAAAATACAAACTGAGGCCTTGATGTTGTTCCCTAGAATAAATTTAAGGTTAAGGGCAACTAATTCTAATGAGAAGGACTTTTGTGGTAACAGACCCCACATACTTTAGAATTCCATTTACTTTTCTCATTCTTCATCATTTTCCTTAGGGTTATATGATGGTTTCTGTATGTCAGATATGCAGTGTTTTTCCAAAGTGTGTGTGTGTGTGTGTGTGTGTGTGTGTGTGTGTGTGTGTGTGTGTGTGAATGTCACCGAGAAAGACATATTAGATGGGTAAGAATCATGTGCTGTTTGTTTCTTAATATTTTGTGTATCACACATCACATTGTAATTATCCTTCATATTCACCAGATTTCAATTGATTTTAAGCAAAATTGTCCCTGGACTGTACACTCCAGGAAGTAGGGGCTATATCTGTTTTGTTTAACCCCAAGTGTCTAGGACCTGGTACAGTAGAGAGAGATTGTTTGTTGATGCTAAGTATCATCCCAGTCCTTCTAAGTTCTCCCCTGTCTGAAAGGGTGTAAGCCTGGAAATTAGACTTCTTGATCTCCAGGATTCTAGTTTAGAGTCCATCAGTGCGAGGCCCTCTTGTGAGATTTATAAGATAGAATAGAAGAGAAGCCACCTTTTCTCTGCTGGGCAGGTAATGTGGGCAATGGAGATGGCAGGGGTGATGTTTTGTCCACAGCCTTTGAGCATCCTCTTGAGAATCACCAGCTTTGGCACAGTAGATAGCTGAAGCTACTGGTAGTAACTTCCCTGGGATCTCTGTACTTCTGGCTTTCCTGAAAACAGCCTTCTTGCCCTTTGTTCCTGCAGCCTTCTGATAGTTATGCAAGTCTCTATCTTCCTATAGTAAAGTTCTCCCTAGTTTAAATACCTATAGTGACTATTCTTTGTCTGGTTAACTCTGATGGATAAAATAAGTTGCCTGACCTAAAATTCAGTGGCAATTTATGATTTTAAACTTCTGATTTGAATTATTTATATTGGAAAAATGTGTGTGCACCTCATGGACAGGACAGTGTCCACCTCTTAGATCCGTGGTTGGCAAACTGCGGCTTGTGAGCCACATGCGGCTCTTTGGCCCCTTGAGTGTGGCTCTTCCACAAAATACCACGGCCTGGGCGAGTCTATTTTGAAGAAGTGGCGTTAGAAGAAGTTTAAGTTTAAAAAATTTGGCTCTCAAAAGAAATTTCAATCATTGTACTGTTGATATTTGGCTCTGTTGACTAATGAGTTTGCCGACTACTGTCTTAGACTGACTTTTTTTGGTAAACTGATGGTAGTCTCATGCATGCCAGCTCTTATAAAGAGATGGAGCTTTGTTTCTTGGTGAAGTATGGTCCCCATGTGAAAAGCAATAGCTCCTGCCTAAAAATGGAAATGAAAAGAATATAAAGAGTTCTAAGAAAAGGAGAGTTATATATTGTTCAGTTTTGACTGTATGACAAATAATCTCAAAATCTGAGTAGTTTACAACAACAAATGCTTATTTTCTTGTCCACAATTCTGCAGGTGGGTTGTAACTGTGCTGGACTCAGCTGGGAATTGCCTGGGCTTGGCTCCAAGTAGTGTGTTGGGTTCAGGTCAGCTTCACACATTTCTTCATTTTCCTTGGACAGGCAGCTCTCCCCGGCAGGTGTTTCTCATGACAAATCACAAGGCAAGGCAAAACCATGCTGTTTCCATCATGTCTGCTAATGTCCTATTGTCTAAAGCAAGTAATATGACCAACCACACCATCAATAAAACAGGGTAGTCTGCTTTAACCACAGTTGGAGGCACTCCACAAATTTTTAGCCAAACAGGTGCTTTTTGGATAAATTATAGTAAAATTCTTAAATGGCTCATAGCTTCAATCTGTAATGTGGATACAATCTTTTGCTCAGAGAAAAAAAAGCAAGCAACTCATGAAACTGTTTCTCAATATAAGATACTTGTCAAGTGAGATATAACATTACAGTGAAAGTGGGGTGTGAGGACAATCAGAAAATTCCCAACAAGAATGTGATTTGAAAGAAATTCAGAAGCCAGAGTCTTCCTCACCTCTGCATTCCTAGTGCCTAGACCATAATATGTATTAGATAAATATTTGTTGGGAAATTAATTACTAAAGTAATGGTAGCAGTTGACCAGTAGGCATTGTTGAGAAGGGTTCTACTCAATCACATAAACTGTGATCGATTAGTGATGTGAGCTGAGAGAGAGGTACAGAGGAAGGACATTTGTTGACTATGTCTACATTACTCTAGATCAGTGGTTCTCAACCTTTCTAATGCCGCGACCCTTTAATACAGCTCCTCGTGTTGTGGTGACCCCCAGCCATAAAATTATTTTTGTTGCTACTTCATAACTGTAATTTTGCTACTGTTATGAATCGTAATGTAAATATCTGTGTTTTCCGATGGTCTTAGGCTCTACAGCAGTGGTTCTCAACCTGTGGGTCGCAACCCACAGGTTAAGAACTCTAGCAGGGTCGCCTAAGACCATCGGAAAACACAGATATTTACATTACGATTCATAACAGTAGCAAAATTACAGTTATGAAGTAGCAATGAAAATAATTTTATGGTTGGGGGTCACCACAACATGAGGAACTGTATTAAAGGGTCGCGGCATTAGAAATGTTGAGAATCACTGCTCTAGATCATCTGGATCTCTTTCAACTTTAATAGTCTATAACTCTCTGACTGAGATTCACTGAAGGGAAAGACTCAAATTCATCTTTGAATACCCTACACTACCTACCATAAGGAGAGGAACACAGAGTTTCTCAATGTCATCAGTGGTTCAGCATATGCATTTTGAAGTTAGATAGCTCAGGATTCAGCATCCAGCAGATACTTTGGACCCCACCCATATCTCCTCAGCACTTGACATTTCCTTGCACCTCGTAGGATGCTATATTGAGTGAGGTAATGCATGCCAAACTCTTACTTAGCACAGCGCCTGACACATAAAAATGCTCATTATTATTATTAATAACTGTTATATGGATTTAATTGTATTCATGTATTGCTGGAAAGTTGAAATGGATTTACAGGTATACTGAAGAGTGGAAAGAGTAGAAACGTACTGCTGCTCAGTAACTTTGAAGATCTGCAAGAGCTGGTGCCAGTCCTCAGCCTTTGCTTTGGAGTCTCTGATGAAAGTTCTTCGGAGTGCTAAAGCAAACTAAAACAAAACAACATAAAAACAGAACAATGCATTCTCCTGAATGCCCGGTGTAGACTGGGGACCAAGGACAGGCTCCCTTAATCTAGCCTCCTCTATTTCTTGTTCCTTTTCTCCCTGTCTTCCCCTTTGAAGTTGGTGGAAGAAAACAGAAACGGAGATATTCTCCCCCAAATAACAAAACATGCCAACGAGAAAGGAAAGACTGCCAAATCCCAGGAGCTGGATGGCAGTTTGTAAGCAGCCCGTTTTATCAAGGTGCATGTGATGTTAGAAGCCTGGCATCCTCAGAGAAGGCCTGCTGAGTCTGGTTTTCCTCTGTAAACACTCAAGGAGAGCAAAGCATAGGAAGTTAAGTGCCTACTGTGCTGATTTTAGACAAATGTTTGCAGAGTGTTGTTTTCATTAATGGGAAGCTAGTTATAGCAGGAAGGGAACTTCTCAGGAATCCTCTTGGTATAAAGTATGATCCTTGGTGGCAAAGGACTAGAGCCCAGTAGAGTTGGGTTCAAATTTTGGCTCCACCAGTCAATAGCTATGTTACATCAGTTAATTTTTTGAAACACATGGAGCTTCTGATACCAGCCTGGTTGGTGAAATGGAGACAACAATACCCCTCTCATAAGGTAATTGTAAGAGCCATGTTACTCTCTTGCTGGTAACTCTGCAATAGTTTACCACATAAATTAGAATAAAACCCAAACTCCTTATCCTAGATTAATCCTTATCCTGTTATCTGGTCACTCTTACCCTTTTGACATCATTACCTACCACTATCTTTGCCTATCATGATCTGAATTCCCTAGTTTTTTCTTTCTTTCTCCAACAAGCCAAACTTGTTCCAGTTTATCAAGTCTTTGCACCTGTTGTTTCCTCTGTGTAGAGTGCTATTGTCATAAATTTTTGCATGCCACTTTATTTCTCAGCTTAATTTACCACCACCACCACCACCACCACCAGCAGCAGCACCAGTACTGTCATCATAATCATCATTTATTAAGTACTTATCATGTGCTCAAAAGTATTCTTTATCATTGTATGTGTACTAACTTGTTTAATCTTCATATCAACCTTATGCGGTGGGTTAAATTATCACCCCCATTTTACAAAATGAGGAAACTAAGGCACTAGAAGTTTTGATAACTTGCCCAAGGTCACAATGAAGAAGTGACAAAGCTGGGATATGAATCTAAACAAATACCAGAAGCTAGTATTTAATCATTGTGCCTCTCTAGCCACCCAAACTTAAGAAATCATCTAGTCACCTTCTCTCACATTACCCAATTTAACTTTTTTGCATAACAATTATCTCTGCTTTTAAAATATTTAATTAGCTTGGTTTGTGTCTTGTTATTTATGTAGCTATGAAAAGGAGCCAAACTGTTCACTTCTGTGTCCCCAGTGGCTTGAAGAAAGCCTGGCACTTAACATGTGTTTTGTAACTATTAGTTGAATGAATGAGTGAATGAATGTTGTAAATCTTAGACCTTGTGCTTGGCAAATAACAGGCTTTTAGGTAATTCTATTTTTTTGTGTGATTTCCATAACCTTCATCATGATTGAAGTTACTCCATTGGACCATGTGGGGCCCCCAATTTTCCAGCATCCCTCCTTTTCCATTCTCTTTCCTGTGGCTTATTAGGATTCTCTGTGATAATGAGCCATAATCCTCTCAGCCATTGAACCCTTAGGTCCATTCTCCCACCTTGCAAATCAGCAGCTTCAATGTTTATTCCATCTTTAAGTTGAGATGCTGGAGAAATAAAAATTAGCTCTTAATCAGGAAAATTTCAGAAATACTTAGATACCTCAACAAGTTCAAAGTTATCTGCCTGAATGTTAGCTCCCTGTACAAAGTGACTTGAATCAGAAGATAAAAATCCCATTTTCTTTCATACTTCAGGTACAGAAGTTTGAATGAAGCATGATCGTCGCTTTAGGGAACATCATTGTCATTGGTCCACATGAGGCCTCTTTCATTTTTATTTAATTTATCCACATCTTTTTATCTTTCCCCCCATTCTCATTTCTTTCCTCCTCACAGACAACCATTCTAATGTTTTCAATGTGTATACTTTTGTATGTGATCTTGTAAAATGTGCTTTTTTGCTGTATATTTGTGTATTATCCATTGTAAGACAAAGCATTCTGTTCCTGTGTTCTTGTTTTCTGGCCTGTATTATGTTGTAATGCCCACCCTTGTGGCTATTTGTGCATCTACTCCGTTGCTATGTAGGGCTGAGCAGGTAGAATCCACTAAATTCTAATGGGGCTCCGGTGGATAACCTTTCCAGTTCAGGGTCTCCTGACTATGCACTGGGTGACCTGAAATTCCTTCATTTTGTCTTTGCTAGAGGTGTATTTGTTCTTCTATTTCTCCACATCCTTCTTTTCTCTCCATTCCATCTCACCCCAACTCAGCTTTCTTAATGCCATGCCTCCACTTTGTGCATTGATTTCCAGCATCCAGACTACAGGCTGCAACTAAATATCAATACTGTACTCATGTATTTATTCATTCACCAAACATTTATTAGTTGCATTCTATGTGCCAGGGCACTATTCTAGGAAATGGAGATTTGGCAGCAAAAAAGTCAGGCAAGTTTTCTGTTCTCATGGAGCTTAGATTTTTTGATGGGGGTGGGGTGGGGGGAGTCAGACAATAATTAATTACAAATAAATAAGCCATATCTTTCCAGAGAACTCCCCCTTTAAGAGAAGAATTTGATCTGAGCTTCAAATGACAAGAAATAGTCAGTCATGCAAACATTTGGGTCTGAGGTCTGAGGGGACCTGGAAGCTGGAACAGCATACAAATGCCACGTGATGGGTACAAGCTTGATCTATCCAAGAAACAGCAAGAAGATTACTGTAGCTAGAGTGGGTGAGTGGGAGAATGGGGAAGGATGAGACTAGAGAGGCCGCGGCAGGTAAAACAGGGCATGATAATGAGCATGGGTTTTATTCCAGTGCAATGGGAAACCTACGGAAGAGTTGGAGCAAGTATTATAGAATATGCAATGTGCAGATGACATCCTAATTCCCTCTTACTTAAGTAAATCTTAGAGATGGGTAGGATTCTAGTTTGGTTTCTGTATGGGCACTGGGGGCCATTCTTCCCCTAGTGTGGTTCTCTCTCACATAGGTACTGAACTTGATGTCACAGGAGACTGGGTTTGGGAGAACAAAACAATGCCATTTATCATTCAAAACTAATGACCCTGGACCAAGTTGCCTCATAGACTTTTGAATCAAGAGCCAACTCTAAAAGCCAAATGCTGTCACCCCAGAGTTCAGAGCTTCTCCCATTATTGAGGTGCTCCACCAGCCTAATACCAGATGATAAATCCTACCTGAGCAGGAGCAAGCCAAGAAGACTCGGGTAGAGTTATGTGGAGATCTGGCTGTTCATATGATAGTTATCTCAGGCCGAAGTTGCCAGTGTTTACTCAGTGAAGCTAATGTTTCATATCACTAGATAATTCATTAAGTATTCTAAATATTTCCTTCTGGGCATAACACCCTACTGCTATGCCTATGTAAGCTTTAGCATTCACCTTTACTTGGGTCCCAAATCTATCTTGAAGATTATGCTCCAAGTTATGCAGGTGTGATGGATCCTCTCCTCACTGGTGTCCTCATGCCAGCCCACTTTCTATGATGCCTGCTGTCCCATGTCAGTGACTTAGGCTCTATACCTCCCTATCTTCAGCCTTGGAGTAGCCAATCCTCTAGTTTGTTTTTCTGCACCATAATGTTCAAGTGGTTAATGGCTCATAAACAAGGAATGAGCTCTCTGTACATTTAAAGGAATCCATGGTGAGTAGTCCTTTGTGTGATGAATAATCACCAATAATTTATCTCCTTCCAAATATAAATTTAGAGTTTTTATTAAAAGAAGTCCTTGTAGCAGCATTAAAGGGAATGAAAAGAGTGTTTTTGGAACCTATTTGGCTTGGGGAGAGAAATAAAAGGGGTATTCAAGATGAGTGAAGTGAGATCATGGGGTGTATACAACTATTTGTGTGTGTGTGTGTGTGGGGGGGTGTCTTTTGTTAACCTAAAAGAATGAATGTCTTGACTTATTACTTTGAGGGAGAATATTGGGGGGATAGATTTTAAAGTAGAAAAACTCACACCATGCACCCATTCTGTGTGCAAATGCAGCAGCCCCCGCATTTGTGAAACAGAAACCAGGTATATGAAAGGGTGCATGCAACCTGCTAAAATGTTTTACATATGAGCAGAGAAGGACCAGCTGCATAATGTGTGAGGCCTTATGCAAAATGAAAATGTAAGGCCTCTTGTTTACAGATTATTAAGATTTTCACAGCAGTGACAATAGAACATTAAACCAAGCACAAGCCCTCCTATGAGTAGGACCCCATGGGTCATGTGCCCACGAAGTTGGCCCTAAGCGGAGAGTTTTTTTTTTTTTTCTGGCAACTTATAATAGACTAGAAGCCCGGTGCACGAAATTCGTGCACGGCGGGGGGTTGTCCCTCAACCCAGCCTGTACCCTCTCCAATCTGGGACTCCTGGAGGGATGTCCGACTGCCCGTTTAGGCCCGATCCTGATGGGATCGGGCCTAAACGGGCAGTCGGACATCCCTCTCACAATCCAGGACTGCTGGCTCCCAACTGATCACCTGCCTGCCTTCCTGATTGCCCCTAACCGCTTCTGCCTGCCAGCCTGATCACCCCCTAACCACTCCGCTGCCAGCCTGGTTGATGCTTAACTGCTCCCCTGCCAGCCTGTTTGCCCCCAACTTCCCTCCTCTGCCAGCCTGGTCACCCCTAACTGCCCTCTCCTGCAGGGTTGATCACCTTCAATTGCCCTCTCTTGCAAGCCTGGTCCCTCTCAACTGCCCTCCCTTGCAGGCCGGGTGCCTCCCAACTGCCCTCCCCTGCTGGCCATCTTGTAGTGGCCATCTTGTGTCCACATGGGGGCAGGATCTTTGACCACATGGGGGCAGCTATATTGTGTGTTGCAGTGATGATCAATCTGTATATTACTCTTTTATTAGATAAGATAGAGGCCTGGTGCACGGGTGGGGGCCAGCTGGTTTGCCCTGAAGGGTGTCCCGGATCAGGGTGGGGTTCTCTTGGGGCGTGGGGTGGCCTGAGCCAGGGGCCTGTGGTGGTTTGCAGGCGGGCCACGACCCCTGGCAACCTAAGCGGAGGCCCTGGTATCTGGAATTTATTTTCCTTCTACAATTGAAACTTTGTAGCCTAGAGCAGAGCCAAGCCTGCTGTTCCCTCCGGGGCGGCAGCCATCTCTGTGGCAGTTAATTCACCTTCTACAGTTGAAACTTGGTTGCCTTAAGCGGGTGGGCCCGGCCAGGGTGTGCTTTAAAGCTTTGCTTCCCCTGTTGCCGCCGGCAACCCTGGCCTGCTCTCTCAAGCTCCATTCTGTTGCCATTTGTTTGAATTTGTTTACCTTCTATAATTGAAACTTTGTAGCTTGAGTGGAGGCTTAGGCCTGCAAAGGCTATGGAAAGCTTGGCTTGCTCTGTTACCGGGGAAACCTTGCTCTCTGTGGCGGTAGCCATCTTGGTTTGGGTTAATTTGCATACTCGCCCTGATTGGCTGGTGGGCGTGGCTTGGCTGGTGGGCGTGGCTTTGTGTAGCGGAGTGATGGTTAATTTGCATATTACCATTTTATTAGAGAAGATAGTGTGAGGAGGTGAAAATAATATGGGCTTTTCAATGCGACAAGCCTGGGTTTTAATCATAAGTATCCGCATTTTACAGTGGCAAGTCTGATAATCTCCCCGAGCTTCAATTTCTGCATCTATAAAATGGAAATGCTACTCTTTCTTTAGCTTCAGTATTCCTGAAAGGGTTAGTAATACTTTACTTACTGTGGCTTGTGAGGAGAAAGTGTTAAATATGTAGTAGCTATGATGATGATTGAACAAGTGAGTTAAAACACTGGAACTCTTTAACAACTATCATCTTTGTTTCTGGTGCCTATTCCTTCAACAGATCTTATGACATTTATAGTCTTCAAGTTTCTTTAAGGCCAATTATAGGGACATTAATAGAACCACTATTGCTTTCAGGAAACAGGAGTAGAGGGCTAAAGGGTTGAAGATGAAACTTTCCTCTTCTTGAGATGCTTTTGATTTAGTTAATGAGATCAAGACATGAATGCAAGTGGCTGTATTATAATGTAGAATAAGATAAGTGGTGCCGGAATATTCCTTGACTGTACTGAAGAGATTTAAAGAAAAATGAAGCCAAATATGATTAGAGAATAACTATAAGATTGAGGTGGTCCTTTTATTGCTAAAGAACATAAAATTATTGAAGTTGAAGAAACAAGGCACGAAGTTGAAGAAAATAGGCTCCACTCTCTTTGTGAAGAGTTTTTGGGATAAACGGTTAGTTTGATGGCCCCGGTAAATTATGCCCCATAGTATTCATGTACTTATGTAGATCCCACCCCTTGAATCTGGATGACCCTGTGACACTGTTTTACTTAATAAAATGTGGGAGAAGTGACACTGTGCCAGTTCACGCTCAAGCCTTTAGAAGTCTAGGCAGCTTTTACTTTTATACACTTGGGGGCCTTGAGCAACGGTTCTGCAGAGATCTTATGGGGAGGCCACAGAGAGAGCCCGAGGATACATGGGGGAGAACTAAGGAGCCCAGCTGACAGCCAGAAATGTGCCTCAGATATATGACCCTAGACAAGCTGTTGCAGCCCGTTCCTGGATGTTTGAGTCATCCTAGCCCAGGGGCTACACATTTGGGGCAAGCGGCCACCTAGAATATACAAGTCCTGGCATATATCATGCAGAGCAGAGATGAGCGAGCCTTGCGTGCCTTGACTGACTTCCTGACTCACAGGAAGTGAAAAATAATAAGATAGCTATAAGTCACTGTTTTTTTTTTTTTTTTTACTTTTTTTATTGAATTTATTGGGGTAACATTGGTTAATGAAATCATACAGGTTTCAGGTACACAATTCTATAATACATCATCTGTATATATTATTGTGTGTTCACCACCCCAAATCAAGTCTCCTTCCATCACCATTTATCCCTCTGTTACCCTCTTCTACCTCCCCCACCCGCTGTAAGTCACTAAGTTTTCAGGGATCGTTTGTTTTATAGTAATAGATAATTAAAACAAAAATTGATACCCAACAAAGGCCTGCTGCTCTAACAAAAAAAGTGTAAAACATGGAGCACTGGCTTTGGAAATGGGTGGCAGCAGGGACCCGAAGGCCCACCCACAAGACTGGAGTGGAGATCAGAAGAGTGGTGGGAAATTGCTGCTGGAGGCTGCAGACAATGAGACTGATATTATATACTGGTGGAACAACTGGCCAAACTTTTGCCTTGGTCACTTGAAAGACAGAATGTATATCTAAAGAATTCATGGATTTGGTAAGGAGATATTCAGCTGACTGTGGAAAATGCCAAGTGGTTCCTTTTAGCTGCCTATCATAAAGTAAAGGGAAGATCAAGATGAGCTGAAGAGGAAACTTTTTAGTTTTCAAATAATTTAGAGAAAACATAAGAACCTTAGAACTTGCTGGGTTTGAAAAAAATCTCCCATTCGCAGCTTCTGCAACCAGCAAAGTATTTTAAAAATGGCACACAGTGCTTTATGCATTCACTTAAATTTTATGACAACAAATCTTAAGTGGACACTCAACACTACAAGCTAATTTTAATATATTTTCCCAGACAGCAAGAATATTTTCTAACTCCTCTGCTATCTTCAAATCTCTAGCACCCCTCCTCCATCACTGATGCCTTCACTTCAGGCTTCATAGAGGAAAAAAAAGATGCAATCAAATAAAAATTAATTCAGCTACCCAACACCAACTCCATTAACCTCTTGCATCTTTCCTTCAAAGAAAAGACACAATTTGCCTTTCCTTCTAACACAAGAAGTGTCCCTGCCCTTGTCCAAGGCCAATCCCTCCACCTGTGCTTCTGTTCACTCTCTACTCATAGATTAAGGATATTTGTTGTTCCTGTGATGATCTCCATCTTCTCTAGCAACCTACAATTCCTCCACTCTCCTGGATTATGTCCATTGGCATTCAAGTATGTCTTAATATGGCTTTAAAACATCTTCTGTTGACCCCTCATTTCTCACAAGTTTCACAAGTATCATCTCATTTGTCTGTTCTCCCTCACAGGTAAACTTCCTGAACTAGTTGTTAAAGTTCTCTTTACTTTTCCACTTTATGTTCTCTCCCCAACTCCAAAGAACTTTTGTTTCCACTCCATTCAAATGGTTCTTATCCCGATCCCCATTGACTGACATCTTGCCCAAGTCAATGATGACCTTTGTCTCTCAGGAGCCTTGGGCATTCAGGACTTTTTCTTTGACTGGACACTGTTTCTCCAGGCTATTGTAGTGAAAGATTTATCTAAATGTTTTATCACCTGACCATCACTCCTTATCAGCCTGTTTTGCTGACTTATGCTTTTTAACCATACCTTTAAACGTGGGAGAAGCTCTTCTCTGCTTTATTGACACTTTTACCTTGGCTATGACTCTGAATACCATCCTTCTACTGATAACCCCTAAAGCCCAGGCATTGTTTTGTGGGTTAGTATAAATTTAGCAACTATTCTGAAGTCTTCACTGGGATGTCTAATGAGTACCTCAAAAATATGGCCAAAATAGGAATATTGATTCTTACCACCTCCATCCACTCTTCCCATATCAGGAAATGACACTACTATCCAGAAATTAGACAACTGATACATGATAACATACTTACTCAGACATTTATCATCTTATCTTTGTCAAAGATTTTAGTTGGTTTAGTCTCCTTTTATGATAATCTAGGATTATGATCAATATTAGCAAACTTATTACTATCTCTCATCTGGTGACTTTCATTGCTTTCCATTTTGAACTCATCTAAAATAGAAAACTAAGATTAATTTTTATCATTGAAATCACATGGGTACTCTCTTGGGAAGACAGAATGACAGCACCCCTCTGAAGTCAGGTCAGTAAGTAACCCTCTTAGCTGATTCCTAGCAACATGAGCTCATTAATGACCACATGGTGTCAGGACCTTGGTTTCCTCTTTAGAGGCCTGAAGATAGCCAGACTCAATCATTGCAGCATCAACAAGGACTCAATGGGGAAAAGAGTTATGGTGATATGCTGTTAGTGTGCAAAGAAGAGCAACTTGGTTCTAATTGTTTCTTTACATTCCCAGAACCTGAGGACTGAAGAGGCCTGTGTAGAATGACTATATGCTGTTTTTAAAAACACATGTTGGTAGTTAATCTATACTTGTGCTCATCTAGGATTCAGATACTGTAACACAATAGGTTTGTTTGCAATATGCTAGTAATGCATTGCACTATGACGTTGCAATGGCTACAAGTCATTAGACAATAGGAATTTTCAACCTCCATTATTTATTTTTTTTTGTTAATTCTCACCTGAGGATATTTTTCCATTGATTTTTAGAGATAGTGGAAAGGAAAGGGAGTGGCAGAGGAAAACATTGATTGGTTGCCTCTTGTACATGTCCCCGACCAGGGGATTGAGCTCTCAACTGAGGTAGGTACATGTCCTTGATAGGACTCAAACCCGGGACCCATCAGTCCCCAGGCCAATGATCTACCCACTGAGCCAAACCAGCTAGGGCTCCACTATAATCTTACAGGACTGCTGTAATAGTTGAGGTCTGTCATCGACTGAAACATTGATATGCAGTGGTGCATGACTATATATATATATTTTTTTCTTCTCATCTAGAAATACAGAATAATAACAACTCATCTGTTTTTGTTTTTATTTTTACTTCTTATACATTTATATTCTGCCAGTATTCTGTCCCTTTGCCTTTATATCTATTTATGTATCTAACAAGATTTAATGTAAGAAATTAGCTCATGCAGTTATGGAAGCTGAGAGGTTCCACAATCTGCCATCTGCAGGATGGAGACCCAGGAAAGCCAGGGGTGTAACTTAAAGGCCTGAGAGCTGGGGAGCCAATGAGGTAGATGCCAGTCTGTGTTTGAAGGCTGGAGAACCAGGAGTGCTGAGGTCTGGAGATGGTCGGTATCCCAGCTCCCACAGTCAGGCAGAGAGCGAATTCCACCTCCCCCCACCATTTTATTCTATTCAGGTCCTAGTGGGTGGGATGGTACCTATCCCACCTTGAGGAGGGCCATCTGCTTTACTCGATCCATCAGTTCAAATGCTGATTTCTTCTGGAAACACCCAGAAATACTGCTTAATCAGACATCTGGACACCCTTTGATCCAGTCAAGTAGAACATAAAATTGGACTTCGTAGGCTTGGATGACTAAAGATGGCCCCATCTGGGACTGTCAACTAGAGAGAAAGCCAGTCTGGGTGGCTCTCTGTGTGTCTCAGAATGGGGGCTGGGTTCTGAGAGGAAAAGTCCTAAGAGACTTGGGCAGGAGCTGTATATCTTTTTCCGACCTAGCCTGTGAGTTCACGCATGTTATTCATTGTAAGTGAGCCATTAAGGTCAGACCAGATTCTACCTCCCAATGAAGGGATGGCAAGGTCACATGGCAGAGGAGCATGCAGAGAGGG
This sequence comes from Cnephaeus nilssonii, assembly GCF_951640355.1. Taxonomy (NCBI): domain Eukaryota; kingdom Metazoa; phylum Chordata; class Mammalia; order Chiroptera; family Vespertilionidae; genus Cnephaeus; species Cnephaeus nilssonii. The sequence goes on along the minus strand of NC_137084.1, from coordinate 14,258,112 downwards.
AGATGTTGCAGCCATCTGCTGCAGTCGGCTCCAGGGTTCAAAGATCCATGAGGTGGCTATAAAGGTACATAATTTAATCTACTGTCATGTGCTTCTGATCTCTGGAAGAAAAAGCAGAGCAAGGATGAAAAGATGGTTTTTTACAGGATATTTCATTGGTCAGAAAAATAAATCTTCAGTGTCTACTTGCTAGACTATTTTTGTTTGTTTTCTCAAACTTTAAAAAGAATTACATCCAGTAATATTCATTGTTCTTGGTATGTGCAGTTCTGTGGGTAAATTCTTGTTACCGTATCAGAAATAGGGTTTAGTATAATTTCAAAACCACAGAGAATGCTTGTGCTGCCCCCTTGTACTTAGCCCCTCTCCCTCTACTAACCCCTAGCAACCTCTTATCTCCAGGTAAAAGTTCCTTTATGTAGTGGTCTTCAGAATATTCTGTACATATCCTAAGGGATGCATAAGATGGTCTGCAGGGGAGAAAAAGCAAATAACATAATTTACACTTCTATTTTTATCTCATCAGTTTATATTTCAATCTTTGTTTATATTTTAAAATGCACACAATGCATTAGTGCTGTGGTATACACATACAATTTATAAAAGCAGTAGTCCCTCCTTACATGTGGTTTTGCTTTCCATGGTTTCAATTGCCTGTGGTCAACCATGGTCTGAAAATATTAAATGAAAAATTTTAGAAGTAAACAATTCACAAGTTTTAAATTGTGTGGGACCCAGTGTTGTGATGAAATCCCACACCATCCCACCCTATCCTGCCCAGCGTATCCATCTCACCTCATCTCATCATGTAGGCATTATGCCATCTCATATCACAAGAAGGGTGAGTATAGCACAATAAGATGTGTTGAGAGAGACCATATTCACATAGTGTTTTTTACAGTATAATTGTTCTATTTTGTTATTAGTTATTGTTAATCTCTTACTGTGCCTAATTTATAAGTTAAACTCTATTATAGTTATGTATATATAGGAAAAATATAGTATATTTAGAGTTTGGTACTATTCTCCATTTCAGGCATCCTCGGGGGGGGGGGGGGCGGGTAGCAGGGGGTGAGATGAGGATGGTATCTTGAAAAGTGTCCTCTGATGATAATAGGGGACTACTGTAAATAAACACATATTGGGAGAGTTGTTAAAAATTGATTACTGATAAAGATAAGTGACCAAAAAGTTTTCAGAATATTGGTTTAGCACCAAAAGTAATTTCCTCTGAGGTAAAAGTACATGATTGTTTACATAGGGACTTTTGCTCAGCCACATGAAATAGTGAATAAGGGAAAAAGAGGCTACAGGCAAAGTAATAGCTCTTTGAGTTGGGGCTTGGATTTCCCAAAAAGAGAATATAAAAAATTCTGCAATCATTTACTCAATTTTTTGCCTTCCTAGATAGATTATATGCTCCATGGAAACAGGGGCATTTTCATCATTCATTGAAGTATATGCTGGGCATGATTTTAGCATCTAAGGATATACGAGAGAACAATATAGTCAACATCTTGGCTCTCCTGAAGTGTACTTTCTAAAGTAAGAAAGAAACATTGAATAAGTAAACAGATAATTAAGAAAATTTCAAATAGCAGGCAAGTCTACAAAAAAGGGTAATGGGGTAGAGGAGGGCAACATTAGGTTAGACATCTATAACAGACCTTTCTGGGATGTCCCATTTGAGCAAGGAGTCAGCCACATCCATATCAGACAGGTTTGGGAATTTGATAGCAGTCGGAATAATACATGTATTTTTGTTTGCTTTATTGATTAACTTGAAAAATATATAAAGCTTAAAGGGGCGGGGGGCATATCTTACAGAAAGTCTCCATGCCCAGAATGCTGAAGGTCAGTGGAGGACAATGAACCATGATGCAGTATATCCAGACAGAGAGGGCTTGGCATTGCTATATTAGTTTTTCTGTGCCCCAGAGTACAGTGGGAAAATATCAACTACTTTGCACACTTTTCTCAAGGGGGCTTGGAAGGAACTAGTGGATCTGGAGAGGTCTTAGGGTGGCTATATGGATGACTTGGTGACTTGAGTGGCTTGATTACTGGGACCAGATGAAAACTCCTGTCTCCATGGAGGCCAAGGTGGCATCCACCCATTACTTCACACTGGAGCCTGTGGCCCATGAATGTCATACTCATTCCACTTAGCACTGAGGCTAAAATGGTAAATGAGTTGGTCCCCTTACAGCCTTTCCAGTTCTCTCTTTACCTGTGAGGGTCACCATCTCCTTCTATGTCAGTTTGGGGCCTACAGGAGGCAGAGACAGAGATAAAATTAAACTGCAGAAGATTTTTTTTTGGAGGGGGGGTGTCAAGCCCATAAAAGATAAAAGAGGAGAGGGAATAGGAGTAGGCAGAGGAAATCTTCAGATTATGATGTGAGTCTGACCCGTGTAAATGGAGTGGGGAAAGAAAGGGGGATTGGCTTGCAAGATCCTGAGACTTACTGTAACTGAGAAAGTCTCATTTAACCCAGTAAGTATTTGTTGGAGGAATCCTGTACTGGGCAGAAATTGCCAGGTTCTAGAACCCCCACTGTGTTCAGAAAGAACATGGTGTTGGCCCAAATCCTGTGTGCATTGCTTGCAGTGGGGGCTGTCAGCTAACTGCACTCCTCACAGCAGGTTCCTTCTTGTAGAACTGAGAGGTGCATCTCCGCGGCTGCTGTGCCTTGTCCTTGGCCAGCATCTCATTTTGCCAGCACCTGTGGGAATTTTTACACTGAGAATGCCACCCCTGGGGCCCTGGTTCCTCCAAATTAATTTAATTAGCTCCTCAGAATGGAACCGTGGAGCAGTTTTATTCCTATTGATACTCATCTTAAGAAATGTCATTAGTTACCAAGACAAAATTCATGCCATTAACTATTTTTTTGTACAGCATTTTATTTATTTTCTTTATCGATTAAGGTATTACATATGTGTCCTTATTCCCCCATTACACCCCCACCCCACCCCCACTCATGCCCTCACCCCCCTGGTGTTGTGTCCATTGGTTAGGCTTATATGCATACATATAAGTCCTTTGGTTGATCTCTCCCCCTTACCTCCACCCTCCCCTACCTTCCCTCTGAAGTTTGATGGTCTGATCAATGCTTCTCTGTCTCTGGATCTGTTTTTGTTCATCAGTTTATATTGTTCATTATATTCCACAAATGAGTGAGATTATGTGATATTTATCTTTATCTGACTGGCTTATTTCGCTTAGCATAATGCTCTCCAGTTCCATCCATGCTGTTGCAAATAGTAACAATTCCTTTTTTTTTTTTTTTTTTTTTTTTACCACAGTGTAGTATTCCATTGTGTACATGTACCACAGTTTTTTAATCCACTCATCTGCTGATGGGCACTTAGGCTGTTTTCAAACCTTAGCTATGGTAAATTGTGCTGCTTTGAACATAGGGGTGCATATATCCTTTCTGATTGGTGTTTCTAGTTTCTTGGGGTATATTCCTAGAAGTGGGATCACTGGGTCAAATGGGATTTTCATTTTTAGTTTTTTGATGAAATTCCATACTGTTCTCCACAGTGGCTGCACCAGTCTGCATTCCCACCAGCAGTGCACGAGGGTTCCTTTTTCTCCGCATCCTCGCCAGCACTTGTCATTTATTGATTTGTTGATGATAGCCATTCTGACAGGTGTGAGATGATACCGCATTGTCATTTTGATTTGCATCTTTTGGATGATTAGTGACTTTGAGTATGTTTCCATATGTCTCTTGGACTTCCTTATGTCCTCGTTCGAAAAGTATCTATTTAGGTCCATTGCCCATTTTTTTGATTGGGTTGTTTATCTTCCTTTTGTTAAGTTGTATGTATTTGCTGCACAGAAGCTTTTATTTTGATGTAGTCCCATTTGTTTATTTTCTCTTTAGTTTTCATTGCCCTAAGAGCAGTATCAGTGAAGAAATTGCTTCGGCATATGTCTGAGATTTTGCTGCCTGTGGATTCCTCTAATATTTTTATGGTTTCCCATCTTATGTTTAAGTCCTTTATCCATTTTGAGTTTATTTTTGTGTATGGTGTAAGTTGGTGGTCTTAGTTTCATTTTTTTGCATGTATCTGTCCAATTTCCCCAACACCATTTATTGAAGAGACTGTTTGACTCCATTGTATGCTCTTGCCTCCTTTGTCAAATATTAATTGAGCATACTGGTTTGGGTTGATTTCTGGGTTTTCTATTCTACTCCATTGGTCTATATTCTGTTCTTGTGCCAGTACCAGGCAGTTTTGAGAACAGTGGCTTTGTAATACAGCTTGATATCTGGTGTTGAGATCCCACCTACTGTTCTTCTTTCTCAGGATTGCTGTGGCTATTCGGGGTCTTTTATTATTCCAGATGAATTTTTTTAGAGTTTGTTCTAGGTCTGTGACATATGCCGTTGGTATTTTAATGGGGAGTGCATGCCATTAACTTTTACTAATTAATTATGTTCTGTGCATTTGTGTGTGTGTGTGTGTGTGGGGGGGGGTTTGGAATCCTGGAGGCTGGTGATTCTGAATACGAACTCAAATTGGCAAATGCTAATAGGGACTGTTGTGAGGGGTTTGGAAACTTCTGTCATGTGTGCATAGGGCCAAAGATGGTGAAGGGACACAGACACACATACTGTGGGGAAAAGGGTGATGAAGGCACATGGGATCTCCTGGAGGTGTTGGAGCAGCACTTACAGTATGTTTAATTTCTGAGGAGTAAAGCAAATGGGAAGAGGGCTAAGGTTGGGTTAGTGTTGAATCTTGCAATTGGACTAAGCCCGTGGAAGCGTGCAAACCAGCCTGGATTTTGGGTTAGGAATGAACGGCATGCCCTTCACCTCTACCTAGGAACCATCACCCATCTTGGAGTGCTTCTCCTATGGGTCCAGGTAAACTCTCCCTGTTGCAAATGTTCCTGAAAGTTGCTGCCGCTTACTTGAGATGCACCTTTCGTGCCTGATTACTCTGGTTTGACTTTCTTTTTGCATTTTTTTTTCCTGAAATCGATGGCCAAGTTATTACTTATTCTTTTCTCTTTTCCCTGGTGCCATTAGTGATTCTCTGAAGCAACACACACTTGACCCACTGGTGACCAGGAGTCCCCCACCAGCTTTCTGATCTTGCTTGAGGAATATATGGATTTTTCAAGTAGTATGCGATAAGTCACCAGAGTGGCATGGGGAAAGGAAAGAGAAGGGTAGAAAAATAAATTGAGTTTGAATGGCGGCAAAACAAATGCCATGTTAACTCAAGCGTTCAATATATAGAAAAAGCTGTCTAATTCCGTGGTAATTAAACTTTAAAGGAAGGCTTGTCTGGCCACAAGTAAACATACCTAATGATCTTTTGTCCACAATAAGACTGGTACATGGGATTTCTCACGGAGACTTTCAGTTTTAAGCTGTCAAGTCCGGAGTAGGAAAATTTGGTTTCCCTTTAATCCATTTTCTTTGTTTGGAAGAGAGTGAGACTGATGTGGGAGAAGGTAATGCTTAGTGTTTGCAGTGATAAGGGAGGAGTCTGGGCTAGGATGGGATGCTACCAGAAGGAAGAGAAATCAAATAATTTGAGGGATAAACAATCTTAGAATGCATCTACTTCAACTTCTCACTTAGTATATGTGGAAACAGAAACTCAGAGAAGCTAAAAAGCAGAAAGATGGAGCAGAAAGAGAACTGGGGTCAAGAGAACCAGATGCAAGTGCCAGCTGTGACAGGAATGACCTCTGTGACCTTGCTTGATATTGGCACTCTTCTCTTGAGACTGGAATTTTCTAGGCTTCTGCAGGCAATGTGGAAACCTGGAAGGCCACACATGACTTTTAGAATCTTAGGCAGAATTCCAGATACTTGTTGGCATTGTGAATAAAAGTGTAGATATAGGTTAAACTTCCTTTGCATGTTGCTACCTCCTGTGCAGCTCAGTCTCTCTGATCCCCATAATAACTAACACACAGTTCGAATCAAAGTTGGGCAAATTCAATCTTTATTCCTGTTCTGAAAGTGTTTCTCTTGATGTTCTAATTGGGTGATTCTTGGATGTTGATATACATGGGTCAATTAACATTTGAAAGCTTCCATCTAGATTCTTGGCTTTAAAATTATAAGAACTTCCCCCCATACCTAGCATCAATAAGTAGGGCTACATAACACCCCACCCCAATCAGATAAGATTGGAGCTTAATATGAAATAGCTGAAATATATTAGAGCAGTGGTCGGCAAACTCATTAGTCAACAGAGCCAAATATCAACAGTACAACGATTGAAATTTCTTTTGAGAGCCGAAAACCGACTTCTGTGCATGGGCCATGAAGTTTCAATCGCACTGTACGTGCACGCCCGCATGTGGTATTTTGTGGAAGAGCCACACTCAAGGGGCCAAAGAGCCACATGTGGCTCGCGAGCCACAGTTTGCTGACCACTGTATTAGGGTGACAAGAGTATGATGGGAAACAAAGGAAAAAGGGTCACTAGGCTAGTACAAGGTGACCACAGACTTCTGCCTTATAAGGTGGACAATGATTGCTGCTCACCCCAATTACATGACAGTCCCCTGAGTGGTAAGCCTTTTCCACATACATAACCAATAGCTTTATAAAAGTTAAAAGTACTATAAAAATATTAAATTGTTTGTTTGTGAGCTAGCAGCACTGAGCTAGAACTGGAGATTCCTGATAGCTGATACAGGTCTTTTGTTATACTAGCTCTTGGCTGAAAGTTGTGGATAAGGGTAAGTTGTAGAGAAGACAACTAATGTTTAGAGTCAAAAGGAAGTTAGCACTAGAATCCTGTAGCATCCTCCTTGGAAAGACATTGAACATTTTTAGTATATAGTGTTATTCAAGTCATAGTTGAAGGTTTAGAAACCACAGGAGTCTGTGTTCTGAAGGGGAAAGACATTCAACTCCAAGCACAGAGCATATTTGTTTCTCCTCATTCTTCCAATGAAGGCGAGGCAGGGGGTAATTGTAGAGTAACTTAAAGATTGGGGATATTAAAGCATGAATTCTTATAAATAAAACTCAAAGATTTCCTGAGACCAGAGTGCAGGATCAACCTGCAAGAGAAAAATAAGAGTCTGGGAAATTGGTCTCATTACTAATGCTTTTGTCCTAAGTAATATATTTTCGACTGTCATTCAGATAGCATCATATTTCATTTTCCTCTGCTTCAATTTCTAATTCTTTAGAGAGGACCCCAGAAATCCATTTGCCATTCTGTGAGATGGAATGCGGGACATGATGATGACCATTATTATTATCACTGAAGATAAAGATGTCTACCAATTTCACTATTTCCCGCTGCCTGCATAAAAACTCAAGCTCTGTCTTGGTCATCTACTTTAAGGGACAATATAATGACATTGCTGGGAAATACATATATCTACTTACTCCAATGCTTGGTTCAGCTTTAATAGATTGAATTCTATTTCAAAAGTTATGAGAACAATGACTTATTACTTTTGAGAACTAGGGAGTCTTATCTCTACAAAAGTGGGTCTAAAAAATTCACTGCTCAGTGAGTACCATTTTGCTTCTGGGAAATGGCATGTGATTTCTGAATGGTATTCTATTTTACAAAACTTTAGCAAGGTATTTCCAGTTATTAAACAATGACCCAAGGCACGTCAATAGTCAGTTTACTTCATATTTACTTATTTGGGAAGGCTGAAAGAGTACAGTTCCTAGGAATACCATGACCCTTAACTTCATTTCCAGAAGTTCATCTAGCTCACACTCATTGAACATGTATATATAAAGCACAAGGTTCAGTGCTGAGTATTCAAAATGAATAAGACCTTATGTTTATACTTGAGTGTATCTAAAGATGAACAAGTGTCGATTTTCCTTTTCTAGGGGGTTCACAGAGTTTCTATAAAGGATGCTAAATTCTCAGAAGTCCTGTGTAAAGATTTGGCTGCTTTTTCAATGTCTTTTACTGTGAGTTTTTTAAGCCAAATATCTAGGAAGAATTATCTTTGATTGTGTCATCTGACTGTAGCTATTGAACCCAGAGGTCTGCAATGAATAGTTAGGTCTATGTAATGATATATGGTGAATGCTATAAGAGATGTATGTACAAAGACCAATGGAAGCACAGAAAAGAGAGTTTGGTAATAAAGCAAACAGTAGTTGAGCCTGGTCTTAAAAGGTGAGTTAGATTTTTCCAGGTTAAAATGTGGACAAAAGCATCCAAGAAGGAACAGCCTGTGTGAAGGTACAGAGGCATGAGAGAAGATGGTACCATTGGGCATTTTTGTAGTAACTGTAGCATGGACATTGGTAGGAGCTAACACTAGATGAGTGGGCTAGGCCAGTTTTTGAAGGAGATATATTAGGTCATCTTTGTCTTATTCAGTCTGTTCATATCTTCTTGGCTGATGAGCAAATTGAGGAGTTACAAACTTGTTCAAACTCCTCTTTTGATATTGTAATTTGAGACAAACATGGGGTTCTATGTATCCGTGTATTTGACATTCCAGATGGAACTCAATTTCCCCACTCTCTTGCCTACCCTCTCCCCCATACCTTCTTCCAATCAAAGCTGTTTTCATTTCCTCATGGCACTGCTTTTATCAGGAATCAAATTTCCACTTAAAAATTTATTCTATGAATTGAAGTATCAAAGCAGAATGAAAAAGTTAATATATTTACCAAGTTCTTCGCTAACACCTTTTTCTCATTAAAGATTATGTGTTAAAATAAAGTTGTTAACATGTACTGAATGCATACTTATTTTCCCATTAGATTGTGAGCCTCCTGAAGACAGAGGACTTATTCTATTATGTTTGTATTATGGTAGAGACCAGTCAAGTATTTAATGGATTGAATTGAACATGATTAATATGTGGAGTTAACTGGGTTCATAAAAAATTAAATATGTACTCAAAGAATATAGGCTAGTGTATTAGCATCTCTTTATGGGGTATTTCAAGGTTCAGTCTCTACTTTCTCTTTCTTCTAATGACTAGAATGAGGATACAACTCATTACATTTTGAAGCAATAGAAAGCTGGAAGGGAAAAAAAAGAAAGCTGGAAGGGAAAGTCAGTACACTGGATGAGAGCCATAGTTGAGTAAAGAGAGAGTAGTAGTTGAAATGATGAACCAAATATAATAAGTATAAAATACTATATTTAGGCTAAAAAGTCAACTGTATTATAAATTAGGGGAGATATAGCTTAAAATAAAGTATTAAAGATCTTGCCAGAGCTTTAATTGATAAGCTTATTATGTAGCAAAGTACATAGCATCTTTTACTATCTATCTCTATAATAGAGGAATATGCAAATTAGCCGGGATGCTGTAATGTCACCACCGAAAAGCAGGGACCTGAGGCTGCATGGTGCTGGGGCAAGGGACCTCAGGCCGCACCCCCCACCCTGCAGGGCTTGACAGGGGACCTCAGGCAATGCCCCCTGCCCAGTGGGGCTTGACGGGGGACCTCAGGCCATGCCCCCCCCCCCCCCCAATGCCGGGCAGGGGGACCTCAGGCCATGCCCCCTGCCCTGGTGCCGGGCCAGGGGACCTGAAGCTCCACCCCCCACCCAGAGGGGCTTGACAGGGGTGGGGCCAGCCGGGTCTAGGTCTCCTGCGTTTTCGAAGCGCGTGTGGGTGGTGGGCAGGGACTTGACTCTAGGTCCCACAGCACGCCCCAGACTCTGACAGGAGGGAGATTTTTCTATACATTTTACTAATTTTCTTTCACCTCTGACACTTCTATTATAAAGAAAGGGCAAATAGCAATATTAAAATATTTCCTCTAATCAATTCCCTTTTAATGTGCATGAATTTCATGTACCGGGCCACTAGTATTATATATTTAACACAATTTGGGGGTATTATGTATAAAAATAAAAGGAAGAGATACACAAAGCAAGGGTCCCACTATATGCCTTATTGATGAGATCTTGGCTAAACTATTGGGTACAGTTTCCCACATAATATTTAAAAAATATTTCTGGAGAATTTAGAAGACAATGTGTGTGGAAACTGCATTTTTATGAGACTTGAGAACAGATTGGGGCTAAACCACAGAGGAAATATTTTTATGAGGGAAGCAATGGTTGGACTTTCTAACACTTGAATACCTGTTATATCAAAGGATAATTCAGCTTATGTTTTTGTATCCCAATGGGTGAAAGTTATAAGGAAGCAGATGCTGGGTCACTATCCATAGGAAATTTGTAGCAATTAGGCATTTACATCAATGAAGTGACAGCTTTTGGGTAGTCTTTACCTCATTTCACTGGAAGAGTTTAAACTGAGAACAGGATGACTGATCAATCACATGGGATACCTGATATGCATAGATGATTGAATTCAGAGCTCTAAGGTGGCCTCTAGTTTAAAGACAGGGTACTCCTTCTGTGTATGCTTCATGGCTTAGATGGAGACTGCTCTGTGGATGTGGATGGATAGGAAGGACTTTTGACCAAGTGGCAGGAATGATGGAGAGAACTGTTGAGCTTAGAACTGAACTTGCTGGATTTCCTTCACCCCTCACTCTGTATGCAGGCCACATAAAGGCAAAGATCTGGGCTGTTGTACAGTAATTCATGTGAAAGAGAAGGAAATAACTCCTTGGTGGATGTGAACTGTGGTAAGAATGATGATGCTACTCTATGTTCCATGACTCTGTACCCAGGGAAATAACTGGACTTGATCAATGGGAATGTTTGAGGAGGGGGATGGAAAACCAATGATGAAGAGGCAAGTGTGGTTTTCATCTGGGAGAATGATGATATTTTAGCCCCATGGTCCATGGCTGTGAGCCCAGCAGGTGAGTCTGGGGCAATTGATGGCTTCTGACACACAGGCACTTGCAGTAATTTTGAGCTGTGTGCCATGGCCAAGCAGCTCTCATCGCTGCAGACAGCTTCATTACTGTTGGCTCATTCTTCACTTAGTCACAGACCTTCTTCCATCAGCCAAAGATGAATGAAAAAATCACCCAGGCTCTACATGTTGTTAATATTACCCTCTCCCTTCTGTCCAGACCAGCTTTGGTTTATGTATTATTATGCCTCTCCTCTGAACTATAGTGCAAAAGGTCTTTGGCACTACCCAGCCCTCAAATGATATGTGAAACATGCATGAGAGGATCTCCTCAAAGGACTCAACAGATAGGGAATCTGCAGCAATCAAAGAATGACAGAGTGTGTCCTGGTTTGCCCAGGAATAGGCACAAGTTCATTGCCACTTTAATTTACCCAAAGCAACTCAATTCTGCCTGTCCGGTGTGGCTCAGTGGTTGAGCATAGACCTATGAACCAGGAAGTCAGGGTTCAAATCCTGGTCAGGGCACAAGCTTTGGTTGCGGGCTCAATCCCCAGTGTGGGTTGTGCAGGATGCAGACAATCAATGACTCTCTTTCATCATTGATGATTCCATCTCTCTCTTCCTCTCCCTTCAAAGCAATTCAATTCATGAGTAGAAATCTTCCAAGAATCAGAATGGGCAACTAGAAAGTTTAATTTCCTGCTGGGAGAAGGTAAAATGTATGCTCATGTTGGAGGCAACATGAAATAGCGTGCAGTTGTGTAGCACGAAGTCAAATTCTATCCTCAAATTGCAGAGAAGAACAATCTCTGAATATCTCCAAGTCACAAAATATATCAGTTGTTTTCTTCCTAGTGAATTCAAAGAGAAGAGGTAGAATGTGCACATTAAATGTAAAGCTTGAACTTTTTATGGATATCCTCCTTTCTGAAGCTGTGGACTGCCTCCCAGGCTGCGCTGCAACTCCAGCCTCTCCTGACATTCTTGCTAAGCACCTAAGCAGGTAATCTGACCAGAAGCCTTCAACCTCCAAGGTGTACACTGAATGAGTCACACCTTCACTTCTAGACAGATAAAATGCCACACCATAGGGCAGTGGTCGGCAAACTCATTAGTCAACAGAGCCAAATATCAACAGGACAACGATTGAAATTTCTTTTGAGAACCACATTTTTTAAACTTAAACTTCTTCTAATGCCACTTCTTCAAAATAGACTCGCCCAGGCTGTGGTATTTTGTGGAAGAGCCACACTCAAGGGGCCAAAGAGCCGCATGTGGCTCGTGAGCCACAGTTTGCTGACCCACGGCCATAAGGCATAGAACCAGATTTCCTGGGTGACCGCCAAGGGTCAGATGACAGAACCTGGAGGGCTAGCCAATAGAAATGGCAGCTGGGAAAATAAATTGCTCCTCTTTTTCTCTCTCAGGTGGACTGTTTTAAGGCACACTTTCTCCTTGCTAACCTTCTGGAGAAATCCTGTTTGCTGTGGGAACATGCCTGCTGAGATCTGGGCAGGGTCTTTTGATGGCTGGCATGGTAGCACCCTGCTTCTCATGGTGCCACATCTATCCTTGTCTCACTTCCCCTTATTTCATAACCTGCTCCACTATGGTCCTTCACCTCCTTTGTCAAATACAAGTTCTTTAGTCTTTGCCTCAGATTCTGCTTTTGTAAAAAGCCTGGGCTAAGGCAGAGATAAAGAAATCAGGAAGTTCATTCATTCATTCGCTCATTCACTCAGGGTTTACTGAGTAGCTACTGAGTATTGAGGATTTGCTAGTTTCTGAGGACACATGATCCATGCCTTTAAATAACTAATAGTCTAGTTTAGAGAGACAGACATAAGATCAGATAAAGTTCTCCAAAATTAGGGAAAAAAAGATCTTTATGGTAAAATACTTCAGGTGGAATGTTGCCCTTGTCTTGGAAATCTGGCTTCAGGAATGCTACATGTGACTTAGGATGGAGGCTAATTAGATCTTGAGTCACTTTCTTGCTGTTGTACTAGAATTTGACCAAGTCTGAAGCTGAGAACAAAAATATTCAAGTGCTCCACCTTCTGAGCAGAGCCATAGGAACTGCCTATCATTGGGCCAGACATCTCCCTGAACATTTTTTGAGAGTTGGAAGACAGTCCCTCTTTCACTGCCTCTGCACACCTCTGCTTGAATCTGAAAAAGAAGGAGACTGGCGTGAGGACTAGAGCCATGAAAGGGTTGGCCTTGTGGTGAGAGCTGTGTTCTTAGAGAAGCTTTATCCCCTATCCTTTGGGAGTGCAGAGGAGCCAAGTGCAGCAGTTCCCAGAGAATTGCCCATAAGAATCAAGAGTACTTAAAAGAAGAGTCATCTGACTCCTTGGTAAAATACTTGCTGAAATACCAATTCAGCTGGCCCACCTGGTGCTGACTCCAAAACACATAGGGTGAATTCTTGGGAGAGCGGGCAGAGGTGTTAGTACACATAAGGATTGATACCTGATTTTGCTATGGAGATTTGGAGGTGGGAGACCATTGGTGTAGCACAGATCTACAGGCTTGAAAGGACTATAGTAGGGTGTGTTGAGAAGAATATGGGGCAATATCCACCACATTCCATTCATTTTTGCCATGAGAGCATTCAGATCTAACAGTTTCTGGGGCTCCCCAGAAGGGAGTTCAGATGCTAGAGAAGAACCAGTAGCCAAAGACTTCCCAGGTGGCCACACTAGCTAAGAAACACCTAACCTAAAGAAGAGAGAGGGGCCTTGCATGTCAGGCAAGGTTTATGAGAGACATAGTTGCTCCATTGAACAGGTGAGAGAGCCAGAGAGACGATGAACACCATCGCCAAGAATATATGCTGATGTGAAGACCTACACATCAAAGGAGGTTACAAACATCAGACAAAATTGAAATGAACCAGAATGAGGCCAGGACTCATCCTCACTAGTGCCAGATGGACAGTCATTGAAGAAGATCTCTTATCCCCACTCTTCCTCCCTGACCTCAACATCAGAGTCTCTACACAGAGGCGTGAGGTGGGGGTGGGGTGTGTGCAGCCATTCCTATGATCTTCCTCCATTCAGGGAAGCCAGAGCCACAGTAGCTTGCACTGGGAAGGCAGTGGGGAAAGTTTCAAATGCTGAAGTTTTAACCTGGACTGGACTATATGTTAACAATTAAAATAACCAGAAAGTATATAATTCTATGATATATCTGAAACATCATTTGCATATTGCATTGTGTGCCCACCATCCAAAGGCACACGATGCAATATACAAATGATGTATCATAGAATTGTACAACTAGAAACCTATATAATTTTATTAACCAATTTAACCTCAATGAATTTAATAAAAATAAATAATCAATTAAAATAACCATAAAGTTATAAAATCTGAAAAAAAATTACTAAGGGTGGAAAAAGACTGTAACATGGTAGGGTGGAAAAATCAGTGACTGAAAGATGTAAAACCACTTCCACAAAGGTTTTTAAGGGCAGGCCTAGAATTGGCTTGTCCTTTCTGCCTGAATCTAATTGGCCAGAACCCAGCCCCCCGACCTCCATCTAATTGGAGATGAGGCTTAGAAACTTCCATCTGTGCATCCAGGGAGAACAATTTGAACATGTTAGCATTGTTGCTGTCACAGGGAGCCACTTTGAAATCCAGAACATTGCAACTTAGAAGACAGGAATTTAGTAATTTTGCAGTAATGATAGTATTAACGATGAAAACCTGTGATGTGATAGACACTATTCAGGGGTTCTCACTGTGTTTTCTAAAACAACCAACCATGTTTTACAGGTTGGATCTCTGGGAAAATGTGCTCTGACTTGTCCCGGATTAGAAGAATCTAATATTAACCTTGGCAACTTTGTGATGTGGGTGCTATGACTCTCATTTTCTAGGAGAAATGAAAGAGCTAACGGTTTAATGCCATGGCTAATAGATGGTAGATTTATTGTTAGTGCCTGACTCTGTCCCACTTCAATGTCCCTGCTATTTCTGTTATACCCATATCATCTGGTAATCTTCTTAGAATCTGAGGTCTTTCTTCTTCTCTTTGTTGTGGATGAATTTCCTGAGCCTCATTTGGATAGTTCCACAATAACCCCCTATTGACTTTCCACATGACAGACAGTCACTGTGCCAAGGATCATGCTGCCCGGCATCAGGGTTTATTGTTCCATCTGGCCATTATTAATCTACTCATTCAAGATCCTAGTGTATATGGTTCTTTTTTTTTGGTAAAAAGTCACTGTTTTGATGGTTTAATGATGTGCTCAGCTGCTTTTGGTGTGTTAGGTAATTTCCCTAAATTGACTCTGATATTTGCAAAGATTGAATACTCACCAGTTTATGAAATTTTGATTTTTGACATAAAATTGGAGCAGATGGTTCTGGGGGGTTCAATCACTTAGTTATTGCTTATCAATTTCATATCTTGTCTATTTATCGATGGAACTATTGCTAGTCAGTCGATACTCTTTTAATTACTTCAAAGGATTGTTTGATATTTACATATTGTCACTTTCATCTTAGATTATCTTTTTCAGGTTTCATGGAAGCCTAGCAGGAACACTTTAAAATAATCTGTTTAGTTATGTTAAACTAGGGGCCCGGTGCACGATATTCGTGCACTGGGGTTGGGGGGTCCCTCAGCCCAACCTGCCCCCTCTCACATACTGGGTGCCCTCAGGGTATGTCCTACTGATGGCTTAGGCCCGTGCCCCACGCTCCTTTGTGGGAGGCAACCGGGCTGATCAGGGGAAGGCAGCAGCCCCATCACCCCGCTGCTGCAGCCACTACCAGTCACCACAGCCACCAAGGTGTTTTCATCAACACGGACTTCAGTCCCTTCACCAAGAAAAAATGACAACTTTCTTTAGGCATTTTCAAGATGTGTCTTTCATAGGATATACATTTTTTTTTTAATCCTCACCTGAGGGTATGTTCCCATTGATTTTTAGAGTGTGGATGAAAGAGGGAGAGACAGAGAGAAACATCAATGTGAGAGGGACATTTTGATTGGTTGCCTCCTGTATGAGCCCTGACCATGGGCGCCAGGCTGGGGGGCATACAGGGACCCCTGGGCCGCACGCAGCGGTGGCCGCCAAGGGTCTCCACACACCCCAGAGGCCAGCAGCCAGCCCCCCATCATGTGCGCCAGGCTGGGGGCGTGGACCCAAACTGCCTCTTGATGCTGGAGCATTCCCAAGCGGCTGGGGGCACTATGGTGACAGGGGATGTTTCCGCCCCGCCCCCAGCCCCTTGGCTCCTGCACCTATAGGCTCAAAGTGGCCAGGGGGTGTTCTGGGACCTCTGCCACTCAGGACCTAAGCAAGGGGCCTACAGGCTCGGACTGGCCTGGGTCCTGAGGATGTTTGCGGGACCCAGCCCCTTGGCGCCTGCACCCTTGGGCTCCAAGTGGCCAGGGGGCATTCTGGGACCCTGCCACTCAGGACCTAAGTGCGGGCCTACAGGCTCTGATCGGCCTGGGTCCAGAGGATGTTTATGGGACCCAGGCCGCTCAGGACCTAAGCGTAGGTCTATAGGATCTGAGCGGCTTGGGTCTGGAGGATGTTTCCCAGACCCCAGACCTCTGCAAGTGTTTGGGGGCGGGAACATTCCCGCGTCGCTATGGCGACACGGGAATGTTCCCGCCCCGCCAAGGCTCCCAGTGGCCAGGGGGTGTTCTGGGCCCCTGCCACTCAGGACCTAAGCAGGGGCCTACAGGCTCTGATCGGCCTGGGTCCAGAGGATGTTTATGGGACCCAGGCCGCTCAGGACCTAAGCGCAGGCCTACAGGATCTGAGCGGCTTGGGTCTGGAGGATGTTTCCCAGACCCCAGACCTCTGCAAGTGTTTGGGGGCGGGAACATTCCCGCGTCGCTATGGCGACACGGGAATGTTCCCGCCCGCCAAGGCTCCCAGTGGCCAGGGGGCGTTCTGGGGCCCCCCGCCACTCAGGACCTAAGTGATCCGCCTGGGTCCGGAGGATGTTTATGGGACCCAGGCCACTCAGGACCTAAGTGCAGGCCTACAGGATCTGAGAGGCTTGGGTCTGAAGGATGTTTCCCAGACCCCAGACCCCAGACCTCTGCAAGTGTTTGGGGGCGGGAACATTCCCGCGTCACTATGGCGACGCGGGAATATTCCCGCCCCGCCAAGGCTCCCATTGGCCAGGGGGCGTTCTGGGGCCCCTGCCACTCAGGACCTAAGCGCGGGCCTACAGGCTCTGAGCGGCTTAGGTCCCAGACCCCAGACTGCTGCAAGTGTTTGGGGGTGGGAACATTCCCGCGTCGCTATGGCGACGCGGGAATGTTCCCGCCCGCCAAGGCTCCCAGTGGCCAGGGGGTGTTCTGGGCCCCTGCCGCTCAGGACCTAAGCGCGGGCCTACAGGCTCTGATCGGCCTGGGTCCGGAGGATGTTTACGGGACCCAGGCTGCTCAGCGCCCGCATATGCAAATTAACCGCCATCTTGTTCGCTCTGATTGGCTGTGGGCGTAGCGAAGGTGCGGTCAATTTGCATGTTTGCCTATTATTAGGTTAGATAAGCATAGCAGTACCATGATTAGATGTTGGGGGTTTTGGAACCCAGAATATGATCTTGTTAGTAAGTTGAAATAATGCACTTAGTATCTTCCTGACACGCTCTGATTGGCTAGTTGGATGGAGCTATCAGAAGTAGCTTAAATGGGGAAGGACACAGGCAGTCACATTTGGGTGTGATTCTAGTTACTGGGATGAAATTGGGAAATTAGTCAAATCAATGTTGTCTTTCCCTTGGTTGTCCTTAACGAGTGCCCATGGTTAAAGCACCTTACAAAGTCATACCCAACAAATACACATCTCTGACATCTGTCTTTAAACTGGTGTCTGTGATAAAAATTGATGAATTTCTGGACATTTTGGAGTTTTCCCAGTCTTATTAGGGTAGAGAATATATATAATGATAAACAAAATAATATAATATATCCAATATACAGTGATAGCAAATGAGAGGATTAATTGGACCAGTGATTGAGTTTCACAAATGTTTAATTGATAATTCAGCCTCTCAGAGAACTGTTTATATAGCCACTAGAGGCCTGGTGCATGGATTTGTGCACTGGTGGGGACCCTCGGCCTGGCCTGCACCCTCTTACAATCCAGGACCCCTCAGGGGATGTAGGAGGCCCAGTGCATAGATTCGGCCTGATCCCTGCAGGCCAGGGTGAGGGACCTGGGCCTCTACTATGCATATAAGATCTTTGGTTAATCTCTTCCCACCCTCCCCCTTCCCCACTTCCCTTTGAGATTCATCAGTCTGTTTCAGGTTTCCATGCCTGTGTGTTGAGCATCTGCCCCCTGGTGGTCAGTGTGCATCATAGCTATCGGTGAAATGGTCGAACGTCACTTAGGCTTTTATATATATATAGATTCCCTCTACTTAAAGAATGCATTAGGGCAGTGGTCAGCAAACTCATTAGTCAACAGAGCCAAATATCAACAGTACAACGATTGAAATTTCTTTTGAGAGCCGAAAACCAACTTCTGCGCATGGGCCACGAAGTTTCAATCGCACTGTACGTGTGCGCCCGCACGTGGTATTTTGTGGAAGAGCCACACTCAAGGGGCCAAAGAGCCGCATGTGGCTCGTGAGCCACAGTTTGCCGACCACTGCATTAGGGCAATCAGTCACTAGCTTTCCTTCTTTGATCCCTAAGTCTTTCTCTTGAGATTAGAGGGCTGTATCTTAGGGCTTAGGTCTAAAGAGATCATCAGTGTTTGAGAAGCTGGGCTTGACTGCTTTTCCTATCATGCTTCTTATTTTTTTCCTATAGGAGCTAACCATGTGTATAGAATAACTTCTCTCCCACGTAGAGAAGGGTTCTCTTACTGAGTGTTGCTGCATGTAGATCTCTGAATGGCTAGGGAATGGGAAATCAAGTTCCCTTCAGGGTAATTTGCCACTTCACAGGTTGTTTTTCAGAATGTGCAAGTAGATCAGTCCTTGCAAAGAGTGGAGTGTTTTTATTTTTTATTCCCTTTTTTCTGTAATTAGGATACATTTTTTATTAAGAACTGCTAGAAGCCAACGTTTTTCCACCCGTAAATTTAGCATCTTGTGACACAGTGAGAATTACAATGGTAGGAAGAAAGGGGACTCTGCAAACAAAACAAAGACATAAAATGTAATGAGGGGAAAGCAGCAGCTTGCTGCAACTGTAAAGAAGAAAAAAAACTTCAGGGAGGTCTGATTTATAGGGAATAATTATTATTGGCTGATTTAGAAAACTGGGGCAGCAATAGGAAGCCACCGAAGTGGCTGTTTTTGCAAACTGATTTGAAGAATCCTTCTCTTCTATGCCATTATGAAATAATGATTCTTGGTGAATGTTTTCCCTTTCACTTAAGGATTTGCAAGGAATTGAAAAACACTGCTTGAATAGAATTATGATGCCTGAGAAGCACAGTTAGGCCACTATTTTTAATGTGAAAGCAAAGACCAGGGGTAGGACAAGGAATTGTGTAAAGTTGCCTAAGGGACCAGAGTAAGTGAAGGGATTCAATTCTCAACTTCTGATTTCCTAAATTCAGAAACAGTTGGTTCCAAAACTTTACATTCTAATTAGGGAAATTTAATCACAATAGCTTCCAATCTAAGAGAGATGACTCATCTATTATTTTATTATTAACTTATCATAAGACATTCATTGAGCACCTACTACATGTCAGGAACAGGTTTATGTGTTAAGAATTCAAGGATGGGTAAGTCATGATCTCTTCCCTCAAAGAATTTCTATATTTAAAGGGGTGAATTTAAGTAGACATGATAAACTAAGATATGTATTTTCCCACTGTTATAATGATTAATAAAATGCTTAGACTCAGAAATCCAGATGTTATCTTTTTGTTGTTAATAATGTATTTTTTCTCCTATAATGAAGGATGATTTGCATGGTTACTCATGCAATTCTTAAAGTTACCACATCAATAAGATATATTTCAACAGACCCTAAGATGAGAAAAATTAAAGTTAAAACATCAGAGTTAGTCTGTTATAGCTGAAAAGAGTATTGACTTGGGAGTCAGGATACCTGGCTTTTATTCTCTCTCTCTCTTTTATTAATCTATTATATAAATTAAAGCAAGCCATTACATCTCTTTAGGATTTTACCCATCATTTTCAAACATTGAGTTGGGGACTAGCTGAAGGGCTCTCTCAGATTCTCAGTAAATTTTTAAAAATCAAACAAATATGTATTGAGCATCTCCTAGAAGCTTAAGTCATTCAGGAAGTGGAGATACAGAGGTGAATAAAATAGATAGTAAGATAGGAGGGATATCAAGAAAGTGTGATGTTCTGGAAACCAAGTGAAGAAAACATTTCCAGGAATAGGGACAGATCAATTGCCAAATGCAGTTGGTAGATTATGAAATGAGTGTAAAAATTGACCACTGGGTTTTAGCAAAAATTCAGGGGAGTAGTGGGAATGAAGGCATGATTGGTAAGCTCTAGGTGAGAGACTAGACAATGAACCGACATACATAAAAATAGAATTCTGACCCACACTCTGCAACAACCAGTCCAACCCATTATCTACACCTTTCAGCCCAGGACATCAGCCTACTTTCTACAAACCAGAGTTGTAGAAAGTCAGACCACTATCTCTAATCCAGGACACTAGACAATAACCCCTATAACAGTTAACCCCAATGGCTGGGACTTAACAGCTTCCCTAACATTTGTCCCCACCTTCCAACTTAGGACCAAACAGAAAAAGCCAAAAATATACCCTAACCAATCATACAGGATACCTTGCTTCTAGTTAGCCTGCCTATAGCTCCCACATGATAACAGCCTCCAATCATGACATACCTGAGACATTCCTTTTTCTCTATAAAGCTTTCACACTCCCCTGGCTGCCTTTGAAACTCTCCTAAACACAAGGGATGGTGGCTCACTCCTTCCTGATAGCAAGTTCTGAATAAATAGCCTTTGCCTGTCCTCTTTTGGGTGGTTTTTATTTATTTTCACATAGAAAAAAATGTGAGAAGAGGAATTGGAAATGAAGACTACAGACCATTCTTTTAAAGAGTTTTGCTATAGAGCTGAGCAGGAAAATGAGTTGGTAACTGAAGTGAGATACATTTCTTTTTATATTGTACTGGCAGAAGCATCAAGTAGAATGATTAAAAGAAGCAGTGATAGCCCTGGCCAGTGTTCCTCAGTGGTTAGAGCATCCGCTGCACACTGAAGGGTCCCCAGTTTGATTCTAGGTCAAGGACACCTGGGCTGCAGGTGCCATCTGAGCCCTGGTCGGGGTGCATGTGGAAAGCAACCAAACCTCTCTCTCTCTCTGTCTCTCTCTCTCTCTCTGTCTCTCTCTCTCCTTCTCTTTCTCCCTCCCTTCTACTCTCTCTAAAAATCAATGGAAAAAATATCCTCAGTGAGGATTAACAACAACAACAACAAAATAGAAGCATTGATATTGGGCACCATCTTGTTTCTTGATGTTAAAAAGAAATATCCTACTAAAGTTTTACCATTATGATATTTTTGGAAGGTGTCCTTTACATGAGAGAGTAAACTGCCTTCTATTCCCAAATTTGAGAAGATATTTTATTTACTTACTTTTTTTTGTGTAATTGTGAATGAGGGTTGAATTTTTGGCAAATGCTCTTGTGATGTGTCTATTAGAGTATTTTAAGGGTTTTCATCTTTAATATTTATAATATACAGAAATATGTTAGTAGATTTTCTATTGCTTAGCATCCTGGGTTAAATTCACCTTACACATGATTGTTAAAAATTGCTGATTTGGTTTGCTAATAGTGTTTAAGATTGTATCATAAGTAATTTTTTTCCTCACTAATATATTTTTTTCATGTTACCTGATCAGATTTTGGTATCAATATTTTATATACTAAGTTCATAAAAAAAGGGTTCCCCCTATTCCTCTAATCTCTGGAAAACTTTGTATAGATCAAAATGGTCTATTCTTTGTATTTTGATAGAATTTACCTAAAGGTCAAATGTGTGTGTGTATTCATGTAGGTATTGATTTCATATCTTTAATTCAGTCATTAAATACATGTTTTTAATTGCTTGTTGAATCAGTTTTAGACCATTTCTCTACATTTTTAACTTTGCTGGCATAATACTTTTCACAATAGTTTCTTTTCTTCTTTTTAAAAAATATATTTTAATGATTTCAGAAAGGAAGGGAGAGAGAGATAGAAACACCAATAATGAGTGGGAATCATTGATCAGCTGTCTCCTGCACACCCCTGGGATCCAGCCAGCAACCTGGATATGTGCTCTTGATCTGAATCAAACCCAAGACCCTTCAGTCCACAGGCTGACACTCTATCCACTGAGCCAAACCAGCTAGGGCCCAATAGTTTCTTTTAAAAAATTTTAGCCATATCATGATTGCAATAATATCTTTTTTATTTTTTCTTTATTGATTAAGTTATTACATATGTGTCCTGATCCCCCCATTGTCCCTCCCCCCACACTCATGCCCTTACCCCCCTGGTGTCTGTGTCCATTGGTTAGGCTTATATGCAGTCCTTTGGTTGATCTCTCCCCTCTGCCCCCACCCTCCCCTACCTTCCCTCTGAGGTTTGATGGTCTGATCGATGCTTCTCTGTCTCTGGATCTGTTTTTGTTCATCAGTTTATGTTGTTCATTATATTCCACAAATGAGTGAGATCATGTGATATTTATCTTTCTCTGACTGGAAGCGAAATAAGCCAGTCAGAGAATAATATCTTTTTTAAAGATTCCTAATATATTTCACTTGTGCCTTTTTTTTCTTGATCTTGATTTTTTTCTTTTATGTATTTATTTTTATTCAGTTAGTTTATACTCATTATTATTTCCTTTTATCAGTTATTGAGTTCCTTTTTCTATCTTAAACTCATAACTTTAATGTATTTTTTCAAATACAAGGATTTAAAGCTATGAAGAACTTTCTAGATATCCTAACAGTATTCTTCAGGTTCTGATATAGAGTATTTTCATTACCATTCAATGCTAATATTTTCCAACTTTCATTTCTTGCACATGAGGTATTTCTAAAGTATATTGTTTTATATTTAATAATTTTACTTTATTATTTTATACATTTATCATTTGACACTAATTTTTCACTTAATTAAAATTAACTCATAAAATTTAGTCTATGTTGTGTCCATTTTTTGTTTTTTTTGGTAATAACTTAGACTTGCTTTGTGACTTAATACATAGCCATCTAAAAATTTTTAGTTGTTTTTCATAAAAATCTGCATTTTGTCATTGAATTCATATATTCTCTCTTGATCTATGTTTGCTTAACAAATTATTCAGGATGTCTTCTTTGTTTCCTGAGAATAGTGATTTGTATGATCAGGACAAGAACCAAATACTGGGTAGTTCTAGGTCCCATCCCAGAACCCTGAGATGAATGTCTCATTGATGTTTGCAGGATTTTAGGGAGCAAATTCAGAGCTATATAAAAACAATAGTGATGTTTGCAGGTGCAAAGTTTGTCATTCAAAATTTCTGGATATTTCCCTATGCTGTTTTGATGGTAACTATGATATATACTATTTCCGTTGCTTCGTTTGACTATTTTTTTTATGACTCTTTTATTTCTTTCTAGACTGCTAGGCTTTCCATGTGGGTGTGCATTTAGATATCTCTGAATAGAGAGATGTTCCTGGAAGTAGTCTGACCAGTAGTTCCCAAATTCTGATCTGTGAGCCAGTACCAACTACACCACATCAAAAATTCTCTGAGAGAATTTATTTAAAAAGTATATAATCCCAGGATGTTCCCCTAGAATTTTTGATAAATTATGTTTGGGATAAGGTTTCTTTAGGATATTTCAAAGGAGCTCTTTAGGGTATTTTTATATGAAGTTGGGCTGAGAAACATTGATATAAGTGGTAGGCATTCCCTTTGGGTTTGATGGAGTTTTGGAACTCAGTACAATAATAATTATAGTAGTCCTTATTGGACACTTATTACATACCAGATATTTTAGATGTCTTTGTGTGGAGCATATATGTAAATTTTATAAAGATTCCTTTAATCTTATGAGGCAAATACAATTATCATCCTTTGATGGGGAAACTGAAGACCTGCTCAAGATCACATAGCTGATGATTGGGGATCTAGGTCTATACAGAAAGCCACTCAAAGATAAATAGTGTGTAACCTACACAGTGTGCTTCCAAACTCATCTCTAGCAGGGTGACCTTGGAAAAAACAGAAATATGCAGGGAGTCTACTTTTATTTATTTGCAAACTGAGAGTGAAGGTTAGGTAATTTTCTAGTTCTTTTTAGCTCAAAAATGATGCTTTTTGTATGAAAATGCAATTATCTTTAAAGAAGCATAACAATGAACTAATCTCTAAGAGACAGTGCATTTATACACAATTTAGAGCAATATTCCATGGAAATATAAAAACTTCAGTACAGTTTGGCACCTTTTACACTAATCTTTCCTTTTCTCAACACTTAATATATACATTTTCTGCTCTAAATATTGAATTGTTATTATTTCTTTTGCTACAGTATGGATATCTAGCCTTTGGGCTTATCTGCCAGCCATTCCTGGAACTTAAAAGTACCTTTAATGATGCTTTTGCCATTTCTAATTGTCCTAGTGGAGGGACTGTCCCAGAATTATTGTTGTTTTTTAAAAATTTGAGTCTCAAGAGAGGTCCTAACTGGTTTTGTCCTCTACTGCAATCACTTTGTTCCATGGGTGATTCCGAAATGGAATGAAATGATAGTGTAGTTATACAGTGCACTTCCTAGCATAGCTGTATTGTTTTTGTAGTCAGCGGAATTGTTTTTAATACCTGACCTGCTGTTTCTGCCAAGCTTCCTCCCCGTGGAAGGTAGGACTCAACAAAATAAGCGTACTTACTAATACTTATTCATTAACCTCTATAGGCTCTGTTGAAATCTAGTTCTAACTTTTTAAAGGTGGCCATCCCTTTTCCCAGGATTTAGATTTTTAAAGCATTTATTCAGAAAAAAATATAAAGTAGTCTATAGGCTTTGCTCTCATAATGTTAAATGTGATATTATGAATCATGTACTACTAATAAATACATATATTGTAGCATTAATATATTATGAATATGAATAAATATGAATTAATATAGTAGTATAATATAAAATAGAGCATATTACACAGTAGTGTAGGGGAGCACAAGGAAATCATACATGCATACATAGATTATATGCATGTGTATATATATGTGTACTAGTAAATTACATGCTATATATAAATTATAAATTATATGTAATTTACTGTGAATACTGAGTACTAATGATTCTTATTTTCTAATAAACTCATGGCACAAATGTTCATTGCTGCTTTCTTTCCTCTGTTCCAGGAGACATACTTGCTCTGTGGTTCCAGGTTCTGAAGTCTTGCAGGACATACCTCTCTGCAACAGAACATTCTGAGTACTGCTTCCCATTTAGTGCTCATGAACAGGAAGCACAAAGAATGAAGAGAGTCAAGGTAACATTTAAAATGCTGTTATGATCTTTGACTAATTTTCTTAAAAAAATTAAACCCAAAAACCTCAGTGTACAAAAGTTAAATCTTACCTGGTCACATAAGGAAAGCCTGATTATTTTGATGATGAATGGCTTTACCAATCATTTCTTTAAAATACTACTCCACATAGTTATGGCTTTGCGGCTAAATGTGAAGTTAGCATGAATTTCCAGGGTCATTGGGACCTATCAGTTTGCATAGATACATAGCTAGAGAAGCTATGTGAAAATAAATTTATCCGTCTACCCAGTCAGATAAACCTTTGCCTCATTTGTGAACTTGGGCTCACGTAATGTTATTTTCTGATCAGTTAGAGGACTTGAAGAGACACAGTTAACATTGGAAAGAACATCTGATTGAACATTCAATGTTAGGGTATTGCTGTTTACTTCATTCTTTACTGTAAATAGGGCTTCATTCATATAAATTTTGTGACTGTATTGTGTTCAGTGTCATAGGTGAGCTTACAAAGGAATCCAGATCTTATCTGCAAAAAGGCTGGAGTTCATATCTGTGCAGTGGCCTTGTGTTTTAAGTTTTTCATACAGCTCTGATTTCAAATAGTCTATGCTGTCTTCTCCATAAAAGATCAAAACGTTTTAGAAACATCTGTTTTCCGCATCGAAACTACTTTCTCTGAGACTTCTTGTACAGTTGAGGTAGATTAGAAAATCCTTTGGAAATCCTATTGTGTTTTGAGTTAAAAAATTGTAATCAAGGCAACTGTCACTACACAGTAAGATATAAAGTTGTAAATACCTTACAAGAGGCACAGAGGAAATGCGATTCCTTTTCTGAAATAACATCTTGCAGGTTCAGGAAGGCCCTAAGGAAGCAATGGCACTTGAAGTAGGTGTTAAATAATATTGATAGTGACACTTGAGGATTACCTAGCACCAGTTATCTGACTAATTCTTTGTGTGTGTATGTATCTGTTTCTTATTCAAATTTTGTGAAGTAGTTTGTCTTACTATCTCTGTAAATGTGAGAAAAAGAAACATTGAAAAGGTATGTCATATATTTAATTGGGAATGGAACTAGGCCTTGAACTCAGGTGTGTTTGGCTCTAAACTCTGTGTTTAAATTCACTATATTCTATTTTGTCTTGGTGGAATTAAATGTGCAGAGATGAGTGGGAGAAAGAGCATTTGAGACAGTAGGAGCATCATGAGCAAAGAAAGAAAGAGATAGGAAAGCACAGGGAAGCAGTCAACAGAGAACAGTTGTGTTGTTGGAGCTATTGGTATATGGGAAATGGAAAATGAATTTGGAAGCACCACTTGGGGCCAAGTGGTGAAAAGCCCTGAGTGCCAAGCTGACAATGCTGACTCTTCTCTTCAGTTATCGGTAATTAGTGCTAACGAAGAGTTGGGGTAAGTACATAAGATGCTGGAGAATGGTTGGTCAGTTACAAGGTTAAGGCTCTACTTTCAGAAATCTAATGAGGATCTGCACTGCAGAGCTGGCTGGAAGAGGCCAGGTTGTGTTATGAACTGAGGTGCAAAAATGAGGCCATGTCACCTAGCGAGTAGACACAGGTTCCATCAGAAGAGACACCTATTTGTGATAGAACATCATGAGTTTGGACACACTGATTGGGGCACCAAGGTGGACATTTCCAGGAGGCATTTGAAAGATTTTCCTGGTAGATCATGAATCACCTATCCAATTGGAAAGAGAAGAATGCTCTATCAAGCATTATGAGAAGTGATAGCTGGTTTGGCTCAGTGGATAGAGCGTTGGTCAGCGGAGGGTCCCGGGTTTGATTCTGGTCAAGGGCACATGCTGGGGTTTCAGGCTTGATCCCCAGTAGGGGGCATGAAGGAGACAGCCAATAAATGATCCTCTCTCAGCATTGATGTTTCTATCTCTCTCTCCCCTCTCCCTTCCTCTCTGAAATCAATAAAAATATATTAAAGAAAAAACCATTATGAGAGAATGAAGATGAGGTAGAAATAAAATCAGCATTCCCCCCCCTCCCCCAGGAAAGACACTGTTCTAGATACTTTACTACAATAATTCTATGAGATAAGTAATAACTCCACTTCAATGGCTTAAGAGATGTTATGATTTACCCAAAGTTAAAGTTTTTATAAGTGGTAAAGGCAAGATTCACACTTAAGTCTGTTTTACTCGAGGGGCCTGAAATCATTAATCTTTGAAATTATTATTTATTTATTCATTTATTCATGATTTATTTGTTTCTTCAGCATTTATTTTGCACAAAGTATTGCTCAATCTCCAAGAAAAATTATTGCGTAAAAAAAAATCGGCAGTCCAATATGCTGCTATTTCTGTATATTTTTAAAGAAAAACCCACAAAAGAATGCTGCATGTTTTCTCTGACTACATATACAAAGAGTCTGAAAAAACACACAGTAAATTGTTAACAGTGGTTACACCTGAGGAAGAAATCAAGATAGGCTGAGAGATTAAAGAAAATTTATGTCTAATGTTTTAATTATTTATACAGAAAATATATTCATGTATGGTATAATTAAGATTTAATTTTAAAATGCATATCTCTGCCGCAAATGGCTTCCCATACAGACATGGTTATTATAGAAGGGATTTAAATAAGTAAATGAGGAAGTAGGATGAGTTTACAGAAATTATTTAGAACAACATTTTGTTAAGTGAGAGAAGTTTTTTCATGCCTTCTGGTCTTTTGAGGAAAGTCAGACATGCTTTCATTAACAAGTCCATGAGACACAGCCAGCTGGGCAGACCTCATTTTTCTGAGGAATGTGTCGGGATATAGGTAGTAGTGTAAGGGAGACCAGCAGTTTGTACATAACTTATTCATTCTTATGGTTGGAATCAATAAAAGCCAACGGAGTTCTTGTAAGTGTGCCCAGGCAAAAGTTTGGGGATCTCTTTTATTCAACTTTACCACTGGGGACCTCCTTTAGCTAATGATTTCAGCTCTGCTCATGCCTCACTCAAAACTCTAGTCATAATTAGCTCCTGCCAGGTATCCTCATTTGGGCCCTATAGGTTTTCACTCTTTCCTCTGTTTTCTCTTAGCTTCCTAACTCTCCCCCTTCTTCAAGTCTCAGCTTGAATTCCACATCTACCAAAAAGTCACCTGCATTGCAGGCCCCAAACCAGATTGGGTAATTCTTCATGTGACCCACAGCCCTCTACTTCCCACACCAATGCATTCCCCTCACTCATCTAAGGCAATTCTCCACCCTGGCTGGATATCAAAATCACAATGAAGCTTAAAAAATATAAATATCTGGGCTTCATCTATTGCATCTGTATCTTCAGGATTTTATCTAGGTATTTATTTTTGTATACAGTGCCCATCATACTTGCAACTAATACTTCTTGCTATTAAATGCATGAAGAAGAGGAGCTCCAGTTACCTGCAGCTGTTTGTTTTACAGGTACTGAAGACCTTTTACTCAGCCTCATCAGTAGTTCTGGGCTTATTGGAGTCACCAGAACAATGTAATAAAGATGGATCAATTTGGCTTGTTTAATTTAAAATTTTTTTTTAAAACACATAATTTATGGTTTCTGGATTCTGGCATTAGATAACAGGACATCTCAAATGAGGCTCAAAAGATAAATATTCACAAAAGATTATGCAAAGAGGTCTCATTGCAACATCATTCACTGTTCATTCTAGATTAGCCACTTCCATCACCATACCAACTCATAGCTGCTCATAGCAGTAGGATGAAGCATGACCTGGACAGGGAAAGGCATAATATATTCACTTTTGTTCTCTGAAGTCTCATTCTTGGTCTCATGGGCTCTCTCTCATGCAGCATCTGACAATCAACATTTGACTATGTGTTCTTAGACCCAGACACTCCTGATACCTCGGTGCCTAGGATACTGCCTAAAATCACGTGTGTCCTCCAACACTCATTGCCCATAAATCATAGAGAAGCAGATAGTGTTGAAGAGCTCAGGTTCTGCCTGGTGGCTCAGTGGTTGAGTGTTGACCTATGAACCAGGAGGTCACGGTTTGATTCCTTGTCAGGGCATATGCCCAGGTTGTGGGATCAATCCTCAGTGTGGGGCATGCAGAAGGCAGCCAATCAAAGCTTCTCTCTCACCATGGATGTTTCAATCTCTCTCTCCCTCTTCATTCCTCTCTGAAATCAATAAAAACATGTATATATATAAAAGGCTAAGTGTCTATCCATCTTAGAGATAGCTATGATGTGCATTGACCACCAGGGGGTAGACACTCAATGCAGGAGCTGCCATGATGCTCACTGGCCATTTAAAAATAAACAGCACTGCTCTAACGGGTTTGGCTCAGTGGATAGAGTGTCGGCCTGTGGACTCAAGGGTCCCAGGTTCAATTCCAGCCAAGGGCATGTACCTTGCTTGCGGGCACATACCCAGTGGGGAGTGTGCAGGAGGCAGCTGATCGATGTTTCTCTCTCATTGATGTTTCTGGCTCTCTGACCCTCTCCCTTCCTCTCTGTAAAAAAAAAAAATCAATAAAATATATTAAAGAAATAAAAATAAACAGCACTATGGACCTGGCTCTGACATACCAATACTTGGCTTCCCCCAACTGGGACACAGGCCCTGCCACCACCACAGAGCAACACCCCACCAAATCGCAGCCAATGCTGTCAAGACCCCATGGCACAAAATATGGCCCACGGCCCAGCCCAGCCCAGAAATGTTGGCTGTGGGTGCTGGGTAATGATGTCACATAGCAACGCCTGGCTTCCTCTTCCTAGCGACTAGCATCTTTGGAGTTTCTTCAGCCCAGGAACCCGACTTGCTTTATAGCCAGGTGCAAACATTTTACAGTTTAACCAAATGTTTGTGAAGCATTTTCCCATGTCTCATCTCATTTGATCCTCACAGAAGTCCTGGAGTAGGTAGATAGGAGACTCGGTAGAATCCTATTTTCTTTTCATTAGCAAGATGTAAATAGCTATATTAAAATGTTTCTTCTAATTAATTTCCTTTCAGTGTGCACGAATCCATGCACTGGGACACTGGTATAAAATATTTATTGACCACTGGCTTTTGCCTTTTAAGCTGGGGATCATTATAACTTACTCAAGTTCCATTTTTATATGCCTTTTAGGAAGCTCTTCTAACAACTTCCTAAGGAAATCCATGTTTGGTCATGTTAACTCTTATTCTCTCCCTTAATTGCCTTAATGTTAAAATATGAGGAAGAATTAATTAACTATCCTGATGGGGGAAGAAAAGTTAATAGCAATTTTAATGAGTGTAACCTTAGCAGGATTTGTAATAACCCTGAAAAGATGGTACAGTCACTTCTTTCTCTACTTGACTCTCTCACCTTCTGTGAATGGCTATGGGCGCTGATTACAATGATTAATTACCTACTGGAAGGCTTGTCTCCAGCTCATCTTCTTATCCCAAAACCAACTGCAGTCTTCTGAAGAATATAATGAAAATTATCAATGTACAAAGGATAAACTGGCTTTTTCTACAATATAAAGTGCTTACAAGACCGAATTTGGTAAAGAACATCTGGCTAGAGCTTTTACAAAGCACAGTGGAAATAAGTTGTATTAAGCTGGCCTTGGAAATTTTATCTAGAATAGAATGAGAGAATATGATAGCCATGCCATTCAGTAGAGAATCTACAAAGATCATGCTGTAGAAGGAGCATGAATTCAGCCCTAGACTAAATGATATTCTAGGACCACTCTAAATGCCATCAATGAGACATCTGTACCACTACTGCAAGGCAGGAAATTTTTGCCTGGAACCACTCTCTAGACTGCAATGCAGAAGAACACAAATAGAACTTAGTGTTATCACTGAGCTGAGTATTTAGAGTGCAGAGTTCAGGGCAAATGAGGAAATTGGAATTTATGGGTTGGAAGGGGAACTGGAGAGACAAGTGTTATCTATTCCACATGGCCCAGCAAAGAACAACTACAGAAGAAAGAACAACTACAGGGGAGTTGTGAGGTGACCTGAGCTGGTACCTGCTGGGAGACATTCATGGTCTATCCAGAGTAGATAGACCTGTTGAACACCCGGGTATTCAGTAGAGAACCTAGAAAGGTCATGCTCCAGAAGTAGGATTACTTTAGCCTTAGAGTAAATGAT
The DNA here is from genome assembly GCF_951640355.1 of Cnephaeus nilssonii. Lineage (NCBI taxonomy): Eukaryota > Metazoa > Chordata > Mammalia > Chiroptera > Vespertilionidae > Cnephaeus > Cnephaeus nilssonii. Next base: position 14,226,725 of record NC_137084.1, on the reverse strand, counting down.
ATTCTAGAATCACTCTGACAAAATAATGGTTTAAAGGGATTAAGCAGACTACTATTAAATGTGCTGCTGGAATAAAACCAAATATTCTGTTCAGGCATTCAACAAAATCCAGATGTACAAGAATGTAGCATCTATGATATTTGTAATATAACCACAATATATGAGATGCAAAGCAGAAAAATATATTCCTATAGCCAGAAGAATAATCATTTAATAGAAACCTGTCCCAAATTATAGGTATGGTAGAATTATTAGATGAGGACTTTTAAACTGTTATTAAAATTTTATTTAGGTATATAAAGGAAATATGTATACCAATAATTAGGAAAATAATTGTAATAGAGAAATGAAGGTTTTAAAAAGGATCCTAATGGGATATATAGATGCAAACATAATGTTTGAAATAAAAAAATACCAGATAGGCCTTTCCATAGCATTGTAGTTTCAGACTGGATAAAAACAAAACAAAACAAAACAAAAAAACTTGTCCTGCCGGCATGGCTCAGTGGTTGAGCATTGGCCTAGGAACTAGGAGGTCATGGTTTGAGTCCCAGTCAGGGCACATGCCCGGATTGCCCGCTCAGTCCCAGGTGCTGAAATGCAGGAGGCAGCTGGTCATTGATTTGTTCTCATCATTGATGTTTCTATCTCTCTCCCTTTCCCTTCCTCTCTGAAATTAATAAAAATATTTTAAAAATCACAAAAAGACCCCAAACCAAACCTAACTATATGCTCAATACAAGAAGGCCACATTAAACATGAAGATATAAATAGGTTAAAATTAAAAGGATGAAAGAAAGTTATACTATGCAAATACTAGATAAAGATTATTGAAAGAGACACAGAGAAATATTCTGTCATGATAAAATGGTTAATTTATTAAGATACAACAATTCAAAATATGTATGAACCTAATAACAGTGTTTCAAAATACTAGAAGCAAAACTGATGGAAAGGAAAGGAGAAATAGATAATTTCACAACTGTAGTTGTAGATTTTAGTATTCCCTTTTCAGTAAGGGGTGCATGCAGGAATGGTAGAGAGGGTTTGAATAACACTGTAAACTCACTCAACATAATTGGTATTTATAGAACACTGTATCTGACAACTGAAGAATACACATTAGTTTCAAGCTCACATGGAACATTCTCCAAGAAAGCTCAAATTCTGAGTCATAGAACAAGTTTAAATTAATTTAAAATAATTGAGAGTATGTTAGATAATCACAACCAACTGAACTTTAAAATTGATGAGAAAATATCTGGAAAGTCTCCAAATATTTGGAAATAAAAAACACACTTCTAAATAAATCATAGGTCAAAGACACAATCACAAAGAAAATTGGAAAATGTTTTTAACTGAAAGAAAATTAACACATAGCATATCAAAATTTATGGGTTGCAACTGACATAATTCCTAGGAGAGATTTATAGCTCTAAATGCTTATGGTAGAAAGGAGAAAAATGTTAAAATTAATGCTAAGTTAATTATTTTCTCCTTCAACTCCTTGTAAGGTGTATAATATTATTCCTACCTTCCCACCCTCTTTAAAAAAGATGGACTGAAGCTCAGAGACACAATTAGCAAGAGTAAGATTAGAATCCTGTTTTATTTAACTTCAAAGTTATACTTTTCCCACTAAACCAGGGATTTGAAAACTTTCAGATCTGATAACTTTCTCTTAATCTCTGGTTTTGTTTTTCCATATCAGGTAATTAAAAATATTGCCTCTGAATAAAATTTATTCTTCCTCCTAGTTGGTATGCAAATTGCAGATTTTTGAAGAGTCTTGGGATACCAAGGGTTCTTGTTATGATCTATTGAGAAATTGGAGAATAGTAAAACAACTTTCTAGGATAAAGAGTGAAGATTGCTATCTTTTTCAATAAGATTTTTTGCAGACGACAATGTGCCCTCCTCCATTATGGATGTAGATAGAGCAGTGCTCTTAAATTGGGAGGAGGGAATGGTGATGAGGGACTTTAGAAGTTATGCCATTCATAAAATCTTTTTGAAAGTTTTTCTTTTCTTTCTAAGTCACTTTTGGTTCAATATATTGGTTAACTCCCATGGCATATAGAGAATACCAGGAAATCGACAAATTCTCTTAACATTTGACAAAGAGATTCCTATCTTATTTTGTTTCTCATTGAATCCTAGGAACCAGACTTATCATACCAGAAAATAAGTCCTGGTTAGCTGTAATCTAACAAAATAATATATTCCCAAACCAAATAATAATGACTGTAGTGTTTTCTGAAATTTAAAATGATTCATACCACTTTTATTTTCTCTGATAAGGGAAAAACAAGTATTATGTTTATTTTCTTCTTTAAGTGAAAATTCAACAGTCAAAAATAAGGACCTCAGTGTGATTCTTCCATGGCAGATTGGAGAAGGCAGAAGAAAAAAATGAGGTGTTTTTTTTCCCCTCCAATTATACTTTTATTTATTTTTTTTTTTACCTAGAGAGAACATATCTTTTAAACATTGTTTTAAATCTCTGTAAATGATTGTGTATTAGGTCTTTGTGTGTGTGTGTGTGTGTGTGTGTGTGTGTGTGTGTGTGTGTGTGTTAGCTCCCCTAAAGGGGCTTGGGGAAGAGTAAGCAATCTGATATCACAGACTTTGCCTAACTTTTGAAGTAGGCTGTCTTTCTGACACCTTTCACAGCCCGTAAAGAACTTATGATCTAGGAGATGATGAAAAAAAGCAACTGTGCAGACAAAGATTTTGGGCTTCAGGCATTGACTGGCTGCTTTCAGCATTCCTTTTCAATTTTTCCATCTTTTAGGGTTTTGTTTGGTATTTGATATAGAGACTTAACAGCTTTGCAGTTACTAGTGTAAGAAAAAGAACATGTCCAGGATTGACTGTGTGTGTGCTGACTGGACTCAAAGGCACTCCTGCCTGGCTTATCATTCTAACCCTTCAGAATAAAAATACCATGATCTCTTGTTGAAAATCCAACTTGGGTATATATAAGCTTCCTACCCTATTAAAGATAAAGGGGGGCAGATTTTTTTATAGCCCATTGGGACCATTGTCACATCTTTTTGTGAGCTTTGGTATTTGGAGAAAGCTGAGAGAATCCAGAGGAACTGGATATCAGTGTGGTAAATTCAGAAGGAACAACCACCTTAGTGATTTAATTTCATACTCCCCTGAGTCCAGGGTTCTTGATCTAGGCCTTATTTAGCCACATTAATACTTTGTCAATCTCTTCAGCCCTTGTGGATGTGATAGACTTGCTTTCTAATGGCTCTGCTAACATTCCCCCATCTTAATCACTTGAAATACCAAAGGATAAACTGAGAGAGTCTAGCTAATTTTTTCACTTCCTTGGGAAATGAAACACTAGACACATAGGGCAGATTTTGGTAATAATCTTTCATATGCTTTTATCTGTTCCAGATATTGAGATTTGATGGGTTGTTCTAAAGTACCTGCTTGGACAAATACATGAGGCTACAATATATGTTGAGTAGTATATGTACCTACAATAATGTTGAGTAACATTCCTTTGTAGGCAATAATTCCATATGGCATCAGAGTAAGATCAAGCTAATGTACATGGAACAGGGTTCTATAGTCTCGGACTTCTGCAGAAAACCACAAGTATATTTAATATATATATATATATGAAAAAAATATATAGCCTATCTAATAAAAGAGAAACATGCAAATTGACCGTACCTCCGCTATGCCCACCAGCCCATCAGAGCGAGTATGCAAATTAACCCAATCAAGATGGCGGCAGCCACAGAGCTGGAGCCAGCAGGAGGCTTGGGTTGCCCCCGGTGATGGAGAAAGCCAAGCTTCCCGCCCACCTGCCCTGGCTGGCCCTGGCCTCCGCTCAAGGCTACAAAGTTTCAATTATAGAAGATAAATAAATCCCAGATACTTACTTCCAGCTGGCACTGGCCTCCGCTCAAGGAGGCGCTGGAAAAAAAAAAAGGAAAAAAGGAGGGGCTGGGAGCTTGGGTTGCTGGGGGCCGTGGCCAGCCTGCAAACAGCCCTCAGCCCCTCACCCAGGCTGGCCAGGCACCCCAGCGGGACCCCCACCCTGATCTGGGACACCCTTCAGGGCAAACCAGCCGGCCCCCACCTGTGCACAAGGCCTCTATCTATACTAATAAAAGGGTAATATGCTAATTAGACTTTCCAGGAGACCTTGCGGACGTTCTTCTGGACAAAGCCATGGCGGCGGGGCCAAGGTAGAGGCAGTTAGAGGCCAAGAGGGGAGGGCAGTTGTGGGTGATCAGGTTGGTCGGGGGCAGGGCCGTTGGAGGGTAAGCAGACCAGCAGGGGGGCCAGTTGGGGATGAGCAGGCCGTCGGGGGGGGGGTCAGTTGGAGGTGATCAGGACAGCAGGGTGGGGGAGGGCAGTTTGGAGTGAGCAGGCCAGCAGGGGGTGCAGTTGGATGTGAGCAGGCCAGCAGGGGAGGCAGTTGGGAGCGAGCACACTGGCACGGGGGGCAGTTGGGGGTGATCAGGTTGGTGGGGGGGCACTTGGGGGCGAGTAGGCTGGCGGCGGGGGGCAGTTGGGGGCAAGCAGGCCAGCATGCAGAGTGGTTAGGGGCAATCAGGTAGGCAGGCAGGCAGGTGAGCAGTTAGGAGCCAGCAGTCCAGGATTGCAAGAGGGATGTCGACTGCCGGTTTAGGCCCGATCCCTGTAAACCGGCAGTAGGATATCCTTTGAGGGGTCCCAGATTGGAGAGGGTGCAGGCCAGGCTGAGGAACACCACTCTCTCCCCCCACCCCACCCCCCGTGCACGAATTTCACCTAGTAGAATTTTGCTTAGTTCCTCAATGGCAAAGTGATTCTGGGGGAAATGCTGGCTTACTGATAAAGGAAGACCCTAAGCCAGTGGTAGGCAAACTCATTAGTCAACAGAGCGGTTTGCCAACCACTACCCTAAGCTAATATCTATTACTCATGAAATAGCTTAGGAGTAGGAAAAATCTGGATTGGGAGGCCTTTCTGAAACAAGGCAGAGAATAAATAAGTAAATATCCACCCAATACAGGAATCCTTCCTACAATATATCTGACAGCTGGTCCTTCAGCTTTTACTTGTATCTCTCTAGTGACCAACTAACTGTTCCTCGCTCCAAGGCTCAGTCCATTTCAGAGCTGCACAGCTGTATTTATTCTCATGCATTATGTGCCAATACTAGGTTGTAAAAGACTGAGAGCAGGAAATTTAATTAATCCTTCTTTGCATCCTCCACAGGTCCAAAATAACACTTTATATTTAGAAGGCTCTCAATGAACTGTTTGCTGAAATAATGAACGAATTATATTGAGGTGCATTCTGCCACTATAAATCTAATCTCTTGGTCCTGGTTCTGCTTCTCAATGCTGCAGGTTGACAATATTTCAGATACCTGTAGGCATATCTTATGTTTGTATTTAATCATTTTTTGGACAGGCCAAGTATTTCTATTTCCTTCAGTTGACCTCAAGATGATTTTTAGACCATTCTGGCCACTTTCATTTGAATTCTTTAAAGAGAAAAGCAGAACACAGCTCTATGGTCATATCAAATGGCATGATCTATTACCATCAGAAAACAGCAGGGAGGTTAAAGGGGAAGAGGAAATATTTTACATATATATTAAAGAAAGGGCTTGAAAAAGGTAAATTCTCTAGTACATTAAAAAGGGCATGAAATTACTGGAGAGTCTGGAATGTATATCTGGTAATTAATAAAACATTTGATATAGCTCTCATGAAATTTTACTTGCAAATTTTAGTGAAATTAGCTTGGCTAAAAACAGAATCTCATTGTCTCAAAAAAAAAATCACTTAGAAGACTGTTAACAAAGGGTGGTGAGAAATAGCAGGCATTCTAGATTAGGGTAGTAGCCAGAAACCACTGGGTAGGGTCTGAGAAAAAATGGAGAAAGTGCTATGCACAGTTCTGAATATTTGTAAGAATGAAGTAAAAAGCAAGTAAATGCATGGAATAACTGCTCTCTAAAGGTTCAGAGCTGCAAGCATGAAGAAAGACTTAAGTAGAACAGAAAGGATGCTAATGAGATGTAATTAAAGTAGATAGCCCTAAGTTTAATGCACAAAATGATAATTCAAATTGCCTCAAGATTTTACCAAATGGCAGGATTCATACTTTCCACTTAGGTTAGCATGTGGTTTAATGGAATATCTGTTCAATGAGGGGTATATACATGAATGCTAGAGTCTAGTACAGGCAGATCAGAACCCACAAGATGGTTAAAGCCAGACACATTTGTTTTACCTCACAATATCTGATTCAATGCCTTTGGTAATCTCAGGACTTTTCTAAAATATTAAAATCAATAGAAAAAAATTTTCATTTTTTTTCTCAAAGGTGATGGCTTCCATTAACTCATGTTTTAGAGAACAGTGTCTTTACAACAATAGTTATATGATTTTCAAGCTGGCTAAAAATTTGGAAAAATAATTTAGGCCTTTAGCTGGCTAGAAGATTTGGGATGCTCTTTGCCTGAGATCAAGTAATTTACTGTTCAAATTAGGACATGTTTGAGAGAGAAAGGAGATGCTATCATTGGAACACTGAGATACTTGGACAATAGGCATAAAGTGACATTGTCCTAGGAAAACTAAAACATCAACTACTCTGCTAAGTACTTCCATATGCTTTAGGGCAGTGGTCAGCAAACTGCGGCTCACGAGCCACAGGCGGCTCTTTGGCCCCTTGAGTTTGGCTCTTCCACAAAATACCACGGCCTGGGTGAATCTATTTTGAAGAAGTGGCATTAGAAGAAGTTTAAGTTTAAAAAATTTGCCTCTCAAAAGAAATTTCAATCGTTGTCCTGTTGATATTTGGCTCTGTTGACTGATGAGTTTGCCGACCACTGCTTTAGGGGTTGTACAGGCAGCTATAGGCCCTTGTGTTCTTGGGAAGCTAAGAAAATTTTCTGTTATTTGTCTCTGGTTTTCAACCAAAATATATACAAGAAATTGTATTTATGATTTGGAAAATTCTTTCCTTATTTTGAACTCTCAAGTATATTTTGCTTACAACAGAGCTTAAGTTGCATATTTAACCTGTGTATCATGGCAGACTAGAGTTCCAGCAAACTTCCACAGGTGGATTGCCCATAGTGTTACAATGGTATCTGGCAGATGGCTTCCTGAGATGAAAGATCATAGACTCATTTTCTCAAGTAAGATGTAAGAAGTGTAGTTTAATGCCAGGCAAAGCCAGACTGCCTGCATATTGGCACATGAAAGGATCTTGCCTTAGGAGGGTAGATACATGGACTTGATTAGTATAAAAAATGTTTAATTCAAATCATAATGCAAAGCTGAAGAGATAACCAACTTAATGGAATAGTGACAATACATTTTTATTTGATTTGTGATTTTTATATATATTAAAAGCTAGCGTTTGCTTAAATCCCTCTGTGTATGGCACAAAAATTCATTATATATATATATATCATGAAAGCCATGAAGACACTAAGGCTGAGAACCATGAATTTTATGGTTCTCATAAATTTTATGGTTCTCATAAAGGGATTGAATGCTAAGGAGTGTTTGAAGACGGGGCTTACCATGATTTTTGGGCAAAGTTAAGAGAATATGACTTGTGCCTTTTGACTATAAAGGAAACAAGCAGGATTGTGAAGGAGACATAAGTCTACCAGATGCCTTGAGTTTCGTAGGGGACACAGTGATATTTGCTACCGTGTAAAGTGTATTGAGCATTAATTAAAGAGCTTGCTGTATGTTCTGAGGCTAATGCCAAAGAGAACATATGCTGTGAGGGGACCATGGGGACAGAGCCCAGGCCCACAGTCTCTGAAGACACAAAAGGACAGTCAATCTGCTCGGGCAGCTGCTTCCATCACAGTCAATAGACAATGACTCTTACTATTATTTAGATTTTGAAAATCTTAGGAATTGATGAGAAAATAATTGAATATCATGTTTAGGAGTCCCCTACCTTCATGTAATGCCTGAAATCTTTCCACAACACTGACCCTGTAAGCCCCTCTCTTCTTACCTTATGGCTAAGCTTGTTGAAAGAGTTCATTTCCACTGTCTTTATTTTCTTTTATAGCTTTAAATCTGTTTTCTGTCCCCACTGATTATTTGGAAGGTCTCTTAGTGAATTTGTTCTATTATTTTTATCTGAAGTATTTCCTAGACAAGTAAGTTACATGCTGGTAGAGTCTGGGTTGTCTTGTTCTTCACCATATCCCTACCTAGCATTATGCCTGACTTATAGTAAACACCATATAAATGTAAGCTGAATAAACAAATGAATGAATTATCTAATATCATAGCCAATGATTACCGAGTAATCTTTAATCCTTTTCACTGAAACATTTTCTTTCTGTCTCTTTCATTGTTTATTCTTTTTGCCCTGCCTTTAAGCATTGGCATTTACAGTGTCTTATCCTGTGACTTTTTGTCTAATTTTATGTACTTTTCTTGGGTGACCTCTCTTTGGATAGATATTGGTAAATGGCTCCAAAATGCTATGTGTAGCTAAGCACTAAGACCTTTCTTTTCTGTGTGTTGGATCAATCTATCCAACTATGTGCTGAACATTTCCACCTGAATAATAAATCCTTCTGTTTGTAGTGGGAAATATCCTACAGAGAGAACTCCTCTAGATTCTTCAGGCTTCTACATATTTTACTAAACTATACATATTCTTGTATCATCTATTCTTCAGCCTCTTTTCCTTAGGACTAATCTGGATAAACTTAATCTTTTGTCACTTTTTGCCAGCACAGTTTTCATATATTTCTAGTTATGCAATAAACATTTAAGATTTAGATTTATGAAAATGTAAAAGATAAAGTTGGGGCATCTTAGAAAACATGGAAGTTGCAAGCCTAAGTGCTTTGGCTAAAGAATACCTTTAACTGAACTTCTATTGTGTGTCAAACAGTGTGTTAAGGACTTTTCATAAAAGCTCTGTGTAGTAACTATTATCTATATTTTACAAATGAAGATACTAAGGCTCAGAAAAATGAAATATTTTGTCTCAGGTCATATAGCTAGAATGTGCCAGTCAATCTATACCAGGTCAGATTGGTGCAAGCCAAAGCTCTTAATCCACCATGTACACATTTACTGGGCCTCTCTGTGTTTAAAGAATTCTTTGTGTACTTGCTAGCAATATTTTTCTTTGGTGAAGTCGTCTCTCTTTTCCTCTCTGACTCTACCATCCCCACTGTACATTATTTCTGAATCTCTCTTGCTTTTTCTGACTCTTGCTCTTGAAACCCTGGAATGACTAATAGAACAACCCTTATTCAGAGTCAGGAAACTCTTCCATTTCAAGGGCTTTGGCTCATGACTGAGGTGGTAAATGGGAAGCCTTGAACAAGAATATGAGCTCCTGGGGTGGGGAGTGAATGAGTCTGTTTTGATATAAACAGGTTGTGCTTTCCTGTTATGTTGAACTGGCAGGGAGTGGAGAAGACAAGCAGATAGAGAGCTGAGCTATGACAGTTTTTTGTTAGTGGGCTGGGCCACTCTTATCTTGGAAGAGGACAAGTTCATGAGAAGAGGGAGTTGGGAAAGAGAACTTCAGCACTGAATTTGATCATGGGAAGTAATTCAGATGCTTCTAAATTACAGTTTCTTTGAAGCTTGCTCTTAAAATTAAATCAGACAATTTAGGAAGCGGAAAGTTAGAAAAATACAACTGCTAACAATCACTAATTATTTTTCACTTTCAAGATAGGTATTTTGCTTGTATACATTTATTTTTTATTAAAGTATAGTTGACACATAATATTATATTAGTTTTAGGTGTGCAACATAATGATTCAATATTTACATACCTTATGATGGGATGACCATGGTAAATCTAGTAACCATCTGTCAGTGTACAAAAGCATTACAATATTATTGACTATATTCCCTATGCTGTATATTATATCCTCACTAGGGACCCAGTGCACAAATTCGTGCACCTTGAAAGAAACTGTGGGCTGCGAGGCTGCGGTGGGCACAGGGGTGGGTCTCAGCCCATCCTCTGTGCTCCCCCGCCCCGTCCCTCCTGCCATGGCCCCCAGTCCTGTCTGAGGGCAGCCCCGCTTCCACTGCTGCTGCTCCCATGCACTGACTGTGCTGACCCCACTCGAACCTGCTGATGGTGTGGAGCGACTGGGGCTGGCGCCAGCAGTGGGTGCAAGTGGCGGCTGCTGCCCTGATCACCCCTCAGGAGCAGGGGGAGGTACAGAAGCCCTCAGGGTGATGAGAGCCAGCAGCCGCCACTCGCACCCGCTAATGTTGCTGAGCTATCGGTGCGAGTGCTGGGCGGGACTGCGGTGCATGGGAGCAAAGAATTTTCAGTAACCACCAGAGGCTCGCCCTGATGACAGCAACTGGCACCTCACCTTGATCTGGCACCCCTCCTCACCTGTCCCACCATCCCACGTTGGCTGACGCCCGCCATTTTCCACACTCTGCTGCCTGCTGCTGACACCTGCCATGTTCTGCGCGTTCCCGGTAGTCAGCGTGTGTCATAGCGACCGGTTGTTTGGTTGTTCCACCGTTCAGTCTATTTGCATATTAGGGTTTTTTTATATAGAGAAGACTTATTCATTTTGAAACTGGAAGTTTGTACTTCTTAATCCCCTTTATCTTTTTCACCCTTTCCCACATCCTCCTCCCCTCTGGCAACCATTAGTTTGTTTTCTGTGTCTATTTTGCTTTTTAGATTCCACATATAAGTGATATTTGTCTTTCTTTGTCTGACTTATTTCACTTAGTATTATGCTCTCTAGTTTCATCCATGTTGTTGGAAATGGCAAGATTTAATTCTTTTTTATGGCTAATATTCCCTTGCATTTATACATCTTTATCTATTTATCTGTTGATAGACACTTAGGTTGCTTCCATATTTTGGCTATTGTAAATAATTCTGCAAGAACATAGGGGTACATACTAACATCTGCATTATAGGGATTCCAGAGGAGAAGAGAGAAAGGGACAGAAAACCTATTTGAAGAAACAATGCTTGAAGACTTCCCTAACCTAGATATCTTTTTCCCCCACCATGTTATATATGCTTGATGTTGTCCTAGAATTCCCTGAAATTATCAATTTTAAAATTCTTTGTTCTTTTCACTGTTCCAATATAGTGACTTCCACTACCACATATTCAGATCACTGACCCATTTTTTAAAATTTCTTTATTGATTAAGGTATCACATATTTGTCCTCATCCCCCCATTCCCAGCCCACACCCCTCCCCCACACCCCTTTTGTCATTAACTGCTGGTTAGGCTCATATGCTTGCACACAAGTCCTTTGGTTGATCTCTCCCCTTTACCCCCACCCTTCCCTACCCTCCCTCTGAGGCCCGACAGTCTGATCCATGCCTCCTTGTTTCTGGGACTGACCCATTTTTTTTTACATCATCTAAATTACTATTCATTCTTTTAATTGTATTTTTCATTTGAGTTACTGTAATCTTCTGTTCTGATTGGGTGTTCATTGATTCTGCTCCTGAGTTTGGTGAGCATCTTTATGACCATTACTTTGAACTCTTTATCTGGTAGACTGCTTATCTCCATTTGTTCAGTTCTTTTTCTGTAGTTTTGTCTTGTTATTTTGTTTGGAACATGTCTCTTTGTCTTCTCATATTGCCCAAACTCTTTATTTTTATACATTAGTTAGATCAGCTATGCCTTAAAAGAGTGGATTTATATAGAGGTTGTCCTGTGGAGTCTATGGTGCAATAATCCCTGGTCACCAGAGCTTGTTGCTTTAGGGGTATTTCCTATGGTGGTTGTGTGCATCCTCTTGTCGTGGTTGGGCTGCAGTTGCTGCTGCATGTAAGTGGGTGGGCCTTTCCCCTGGCCTGGTTGTTTGTGAGGCATGGCTGAGACGGCTGCGGGTCCATTGGTAGCCAGGGCTGGCCCCTAACCTTTCTGGTTGCATGAGTTGGCTGTGATTATTGCAGGTGTGATGGTATGTGGGCAGACTTTTGGCTGTGAAACTCAGCCTTAATAATTGTGAGTGCACTAATGGGCACGGGCTGGCCCCCAAGAGTGGGAGCCACTTTGGAGTGGTGCCAGTGCCATTCGGGCTGCTAGCTGGGTGTGGTGGGGCAAGAGCTGCTTTGGAGGCATGGGCAGGTGGGGTGGGGCAGGACATCTGGAAAATGGGCCAGGTGAACAGTGTTCATAAGGTCAATGACAAGTATCATAAATGGCACCCATCAGTACCAGGCCATTTAGGTGGAAGGAGAGTTAAAAAAAATGGCTTCTGCCAATACATCTGTCCCTGGAGAAAGTTGCAATTTATTGTGATCCTTTAGGTACTTGTCCTGAAATTAGTCAACGTATAACCTTTGCATATGACCCAGGTGCTTTTCTGATTGCTGCCTGCCTCTGCACTGGGACTAATGCAAGCGAGTTTGCATGCTAGCCCTTAAGAGCAGATTCTCGGTTTTCTACAGCCCTTTGGCTCTCTTAGATGTAAGCCTCACCAGTATTCAAAGCCTGATATCACAGGGAGCTCCTTTTCCTGGTGCATGTCTCCCACTGGAGAGCTTGATGTGTAGCTTGAACCCCTTGCTTTGCAGGGGGATCTCCGAAGTTATGATATTCCTCCCTCCAGGGGGTTGCTGCCACAGGGGGTATGGATCCTGCCTAGACTGAGTCTTCCCTTCCTACCTGTCTCATTGTGGCTTTTTCTTTATATCCTTAGTTGTAGAAAATCTGTTCTGCTAGTCTTCATGTCATTATCAATGAGAGTTGTTCTATAAAACCTTGTCATTTTGGTCTGTTCGTGGGAGGACATGAGCTCAGAATCTTCCTACTTTGCCATCTTGGTCCCCTCCAATAGCTAATCATTATAGTTGTTAAGTGCTTTTTCTGTGGCAGGCATTGTACCAAGACCATCATAACCATGCCTTGTTGGTCACATCACAATTCCTATGCAGATTATGTACTTTCTTCTATTTCGAAGTTGAAGAAACTGAAGCATAGATGTTCTCCTGTCTTTTCAAAGTTTCTTGCTAGAAAGCTGGTACTCTCAGCAGCACTGAAAGCCACCAGGCTCATGCCTCCATTCACACCTGCAGACATTACCTTGCTCTCTCTGATGGATTAATAGTGAGGATACATTATCAGAGCTAATAGGACTCAAATGAAGAAAACTGGTCAAGTGAAACCCTGTAAATTGGTTTGTGTGCTTCCTCTGTCTCTTTTAATATCAGATGCTGGGGATTTTCATCCTTGTCCAGCCAGGCTTCAAGGGAAAAGATTAGCATAAATAACTCTCATGGCAGTTATAAGTGTGTAGCCAGCTGCTTTGATGGCCCATTTATTAGCATGACAGGAATTTAAACCTACGACAGGGAGATTTTTTTCTGAAATTACCCACCACCCCTGGTCTCATTGTTCTCTTCATTTTGTTCTCTTCCTACTGTTCCCCCTGTCATAGTGAATTTGCCATCCACTTGTCTCTTTAAGCAGCAGCACCAGCTGGTGGGGTGTGAACTACAAGCCTTGGGTTCTCAGCCTGGCTTCTCTACTTAATACCCTATGTGATCTTGGCTCCTTAACTTCTCTTTGCTTCATTCCTTCCCACCACTTGGGGGCGGAAACTTGAGTGGAATATCTGTTCTAATCAGGAGAGACTTCATTAAATAGACTGAGACCCAGTGTTGTAGAAGGAGAGAGCCCTGACCTGAAGTCAGGAGCCCAGGTTTGAATTAGGGATCTACTGTTGAACAGGTGGTGATGTTAGTTAGACATGCTGCTTTGCATTCCTTGGACTGTTTACTCCTTTAGATCCTGAGGAAGTTAGATTAGATAATATGTAAATTTATGCCAGTTTCAAAAATATAGATATCCTAACACATCTTGTTGCATATGGAGGGAATATGGTGTAGCAGCCTTCCTTAGCCTCTGGAATCAGGGATTTACATCCCAGTTTGGGTACATTCCCAAACTCTCAAAGTCTATTGTCTCACCTTTCTCAGGAATGGGTATCCTTGGCATGCCCATGTCCTGGGGTGAAAGGGACGGCTCAGTGTCAGGTACTCAGCACGGTGTCTGGCACACAGTAAGTATTCAGTAAATGACAACTTCTTAGAACTTACAGAGTCCTGATTCCTGAAAATAAGTGTGTGCCACCCTCCCTTTATTTTAATTGTTCTCTGCTTCTCTAATTTTTATGCACATGCTTTACTCACTAAGCAAATTGGTATTCTAGAGTCTGGCACAGGTTAACAAATATCCTTTCTTTTAAGTGCATTGATTCATTACCAGTGAGAATTTAGAATTTAATAGAGTTAATGGTCAGCAGCAGCAACTCAAACAACCGAAAAACTAGATGGTAGGATCACCAAGCTCTGTGGCTTGTGCCCTGGTGTCTCCAGTGCCTATCACTGTGCTTGGTGAGTACTGAATGATCAATAGATGGCTACTTTGACTAAATCTTTTAGAGTCTACTGGAAGGTTAATTTCATTAATAACTAGTATTTACTAAGTGTTTAACTATGTTCAACAGTTTGTGCTAAATTTTTATATGTACTTTTAAAATTCTTATGAGTACTACTATTTCTGCCATGTTAGCTGTGAGGAAATTAAGGAGTAGAAAAGACAGGTAATTTGCTTGAGCTGCTAAAGAGCAGAGATAACATTCAGACCCAGTGTTTCTTCTTCTAGAACTGATGTTATTTCTCTCTGTATCATGCTACATGGACATACCCATCTTTACTTTGGTCTCATGGGTAGATGAAATGATGATGAACAGAAATAGAGCCTCGCCCCAGTTACTAGACGAGTAGAGATTATAGCTGTTAGGTTTTCAATCCCGTAAAATTCAGTGTCATTCTTGTAATTGTCAGTACTGCTATTTATTTTGAATTCTCATTCAGGTAGTCAACAAGGTGTTGGTATAACTTCTGTGAACTTGAGCAGTTCCCATGAAACTGTCATCATCACATTGATGTTCCTGGTAGTGAGGTGGTAGACGATGATGCTTTACTTTGAGAGTAGGCTGTCAGGCATATATTCAAAAGCAAATCAATCCCCCCAAAACTCTGGTGTCCACTGAGCTGTATGAGAGAGCCATCTCTCTCTCTTCCTGTCTTTACCTTCTTCAGTAGTTGTTGACTCTGAGGACAGCTAATGACTCATCTAGAGATGATCAAACTGTTTGGACTGAGAGGAAGAAAAGATTCCCCTATGTCATGATCTAACCTTTATAAAAAAAAAATCTGGCTAGGACACGACACAATTTTCCTCCCATTTGCATTAGCCAACGCCACAAAGATTCTCAATATGTCTGGCCTGATTCAGGACACCCATTAGTGTTAGAGATCACTACCCTTTCCCTCTCTTCAACTCTGTTTAATGAACAAGTATATCTTGTTTGTGTGACATTTAATTTTATACAATGTTAATTTAAGAAATGGATTAGTACAGTGGATATATTAATGGCTATGTCTCTTCAATCTATTACTGAGCTGTCAGTTTATCCATGAGAAAATATTACTGGGCCGGGACCATTGCTCAATAAGAGTAATTTTGCATTGCCGATGTCTGTGCCCTTGTTTTGTCAAGGCTGTCTGAGAGACATTTTTTATTTTCTAGAAGTCCTTATTGGATTGTTTTGGGGATGCAGCTGATTCAGACTGAATGAAACTCTACCTTTCCTACCCGGGTCTCTTTATCATGATCATTTTTGTTGTTTGGCTCTTCTTTGGATGGAAGACATTTGTTCTGTTTGTTTGTTTGTGTTTTCTTTCTTAGAACTCAGTTTCAGGGGATTGAATAATGACACATTTCAATTCATGATGCATGATCCTTCTTACTCTTTGCAAGACCCCCAGTATTTTCTTTCTTTCTTCATTTCTATCCTTATTTTACACATACTCCCATTTCCCTCCCTTCACTATAGCAACTATTTTAATGGCTTAATTCGTATTTCTTGGTTGTACATGTGTCTTCCAAAGTGTGCATTGCTATTTTACATGCATTTCCTTTTAAATTATGTAAGTGGCATGATGTCAAATATTTCACCTTTTCACTCTTTAAAAAAATCAACATTGTGCTTTTAAGATCTACCTATGCTGCTGTGTGGACATCTAATTTCTTTGCCTCTGACTGCTCTCTTTCTTCTACCTACAGCCTCGAAAGGATGTCCGGCACACTGACCCACTCTGATCCTTCAGAGGTTGGCATCAGAGTCAGGCGATGATGTGATGATCCCAGAGAGCTCCTCTGCAGTTTGAGCAGAGCTCTGCCTGTGACAGAGGCATGGACATTTCAAAACGTGTCTGTCAGCTCCTGCAGCTACATTGATTTTTCTTGCCAGGAGGTGACAGCAGCTCTACATTGTTCTGGAGGTGAAGGAAAAAAAAACACACTTATTTTGAGAGCACGCCTCAGTTTCTTCATTAGTAATATGGAGATGATAGTAGTACTTACATCATGAAGTCACTGAAATTAATATAAGATAATTTATGCGTCTGTTTGGTACTGTGTCTGACATTGATAAAAGGCTTGCAATCAGTATTCTAAGTCTAGTGTTCCATTCACAGTGCAGTGTGCTGCCTTATAGCACGAAGGTTTGTTCTTTTATTAGCGTGGACATTATCTGGAAAATGTTAGAGAAAGCCAGGGATGGGGACTGACGCTCTGTGTCATGTTATTTAATCGTGAGCGGACACACTCGTGCTTCATGTGCAAGAGACTGTGAAAGCTGGAAACATGAACACAGCTCAGTGTTTGCAATCACATACACCCACAACAAAGTTCTTATCTCCCAATCAATTGTCATTGTTGTTGTTGTGTTGCATGGTCATTATGCATACTACTTTTACCAGCAAACTATGTTTTAATTTTCCAGTTGTTCTTCTGATTTTGTTTCGCATTTCTAGTGTCACGAACCTTCATGCATGTGAGGGACAGGTGTACAGGGCGAAGGGGAGCCTGACCCAGGTCATGTGGTAAAAGGCATGGTGGGCCTTTTAGAAGGGGGATCACCAATGGCTGTGCTCGAGGCACTTTGTCACAGCACAGGGCCTGGTGGTGAGAGACATTGGTGCGTCTGTGTTCCCCCTTTTCAGGAAGGAAGACACATAGGCATGACACTGGGCTCACCTCATTCATGCCTACGCAGGAGAGCAGGGGCCTGGAGTTGGGAGGTAGTGGCTGCAAAAGAGATGCAGAGACTGTGTCCTGTGGGGCTTGTCTCACACACCTGGGCCAAGCTCACCTCTATGCTGAGCCCGACAGTCTTCATCCCGCCGTCTGGGAACACGGCCATCCCTCACACTCACTTCCCTATTGTCGCTGGCAGCTTCCACACAACAGCAGAGTTCAGTAATCATGACAGAGACCTCGTAGTGGGCAAAGTCTAAAATGCTATCTGCACCCATACAGAAGAACATTGCTGACAACTGCGCTAACTCAAGAGAGCACTTTCCTTTTCATGGATAGATGTTAGAAGGCCGTGCAGTAGAGCAGTGAAGAGCAGGCCCTCTGAAGTCAGAGCTCAGGCTGCAACCTGCTTACTATATTACTTTCAGGTCCCCTTACAAGGTTTCCTCCCTTGTAAAGCAATAAAAATATGCTCTCTCATAATGTTCTTGTGGAGAATCGGCATGCCAATTAATGCCAGGTGCTTAATGGTACCTGGCATTTAGTAAGTATTCAATGCATTTTAGATATTTGCAGAAGTCCAAAGGTTGGTATGTAAGTGAATATGAAAAGTGCAGCACTGTAGGCAATATATCAGATCACTCTGTGTGTGTGAGTGCTGGGAAAGCATTTTCCAGCATGTTGTAAGGGAACAATGAAAGGGAGGCCTGGCTTGTTGGAAGTGAATTATACCCAGATATCTCTTGGGGTCTGGCCTGGTCATTTTAAGTGCATGAAGAAGGTGCAAACAGAGTTCTTCACATCAGCCTTGGGATCTGCTCACCCTTGCAGGGATCTGAGGAGGGAATAAGGTTCTGTCAATTCACAGGGGTGTCTTTTGTCCTTGTGCATCCGTATGGTTCCAGTCGGACCAGATGTCCAGGAGTGGCGGCCTCTTACCAAGTGCAGCAGCCATGCCTTCAGGGAACCAGACGGGGTGTGAACTGCTGCTTCATTTTGTATAAATGGGTGTCCAGGGTCTTTCCCCACAGGTGTGAGGAGTCTGATCTGAGGAGCATTTCACAAGATAGAGAATGAGAAAATGAGACTCTAACTTTAAAAATCTCCCTACCACGGTTGAGTGGCAATACGATAATTTTCTGCCAGTCTTGCTCCAAAAGGATGCTGCCGGTGCTGCTGCTATGGAGCAAAGACCAGATAGGCCAGCTCAAACGTAAGGATTTAACCACTTCTTCCCAACACTTTTATTCTCTTCCTGTACTAGTCTGCCGCTACTAGTATATGAAATATTACTTTTAATGTATTCTTGTGTGGCCTTTATGACTTGCTAACGTGCCTGCCATTTACAGCACAATAGGCCCTTAAAAGTGAGCCACTGAGTTTAGCTGATGATGAGTCTGAACAAAATTTTGTGAGCATTGCCTCTGCCAAGCACTGGGTTAAGCACTGTATCCTCCTTTGGAGTCTGACATGTATTAAGTTCTCAATAATTATTTGTGAACAAAGGTTGAGTGATGCTAAATATATTTGATATAGTTCCTATCTGAAATATAGATGGGAATTATATTTCAAAGTGTAAGTGGGAACAATAGACATTAATTGTATTATGTGTATGACAGGTAGGTATTTCCACATAAATTAAGTTGAAGCTCAGCTAGATTGAGTGACCTGATTAATGTCAAAGCCAGAATTTGATCCCAGGTCCCAACTTGCCCTCTTCATCTTTAACCTCTATTGCACCGCTTGATAAGACTGCAGGAAGATTGTATGCATAATATGCATAACCCGTGGACACAGACAATGGGATGGAGAGGGTGGGGAGCAGGGAGGAAGGGAGCAGGCTGGAAGAGGTTAATGGGGAAAAGGAAGACCTGTGTAATACTTTCAAGATTAAAAAAAAAAGTCTGTGGGAAGAGAGACTGAAGACTCCTGGTGAGGAATGGCCATCCCACCCCCACCCCCGGCCCCCAAACCAGGTGGGATCTTTAGGATGATATCACATCCTTAAATTAAGTTTGTCTTTACTTAAGCTGTTTTTGAAAAATTGGGCTTTTTTCCTCTTATAATTAAATAATCCATGAGTAAGATGTCTTGAAGAAGTTCATGCCCAGCAGGGAATGTGAACATGTAAACACAGACAATTACAATGGTGCATGGCTTGTGCTACAAAGAAGATTATGTACAAGGTCCTGTGGGAGACCACAGGGCCAGTGGATTTGTATTCACCTTCCCCTCATTTCTGCGCTGGGGACCAGCCTCATTCACATATTTTACAAATGATGCTCATTAAGACACAGAGTGTGGCAGAAGCGAAATGGTGATGTCCCACGGTAGAATTCTAAGCAGGCGTCAGCGAAGGCATATACTGGTCAGTCATGGCTGCTTTGGGAGCTCAGCCCAGGCTCTCTCTGCATGATTATATGGTTGCTTTTCAAGGTCCTACATTTTTCTGGCCACACTCAGTCTGTCTGTACTGTTTCTCCTGCTTGAGCTCACCCTCCAACCTGCCGAGATCTTTCCATTGTGTTAGATAAACCGTGCACTTTCCATTCTCCTGTCTCTTTTACCTAATTTTTCTCTACACAGTTCCAAATTACCCTTTAAGACCCAATTCATTCCTACTCTTTCAGGAAGCCTTTCCTGATTATACCAGCCCCACCCACAGCTTCCTGCTCTTAGCAATTATTGTATCAAACAAAACCATATTTATTTGTTTTTATGTGGTTGGTGTTATTTTGCCCAACTCGGTTGAGCATTCTTGGAAGGGTGGGGACCATATCTTAATACTTTTATTTAGCAAATAAATATTTAAGTTGTGTGTTCAAGTGCTAGAGACCGAGCTCAGTGATGTAAAATAAAGATTGTTAGGTGGGAGACATGCTGTATAAAATTCATACATGTAAAAAATACTGGACAATGGAGAAGGTATTAGGAAAAAATAGGGATCAAATCTGTGGGGTTTAGAAGAGGAAGAGCTGACTTCTAGTTGGGAGTATTAGAGGAAGCTTCCCTGATGCCATGGCAGTTGTATTGGGCCTACAAAGATGGCTAGGATATGGGTGTACAACGAATAGGGTGGGGGCAAGAATTCCACTGCACCTCACAGTCAGTGCATTCAGTGACTATTTGTCTAGGGTGGTATTGATAAACCTTTGTTGCAAAGGTGTCCATTTTAGGCTTTTCAGACCATACAGTCTTTGTCTCAACCACTCAATTCTGCCACTGTCGTGTGGAAGCAACCACAGACAATACGTAGATGTATAGACATGACTGTGTTCTAATAAAGTTTTATGCACAAGAACAGGCAGTGGTCCAGCTTTGGCCTGTCGGCTGTGGTTTGACACCCCCTGGTTTAGGATGTTACATGATTGAAGATGTACTGGAATGTATAATCGCATCTTCACCAATGCTCAAAATTAATACAAACTAGAAAGAATTTAGTGAAATATTGACAACAGTTGTCTTTGATTGCTGAGACTACAGATAATCTGTCTCCTCTTGGGTTTTTATTTCCTGTCTACTTTTGTTTTTCCAGACATTTCATAAAGACCATGAATTAATTTTATAGTGAGGAAAAACAAACTTTATTTGCTGAATTAGAGGTTATAAGCAGGCAGTACACAAGACCCAGGACTCGGCACATAGGTGCCCAGGGCATGCCTGAGCTTGGCTGATTGGCAGCATTTCTGCGAGAATTATCCCTAGTGCTAAGGAAATGACTGTCCTTGGAATGCCAGCGTTGATGCGACAGACAGGCTTGTATCAAAATGGGGCTGTTTCTTCTGTTGCCCTCTGTCATCAGCTCCACAGAGCCATTATGTTGTTTGAGAAACATTATATCAAAAAAGGCTGCCTAGACAGAAACAAAATTGATTTTCTGATTCCACCCTTCACCCGTTGTTTTGTGTGTGTGTGTGTGTGTGTGTGTGTGTGTGTGTGTGTGTGTTTGTGTGTGTGGTCTCTAAAGGGAGCCCAGACTTTTAAAGCACTCTATGTGACATGCTGCCAAGTCAGATAGGAGATGGAATAATTGTGGACGTGGCCTTCACCCCAGGTCACAGAAATGTCAGTGGAATATGGTCAAACAACAGCAGATGCCTGATGATAAGTGAGCTCAGGAACAAACACTATGCATTAAATTCTAAGGTTAAAGTGCTTCTAATGATAAGAGCAATGATTTACTGAACACTTTTGGTCTGTCTATGTTTCTCTGACTTTCAAAACAAGGCTTCAAGATAGGTATGACTGTCTCCATTTTACAGGCAGGAAAAGTGAGGCTCAGAAACTTAGAGCGCTTTGCTCACGGTTATAAAGTGAGTCTATGGTAAAGCAGGATGTGAACCGAGATCTGCCTGATTTCAGAGGCTGCTCTGTCCACTTTGCTACTCGACTTCCTGCCAGGCTTACTCCTCTCACTGCAAGAGAGACAAGTACCCCCAGGGAAATCTCAGAGTGGCCTTGAAATGCCAGAGCAGTCTTTCTTATAGTCTCCCTGCATATGACAAGCTAAATAACTACAGATCGTGCAATTTAACACTGAGTCATGAGAAATCACATAGGTGTTGGGGGCAAGACATTTCATTGAGCTTGATTAAATTTAGAGAGTGAGCAAGAGAACTAAATTCTATAAAAGAAAGGGATAGGATACCTCATCTTTTTTTTTTTTTTTTTTAAATCAGTCCAACGGTATTGCCGGTTTTCGGAGACATCGAAGTCATGGCCCCATAAAGAAGGAGAACAGCTAAAGAAAATTTTACAAGTTGTAAAAAGCTTGGGGTAGGCCTGGAAGTAAGATTGTTTTAGTTTAAGTCCAAACTTTTCTAGTTGCTATGTGTATATGGGTATTAGTCAGGGTTCTGCAGAGAACAGAACCAATAGGATGTATAGGAATATGGATATACATTACAGACAGGGGGAGCAAGAAAGAGAGATTTTAAGGAATTGTCTTCTGTGATTGTGGGACCTGGAAAGTCTGAATTCTGCAGGGAGGGCCAGCAGGCTGGAGACTCAGGGAAGAGTTGATGTCGTAGCTCAGGCCTGGAGGCAGTCTGGAGTTAGAAAGAATTCATCCTTCCTCGGGGATCTCAGTCTTTTTTTTTCCTCAAGGCCTTCAATTGATTAGATGAGACCCCAATCCCTCACATTATAAAAGATAATTTGCTTTACTCAGTTTAATGTTAATTTCAAAGTCTAAATTTAACTGTTAATTTCATCTAAAAATACCTTCATAGCAACATCTAGACTGATATTTGAGCAAACATCTGGGCACCATAGCCTAGCCAAACTGACACATAAAATTAAGCATCACACTATATAAATATTCACAAGTAATTTAATGGCCCAAATCTTGTTTCCTCGCCTGTTGAATGGGAAGAATAGGAGTATCTCCAATAGAAGGTTGCTCTGAGGCTTCAATGAGCTAATGTATCCACATTGCAGAGTGCTGGCACATGGTAAGCAAGCAATAGATTTTAGCTAAAATTATTGCAGTGAGAGTCCAAAAATCTCTTAAATTTGTCTAGCTAATATATTCTAAGAAGCATGGAGGATTTTTATGCATTGCTATTATTTGCCTTAAAAAGTGCCCTTTTCCTGTGATGAGTGGACATTGAAAATTACCATTTATTAAATCAGAAATGAATAGAGACCAGAGAGGTCAAGAGTGGCGTGATGGGCTTGAGGTCAAACCACAAGTCAAGTTGAAATAGATCAGGGTGTTCACCCTCTGTAAGACACTTCCCATTAGCCTGCCATCATTTATCACGGTCCATCATGTTCCGTTTACTTACATATGGAGCTGTTTCCTCGGGGTATTTTCTAAGAAATTCACATGTAAATCCCGGCAATGAAGTGGGCTGCTTTCACTAAGATTGGAAAGGTAAAAGCAGCGGGATGGAATGTTCAGAAGGTCAGACACTCTCAAAGTTTGAGGGCAGTTTTGGTCTCTGTGCTTAGAGGATGCATTGTTAACTGCCCAGTTTACTGACTTGTCATGATGAGGAGGAATAGTATGGTGGTTTAGAGCGTGGTCTCTGGAACCAGGTGCTTAAGTTCAGATACTGGCTGTGTGACTTCTTAGCTACTCCGTCTTGGGCAACTTACTTCACATCTCTGTGCCTCAGTTTCCTCAACTCTAAAGATGGAGATAATATTATACCTATGTCATAGGTACTGTGGTAGTACTCAAGTGCCTGGGATGGAGTTGGTGTTCACTAGAGTTTGCTTATTTTCAGCATCATCCTCAGCATGGCCACCATGACCACCACTATTCAGGTAGTGTATGCCATATGTCATGTCTATCAAGCCTGGTTGGTAAACCCTCCTAGAGTTTATGATTTAAAGGAGAATAGGAATTAGCAAGATCCTCTTGGTGGAAGTTGCAAAATTCCAACTGAATCCAGTTCAGACTAGATTAAGGTCAAAGGGGGAATTCATAAGCTTACCTGAAATCACAACCAAAACCTCTTCAGGACCTTTTTTCTTCCTTAATCTCCATTTTTCTCTGTGCACCAGCTTTCTTTTCCTGGCCTGGCTTATCCCTGGAGTGGAGAACAGGCTCTTTGGAAGCTTTGCTCCCTATACTTATACTTCCATGACCAATGTGGCAAAGGCATGTTCATACTGGCTTCACTTTGAAAAAACCCAGGGAAGCGCTCTGAGCAGAGGGGTGATTGGCTCAACCAGGGCCATGTGCCAGCTCCCCTGGAAGGTGCCAGGCTCTGTTTCCACTAAATAATTATAAGAATTATCCAATGGAAAAGCTCATGTTTCCCCAGCATTGCCCGAAGCTCAAATTTCCTAGAACTGTTCACTTGGTCAGATGTCTATATTGTGTAATGACATAGTTCTTACCTTATTTTCTGTTCCTCCCACTTACATGTCTATCACAGTCTTTAAGGTGTGTCCTGATTTTCACCCAGGAGATAGTTGATGGGTCTGCAGAGGTTTTGGAGGCAGGGCTGTATATGCATAATTTAAAAAGTCCTCCTTGGGTTCCTGATTTCACATTTTGGTTGGGAGTTGGGGTGGAGATGGGGTACCTTGTCCCTCACTATTCCCAGATTGAGAACCAATAAGATCAACTCTTCAACTACAATGACTAATGCAATCCAACTGGGAGAAGACAAAGGAGGCTCAGTGAAAAAATGAAAACTATGGACTTCATTACAAGAAATACCATTTTGCAACTCATGAAGATAATTTAAAAAATTAATATCAAGTATAGTGTTTCCAGGTAGACCTTCTAAAGAATCAGCACTAATAAAGCTATAAACCTTTACAAAGATTATAAAACTTGTTTGTAAAGTGTGCTATTAAGTGATTAAAACACTTATTTTCTTAAGAAGGTTATTCCCTTTGAGATCTTGTTTAAACTTGAAATTTGCCAAGCAAGAGAATTTTAAAGAAACTAATGCTGAGTGCAGTCATAAGACCAAGCTGGAAAGAACTTGAAACTATAATATTTTTTAAGGTGAGTGAAGAAAGGGGGCCAGGGACTTCATGATGCACTACTTAAAATTAAACTGAATATATATATATATTTAAACCCTCACTTGAGGATATTTTTTCATTGATTTTTAGAGAGAGTGGGAAAGAGAGGGAAAGATAGAAATATTGTTGTGAGGGTAACACATCAATTGGTTGCCTCCTGCAGGAGCTCTGACCAGGGTGTGGGCTGGGGAGGAACCTGCAACCAAGGTACATGCCCTTGACTGGAATCGAACCCGGGACCCTTTGGTCTGCAGGCCGATGCTCTATCCACTGAGCAAAACTGGCTAGGGCATGAGTCCTCATATTTTTAGTATGGTATTTTAACCTCACTTATGCCAAGTGACCCCAAATCCAGAGCCTTTTTGAATCAACCTCTTCAGAGAGTAAGTCCCTAGTCTTCTAAGGGAATGGTAGTGGGGTTTGAGATTGATCCTGGATTTAAATTCTTTGTTATAAGAATAGGCAGAGAATTTTAGTTTCTGAACTGTATGTGCCTCTCCTTGCAGAGTTAGACAGTGTTTCTTATTCTTGGGCGTTTCTGGGTTTTGTAGTATGCAGCATCTACTTCTAGGGCTTCCCAGGGCCAGTCTAAGTTTTAGATTTATTTCGGTTACAAGAAAGCTACCTCATTTTCCTTTACTTCTCATCTTCTACAATTCTGTATCCTCTCCTATTATCTTTGTCTCTATAGGTGTTTTATTAAAAAACCACTTTATTGTCATGTTAGTGATTATTACCAGAAGTAACCCTATTGTTTTATTTAGCAATGTATTTTTCAAATATTTTCATACTTTTAGTTAATATAGTTTTAGTAGCTACATAGAATTGAATAATTGGGATAAACTATAATTCATTTAGTTACTATATTTTTATGTACATTTAGATTATTCTCATTTTCATGATTAGGAAAATCTATCTGATTATATCTTTGTGCATCTGATTATGTTCTGAGGATAAAATATGACACTTAAAAATTGGTACATGCACGGAAGGGAGTATGTATGACCTTGGATCCCCTAGGGACACTCAATCGTTCTCTTCTGCCAATTGAAGAATTTAGATGTAAGTTTGAGAACAATGGCTCTATCTAACCATCATTAAATCCTTTTAGATTTGTTTGTACTTATATTTTAATAATAGAACCTTTTTTTGGGGGGGTGACGGGAGAATTCACACATTTTCAGAAACTGAATCATGCTGTCGATGTTGAGAGATGTAGCCTCGAAGTGTTTTTTTTTAAATGAAGTCTAATTGAAGTGAAATTGACATACAAAAACCTGCACCCAATTTGATGTGTTTGAACATATGCATACACCTGTGATACAATCACCACAATAGGGCAATAAACATACCCATCACCTCTAAAGGTTTCCTTGTGCTCCCCCCTTTTTTAAGGTAAGAAAGCTTCACATGATGATATCTACCTTCTTAACCAACCTTTTAAATGCCCAATGTCATGTTGTGAACTGTAGATATGATGTTGCCCCAAATATTCTTTATGCAGAACTCTGATGAACTTTAGAAAATGGAATAGACTTAATGAAGGAATCAGAGGTGGTGGTAGTGTTAGTAAAGTAGGTAGGATCAATGAAAAGCTGCCCTCAATCTTATTCAGTCTTTATTGGCATAAACTGTAAGAAGAATGCATTTATTCATTTGTCCGTTATTATTCAACAATTTATAATTGAGCATTTATGATGTGACAAGCACAGGTCTAGGAACAGGATCTAGAAAAGTGAATAAAATAGGCCTGGTCCATATTTGCATGGAGTGTACTGTTTAATCAGAGAGAAGCAGGGAAGTGGAAGGAAGTCTAGCAGATATGCAAGAATTCATCGCACATGGGCAAGATTCCAGCAAGAAAGGTACTATGAGCCAAAGACTCTACGCCAGTGCTCCAAATCTAGTGTAACATTTAAAACAAAGCTATGAAAAAGGTATTGTTATCATATAGATTTTTAGGAGGGGAAACACAATTTGAGAGTTTAGGAAAAATTTCTGAGGCCCATAATTAATAAGTGGGCATAGTCAATTTCACCCTGATTGACTCCAAGATTATTCTTGAGCTGACACGGCTTCCCCACCAACCCCAGTGTCTAATTAGCAAAGGTCCAAGCACCTGAAATCCACTTGTATAGACAGTAATGCCTCTCACCAACTTATTATGTAGGTGCCTGAATAATGTAGCCACAACCTGACACAGGACACAAAACAGGAAGATCAGCTTTTAGTATAATTTATACTCTGGCAAAGGCATGTTGCTAGTCTTAAAATTTAAGAATTATGCCTGTTTTACAGATGCAGGTATAAAAAATATAAAGCTTTTCCCTCCCAAGTCCCACAAAGTGGCAGAAATTAGATTTCGCCCCATGTGTGTTTGGCTCCAAATTTATACTGCTTCCAACAACTTAGGCTTGGTAACTCAGGTAACACCTAAACATTCAAGGATCTTAGAAATAAAAAAAAGTCTGAAAGATTAGTTTTACTACCTGATAGAGTTGCTCTTCTTTATTTTGTCAGAGAATGACAAATGGATTTGTTTCAATGCTTCATTATGCTTCCAAAAGCTTTTAAAATCCCATCCCACATGTCATATTCATCAAGAGACTGAGAAAATAGAGTTTAGCTCATTTTACTCTTAAGTACACAGCTGGCTCAAATTGAAAGTATTTGTCAATGGGTCACTGTGACTTGAGAGAAGACACTTGCAGAGAAATTCTATTGTAGTGTTTAGACATTTCATTAATGTCTTGGATAGCTGAATGAGTGTGCTTATTAATTTTCCCATTGACAGCAAGTTGGATATGGCTAATGCCTTGGAAACAGGATTGAAATTGAAAATGACTTTAGCAATTGGGAGAAGTGGGAAGATAGAAAAAGGATGAAATTCAATAGCTAGAAAAATTGATGGTGGAAAGAAACATCAATATGCCCCTCTGTTTCATTAAATTTATCAAATGGAAGACTATCGAGGCTGTTGGCCCATGGCGGCATTGCCAATGATGATGATTATTATTAAAAGTTACATCCCAAGTTTTCTAGGTGATAACAGTGGAAATCAATGGGGGAATAATTGATTTTCATGTCTGTGTGAAAGATTAGGTGATTTAAACGTTGGTATAAATTTGTCTTGAATGGCAACACGCAACTGAGTCATGTTTAACCAAGTCCTTCCAGGTGTGATCTTTAAGTTGAATTCTCTATTTGTTCTTTCCCCCCAAAAAAACCGTGTTTCTAAAATCCCAGTAGCGGGAGAATCCATTTGAAGTTTGGACTTTATGGGAAACATAAGGTTGGGGGTCAGGTTATGAGTAAATCTCTTTTCAACACTGGGTGACACAAAATCCTAGTGTGTGATAATCAAGCTAAAAATGGTAGTTGGTACAGCACAAAGATAAGCAGTGATGTGTACCAGGCATTTCTGATAGGCTAAGGAAATATCTTCATTCACTGCTCTCTCATATATTTGTTTCTACCCACTGAGATGTATAACAGGTTCTGTTTTCTGGTCAGAAAGAAGGAATTAATATATATATTTCAGAGAGGAAAGAAGAGGGAGAGAAAGATAGAAACATCAATGATGAGAGCAAATCATTGATCTGCTGGCTCCTGCATGCCCCAACTGGGGATCAAGCCCACAACCCTGGCATGTACCCTGACCAGGAATTGACCTGTGACCTCCTGGTTCACAGATGGATGCTCAACCACTGAGCCACGCTGGCCGGGCAGAAGGAGGAATTTTTGCTCTGGGGAGGGGTCAGGTTGGTAGCAGAAGAGGAAAGAATGATGTTTCAGTGTCTGCTTTGGGTCAGGACAACTGGGTTGGCTTTGAAATTTTATGTTAGGAAAATTAGGACCAGAGAGTGAGCAGACTTTTGGAAGACCCTAAGCATATGCAGAGCTTTATCAAGGCTTAATGGCTGAGTTGGGCATAGAGTTTAGAAGGCAGCCCCTCTTCCTCACTTCTGTATGAAATCCAGGAAGGCTCTGACACTCCAAAAATTAGAGGCAGTGTTATTCAGAATGCTTTCAAGGTCAGACACCAGTAAACCCAACACAAACTGATTAAAGCAAAAAGGACATCAGTTAGCTCTCTTAATGAAAATATCCTAGGCTGGATCTTCGAAGTTCGTGCATAGCTGGATCTAAAGTCTCAAATGTGGTCATTACCACCTGGTATCATTCTGTCCCTCTAACCTGGCTTTCCTTTCTATTGATTCCCTTTGCAGATGTTTTAGTGTGACTGCTTTGTGATAGTAAAGTGGCTGGCAGCAAATCTAGGCTTTCATTTTAATCTCTTATTTTCATCAATAGTTCTTACAACTGTTTGGGAGCCTGACCCTTACTAGTCTGAATGGGATTGAATGCTAGTACTAATTAGAATCAAGTAGGGCCTCCCAGACTCCTCAGATTGACAGTGATGGAGGCATGGTTCGCCAAGAGGACAATGAGGTACTATTACCAGAGGCAGCAAACAAGTGGGCACCAAAGAAGCTAGCTTTGGAGGCAAATAGGGGTATCACCCTTTGCATGTATATGATGGGTATGAGCTCCAGAGAGCCAGGGCTTCCCCACCTGGCTCTCAAGGACAGCAGGGGAGGAAGGAGGGCTGTGGTGAGTGTGCCTCACAGACTCGGGTGTTGTCCTGTGTCTCTTCCAGTTCTCCAGAAAAGATGGGAAATTCGTTTTTGGCAATTAGGCTAAGGGGTGTGTGTGTGTGTGTGTGTGTGTGTGTGTGTGTGTGTGTGTGGCTAGCACTGCAATAAATTGATTATTGAAATAGAATGTAGTCTTAGTTTGCAGTTACTGATGAAATGCATGGAATTTGTATTACAACATTATTCTTTTTGTGAGATTTGGTGTGAGGTGAATTGATCATGTATGGATTAGCCATTTGAAGAGGAGGTTAAGAGATCCAGAAAGCTATCTCCTCCCAAGAATTATTGGTGAGACAATTTGATGCTAGGTGAAGTGATGCTAATATGGACACTCAAACCTGGAGTAGTTTGCAGTTTCCTCATACTTGATCAGAAATTATTGTGGTAATACTAGCTCAAAGTTTAGTGCTATGTACTAGGCACTGTTCTAAGCACTTTGCATGAATTATCTCAATCTGATTCTCATGATAACTTGAAGAGTAGGTAGTAGTGTTATTAGCATGTTATGATGGAGAAACTGGCACACAGACAGTTTATTCCTGTCTAGGACCAAGATCCCTGTGGCTGGTAAGTGGCTGAGCCAAGACATAGACTCCAGGCAGTCTAACTCTAGCACCCATGCTCTTACCCAAGCCATGCACTTTCTCCAAGAGAGCAAAAGCAGTCCTTCACCTTCCCTTCCCTTCCCTTCCCTTCCCTTCCCTTCCCTTCCCTTCCCTTCCCTTCCCTTCCCTTCCCTTCCCTTCCCTTCCCTTCCCTTCCCTTTCCTTCCCTTCCCTTCCATTCCCTCTCATTCTCTCTTTCTTCCCTTTCTCCCTCCCTTCTCCTCCTTCCTGTTCTCTCTCTCTCTTTAACATTTATTGGCCTAAAAACTCTGGACAAGTTTCTAAACTACAGGTGGACCCCCCTCTCACCTCCCCATTTATGAAATAGATTGACTTGCTTGGATACCTCCATATTTCAGAATTCTGGATGGGAAGTCTGAAGGCTCATTCCTATATAAAATTAGAGTGACGCATTAATGTAGCATGAAATGGGATCATCTTGTTCAAGTCCTGCCTTTTGAACTCTGGATGCATTTTGCTATTTTTCATTTGAGGTAGTATGTGTTTTTCACTGTAACTCATTTTGGGGGGCATTTCATGTTTGAAGACTAATGGGCACTTATAGCAGCCTATCTGTGTGTGCTCCAAACACCAATGCCTTTGGGAAATTGCTTGTAGAAAGAGGGGTCAGTGTACTTAAAGGCTTTAAACTAGCACAGTATGACAAGTTGAATGAAAACTTTAACTTCCTCAAAGCATCAAAGTTTCTTGTAAGTTACAAACAAACGTTCTTTTACAACTGCGTGGTTGTCTGATATCTTGAGGTTCATCCCCTCAGTTTCAGAAGTTCACAAAATGTGTGTTTGCATTTCGTAGCAGAGGGGGCCCCAGGAGAAGGAAAGCAAACTAGGATTTTTGGATTTGAAAGCACAAGTGGTACGGTGGTAAGAGCAAAGCTGTGATCACAGAAAATCTGTAAGGGTTGTACATCTGCACGTCCTTAACCTAGATTCATCACTTTTTACCAATTTCTGCTTTTCCTTCCTTCCTCTCTTCTTCCATTCCTTCCTCTTTCTGTGTCTCTCTTTCTGTACACACAACACACATAGACACAATGGACACTTAATTATTGCATGTGCGTGTGTGTGCTGAACCATTCGAGAGTAAGTTACAAGCATCATGACAGTAAATGCTTCAGCAACTATATCCTAAGGACAAAGACATTCCACAATGCAATGATCACAGTCAGTAAATTCAACAGTGATACGACACTATTTCCAATACCCAATCCATATTCAGATTTCTCCAGTTTTCTCAATATTATCCTCTACTAGGGGCCCAGTGCACGAATTCGTGCACCTTGAAAGGAACTGTGTGTCATGAGGTGGCAGTAGGCACAAGAGTGGGTCTTGGCCCCTTCTGCTGTGCCCCCAGTGCCCTGTCTACGGGCAGCCCCACCCCACCACTGCTCCCACACGCTGACAGCGCTGGACCCACTCGCACCGCTGATGGCGTAGAGCGATTGGTGTCGGTGCCAGCATCAGGTGCAAGTGGGGCCAGTGCTGTCAGTGGGTGTGAGCAGCGGCTGCTGCCCAGAGCGACCCTCAGGAGTAGGGTGAGGTGGAGAAGCCCTTAGGGGAGAGCAGTGGCTCTGGTGCCAGCTATGGGTGCGAGCAGGGCTGGTGCTGGCAGCAGCAAAGAATTTTCAGTAACCACCTGAGGCTCGCCCCGATGACAGAAACTGGCACCCTGCCTTGGTCTGGCACTCCTGCTCACCTGCTCCACCATCCTGCCATGGCCAATGCCCGCCATGTTACACACACGTTCCCTGATGGTCAGCGCATGTCATAGCAACCAGTTGTTCAGTTGTTCCACCATTTGGTCTATTTGCATATTAGCCCTTTATTATATAGGATATTTTTTCTTTATATCCAGGATCTATTTTTTAATAACCATATTTAAAAATCTTTATTGTTGAAAGTATTACATAGATCCTTCCTTCCCCCCCCCCTCCCATTAACCTCTTCCATCCCACTCCTGTCCTCCCCCCAGCCCCTGGCCCTCACCCCCACATTGTCTGGGTCCACAAGTTATGCATATATGTATACACATTCATTGGTTGGGTCTAATCAAGAGTCACATATGACATATACTCATCATGCCTCTTTTTTTTGAGTTGTTTCTTTATTTAAATCTTTTTTTTTTAATTTTCCAATTACAGTTGACATATATTATTATATGAGTTTCAGGTGTACAGCTCAGTATTCACACATTATGTAACTTACTAAGTGATCATCCTGATAAACCTCGTAACCATCAACATAGTTATTAGAATATTATTGACTATACTAGAGGCCAGGTACACAAAAATTCATGCATGGGGGGA
This sequence comes from Cnephaeus nilssonii, assembly GCF_951640355.1. Lineage (NCBI taxonomy): Eukaryota > Metazoa > Chordata > Mammalia > Chiroptera > Vespertilionidae > Cnephaeus > Cnephaeus nilssonii. Next base: position 14,194,544 of record NC_137084.1, on the reverse strand, counting down.
GGGGTCCCCTCAGCCCAGCCTGCAACCTCTCCAATCTGGGACCCCTCAGGGAATGTCCGACTGCCAGTTTAGGCCAGATCCCGGGGACATCCGGCAGTCGGACATCCCTCTCACAATCTGGGACCACTGGCTTCTAACTGCTCTCCTGCCTGCCAGCCTGGTCGCCCCTAACTGCCCCTCCCCCCTGCCAGTCTGATCACCCCTAACTGCCTCTGCCTGCCACTTACTGCACCCCCCTTCTGGCCTGGTCACCCCCAACTGCCTCCCCTGCCAGCCTGGCCACCCCCAACTGCCCCCCTGCCAGCCTGGTCATCCCAACTGCCCCCTTGCTGGCCTGGTTGCCCCCAACTGCTCCCCCCCCACACTGGCCTGGTCACCCGCAACTGCCTCCCCTGCCAGCCTGGTCACCCCACGCAGCCTGCTGTTCAGTCATTTGGTAATCCCTCACTAACCCCCCTGCCGGCCTGATCACCCCAGGCAGCCCGCTGTTTGGTCATCCATCCGGTTGTTTCGGTCATGACAGCCCCTGGCTTTTTATATATTAGGATTCCCTATGCTGTACTTTATATCCCCATGATTATTTTTAACAACCAATTTGTACTTCATTTTAGGGGGGTGGGGAGAGCTTATTATCATGCCTTTTTAATTTTCTTCAATTTAGAACTATTCCCTAGTCTTTTATTATCTTTCATAATTATGGCTTTTTGAAAAGCCAAGGCTGGTTTTTGGCAGAACGTGTTTTTTTATTTGAATGTGTCCTATTGTTATTCTTATGAACTAATTGTGATTACATAGTTTTGACTAGAGTATTTCATGGGTGACATTTTTTTCCTCTGTGTCTTACATCAGAAGGCTTACAAGGTATGTTTGCAGTGTTATGGGACAAATTAAATTTGATGATTGCTTAAGGTGGTGTCCATCATATTTCCCCATTCCTAATGTAACTGTTATTATGAGCACAGGCTTTGAAGTCTGAGTACCTGGTTTTGACAGCCACTCACTAGTCATATAGAATTTGTCAAGTTATGGCATAATTCATCTCAGTTCTTTATGCATTGGGGATAATCACAACCTTTTATAGGGCTATTGTAAGAATAAGGCATTGTGGCACAAGTATGTACTCAACAAATGGCAGTTATTGTCATTTTACAGGGAGTTCAGTATGGATTTTGGAGTTATGCCGATCTGAGTTCAAACTCTGTCTCTAAGTAAATTTTCTGTAAAGGACTAGATAGTAAATATTTTAGGCTTTGCTGGAAATATGGCCTGTGTTGTGACTATTCAATTCTGCTGTTGTAATATGAAAGCAGACACACATAGCACACAAACAAATAGGCATGACTGTGTTCCAATCAAACTTTATTAGGTGTACCAGTTAATAATGCAGATTTTTTTCAATAGATGGAGTTACATATATGTTGATATATATGTGATTTGATATGTATGCTATTTTGTTGTATTGACAGCAAACTTCATATGTCAAATTTGCTGAAGGTGTTAACATCATAGATATTTTTACGCTTAAAAATGTTGAATTTTGTGCTAAAAAAGGAGCACTTATGGGAAGTTTTAATTCATTACTTTATTTTGAAGAAAAGTGCTGCTAAAAGTTGTCGTATACTTTGGGAAGCTTATGGTGACATGCTCCATCTCAAGATACTTAACGCTGGTTTAAACACTTTAAAAGTGATGATTTCAATGTGAAAGAAAAAGAACGTTCAGTTTGAAGACCAAAGAAGTTTGAAGACCAACAATTGCAAGCATTATTGGATGAAGATGCGTGTCAAACTCAAAAAACAACTTGCAGAAAGATTAAACGTTGCTCAACAAACAATTTCTGATCGTTTACAAGCAATGAGAAAGATTTTAAAGGAAGGAAAATGGGTGCCACATCAACGGAATGAAAGACAAATGGAAACCCGAAAAATCATCCGTAAAATGTTGCTTTAACGGCACAAAAGAAAGTCTTTTTTTGCATTGAATTGTGACTGGTGATGAAAAATGGATTTGTTTTGAGAATCCCAAATGCACAAAATCATGGGTTGATCCAGGTCAACCATCAACATCGACTGCAAGGCCAAATCGCTTCGGAAAGAAGACAATGCTCTGCGTTTGATGGGATCAGGAAGGTGTGGTGTATGATGAGCTTCTAAAACCAGGTGAAACCATTAATACTGATAGCTACCGACAACAAATAATCAATTCGAACCATGCTTTGATCATGAAATGACTAGAATGTGCCAGAAGACACGGCAAAGTAATTTTGCTTCATGATAATGCACCATCACCCACTTCAAAACCAGTTAAAGACACGTTAAAAGATCTTGCCTGGGAAGTATTAACCCACCCGTCATATTCACCAGGCCTTTCTCCTTCAGATTACCACTTGTTCTGATCAATGGCACATGCACTTTCTGAGAAGCACTTGAAAACATACAAGGAAGTGGAAAATTTGGTCTCTGAATTGTTTGCCTCAAAACAAGAAAAGTTCTATTGGAACGGTATCCACAAATTACCTGAAAGATGGGGGAAATGTGTAGCTAGCAATGGACATTACTTTGAATAAAGCACTTTTAATGTTTCTCTTGAAATTATCCTGTTTTCTTTGATTACAAAATCTGCCATTACACCTGTATCTATCCACACTGGAATTTGAATTTCATATGCTTTTCATGTATGATGAAATGCTATTTTTCTTTTGAATTTTTCCTTTAATCGTTAAAAACAAAAGTAAAAAACATTCTTAGCTTGGGCTGTAACAAAAATAGGTGCAGGCAACAGGCTGGATTTGGTCCACAGGCCATCATTGGGTAAGAATGAAATACTATGTATTATGTAACACTGGCATTCAGGAAATTGTAACAATTATTTGCTTTTTTTTTTTCTTTTTGCTATTTTTAGTTGTGCTAAGGAGTGTGGGATTTTTTTTGGAAAATTAAAATGTGTAATAAATTGAAAAAAAAATAGCCATCAATTATTTGTATTTTCTCCCACTAAAAGATTGAGTCTATTGTTTCTACCCCTGGAATCTGGGATATCCTGGTGATTTCTTTTAACCAATTAAATGTAGCAGAAAGGGATGCTGAGTGATTTTCATGCCTAGGCCTTGGAGGTTTTATAAGACTAACCTTTGTCAGAAAATCCAGTGACCCTGTGTACAAGCTGGGGCTTGTGGATACTGAGACTATGTGGAGAGAGACCCCAGATGTCCCAGCCATTCCAGCTATGTCACCTGTGGTTCTCAAATATTTGAGTGATCCTAAATGACATCATGAAGAGTAGAGATAAGTTGTTCTAGGTCAGTGGTCGGGAAACTCATTAGTCAACAGAGCCAAATATCAACAGTACAACGATTGAAATTTCTTTTGAGAGCCAAATTTTTTAAACTTAAACTGCTTCTAACGCCACTTCTTCAAAATAGACTCACCCAGGACGTGGTATTTTGTGGAAGAGCCACACTCAAGGGGCCAAAGAGCTGCATGTGGCTCGCGAGCCGCAGTTTGCCGACCGCAGTTCTAGGTGAACCCCACTCAAATTACCAACACACAAAACATAAGCAATTAAATAATTATTGTTTTAAACCATTAGTACTGTATTATTAAATAATTGCTGTTTTAAACCATTAGTACTGGGTTTCAGTTCACTAACTGGAATTTCAAAATAGAGACTTGGCCAAAGGGCATAGTATGTTAATTTTTACCAGATTTTTTTTTCTTTCTTTATCAAGACAAGTAGGGATTTTTTGTAATCTAGAATCAGCCACATTAGCAAAAGTACAGAGATTTCGTTAAAATCATTATTTGTTATTTTTCCCTCTGTCGTTCACATGTGCCTCTGACCACTCTCCTTCTGCCATGTTGGAAAGGTAAGACAGACAGCCAGTCTAATCCTGTCCATGAAGCCATTTCCCTGCACTCCCCCCGGCCTTTATGCAGCCATATAAATCTGAGATAATGTGTCCAGGTTAGCAGAATTACTTAAAAGAGCAGACAGTCAGTGTGGCACATTTATGAACATCATATATGACAGGGCTGTAACTGTACAGTCAATTCCATTTAGTCACAAAGGTGGGGGAAAGTGCTGCTGAGGTTTTTAGGGCTGGCTCTGGACTAGCGAGGTGAGTTATGTACCCAAATAACTCTTGTGTATCATAAGCTGGAGGCTAATAAACCATCTTTAAACTGTACACTGTCTCTGTGTTAGAAGAAATGGATCTATTATTTCCTTTCTTTGGAATGACATAATAATGACCACACACACACACAAAATATCACGCAATCCTGATCAGTTTCCGGCTACTCTCAACAAAAGCTTTTCTGCCCACACATGACACAAGGCAGGTCGTTTAGGGAAGAGGAGATGCTTTTTAGGCTGGACAGGAACTGGTGGGCTGTCAGCACCAAGGAAATTGTACATCATAAATGTCATTATTTCCATTCTACATCAGTAAGAGTCCTTGGCTGGGTAACTTAGTTAATTGAAGCTGCGGGCTTCAATGAGGCAGTTAAGCACTTAATACAACACAGCGCTGTACTGTAATTGCCTACCCCCTCCCTGGCCTGTGAAGCTTTGAGGGCATGCATTGTGTCTTATTTATCATTGTGCTTCCAGTGACTCAAGGTGTTTGCATATTTTTTTTTTAAAAAACATCTTTATAACTTGCCCTAAGTACGCTTTTTGTTTTCCCACCCTCCCTCCCCCCCATGGTAATTTCTATGTCTGTCTAATGCTGAGAAGAATCTTAATTCCAATGTGGAATATCTTGCCTGTTGGAGGGGAAATATAAATGTGTATTGGCTTAAACAAAATGCATATTTATCAGTAAAACCTTTACAAAGACAAGGGCCAGTGTCCTATCCTTTGAGGGTACCAAGAGAGGGGGATACTGGTCTTTCTTTCTGTAACAATAATACTAAGTCCTTGTAATAAAAGCATCTCTAACAAGGTGACTTCTAAATGCTCTTGGTAGATGGTATCAGTACAGGATACTCATGGTACTCTGAGTTCCAAGCTCTCAGACACACATTCCTGATCCCTGGGTCCTCTCCTTCCTCTCCCTGGTTATAGGTTTTAGACAACCTGCTGTATTGAAATTCTGATAAACAGTGAAGCATACAATACAATAAAAGAGGGAGGATTGTCTACAGCACAGATGGATTCTTTGTACTGTAAAAAATATTTCCAAGAGCCTGGCCGGTATGGCTCAGTGGTTGATTGTCGACCTATGAACCAGGAGGTCATAATTCAATTTCTAGTCAGGGTATATGCCCAGGTTGTGGGCTTGATCCCCATTGTGGGGTGTCCAGGAGGCAGCCGATCAATGATTTTCTCTCATCATTGATGTTTCTCTCTCTCTCCCTCTCCCTCCCTCTCTGAAATCAATAAAAATGTGTTACAAGTATTTCCAAGAAATCCCTATAAATAATTCCTATGGCATATTTGTAACATTGCTTAATTTAACAGTTTGCATTTACATATAATCATCCCCAACTTATTGAACAACTGTTTTCTGTTCTGTGATCTTAAAATAACACAACCATTTTCTCAAATAAGAAAAAATAAAGTGTAACTCAGAATCTGCTCCACCAAGCCCTCTGGCCTGGGGCCTCTCGTTGCCGACTTGCTATCATGTTGGAGCTCAGTATCACTCAGTGACCGCGTCCTTCTTCACTTTTTGCTGGTGCCTGCACACATGTACAAGATACTCTACATGCATGATGTTGTGCACTCTCTAATGTGACCCCAAAGTGATAAAAATGTGACTGGTGATTCTGCTGAAGTACACAAAAGCAGAGCGACAACATTGGAAATGATTCCTGAATACTGGAAGGAAGGCAGAGAGAGCAGGCCAATGTGAGAGAGGGTCCAGCCCAGGAGAGGAGGGAGCTAGCATCTGAGGGAGCTAGCTGTTCAGAATGCATTTTAAAGGTTAGACTGCCCTAAAGAAAAAAATGATTTAGTAATTTTACTCAGAATGTCTTTGTGCTAAAATTGTTTTTTCCCTTGACACGGTTTGCCTTATGCCCTGTTTCTCCTCCTCCCTCTCCCCCCCGCCCCTTCTTTTCTTTTAGGGTTGGTTACCAAGTACTAAGCAGACCTTAGGTAGGCGTGCTACTTTCTAGGAACAGAGCAAAGACACATGGTGAGGTTCTCAGGTTTAAGCATTATAGCCAAGTTCTGTACATTCCTAGTGCAGAAAAGAGGCTTGAAGAAAAATGATTCATTAAAGCCTTATTTTTTTTTTTTAAAAAAAAACCTTTATAGAGGAGGCTGAGGATTTTTTTGGTTTGGCATATCATAAAATGGTTCAGGCTTTTAGGAGAAGGTATAGTAGATACAGTATCAAGTCCTTTCAAATGTGAACTGATGGCTTTGCTCAGGTTAGATGCTAGTGGACAGTTCAGCCCTCACACAAAAATTTGGGTGATTCCTTCTTAAGTGCCAAATGCAGTGAGAGCTGAGTCTTCACAGGTTAAGAGAGCCTCTGTTTGCTCTATCAGAGAAGCCACCAGTCAGTGTTAACAGCGCAGATGAAAAGGGGAAACACAGACTAGGGTTGGTTTGGGAAGCTTTTTCTAAGACCAGGGAAAGGCTACAAAGAGGCCGGCTGTGTGAGAGGGGCAGTGGGAAGTGACAACCCGCATTTCTGCAGTGCCCAGGGCAGTAGCTTTATTCATTCAGGGAGTTCTGTGGTGTACCTAGGAGGGAGGGCATCTTGCTTCCAGCTTCCTGGCTTTGATAGTGATTTCTGTTTGAAAATAGGCATCACCCACTCTGAAGGAACACAGCAGGTGTGGGCACAAAGCATGCTGGCAGTGGCCACTGTGGGTTGAAGACCACAGGGCCTTCTTCATAGAGTCTGTGCCTCAGACTCTTATATGTCCCTAGGGAGGTTCCCCTAGCCCTGTGGTCGGCAAACTGCGGCTTGTGAGCCACATGTGGCTCTTTGGCCCCTTGAGTGTGGCTCTTCCACAAAATACCACGGCCTGGGCGAGTCTATTTTGAAAAGTGACGTTAGAAGAAGTTTAAGTTTTAAAAATTTGGCTCTCAAAAGAAATTTCAATCGTTGTAGTGTTGATATTTGGCTCTGTTGACTAATGAGTTTGCCAACCACTGCCCTAACCCTTGGGACATTTCTCACCCGAATAGTACAAAGTAGAATTCATGTCTGCAATAAATACACTTGTAAAGCATTCATTACAGTGCCCAGAACACAACTAATCAGTAGATTATTTTTGTTATTCTTAAGAAATAAATGATAGTAAGCTCAAATCCTTTGTAAAGTTAAGATTGAAATATTCCTTTATAAAGTTGTTAAACTCAAAGAAGACTAGGAATGCCTTTGGAGGTGATTAATACAGTGTTGACATATTAAAGGTACTCAATAAACTGGAACTACTCTGAACATATTTATGTCTATTTCTTTATTATATATATTTTTACTCAGGAGCTGATATATAAAGTTCTGGAAGAAAACCCCACAGCAAATTATGTCGGTAGCTTATTTTGCTTACTATGTTGTCAGTATGAAAATCCAGTGAGCAGGGTGAAGTCAGTTTTCCCTACAGCTGGATGGTTCAGAAATGCTCCCTTCTCAAGCTGTCTTCGCTGTCTCTAAGTCAGGGTTTCTGGCTTTATTTGTGGGACAATGGGTTCCTGGCTCTTTGCTTGTTCTTAATGGCCCGCCTGAAAATGTCATGAGTATAATGACAATGTCTCCCATAAGCACTGAGTCTTTTTTCTTGGTCTGTGCTCTGGGCCTCGGTTTCTGTGGCCTGGGCTGATCAAGCTCAGATTGGGGTCCTGGCAAGATGTGAAGTTCGGGGTGGAAGTTTCTGAGCTTCAGAAACACTTTGATCCAGTTTCTTTCCACAAAGAATAATTGGACCTAAACCGTGTGAAGAAGACAGGTGATTGGATATGGTATTAACTCCTTCCAGAAGGCAGCCACAATCTGGGGTTCTGCACTCCTGAACTATGGATACTGCTGGTTCCTTATTCCTGTAACATGGTTGTGTCAGAGAGGGGATGGAGCTGTTTGGAATGTATGTGAGAGACCATCTTATTGTATGTGGCATAACACATGCAGTAAAGCACTTTTTATGATATAAATTTAAGTCAAGAAATTAATTAAAGACCAGTAGAGCATGCAGCTCTAGTTTACTGCATCCCAGAAGAAAGGCACCCCGTGGCCACCAATAATTTCATTATGCAAGGCCTAATCATGGAAGACCAAGGTTTACATAAGAAAGATAAAAATGTCTTCAGAATGTCATTGGGGGCACCGGGACTTAGGGAGCTCTGTGCATAATCTCAGCCCCATTCACTATTCTGAACATCAGTGATTCTGGGACGGTATAGCAGAGGGCGCATAGAAAAATGCAGCTTGAGACTCCATGTAGGAGAGCTGTCTTCCCACCTCAGGATCACATTTTGTTCAGTGAGTTGATATGATGCAAGTTGAACTTGCATGGGGACAAGTTAGATGTCAGTGGAAAGCCATGGATATCCCAGAATGACGGAGGACCTGCCACCTCACTCAACCACTGCCTGATGCTACATAACCTCCTCCCCCTGCCCAGCTCTTCAAAGTGCTGAAAATCTTAACTACCCTATCTTAAAAATTATATTGACTGAATTTACCCAAAATAGATAGACCAAGTACACTTGGAAATACTAAATAAGAATTCTGTGATTAGGTAGGAAAAAAAGATATTTGAGACAGAAAAAATATAAGAAAATTGAATTTTTATAATTTTATTTGTGATTTTTGAAATTCCTGTTCATTCCAAATGGGTTTAATATCCAGACTGTATTTTTCCATGGACAAACTCCAGCCTTATTCATAGCTGAAATCACATCTGTTGAGCTGAGTAAGAAACAATGTTTCTGCATAATGAATAAAAATATTGGATGAAGAAATAATTAGGCTGCACACTCAATAATGACTGACACCTGGAGGCCTGAAGGAAGGAACTGCTGTTTGTCTATATCAGTGGTCGGCAAACTCATTAGTCAATAGAGCCAAATATCAACAGTACAACAATTGAAATTTCTTTTAAGAGCCAAATTTTTTAAACTTAAACTTCTTCTAACACCACTTCTTCAAAATAGACACGCCAGGCCGTGGTATTTTGTGGAAGAGCCACACTCAAGGGGCCAAAGAGCTGCATGTGGCTCGCGAACCACAGTTTGCTGACCACAGGTCTATATGGACCGTAGTAGATGCACCAGAGGACTCTATTCTGCCAGCATTCTGTCTGGAAATCGATAATTAATAAAACTAATCATAACCATTACTATTGTGGAGGTTGTTTTATCTGCTGACTGTATTTCTAGTAAAAGGGTATGATGTCACTGGGAAGCAACATCAAAAAGGCCTGTTGCTTATCTCTGATTAGACAGAAAGTGGGTATTGGACTAGCTGATCTCTCTGCACACTGAGCCTTCTCTGTCCTTAATGTGACCAGTTTCTGACTTTTAGAATTGATATAGTCTACAAATGCCTCTGGGATGAGTGGGGAGTGTTAAGCCACAAAATTCTTACTTTATCCCCTGCTCAAGACATGTCATCTCTGGATATCCCAAAATGGCAATTTTATTAACAAGTACATATTTTACTAGAGGCCTGGTGCACGAAATTCATGCACGGGGCTGCGGGGGGCGGGGGGTGTCCCTCAGCCCTGTCTTGGCCTGCAAAGATGCCAGCATCCCTCACCCTGGCCTCTAGCCAGAGGTTCCTTCCCTCCTTCTGCACAGCCTCTGGGAAGATGCTTGTCCTGGGGCCTCCTCAGGGCCCTGGCCCACGACGCCCTACAGTTCGGGTACTCGGGGGCTTGGGCTTTCAGGTCTGGTTTCCTCACCTGGCATAGTGAGCATCAGCTGCCATGGGAGCCTTGCCTTAGGAGTCACCCCCTTGGACCATACTACTTGCGAGTGTGTGTGTGGGGGTGGCCTCGGTGGCAGTGACTTGATGTCTGTAGCATGCCTGCTGACACCCACCACTGTGGCGCCACACTGGTCCCGTCTGGACTGCTGGCAGGGGGCTTCCAGTCTGCGCCTGGGGCTGATGGGCTGCGACTGGGGGCTGCAGGTGGAGGACCCCAGCACCCATAGGGCTGTCAGCATCAGGAACTGGAAAGATCCATTTTTCTGGTTCCTCCCCTGCCGCATGGATGCTGAGCTCTGGACCCCACAGGCCGGTTCACTCCCACCGCACGGCCAGCCGGGGCGGAGACGTGGGCTCGCTGCCCCAGAGGTCCATTCTATGCTGCAGCACAGCCATGGCGCAGATGCTGAGCTCACGCTGCCACTGGCAACGCGAGCTCAGCGTCCCGCCGGCCCTGTTCGGTTCCCGCTCAGCATCGCGGCAGCCAATCGCATTGGCAGAAGGTGCAGGTGGTGGGGACTTGCGAGTCCCCGCCCCTTCTACCAGCCCAATCGGCCACCCTGGCCACCCCTTGTCCCGCCCCCCGCGCTTCCCGCGCCTCCCGCCGGCCCAATCATGGGCATAGTGAAGTGATGGTTAATTTGCATATTACTCTTTTATTATGTAGGACTAGAGGCCCAGTGCACAAATTCGTGCACCAGTGGGGTCCCTCGGCCTGGCCTGCAGGATCGGGCCGAAACTGGCTCTCTGACATTCCTTGAGGGGTCCCAGATTGTGAGAGGGCACAGGCCAGGCCAAGGGACTCCACCAGTGCACGATTGGGGCCAAAGAGGGATGCGGGAGGTTGGCCAGCTGGGGAGAGACCATGGGAGGGATCCAGGGTGTGTTCGACCTGTCTTGCTCAGTCCCGATGGGCCAGATCCCAGCAGCAAGCTAACCTACCGGTCAGAGCATCTGCCCCCTGATGGTCAGTGCACATCAAAACGAGCAGTTGAGTGGCCTTAGAATATCATGAGCATATTATGCTTTGATTGGTTGAACAGCCGACCGGTCTACCTGACAGCATATTAGGCTTTTATTATATAGGATATGTAATATTATTATAAATAATGGTATATCTATATCTATATCTATATCTATATCTATATCTATATCTATCTATATCTATATCTATATCTATATCTATATCTATATCTATATCTATATCTATATCTATATCTATATCTATATCTATATATATATCTATATCTATATCTATATCTATATCTATATCTATACCTATATATCTGTATCTATAAGCCTAGGTCAGTGGTCGGCAAACCCATTAGTCAACAGAGCCAAATATCAATAGTACGATTGAAATTTCTTTTGAGAGCCAAATTTTGTAAACTGAAACTTCTTCTAACGCCACTTCTTCAAAATAGACTCACCCAGGCCGTGGTATTTTGTGGAAGAGCCACACTCAAGGGGCCAAAGAGCCGCATGTGGCTCGCGAGCCGCGGTTTGCCGACCACTGGCCTAGGTAACCATTACAACCAGTTGACTGGTTGCTATGACGATGCACTGACCACCAGGGGCATCTGTTGAGCTGATGCTCAATGCAGGAGCTACCCCCTGGTGGTCAGTGTGCTCCCACAGCCAACCTCCCATGGCGGGCCAACCTCCTGCGCTTCCTCCCCGCTTCCAGCTGGCCCTGATCAGTCCCATTTAGCCCCAGTCACCGGCCAGGCTGAGGGACCCCACTCATGCACAAATTAGTACTTTTATGAACAAGTTATACATTTTACTAGTATATGTCTATTCTAGCAAAGTGACCCTAAATTCTTAATGGGTGTAATAAGCATTACATATATTTAAATTTACCCAAATATCCATATAAAAGACTTCCTTCTTTTCCATTCCTTAAAAAATCTCTGGAAATTCTTTATCTTAATGGCTAAGAGCACAAGCTTTTGAGTCAAAGGTGAGGATAAATACTGCTCCATTACTACATTGTTGTGTGACCTCAGATAATTTGCGGGGCTTCTTTTAACTTCAAACTTGTAAAATAGGGGCTATAATGCCTACATGAAAAGGTTGTCAGAAGTAGTAAATGTAAAAAATTTGAAAAACAGTACAATGCTCAGCATGTAGGAAGTGCCTAACAAATGTTAACTTTCCCATTTTATGAATGAGGAAACTGAAAATAAGAGGCTAATTATCTGCCTGAAATCACACAACAAGCGAATGGCATGAAGTCCAAAGTTTCTTCCATTCTATAATGATGCATGCCAAGGTGGTTTTACTATATTTAAGTCAGGCACTGCCCCTGAACTCTTAATCCTGGGGCATTTGAACTTGCCTTGAACCTAGAAAGAGTTCCCTTCATGCGTCTATGTGTGTCTAGATACCCATGACTCTGGTTCCACTCCTTCAATCCCTCCAAAGGGAAGGCAGGGGCCATTGTTCTACATGGGCTTTTTGGTGGAATTAACATCCTATTTAAGGAAAAAAACAAATGGTCAAACAAATCTAGACCTGGAATGTCTTTATCATTTGAATTCAAAGGCTTGATAAATGCTTTTTGTATGGATCTTTCAGAGGCTGTGTCAGAGTCCAAGAGACTTATGGGAAGACTTATGGGAGTTCTTCCTGTGGATCAGATCAGAGGTTCTCAAACTTGACCATGGCATAGAATCACACAAAGGGCGAGTTAAATCACACATCACTGGGGCCCACCCCAGAGTTTCTTCTGATTTGGCAGCTCTGCAGCGGAACCCTAGACTTCGCTTTTCTGCTTAGTTCCCAAGTGGTGCTGAGACTGCTTGGCTGGCGACCACATTGCAGAAACGTAGCTTCGATCTTCACCAAGGAGTACCTTCCAGACTAAAGAATGATGACACTGGGCAAGGAGAGTCCCCAGATTTACTCTTTTCAAAATGACTTCAGTTGTCCAGAAAGTGCCAGCAAAAAGGAGAACTACTTCTTTATAGATGGGTCATATACTAGGATAAATCATGTGATGATTTACTCTTTGTCACTGGTGACACCTTCATTGAAAACAGAAGTTATTTATCAGATGTAAGAAATTCAAATCCAATTTTCAAAGGATAGAGTTTCTATAGACAGATGTGGAGAATATGAACTTGAGCCTTCTAGGCTCAAATTGTAGTGTACAATTTATTTGCTTCAAAGCCTTGAGCAAAGTTCGTTTATTTCTTTAAGCTCAACTATAAAATGGAGATATTAATACCTAATCTTGAAAAGCTGTTCTAAGGGCTAAACCTCCAAAGTATCTTTTCACTGAGGTCTACCATCGCAAATAAAATTTATATAATTTGATTTAAAATTCTTCACTGATTTAATTTCAAGTTAAATAAGATTAGTGGTCCTATATTTTATTCACTTCAATGTGCACATGTTGTAGGCAAATGGGTCTGAAAGAGTTAATTCTATGGAAAAGTGTTTTTGATCATTCAAAGATATGAAGACCATTTGCTGACCGATTATTGACTTTTTTTTTGCAAAAAAAATTTTTTTGAACATGACATAGATTAGAAAACTTGATGAAAATAATTTATAGGATTATATACAAAACATTTCCTATAATTTATGGAAGTTTCAAGAGCACCTTTGCCTTTATAATTTTCTTGTCTACTATGGTGACTTTAGTGCCTAATGCCCATGTAAGAGGCAACTCCGCCCAAGTGTATTGACTCATTTTTTTTTCCCATTTAAAACTGGTTTTTGTGAATTGATGGAAAATGTGTGTAGATAGCTTTCTTGATTGGATAAATGCTCACATGACTTAAATGGTCAGTCTTGTCTCTGATTTCGAAGACTTTATTATTCTTGGAGTAGTGTCAGGGTCAGTGCCAAGGAACAGCATTGAACTTAATTTCTTATTTCCAATTAGATAGCCCCTTGTGGATGATTATAACTCCATTGGTTAATTGATTCTCTTTCACAGTCACCTTTCTGGCTCTCAAGGAAAGTTATTTTTGGATTGAGTGGGTTGCAGCAATAGTCATGGCATCAGGATTGGAAAAGATAAAAGTAGTAAGGCACCACCCTGATTAACCTCTAAAGGGACTTCAGTACATCACTTCTCCCTTCACCCCCTTCATTCAAAGATAAGCAGGTTGTGAGTAAGGGAACAACAAAAAAAAAAGAATTCTCAGGGACATCCCTTCATGCATCTATGTGTGTGTATGAGTGTGTCTAGATACCCAGGACTCTGGTTGAATTTAAGGTTTAAGAAAAGAGCCTAAGTGGAGAAACAAGAGAATTTTTAGCTAAAACATGAATGCGGCTTTCTCTTCTCTTTTGTAAGTTTGCTGTAGTTGGGTGGTGTAGTGTGTACTCCAGTAGGACAGGAAGGGAATGGGTCTCTTAGGCCATCTATTTCAGGTCTTGTCTGGTTTTTTATTTAGATTACTTTGTGCACTGCTTTCAATATCTTAGTACGGAGATCCAGGAAGGCCCAGGCAGTGTGTGATTCCAGAGGAGCGAGGCCAAGGAAAAGACTGCTTAACTTAGCTAGAATATACAGCATATGGCACAACATGTGATAAGCTAACTAGAAGACCAGCTCGTGATTTGGGGCTCGTGATTTGTCATCTGATAATAATGGACACCTATTTGGGCATGTACCACTTTAGAAGCTTCTATAATTGCTGGTAGCATAACAGGGACGCTATAGCCTCCAATCTCTCTGTCTTAGATGTAAGGTTCATCCATAAAAATGTCACCTCACTGTTACATGGTGCATTTTCCAACATTAAAAATACATTTAAATGACTTATAAAATATATAAATTTATGTATAATGTTTATACTTGCCAAGTAAAATTTTTGGAGGCTAAATAAGAAAATGTTGATATTTATTGTCACTCAATCACTTTGGTTCTGGTTACACCTAGGCTCTGGGACAAACAAAAGGCTTATTGTTCATTGTATCCATGGTGTGTGTGTGTGTGTGTGTGTGTGTGTGTGTGTGTGTGTGTGTGTGTCTATGTGTGTGTTTGCATGTATACTACATGATTCTTCTACTTTTTTCAATAATGTCGTACACTGAAATGGTCATGGTGGTTCTTTCTAGGTTGTAGGATTAGAAGTGATTTATTTCTTCCTCACTCCATTTACATCTTTCTCTATATTCTGATTTATTTTTTACAATGATCATCTATTACTTTAAAACCAAGCAAAAATAATAGAAAGAGATTCATCTTTTAATCCCCCAAACAACCCTGTAATATGAATGATATTCATCTCTCTGTGTTTCAGTTTCTATTAGGATGAAATAATTTGCCTAAGATCTTATCTGGCAAAACTTGGACTCAGACCTGGTTTCCTGACTTATTGCACCATGTCGAAATGGCTCAATTTGTGATAAGGAGAGCAAAAAGTTAAGCCTTTTAAATGTCCATTCCCCGGAGGGACCTCATCAGTCACTGTAGCATTCCATAATGTTTTCTTTTAATGCCTCATCAAGATGAGTCTGTTTGGAGTTTGTGATGCCTATGAGTCAAAACTTTGGTAGAAAGGGCCTGAAAGAAGGGGGAATCGTGCACCACAGGGACTACCCGAAGTATGACCTTGTCTTCTTTAGCTTATTCAAGAAGTTCCATTCTTTATCTTTTAAAGCTATGTTTCTCAGGGTATATTCACAGGGACCAGGGTGACTTATTAGAATTCAGTCCCTGCTGTCTGCAGAAAGACAATTTACCTGTGGCACTAGCTCAGACATGCTTCTTCTAATTCATTTGAAGGGCACTAAGGGAAAGCAAAGGAGTTTAATATTCGCCTGCAGCCTCACCAGTGCTCGTTAAGGTGGCTTTATAGACTCATCTTGACCTGGCTACTTTCCAGAAGGATTTACCAGCGTTTTATGGAGAAGCCACTCTGAGGCTGAGGTGAAGGTGAGCCCAAGGCCCAGAACTGAATTTCTGCTGGTTGACGGATCAGCTAATCAGACAGGAATGGCCAGAACTCAGGGTAAGTGCCCCTGCTCTTGCCCCCATGGCTGTGGCAGTGACTGCTAATTGATTTCTTGGCTGAGCTTGCATATAATCTCAGCACCTCTGTCACATCACTCCAGGAAGTTACAACCAATTGGCCGTACTTGTTAAGCAACAAGTTGAAACCTGTTTCCACCCCTGAGAAAAAAAAGTGGGCACGGACTAGGAAAATGCTTGGCTCAGACAATCTATGTGTGCATGCTTAGAGCAACGTTCCCCATCCCCCCACCCCCAATTCATTTTATTTCATGGTCTCAAGTTTACAACAATCCTAGTGCCTTTCCTTGGATTGTGCTCCAGTTTCTTCTGCTCTCTTTCACTTGTCTCAGAAGGAACGGAACGAAACACATCATTCCACAAGTGATCTGACTAGGGCAGGGGTGAAAGAGCAGGATGCTTACCTTCCTCAACCTCAGAAGTCTCCATATCTATTGATGCTCCTAGAGCACGTGGTAGTGGTGATCTTTGTCTACTTCATCCTATGAAAGAGTGTTTAAAATTAAGAAAACAAATTTTTGAATCTACATGTAGAGTTATACACTCATCCATATTAAATTTTATTATAAGATTTGATTCATTGCTCAACATTTGGTAGGGATTTGGTGGGGAATTCTGTTTAAAACACATTTTTCTTAAAGCTTTTCTCACCTACAATATCTTCATCTATAAAAAATGCTATAATATTTAGTGTCTCTTCATCTCTGCACAAAAGTAGAATGCAATAGGCCCTCTCTTTCTCTGGCTAATTTTTACCAATTCTTCAGTTTTCAGCTGCTATCTTTTTCCTGAAAATACTTCTTTAACCCCTAACATGGTTGCTTTTCCCAGATGGAAGGTCTTGATAAGCAAGGTGAATCACTTGTGAATTGAAAGATTAGGCATTAGATTCTATCTTAAGTCTCAGGATGCTACCCTGGGTGATTTGCAAACATACTTGACACATTTACTAACTTCTCCATTTAGTTCAAGGTATCATTTTGGCTTGTCAAAACTTTTCCTTTCAAATTACTATAAAAAGCACAGAACTGTTCTGATTTTAAAAAAAAAACAATTTTAAAAAGACCCTGTCATATGTGTTAGGAATCTTTATTGTTTAAGTCCAAAGCAGATTGTATAATAACTGAGATGAGAGCGTTGTTTGTATATGGAAGTTATGTGCCATGTATAGCAAATTGAACCCCTTTTATTCTTTCCCACCCTCCTTCCTTGGTGCCTTCATTGACTTTGGTAGCTGCTAAATAATTTTATTAAATTCAGCTCAGCTACTAAGTCAAGATAGAAGAGTTCAGTACTTTTCTACCCAGGGGATGTATCAACCATCATTGCAGATGCAGACAGCAAAACAGCAATTTGAGCCTCAGAGAGCAGGTTGGAAAAGAATAATTTACAGTTGTATTTTTGCTGCTGGCATTACACTAAATCACACCAAGTCCCTTCATTTGTTAGGCATGCTTTCAGACAGGGATCAGAACACATCTACCAGGGTAGTTTTTTCCTGCGTGTGTGTGTGTGTGTGTGTGTGTGTGTGAGCAAATATTTTATTTTTTAGAAATCTAGGGCCAAGAGAAAAAGAGTTGCCTGCTCATAAACAAATGCCTTATCTGTACTTGGACCACAGACAGGAGAGCAGGCGAGGTCAGATGTGAAAGCAGGACTTGTAGCAGTTGGGGAGGGAGAATAAAATTCTTTTTCTTCCCTTTCGTTTTCAGAAAGTCTCAATCAATACCCCACTTGTAACTGCACCAAGGGACACAGGGGCAGAGAATCCAATACAAATACATTAAACCCTTTTAAATTTGACACAGTGCAAAGGCAGAAGTATTCTTGACATTGAATTTCCCGAATCCTGACAGCCATTCCAAATCACCTGAGCAGGAAGGAGGGTTTTGGAATAGAAGAACTTTGTGTCAATTTAGCATCCCCCTTTGTCTTCTCAGCATCTTAATGTGTTTTCTTTTATTTTCTTTTTTTTAAAATATATTTTATTGATTTTTTACAGAGAGGAAGGGAGAGGGAATAGAGAGCTAGAAACATTGATGAGAGAGAAACATCGACCAGCTGCCTCCTGCACACCCCCTTCCGGGGATGTGCCCGCAGCTAATGTACATGCCCTTGACCGGAATCGAACCTGGGACCCTTCAGTCCGCAGACCGACGCTCTATCCACCGAGCCAAACCGGTTTCGGCTTAATGTGTTTTCTTTAAAGTTAGTATATTTTGATTTGGTGGAAATGATCAACAATAATTGCTTCAGAATTTCTTGGGCCTTTAATCTAGGTACACAGAACTTGAAAACCAACTAGATTAATCTTACCTATTATAACAATGAGGATTTTGAGGTTTAGACAGAATACCTTGCCAGTTAAGGGCAGTTTGTTGTTATGGAGATTTCACAATTAGAGGAGTAGGAGCCAGGAAGCCTGGGTAACCTGTCCTAAGCAGGACATGGTCCCCCTCACAGGTTCAAACCTTCTTGATTCATAGGTCTGTTCTGAATTGAACATTTGTTTTTTAGACAAAAAGCCTCATAGGTTGAGAAAGCTAAAAAAAAAGGGGTGGGGGGAACAAAACAAAATAGGCTTGCAAAGATGAAACAATGAGGAGAATTTTGCTTTGGTGAAGTCAAGATCACTTTTAAGTGTTTAGACAAAATTCATTAATTATGACCAATCAGATGCATTTTCTCTTGACATTTATGCTAGTCCCATCTCCTCCCCTTTGGTAATGTTGGCTGTTATCTCTGACCAGTGCAAGTGGGAGCAAAGGAGATCACTTGCCACCCCTGAGATTAACAGATGGCTATTTTCTTTTTATATATTTCTTTTATTGATTTCAGAGAGGAGAGGAGAGGGAGGTAGAAACATCGATGAGAACCATTGATCAGCTGCCTCCTGCACGGCTCCCACTGGGGATCATGTGCCCTGGCCAGGAATCAAACTGTGACCTCCTGGTTCATAGGTTGACGCTGAACCACTCAGCCATGCCAGCCGGGCCAGACAGCTATTTTCAAAAGAAGAAAATAAATTTTCAATGACCAAGTCCCTTTAATTCATCTCTCTCTCTCTCCCTAACACTCTTGCTCTGACAGCTCCTATGACATATAGTACTGGTTTCCCTGTACATTAAGATATTGTTCTTCTTTGGCCTAAATTGAGAATCAAGTACATAACTTTAGCATCGGCAGCACTACCTACGAACCAGTTAAGCCATCTTTCTTGTCTTCTCTTTCCATGTTCAACTTTGAGCGACCATTCTTGGGCTATGGTTGGAAGGATGGCTGAAGTGTCAGGACAGACAGAACAAACCAAAAGAGAGTCACAGCCATGTGCTCTGTGAGTCCTGGCTTCGGAGACAAAAGTGGAGGCAGCTAAGAGCACTCACTGCTCTGTTGGCTGCTGCGTTCACAGACCAAGCATATTGCAGATCAGTGAACTTCTTCCTCTGTTGTTACAGTCTTCACATCCCCTACTTGGCTCTTCTGTAGACATTAGTGCTATGAAACAGCTTTCCTAACACCAGGGAACTGCCACACTCCCTCTGAAGCTGGAATCCAAAAGGAAGGCAAAGCTCAGACTGAGCGCCAGAGAAGCCCTCACAGTGGCATCAGCACCTCTGTGCTGTGCTGTTGATTGCTGAGGGTATGAGCCACTCTGTTGAAGTAAGGGCAGGGAGTTGCTGGGAAGCCAGTTTTTGGCTCCCTGCTTAGGGTGCTGCAGATCCCAGGGCAGAGCCTCAGGGGAGCTTTCCAAGGTCTCAGCTGCATCCCCACCTGGGTTTGGTAAGTCATGCCACCTTCTTCCTCCTTCTTTATCAGCCATCCACACTACTGTAATCGAAATTGTAGCTCAGGATTATTTTGTTGATGTAAAAGGCAAAATAGAGAGCTCAGCCATCCCGGAGTTATTTTGAGAGCTCCAGGACTGACAAGACACAGTAAAAAAAAAAAAAAAAAAAAAAAAAAGCAGTTTCCCTTTTGAAAATCAGAACCTTTTGTGTGATTGGTGTGTGTCTGCGTACAATTACTTTGTAAATTCTCCCCTGGCAATTTTCATGACAAGAAAGAGTCATTTTGTAGGAAACTGAGTAAAGTTCTCGTGCAAAGTTATCCTTTAAATGTCAGGGTTTAAAAAATATCAAAGATAAAGAAGTGGATTGAGGGAAGGAGAAACTCAGGAAATTTACAAAGCCTGCAGAATGTTTAAACAGTTTTTTTGCAAGTTAGGGTTTTGTTTTCCTAAATTTTGCTGTTGAGAGGCAGGCTGTGGATGTAAGGACTACTGTCACTGACAAACAGATTGGGACATATGATATTGGCTGAAATTCATTTTAAGTGTGCCCTTGGGTTTACAAGTAGCAGTTTTTTAGATTATATTTGGAAGTAGATCAACTATTTAATCCCTGTTTATTCTCCATCTCCAAATGGGCATGGACACACTCACACACACACACACACACACACACACACACACACACACACACACACTTTGCCCATTTCAAGCAAACATTTGAAGGGAAATATGACCTTAGAAATGAATGAAAAGATAATTATAAAAATTATAAAAGTAATTTTGAATCTAGAGAAAAAACAAGACCAGACAATAGACAGTGTTCCTCAGAATATCTATTTTTCACTTAATTCTCGTCTGTAATTATTCATTTCACAACTGAAAAAAAATGCAGCAGTATCATCTCAGCATTGAACAAATATAATAAAATCTCCTCATAGAGATCTGTTATCCATAGTAGTAGCTGATGCCCATATTTAGCTATAATAAGTATATTATTTAATTTTATTAAATACCATAATAGCAGAGTGCTATAAAATGAGTTCTTTTATCTAGTTCTTCCTTCCTTAAAGTAGGCAGAGAGAGAAAAGGGGAAAATACCTCCTTTGGAAAATGCTGAAACAATTTTGCAAGGTTCAATGGTACAGTTGATTCTGGCCATGTTGGAAGTATCTTGAGAATAAAGTACTTTGAAGGGAAGGCTACATTTCTAGGAAATAATGAGTCTTAAGTTTGTCTGATGAAGTAAAAACAGGCATTGACATCAGACACCAGGGGTTTGAATGTATTGACTCATAACTCCTATGGCTCCACAGGTGCATAATAAGCAGAATTATTGATATTACAGAAGTTCTGAGTAACTTTTATTCACCACTTAGTTTGATAGGGGGTGTCTCTCAGCTCCTGCCTCAATCCACAAGGTAATACGACCTCAGCCCTGCCCATGAATACTTCATACCCAAGCCCAGCACAAAATAGTGAGATAAGTTGATGTTATATGATCAGAGCCCCCTAAACACAGCTCGGATTCCTCTTCTGTTCCTAACTCAGAACCACATTTCCAATCTTGATGAGACTAACATTTTCTCTTCTAAGACTCTATGTTAAAGATATCTAGTTCTGATTTGCCATCTTCTCTACCTTGTTCTACCCTTTCCAACTCCCAGAAATTCTCCTTGCCTAATAACTTTCCCATTGAATTCTGGTTTCTCTACTTTCTAGTATAATCTCAATTAACTTCTAAAAATCTGCAATCTCATTGGAGAAATGGGTAGAGTCATACAGTTTCATCACAGTTGTGAGTATGAAGTGAGCATTGTACTTGGCAGAGAATATATGTTTAATAAATGTTACTCTTCTCTCTTTTTTCTCCTATTCTCTGACCCTGAAATATATCATAGGGAGACCAGAGGGTTTGTGAGAGAAAAGGACACAAGACATATCCAGCCCCATGAGTGTCCCTTCTTTATTGCCATGATTTAGGGTCATAGATATTCTTTTAAAATCAGTACTGATTTATTTGTTTAAATTATTTGTACCACTGTATACACAAAAGAAGTAGGCTAGGGGCTATAAAGTAAAGCTGTTTGTTCCTCAAATAATTTACAGTCTGCAAGAGATAGGCAGACACATAAATGACTACAAATAACAGCTATAATATAAGAGAAAATAAAATAAAAGTTCAGTATTACCTTAAAGATTTCACAGAAAACTGTTAGAACCAATAAATTTATTCATCACAGTTACAGGATACAAAGTCAACACAAAAATCAAATTTCTATATGACTAACAATGAGCAATCACAAAAAGGATATTAGTAAAATAATCACATTTACAATAACATTAAAGTGAACAAAATATTTAGGGATAAACTTAACCAGGGAGGCTAAAAACTTGTACAATAAAAACTATTAGATGTTGCTGAAAGAAATTAAAGACAAAGAATTTGAAAGGCATCCCACATTCATACAGTGGAAGACTTAATATTGTTAAAATTTTAATTCCATCAAAAGCAATCTACAGATTTAATACAATTCTATCAAAATTCTAACAACATTTCTCTGAAAAAAAATCAATTATAAAATTTATATGGAATTTCAAGGAGCCCCAAATAAAAATAATTGGGCAAACAAAAATCTTGGAAAAGCAAGTTGGAAGACTCACACTTCTTGATTTTAAAACTTATTACAATACTACAATTATCAAAACAGCATGGGACTGGCACAAATACAGGCATTTACATTGGAATAGAATAGAGAGTCCAGAAATATTCAAATGATTTTCAACAAAGGGCCAAGACCATTTAATGGAGAAAGTAATCTTTATAACGAACTAGAGGCCCAGTGCATGAAATGTGTGCACGGGTAGGGTCCCTGGGCCTAGCCAGCACTTAGGGCCAATTTGTGAGGTAACCAGTGGGGCTGTCGGGCAGAGTGGGGGGAGTTCGCTGGCACCCACCTTGGCTGACCTGGGGCCTGCGGGCTGGGGGCAGCTCCTGCATTGAGTGTCTGCCCCCTGGTGGTCAGTGCGCATCATAGTGACCGGTTGTTCCGCCATTTGGTCAATTTGCATATTAGGCTTTTATTATATAGGATGGGGCTTGGAAAACTGGATATCTACATGTAAAAGAATAAAAGTGAATCCTTAGCTTACACCATATACAAAACCAAAATGGATCAAACATTGAAATGTTAGAGCTTAAACTACAGGGGAAAAGCTTCATGACAGGATTTGGACTACAGATATGGCAGTGCAGAGTGGAGAGGAAGAGATTTGAAAGGCAGATGCATCAAATGGATACAGAGGGTGGGTTAAAGATGAACATGGCTAATTTTATCTTTTTTAAGCCTGGATGCCTGAGAAGAATTAGGCATCAGTCATGCCCTAGCTAGCTTAGCTCAGTGGATAGAGCAAAGGCCTGCAGACTGAAGAGTCATGGGTTTGATTCTGGTCAAGGGCATATGCCTGGGTTGCAGGCTCGATCCCTAGTAGGGGGTGTTCAGGAGGCAGCCTATCAATGATTCTTTCTCATCATTGATGTTTCTATCTCTCTCTCCCTCTCCCTTCCTCTCTGAAATCAATAAAAATATATTTTAAAAAAGAAATTTCAGTCATTTATAATAATTGAGAAAGAAAAAGCACCATGAAATCCTTTCTATCAAGTATAGCATAGGCTGCAATGAAGAAACCCTTCAGAATGTTATGGCATTCTATCATTTACTAAAAGGCGATTTCTTTGCCCACATATCTTAATTCTCTCATTATACAGTATATTTGAAATGTCTGGACAGTTTAAGTAGAAAGCTGTATTTGATGAAGATAATTTTATTTCATTTGAGATATTTGGTGACTGAGTGAACCAGTGAAGTGAGATCATATTCTCACCAAGATGACAGATCAATCAAGGAACTGTGTCTGAGTCTTGTATGATAATTAGGTAATCTCTTTCATTCAACTCTGAGAAAACGTTTTAGATAAGCAAATAGTGAATTCATATCAGCTCTATCTATGATATCACAGGTGCACTTGCTTAATGAGTTAACAGCCATGCTAAACAGATGAGCCCTTTTAAAGAAGCCACGTAAGATGAATGTTAATATAACCTCATAATTGCCTCTCAAATGTTAGGGTAAATGCTGATTAATGTTTACATTATGGTTTCTATTATAGAGGGGTGGAAATTAAATATATACTTATAATATTTTAATATTATAAACCACATATCAGCAATCAATTTGAGCAGTAGAATAAATATGGCCTCTATTATTTTAAAAGTGCATTGTTTCTTTTTAAATGTCCATAGAATGTCACCTACTCAAATCCATTTCTCACTGCTCAGGCATTGAGTGTTCATGGTTAGTGGGTGCAAGGGGAAAGTATTAATCGTTGGGAGGGGTTACTTTGCAGATTCTGACTCAGTAACAGTGAGCCCTGATGTGGTATTCAAGGAACCTGATTCTACTATTGATTTTGCCTCTATTTGACCTTGGGGAAGTTATAAAATCTCTCTGGACTTGGCTTTTCCTATTTGCAAAATGCGAGAGTAAATGGCCTCCAACAGGGATTCAACTTGTAGTAAGCAGACATGGCGTGGCTGAGAATGAAGTGGATCTGCTATAGCAATTACAATCAATCCATTAAGGCCAACTTCGCTTAGAACTGACTTGGCTTCAGAGTTATGCTTTTCAGCCTTTAGACTGCAAGCTCCCTGATTTCAAGGACAAATTTGTTTTTCATCTTTGTATTCCTTTCACATAATATGTACTTGTTTGATTTTCATTCAAAATAATTTATTGAATATCCTCTTTGTAGTCAATAGTTCAGCCAGTGGTTCAGAACCCAGGTTCTGGAATAAGATTGTGTGGTTGCCTGATGGGGAATGCTGGCTTGTCACTTACTACGTATACCACGTTGAGCAAGTTAACTTCTCAATGCTCCAGTTTCCTCGCCTGCGGAATGCAAGAAATAAAATACCTCTTATTGTGAAGTTGTGAGGATTAAATGGCATTACTTGTGTAAAGCTTTTGACCTGGTTATAGGGCACAAAATATTTGATTAATCATTTTCATTGTGATGGTGATGGTAATGAGGAGAAGGAGGAGGAAGAAGAGGAAGGAGAGAAGGAGCAAGAGGAAGAGGAGGAAAAGCAGAAAGAGGAGATGGAGACCCCCCTGGACACACAGTAAATGTTTATTGAATACAGGCGTACCTTGGAGGTAGTGTGGGTTTGGTTCCAGACCACTGCAATAAAGTGAATATTACCATAAAGCAAGTCACAAATTTTTTTGTTTCCCAGTGCATATACATGTTATGTTTACACTCTACTGTAGTCTATTGAGTGTGCAACAGCATTTTGTCTAAAAAACAATGGTCATACCTTGATTAAAAATACTTTATTGCTAAAAAAAAAGCTAACCATTATCTGAGCTTCAGTAAGTTGTAATCTGTCTATAGAAAATGTATCTGCGAAGCACAATAAAGTGAAGTGCCCTAAAACAATGCATGCCTGTAAATACAATTCTTAACTATTTATCTCCCTGTATTCTCTAGATCTGCATTGGGGTTATCTTGACTTTGTCACAATAACCAACATTTCTAGGTTCAAGCTTTCTTGATTTGGTACATGGACAGGCAAGTGCCCTTCCTGGTCTCTTTGATCTCTCTTGGTATATATATATATATATATATATATATATATATATATATATATATATATATATATTTAAACACAACAACACAAAATTATACTTGCACGTGTGTTCAAGAGGCAAATAGTCTTATAATTCTTGTTTTGAAAATAACAATCTGTTAAACTTTTTTGTGTCTCCTAGAGGCAATCAATTTCAACTCTCTTAGCTGATTTGTAAAAATGTATTTTAGTGAGGAAGGGAGAGGAGAAAGAGATAGAAATATCAATGACGAGAGAGAATCATTGATTGGCTGCCTCCTGCATGCCCTACACTGGGTATCAAGTCCGCAACCTGGGCATGTGCCCTGACCAGGAATTGAACTGTGACCTCCTGGTTCGTAGCTTGATGCCCAAACACTGAGCAACACAGGATGGGCTTAGCTGATTCTTTTGACATTTACCCTTATATCTTTAAGTTACATGCTTTTATTGCATTTTCTTGATATTCTACTTTGGGGCATAATCTATTGATTTCCCACAATGCAAAATGATGATTTAGCTCCCATGGACCACTGCCACCCTGTATGCATGTGCACATCTCTCATCTCTGCACCCTCCTCAGTAGCTACTCTTAGAATTGTACTTGGGTCACTGTCAGTGTTTGCACTGCTATGAATATGTAAATACTAGTCACAGCTGAGCATTGTAATTTGCATGATTTCTTTTCCTTTCATATCCAACATTTTTTTTTTCTTGGGCTTAGTAATTGTCATTTTTGGGTTATGTTGTTTCATGGTTGGCTTATTTTTCTATGACTCTATAGTCTATATTCTGAATAGGATTTAAATACTTAAGAATTAACTTTAGTCTTATTTCTTGAAAAAAATTTTCCAGGACCTTCTGACCAATCTACTCCCCAAGAATCTTTTTTTACCTATTACTCTGTTATTCCATGTTGTTCTTTTGCCTTCTCTTTAATTGTTTCCATGTGTTCTTTTTCCTTTGTTTACTTTCTCATTTTGAGAAGTGAGGCCTCCAGTACCTTCCTGAGGAAAGGAGCACGGGAAGCAAATTTTTGGGACCTTGCAAATCTAGAATTATTTTCATAATATTCTGACCCTTAATTGACAGTTTGGCTAGGTATGCAATTATAGGTTGGAAATTATTTTTTCCCCTTAGGATTTGAAGCATTACTCCATTCTTTCTTTTCGCTTCCAGTGTTGCCATGGAGAAGTTCACAGCTTTGTATGAAAGTATTATTTGTTTCCTTCTCTGAAAGCTTTTAGGATATGTTCTTTATTCTTAGTGTTCTCAAACTTTATGATGATATGTCTTGGAAAGGGTCGATTTTCATTTACTCTATTGGTCAAATGATGGTCCATTTATTCTGTAAACTTATTTTCTTCTTTTAGTTCTGAAAAATTTTCTTTATTCTTTTAAATATTTCCTCTCTTGTCCCCACCTTTTCTTCTCTCTCCCTTCTCTCATTTTTCTTTTTTGAATACCTATTACTCTGACATTGAGCCTTGTGGATAGATCTTTTACTTTTTAAAATCTTTTTTCTCCTATTTTCAATTTCCTTGTATTCCTGCTCCCTTAAAAAAACAACAAACTTCCATTTTTCTTTTGAGTTGTTTTCACTCCTGTCATTTTATTCTATAAATATTTTCATGTTTCATGCCAAGCTTCTCTTTATTCATCAATGCAATCTGCTCTTATAAACTCATGCTTTAAGTGCTTAATTTTTGTTTTTTACTTTTTAGTTTTATTCTTGCATTAATTAGTTTTCCTCCATTTTTTCTTTCTGTCTGTTTGTTTGGTTTCTGTCAGTTATTTTAGAGGCATGCCAATAATGGCTGGTTATCATTGGCTGCCTACTTATACTTAAGAGTGGGACATTCAACAGCATATTGAAAACTGTGTGAATGGAGCCTGTCAACTCTGTCAGTAGAGGGCTATCTGGCTGGAGTATTTCCTCCAGGAAACTCCTATGTCTATATGTGTACTCCTTTTCTTGTTAGCTGGTCAAGTTCCTCATTATATGGTCTTCCAGTCTCTTGCTCAGTGGGTATATGGCTGGCTTTCATTATTATAGAAGAGTGGATGCAAAAAAAAGTGACTGAGGTCTCAATATTCAGTATAGAGATGCTTTTACTCCTCATGGCCCCATTTCACTATGGTAGTCCTGACTTAACCATGTCTTAGTGTTCTGAACACAGATACCTCATGTTTTAGTATATTTGGACAATAAACCTCACCTTTATGTTGAGATAAAAGAAAATCTTGGGATCTAACTGCTGTTAAAATACTTCCAACTCAATTATTTTTAAAAAATTCTATCTTCACCTCCATTTCCAAAGGTGCTTGCTAATTGCCGAGCCCTTTGGAGAATCATGAGATATAAATGACTTGTTTCTAGTCTTTTCTTACTGCTAGCAAAATTTTCCCTCTTCTGTTAAATCAGTTATCTTTCATCTATCCATTTTCCAAGTTCTAAAATTATGAAATTGTGCTGCCATTGTCTTTTCCTCCACACTGTTTGTCCTTGTAGGCTATGTCTTTTAAAAACTCTTTACTGTTATTTTAATAGGGTTTTTGGAGTGTGTAGAGACTATTGCTTGGGTTCAGTCTGTTGTTTTAATTGGAAGACTAAGTATGTATTCATTCCTTATAGTGGGATACAACCCACGAATCTCTTCACAGCAGCCTCTACTTGCGTAGGTCTCTCCTAAGATTTCATACCCCTTTAAACTACACCTTACACGTCCCTTGCAGTTTTGTACATCACAACATTATAATTTTCTTAACTTCCTATGTGGACCTCCATCCAGATACTGACATGGAATCTGTTCATTTATCACACACATCAGCTCCAGACTTTTCTCCAACTGGCAAATGTTGGTGACAGGGTCTGTATTTCAAAACTATATAAAAGAGAATCCATGGCTGGATGATGTTTTCTTTTCATCAGTTTTACACCATTGAATAATAACTGCTTATTTGAGTGAATTAGGATCTATCAATTTACTCTTTTTGGACTTAAGAGAGAGGATGCACAATTTAAACCACATTAAGTATTTATTGGTTCATGACATTGAAAGATTTAGGGTAGTTCTGACATTAATCTTGATTTATCAGGGGCTCAGATGATATCAGAATGTGTCTCTGTTTAGTTTAGCTTGCTTGAATGTGTATTGAAATGATTGATTTTTAAGACAGATATCCATGAGAGAAAATAATGATAATGCTAAAAATAATTAAAAATATACTATATATTGATCTTCCATACTTAAAAAGTAAGTATAATGCCCAACACATAGTATGTACTCAATAAATTATCATCATTAGTATCAGTGCCATTCTATGACTGCATTTAATCTTCACCACAACCCTTTGTGGTATTGCTACTCTTCTACCCATTTTATAGATCAGAAAACCAAAGTACAGGGAGGTTAATAAACTTGTCTAAGGTCATAGAGCAATCAAGTAACTAAGCTGAGGTTTGAACTGAGACAAACAAACTTCAGGGGTGAATGGTTAGTGTCAATATGCCACCGACTTTAAGAATGACAGTCTCAGTCACTGATT
This sequence comes from Cnephaeus nilssonii, assembly GCF_951640355.1. NCBI lineage: Eukaryota > Metazoa > Chordata > Mammalia > Chiroptera > Vespertilionidae > Cnephaeus > Cnephaeus nilssonii. Next base: position 14,165,656 of record NC_137084.1, on the reverse strand, counting down.
CACTACACATTATTTATAGGTCACTTCATCTCACTTGACAATCCCAATGTATGGAGTCTGGTAGTATTGTCTCTCTATTGAGATAAGAAGACTGAGTTTTAAAGCACTTAGGTGATTTCCCAAGCTATCCTGCCTACATGGCAGAGCTAGGGGTTGGACCCAAGTTGCATTTTTTCCCTATGCACACTGTGCTACCTTTATGCTGAGTTGATATTTTTAACTTCTGGATGAGCATCTAATAGGCATAGCATTTGGGGCATTTAAAAATATGTTTTTATTGATTTCAGAGAGAGGAATGGAGAGGGAGAGAGAGAAAGAGATAGAAATATCAGTGATGAGAGAAAATCATCAACTGGCTACCTCCTGTGCGCCCCCTACTGGAGATCAAGCCTGCAAACAGGGCATGTGCCCTGACCAGGAACTGAGCCGTGACATCTAGGTTCATGGGTCAATGCTCAACCACTGAGCACACCAGCTGGGCAGCATTTGGACCATTTTTAATTCTTATAAATAGATGTGTTCTGGGTGGCTGTATATTTTGTTGTCTGCTTTGCAAAACTCAGCAAGTAGGAAAATAATGAGATATCACGGAACACGAATTGGCTTTCCACCCATTTGCGACTCTGTTATACCTACTCTGGCGGAAGATCAGAGGCAGGAAAAGGCAGAACTGATGGAGCTAGGGTCGTTAGTAAGAAAGGTCACCTGATTTCAAGGGGCTTGGTTAGGAACAGAGACACTGGCACTTGTTGGTGCCTTTGCTACACAAATTAGATTCCAAAGAGGCCCAGAGTAGCAAGGTTATGTGTACGAGCTTCCACATTAGATAGGCTTGACTTAGAGTCTTGGTTTTCCTATTTATTAGCTGTGTGACCTTGAGCTTGTTTCTTAATGAGCCTGAGCTTCATTTTTCTCAGTATAAAATTGAGGCAAAAAAATGTGCCAAGTCCATACGGTTGTTGAACGGATCAAATATGACCATGGAGTTAAGCACTCAAGACTGTATCTGGCATTTAAATGGTGTCAATAAATGTAAGTTATACTACATAATAAAAGGGTAACATGCAAATTAACCATCACTCCACTACGCCCATGATTGGGCCAGCGGGTGGCGGGGGGGGGGGGGGCGGGACTCAGGGTGGCCGATTGGGCTGGCAGCCGCCGCTGAGGGGGGACCGATGGGGCTGGCGGGAGGCGTGGGCGGCGGGACTCGGGGTGGCCAATCGGGTCGGCGGGAGGCACTCCGATCAGCGGGTGGCCAGAGCCAAGGCCTGGGTCCCAGGTGCCAGAGGAAAACTGGTGCCGGCGGAAAACTGGTGCAGGCAGCCAGGTGAAGGAAGGTCTATTGCACGAATCTTCGTGCAACGGGCTTCTAGTTAATAATAATATTCAGATACAAACAAGATGGATCTTGTTGATCCTTAGAGTTTCATGCCACCGTCTGCAGATCCCAGTCTGCAAACTGAAGAGGGGTTATTCCTCTACTGTAAATTTCATGTTCCTATCCCCTGTCCCTATTAACGCTCCCCCCCCACCCCCCGGCCATATACATGCATATCTTAGCCCAAACTTCTTTGCTTTGACCTTTTCTTAATAAGGTAATTATATTCTTTGACATTAGCCTTGGGTGTATGCTGAAACTTTGTCTGAAATGAAAGCTTGATGGCAACCATTATCAATATCTCAGCCTTAAATCACCTTTGAACAATTACACACCCAGGAGCCCAACTGATTACTTTTCAGCTTTGCTGAGGCTGATCCAAAAGCTAAGGCTGGCAGAATTTGCTCTTTGTTTTATAGGCCCCTAGTGTGAGGTGGGAGGGAATGGGTAGCATCTCAGGTTGGAGCTATGTTTTCATCCCCATGCTCCAGACACAAGTCTCTCTTCCCTATATGAAGCAAGGGTGGGTTTCTCCAAGGCATCAGGATAGAATTCTGTCTTGTGGTGGACGTCACAGGATCATGGCATATGAGAGCTGGGAAGAGGGACCTTTCATCGTCCCTGGAATGCTGGTGCTCTGTGAAAGTTCCATGAGGCAAGGAGTGGCCGACAAGTTGGGTTCTCAGTCGTCTTCTGGCTTTTACTCTCCACGTTTTCTATTTTCTATGTTGAAACTCAGCATAGGGTTTAAAAAACACAGCACACAAAATGAGGTTAGCATTGAAATATAATGTTATAAAACCCTTAGCTAGTTAACATTATTTTCAGTTAATAAAATTGAGGTCAGAAAGATAAAGTTACATATGTGTTTTTTTAATTTACACAACAAATATTAATTGAGCATATACAAAATACCAGACCTTGGTTTATCTCCTGGGAATACAGTGACACACTCAAAATAGAACAGATTCTTATTAAGGCATTGGCTCTTGGAAATATTAGTAAACTTGCCTGACCGCTTTGGAAAGCAGAATTTTGTAAAATCATACATATAAGCCCTGTTTTTCTGGTCACCCTCTTGTCACCTTTCTTAAGAATATTCATTAAGAATTAATATGATCACCCTAGCCAGTTTGGCTCAGTGGATAAAGTGCCGGCCTGTAGAAGGAAGGGTCCCAGGTTCAATTCCAGTCAAGGGCACATGCCAGGGTTGTGGGCCCTATCTCCAGTGGGGGTCATGCATGAGGCAGCCAACCAATGATTTTCTCTCAGCATTGATGTTTCTATCTCTCTCTCTCTCTCTTCCTCTCTGAAATCGATAAAAAAAAATTAAGAAAAAGAATTAATATGTTCAAAGGCTAAACAGATTTTCTGTTTTTGTTTGTTTCTTTATTTTATTCTATTCCTTTACTCTGGCTTCTCAGAGAAGGGAAGGGGTTGGCAAGAACAGGTGGAGCTAATAATAGTAAAGGTTTTGGTGGGTGTGGGAAAATTGAATTTTATGATTATTATTAGATTATTATTATTTTAGATCATCAGGGTTTACTTTTTTGCTTAGAAATGTTTGTTTTTTAATTAAAACGTTATAAGCTGTTACTCAAAGCCAATACAGCATACTTTTTTATTTTTAATTGAATGAAGCAGGTCTCTAGCACAGTCCTGTTTCTTTTTATAACATTTATCTTAAGGTAATTTTTATTAAAGTGTAGTTGACATACAATATTATATTAGTTTCAGGTTTAAAACATAGTGATTTGACATTTATACACCTTATGATGTGATCAGCACAGTAAGTCATTATACAAAAGTATCACAATAATATTGACTATTTTCCCTATGCTGCATGTTAAAAACAACACCACCACAAAAAATGGTAGGAGGAAGTGATTTAGTAGAGCCTGAGGCAATCTTGTAGGGAAGAGATTAAGGTTATGATTGACCTAACCCTAGGGAGGATTCTTAATGCAAAACTATTCTTAGGGATACCACATTATAGGATTAATTACTTAAAGTTAAATAATTAATAGGGACACAAATAGGGATGCCTCTTTACTCAGTAACCACTAATGTGATTTTACATTCAGCTGCAGGGTTTCAATGAAATCCTCAGACAGGTATACATAGGAACATTCCCCGTCCCACTTCCATCAAATGCTTTTCCATCATCACCATGATCCAAGGAGTTCTCTTCTCTGTCCTTGTTCTGGATCTTACCCAATTGGTGAGATCCCCACTGAGCCTGATCATTTTACTTTTGGTAGAATAGTCAATCTAGTAGGAGAGGGTTCTCAGTATCTCTTTGTAATTAATTATTCAAAGTTTGGATTTAAAAAATATGACGTCTTTGTTCATTGACCCTGTTTGCCTTTTGTTCCCATCCTACGTGATGTCAGATCTCTAAGGCTGCAGCCTTCCTCCAGTTTAGTGAACACTCGGACTGGAACGGCAAGAGGTGAGCAGAGAGAAGAAAAGAGGGAAATGAAAAGGTGATCATTATAGACCATCTTGGCTTTTTGGCCAGAAAACAGAAACCTGAGCCCCACCACAATGTTTTGTGTTCTTGTTGCTAAAAGCACACAATAACCCTCTGTGATTACTCCTCATATTTCACTGGGAGATGTCATCCCTGTGAGAAGCCGCCTGGGAATTTGTGGTTGGTTTGACAATTGTGCACACACTCATGTGTGGGCTATAGAACTTATATTAAAAAAAATAGAGATGAAGGTCTAAATAGTTATTGTCTCATTCACAGTTTAAAAACGCTCTATTCCCTACTATTACATCTCAGATAAAAATCAAAGCAGCTAGAAGGCTCACCATCTAATATATACAGTTTGAGGCTACACACTCCTATAGTCTTGTCTATTTCAGATATGTTTGACTTTCACTTACACAAAGGAAAAAGTCACAATGACAGCTGAACATGAAAACAATTTCAAGACATTGTGATGCAGAGAGTCAAAAGGCCACGTATTGGAGGCAGCCTTTGTGGGTGGCTGATAATAGTCCTGAGGGCCCAGGGACTGACTTTGCAAAGTAAATCTTCAGTTACAGGGGTTCTTATAGCTGTACAGCAAAGCAGTAACTGCTTTACTCGGAATCAGGCAGAAGTCTGTAACACATGAATTGCCCAGGTTCAGAGGGACAGGAGATTGGTGCCCATACTCCACTTCTTTGTAAAAGGAGGCGTGTACTTTCCCCACTATTCTTTTTCAAGCTATTGATAAATATTAAGTCATTTCTGCTTTTATCCATTATATAAAAGATAAATAGAAAAATTCTGTTCAAAGGGCAAGAATGCTAAGAGGCTGAAATGTGATTACTTTCTTATATATTTGATGTTTCTATATCTGTATCTCTATCTCCTATATATCATCTAACATTATATGTATGTCTATACCTATACTATAGCTAAACCTATACCTATCTCTGTATTTGTATCCTTCACTAGGCAAAGAAGGAATGAAACATTCCAGATTTAGCATTTTTTCTGGGGCTTTCAATTTTGCCAGTTAAGTAGTTGGGCAGAAATGAAGTTATCTTTTTCCACAAAAAGTCTTGATTATTTGAGTTAAATGTTTTCCATTGCTTAGAGTTTTATTAGCATTTTTATCTTATTTTGGGCGACAGTGAGGTAGAGTTCAATAGGACTGCATCTTTAGGATTGTCTATCCCTGGGTTTAAACCCTACATTGTTCCCCTCACTGGATGTACAACCTTGGGAAAACTACTTTTCCAAGCCTTAGATTTCTCATGTATAAACATGAGGATATTGCTGACATTGGCTGGTGGGTGTAAACTTCATTTTTAAAAATATTTTTATTGATTTCAGAGAGGGAGGGAGAGGGAGGGAGAGATAGAAATATCAATGATGAAGGAGAATCATTGATCGGCTGCCACCTGCATGCAACCCGGGCATGTGCCCTGACTGGGAATTGAACCCTGACCATCTGGTTCATAGGTCAATGCTCAGCTGCTGAGCCACACTAGCCAATGGTGGTTGTAAACTTAGAAGGATGTCCGAATGAACCAGAAGGGAAAGAGGAAACCGACAGAACAGGGTTAAACAGCCTTTAGGGGACTGAGGCCCAGAGTAAGGTGGTCAGTAAAAGGCTCAGCCATTGCTTTCTCTCATTTTACTCAAATTGGTTTTTCTGTTCTTTGTTGTTGCTGGCCTACCCACTCATCTGTCCACCACTGCATTACTTTGCACTGTGGCGTTTTGCATTTTAGAACATGCTATCTTTTTTTCAGATGGTTAGAGTTAATTTAAGACAAAATAGGTTCCACAGCCCAGCAAATAACAGGCTGCTGAAGAAGACAATGCAGTTAGAAAAGCAAACATTAAAAGACAGGAAAACAGACCACTGGAAATCCTTAGTCTGAATCGAGCTGACACAGGGAGGGCAACTGTGAAAATGTGCCAGAGGAGAGCAGAATGCAAAGATGCTGCAGTTGCTAGTCGAATATTTTAAGTATTTATTTAAAAGATTAATTAAATGGGAGGCAAAACTGTTCTTTGTGTCAACATTTGAAGACTTACATTTTTTTCCTCATTCCCTTTTGGAACAAAGCCTGCTCATTCTATAGTAATTAATTTGGCATTATTAAAATGAGACAGATCCATTCTCTAACAGACTCAGAGTGAGAAAGTAACCGGGAATATGGTCTTCATTTGAAAGAGGATAGAGATGTGTGTGTGTGTGTGTGTGTGTGTGTGTGTGTGTGTGTGTGTGTCTACTGATTTCAGAGAGGAAGGGAGAGGGAGAGAATCATTGATCAGCTGCCTCCTGCACACCCCACATCTGGGATGGAGACCCGTGCATGTGTCCTGACCAGGAATCAAACGATGACCTCCTGGTTCAGAGGTCAATGCTCAACCACTAAGCCACACTGGCCAGGGCGATAACGATGTCTTCTTATTCTTAGAGAGAGGAGACCTGGTTACTCTTGACCTGTGAAAGCAAATTCACATTTGGTACAACTTCTGAAGAGGATAAGTCAAGTTAGAATCCAACTCCTCTCATTCTATCCTATGCAAATAGACCAAAACTCTTCCCTCATATTATAAACATCTTTCACATTGGACCTGTTGGTGTTTTCATCTGTTTTCCCAATATTTACTGTGAGAAGGAAGGGGGTTGTGTAACTTTAAGAATGGACCACTCCTTTTCAAAATACCTATGCCTGCCATAGTGGCTTCAGTGAAAACCGAATAGCTTTATAGCCACTTTGGTTCTTGTCATCTTCTGTCATAAGAATGTAATGTAGTACCACAGTCTATTTCCATTATAATCCTTGTCCAGTAAACAGATTAATTAGATCATGTTTGATTCCCTTTTTCTGTTTGCCAAAATCGGGAGATTGCCCAATGAGGATAAGAATGAAACTTTTATTAAGAGTCAGTGAAAAGTTATAAGCTTTCATGACAAACATGATAATGGCATATTGTAAGAGGGATCAGGGCTCAGCCCCCGTGCACAAGTTCACATGAAAGGGCATGTGGGTGGGTGCCTGGAGGGCCGAGGGAAGCACTGTGGGGAGGAGCGTAGAGATGTAGTAGAATGAAAGGGGCCCTGCGAGTTTTCTCATGAATGGAACGCACCAACTCTGTTCCAGTTCCTAGAACTAGTACCTCTTGGTACTCATGAAAATTAACATTAATTGGTTGTCTTCCAGAGGCAATGTTATATTAGGGGAAAAGATGCAGGCTGGCCTTATTTCAAATACCAGCTCTAACTTAACTACTTTTGTACATCAGTGTTTTTTCTTTAAATCTTTGGAATGAAGATCATAATAGAACCTCCTTCGTATTGTGATAAGACATGAGTTATGAGGGTAAAACATTTGGTAAACTACCAGGCACACAGTATGCATTTATATTGTGCAAATTGCTTTGCATTTTTGATCTTCAGTTTTCTCCATCTGTAAATTAGGTATTAATTGCCTTTCAGGACCCTTGCAAAGATTAGTGATAATGAATGTAGAGGACTCATCCTGGCTCATAATGGGTTTAATGAGTGTAGGTATTAGCTTCTCACTGAGTACAAAGTAGGCCTGGAATCATGAGAGGAGGATAGTGTTTATGCATAGTCTCCACTGTTAGTTTGTTGACCATCTTCCACCATCTAGCCTTGGAGGGATAATCAGGGTCCTCCACTATTAAAGTCCCTTTGCCATTTCTCAGTTCTGTGCTGGCTTCTATGCTTTTCTCTATTTATCTTTGCCACAAGCCCTTGACAGTGATTTTGAATCTCCTACTACTGACTGTCTCTCTTGGTTGGTCTTTTCTTCTGTAAGCCTGGCTGTAGATAGATTTAATCTTCATAGGTTCCTCAAAGATAATCACGCAAGCCCTTCTTTTTAAATGCTTTAGTGCTGATCCTTGGGATGAGCCATGAAAAGCACATGTGGCAAAGTAACTTGGATTTAGGAATATTGTACAGTAGCACATACAGTCCTGACTTCTGGTTGATTACCTCACAAACCCTCTTTTATTGTCTGAAGACCCTTGTTGGCCTTTTGCTGTTTTGTTTTATTCCTGCTCCCGGAATTTAGCCAACTAGAAGTCCTGATGCTGAGGCCTGGAGAAGTAACCTAGGCACCTATGTAAGTGAATTCGTCATCTCAGGGGCTATTTGTGCCAAGCAGGCCATTTACATTTTTGAGACTCGGATAATATTCAACAGTGGCTGTTCCTTGAGTTTTTCATCCGCCAGTGCTTCCTTAGGTTCTTGATGTTTTCCACACATAAACTAATTACTAAAATTCTGTGACACACCTGAAAATATATTATTTTTTGCTGACCTGACAAAACCTAGGTATAATTTTTATTCATTCACACCAGACACCAATTGTGGTGTTGGCTGTTTTTATTTTTTTATTGGAAAATCTAAGGGAAGAGAGGTCAGTGTCCCTGACTAAATTTTGTATTGCGTGTTTTAGAAATTCTTGCAGCACACTGGTTGAAAATCGCTGCAGTAGATAAGTGGAAGATTTGTCACATTTGCAGAATGCAGACTTCTCTGAAGTAGACAGAGCTTGTCAGAGATGCAATAGCGGCTCTTGTTATCTTGCCAGTTGATTAGAGATGGCAAATCGGGACAAATGGCTGAAGCATCCTGACGGTACAGGAGCTGCATCTGCACACATTTTTTGAGATTAAAACACTGAATTTTTTTTTTTTCTGAAACAGAGTATCTCAGGGTGAGAGCATGAAGAATTGAAGAATTAAGAGTACCAGAACCACCGAATGAGACTTTAGAACATCATCCTTATGGGAAACTTGACATTGCCTTCCTTTGTAAAAGCTTAATTGACCTCCTCTCTTGCATTGCTCAGACAGCAGGACTGGGTATGTGTTGGAAGGGCAAACCTGAAATTCTCTCTGTTGATTGTGGTGCATATTTCACAACTGAAACTTCTATTAAATCACCAAGTTGTTCATCTTAAAAATATACAAATTTTTATTAAAAAAATATTTTTATTGATTTCAGAGAGGAAGGAAGAGGGAGAGAGAGAGAGAAACATCAATGATGAGAGAGAATCATTGATCGGCTGCCTCCTGTATGCCCCCTACTGGGGATTGAGCCTGCAACCTGGATATGTGCCCTTGACTGGAATCAAAGGTGGGACCCTTCAGTCCGCAAGCTGATGCTCTATCCACTGAGCCAAACCAGCTAGGACATTAAACATATACACATTTTTAATCATTGATTATACCTCAATAAAATTTGAAAAAGAAAAAAAAATTCTCTCTGTTGAAATTAGGGAAGAGACTCACCCTCCCCCCTTTTCTTGGAGCATCTACATTAAGAAATTTGTCATTGTAAGTTCTTTCTCTGTCTCTTCAAAATGTATGTAAATCATTTTAAAAGTTAAATAAGCCTTTTATCAGCTCCACAACCCAGGGTTGTTGGGATGTCTTTCTCAAGGATCTGACATCTGTCTCTTTGAAATGTAATCATCAAGGAAGACAGTGTCCCTATGCCCCAGATTCTGTGGGTGGGTAGAGACTTAACTTGAGCAGGTTCCTCGATCCAAGTTGCAAAAGTACACTTGTCATAAACGTCTGAAAAGTTTATTTTTCTTTTTGGTAAAGCCAATTAGCTAACACAGATGGCCATCCCAATCACCAAGTGAATTTTGGATAAACTGTGTGTGACAAATGGTGCTGTCAAGTTCTCTTCCTTGAGGACTAGTTATTGTTTAGCTTGAGGGCATGGATGTAGTGGGTTCTATCTGCTGGGCTACATAAAGGGTGCAGTCTCTTTCAGTTTTTGCAATCTCTTAGAGGATTGCCTGTGATCACATTCTGCTGTAAGTTCATTCAATAATAACGTCTTGTTTCCCCTACTTTGTGGCAGAGGTTTTCTGGATTAGGAAGAGATTAAACAATATTTTCCAACCATGTGCACCCCTCACATAAGCAAAAACTTGTAAGGAAAACATCTGGATTACATGATGACTAGTTTCTGAAGAGCTTTCTCTGTGTCTTTTGTCTATAGTTTCGTGTGCCACAAAGCACTGAAAATATCATGATTTGTGGGATCCTTAGTTAAATCTTTTTTTTCCATAATCTTTTTTGCCCTCCTCCCTTAGTGAAATCTTATGTGCTTACCTCTGTGGTGTGACCACCAGAAGGCCCTGGATAAATACTTCATTGAATTTGTCATATGGCCAACTTGCTATATAACAAAATGATGCTGTGAGTGTTTTGTTTAATAGTGAGTAAAACATAACAGCATTGAGCTGGTTGCTAGAATTTAAAGCTGATGCTGGCATGCTCTTGAGTGCTGGGTAATTGAGGTATTAGATTCAAACCTCACAACTTCAACAGGTGTTGATACAACCTGAAGAAGAGCCATTTGGTTTCCATATCCTAAGTATTTTGAGACTCATCTTACCATCTCTGACATATTGTCAGTTGTACAGTAATTTCCCCCAAGGAAAGAGGGTAAAGCAACCAACCAACTCTAGGTTTCTTTTCTTTTCTTTTCTTTTCTTTTCTTTTCTTTTCTTTTCTTTTCTTTTCTTTTCTTTTCTTTTCTTTTTTTTCTTTTCTTTTCTTTTCTTTTATATTGTCATCTTCTCTTATGCACAAATATCATTGCTTCTTCAGTGGTGAGTATTCTTGGCAGGTAGGTACCTCTGGTCTTCCTTAAGGATTTAACTCCTTAGTGGACCCACTGATTCACCCTCCATTCCTTAATACCAAAAGAGGTGGCAGAAAAAGCTTAAGGCGATGCACCTTTTATTAGTAATTTTTTGGCCAATTTTCTTGAGGGTAACAGAAAAACATATCCAGAGAAGGCTACAACCCCATCAGGCCTGAGAGTCAAGGATAATGTCCCTGACCTCTGGTAATAAGGATTTAGGATTTACACAGCCTGATTTGGGGAAGTGATCTCTCTGTAGGATGGAAAAGAGTGAAAAATATAGTCACCAGTGGTTGCTCTAACTGGCTTAGCAGAAATAGTAAACTAGGAGCTTTGAAAAAATGCCTTAAACTTTTACTCTCCACTTCATTCAGACCATAAAATGTGGGTTTCATTGAATTTCACAGCCAAGGAAAATAATAAACTCAAACATAATAGAACACATGCAGGTCAACACATTGCTTTATGGACAACTGGGCTAACAGGGGGTCAAGGCCTTGGGAAAAAATTTACATATGAGATGACACTGGTGGATTTGGCTACAATAACACACTGATTAGTGAGCACAGCTGCTCAGCATCCAGAATTGTTCTGTGTCAGTCTCCATTTCAAGCTCATTGTTGCCTTCCTAATGTTTGGTGTTTCATCACTGAGCTCTGCAGTCCTGTTCAAAAGTAGCAAAGGGGCAAATCTATCATCTATACAGTCTCAAATGACCAACTCGAATTTGAGTTTGGTTGTTGTTTTTTTTTTTGAAAAGCTTAAACACCATCTCATCAGTTTTCTGATTGTGCTGATTTCTCCCCTCTGCCTCTGCTTCTTTCTTGATGATATTGTGACTATTGAAATGAATTCTCAACAGAAATAGCTCTACCCATGTTTTCCTCTTAGAATCACAGAGGAAGCAGGAACACCTGACAGTCTACTAGGCTTAGAATTAGAGAAGTACAGTTCTGAATCCCAGGCCCAACCCTAACAACTGTGTGAGCTTGGGCAAGTTTACTGAAGTTTTCTATGCCAGTTTCTCACTAGTGATGCAGGTTAATGGCTATACTGTTCTGGCTCATAAAAGTCACTGCACAAGGGTTAGGTGCATTTGATTCTGAAAAGGAAAGTGTGGGGATAAAAGTAAACATTTTCCAAAATGGGTTAGAATTTGTACATTTTAAAGTAGTGGTTCCCAAGGGTGGAAATCTTCCTCAGGGATATGTCAGAATATAGGGAGAAGGAATACTTGTGTTACTTGAAACATCTTTAAAATCTCTGTTGTTAAAAAATAAAAAAAAAAAGCAGGGGGCAGGTTCCACAGCAGCTTCTTATATTATATTGGGAAAGAAGAAAGACTGGAAATTAATGAAATAAATTTACAATTCAAAGTTAGGAAAAGAAAAACAGAGTAAACTTAAGGAATATGGAAGGCTGTAATTAATATATGTGACTGATATTAATGAATAGGAAAAAAAAAGGTACAATAGAGTCACTCAAGGTCAAGCCAGGTTATTTGGAAAATATTATAAAATAGGTATATTTTTGGCAAGATTGATCAAGAATAAAAGAGAGGAGGCCCACAATAAAAATAGAAATGCAAAAATGGAACATACACAAGTAGAACAGATTTTTTAAAATAATATACTCCATTAAGAACTCTATAACAGTAAATTTGAATGTAGACAAATGGACAATTTCCTGGAAAGCTATACCTTACTAACACTCAAAATCAACTAGAAAACTTGGGTAGAATAAGGAAATAAAATAAATAGTTAAATATAATCTAAAACATAAAAAAGACAAAATCACATTGCTGAGATGACTTTTTACAGGTAAGTTCTAGCAAACATTAAAAAAGAGCTAATTCCAAGCTTATGTGAACTGTTCTAGAGGACAGCAAAAGACAGACTGCTTCCCTGCTCATTTTAAGAGTCCAATATAATCTTGAAATCAGATCTGAGATAGAAAAATTAGAACCAATCTAAACCAAAATTAAATAGTGCTAAATTTTACAAAAGCAAGCTTAATCCAGGTATGTTTAAGAAAAGAATACCTTATGAGCAACTTGAGTTTATTTTAAGAATGTATCAGAAAGTTTATTAATGCAATTGACCACATTAACAGATGAAAGAAGACAAAACATATTAGATGTAGAAAAACAAATCAAATAACAACAATGACCCCAAACCTCTTTGCAAACTAGCAATAGCAATAGGAATTTCCTTAACTGCATGAAGGTATACAACAGCAACAGAGAACAAATATGATGTCTGATGGTAAACTATTAGATATATTTCTCTTAATGATGCATCTAACACAACTTCTATTTTATTTTGCCTGAGAATCTCTAACCTGTGTAATAAGACACAAAAATGAAGTAAGAGGTATAACAATTGGAAAGGAAGAAACAGAATCCATTATTTTCAGATTCTATTATTGCCCATATAAAAATCCAAGAGAAATGATAGATGAACTAATAGAATTAATAAGAGTTTAGATACAGTGACTTGATACAAGACCAATATATAAACATCTTTAATTTATTTTATATTAACCACAAACAGTGGATGTAATATAACAAAGATAATATTTACAACATCAAAATAAAAATTTATGATATGATATTTTTGTGGAGAAAATTTAAAATTTTCATTAAAAGATGTTAAAGAGCCAAATAAGCGGAGATATATAATATGATTGTGGATGAGAAGTCTCAAATCATAAGGATCTTCATTCTCTAAGAATTAATCCATAAATTTATTCATTTACATTCAAGAGTAGTCTCAATAGGATTTTCCATGGACCTTGACAAGTTCATTCTAAAGTTTATATAGAAAAACAAGGAATGAAGAATGGTCAGGAGACTTTTGAAGAGGAAGGTCAAAACATGGACACTCAACTTACCAGATATTAAAAATCTTTACGTTTTATTGATTAAAGCAATGTACTATTAACACAAAGATGGAAATGTGGAGCACAGTAGGAAGCCAGCACAGAGGTAATGTTGCAGATCAGAGGGAAAGGAGAGACTGTTTAAGAACCACTATGCTGCATATGTGAAACCAATACAAAAATAATATAGAGTGTCAACTTAGCTGAATAATTTAAAAACATTTAAAAAAATTAAAACATAAAAAATAGCCATTAAAATCTGAGATAATTAGTTACCCTAAAAAAAAAAGTAAAATTGGGCCTATTTCTTACAACTAATTCTAAAATCAATTCTATTTGGATTAAAAATCTGATAAACAAAATTTAACAGTTTTTAGAACACAGTATTGAAAAATATGGAAGCAACCCAAGTCCCTATCAATAGCCAAGTGGATAAAAAAAGTGTGGTACGATGGAATATTACTTAGCCCTAAAAAGAATGAAATCTTACCATTGGCAACACCATGGATAGACCTGGAGGATATTATGCTAAGTGAAATAAGTCAGACAGAGAAAGACAAATATCATACGATTTCACTTACACGTGGATTCTAAAGAGCAAAATAAATGAACAAACAAAACAGAAACAGACTTTTAGATACAGAGAACAGACTAATAGTTGACAGAGATTGGGGGACTAGGTGAAAAAGGTGAAGAGATTAGGAAGTACAAATTGGTGGTCACAAAGTAGTCACAAGAATGTAAAGTACAGCATAGCGGATATAGTCAATAATATTGTAATAACTTTGTATGGTGCCAGGTGGGTACTTGAAATATTGAGGGGACCACTTTATAAAGTATATCTTTGTCTAACCACTGTCCCATATACCTGAAAGTAATACATAATAATATTGAATATAAAGAGTAATTGAAAAATAAAATTGAAAAATAAGGGCGAGAGGAAGAAAAGGAGAAGACTTTTTTAGTCATTGTTCATCACATAATCTATAAGAAAAGCAATAGGACTTTCAAATAGTTTAAAATAAGAATTAATTTCTTATTAATACATATAATATTAAATTTGAAATATATAACCTAAATTTTAACACTCCAGTCAAGTTTTCACCTGTACATTGTGTATTTATTTACATTTTTATATCATTAGGAGATGGTCTCTCCCATTTCTATATATCTTGCTGGGTGTGTCACAGATACAAGGCTCAGACAACTCTTAATCTGGACCATTTCTCAGGGCTGTGTTTATAGTGAGCAACCTTGAAAGATGATGTTGCATCTCCCTCTGCAGCAAAGAGCATGCGTGTTTATGGACCCCTGGCTAGTGTTCCCCAGCTGTGACAGGTCCACTGTGTGCATGCATCTGGGCCAACTGGGTCCTGCTCCTTGGACTTGGGGAGCAGGGGGACTGACTGTGCCGATACTGCCTGCTGTGCCCTAAATAATAAAGTTCTTTGTGAAAAAAATCAACAGAACTTTGGCATAGAGAAGGATTTCTTAAGAAAATGAAAAGCAAAACTTTAAAGGCAAAGAATGAGAAAATGAACTATGTTAAATATTCAAATCTCTCTGCCTCAATAAGATATAAAAAACAAAGTGAGAAGGTATTTGTCACAGAATGTGAGATTTCTGAATCAAAAATAACAGATATAGGATCATTGTGCAGCATCCTTAGAAAACTCCTGAAAGACAAGAAGAAAATAAAAACAATTCAATTTAATAATAGACAAAGCATATGATCAGATACATCACCAAATAAAAAACTAAAAAGGCCAACAGTTGTGTAAATGCATAATATAAATAGTATTCAGGAAAATGCAAATAAGAGCTATAACGAGGTATCATTTAGTACCAATGAAACTGGCAACATTAAAAGGATTAATGATTTCAATTGTTGCAAGGAAGTGGAACCAGGGACACGCTCATAGACTGCTGGGAGAAGTGTAAATTGATCCAGTGACTTGGGAGAGAACAATTGACAATAGCTGGTACAGGAGCATCTACCCTATGACCTATGTATTAGAATGTTCATTGAAGCATTGCTTGTAATGGTGAAAAAATTGGAGACAACATAAATGTCCATTAAAAGGAGAAAGGGTAAATCAATTCTACTATAATCATACAACAGCATCCTTTGCGGTGGTTAAAATTAATGAACTAGAGATAAATGTATCCATGTGAATAAATCACTAAAACATAATGCTAATTGAAGAAAGCAAATTTAAAAAGAATACCATATTAGTTCAGATCCTCTAAGATATAGGTGCCAAGACAAAATTAGATGTGTAAGACATTTATTGGTAGAAACATCTATGAAGGAGAAAGGGGGCGAGATGGGAGAAGGGCTTGCAGACCTTGATGTGAGTCTAAGTCTTGTGGAAGAGCCAGATTGACAGGGAGGAACCAAAATTAAAGTAGTCCTGCATTTTTCAAGAATGGGCCTGCTGAATAAGTTACCCTCTGGTCCTCAATATTGGCTGGGAGTAGCCTGTAGGGAGTAGAGCACAGGGCAGGGTGGACCCAGAGGGAAAAAGTTGTGGAGGTCAGGCAGTTGTTCTCAACAGGAGCAGGGAGATCTGAGTGGTGCATTTTCATAAGTACCATGAAGACATGTAGTAGGATTCCGATTATATGAAGTTAAAATCTGCAGTACAATTCTACATATTGTCTGTGGATGCATAGACACACAGGAAACATTTCAGAACATGCCTCGGAATAAGGGCCTAATTCAGAATAATGGTTGAGTGCAGGGGCCGGGGAAGAGAAAGTGGGAACAAGCAGGTACACAGGGGACTTTATTTAGTAAATTTTGGTTAAAAACCTAGATGGTGATTACACTGGTATTTACCATATTAAACTCTCCAAATTACTTTAATTATCTTAATATATTTTGTAATAATACACTACAGATAGCTACATAAGAGGCAATATAGTGGGTATATGTTACAAAAAGAGTTGGGAAATTTTGTTTTAATGAAAAAGCCAGAAGTCAGGGATGTATGGGGATGGCAAAAAGTAGGTGTACAGTTGTTGTTCATAATAAATAGTACAGTAATTAATAAATACTAGAATAAACTCCGTTTCGCATCATCACAACTGTAAACCTACTTTTGCCCACCCTTGTATATATAAACATCTTTATTTTCCTTGGTTTCTGAAATATCCTATATAATAAAAGGCTAATATGCAAATGGTTGTCACGCCCTCACATGTAATGACTGATCAGCAGGTGGCTGTATATGCAGTAGGGGCGCACAGGTGGGCGGGGCTGCTTGTGCAGCGAGGTATGTGCGTGTGGGCAGGCCTGCGTGTGCCACCGGTCACCGGGAGATGCCTGGAGCACCTCTCGGTCCCTCCCCCCTGGGCTCCCACGGGCGGTGGCAGCAGCTCCCTCCCGGCTCCCGCAAGTGGCAGTGGCTTGCTCCCGCCTCTCGCAGAAGAAGCACGGCTCCCTCCCGCCTCCCACGGGCAGTGGCTGCTCTCTCCCGCCTCCTGTGGAACCGGCGCGGCTCCCTCTTGCCTCCTGCAGGCAGCAGCGGCTTGCTCCCGCCTCCTGCTGGCACGTTGTGGCTCCCGCTGGCTCCTGTGGAAGCAGCAGGCCTACTGTGTGCGATTTCACATGCTGGACCACTAGTGTGTGTGTGTGTGTGTGTGTGTGTATATATATATATATATATATATATATATATAAATATCCTACCTAATAATAGACAAATAGGCAAATTGACCATACCTCTGACACACCCACAAGCCACGTCCACAAGCCACGCCCACCATCCAATCAGAGTGAGCATGCAAATTAACCCAAACCAAGATGGCTACAGCCACAGAGAGCAAGGTTTCCTAGGTAACAGAGGAAGCCAAGCTTTCCTCCTGCCCTTGCCAGGCCTAAGCCTCCACTCAAGCTACAAAGTTTCAATTATAGAAGGTAAACAAATTCAAACAAATGGCGGCAGAATGGAGCTTGAGAGAGCAGGCCAGGGTTGCCGGCGGCAACAGGGGAAGCAAAGCTTTCCGCACATCCTGGCCGGGCCCACCCGCTTAAGGCAACAAAGTTTCAATTATAACCCCAACAGAAATGGCTGCCGGCCGTGAAGGGAGCCCCAGGCTTGGCTCCGCTCCAGGCTACAAAGTTTCAATTGTAGAAGGAAAATAAATTCCAGATACCAGGGCCTCCGCTTGGGTTGCCAGGGGGCGTGGCCGGCCTGCAAACCACCACAGGCCCCTCGCTCAGGCCGCCCCATGCCCCAAGGGAACCCCTACCTGATCCGGGATACCCTTCAGGGCAAACCAGCTGGCCCCCACCCCTGTACCAGGCCTCTATCCTATCTAATAAAAGAGTAATGTGCAGATTGATCATCACTGCAACACGCAATATAGCTGCCCCCATGTGGTCAAAGATCCTGCCCCCATGTGGACACAAGATGGCCACCACAAGATGGCCAGCAGGAGAGGGCAGTTGGGAGGTACCCGGCCTGCAAGGGAGGGAAGTTGAGAAGGACCAGGCCTGCAAGGGAGGGAAGTTGGAGTGATCAACCCTGCAGGAGAGGGCAGTTAGGGGTGACCAGGCCGGCAGAGGAGGGAAGTTGGGGGCAAACAGGCTGGCAGCAGAGTGGTTAGGGGGTGATCAGGCTGGCAGGCAGAAGCAGTTAGGGGCAATCAGGAAGGCAGGCAGGCAAGCAGTTGGGAGTCAGCAGTCCTGGATTGTGAGAGGGATGTCCGACTGCCCGTTTTAGGCCCGATCCCACCGGACATCCCTTGAGGGGTCCCATATTGGCGAGGGTACAGGCTGGGCTGAGGGACAACCCCCCTCCGTGCATAAATTTCATGCACCAGGCCTCTAATATATATATATATATATATATATATATATATATATATATATATATATATATATTTTTTTTTTTTTTTTTTTTTTTTTTTTGCTGGAAATGGAATAAACAATTCTTTCTTTCAATAGTTTGAAGATGTTGCATAATGTCTCATTATGAATTGTATTTTTCTGCTTCTTTGTATGTTTGCTACTGTTTTTTGATTGGGTAATAGGCATTGCAAATTTTACCTTGTTTGGTGCAGGATATTTTGGTATTCCTATAAATATTCTTGAGGTTTGTTCTGAGGTGCATTTAATTGACCTTAAAATAGTTTGGTCCCTTCAAGGCTTTTTGCTAAACTCTGCTAGGCAGAACTAGAGCAGCCTTTACTCCAGAACTAATTTAGTTTCATTATGAGCCAATACACTTTTGAATATGCCACCCCATGCCTGGTTAATTACAAAGATTTTTCTTCCTGGATTGCAGGAACGGAAATATTTCTGGCTCTGTGTGCTCTCTAGGCATGGTTCTCTATGATCCTTTAGGGTGATTATCTATCTGGCCTTGAGTACTTTTCTCGCCTACATGGCCTGGTCAGGACTCAGACGAAGACCCAAGGGACCTTCGGCAGATCTCTGAGGTTCTCTCTGTGCAGCGATGTCCTCTCTGGTTCTCTACATAAGAAATCATAGCCTTCTTGGATCATTCAGACTCCCACATCTCTTGCCTCAATTCAGTAGGCTCACTGGGTGCACCAGGCTTCCCCCTCCTTTGGCTGAGGACTGAAAACTCTCAGGACAGTAAGCTGGGGCAACCATAGGACATTCCTCATTTATCTCCCCCGCTCAGGGATCACTTTCCCATGCTATCTTATGTCCAGTGTCTGAAAATAATTGTCTGGTTTCTTAATTACCTGAGGTAGAATTGGTCCCTATTATTCCATCTTTGCCGGAGTAATAGGGAATAACTTGGCTAATCCTTAGTCATAATTTTAGCCTCTGGTTACATCTCTTTCCCGTAGATATGCCTTTGCCTGATCACCCTGTGTAAAACAGACCCACAGCATTTTGTTACTTTCCTTCAGAATCCTTACACAATTAAAAGATCTGTAGTCATTTGTGGGTTTGTTCAAATCTACATGCACTACTAAATAGTAAGCCTTGAACAGACATACCTGTCAGAATCACCTTTGTATTCTTAATGCCTAACACAGTGCTTGGCATATTGTGTAATTCCAAATATGCATTGAACAGATAAATGGTTGTAGAGCAAGAATAATGCATTTATTTGCATCACATCTGTGTCAATGTATTTGTATTTCCTATTTGTATTTCCCCTGAACTTACTTTGTTGGAATTTTGCTGGGATGAAAGTAATATTAGAAATATACTTTCCAATATATCTTGAAGTATTTCCATGTACTCTGTTAACAAAGAGCAATATTTACTTAAGTAGATATGTGAGGCTGTTAACATTTTGTTCTTCCAATATAGTAAATTCTAGTTAGTGTGCACAATCATACGTGTGTGTGTGTGTGTGTGTGTGTGTGTGTGTGGTGTTTAGTGGAGAGTGAGTGGCTCATTTTGACTTAGTATCATCAAACCCATTCCCCTCCTCTTTGTCACAGATATAGTCACTATTATAAGTAGAGTTTGTAGACATCCAGATTGTTGTGCAATTATATATATATATTAAAAGCTTACCAGAGATTGCTGTTAAATTTTTAAAAAAGATTTTTAATTAATTTTAGAGAAGAAGGGAGAGGGAGAGAAATATGGATGGGTTGCCTCCTGCATGCCTCCTACTGGGGATTGAGCCCACAACCTGGGCATGTGCTCTGACAGGGAATCAAACCAGCAACCTTTTGGTATATGCAATGATGCCCAAGTAACTGAGCCATACCAGCCAGGGCACTGTTAAATTTTTAATATACATATGTAAACTAACAAACTTTAGTTAATTTATATATAGTCCTGTCAAGCAAGGCAAAAAGTAGCACACTTTTACATCCTTCTGCCTGCCTGCAGCTCTGCAACACATATTACAATTGACTAAAATTTTAGTTTACATTTGTTGTTAAAATCAATTTTTTAGACAATCAGCATTTACTTTATTTTTTTAATTTCTTTTTGCTTACTAAAAGGTGATAGAGAGAAATACTTCCTTTTCGAGAGATCAGACAGCCTGAGTTGGTTAGAATCTATACAATCACTTAATCTGGCTGAGTTTCAATTATTTTGTCTTTAAAATGGGAGAAGGGTCTAAAACATTATCTACATCACTGGTAGAAAAAGTAAAATGATATACATAAAGCACTGAATATAATGCTTGGCACTTATTAAATTTTCAGTATTGTTAAATATTATCAATGGTTTCTGAGTATTTAAATACATCTTGTATTTTATTTTTAATATATTCTGCTAAAGAAACCATGTATCTTCCTCTTTTTTTCTTCTTAATTATTTTTGTCTTTCTCTCTAGGTATTACATGACAACTAAATTTGTACATGACTTGGGTTTGTTGGTAAGCACTGACATTCCTAAATATCACTTTATACTTTGATTACTTCTATGTCAGTTAAACAAGGACATTCCTGATGAAAGTAGAAAGGCAGTTTTTAATTCCTAAGTCACATGAGGTTGATCCTGACATTAATCAAGGATATTGATCCTATATCCTTGCTACAAGATTAGAGTATGTTGAATGGCATTTAGGTATGTGTCCTAAATGGAGCACTATATGTAGGGAGGAAGAAAGGAATAAGCTGTGAACTGGTGATTTTGATCAAGATAGAAATCAAGATAGGAAACAAAGGTAAAGAAACCTATAAGGACTCTGGCACCACTCAATTAATGAAGACATTCATCCCAGGAAAAAACCCTGGTGGGATTTTGCTCTTCTGCTGAAATAAATTTGAGTATTCTTCTTGACATTTGCACAGGTTACTAAATTGCATTCAGGTATGAGCAACTGACTTCTAAAAATAATGGTTTGAAAAATTAAGGGGTTTGTTTTTCCAAATTAAGACAGGTTTGGTGACCATGTCTGCTATGGTAGCTACTCTATGTTAGAATAGAGCCTCTTATCTGCCTCCTCAGTCTTAAATTGGTGATTCACTCTTGGTTTCATGCAAGAAGAAAGTGTAGGGCAGAGGAAAAGGGCACCCACCACAACTAAAAATCTCCCCAGCAACCTCTGTTTATATCTTCTTGGCCAGAATTGTGTAACATGCCACTGCTATTTGCAAGGATGTCTGGAAAACATAATTTCTTCTTCTTTATTATTGTGATTTTTAAAAATCTAGATATATTATGGCTTCCAACAAAATTCACACTCAATTATTCAGGAAGAAGAGAGAATGGATATTGTGTAGGCAACCAATAGTCTCTGTTGTACTGGGTCAATTAAAAAAGATATTTTTCCATCATTCTATACAGTTCAGCCATGGTTAACTGTGGTTTCTTTCTTGGCAATTGTGATATCTAAGAATAATATCAATGTAAACTTTCCCTTTTTTACCTCCTGGAAATTTATTTTACTACTAGAGGCCCGGTGCACAGATTTGTGTACCAGTGGGGTCCCTTGGTCTGGCCTGTGGGGATTGGGCTGAAACCAGCTCTCTGACATCCACCAATGGGTCCTGGATTGTGAGAGGGCGCAGGCCATGCCGAGGGACCCCACTGGTGCACCATCAGGCTGGGGAGGGACCACAGGAGGGCTCCAGGACATGTCCGGCCCATCTCGCCCAGTCCTGATTGGCCAGACCCCAGTAGCAAAACTAACCTACAGGTCGGGTGGGAGCATCTGCCCCCTGGTGGTCAGTTCGTGTCATAGCAACTGGTCGAACCATCAGACACTTATCATATTAGGCTTTTATTATATAGGACTAGAGGCCCGGTGCACAAAATTCGTGCACTGGGGGAGGGGGAGTCCCTCAGCCCAGCCTGTGCCCTCTCACAGTCTGGGACCCCTCAAGGGATGTAGCTCACCTAGTTCATCTAGTTAAGAATTCTTGAGTAAAATTTGGTAGCAAATATCAGAGGTTCAGGTTTAGAAGAACCAGAAATACCGTAAGGTGCAGTGATGATTCGGGGTCATAGATAACACTACATATGTTTGGTGGGGATGGAAGTAGAAGGTAAGGATTTGGGGGGTAGAACAATAGGTGGGCTTGGTGGTAGCAGTTGTAGTAAAGATATACTAATGCAAAGGAACATCATGATCCATGATCATATCTCTGGGAATAAATCTGGAGGTTATTGTATGGATGACTTTACACCTGAGTACAAAATATTTTGCCATTTTCCCATCCTGCAAAATAACTTATGGAGCAAGTTAAATTGTCGTCTCTTGGCAGTGACTCCAGTGGGATTGGCCATGATGGGGATAGAAGTTTGCATTCAGGGAAATGAGAACTCTAGTAGGAATTCTACTTGCATGTGGATTTGGAAGGGTTTATAGGTATCCTGAGAAGGCTGCATGGGCTTGAGGCATGTGGGAAAAGAGCACACTGCATAGCATGCGCGTGCACACACATGCACACACACGCACACACACTATGAGCAAACCTTTTTTTTTGGTATAAAACTTATTTCTTGTGATATATCTATTCTGAAATAAAAATAACATAAATACATTTCTGGGATAAAGAACAAGAATAGTATAGTGGTTAAACTATACTTAATCCTTGATTAAGGCAGCCTGGGTGTGAAATCTACCCCTAAACCTATGGGCAAGTTATTTCACATTTTCTGCCTCACATTTCTCGTCCATAAAATAGAATTAATATTAGCTACCTGATAGGGATGTTGTAAGGATTAAATGAGGTAATACAGATAAAATATTTATGACAGTGCTATTTACATCTTAGGCACTCAATAAATATTAGCAGTTATTCTTACATGTGACAGACAAGACTGGGGACATGGAGAGTGAGTGCAGAGTATTTGAAATATGTTCTGATACTTGTGATGATTTTTATACTCATTCATTTCCCAGGGCATCCTTTAAAGAGAGCTGGTGGGTGCACAGATTGTTGGAGGAGATGGCCTAATGCAATTGAAAGAACACAGCTCAAGGCTTTCTGAGTTCTGGATATGGGCTTGGTGAAGTGACATTAGCTTTTTGAGCCTCAGTTTCCTTTTTTTCTTAACAAGTATATTAAACTTTGTTATTTCTACTTCACTGAATTATCATAAAATGGAATGCTTTATAAATTATAAAGTGCTGTAGCTATCTAACATCCTTTCTGAAAGAAACTATGTATAAATTATAGATAAAAAGTACTATGCAAATATAAGGAATCATTACTGTTGTATATTCTGGATGTGCCATGCTGATATATGTATCTATATCCACTTATTATTAGTGTGTGTGTGTGTGTGTGTGTGTGTGTGTGTGTGTGTGTGTGTGTTTGCTGGTTTAAAAAGCACCCAGGTCTAAAAGACTGTGTGTGTTTGTGTGTATTCGGTAGAATGAAATGCATGTAAATTTAAAAAAAAATGTAATGCCTTATTACAAGTTAATTGTCTCCTGGAAGAAAACGATTAAGTTGTCCTGGAAATCAAGACATCTGACAGTCACATTCCATCAGAATGCCTGAGCACAGCTGGCTGAGGCACAGCTGCCATTCACCAATCAGCCCTGGGAGGCAGTGACCAATGCAAATGTGCAGATTGCTTGGATGAGCAGTTCTTTGAACACAGAATGTTCTTGGGAAAATCTCTTCAGGCTTACCTGTAATTATCATTTAAACTGAAATGCCCTTCTTGGGCAACCTGGGAGTAACCTTGTGTTGGGACACCAATCTTGACTGTTTGGGGACTGTATTCAAATTTTTTTCTATCTTGGTTTGGGTTTAAGAGGTAACGATTTGACTTGATTTGATGAGAGGGGGTCTTGTGAGGTCTTCATGTTCTCATAGTGAAGCTCACATTCTTAGACTTGAAGGAAAAAAGCCTGTCTGGTTTAGTCCTTGCTTATTTCTTCAGGCTAATCTCTTCCTGCTCAATGTTAGCAGTTTGCAATCCAACCATTTTGAATAATTGCAGTTTCCTGAACAATCACATTCTCTCTCACTTTGAACATGCTGTTACCTCTGCCTGCAGCATTCATACCTTAAAAGCCATCTCTTCACACCCCTCAAGCACGTCCCCTCTAACTCCCCAAGATTGGATCATGAGTCCCTCCTCTGTGGTCTTCCAAGGTGGTCATTGTGGTATCTGTGATCTGGATCATAATTTCTCCTTTACTAGTACTTGTATGTCTCCCCTAGTAGGCTATAAGCAACATAAGGGCAGGGAGGTGGATAAATAAAATTCTGTTTTCACTGTGCTATGGTCGGCATGATCTTGATCAAGACCACCTCTCCAATTTGTGCCTCCCAGGGAGGGCCATTTTAAAGGATTGTTTGTTCACCAGCCTTAGTTGAGTGATTAACTTACCAGGGAGCTCCACTGTGATACCATCACGTATCTCAGACCTCAGGACTGAAAGGAAAGGACCACCTGATATAATAGAAATGAGGCAGCCTCTTGCTGCTGCTCCTAAATTTATCTTTTTATAATAGAGAACTAAGCTCACAATTGTTAAAGCTATTTTATGATTGGGAATACTACACACTGACTGTGGTATGAATTTTGCATACCTCACAACCACCCAGAGATAGTTGGAGTTATTTCCATTTTATAAGGACCAAGGCTCAGAGAGGTAAAGTAACTTGCTCAAAATCATAAAGACAGCAAGTGGCACTCAAAGTCAGGATTGCCTAAATGTAAAGATCATGCTATTTTCTCTTTACTATGAAAATGCAGCAAAATATAGTCAGAAAATGGTGAACTCAGGTTGTTCTTACAGCTGTTCGCTGACCCCAGATGGGTATGGATAGTATGATTCCATATGGAAGCCGGGCCCATATTAAAGTTTTAGTTTTGAGTCCTATTTGGCTTCTCTGGAAGTGTGATGGTTGTTCCATCAGTCCATGTGAGATGAATACATGTTTGGACATTTGGATTAAGGTAATCATGGGTTAGACTGAAAAATGTTTGGCAGCAAGAGGAATTGTTTTATAGCTATACTTGGGCCATTCTTGGCTACTCAAATAATACTAAATGAAATGCATCTTTTAGACAAGAATAGAAAAAAACTCCAACCCAGCTGGAGGAATCACTTAGAAAAGTTGACTCTGTATTCTGAACTTCCAGCAAGATGAATTCGAACTGTGAAGAAGTATCCAGGCTACATTTGGGTATTAAAGTATAACAGTGGCTGTAGTTCACTCTAGGGTTCCCATATACCCTGGCCTTAGTGGCATATCCTTCTCCATAATGGACATAACCAGGTATTAAAAGAAGACCTACTGTTCTGTGCATTTCTCCTTTACTTTCTACACTACTACCACACTCACAACACTTCACTTCTGACACTTCAGGTCACCATACGTGTGGAGATTTTTCCCCTACAATACCAATTCTCTGCAACACCAGCAGGGTGTCCCACCATTTAACTCAATTCTAACACTATTAACCTGGAGATAGTGTCAGATCTCACAGGTTAAGGGCTCAGTGCCACAAGACCGGAGACTCCCTCTCCACTTTCAATATCAATCCCAAGTAGTAGGTCCCAGGTAACCCACAACTTCTGTCTGATTTGGTTATAAATCAGTGGTTCCCATAACCTCCCCCTCAGCTTAGATTAATTTGCTAGAGCAGCTCACAGAACTCAAGAAAACCACTTATACTTACCAGTTAAAGGATGTGATAAAGGATATAGATGAACAACCAGATGAAGAGATGTGTAGGGTGAGGTGTGGGAGGATCCTGAGCATTGGACCCTCCGTCTCCATGGAGCTGGCTGTGTCACTCTCCCAGTGTGGATGCGTTTGCCAACTTGGAAGCGATAGAGACATACAAGTGGCACCCTTAAGATGGAAAGTTTGGGGATTTGGGGTAAAATCTAGATTTGAACCATGCCTTTTTATTTACCGGCTGAGTAATTTTTGAAAGGCTCAGTTTTCTTTTTTGTGAAGCGAGAATTCTAACATGCACTGTTGGCTATGTCTCTGGAGCATCAGTAAGTCAGATGCAAGCACAGGGAAGTAATATTTATTGAGTTTCCATCTCTGTGGGTACTTTGAAAGATATCGCTTAATATTCACAACAAGGCAGCTGGCAATGGGCTGCACACACGACAGTTTAGACTATACTGCACAGGATTTCTCTTTCCCATCTCTTTCTAGCCAAAAAGGTGAGGAAGAGTTCCAATATGGGTCAAGGGTGAACTGCATTTCAAGAAGAAGCAGAATTCATAAATGTGTAATCGACTTCATCATCTATCATGTCATCTCTCAGTGTTATTGTCCCTCACCTCCTGAAAGGAGATGAGCAGGGAAGGAATTCCAAGGAAATAAAAGCTAATAATTCTTAGCGAGAAATTGGCCTCCAAATCTCCCAGGCTGTTGAATATGAATATAAATATAGGTCGCCAAGACTGAGAGATGACAAGGCCCAGACTCAGAGTCATGGGAAGGAAGCCTATCCAAGAAGGAAGCCGACAGAGGAGGGCACAGTCTGAGAAAGAAGGTAACACAGAGGAGAGAGAAAGACTTGATCCTAATAAAAGGATCCTACTCCTGAATCCAGCCACGGCTGAAGACATAATGCCTCTGGAGTTTTCAGTTCATGGGCCAATGCGTTCCTCTTCTTGCTTAGGGCCTATTTGAGCTAGTCTCCCCCCTTATAATAAAAAGATTCCTGACTAGTATCGGCATGCGCTAAGGGAATGTACGTGGGTATCCAGATGTGCCCGAAAGGGCAGAGAAAGTTGACCTGATTCCATCACTGAGTCGAAATGGAGCTTTGGAGAGGAAAAGTAGAATATGGTTTTGAGATTGACATCTAGAGTGGTAGAATACTGATAGCAAGGATTATTTCCCACTGGGCTGGATTCCTGCATTTGTCATTCCAGGTATACGCTGCTCCTCTTTCTACTTTGCTCTTTGCCCTAGAATCCTGACCTGTGAGTTACATATGCAAAAGCTCCCGTGTCTCCTGGCTGCTGGCAGGGTGCAACTAATGAGGAGAAACCAGAATACATCCCTCTGGTTCCTTTACTGTGAGGTCACCTAGGGTTGTCTGACTGTGTCTGTGAAAGGAGACTTTGCTCTTTCCAAAGCGACCTGATCTTCATGATTCTGTCATTCTGGATTTTTCGGTTATGTCCTCCACCTGATATCTTTTCAGGCTTCTAGTAATCCCAGGCATGATGCTGCTAGCCTCAAGTTCCCACCCTCCTCTACTCCTACCCGTATCTTTGTAATTAGTTTCTTGGTAAATCATCCCCTCTGGAATTATCCTAATTTGAGTGTTTCATTTGTTTATGTTGGTCATACCAAACAGATACATCTACCCTTTATACTTAATTTATAAAATGACATGTTTATGTTGAAACAGTTTACTTATCTATACAGAGTGCTTGATTATTTTCAAAATTTTTTTATTCCAATAATAATCTCATGAGGTAGGCAGGTCAGATGATATTATTCCAATTTAGTGAAGGAAACCAAGACTTGGATAAGAAAAAGATGTCCTAGGCAGACAACCAATAGGCTACCCTTGAAGCAATGTCTTCTTTTAAAAATAAATATTTTTATTGATTTCAGAGAGGAAGGGAGAGGGGGAGAGCAAGAGAAACATCAATGATGAGAGAGAATCATTGATTGGCTGCCTCTTGCATGCCCCACACTGGGGATTGAGCCTGCAACCCCGGCATGTGCCCTGACTGGGAATCAAATCATGACCTCCTGGTTCATAAGTGGACTCAACCACTGAGCCATGCTAGGTGGGCTGAACCAATGTCTTCTGATCCCAACTGCTGATATTTATTCTGTCACACCTTGGTTTATCTGATATGAACTAATTTGATTAAAGTGGTTGCATTTGACTCTCTTATATTAAGGCCTTATAGGAATAAGCATAAACAAATGTAATTCTCCATTAGATAGATGCAACAAACATATGGTAACTTTAGACAGAGGAGAAAATATGTGTAAGTAAGCAATAATGAATCCAGATTCTGCATATCAAGACCCACCTTAGATAGATTGCAAAAATGGGCGCAGAAATGATTATAGATATGTTTGTATATCTTAAAGCAGCAAACACTTCAATATGATTTATATACTTGAGATAGGCTAAAACCTCGCTAGTATAATAGCTGAGTCATTTGTCTTAGCAAGTATCTTGTTATTGGCAATCAATAATGCAGCTGAGATGACTGATGGCTTTGTTTTCTTGTGGTGCCTCAGCTGGCCTAAATTATTTATTTGACATATTGCTCTTGGCAGATGTAAGGAAACCAATCATAATATGTTTGCATTGCTTGGATGTACATCTGAATGTGTGTGTGAGGTGGGGGGATATGGGTATTTTCTTCTTGTCTCTGATCTTTGGCATATTATTTAGGTTGATATATGTTTTGGGGAATTATCATGTCATCTGCACATGTATTGGGAAGAATGAGGCCATGAGGTTTGTAAAGTGGTATTCCTGGTTGCCCTAAAATGGAATAAACTTCATTACTGTCAAAAGTACGATTCATTGGCAGGCATCTGACTTTTTCCCAGCCGCAGTGAATGTGTGTGGGTGTAGGAGCCCTATATGCTACACTCTATTGTAATTTATATGTCAAGATGCCTTTCTTTCCCAATAGACAGGGAGGTCCTTGAGGATAGGAGCTATGTCTTATTCATCTTTGTAATCCTAGTGCCTGGCACAGAGTCAGACACATAATAGTTACATAATAAATGTTCGTTGATGAATGAAAGACAGGAGTGAACGAATCAGGCAACACATTGAGTGAACGAATCAGGCCTTTTTCCTTAGGTTTAGAAGTAATTAACCTTATTCAATAAAGTACTGCTTTGGAATGAGGCATAAACTAGAAATCAGATCTTTCTTTTTGAATTGCAGTGACAATGGACAAGTTATTTAACTACTCTGAGTTCAGTTTTCTTTATGCAAATGGGTAAAACAATACTTTCTTCATAGCTTTTTTATGGGAATTCAAATGTAATAATGAACTTGAAAAACTTTGAAAACTGTAAATGACTATATAAAGAAAAAAATTTATGTGAGTGTAGTGGTTAACTGGAAAATTGGCTTTACACACACACACACACACACACACACACACACACACACACACACAAAAGCTCTGATTTGTAGCATTTACCGATTTTTCTGGTATAAATAATTCCCACCGTGACTGATTTCAAAGTAACAAAGTTTTGAAAATCAGCTCACAAAATTCCTGTGTATTTAACAACTGGCTCTTGTAAGCTGGCTTCTAGACATCACTGGGAGAGAGGAAGGGATTTGGCTTAGATGAGTAAGAAATGTGATGCCCTTAGTATTTGGTTGGCATATGGAGGCACACTGTGTATTTTGAGAGGGGAAAGACGACAAAATTTCTGGCAGTGATAGATTGAGACTTCAAAACTCTAATAAGTTGAGCAATATGGCACTGTTATAGAGATTATCTTAGTGACAGAGCAGTGCCCAGAAATTCTTTAACCCTTAACCAAGAATTTTTGGACACTGAAATTGAATGATTTATTCAACACATACTCATTTATCTTGGGGGCAGAGGGTCACTGCTGAAAAAGTACTAAAAGTGGGGAATTCTTTTATTAGGTGAGTTGTGATTCAAGGAATAGATTCACATTGGCATTTATTTTTTCTATTTTTAGGGAAAGGGCAGTTAATGGAATACACCCTGGATCTGCCCAGGTGACATCAGTGTCTGGGATGGCTCTATAGGTCTCTTCTCTCTTGGTTTTCATGATCTCCCATAGTGTCTTATTTCTGTCTATTAGTCTGATTCATCTTTTCACATTTTGGGTAGTGCAACAGATGTGAGGTTATGGGTTACAGGTCATAATTCTGTCTAATGTGCTACTTATCATGATCCACATTTGTAGGGGCCCAGCTGGTGTGCTCAGTGGTTGAACATCAACCTATGAACCAGGAAGTCATGGTTTGATTCCCAGTCAGGGCACATACCCGGGTTATGGGCTCAATCCCCAGTAGGGGGATTACAGGAGGTAGCCGATCAATGATTCCCTCTCATCATTAATGTTTCTCTCTCTCTCCCTCTCTGAAATCAATAATATATATAGTTCAGGACTTACTTTATGTATAGAGAGTTCAGTGAGACTAAACTAATGTGTACAAGCCAGGAAGTGGTTCTTAACTTTCAGTGTGCATTAGAATCACCTGGAGAGTTACTGAAAATCAGATTCTGGGAATGCAGCTAGAGTCACTGTAATTCAATATCCTGAGGCGGAGCCCAGGAATATAAGAAATAAAAAACATCAATGACTCTGGTGCAGGTGGTTAGAAAAAGGTATTTGGAAAAAGCTTGCCAAATTTTTAAGCATCTTATCTTTATCTTCTTAGGTCAGTGGTTTTCAACCTTGGCCCCACACTGGAATTCTTTGAAAGCTACAAAAAAATACTGATGCTTGACACCCCCAAAATTCCGATTTAATTGGCCTGGGATGTGTTGTGTCATCGAGATTTTATAATAGCTCCTTAAGTGACTCTAATGTGCAGCCAAGTTTGAAAATCATTGTGCTATGGGGAGCCTTGAAAGGGTCTTAAGCAGATAAGCTGTTTAAGAGTGAGTTAGTCAATTTTGCATTTGAATTACTCTAACAGTTGAGTGAAAAAATGAACTGAGAGCCATACTGGTAGGAATAAAAGGACAGGAGGTTGGGACTAGAAAGTAGGATACTCACACTTAGTATCTGAAAGTAGACCATGAACTCTAGGTGAATACAAGAATGAGTGTGTGGCCATGGGATTGAGTGGTTGCATTAGAACATAAGTTAAGGTCATTAGTGTTAACAAGGTCAATAAGCAGAGAAGCTGGACACAGACGGTAGGAACAGGAAGGATAGCTGAAATACAGTCATATAGAAGAATGTCAAGATTGGAAGTTGAGTTTTGGTTTGGGGTTGTGTGGAGTTGGTAGTCATTAGGACTGACCATACTATTGTAGTTTTCTCTTCCTCAAGACACACAGCATGATTGCACATTCCATCCCCTTATAATTAAGGGTGGCCACATGGCTTGCTTGGACCAGTGTGATAAGTGTGCAAAACTTATGTGTGTTACTTTAGAAGGAAGCTTTAAGAGCTAGTTAAGGACTTACTATATACCTCTGCCTTGGCAACCATTGACATTTCCAACACTGAAGTCTCTATCAGCCTGGGGTCCCAGCCCAAGCAGGAACAGTGACTGAACCTTTGGGTTTTTTTTAAGCTCTTGACATTTGGAATTTGTTCCTTATCTCAGCTATCCTAGCTTGTTCTGAATGATATAGAAATTAGTGCCTCAAAATTAGTGTCTTAAAATGGTGCTGCCATAAACAATTAAATATATTGCATTTGCTTAGGCACTGAGTAGTAAAAACCAACCAAGTAAAAATACACCCCCGCCCACACACACACCACAAGGAACTGCTTCAAAGGCTGGAAAAGCGACATCTATGCTACTCTGTGCTAAAGCATTTGGTAAAACTGTCACTTGAGGTGACTTGGGAGGCAGATTATGTACCAATGGATGTGTAGGTCCAGGGTGAGTTCAAAGAACAAAGCCTTAGTATCATGTGTTAGTTACAGATGGCTATATTCGGGCAGAAAATGCAGATTTGTAATCAGGAATGAAAGGAAATAAAATGAAAGGAAACAAAAAATGCTTGACAATTGGAGAGTAAACTATTCCCAATTTCAAACAGAAAAATACATAATTGAGAAAACTTTGGAACAGAAAAGAACAATTAAAACTCAGCATTGGGGCAAGCATCAAATTGAGAGTATGGACATAACTCACCCTGAACACTGGGTTGCCTCAAAGTAAAAGTCCAACTAAGAATTGCTGGACCAGCGATGGTGTGCAATATGGTACAGAGCTCTCAGAGGTATGATGACATGCTACCCCTGTTTGCTGGGACTTTCAGTGCCCATCCTGTGAAAGTCCAAGGCAGCCTGGAAAGAGTGAGTCATGTGGTGGACATTTTGCCTGAATGATAAATAAGCATTTATGGCTTTAAGCTACTGAACATTTTGGCATGGTGAGTTACTATAGCATAACCTTGCCTGTTCTGAGGGCTATGGAGAAGAGGAATCACAGTATGGGGAAGGGAGTAGATGTGGGCAGCTGACTAGAGCACTGTATTTTGACTTATTCTAAGATAGTGAGGCCAATGGGATTAGCTAATCTCAGATTTCTAATTAGTATCTGGGTCAAAGTCCTACTAATTGACACTGGATACTGGAGGCATGTGAAGAGAGGGTGTATTTATTTTGGCACGTTTTGATTTTTTTTTTAAAGTGAACTCCCTAAGGACCCTTAAAATAATTTAATCCACTCCTCAAATTCACATGCAAACTTCCTGATGCACATTTGTTGTATGATGTGTGGTATTCTTTCCCTGTGAATTTTTGGGGTTCTCAGCATGTACATAGGCAGGGAGAAGTTTCTAGACCAGTTTGAACTGATGCAATGCTATCTTCCCTTAGGAGGATAACCTTAGGCTCAGAATTATAGTAATTGAATGTGAATGAGTTCTGGGGCATTTTATTTTTATTTACTTTTCTTGTTCAAATGAAATGAATATGCATTGTACTGGGAAGGCAGACAGGGCTATTAACAGTGCAGCTGAGAATAATTAGTTCTTATTTGCTTAACACCGGTCCTTAATGTGCAATTGTAAGACTGTTCACAGGATGTTTTAAATGTAATCAATTTTTCATTGCTGTCTGTAATAATTCAAAGAGCCTGACATTTGCAATCAAGCCAACTGTGGTCGATACCCATTTTCTCTTAGTTAAATAGGAATTTAACTTGGTGACACAAGTGGTGGCTTCTGGAATTGATTCTGTGTATTTATTCTTTTGTGAGGGCTACACCCAGATTCATGAGTTTGCAGGAGGGACAGTCAAGTATCACAGGACCACTTGGGCTCCCTGAAGGGCAAGAGTCATCAGCCCATCAGAGCTCATAACTTGGCCATATGACTTCCTAGAAGTGTGCACTTTGGCAAATTGCCTCTCTATACCTCAGTTTCCTCGCTTATAAAATGAGAAAAGGACTTCTTTCACAGGGTTGTATTAAGATTAAATGAAATAATACAATATTAATCAAAGTGTATCACTCACTCTTAGCTGCAAGTGACAAAATCCCAACCCAAACTAACAAAAGGTAAAAGGGGATTTAGAGTCTTTATGGGTTTCAGGATGTACTACACCAGTATATGGTGCCTTGGCATATTCATCGGAAGGAATCTGAGAAACAGCAGATTCAGGAAGGACTTTCTGATGTTCTCCTGAAGCAGATCATGTGACCCTTCTGTGAGAGGTGCCCTCCCTGTAACCAAAGGAAAGGGGTATCCTTTCTCCAAAGGTGGAGGGATGCTGAGAGGGATTTATTAGTAAATGAAGAGGTAAATGTAGTAAGTTTTCCCTGGCTTACTACTCTTAGTTCCTATTCCCTTGTCTGATCACATTTTCCCCATGACTTTCCATACTTCAAACATAATACACTCAGTTTTAATTCTTTCTTTAGGTCTTCATTTCATTGGAAGGCTCCCAGGTCAAGTAAAACTTACACTAGGTAAATGTGTATGCTTGTCTCTTGTTAATCTGCCTTTTGTTAGAGACCCAGTCTATAACCTGAGACGGGTAGAGGAAAAATACTTTCCTCCCCTACAGTGTAATGTAGGAAATACATCTTTGGTTTTGCTAATGTCAGGGATGCTGGATCCAGGCACTCAAATGATGTCAGGATTCTTTTTCTGCTGTTTGAATTGATGAGTGTTTGCCTGATTCTCTTCTTTCTAGATCCGTGTGCTAAATCAGGGACAACAGGTCTAGGGTCATAGGGAAGAAAAGAGTTTTGGGGAGCATGAACACAGAAGAAAATGACTTTTTCAATAGTTCTCATGGGCTTGCCTTCACACAACTTCCAAACATCAAATCCTACACAAAAAGAGAGATAGACTGACAGAAAGATTATCAGTAAACGCCTACCCCCTCCTTTCACATGCCTGAGCCCCCCCCCCCCCCCCCCCGGGAAAGACTTGTTTGCTCCATTACCAGCTCTTTCCAGGAGGAGGAAGGCTTGATCCAGGCTTCCACGCCCTGAGCCCAGCCAGTCCTTGTAGAATCAAGCCCAAGGTGTTCCCACGGCTTCCAACACCTCTTTATTACTTCACTTTAATGACTCATTGACATTTCTATTTCTCATTAATCAGCTTTAATGTATTTTACAAATTGTCCTGGTAGCACGTTCACCAATCCTCTGGATTTATAGAACTCACCTCACTTCCTAAATATCACATTTGACAGAACATGTGTCATTTTCCATAAATATTGAAAAATCAATAATTGCTGCCACAAATCCTGTATTTGTTCAAATTCCAGGTGAGATGAGTGATGAATACAAATAGCATTCTCTTTTGAAATTCAAAAATAAGATAGATCTGATTGTTTATTCTTTTGATGCTTCTCCAGTGTGCCTGGTTTCAATAATCAGAGACCCAGCCTGCCTCTCTTACTCTTCCCTCTGCTATATACTTATTATTTCACATCTATATCTAAATGGATCTGTTGGATTTAAAAGATATAACCATGTGTGAGAGAGAAAAACTGATATTATGTGGAAAGTTTGTTTAAGAAATGTGGACCTATTTGCATAAGTGGTTGGGAGAAGGGATGGCAATGCTAAATCTGCACTCTAAGATGAAAGGTTTCTGGAACCTCTTGGGGTGAAGGCACCAGGTAAACTCAGATGGAATCCCCAGAGTGGGCACTGGTCCCAAGACTTTGCTATAAAATCTTCACTAGAGAGGAGAGAGATGGGGCAGGCAGGCTTCTGCATTGAATCTATTGACCAGGAGAGGGGTGTGAGTAAGTCTGTGTCTGACAAAACAATGGTCAGGGTCCTTCCCTATTCTTGAGCATCTTCTTATGGCAAATTTATGCCCTGAGGAAAGGAAAAGAAAAACCTGTTTAAGAGTTGTGATATTGGATACCAGGGTCAATTTGGGAGTGGATCAGAATTGACTGAGTCTTACAATGAGGAAACTTTAATGAACATTTGAATCCTTGGCAAGGAGTTGTATGAATATCAGGGAATAGAGTAGGAGTTGTGGTCTTAACTTCATTGCTTCAGATGAGGCAGCCAGAGTAACTAGTTGATGGCTCTTTTCCAAGCAACCAATTTCCTACACCTGTTGTAGGATGTGCCAACCACAAGGGGTACCAATGAGTGGTGGCTTCTGTCCTTCAGCAAAAGAAACTGAAGATTTTTGAGATTGGAAATTCTTGGACAAGCAGGGATAGGGGGTGCTACATAGAGAAAGACTAGATTTCTTGCTTATGTGGGTAGGTGGGGACACGCATTGAAGCCATAACTGTAAGCCATTGTTTCCAATCCCATTTGTAAGTGGGACATTCTAGTTGTATTAAGCCATTGCTCTGTGCCATTCAGTGCTATGCTAGCCTTTGAGGACACCAGGATGAATTATACATCTAATATGTGTCATGACAGGCTTACTCAAGTGTGTAGTGAGAACAGATAAGCCCATGATCTTGGGACATGAACAACATGAACAAGAAAGGATCCATGGAAGAGCACTATTAGAACTGAATCCTAGCATGAGGTGAGGGGACTGCGGTTGTCTCTAGGCAGAAAGTCTACATGTGAGAAAGAGTAGCCATTGACCCAGGGAGCTGCAAGCAATTTGGTACCAAGGGGGAAAGAATCTCAGTGGGGTAGAAAAAGATCAGGTCAACAGATGAAAGACTTTGAACGCCAAGCTGAGAAGTTTGGATTTTAGACAAAATGCAATGAGGAACAACTAAAAGATTATATGAAAGGGTAATATCATTGCCTAGGAAGCTCCACATCCTAGGCAGCCATTGGTTCCCCACAACACCCAGACTTGGTTCTGATTGGTTGGTTTCTATGCCAGTCAGTGTCAAAAACTCCACCTCCTAGGCAGCCATTGGTTCCCCACAGCACCCAGATTTGGTTCTGATTGGTCAGTGTCTATGCCAGTCAGCGTCAGAAGCTCCGCCTCCTAGACAGCCATTGGTTCTTCACAGCACCCACATTTGGTTCTGATTGGTTGGTTCCTATGCCAGTCAGTGTCTCTGGGCCTATCAATGGGGCCTGATCAGAAAGGTGGGGCTGATCAGCAGCCCCAGAGGAGGCTGGAGAGAAATGGAGGCGTGGCTGCTGGCCAGACTGGGAGAGAAAGAGAGAGGCAAGTGCTGATCAAAAGCTGCCACAGAGGCAACAGATCAGTCCCTGCTTCTCTCTTCAGGCCTCTCTCTGGCCTGATTCGCAGCCCCCTCAGCAGTCAGTGCTGGGGCACCGCGCCTGCAGCGGAAGCAGTCAGAACTGACTTCCAGTTGGTCGAGCCTCGGTTGTTACTGGTCGTTATGACCCAGGGTTTTTAAATATTAGGATGATAATGATTTAGGGTGAGAAATATACTTATAAAAACATTCAGGGGCAAGCAGTTTAATGTTAAGAGTAATTTCCAGGGTCAGAGATGTGGGTTTGAATCCTGTCTCTGCTACTAGCAAGGACAATGACACACTTTGTGGGCCTGATTTAGTCATGTGGAAAATGGCATAATGCTACAGGGGAGGTTACGGTGGTAGCTGGTATTCTTATTATTATTGAGCTAGCAATGAATAATAGGATACTATACTACCCTAATCTTCACGGTTAATGTGCACTCTTCAAAGAATTTTCACATATGTAATCTCCTTTTATCCCCTCAAGTACCTTTTAAGATATATTGGCCAATACTTATGATCTTCCTTTTATAGATATGGAAACTAAAACTCTTGGCTTGTTAATGAAGAAAGAAGAAATTATATTTATTGGGTTCTTGCAATGTACAGGGAAATTTTAGTCTCCATTATAGTTTCCCCTCCTAAAGATACAAAATAGAGACTCATAGTTTAAATAACTAAAGTTATACAACTAGTGAAGACATTCCAATCTGATAATTCAAACTCAGGGTTGTCTGGATTCAAAGCTGTTATTCTTTCCATTACATCTTAGTACTTGAAATCTCATAACCTCTCAAGGACACAGCCTAAGCTAGTACCTTGGACGCTTTACCCTTTTCCAAACTGGTAATCTAGTGAACAAGGTATTTTTCCACCAAAAACTCCGGTGTTATAGAAAGAATGTTACTCAAATGATCAGGCATATTTCTCTCTTTTTTTTTTCAATGAAAGTATTAGATAATGTAATCTTACTTATTTTATGTTTGCTTTATTTTATTTACTTTTTTGTTTCTTCTTAACAAAGTTCAGTTGTGTGTGTGTTTGTATATGTGCACACAAACACATATGTACAGTGCATGTATGTACATCTAATTGGGCTCTGTCTAAACAAAAAATTTCTATTTTGTATGCTGAGAATTTTAGCTACAATGGATTATGGGATTGAGATGGTGGTTACCTCTGCCATGCATCTGGGAACAGAGACATTTAAAAAAATCCCAGCCTCTTGAATGTGTTATTTCTTCTGATCTGAAAGGTTACTCATTTCTACCTTTAAACTTGCTAAGCAATTTACCTCAATAATACTCCTTGATTCAGAGCCCCATGGATTAATTTTATATTATGTAAATATCACTTTCCTTTTATCTAAACACTGTCTTGATCTTGTGTTATGGAACAAGATTAATCAGATAACACCATTTTTTTCTTTTTTGATTACGGTATTTCATATGTGTCCTTATTCCCCCATTGTCCCCCCACCCCCAACTCATGCCCTCACCCCCCTGGTGTCTGTGTCCATTGATTGTGTTTATATGCATGCATACAAGTCTTTGGGTTGATCTCTCCCCCTTACCCCCACCATCCCCTACCTTCCCTCTGAGTTTTGACAGTCTGATTGATTCTTCTCTGTCTCTGGATCTGTTTTTGTTCATCAGTTTATGTTGTTCATTATATTCCACAAATGAGTGAGATCATGTGATATTTATCTTTCTCTGACTGACTTATTTCGCTTAGCATAATGCTCTCCAGTTCCATCCATGCTGTTGCAAATGGTAGGAGTTCCTTCCTTTTTACAGCAGCATAGTATTCCATTATGTAGATATACCACAGTTTTTTAATTCACTCATCTGCTTATAGGCACTTAGGCTGTTTCCAAATCTTAGCTATTGTAAATTGTGCTGCTGTGAATATAGGGGTGCATATAGCCTTTCTGATTGGTGTTTCTAGTTTCTTGGGATATATTCCTAGAAGTGGGATCACTGGGTCAAATGGGAATTCCATTTTTAGTTTTTTTGAGGTAACTCCATACTGTCTTCCACAGTGGCTGCACCAGTCTGCATTCCCGCCAGCAGTGCACGAGGGTTCCTTTTTCTCCGCATCCTTGCCAGCACTTGTCGTTTGTTGATTTATTGATGATAGCCATTCTGACAGGTGTGAGATAGTAACACATTACCGTTTTGATTTGCATCTCTTGGATGATTAGTGACTTTGAGCATGTTTTCATATGTCTCTTGGCCTTCCTTATGTCCTCTTTTGAAAAGTATCTATTTAGGTCCTTTGCCCTTTTTTTTGATTGGGTTGTTTATCTTCCTTTTTTAAGTTGTATAAGTTCCCTGTAAATGTTGGAGATTAAACCCTTGTCACAGATAACATTGGCAAATATGTTCTCCCATGCAGTGGGCTTTCTTGTTGTTTTGTTGATGGTTTCTTTTGCTGCACCGAAGCTTTTTATTTTGATGTAGTCCCATTTGTTTATTTTCTCTTTAGTTTCCATTGCCCTAGGAGCAGTATCAGTGAAGATACTGCTTTGGCATATGTCTGAGATTTTGGTGCCTGTGGATTCCTCTAATATTTTTATAGTTTCCCGTCCTAGGTTTAACTCTTTTACCCATTTTGAGTTTATTTTTGTGTATGGTGTAAGTTGGTAATCTAGTTTCATTTTTTTTTTTTTTTGCTTGTATCTGTCCAATTTTCCCAAAACTGTTTATTGAAGAGACTGTCTTGATTCCATTGTATGCTCTTGCCTCCTTTGTCAAATACTAATTGAGCATAGTGGTTTGGGTTGATTTCTGGGTTCTCTTCTATTCCATTGGTCTATATGTCTGTTCTTGTGCCAGTACCAGGCAGTTTTGAGAACACACACCATTATTTTTTATACCATGCTCATTACTTTATGTATCTTTATCTCACTTTCTCTTAGTATCCCCCTTTAAAGAGTCTCTTAAATCATATGCCACATGCAAATGTATTTTAAAAGCTCTTTGAAAAGCTAAATTGCTCTGAGCTTAAAAATTGGCATAAATAGCAGCTTCTCAATGCTATAAAGAAGTCTACCTTAACTATGGCTACACACACAATGAAAAGAGCTTAAAGTCAGAGAATTTTACTTAGAAACCATCTTAGAAGAATGTTTTCTATGAGAGTGGTTTCAAAAATGCTTTTGCATTTGAAATTTAGAATGTCATTGGTGTCTACTGAGAGAACAATTTTTGTAGAATGATGGAGCCAAAGGCAGATGTACTATAGAGGACCAATGAAAGTAAAAGTAGAGGATGGTAGACTATGGTTTTAAAGTATTTAATAGAAAAGACATTGCAGCTTGTAGGAGAATTAGGGTTGACAGAAGGAACTTGAAGGAATTAGGAGATGCATATGTTCATTCTTGAACACATTGGCATTATTTCATGAAGGAAATGTTTTCAGTATGGTTATTTGGTAATTTACTGATTTACCTAAGTAAACTACTGAATATTTTTCAAATCCCATGCCTACACATTTCTTTTCCCCCTTCTGTCCATCCCTCCCTCCATCTCTTCCTTCATCCCTCTCTTCTTGTTTCCTTCCTGTTCTCTCATTAATATATTTGTTGAGCACCCACTATATCCCTGCAGAGTATTACTTCCATAGTACATGATGGAGAAGACATAATTCATGTCCTTAAAGAGTAGAAACACTGCAACAATACCATGATTTATCAATCTAAAAACCACTTGTCAAAAGAAGAAAAGAGGAAAGAGAACCATGACTTCTCGTTTGTAGTTAGTTCATTTGCTCCAAAGGATCACTAGTCATTTTAAAATGCTTCAAACCATATCCTTAATTATCTGTTCTAAAATGATGCTTGGGATCATGATCAGGCTTGCAGGTTTGTAGTTTTAAAATACACTATGTGGTGGGAGAGGAATTTTCCTCTCTGAAATCTTATGGCATCCCTCCAATTCACTATGAATCTTAAGAGATTTCAGACCATGAGTCTGTGTGAATATATCTGGGTTTCAGCATTTTGTTGTCTAATTCATTCTGTGCCAGAGACTCTTAGTATCTTTTATCTGTCTTAGCCTCTATTTTGGAGGAAGTTGCACTGATGACTCCTCAACACCCTTGAATACCTTAGTCCAGTGATGGGCAACCTTTTGAGCTTGGTGTGTCAAACTTCGCCAAAAAACTGAGCATAACTCGGGTAGTGTGTCACTTTGAGGAAAAAACATTATTTCACAAATGTTTCATCCTCAGGAGCAGCAAATGTTTCATCCTCGGCATGCGGCCGCCTCAGCGGCCGCGTGTCATCAGAAATGGCTACGCGTGTCAGTGCTGACACGCCTGTCATAGGTTCGCCATCACTGCCTTAGTCTCTAGTTCCTGCAAAGAAGTACATTCTCTTATATCTATAAACTTCAATGCAACTATCCAAATCAGGAAATTAACATGGATAATTGCTACCAGCTAATCCAGTTATCCCAATCACGTTATTTAGGATCTAATAGTTTGATATTTCATTTGTCATAGCTCTTTTCCTTGGCTTTTATAACTCTGATTTTTTAAAGATTACAAGCCAGTAATTTTGTACATTTCTCAATTTGGGTTTTTCTGATGCTTCCTCTAAATTAGATTGAAGTTATGCAGTTATAGTTCATATATCAGTGTGATCTTTTCATTGCATCTTATCAGGTTGCATGCAATTTCAATTTGTTTAGTTATTAGTAATGCTAACACCACTCTAAAGTGACTCTTTTATGTTTGTATTAGTAAGTATTTTTGGAAGATATTTTGTGAGACTATGTAAATATCCCATCTGCATCAAAATTTTACCCATAAGTCATAGCATCTGTTGTTGTTTTTTGGTTAAATTATGACTATGATGGTTGCCAAATGAGGATTTTCTAATATCATTCCTTCAACATTTATTAGTTGGTATTACACTGTAAATAAATAATTTCTTTCCTCGTTTAATTTGCTTATTTATATCAGTTTTGACCCCTGGATTTCCACTTTATTTAATTGGTTATCATCTGCTATTATTGTTACCAGAAACTTTGGTGACATTCTTTAGTTTTTTTTCTTTCATTCACACACCATAATCTGATCCATTATTAAGACCAGGTGAAAGTACTTTCAAACCACATTTAGAATCTGTTGACATTTTTTTCATTTTTGCTACTACTGAGCTATTTTTAGCTTCTTATTTATTTTAGTGACCTCTTGACCATTGATTGCCACTTGACCATTGCCTCACCCTCCTTGCCTCTCTACAATCAGTTTTTGCACAGCAGCTGACCTCTCCACACAGCAAATCATGTCTCTCACTTCTTTGCTTAAGATCACCCAGTGACTTCCTGTTGCCCTTGAAACAAAATCTAAATATTTCACCCTCGTCAATTCTACAGCAGCTATCCCTGCCTACCTCTGTGACTGCGTTCCATTTATTTCTACATTTTACTTATCATGCTCCAGCTATCTGTGGTATTAAACTCTTTCTGAGACATGCCCAGCTTATTACTTCCCCAGGCTTTGGACTTGCTGATCACACTTCTTCATTTGATTCACTTCTCTTACTTTTCAGGCAGCAGTTTAAGCCTCATTAGAATGGTCTGCCTTGGCCACCAAATTAAAGCAGCAACTCTGGCTAGACCAGTGATGGCGAACCTCTGACACGCATGTCAGTGCCATTTCTGATGACACGCGGCCTCTGAGGCGGCCGCATGCCGAGGATGAAACATTTATGTTATTTAAACTATAAATATCGCGAAATAATGTTTTTTCCTCAAAGTGACACACTACCCGAGTTATGCTCAGTTTTTTGGCAAAGTTTGACATCCCAAGCTCAAAAGGTTGCCCATCACTGGGCTAGACTGTGACGCACTGCAGTTGTTTCTGTGTCCGCTGTTGCCGAATCACCAGGGCCTAGCAAAGTGCCTGGCACATACAGATGTACAATGAGTATTTGTTGGTTTTTTTTTTTTTTTTAATATTGTCTGTTATCATGGCACCACCTTCTTCATGTACATGAGTAGTTCTTTCTTATTTTGTTTATTGAAATATAAGTAAGTAAATATAAATGAAAATAAATAATAATTATACGTTAAAAGTATTAGCTATTGTCTTCAGCATTTTTTAATAGGCTCATATTTTTGAAAGCTATGTACAAAGATGACAGAGTGGTCTTGTTATAAAAAACTAGCGTTCCCGTTGCAGAAAAAATCCTGCAATAGGGT
This sequence comes from Cnephaeus nilssonii, assembly GCF_951640355.1. NCBI lineage: Eukaryota > Metazoa > Chordata > Mammalia > Chiroptera > Vespertilionidae > Cnephaeus > Cnephaeus nilssonii. Next base: position 14,122,846 of record NC_137084.1, on the reverse strand, counting down.
TTCCTGCTGCACTCTACCCCGCCCCGCCTTCTCCGCCAGCCCCCCTGCTTTTCTCCCTTCTCCGCCAGCCCGCCCGCTCTTCTTCCTTCTCCCCTGGCCCCACCTCTGCTCCTCCCTTCTCCCCCAGCCCCGCCTGCGCTCCTCCCTTCTCCCCCGCCCCGCCTTCTCTGCCAACCCGCCTGCTTTTCCCTTCTCCCCCGGCCCCGCCTGCACTCCTCCCTTCTCCTCCCCCAGGCTTGCTTGCTTCTCCGAAGCTTTGCTCCCTTCTGCAGCTCTTGGCTTCTTTCTATGCTGTCTTGATATGCAAATTAGCCGCCATCTTTGTTGGTGTAATTTGCATACTCGTCCTGATTGGTTGGTGGGCGTGGCTTGGCTGGTGGGCATAGCGAAGGTGCGGTCAATTTGCATATTTGTCTATTATTAGGTAGGATATTAAAAAGATTGGTGTAAATCTATAAGACTAGGTGGAGGACTGAAGCATATTGTATACTATAGTGATGAAAACAAAGGATTTAAGGAAAATTCTTGTTTTTTTACTTGAACAAGTGACACTTAGTTTGATCATCACCAGAATCACTGTTTATCCAGTTCTGTGATTATCAGAGAGTTCCCTGTATACTCATACTATTGCATAGCTGAATGTTCATTTTATACATTTTCTTAGCTCTTATGAGTAATTTTCAACTTGAGATTTTCTAACTCTAGAATTGTATTTTTTCCTTTGAAATTAAAAAAAAAATATGCCTTTCTAAATTCTAGGTTAAGTATCTGTTAATCTCCTATGTTTCATTTGTTTGTTGGTTGGATGATTTAACTTACAAAATGCCATGGGACCCACTCTCTCCATGAATTCCTGTGATTTAAATATCACCAATGGTTTCCCCACAATTCTGTCCAGATGGTCTTATTGCCTCCTCTAGTTTCCAAAAGATGAAATGGCCAACAAGGAGGGAATTACAAAACAGTCACAGAGACTAGATCACAGCATAGGGAATATAATCAATAATATTGTGGTAAATATAAATATGTATGGGGCCTGGTGGGCACTTGAAGCAGTGGGGGGATCACTCCGTAAAGTACCCGATTTTCTAGCCACATTGCGGTACATCTGAAATGAATACAGAATAATACTGAATGTAAACTGTAATTGAAAAATAAAAAAAAAATTTTAAAGGGAAATATTTATCAGGACTCTGCTTCTAGGAGAATTAGACTTTCAGATGTTAGGAAAATTTATTTTTATTGCATTTTATACATTTACAGATTGGACCCACTGGTGCAGGCTCTGTTGTCAGAAATGCACACGAATGTGCCACATGAATTCTTTTCTACTTCTTTCTTAGTAAATATACAAATTTGTTGAGAACTCCAGATATGTGTAGTGTCTTTGTAGGTTTGAATTTTCTCAATTAGCAAACATCAGTGGCTTTGCCCAATTAATATTAGGTTGCATACTTATTTTATAAATTATTCAAAATTTCCTTGATTTATAATATATTAAAACTATTTTTGCACATGCATTCAAGTGGATTCATAAGCCATTCTGCTTACCATCCTGTAAGATTTTTTACTAATTAAATTTCTTATTATTTTTATATGAACTATGATAGGCACAAGAATGAATAGACAGGTAACTGATTTTAAAAGCATTATGCCTTTTTCCTATAATGCATGCTGGGCAGAATATAACTTTGTTTCTTAAATGTGTGTTAAAGTTATTTCTTGACATAAGTGTATACTGCCCTTTGAATTAGAATAACAAAATATTGTTGAGGGAAATTTTTGAAAGGAACTTTGGTAATTGGGACAAGAATGTGTTATGGAGGGGCAAGAGAGGAGACATGAAGACCAGCTAGGAGGTTATTGCAGTCATCATGGTGAGAGGTTCTGGTGGCTTGAAGTAGGATGGTAGCATTGAAGGCGGAGAGCAGTGGGTAGTTTCAAAGTGTGCTTCTAAAGTGCTTCCAATGGGACTTATTTATGGGCTGAATGTAGATGCTGAGGAATAAAGAAAACAAGGGTAAAGAAATTGTCAAACATCATTTAGCAAAACAAAACAGATTCCTCTTTTACTCCTCTGAATATTATTCTAAGTTGATCGAGATTTTGCTCAGATATTTTATTTAGATTCTCTTTCTCCTTCAAAGTTATCTGTGTTAAGGGATACAGGATGTAAGTCTATCTCTGCCTATTGATATTTTCCTTGTAGAATGTGTGAAGGAGGAACATCTCACAAAATCTGTCTTTGGCATAGGAATAAGTAGACAATCTATTTTAAAGGCACAAAAACATAAAGTCTTTTTAATAACCATGTCTCCTTGGACAATTTAGGTCAATGAATCCTCTGAAATTGTGTGCAAAATTTTAAACTTATACATATGGTTTTGCTAGGAAGGAAGTCCACAGCTTTCATCATAATTCTAAAAGAAGTCTTTGAACAAAACCAGGTTAATAGCTTCTAGTAATCCATTATCTCTCAAAAAGCTATATAACAAACCACTCTAAAACTCAATGGCTTAAACCACCACCATTTGTTATCATTCACATGCTCTGTGCCAGCCAGGGTCATTCTGCTGACCTCAGTGGTGGGCTCTGTTCCAGGTCACGTGTTCAGGTCAGCTCCCTCCTTGTGTTACTAATCCTTATGGGTGTAGTGAACCACTTATTTGTTTTCATGGTGGCGGCAGAAACAATAGAGTGAAAACCCAGCCCTACAACCACATTTCAAGCCTCTGCTTGTGTAGCATCTTTCAACATTCGATTGGTCAAAGCAAGTCACATGACAGATCCCAAAGACAAGATGTGAGGAAGTTCTCAGCAACTCTAAGTGGGAAGGTCTGTAAAGTCACATGGCAAAGGGACATGCAAAAGTCACAAGGCAAACTAATAGCTTGTTTACTTTTGTTTGTTTTTATTTCCCTACCCAAACTTGTACTACCAAAAAAGGCAGTTGATATTATTATGTTCAATGAATGTACCAGTTCCTCTAATTCTCTCAACATCTCCTAACTGGGCTTTATATTTGAGGTCTTCCTCAGCTAAGGTCTTGGTCTTTGGATGTGGCTTGATGGGGACTAAAGTGAAATCCTGAAGGTTGATCTTTCTAAATAAGCTTAACTCACTCTGTAACCCTAGGGCTTGCTAAGATGAAAGGCTTTTGCCCTGATGACTTTATGCTTCATTCTGACCGCCTGTAGTTAGATCTCAAGGAAACAAAAATTCAATAAATCCAACACACACACGCACAGGATCCATAAAGATACATTTCTACTCCTTGCAATACTATTTCAGTTTTCCAGTTGCTAAATATCCCCTGGAGCTAATAATAAAGGGTCTCAAATCTCAGAATATCTTTTCTTTTCCTCCAACTTCAACTCATTCTAAGAAGGAAATATCTTATCCTGCATCTTTTAAATGAAAATGCAAGCAGTGAGATGATTTACATCCACAATCAGCTAGCAAATGTATGTTCCTGTCTCCCTTGGCCAACAGAATTAAAACTCATCTGTGGAATGAGGATCTCCCTGTAATTACATCCAAGCAGTCTTCAATCAGAGCTCAGGCATATGAAAGCCCCTTGGTCTCAGATGTATTTAAAAAACATTTCCTTTTATTCTCTCCATCTTTCTTGAAGAATAAACTTTGCATTTTCTTGAAAGCATCTCCTCTGGTGCGCACATGCAGTTTTTAATCTTTTTTTCTCACCAGGGCAAAGATTGAAGCAATCTGTAATTAATAACTTGAAAAATATTTAGCTGGATTTAAAGAAAGAGACCCAAACAGCAAAAAGCTCCACATAACTACATGTCTCATTTAATTGAAGCAATGCTAGAGAATTCTGCAAAAACTGCTAAGACACTGAGGCAGTGCCACACTACTTCATCTAAGGGGTATGGATGCCTGCTTATTGCTATTTTAATGGCTCTCCTGACACTGGTTACAGAGTCAAGATGGTCTAAAGATGATCAATAATTAATCTTGGATGTTTATATATGTTTTATTTGGTGGCAGGGGACTCACCTGGATGACCTTTATGCATGTCTTCCAATTTACTCCAAGCCAAGTTGACTTCATTAAATAGGATTCTCTTTCTCCTTCAAAGTTATCTGTGTTAAGGGATACAGGATGTAAGTCTATCTCTGCCTATTGATTTTTTCCTTGTAGAATGTGTGAAGGAGGAACATCTCACAAAATCTGTCTTTGGCATAGGGATAAGTAGACAATCTATTTTAAAGGCACAAAAACATAATAGGATGAATGTGGGGCTCTGGACTTAGAATAATTTGCACTGGGATTCTGACTCAATGACATATTTACTCTGTGGTCTTGAGTTAGTGGGTACATTGGATTAATCTCAGTTCCCTTCAGAGGTTTCTGTGGGGATCATGAGAATAATGTGTTTATATCTCATGCTCAGGCTAATTCCTGCCACAAAGTAAGCATTTTAGTACTTTGTTTGATAATAAATTGCGTTATCTATCGTCTTTATTTAAATCTTCAGAAATAAGTGGTGGTATGGGTTATAAAAGTCAGTGAAATATTACTTTAATCAGTTGATCAAAAATAACATTTGAGTGTACTGAGCAAAAAGGCTCATTCTACCTCCTGGGTGACATATAACTTTCCTATTAAGTGGCTTTCTAATGAAATGCCACCCTCAAAGCAACTTGTCAGTAAGTACTTGCCATCAGCATCTGACCAAAAGATGAGAATGGGGCCACCTAGTCAAAAAGTGGTCAGTCAGGTAGTTTTGTCTTTAGATGAGTTCCTTGAAGGGGCAAATGTAGCACTGGATTTTAAATAGATAGGAGGGAACAAGGGAACATTCCATGTTTTCATTACTTATCTTTTATTTTCCTTTTATATGCTAGGATATGTACTCTATGGTGCAATGGGGGAATCAAAAGTGAAAAGATGAGGTCTGAGAGCAAGCGAGGCTGGGCCTACTGCATGAGCATGCCAGAGCTGTATGCTCTGCAGAGAATGCCTGAAAATTTGCTTTTTCCTGGTAGTGGAGAGGAGACATAAAAAATGATGCTGGTGATCTGGGTGGAAATATTTGGGGAAAAATTTCAGAGCTCATCCTGAGAAATTTGAGAAAAAATTGGTAGGAAAAATAAAAGGGAACCCAAATAGCTTCTTTATTTATTTTTTATTTTTATTTTTTGGTAAGAATGAGTGGAATGATCAGAATGGTAGTGGAGAATGCTTACTTTCACAACTATAAATGCAATTGATTAGATAAGAGAAAAAATGGGGTTCATCAGACCAGGAGGACACTATAAAAATTGGTTCTGATAATCTTGTTCACATTTTCCTAATCTGAATGTATTTCTGCTTATTTCTATGCTCTTCAATTTTTACTTTAGTGGAAGAACACTAGGAAAGGAAGTGATTAGGATCCCAGCTCCAGAAGTGGATGTCTAGTCAAATTACCTATTTCTAGGGTTGTTCAGAATCAGGACCAATCAGAGAAGCTGATATTTAAGTGTATTAGAAACTAAAAGTGATGTTTACTTTACAAGAAAAATGCTTACTGTTATTCAGAGACAAGCTAGAGTTCATGTTTTATATTTTCTGATGAATTTCTCAGAAATTTAAAGTTTTCAAAAATTTGAAGTGGTATTTATGATATCATTATATCACATGGTATCTATAATACCACTTTTCTGGCTGTAGTTTGCCTCCTCACTCCAAACTCATATATTGAAGGCCTAACCACCAATGTGACTATGTCTGGAGATAGAACCTTTAAGGAGGTAATTATAATTCAATGACGTTGTAAGAATAGGGCCCTTATTCAATAAGGCTGGTGTCCTTATAAGAGGAAAGACACCAGGGATGTGTACGTAGTGAGGAAAGACCATGTGAGGACACAGAGAGAAGGTAGCCATCTGCAAGTCAAGGAAAGAGGCCTTGAGAGAAGCCAACCTGACTGGCATGCTGCCCTTGAACTTCCAGCCTCCAGTACTGTGAGAAAATAATTTCCTGTTGTTTAAGCCTCCCAGACTGCGGTATTTTGTTACAGGAGCCCTAGTCAACTAATATAGCCTCTATATGCAAAACATAAATATGATGCTTAATATTACAATGTCTATTTCACATTCTTCTTCAGTAAACATCCTCTATTGAGCACGTATTGGGCACGGTTTCTATATGCATTACTTTATTGAAGGGTCAGAGTTTTGCTATGTGATATTCTTACTTCCTATGGTCAAATGGCTGGGAAGTAGAAACCTTGGGATCCAATTTTAAGTCTCAGTTTACACAAGTATAATTATTTTTCCACAATGCTATGCTAGATTCCACTGAATGGAATCTAAAACTTACTGCATTTTAACTCATCACCATTAGTGTATGACCTCTGGAGATCAAATTGTCACACTGTCCCTTTAATTCTCTTTCTTGAAGTCAGACATTGAACTTCTACCTCATAGCAACATTGATCAACTGAAATCAGAGAGCATCTGGCTTTGCTGTAGGCAACAAGCACATCACTTTCCATGAACACACGTATTATGAACTCGATTAGAAAAACCTTGCTTTGTGTTTCAATTTAACGGCTGTTACTTCTTGTTCAAAGGTCTTGCTGTGTGTTCCATTTTCCCTCCAAATGTCAGAGGCGAATGGGAAATTGAAATGCCATAAAACACTTGGAGCCTTCATTTATTGCAGATTAATTAGAGAATCAAAGGGGAGGAAGGAGCAGGATCCCAGACTTTGGGGAATAGTGTGTACCAGAATAAACCAAATAGACACTAGGGATTGGGATTTTTTGTGTGTTTGCAGAAAAGTAAGGTTCATAGGAGCTAGATTATGAAACTTACAGTGTCAAAAATAATGTAGATTTGGGTCATGTAATAATAGGGATATGTTCACTAAATCCTGAACCTTTTGAATGAGGGATTTTACAAAACTCTAGATGATGTACAGCCAGTTTTGCAGTTTTATCTAAAAGGTATCTCTTATTTCCTGACAATTAACATTTCAGTGGACCCAGTTCTTGACTACAAGGCTGAGACCTTCCCCTTAATGCTGTTCCAATTCCTCTCTCCAACACAGCAACGACAGTGTATATGTAACAAGAGGTATGCACAGACAGTAATAGGGATGGTTTTTCTCATATCATGTCCTTTCTCGGCCACTGGATCATAACTCATGGGGACTCATTTCTAAGAGAAATGGGGGCTCATTTCTACACCACTGAACTTGTCACACAATTATCAACACACTGATGACTTCCTAATGAACTTGGAAATTCTTACTTTCTTGTTTGTTTGAAGGTTCAACTTTTGGTTCGTGAGGAACTGGAATGGGAGACTCCCAGACACTGTTTCTTTGGCAGCATTAAGGCAACATTTGGAGAGATGGCAGGAGGGGTGGAAGAATGTGCCAGAAAAGGTTGGTTACAAAATCCTCCAGGTCTATCATCTTTTGCCTTTGTGCCGTGACTGCTGTGAGATTAGGTGGACAGATTGGTGACTTATTTTCAGTCAACTCAGTGTCTTTTTAGTTTTTTTCTCTCTCATGCTCTCATCCCCATGGATGTGATAGTTGGGAATTGAACAGATAGTTGCCTTTGAATTCATGAAAGACAGTTCTATCCAAGGAAGGGCCAAAAAGTAGTCTACAAAGGATACTAGATTAGCATCTTGAGATGATTTTTTGGAAAGGTAAATAGCATTTAATTTCTGATGAGATGGAGCTGTCATAGCTTCAGGAAATGTGTGTGTGTGTGTGTGCATGTGTGTGTGTGTGTGTGTGTGTGTGTGTGTGTGAGAGAGAGAGAGAGAGAGAGAGAGAGAGAGAGAGAGAGAGAGAGAGAAAGGGAGAGAATCCATACTCATAAAAGGCTTCTGACAAATATATTATTTGTATGGAAGGGAAGTCCACAGCTTATACAGTGCTTTCCATGTAGATGATATAATTTGATTCCCATAACATCCCTATGGTATAAATATTACTCTGGATTGACAAATGAAGAGGCCCAAAAGTTAACTGGCTTGGACCAGCTGGTGGTAAATGGCAGGAATATGGCTTGAATCTATTTTCAGGCAAACATCATGCTCTAGCAATGGTGATACATTGAATTAAATTTACAGTTGTTTGGAGAATAATACAATAATTAATAAATAATAATGCACCCTGGCAGCGTGGCTCAGTTGGTTGGAGTGTCATCTGTATACCAAAAGATTGTGGGTTTGATTCCCAGTAGGGCACATACTTAGGTTTTGGATTCGATCACCTGTTGGGGAATAATTGGGAGGCAATGGATGGAGGTGATCAATATTTCTCTCTCTCTCTCTCTCTCTCTCTCTCTCTCTCTCTCTCTCTCTCTGTCTCTCTCTGTCTCTCTGTCTCTCTCTCTCTTTTTCTCTCTCTCTCACCTCTCTCTGGTAAAATGGCTGGGACTAGGGCAGGGAATACATGACTCTAGAGCATATTTCAGTCCAGAAAATAAGGAACTGCTATAAAAGACAGTCTTTGATATAATATGCCAAAGGGATATATCAGTCCACTGAAAAGCTCCCAATGGCCAAGTCTACAACACTTTCAGTAACAAAAGTGTTCAATTAGATCCCAAAGCATGAAATCAATATCCATGAGTGCATACTGATATAAATAAATTATTAAATCAGCTAACAAACCAATAAATAAATGGTGGAAATGAAACAAATTTCTCATGCAGAATTTCCCAATAGTTTATGTAGATAACTCTTCTTCAAGAAGGTGGAACATAACTTCCCACTCTTTATGTGCAGGCTGCTCATAATGACTTCCTTCCAAAGAACACTGTAAGGGGAGGGAGGAAAGGAGTAAGCATTGAGGGGAGAAATCTGACAAACACCACTTCAAATCAACACTGATGAGTTATGGTGATAGTGTGTAGCCTTGACATGATGCGATGACAATGGCACTTTTCTTTAGGGGTCTTTCTCCCCAAAACACATAATCCCAGTCTAATCATAAGAAAACCTCAGACAAATCTCCACTGGGAGATGTTCTACAAAGTACTTGAGCAATATTCAAAACAATTAAGCTCATGAAAAGTCTGAGAAACTGTGTTGGCTGAGAGAAGCCTCAGAACACATGATCATTACAGGTAATGTGGGAGCCTGGATGGGATTCAGGAACAGAAAAAAGACATTAGGTTACAATAGAAGAAATCTATTTAATGTATGGGTGTCAGTGAATAAAAAGGACAATACATGACTATTTAAAATTATAGAAAACACAGAAAGTATGAAGAGGAAGAAAATTTTCCTACAAAATAAACATTTTTGTATATTTTCTTCTAGTCTTTTATATCGATGAATATTTATATACCTAAATGCATACCACAGGATGTATCTTTTCCCTGAAACAATGTCAAAGGAATGTCAGATGCACACATACATACAATTGAATCATACTTATGAATAGTTGTATATGATGCTTTTCACTTATTTATCATAACACTTTAAAAATACATTTTTATTGATTTCAGAGAGGAAGGGAGAGGGAGAGAGAGATAGAAACATCAATGATGAGAGAGAATCATTGATGGCTGCCTCCTGCACACCCCCTGCTGAGGAATGGAGCCCACAAACGGGGCATGTGCCTTGATCAGGAATTAACCGTGACCTCCTGGTTCATAGGTTGACGCTCAACCACAGAGCCACATCGGCTGGTCTATTTGCATGCCATTAGATTTTTTTTCAGAAGACATTAAGTTCTCCATGGTACTTGACGTATCCTACTTTATTTGATCAGGCCGCTCTCTTTTGCTTTCTAGTCTTGTGTGTGTTTCAGGTGAGCAGGCTCACTGTGCCAGGCTAAATGTCCTCTGCATTTAGGCTCGCCTCAGAGGGGCCATGTGGATCAACCTGGTTGACTCTGCAGTCCACAAGATCTGAGCTCTCATCTCCACTGCTTAATCTTCAAGCCCCTTAACTTTTCTAAGCAGCATTTATTGTCTTCACAAAGTTGTAAGAATGAGACAATGAACAGGGGGGTCCTTTGTATAGTAACTGGTGCACAGGAGGTGCTCAATGAATGAGGGTTCTTTTTCCCACTTCTTAGACTGAAAAGGCTTTTGTTATTTCCCAGGGGGCCAGCTTCTAGTACCTGGTGATCTTAGGCAGAATATCAGGTCTTGCACATCCTCAACACAGTCCTTTTGGAAAGTCACTGGGAAGGTGCTTAGAGATGCCAGTTACTATATCTCAGCCACCATTCTAGGCTCTCAATATTCAATAAATATTGAATATGCCCTCAAACTGTCCAATATATCATTATGCCTCACCTATGCTAACATTGCTCGTGTGTGAGTCTGCTCAGGCTTCCAAAACAGGATACCACTGACTGGGTGGCTTAAATAATGGACCCTCATAGCACAGGAAGCTGGAAGTCCAAGATCTAGCTCTAGATTGCAGCAGGGTTGGTTTCTGAAGTGGCCTCTCTTCCTGGCTTGCATATGGCTGTCTCCTTTCTGTGTCCTCACATGGCCTTTCCTCCGTACACATGCAGAGTGAGATCTCCAGCATTTTTGCTTTTCTTATAAGGACACTGGTCCTGTCAGATTAGTGCCACACTCTTATTACCTCATCTGATATGAAATACCTCCTAAAAGGTCCTATCTCTAAATACAGCCACATGAGGGGGGGGTAGGCCTTCAAAATATGAATTTTGGGCAAACATATTTTAGCCCATGACAGCTCCTGAGTGATAGAGTCCAGGTTGAAACACAGTTTTATGTACAATGTTAAAGCCACATTTATCAAGTGGTGTTGCTCGTAATGGGAATAAAACCATGCCATTGGTCAGCATCTTGGGTTGTCATTGTCATCCTTCTCTTTATTCAGAATGGATGAGCTGCTTCATATCTGCAGCCATCATTTTTTTCAGTCTCTTCTCTTTGGGCTGTGGTTAGATCCCTCTCCTGTAATGATGTCAAATGAATGTTAGAAGGAGCTAATGAATTGTGACAACAGACTGAAAGGAGCTGCCTGATAGTGGGAGGGTTTCATGGGTTCCAGCTGTGCACATCTCTCCTAATGACACTAAAGGTCTGGTCCCTGGATCTTCCAGACAGTCGATTAGGATCCTTAAATTCAATCTTCTGAATGGTTGGGGTCATCTTGGGGCTGTTCTGAAGGCTAAAGTTTATTTCCTCGTATCCTTGCATGGCCTTTGGCCAGTCTAGGTCTCTATCTGCTCTTCCCTTGCTTTTACATCACAATCCCCTTCCTGTCTTTTTTTTTTTTTTTTGGTATCAGGTGCAATTTGTAGTCTTGTCTGAAGCCACAAGCTCACTTCACAGATGGTGAATTGCGGTTGAGAGTAATGGGCCTATTCGGTTCAGCCCAGAGAGTATATTAGTGTCTGATAGCCTATAACTGCTGAACATTAGGCATAATTCACACTGCTCCAAGGTCATCTGTAGGGCTGCCTCTCCCTCCCCTCCTTCACTTTGCTCCATTCCCCTCTCTACATCCATCAGATAGGAATTACATGAAAAGTCATGAGGCCATTAGGAGTTAGTTCTGAGACTGTGGAACAATGAGTCTTTGTTACCAGTCTGCTCAATTGTGTTCCAACTAACGGAGAAGGCTGGAGGAGCACTTGAAAGAGAACTAGAGCACGTTTAACTGCTTAGAATATGTGGGTCTTCTCTTAGAGGAAGTACCAGCCCCATGCCCCAGAAGGCATAATTTCAAATAGAAAAATCAGAAATCAAGCAGCTGGTAGGGTATATTAATATGGTGCTGGAAAATTTGATGCTGCATCTTAAGTAGTCTTAATTAAACAAAGCAAAGTATGTGAATGTGCCCAGCTTAATGCTTGGCACCTAACAGTGTAAATGTTGCCTGCTTCGTTTCCTCCCACCTTTTCTCCCTCCCTCCCTCCCGCCCTCCCTCCCTTCCTTCCTTCCTTCTCTCCTTCCTTCCCTCCTTCTTTCCTTCCCCTTTTCTCCTCCTCCCTTTCTCACTTTTCCTGCTCCCCTAGCTATCATATTCCCTAAGGAGCACTGATTATCTGGGAAAGACTTCTTCATCATCTGAGCCATATCTGAGAGGTGGCTGTGCAGTTTCAATTATATGTCTTCATGGTTTCCCAGCTTTGCCATAGGTTCCCAGATGCTGAGAGATGCTCACACACAAAACCTGGGAGAAGACCTCCCAATACAAACATTTCCAAATTGCGGTGAATGTTAGAGAGGCAGCATGTGGGAAGGAAGTTTGTATTTCTAACCCAGGATTTGTTCAGAAAGTTTATTTAGGAGGTGAATGGGGGAGTGTGCCATCAATACCACCTCTGCAGGTTCTGTCTATCACATTTATATTTGTACTTATTGCTTTATTAATTGATGAAGTATATATTATGTCAGAACATCAAAGAGCTATAGAAAGGGAGTTACAGAAAAGGAAGACTTCATACCAATAACAAATTATGATAATTTTAAAGTTGGTCAGAGAAAGAGCAGTCGAGTGATAAGGTGTTTGACAAGATTTTATGTGAACAAAAGGAGGGAGTGAGCACAGAAAGGACCATATCACTTTACATTATAGGGACATCTATCTTTACAAATGTCAGGTCCTGTTGAGGTTTAACATTTTTTCTTCTTCATTTATTCATTTACTTTTTAAATTTTTATTTAATATATTGGGGTGACATTGGTTAATAAAATGATATAGGTTTCAAGTGTACAATTCTATGCTACATCATCTGTATATCGTATTGTGCTCACCACCCAAAGTCAAGTCACCATTTATCCCCCTTTTACCTTCTATCTTCCCCGACCTCCTTTCTCTACTGTTGTCTGTCTATGAGGTGTTTTTTTTTTTTTATGCTTAATCCCTTCATCTTTTTCACCCAGTCCCCCAACCCCCCTCCCCTCTGACAGCTGTCAGTCTGTTCTCTGTATCTGAATCTGTTTCTGTTTTGTTTGTGAGTTTATTTTGTTCATTTCTCATATAAGTGAAATTATATGGTATTTGTCTTTCTCTGACTAGCTTATTTCACTTAGCATAATACTCTCCAAGTTCATCCATGCTGTCACAAAAGGTGAGATTTCCTTCTTTGTTAAGGCTAAGTAGTATTTCATTACATAAATGTACCATAGCTTCTTATCCATTAATTTATTTATGGGCATTGGGTTGATGTCAAATCTTAGCAGTATATTTTATTATAATAAGCATTGCTGTAATGAACATAGGGTTGTGTGTATTCTGTAGAATTAGTATTTCAGGTTAAGGCAGTTCCATTTTTAATTTTTTGAGATAACTCCATACTGCTTTCCATAATGGCTGCACCAATTTTTATTCCTCCCAACAGTGTGCAAGGGTTCCCTTTTCTCCACATCCTCATCAGCACTTGTTTGTTGATTTATTGGTGATAGCCATTCTGAAAGGTGTGAGGTGATTTCTCACTCTAGTTTTAATTTGTATTTCTCTGATGATTAACGACATTAAGAATCTTTTCATATTTCTATTGGCCATCTCCATGTCCTCTTTGGAGAAGTGTCTATTCTGGTCTTTTGCCCATTTTTTAATTGGATTGTGTGTTTTTGTTTTTGTTTTTTTGTCTTGAGTTGCGTAAGTTCTTTATAAACTTTGAATATTAACCCCTTATCAGATGTATCATTGGCAAATATGTTCTCCCATTCAGTAGGTTGTCTTTTCATTTTGTTGATGTTTTCCTTTGCTGTGCAAAAACTTTTTAGTTTGATGTAGTCCCATTTGTTTATTTTTCTTTTGTTTCTAATTCTTAGTCCATGAGAGTCATGATCAGCTCAGTCCCTCATTCCTGCATTTTCATAGTCCCTGCTATAGTGCTGTTCCCTGCAAGCTCTATCTAAACTCAGTGGAATTTTGGTAGCTGGATGGGTAGTAGGTCCAGAGCTCAGGGGCTCAGCTTTTTTAGCCATCTTGCTTATTCAATTCAGTCTTGCTTTTAGTTCCCAAAAATCAGCTTTCTGCATGAGGCAAACTGTTTTATGATTTAGCAGCTTGTTCTTTCTTTTCCTTTGTTGTTGTTGTTTTCCTACACTGGAGTCACTGGTCTGGCCTAGGAATCCAGATCATTCATGCCTGAGGCTACCAATTGCCCCTTAATTTCTCCTAAGGCTTGAAATCTTACCCTTGAAAGATAGTTCTTACATCTAGTCCTCTATTATCTGCTGTTTCTGCGGCCTCTCATGAGCCCACATTTACTTGTCATCTTCTTCTTCCCCTGCAAGTCCTCTTGCCCCTCCCTTCCCTGTTGTGATTCTCTAACCACTTTCTTAGGAATGTTGGCCATGGACTCAACATATCTTGGCTTTATGTGGCTCTGGAGGTAATACAGTCACAGACCAGGTTTTCTAGAGCAAACTTTAAATTGGAGACTTGTGTGCAGGAAGTTTACTAGAGAAGCCCTTGTGGGGGCATGAAGGAAGCAGGATCAGACAGAGCTGAATTGTGCTCCATTCTTAGCAAAGGCCTCAGCCAATTCCACAGAAGCTTTGACGGTGGGAGTTTCCTTTGGATTTGGACTGAAAGGAGGCAGTAGGCCAGGCTGTTATATATTTGCAGCTGCCAATCACTGGGCTGGGGCTGTCCCAGGGAGGATGAATGATCTTGGGGGGAGTCTTTCTTCAGAGGAGAGACTCTCCTGGTTGCTGTCAGCTGCCAACTCTCAAAGCAGCTGGGGAATGAGTCCTAAAGGGAGGTCTAGCAGTAGACACAACACTCACCATACAGTGAAACATGAAGGTCTGAGATCAGATGAGGAAAGCCCAGGTGCATTTTAAGCACGTTTCTTAGGTTACCTCATTCAGTACTCACAATGATCCTGTCAAGTATGTATCGTTATTATCATCATTTTAATTTTGTTTTATTGCAATAAGAACACAGGATAAGATCTATCCCCAAACTTTTAAGTGTACAGTACATTATTGTTGACTAGAGGCCCGATGCATGAAGATTCGTGCAAGAATGGGCCTTCCTTCCCCTGGCTGCTGGTACCGCCTTCGCTCTGGCTGGGGCCGCCTTTCTGCCTTTGCTCTGGCCCGGAGCCACCTTTCCACCTTCCCACGCTGCCCAGAGGCCCCTGGCCGCTCAGTGCCTGCATATGCAAATTAACCCACCATCTTTGTTGGGTTAATTTGCATACCCACTCCTGATTGGCTGGTGGGCATTGCAAAGGTATGGTCAATTTGCATCTTTCCC
This sequence comes from Cnephaeus nilssonii, assembly GCF_951640355.1. Lineage (NCBI taxonomy): Eukaryota > Metazoa > Chordata > Mammalia > Chiroptera > Vespertilionidae > Cnephaeus > Cnephaeus nilssonii. The sequence goes on along the minus strand of NC_137084.1, from coordinate 14,107,655 downwards.
TTTTATTAGTGTAGATTATAGGTTCAATATTGCATGGCAGATCTCTAGAGCTTATTCATCTTGTCCAACAGAACTCTGTTCCCATTTCCCACTCCCCTAAGCCCTTGGTAACCACCCTACCACTCTTTAATTCTGTCCATTTGAGTATTTTAGGTAACTCATATAAGTGGAATCAGGCAGTATTTTTCTTTCTGTGATTGGTTTATTTCAGTTAGCATGATATCCTCAAGGTCCATCCATGCTGTACCATTATTATCTCTATTTGACTAATAAGAACAGTTAGGGAGTTTACACCATATGAAGGAATTCTGTAGCTCTGGACCCATGAGGAGGTTTGGAGACTCAAGGGTTTTTGTAGGCTCCATAAAACTCTTGGGGTCCAGCAGGCATGGCTCAGTGGTTAAGTGTTGACCTATGAACCAGGAGGTCATGGTTCGATTCCCAGTCAGGGCATGTGCCTGGGTTGTGGGCTCTATTCCCAGGATGGGGCATGCAAGAGACAGCCAATCAATGATTCTCTCTCATCATTGATGTTTCTTTCTCTTTCTCCTCTCCTTTTCTTTCTGAAATCAATAAAAATATTTAAAAAAACTATTTGGGACCCTGCAAAATAATGTGTGTATGATTTATGCGCCCTTGCCCACCAAGATCACAGGACCTCAAAAATCTAGTCTAGCCTGGAAATACAAAATCACATGGCCCATTTTGTTGTTGTTGTTTTTCTATTGCAAGAGTTTAGTCTACAATGTACACTAGACCACACTTTTAATAAAACTGCTCAGATCTAAGTACAGGTTGAAAGCATGGGTCTTAGTGTTTGTCACACTTTCTTGCCTTTATCCAGAGAGAACAGAAATATGGATCATCATTAATTGATGTCACATATTCTCTGGCGGTGGCCAAGTTGGAAGGATCTAGGAGTCTCTAATGTTTTGACACCCACCTGATAAAAGTCAGAATTTCCTCTTGGTAGTTAGAATGTGAATCTTTTAGGAACACCAGCTTGTGTTTAGTGAGGCCTACAGCTGTCTGCCTCCTTCTCACCTTTACTCTTCTTCCTTATCTATGTCTCTTTCTTTCCTTTTTTTTTTTCTTTTTAAAAAACAGAGACCTCAAATTGCTCTAGTTATAAGCTGCCTGGAATTGATAGAGACATTTAAACAGTAGCAGGGTCTGCAAAGAATTTGCCTCCCGACACTGTTAGCTATGAATAGGGCCTAGGAGCTAACCATGTAAAACGTCCTCTATCTGCAAAAGAGGGTAGGGAGGGTCATTATCTCCCTCTTTAGGTTTTGCCTGATCAGCTTCAATTAAGTTGAAACTGGACAAGTTTATTTCATTTGTCTGTGTAACTTTCACTAGTACAGCAGAGAGTAGAAGCAGGAGGCAGGCTCCAGTCATAGAGTTCAGACATTTGTGAAGGCCCAACTTCCAGGGCCTAGCACAAGATAGGGCCCTGTGCTTGTAATTCTTAATGATATTTGAACAAAGTGCCCCCTACTTGCAGTTTGAATTATGCCCTGAGAATTATGTAGCTGGGAACCCTAAATCATTTATTCACCCTGGACTGAGGGCTTTTTGCATGTAGTTTCAAATCCCGGGGATATCACTCTTTTCTTGGAAATAAGAAAAGATCGGTTTTTGTTGTTGTTGTTAATCTTCACCCAAGGATATTTTTTCCCCACTGATTTTTAGAGAGAGTGGAAGGGAGGGGGAGAGACAGAAAGAGAGAAACATCAATGTGTCTCAATTGGTTACCTCCTGCATGCACCCTAACCCAGGCCAGGGATGGAATCTGCAACCAAGGTATGTGCCCTTTACCGGAATTGAATCCAGGACACTTCAGTTTTGTTCTTTTTAAAGATTTCTTTGAACAAAATCCTACTAGATCATAATGCATGACCCTTTTAATGTGATGTTAAATTTGGTTTGCTATTTTGTTGAGGATTTTTGCATCTATATTGACCTGTAGTTTTTGTTTTTTGTAGTATCCTTATCTGGCTTTGGTATCAGGGTAATTCTGGCCAAATAATGTTTGGGTGTGTTCCCTCATCCTCTTTAGTTTTTTTGGAAGAGTTTGAGAAGCATTGGGATTAATTCTTCTTTAAATGTTTGATAGAATTTATTGGTGAACCCCTATGTCCCAGGTCTTGTCTTTTTTGGGAGGTTTTTGAGTACCGATTCAATCTCCTTGCTGTTTGTCTCTGCAGATTTTCTATTTCTTCATGATTCAGTCTTGATAGGTTATATGTTTTCAGAAATTTACTTGTATTTCTAGATTGTCCAATTTGTTGGAATATAATTGTTCATAGTCTTTTATGAACCTTTGTATTTCTCTGGTATCAGTTATTTTTCATCTTATATTTCTAGTTTTATCTATTTAGGTCCTCTCTTTTTTCCTTGGTGATTTATTGGGAGCTGCTATTCCTCCCACATTGTGGCTGATACTAGTTGCCCTTGTTCTTCTTCCTTGTTCCTAGCCATTTCTGTTCATCTAAGTTTTGTTGGTCTCTGAATGGGGTGAAACCAAAGTGGGTCCTTCCTGCTGTGCCCCCAAAGGTTGGGGAAGCTGGTTGTTTACCCTTCCCTATCTTTCCTGTTGAGAGGAACTCTTTCTAGCTGGGGAGCTCTCTCTTGGCACTGAGCAGTGCCAGCCTGCATGATGGGATGATACAGGCAAAATGAAGATGTTATTCCTTCCTTCTTTGTTCCTCTGTGTTGCCGAAGCTTCTTACATGGATTCCTCAGCTCTCAGAGTTGGTTTTGTTCATGGATAGCTGTCAAATGGTTGATCTTTGTGAAGGGTGGAAGCTGTGTCTCCCACTTTTCCATCTTGGTGACATCAATCCACAAAATAGGATGCTGATTTCCAATTGTTCTGTGGATATAGCAAGGAAAACAATGCTGAGAGTTGACAGCACTCTATGTGACAGAACTCCCAATTAACAATCTGGAAAAAAAATGTGGGTAAAGGTAAGAGACCTGATATTTGCTGAGCCTCTACTGTGTACCTGACATTTTATAACTATTATGTCATTTAATCATTACTATAATTTTCCAAGTCAGGTATTTTACAAGTATGGGTTAGTGAGGCAAATAAATTTACTTAAGATTACACAATCAATAATTGACAGAGCCTGGAATTGATTTTATATCACTTTGGCTCTCAATGTGGGCAAATCTGTTACCTTCTGAAAATAGCTGAATATATAATAATTCTATGAAGAATTGGGCTTAACAAAGGAAGTGATTGGATGGAAAAGTCCCACTGAGAATTGGGAAAGAGCATGATTTCGAATCTCAGCTTTGAGGGAGAGCTGAAGAGGTCAGACCTCGAAGTAAAAACTGGATGTAACAATATGTTAGTGCTAAGATACTGCAGCCACATATTCAAAGTGAAGTACAAGAACCTTTAAAAGATTTAGACAAAAAGCAGATTATAAAACTCTTGGAACCCTTGCCCATATTAGAGTTTATAAAACAAGTCAGAAAAATTGAAAATGAAGATAAACGTTGTAAGGAGAAATTCTGGAGACAGCTGTTGGTATGCTGTGAATCCCATCAATTACTCCAAGCAAGATGGAGAAGGATCCTACCTTGTAACTCAAACTTTATTATCAGCTTCAATGGTCAGGGTTTAATAGGTGTCTTCTTTGGTTTAATAGGGGTCCCTGTTTCTAAAAACTGCTTGAGAAATACAAAGGGCAAGACCTGATTAGCCACCTGTTTGGGGTTGGAGTGAGTGTTTCTATAGCATAAGGAACATCCTACATTTCCAAGGTTTGGGGGAATGAAGGAGTGAGTGCTTTCCATGGTCAAGATGCAGAAGAGAAAGCTGGAATTCAATTCAGCTTAGGGCTGTACAGTGGGCTGACTATTCTTCATCCAACAGAACTGACATTACCACCAGATTCTTAGGGACTGACAAAGGAGATAGTGACCACCTGAGATGAATTTTTTGTCAAGATAAAAAAATATATCCTATATAATAAAGAGGTAAAATGAAAATTGACCATCACTCCAACACACAAGATGGCTGCCCCATGTGGTCAAAGATGGCCACCCCCATGTGGACACAAGATGGCTGCCACAGATGACCTGCAGGGGAGGGCAGTTAGGGGTGACCGGGCTGACAGAGGAGGGCAGTTGGGGGTGACCAGGCCTGCAGGGGAGGGCAGTTGGGGGGGGACCAAGCCTGCAGGGGAGGGCAGTTGGGGGGGACCAGGCCTGTAGGGGAGGGCAGTTGGGGGCAACCAGGCCTGCAGGGGAGGACAGTTAGGGGCAATTTAGCTGGCAGGGGAGCAGTTAAGTGTCGATCAGGCTGGCAGGGGAGTGGTTAGGGGGTGATCAGGCTGGCAGGCAGAAGTTGTTTGGGGCAATCAGGCAGGCAGGCAGGTGAGCGGTTGGAAGCCAGCAGTCCTAGATTGTGAGAGGGATGTCTGAATGCCCGTTTAAATGGGGAGTCCGACATCCCTTGAGGAGTCCCAGATTAAGGAGGGTGCAGGCTGGGCTGAGGGACACCCCCGCCCATGCACAAATTTCGTGCATCGGGCCTCTAGTATATAATAAAATTTTAATGGTGAATGGCATGGTTTTGAAAAACTCTTGCCAAGTATCTTCCAGAGAGAGTCAAGTAAATACACATCGAGCCTAGAGAGAACAAATAAACCCACAAGAGTGCCCACTGAATAAGAACATTTCTAACTTACCTTCTGACATCTCCACCTCTCTTCCCTCCTTAGCACCGAATAGGAAAGAGAAATTGAAAAATTATGATCCTGATGAAATACAGCTTACTTATTGTGCTTTTCAAATGGAGGAAGGCAACAATAAGGATTCCTCCATGCTTCTTACTGATTCATGTGACAGACAGCTACAAGATACACCAAGAGAGTTAAGGGTAAGGGAGTGTGTGGAGTGAGAACAAAGCTGAGGACAGAGCATTTAGGAACCTTTTAGGAACACCAGCAGCTAAGCAGAGAAAGAGGACACTAACAAGATGCCATGAAAACCAAAATTAAAGAGGTTGTCAATAAAGTAGTTTATCATCAGAGGTCAAGAAATGGGGCAAACTCTATGTAGCTTCTCAAATGCCTTATCCCATTTAAGTGCTATTCTGTCTGCCTCCTTTATTCTTCCCCATTTCATCTGTTGTAAACTTCCGGTTCTCCTTCAAGTCAGCTCAAGGGCCACTCTTTTGGGGAAGTTCTCCCTCAGTCCCACAGGCAGTTCTTGGAGCACACTTCTTTATGGTTCCATTTGTTTGTATTCTGCTCACCACATTGCATTTTGATTATCAGTCTACAAGCCCATCTCCTTGCCAGACTGACTTTTGATTTTATATTCCCAGCATCACCACATTACAACCTTGGCTGGATCCCTAGTGCCTAGTGTGGTAATTTTATGAAAGACACTCAAAACTTACTTGTTGAAAGAGTAAAAAGCTACTCAAAAATGATGGCATCTGAATTGCTAATGATGAAAAAAGGCAAACAATGTTTTAGGGCACATCTTCCTTAGGGATTATGTCACAAACTAGCATAGGCATGTCATTGCATTTCCTAGGGAATTCATTTCCTCATTAGTAAAATCAAGATGCTGGGTAATGGTGATATGTTTTGTTCTATGACCAGTTTTATTTCAGCTCTTTATTTCTGGACTCAAATAAATATATTGATTGAAAAAGAATCTCTTTCAGTCTTAGATTTTCCTCCAGTACTTAAATGGGAGTTGTCAATGTCTAGAATATTTTGGGTCACAGTCTCCTGTGTACCTTTGTTACTTTTGTTTTCGATGAGAATTTCTGAGCATAGTGTGGTTAAGGCTCGCAGACCCAGCAATGTCTAAGTACACGTCAGCAGGTGTGGATGAGAAAGTGCATCACTTCCTAGGTAATTGGTACAAGGAAGGAGACACTGCACACAGGAATTTGACAGAAGATTACCCTGACTCCTCTGCTGTGAAGCAATAATGGGCTTCTTTGTTACCCATGGCACTGTTTGTCACCACATGATAGGGGTCACGCTTGCCCCAGGTCTCTGACGACATAACTAAAAACAGACCTAGAAATTGGTCCCATTTCTAGGTATCAGCCCATGTGCCTAGTGGCTCATAAAACTCTAGGTGCATAAAGGAGAGTAGATGGCAGAACTGAAAGCCATGCTTCTCACTTTATATTCCTTTCTTGTATGATTTTCATGGTAATTCATGATTAGGGAAACCCTGAGGGTATTTGCCTGTAGGATGTTGGTGTAATAGGGAGGGCTATTCATGTAACCAAATGGAATATATGCCAAGCATAGTATCTGGCACTTTGAAAATAGAATCAGGGCCTATGATATTAGGTATTAATGCATAAATACTGACTTATTAAAAAAGACTATTTTTATATGTGGGTGAGAAAATAAATATCTTGTATATCTATATATTCACTTTCACATCATAATGAGTTAAAAATGTTTAGCATGCCAAGCACAAAATCAGAAATATACTTAAAAATATACATAGGATATTCATTACAGAATTATTTATAATAAATACCTTTTCACTATGAGGTTGGCTAAATAACCTTTGGCATGATAAGCCAAAGTAATATTATGAAGCCATTTTTTAGAAAATGGAAATAAGACTACCCAGCAAAGTTATTGCATGTACATGGTGGTTCTAACCATATAACTATATTAAGATGAAGAAGAGCCCATAAAAGCAACTGTGTGAGGATGGTGGTCTTTGAGTAATTATTATTTAAATCTTATTTCCAAACTTCCGGGGATTAAATATTTTACACCTTTTTAAAAATTGATTTAAAAATTTCGAAAGACCTCGAACATTGACATTTCACAAAGGTAATCCATGTGGCTACACTTTTCTTGTAAGTGGGATCCAGGAAAATGAGAGGATCTGAGCAAAGACAGTGTTTTGACATGCTGAAAGATAAAAAGTAGTGATTATGGATTTAGGTGGCTTTCTTTACCTGGGAACTCCAGGGAGGTAGGGGTTTGGGCATTGTCTTTGTATTCAGAGAGGTGTAGGCTTGAATCCTAGCTCTAGTCTCTGAATTGTTATTAGAAGCTGTGAGACCCTCTGCCTCTGGTCTTCCCGTCTCAGTGTACAGAGGACGTGGATTGCTCTCTAAGTCCCATCAGTGCCCAGTTCACTACTCTGCTCTTCTCTTCTTATTCCTCTGTCCTCTTCAAATTTGCCTGTTCCCCTAATTGCTGTGGCTGACAGATGTCACTTTAACTTTCCTCTCTTCCCTGTTTCCTCTGGTTGCACAGGAATGAAGGAGAAGCTTATCTTTTAAATTAATCTTAAACCAAAATTTTAATTTTGTTTATTAACCCTGCTGTAGTTCAATGATGGGATGAGGTCCTGAGGCCATGACACATGGGTCTCCACCTTGTCCCTCCCAGCTGTCCCCAAGATGCTTGAGGCTTTGAAGTCCACACTCTGTGTGTCGCTTCTTCAACTTCTTCCGGCTTTGGCATAGGCATGAAATTTTGGTTCTTTATTGAAATTATTTAAGAAATTTAAATCATAGCTTCTTGGCACTTTAAGATGATCTGTGAACTAATATTCTACCTCACACATGAGAAAATGGAGGCCAAAGATGTAATGTGATTTGCCTTAGATCACTTAGGTGATGTCAGCTGGAACTGGAGCTCTAGTCTCCTGATATCTAAACTGCTGCATTTGTCACCACTGTGACCTATTCTGAAGCTCAGGGGTACTTGCTTAATATCTGTTCTTTGTGATGATACAGGGGAAGCTATGCTTGGATTTCAGAAGAGGCCTATTTGTGCCAGCTTGTTTCTTTCCTAGAACTGACACACTGTTCATTTAATTTGTTCAGTCTAATACTCCATTAGACTTATCCTATGGTGGGGCTGGCCCATTTATCCCTGCTTAAAATTTAATCAGACATTTCACTGCTCATCAACACTTTAACAGGAGCATTTAGAGACTCCACACATCTCTGCTTAATTGCTGCTGGCTGACAGATGTCACTTTAACTTTTCTCTCTTCCCTGTTTCCTCTGATTGCACAGGCCTGAAGGAGAAGCTTATCTCTTAAATAAACCTTAAAGCAGATCCAAACCCCAGATTCATGGAGAAACATCAACCTCATCTTTCTGCCTGTTCAGAATCTAGTCATTTGGGAAAATTAAAGGTTGTAACTGGTACCACCTCATCAGGACTTGAAGCCCATTTTAATTTGTTATTGTTGATGTTGTTGTTGTTGTTGTTGTACAAAGTGAAGGGGTCATGGGAAATAGGAGGGGTGCAGAATAAATGACGAGGCTCCCCCATCTGCCATACTTGTCTTGTCTTTCTTAGGATACTCTCTGCTCATGCTTGTTCCTCACTCAACTGTGAAATTGGAATCGCAAGAAGAATGTTGCATTTTAGGTGCCAAGATGCCTCTCATGATGGAACACAAGGAAGGGGGACTGCTTTTGGAGCTGGAGAAAGAAATGTGGCAGGTGACAAGCACTCTTGGCATGTAACAATAGTTCCAATCAAATCCTGGTTCTCTCCAACCGCACACTTCCTTTCCCCACATGCATATAAATGCTGTTGTCAAGGACACTGTAAATATTATTGCAGGAAGCTTCTGAATATGAAAAATTCATTTAAACTGAGATGCTCCCTTTCTTTGAGATAATTGTAGACCAGGGCCATATTTCATGCTTTGAGAGTATGGGAGAATTTCAGATGACTAATTGCTCTTCTTGGATTGAGTAAGATGAGATTTACACAGGCCATCTCTAATCTACTGTATCAGTTATCTAGTGCCACAATAATGCCGTATAATAAACAATCACACAATTTCCAGGGCATAGAGCAAATGAATGTGTTTGCAAGCTTCAGCTGTTCTGACCTGGCTCAGGCAATCTCATGTGGGCTTGCTCATGAACCTGCAGCCAGATGCAGCTTAACTGGGTGGTTTGGCTGTTTGGGGCTGGGCTTTCACATATGTCTGGAAGTCACTGGATGATGGGGTTGATCTGTGATGGACTTGGCATAGATGATTGGGTCAATTTGGCTCTGCTCCATGTGTCTTTTATTTCTAGAAGGCTAGCTCAGGCATGTTTTTATCAGAATATAAGAGAGAATAAGAGAGCAAATAGAAAGGCATATCCACTTTTTCCAACATCTTCTTGAATCAAAGCAATTTAAACCCCAGACTAAGTAACATGGGTAGATCCAGTGTCTGAGTGGTAGAGTACCATAAGACTGTATTGGAAAGCTTGTAGATAGAGGGAAGGGAAAGAATTGAGTAAGAATACAATAAATCTACTCTGAATAAAGATAAAAGACTGAATGCTTCCTATCTAATATTAGGAACAAGAAAATATTTTCATTCTCATCACTTTTACTTAATATTGATCTGGAAAATTGTGCCAGTGAGATAAGGTAAAGAAAAGAAGGCATACATATTAGAAGAAAGAAGTAATTTTGTCTTTGCTCAAGACAACAGGCTCAAATTTAGAGAAAACTCCAAGAAATATACTAAAAATATTAGATTTGATAAGTGCATTTAGCAAGATCACAGGGTACCCTATTAATATATAAAAATGTATTTGGAGTGCTACCAACTAAAAATTTGAATGGGAAATTAAACCAAAAATACTTAGAGATAAATTTAAATGTGTAAGGTCTTGTAAATCCAAAAGACAAGATATTGCTGAGCTAAATTAAAGAAGACCTAAGGAAAAAAAAAGAAAAAAAGACCTAAATAGACAGAGAATAATAGGATGTCCTTCAATTGGAAAAACCTCAACATTATTAAGATAGAAATTTCCCCCAAATTTGTCTCCAAGTTTAATGCAATCCAAATCAAAATTTCAATATTTTAAAAAAATAATTTGATGAACTGATCCTAAAATTTATATGGGATTTCCATGGCATCAGAGAATCCAAAGTCCTTTCTATGCCTTCCTACAGGTTTTAGCATACCAGGAAATACTGCTGTTATGATTGATATTCTTAAATGTATGAAAGGGGCCTAATGAGGTTAAGGCACATCCCCCTGGTTGTATGGGTACACAAGCTGCCTCTTCCCAAAGACATCTGTGTTTATCAGGGCACTCCTCCTCCTCAGGGCTTGTGTTTGGACCACCTATGTCTTACTGTAGGAACAGTCAATCAAAATGAACTACAATTGTCTGGTGTTCTAGTGCTAAAGAAAATCATCTGGTGCCTGCAGGTAGACCTCTCAGATAACCAGAAAGGCCAGGGATTATCCTGGTCAGAACAGTAGGAAAATGATATGTGTCTTTTCTTGCTTTGCCTTACCTCACCATTTTTTGCCTTCACTTTTCTTTTTGAGTCAAGTATAAACATATTTATCTATTGATATTATCATCTCTGCCTTTGATTTTTTTTTTTTTTTTGGTACAATACTACTTGATACTTAAGTTTGTTTACTGGGAGTTTGGCAGGGCTGCCCATATTAGAATATGGTATTTTGAGATTCAGAGTAGTGACTACATCTTAATACTTATACTGTGGGTGGAAAGGAGAAATTTGTTGATTTTTGCCAAAGGTCTGGTAATTTTATCCAGCAATTGGAGAATAATCCATTATTGATGGCTCATTTGAATTTAAATGACTATTTGTAAAGTCACATATTGTCAGCTTTAAAATTTTTATGTATGTACTAGAGGCCCGGTGCACGACATTCATGCACTTGATGGTGGTGGGGTGTCCCTTAGCCCAGCCTGTGCCCTCTTGCCTTCTGGGAGTCTGGGAATCCTCAGGGATTGTACGAATGCCTCGGAGGTGGGAGAGGCTCCCACCACCACTGTTCTCGCTGGCTGTGAGCCTGACTTCTGGCTGAGCAGCGCTCCCCCTGTGGGAGCACACTGACCACCAGGGGGCAGATCCTGCATTGAGCATCTGCCCCCTGGTGGTCAGTGCTCATCCATCATTGGGTTGATTTGCATATTAGCCTTTTATTATATAGGTTATACACTGAGTGGCCAGATTATTATGATCTCTGAATGCATAATAATCTCGCCACTCAGTATATATATATTAGAGGCCCCGTGCATGAATTCGTACATGGGTGGGGTCTGGCCAGCCTGGCCAGGGGGAGGGGACATGGGTGGTTGGCCGGCCTTCCTACTGGTCGAACTCCTGGTCGAGGGAACAATTTGCATATTAGCCTTTTATTATATAGGGTATACACTGAGTGGCGAGATTATTATGCATTCAGAGATCATAATAATCTGGCCACTCAGTGTATATTTTTTATTTATTGTCTAAAGTTTTACATATGTCTCCTTTTTAACCTAATTGACGCCCCCCCCCCCAAGCCATCCTAACCCAGGCAAGCCCCCACGGCCCCAGTGTCTCTGTACATTGGCTATGATAATATGCATGTGTACAAGTCCTTTGGTTGCTCTCTAACCAGCCCCTCCCTCCCCTGCCATTTGTCTCTGGATCTATTCTTGTTCATCAAATTATGTTGATCATTATATCCCACATATGAGTGACATCATGTGATATTTATCTTTCTCAGACAGGCTTATTTCGCTTAGCATAATGCTCTCCAGTTCCATCCATGCTGTTGCAAATGGTAAAAGTTCCTTCTTTTTTATAGTGGCATAGTATTCCATTGTGTAGATGTACCACAGTTTTTTAATCCACTCTTCTGCTGATGGGCACTTAGGTTGTTTCCAAATCTTAGCTATTGTAAATTGTGCTGCTATGAACATAGGGGTGCATATATCCTTTCTGATTGGTGTTTCTAGTTTCTTGGGATATATTCCTAGAAGTGGGATCACTGGGTCAAATGGGAGTTCCATTTTTAACTTTTTGAGGAAACTCCATACTGTCTTCCACAGTGGCTGCACCAGTCTGTATTCACTCCAGCAGTGCACAAGGGTTCCTTTTTCTCCACATCCTTGCCAGCACTTGTCGATTGTTGATTTGTTGATGATAGCCATTCTGACAGGTGTGAGATGGTATCTCGTTGTTGTTTTGATTTGCATCTTTCAGATGATTAGTGACTTTGAGCATATTTTCATATGTTTCTTGGCCTTCTGTATGTCCTCTTTTGAAGTGCCTATTTAGGTCCTTTGCCCCGTTTTGATTGGATCATTTATCTTCCTTTTGTTAAGTTGTGTGAGTTCTCTGTAAATTTTGGAGATTAAACCCTTATCTGAAATATCATTGGCAAATATGTTCTCCCATGCAGTGGGCTTTCTTGTTGTTTTGTTGATAGTTTCTTTTGCTGTGCAGAAGCTTTTTATTTTGATGTAGTCCCATTTGTTTATTTTCTCCTTAGTCTCCATTGCTCTAGGAGCTGTGTCAGTAAAGATATTGCTACAATATATGTCTGCTATTTTGATGCCTATGAAGTCTTGCAGGATTTTTATGGTTTCCCATCTTACATTTAAGTTCTTTAGCCATTTTGAGTTTGTTTTTGTGTATGGTGTAAGTTGGTGATCTAGTTTCTTTCTTTTTTTTTTTTTTTGCATGTATCTGATCAAATTTCCAAGCACCATTTATTGAAGAGACTGTCTTGACTCCATTGTATGCTCTTGCCTCCTTTGTCAAATATTAATTGAGCATAATGGCTTGAGTCAATTTCTGAGTTTTCTGTTCTGTTTCATTGGTCTATATGTCTGTTCCTGTGCCAGTACCAGGAAGTTTTGAGAATGGTGTCTTGGTAATATAGCTTGATATCTGGTATTGTGATCCCTCCAACTTTGTTCTTCTTTCTCAGGATAACGGTGGCTATTCGGGCTCTTTTTTAAATTCCAGATGAATTTTTGGAGAGTTTGTTCTAGATCTTTGAAGTATGCCATTAGTATTTTAATGGGGATTGCATTGAATCTGTAGATTGCTTTGGGTTGTATGAACATTTTAATGATGTTGATTCTACCAATGCATGAACATGGTATGTTCTTCCATTTCTTTATGTCTTCCTCTATCTTTTCAATGTCCTGTGGTTTTCTGAATACTGGTCTTTTACCTTCTTAGTTAAGTTTATCCCTAGGTATCTTAATTCTTTTGGTGCAATGGTAAATGGGATTGTTTTATTCAGCATTAAAACTTTATGTTCTCAAATAGATGTTGCTCAATATCTTGCTTTGGGGAATGTCACTTAGTAGTGGATATGGTGTTGAAAAGACAGACTCATACCTAGAAGTTTGCATTGGTTGGTAAATAGAGACTCAAATAATGTAGAACCCAAAATAAAAGGATATTAGAAATCATTTAGTCTAAACTCCCATTATATGCATTAGAAAAGTGAGGCACAGAGAAGTTAAATGACTTGTTCAAGATAACAAATTATGCTAGTGATATGCATGGGACTAAAACTAATATTCTCTGACTTGTATTTTATACTTCTCTTCAAGACTAATGAGAATTTAAATATACTCAGCAGAAGGGACCTTTACTAAATGAGGGTGGTGCTCAGGCCCTATATTTTTTATGCCATGTGTTGATTTAAAAATATATATATATATTATTGATTTTTTACAGAGTGGAAGGGAGAGGAATAGAAAGTTAGAAACATCGATGAGAGAGAAACACCGATCAGCTGCCTCCTGCACACCTCCCACTGTGGATGTGCCTGCAACCAAGGTATATGCCCTTGACCGGAATCGAACCTGGGACCTTTCAGTCCAAAGGCCGACGCTCTATCCACTGAGCCAAACCAGTCAGGGCCCATGTGTTTATTTTATCCAATAGCTGTGGTGGTCAAAGGAACTCATGTTTGTAGGCTCACAGCATTATTTTAGTTGATAAAAAGCATAAAGTAACTGGGTGGGGATTTTAATAGCTCCTGGTAGCAAAACAGAGTGATATCCTCATAGAATTGGATTCTGTTTTCAATATTTTATAACAAGTTCACTTTATTCCAAATGAAGGGTGGTTCATGGAGTTCCAGGATGAATTTCTTTTATAAAGGTTCTAACTCTTTAAGAAATATATGGAGGATCCAAGATGGCGGTGTAGATAAACATCTTGGCTGCTGCCGCCCACAACAATTTCCAAAACTACAACTAAAAGACAGAATGTCTATCACCCAGAACCACGGGAAAGCTGGCTGAGTGGAACCTCTACAACTAGACTGAAAGAGACGGGTGCAATCACGGGCGCAATCAGGGCATAAACGCTGCAAAACTGAGGTACAGGGGAGTGCGTGCGCTTTACGAACTAGCGGCAGAGCCCAGCTGGAGGCGGGCATTGCTTTCTTCAATACGAAGAGAGACAAGCCCCCAATCTCTCTGAAATCCAGTTTCTGGGGAGAGACTGGGCTGTCTGCCAGCGGGTCGGAGAGTGAGGGTGGCTTCCTAGCAGAGCTGCATGGAGGTAGAATTGTTGGCGGCGCCAGGCGCTAGACTGCGGGGATGTGGTTGCGGGGACGCGGTTGGAGGCAGCTCACTGCCAGCCATTGCTGTTGGCCACGCCCTAGCCTAGTGACGCTCTGAGACTCCGCCCCGCACAATCTACAAACACACCCAAGCTCCTAGCAGCGGCTTTTGCATATGAATGGCCTTCTCTATTGCAGTTTAAACTAGTAAACTTGCAACCTGGTACAGACAGCTCCAAGGCCTCCAAACTCCAAGCAGGGAGGAGAGGACAGCAGTTCTCTCTGTAGCTCCTGCAGGGTAGCCTCAGACAGCAGCTGAACTGCACCCCATTGGAGATCCAAAAGCCAATGCACCTAGTGGTCAGTGTGAGACACCAGATTTCAACTCCTCACATCCATAAGTGACACATTCGGGAGGCGGACTCAGTGGGCACCAAAGCCCCACTCAAACAAGCCCTGTACCACAAGCGTGTCTCCAGCGCAGCAGTGCTTCCATTATAGACACAGCAGGTCCTCACAGCCAATTGGCCTGGAGGTCAATTCCTCCCAGTGTACCAACAGCAATCAAGGCTTTTAACTACACCAAGACTTTCCACTCAGCCCACAAAGGGGTGTACCAAGAGCGACCACCTAGGGTGATTGGGGAAGCTGAGCTACCAGCCCCTATAGGTCACTGACCACACAAAGCCACTCCATCAACACAGGGAGGCAGCCAAAATGCGGAAACACTGAAGTATGTCACGAATAGGAGAGATGAAGGAAAGTAAACTACTGGACGACACAGTGTTCAAAACCACATTTATAAGATTACTCAAGAATCTTCTAAAAACCACTGAGAAACTTGAAGAGACCTTCAAGGACCTTAATGAGAATACCAAAAAAATGGAAAAGGACCAGTCAGAAATTATGCATACACTGTCTGAAATAAAGAATATACAGAAACTCAACTGTAGACCACCGTACCCAAAGAGTCAAACCAAAGATCTGGAATATGAGGAAGCAAAAAACATCCAACCAGAGAGGTGGAAAGAAAGAAGAACCCAAAAGTGTGAGGATAGCGTAAGGAGCCTCTGGGACGGCTTTAAGCGTGCCAACATCCGAATTTTTGGGGTGCCAGAAGAAGAGAGAGAGCAAGATACTGAAAACCTATTTGAAGAAATAATGACAGAAAACTTCCCCCACCTGGTGAAAGAAATAGACTTACAAGTTCAGGAAGTGCACAGAACCCCAAACAAGAGGAATCCAAAGAGGACCACACCAAGACACATCATAATTAAAATGCCAAGGGCAAAAGACAAAGAGAGAATCTTGAAAGCAGCAAGAGAAAAACAGTTAGTTACCTACAAGGGAGTACCCATACGACTGTCAGCTGATTTCTCAACAGAAACTATGCAGGCCAGACAGGAGTGGCAAGAAATATTCAAATATTCAAAGTGATGAACAGCAAGAACCTACAACCAAGATTACTCTACCCAGCAAAGCTATCATTCAGAATTGAAGGTCAGACGAAGAGCTTCACAGACAAGAAAAAGCTAAAGGAGTTCATCACTGCCAAACCAGGATTACATGAAATGCTGAAGGGTATTCTTTAAGAAGAGGAAGAAGAAAAAAAAGGTAAAGGTAAAAATTACGAACAACAAAAAGACATCAAATACATACCTACCAACAAGTGAATCTAAAAATCAAGTGAATAAAAAATCTGAAGAACAGAATGGACTGGTGAATACAATAGAATCAGGGACATAGAAAGGGAGGGGATGGACAATTATCAGGGGGAAGGGGGTCTGAGGGGTTCAGGAAGAGATTGGACAAAAATCTTACACCTATGGATGAAGACAGTGGCGGGGGGTAAGGGCATGGGAGGGGGGTGGGGAATCAGGTGGAGGGGAGCTATGGGGGGGGGAGGGGAAAGAGGAACACCTGTAATAATCTGAACAATAAAGATTTATTTTTTTAAATAAAAAGAAATATAGGCATGGCCATAAATATAATTTCATCTTTTACCTCATTGCCTCCTTTTACAACTGGTAATAAATTATTTGTTGAGGCTAGATAAGTACATAATAGGCAGAGGGAAAATCCTCCATCAATGAAGAAATTTATCCCTGAATAGTCTGAGAAACATTCCTCTATACAATAAATATTAGAGGTGGGAGTATGGGCCAACAAAGAATGAATAGACCATAAAGAGGCATTTATCAGGATGATGGTAAATATCAGAAAAAGGAGAATTCTATAAACCACAGTCAGTACCTAATTTCTTTATATGCTACTTTTTACAGGATCTGCCTTAAACATAACTCCTTAAATTTATTCTAGACTTCCTAGAGATTTTTTCCACAATACTTTTCCACATCTTATGTTGAAACCTTATTGATATATTAAATTACCTATATTTATTGGTAATTAACTATTTTGTTAGTTAATTTCATTTCTTATACCAATACCTGTTCATGTGATTACCCACATGGGTAGAGAATTTCCAATTTTTTTTTTCTCAGGAAATGCTGAATGCTTAAATGGGACTTGATACTTAACTACTTTATGCTTTTTGGAACTGGCCATTCTCCTTCCTCGAGAGCTATGGACTTATTTTTTCAAATGATGATTTTTAAGATGTTACTAGTTTCTTGGGAAGTCTTCATTGTGGATTTATATGATCCTCTCTCTTCCTGGAGCTATTATTTTACTGTAAGTTCAAGGGCCAAAGCCGGGCCTCAGTAATGGAAGATGCAATCTAGTTCACTAAGAACTATATTCTGGTTCATCATCCATGCGATGAATACTTTAAAGTATTTTCTTTAACCAGAAATTGAAATTGTGGACCATCAGTGGATTTACAGACAGCTCATCATCTTAACTTTATATGAATATAAATAATTTGAGGTTGGTGTTAATATGAGAGATTAGAACTGCAATACACAAGTTATGCACTTATCCCCCCAACACACATGCACTTATTCCAAAAATAGCCTTTAACTTGCCCAATTTAAGTTGGAAATCCTCAACTCAATGCCTGATGTTGAAGCAGCTGATTGCCCTGGAGGTGGAATATTTGGACTGGCTTCAGTCAACAAACATTGATTGGGACTCCTCTGTTGACCTTAAACACGTAGACAGATATTCTCCAGCAAAATGGGTTTATTAGGAACAAGCAAAAATTGCAATTTGGGACGTAGTATAATGCCTAACCACATGTAAGTCCTAAGAAACAAAGGAGAGAAAACTCTTATAAGAGGAGAAGAGGAAGATGAGAGGGCTATTACAAACAAGGAGTTCTTTTCTTTTTTTTAATATATTTTATTGATTTTTTTACAGAGAGGAAGGAAGAGGGATAGAGAGCTAGAAACATCGATGAGAGAGAAACATCGACCAGCTGCCTCCTGCACCCCCCCCCCCACCGGGGATGTGCCCGCAACCAATGTACATGCCCTTGACCGGAATCAAACCTGGGACCCTTGAGTTCGCAGGCCGATGCTCTATCTACTGAGCCAAACCAGTTTTGGCAAGGAGTTCTTTTTATTGAGCTCTGAGATCAACAGAGGATGTGAGAGCTTCCCTTTCTAGCTTCCCAAGTTGTGTTTGTTTGTTTGTTTTTTATTGATGAGAGAGAGAAACATTGATTTGTTGTTCCACTTATTTATGCATTCATTGGTTCATTCTTGTATGTAACCTGGCCAAGGTCAAACCTACAACCTTGGTGTACTGGGATGATACTCTAACGAACTGAACTACCTGGCCAGGGCTCTCCCGACTTAATTTAAAATTAATTTTCTGTTTATTAATTTTTACATTTATAGTTTTAACTTAATGGGTTAATATATACATGAGGTAGAACCAGTATATAATCTAGAGCTAAAATTTATTGTGTACTTATTATGTACCTAATACTCTGATTAGCACTTTCCCTGTAGTATTTCATTTACTAGTCACAAAAGTCTTGAGGTCGGTACTTCTAGGACCCACATGTTATTGATAGGAGAATTGAAATTCAAATAGCTCAGGTAATTTGCTTGAGGTCATTCACCTTATAGTAAAACTTGGACTTGAACTTACACTTGTGTGATTCTAGAGTCCCTGTTTGGAACCTTAATGCTGTGCATCATCATAACTGAAGGCTCTGCTGTGCCTCATTCCCCTCTGAGTGTTTACCCAACTTTAGTGTCAGGAAATCTGGATTTCCTTCTCTTTATTTGCAGTAATTGATGACTTACTTGACATTTTGTTTGTGCTCAATAAATGTTTCCTGACTGAATGCATACATAGGAAGGAATGCTACTCCTCAGGGTTTGTTCACTGACCTTGGATCGCTTCTCATGTCATTTGTTAAAACACAGATGATAATGCAGAGGCACTAAGAAGGACAAAGAGGACCAAATAAACAAGTTAAAATGTTTTATTCCTAACACTATTAACACAACATTGGAGTGAACATGACAGACTACTTTTCCTCCACCAAAGAGTACATAAAGTGAAGGACAAAGCCATTTTGTAGTGTTTTTATGAAAGAGAAACATGTATCAGAGGGCATAATGAAATTTTTGATAATAGAGTTTTGCCTTTCTTCACCCAGCCTATCTTGCAACATAAATTCTTAATGAAGGAAAAGATCAACAAGCCACAAACAGATCTTTTATGTGAGAGATAAAGCAATTAGGAATACAAAAGAAAGGAAAGAAAAGAGCTCCAACAAACTGGAACAATTACAAGCATTATAAGAAAATCAATAAAATCAAATCTACTCTTAAGACAACAAGTCTATTCAAGCATTGTTACAGACTCTCTGATCATTACAAGAAATATCAGCTTGGAAGATTACAGAGGAATTAAACAAAACCAGAAATGCTAGGGCCAAGCAAATCATGCATGACACAGCTTTAATGCTTTGCAAGGATGTTACTTCATGAAATATGTCCTTATGCAAAAGGAGATCTGTAGGTCCTCAAATTAACTGAATCGGTAGACTAGACAAAGAGTTGGGATTCAATTCCTTTCAACGAAGTTACTGGTTAGTCATTTCAGTCTTATTCATCAGTCAATAATATTGAGTTACAATTCAAAGCACAAGGCTGTGCTAGATAATGCAGG
This sequence comes from Cnephaeus nilssonii, assembly GCF_951640355.1. Classification (NCBI taxonomy): domain Eukaryota; kingdom Metazoa; phylum Chordata; class Mammalia; order Chiroptera; family Vespertilionidae; genus Cnephaeus; species Cnephaeus nilssonii. The sequence continues at coordinate 14,088,233 of NC_137084.1, read as the reverse complement.
AAGAAACTGCTTTTTAAGTGCTCTTTCCTCCCCATTGGTTTCAAAAACTCTTACTCATCCCTTAAGAATCAGATAATAAGCC